>NC_092138.1:56637852-59137852 GCF_043159975.1 Macaca nemestrina
TTGTCGTAATTCGGGACGCGGGCCGGGACTACAACTCCCATAATGCCGCGCCAGTTGGCGTGAACATCCAGCGCGCCGAATCCGGATATTTTAAGCCTGAGTTCTTCGCGCTGGGCTTGGCGGAATGGCTGAGTGAGATTGTTTGGTGTGTACTGTTAGGTCATCCTCACCTCTTTTCCCTGATAATCTCGAGGTTTTTGCAAGTTAACTGTGTTTTTCAATTAAAACGAGAAAGCTTGAGGCCAAATTGGGAACTATTAATCACTGAACTATTCCTCCGTTTCAAGTTATCCGAATGTCCTACCCTCTATTGTCAAATTTACAAACAAATACAGTGGTCCAAGTCAATTTTTTAAAGGTATAACTACTTTTTTCTGGCGACTTGTTAAAATGTAGATTCTGATTCAGTAGGTCTGGGTTAGAGCCGAGATACGTATTGTTAACAAGCCCCCCGCCCACCCACTCGTGGTGCTACTTGCTGGTCATTATCAGATCTTACTGAGTACCAGGGTCAACATGACCTGTCTCTTTACTTTGTTTCCCTCCCATCCGCTATTCTCTCGCATCCAACTACACTTTTCTACAAACCTTTCTAAATTGCTAAGCCCAATTCACACTTTTCTGATTTCTCCCCTTCCTAAAACTCCCACTCTAGGTTTGGAATCACTTTTCTCCTGGTTTGGGAGATCATTCTTGAAATGTTGCCTTTTGATACTTCTTTGCTACCATATCCCCTCCCTGGGTGGATTATTTACTACTTTGCTTATTTCTAAAGCTGTATTCCCATATTGTCTTTTCCAAACTCTAGATCTGTATTTCTAGCTATCTGTTAGAAATCTCTACCAATTAGTCTTACTTAAATTATTTCAACTTTTCTTTAGCCTTTCTACCCCTTCTCTCCAGCCAATCCTACACATTAAAATATATTTGTGAAATACACACTTTATTGTTTTTTATCTGCTTGACGACCTCTGATGGCTTTCCATTTTTTTGTTGTTGTTTTTTGTTTGTTTGTTTGTTTGTTTGAGACGGAGTGTTGCTCTGTTGCCAGGCTGAGTGCAGTGGCGCGATCTCGGCTCACTGCAACCTCCGCCTCCCGGGTTCAAGCGATTTTCCTGCCTCAGCCTCCCGAGTAGCTGGGACTACAGGAGCGCGCCACCACGCCCAGCTAAATTTTGTATTTTTAGTAGAAACGAAGTTTCACCATGTTGGCCAGGCTAGTCTCAATCTCTTGACCTCGTAATCTGTCGGCCTCTGCCTTCCAAAGTACTGGATTACAGGCGTGAACCACCATGCCCGGCTGGCTTTCCATTCTTGCAGTACAGCATTACATAGGGCCTTTCTTTCTTTTTTTTTTTTTTTGAGACAGAGTCTCGCTCTGTCGCCCAGGCTGGAGTGCAGTGGCGCAATCTCGGCTCACTGCAAGCTCCGCCTCCCGGGTTCACGCCATTCTCCTGCCTCAGCCTCCCGAGTAGCTGGGACTACAGGCGCCCGCCCCTGCGCCCGGCTAATTTTTTTCTATTTTTAGTAGAGACGGGGTTTCACCATGGTCTCTATCTCCTGACCTTGTGATCCGCCCACCTCGGCCTCCCAAAGTGCTGGGATTACAGGCGTGAGCCACCACGCCCGGCCTACATAGGGCCTTTCACACAATCTCCCTAATCTGTTTTACTAGATTCGTCTCCCTCTGTTTTCTCTCTTATTCTAGCCATTTCGAATTTGTCACCATTCCCTGAACACATTATACTGTATGCTGTCCATGTCTCTATGCTCTTTGTACATGCATTTTTTTTTTTAACTTAGAATTCCACTTTCTCCATCTGTCATATTTCAACACCAGTTTATCTTCTGGTTTCTTCTAGTTCCCCTGGGGAACCAATGCAGTTTTATTTGTTGTCAATATAGTATTTACTGCATTCTAATATATTCTTTTATGTCTGTCTTTTCTACCAGACTACATTTTATTATTATCAAGACCTTTTATTTTACATGAATCTTAACCATCTAGTTTACTGCCTCCTATATAACAGGAAATGTTTTTCAACTTTGTATTCAGTTTACCAATTTTCACAGTCTCTCATTTAGTTCTCAAAATAACCCTGCAAGGTAGATAGTATTATTATTCCCATTTCACACATAAAGAATTTGCCTCGTCTAAAAAATGTTAATTTGGAGGCTATTAGGTTGAGATAGCTCCAGCTCTGGAGCCCAACTCAATGTAAACAGTAAAATGAAACTTAAGCTTAACTAACAGAAACAGACAAACCTCTAAGTATGGACTTTCCACTTTAACCAATCAAGTAAGTATATTTTCTTGGTCTTGCTTCCACCAACCCTTTATAAAAGTTTTCGCCTCATGCTGTAATTGCCCAACTGTGTTCTTACCTGCTGCCTTCCAAAAAAACCAATGCACTGAGAACTACAAATGTTGCAGCAGGGAAAGATGAATAATCACAGAGCCAGCCGAGCGAGGAGGATGGGAGATATTTCTCAAATCCACCTCCAAGAATGTAGAGGCTAGGTTTTTAAAGGATCAGTTGGTGGGCAGGAGGCTAGGAAATGGGAAATGCTAATTGGTTGGGTCAAGGATGAATCACAGGCGTGTCAGAACTATCTTCCTGAACCTGAGTCATTTCTGATGAGTGGGGTTCACAGGTCCAGGTTGTGTCTGTTGGTCTGCCAAAATGCTAAATTTGAAAAATATCTCAAACACCAGTTAATTAGGTTTCACAATAGTAATGTTATCTGTAGGAGTAGTTGGCGAAGTTACAAGTCTTGTGACCTCTGGTTACATGACTACAGAGCAGGAGGCTCTATAGAAAAGCAAGCTAATTATTCTGGACGAGGTGGCTCCGCCTGTAATCCTACAACTTGGGAGGCCGAGGCAGGTGGATCACGAGGTCAGGAGATCGAGGCCGTCCTGGCTAACACAGTGAAACCTTGTCTCTACTAAAAATACAAAAAATTAGCTGGGCACGGCGGCATGCACCTGTAGTCCCAGCTACTCAGAAGCCTGAGGCAAGAGAATCGCTTGAACCTGGGAGGCAGAGGTTGCAGTGAGCCGAGATAGCACCACTCCACTCCAGCCTGGGCGACAGAGGAAGACTCTGTCTCAAAAAAAAAAAAACAAACAGTGAAATATGAACTTCATCTTTAAGGATGGTTATCAGCTTCTAGATCACATTTGTCTTGCCGGTCCTGTAGAACATTGCAGAAAATGTTTCAAAGCTAATACATTTCAATATCCCAAAAGATAATTGCTGTTTTCAAGTTTTTGGTGCCCAAAAAGGAGAAAAACATTCTTCTAGTGCTAATACATTTAGTAAGCTTTTTTCTTGGCTTTTAATAAGTTTTTTGTTAAACATTTAAGGACACTTTATCCTTTCTTTTCATATGCTTTGAAATATTGTCTAGATAATTACATAATTCATTGAAAGATGGCTAACGTGAATATTCATTATGATTTTTATTGTCCCCTTATTGAAAGTTTATTTATTTATTTTTTTAACTTTTTTTTTTTTTTTTTTTGAGATGAAGTCTTACTCTTGTCGTCAAGCTGGAGTGCAATGGCGCAATCTTGGCTCACTGCAACCTCTGCCTCTCGGGTTCAAGCAATTCTCCTGCTTCAGCGTCCCGCGTAGCTGGGATTACAGGTAGCTGTCACCACGCCCAGCTAATTTTTGTATTTTTAGTAGAGACATGTTTCACCATGTTGGCCAGGCTGGTCTCGAACTCCTGACCTCAGGTGATCCACTCGCCTTGGCCTCCCAAAGTGCTGAGATTACAGGCGTGAGCCACTGTGCCTGGCCAAAAGTTTATTTTTAAAAAGTATTAATAATGCATTCCTTGGTTTAAAATTCAAAAGATGTAAAGGATGCACATTTTCAAACCCTAACCACCCAGTTTTCCTCTCTGGAGGCTTCTCAGTTTCTTGTGTTGTTCCCAAAGATTGTTTATACAGATGCAAGAAAATGTTAGCATTGAATACTTATTCACCTTAGTTTATATATCTTGGAAAACTTTTCATATTGTATGGGAAGAAGAAAACTTTTCCTCTACCCTGTCATGTTCACTATTCAAGGGCCTACGAGTTAAACTGACAAAAGACAGACTAACAGGAGAAAAATATCAATTTCTTATGCATAAAACAGCCAACAAAAGCAGCAGCTGGCTAGTCAAATGGTTAAACTTTAAGGCTTACATAACTAAGTAGGGAAAATGGTGGGGGAGAAACAGCTTTTACAGGGAAAAATAGAAACATTGACTTTTAGGAGAACAAATAAGAAAGTTTGTGTTCATCTATATGGTTAGGAGTGGTGTTTCCAGCTTCTTCAAGGCCATAAGTTAGGGGATTTATGGTAGCATCATTCCCCAGAAATTTTGCTTTTAATCAGATAAGGAACTCTCTGGCGCAATCTTGGCTCACTGCAAGCTCCACCTACCAGGTTCATGCCATTCTCCTGCCTCAGCCTTCTGAGTAGCTGGGACTACAGGCACCTGCCACCACGTCTGGCTAATTTTTTGTATTTTTAGTAGAGACGGGGTTTAACCATGTTAGCCAGGATGGTCTCAATCTCCTGACCTCATGATCCACCTGCCTCGGCCTCCCAAAGTGCTAGTATCACAGGTGTGAGCCACCGCGCCTGGCCAAAATATTTTTATACCAGCTCTGGGGTTCGTAGTCAGCCTCTGCAATATCAGTATACAAGGGGCATCGTTTTTTATAGATGGCCAAATTTCATGTGATTTTATGACTGTAGCATTATTAATTCAGTGTTGTTTGATTTTTTTCCTATTCTTTCTCTGTAACATGCACTGTTCAAAGAAATAACCTTGGACAATGAGCATATGTCATTTATATGTATGAATTCAGTGTGAATACGTGCTGACTTCCTGGAAGTGGAGTTACTAGGTCAAAGGACATGTGCATTTGGATGTCTATAGCCATCTTCTTTCAATAGACACTCCTACCAGTGTATCCAAAATCTTAGTTGATGTACCTATTCACTAGTAAGTTCACTAACTTTTCTCTATTTTATAGTAGAATAACTTAATGATGTCACTCCTCAAAGTTTCTTTTCTTTTTTAAAATTCATTTTTGTTTTCATTTTCTGTAGGGGGGGGGTCTCACTATGTTGCCCAGGCTGGTCTTGAACTCCTGGCCTCAGTGACCATCCTGCCTTGGCCTCCCAAAGTGTTGGGATTAGAGGCATGAGCCACCACACCTGGCCAAAAAGTTTATTTTCTTAAAAAACCTACACACATCCTACAAAGACATTTTTGAGTTATTAATGTTTTTCTTCTGTGCACCCTGGGCTACATAAGCATGACTGGCCATATTCAGTACCACGTGGTATCCTCTTCATTGGGCCTTATTGCCCCTGACTCTACTGAGTACCCACTTGCCCCCTTCCCTACTCTGTCATTCTCCCTTTAAAACATCCAATCACTGCTGTACAAATCAAGGTTGAATTCCTTTCACATTGGACTATTTTCCCTATTGGAGTAGTAAATTATGGATAAAAATGTGTTCTTACTGTCAGGGTTTGTTATCTTTGACAACAAAAGTAAATATATAACTGCAAGTTGGCCGGGCGCGGTGGCTCAAGCCTGTAATCCCAGCACTTTGGGAGGCCGAGGCGGGTGGATCACGAGGTCAGGAGATCGAGACTATCCTGGCTAACATGGTGAAACCCCGTCTCTACTAAAAATACAAAAAACTAGCCGGGCGTGGTGGCGGGCGCCTGTAGTCTCAGCTACTTGGGAGGCTGAGGCGGGAGAATGGCGTGAACCCGGGAGGCGGAGCTTGCAGTGAGCCGAGATCACGCCACTGCACTCCAGCCTGGGAGACACAGCGAGACTCCGTCTCAAAAAAAAAAAAAATATATATATATATATATAACTGCAAGTTATAATGAGTGATATGTAGTGTTAAAATAATGAAATTGGAGGTCATTAGACTGAAGTCGCTTTAATGCACTGAGTTCCTACATAGGGAAACAAACTTAAAATAGAATCACAAGTGGCCAACTAGTCATCAGTTATATTGTCTTGAACTTGCCACAAGAACAGTCAAAATAAGACAACTGCTCAAACTTTAACCAATCAAATAATTTCTTTGCTATGCTCTGCATTTACTCTCTGAAAGCTTTCAGCTACCTCTAGAGGAGCCCCAAACCACTTATGATTTGGAGCTGCCCAATTCATGAATTGCTGTCTGTTCAAACAAGCTCTTTAAAATTTTAATGTTCCAAAGTTTACCTTCTAACAGGAATAGTACAGGGTGCACTGAGGACATATAATGAGGTGGGAGACCAGAAGGAGTTGGAGCACTAATCTAGTATGGACTGTCAGAGAAGAAGACCTCTCTAATAAAAGACATTTGGGTGAAGACTTGAATGATGAACAGGACTTTGGACAGTGAAAAGCAGAGGGACAAAGATTCCAGGAAGAGAGAATTGCAGTGAAAAGGACTAGAGACAGAAAGGAACTTGATACACAAGTAGTCTTACAATAAAATTACAATTTGATATAACCTGATTACTAACCAAATTATAACTTGATATAACCTAATTACAATTTGATATAACCTTAAAAGCAACAGAACCTAATACATAATGATCCAAAGTCAAATAAGATACGGTGCCTACTCTCAGGATGCTCAGAGGCGAATATGTGATATGTATTCCTATTCTCTATTCCTTTTTCATCATGAAAAAGATATGGGGACAGGGATCAATACTTATTGCCCAAATGAGCTTAAGCATATTATTTAATCTCTTTAAAACTTGGATAATAGTATCTGTTCTGCCAATTTCAACTGTTAATATCTGTCAGGGTCCTTAGGTGCAAGAAACAGAAATCATCTATAAATGATATAAAAGCTGAAAATGAATTTATTAAAGGACATCAAGCAGCTCACAGACTCTCCCAGAAGCTGAAGAAACAAGTTAGCGGTTCTCCTCCCAATAAAGCCTCTGGGTACCAACACTGCAGCCTGCACCAACACACTGATGCTGGACACTGGTTGCTGGTGATAGAACTTTGCAGTCTCGGAAACGATGTAGTTACCGTGGCTGTCACCCTTACTTCAACAGACTCTCTGAAGTCCTGCTTCTGGTTGTCATTCAAGTTTGAGTTGGGTCACCAAATTAGATTGGAGAGTCTAGCAAGCAATAATACTCATGTCCCAGTAATAAGGAAGACTAGGAAAGCCAGTATCTGTCACTTCCAGTTCCTGTAAGGGTGTTTGGGGACAAGGTAAGGGAGAAACTCTGCCAAAAGGATGACAAATGGCCACTGCAAATAGGGTGGGCTCTAATGAGATAAGTACATGAAAATGTTTCAGAAACTAAGGGGGAATTCAGCCACATGACATAATCTCATTTTGTACTGATTTTTAACTCCTTGAGGGCAGGCAAGTTGGAAATATGTGTAAAATAATGTGAAAATCCCAATACATATGCAATCACATTTAAGCTCTATCTATGAAGATTGGAAGGAAACATACAGTAAAAGTTATTTTATTAGAGAAGTGGGATTTGAGATGAAGTAGTTTTTTTAAAAAAAAAAAAGACACTTTCCATTGAATTCACAGGCTTCCCCACAAACTTGGATCCAAATTCTAATGAAAGGAAGCTTAAAGACACAAAGCTTCTGGTGAAATGAGGAACAGAACAGTTGGTGCCAGAATCGCATCCATACGTCATGATGCATTGTGTACGCTATGCAGTCCTAATAGGGAGGAAAACTACCACTAATTACGAATTTAGAAAATTGCACAGTGCTGCCTACCACGTAATAACTTCAAATGTAACCTGTTACACGTTAGCCGACGTGAGGTTACATAGGGACATAGCAAAACTCGCTAGAGTTACTTCAGGTAAGGCACACAGAGGTTGCTCTGATTATCAAGAAAAGCAAACGTTCACATAAAACGTTTTCCGACCGCCCCGCTCTTTCCCACTTCTTCCAAAAATCTCTGAAGAGTGGTGAAGAAACAAACATCAGTCCTCCATTCTCGCGAGAGCTCCGCGTGTAACCAGCGGCTGAGGCGGAGGATTGGTCACGCAGGATGAGGAGGCTCCGCTATCCCGCCCCCGTTGCCGGGATACGCCGCGGCGCACGGCCGCTAGTGGGTAGGCCTGAGAGCAGAGGAAAACTGCGCGTGGGCCTCAGAAAGAAGTTATAGGGCACACGCGAGTCGGGCGACCGCCCCCCTTCCGCGCCGGCGGAGGTGAGAAACCCCGGGTCCCATCTCTTCCTCCCTCCCTCCCGTGTCTGTTCTCTTGCCTTGGAGATGCTGATCCGCTCCAAACAAAACAAATTCTAACTCTGGGTCTTAGCTGTTACTGTCGGGCCAGGCATGTACCAATTCTAGTCCGGCGAAGGGTGAGAACAGACCTCCTCCAACAGCCCAACCACCCCCCCCCCCCACTACCCCACTCCCCGCAGGAGACCCGCCAAGCACAGAGCGGAGGGAAGGACCACGATGGGCTAAAGGATTTTAGTCAAAGAAATAGATTTCTACCTGTTACAGTGGAAGGGATTTATTTCTGTCTGTTGATCACAGTGCGGGCAGTTAGCAACTTTCCACTTTTTCACGTGTGAGAACGGTTGATTTAGGGAGGATAATGACAGAATAATAATTAGAAGCCAGATGTTTTAAATTTAATACTTATCTTCACAACAGCTCTGCAAGGTAGAGCTTATTGTCACCCTTCTGTTTTACAGAAGATGAAATCCTGAGGGGCTAAGTAAGGTGGCAAGATTATGCAGCTGCTAACTTTGTCAGCACTAGTTTGTATCGCTAATTTTTCTGGATCCAAAGGCCAGGCTGCCTCTCTGATTGTGTGAATAACTGGAAATTGTGTGACTCTTTGATTGAATAACCCTGGAGTTAGTGGTATATTTGTTGCTAATGCCCCCCTCTTAATCCGACTGGTAATAATATAATGGTAAGCTTTTTTTTTTGCGACAGTAAAGCGGTGGAAAAGAAAATTGGGTGAAATTTCTGTATGTTGTACATTTTCTCAAAGTTAGCAGGAAACCTAGAGTAATATCTTTTCCACTGGAAAGAGATGTTTATTGTACTCGTTTACTTGTGGAAAAACCATTTTGATCATACACCCTGTCTTTCTTTTCAAACAGTCATTTCATGAAATTACTTTTTCCATTTGAAATTCTTTTGCTTTCTACATAGAGTTCAAAATGGCAAGGAATTAGAATCAGGGAGCTAGTGGGGTCAGGAAGATTGGTGTGAACGTATTCAAATGAGAGATCTGACTGGAAATTTCAGATAAACAATTGAAAACTCAAAATTGGTGCCCAGTTGAAAGGGCAGAACTGTAGACATTGCTTAGTGAGCCAGGCACATAGTTGGAGTTACAAAGATGCATGATTGTAGAAAGAATAGAAGCAATCCAAGGACTGATTATGAATAATGCTAAGAAAAGTCAGAAAAGTAGTACTGGACATACAGTGTAGAAACAGAGAAATCATTTTAGTCCAACACACGCTTTGTTTGCTTTTTAACAATTTAGTAAATTTTTGTAATTGGCAATACCTTTATGTAGGAGGAAATTTAAAAGGTACAAAAGAGAACAACGTTTTTGCTTGTCACTGAGACAGATGTTGGGGATATAAAGATGATTAAGATTCAGCTCTTGCCATAAAGGGCAAGAAATACTTAAGCAGATCATTTCAAGTGGTGTGATAGCTTCTGGAATAAAGAAATACACAGGATGCATGGCAGCACATAGAACAGGTCTATACACTGAAATTGAAGAAGACGAAGATTCCAAGACCAGTTATGGACTGGTCATGGAAGGATTCCCTGAGAAAGTAACAGGCAAAATGTGTGTTAGGCAAGGGGACCACTTAAGAGGCTGGTATAATAGTCCACTTGAGTCAGTGATGCCCTGAATTGGCCAGTGCTGTAGGAATAGAGAGTAAAGTACCTGTTAAACACTTATTAACAAAATCAGTAGAACTAAACAAAACAAACTCAGTAGAACTATGTGATCAGCCATGGGAAGTGAGGGAGAGGGAGATATCAGGGACTAAGTTTCTGACTTCTGTGACTAGGAGGTGATACCAAGAGGAAGGACAAATTTTGCGGAGCTGATAATGAGTTTGGATTATATATGTTTATTTTGAAATATTTAGACGTCTAAGTGGAGATATTATTATTTGGATATAAACACCACAAGCTGAGTGCTAAAATAAGGGCTGGACATATGAAATTGTGTGGAATCAGTTGTTAATTGTTAAAACCCTGAGTGTGGATAAGTGGGCCAAGGAGAGTTTAGAGAGAGAGAAGAAAAAGATGGTGGATGGTATCTTAGAAAATGCTCTATATAAGCATTTCTGTCTCAAGGAGATGGAAAGAAGAACCAGAAGAGAGGGAAGTGTCATGGAGATGTTTCATATAAATGTGGACACCAGTAAAGTAGGATGACATTTACATCACTGGCAGTATTGGCAATGGTCATTTGAATCAAACAGTAGCAATCCAGGAGATAGTGGAAACAAAGCAGTAGAAAATAGTGGATATAAGCTATTCTTTTTTTTTTTTTTTTTGAGATGGAGTCTTGCTCTGTTGCCCAGGCTGGAGTACAGTGGCTCGATCTCGGCTCACTGCAAGCTCCGCCTCCCAGGTTCACGCCATTCTCCTGCCTCAGCCTCCCGATTAGCTGGGACTGCAGGTGCTTGCCACCATACCCGGCTAATTTTTTGTATTTTTTAGTAGAGATGGTGTTTCACCGTGTTAGCCAGGATGGTCTCGGTCTCCTGACTTCATGATCCACCAGCCTCAGCTTCCCAAAGAGCTAGGATTACAGGCGTGAGCCACTGCGCCTGGCCGGATATAAGCTATTCATAAGAATTTGGCTGCATAAGGGAAGGATATATGGGACAGTTAGATAGAGGTGGTTGCAGGGTCAAGAAATAAGTCTTTGAAGGTCGAAAAGAATTGAATATGGTAACAGACTGAAGGAAAGGAGAAAGTTTAAAGATATTGGTAGCAGTGAGCGTAATGCCACAAAGAAGGTGGGATCAAGGGTAAATCAGAGTAGAGATTGATCTTGAATGACAGAAGGAATGGCTGTTGAGATAGGAGGGCAGAATGGATGTAGAGAAGTTTATGTGCCCCAAAGGTGATGGAGTTCAAGTTGTAATTTTCTTAAATGAGTCATCTGCTAAGAGTGGCAGGAACAGAGATTGAAAAGTAGTTAAGGATGAGAATTATCAAGTAGAGAGGTATCTTAACAAGGCTAAACACTTTCTGAAATGAGGGTCCAACTAAGATTTGTGACTATCACTTTGCAGTACCCCAGTCTGTACAGTTGTATGATTTCCACCAGCAATATTCAGCACTTCAGGTTGGATGTGGAGAAGGGTTTCTGATTTTGCCAGATGGGTGGAAAAGAGTTCCAGGATACAAATTATTTGATGGTGCTCATGAGACACTAATTTCATGAGAGAAGGAGGAGAGTTCTTAACCACCCTTGTCAGGGTATCACTAGTGACTTCTTGGATGGGGACTCCATTGGATATTTCAGTTTTCATCTTACTTGAATTTCCAACTGTAAATGGCATGGCTTGTTCCTGCCTTCTCTTGGCATCTCTGACATACACTCCTGGTTTTTTTCTTTGCTTTCTGGGCCTTAATTTTCATTCTCTCATACTAGATTTTCCTCTTCTGTGTGATCTGTATGTATTGATGTTCCTCAGGACAATCTTGGGCACTATTCTCTTTTTCTCCATATTCTCTCTCTAGATAAGTATCTTCATAACTTTTATATGACCTACAATAGGACATACATTTTTATATTGTAGCCTAGTAAACACATATGTGTAAATTTATGTAAATATAGCTGAAACAAAAATTTACTGAAACAATGTTTACCCTTCGTATGTTCAGTGAACTCTTTTTGTTTAAATTTTATTTCACATTTTAGTATCTTGGTCATAACCTGCAAAATTGTTTTCAGAACTCACTAATGGATGTGACCAACAATTTGAAAACTACTACTCTAAATTATGAGATAATTTTAAATAATATTATATTCTGATGAATAAAGGAGAGGGCTGATAAACCGGGAGAAAATGAGTAAATTAAGGAAATGGTTTAAAGGCAGGTGTAGCAGGAATGAAGATGAGAAAAGGGTAGAAGGAGAGAAGACCCAAGAATAGAGTATTTCAATTAAGATGTTTGAGATGAAGCAATTCCAGATGATGACAAGCTCCATGTATTGCCATGGCTATCAGTGACTGAAATGGAGTTAAGATCATTGCTAAAGTTGAGATCACGGAACTGTGAAGCTGCAATGTTAAGTATTGGATCTAGTATCCAAATGGAAGTCATCCAGGATGATGGTGAGATTGGAATAGAGAAGCTGTGAACTAGGTACAAAAGACTTTAGTAAAGATAGAGGAGAGATTAGGAAGTCACAAATTACCAGCAACCAGGAAAGATCAAGGCAATATTGTTGCATTCACAGATCCTCAGAGGAAGTGAATCTTGTTTATTTTTTTTTTTAATATTTTTTTTTTTCGGGGGTGGAGTCTCGCTCTGTCACCCAGGCTGGAGTGCAGTAGTGCAATCTCAGCTCACTGCAAACTCCATCTTCTGGGTTCACACCATTCTCCTGCCTCAGCCTCCCGAGTAGCTGGGACTACAGGCGCCCACCCCTACGCCCAGCTAATTTTTTGTATTTTTAGTAGAGACAGGGTTTCACTGTGTTAGCCAGGATGGTCTTGATCTCTTGACCTCGTGATCCACCTTCCTCCGCCTGCCAAAGTGCTGGGATTACAGGTGTAAGCCACTGCGCCTGGCCTCTTGTTTATTTTTTTAAAGGTATGGAAGAATATTTTGAAAGTGACATTTGGGAGCAAGAAAAGTGCCACCTCCTTTGCTTTAAAAGAGGACAGGAAGCTAAAACAAATGGACTACTGAAAGTGTTACTCTCAGTGGAAGCCAAGATTCTGTTAAAGTTAAGAAAATAGAAAGTATTTGTAACAAGATTCAGAATATAAGAGAGTTAATTGTGAACCAGAAAATGCAGAGAAAAGATTAAGAGCAAAGAAAGATGTTGGCTGTGACAGGAGAGAAAACTTACCAGAGTATAGGATGAGAATACTAAAGAAATAGATAACTACAGGGGCTTGCATTTTGGTAAGATAATAGAAAGAGGAGGAAGGAATGTTGCAAGAAACAATCTCATAGTTCTAAATGGAGCACAATGTCAAATTTGAACAAAGTTAACCTTGTAGTGGCACACAGAATGGCAGCTTGCAAGAACAATTGTGAATTAAATGTAAGTGTATGATGGGTCGTTATTGTCTTGCTAGAGAAGACATCAAAGGATTGAACTGTTTATTGCTTCCAAACAGTGATTAAAGTAAAGAAACAATGGCCAGCAATCACAAATCTTCAGCAGCTCGCCCTGTTTCAAGAGGTGGAGTTGGATTAACAGGAAGGCCTCCTTCTGGGATACGACCCCTATCAGGAAATATTCGAGTGGCAACTGCAGTAAGTTTGAAACAAATCTATTTACTTTGGGAGGCCAAGGTGGGAGGACCACTTGAGTCCAGGAGACTGGGGCTTCAGTGAACTAAGATCATGCCACTGCACCCCAGTTTGTGAGTTTTTGATTCTTTCCACCCCAAAAAATCTGTTGAATGCTTGTGCATATATTGTGGTAGAAGTTGGAAATCCCCTCTGTAATAAGAGATTCTACTTTGTTGTTTCTTTATTTCATAAGCATATTATTAAACATGTTTGGGTTGTTTTTTTGGAAAGCATCTGGAAATGTAAATGTGGAAGAATGTTTGAAAGACACTCTGGGAAGAAGATACCTGCTCCTGCAGATACTCAATTTAAAGCTGCAATAATTTTAGTTGAATAGTGTATTGGGGCCAGAATAAAATGAAATGAATAGACCAGAAATAGAATCAAGCATATAAGAATTTAGTTAATGATTAATGTGGTGTTTCAGATTAGTTGGCAAAACATGGAGTATTCAATAGAACATTCCAATAATTATTAAACCATTTGTTTGAAAGTATTTTTAATCCTCTTTTATACCTTTTGTCAGAATTCTACATAGTTTAGAAACTTGGTATTTCAAAAATGAAACCATAAATGTAGTAGAGGAAAATGCTGGCAAGTATTTTGTATACACTTGATATGGACTAGGCTTTTCTAAAAATGACAGAAATAACAAGTACTGAAAAGGAAAGCATTTTTATTATATATCTGAATTTACAAAAAATAAAACACCATAAAAATTAAAAGAGAAATGACACCTGGTAAAAACATTTATAATATATATACCATATATAGGATCAGAATCTCAAAAAGTAAACTTTACTTCTTTTTTGAGACAAGAGTCTTGCTCTGTCACCCAGGCTGGAGTGCAGTGGCATGATCTCGGCTCACTTTAAGTTCTACCTCCTGGGTTCACGCCATCCTCCTGCCTCAGCCTCCCAAGTAGCTGGGACTATGGGCACCTGCCACCACGCCTGGATAATTTTTTGTATTTTTAGTAGAGACGGGGTTTCACCGTGTTAGTCAGGATGGTCTCGATCTTCTAATCTTGTGATCCTTCCACCTTGGCCTCCCAAAGTGCTAGGATTACAGGCGTGAGCCACCGTGCCCAACCAACTCTGCTAATTTTTAAGTGCTCTTTCTGTATTAAGACTACAAGCCTTATGTCCAATCAAAATTTCATGACATTTCTTTTGAGGCTGGGGTAATACTATAAAACTATTATAAAACTCATCTAGAATAATACAAAAATAAGAAAAAGTACAATACTCTAACGTAAAATATATTATAGACAATGAGTGAAACAATATTCTGATTGCCACAGTACCTGGAAATAAACTCTAGTGAATGTTAAAGAATTTAACATAGGAGAGTGTGTCATAAATAGTGAATCAATAAGAGAAACACAGCATATGAGGAAAAGTTAGATGAAGTTTATGAGTTGATATTCTAAGCAGGATATCCTGTAAAGATAATTATTACATTTTCATTATCATTATAATGTAAAAACTGGGAAACAGGCAACGGCCTGATGTTGGTGGAGGGAAGCAGGCCTAGGCTTGGTGAGGAGGCAAGGTTCTGAGGGGACAGGCTGACAAGGAGGACCAGAGGCCCCCGGAGGAGCACGGAAGGAGAAGATCTGCCTGTGGGTTTCCATTGCCCAGCTCCTGCCCACACTCCCGCCTGCTGCCCTGACCAGAGTCAGCATGCCTCTTGAGCAGAGGAGTCAACACTACAAGCCTGAAGAACGCCTTGAAGCCGGAGGAGAGGCCCTGGGCCTGGTGGGTGCGCAGGCTTCTGCTACTGAGGAGCAGGAGACTCCCTCCTCCTCTTCTACTGTAGTGGAAGTCACCCGGAGGGGAGGTGCCTGCTGCTGAGTCACTGGGTCCTCCCCAGAGTCCTCAGGAGCCTCCACCCTTCCCACTACCATCAGCTACACTCTCTGGAGCCAATCTGATGAGGACTCCAGCAACCAAGAAGAGGAGGGGCCAAGCGCCTTTTCTGACCTGGAGTCCAGCTTCCAAGCAGCACTCAGTAGAAAAGTGGCTGAGTTGGTTCATTTTCTGCTCCTTAAGTATCGAGCCAGGGAGCCAGTCACAAAGGCAGAAATGCTGGAGAGTGTCATGAGAAATTGCCAGTACTTCTTTCCTGTGATCTTCAGCAAAGCCCCTGATTCCTTGCAGCTGGTCTTTGGCATCAAGCTGATGGAAGTGGACCCAATTGGCCACTTTTACATCTTTGTCACCTGCCTGGGCCTCTCCTACGATGGCCTGCTGGGTGACAATCAGATCATGCCCAAGACAGGCCTCCTGATAATCCTCCTGGCCATCACAAAAGAGGGCGACTGCGCCCCTGAGGAGAAAATCTGGGAGGAGCTGAGTGTGTTGGAGGTGTTTGAGGAGAGGGAGCACAGTATCTTCGCGGATCCCAGGAAGCTGCTCACCCAAGATTTTGTGCAAGAAAACTACCTGGAGTACTGGCAGGTGCCCGGCAGTGATCCTGCATGCTACGAGTTCCTGTGGGGTCCAAGGGCCCTCGTTGAAACCAGCTATGTGAAAGTCCTGTGCCATATGCTAGAGATCAGTGGAGGACCTCACTTTTCCTACTCACCCCTGCATGAATGGGCTTTGAGAGACGGGGAAGAGTGAGTCCGAGCACGCGTTGCGCCAGGGCCAGTGGGAGGGGGTCTGGGCCAATGCACCTTCCAGGGCCCCATCCATTAGCTTCCACTGCCTTGTGTGACATGAGGCCCATTCTTCACTCTTTGAAGAGAGCAGTCAGCATTCTCAGTTTTGGGTTTCTGTTGTATTGGATGACTTGGAGATTTATCTTTGTTTCCTATTGGAATTGTTCAAATGTTCCTTTTAACAGATGGTTGAATGAACTTCAGCATCCAAGTTTGTGAATTGCAGTAGTCACACATAGTGTGTTTATATAGTTTAGGAGTAAAAGTCTTGTTTTTTATTCAGATTGAGAAATCCATTCCATTTTGTGAATTGTGACTTAAATACAGCAGTGGGAAAAGTATTTGCTTAAAATTGTGAACGAATTAGCAATAACACACATGAGATAAAGAACTCAAGACATTAAAAGATAGTTAATTCTTGCCTTATACCTCAGTCTATTCTGTAAAATCAAACAGATACGCATACCTGAATTTTCTTGGCTTCTTTGAGAATGCAAGAGAAATAAAATCTGAATAAATAATTTTAAAAAAAATTGGGAAACAACCTAAAAGACCTTACAACAGGTGAATCTTAAACAAATAATGATATGTATATCCCTATAATAGGCTATTAGATAGTCATTACAAACTACTTTCAAGATATTTCAGAAAATAATATACTTTAACGAAAGTTTAAAAGCAGTGTTGTATCAATTTAACATAGAAACATACATTTATACATACATAGAAATGAAATGAAAATAAATGAATAGACAGAAATGTCCACAAATTTATCTGATGTTCACACAGGTAATTTCAACTAACTGAGAACTTGCAGAGGGCCAGTAGTCAAGCTCCTACAGTAGGCTAACTGCAAACTACAGATAATGATGGGTCCTGTGGTTAACTCAAGAAAAGCAGCATTTTTGGAGGGAATGATTTTGTTAAAGTCAGATTTTCCTAAAGTTTTCAGATTTTTTTCTAGAGTTTCAGGTAATAATATTAGGACATCGTCGTCAACTTAGACCGACATAATTTTTCTAAAATCTTCATACATAGGATAGTAAGGGTATCTTTTTCTTTTATTCCAGTAAAAATTGATAATTAAATATTTATAAAAAGAATCTGACATTTATTGGCCACCTACTATTTGCCAGGCACTTTATCTATTTATTTGTAAAATTTTTAAAATTTGTATATATTTATGCAGATGTCTTACATGCATATATTGTGTAATGGTGAAGTGTGGGCTTTTAGTGTACCCATCACCTGAATAGTGAACACTGTACCAAGTAGGTAATTTTGCAACCTTCACCTTCCTCCCACCCATCTTTTGTAATCTTCAGAGTCTATTGTCTCACTCTGTATGTCCATATGTACCCATTGTTTAACTCCCACTTGTAAGTGACAACATGCGGTATTTGACTTTCTCTTTCTGGGTTGTTTCACTTAGGATCATGGCCTCTGGCTCCATCCATATTGTTGCAAAAGACATGATTTCATTCTTTATTATGGCCGAGTAGTGTTTCATAGTATGTGTGTATATATATATATGTGTGTGTGTGTGTGTGTGTGTGTGTGTGTGTGTGTGACCACATTTTCTTTACGTAGCCCTCCATCTCCGTTGATGGACACTTAGGTTTTTTTTCATATATTTGCTGTTGTGGAAAAGTTGTGTGATAAACATAGGAATGCAGGTATCTTTTTGAAATAGTGATTTCTTTCCTTTTGCAGTGGGATTGCTGGATCATATGATAGATCTATGTTTACTTTTTGAAGAACTTCCATACTGTTCTCCATAGTGGTTATACTAACTTACATTCCTACCAACACTGTACAAAGGGTCCCTTTTCTCTATATATTTGTCAGCATTTGCTATTGCCTTTCTTTTGGAAAAAAGTCATTTTAACTGGGGTGAGATGATATCTCATTGTAGTTTTGATTTGTATTTCTCTGATGATCAGTGATGTTGAGCACCTTTTCATATACCTGTTTGACGTTTGTGTATCTTCTTTTGAGAAGTTGTCTATTCAGACGTTTTGTCCATTTTTTAATTGTATTATTAGATTTTTTTGCTAGTGAGTTGAGTTCCTTATATATTCTGTTTATTAATTTCTTGTCAGATGGATAGTTTTCATATATTTTCTCCTATTCCTTTGGTTGTCCCTTCACTTTGTTGATTGTTTCCTTTGCTGTGCAGGTGTTTTTTAACTTGATGTGATTCTATTTGTTTATTTTTGCTTTGGTTTCCTTTGCTTGTGTGATATTACTCAAAAAAACCTTTTCTTGGACCAATGTTCTGGATAATTTCCCCCATGTTTTCTTTTAGTAGTTTCATAGTTTGAGGTTTTAATTTAAGTCTTTAATCCATTTTGATTTGATTCTTATATATGGTGAGAGATATGGTTCTAGTTTCATTCTTTTGCCTGTGGAGATCCAGTTCTCCCGTACCATTTATTGAAGAAATTGGCATTTCCTCAGTGTATGTTCCTTGCATCTTTGTCAAAAATGTGTTCCGGTAGGTATATGGATTTATTTCTGAGTTTCTATTCTGTTTTTATGCCAGTATGCTTTTTTTTTTTTTTTTTTTTTTTTTTTTTAATTCAGAATGGGTTTGGCTGTCCTAGATCTTCTATGATTCTATATAAATTTTAGGCTTTTTTTGTTTGTTTGTTTGTTTCTGAGACAGAGTCTTGCTCTGTCATCGAGGCTCAAGTGCAGTGGTGCAGTCTCGGCTCACTGCAAGCTCCGCCTTCTGGGTTCAAGCCATTCTCCTGCCTCAGCCTCTGGAGTAACTGGGACTATAGGCGCCCACCATCACGCCTGGCTAATTTTTTTTTTTATTTTTAGTAGAGACGGGGTTTCACCATGTTAGCCAGGATGGTCTCGATCTCCTGACCTCGTGATCTGCCCGCCTTGGCCTCCCAAAGTGCTGGGATATCAGGCATGAGCCACCGTGCCTGGCCTTTTTTTTTTCCTTTCTATTTTTGAGAAGAATGTCATTGATATTTTTACAAGGATTGCATTGAATTTGTAGATTAATTTGGATATTCTGGATATTTTGACAATATTGATTCTTCCATTCCATGAACATGGAATATCTTTCTATTTTTTGGTGTTCTTTTCAGTTCCTTGCATCAGTGTTTTATAGTTTTCATTGTAGAGATCTTTCACTTCTTGGGTTAATTCCTATGTGTTTTATTTTATTTGTAGCTATTGTAAATGGGACTACTTTCTTGATATTTTTTCATATTGTTCACTGTTAGTATATAGAAATGCTGTTGATTTTTGTATCCTGCAATTTTTCTGAATTTTACTGAATTTACTATTTATCAGTTCGAATAGTTTTTTTGGTGGAGTCTTCAGATTTTTCCAAATATAAGATCACATCATCTGCACACAGAGTTAATTTGACTTCTTCTTTTCCAGTTTGGATGCCCTTTATTTCTTTTTATTGTCTGATTGCTCTAGCCAAGAATTCCAGTACTATGTTGAATAACAGTGGTGAAAGTGGGCATCCTTGTTGTGTTCTAGATCTTAGAGGAAAGGCTTTCAGTTTTTCCTCATTCCATAGGATATTAACTGTGGATCTGGATCTGTCATATATAGCTTTTATTGTATTTAGATATGTTCCTTGTATACCTGGTTTTTTGAGGATTTTTATCATCAGGAGATGTTAAATGTCATCAAATACTTTTACAATATCAATGGAAGGTTTTTGTCCTTCAGTCCGAGGATATGATATATCACATTGATTGATTTGCATATATTGAACTATCTTTACATACCTATCTTTACAAAGATAGATGTAAACTATCTTTACATACCAGTTGGTCATGACAAATGATCTTTTTAATGTGTTGTTTAATTCAGTTTGCTGGTACTTTGTTGAGGATTTTTGCATCAATGTTCATCAGGGATATTGGCCTCTAGTTTTCTTTTTTCTTCATATGTCTTGTCTGGTTTTTTTTTTTAAATCAGGGTAATACTGGTCCTGTAGAATGAGTTTGAAAGTATTTTCTCATCTTCTATTTTTCAGAATAGTTTCAGTAGGATTGGTATTAGTCCTTTTTTAAATGTTTGGTGGAACTCAGCAGTGAAGCCATCAGGTCCTGAGCTTTTCTTTGCTGGGAGACTTTTTAAAAATTTTTTTGAGACAGAATCTCACTGTCGCCCAAGCTGGAGCACAGTGATGTGATCTCTGCTCACTGCAACCTCCGCCTCCTGGGTTCAAGCTATTCTCCTGCCTCAGCCTCCTGAGTAGCTGGGATTACAGGCGTGCGCCACCACACCCAGCTAATTTTTGTATTTTTAGTAGAGACAGGGTTTCACCATGTTGGTCAGGCTGGTCTTGAACTCCTGACCTCGTGATCCACCCACCTTGGACTCCCAAAGTGCTGGGATTACAGGCGTGAGCCACCACACCCAGCTGGGAGACTTTTTATTATGGCTTGGATCTCATTATTTGTTATTGGTCTGTTCAGGTTTTGGATTTCTTTATGGTTCAGTCTCTGTTGGTTGTATGTGTTTAGTCATTTGTTCATTTCTTCCAGATTTTCCAACTTATTGCATATAGTTGCTCATAGTGGCCTCTAATAATTCTTTGAGTTTCTGTGTTATCAGTTGTAATGTCTTTTTTTTTTTTTCATTTCTGATTATATTTATTTGAGTCTTCCCTCTTTTTTTCATTAGTTAGCCTGGCTAAGAGTTTGTTGATTTTGTTTATCTTTTCAAAACACTGACTTTGTGTTTCATTGATCTTTTATATTTTTTTGTTTCAGTTTCATTTATTTCTACTGTGATCTTTATTAGTTTCTGATATGAATTTTATGTTTGGTTTGCTCATGCTTATCTGATTTTTTAATATGCATTATTAGGTGGTTTATTTTAAGTTTTTCTACTTTTTTAATGTAGGCATTTAAAGGTATAAACTTTCCTCTTAGTACAGCTTTTACCATATCACGTAAGTTTTGGATATGTTGTATTTCCATTGTAATTTGTTTCAAGAGTTTAAACAAATTTCCTTTTTAATCTCTTTGGTCATTCAGGAACATATTTCTATTTGTTGGTATAGTTTTCAAAATTCCTCTTGTTATCAATTTGTAGTTTTATTCCATTATGGTCAGAGAAGATACATATATATTTAGGATTGTTGTATCTCTTGCTGAATTGATTCCTTTATCATTATATAATGATCTTCTTGTTTAGATTTGAAGTCTTTTTAATCTTATGTATGTATAGCTACTCCTGCTTGCTTTTGATAGTGTGAAATACCTTTTCCCACTCTTATTTTTAGCCTATGTGTGTCTTTTAGGACTAGATATGTTTCTCATAGGCAGGATATAGTTGGATTATGTTGTTGTTGCTATTTTAAAATCTTCTGCTAATATGTATCTTTTAATTGAATAATTCAGTTCATTTACATTACATTCACAGTTAATAATGATATATGAAGCTTTCTTCCTGTTATTTTGTTAGTTGTTTTTAAGTTGTATAAATTATTTATTTGTTTCTTTTTCTCTGTCTTTGTATCTTTATGTTTTGATGAAATTCTTTCATGTTGGCATTTGATTATTTTGTCCTCCTCCTTTGTGATTGTTTTATAAGAACTGTGAGTTTAATATTTTTATGTGTTTTTGTGATACTGTATATCCATCTTTAATTTTTATGTTGAAGACCCCTTTGAGCATTTACTGTAGGACTGGCCTAGTGGTGACACATTCCCTCAGTGTTTGCTTGTCTTGCAGATACTTTATTTCTCCTTCATTTATGAATCTTATTCTGTCAGGATATAAAATTTGTGGCTGACTTTTTGTTTTTGTTTTTGTTTTTTTTCTTAGCACTTCGAAAATGACATCCGATTCTCTTTTTTATTTTTTATTTTTTAAATTTCCACTGAAAGGTCTGCTTTTATTCTGATAGGATTGTCTTTATAGGTGACTAGATACTTTTACTAATTTTAAAATTCTTTCCTTCACATTGACTTTAGACATTCTAACAATATGCCTCTCTGTTTTTTGGTTTAAGATAGTTCTAACTTGGTGGGGCGTGCTTACTGTCAATTTTCCTCCAAAGGTTAACTTTTTACTTTCTTCAACCTATACTGCTCTAGCTGCATTTGACTGGATGCATTGAGGCCATCCACAGGTAACTGGGTCTAAAACTTTTGACAGGAAGGCCATGGGCTGCCGGTTGCCTCTGTGCTCTTGGGTAAGCACTCCTAAAGCTAACCCATTATTCACGTTAACAAAAAGGTGAAATGGCTTTTCTAGGGAAGGCAGGGCTAGAACAGGGGCAATGATGAGCATCTCTTTCAGCTCTTTAGTCTGATGGATTTTAGCAGAAGTCCACAAGAGACAGTCAGGCTTCCACTGGGTAAGTTTTTCATATAAAAGTTTACTTTTTAGTGAGTATGAGTCAATCCATAAACGGCAATATCCAATTAATCCTAAAAAATTTTTTAGTTCTTGCTTAGTTTGAGGCAGGGGTAAGGACACAATTCACTCAACCCATTTCGGCCCTATTTTTGCTTACCTGCACTTATTAGTTGGCTTAAATATTTAACTGTATATTGAAGCTTCACTTTTGAGACCCGTAATCCCTCAAACTGTTGGTGGTTAAGAATATGTGTGGAGAAGTCACCCACTTTTTTTTATATCTTCACCAGATATGAGACTATCATCCACATACTGAAGCAGGCATATTTGCTTTGGGACAACAACTTTTCCAATACTCGTTCTAGAATTTGACCAAAGAGGTTAGGGGAGTCTGTAAACCCTTGGAGTAAGACCGTCCATCGATATTGTTGTTTTTGCCCTGAATGGGGATCTTCTCACTCAGAAGCAAATATGTCTCGGCTATCCTCAGCCAAGGGGCATGCCCAGAAGGCATCCTTCAAATCTATTACTCACTGATGATCATAAGGAATTTGACTGAGAACGGTGTAAGGGTTGGGGACAATGGGTTGAGTGGTCTGGACTATCTAGTTAATAGCTCTGAGGTCTTGTACCAATCATTTTGACCTGTCTGATTTCTTGACAGGCAGGATTGGGGTATTATAGGGAGACGTACAGGGTTTAAGGAGTCCATCTTTAATGAGACTCTCAATTACAGGCTTTAACCCTATCCTGCCTTCGAAGGGAGTGGGGTATTGCTTTCTCCTACTATTTCCCCAGGAGTTTTTAGTTTGATGTGTATTGGGGGAACTCAAAGTTTTTCTCGATTCCCTTCTCTTGACCAGATATCAGGATGAATATATTTTTCATCCATGGTGGTGAGTAGATTTAATGAGGTGAGGAATCCCTTAGGGCCAACTTGAAGGCCTATGCCTAATTTTAGCATTAAGTCTTTTTCTAATAGATTAGTTACCACCACAGGGATCAACAAAAATTGAATATGAGTTAATCAATCTTGATATTTGGCTTTTGTATTTTCTAAGATTTTGGCCTTAAATCCTTCTCCTTTTACCCCAGAGACTTAAAGTTCTTCTGAAAAGCCAGCAAGATTAGATGGAGTGAGACAAACAGAGGAGTGAGACACTCCGGAATCGATTAGAAAGGTGATAAGTTCACATTTAGGTCCCACCTCTAAATTTATCAAGAGCTCCTGGTGGGACTCAAAGTAAAAGAGACAGAGCCCCTGACTCCCCTACTCTTCCTTGAAAGTCTTCTTTCAAGACTTTCAAGGTGGAAGGACTTCTTTTTCCCTTTTTAATTTAGGACATTTTCTCTTGAAGTGGCCTGTTCTTCCACATTTGTAACATGTATCTTGTCCTTCCTCCCTTTCAATTCTGGGATTCTTTGACTTTGCTCCCCCACACTCTTTAGAGGGCCTAGGAAATGAAGGCCCACGTCCTCTAATTGGAGGCTTGGTTCCTTTGCACGGGAGTTTGGACGTTTTATAGTTCTTGGCCCCCTGGAAGCCTTGTTTAGAAGTGTATGGGTTTGGAGCCACCAGTTGAAAGGTGGATAGCGTAAGTTTTGCTCTTTGTTTTTGCTTTTCTTTGTCTCTCCTTACATACACTTTTTGAGCTTTCCTAAGAAGTTTACTTAGCGGTCAGTCTTCCCAATTTTCTAATTTTTGTAACTTTTTTGAAATATCTGGTCAATTCTTGGTGACAAAATGGAGCTTAAACATTCCCTGCCCAAGGGGGTCTTCCAAATTTAGGCCTGTATACTGTTTCGTTTGCTCCTTTAGCCTGTCTAAGGATTTTATAGGCCCCTCATCTTTTTTTTGTTGTTGTATATCAAATGCTTTAGAGAGGTTTTGAGTTCGGAGTATTGATTCCCCAATTCCTTTTATTTTCATTTCCCTAGATCTTGCATGTTTTCCTGTTGAGCTGCATTATTATTGTCCCACCTGAGGTCTTGGGTGGGAAATTTTTGGTCCGCAGTAGGGACATTTTGACCAGGAGAGTGTTCACATTTCCAAATTGCCTTAGCAGCCCTACAGTTATGCTGCTTTTCTCCTCCAAAAAGAGGATGCCTCGGATGGACATTAACTTAACCCAGGTATATAACTGAGGTCCTAAGAATTGATCAACTTGATCAGCCACCCCATAAAGGTCATCCAACAGCAACTGAAGCTCTTTTTTCAAACTTCGCACCTCTGAACTGGTCAAGGGAATATTTACAAATCCAATGGCTCCCCCTCCTTGTGGCACCTCTTTTAAGGGGAAGAGAGTTGGGGCTGACTCCTTAGGTGTGGAGGGAAATGGGAAATTAAATTTAGAAATTTACACTGTTCTCTCTCACGTCGAAGTCCTTTCAGGGAGGGGTGCTTAATAGGCTGGAAGGGGACAGGCTCATGGGATGATAATTCCTAAGAGTTAGGGTTATAAGGAGGAGGAATAACATGAGCAGGGGAAGGATCTGGAATGGGACCTGAGGCGGCAGCAGCTGCCTGAGGGGGAGGGTCAGGGGCACTGAGCGGAGGAAGATGATCCAGAGGATCCCATGTGTTGGTGGGTGTGGGTTGTTTAGGAACAGGGACTCTTTCCCTGTTAGAGGAGTTGGTTTCTGGCTTATTACTTCTGGTTTTTAAAGGGTAGAGGAGAACAGGTTCTTGCCTCCAACAAAGAGCATAGTCTGTTTCCTTTTGGGAGACAGGGCTTTTGTCATTAACATGGTCGATTAAGAGCTGACAAATCCACTCTTCACTGGAACCAAATTTTGGCTTGAAAACTGAGGGTTTGAGGATGGGCCCTCGAGTCCAAATAAAACAACAATATTTTATCATTTGCTGCTTTCTTTTATGTTTAGTTCTTTCATTACCTTTCCAATAGTTTAACATAAGTCCCAAGGGACTATCAGGAGGAAATTCATCACTCACTTGGCTCTTTATTTTTCCTTTCTTACTTGAAACATTTCCCATCTCAGAGGTTTGGGATGGTGTCTAACTCAAATAGGCCTTTCCCCGGAGCTTCTGTTGGGGGTGCTCAACCTCTCCTACTAGTGATTTCTCGCCCTCCCTCCTTTCAGAAGCTCACTGAGGCTCTGAGGCTCAGTCCCTCATATTAGAGATTTTCTTGCCTGTCAATTTCCAGAGGCATTGTTAAGGCTCAATCCCTAGTATTAGAAATTTCTTGCCTATCCTTTAGCCCCACCTGTTGGAGGCTCCTTGCACCCTTCTTTCGCTTTGTCTACTCTGGCCGCTTTCCTCTTGGGAAATGGCAGGATCCGCCCTAAGCCATATGAGGCGACCACGGAACTGCAGATAGGACCCACTCAATCCACACAGCAGTAGTGTTAACATCATCTACACACACTTTTAACCTCCAAGATACCCTGACCACCAAGGAAATACTTTGCTGCTCTTGCACCGTTTTTCACGTTGGTCTGTGCACGGAGTTACTTGGTCGCCACGCTGTTGTAAGCCTCTCCTTTCCCCGTTGCTGAGCGCTTGGATTTGTTCATCAGAATGGGTGGATCTCAATCTCCTGTCCCTGAGGCCACTGCAACGGGATGGTAGGACACGTCTTCTCCTGGGTGGGGTGACTGAAGACGCCTTCTTGAAGGAGAATGGGAATCCCAGACAAGCCCCCAGAATTGTTAGAAATAAAATTTGAAGTTGTAAAGAAAGACGAGCACTCAAACAAAGGATTTCTCAGCAAAGCAAATTTACTTCTGCGCAGTAGGGTGCTTCTCGTGGGGCTGGTTGTCACGAGAGCACACTAAAGAAAGGAGAGTAGAAGCTTTTATTACTAATGGTACTCCTGCCCCCGTGTCCATTCCCCATTGGGTGGGATCGGACTGCACAATCTAAACTAGACCCGATTGGCTAAACATTTAAACTTTCTTAGATAAGGTGGGTGTGTGATGGGAGAGAGGGGAGAGGAGGAAGGGGTCATCTACAGAGGACTAGAGAGCCAATCGTTTCTCAAATAAGGAAAGGAATGTGAGCTGGGGCTGTGGCATGCCTGGGCATGTAGGAAAATCAGAAAGAAGGACAAAAGAGAAGAAAGGCAGGAGGTACTTGGAATTAGAGAATAAGTAGCTCAGCAGGCTGTTTGAAGGGAAACCTTGCCATATCTCACATCTTTTATATCTTCTCATGCTTGTATGTATTATATGAACTGACATAAAGGAAGTCTTTTGGCCTTTCCTGAGGTCATATAATGTTATGTTGGATTTTTCATACCTGAAGTAGAGAATCACGTTGAGTAATAATATGAATGCTTGTTTAATAATGTAAGCCCTTTAGTACTTACATGGTCATCTTAGGATGCATTTATATCCATTTGTTTTTACAAGATTAAAGTTTTCTTATTTTTTCCTGATTTTTAAAGGTAATATATACTCATTGTAATAAGGCTGAAAATGCCAAATTATATAAAGGAGAAAATAAAAATCAACTGTAATATAATTATAGATCATCATCATTACTATTTTTTCATATAGTTTTAAAAATTTTTTATTTTTGTCTTTATTCTTTATTTTTTTTTAAAAGACGGTCTCTTTGTGTTCTTCAGGCTGGCGTCGAACTCCTGGGTTTTAAACAATCCTCTCATCTCAGACTACCAAGTAGCTGAGGCTGTTGGTACATGCCACCATGCCCAAACTTCCAGCATTTTTTTTGTTTTAAAAAACTAGAGTTGTGAACTAGGCACAGTGACTCACACCTGTAATCCCAGCTACTTGGAGAGCTGAGGCAGAAGGATCTTTTTAGGCCAGTAGTTCAAGACCAGGCTGAGTAACATAGTGAGCCCTTGTCTCTTAAACAAACAAAAATGGAGTTATAAATACGATCTTGTAAACTGCCTTTTAATTTTTATTTTATTTACTTATTTTGAGACTGAGTCTCACTCTGTTGCCCAAGCTAGAGTGCAGTGGCATGATCTCGGCTCACTGCAGCCTTGACCTCCCAGATTCAAGCGATTCTCATGGCTCAGCCTCTCAAGTAGCTGAGATTACAGACGTGTGCCACCACACCTGGATAACTTTTGTATTTTTAGTAGCAATGGGGTTTTGCCATGTTGGCCAGGCTGGTTTTGAACTCCTGACCTCACGTGATCCACCTGCCTTGGCCTCCCAAAATGCTTGGATTACAGGCGTGAGCCACCACACCCAACTTAAACTGCCCTTTTTATATACTGCAACTTATTTAACCATTTTCTACTGTGGACATTTATCTCCTTTCCAGTTTTGAGGTATTATAAATAATGTCTACATATAGAATTTAAAATTTTCATGAAATGTATTTTTAAATAGTCACAGAATGTTAAATGTTAAAGAAATATGTTAATAAATTGAACAACAGTATTTAATAATTCAGACATTTAAAAAATAAGGAAATTTTTACAAATCAAGTAGAATTTTGGTTTTTAAAAAAATTGTCTTTGCAGTTTTACGAGTACAGTGTTTTCTCCAGTTTACTAAAAATGAAATCTTGTTTGTCATTTAGATGCCACCTGGGACAGCAAGACCAGGTTCTCGTGGTGGTCCCATAGGGACTGGTGGAGTTCTGTCTTCTCAAATCAAAGTTGCCGATCGCCCTGTAACACAACAAGGTTTGACTGGAATGAAAACTGGGATGAAAGGTACCTATTTTAAGATAAGTATCACACTTGGGCCTGTGTTTTGTAAGAAATAAATAATTGTGAACAATTAAAAAATTGTAAAAGTTGAGTAATTTTGAACAGTAAGTATTACAGTGCCATTTTATTAAATTGGGATTATAGCATGTAAGAATTATTACATGCAATTATGACATGTAGTCAGAATTATGGCATATAATTGTTATTCTTTGAATCACAAAATTATTGTGAGGGTTAAACAACAGAATGAATATGAAAATACAGTTTGAATTAGAAAGCTATATACAGATATGAGCTATTTCAGTCTTCATTTTTCTGACATGGAGCTGTAGTACAACTTGAAGAACTTTGAAATAATCTTGGAGAAAAGTTCAAGATTGAAAATTAGATTTTTAGTACTATAAAATACTCTGAAATAGTTTGGATAGTTTCTGTATTAAAATGACACTTAAAATACTTGTGTATTTATGAGAAGTGGATCAAGAAATTTTTTTTCTGATGAGTACTATCTGTTCTAGTACTTATGTAAGGAAATGAGGCTAACACATAGATTTATATTAAATCTCTCATGCTTCTGCATATGTCTTTAGAGAAGCATAATAATACATTATATATTATAGTTTAAAATTTAGAACTGTCGTATATATAAACCAAAATATGGTAAACTCCTTATTTTTTTTTTCTTTTTATCATAGGCAGTGGTCAGTAGCCTGTGGTGAGCTGTTTCAGAGTTTGTTTTCTATATTTTTGACAGATGATTTATCAGGAATGAAGATATGCTGCTAGTACAAAATTAATTATAACATATCATACATGCTACTTTCTATAATATAGTATATCATCCCTTTCAAGAGACTTAAGTTTTTTCATCTACATTCTAATAACATTTAAATCATTAAATATTAAAAATGAATTGATTATTTAGAAATGTTTGCTTAATGATTATCAGTACCATGAAAAAATATTTCAAAATTACATAGTCATTTAATTAGCCTTTTGAAAGTGGATGCACAAAAATATTTATATGTTTAATGTTATTTTAAAACATCAAGGGTAGAAACATATTAAAATTCTGCAGTAAATTTATCAAATGTTTATTTCTGTATTAATTTATCCTTCAGAGCAGAACCAATATAATTTAGGATTGTTAGTTTCTACCAGTATACTTCAAAGCCTTTTATGAGAGAATTCGGAACATTACCACTCCACACAACTATCTACTGTGACTTTCATTCTTACCTCCTCTAGAGCCCCATTTCCCAGCGTAATAAGATATTACCTTTACTTCTCAGCGTAGACCTTATAGTTAATACACCTAGTTTTACCTCTCATACTTTGCAGGGTACTTCATCTCTTACCAGGTTTGAGACATTTAACCAAGAATACTTTCTTAGTTCTACTGAAATGTAAGACCATTATTACAAAAGTCTCTGAGACAAATGATAAAAAATAATAGTCACTTTCTCCTACTGAGGAATGTCTGCAATGTCCAGTATGACAGCCAGTAGTCAGAAATTTAAATTAGTTCCCCAGTAGCACCAGCCAAATTTTAAGTGCTCTGCAGTCTCGCTGTCCATTTTATTGGACAGTTTTAATTTAGAATATTTCTGTCACTGCAGAAAGTTACTTTGGACAGCTCTGTTCTAGATTCCCTTAGACTCAATTTTCATTCCATTGGCCTGTTCTGTAGAGTCTACTGTCTTAACAGCCCCACCTCTAGTCCCATCTTCGTAGTTTTAATTGAAGCTGCCTTTATGTCATGATTCTAAGATACTAATTCTCTTTTCAGATTCAGTGATTCTTCTTGATTCATTGGAGCATTCATGAAGACTGTCTTGAGAATTGTGGAGTGTAATTCTGATTGTGCTTTGGATTTGCTATTTTGGTGGCATTTCAAACTGAACACTAACACTTAAAACATTTTTTTTAGGTCCCCAGAGGCAAATTTTAGACAAATCTTATTATCTTGGGCTTCTTAGGTATGTTAAACATGTCTTTTCATCCATATGTTTTACTCGAAATATTGTGTACCTTCTGTCAAAATAGAGTATGTAACTTTAATATGAAGTTTTAGCTATGGACTTGTTAGGATTTATTAGGTGTCTATTGATTTCTAATAATTATTTGGTATTCTAGCAATTTCTGGTTAATTTGGCTAGGCTGTAAAATAAATGTGATAGTATAATTAGCCTGAGATTTATAATTTTATGAATTTGCATGTATACATGAGCTATATTTTCTCTCAGTTTGTTTGTGCTGCTATAATAAAATACCTGAGATTGGGTAACTAACAGGAATTTATTTCTTACCGTGTTGGAGACGTGGAAGTCCAAGAGCAAGGTACCAGCAGCTTCAATGTTTGGTGGGCATCTGCTTCTCAAAGATGGTGCCATCAAGGTGTCCTCATGGCAGAAGAGTGGAAGGGCAAAAGATACCTAGCTAGTTTCCTTCAACCCTTTTATAAGGCACTGATCCCATCCATGAGGGCAGAGCTGTCATGGCCTGATTTCAACTTCCTAAAGTCCCTACCTCTTAATACTATTGCATTAGAGATTAAATTTTGATATGAATTTCAGAGAGACACAAACATTCAAACCATAGCATACTTATTTTGTTTTGTTTATATTTTAGAGACAGAGCCCCACTCTGTTGCCCAGGCTGGAGTGCAGTGGCATGATCACAGCTCACTGCAACCTTGAACTCCTGGGTTCAAGTGATCCTCCTGCCTTGGCTTCCCTAAGTGCTGGGATTATAGGCATGAACTACCACCACACCTGGCCTCATAGTTTTTTTTTTTTTTTTTTTTTTTTTGAGACAGAGTCTTGCTCTGTGACTCAGACTGGAATGCAGTGGCATGATCTTGGCTCACTGCAACCTCTGTCTCCTGGGTTTAAGCAATTCTCCTGCCTCAGCTTCCCGAGTAGCTGCAGTTACAGGCGTGTGCGACCACACCCACCTAATTTTTGTGTGTGTTTTTAGTAGAGGTGGTGTTTCACCATGTCAGCCAGGCTGGTCTCGGACTCCTGACCTCAAATGATCCACCCATCTTGTCCTTCTGAAGTGCTGGGATTACAGGCATGAGCCACTGTGCCTGACCCCTTGTAGCATTTTTAAAGTTCACTTTTTTCATCTGATGATATCCAAGAGTAATTTTTTTTTCTTTTTCTTTTTCTTTTTTTTTTTGAGACGGAGTCTCACTCTGTCACCCAGACTGGAGTGCAGTGGTGTGATCTCCGCTCACTGCAACCTCTGCCTTCCAGGTTTAAGCTATTCTCCTGCTTCAGCCTCCTGAGTAGCTGAGACTACAGGCATGCACCACCATGCCCGGCTAACTTTTGTATTTTTTAGTAGAGATGGGGTTTCACCATATTGGCCAGGCTGGTCTTGAACTCCTGACCTCAGGTGATCCACCTGCCTCGGCCTCCCAAAGAGCTGAAATTATAGGCATGAGCCACCGCGCCTGGCCAAAAATAATCTTTTATGTTTTTTTCAGTAATTAATCTGAAATGTGTTACTCATATCATTAAAATGTTACCAACTATAAGAAAGGAAAAATGTGTATACTTATTTATGTTACGTTAATCAGTGCAGAGTCTTATGTAAGTATATATTTGGTCAGTTGCTACGAATATGGCCTAATTTTAATTAATTCGTAAGCTTTTTTTTTTTTTTTTTTGAGATGGAGTTTTGCTTTTGTCACCAGGCTGGAGTGCAATGATGGGATCTCACCTCACTGCAACTTCTGCCCCCTGGATTCAAGTGATTCTCCTGCCTCAGCCTCGTGCCTGTAATCTGCGAGTAGCTGGGATTACAGGTGCCTGCCACCACACTTGGCTAATTTTTTTTTTTTTTGAGACAGAGTTTTGCTCTTGTTGCCCAGGCTGGAGTGCAATGGCATGATCTCTGGTCACCGCAACCTCTGCCTCCGGGGTTTAAGTGATTCTCCTGCCTCAGCCTCCTGAGTAGCTGGCATTACAGGTGTGCGCCACCATGCCCAGCTAATTTTGTATTTTTAGTAGAGATGGGGTTTCTCCATGTTGGTCAGGCTGGTCTCGAACTCCCAGCCTCAGGTGATCCGCCCACCTCGGCTGCCCAGAGTGCTGGGATTACAGGCATGAGCACTGCACCTGGCCTAATTTTTGTGTTTTTAGTAGAGATGGGTGTTTCACCATTTTGGCCAGGCTAGTCTTGAACTCCTGACCTCGGGTAATCCACCTGCCTATGCCTTGCTTTTTTTTTTTTTTTTTTCTTGAGATGGAGTCTCGCTCTGTCGCCCAGGCTGGAGTGCAGTGGCACGATCTTGGCTCATTCTCCTGCCTCAGGCTCCCAAGTAGCTGGGACTACAGGCGCCGGCCACCACACCCGAGCCTGGCCACCTACACCTTTCAAAGTTCTGGGATTACAGGTGTGAGCCGCCGCACTCGGCCTCATAAACTTTTGTTATATGTCTCTGGGTATGTCTCTGGGGATGCATCTCTAAATCAATGACTTTTTCTTAATCTTACTATTTTTCCAGTTACTTGTTCTACTGTCCTATCTCCATCTTCCCGTTTTACCTTATTTTCTTCTTGGCATATTATTTGTATCTTCTTTCTCTTTTATTTCTCTTTTGTTTAATCCGTCCTCCCATCATGCTCTGAAAGCCCTGTTTTCTTTTATTTCTCAGTACCTGGATCCTTTTGAGTCTCAAACTCCTAGAAGGCAATAAAGAAAAGTATGGTTTTTCCCCATCTGTTCTCAAAGCTAAGAGAAGTAAGAAAGATAGTAAGGCCATCAGTTGTTTAGTATCTCTGATATTCAGCCACTTTTTAATCAAAGGAAGGAAAGGAAATATAGTTATTCCTAATGATTGCATTGCCTTTCTCCCCCAGGATTTGTGCCTCCACATCAAAGAATAGTTCTAGCTATTTGTGTAATTGGCTGTAGAGCAGTGGTTCTCAACTGGTGGTGATTTTGCCCCCAGGGAACATTTGGCAATTTCTATACATGTTTCTGATTGTCACGAATGAGGCTGGAGGAAGTGCTACTGATGTTCAGATCCAGGATGCTGGTAAACATCGTACAGTGTACAAGATTGCTCTCAACACAAAGTACTAATCACCGACCCAGAATGTCATTAGTGCTACCGTTGATAAACTGTGCTCTAGAGTGTAGCAGCAGCTGTGATGATGACAGTTAAGCACCTACATCTGCCTATGGCATGTACTAGTTTGACCAGGCTTTCATTCTGGTTCTATTTCATCTTTCTTAATGAATCTATGTCAGTTTCTCATCAGTTGAGTAGAATAGGATGGGATATACCTCATTCTTTTGTTTTTTTTTTTTGAGACAGAGTCTCGCTCTGTCTTCCAGGCTGGAGTGCAGTGGCACGATCTCGGCTCACTGCAGTCTCCACCTCCCAGGTTTAAGCTATTCTCCTGCCTCAGCCTCCCTAGTGGCTGGGACTACAGGCATGTGCCACCACACTCAGCTAAATTTTGTATTTTGAGTAGAGATGGGGTTTCACCATGTTGGCCAGGCTTGTCTCGAACTCCTGACCTCAAGTGATCCGCCTACCTTGGCCTCCCAAAGTGCTGGGATTACAGGCGTGAGCCACCACACCCAGCTGGGATATACCTCATTCTTAATGAAATAAGCCACCTAAACTTTTGGTATTCTTTTAGTGAATTTTACAAAACTATTTACATTATTGTTACATATTACTGAAAAGTTTAAATTTTGCTTACCTAGAGTTTTCTGGATTGAAAGTATTGCCGACCTTTTTATTTCTTTTCTAATAGAAGTAAAATAAGTGAACTTACAACAGAAGTTAATAAACTTCAGAAGGAAATAGAAATGTACAATCAAGAGAATTCAGTATATTTGTCGTATGAAAAGAGGTGAGTAATAAGTATGTAGTATTCATTCAGTGTTTTGTACTTAAACAATACTAAATTTGTAGCTGTCCATACTGTTTGTAATGTTCATTTTCTTATGTATATATTTATGAATATTTATTTTATGCTTGCAGGGCTGAGACTTTAGCTGTTGAAATAAAAGAGTTTCAAGGACACTAGCAGACTACAACATGGTATTTTTTCTTTTCTAAGAGAATTTACTGTTAATATTTTCATTAGTTTTTACTACTGCTTTAAAAATACATTAGTAGGCAAAGGGCATGCACAGATACTTTTTGAAAGAAGATAAACATACAGCCAACAAGCATATGAAAAGAAGCTCATCATCACTGATCATTAGGGAAATGCAGATCAAAAGAGTAATGAGATACCGTCTCATGCCAGTCAGAATGGCTATGACCAAAAAGTCAAAAATAACACATGCTGATGAAGTTGCAGAGAAAAGGGAATGCTTATAAACTGTTGGTGAGAGTGTAAATTAGTTCAACCACTGTGAAAACAGTGTGGCAATTCCTCAAAAAGCTGAAAAGTTAAACTTTTATTGAGTGTTGTCATCTTGAAAATTTTAAAATTTAATTATTTAACATACAGATTGCCACCATCTCTATGTTTTACTTGAAATATTGTGTACATTCTGTCAAAATAGAGTATATAACATAAATATAGTTCTACCAAAGGTGCTTCTACCTGTGGACTTTCAGAAGAAACAGTCCCTCTGGCAGTATTGATAACTGCTCAATCCTTGGGTAATATTGGCCCCATGGAAATTTCTAGTGTCAGAATTTTCTTTTTTCTAACTTTTTAGTTGCTTTAGCAGCAGCGGTGTCTGCATTTAATGAAAAAGACAAATTTTTATCTCACTTATTAAGAAATAGTGTTACAAGAAATAAACATTCTATCATAATGGTTAGGATAAGTTATGATATACCTACTTGATATTGTTACCTTGTGCTTATCAAAAAATTTTGCTGATTGTAGTATAACTTTTTATTTTTGTTTTTGTTGTTATTATTAGTGGTGGTGATGGGTTTCGTTTGTTTTTTGTTTTGTTTTGTTTTTTGGGCTTTTTTTTTGAGACAGTCTTGCTTTGTCGCCTGAGCTGGAATGCAGTGGCTCAATCATGGCTCGCTGCAGCCTAGACTCTCTGAGCTCAATTGATTCTCCCACCTCAGCCTCCCAAACAGCTGGGACTGCAGGCACATGCCAACACACCAGGCTAATTTTTTTGTATTTTTTATTGAGATGAGGTTTGGCCATGTTGCCCATACTCGTCTCAAACTCCTGGGCTCAAGTGATCTATCTGCCTGCCTTGGTCTCCCAGAGTGTTGGGATTACAGGCTTAAGTCATTGTACCTGGACTATTTTTATTTTTTAATTTTTTTAGAGATAGGGTCTTGCTCTGTTGCCCTGGCTGAAGTGCAGTAGCATGATTGTAGTTCACTGCAGCCTCGAACTCCTGGGCACAAGTGATCTTCCTGCATCAGCCTCCCAAGTAGCTGGGACTACAGGTGCATGCCACCATGCCTGGCTAATTTTTATATTTTTTGGAGAGATGGGGTCTTGCTATGTTGCTCAGGATGATCTCGAACTGCTGGGCTCAAGTGACCCTCCTGCTTCAGCTTCCCAAAGTGCTGGGATTATAAGCATGAGCCATTGAACCCAGCCCTCTTGTAATTCTTAAATTTGCTGGACTATACAATTCATCACAGACATTTTGTGGAGCCCATTATTCAGTGGGATTTTCTTTAGTAAATGATGTTCTGTTTTAAATATGAGAAAAATAGTTGCTTTTCTTTTGTTGTTTTTTTTTTTTGAGACGGAGTCTCGGTCTGTTGCTCAGGCTGGAGTGCAGTGGTGTGATCTCAGTTCACTGTAACCTCCGCCTCCTGGGTTCAAATGGTTCTCCTGCCTCAGCCTCCCAAGTAGCTGGGATTACAGGCACGCTCCTGAGTAGCTGGGATTACAGGCGCCTGGCTAATTTTTGTATTTTTAGTAGAGATGGGGTTTCACCGTGTTGGCCAGGCTGGTCTCAAACTCCTGACCTCGTGATCTGCCCCCCTTGGCCTCCCAAAGTGCTGGGATTACAGGCGTGAGCCACCATGCCGGGCCGAGAAAAATCGTTTTTATAAGGTATGAAATTACATTAGATGAAAGGGAGTTTTAGTTATGCTGGAACAAATTAGACATATTCATATAGAAATACTACTGTGTAAAATATGCTATTTATAGATTTAATGAGCTAATATCTGATACAGAGCAGTTAGCTGGGTATCTGACATATAGTTAGCACTCAATAAATGCTAGGTCTTATTAGCACTTATAAGTAAAAAATGTGATATACATTATACCCAAATAGTTTGTTTTTAGTAGACCTTCTGTTCACATTCTGGCTGTATCACTTCCTAATTTTGTTTTTCTGTAAAATGTGTACAATCATATCTACTTCACAGAGTAACTGTAAAAATTAAGTGAGTTAATATATATGGAATAGTGTTTGACACTAGGTAAATACCCTATGTTGGCAACTGATATCCTTGCCTAATTTTTTGAAGTAGGCTTACTACTGTTCTATCTGTGCAAGCCCTGTTGATTTTTTAAAAATTATTAGATGATAAAGAATATCTTTTTACATTTTTGCTAGTGTAAATTTGTAAATCTGCTAACACTCCTCTCTCCTTGGGGGCATTGGCAGGGGAAGAGAGAGTGATAGATCTTTCCAAAACTTTTGTCTTTTCCAGACCCTTATTTATAAGCTCAGCCATCTTTTCAGAGCAGGCAAAGGGGTCTACAAGGTATAATTTGCAGGAAGAGTAGTTTGTTACTGCTCATTTATCCATGTTAAAAATGTAGTTTGTTTATTGGCAAGGTACATAATACATGCTTACTTAGCTCAATATTTATCTTAGAACATATTTAAAAGTATTAATACTTAAGTTACTACTCATTATTTGTAAGACTGAATACCTGTATTATTAATTATAGAGAACATGTGTAAAGACTAACAGAATGGTGTTTGTTTGTTTGTATTTTTGTTTTTAGTTGGTAGATAAACTTAATACCAACACTGAAATGGAAGAAGTAATGAATGATTACAATATGGTAAGAAAATTTATAAATATAAGCAAATTGATCTGTGTAAGTCATATCCTACAAAGCAAAACATTTATATCTAGAAAAAGTTTGATAAAACCTTAAGTGCTATAGAGATGAATATTACTCTAATTGTAAATATCGCTATTATGTATTCATTGAGCTCCCTTAGTTGCTCTTTTAAATTTTCTTGCTATTAGTTGGCTTTCCTAAGTGGATTTTTCTTTTTTTTTTCTTTGAGACAGAGTCTCAGTCTGTCGCCCAGGCTGGAGTGCAGTGGCATGATCTTGGCTCACTGCAAGCTCCGCCTCCCAGGTTCATGCCATTCTCCTACCTTAGCCTCCCAAGTAGCTGGGACTACATGCGCCTGCCACCACACCCGGCTAATTTTGGTATTTTTAGTAGAGATGGAGTTTCACCGTGTTAGCCAGGATGGTCTCGGTCTCCTGACCTCATGATCCACCCGCCTTGGCCTCCCAAATTGCTGGGATTACAGGCATGAGAAACCGCGCCCGGCCCCTAAGTGGATGTGTAGTGACTCTCTACTGTGTTTGAACTGGTGTCACATGCAACATTAGTTAGGGAGTGCCATCTGCATTTCCTTATATATATTAGTTTATAGTATTTCTGGCTTAGTTTATGCACAAATGTTGATTAATACTCAGTGTGACAAATGATAACTTTACATAGTTTTTGTCACCAGTGGATAAAAATGAATAGATATGAATCCAGACATAATATTAATTTTTGATTGGTAAATGAGAATTTGTATTTAACATGGACATATCACTGGGGACTCCAAAAAGGGGGATGGTAGGAGGGCAATAAGGGTGGAAAAATTACCTAGCAGGTACAGTGTTCATTATTTGGGTGATGGGTTCACTAGAAGCCCAAACCTTACCGTTATATAATATATCCATGTAACAAATCTGCACATGTACCCCTGAATCTAAAATAAAACAAAAACAAATTTGTGTTCAGTGTTCTTAGATTACTTGGTAGAAAACAATAAAATATGTTGATAGCTAGCTTATTTTGAATATAAGCATTTGGATGAAAATAACATACAATTTATGATTTATATGATTTGTAATTTATTTACGTGAATAAAGACTATTCTATGAAGACATAGGATTTATAAAATGACTCTTCTAAATTTGGGGTTCTAAAACTATGGTAATTTAGTTACTTTTACCTTTAGAACACAGGAGAATTCTCTAATTAAGAATTGTATTTCAGCTGGGTGTGGTGGCTCATGCCTGTAATCCCAGCACTTTGGGAGGTAGAGGCAGGAGGATCACTAGGTCCGAAGTTCGAGACCAGCCTGGCCAACATAGTGAAACCTCGTCTTTACTAAAAATACAAAAATTAGCCGGGTGTGGTGACGCGTGCCTGTAATCCCAGCTACTCAGGAGGCTGAGGCAGGAGACCCACTTGAACCCGGGAGGTGGAGGTTGTAGTGTGCTGAGATCATGCCACTGCATTCCAGCTTGGGTGACAGAGCAAGATTCCATCTCAAAAAAAAAAAAAAAAAAAAAAAGAATTTCAATGCCAGATATAAAAGTTAAAAACCTTATGTGTTTTGTTGGTTGTTTGGGATGGGGGATCCATTTTCTAGGCTGGGTATGCACAGGTAGTTAATTAGCTATACTCAGATCCTGAATGGTTCAGGAATAAAACTTGTGGTGGTTCTAAATTTAACATATTACTAATCAAATATTTATTGAACATTCAATACATGCTTTAAATGCTGTTTACATAAATTGAATTCACGTTGAATTTGACAGACCACTGAAGTACAATGAATATTTTTGGTATGAGATTACAATGCTTCTTAAGACTTTTTAAAAATCTGGTATTATTTGTTAAATGAGACAATAACTATTTTTTTTTCTTAAACTTTGTAATGTGGCACTGGGATGATTATAATAATTTCTCATTTAGTTCGTAACCAAAATAACCTACGAAGAAAAAATTTGATTTAGTATTTATTTATTACTAACTTATGTGTTAACTATTTATCCAGCTTAAAGCTCAAAATGATCGAGAAACACAAAGTATGGATGTCATATTTACTGAAAGACAAGCGTAAGTATAGCTAATTTAAAAATCAGATTCATAAGTGAGCTTTATTAGGTAGTTTAAATTGTGATTCAGTTATTTCCTTGTAAATTTTTCTAACTATTTCCCTGTTGCCTTTTTCATTTAAAAATATTTACAACACAAATTTTGTTGCTTATGCATCTGTAATCTTCATATACCATTAAATAGCTAAATTCTGTATAAAGAATATTACTAAATAACTTACCTAAATAGGATTTATGCTGCTAGGAGCTGAAAACTTATGATGGATAAGAACGTCTTTATATCTACTATTTTTAGTTTTAACCTAGGCTTTTAACTAATTTGAATTGCGGTGTGTCAGCCCCAATCTACTGAAAGACACATTGTTCATTAGGAAGCTATTTACATTATTTCTTTAGCATTGATATTTAATAGTTATATTAACAATCTACGTCATATATATAGATTATATGTGTATCTTTATATATAACCTGACTAAAGACTAAATACCAGCAGGGCGTGGTGGCTCATGCCTGTAATCCCAGCACTTTGGGAGGCTGAGGCACATGGATCATGAGGTCAGGAGTTCAAGACCAGCCTGACCAATATGGTGAAACCCCGTCTCTACTAAAAATACAAAATTAGCTGGGCGTAGTGGTGGGCGCCTGTAATCTCAGCTGCTTGGGAGGTGGGGGCAGGAGAATCGCTTGAACCTGGGAGGTGGAGCATGCAGTGAGCCGAGATCGCGCCACTGCACTCCAGCCTGGGCAACAGGGCAAGACTCCATCTCAAAAAAAAAAAAAAAAAAAAAAAGAGAGATTAAATACCACCTAATGCTGGAAATAAAGTGATTGTGGCAGTGGGAGTAATGCCTACAAAGTTAATAATAGATGTGATGTAGTTAACTTCTTTATGTGTTTTGTCAGTTGTTTGGGATGGGTCCATATTTTAGGCTGGGTACGCACAGGTTTTTAACTAGGCATACTCAGATAAAATCCTGAATTATTCAAGAATAAAACTTGTGTTGGTTCAAAGTTCGTTCTAAGGTCAAAAAGTTGGTGAAGAATAGTTAATTTAGAACCAACGCAAATTTTATTCTTGATTTATTTATTCTAAGGCAACACAAACACAGACCATGAGCTATGTTGTGTAAATACACACACAAGCACATTCTCTCTCAGATATTTATTAATATTAGTCTCTTTGAGAGCAAAGACAATAATAAACCCAAATTACCATATTCAGTAACCAAAATTCAGTAACACCAAATACATTCTCTTGTTATCTCTGCATAAAACAGTAAATATTTGATGATGAATAGATGTTAAAACATACTGATAAAACATTGAAAGATAAATGTAATTCTTCTGTTGATTAAAAAGAAGACTCTCTTTTCCACTGTCTTTTTTTTTTTTTTAATAGAGTCTTGCTGTGTTGCCCACACTGAATTGAAGTGGCATACTCATGGCTCACTGCAGCCTTGAACTCCTGGGTTCAAGTCATCTTGCCTCAGCCCTCCAAGGAGCTGAGACTACAGGTGCATGCTACTATGCCCAGCTAATTTTTTGTTTCTTGTGGAGATGGGGTCTTGTTACGTTGCTCAGGCTAGTCTCAAACTCCTGGTCTCAAGCAATCCTCCTACCTTGGCGTCCTCAAGTGTTGGGATTATAGGCGTGAGCCATTGTACCCGGCCACTGTCTATCATTTGATGCTGCTGTAAAGTGACATCTTAAAAACTCAAAACACTAGCAGTCTTTTTCCTTTTACAAGGAAAATTTTGTTCATGGTAACCAAGCTCTTCCTTGAAAACGTTCCTTTTTTGTTGTTGTTGTTATTGTTATCCTGGTTTTAATCCATTAAACAAATATTTGTCGTTTACTATATATAAGATACTGTCTTAGGTACTTCAAAGAATAAGAAATATGTAAGCTATAGGCCAGGTGTGGCAGCTCACACCTGTAATCCCAGCACTTTGGGAGGCCAAGGCAGGTGGATCATGAGGTCAGGAGATCAAGACCATCCTGGCCAACGTGGTGAAACCACTTCCCTCCCAAAAGTACAGAAATCAGCTGGATGTGGTGGCACGTGCCTGTAGTCCCAGCTACTCGGGAGGCTGAGGCAGGAGAATCGCTTGAACCCGGGAGGCAGAGGTTGCAGTGAGCTGAGATCATGCCACTGCACTCCAGCCTGGCGACAGAGCAAGACTCTGTCTCAAAAAAAAAAAAAAAAAGAAATATATAAGCTGTAATCCCCTGAAGGCTTTAAAGAGTTTAGAACATTTAAGTTCTCATTTATTTCATAATTTATCTCAAAGTTACAAAATATGAGGTCAGGTTTTAAAATTATATTTACATATTTTACAGATATTTCATCTAACAACATAATTTCAAGAGCAAAAGTTTAAGAATGTCATAGATTTTTATATCTATTTGGTTTTTTTGATTACGGAAAATCTTCAAACATGGTAATCTGTCCTGAAGATGCATCCAAACCATTTACAACTCTAGCGGTAATTTTAATTGAGGCTGAATGAAATTGGTTCTCTTGTCTATTTTAAGCAGAAATTGAAATTAAGAACAAAAATCGGCCAGCCGCAGTGGCTCATGCCTGTAATCCCAGCACTTTGGGAGGCCAAGGCAGGTGGATCACCTCGGGTCAGGGGTTCAAGACCAGCCTGGCCAACATGGCAAAACCCCGTCTCTACTAAAAATACAAAAAGTAGCTGGGTGAGGTGGCAGGTGCCTGTAATCCCAGCTACTCAGGAGGCTGAGGCATGAGAATCACTTGAACCTGGGAGGCGGAGGTTGCAGTGAGCTGAGATTATGCCACTATACTCCAGCCTGGGCGACAGAGCGAGACTGTGTCTTAAAAAAAAAAACAACAACAACCAAAAATTATTGTTATGAAGTTTGCTTTCTTTTTTTAAATTACACTTTTAAGTTCTAGGGTACATGTGCACAGTGTGCAGACTTGTTACATATGTATACATGTGCCATGTTGGTGTGCTGCACCCACTGACTCGTCATTTACATTAGGTATATCTCCTAATGCTGTCCCTCCCTGCTCCACCCACTCCACGACAGGCCCCAGTGTGTGATATTCCCCAACCTGTGTCTAAGTGTTTTCATTGTTCAGTTCCCACCTATGAGTGAGAACATGCGGTGTTTGGTTTTCTGTCCTTGCGATAGTTTGCTCAGAATGATGGTTTCCGGCTTCATTCATGTCCCTACAAAGGATATGAACTCATCCTTTTTTATAGCTGCTTAGTATTCCCTGGTGTATATGTGCCACATTTTCTTAATCCAGTCTATCATTGATGTGCATTTGGGTTGGTTCCAAGTCTTTGCTATTGTGAATAGTGCCACAACAAACATACGTGTGCATGTGCCTTTATAGCAGCATGATTTATATTCCTTTGGGTGTATACCCAGTAATGGGATTGCTAGGTTAAATGGTATTTCTAGTTCTAGATCCTTGAGGAATTGCCACACTGTCTTCCACAACTAGTTTGCAGTCCCACCAGCAGTGTAAAAGTGTTCCTATTTCTCCACATCCTCACCAGCATCTGTTGTTTTCTGACTTTTTAATGATCGCCATTCTAGCTGTTGTGACATGGTATCTCATTGTGGTTTTAATTTACATTTCTCTGATGGTGAGTGATGATGAGCATTTTTTCATGTGTCTGTTGGCTGCATAAATGTCTTCTTTTGAGAAGTGTCTGCTCATATCCTTTGCCCACTTTGTGATGGGATTGTTTGATTTTTTTCTTGTAAATTTGTTTAAGTTCTTTGTAGGTTCTGGATATTAGCCCTTTGTCAGATGGGTAGATTGTAAAAGTTTTCTCCCGTTCTGTAGATTACCTGTTCACTCTGATGGTAGTTTCTTTTGCTGTGCAGAAGCTCTTTAGTTTAATTAGATCCCATTTGTCAGTTTTGGCTTTTGTTGCCGTTGCTTTTGGTGTTTTGCCCATGCCTATGTCCTGAATGGTATTGCCTAGGTTTTCTTCTAGGGTTTTCATGGTTTTAGGTCTAACATTTAAGTCTTTAATCTATCTTGAATTAATTTTTACATAAGGTGTAAGGAAGGGATCCAGTTTCAGCTTTCTACATATGGCTAGCCAGTTTTCCCAGCACCATTTATTAAATAGGGAATCCCTTCCCTATTTCTTGTTTTTGTCAGGTTTGTCAAAGATCAGATGGTTGTAGATGTGTGGTATTATTTCTGAGGGCTCTGTTCTGTTCCATTGGTCTATATCTCTGTTTTGGTACCAGTACCATGCTGTTTTGGTTACTGTAGCCTTGTAGTATAGTTTAAAGTCAGGTAGCATGATGCTTCCAGCTTTGTTCTTTTGACTTAGGATTGTCTTGGCAATGTGGGCTTTTTTTTGTTTCCATATGAACTTTACAGTAGTTTTTCCAATTATGTGAAGAAAGTTATTGGTGACTTGATGGGGATGGCATTGAATTTATAAATTACCTTGGGCAGTATGGCCATTTTCACAATATTGATTCTTCCTATTCATGAGCATGGCATGTTCTTCCATTTGTTTGTGTCCTCTTTTCTTTCATTGAGCAGTGGTTTGTAGTTCTCCTTGAAGAGGTCCTTCACATCCATTGTAAGTTGGATTCCTAGGTATTTTATTCTCTTTGAAGCAATTGTGAATGGGAGTTCACTCATGATTTGACTCTCTGTTTGCATGTTACTGGTGTATAAGAATGCTTGTGATTTTTGCACATTGATTTTGTATCCTGAGACTTTGCTGAAGTTGCTTATTAGCTTAAGGAGATTTTGGGCTGAGACAATGGGGTTTTCTAAATATACAATCATGTCATCTGCAAACAGGGACAATTTGATGAAGTTTACTTTTATATACAGCAGTAGAATAGATTTATTTCTTGTGTTAACCAGATGGCCAACATCTCAATAACACAAAGATCTATCTTGAGTCTATACATTTAGAGTGAACAAGAAATGCCATACCTTGAGAAGGCAGGTGTAAAAAGCTTCTGTTTTCATTCTTTTCTCTTTCAGTACAACCATTTAGTGTGGTCTGACCATGTGGTTTATTATGGAAAACACGTCCATAAAAAGTTGGTTATAATAAACAGCCTCAATATATTACTACAACAATATGTAAGACACCTGGATTTAATTCAGTTTCACAGGCTTGCTTGAACTAATGATTCTCTTCTAATCCTGTGCTTTCCAGTTTGGTATTAGTCAAGATCAGTTGTCCTATAAAAATATAGGTAATTATAATTTTATACCCATTTATTTTTCTTTGTTTAGTCAGCTGTTTATTGAATACCCCATATTCAATAGAGGCTCTTGAATATAAAAGCTTAAGTGTAGTCTTTACTCATTTGTAGTTATATTTCATTTTGCTACATTTCTCAAATACAAATATTTGCATCTTAGGAAATAATTTGGCAGAGTGGTACATTATTTAGAAAAAGATATTTTATGTTTCTATAATCACCTCGTAATTGAGATTTAAAACAAAGTATAATTGATATATAAAGAAACATTAGCCATAGTATACTTATATCCTTTGTTGAGAACATGTTTCTGTAAACACAAGCAAATATGTATTATAAATTAGTAAGTTCTTCTATTTTACAGGTATATCATCCTAGATAGTTTTTATTTTCTCTCAGTAGACATTTGCATTGTATTTACTAATTATGTAACTTTTTTTTTTTTTTTAAATTTTTGAGAAGGATTCTGGCTTTGTCACCAGGCTGGAGTGCAGTGGTGCAATCTCAGCTCACTGCAACCTCCGCCTCCCAGGTTCAAGTGATTCTCATGCCTCAGCCTCCTGAGTAGCTGGGATTACAGGCACCTGCCACCTCACCTGCCACCTCACCCAGACGGGGTGAAATGCTGTCTCTACTAAAAATACAGAAATTAGCCAGGTGTGGTGGTGTGCGCCTGTACACCCAGCTACTTGGAAGGATGAGTCAGAAGAATCGTTTGAACCCAGGAGGCAGAGGTTGCAGTGAGCTGGGGTTTCACCATGTTGGCCAGGATGGTCTCAATCTCTTGACCTCGTGATCCACCTGCCTCGGCCTCCCAAAGTGCTGGGATTACAGGTGTGAGCCACTGCGTCCGGCCGTAACTTTTAAAATGACTATTCTGTAGATTATGACATAGATCTATTTTATTTTAGTTTTGTTTTTCTAAGGAATTGTCAAGTACATACAAATTTGTAAAACTTTATTATATACATAAACAATTTGAACATACACAGAAATAGCATACTATACCATACACAACATACATAAAAATAGCATATTATATCCTTATGTACTCAGCCCCCAGCTTCTTCAGCTCATATTTGACCTTGCTCTATCCATACCTCTGGCCACTTTTCCATTCCATGTGTTATAATGAAGAAAATACCAGAAATATTATTTCACCCATAAATATATTTCAGTGTTTCAGAGATATACTTATTTGTAAAAGACATAAATTCTTAATTTCTCTTCATATGAAGGTAAAAATTATAGATTGTGCTACAGTTTTTAATGTACTGTTTGCATTGATAAATTTTTAATTATGATTGTAGCCAATTGATTACAAGGAATTGGCAAATAATTCTCTGTAGACCCTTCTTATTACAGTCTATAGGCCAGTGTTTTCCAAACTATGTTCTTTGGATTGTTGTTGAACTACGAGCTCTTAGTAGATGTAACTCAAAGAATGGGTTTTGTTGTCAAGTAAGTTTGGGAAATTTTTAATACTTTGCTCTTGAATAATCAGAGAGCCGTAAATTTAGCTTAGTAAAGTTTTTCATAAATCCTATTGTAAAGAATCTTGGCCAGGCACAGTGGTCCACGCCTGTAATCCCAGCACTTTAGGAGGTCTAGGTGGGCAGATCACGAGATAATGAGTTGGAGACCAGCCTGGCCAATATGGTGAAACCCCATCTCTACTAAAAATACAGAAATTAGCCAGGCATGGTGGTGTGCACCTGTACTCCCAGCTACTCGGGAGGCTGAGTCAGAAGAATCGCTTGAACCCAGGAGGCGGAGGTTGCAGTGAGCCAAGATAGCACCACTGCACTCCAGCCTGGCGGCAGTGCCACATTCTGTCTCCAAAAAAAAAAATAAATAAATAAAAAGAATCTTGTTTCACTTTGTTTAAACCTAGTTTTTCCTATGGTAATTTGACCATGTATCTTTTTCTTCTCCTGTAAATACTTGTGAATGTCTCTCTGGAAATTAGTATTTTGGGAAAACAATTTGGGAAATATTGCTGTATCTACTGAATAGATAGAAACAGCTGTCTGTGGACCACATGAAGATTCCTCAGTCCCAGCACAGACCAATTTGAATAAAAATCTCCCAGAGAGAGGTAGAAATATGTATTTTTAAAACAAGATTTATAGATTATTGTGATGCCCACTTTATAAGCCACTATGATATTCAACTGTAGTGATCCTGCATTATGGTGACAGCCTTTCTTTATAACCAGAATCAGTAGTGACTTATTAGGGATTATGCCTGAACATTGTGCTTGTGCTTTAAATTGCTATAAAATTTTAAGGAAATTTATTATGCTATTTCAGGAAGCATTTTGAAAAAATATTTTCCAACTCTATGAATTTATTCTGTGAGCATAAAATCAATCTTGTATTATTTAAGCTATCTGTTCCTCACTTTGACTTACCGTATGTTAATAAATCCCAAACTTTTATTTCTTTACTGATTGAAACTTTAGTATAATTTAATACATATTATGTCAAATATCTGTGTTAATATGAGAATCCATTCATTTTAATTAATGAATAATTTAGGCCTTTTTACTAGTCTGTATGGTCACCCAAACACTGCTAAGAATAGGAGTGCCAGTATTGTAAACTATGTAACTGTCAGCTACCAGGGAGTGTCAGTTATTGTATTTGGACCTGCTTGCTCAATACAATGCAAAGAACATAATTTTATGATATTCATGTACGTTGTCGTTAATATGAATGTCTGCTAGCTGTATTTTGGTATATCACATAGCAAAATCTCCATATCTAAACTGTGAGTGAGCTGATAACTTTGTTTAAAAAGCATACTTTGAAAGAAATTAATTTTCTTCACGTAATTCATGGATATCTATATATTTGTCTTCAATAAATCCATCATTGTCTACCACAAATGAATGTAATTGTTCAAATATTACTGTAGTTTCTTCAGAGTTTGTTTCTGGTATCTGTGAAAGATAACTTGGATTTCCAGTAAAACCATCTTCATAGGTTTCTGCTTCATGCTCTTCCAGGCGATGATGATTATAACTAAGCAGAATATTGTACCATATTGGGCATTTGATAGCAATAAAAATGAGAAGTGAAGTTGTCAGTGCAGTGACAACAACACCAACGAGAAAAGCCCAGCTTTTTCCAAGAGGTATATGTTCTTTAATGGAATACCGAGAGAGAAGAGAGAAAGAAAATTTGTTAAGTTGGCAAAATAATCATAATTATATATCCTAATTCTCCTCAATATTGGTATTAGAAATAAACATACGTTGTAGTTTTCTTTAGACAAATTTTGTGTGGTGGAAGAATTCTCTTTTTTCAAAACAGCTATTGCCATTTTGTTACCTTTTTACCTAAGACCATTATTGATTTATACTCGTTGAGATTTGTGACTAGACTAGTTAAAACAAAGGCTCAGAGAAGTTAAATAATTTGCACAATGGCATTTGGCTTGTAACTAGCAGAACCTAGTTTGAAAGACCAATATTTTGTAAATCTTTAGTTGGATGAGGAATCTTTCTTTTATATTTTTATAGAAATTTAAAATAAAGATAACTACCTCAGTTTATTTAGTATGATACATTCAGCAGTGTTAATATTAAGAACTGGTACATTACCTGAATTTCTTGTTAAGTTGTTCAAAGAGCTATTAAATGTTGAATTGCTGATGGGCTGAAAATGAATATAAAGATCTTCAGTTACTGGTGAAGGAAGTTTTGAGTGGCATTCAGCCTTAGAAGGTACTGTTTTAATATTGTAGCTCTTCAGGCTGTTGGGGTAGCTACACATGGTGATGTTCTCATTTTCTAGTAAATCAGAAATAATAAGATTTAGAATAGAGAAAAATAACCGTTAACAACATTTTAATAGTTAACATTTTATAATTGTTTTATCTAGAATTTTTGACATATCTGTCATTCTTAAAGGCATTATAAGAAATTCCTGTTGCATTTGTCTAGCAACATAGTGAAAGGGTAATGCACATTTCTGTTTATTGTTTTATAAATACAGCTTAAATGCAGTATCTGTTTTTTATTTAGTTTATCTGTATTAGTGTAGATTATATTATTAATATTGTGGTTACATGGTTACAATCTGGATCTCAGGCACAATATTTGCAGTTAAAATAGGTCACTTGTTTTCACTTAGTCTAGGAAGCACTGTTAAAAAATTACTCTTACATATCGACTTTGCTAACAATACACGAAGTGACGTTATCATCTTACATATATAGAACATTTACATTTCTGGCTGGGCACGGAGGCTCACACCTGTAATCCCAGCACTTTGGGAGGCCAAGGCGGGTGGAGCGCCTGAGGTTGGGAGTTCGAGATCAGCCTGACAAACATGGAGGAATCCCATCTTTACTAAAAATACAAAAAATTAGCCAGGCATGGTGGCGCATGACTGTAATCCCAGCTACTCAGGAGGCTGAGGCAGGAGAATTGCTTGAACCTGGGAGGTGGAGGTTGTGGTGAGGTGAGATTGCGCCAATGCACTCTAGCCTGGGCAACAAGAACAAAACTCTGTCTCAAAAAAAAAAAAAAAATTCTTAATTTCTCCCACTGGTAATGGGAAAGGAGAGCATCTATGCAGCTGTTACTTTTTAGTGTTTCTTCCTGTTTTGCTTAAACAGAAATTGTTTCCTTTTTTTTTTTTTTTTTTTCTGAGACAGAGTCTCACTCTGTTGTCTAGGCTAGAATGCAGTGGCACGATCTTGGCTCACTACAATGTCGCCTCCCAGGTTCAAGTGATTCTCCTGCCTCAGCCTCTTGAGTACCTGGTACTACAGGCATGTGCCACCACACCCAGCTAATTTTTGTATTTTCAGTAGGGATGGGGTTTCACCATGTTGGCCAGGCTGGTCTCGAACTCCTGACCTCAGGTGATCCGCCTGCCTTGGCCTCCCAAAGTGATGCGATTACAGGTGTGAGCCACTGCGCCTGGCTGCTTCCTTTTCTTTAAAACATGATATGAGAAATTTTTCTGTGGTGGAACATTGAGTTAATCACATGTTGGTTTTGCTTAATTATGATAGCTTACCTAATGTCACATTTGATGTGTTCAACCAGTTCTGCAAATTAAATAGACTGCAAGAGCAGTTCCATAGGTTTCCATATAAAGTTATTAATTCCAGATGAAATAGTGGTGGTACATCCAAATAGCTAATCAAATTGCCTTGCAGATTCAGAAGTTTTAGGTCTCTTAGAGGCACAAATATATCAGCATTCAGTTGTTCTATTTTGTTTTGGCAGAGATGTAACTGTTTTAGTTTATTTAAGCCTAAAAATGCACCCTGTTGAATTACATAGATGGAGTTTCTACAGATATTTAAAATTTCTAGACTGGAGAGATTATCAAAACTGTTATTATGTAAGACAGTAACATTGTTCTCAATCAAGTAGAGCTCTGTGAGTAAAAAGTATGTCTGTAGAACTCTTGTGTCTGTACCATTAAGAGTAATTTGGTTATAACTGAGATCAAGTATAGTAACATCTTTCTTGATATCTGCTGGAATCAAGGAATAATTTTTTTCAGTGAAATTACATTGGACTTCCTAGAAAAAGAAAAAAAAAGAAATGCATTAATCAGAAAAACATATCAATAGAATTTCCTCAAAATTCATTTTCAGCACTTAGACATTAGAAGGAAATTACTTTGGGAAAAAAAACCTGCTATCTAATCTTTGGTGTTATAGTAGAGCAAATCTTTTTCTTTTCTGGGATGAAATACTAAAAATTAAGGATATTCTGATACATACAATTGAACAAAGAGATTCCAATTTGTTATATGGGTATTTTCCAACTGTTATTACATGATCATTACAGAAAGTAATGCTATTGGTATATTCCCATTTACATATGTGGAAATATATGGTAAATAATAATTCTGTTAACATTTGATATTCCAGTGTGCATGATTGCTTTATAGTGAGGAAATTATTTTAAACTATATGTGTTTTTAAAATCAGCAGAGCTAACGACATTATACCTAGGGCTGTTAAATAATTAATAAATAGGCTGGGCATGGTGGCTCATGCCTGTAATCCCAGCACTTTTGGAGGCCCAGGTAGGCAGGTCATCTGAGGTCAGGAGTTCAAGACCAGCCTGTCCAACATGGTGAAACCCTGTCTCTACTAAAAATACAAAAAAAAAAAAAACAAAAAAAAAAAAACCAAACCAGTCAGGCATGGTGGCAAGCACCTGTAATCCCAGCTGCTTGGGAGGCTGAGGCACGAAAATTGCTTGAACCCAGGAAGCAGAGGTTGCAGTAAGCTGAGATCATGCCATTATACTCCAGCCTGGGCGACAGAGCGAGTCTCCATCTCAAAAGCAATCAATAAATGTCAATATATAGCTCTCTGGGTTTAACAGTTCAAAGTTTGGTGTTTTAAAAGGAAATTATTTATCTTATATCAGAAATGGAGCCGTGTAGTGAATTTAAAGAGCCACACAATCTGAAATACTTCCTTTATGTGGATATAGATGGAAAGAAAGAAATAGTTCTGGTTTTTACTGAATAGTAAACTAAGAATAAATAGAACTAAGAATAGTTCTTGTTTATTACTGTTTTTGCAGTTAGATTTTTTCACCAATAATAATTCAATAGCAGTTTCCCTCATAAATACGTGATTTTTTAAAAAAAAGTTTCCTATATTTTAAACAAGATTTTAGTCTTAAAACTAATTTCTGATTTTATAGTGAAAATTTTCAGATCTCTCCCTTTAATCAACTTTTAAAGAACTCAGTTTTTAAAAATGAAGGCTGCTTTTGTCAAATTGGAATTTGGATATACACAGCTAAGTAAACAATTTTAGTAGGTCAGATTTTCTTTGCTTTCTTTTTGCCCTTTGATATTTTACTAAATATACAGAAAATGTACCTTTGAAAATATTTTTACTATTTTGATTGTAAAAACTTACTCTTTTAGAAGACTGGATTTTGTCTGATAATAATACCATGGAGAGAGGCCAAAAGAGGATTGTGATGCCTGTGACTTTCATGTTGCAGACCTGATAGAAAAGAGAGTATTTTTATTTTGATGGTAAACTAGAACTTTAGAGATTTTAAGGACATTTTTATTTTTTGCCCTTTTGAATCTGTTTATTCTTTTTTTTTTTTTTTTTTTTTTTTTGGCTCAGACAGGGTCTCACTCTGTCACCCAGACCTGGTGGCATGGTCACAGCTCACTGCAACCTTGATCTCCCAGGCTTAAGCAGTCCTCCCAACTCAGCTTCCTAAGTAGCTGAAACACAGGCATGCGCTACCATGCCTGGCTAATTTTTAAAATTTTTGGAGAGATGGCGTCACCGTGTGTTACTCAGCCTGGTCTCAAACTCCTGGGTGCAAGCCATTTCACCCCAGCCACTGACGTAGCCTTGAAAAGTGCAGGGATTATAGATATGAGCCACTTATCCTGGCCTTTCAAATCTACTTTTTCTCGAAATACATAAAATGTGAAACAAGTGCACAGCCATTCACCATCCTTGGACTCTGATCTTAACAAACTAGAAAGCCCCTTTGAAGAATGAGAGACTTATTTTTATTTTTTCTTTTTAGAGAGAATTAATATCTTTAAGGGTGTCTCATTAGTTTCTAGATATGACGAAAGGAGCTTTAAAGCAATTTAAGTGGTTGTAAACTTTAAAAATTTAATATATAAGTGCACAAAAGAAATTCAGGAAAATATATATTTATGTATAAGTATATGCTTATATTGATGGTCTTGATTTTTTCAATTTTAGGCATTATCTATTGGTATTAACCTTGACTTAAAACTGTGGGAGATGAGAATCTTTAGCACTCTTTTTCCCCCCCATGGTAATTTTTAAACATTTTATTGAGGCATAATAGATATACATAGTTTTGGGGTACATGTGATAATGTAGTGCATTCATATAATTTTAAAAAATCAAATTAATGTACTTGGGGTATCCATCATGTTAAATATTTTTCTTTTTTTTATACTGGAAACATTCAAATACTCTTTTAGCTGTTTTTAAATGTACAGTAAATTAGAGGAGAGGGAGAGCATCAGAGAATAGTTAATGAATGCTGGGCTTAATACCTAGGTGACGGGTTGATCTGTGCAGCAAACCAACATGGCACACATTTACCTATGTAACAAACCTGCACATGTACCCCGGAACTTAAAAATAAAAGTTGAAGGAAAAACATCATTGTAAACTATAATTACCCTACTGATCTAACACTAGGCCTTCTTTTTTAAGTAAACGGTATGTTTGTATGCATTAATAAACTTCTCTGCATTCCTCCCTCCCCACCACCCTTTCCAGCCTCTGGTAACCACCAGTCTACTCTTAATCTGTATGAGATCCACTTTTTTAGCTCCCACATGCAGGTGAGAATGTGCGATATTTGTCTTTCTGTGCTTGGCTTAATTCACTTAACATAATGACCTCTGGTTGCATTTATGTTGCCGCAAATGACAGGATTTCATTTTTTTTATGGCTGAATAATAGTCCCTTGTATATATATGCTACATTTTTTTTATCTATTCATCTGTTGATGGGCACTTAGGTTGATTCCATAGTTTTGCTCTTGTGAATAGTCCTGCAATAAACGTGGGAGTGCAGCTATCTCTTTAATATAATCATCTCTTTTTTAAAAATGTATATCCAGTGGAATTACTGGATCAAATATAAATGTGTTATATTTTTAATTTTTTGAGGAACCTTCATAGTGTTCTTCAGAGTGGCTATACTAATTTACATTCCCAAGAGTGTATGAGGGTTCCCCTTTCTCCACATCCTCATCAGCATCCGTTATTGCCTGTCTTATTGATAGAAGCTACTTTACTGGGGGTGAGATTATATCTCATTGTAGTTTTGATTTGCATTTCCCTGAATGATTACTAATGTTGAGCATTTTTTCCACATACTTGTTTGCCTTTTGTATGTTTTTTGAGAAATGTCTATTCAGTTCTTTTGCCATGTTTACTTGGATTATTTGTTTTTTATTGGTTTGTTTTTGGCTAGTGAGGTGTTTGAGCTGCTTATATCTTCTGATTATTAACCCCTTGTTAGATGGGTGGTTTGCAAATATTTTCTGTCATTCTGTAGGTTGTCTCTTCACTTTGTTGACCATTTTCTTTGCTGTACAAAAGGTTTTTTGCTTGGCGAAACCCCATTTGTACATTTTTGCTTTGGTTTCCTGTGCTTTTGAGGCCTTACAGATACAAAAAAACCTTTGTCCAGACCAGTGTTCTAGAGCAATTCCTCAATGTTTTCTTGCAACAGTTTTATAGTTTGAGGTCTTACTTAGATTTAAGTCTTTAATTCATTTTTATTCCTGGATATGGCAAGAGATAGGGGTCTGGTTTTGTTCTTCCATATGTAGTTATTCAGTTTTTCCAGCAGCATTCATTGAAACAACTATTATTTCTCCATTGTATGTTCTTGGCACCTTTGTTGAAGATGAGTTGGTATAAATGCGTGTGTTTATATCTGAGTTCTCTATTCCATCCCATTGGTCTATGGATCTGTCTTTATGCCAGTGCCATGCTGATTTGGTTACTATAGCTTTGTAGAAAATTTTGAAGTCAGGTAGTGTGATGCCTCCAGCTTTGTTCCTTTTTGCTGAGGGTTGTTTGGCTATTTGGGATCTTTCGTGGTTCCGTATGAGTTTTAGGATTTTTTTTCTACTTCTATTAAGAGCGTCACTGTATTTTGATAGGAATTGCATTGAATCAGTAAATTGCTTTGGTTAGTATTGATATTTTAGCAATGTTCTTCGACTCCATGAACATGGATTATATTTCCATTTTTTTGTATCCTCTTCAGTTTGTTTCATCAGTGTTTTATAGTTTTTGTTATGTAGATCTTTCACTTCTTTGGTTAAATTGATTGCAGGGTATTTTATAGTCTTTGTAGCTATTGTAAACAGGCTTGCTTTCTTGATTTCTTTTTCAGATTCTTCACTGTTGGCATATGTAAATTCTACCAATTTTTATATGATGATTTTGTATCTTGCAACTTTACTGAATTCAGTTATCAGTTTTTACAGATTTTTTTTGTGGCGTATTTAGGGTGGTTTTTAAAAAAATTTTTTTTAAGTATAAGATCATGTCTGCCGGGTGCGATGGCTCATGCCTGTAATCCCAGCACTTTGGGAGGCTGAGGTGGTTGGATCACGAGGTCAGGAGTTTGAGACCAGCCTGACCAACATGGTGAAACCCCGTCTCTACCAAAAATACAAAAATTAGCTGGGTGTGATGGTAGACACCTGTAATCCCAGCCACTCAGGAGGCTGAGGCAGGAGACTCGCTTGAACCTGGGAGGTGGAGGTTGCAGTGAGCCGAGATCACGCCACTGCACTCCAGCCTGGGTGACAGAGTGAGACTCTGTCTCAAAAAAAAAAAAAAAAAAAAAAGCATGTCATCTGCAAACAAGTCTAATTTGACTTCTTCTTTTGCAATTTGGATGCCTTTTATTTCTCTCTCTTGCCTAATTGCTCTGGCCAGGACTTCTAGTACTGTGTTGAATAAAAGTGGTGAAAGTAGGCATTCTTGTATTGTTCCACATCTACAAGAAAGGCCTTCAATTTATCCCCTTTCAGAATGGTGTTAGCTGTGGGTTTGTCATATATGGCATTTGTTATCTTGAAGTATGTTCTTTGTGTGCCCAGTTTAATGAGAATTTTATCATAAAGGGATGTTGAATTTTTCAACTGTGTTTTCAGCATTTATTAAAATAATTATATGGTTTTTGTTCTTGGTTTTATTAATGTGATGTATCATGTTTATTTTATTTTATAATAATTATTATTTAAGGTAGAGTCTTGCTTTGCTGTCCAGGGTGGTTGGAAACTCCTGGACTCAAGTGTTCCTTCCACCTCAGCCTCCTGAGAAGCTGGGATTACAGGCACATATCACTGTGCCCAGCTTACCATGTGTATTAGGCTGTTCTTGCACTGCTATAGTGAAATATTAGAGACTGGGTAATTTATAAGAAAAGAGATTTAATTGACTCGCAGTTCTACAGGCTGTACAGGAAGCATGGTGCAGTTCATTTTTTGGGGAGGCCTCAGGAAGCTTACAGTTGTGGCAGAAGGTGAAAGGGGAGGCAGCACATCACATGATGAAATCAGAGCAAGGAGGAGAGAGTGGGAAAGGAGGTGCCACACACTTTTAAACAACCAAATCTCTTGTGAACTCAGAGCAAGATCTCACTTATCACCAAGGGGATGGCCCAAGCCATTCATGAGGGATCCGCCCTCATTATCCAAACACCTCCCACCAGGCTTCATCTCCCACACTGGGGATTACAGTTCAACATGAGATTTGGATGGGGACAAATATCCAAACCATATTGTCATGCTTATTGATTTGCATATGTTGAACTATCTTTGCATCTCTGGAATGAATCTCACTTGGTACGGTGAATAATCTTTTTAAAGTATTGTTGAATTTGGTTTGCTGTTATTTAGTTGAGGGTTTTTGCATCTGTGTTCTTCTGGGACATTGGACTGTAGTTTTCATTTTTGTTGTGCCCTTGTCTAGTTTTGGTGTCCGGGTCATGCTGATCTTGTAGAATAAGTTTGGAAATAGTCCCTTCTCTTTAATTTTGTTTGAAGAGTTTGAGTAGAATTGGTATTAGTTTTTCTTTAAATATTTTGTAGGATCCAACAGTAAAGGCAATGTAAATAGACTTAATTCTCCAATTAAAAGGCATAGTGCTGACTGGAAGCTACTGACTGGCTGTTTAAAGGAGCCTGGTACCTCCTCCTCTTGTTCTTACTCCCTCTCTCTGCCATGTGACACACCTGCTCCACCTTCGCCTTCCACTGTGACAAAGAGCTTCCTGAGGCCTCACCAGAAACTAAGTAGATATTGGTGCCATGCTTTTGCAACTTGTGGAACTGTGAGCCAAATAAACTTCTTTTCTTTATAAATTACCCAATGTCAAGTATTCCTTTATAGCAATGAAAAATAGACCAACACATCATGGTGTTCCCTGTTTGCTGTGTCTTTTTTTTTTTTCTTTTTTTTTTTTTTGAGGCAGAGTTTCACTCTTGTTGCCCAGGCTGGAGTGCAATGGCGCAATCTCGACTCTTTGCAACCTCTGCCTCCTGGGTTCAAGCGATTCTCCTGCCTCAGCCTCCCAAGTAGCTGGGATTACAGGCATGCACCACCACGCCTGGCTAATTTTGTATTTTTAGTAGAGACGTATTTTGTATTTTTAGTATTTTTTCTCCATGTTGGTCGGACTGGTCACAAACTCCTGACCTCAAGTGATCTGCCTGTCTTGGCCTCCCAAAGTGCTGGGATTATAGGTGTGAGCCACCGCACCTGGCCTGTTGGCTGTTATTTCTTGTAGAGATATATATGTGTCATTGCATTGTCAGATTAGTTGTTTATTCCAGTATTCTCTGTGTGGCTTATTTTGTTTTTTATTGAATATATTTGCTTAGAGGATCTTTTACCACTAGGTTGCTGCCTCCTTTTCAGCTTTAGATGGCACCTTAAGCCCAGCTTCACCTTGGCTCTGGTAAATGACCAGAGCACTGCTCTTCCTGAATGGGGGACGTTCCAGGGGATATCCTGGTAGTGTGGGAATGGTGGCTAGAGGTTCATGCCCAACCAACCTTCCCACACTAGAGACCTGTGGAGCCAACCTCCTACAAAGTGGTGCTGTTGAACAGCTACTCTGATTTGGTGTCGCTTTGGCTGAGTTACAGAGCAGAGTTTCCAGATCTGGGGATGGTAATCCTGTCTCTCCTCTTTGTCTCTACATGTCCTCAGGAATATTTCTGTCTCCAGGCACTTGAGATGTTTCCCATGGGTTAAAGCAGGGACAAGTCTCTTGCCAGGGAATACAAGATGGTGGGTAGAAACTGTAATTTGGGGGAAATTTTCCCACATGCTTTGTGCTAGGTTGAATGGGGGAGGGGCATTGTGGATATGGAAGTCCAATTCTCTTACTATCTGCTCAAAGTTTGTTCACTTCTCTGTGGCCCTAGAACTGTCTCATCTTCACATTTGAATTCTGGTATATTGCTGGTAATTATCTCAGGTCTGTATATTTGTTTTTGGTTTTCTGTAGAGGGGAGTGAAGCCAGCTTGCTTCTTGGCCACCATTTTGGAATTGATAGCCCCTTCAGCTCTCTTTCAAATACCCCCTCCCTTCATCTCCAACACATCAAATATATACTTCCTATGTCTTTATCTCCTAACATAGTTACTTGTAATTCTGGTTAGATGAGTATTCAGTGTTTGTACTATCATGAATGATTGAACTCAGTCAATAAAAAGCTGTTATTGGCTAAGCCATGTAACAGGATCACTTTTCTGTTGCTGCACCCTTTTTGTTTCCTCCAAACTAATTGTACTGTTTTTTCATGTGCTTAGTTTTCTTGTTATGACCAAACTCTCCCCTAGCATATCTGTCATTTGTTTATGGATATTAAGTATTTAACCTGTTTTATCAGCTTAAAAACTCCCTCCCAGAGCCTGCTACCATGCTGTAATCTGGAGGAGCTAGCTGATCACTAGGCCTTCTGCACAACTGTTTACTTCCACCCTCATCAAAGAGTCTACCTTTTGCCTTTGTTACTGGGTACTTATTTTCTAGAACACCCTGTCTGGTTTATTGCCTTTCTTCAATGGAGCTTCCTCAGTAGCTTCTAGAGAGTGTGGATAGGAGGGAAAACTTTTTAGACTTGGAAAGATATTTTGGCTAGAGATAGAATTCTAGGTAAGAAGTAATTTTCCCTCAAAATGTTGATGGTATTACCCTACTGTCTTTGAGTTTCTAGTATTACTGTTAAGAAATATACCATGTCATTCTAATTATTTATCAAAGCTTTTAAAATCAATACTATATTCATTATCCTGTGTCAAGAAATATACCATGTCATTCTAATTATTTATCAAAGCTTTTAAAATCAATACTATATTCATTATCCTGTGTCTTTCCCGCCACCACACCTGGCTAATTTTTTTTGTATGTTTAGTAGAGACAGGGTTTTACCATGTTAGCTAGGATGGTCTCGATCTCCTGAGCTCGTGATCCACCACCTCGGCCTCCCAAAGTGCTGGGATTACAGGCATGAGCCACCACACCCGGCCTGTTTTCATTTATTAAACTGGGTACTTGGTCAGTCTTTTCCATCTAGAAGCTATGTCACTCAGTTTTGGGAAATTTTCTGAATTATCTCATTGATGATATAATTTTTTTATTTTTTAAAATAAAATTTCACTTTTTTTTCCCTAGAATTTCCTCAATTGGGTGTTGGACCTCCTGGAATGATTTTAAAACCTTTACTGTCCTACATTTTATCTCAGTGTGTTTTTTGCTTTCCTTTCTGGGAGACATCCTCAATTTTATCTTCACATTCTTCTATTAATTTTTTGCCATCTTTTTTAATTCTAAGAGCTTTTTTGTTTCAGAGTATTTTCTTTATTAGTATTCTGTTGCATGAATATATTATATTTTCTTGTTTATCATTGTGCCTTTTGTTATTTCCTTTTCTTTGAATAGCCTCTATATCCTTAGATTGTATTTTTCCAGTTATCTTTGGGCAGTGTCCTTTATATTGGAGGCCTTCTTCTTAGTCTGTTAATATTTTATTTAGGGTTTATGTGTGAGAGTGGGAAACTAAAAAGCTGATAGGAAAATGCATTTGTGTGGGTCTCATTGTTTCTAGACTTGACCACAGAGTGTAACTGCTGGACTGTTTTCTTAGGGAATGTCATTATCCACAAAATGACTCTTCTGATTTACTGCCCAAAGAGATAATGGCCTGGTAGCCAGCATTCTGAGTGCTAAGTGATAAAAAAGCTGGATTTGCATCAATATTTAGTATGGAAACTATAACTTAATCTCAACAATGCCTTTGCACTCACTTGTGCCCATTGCCCAAATTCCCTTTGTTTTATTCTGGTGGCGTGGGGGATCCTCTAATCTGCTTGTGTAGAGAAGGAGCATTATCTGGCTAGACAGACAGAGAGGAATTAGCCTCTCCTCTACTTTCAGAATACCTGGTGCTGCCAATTTCTGGGCTATTTAGAGTTTCTGCAGTGCAATTCAAGTGACTCTCAGCTTTTCTCATTGCTGACTTGGGAAATTTTTGTTTTCCTAGTCAATTTCCACTCAGCTATTAGGTTTCTGGTTTCTAGGTTTCATTGCTATTGACTCCTGTTCCATTCTGTTTGTCCTTGTGAGTTTATATCCCTTTTTACCTTTTATTTTCATGTTAATCAGGTTTTGAACACAATTTAAAGTTAATGGGTGCATTTAAGGTTTCAGCTTTGCCTAGAAATCGACATTTATTGGACTGTACTCTTCTTGCCAAATAGTTACTTTTTTATTTAGTCATTTTATTCATGACCTTGATGTTTCTTGTTCTTTATCTCTGTTTTCTTAAAGTCAATTTTAGAAAGCCTTTTGCAAACAAATTATCCGTTTGAAAATATATAAATATATTCTGTCATCCTTAAGGGTGTTCAGAAATTTAGTCTTTTGAGCATTCTTACAGCATTTGTTACAATTAGTTACTTACGATTTTTTTAAGGAAAGTTTATTTCATTATAGCAGGTAATAGAAAAACTAATCAGAGTAGGCCGGGCACAGTGGCTCACGCCTGTAATCCCAGCACTTTGGGAGGCCGAGGCGAGCAGATCACCTGAGGTCAGGAGTTTGAGACCAGCCTGGCCAACATGGTGAAACCCCATCTCTACTACAAATACAAAAATTAGCCGGGTGCAGTGGTGGGTGCCTATAATCCCAGCTACTTGGGAGGCTGAGACAGCAGAATTGCTTGAACCCGGGAGGCAGAAGTTGCAGTGAGCTATGATCATGCCACTGCACTCCAGCCTGGGTGACAGTGAGACTGTTTCAGAAAAAAAAAAAGAAGAACTAATCAGAGTAAACAAGAATCCATGCAGCATACTAAAGTCTCTCGCCTCGTTAGCAATAAGGAATTTACTGCTATTATAGTGCTAATCTGTTCTAGTCAACTTCCTCATTGCCTTTGATTTGTTGATCCATTTATGCTTATTCCCCTTCTACCTTCTCTCCTTCCATAGTTAAATCAAATTTGTTAGAAAAAGCTACTCTGCCTCTTATATTTTATAAAATTTGGATGTAGATCATAATAGAATGCCTTTTAGAGCCAGAAGTGCATTTAAGCTATCACTTATTCAAGATGATTGCCCACAGAAGAGGGCTGCCTAAATCATTTACAAAAGGTAGTTTACCTGTGTTTAATGATTCCTAGGAATAGGTGTTCAGCTTCTTCAATGGCTTGTTTCACTATTTCTCAATGATATGGTGACATTCTTACTGATGTCTCTGGTAGGATGCAGAGGTGACTGAGGAGAGGTGAGTTAAGGGAAGTGCTATTTTTTTCCAGAAACAAATAGGATGGGGATAGTGAAAGAAAGCAAATAGGCTACAAAGAAAACTAACTAGATTTAAGTTAAAAGTTGATATGAAATAGAAGCAGGTGAACAAAGTAATAGAGGCAAGGCATGACTGTGAGCTTATGTGGAAATGGAGACAGAGTATAGTTTTATATTTATTATCTGTATCTGCTATTTAATGCTAATAATTGTTTTCTCAAGTGTGCTAAAAGAAAAAAATCATAAGGATTAGAAAAGGATTTTTTTTCTTTTCCATTTGGTAGATCTTAGAAGCAGCGTATACTCAGCTCAAGGTAGATTCTGTACAAGAAAGCATTCAACAAATCTAAAGCATTGTTAGGTCTGAAGCTGTGAAATACATTGATTGATCCATACTATGCGTGAGAGTTTTCACATATTTGTGTGCCTTTTGAGAGGAGAAAGATTGTAAGAGGGGGCGAATGTTGATTTTCATGACACTATTCAAATCCCCAGACAAAGCATTTGCTAGCATTATTGGGTGTCTTAAAAAAAGAAAAATCATATAGGCAAAATAGCTAGCCAAGTAGATAATGTAGAAATTATCCATGAGTCAGTTTAGCCTATTTCAACAGTTGGTTTTAAAGGAAGTCAGTTATTGCTGCTTTATTTCTCCTTTTGGAATATTTTCTAATTTGGATTTTTTTTGAAATGATAGTTGAGTTTCATATAGTGATTAGTTAGGAACTAATATAAAATAGAAAACTGGAATAGAAAATGGAATATCAGTGTCTTTTGTTATTTCACAAAATTACGTGCATTTTTACCTAGCATATGATCTACGTTACTGGAACAAAAAAAGAGCTTTACTCAAAGGAAATAGTGGATACTGAAAAAGAAGCATTGTTCTTAATAAAGTTTCAAGTACATGTTTCTTAAGTTATTTATTTTATATGATTATTATATGCTATGAAATAAAGAGATGCTCCAATTATTTTGGTTTTGTTAAATAAAATCTAAATGTAGTTTTTCCATTAAATATTTTAGATATTTATGCCAGAATTCAATGTCTTTAGAGTACGATGTTAATAATACACAATTAACTTCGTTTCCTTATTTATTGTGTAGATTTTTTTCAAATTTAAAACCTTTTGTAATGGAAAATTTCAAGGAAAAAAACCTAAGTAAGGAGAATAGTTATCACCCTGCTTCAATAATTATCAACTCATGGCCAGTCTTTTTTTTTTTTTTATCTTGCAAATAGGCTTTTAGACTAATGTCGCTTCAGAATGCTCTGTGATTAACGTGTTTTAAAATAAAAAAATCTTCTAAATTTGATTGGCTAGATGAAACCTTCCCCCCTCCCCAAAAACAATTACTTAGTATTGTATTCTAACTTTATTTAGGAAAGACCCTTTGGCCATGTCCCAGGTATATAGTATTTTTGAGGTAGACCGTGTGAAAATATAATCACATTTTCTTATTTTTCATCACTTCTTAAAGGCAAAGATTGTTGTACAGACTTAACAAACTTAAATATGATTTTTTAAAAAATACAACAATAACCAAAGCTATAAATATATAGAGCTTACCTTTTTTCTTTTGTCTCTAAGACTGGTGTGCTAAAGGAAATTACTCTGTTTCTTCAGCAGCATTAAAAAAAGTATATCGTATGATTACATTTCACTTTGTTTTAACCTTTGTACCCAGTGAACAGGTGACTTAAAAAAAAAAAAAAAAAAAAAAAAACTAGACTTCCTTAGCAAAACATTGACTAGAAGAATAATTTCTTAAAGTTGTCTTTTCCTTTTTTTAGTGTAACAAGTAAGACTGTTTGCCTAACCTTTGTCTTTCTTTCTTTCTTTCTTTCTTTCTTTCTTTCTTTCTTTCTTTCTTTCTTTCTTTCTTTCTTTCTTTCTTTCTTTCTTGTCTTTCTTTCTTTCTTTCTTTCTTTCTTTCTTTCTTTCTTTCTTTCTTTCCTTCCTTCCTTCCTTCCTTCCTTCCTTCCTTCCTTCCTTCCTTCCTTCCTTCCTTCCTTCCTTCCTTCCTTCCTTCCTTCCTTCCTTCCTTTCTTCTTTCTTTCTTTCTTTCTTTCTTTCTTTCTTTCTTTCTTTCTTTCTTTCTTTCTTTCTTTCTGTCTTTCTGTCTTTCTGTCTTTCTGTCTTTCTTGTCTTTCTTGTCTTTCTTGTCTTTCTTGTCTTTCTTTCTTTTTTTGAGATGAAGTCTCGCTCTGTCACCTAGGCTGGAGTACAGTGGCATGATCTTGGCTCAATGCAACGTCTGCCTCCTGGGTTCAAGCAGTTCTCCCTGCCTCAGCCTCCTGAGTAGCTGGGATTACAGGTACCCAGCATTGCTCCTGGCTAATTTTTGTACCTTTAGTAGAGATGCGGTTTCGTCATGTTGGCCAGGCTGGTCTCAAACTCCTGACCTCAGGTGGTCCACCTGCCTCAGCCTCCCAAAGTGCTGGGATTACAAGTGTGAGCCACTGTATCCGGCCTACTTTTGTGTTTCTTTTAGTAAAATGTTAACAATTTTACTTACTGATTTAGAGTTTACAATATTGAAAATGCATACTTTTGAAAGACATACTGTTGCTAAATTAATTTATGTTTGTCCTGATGGCATTTTATGCTTAGAAGGATTCAAATTGAGGTCAGATGCAGTGTCTGATGCCTGTAATCCCAGCACTTTGGGAAGCTAAGGTGAGAGAATAATTTGAACTCAGGAATTTGAGACCAGCCCGGCCAACTTAGCAAGAACTTGTCTCTATTCAAAATAAAAAGTAAAAACATTAGCAGGGCATAGCGTTGTGTACCTTTAGTCCCAGTTGCTTGGGTGGCTGAGGTGGGGGGATGGCTTGAGTTTGAGCATGCAGTGAGCCATGATTGTGCTACCACACTCCAGTCTGGGTGACAAGTGATACCCTGTCAAGAAAGAAAGATAGAAATAGGGGGAGGGAGGGAGGGAGAGAGAGAAAGAGAAAGAGAGAGAAAGAAGAGAGAGGAGGGGGAAGAGGAAGAAGGGAGGGGAGGGAAGGAGAAGGGAGGGGAGGGGAGGGAAGGGAAGGGAAGGGAAGGGGAAAAGAAAGGAAGGGGAAAAGAAAAAAGAAAGGAGGGAAGGAGGGATTCAAATTGTAAAGATATTACCAAGTTTTGTATTCTATTGAGTTTCAACTTTTTTGTTTACTTATTTTTATGACACCATCATCAGTGGTTTTACTGCCAACTTATAACAGGAGCAAAGTACTCAAAGCATCAAAAAGACCTGACACCTGGACATCATATGGCCTTGAGAAAGTCAGTTACCTTTCTTATGCTGTAATTTCTCCTCTGTAAGATGGAATACTTTATAACATTAGTTCTTCTTCCTACATTGTAGGAAGAAACATTGTTGGTGGTGAGTAATCAAGTTTAGAATGAAATCCTTCCAAAAGATTATTTCCACTGGGCTTCAGTATCCTTAATCTATGAAACAAAGAGATTGAAATAGATATTTTCCTCTTTCAAATTCTGTGAGCTCATATACCTATACAAATTGTAGCAGCAGGAAACACATTTGTTATACTGTTGTAATTGAAACTTCAAGTGAAGATACCACATCTTCTCCAATAGTGACACAAAAATAAATTGAAATTCCAGGTTGTCTGTTTTATTATGTTCATCTTTTATTTGGTTATTTTAGATTTTTTTTTGGTAGGGAAATTTCTGAGTTTAGGTTGTTTATTGTAGTAGTAGGATATGAATGTGTAGAAGGTGTATAGGGGATTTGTGGATCCACAGGCTTAGCTGGTGATGGTGACAACTGTAGAAGTTGACATCTATGAGCGAAAGAGAGTAAATAGTGATAGGTTAATCAGATTTTGAAACCCAAAATAGAAATTAATGATCTTGGGACTGAAAATGTATGTTCAATCCAGCTTTTTATAAAATGTAAATCTTGAAAGTATTTAGATAAGTGGCATCTTACCTATTCTTTTTTCATAATTTTTCTCTACCCTATCAATAATTGACCTTGCCTAGGCAACAAGTGGCATGTCATTGGTATTCTTTGGCTACATGATAAAAATGGTTATTGCTTCTAATTAATTTCACTATTACTACTTTTGTGTAATTATATTTGTAATGTTTGTTGTGTTTTTAGAGAAATGAGCTTAATATTTTACAGTGCTAAAAAATATCAATAATTTGTGAAAGAGCAATGTTAACTAAAGCAGTAAGTAAAAGAGAATTTAAGCAAAGCATATTATTAATCTAAAGCCGTAACTTTAAAAAAATCAAACTGCACTGCAGGCCTCTCTTCTCCTAGTTCTGTCAGAGCTGCACTGGATGATTTACATGGCAAACTTCTATACAATATTTAATTTGGTCAAAAAAATTTATGCTGAAGGATGTTTGAAAACCACAATTCTAAAACTTCTTACTCGTCTTTTTTTTTTTTTTTTTTTTTGAGACGGAGTTTTGCCCTTTTGCCCAGGCTAGAGTGAAGTGACGCGATCTCAGCTCACTGCAACCTCTGCCCACTGGATTCAAGCAATTCTCCTGCCTCAGCCTCCCAAGTAGCTGGGATTACAGGCACCCGCCACCAGGCCTGGCTAATTTTTGTACTTTTAGTAGAGATCGGGTTTTGGCATGTTGGCCAGGCTGGTCTCGATCCCCAGACCTCAGGTGGTCCACCTGCCTTGGCCTCCCAAAGTGCTGGGATTACAGATGTGAGCCACCGAGCCCAGTCTCTTATTTGTCTTTTGAAGGTATAACTTTAAAAAAGTATAAATGCATCCTCATATATATAAGTCATTAAAGATTTTCTTTGATAATCTTTGTGATTTCTTAGTAAAGTAAAATGGAGAGTAAGGAAATAGAGGAATTTGGGGATGGAGAAGAGAAAGATGCCAAATAAGTTTGTGCTAATGGGGCCAAATTTTATATAGGTCAAATACCATTTTTTTTAGTACAAATATAAAGACTTTTCAGTCACACACTATGGTTGAATATCTTTAAGTATCCTATTAAATTAGGACTGTGACTTGTATAAAATAATTGGATATTTTTTCCTCAGTACAGTATCAGGAATATTACGTGCTTTTGATTTTAGGAAAGAAAAACAAATGAGAAGCGTAGAAGAAGAAATTGAACAGGAAAAACAAGCAGCAGATGACATTATCAAAAATATGTCTCTTGAAAACCAAGTCAAGTACCTAGAGATGAAAGCCACAAATGAGAAACTGTTACAGGTAATATGAATTATTACTCTGTGCCAAGCATGTATCAGTCTTGCTACTAACAGTATAGTTTGAATATCAGCAGCGTCAACATCCCCTGAGAGCTTGACTAGACTTTGAGATCAGTTTTCATTTTAACAAGGTCCCCAACTGATTCAAACGGACATTCACATTTCAGAAGCATTTATTTAGAAAACTTGGTTTTTGTATGCTGCTTGATGACCTAGCTTTTACTCTTATTATTTTTTGTTCACTTCTATTTATTCATTTTGCTTTTCATAAAGACACATGAAAATACTTGCATTTATAAAAATACTTGTCTATAAATTAAAAAGTCTATAAATACTTGCAGTTACAGACTTTTAATGCAAACATTAAAAGGCCTCATAGGTGGAGGATGCAGTGAGCTGAGATCATGCCAGTGCACTCCAGCCTGGGTGACAGAGCGAGACTCCATCTCAAAAAAAAAAGAAAAAAAGAAGTCCTCATAGACCAGCTCCCTATAGCTATTTACTTTCCTTTTCCTTCCTGCGTAATAAACAGCTAAACTTTTTACCTGTTAGCATTATGATTTGAATGGCTATTGTCCTGTAATTATATTGCTTAAATATCCATTTTTAAAAATTAATTTTTTATTGATACACAACAATTGTATATATTTATGGGGTACATGTGATAGTTCCATGCATGTGTGCAATGTATAATGATCAAATCAGGATAATCAGGATATTCATCACCTCAAACATTTAGGATTTTTTTTGTGCTGGAAACTTTTTTTAAAAATTTTTTTGAGACGGAGTTTTGATCTGTCTCCCAGGCTGGAGTGCAGTGGTGTGATCTCGACTCACTGCAAGCTCCGCCTCCTGGGTTCATGCCACTCTCCTGCCTCAGCCTCCCGAGTAGCTGGGACTATAGGCGCCTGCCACCACACCTGGCTGATTTTTTGTATTTTTTTTAGTAGAAACAGGGTTTCACCGTCTTACCTAGTATGGTCTCGATTTCCTGACCTCATGATCCGCCCTCCTCAGCCTCCCAAAGTGCTAGGATTACAGGCATGAGCCACTGTGCCCGGCCTTATGCTGGAAAACATTTTAAATCTCCTTTTCTAGCTATTTTGAAACATACAATTAATTATTGATAACTATAGCCACCCTACTGTTCTATCAAACATGAGAATTTATTCCTTCTCTCCCCCTCCACCACCCCATGCCCCCAGCTGGGCACCAACTTCTCAGCCTCTGGTAACCATCATTCTACTACCTCCCTCCCTTTTTTTTTTTTTGTTGAGATGGAGTTTCACTCTGTCACCCAGGCTGGGGTACAGTTGTGCGATCTCGGCTCACTGCAAGCTCTGCCTCCCGGGTTCATGCCATTCTCCTGCCTCAGCCTCCTGAGTAGCTGGGACCGCAGCTGCCCGCTACCATGCCTGGCCAATTTTTAATATATTTTTAGTAGAGACAGGATTTCACTGTGTTAGCCAGGATGGTCTCGATCTCCTGACCTCATGATCCGCCTGCCTCGGCCTCCCAAAGTGCTGGGATTACAGGTGTGAGCCACTGTGCCTGGCCGAGATCCACTTTTTTAAGCTCCTACAGATGAGTGAGAACATGCAATATTAAATAAGCAATTTAAATCCCTGCTTAGGGGATATTGAGAATCCTCTCAATGCTCAGTCATGATGGTGCCCTTTCATGCCCAGATGGCCCTTAATAAAGATTAAGCAAAGAATTAGGCCCCATAAATGCCAATAATGATTATAGTTTTAGTTTCTGAGACATTCCTTTGCTGACAATTTAGTAACCTTTTTATTTTAGACAAGATTTCTAAGATACAATGAAGCATTGAAGAAAGAGTATGGCCTAGCCAAGATGGTGAAACCCCATCTCTACTAAAAATACAAAAATTAGCCGGGTGTGGTGGCAAGTGGCTGTATTCCCAGCTACGTGGGAGGCTGAGGCAGGTAATTGCTTGAACCTGGGAGGTGGAGGTTTCAGTGAGCCAAGATCATGCAACTACACTCCGGTCTGGGCAACAGAGCGAGACTCTGTCTCAGAAAGAGAAAAGAAAGAGTATGATAGAAATGCCAAAATAGTTCCAAAATATATTTAATCTTATATGGGATAATGAATGAGTAAACAATTTAAGGATCTTATCCTAGGAGTGAACCATATTTATATTTACATATATGTGTATGTGTGTGTGCATGTGTTGTGTGTGTGTGTAGTATAGAGAAATTAGGCAAAGATATGAAAACACGATTAAACATCAATATTTTAAATAATAACCTTAATGACATAATTTGAAATCTTCTGATACTTGATGTCTCAGAACATAGTGATGATTCACTGTGAAAAGGTCTAAGGTCTAGCTACTTTTGAGAAACTCATGAAGTTTTTTTTTGGTTTTTTTTTTTTTGAAGGCACACAGCAAGTTTTTAAGAATAATAAAAGAAGATGGGAAAAATATAAATAATGAAGTGTTAATAAATTCTAGTCAAAGTGCAAGATGCCAGTGAAGATATTTAGAAAATTTACTTTGTCACATCTGTATTTGAAATGTTGAGAAATAGAGAAACAAATTTTTTTTTCCAAGCTCTCTCCCCCCACTACTACAAAGTATTCTTAATGTAATTTGGATTTATGTTTGCTTTTTTTTTCCACTTAGGAATTAGATACACTTCAACAACAATTGGATTCACAGAACATGAAAAAAGAGAGCATGGAAGCAGTAAGTGTAAAATCAAATAAGGGTTCTCATACTACTCAGTTAAAAAAGTTAATTCAGCCAAGTAAACTAATTCAAGTACATATTGATCTGGCAGTTTACTAATAGGAGTTTAATACTTTTTCTTCCTATTCTGGACCCACAAAGATCCTAGTATGGTAAGAAATTAGATTCAGTTATTGAGTACCTGCTATGTATAAAACAAATCATTCTGCCCAACCTAGGACATGGCAAAATCCAATAACAATTAAAATTTTTTTTTTTTAGAGACAGAGTCTTTGTCACTCAGGCTGGAGTGCAGTGACATGATCGTAGCTCACTGTAAATTCAAGCTCTTAAGCTCAAGCGATCCTCCCTCCTCAGCTTCCCAAGTAGCTAGAACTTCAGGCAGGAACCACCACACCTGGCTAATTTTTAGTTTACTTTTTGTTTTTTTTTTGTTTTGTTTTTTTGTTTTTTTTTTTTTTTTGAGACTGAGTCTGGCTCTGTCACCCAGGCTGGAGTGCAGTGGCCGGATCTCAGCTCACTGCAAGCTCCGCCTCCCGGGTTTACGCCATTCTCCTGCCTCAGCCTCCCGAGTAGCTGGGACCACAGGTGCCCGCCACTTCGCCCGGCTAGTTTTTTTTTTGTATTTTTTAGTAGAGATGGGGTTTCACCGTGTTAGCCAGGATGGTCTCGATCTCCTGACCTCGTGATCCGCCCGTCTCGGCCTCCCAAAGTGCTGGGATTATAGGCTTGAGCCACCGTGCCTGGCCTATTTTACTTTTTGTAAAGACAGGGTATCATTATGGCTGGTCTACAGCTCCTGGCCTCAAGCAATGTGCCTACCTTGGCTTCCCAATGTGCTAGGATTACAGGCGTGAGGCATTGTGCTCAGTCTCTAATGGCAATTTAAAGACACATACACAAGAGACTAAAAACAAAGAGGGAGAGACATGAGTTCATCTCTTTAAGGATGTAAAAACTTCCATTTGTTTTCTTATTTGTTTATTTAAAACATTTTAATTCACAAAACAAAATGTTCTTATGGTTTAAAAATAGTTGAACAAGATTAACGTAAAAATGTTTGTTTTGTGTCCTTCTTTCCAGATGGAACTACTGGAAAGACGTTTATCAAGTGCTTACTGTATACTTTTTTGAGCTGTAAACTTATATCAGCATCATCTTCATATAATCCCCACAAGAGTCCTAAATCCCATCTTGGTTTTACAGTTGTGAAAAACCTCAAGTGGGGTTCATACTTGCTATGCTATCTGCAGCTTTTTTTTCACCCTAACATTATATATTCAGTGTCTATTTATATCAGTTCTTAGAGAACCTCCTCATTATTTTAAATTGCTACGTTGTATTATGTTGTATAATTATAACACAGCCTTGTAAATGAACGGGTTGTTTATAGTTTTCTGGGATTATAAACAATACTTGGCGAAAGCATACATTTTATGCAAAGTTGTATTAGTATATCATAAGATTGGGTCAAAAGGTATATACTTTAAAAATGTTGTAAGATTGCCAAACTGCCTTCAAAAAGGTTGTTCCAACTTTTACTTCTAGGTGTAATGTATGTGAATGCTTATTTCCCCTGCATTCACTGACAGCAAATATTATCTGACTTTTCCAATTTTAGCTAGTTTGATAGGTAAAAATTACTACCTTATTTGAATTTTCATTTATTTATGCATAAAGCTGAGTATCTGTTTATATCATTTTTGGCCAATGAATTTCTTTTTCTTTGAACTCCTTTTTCATATTTTTGGCATTTCGGTATACTGACTGTACTTTAAATCTTGCCTCCCTTTCCTGATTCCCTGTGGATTCAGGTGGATGACATGATGATAGTATTAGGAACTGCTGTAGATTGATGGCTTGCAGACACCCTAGCTTGTAAAAGAAATGAATATTTTGTAATTAATTCTTTTGAGAATTTGCTATTGCAAAAGTTATTTAATTAAAAATAGTGAGGTAGTTGGCTAGGCGTGGTGGCTCACGCCTGTAATCCCAGCACTTTGGGAGGCCAAGGTAGGCAGATCATGAGGTCTGGAGATCGAGACCATCCTGGCTAACATGGTGAAACCCTGTCTCTACTAAAATACAAAAAATTAGCCCGGTATGGTGACAGGTGCCTGTAGTGCCAGCTACTTGGGAGGCTGAGGCAGAAGAATGGCATAAACCCAGAAGGGAGAGCTTACAGAGAGCCAAGATGACACCACTGCACTCCAGCCTGGGCGACAGAGTGAGACTCCGTCTCAAAAAAAAGAAAAAAAAATAGGAAGGTAGTTTTCTGTGTCTGATTGTCCATCTATAAATACACTTAATTTTTATTTCCTTGGATCTCTGGTGATGGAAATACACTTAAAGAAAGAAGGACCACATTTAGTATTAATACAACCAGCTTGTAGAATTCATCACTAATCTTTCTTGGAGTGGGTTTGTGAGAGTCAAGTCTTACTTCAGTTGGTGAGTTTAATTTCCATAGGAAGAAGATAAGCTATAACCTTAGATTTACATTTTGTACTGATGCCATTCTTCTCTGATGTCAGTACATTTATGCCTACATTAACAAGAGTTTTAAAGATACACAATGTTTGCAAATTAGGATAACATAAGTCACTAATTCTATTTAACTTTTGCCAGATTTCTTTCTTTTTAAAAAAAATTTTTTTGAGACAGAGTCTTGCTCCGTTGCCCAGGCTGGAGTGCAGTGACACGATCTTGGCTCACTGCAACTTCTGCCTCCTGAGTTCAAACAATTCTCCTGTCTCAGCCTCCTGAGTAGCTGGGATTACAGCGTGCATCACCATGCCCGGCTAATTTTTGTATTTTTATTAGAGATGGGGTTTCACCATGTTGGCCAGGCTGGTCTTGAACTCCTGACCTCGTGATCCACCCACTTCAGCCTCCCAAAGTGCTGAGATTACAGGCGTGAGCCACCATGCCCAGCCCAGATTTCTTTTATTTATTTATTTAGGACTTGTTCTTCAAGAAAATATGTGTCAGATAGTGGTCTATCAACTAGTATTTATTGAATATGTTCACTACTGTACAACGTATTAGGTCATACTTATTCAGTTCACAAGAATGGAAAAAAATCAGGTGAAGAATTAACATGAGCTTAAGTCTTCCAGAACAGTTTTATCAAGATGCAATTCAAACAAGTCTATAGGATCGTTAGGCAAAAAGGAGAAGAGACTATGAAAAAGGATAGCATAAAATATCTGCATTTCCTCTATATGTATTTTTTAGCATGCCTTTATCTTATCTGATGCCTAATCTATTACTTGAACTGTATATATAATCCATTGCTTATGGACTTTGAAAAATTCTCGTCTACTCTTTCCTTTTTTGGAGGTTCCTTCTTTCATACTTTTAAAAGGGAAGAGGTCGGCCGGGCGTGGTGGCTCACACCTGTAATCCCAGCACTTTGGGAGGCTGAGGTGGGCGGATCACGAGGTCAGGAGTTTTGAGACTACCCTGGCCAACGTGATGAAACCCTATCTCTTCTAAAAATACACAAAAAGTTAGCTGGGCGTGGTGGTAGGCGCCTGTAGTCCCAGCTACTTGGGAGGCTGAGGCAGGAGAATGGCGTGAACCCGGGAGATGGAGCTTGCATTGAGCTGAGATCGCACCACTGCACTCCAGCCTGGGTGACTGAGCAAGACTCCGTCTCAAATATAAATAAATAAATAAATAAATATTAGCTGGGTGTGGTGGCGGGCACCTGTAATCCCAGCTACTTGGGAGGCTGAGGCAGGAGAATCGCTTGAAACTGGGAGGCGAAGGTTGCAGTGAGCCAAGATCGCACCACTGCACCCCAGCCTGGGTGAAAGAGTGAAACTCCGTCTCAAAAAAGAAAAAAAAAAAAAGAGAGAGAGAGAAGAGGTCTTGCCTCTTAAGAATTTTGTTTTGTTCATGCTGTAGGTCTGTTTTCAAATGTCACTGTTAACTCTTATGTCTTTGTTAACTTTGAAAAGTTATTTACGTTTCAGGTCCTTAGTTTTCTCATCTGTAAAATGGAGATGATAGTACTATCTTGTAGAGTATCACTTTGGATAATAGAGATAACATATAAATAACATGCAGCATAGTGCCTGGCACGGAACAGATGCTCAGTAAACAAGAGTTTCAAATGTCGTTTTAATCATCACCACCACCATTCCTAGCTTTTTTTTTTTTTTAATCTAATAACATTTTTGTCACGTCCTTATTTTTTTCTTTGTGAAAGGTAGGATAGTGGTGAGTACACAATAACTGTCATTTCATGTGTTAATTTCCTAGTGCTGCTGTAATAGAATATCACAAACTGGGTGGCTTAAAACAAACAAATTTTCTCACAGTTCCAGAGCCTGAAAGTCTGAAATCAAGGTGTCAGCAGAGCCATGCTTCCTCTGAGACTCTAGAAAGAATCTTGCTCTGCCTCCTCCTAGCTTCTGGTAGTATCCATTAGCCCTTGATGTTGCTTGACTTGCAGCTGCATCACCTCAGTCTTTGCCTGAGTCATACCATGGTATTCTCCCTGTGTGTCTCTGTTGCGTTTGTACTCTTCTTATAAAGTGCACTATCATATTGCATTAGGGCCCACCCCGAATGACCTTAACTTGACTAAATATGCAAAGAGCCTATTTTCAAATAAAGGTCAAATTGACAGGTGTATGTCGTTAAGACTCCAGCTTACCTTTTGAGCAGACACAATTCAACTCACAAAATTGTGGAAAAATATATGTTATGACCTATTTAGGGAAAAATATCTTCTCTCCAAAGATCACTTCTGTGGACTTTGAATCAGACATTGTGTTTAAAGTTGCACATATGTTTTGACATTGTCTTTATCCTCCCGTTGGTAGAGTTGTCCTATATTTATTCAGGTCTTATATGTAGAAAATAAAATAAACTAAGGCTATCAACTTCTTGTGAATCTTAGATTGAAAATAGCTTATTAAAATATACAGGATTTATTTTTATTCTTCCAGTTTAGGAATGTGCTTTGTAGCATTATTGAGTACTAATGATATTTGTTGTCTGTATTTAAAGATGCTGGTAGTTTACCCCCTATTCTTATTACCCGAAACCTATTTGATAATAATTATTGATAAAATACAAATTAAAAATTTCCCTTCTTATTTTCCTTTAGGAAATAGCTCACTCCCAGGTGAAACAGGAGGCTGTATTGCTGCATGAAAAGCTTTATGAGTTGGAGTCCCATCGAGATCAAATGATTGCAGAAGACAAAAGCATAGGATCTCCAATGGAAGAGAGAGAGAAATTACTTAAGCAGGTGGGCAAAAGAAACATACTTATTTTAAGATGTCTGGTTTTGTATTGATTTGTTTTATTTAAGGGATATTAATGCAACCAAAAGCTAGTAAGTGTATTGTCTAAAAATAGTTTATGTGAAGAAATGACTTTTTAATCTAGATTTTCTTCTTTTTTTTTTTTTTTTTGATATAGGGTCTCGCTCTGTAACCCAGGCCGGAGCACAGTGGTGCAATCATAGCTCACTGTAGCCCTGATCTGCTGGGCTCAAGCGATCCTCCACCTCAGCCTCCTGAGTAGCTGGGACTACAGGCATGTGCCAACACACTAATTTTTTTATTTTTATTTTTTTGTAGTGATGGGGTTTTACTATGTTGCCTAGGCTGGTCTCAAGCTCCTGGCCTCAAGCAATCCTCCAATTTCAGTCTCTCCAAGTGTTGGGATTATAGGCACCCAGTCTAGATTTTCTTAAGTATTTCATACTGTCGTAGGTGAAGCTAACTTTTCCTTATTAGGAATACTTGAAACTCTTCTTTATTGGTCATTAAATATTTAGATAATCTTTTGGAAGATATGTTTCCTTTTTGTTTTGGGCCTTGTATTTAGAAAATGGAGTATCCCAAGGCTAATGACTTTTTGTGGTTGTTATTATCAGTGCCTCCATGAAGAGAATGGAATTAAAATGTCCTGTGAAATTATCGTATGTCCTAAAGTCATGACACATGTAACATATATTTAGTAGCTTTCTTACTACCCCAAGGGTAGATATAGTTTAGCTCCAAATTATAATTAGCATGTTGTTTATCGTGACACACCCTAACTATAAGGGCCTTAGGAGAACTTCATCTATATTTGGGCACAGCTCCAGTCAGGGACTCCCTTGCCCCTAGACTTAGATCAAGCCCATTGCATTTAGAAGAAATTTAGGTATCAATTCAGGGACTATTTAATTATTAGAATCATTCCAGAAGGGTATTAATTCTAGAACCTGTGTAGTTCCTTGGAAATAAATCACTGAAGGATGGGGAGGAGTGATCTTGAGGTACACGTACCACATAAAATATAGAATAGCTACTTAAATTTCAATTTCAGATAAGCAATGAATAATCTTTCAGACACATATATCTATATAGAAAAAATATTCATTGCTTATGAATGATACGAATAATCCAAATATTGCATGGTATATATATCCCCTCAAAGATAATCACTACTTATCTGAAATTCAAATTTAACTGGACTTGCTCAATCTAGCAAAACCCTACCTGTGGGAAAGTGAGGGAGACTCTCAGAAATCCTAGTTGTTTATATCAACTTATCCAGGCCTGAAGATGTGCTAACCTGATGGTGCCTGGGGGGTAGCTATGAGTATATCAGTTACTACACTTACTTTGAGGAAAAAGGATGGAATCTGTGAATGGTTCCTTGGTGCTGTTCCCTTTAACTTCAAAGGTTGAAGTCTAAAAAATAGATTTCAAGAAGGAGACTAGATTTGACACTTTAGTACAATGCACTCTAGAAGGAAATTGTCTTTAAGATAGCCTTACAATGAGTTATTTTTTTAAATACTACTTTCTTTTTATGCCTTTGTAGGTTAAAGATGATAATCAGGAAATAGCCAGCATGGAAAGACAGTAAGTACCTTTATACTAGGACATTTTACATCCATTTCTCACTTTAAAAATTACATTCTAAAGGTACAGGAGTGGCTTTCATTCTTTCAATTTTTCTTATAGCTTTAAATATTTCTTTGAGTGTTTAAGAGCCATTGCATAGTATAATTGTTTTTTATAAATATCTTTATTAAGATATACTTTATACCATATAATAGACGTATTTAAAGTAAACAATTTAAAGCTTTTTAGTATATTCACAGAAGTGTGCAGCCATCACCTAAATCACCTTTATTTTTCAATTTTTATTTATTTTTATCTTTTTGAGACCAGGTCTCACTCTGCTGCCCGGACTGGAGTGCAAGTGGCATGATAATAGCTCATTGCAACCTCAAACTCCTGGGCTCAAACTTCCCAAGGAGCTAGGGCTACAGGCACATGCCACCATATCTGGCTAATTTATTTTTATTTTTAGATGAGTCAAGATGTTACTATGTTGCCCAGGCTAGTCTCCAGCTCCTGGCTTCAAGCGATCCTCCCATCTCAGCTTCCCAAAGAGCTGAAATTACAGCTGTGAGCCAGTGTGCCAGGCCCCCAGTCAACTTTAGAACTATTCAGTCAGCCCAATAAAACCCTACACCCTTTAACCATCACCTCCCTTATGCCTCTCCCAGCTCTAGCCATGCCTATTCTGGACATTTCATACAAATGGAATCATTCAATATGTGCTTCTGTGTGGCAGGATGCTTTCACTTAACACAGTGAGCCTTGCTTTCTTGAAGATCAGCTGACTATCAGTATTTGGCTTTATTTCAGGGTTCTCTATTCTGTTCCAAGGCTCATAGATGAGCCTTGAAAACTAAGACTAATGGAATATTATTTGGAAATAGAAATTAATACAATACTAATACATGCTCAGTATTTTATTAATTTTTATTAATACTGATACATGCTTAGTGTTTTATTAATTTTTATTTCCAAATAGTATTCCATTGCATGGATATACCATATTCTGTTTATTCATTTATAAATTGATGGATATATGTGCTGTTACCATTTTTTTATTGTTATGAATCATGCTCTTATGAGCATCCATGTACAAGTTTTTGTGTGGACATATGTTTTCACTTCTCTTGTATATATACCTAGGAGTGGAATTGCTGACTCATGACTATGTTTAGCTTTTTGAAGAACTGCCAGACTGTTTTTCAAAACAACTTTACCATTTTACATTTCATTTATTTCTATTTGAATATATTTATTTAAAGTTTGTAAAACAATCATTTTACCACCAGTCACCAGAAAGCATACCAATTGTTTTAACTTTCTTTCTTTTCTTTTTTCTTCTGAGACAGAGTCCCGGTTTGTTGCCCAGGCTGGAATGCAGTGGTGCAATCTTGGCTCACTGCAGCCTCCACATCCTGGGTTCAAGGGATTCTCATGCCTCAGCCTCCCGAGTAGCTGGGACTACAGGCACGTGGCACCGTACTCGGCTAAGATTGTTTTAATTTTAATCAACTAAGTTGTAAACTAATAAGTAGTCAACAATGACGAAATTGCCTTTTAATGTTTCTCATATTCTATTGTAATGTTTTTGTCACTGATTACAACTTATGAAATTAAATTTTGGAATCACAGTCTCTAATATGAGCTGAATTGAAGCCCATGTTAAGTCTTGCAGTACTGGCTAAGGTACTAAGAAAGTAATGTTTTATTTTCTGTTAATTTGTAACTTTAAGCAAATTTCTATATTATTATGGCTAAGAGAAGATTTTTTTTAGGAACCTTTAAAGCAGCTTTATTTTATCTTTTTTATTTCAATAGTTTTTGGGGAACAGGTGGTATTTGGTTACATGGATAAGTTCTTTAGCAGTGATTTCTGAGAGTTTGATGCATCCATTATCCAAGCAGTGTCCACTCTACCCACTGTGTAGTCTTTTATCCCTCACCCACCTCTCACTCTTCCCACCAAGTCCCCAAAGTTCATTGTATCATTCTTATGCCTTTGTGTCCTCATAGCTTAGCTGCCACTTATTTATTTATTTATTTATTTATTTATTTATTTATTGAGACAGAGTCTCACTCTGTCGCCCAGGCTGGAGTGCAGTGGTGCCGTCTCGGCTCACCGCAAGCTCCACCTCCCGAGTTCACGCCATTCTCCTGCCTCAGCCTCCCAAGTAGCTGGGACTACAGGTGCCCGCCACCATGCCTGGCTATTTTTTTGTATTTTTAGTAGAAACAGGGTTTCACCACATTAGCCAGGATGGTCTCAATCTCCTGACCTCATGATCCACTCGCCTCTGCCTCCCAAAGTGCTGGGATTACAGGCATGAGCCACCGTGCCTGGCCGCTTAGCTCCCACTTATAAATGAGAACATACGATGTTTGGTTTTCCATTCCTGAGTTTCTTCACTTAGAATAACTGTCTCCAACTCCATCTTGGTTGCTGTGAATGCCATTATTTTGATCCTTTTTATGGCTGAGTAGTATATATATGTATAAATATATATCTACACACACATATACATACCACATTTTCTTTATCCACTTGTTGATTATTGGCCTTTTGGCGGTTTCCCTTTTTTCCAGTTGCAAATTGTGCTGCTATCAACATGCATGTGCAAGTGTCTTTTCATATAATGACTTCTATTTCCTCTGCATAGATACCTAGTAGTGGGATTGCTGGATCAAATGGTAGATCTACTTTTAGTTCTTTAAGGAATCGCCATAGTGTTTTCCATAGTGGTTGTACTACTTTATATTTCCACAAGCAGTGTAAACGTGTTCCTTTTTCACCACATCCACTCCAACATCTATTTTTGTTAAATTTTTAAATTGTGGCCGTTCTTGCAGGAGTAAGCTGGTATTGCGTTGTGGTTTTGATTTGCATTTCCCTGATAATTAATGATGTTGAGCATTTTTTCATATGATTGTTGACCATTTGTATATCTTCTTTGGAGAGTCGTCTATTCATGTCTTTAGCTCACTTTTCACTTTTTTATGTTTTTTTTTCTTGCTGATTTGTTTGAGTTTGTTGTAGATTCTGGATATTATTCCTTTGTCAGATGCATAGTTCATGAATGTTTTCTCCCACTCTGTGGGTTGTCTATTAACTCTGCTGATTATTTCTTTTGTTGGTGCAGAAGTTTTTTAGTTTAATTAAGTCCCATCTATTTATCTTTGTTTTTGTTGCATTTGCTTTTAGGTTCTTTCAGTGTTTGCCTATGCCGATGTCTAGAAGAGTTTTTCTGATGTTATCTTCTAGAATTTTTACCGTTTCAGGTCTTAGATTTAAGTTTCTGATCCACCTTGAGTTGATTTTTATATAAGGTGAGAGATGAGGATCCAGTTTCATTCTCCTACTTGTGGCTTGCCAGTTATCCCAGCACCATTTGTTGAAGAGGGTATCCTTTCCTCACTTTATGTTTTTGTTTGCTTTTTCGAAGATCAACTGACTGTCAGTATTTGGCTTTGTTTCTGGGTTCTCTGTTCTGTGCCATTGGTCCATGTACCTATTTTTATGCCAATACAATACTGTTTTGGTGACCTTATAGTCCTTAGAGTGTAGTTTGAAGTTGGGTAATGTGATGTCTCCAGGTTTGTTCTTTTTGCTTAGTCTTGCTTTGGCTGTGCAGGCTCACTTTTGGTTCCATGTGAATTTTAGGATTGTTTCTTTTCTAGTTCTGTGCCAAGAATGATGATGGTAAAATGGGAATTGCATTGAACTTGTAGATTGCTTTTGGCAGTGTGGTCATTTTCACAATATGGCCATCAAGACAAGACAAGACAGGACAGGACAGGACAGGACAAAGACAAAGACAAGACTTAGGAATATGCCTAACCCAAAAGGTGAAAGACCCAAAAGGTGAAAGACCCCTCTCTTCAAGGAAATCCATGAGTATGGAATATGTTTCTATTTGTTTGTGTCATCTGTGATTTCTTTCAGCATTGTTCTGTAGTTTTCCTTGTAGAGGTCTTTCACCTTTTGGGTTAGGCATATTCCTAAGTATTGTGTTGTGTTGTATTTTATTTTATTTTATTTTATTTTATTTTATTTTATTTTATTTTCACAGCTGTTGTGAAAGGAGTTGAGTTCTTGATTTCTTTTTTTTTCTTTTTTTTCTTTTTTTCTTTTTTGATACAGAGTCTTGCTCTGTTGCCCAGGCTGGAGTGTAATGGTGCAGTCTTGGCTCACTGCAACCTCTGCCTCCCAGGTTCAAGCGATTCTCCTGCCTCAGCCTGCCGAGTAGCTGTGACTACAGGTGCTTCCCACCACTCCCAGCTACTTTTTTGTATTTTTAGTAAAGACGGGGTTTCACCTTGTTAGCCAGGATGGTCTCGGCCTTCTGACCTTGTGATCCACCCACCTTGGCCTCCCAAAGTGCTGAGATTACAGGCGTGAGCCACCGCGCCCAATCGAGTTCTTTATTTCTTTGTCAGCTTTGTTGCTGTTGGTATATAGCAGTGATACTGATTTGTGTACATTGATTTTGTGTCCTGAAACTTTATTGAATTTATTTATAAGATCTAGGAGTTTTCTGGATGAGTCTTTTGGGTTTCCTAGTTATATGATCATATCATTAGCAAACAGCGACAGTTTGACTTCCTCTTTACTGATGTAGGTGCCCTTTATTCATTTCTTTTTTCTGATTGCTCTAGCTAGGACTTCTAGTTCTGTGTTGAATAGAAGTGGTGAGAGTGGGCATCCTTGTCTTGTTGCAGTTCTCAGGGGGAATGCTTTCAACTTTTCCCTGTTCAGTATAATGTTGGCTGTGGGTTTGTCATAGATAGTTTTTATTACCTTAAGATATGTAATCATAAAAGGATGCTGGATTTTGTCAAATGCTTTTTCTGCATCTATTGAGATGATTGTATGAGTTTTGTTTTTAATTCTGTTTAATTGGTATATCACATTTATTGACTTGTATATGTTTAAGCATCCCTGCATCTCTGCTATAAAACCCATTTGATCATAGTGAATCTTTTTCATATGCTGCTGGATTTGGTTAGCTAATTTTTTTGAGGATTTTTGCCTCTAAATTCATCAGGGATATTGGTCCATAGTGTTTTTTTTTGTTTGTTTGTTATGTTCATTCCTGGTTTTGGTATTAGGGTGATACTGGCTTCATAGAATGATTTAGGGAAGATTCCCTCTTTCTCTATCTTTTGGAATAGTTTCAGTAAGATCAGCAGCAGAAGCTGCCATATCCCCCTTGGAACATAACTTCCTTGGTCTGAAACTACCCTCTCCATCACCCACATTGGCCACAGCCAGCCCCATCCAAGGAGAGTCTGAGCTGAGACATGCCTAACTCTGCCCTCACCTGGTGTTCTTTCTCTACACTGCTTGTAGCCAAAGACAAAAGACATAAACTTGTGGTATAGGTCTATGGCCCCACCAATCACCTGAGAAACCCAAATATTTGTTCAGGTCACCTTAGGGCAAGCTTGTGTCCCCCCATACTACTGCATCTGATGCCCTCTTGAAAGTGCCACCTCCTAGATAGAGGCCAACCAACACAAACCATTACAGCAATTCTTAACAGAACAATCCTCCAAGGGAAGGAGAAAACAACAGCTAATTCCACTGTCTATAACATCCACACTAACCAGAGGCCCTGAGTCTGTTCACATGACAGTTTTACTGCCAGCATAACCAGCATTCAGGAAAACCAGTGCACTAAACAAAACTACAACCAAGAACTCTCACAGAATCCACTTCACTCTTCAGCTACCTCCACCAGAGCAGGTGCTGGTATCCACGGTTGAGACCCTAAAGACAGATCACTTCACAGGACTCTTTGCAGACCCTTCCCAGTACAAGCCCAGAGCCCGGTAGCTCTGGTGGGTGGCTAGACCCAGAACAGCAATAATAATCACCGCATCTGGCTCTCAGGAAGCCCCATCTCTAGGGGAAGGGAGAGAGCACCACATCAAGGAATCACTTCATGGGACAAACGAATCTGAACAGCAACCTTTGAGTCCCAGATCTTTCTTCTGTCATAGTCTACCCAAATGAGAAGGAACCAGTAAAACAATTCTGGTAATATGACAAAACAAGGTTCTGTAACATCTCCAGAAGATCACACTAGCACCAGCAATGGATCCAAACCAAGAAGAAATCTGTGAATTGACAGATAAAGAATTCAGAAGATCAGTTATTAAGTTACTCAAGGAGCCAGCAGAGAAAGGTGAAAACCAACTTAAAGAAATTCAAAATATAGGATATGCATGAAAAAAATATCCAGAGAAATATGTAGCATAAATTAAAAAAAAATCACAACTGCTGGACATGAGAGACACACTTAGAGAAATGCAAAATACAATGGAAAGTTTCAACAATAGAATCAAACAAGTAGAAGAAAGAACTTCAGAGCTCTAAGACAAGGCTTTCAAAATAACGCAATCCATCAAAGACAAAAAAAGTATTAAAAAAAAAAAAGCACAAAGCCTCCAAAAAGTTTGAGATTCTGTTAAATGGTCAAACCTAAGAATAATTGGTGTTCCTGAGGAAGAAGACAAATCTGTAAGTCTGGAAAATGTATTTGAGGGAATAATCAAGGAAAACTTCCCTGGCTTTGCTAGAGATGTAGATATCCAAATACAAGAATGTCGCAGCTGAGCGTGGTGGCTCACACCTGTAATCCCAGCGCTTTGGGAGGCCGAGGCGAGCAGAACATGAGGTCAGGAGTTCAAGACCAGGCTGGCCAATAAGGTAAAACCCTGTCTCTACTAAAAATACAAAAATTTGCTGGGCATGGTGGCGTGCACCTGTAGTCCCAGCTACTTGGGAGGCTAAGGCAGAAAAATCACTTGAACCTGGGAGGCAGAGGTTGCAATGAGCTAAGATTGCGCCACTGCATTCCATCCTGGGCAACAGAGCGAGACTCCATCTACAAAAAAAAAAAAAAAAAAAAAAAGGAAAGAAAGAATTTCAAAGAATACACCTGGGAAATGCATCACAAAAAGGTAATCACCTAGGCATAGTCATAAGGTTATCTGAAGTCAAGACAAAGGAAAGAATCTTAAGAGCTAGGAGGCAAAAGCATCAGGTAACCTATAAAGGAAAACCTATCAGATCAATAGCATATTTCTTAGCAGAAACCCTACAAGCTAGAAGGAATTGGGGTCTACCTTTAGACTCCTTAAACGAAATAATTATCAGCCAAGAATTTTGTATCCACTGAAACTAAGCTTCATAAATGAAGCAAAGATAAAGTCATTTTCAGACAAATGCTGAGAGAATTCACCACTACCAAGGCAGCACTACAAGAACAGTTAAAGGGAATTCTAAATCTTGAAACAAAACCTCAAAATACACCAAAGTAGAAACTCCTTAAATCATAAATCTCACAAGGCCTATAAAACAACACAATGGAAATGAAAAACCAAGGTATTCAGGCAATAACTATCACAGTGAACAGAACAGTACCACATATCTCAATACTAACGTTGAATGTAAATAGCCCAAATGCTCCACTTAAAAGATACAGAATAGTAGAATGGATAAGAATTCACCAACCAAGTATCTCCCATCTTCAGGAGGCTCACCTAATACATAAAGTCTCATGTAAACTTAAGGTAAAAGGGTGGAAAAAGATATTCCATGCAAAAGCAAGTAGGAGTAGCTATTCTTATATTAGACAAAACAGACTTCAACAACAATTGAAAAAGACAAAGAGGGACAGTATGTAATGATAAAAGGACTAATCGAACAGGAAAATTCACAATACTAAATCTATATGCACCTAACACTAGAGCTCCTAAATGTAAAAAATAATTACCACTAGACCTAACAAATGAGATAGATGGCAATACAATAATAGTGGGGGACTTCAATACTCCATTGACAGCACTAGACAGGTCATCAAGACAGAAAGTTAGCAAAGAAACAATGGATTTAAACTATACCCTAAAACAAATAAATGGACTTAGCAGATATTTATAGACCCTTCTACCCAACAACTGCAGAATATACATTCTGTTCATCAGCACATGGGACATTCTCCAAGACAGACCATATGATAGGCCACACAAAATAAGTCTCAAAATTTAAGAAAATCAAAATTATATCAAAGTATTCTCAGACCACAATGGAATAAAATTGGAAATCAACTCCAGAAGGAACCGTAAAAACCATGCAGATACATGGAAATTAAATAATTTGCTCCTGAATGATTTTTTAGGTCAACAATGAAATCAAGACGGAAGTTTAAAAATTCTTTGAACTGAACAATAGTAGTGACACAACCTAGCAAAACCTCTGGGATACAGCAAAAGCAGTGCTAGGAGGAACATTCAGAGCATTAAGTGCCTACATCAAAAAGTCTGAAAGAACACAAATAGACAATCTAACGTCATACCTCAAGGAACTAGAGAAACAAGCACAAACCAAACCCAAACCCACCAAAAGAAAAGAAATAACAAACATCAGAGCAGAACTAAATTGAATTGAAACAAAAAATATGAAAGATAAATGAAGTAAAAAGCTGTTTCTTTGAAAAGATAAGCAAAATTAATAGACCAATAGCAAGATTAATCAAGAAAAGAAGAGAAAAGATCCAAATAAGCTCAATTAGAAACAAAACGGGAGATACTACAACCAATACCACAGAAATACAAAAGACCGTTCAAACTTATAATGAGCATCTTTACATGCACAAACTAGAAAACTTAGAGGTGATGGGTAGATTCCTGGAGAAATATACAATCCTCCTGGATTAAAGTAGGAAGAAATAGAAACTCTGAACAGACCATTAACAAGCAGTGAGATTGAAATGGTGTAAAAAAAAAAAAAAAAAAAAAAAAAAAATACCAACATAAAGTCCAGGACCAGATGGAGCCACAGCTGAATTCTATCAGACTTTCAAAGAATTGGTACTATTTTACATTTCTTTGTAATGTAATATGAGCAGCATATGAGCAGTATGTGAGGGTTCCAGTTTTTTTCACATGCTCACTTGTTATTACCTCTTTTTCTATTATAGCCATCCCTAATGGATGTGAAGCGGTGTCTTACTGTGGTTTTGATTTGTATTTGTTTGCTGGCTAATGATGTTGAGGTTCCTTTCATATGCTTATTGGCCATATTCTTTGGGGAAATGTTTAGTTCCTTTGCTCATTTTTTAAACTAGATTGTTTCATTACTGAGTTGTAACATTTCTTTATATATGCTAGATAGAGGTCTCATCAGATACATGATTTGTAAAAATTTTCCCTTGTTCTATGAATTATCTTTTCATTTTCTTGGTGTCCTTGGAAGCATAAAAGTTTCCAATTTTGATTATGTCCAGTTTTTCTATTTTTCTTTTGTTGCTCTTGCTTTTAGTGTCATATCTAAGAAACCAATGCCAAATCCAAGGCCATGAAGACTATGTCTATGTTTTCTTCTAAGAGTTTGGTAATTTAGTTCTAACGTTTAGATCTTTGATCAATTTCAAGTTAATTCTGTGTATGATGTGAGGTAGGAGTCCAATTTTATTCCTTAGCTTCTACATATGTACTTTTCCCAGCACCATTTATTGAAAATACTCTTCTTTCATCATTTAATTACCTTAGCACCCTTGCCAAAAATCAGTTGACTATAGATATGTGTTCTTATTTCTGGACTCACAATTTTAGTTCATTGATATATATGTCTATCCCTATGCCTATACCACATTGTTTTTGTTATGGTAGCTTTATAGTAAGTATAACTGCTTTATGTTAAAACAACCCATATAATCTTCTGCCAGTGATAGGTTTTCCCTTATTTTCTCATTTTTGAGACTAATTTTCCAACTTAATTTGGCTTGTAGAAACCTACAAAAAGAGTATTGTTAAATATTTTTCATTTTCTTAATACTGCAAATCAAACTCAAAGGAGAGTTGGGAAGGGGTGTACTGTTTAAGTCAGGCAACCTGGTGTTCTCAGAATATACTTAGGCTCCAAATATGAATCATTAAAAAAGATCTAGGCTGGGTGTGGTGTCTCACACCTGTAATCCCAGCACTTTGGGAGGCTGAGGCAGGTGGATCACAAGGTCAAGAGATCGAGACCATCATGGCCAGCATGGTGAAACCCTGTCTCTACCCCATCTCTACTAAAAATACAAAAATTAGCTGGGCATGGAGGCGCGTGCCTGTAGGCCCAGCAATTCGGGAGGCTGAGGCAGGAGAATCGCTTGATCCCAGGAGGCAGAGGTTGCAGTGAGCCGAGATCACACCACTGCACTCTAGCCTGGTGGCAGAGCGAGACCCCGTCTCAAAGAAAAAAAAAAAAAAGATCTAGACAAGATTCTTCCTCTCTAAATTTATAGTATTGTCCTCATAATAGGATATGCTATTTTTCTATATTTATGCAACTTGGAAAAGATATCCTAATGTCATAATCAATTATAGTATTGTCCTTAGAATAAGACATATTATTTTTAGATATTGTTTATGCAACTTGGAAAAGACATCTAACCTTCCCATCAAGTGTTTTTATTGAATGTCTACATTTCCTTCATAAATTCATTAAAAATATTTTCAACAGGTTAACAGATATAAAAGAAAAGATAAATCAGTTTAATGAAGAAATTAGACAACTTGATATGGATTTAGAGGAACACCAAGGTAATGCTTCTGGTATTTTTATAATGTAGATTAACAGATGTTTAGCAGTATTGATATAGTATTATCAATGTCTCAGAGACTGTTTAACTACCTGGGATGTATTATTTAATTCTCTATGATATTGCTAACTTTAACTACTAAAATGCATACTATATGAGTAATATTAAAGCAGTGATTTAAACTGACCACTTACGAGTTAAAATGATTGCATAAAATTTATTTATCTTTGCCAAGCAGTTTTGTTTTTACAAAAACAGAAGTGAAATGTTTAAAGTTGTTATACTTCCTCCTAACTTATACTTCCTTCCTAGTAATAGTCAACAGTTTACTGTAAACAAAATAGTCGGCTGGGTGCAGTGGCTCACACCTGTAATCCCAGCTCTTTGGGAGGCTGAGGCGGGCGGATCATCTGAGCCTGGGAGTTCGAGACCAGCCTGACCAACATGGAGAAACCTCGTCTCTACTAAAAATACAAAATTTAGCTGGGTGTGGTGGTGCAGGCCTGTAATCCCAGCTACTCAGGAAGGCTGAGGCAGGAGAATTGCTTGAACCTGGGAGGCGGAGGTTGCGGTGAGTCGAGATCGCACCACTGCACTCCAGCCTGACAACAAGAGTGAAACTCAGTCTCAATAAATAAATAAATAATTAATAATAATACAGTCAACTATTAATGGCAGTAACTGGTAGCATTAGAGGGGATGAAAATCAAATCACAAATACCACACAAATAATCCAGACAGAATTAATTAATTAATAATAATATAGTCAACTATTAATGGCCGTAACTGGTAGCATTAGAGGGGATGAAAATCAAATCACAAATACCATACAAATAATCCAGACAGAATTAATTCCCCACCCAGGCCTAGTAATGAAGTAGCAAGTAGTAAAGAAGTAGCAACTTCATCCTCCCCAACTTTCCCCAGGAGTGGAATTTGAAGAACCAATGCAGACACTAGAACACCTGAGGGAGCTTGGGGTTTGACTATGTAGAAATACTGTGGTGGGAGTTTGGGTGTGGGGGCTACATTTTTATATATGGTTAAAGGAGGAGGTTGAGCATCAATTTCCTAACAAGCTTCTCCCTAATAAGAAAGATAAAAGTAGATTCCCCATAGCATTTTAATCATAGTTTAAATGAAAACCAGTTAATATGCTCTTGGATTATCAAGAATTGACTGTATATTCTTATGAGTTAGGTATGTTATAAACAGTGTGCACATGTACATGTATTCTTGTTATGGCTAAGGAAACATTCATAGCAGTGCCGTGGCTCAATCACAGCTCACTGCAACCTCAGACTTTTGGGTTCAAGTGATCCTCCTGTCTCAGCCTCCTGAGTAGCTGGGAATACATAACGTCTGCCACTACATCCAGCTAAGTTTTAAATTTTTAGTAGAGATGAGGTCTCGCTATATTGCCCAGGCTGGTCTCAAACTCCTGAGCTCAAGCGATCCTCACACCTCAGCCTCCCAAGGTGCTGGGATTACAGGCGTGAGCCAGCACATCTGGCTGTCTATTCCTAAATTAATTTTTAACTTCAATTTTTATGTTTTTTATACTTTTTCTTGATTTATGAATAGCATTAGCCACTACTGATTAATTACTTACCTGGCTAAGCACTTTTTAGTCTTGCAAGGATTTTTTAAAGCCTCGTTAACCTATTTTTTACATAATGAGGCTCAGAGAAGTTATATAATTTAGTCAAATTCCTCCAGCTAGTAAAGAGTTAATTCTATTTTTAAACCAAGGTCTCTCTGACCCCAAGCCTTTAGTTCTATTGCCTAAGCTTCAACTTGACTTTCTGATATGAAGTGCCATATTGCAAATTTAAAATATTCTTATAAAATACTTACACAGTTGAATTTACACATGGCTACTACTAGCTTTAAATAAGGTATCTAAAGGCAGACAGACTTGAAAATAAGTCCCAGTATTAGGTAAATAAACTTGCCCAAGCTTCAGTTTTCTCATCTGCAAAATTAATATAATGATCCTATGTTACTGAGATTTATGATTGCTAAATGGCATACCAGGTGAGGTAGGCTAATAATACATTGTTAAGACTAGAGTCATGTCATTTTCTTTTTTAAAACATTTATTTATTTTCATTGACAAATAAAAATCATATATATTTATTGTGTATAGTATGTCTTGAAATATGTATGCATTGTGGAATGCCTAAATTGGGCTAATTACCATATGCATTACTTCACATACTTATTTTTGGTAGTGAGAACGTTCAAAATTCACTTTCTTAACAATCTTGAAGAATATACTGTTACTGTTAACCATAATCACCATGTTGTACCATAGATCTCTTACCTAAGAGATATATTCCTCCTACCCAAACACAATTTTGCATTTTTTAATCATGTTATTTTCTTTACTAAATCATTTCATTGCTTTTGATTTATGTAGATCTAGTTTCTAGGTTTTCTATATTAATATATTCAAAACCATTCTGAGAAATCTGATAATGTTCTTGATTTTAGATGCTTATAGGACACATTCTAAAGAATTTTCCTTTTCCTAAGTCTAAATTTCTAACATTTAATTTCTTTCCACTAAAATAATGCATTTTGGGGGTAACAATTTATTATTAATTGTTAGTTTTAAGACAAATAGAAGGCTTTTAATTTTTACTTCTATTTTCCTTTTTATTTTCTAACCTTTGTTCTTTTTTATTAATGTGGAAAAATAATCTATAATGCAGTGTAACAGTGGCATTTATAATGTATATGAATCTATGTAATATGTAATTATATGCATTTATGTTATGTACATATATGTTTATGCATTTGTTTTTTGTTCTGCTACACTGTGGTCATCCTAGATTATTGATACATTAGTACAGGAGGTTTTTGTTATAAGATTACTTGTTATAAGATTACTTGTCAGTTCAAGATCTCGTTATTTCTTGCCTGAACAAGTTAGCAATAGCCTCCCTAACTGGTCTCCTCACTTCCAGTCTTGCCTCCTCTCAGATTCTTCCCCGACAAATGCTGTCAGAGTGATGTATATAAAATGTTATTTTGTGTCATTGTGCTGCTTAACACTGGTTCCCCATGATATACAACATAAAATGTAAGAATTCTTGCATGTCATTCTAGTCCGTCTGTGATATGGCCTGTGCGCATCGTCAACCTCCTCTCCCACCCCTCATCTCTATCCTTAAATTCTAATAATAATCTGCTTGTAGTACCCTATGTCTCACACCTTTGCCATATATCAAACTGTTTCATGCCCCAATGTTTTGCTCTTACTATTTGTTCCTTTTTTTTTTTTTTTTTTTTTTTGAGATGGGGTCTCACTCTGTCGCCCAGGCTAGAGTGCAGTAGTGCGATCTTGGCTCACTGCAACTTCCTCCTGGGTTCAAGCAATTCTCCTACCCCAGCCTCCTCAGTATCTAGGATTATAGGCACATGCCACCATACCTGGCTAATTTTTGTATTTTTAGTAGAGACGGGGTTTCACCATGTTGGCCAGGCTGGCTGGTCTTGAATTCCTGACCTTGTGATCCGCCCACCTCGGCCTCGGCCTCCCAAAGTGTCTCTCTTTCTTTTTTTTTTCCTAACAGAGCCTCTTGCCCAGACTGGAGTGCAGTGATGCAGTCATGGCTCTTTGCAGCCTTGACCTCCCGGAATCAAATTATTCTCCCACCTCAGCCTCCTGAATGTGGGACTACAGGCAAGCTCCACCCTGCCTGACTTTTATTATTATTATTACTGTTTTTAGAGACAGGGTCTCATGTTGCCAAGGCAGGTCTCAAACTCTTAGGCTCACGTGAACCTCCTGCCTTAGCCTCCCAAGTGCTGAGATTATAGTTGTGAGCCACCATGTCCAGCCCCTTGTCTTGAGGGTTCTTTCCCCTGTTTTTTACCTGACCAAATTCTCACCCTTTAAGATATAGCTTAGGTATCCATTTATCCAGCATAACTTTGTTTTCCTTCCCTGATTTGTTTCTAGGCTATGCTAAGTGAGCGAACTTTCTCCATGTTTTCAGAGCACACTATGTATAAACATATCACTGGATTGACCACATAATATTACAGTTATCTATTTATGTGTTTGTCTTCCCTCTTTGGCTAAGTCCTCAAGGACAGGGACTGTGTCTTACGTACTTTGGTAACCTCTTTCATCAACACAATGTGTGGGAAAATACATACTCATCAGATGTTTGTGAAATGAACTAAATCACATTTTAGCAGAAAAAGAATTTCAGAATGAACTAAAGGTAAAAATTGAGCTCTACCTCCTTCTTTGGCTCTCTAGTTTTATGATGTAGGTATGCATTGTTCCCCAGAGACAGCTTGACTGCAAAGGCTTTATGACTTTCCAGAGGATTCCTACCTTGGATTATGTTTTCCAGTAAAGTGGTGGATACTTATTTATATGGACATTCTTACCCTGACTCACAATTATAGATGCTGTGTTCGTTAGGATAGCAATAGTAATCAAATTACGTTGTCTGTCTAGTTCATCCTTAGTTCTGCCCCCTGGCTTTATTCCCTCTTTGGCTCATTTTATTCATTTCTTAGATGCCATCTGGCGGCTTCTGTGAACAGCATCTGTGTATAATCCAACCAGACCACCTTTTGCCTTGTAGGGTTTCTGCTTAGGAAAGCACATAAACCATAAATGATGTTATCTGGCTTAAGTAACGCAATCTTTCAGTTTTCAAGTAAACTTTAAAATATTTATATAATTCATTCTAAATTCAAAGATCCTTAGAAACTGAATTAGGTACAGTTGTGTTCTCTGCTAGGTATTAATGCTGACCTTGTCATCTTACAACTTTCTCAAGTATATCATATTTATTTATTTTGGTAAGTCCTTAATGTTATAATTTTCCAAAAGCTACATTGAATAATTGTGTCTCAAAATTAACTAAATAAAATCAGTTAACAGTTATTGGGCTACTTTATGAAAATCTTTATGGTCCATATGATGCTGAGTTTTAAAAAATTTTCCCTAAATTAGTAATTTTAAAGGTTCTGATTAATTTGTTTTAAATGATGATTTTTATGTATGAATCTGGTTTGTTTTTAATGTGAAAAATTCAAGCAGTATAAAATGTATGAACATAAAGTAAAAAGTCATCTCCTTTCTCCTCACACTCATACAAGTCTTCAGAGGTCATTATGGTTTACAGTGTGATGTTTAGCCTTTTAGACTTTTTTTCTGTGGCAGTGTGGAATAAAGCAAAGAAAATACTTAGATGTTTGACCAATAACACACTTGAGCCCACTCTTAGACTTTTGACCAATTCTAGAAGGACTTCTTTGCTGTCAAATTGTTCCTTGGTCTTATAAGTGATTTTTAAAAATAAAATAATCTCATAATAGAAATTTTTTTATAATTAGATATTATTATATTTTTAAAACTACTAGGAGACTTGATTCTGTGATATTAAATATTTGCTAGGCAGCACCCATATAGTGTTTCTTTATTGATAGATCAGGTAATTTTGTTATAATGGTTCCAAATTTATTTGGGTTTAAATGTGTACACTGTTTGGCTGGGCGCAGTGGCTCATGCCTCTAATCCCAGCACTTTGGGAGACCGAGACGGGTGGATCACCTGAGGTCAGGAGTTTAAGACCAGCCTGACCAACATGGCAAAACCCTATCTCTACTGAAAATACAAAAATATTAGCTGGGCCTGGTGGCACATGCCTGTAATCTTAGCTACTTGGGAGGCTGAGGCAGGAGAATTGCTTGAATGCGAGAGGTGGAGATTGCATTGAGCCAAGGTCATGCCACTGTACTCCAGCCTGGGTGACAGAGCAAGACTCCGTCTCGAAGATAAAAAAAGGGGGTACACTGTTCTATATTTTAGCAGGGAAGGAATTTGTGTGTGTGTGCGCTAACTAGAAGCAATGAGAAAAAGCTCTAATGAAAGTCATATGGTCAGAATTTGGCTACAAGCTCTACATCATTAGTAAGGTGGAGTGTTATTGGCAGGTGTCATGCTACTTTCCAAAAAACCTGAACCCATCCTGATTTCTCCTTTCTCAGTTGAAGTGCCAACAATTTCATGTTTGCTTAATTTTTGCTTTCTAAAATATGGGTTCTGTACAAGCAAGGGAAAGTAATAGAAAAAGTATTGTTCTTCTGAGTAAAGCAGAACATACCAAGTGGACAAGAGCAGCTTATATTTTCACTCAACATTGGATACTATTCTAAATAAGGATTTTTTATCCTCAAGGCTTACTTCTAACATATAGCCAAGTAATTTTTTTTTTTTTAATAGAGATGAATCTTGCTGTGTTGGCCAGGCTAGAGTGCAGTGACTATTTACAGGCATGATCATAGCTCACTGTGGCCTCGAACTCCTGGGCCCAAGCAGTCCTCCTGCCTCAGCCTTCCAAGTAGCCAGGACTACAGGCTCATGTTACTGTGCCCAGCTTGTTTTTGTTAAGGAATCTGTTAAGAAATTCTTTTATTCTTACTACAAATTAATACTTGAGAGTTTATATCTTACATTGAAGTCCTTCAGAGTAAATGGTGTCTTCATCTACTTAGCTGAAATCAGGCCCTTACTTTACTCTTTTTTCTTTTTTTTAATGAGATGGGGTCTTTCTGTCACCCCAGCTGGAGTACAGTGGTGTGACATCATAGCTCACTGCAGCCTCAAACTCCTGGGCTCAAGTGATCCTCTCACCTTAGCTAAATAAAATATATAAATTAAAATAAAATAAAGTAAAATAAACTCCTGAGTAGCTAGGAGTACAGGTGCATGCCACCATGCCCAGCTAATTGTTAAAAACTTTTTTTTTGTAGAGACAGGGCTTTGCTCTGTTGCCCAGGCTGATCTCAACGTGCTTGGCTCTAGCAGTCCTTCTGCCTTGGCCTCCCAAAGTGTTGGGATTACAGGTGTGAGCCACTGTGCCTGGTGTTTTACTCTTTACTAGTGTATTCCCTTACATTAAATAAATTCTATAAAGAACAGCATTACTATTATAAGACATGTCAAAGTCTGTCACAAATCACAAAAAGGTGATCAGTTTTCTGTGCAAAAATACTGAGCCTTTTGAAATCAGGATAGCTCTCAGCTTTACCCAATACTGGCTTAGATTTAGACTTTCTCAACTCTGCTAGGTCAGTTACCAGTTGTCCATCTGCTTTCAGCTTCCAAAATGTTATTGCTATTTTCTCCTATTTCTATATGCTGGGGGTTTATACCTTTAAAAATTCTTTTTACTATAGTTTCAGTGGGGTTTGGGGAAGGATCAAAATTAGATGTGCATGTTCAACCTGCCATTCATACCAATAAATGACAATTGTAAACCTTACTTACCTAGAATTTCTGAGAGTTTAAGCACCTTGAAGGTACATCATTTTCCTGATTTTTAAAAAAAATTTTTGTGTGTGTTTGCCTTAAATGACCATCCTCATGCTTTCATTAACTGGGCAATTAGCCTCAGCTTATATGAGGTCATCCTTTCCAGCTTTAAAAAAAATGTCCTGGCCAGGCACGGTGGCTCACACCTGTAATCCCAGCACTTTGGGAGGCCGAGGTGGGTGGATCACGAGGTCAGGAGTTCAAGACCAGCCTGACCAACATGGTGAAACCCCATCTCTACTAAAAATACAAAAATTAGCTGAGCGTGGTGGCGTGCACCTGTAATCCGAGCTACTCAGGAGGCTGAGGCAGGAGAATGGCATGAACCTGGGAGGCAGAGGTTGCAGTGAGCCATGATCACACCACTGCACTCTAGCCTGGGCGACAGAGCAAGACTCCATCTCAAAAAAAAAAAAAAAAAAAAAAAGGAAAAAAAGTCCTTAAACTACTAAAATTATTTTGAAGATTCAGATTAGCTAATTTTTTAAAATTGTAATTTTAAATATGAATCTGACATGTATTTAACATGAAAAATGCAAGCAGTGGAAAAGTATATAAAGTAAAACGTCATCTCCTTTCTCCTCATCCAAGTCTTCAGAGAAATCATGGTTTACGGTTTGATGTTTAGGCTTTTAGACTTTTTAAATACATTTACAAACATATTTTTAAATGGACTAATACTAATATACAATTCTTCTGAGCCTGAGTCTTTTCATTTAACTGTATAATATACATTCTTCCCTGTGAGGATATATACTTCATTCTGGGAAATGGTATAGCATAGTGGTCAATGTTAGGGCTCTAAAGTCAGACTTAAGAATGGTTCTTGGTCCAGGTGTGGTGGCTCATGCCTTTAATCCTAGCACTTTGGGAGGGGGTGGATTGCTTGAGCTCAGAAGTTCGAGATCAGCCTAGGCAACAGGGTGAAAACCTGTCTCTACAAAAAAATACGAAAATTAGCTAGGCGTGATGATGTTTGCTTGGCTTGTAGTCCCAGCTACTTGTAGTCCCAGCTTTTAGCTAAGGCAGGAGGATTACTTGAACCTGGGAGGTCGAGGCCGCAGTGAGCCAAAATCACTCCAGCCGAAATCACACCACTGCACTCCAGCCTGGATAACAAAGTGAGACCGTGTCTCAAAAAAAAAAAAAAAAAAAAAAAGAGAGAGAAGAAAAAAAGGTGCCTGGTACACATATTAAGCACTTCTGACAACCATTAGCTACCCCCATGATTGTTGTTACATAGGATTCATTGTATCCACATTGATATTTAGGCTGTTTATAACTTTTTACTCCCAAGAACAGTGCTACTGTAGTACATTCATGTTTATTAACTCGTCTATTTATTTCTACAGAATAAATTTCTAGAAGTGAAATTTTGAATAGAATATTATTTATATTTACAACTGGTTTGCAAATTTCTTCCCAAAAAAGCTTATATTATGTTATACAACTAAAAGCAGTGTGTGAAAGTGGTTCCTCACCAATGTTAGCTATACAATTTTTAGTTTTTGTCAGTCAAGATAATGTACACATCACTGACAGTTCCAAAGTTTTGACTGTTAGGCCTGAATTTGTAGTACTACTGTGATCCACAAGATGGGGCTAATTTTCTGAGCATCTATTAATATATACACAGTAGGATTAATAAATAGAGTTAACAAAGTACAGTCACTGTCACATGTCTCTCCAGGAGGGATTATTGGGCATTATTACTCACCAAAAATGATTAATTTCCAGATTCAAGTATTTTCCCAAATGTGGAGTTGATTGTAAAACCAAATATGTGATTATTAATATACCATAGTACATACAAATAACTAGTTGCTACAATGTGGTAAATACATCATAATTGAAATATACACAAAGTGCTATAAGAATATTGAATTACTGTCCTAAATTCTGAATGAATTCATGGTAACTTTCTGCATAATTTATATGTGTCATTCAAAAGTAGTAAAATAACAAAATATAATACTTTGGTTTGTCTGTAGTATACTTTTTCATACCCAGAGTTTTAAAGCTTAGGTTAGGACCATTTTTTCTTTAGTTATGGAAGGTAAAATAAAAAATGTTAAAGACAATAATTCTATTTATTTATGTATTTATTGTTTATTTATTTTTTGAGACGGAGTTTCTGTCTTGTTGCCCAGGCTGGAGTGCAATGGCGCGATCTTGACTCACCACAATCTCCACCTCCCAGGTTCAAACAATTCTCCTACCTCAGCCTCCCAAGTAGCCAGGATTACAGGCATGCACCACCATGCCCGGCTAATTTTTTGTGTTTTTAGTAGAGACGGGTTTCTCCATGTTGGTCAGGCTGGTCTTGAACTCCTGACCTCAGGTGATCTGCCCGCCTTGACCTCCCAAAGTGTTGAGATTACAGGTGTGAGCCACCATGCCCCGTCAGAATCATTTTATTTAAAAGCACGTGTCCTGTTGCTGGAATGCCTGGATTCAAATTCAGGCTGTGCTGTTTGATCTTGGACATGCTATTTATGCTATTTAATCTTATTTTATCTTAGTTTTTTTCTTTAAAATGGAGGTAATTACAGTACCTACCTCTTAGGGTTATTGTGAAAATTAGATTAGATAATTAAAAAAACTTAATTATTAATAGTCTCCTGTTGGCTGGAAGCCTTACCAATAACATAAATAGTAAATATATAAACACAAAACACATTCATAATAGCAATCAATTTAAAATATACTCATAAATATTAATTAGTGACTTATCAATGGTGTTAATTTATAAAAGGAAAATTGAATAACTTTACCGCAGTTATTTTCCCAAAGCATACACTAGAAAGTATTCTCCCATCAGTATTTCCTTCAGGATGTACAAAATTTATTGAATTTCGAAGTGGTTTATCTTCTGGTATCTGGTATTTCAAATGGCATCTATCCATTGCTATTCTGTGGTTTTCCAACATATATCTGCTGAAGAAGAATGAATTATTTTTGTTCAATCTAGAAATTGTTTAAACTATACTTTGAATCTTTCATTAAAATGGTGGTATTATGACTACACCAGGATCATCGTCACCATCTGAAACTTGTTAGAAATGCAAATTCAGTACCCCAGACTTATTGAATTTGAAACCCTAAGGAGAGGGCCCAGCAATTTGTGTTTCAGTAAGTCCTCCTTGTGATTCTGATTCATGTTAAAGTTTGATAACCACTACTTTTGAAAATGATTAAGGATGTTTTTATGTTTAGTATATGCCAACTACTGCCAATTATACTATATGCTTTTATATACAGTACTCTGTTGGAACAAACTTCTACATAGTCCTTTTGTTTTACATAATTAGATAATTAATAAAAATTATACAATTTATACAATATATAAAAATCACAATTACAGTTTTTAAAGTGCCTCCTGTCTTTAGAAATAATTATCTGACCTTGTTTTCATAGCTGTAAGGAAACTTTTCTGCCCAAATTTAAAATACAGATGACCCTGGCCGGGCACAGTGGCTCATGCCTATAATCCCAGCACTTTGGGAGGCCGAGGCTGGCAGATCAGAGGTCAGGAGATCAAGACCATCCTGGCTAACATGGTGAAACCCCGTCTCTACTAAAAGTACAAAAAATTAGCTGGGTGTGTTGGTGGGCGCCTAGAGTCCCAACTGCTCGGGAGCCTGAGGCAGGAGAATGGTGTGAACCTGGGAGGCGGAGCTTGCAGTGAGCCAAGATCATGCCACTGCACTCCAGCCTGGGCGACAGAGCCAGACTCTGTCTCAAAAAAACCCCCAAAAATTGCATAATATGTATATTAAATATATATTAAGTATATATTTATATATTAAATACATATTTATATGTAAATATGTTTATATTAATATATATTATATAACATTTTAATATATTTATATTAATTTTATATTTATATTTATAATATATTTATATTTTATATATTTTATGTTTATATAAAATATATATAAAATATGTTTATATATGTATTATATATGTACATATATAGTACATATATATGTATTATATATGTACATATATATTTATATATGTATATGATAAAATATATATTATATAAATATATTTATAATATATTTATATTTTATATAATATATTTTATGTTTATATAAAATATATATAAAATATGTTATATAAATATATTATAAATATATTTATATAATATATATTTTATCATATACATATATAAATATATAATATTTAATATATATTAATATATAAATAATAATATATAAATACCATATATTATTATATATTTATTTATTAATATGTAATGAATGTATAATTATATACTAATAAATAAATATATAATATATAGATTTATAAATATATATTATATATTTATATTATACAGAAATATATTTTATACATTATTAATATATAAATATAATTATACATAAAATATATATTATATATTATGTTTATATATTAATATATTTATTATATATTATATGTAAGTATATTTTATATAATATATATTAATATTTATTAAATATATATTAAAATAAGATATATAATATATTTTTATTATATATTATATATATATATAGAGAGAGAGTTGACCCTTCAAGACAGCGTTGGGATTAGAGGTGCTGAGTGTACGATGCAGTCAAAAATCCATGTATAGCTTTTGATCCATAAAAAATTATTAATAGTCTACTGTTGGCTGAAAGCCTTACCAATAACGTGAACAGTTAACACATATTTTGTGTGTATTATATACTGTATTCTTACAATAAAGTAAGCTAGAGAAAAGAAAATGTTATTAAGAGAATTATAAAGATTTTTATTATTTCCCAGTTATGAAATGGAAGTAGATCATTATAAAGGTCTTCATTCTCATTGTCTTCACATTGAGTAGACTGAGGAAGAGGAGGAAGAGTGGTCTTGCTATCTCAGGGATAGCAGAGGCAGAAGAAAATCTGCATATAAGTAGACCCACCCAGTTCAAACTTGTGTTGTTCAAGGGTCAACTGTATTTCCCAGAGAATGTGTATTTAGAAAATTGGGTGAAACCTAATGCCAAAGTTAGTTTAAAACATTAAGCTTATATATACTCATTTTACCATAGCAATTTAGTAATACAGTCAATTCTCTGTATCCACGAGTTCTTCATCTGCAGATTCAACCAACTATGGATGGAAAATAATTGAAAAAAAATACAGAAAGTTTCAAAAAGCAAGTTTGAACCTGCCATGTGCTAAGAAGCACTATGCGGAATCCATCTGAATGAACTGAAGAATACCCTGCTATAGCCTCCCATTGTTTCACAGATCCCCAGTCTCTCTCTAGCACCCATTGTTTGAGTACTGTTCATCTGGCAATTTATTCATTGGCTACTTGTGTTCACTCTTTGCTTCTTTGAAAAAAAAGACTCCTAAAAATCAGTTATATGGTGAAAGAAATCCCTTACAGACTAAGAGAGAGTGTAAAGTGCCGTCTCTCAACAAGAAAATAAAAATCTTAGATCTTTTGAAAAGTGGCATGTGATTTACCAAAGTGGCACAATAAAACAGAAGGAAGCTGACATTTGTGGAAGTGTTAGTGCTGCCCCAACAACGGCAAAAAAGTTGTCGCTGTGATTCATGATACAATGCTTGCAGAGACTGGCCAGGCACAGTGGCTCACGCCTGTAATCCCAGCACTTTGGGAGGCCGAGGTGGGTGGATTACCTGATGTCAGGATTCAGGACCAGCCTGGCCAAAATGGTGAAACCCTGTCATTACTAAAAAGTACAAAAATTAGTCGGGCGTGGTGGTGGGCGCCTGTAATCCCAGCTAGTAGAGAGGCTGAGACAGGACAATTGATTGAACCTGGGAGGCGGAGGTTGTAGTGAGCCAAGATTGTGCCATTGCACTCCAGCCTGGGCGACAAAAGCGAAAGCCATCTCAAAAAAAAAAAAAAAAAAAATTGCTTACAGAGATGAAGAAAACATCAAATATATGAGAAGACAAAGTATCACAAAAGCATGTTCCTGTTGATGGTAAAATTATGTGTGAAAAATTATGTATGAAAAAGCATTTAGCCTTTGTGAGCATTCCTGTGAGGAAGTTGAAGAGAGTGAGAGGAAGGAATTGAAGGATAGTAAGGGATGACTAGTTAGCTGTGGAAAGTACTACAGCCTCAAGAACTTAAAGATCACAGGAGAATCAGCATTAGCTGATGGCCAGGCAGTATCAGCATTCCCACAAGAGCTCAAGAAACTCAGAAGACAAAGAATACCTTTCATGGAAAGTCTTCAGTTGTGTTGAAACAGACTTGTTCTGGAAGAAGAGGCCTAATACCTAAATCCTTAAGAGTGTCAAGCAGGCTCTGGGGTTCAAAGCCTGGAAAGATCATCTTACTCTGGTGCTATGTGGCAACACAACAGGTCACATGGTCAAGCCAGGTCTTGTGTACCAAACAGTCTCTGGGCCCTTAAAAACAAAATCAAAAATTGCCTGCCTGTGTTCCGGCAACACGATAGGAAGGCTTGGGTGATGGCCATCTTGTTCCTGGAATTCGTTTTTATTCCTAAAATGAAGAAATACCTGGAAGAGAACAGGGTGCCATTCAAGGTCATCCTCATAATTGACATTACTGGTGGCCATCCCTGATCTCTCTACTTCACTAATAACAATGTTGCAGTGATGTTCTTGCCTCCTAAAGCAAATGCAACTTCACTGTTTTAGCCATTTGATCAGGGCATCAGCAAGTGCATTAAGTGACGTACATCCACCTCACCTTCGGGAGGATTTGTGCTGTCCTTGATGCTAACCTTGACTACAGTGTCATGGATTTATGGAAGAGCTTCACAATTGCAAATGTAGTTGTGCTTTTTACAGAGGCTGTAGATGCCCCAAAGCCCAAGACAGTCAATGCATGTTGGAAGTCATTATGGAATGACGTAGTCAGTGATTTCAGGAGCTTCCCCATTATTGATGCAGAAGTCAGTAATATGGTTCTTTTTGCTTTTGTTTTTTTGAGTTGGAGTCTCACTCTGTCACCCAGGCTGCAGTGCAGTGGCACGGTCTTGGCTCACTTCAACTTCCATCTCCCGGGTTCAAGCAATTCTTCTGCCTCAGCCTCCTGAGTAGCTGGGATTACAGGCACATGCCACCATGCCCAGCTAATTTTTGTATTTTTAGTAGAGACGGGGTTTCACCATATTGCCCAGGCTGGTCTCGAACTCCTGACCTCGTGATCTGCCTGTCTTGGCCTCCCAAAGTGCTGGGATTACAGGTATGAACCACCGTGCCTGGCCCAGGAATATCTTGAATGTTCCAAAGGAAGTTGATGGGGAATGCTTCTCTGACATGATCAAGGGTGACTTCAAGGAACACATAGAAGAGCATAGAGAAACCCTTACCAGCAAGGAACTCAAGGTTCTGCTGAAATTCTCTACAGGAGATGATGACAGTGATACAGATTTAGAGGAAACACAGTCATCCATTTGGATACTTGAAAAATTTGCATCAGTTTTTCAACAGGTGCAAGTGTTAAAGGATATGATCCTTCAATGGAACAAAGCCTCCATGTCACCTGAGGGATAGCAAACATGCCTACAACCACTGCAAGAGTTGTTTGATGATTCAAGGAAAAAGGAGAAACAGCTTCCTAGAACAGCGTTCCTAACTAAAGCCATCTGTATTATGAAGCCTTGACCTTAAACGCTTGAAGATTCTTCCAGCATAAGTGATCTTTCCGACGTCCTATTAGAAGGTTCAAGTTAGCCTCATGTCTCACCACTTACCTACAGTGCTGTGCATCTCATCACCTCACCATATGGGCACCGTGAGCACCAAATAGAAATTATAATAGTCATAATCATCAAATGAGGGTTATCAAGAGAGAAAAGCTAGGGTTTGTGTTTTTTTTTTTTTTTTAATTTAAAAATTTTTTGTAAAGACAGGCCTCACTATTTTGCCCAGGCTCATCTAAAAGTCCCAGCCTCAAGCAGTCCTCTTGGCCTCCCAAAGTATTGGGATCATAGTTGTGAGCCACAGTGCTCAGCCAGAAAAGCCAGAGTTTTGATGCATGTTAATGTACTCTTTCAGGCCATTAAATGAAAGTCATCTGCAAGTGTTGATAGAAAATGTGATTGGGCATGGTGGCTCATGCCTGTAATTCCAACACTGTGGGAGGCTGAGGCAGGAGGATTGCTTGAGATCGGGAGTTCGAAATCAGCCTGGGCAACATAGTAAGACCCCATTTCTATTTTTAAAATGAAAATAAAACAAAAAATGTTACATTGTTGCTGATGTGTACCCTGTAGTTTGCAACAATGGTTGCATCTTTACTGAACATGTACAGACTTTTTTTCCTTGTTATAATTTCCTAAACAACATAGTGTAACAACCATTTACAATATATTAGTTATCATAAGTAATCTGGGGATGACTTAAAGTATATAGCAGGAGGGTATATATAGGTTATATGCAAATACTATGCCATTTTATGTAAAAGACTTGAACATCCTCAGGTTTTGGTATCTACAGAGGGGATTGGGGTACTGAAACCAGTCCCTGTCAGATACCACGGAATGACTGTGTTTTGTATACTCATTTGCTGCTTACTGTAATAATGGTATGTGAAAAGTAGATGGGAGAGAGAGACTGAATGCAAAAAGATGGAATTTTATAGGCCCCCACAACTAATTCAAATTGAAACAGGAGTCAGGGAGGAGAAAGTGTTCTGGCTCACTAAAATACGTGAAAATGTTAGAAGGGGTTTAGATAACTCAATATGAATTAATGTGATACAGCCTTGAAAACAGCTGAAATCCTAGATTGCATAACAAAAAGTGGTTATATAGACTATGGAAAGTGACGGTCTTCTTGGAATTTTAAGTTTATTGGCATAGTATGTTAAATGGGTTAGAGAAAAACTAGAGCTCATTCATAGTAGAGTGACTAGAATGGTAATAGGGATAGAAACTATGCCACATAGAAGATATTGAGGCCAGGTGCGGTCGCTCACGCCTGTAATCCCAACACTCTGGAAGGCTGAGGTGGGTTTATCACTTGAGGTCAGAAGTTCGAGACCATCCTGGCCAACATGGTGAAACCGTGTCTCTACTAAAAACAAAAATTAGCTGGGTGTGGTGGCACGTGCCTGAAGCCCCAGCTGCCTGGGAGGCTGAGGTGGGAGAATCACTTGAACCTGGGAGGCGGAGGTTGCAGTGAGCCGAGATTGCACCATTGCACTACAGTCTGGGTGACAGAATGAGACCCTGTCTCAAAAGAAAAAAAAAAAGAAGGAAGGGTACTGGGAGACTTTGCCTGCTTCAGAAGTATTTCAAGTGCCAAGAAACAATCTGGATGTGCAGAAGTCCTGTGGAGTTTTTTTTCTTGCCCCATCTCCCTGATTTTGTTTCCTGTTGACCTTTCAACTCTAAAATCAGTAGGCTTTGCTGAGTTGGGGGCCTTGAGGCCTGGAGAGTTCCTAGTACATGCCTTGTTGTGTATTGATCAGGAGAGACGATTGGGATAGCCACCTATTTGGAAAATGGTAACCAGACCTTAGGGGCAGATCTACTTCTCAGAGTATAAAAGCCTATAAAGCCTGAGTCAGGAGAATGTCATTTGATGCCAGAGAAGTGAAAGTGTGGGGTGAACTTCCTTGCAGTGAGGACAGAGGTAGTTTTGGTGGTGCTCAGACTATTGGCAGTGCAAGAAGAGCATAACTCCCTTTCTCCACTGCTGGCTATAGCAGAGACTATCAAAAAGCGATGGTGTCCGTTCTACAGTAGCCCTAGTCTTTTTTTAACAGCCCATACTCATTTCTTCTTTCCTACTTGGGTGATGAAAAAGCCTGAATTTATAGTATACATTTTTGTATACTTGTCTTATTAGAGTATAAATTCTTCAAAGGAAAATATTTTACTTTTTCTTTAATCCCCATGTTACCTGATAAAGTACCTTGCCAGTATAATTCCTGTGAAAAATCCTCCTGAACTCTTTTCACGCTTCTGGTTACCACAGCACTTCATACGTACCTGTTAGAGCACTTATGTTGCATTATACATTTTTGTTTTTATACACCTAATGAGTGTAAGCCCTTTGAGAATAGGGTGGAAACTGTCTTACTCAGTTTGATATCCCAACACCTATTACAGTATGTGGCACACAGTAGATAATCAGTAAATTTATCTGAAATAAATAAACGAGTATAGAACTATGCTGACATCAAATGCTTAGAATTAAAGGATATCTCCAAAATTACCTTCCTTTTACCATTGTGTCCCTTTCCCTCTCCCTTGGTCTCCTCATTGTTGATTCTACTACATTAGAGCCTTCTGCTTAACTGCTTGTACCTTCATTGTGATACACTGACTTGCTTCCATCTATCTACAGTCTTGTCCTGTCCTGTGATACTGAATCTAAGGATAGATTTGCTAATGACCATTATGTTTTACCCTACCTTAGGACTGCCTACATTTACATTGCCTTTATGGGCAACTCAGATACTAATCCTCCACTGAGAAATCACAAAATAGAGAAGTTCACTAATGCTCTGACCACTGTCTTTCTTAGCAATAGTGATATTGGAGAAAGTTTTGTGAAGCTTGGGAATCTGCTGAGATGTGTGGGAGCTCTGTCCCATCTAATCCAGCTGGCCAGCTGTGCAGCTGTAAACGTTAACCAGTTATGTCTTCCAGCTCAATCTGTTGGCAACTAGGAGGATGACTTTGAGGAGAGAAGGAGGGAGGAGTCTCCTCTCAGGTTTCTGACTTGAATGATAAATGGATGGTGAGGACAGCCAAATGTAATAGGGAATAAAGAGGGGGAAGACTATGAGTTTAATTATGAATATACTGAGTTAGGATTTCCTGAAAGGGCTTCCAAATAAATATATATAGTAAGCATTTAGATTAAAGAATCTAAAAATCAGACAATATATTAAATTTGAGAGTTCTTAAACCACAAGAATGAATGAAATTGCCATGGATATAGCGTTAGAAGTTCATTAAGAACAGAACTCTAGAATGTAAATGAAGAAGGAAGCAGACCCATGAAGAGAAGACAGAAAAATAATGATCTGAGAGTAAGAAACGCCAGAGAAGCCCCCCATCCCCCCAAAAAACAAAAACAAAACATAAAGGAAAACAAAGAAAGTCGAAAGGTTGTATCAATAGTGTCAAATATTGCAGAGTAAGATAACTGACTGCCCTTTGTATTTGATCATTAAGCAGTCGTATAATCTCACTGAGAACAATTTCATTGGAATAGGAGTAGGAAAAGCCTCATTGCAGTGTGTTGGGGTCTAAAAGCAAGATGAGAAACTGGAACCATCATGTGTAGGAATTCTCTCAAGATTAAAAGAAGATAAGATAAGATGATGGTTAAATCCTTGTAAAGTCTAGGATCCAGGCCTCCCTCCTAATCCCTTAATGCCTGACCAGTCTCCCAAGAGTGGAACTTAAATAGCCAGAACAAGAAACTAGGACTTTCTTAGAAACATGGGCCATGGCACATTCAGGAGATAGTAGCTTTTCTGCCACTTCACATGTGCAATGATATTTATATGCACATCTTCCTCCTATAAGGGTATCCCAGATCATGTGTGCTACAAACTCCAACTCTTTCGGTTTCCCACTCAAAACCCTGTCTGTAGTATATTTTACGAATGTGTATACATATATATATATATACACACACACACACACACACACACACACACACACACACACACACACAAAGTTTGTTTAATTAATAACAGATTACCTCTGGCCTCCTCTTCACAGTTAATCAGGGTGCATTAGTGTATTTTGAGACCATGGTTGATCATTTGACCTGAGTAGTAGTTCAGTAAAGTTGCTAATCCATCTAGAGCCTTATCTGAGTGGATCCAGGGTTTCCCGTTGGTGCTAGGTGTAGCCTGGCTAGGAATTTGTGACATTAGGTATTTACTGTCCTTAAACATTAGCTTTCACTTGCAGCTTTTTACTACCAGTAATATAGTGGAGGCCTTAACATAAGATTTTCTCAGTATCAGGATTGTCGTCAATGAATTTCAGAAAACTTTTCAGACCAGAAGGCAGAAAAGCTGTTTGCTAATCCACGTCTCTGACTTTGCCATCACCCTTGTGTTCTCATAATTCACTTAACACCAAGCAAGTATATGCACAGATGGAGGTTCGTGTCGCTGTCTGCTTTCTCTACAGATGGCAGCTGCCATGTTCCTTCAAAGCTCAGTTTTTGTTACAGTGAAATCCTATTGTCATAAAATAATCATGATCCACTCCTACTAATGGGTCTCTCTGTGAGGCTAAAATGGCAGAATTCATTCATTTTTCTAGGCCTTGGATTTTTGTACCTTTAGACCTGCTTTTCATGTTTGTTAAACTCAACATGTGCAAAACTGCTGTAAGCAACTCTTTCTCAACTTTTTCCCCATTTAGGTTAATCATACTACCATCTTCTCAGATGCCCAAGCCAGAAGCCTGGGAAGCATCCTTGATTCCTCCCTGTTTAACCCTTACCAAAATCCATTCACTGTGGCTCTTAAATGTCACAAAAAATAATTCACTACCTTCCATCCTAATTACCACCACTCTACTCCAGGCAGCTTTCATCTTTCACCCAGATTATTATGACAACTTTCTAACTGGTTTTATTGCCTCCAATCTTACTTCTCTTTTATTCTCCAGACTGGAAATATTTTTCAAAATTGCAAACGGATTATTTCTTCTCTCTGGTTAAAATTCTTTAGTAATTGTCCTTAGGAGAAAGTCCAAACTCTTTAATGTGGATCTTATAAGGTGCTTTGTAATCTGCCTCATCTTTGTGCCACTTTTTCACTTCATTCTCTGCCTCCGCCATACCACTCCCTCAGTTCTTTATGCTACCATATTCATCCTCACTTTGAAACTTTTTACTGGTAATGCTTTGACATTTGCAGTTTCTGTATTTTGACCAGGTAACTCCTACTATTCTTTATAATGCAACTTAAATATTACTTGTTTAGGGAAACTGTCTCTGTAACCCTGACCTAGGTAAGTTGCCCTTGCTGTGTGCTCCTATAGCATCTTTTATTTTTCCTGTGATAGCACTTAGTACCTTTTAATTTTAATTAATTGTTAAATCTTTAGAGTATAAACTCTGTGAATGAAGTTACTCTGCTATCTTGCTGGTGATCTTTCAAAGATGGAATGGACTTTCTTGGGAACTTACGTTTCTCGGCACCCATAGTGTTCATGTATAGGGTGAATAGCCCCAGGTTGGGAATGGAAAGCCTTTAAGTTCTTTCCAATCATATTGTTTGTTCCACATATTCAAGGTACATGCATATATCTACTTTAAAAGTCTCTATACATAAGTCATTGTAAAAGAATTTCACCTAATGGAACACATTGAATAGTCAATGAGTAATGGCATAGAGAGAACTAAAGAGATGTTTTTAATTTAGAGCACTGTATGTGGAATTTTTGAAATTAATGTTGTATTTTATATCTCTCATAGGTGAAATGAACCAGAAATACAAGGAGCTAAAAAAAAGGGAGGAAAATATGGACAGTAAGTGATATTCTTGTAGATATAAAAATACAATATTTTCAGATTGCTGTTCATTTATACCAAATCAGAGACCTCATTTTGGGCAGATATAATGGCTAATAAATGCAGAAGTGTGGACATTCAAAGCATTTTGCCTTGAAGAATAGTTTCTAGCATAATTTAGAGATGGGTAGAAAATTCTAAAAAGATATGTGATGAATGTCTATACATTGGGGCTAGATTCTAAAGCTAGCACTTACATTCGTAGTCTGTATAGAGGAAGCTTATAGACCAGGGGTCCCCAACCCCCAGGCTGCAGACCTGTAGGAACCAGGCCACACACCAGGAAGTGAGCCACTGGCAAGCGAGCATTACCGTCTGAGCTCTGCCTCCTGTTAGATCAGCAGCAGCATTAGATTCTCATATGAGTGTGAACCCTATCACATGTGAGGGATCTAGGTTGCACTCATGAGAATCTAACTAACTCCTGATGATCTGAAGTAAAACAGTTTCATCCCGAAACCATCACCCGCATCTGCCCCCCAGCCCTGGTCCATAGAAAAATTGTCTTCCACGGTCCCTGGTGCCAAAATGGTTGGGGACTGCTGCTATAGACCATTTATTGATTGAATGTTCTCTTTTACATCCTTCACTATATTCACCTTTAGTATCATTCACTTTTATATTTAGCTTTCCATAATACTTGTTTATTAGCCCTCACATCAGATATTGTCACTCTGTTCTATCACCAGCTGTAATTTTAGTCACTTTTTGTTACAGTTTTGATTCACTTAAAAAAAACCTCAGCCTGATTTTATAAATTGGTTTTCACTTAAACTTATGTTACACACTTATAATTTTTTTAAAAATTGGCATGTATTATCTATTACTGGTTTCCTTTTAAGTTATCATTTTGCTAGAATCTGAATTCTAACAAAATGCTAGAGTTTCATCTAGGTCTGATGTCAATAGTTACCTTCATGGAAGGCATGCTATAAAAGAGTAATTGTCAGCTCTTACTTTACAAGGTACCAAGTTTTCTTTAAAATGTCAGTAAATACCAAAAATTATCTCAAAAAAATTTTTTTGAGTCTTTTGGTAAGGGAGAAAGGTGTAAAATCAAGGAACAATGTGTCACGACACCACAATATTAGAAATTACTAGATACTACCTAGTATGGTATCTGGCACTTAGGTGTCAATAAATGTTCATTTAATGAATGTTTACTGAATGAATGGAAAGAATTCCTATACTACAGAATCTTAAAATGGAAGGTCACCTAGCTCAGATTTCTTTCCACATATTAATTATGATTTGTTTTCCTTAAAAAATAACCCCTGAAAGACAAGTTCATTTATGCTTTTGTGTATATATAAAAATCTCATATGGCCACTTAACAGATTACAAAAATCAACAGATTATAAAAGCAGGATATTCACACGTAAGACCTGTATGAATGCTGAAGCAGGACATTAAAGAAAATTCAGTTTTATAAAAAATATTGATTGTGGTCCTCTACCACCATATTCCAATAAAAAATGTTTTGTTGAAGACTGTTTCACTTTAAAAATATACTAAATATAAGAAAAAAGTAGAATGGAAATCCATTACAGAAGGCAAGCTGTTGATGTTTATTTCATGCTAACAATAAAATTATTTTTGACTGAAAGTTTCTATTTTTTAGATGCCCCATAGAAATACTCGAAAATGTAAATAAGAACTGGTTCTATATTAAACAAATAAAAAGATAATTTCCTAGAATATTTATTTACAATCTGAATAAATTATTAAATTCATTTAGTTGAAATGAATCCAGCATTATAAATAAAATACTCATTTTCAGATAAAATAGGTATTCAGCAATGGAAATTATAGAAATAAAGTTAGTAGCCAGGGTGTTAATAATTATTGATATATCAAAGGAGATCTTTATAAAAGCAAATTTCTTCTGATTGTCATTTTATCAGCTATTTCTTTTGAGCCTATATTTATAACTTTCCGATTTATATCAAGGTCACAGGATTTAGGCAGTTTGTAAGTATGTGAAGTTCTTATTGAATAATTACCTTTGGGTTAATAACAAATTAAACAGTGGTAGCTTAAAATTTCTAAAAATTGGGCCAGGCAGGTGGATCACGTGGTCAAGAGATCCAGATCATCCTGGCCAACATGGTGAAACCCCGTCTCTAGTAAAAATACAAAAATTAGCTGGGTATGGTGGTACAGGCCTGTAGTCCCAGCTACTCGGGAGACTGAGGCAGGAGAATCCCTTGAACCGGGAGGCGGAGGTTGCAGTGAGCTGAGATCGCACCACTGCGCTCCAGCCTCATGACAGAATGAGACTCCATATCAAAAAAAAAAAAAAAAAAAACTTTCTAAAAAGCACTCTTAAGACCTACAAATCAGAGTTTATATAGTGTTACCTCTATCAACAGTAACCTCTCTTATGGTTTCCAATTGTCAGCTTTTATTGAGACTTTTGAGGAAACAAAGAATCAGGAACTGGAACGAAAGGCACAGATAGAAGCCAACATTGTTTCACTCTTGGAGCACTGTAGTCGAGTGAGTACCCTGTGCCTGTCTTGGTGTCGCCTTTATTTTTGCTGTGATTAACTCTCTAAATACAACTCAAAAAATAAAATGACTCACTATTATGTCTTCTCATTTAACTGCTTCCTTTAAATTCCCTTACTTGTTACTATTTATTTCAGCTATTAACTTTTTTATCACTCTAGCAAAATGTCAGGTAATTAGGGCGATAGAGAAAAAGGATGATATGTATAATATCAATATTCAGCAGTAAATGAAGCCCTAATTGAGAATAATTATTATGATCTTCTTCCATTGTTAATCTGAACTTTTGAAAGTAACATTTGCACAGATAATTTCAAAACCTAGACATGTTAGAAAATGTTTATGTTTTTATACTGTAAATTTTATTGTAAATAAAAAGGATTCTTTTCTTGCATGTATACATAATGAGTATCTCAAATTATCAGAAAATGTTTATTGGGCATCTATTATGAAATGCATGGTCTCCTTTCAATATTCTTAGTGTTTTAAGACTACAACCAGTTTCTAAAATAGTGTAGTTGAATTTTTTTCTACAGTGAAATAAAGGAAATGAAAAAAAAAAACCACAATTTTGAATTTATAGTCTGTCTTTATTGAGAAAATCCAATTTTGAATCTCATTTTCTATACCACATATAACTTGAATGGTGTATTTCAAAAACAAATACCTGATCCAAACATCTCATCCTTTGACAGTGTTTTCCAAGGGTTTTATTGAGAGTTAAGTCAGTGGATTTTTTTGTATTTTTATTTCTCTGCAAATGCAGAATATAAATCGTATGAAACAGATATCTTCTATCACCAATCAAGAGCTAAAGATGATGCAGGATGACCTCAATTTTAAATCTACTGAAGTGCAGAAATCACAAAGTACAGCTCGGAATTTGACTTCAGGTGAGAAAACAACCTAGATTTTAATAATCTTTTTTTTTTTTTTTAATATATCAGTGTTATTCTCCTTGATTTTTTTAAAGCCTCATTGACTGAGGCTATAATTTATGATTGCCTGTTGCCCCAGAATTATGTATGGCTTTTTTCATCAGCTGGCTAGTATTATATTGTATATTGTCACTGATTTAACAACATTTATTGAATACTTATTTGAAGCCTGTGCTATATAATTCTGGGTATCGTTAAAGATAAACAAAGCTGGATGCAAGTGAAAGTGCTAAGGACAGATTTTAGTCAGTAATACAATGTGGCAGTAAGCAAGGAGGGTCCAGCATGAATTGAAATCAACTTTGATTAGTACAGAGGTGATTGAGTGTTTTAAAGGGAGAATGAGGGAGTGGTAAGGGAAAAGAAAAATTACAGAGTTCATCAGTGTACATGCTGATTAGGCCAGCTGTGTCTGTTAGCTAGCAAGTATCAAGTTAGGATTCTATGCTTATACACAGACTAGCAGACAGAGGCCCTAACTTTCCTGATAATTACATTTTAATGGAATGGCTTTTAGGTCCTTGAGAAAAATACTTCTGAGTTGTGGGAGGTACATATAGATATGGTTTGGATTTTTTGTCCCCTCCAAATTTTATGTTGAAATATGACCTCCAGTGTTCGAGGTGGGCCTACTGGGAGATATTTGGGTCATGGGGGTGGATCTCTCATGAATGGCTCAGTGTCATCCTTGTGGTAATGGGTATGTTTTTTGTGAGTTCAGGCGAGATCTGGTTGTTTAAAAGAGCCTGGCACCTCCTCCCTCTCTCTCTTGCCTTGTAATACGCAGGCTCCCCTTCTGTGATATCTCCCGTGGACACCCAGCTTTAAAATTTCCCTCTTTTGTACTCTTTCCCTTTATTTCTCAGACCGGCCAACACTTAAGGAAATAGAAAGGAACCTACGTTGAGTATCGGGGGTAGGTTTCCCCTGATATCTGGTGCCCTTCTGTCATGATTATAAGCTTCCTGAGGCCCTCACCAGAAGCAGTTGCTGGCACCATGTTTCATGTACAGCCTGTGGAACCATGAGCCAAATAAACTTATTTTTTTTAAATAAATTACCCAGTCTCAGGTATTCCTTTATAGCAGTGCAAATAGACTAACACACATCTACATCTTAAAGGTACAGAGGAAAGATTCACAACTGGATGCTCTAAGAAAGGGTAGTCGGGCCTGTTGACCAATATGGGCTAGAATAAATAGTGCATTCTTTTGGCAGCCTTAAGCTTTGTCTGGCAGGCACTTTAAGTGGGGATAGGGTCATCCTAGGGATGCAGACTTGAGCTGTTAGAAACTGTTTGTTTAAATCTTCTAATGTGGGTGGAAGGTGGTGCATGAAATCATTTGTGCTGAGAGTGGAATTTTTATAGGCAGAGGTTGAGGCCTAGTTGAGAAGAAAGCTCAGAGGAGCCTAGTTAGTTTGGTCAAAGATTGAATCTTTGTCAGTATAAGAGGCTTAAAAAAATCTAATCTGTTTCCTCAAGAAATTTTCAACCTCGTGGAGTGACAGTTATGATACAATGAAATAATGCTATGATAGAAGTAAGCATAAGGAGCAATGGAAGTACATAGGGGACATATCCAGCCCAGTCTTGGATAGTTAAGAAGAGATGATGTTTAATTTTAATTAGTTTAAGTCATGCTTACTAGCATGGGACTAGAGCAGCACTGTCCAAGATAAATGTAATGCCAATATATATTATATTTATATAATTAAAGTTTTCTAGTAGCCATGTTGAAAAAGTAAAAAGAGACAGATTAATTTTAATAATATATTTTATTTAAACTGGTATAGCCAAGATATTATTTCAACATGTAAACTATATAAAAATGATCAGAAAGATATTTTATTTTCATGACATTTCAATTAGGACTAGCCTTATTTATTTATGTATTTATTTATTTATAAGACAGGGTCTCCCTCTCATTGCCCAGGCTGGAGTGAAATGGTGTGATCATAGCTCACTGCAGCCTTTACTTCCTGGGCTCAGGTGCTTCTCTCACCTCAGCCTCCCAACTACCTGGGACAACAGGCACACACCAGCATGCCTAGCTAATATTTTGTATTTTTAATAGAGATGGGGTTTCACCATGTTTTCCAGGCTAGTCTCAACTCCTGGGCTCAAGCCATCTGCCCACCTCGGCTTCCCAAAGTGTTGGGATCACAGGCATAAGCCACTGCACCTGGCTTGGACTAGACATACTTAAAAGTGCTCACAAATCACATGGGGCTACTGGCTGCCATTGGGATGGTGCAGGTGGAGATTAGATACAAATAAAGTTGAGGTTAAAGATACTAGGATAAAGCCATGTAAAAATTTGATGGGATCTTTGGTTTATGAACTAATGGCTTCTATGGGTGTTCTTTATGCCGGTGTGTGGCAGCTTTGAAATAGCTATGTTTTTGTCTACCTGGAATTACTACAGTTAGAGATAACGAGAAATGAAAACCTAATTAATATTTGCTAACTTAAGAATGTTGAGGGATTTTTGAAATGAAATAATGATCCATAATACCTTTATCTGGATTCCCAATCCATAATACCTTTATCTGGATTCCCAAAATCTAAAAAGATATTGGCAGCAAAACCTGACCTGACCTGAACTGACATGAGGCTATTTATAGTTTTTAATTGTCCTACCTAGTGTGACTATTTATGCTTTTTGCTGTAGAAATATTTGTGTGCTTGATGACAAGGTATTATCTCAGACCTTGCTGTTATGTAATTATTAGTATATGTGCTATATTACTTTTCTAAAATCCAAAGAATTCTGCATTCTGAAATACAAGAGTTTTAGATAAGGGATTATGGACCTATAAATGCATACTGAATGCTATTAATTGCATTAATAGTGGTGATATAGGTATATAATTGCTATATTTAAGCCTATTTTACATCCAGATTTGTTGAGTTTACCATAGTTTTATTTGTATGTCTATATGCCAAGTAACTGGAGGAATTACATTCTTGATATATAACTACTATTGGTTTGACTGTGAGTTTATTTTTATTGTAAAAAAACAACGAAATTTATCATCTTAACCATTTTGAAGTGTACAATACAGTAATGTTAACTATATGCACATTGTTCTGCAACAAATCTCTAGAACTTTTTCATCTTGCAGAACTAAAACACTATACCTCCTGAACAACAACTCCATATTTCCCTATCCCCTGACCCCTGGAGACCACCATTCTACTTCTGTTTCTATGAGTCTGACTACTTTAAATTACCTCATATAAATGAAGTCATACAGTATTTGTCCTTTGGGGACTGGCTTAGTTCACTTGGCATAATGTCCTCAAGGTTCATCCATGTTGTAGCAAAGAAGGATTTTCTTTTTTAAGGTTCAATAACAATTCTATTGCATGTATATATCCTATTTTAAAGTCTATCTATAGACATTTAGATTGCTTCCACCTTTTGGCTATTGTGAATAATGCTGCAGTGAACATGGGTGTGTAAATATTTCTTCATGATCCTATTTTCATTTCTTTTGGACATATATGAATATTTTTAAATATTTTATCTTTTCTATAAACTAAATAATTTTATAGTTTTATTATTTCATCTAGAAAACCTGTTTTGTATTTTAGATCTTCATGCCCAAGTTTTTCATTTATCTAAGGTCAATGTAAATTCAACAAGTTTTTCCCCCTTTAAGCTATCTTCTGTAACAGCTGTCAAGAAATGTACATTTTTTAAAAGGCAAAAATCAATACCAGGAAACAAATTCAATAATCAAGACTTTGTATTCATTCCACATTTTATACTTTGTGTTTATAGTTCCTTTTAACAGCTAGTCATTATGGGCCAGGCGAGGTGGCTCACGCCTGTAATCCCAGCACTTTGGGAGGCCGAAGTGGGCGAATCATCAGAGGTCACGAGTTCAAGACCTGGTTGACCAACATGGTGAAACCCCATCACTACTAAAAATACAAAATTAGCTGGGTGTGGTGGCGCATGCCTGTAATCCCAGCTACTCAGGAGGCTGAGGCAGAAGAATCACTTGGAGCCAGGAGGTGGAGGTTGCAGTGAGCCGAGATCGTGCCATTGCACTCCAGCCTGGGCAGCAGAGCGAAACTCTATCTCAAAAAAGAAAAAAAAAAGGAGTCATTATGTGTTCTCCAGAGAGGTACAGTGGAAAAAAAAAAAGAAAACTGACTTCAATGGAGATAAAAATCCAGTTTAATACTATGATAAAGATTTTGCTGGAAATTTTTCTTAGTAAAGGTTAAAGTCATTGATAATGACTTTAATTTTATTTACTACATTGTTTTCATTTTAACTTCAACCAACCATATAATTTTTTCTTTCTTTCTTTCCCTAAAACCATCCACCAACTCAATAAATTTTTTGTATCTTGAAAGCACCACGAGAGGTTTATAATATTCTTGTTTGCCTTTCAGATATAATGGATTTAGTGTACTCTGTGTTTTATTTTTATTATTATTATTTTTTTTAATGGAGCAATCGCTTCTTGCGGGAAGGGTGAAGAAAACCTAGATATTATAATGGCCCTTCACAGGTCACTGTACCTAAAGGGCTACACACTACATCGGTGATGTAAAAATTTCAGGGGAAGCCAGGCGCGGTGGCTCACGCCTGTAATCCCAGCACTTTGGGAGGCTGAGACGGGCGGATCACGAGGTCAGGAGATCGAGACCATCCTGGCTAACACAGTGAAACCCCGTCTCTACTAAAATACAAAAAAAATTAGCGGGGCGTGGTGGCGGGCGCCTGTAGTCCCAGCTACTCGGGAGGCTGAGGCAGGAGAATGGCGTGAACCCAGGAGACGGAGCTTGCAGTGAGCCGAGATCGTGCCACTGCACTCCAGCCTGGGCGACAGAGCGAGACTCCGTCTCAAAAAAAAAAAAAAAAAAATTTCAGGGGAGTGAGGTGATTGGAGGAAATAAGTCTGTAAACGGCTTCTTAGGGAGTCAATAATGTAAGAAAAAGGTTGAGAAACACTGATGTACTGCATGGGCAAAGAGGCAAGGATTTATCAGCAATAGTTTTTATTTATATTTTTTGAAAGGAAACTCCAGAGAGTAAACAAATGTGCTGATGACAGACTATCTTAGAAACACTTCCCCAGGTCAGAGTGGTTCCTTCTGAGATTTTGCTACTGTGTACACACTGCTTGGTAAACTTTGCAACTTCACAGCATATCAGAAGGAACTAGACTGCATCCTCTTCCTGTCTCTTCCCTTGGAGTAGCATTTAGCTTTTCACTGGGGACCTGTTGTTAAAGGAAGATAAACTTTACCCTATACCAACCATTTTCTCCTTTTATCAAGAAAAATCAATTTGTATGATTCTTAAATGTATTTCCCTGGTATATATTCAAATTAAACTTGCAATTAGATTTATATCAGTGTTTACTCCAAATAGTCAAAGTATCTACAGGCTAAAAACAGTTCCTATTTAGAGCATTAAAATAGCATAAGCCTTAGTCACTTGTTCAGCTCTTTGGTTCTCATAACTATTTCTAACCCTGGTAGCGATAAGAATCCAACAAAACAAAACTCTTTGCAACAACATTTAAGTCTTGCTATATAGATATTTATATTTATGTGTACATATACATATATATTTTTAAATAGTGTATGTCGCTATGGTTGACTTTTAAAACTCTTAAAGGGGTAAAAGGAAATATTCAAGAAATCCTGGCTTAATTACACAAACTTTAAAAATTTTGGTTGGATAACAGTCTCTTTTCTTAAATCAGTGACTTTTGAAGCATTGTTTTTTACTCTTCAAATTCATTCATATTCATTTACTATTCAGTATGCTGAACTTCTGTTACTGGCCCAAAGGTACTAGACTTTCTTGCCTCTAGACTTTGCACATGCTGATTGTTTTTGCTGGAACACTTTTACCTTCCTCTTTGTGTGATATTTATAAACCTTAAGCCTTTAATTGAAAGACATATCTTTAGAGAGCTCTCTTGATCCCTGCTGCATGCTTTTATGGCACCCTGTACTACTCTTTTCTTATTTATCCAGTTTATTGTAAATACTTATTTGCCTGCTTCTACTTCTAAGATACAGCTCCCTGAGTGAAAACCATGTCTCTGTTGATTTCTATTATATCCTCAGCACCTGGCATATAGTAGATGCTTGGTGTTTTTCAATGGAAGAATGAGACACACACAGGTATCCTCATTATTCATAGATTTCATTAGGGAATCAAGTTAGCCTGATGTATATTAGCCACAACTGTCTCCATGCTAACAAACATGTGAATTTGCCTTCTCACTTTATACTTTGTATCTCCCAAATAAATACTTGGAGCATTTTTGTGATCATTTGTGGATATGGGCAGACTCGTGAAAAATTTCAACAGTCTGACATGCACATTGCCAACAGAAGTTGAAAAAGGCAACACTCTGCCTTCTTATATCAGTTCTCATATTATAAACAGGTTTCCTTTTTGCAGTATATTTAGTGTCATGTTTTTTGCATTTTTGTGCTTTCTGTTGGTGATCATGCCATTTAAAATGGCCCCAAACAAAGTGCTGATGTGCTAAGTGTTCCTAAGCACAAAGGCTGTGATGTGGCTTGTGGAGAAAACGTGTGATAGGTAAACTTAATTCAGGCATAAGTTACAGTGCTGTTGGCTGTGAGGTCAGTGTTAGTGAATCTACAACCTATAGTAAATAAGATGTCTTTAAACAGAAACACACATAAGACAAGATCATATATTGGCTAATTGACTAAAATGTGACTAAAGGCTCACAGGAACTTAACCCTGTATTTCCCTTAGGAGCAATAGTTCAATATTTGCTAACTCATTGTTCACAATAACTTCATAGACATATCTACCACAGATAGTAAGAGTTGATTATATGTGCAATTATAAAATTGTGCTCAAATATATATATAATGTTATTTAACTTGGTTTTTTCCCTACGTAACTGTCTGTGTCATGCTCCTATTAAAAATAATGTGTCTTTATCTCATAATATAGATTGTATTACTAAGCAAGAAAAAAACTTACATGTTTGTTAGCATGGAGACACTTGTGGCTAATATGCATCAGGTTAACTTGATTCCCTAATATATTGGTTACCTGAAATTGGTTACTGAGGGGATGAGTATTTTTTTTCTTAATTTATATTATCTCACTTGTTACAGTGAACATATATTTCTTTTACAGATATTCTTGTAAAACATGATTTTTAATAGTTGCATTACATTTCCTTCTGTTGAAAGGAATAACATTTTGATTAATTATCACCTTAAATTCTTATGTTTCAGACAGTCAGCGTCTGCAGTTGGATCTGCAGAAAATGGAGCTTCTAGAAAGTAAGATGACTGAAGAACAGCATTCTCTAAAAAGCAAAATTAAGCAAATGACAACTGATCTGGAGACATATAATGATTTGCCAGCTTTAAAATCATCAGGTGAAGAAAAGAAAAAGGTAAACATTAACCAAGTCTTACAGAATTACAATTCAGATTGTTTTTTTCTTGATCAAATGTAATATATTTGTGGTATATTAGGATTTGTGGTATAATAGGATTTGTTATTTTAAGTTGATTATTTTATATGTATAAGCTGAGAAAAAATAAAAATGTTTACATATGTAGTTGGAATTTAGAGTGACTTAAAGTTTTAAAGAAAAGCAAAAATTGAAAAGCAAGGTATAAGCTGCTACTTAATGCAGAGCATTTCAGCGAATATGAGCTTTGTTAAATGCAGATTAGATTATGACTCTATCCTACCTGAAACTTGTCAGTGGCTTTCCATTGCTATTTACATTAATTTAGACTTAATTTGGTAGGGTCGGGAGAGATAACGACAGCATTAATAGAGTTATTAATACAGTTAATGTTAACATAGCTTATAGTTCAAAGGATATTTTTACAAAGAGGTTTTAGAGTAGTTATAGCCTTGATATAATTTTACCAGAATATAGTTATTGAAATTAAGTTAAATATGCTTTATGCTGGCTTACTACATATTTTCTATAACCTGTCACTTCTATTTGGATCTTTCTAGAAATTACATCAGGAGAGAATGATCTTATCAACCCGCAGAAATGCCTTTAAGAAAATAATGGAGAAGCTAAACATAGAACATGAGGCACTAAAAACACAATTGCAAGAAAATGAGACACATTCTCAGGTAAAAAATGTTTTAAATGACTTTGAAATTCTCTTAGTCTATATTTTCACCCCAAAACAATCTTTTTTTATTTTAAAATTTGCTTTATATACCTTCTATATTTTCTGACTTTTAAGACAGCCAGATTCTGCACAGTCTTCATTCAGAATGAATGGATTCCTGCTTTCTTACCTTCTATAAACCTATATTGAAAGCCAACTCTGTTAGATACTGTCTTTGGCACAGCTATTAAGATATATGGGATAGTATCTTTTAAAAATCTTGAAAGTGAAACATTACTAATGCAGAAGCTAAAAATCCATAAAAATCACAAATAAAATAAATTCTAATGACTAGTACCCCATCACCCAGAAGAGAGAATGCTTATTGTTGCTGTAGTGTGGGTTCTTTTAGTCGATGGATAGATAGGTAGATAGAGAGATAGATAGATAGACAGATAGATAGATATGTGTATACACATATTTATGCATATACTTAGGTACACATTTATTTCAAAGCATTTATAGAAATTGCACCATATTGTACATATCATTTAGGAGCTTGTTTTTCACGATTAACTGTACATCATAAGTACTTTCCCTTGTCAATATATATATTGACTTTTAAAAAATATTAATAGCTTAATGATATTCCAGTACATGGATGTAGCATAATATATTGAACCAATTCCCTTTCATTGGATATTTAGGTAATTTCTAGTTTTAAAACCATTGAAATAATGCTATAAAGAGCAATCCAGGTATCCTTGAACTTCTTAATTCATGTCTCCAATTATTTACATAGGATACATAGATATATAAACCTGCAGCCCCCTTTTCATATCACTCATCTTGCTGATAACTACTTGAACAGTGTGTGAGGTCTAGATTGAGAGCTGAGACTGGACAGAGACAATGTCTATCTCGTTTATTCCTTGCACTGTGCTGTTGGTTGGCACATAGTAGGTGCTCAGCAATTATTTGTTGAATGATTGAATGAAGCATTATGTGTCATATACAAAGTCAACAACTATGGTCTGAAAAAGATTGATCATTCTCATATCTAATTAGTCTATGCTAGAAATTTGCACACGTGGTTTAAAATGCTAAATGCATTAAAAATTCACTCTTTGGCCAGGTGCAGTGGCTCACGCCTGTAATCTTAGCACTTTAGGAGGCTGAGACGGGCGGATCACGAGGTCAGGAGATAGAGACCATCCTGGCTAACACGATGAAACCCGATCTCTACTAAAAATACAAAAAATTAGCCGAGAGTGGTGGTGGGCGCCTATAGTACCAGCCACTCTGGAGGCTGAGGCAGAGGAGTGACTTGAACCCGAGAGGCAGAAATTGCAGTGAGCTGAGATCGCGCCACCACACTCCAGCCTGGGCAACAACAAGACTCTGTCTCAAAAAAAAAAAAAAAATCCCCCTTTTTCTTCATATAGTTATGTGATCATGATAGAGAAAAATAAAAACAATGTCATTTGATTTTCCACTACCTAGGTACAACCATTTTGTTAACATTTTAGTGCTCTATCCTTGTAGTCTTTTTGTCCTTACATACATCCATATTGTTTTTACAAAAAGTGAAATCATGCTATTCATACAGTCTTTCAACATTTTCTTAACTTTTTTCAGCCTTTTTTTTTTTTTTTTTTTTTTTAAACAGAGTCTCACGCTGTTGCCCAGGGTGGAATGTGGTGACATAATTGTAACTCACTGCAACCTTGAGCTGCTGGACTCAACAGATCCTCCTGCCTCAGCCACCCAAGTAGCTAGGACTACAGGCACAGACCACCATGCCCAGCTAATTTTTGTTATTTTTTATAGAGACAGGGTCTTGCTGTATTGTCCTGGCTATCTTGAACTTGTGGCCTCAAGCAGTCCTCCTGCCTCAGCCTCCCAAAGTGCTGGGATTGCAGGCCTGAGCCACTGTGCTCAGCTTTTTTTTTCCTTTTGAGATGGAGTTTTGCTCTTGTCACCCAGGCTGGAGTGCAATGGTTCAATCTTGGCTCACTGCAACCTCCGCCTCCTGGGTTCAAGCGATTTTCCTGCCTCAGCCTCCCAAGTAGCTGGGATTACAGGTGCCTGCCACCATGCCTGGCAATTTTTTTTGTATTTTTAGTAGAGACAGGGTTTCACTGTGTTGGCCAGGCTGGTCTCGAACTCCTGACCTCAGGTGATCTGCCTGCCTCGGCCTCCCAAAGTGCTGGGATTACAGGTGTGAGCCACCACACCCAGCCTTTGGTGACATTTCTATAGCATTAGCTATTTCATTGTATGGATGTACTATTTGAAAACAAAATATACCTTACATTCTTTTTGAAAAGGGTAGAATCTCATGAAAGCTTACTACAACTACTAAAAGGTTAGAAATCACTAGTTTACATAATTCAAATTTACCAGTTATTCTGTTCTACTTCATATACAAACCTAGATATAGACTTATCAGTGACAAAATTTTCTCAGGTTGTTTAGAGTGAGGATGAGTGCTGGGGAAGAAACAAGACAAAGTTTGTGAGGCCATTGTCTTCAGTGGTTCTTAGAAAAAAATACTGATACTTCTTATGGAATATTAGCCCTCCTCATTCACTGAATAGATGATTTAAGATGGAAAGCATTTGACAAACACCATTTCTTAGAGCCAGTGAGTGGTTACCTTGTTTATCCCTACATTAAGTGCTAATTGTATTCTTAACTCCATGTAGTGTTAACTGGAAATCACAACATAAGCCACAATTTTGAATCCTTCTCTGTGTTATTTGTCATCTTTTGTGAATCCCAACTGATCAAATCAAATCCTGATCTTCCTGTCTTTCACAACTATTTTCTTGAAAACTGGCTTTTGGCATCTATGAAGAATTTTATGTAACAGATTATTTAAATAAGTTAGGGAAAAACAGATTTTCAAAATGAATTTTTCTTTCATGATATCCTTGGAGGTTTAAAGGAAAGTCAATAATATGGAGGTATAATGTAAAAGGAATTTGACCATCTGACATAGCATTGCTTTTATACCATTCCTGTAGCACTTAACAGGTCTGATGCATTATAAGAAGGCCACCTGTTTGTATTAAACAATGACAAAAAAGTCTGGTACTTGACTTTGCTGAAGGTTATTAGAGATTTACTGCCAGAAACTGCTGACTGCTTCCTTAAGTCCATCTTAACTTCAAGGTCCTGTCTGGGGGAGATTGATGTGATTTAGTAATACCAGCTCACAGCACATACAGTTCACATAATTAATGAGCTATGATTCATTCTAATATCTAGATTTATCTCTTTGGAGGAAACAATGAGATGGATGCTACATCAAGGCTGAATTTGCGCCCTGAAAATTATTTTAACATGAGGGTAGAAGGAAACATTTCCACTGCTGCTTCAATTATTGTATTTTTAAACTAATCATTACTTCTTTGAAATGTCCAGACGGAACATTATTTTAGCATTTCAATTTTCAAATGGTCCTTTGCTTTGGAAAAAACTATGTGCATCTTAAAAAAGAAAGACCATAACCCAGAGTTACGAGGTTAATTAAATCAGAAAAACAATTTAATTCTATAACAGTAAAATTGTCTTCTGAGGAAGCAACCATCAATATAATATCCACATTAGCTTCCTGTTGATGCAGAAATTATTGTAACAGTGCCAGCTTTTTACCAGCTCTCTTATAATCTTCACACTGCAGCTCTGCTCTTATCACAGCTTGTGGAATTAGACAGGAAATTTAGCCCTGGAAATAAGGAAGTTTCTCCTATATGGCTGAACCTTTGACAGTGTTTGAATATATATTATATTTGTGGCATTAGACTTCCAGATTTCAAGAAGAGATTCCCATCGTGTCCCATTTTTCTTTTAAAAGTTTTTTTAGGGAAAGGAAAATCATGAATTGTCTTTTAGTTGGCATGCTCATTGGTATAATAAACATTTAAAATATTTTATAATTAAAATAAATATATAGGGTAAAACATGTTATAGAATTCATCACTGTATTAATGTATTTACTATTATTTAATCTTTTTTTCTACCATGGCTTTATCTCAATAAAATGCAAGTTGATAAGATTTAAAGTTGGAGTGATTTTTTTTTTGTCTTATCCTCTTAGAAAGACATATAATTGTTTTAAATATGGATACTAGTTAATATTTTTCTTTTATGTTTTTAGCTTACAAATTTGGAAAGAAAGTGGCAACACCATGAGCAAAATAATTTTGTGATGAAAGAATGTATCCTTTAAAAAGCTGAAAATGGGGCCGGGCACGGTGGCTCATGCTTATAATTCCAGCACTTTGGGAGGCCGAGGGGGGGTGGACCACAAGGTCAGGAGATCGAGACCACCCTAGCTAACACGGTGAAACCCCATCTCTACTAAAAATACAAAAAAATTAGCCGGGCGTGGTGGCAGGTGCCTGTAATCCCTGCTACTAGGGAGCCTGAGGCAGGAGAATGGCATGAACCTGGGAGGCGGAGCTTGCAGTAAGCCAAGATCATGCCACTGCACTCCAGCCTGAACAACAGAGCAAGACTCCATTTCAAAAAAAAAAAAAAAAAAAAAGCTAAAAATGAAGTTGACTGAGTTAGTTATTTTTTTCTAGGAATTTTTTTAAAGATTCAAATTTAGTTCAACACATACTTATTAAATACCAAATATGTACAAAACACTGAGCTAAATTAAATGAATATGACTGTTTCAATTCTACAGCAGTTAAGAGGGGTGTGTGTGTGTGTGTGTGTGTGTGTGTGTGTGTGTGTGTGTTTGTGCCCTAAAGTAATAGCAGATTTTGGGAATTGCCAAAAAAGGAGTACAAAGACTTAATGTAGCATAGTGATCAAGTGCCCAGATTTTGGAGTCGGGAGATCCAATTTTAAATGTTAACTCTACTGCTTATAAGTTACAAACTTTGTACAATTTAATCTGTTCAAGCCAGCACTGTATCATCTCTTAAGATTCAGTTTTCCAGGATCACAGGGCTTGGGTAAAGTTAAACATTATCAGTAAATCTTCTGATAAACATGGCAAGAATTTCTTTTTTGTTTAGAGACGGGAGTCTCACCAACTTAGCCAGGCTGGTCTCAAGCTCCTAGGCTCAATCCCTCCTCGGCCTGCTCAAGTGCTGGGATTCGAGACATGAGCCACTGCTCTTGGCCCCAGAATTGTATCATCTCTGAAATCTCTAAAATATAGTTAATATTTCCTTCTCAGTGTTGTTGGGAGAATTATATATAACCGTATAGTAAAACGTATATTATATATGTATACAATATATAGTTGCTTGTTTATAATGTTCTACCTTGAATATCTGGGCAGCAAAGGGAGGTAGACTAAGTAAGATCCTGAGAAGTTTGACCTCCAAGCTCATCCGTGTTTCAGTTAATTCAACTCCATTTTATGTCTACAAAGATGATACTTATGTCTCATCTTAGTGTTTACTTTTAGTTTGATTATAGGAGGCAGTAAGCAGCTGTTGAGAACATGTATTGTGGAGTTGTAACAAATATTTCCTTAAAAGTTGTTTCCTATTCCCTTCTTTGACCCATTCAAGGGTGTCTGCCTGGAGAAGTAGATCCTGACTCAGTGGCAGCATAGGTTCTCCCCTAGGGTGGTGCTGAACTTCAGCTCAGAAGCAGCCTGGACCCCAACTTACCTCCAGATAAAGTGTTTTCGGTGCTCTGTTGCCAGTGTTAGTGCAACTTAGTTTAAAAATAGAAGACTTGGCCGGGCGCCGTGGCTCAAGCCTGTAATCCCAGCACTTTGGGAGGCCGAGACGGGCGGATCACGAGGTCAGGAGATCGAGACCATCCTGGCTAACACGGTGAAACCCCGTCTCTACTAAAAAAATACAAAAAACTAGCCGGCCGAGGTGGTGGGCGCCTGTAGTCCCAGCTACTCGGGAGGCTGAGGCAGGAGAATGGCGTGAACCCGGGAGGCGGAGCTTGCAGTGAGCTGAGATCCATCCAGCCACTGCACTCCAGCCTGGGCGACAGAGCGAGACTCCGTCTCAAAAAAAAAAAAAAAAAATAGAAGACTTGTTCACAGTATGCTCTAAGTCTAGCAGTGGAGTTTTGTGCAACATAAAGTAGGTGATTTTGGAGCAGAGTGAAGTCTAGAAATTTGCCTTATATTATTTGTGGTACCCTAGAGAACATGGTGTGTGTATGTGTGTATGTATGTTTGAATATGGGAACTAGTTCGTTGAATGTTAGGTTGTTCTAAGACCAGAATTAGATTAAAAATGCGTAACATATTAAGTATTAAAAAGTGTTTATATTGTATATGAATTTTTTGCAATAAGTTTAACTTGGCATTTTAGGTTTTAATCGATACTTAATCTGTTAAAATAATGTACTGTATTTTAAAGTATTCTTGTGCTTTTTTGTACCATCTTAAATATGAAAAATATCAGTATTTAGTTCCTTTCTCAGCCACAATTCGATTTTTATTGACATTGTTTTCCCCCTTAATTCATGTAATTAGTCATAGCAACCAAGAGTCAAGAGAGTGATTACCGGCCAATTATGAAAAATGTGACCAAGCAGATTGCAGAATACAATAAAACCATCGTGGATGCTTTACATAGCACTAGCGGAAACTGAGTTTAAGTCAACTGAAAGTCTCTAAGGAAGTATCCTCTTGCTGCTAAACTTGGTACAAGTTGACTCCAAAAAAAAAAAAAAAAAGCTTACCTTTGGAGTTTACCTAAAATTCCTGAATGTTATAATTTTTGTGGCCTCTTTTAAAAATGATATTTTAAAATAGTCAATAGTTCAGTAAATGGTTTGCATGTTAAAAAATATCATCTTCTTTTCTTTTTATGATACTTGTATTTGAACCAAGAGATAAAGAAACTAAAAGTGACCATTGAAATTTATTTAGCTGGTATACTCCATCTATGGCAACAAATGAGATAAGCTTTTCTTGTATCAACTCTAGGACGGATGCATGGAGTATGATTCTGATTTAGCACCTATATCAACATTGTCAATTTTTACTTCTGGAAAAAAATCGTAAGATCAGAAGGGAGATTTTTAGCTTTGAACCTTACTTCTCAAATAGGTTATACTTGATGTGTATTAGACCATATAATGTCACAGATAAATACATAACACATATTCTTTATATTCCAGTTATACCTAAAGATTTGGAATTAGAAACTTTTAATCTTTGCAATTCTTAAAATATTTTTTCATATATATATTCTTGGAAGAACATTAGGTAAAAAACTACATTTACAGTGGGCTGTTTGGGACTATGGCTACTGCTGTTCATTGCCACCCTGCAGTATGAGTTTACTCTCTTATACTATTAGGAGGACTTAAGTAGATTAATTTATAAGCATTAGCCAGAATATTTGGGAAAAAAAGCTAGAAGAGGTAGGATTGGGAGAGAGGCATAGAGTCTGGAAGACATTATAGTAACTGTAGATGTATCTTCTCTTATTGTGCAGGAATGAGTCACGTTGGCCAGCATAAAATATTACTTAAAACTATCTTATTTTTGCTCTGATATCATGTTCACTAAGTAACTCTACTTTTCAGTATTTCTGAAACAACACATTGATTTCTTTAAAAAAAAAAAAAAGCTTTATTGAGATATTATTTACATACCTTAAAATTTACTCATATATGTTGATTTTTTAAAATAAATATTTATAATGGTAAATTATTCAAATTCAGTTTATACACATTTAAATAAAGGAGTGAGCATTGTTGAGCTCGCTTAACTCTGGATTACTAATATGGCTGAAGATCCTGGACAATCTATTCATTAAGGTGGCATTCATAAAATGTGTTCCACAAATCCTGAGCATCTCGTTATTAATAGTGTTATGCCTCCAAAGGATTCATGGGCAAAGAAGTTTGGGAAACATTGTCTGAAACAAAGGTGAATTATTTTATTTTTTCTTGACTGCTTATAACCCTTAATATGCTAATGTATAATAAGCTCAAGAAGAATATATACTGTAAAGCATTTCCCAGAGATAGTTGTCCACAAAACCCTTACTTTCACAGAGCCTAGGTCACATGAGATGTGTCATTCCAAGAAATAGACTTTGTACACCAAATAGACTTCATACACTAAAATAATTTCATCTACTTAAGTCCTTTGGGTGGCTCTTTGGCCTTTTTCGGATAACCCCTGAGTATGTCTCTTTTTAGCCACCCTCAGATGTTTTATGCTGTGATTCTGTGGAGTTTTCTATTGGAAATTGGTAGCAGAAAGTGCTTATTAAATTTCACAAGGGAAAAAAACTCTCTTAGCAGTTAAAGAGAGTGAAATCTTAAATTCAGTAGATGAAACAAGTAATAGAGTTTGATGACAGTTTGCCCAGGCCTTTGTTCACTCATAAAATATTACTGTAATTTGGTGATTAGGAGCCTTTATGAATATACGTGACTGCTGAAAAATGTTCGTCTTTTATACAGTAACAACCAGAGGTATGATCGAGCATAGAGTTTAGGCAAGAGAACTGACTACTACGGTCTCTTAATCACATCGATTGTACTTAGTGGATACTTCCAAGTAGGAAGGGAATCTGGAATACGTGTTTGTGGATGAGTAATCTTTGTTTTCCTCATTTGAAAGCAAATTTAAATGCCTTTACTTTTTCCTTAGTTTTTTTTTTTTTTAATTTCTACTTAAGTGTTCTTGACATTTTACTGTACCCTTTTAAACTAATAACCAACTTAGTAATTTTTACTATTAGTAATAAGGGTTTTTATCTGAGTGGTGGGATTATGGGTGATTGTAATCTTCCTTGGTCTTTTTGGTATTTTCAAAATTGTCTATAATACTTAGAAATGCAATAAAATTCAAATAAAGTACTATATACCGTTACTACTTTAACTCGTGAAAAGGATGTTGTAAAAACTCTTCAGTCCTTGACGGTAAGGAGAACTGAACCAATCTTTATGCAGAAAGAAAGTAGGAGGAAAATTGGCCTGTCCATTAAATATATGTGTTTGCATTATAACAATGGGAAATTTGGGAGGAAGAAAATTTCTTGACAAAAAACAAGGCTTTCAATTTCCATCCTAAATTATTCATATATAATATTGGTGGGGGGGAATAATTGAGCAGGATTTCTTTAAATTAAAACATGTTTTATCTGAGGGAAATTCTCACTAATGTCTCTTCCTTCCTCTCTGAGCCTTTCCACAAATCCAATAAGAATATTCTCTTTACTGGGATAGAACTGGAGGCTAATAGCTGCATGAACTGGCTCTTCCTGAGTCACTCACATTACTCAGGGGGTTCCATTCATGCTAAAATAACACCTTGTAAGTCACGTGGAAAGAAGCTGCAGACTGAACAAACAAGCTGAGCAGTTCTACTAGTGAAGATCAACATGGGAAAGTTAGCAAGTCTTTGTTTTTCCCATCCTTATCCTTTATCAGTAAATAAACATGAGTTCTTGATATTCTTTTTCCTGTGGAGTCCCTCATTTGGACAATACTGTAGTCTCATTTTAAGGTACAAAATTCAGTGCATGCTTGGAGGATTACAGCATGGAGTCATGATATTCACACCAGAGATGAAAGGCCAGTTAGTAGTAGCTCCAGGGGTTTTTGCTGTCCCCTTGCTCAGTTTCTCTAGATTTCTTTCCTTTTGCTATACAATTGCAGTGTAAACAACCTTAGGGAAATTGTAATGTTTAGACTTAAAGTAAGAAGAAATAAAGATGGACCACTAGAGAACTGTAGTAATCTATTTTTAAATTGATATTGTGTCTCATTTTTATATATGTTTTAAAATAAAAGTAGATTATGTCTTAAAATTGCAGGTTTACTGTTTGGTAATTGAAAAACATTTTTTAAAAGACAATTTTTAATACAAAGGTAGATAATTTAGGAAGACAGATAAATAAAATGAAGAAAATAAGTTATCTGTGATCTCACCAGTCTTTTTAGATATGCGTCTGTATTTATGTCACACATATCTGTTTTATTTGTGTATTTATGCACCTTTAAAATTATATTGTTTTTAATTTTACATTTGCTATTTATAATTTAGCACACATTTTTCCATGTCATTATATACTCTTGTACAACATGTTAAATTGTTGCATATTATTTCATTGTGCAAAACTTTCAAAAACAAATCCTACATTATCGAATGAGATTTATGATATAGAGGTTACATGTAAGTTTTAGATCAGATAGCTGGAAATGTGAATCCCAGCTTCACCACTAATTTGTTATAAGACCTTGGAAAGTTAGTCTCAGAATTCCAGTTTTTTCATCCACAAATGGAATAATAATGCTTAACTCATAAGATTGGTTCAAAGAGTATGCAGAACCCAAGACGTCTGACACAAATCGTCCTGGGAAAGGTGTCATTATTAGCAGTGTGCACAAGTGATTGTTTCCCTGCATTGTCACCAACACTGGTGTTATCCAGGCTGACAGTGCACTACCTCATTTGTTTTACTTAAAAAAAACTGCCGCATTACTGCAATTAGAAGCTATATTTTAATTTGCAGGATATGTTTTTGTATCAAAAATTACAAAAAAGTCTGATTCTTAAAAATCCCTTTAAAAATATTCATTATAGCTTTGTAATATATATAGAAAGCAAATTTTTAGAATATATTAGATCATACTTTGCTGCCTCAATATTTTTCCTCATAATGTATCGTAATGAATTGCTGCTCTGAAAACCTGACTGCATAACTTTAAGAGAAATAGGAATAACCTGTGTAGGAATAATCTACTCAGAAACGAAGGCTGTATTGTTTGTTCATTGTATCCTCCTGCAAGTCAAGTGGTTGCACATAAAGAACAAGTATGTCGGCCGGGCGCAGTGGCTCACGCTTCTAATCCCAGCACTTTGGGAGGCCGAGGCAGGCGGATCACAAGGTCAGGAGATCGAGACCATCCTGGCTAACACAGTGAAACCCCATGTCTACTAAAAATACAAAAAATTAGCCAGGCCTGTAGTCCCAGCTACTCAGGAGTCTGAGGCAGGAGAATGGTGTGAACCCAGGAGGCGGAGCTTGCAATGAGCCGAGATCGCACCACTGCCCTCCAGCCTGGGTGACAGAGCGAGACTCCATCTCAGAAAAAAAAAAGGTATGTCACAGGATAGAAAAGACATACTCATTTATGTATTGGGGAGTCCAATATACAAGAGGGTTTGGAGAAAGCATGAGTCAGAAGTTGAGTTGTCTAGTACCTAAAAAAGGGCTCAGGCACACTACAGAAAGCTTTCTACAAGAGAAAAAAACTAAAATGAGGTTTTCAAAATTGTTTTATTTCAAAATATTTTGTAAAACAGTATTCTTAACCTGATAGCAGTATGGTAATACCATGTAAGAAAGGCAGACTTAATCAATTAAAATTACTTTTGGCAGAGGGTGAAGAGAGAACTATTGTTAAATTGGCCATTTAAGATTAGAAGACAATAGCTGAGCTAACTAACCAAACTGAAATATTATCTCATTCTCTTTGTTATCATTTTCAGTAGATAAGCTCACTCTAATAGAGGAAGTCCAGACTGACATGAAGGTGAAAATATTTGTTCAAGTCCATAAGCTCAATCTGATTTTTTTTTACTAAAGGAAAATATAGTTCATTGTTAAAAGCATTTCTAGGTCTTTAATTAGCTTCTTGTTAAAATGAAATCACTTTAGTTTACTGGAGGGGAGGAGAGGGCTGCCTCAGAGTTTGGCCAGCCCCAACCCTGTCCCTCCCTGCCAAGGACAAAGCCGGGACCTTGTGTCTGAGGATCAGGGGAAATGGTTAAGAAGGAGAGGAAAAGAAAATTGCTTTTCCAGCTTTTTCAACTTCCTATGTAGCCTATAGAGAAAAGCAAGAATCCTTTTGGGAGGAAATAACAAAAGTGCTAACAGTAGATAGATGTATGAAGCCTGCATCCCTGCAGTGTACTGGAGCTCTTACCGTTATAATGGCCTTTATCGGAAGGCCAAATGCACATTTACTATAAACTGGTCCTATCTTCCTGGGAGCCTCTCCCCTTCAAGTCATTCCTTGGTTCACTTCCTTCTCCTGCCAGAAATATCAAAGTCAGAGAAGGGGATAAAAGCTGTAAAAGTCCAGCTGCCTTGTTTCCTTTTCCTAAGGCACAGCTGAGGTAGCCAATTAGCTAAGAGGTATTCATAAAGACCTCAAGAAACAGTTAATTGAAGAGTGTCAGGTAATAAGGTAAGCAAGCCTCTTACAAAATCACTTGCCACTGTTATTATGTCTAAAGTGCCCCACTTCAGCAGAAACCAAACCAAAAGAGGCTCTAAAAAATTTACCTTAAAATTCTGTCCAGAACCTTTTCATTGAACATAGGTTGAATGTCTAATGTGGGTTTGCCTAACCACACACTTTGATTTGTCAAATATTTAATTCCAACAATACTTCATGACCTCACTGTTCACTGCCATCCACATCTCCAGTAATCACAAGCATAGCAGATATTGATGCCATAGCTCTTAATTGTCTTAGGAATTAAGAGATGCGGCATCAATACCTGCTAAGCTTGTTGATGAAAATAATTGTTAAAAAGAGTTTATCAGGGCTGGGCGTGGTGGCTCACGCCTGTAATCCCAGCACTTTGGGAGGCCAAGATGGGCAGATTACGAGATCAGGAGATACAGACCAGCCTGGCCAGCATGGTGAAACCCTGTCTCTACTAAAAATACAAAAAAATTAACAAGGTGTGGTGGCAGGCCACTGTAATCCCAGCTACTTGGGAGGCTGAAGCAGGAGAATCACTTGAAACTGGGAGGCGGAGGTTGCAGCGAGCCAAGATCACACCACTACACTTCAGCCTGGGTGACAGAGCAAGATGCCATCTTAAAAATAAAAATAAAAAATAAAAATAAATGTAAAAATAAATGTACAATTAAGTTTTTATTGACTATAGTCACTCTGTTGTTCTAACAAATAGTAGATCTTACTCATTTTTTGACCATATTTTGTATCCATCAACCTTCCCCATTTCCCACCCTGCTCCTCTCACTACCCTTCCCAACCTGTGGTAACCATCATCCTACTTTTATTTCCATGAGTTCAGTTGTTTTAATTTTTAGCTACCACAAATGAGTGAGAACATGCAAAGTTTATCTTTCTGTGCCTTGCTTATTTCACTTAATATAATGACCTCTGGTTCCATCCATGTTGTTGCAAATGACAGGATTTCATTCTATTTTATGGCTGAATAGTATTCCATTGTGTATAAGTACCACATTTTTTTTTATCCATTCATCTGTTAATGGACACTTAGGTTGCTTCCAAATCTTGGCTATTGTTAATAGTGCTGCAGTAAACATGGGCATGCAGATCCCTCTTTGATACACTGATTTCATTTTTGGGGGGTATTACCTAGCAATGGGATTGCTGTATCATTTGGTACTTCTATTTTTAGTTTTTTTGTGGGACCTCCATACTGTTCTCCATAGTGGCTGTACTAATTTACGTTCCCACCAACAGTGCATGAGGGTTCACATTTCTTCACATCCTCTCCAGCATTTGTTATTGCCTGTATTTTGGATAAATTTTAACTGGGGTGAGATGATATCTCATTGTAACTTTGTTTTGCATTTCTCTGATGTTGAGCATTTTTTCATATACTCGTTGGCTCTTTTTATGCCTTCTTTTGAGAAATGTCTATTTAGATCTTTTGCCCATTTAAAAATCAGATTATTAGAGATTTTCGCCTCTTTCATCTTAACTAAGCACTTATTACACATTGTGGCCATAACTTTTGCAGTATGAGGTGTGACAGCAAAACTATCATGAATTTCTTTTCTTTTTCACAATTTCATGCATAGAAGATTCATAACAGTAGATATAAGCATACAATTTTTTTTTCTTTAAATCAAGAACTTTCACCGTTTCACTTAAAGGAAACACTTTATGGCTTTTCTTTGGCATATCCGAATTGCCAGCATCAATACTCTTGTGTTTGGGGGCCATTATTAAGTAGAACAAAGGCAGTTTGAACACAAGCACTGTCATTAAAACAGTGAATTGGATAATTGAGGAGGCTACTTAAGTGTCTAATAAGAGAGTCAGGTCTACAGCATGGGTACACTAGATAAAGGGATGATTCATGTCCCGGGTGGGAAGGAGTGGAATGGCGTAAGATTTCATTATGCTACTCAGAACGGTACACAAAGTAAAACCTGTGAATTGTTTATTTCTGAAATTTTCCATGTAATGTTTTTGCACTGCAGTTGACCTTGGGTAACTGAAACCATGGAAAGCAAAACCAAACCTAAGCGGGGACTACTGTATCAAGGGAATGTAGCATATGAAAGGGCACAGGAGTCTGAATCTGAAGCACCTCTGTTACCTGCTAGCTGGAGGATTTTGAGCAAGTCATTCCGTTTCCCTGGGTCTATTTCCAGGGTTATTATGGGACCCCATGGCTATTGGAATCATCTCAAAGATCCCTATTTCTCAGGCTAATTGCAAACTGTGATAGTGACTTTGTGATTGGGATAACTATGTAATGAAAATTTGATCGTGACTATTTTCCATAGGCTTCTATTTTGTCACTAGCTGTAGATAATTAGGGTTTTCTATATATAAGTCATGTCATCAGTAAACAGAGACACTTCTTGAATTTCTGCCTTTCCTATATGGATGCCTTTTATTTTTATTTTGCCTAATTACTCTGGCTAGGACTTCCAGTACTATGTTGAACAGAAGTGATGAGAGTGAGCATCCTTATTTTGTTCCTGATCTCTTAGAGGAAAAGCTTTTCACCTTTGAGTATAATTTAGCTGTGGGAAAAGGGAACGTTTTGAAGCTTATTAAAAAACAGTCCAGGTTTCAGTTCTCTGGTGATGGATGGATGATTGGATATATATAAAATATAGACACATATATATGAATATATGGATGGCTATATCTATATATGTGGAGAGAGAAAAAGAGGGAGATGATGACATTTATTGGTGAAAACCAACCAACTTGCCCTTCTGTAACATAATTCAGAAAGAGTTCTTTGTGGAGTACCGGATTTGGTGAGAATTTCGATAGCTTTTTTGTTATAACGCTTTTGCCAACTGCAGCAATTGATTCAGGTTTTTCTCGTCTTTTACTGTGGTTGAGGGAAAATCTGTTGAGATTCATCATTTAAGCTCCCATTTGTTAGCCTTTTTTCTAGGATCTATGATTTGCTTTTTTCTAGACAAACCTTTTGTTTTCTTTTTTAGATAAAATGACCATTGCTTCTCTAAAGGAAGTATACAAAGAAAAGTTAAATTAGGCTGGGCGCGGTGGCTCACGCCTGTGATCCCAACACTTTGGGAGGCTGAGGCGGGTGGATCACGAGGTCAAGAGATCAAAACCATCCTGCCCAACATGGTGAAATGCCGTCTCTACTAAAAATTTAAAAAATTAGTTGGGCGTGGTGGCGCACACCTGTAGTCCCAGCTACTCAGGAGGCTGAGGCAGGACAATCACTTGAACCCAGTAGGCGGAGGTTGCATCGAGCTGAGATCATGCCACTGCACTCCAGCCTAGTGACAGAGTGAGACTGCGTTTCAAAAAAAAAAAAAAGAAAAAAAAAAGAAAAAATGTAAAATTGAAGGCATTGTAATTTAATCTAGCTATATAGACTTAGAGCACCTGTACAACTTCTACAATTGTCAGTCATTTAAATCTCTGTGTGCTGCCTTTGGAACTTAGGGGATATAACTACTCTTACAGAAGGATATGCTGATTAAATAGATAATGCTTTTTAAATATTTTGAATTAAAGATATTTTAATGCATAAGTATACTGCAACTCATTTAAACAAATCTACTTGGTAGTGAAGCTATCTGATTGTACAGGAAAAAATATTGCCCTTATGATTTAGAATAGTGCTGTCCCATATGAGCTACAAATGTGAGCCAAATATATATATATATATATATATATATATATATTTTTTTTTTTTGAGATGGAGTCTCGCTCTATCACCCAGGCTGGAATGCAATGGCACGATCTTGGCTCACTGCAACCTCCGCCTCCCAGGTTCAAGTGATTCTCCTGCCTCAGCCTCCCATGTAGCTGAGATTACAGGTGAGTGCCACTCGCCCAGCTAATTTTTTTGTATTTTTAGTAGAGATGGAGTTTTGTCATGTTGGCTAGATGGTCTTGAGCTCCTGACCTCAAGTGATCTGCCCACCTTGCCCTCCCAAAGTGCTGGGATTACAGGAGTGAACCACTATGTCCAGCCCAAATATGTAAATTTTAAACTTTAAACTTTGGCCTGTGGACTTTTGAGTTAAGGCTGAAGTGAGTTAAGACTTTGGGGGACTGTTGGGAAGGTATGATTAGTTTTGAAATATAAGGACATGAGATTTGGGAGGAGCCGGGGTGGAATGATATGGTTTGGCTCTGTGTCCCCACCCAAATCTCATCTTGAATTATACTCCCATAATTCTCATGAGTTATGGGAGGGACCCAGTGGGAGATAATTGAATCATGGGGGTAGTTTCCTGCATACTGTTCTCGTGGTAGTAAATAAGTCTCACCAGATCTGATGGTTTTATAAGGGGTTTTTGCTTTCACTTTTTCCTCTCTCTTCTCTTGTCTGCCACCATGTGAGATGCCTTCCACCTTCCACCATGATTCTGAGGCCTCCCCAGCCATGTGGAACTGTGAGTCCATTAAACCTCTTTTTCTGGAAATTGCCCAGTCTCGGGTATGTCTTTACTAGCAGCATGAAAATGGACTAATACAGCTGGATATGAAATTCTTGGTTGTAATTTTTTTTCTTTAAGAATGTTGAAAATAGTCCCAAGTCTCTTCTGGCTTGTAGGGTTTCAGCTGAGAGGTCTGCTGTTAGCCTGATGGGAATCAGTTTGTAGGTGACCTGCCCTTTCTCTCCAGTTGCCTTTAATATTTTTTCTTTCATTTTGACCTTGGAAAATCTGATGATTATGTCAGATTTTCCTGGGAGATGATCTTCTTGTGTAGAATCTTGCAGGAGTTCTCTGTATTTCCTGAATTTGAATATTGGCCTCTCTAGCAATGTTGAGGAAGTTTTCGTGGATGATATCCTGAAATATATTCTCCAGGTTATTTGCTTTCTCCCCCTCCCTTTCAGGGATACCCGTGATTCATAGATTTTGCCTATTTACATAATCCCATACCTCTCAGAGGTTTTGTTCTTTCTTTTTTAATCCTATTTTCCTTATTTTTGTCTGACTGTCTTATTTCAGAGAACCGGTCTTCAAGTTCTGAGATTCTTTCCTTAGCTTGGTTTATTCTGTTTGTACTTGTGATTGCATTGCGAAATTATTGTGTTGTATTATTAAGCTCTGTCAGACCCATTATGTTCTTTTTTATACCAACTCTTTTGTCCTTCAGCTCCTGTATCACTTTATTGTGATTCTTATTTTCCTTGGATTGGGTTTTGCCATCCTCCTGAATCTCAATGATCTTTGTTCCTATCCATATTCTGAATTCTATTTCTGTCATTTCAGCCAGTTCGGCCTGGTTAAGAACTCTTGGAGAACTGGTTCGGTCATTTGGAGAATATGTGACAACCTGGCCATCTGAGTCACCAGAGTTCTTGTATTGGTTTTTTGTCATCTCTGTGTGTGGGTGTTCCTTTAACTGCAGTGTAGAGTACAGCCAATAGACTTCTTTTCTGGATGTTTTCAGAGGGCTGAGGCTTTGTGTAGCTGTGCTTTTTATTTGAAGCTCACTTATCTTTGGTTTCAGCGGAAAATATGTTAATAAGGTATTTTTGGTATTGAAACTTTGGGGTGTGATCCAGTAGGTGACACTTAGGCTTATTGGTCAGTTGGTTGACTCTTGCTCAGTTGTGTGGTTTCCCTATGTTTCCTCACAGTTGCAGCTGTGTTCCCTCTCAGTGCTCTGAAAGTGTGGGTTCCACTCCCCCTTGAATGCTGGTTGTAGTTCATGACTTGGCACTCCTGGGCTGCCCACTGCCAGTCTGGGGGTGATCTCAGTGTTTATGTTCCTTCCCCAGCTTAGAAGCAGAAGAGGAAGAGATCTTAGTAGTGGTTGTGGCCAAGGGTCATTTGCTTGACTCCTGAGGGCTCCACCCCAGAGTGATATAGGTCAGCAATCATTCAATGCCGTCAGCCCAACATGGAGGGTTTGTACAGGGCCCAAGCCAGGTGTTCCCTGTCTGGTGATGAGCTGTGGGATGTGTGTGGGACCAGTGGGAGACAGACTAGTCTCCTCTCCTTGGGTCAACTGCAGCTTTTTGGAGGTATGGATAAGGCACTTAGGGTCTTTGCTCCTTCATTGGTCCAACGGTGGCAAGGGCAGTTCCACTGCAGAGGCAGTGGCAGAGAGGCTTTCAGTTGCCCTGGAGGCTCTGCCAGGGAGTTGCTGAGTTGGTACTGGTTCGATAGCTGTGGCAGGGGATAGCTGGAGGCCCAGACCTGGAGGACCTGCCTGATGAGGACATATGGGAATGGGCACCTACATAACAGTCTGGCCACTTTCTGTAAGACTGCTGCAGTATGCTTGGGGCCTACTACAGTCCCTAATCACCTCAGATTTTCCAGAACTTGGGGGTCTCACCAGCAAAGGCTGTAAAACAGCAGAGATGGCAGCCTGTCCTCTCTGGGAGCTTTGTCCCAGATAGGTACAGACCTTTCATCAGCCGAAAGGCACCTGTAGGAAGTGGCTGGAGACCCTGATTGGGAGGTCTTGCCCAGTGAGGAGGAACGGGATCAGCACCTGCTTTAAAAAGCAATCTCTCCACATTTTGGTAGAGCGGTTATGCCATCCTGGGGGTTCATTTCAGCCCCCAGTCACCTCAGACACTCCAAAGCCCAAAGGCTGGAATGGCTAAGTTGCCCAAACAGCAAAGATGGTGGCTTGCTGATATGGTTTGGTTGTGTCCCCACCCACATCTCATCTTGAATTTCCACGAGTTGTGGGAAGGACCTGGTGGGAGGTAATTGAATCATGGGGCAGGTCTTTCCTGTGCTTTTCTTGTGACAGTGAATAAGTCTCACGAGATCTGATGGTTTTGAAAAGAGGCTTTCCCCTGCACAAGCTCTCTGATTTTTTGCCTGCTGCCATCCATGTAAGATGTGACTTGCTCTTCCTTGCCTTCCACCATGACTGTGAGGCTTCCCCAGCCACATGGAACTGTGTCCAATTTAACATCTTTCTTTTGTAAATTGCTCAGTCTTGGGTATGTCTTTATCAGCAGTGTGAAAATGGATTAATACACCCACCCCACCCTGTGGGAGTGCTGTGCTGGGGGGATTCAGATCTCTGTCCACTAGAGAGCTTGGGTGGGGGTATCTGGAGGCCCCTATTGGGAGGTCCTGCCCAGTAGGGAGGAATGGGATTGGCCACCCAGTTAAAGCAGCAGTCTGTCCACGTTTTGGTAGAGCAGCTGTGCTGTGCTGGGGGATCTCCTTCTGCCCCGGGTTGGCTCAGACTCTCCAAAGCCTGAAGGCTAAAACAGCTAAGGTACCTGAACAGCAAAGATGGTGGCCCACCCATTCCCCTGGAAACTCCTTCTTAGGGAGGTGCAATGCTGCTAGTGGTAGCTAGCTGGAATTCCAAGCCAGTAGGTCTTATCTTGTGAGGTGCCATGAAAATGGGGCCTGCAGCCTACTGCTGCTCAGCCCCCAGTATTCAGCCTCTTTCTTAGGGGTACGTACAAGAGTCTAACCTCCCTCTTTGCCAGAGCTGCAGCTACTTTTGCCAGAAAGCTCAAGTATCTAAGCCTCCAGCGTCTCGACACGTGCCTGAGTGGCTGCTTTGCCAAGATTCCATGTAACTCTGTCTGTCAGACTGAAGACAGAAGACCCTGGTGGAGTGGGTTCACAAGGAGATCTGATGCAAGGGTTGCAAAGATCTGTGGGAGAAGCATGGTTTCCCAGGGTTACTCATTCACTTACCACTTCCCTGGGGAGAGGAGGATACCCTGTCTTCATGTTGCCCCCAGGTGACCATTATCCTGTCTTGCTTTTCTTCATTCTCTGTGGGTTGAGTTGTTTCCTTGATTAATGCCAGTACGAGTACCTGGAGGTTTCAGTTCAAGGTGTTGTATTTACTTGCCCTTTCTGTTCCTCTCTATGAGAGCCATGCATACTAGCTGCTTCTAGTCAGCCATCTTGCCGACTGCCCTTACATTCTTCTTTCATTTTAAGTCTTTGAGATCTAATGTGTATTTCACACCTGCAGCACATTTCAGTTCACACTAGGCACACTTAAGTGCTTAATATTCACATACAGAGATTGGCCGCATGTGGGACAGTGTGGATTTAGAATTTAGAGCTTTTTATTCTTATTATAGCAAGCGGATGAGCCATCAAAGGAAGTCAGAGAGCAAGTTTTTTTGTTTGTTTGTTTGTTTTTGACATGGTTTGGCTTTGTGTCCCTGCCCAAATCTCATGTTGAATTGTAATACCCAATGTTGGAGGTGGAGCGTGGTGAGAGAGAGTTGGGTCATAGTGGTAGATTCCTTGCAAATGTCTTGGGCCATCCCCTTGGTGATAAGTGAGCTCTCCCTCTGAAATCTCACACGACCTGGTCATTTAAAAGTATCTGGCACCTCCCTCCCCTACCCGCTTGCTTGCTCCAGCTTTTGCCTTGTGAAGTACCTGTTCCACCTTTGCCTTCCACTGTGATTGTAAGTTTCCTAAGGTTTTCCCAGATGCTGAGCAGCATCATGCTTCCAGTAAAACCAGCAGAACTGTGAGCCAATTATACCTTTTTTCTTTGTAAATTACCCCATCTCAGATACTCAAATTTTTTTTTTTTTTTTTTTTTTTTTTTTTTTTTTTTTTTGAGACGCAGTCTTGCTCTGTCACCCAGGCTAGAGTGCAGTGGCATGATCTCGGCTCACTGCAACCGCCTCCCGGGTTCAAGCAATTCTCCTGCCTCAGCCTCCCAAGTAGCTGGGATTACAGGCATGTGCCAGCATGCCCTTCTAATTTTTGTATTCTTAATATATTGAGACGAGGTTTCACCATGTTGGCCAGACTGGTCTCAAACTCTTGACCTTGTCCCAAAGTGCTGGGATTACAGGCGTAAGCGTCCGCACCCTGCGCTCAGATATTTCTTTTTTTTTTTTTTTTTTTTTGAGACAGAGTCTTGCTGTGTGGCCCAGGCTGGAGTGCAATGGCGTGATCTCAACTCACTGCGAGCTCCGCCTCCTGGGTTCACACCATTCTGCTGCCTCAGCCTCCCGAGTAGCTGGGACTACAGGTGCCTGCCACCACACCTGGCTAACTTTTTGTATTTTTTTAGTAGAGATGGGGTTTCACCATGTTAGCCAGGATGGTCTACATCTCCTGACCTCATGATCTGCCTGCCTCGGCCTCCCAAAATGCTGGGATTACAGGCGTGAGCCACCGTGCCCGGCCAGGTGTTTCTTTATAGCAATGAAGAATGGCCTGATACAGTTTCTTTATTTTTCTATAAGCTCTTGTTATATGGTTCACTTATTTCAAATTTTCTGATGACTTTCAGACCAAAATAGGTTATTCTGAAAGACACAGTGAGAGCAGCAACTAACTAGGATGTAGGCAGTTTTGTTAAATAGAGGAAATCTGTCCTGTAAGGAAAAAGAAAAAAACAATTTTCTTATGTGAAATTACAGCCTAAAATAGGATTTATCATTGCACTTCGTTTGGTTACTCTTCAGTTATGGACATATTTTATTAAATAGTAATCTTAATTGGTTTATGAGGAAAATATTCTATGTCATATATATAAAACAAATATATTTTATTGACTAGTAATCTTAATTGGTTTGTGAGGAAAATATTATATGTCTGTATATGTATATATATAGAGAGAGAGATATCAAATATTTCAGAAACTTTCTTCTGAATGGGGCCTCTGAAAGAGTCTGGCCAAATATTCTGTAAATTCAAAAACTGAAAATATCAGAAGGTTTGTGAATTGTGTTTACATTGAATAACTCCAGTATTCAAAAATATTTGTAGCCTATATTATATGGTATAAATATTTCATATGATGCCATTATCAAAATGTTTTAAATTTATCCATGTACCTACCTAACTAGTATACTTTCATTACTGAAGTTGAAAAGCTTTAAATCATAGAGCTGTTCTAAGAAAATCTCTAAACTGAGACATACTTTGAGAAGAATCAGTACAGAAAATTTCCAACATTTTTCCAGTCTCTCCTTTACTGATCCCACCTCCCATGTTAAAAAGCAATACATCAAAAAGTCTGTTTGAGTATACCTTTTTATTTAAGATAATATTTACACTGGGAATTTATAAAAGTTTAGGTTAAATTACATACAGTTCTCAGTACATATTTATTTTAATGACATGACTTTGATGCTCAAGCAACTTATTACTAGTATGTAAAACGAACTGGATCACACAAATGTACATTAGAGTTTGCTACCTTGTAAACCCTTTGTGAGGCTCTTCCTGCTCTCTTCCCAGCCACACTCTGGGCTCCCCAGGCCTTCCTCTCAACCTCACAGATCTCTGGCACTAATATCAGCAGAGGAAGGAGTGGAGATGAGGCTAAGTGGACTAAAACAATGGGGAAGGGAAGAAGACAGAGCAAGCAAAGTACCTTGTGACCTTAAAATAATGAGCCATGTTTTCCTGTGTGTCTAGTGAACTGTCTCTAAAGACAATTCAAAAAAAGAAGCTATAAAAATGTTGAGAATAAAAGCAACATCCTTGTGATTAAAAGCCTGCCCTACCGAGTTTGCTGCTTTGAAGCACAACACACATTTGAATGTAACTGAAAAGAAAATTTCAGCATATTTAGAAGGTAAGAAACGCCAGGTGAGGTGCAAAACTGCCTTACAACTTGACAATTATTGTTTATAACTTATATTTCAATCTTTTAAAATAGTTGATAAAAGACATAATGTTCTCCCTTCCTCACATTTATTATCAAGATAATGAGGAACTTCTCAGCCGAGATAGGAATGAATTTTTTTGATTCAGGGCGAAACCCTGCTGTGTGCCTCTAAATTTTCAGAATTTTTCAGTATTTTTGCCATTGAAGCAACAGTAGTGGATGAGCAAAGAGTGAAAATTTCAATGCAAGTGAGATTTCTAAATGGCGATGGTAGACCAGGATAGCCATGGAAGATAACATATTTGCAGGTTCTAGGGATTTGGATGTGAACATTTCTTCCTTCAAAAAATGTTCATATCCAAATCCCTAGAACCTGTAAATATGTTACCTTCCACGGCAAGACAGACTACAAATGTGATTAACGTAAGGATCTTGAGACGGAGAGATTATTCTGGATTATCCAGATTGGCAAAATATAATTACAGATATCCTTATAAGAGGGAGACAAGGGGGCCAGAGTCAGAGAGAGGAGCTATGCCAACAGAAGCAGAGGATGGAATGATGCTCTTTGAAGACGGAGAAAGGGGGTGTGAGCCAAGAATTGCAGCAGTCTCTAAAAGCTGAAAAAGGCCAGGAAACAGATTTTTCCCTAGAGCCTCTAGATGAATTTTACCCTAAGACACATTTCAGACTTCTGACTTCCAGAACTGTAAAATAATAAATTTGTGCTGCTTTAAGTCACGGAATGTGTGGCATTTTATCACAGCAGTGATACAAAACTAATACAGCAAGCATTGCAGAGCATGAACGCAACATATGCCTCAACCCTCTGCAGTTATTTTTTTTCACCAGCTATAGTTTTCATCCTCATACTTATCATAATCCCATTGCCAATAACAGGAAGCACTAACGATGTAAAGTTCATCATATGGGTAAAACAAAATATATTTGTACTATAAAGACAGCCTATCAGCAAGTAAAACTTTCCATTTATCAAATTCATTTAACTAAAACTTATTGAATAAAGAAGTGACCACAGCCAGGTGCTGTGGCTCACGCCTGTAATCCCAGCACTTTGGAAGGCCGAGGTGGTGCGTCACCTGAGGTCAGGAGTTCAAGACCAGCCTGGCCAACATGGTGAAACCCCGTGTCTACTAAAAATACAAAAATTAGCTGGGCATGATGGCAGGTGCCTGTAATTCCAGCTACCTGGAAGGCTGAGGCAGGAGAATCACTTGAATCCGGGAGGTGGAGGTGGCAGTGAGCCGAGATCGTGCCATTGCATTCCAGCTTGGGCAACTGAGTAAAACTCCGTCTCAAAAAAGAAAAAAAAAAAAAGAAGTGACCAAGACCAATAAAAATTCCCACCCAGTTGGAATTTACATTCTAATGGGAGACATGGGAAATAAATACATTACACAATTTTATATAAATATATGTTTTCTGTGGGAAATGCAAATACTAGCTGATTCTGGAAAACTAAATCAAGTGTCCCTTCATAAATCCAACTTCCAGTTTCATGAACCCTTTACTACTGTAAAATGTTTTTTCCTCGGGTATTCAGGTAAAACCTCCAGGGGTTCTTCAAGGCCTGCCATTTCATTTCACATCAATTTTCTCAAATTTTATGGGATAATCACTGTGAAAAAAACATTTAAAATGGTCCATTTTCAAGGCATGATAAATCTAAGTACTGGCAGCCAGCCTAAGGATGTAAAAAACCACACAGCTCATGCACCTGGAAAGTCACGATAAGCGAAGAGACTGTAAAGGAGGGGTCAGCCCATAAAAGGGAAGAAAGTTCCGTTATTGGGAAATCAAAACTTAAGCGGGGAAGGGGGTGGGGGGGTATAACCTTATAAGGGGAATAATAAAACTTAGGCTTTGTCCGGAAAGATTGTAACCTGATAGTACTCAACCAGTGAGGAACTGGGGGAGGGACTTGCATGCTAGGAGATAAATTACCTGCTGTAACTGCCCTGGGTATGCCTGCCTACCAGACACCCAATCTTGCAAGACCTCTATGCAAAGCCTTGCTTCCATTGTTCTTTGTGTCTCCAAGTCCATTCTTTGAGTTTGGACGGGTGAATGTGTTTCTCACAATCACTTTCTAAAGAAGGCATAAATGAATATTACTGCCATTCTCCAGCCTCTGTCCCTGTGATCCACCTCTAGGCTACATGCCATGTTCTGGCCAAACAGAAAAGAAGGTTGAACTCCAGGGAATAGAAAAGCATGGTTAACTAGAAATATGGCCAGTAACACCCAAGCCCTGTTAGTATGTTCCCTTTGCATTACTTGTGGATAAAGCACTTTTCAACAAGATGTGGAAGTATAATTTTCTTGTATTTATGCCTGAAGTTATTAACCAGTAATTGTTCCAAGTGACTTTTTTTGAATGACATTTAATGGAACTATACAGGTAGTTTCATAGTATCCCCCATGTTTTTACTCAACTGAGGAACTATTTACAAGATCAGACTCCAAGCAGAAAATAAATCTGTATACGAAAAATGATTTAGAATTCAGAGATATCCTGCATTCCTTTCTCTCCTTTACCCCTTACATTCCGTTCATCAGCATCTTCTAAAATTTTACCTACAGAAAATCACTTGATCAGTCCATTTTTTTCCATTTCCATTATTATAATGCTAGTTCAAGCCACCATCATGTTATACTTGGACCTGAATGGACCTCTCACCTCTCTGCAATCCATTCTTCAAGAGCAATCACAGTAATACCTTTGATTTTATTAAATAATATTGAAAGTTCAGTAAATACAAATAATTTTACAGCAAACATCAGTGTTTTCACTACCTAGAGTTTACAAATTGTTAATAATTTGTGTTTACATATGAAGTGGTATTACAAATATGATACCAGAAATGGACATTACAAATACAGTGATGTCCTTTTTATTCTCCTCCTCATTCCCATAGTCTAGAATTAATCACCACCTTAAATTTGGTGTTTATCCTTCCAGGCTGTTTTTATACTTTTATTCTATATATGTGTTTATAAGTGGAATATGGAATCGTTTTATATCCTTAAAAATTACATAAACGGTATCATTCTCTACCTTCTTTATTCCATTGAACATTACTTAATTGAAGGCTATCCCTGTTGATTCTTATAGATCCTGTTTTTTTCATTTTAATTACTGTGTATTGTGTTCCACTGTGTGAATACCTCATTATTATTTCAATTTTCATACAGATTGATATTTAGTTGCTTTATGTTTTTCTCTACTACAGTGCCCCATTGAGCTCACTGGTGACTTTTTGTGCACATGTATACGACTTTCATTACCTAGATATAGAATTGCAAGATCATAAGGAATGCACGTTTTCAATTAGATCTTCCCAAAGAGGTTGTGCTGACTTACACTCTCACCAGCTATGAATCCTGGATTCAGTATTTTCAAACTTTAAATTTTTCCTAAGTATTGCTTTAATGGGATTTCTCTGATGACTAATGAGATCATATGACAACTGGACTTTCTTTTATGAATTACCTTCTTCATATCTATTGCCCATTTTCTATTGTATTATTTGTCTTTTGGAAGTTTTATTTTGCAGATATCTTCTCTTAGTCTAAGCCTCATCTTTTCATTTTGTAGAAATTTAAAGGGATTCTTGCAATAACTTTTAATGGCAAAAACAACAGTTACTTTTGTACCAACCTAATATAAGGTATTATTTGTTATTTGAAATTTTTAATCAAGGTGATATTTAAACACAAATTAGATAGTAGTACTAAGGTTTTATTAAAATTAAACAATAACCTTACTATAAATCCTGTATAGTTTGTAGTATATTTTGGAATATAATGGAGGATGAACCTATCATTCCCAACAGTCCCTAGAATAATGCTTTGCACATGGCGGGTATTCAACAAATATTTGTTGAGTAAATAAATGATTATTTTTGTTACTGTGATAAAATTCTAACTTAAGAAACTTATACCCAGTGTTAGATAGTCAAGATTCTGATTCTGAGAGTGATCAAAACAGTTAAGTAGCACATGTCATAGAGGTTTTTTAATGGGGTTTCCTTCTTTGTAGATATACAGCACATCATATAAGTCCCACAGTCAGGCTTACCTCAGCTACAAGGATTGAGATGTCACACAACGACCTTTGCAAGAGAAGAAAAGGTTACAAAACAGAGGAAATCTGGGTTTCAGAACAATGGGAGAGTGCATGTAGAATAGTGGCTAATTGCATGGATTCTGCAGTCAGACCAATCAGGCTTTAACCCTGGGTCTTCTACTTGTTAGCTGGATAACCTTGGATCACCTACCTTCTCTAATTCTCAATTTCAACAACTGCAAAGTAAGAAAAATAATGTCTCTCTCATAGCATGCCATAGAGATTAAATGACCTAATGTATTAAAGCATCTCCATAGTACCCAACACCAAAGTGTTCAAAAATGGTAAAGGTTAGTGTTATTAAATGGAAGTTATTATATATTCTCAGAAATTATATAATGGCAATGCATCAATTTTAAATTTTAATGGCATTTAAACATTGCATTATGGGTATAATGTATTAAGGAATGCCTTTTCACTATAAGAACAAATAGCCTCAGATGATGTACTTCCTATTTTGATTTCTAGCTTCCATTGATAATTATTATAGACTTCGACAAATTTCAGGTATTGTTGCCTAAGCCTTTTGTTTTTAAAAATGTTCATATCTTTATTAAGACTTTGTATATAATTTTATAATACATAAATGTGATTATATACCTGCTTTCATAGTGAATTTTTAAAAATCTCATCTCCTCTCTCCCTTCTTCAACCTCCTTACATCCCATTCCCATGATAATTCCTGTTACAGCCTAGTATGTATCCTTACATTTTTTCTCTTGATTTATGTAATTCGATGCAGAACTATTCATACATATATTTACATATATTGCAAATACAGGGTTTTAAAAATAATTAATTTTAAAGATGGGGTCATATTATAAAGCAGGTTGCTTTTCTCACCCAACATTACCTAGGGGAAATACATCCAAATCATTTCGGTAGAACTTGAATTCCTGTTTTTGATGGCAGCACAATATTCCATGATTAGAGGTAGCATTATCTATTCAGCAATCCCTCAACTGTTGATTTTGTTTCCATTTTTTGGCAATGTAGACACTGCTACAATAAATATCCTTACATGCCTTTGTCTACTGATGTGTTTACTTCTTTGGAATAGATTCACAGGAGTAGGATTACTAGGTTGGAGGAGGACATGTGCATTTTACATTTTAATAGATGTTGAATCTTTTCCATTAACAGCAGGAAATATAAAAACACTTTAGGTCACTTTTATAGAAAATGTCACTTGTGTACAACGGTTATGTAGCAATAAATGTAACATCTTTTAAAAAAGAGAAAACAATAAATTTCTGGTAAGGAAGTTCTAAAGAAAGAAGCAATCCATTGGGATATGCCCTCCTTTAAAATTACTGTTATTAGAAAGTGGAATTTGGTAGGTGATTGGAGCAGGGGCAGGAGGCTTGAAGAAGAAAGAATACGGAAATAGAAATCTTTCCAAGTTCACTTTCATCAATAGTGACTTTCCTTTCCATAATAGTGCTGTCCTAACACAGGATGTCTGATCATCTTAGTAATACACAATTGTTTGGCCGTTACACACTTTTCCTTCCAAGCTCATTGGCTGCTTTTTCTTTTTGGCTAAATGCTTTGTGTGCAGCATGCTGATAAATACCACTTAAACATTTTTCACTACTTTTCTGTGGTAGGGAGTGGAGGAAGGGGAGAGAGTTCCAAGAACAAGGGCTTTTTGTGATATACCGATGATGCTATCAAGTCCTTAAACAAGTACGTAAGAAGTCTTAGCAGAGTTAATTGCTCAATTCACTACTTTTATAGTACATCTTTATAGGGAGCAGAATAAAATACCATGATTTACAAGTTGGAATGAAAAAAGCACTTCATAAAACATATTTATCAGGCCATTCCTGTTGATAGGAACACTAATAGAGGCTAATTTTTAAAAATTTCTTCATTAGTAATTTCCATTAAGAAATATTAGTCCTGTACATGGTAGATATAAAATAAGTAAAAATATTAACATACTTAATCTGCATATTTACTTTAAAAATGTGGTAGAAAAGTAAAAATTGGGCCGGGTGCAGTGGCTCATGCCTGTAATCCCAACACTTTGGGAGGCCAAGGCAGGCAGATCATGAGGTCAGGAGTTTGAGACCAGCCTGACCAACAGGGTGAAACCCCGTCTCTACTAAAAATGCAAAAATTAGCCAGGCCTGGTGGCGGCACCTGTAATCCCAGCTACTCAGGAGGCTGAGGCAGGAGAATCGCTCGAACCCGGGAGGCAGAGGTTGCAGAGAACCGAGATCGCACCACTGCACTCCAGCTTGGGTGACAGCGCGAGACTACGTCTCAAAAAACAAACAAAAAAACAAATTGGCTAGAAGGAAACTATTCAAAATGCAAAAGGCTTAAAACTGTGAAACCTCCAGCCTGCAGATCAGCAGGAAAAAAGTCTGATTAATCCATGACCAAATGAACTAATTTAAAAGACACCATGAAAATGAAATTTGAAACAAAATACCTATGAAATTTTAAATTATTTTAAGAACAAAACTCTCCCGTATGTTTCATTAAACATGAAAATACATTTTTTAAACATAAATCTGTCTAAGTATTATTAGCTTTCTTTCTCAACACATCGAGAAACGTAGGCAGTGAGATATTGTCTGAGTTTCTTATCAGTTGTATTTTCTTATTTCTTGAATCACAGTTATGCTTAAGACAAGAGCATTCTGGCAAATATTTATTGTTCTAAGAAATTTGTCATCTTTTTAAAGGACTGCAGAAACTCTATTTTATTTTATTTTTTAAAAAAACCTAATTCAAATTAAGCAGGCAATGTGTTCATGAAAAGGAAGAGAGATTCTCCCTCAATTCCTAGGGAAAGTCAGGGGCGGGACACAGAATATTCTTTTACAGTAACATTGGGATTGTCTTTTCTCATCAGCTCTAGGTTTAGACAAGCAGTGGGCCTGGTCTTTATCAGGTTTCCACTGAAATGAAGAGAAGCGGGTGAAGGTAGAGACCAGGCATATCTTCCAGCATGGGAGTGACTAAGAAGTGCCATATCTCTTCTTTTCAGCCTAAACCTTCAAAGAGGCAAATTATTACAGGGTAATTTAAACTATCAAGCTAAGAAAATGCACACACACAAAATACCTAACTGTCAAAGGGCCGATTCACAACTTGGTCACTTAACTGGAGGAGAAAAGGAATCTTTGGAATTAGAATAAACAGACACATCTACAAATAGTTTATTATTTCTGCCAGAACTCCAAGTGGTTTCCCAATAATTTGAAGAATCTTCTGAGAAGGGTGCTCTGGAAATCCAAAGCTTATCTAGCAGAAACTCAAATTCTACACAAACCAAATAGATTCATCTTCCTCCCTAACCTACTCCTCTGCTTTTGACTTCTGTTTCTGTGTGACAGAGCCTGGTATCTGTGTTCTATTTGTATTATATATTCAGTTATTCTGTGTTCCCAGAAAAACTGGAATGCAAAATCCTTACTGAATTTGCTCTTTAATAAAAACTATGGGCCAGGCACGGTGACTCATTCCTGTAATCCCAGCACTTTGGGAGGCAGAGGTGGGTGGATCGCTTGAGCCCAGGGGTAAGAGACCAGTAAGGGTAATGTGATGAAACCCTATCTCCACAAAAATTACAAAAATTAGCCAGAGCGTGGTGGCAGACACCTATAGTCCCAGCTCCTCAGGAGGCTGAGGTAGGAGGATTGCTTGAGCCCAGGAGGTGGAGTTTGCAGTGAGCCGAGATTGAGCCACTGCACTCCAGCCTGGGCAACAGAGCTAGACCCTGTCTCAAAACCAAAACAACAACAACAGCAACAAACCTATGTAATATAAGTTCTCCACACTTCATTCCTCATTTGTAAATGAGGAATCAAACCTTGTAGAAAGAATAAAGAACATGGAAACCAGAAATATCTGTTCACACCCAAGTCTGCCATTTACCATGTGTGTTGCCCTGGGAAATGTTAAGGGTCTCCTAGTTCTTATATTCTTTGACTTACTGATTTATCTGATGATGTTTCCATATTTGTTACTATATCAAAGAAAGTTAAATATTAACAAGAGCCATAACATTAGCAGACACTGATTGCAGAGCATCTACATAATGTGGGGAAACAAAGAGAGTTGAAAGACTCCTAGGAAAGTGTTTTAATACACTTCACTCTACACAGCCATGTTCTTGCCCACCCATGACTTTGCCTGTAGCTGCCTCCACCTCAGCTTTCTCCCTACCATCCATTTATTTATATTCTATCCATACTTCAAAGGCCAACTCAAATATTTTCCCCTCACTGAAACCTCTTATGAAAATTTCAGTGAACATTGAACAATAACTGAACTTTCTAAATAAGTAATATTTAAATTCATTATGTATTTCCATGCTCAGCGATGTACAAGATACTTGTTTTGTTTTGTTTTTTTGAGACTGAGTATTGCTCTGTTGCCCAGGCTGGAGTGCAGTGGTGCGATCTCGGCTCACTGCAAGCTCTGCCTCCCAGGTTCACGCCATTCTCCTGCTTCAGCCTCCCAAGTAGCTGGGACTACAGGCGCCCACCACCGCGCCCAGCTAGTTTTTTGTATTTTTTAGTAGAGACGGGGTTTCACCGTGTTAGGCAGGATGGTCTCGATCTCCTGACCTCGTGATCCACCCGTCTCGGCCTCCCAAAGTGCTGGGACTACAGCCGCCCGCCACCACGCCTGGCTAATTTTTTGTATTTTTAGTAGGGATGGGGTTTCACCACATTAGCCAGGATCTCGATCTCCTGACCTCATGATCTGCCCGCTTTGGCCTCCCAAAGTGCTGGGATTACAGGCGTGAGCCACCGCGCCCGGCCTTATAACATACTCTTTGTTTCACATGCATGACGTGTATTTCAATTATTTATTGTTTTATTCATTTGCAGTAAACACTCACTGAAAATCTACCACATATTCTGTGATCTTGGACATTATTTATGTAAATTTTTTTTGTAAAATGGGAATAGAAATTGCTGTCTTTCAAAGTTGAGGAAGATTGAATGAGATAACATATGTGCAAGTGCCTGACCTGTGTTGTGGCATAAATGTCTGTTTTTCTTTCTTGTTTATAAACAGGTAGTTTCTGACAATTATTTTAAAAAATGAACTGCTTAACTTGTTCTCAAGATTAGGGATACTCTATCTAGAAAGCAAGTTTTTCATGTGCTATTTTGTAACTAGCACTGTCATTTTTTGAGTATTTCAGTATCTAGTTGGAGATGTCACATGAAAGAGTTTGCTAACTTCACTAATATTAATAGAATTTCATGGTTAAATGTTTGGAATGCTGGGATTTAAAACCAGTAAGGCATTTCCTTTTTTTCTCCCCACCCGCTTCAGTGAGGTTGTTCCATGCATTTGTAATACAGTTAGATTGTTTTGTCACATTCTGTATTCCGTCCTGAGATCCTCTAGCCTTTTAAATAATTTTTAAATTTTGCATTAAGATTTACTTTTTTTAAGTCGATAAATGCATAATGTCTTAATGTCGTGTATCTGTCATTACAGTATCATATAGAATAGTATCACTGTCCTGAAAATCTGCTGTGGTCTACTTATTTAGCACTCTCCTCAGATCCCTGGCAACCACTGGTCTTTTTTACTATTGCTATGGTTTTGCCTTTTCCAGAATGTCATATAATTGGAGGATTCAGGATGTGACCTTTTCAGTCTGACTTTTTGCATTTAGCAATATGCAGTTAAAATTAATGCATATCTATGCATAGCTTGATATCTCATCCTTTTTATCACGTAATAGTATCCTATTGTATGAATGTATTTGAATATTTTAAGAATAGCATCCTGTTCTTATTTCATGCATGCAACAGGTCATATATTTCTGATGTTAATATTAGTCCTTTAAAAATTTTTGTTATTTCCTTCTTCTTAGTAGTCTCTGCTTCCTCCAGGTTGCTTTTCTGGCTATTTTTGTGAACCTCTGCTTTAGAGGCTTCACTTTAAAAATCTGGTTGTCTTGGCTGTCCCTTTAAACGTGGGGCACCAAAAAGCTGACTGAGCGTGAGTTCAGTTTGTTGACTGTGAGCACCACAGTAGCAAAACTAGAGGAATGACTTTGTTGAACACATGTTAACATCTTCAGATTTATTCACTTGGGCTGGTCAGGTTCCCCAGAGATTCACTGATCTCTCTAGAGGATACACTTTTGACAGCTTTCTGGGAGCCAACAGAGCGACAAAGACCCAAGGTTTAAATCAGCCCAATCTTATTGCCCATGCTCTGTGGACCAGTGAACCTCTCTTTTACCCCCTCCAAAGAAAAGACTCCCACTCTTCTTGAATAGCTTGATTGAAATATCATTCACATAGCACACAATTTACCCATTTAAAGTATAAAATTCAGCTGGGCATGGTGGTGCACACCTGAAATCCCAGCTACTTGGGAGTCTGAGGCAAGAGGATCACTTGAGCCCAGGAGTTCAAAAACAGCCTGGTCAGCAATACAAGACCCCATCTAAAAAAGTGTATATAATTTAATGGTTTTTGTATATTTAGTCAGAGTTGTGCAACCATCACATCAATTTTGGAACATTTTCATCATCCCAAGAAGAAACCACATGCCCTTTAGAAGTCATCCTTCGCAACCAGTGCCCCCATCCTTCACTGACTCCCCACCTCCACCCCACTCCAGTGGTAGGCAACCACTACACTCCTCTCTGGTTCTATGGATTTTCCTAGTCTGGACAGTTCATAGAAATGGAATCATACACTAGGCAGCCTTTTCTGATTGGATTCTTTCTCTTAGCCTCTGTTTCTATGTGTGTTATAGAATGAATCAGTCCTTCATTTTTTTATTGCCGAAAAATACTCCATTGTATGGATATACCATATTTTATATATTCATTCATTATTTGATGGCTTGAGGGTATAGCTTCTTTTTGTCTATTATGAATAATGCTGCTTTGAAAAATCATGTACTGAATAAATTTTTGTGTAGACATGTTTTCATTTCTCTTGGGTATATACCTAGGAGTAGAATTGCTCAATCATATGCTAACACTGTGCTTAATCATTTGAGGAACTATTGGTCTCCAAAGTGGCTGCACCATTTCCATTCCCACCAGCAGCATATGAGGTCTCCATTGCTCCACATCCTATATAAGATTTGTTACTATCTTTTTCATTATAGCCACTCTAGTATAAATGAACTGGTATCACATTTTGCCTGTTTTTTTAAAAACATACTTTATTTTTGTTTATTTATTTATTTATTTTGAGATGGAGTCTCCTTCTGTTCCCAGGCTGGAGTGCAGTGATGCGATCTCCGCCCACTGCAACCTCCACCTCCCAGGTTCAAACGATTCTCCTGCCTCAGCCTCCCGAATAGCTGGGACTACAGGCGCATGCCACCACGTCCAGCTAATTTTTCTATTTTTAGTAGAGACGGAGTTTCACCATGTTGGCCAGGATGGTCTCGATCTCTCAACCTCATGATCTGCCTGCCTTGGCCTCCCAAAGTGCTGGGATTACAGGCGTGAGCCACCACACCTGGCCTTAAACATACTTTCAACTACTCCTCTTAATTTTAATTTCACCTTATCCGCAATTCCAAATGTACAAGTAGACACTAATTCATTGCTCTTTTAGAGGTTCTGCAGTGTAGATTGCTTTTCCCCCACCAATCACTTAGTACCATTTCTGTGTCTGCTATATTAGTTAACTCTGGTCTAACAATTTCTAGCTTCCAAAATATTGTGGTTTCTGTCTTCTATTTCATTTTCTTTGTCTTGTTGGTCTTATGTCCTTAAAAATTTCATGGACTTCATTTTAATGAATTTTGAGAAAGAGAAGTAGCTAGTGCATATGATTAATTCATTCTCTCTAAACTAGAAGTTTATTTTCATTTCTGTCTGCACTGTGAAGTTGAGTTTTTTTATTTGAATTTTTTTAAAGGAGAATAAGGTTTAACACATATTTTTCTGAAAGGGGTAATCAAGGCGTAAGTCACACTTGAGTGAAATGTTACTTTTGGAGAGAAATGAACACAGAAGCATACTTGTATTATTTATAATGGTTTGTCTCTCTTGTGATCACTTAAAGTTATATGAACATATCTTGCATTGTTTTCATCTTTTAAATTAATCACTGGGACATTATTATAAGCTTCATACAAGTGATGGCTATTAACTTCATTTTTAAAGCTTTAACAATAATAATACATAGTAATATTTATTTTTTACATACTGTATCCCGGGCACTGTGCTGAACATTGTACACATACTATCTCAAATGTGAGGTAAGTACTTTCAAAATACCATTAGAGGTGAGGAAGCTGAGGCTTAAATCTCTGGTGTAACATGCTAGGAATGAAATGGTGAACTTAGGCGTTAGTATTTGCTTTTCTGATTCCAAGGCCTCATCTCCTAACAATATTCTGTACTATGCTTGGAGAGACCCCATTTTGATTGACTTATAGACAGGCCAGGTTGGCTAATTCTGCCATAGCATGAATTGTTTGTCTATGTGTTTGTATATTGTGCATGGGTGTGTAGGTGGTCTTAATATGTATCTGTATTTTAAACTAAACACATACATGTAATTAAATAAGTTTTTCCTGCTTGCAGATTGTCCTTATTTAAGCTAGATTAATCCAGGTTGAAGGACAGAAGATTATCCATAATTAACACCATTAACTTAATGAGAACTGGGATGCCAGTTTTAGAGGTCAACTCCAATATGGACTTTCCAGTGTAAAAAAAAAAAGTACAGCATAGATTCCATGCCTCTAACTTAGAGTATTTTGCCAAATGCAAGAGAAAAAAATAGCTCCTTACTTTAAAAGAAAGTTTCTCTTTTAAGTTGTCTTTGTGAAATTCCTCATTACAATTGTTTTTGTTTGTTTGTTTGTTTCTACATCTGAGAAGGGCTGATTGCTCTCTCAGAGGGAGGCTGTGGGTGAAAAGATGGTACACACAATCTAACATTCTTTCCAGGTTAATTTTGTTCTCCGTCTCTTACCCAGTTCACTGAAGTGATTAACCGAAAGAGCTTTCAAGTCAAAGGAGAACCTATTACAAAGTCCCTTGGAGGTTTAGGGGGAAGAGTTCATGGGCTATGGGCTTGGAATGTTCCAGGAACAGTGAGGAGGCTATGGTGCATAGAGTGCAGAGGGCACAGGGAGGGCAACTTCAGACAAAGCTGGAGAGTCTGGCAGGATGGCTTCTGTATGGGACTGCAGCCATGCCAGGAGTCACAATACAGAGCTGATGAGGAGGCCTTGAGTCACAAAGGGTGGGGGACTTCCATGTGGTCTGGAATTCAGCAGCTATTACTTTATCCCCAGGGAATCAAAAGGGAATGATTTGGACCTGAGTTTCTAGCAGTTTTGTGAGTGGTGTTTAGAAGTCAGAGGAGTGTTTTGTTATTATACAGTAACATGCCTGTATTCCTGACTGGTCTGGCAGGATATCTTGAATGTCATTTATGAACACATGCACAGGGATATTGTAAATCTTATGTGCAAAACACAGCCTCTATTCGGAGAGCTTTTCAGTTCTAAGCCATCAGTGCTAACAGCACTGAATTGAACAAGTCCTGCTTAAGTAGGAACTAACTGAGCTGCCTTTATTTGGTTTTCCAAGATATCAAAATCAAGTTCTTCAAACAGGAATGGCTACTAAATAGCATTTAAAGGCTCCATATTTTATGTTTCAAATCAACAAACATTTATAAAAGTAGCTGCTGGAGATGCAGAGATAAATATGACAGGATTCCTGCCCTTGGCGAGTCCACGGTTTAACAGTGAGAGAGAGAGATGGGCAAACAGTTATTCTACAATAAAGCATGGTAGCTTCTCCAGTAGGAGTATGATTCCACTTTTTCTATGGGGGCCACAGGTTGTTGATGCTTTTTAACCTGTGAAATGTGTGCGTTGTAGTCGATGATGATAATATTATTAACAGCTATCATTATCAGGAATTATGCTAGATGTTTTCTCAAATTATACAAAACAGCAACCTTGAACTTGTCCTAGTCTCCTCCCTCTGTGCCACCTCTAACAGTCATTAAAGTTAATATTTTCATCACTTTAACATTTGTAACCCTCTCCATCTCTGATGCTGCTGTAGCCTTATTTCAGACTTTCATGATCTTTAAATGCCACATTGCAATAATCATCTATCATATGTTTTCCTGGCTTTAATCTCTACCAATTTAACATATTATTGCTCTCAGACTAATCTTCCTAAAGTAGAAATTTGATCATGACATTCCTTGATTTAAAACCTTTTATTTCAGCTGGGCACGGTGGCTCACACCTGTAATCCCAGCACTTTGGGAGGCCGAGGCAGGCGGATCACAAAGTCAGGAGATCAAGACCATCCTGGCTAACACAGTGAAACCCCGTTTCTACTAAAAATACTAAAAAATAGCCGGGCATGGTGGCGGGTACCTGTAGTCCCAGCTACTCGGGAGGCTGAGGCAGGAGAATGGTGTGAACCGGGGAGTCAGAGCTTGCAGTGAACCGAGATCGCGCCACTGCACTCCAGCCTGGGTGACAGAGCGAGACTCCGTCTCAAAAAACAAAAAAACAAAAAAACCTTTTATTTCTCATTGTTATAGACCTTGGTAGGGAATACCAAGTCTGGACCTAGTTTGTATAAAGCACCTTGTCTCTGGCCCACACCCTTTCTCACTCTTATTTCATCCTTGCTCAATTGCTTACGTTTCCTCTTAACATGGTGATATAGTTTGAATGTTTGTCACCTGCAAAGCCTGTGTAGAAATGTATCCTCAATGTTGGAGGGTGGGCCTAGTGGGAAGTGTTTGGGTCATGGGGACAGCTCCCTCATGAATGGCTTGGTGCCCTCCCTGTGGTTATGAGTACGAGATCTTATTGTTTAAAAGAGACTAGCATCTCCACCTCTCTCTCTTCCTCCCTCTCTCACCATGTGACACAACTGACTCCCGCTTTGCCTTCTGCCATGATTGTAAGTTTCCTGAGGCCCTCACCAGAAGTGGATGCTGGCACCACACTGCCTGCACAGCTCAAAGAACCATGAGCCAAAATTTAAACCTCTTTTCTTTACATATTACGAAGTCTCAGATATTGCCTTATAGCAATGCAAATGGACTAACACAGGAAATTGATACTAAGGAATGAGGTGTTGTTATAAAGGTAACTGAAAATGTGGAAGCAGCTTTGGAAATGGGTAATATGCAGATGTTAGAAGCCAGAGAACTCAGAAGAAGACAGGAAAATGAAGGAAGTTTGGACCTTCTTAGAGACTTAAGTTGTGACTAAAATGCCAATAGAAATATGAAGACCAGGTTAATGAAGTCTCAGATAGAAATGAAGAAGTTATTGGGAATTAGAGTGAAGATCACCCATGTTATGCCCTAGAAAAGAACTTGGCTGCACTGTGTCCATGCCCTAGGGGTGAGTGGAAGGTTGAACGTAAGAGTGATGACCTAGGATATCTGACAGAAAGTATTTCTAAGCAACTAAGTGTTCAAGACGTGGTATGGCTACTTCTAACAGCTTGTGATCAGATACGGGAGCAAAGAAATGACTTAAAGTTGGAATTTATATTTAAACAGGAAGCAGAGCATAAAAGTTTGGAAAATTTGCAACCTGGCCATGTAGTAGAAAAGGAAAGAGGATTTTCAGGTGAGGAATTCAGGAGGGCTTTAGAGCAACCTCTTGCCAGAGATATTTGCATGACTCAAAGAGAGTCAAGTGCTAATAGTTAAGACATTGGGAAAAAGACCTCAAAGACATTTCAGAAAGCTTCAGGGAAGTCCCTGCCATCACAGACCCAGAGGCCTAGAATGGAAGAATGGTTTCAAAGGTCAATCCCAGGAAGCTACTGCCCCGTACGGCCTTGGGACTCTGTTCCCTGTATCCTGGATGCTCTGACTCCAGCCAGAACTCAAAGGGTTTCAGGTACAGCTCAAACTGTGGCTTCAGAAGGTGCAAGCTGTAAGCCTTGGTGACTTCCATGTGGTGTTAAACCTGCAGATGTGTGAAACGCAAGAGTGAAGGAAGCTTGGCAGCTCCCACCTAGATTTCAAAGAATGTATAGGAATGCCTGGATGTCCAGGAAGAAGCCTGCTGCAGGGGCAGCGCCCCCACAGAGAGCCTTTACTAGGGAAGCACCAAGGGGAAATGTAGGGTTAAATCCCCCACACAGACTCCCCACTGGGACACTGCCCAGTGGAGCTGTGGCACAGGACCACCACCCTCCAGACCCCAGAATAGTAGAGCCATCAGTAGCTTGCACCCTGAGCCTGGAAATGCTGCAGGCCTTCAACTCCAACCTGTGAGAGCAGCCACAGCCTACAAAGCCACAGGGGTAGAGATGCCCAAGGCCTTGGGAGCCCATTCCTTGCACCAGTGTGCCCTGGATGCAGGACTTGGAATCACAGGAAATTATGTTGGAGCTTTAAGGTTTAGTGTTTGCCCTGCCGGGTTTCAGACATGTGTGGGGCCTGTTGCTCTTTCTGTTGGCCCATGTTTACCTTTTGGAATGGAAACATTTGCACTATGCCTATACCACCATCTTGGAAGTAAATAACTTGGTTTTGATTTTACAGACTCATAGGTGGAAGGAAAGTGCCTTGAGTCTCAGATGAGATTTGGACTTTTGAGTTAATGCTGAAATGAGTTAAGACTTTTGAGGACTATTGGGAAAGGATGATTGTATTTTGCAATGTGAGAAGGACATGAGATTTGAGAGACCAGCAGTGGAATGATAGAGTTTAGATATTTGTCCTCTCCAAATCTCATGTTGAAATGTAATCCCCTGCTGCAAGATGTTTTGGTCGTGGGACAGATCCTTCATGAATGGCTTGGTGCCCTCCGTGCAATAATGAGTTCATGCAAGATCTGGTTGTTTAAAGGAGACTGGCACATCCACCTCTCTCTCTTTGCTCTCTAGCTCACTGTGTGACACGTTGGCTCGCCCTTGCCTTCTGCCATGATTGCAAGCTTCCTGAGACCCTCACCAGAAGCAAATGCCAGCATGCTTCCTGTACAGCCTACAGAACCATGAGCCCAAATTTAAACCTCTTTTCTTCATAGATTGCCCAGTCTCAGATATTCCTTTTAGCAACGCAAACACACATGGTATATTATTTCATACTTTTTTTTTTTTTTTTGAGACGGAGTCTCTCTCTGTCCCCAGGCTGGAGTGCAGTGGCGCGATCTCGGCTCACTGCAACCCCTGACTCCGTGGTTCAAGCTACTCTCCTGCCTCAGCCTCCCAAGTAGCTAGGATTACAGGCATGTGCCACCATGCCCGGCTAATTTTTGTATTTTTTTTTTTTTTTTTTGAGACGGAGTCTCGCTCTGTCGCCGGGGCTGGAGCGCAGTGGCCGGATCTCAGCTCACTGCAAGCTCCGCCTCCCGGGTTTACGCCATTCTCCTGCCTCAGCCTCCGGAGTAGCTGGGACTACAGGCGCCCGCCACCTCGCCCAGCTAGTTTTTTGTATTTTTTTAGTAGAGACGGGGTTTCACCGTGTTCGCCAGGATGGTCTCGATCTCCTGACCTTGTGATCCGCCCGTCTCGGCCTCCCAAAGTGCTGGGATTACAGGCTTGAGCCACCAGGCCCGGCCTAATTTTTGTATTTTTAATAGAGATTGGGTTTCACCATGTTGGCCAGGATGGTGTTGGTCTCCTGACCTTGTGATACCCCCACCTCAGCCTCCCAAAGTGCTGGGATTACAGGTGTGAACCACCATGCCCAGCCGGTTACTATAACTTATTATTTCATACTTTAATGTTTGGTTCAGATTACTGGTGCATTTTTCAGAAAATGCCCATCCCACCTCTTTCTTGCCCACTGCCATGATTCACCTGGGAAGCACCTCAGCTTTCAATATCTAGCTCAAGAGCCCCTTCTTGTATGTGGCCTTTTCTAAGTTGAATAAAAATGTAACTGTGAAGAAATAATGTCTGCTATGAAAAATTTCAAAAATTACCACAATTAATATCAAAGTAGACTTCAGAATAAGGAATATTACCAGAGATAAATATGGATATTAAATAAAGATAAATAGTTTAATTGACCAAGGTACATAACAAATGTGAAATCCTAGATATGAATAAACCTAACAAATGACCTTCAAAATACATGAAGATTGATAGAATTGAAAGAATAACTATAAATTCATAATTATAGGCAGAACCTTTAATACTCTGCTTTCAGAACTGATTAAAAAAAAAAGAGTAGAAAGGCAGTCAGTAGAGATATGTAGAAGACTTGACATGTATACCTATGTAACAAACCTGCAGTTCTGCACATTTATCCTAGAACTTAAAGTAAAATAAAAATAGAGAAACAAATAAATAAAAAACAAAACCACTCTGAACCAACTGTACCTAACTGAAACTTTTTACTTTTTTAGAGATAGGATCTCAACCTGTTCCCAGGCTGGGATGCAGTGGTGTGAACATAGCTCACTATAACTTCAAACTCGGGCTCAAGGAATCCTCCTGCCTCAGCCTCCCAAGTAGCTGGGACTACAGGTGTGTGCCACCATGACAGGCTAATTTTTAAAAACTGTAGAGATAAGGTCTTGCTTTGTTGCCAAGATTGGTCTTGAACTCTTGGCTTTAAGCAGTCCTCCTGCCTTGACCTCTCAAACTGCTGGGGTTACAGGTACAAGCTGCCTCATCAGCCCTGATTGAAAATTTTAAAACGGTCCATCAACAACAGGAGAGTACACATTATTTTCAAGTGCATATGGAACACATACTAAGATAGACCACATTCTGGGCCATAAAAGAAACTTTAACAAATTTAAAAGAACTGAAGTCATACAAAGTATGTTTTCTGATCACAAAAAAGATTAGACTAGAAATTATTGGCCAGGCACAGTGGCTCACGCCTGTAATCCCAGCACTTTGGGAGGCCGAGGCGGGTGGATCACGAGGTCAGGAGTTCAAGACTAGCCTGGCCAAGATGGTGAAACACTGTCTCTACTAAAAATACAAAAAATTTGCCAGGCATGGTGTTGCACACCTGTAATCCCAGCTACTTGGGAGGCTGAGTCAGAGCATTGCTTGAACCTGGGAGGTGGAGGTTGCAGTGAGCCAAGGTTGTACCACTGCACTCCAGCCTTGGTGACAGAGCCAGACTCCGTCTCAAAAAAAAAAAAAAAAAGAAAGAAATTATTTACCGAAAGGTATCTGAAAAATCCACCCAGATTTTGGAAACTAAGTAACACACATTTCTAAATAATTCATGGGTTAAAGGGAAACTAGATTAAATTTTGAATTAAACAAAAACGAAAGCTCAACATATCAAAATTTGTAGGGTGAAACTAAAGCAGTGCCTAGAGGAAAATGTGTATCATTACATAAATATATTTTACAGAAAATAAAGGTCTCAAATTAGTGATGTAAGTTTCTATCTTAAAAAATTAGAAAATAAAGAGCAAAGTAAGTCCAAAGCAAGCAAAAGAATGCAAGAGAACGATAACAACCAAAAACAGTTTGAAATTGAACAAAGTTAAAGGACTTCTTATTACCTGATTTCAATACCTACTATAAAAGTTATAGTAACTGGCTGGTCACGGTGGCTCACGCCTGTAATCCCAGCACTTTGGGAGGCCGACGTGGGTGGATCATTTGAGGTCAGGAGTTTGAAACCAGCCTGGCCAACATGGTGAAACCCTTTGTCTCCTAAAAATAGAAAAATTAGCCAGGCATGGTGGCACACACCTGTAATCCCAGCTACTTGGGAGGCTGAGGCAGGAGAATCACTTAAGCTTGGGAGCTGGAGGTTGCAGTGAGCCAAGAGCACACCACTGTACTCTAGCCTAGGTGACAAAGCAAGACTCCATCTCAAAAAAAAAAAAAACAAAAACACAAAAACGTTATAATACCCAAGACAGTATAGTATTCACAAAAGAATAGACACATAGGCCTGGTGCAGCGCCTCATGCCTTTAATCCAAGCACTTTGGGAGGCCGAGGCAGCAGAATCACCTTGAGGCCAGGAGTTTGAGACCAGTGTGGACAATATAAAGAGATCCTGTCTTTAAAAAATTAGCTGGGCATAGTGGTGCATGCCTGCAGCCCAGTTACTTGGGAGGCTGAGGTGGGAGGATCACTCTGCAGTGAGCCTCGATAACACCACTGTACTCCAGCCTGGGTGACAGTAAGACCTTGTCTCTTAGAAAAAAAAAAAAAAGACACATAGATAAATGGAACACAACAGAGAGTCTAGAAATGTACTCACTTTTGTGGCCAAGTAATTTTTGACAAAGGTGAAAAGAAAATTCAATAGAGAAAGGATAGTCTTTTCAAAAAATGGTGCTGAAATGATTGGGCATCCACATGCATGAAAATAAACCTCAACTTATACCTGACACCTTACACAAAAAATTAACTCAAAAAGGATGTTATCTAAGTATTAACATTATGAAACCTTTAGAACAAAGCATAAGAAATAATCTTTATGACCTTGTGTTAGGCAAAGATTCCTTACATATAACATAGAAGCACTATTTATTAAAAAAACAAATGGATAAATTATACTTCTTTCGAATTAAAAATGTTTGCTCTGCAAAAGACAGAGTTAAAAAAATGGACAAGCCACAGATTGAGAGAAAATGGTTGCAAATCACATATTTTGACAAAAGTACATAAAAGACTCTTAAGACTCAACAATAAGAAACAACTGAATTGAACAATAGGCAAAGAAGATAAATGGATGACAAAAAGAACATGAGAAAATACTCAATGTTGTTAGTCATTAGGGGAATGTAAATTTAAAAATCACACTGATTTATTTCTCTGCACACCTATTAGGATGACTAAAAAACAAACACACAAAAAGTGACCACAACAAGAGCTAGCAAGGATGAAGGATAACTAAAACTGTTTTTCTTTTGTCAGGTTTTTTTCCTGCAAACACTATGATGACTTACAGAACTTTTATATGTTCATGATGGGAATTAAAAAATGGCACAACCACAACAGAAAAGTTTAGGAGTTCCTTAATTTCAGCCCCAGGTATTTACCCAAGAGAAATGAAAAACATGCTCACACAAAAATATGTATGCGCATTTCTGAACATTAAATTATAAAGATGAATAAAGTTAAAGGGACTTTATTCATAATCACTCAAAACTGAAAATATTCCAAATAGTGAATAGATAAATAAACTGGTGAATAGATCAGCAAACTGTGGTATGTCCATAAAATGGCATACTTTTCAGGAACAAAAAAGGAACAAGCTACTCATACATGCAAATACATGAATTTATCAAATGAATTATGCCAAATGAAAGAAACCAGATTTAAAAAGCTATATTCTGTATGATTCCTTTATATGACATTCTGAAAAAAATCAGAACTATAGGGATAGAAAGCAGATTAGTGATTTCCTGTGGCTGTTCGTTGGGCGAGGAGATTTACTACAATGGGATTTAAGAAAACTTTTGGGGTGACAGATATTGGGGTGATTGGAGCACTTATTATACCAAGGTATGCATTTGTCAAAAGTTATGGAATTGTGTACTTATAGGGAGTGAATTTCCACCTCCTACCTATTAGGATTCCCACTATCCAAAAACAACATCATCATCATCATCATCAACAGCAACAACAACAAACCCCGAAAACAGCCAGTGTTGAAGAGGATATGGAGAAATTGGATCCCTGGTGCACTATTGGTGGGGACACAGAATGGAGCAGCTGCTATGGAAAGCAGTATGGTGATTCCTTTAAAAATTAAAAATATAATTGCCATATAATCTCATAATCCCAGTTCTGGGTAGATATCCAAAAGAATTAAAAGCAGGATCTTGAAGACATATGTGCATACTCATGTTCTTTGCAGCATTACTCATAACAACCAAGAGGTAGAAGCAACCTGACTGTCCATGGACTGATGAATGGATGCAGGAAATGTGGTATATACATATGATGGACCATTATTCAGCCTTAAAAAACAAAGAAATCTTGTCACATGCTACAACTAAGATGAACCTTGAGGACATCATGCAAAGTGAAACAAGCTAGTCACAAAAAGACAAATACTGCAGGATTCCATTTGTATGAGCTAAGTAGAATGGTGGTTGAAGGGGTTGAGGGAGGGGAAATGGGGAGTTGTTCAATGGATGTAGCATTTCAGTTTTTCGAGACAAAAACGTTCTAGAGGTCTGTTGTACAAGAATGTAAGTATAGTTAACACTACTGACCTGTACAATTAAAACCAGTTAAGATAGTAAATTTTATGGTATGTATGTTTTCACCACAATTTTCTGAAAAGGTGGTGAATTTTACTATATATAAATTATATCCCAACAAACCTTTTTGAAGAAAATGACCAAAATTCTTGATTTTATTTTATTTTCACAGTTTGCATTATGACTTTATAATTCTTCAAATCAAAAGGTGGAGTTTATGTTTCTGCCCCTGGATGCAGTCTTAGTGATATGAATTGATTTGGCCAACAGAATGTACAGTAGTAATGATATGCTAATCCTAAGTCTAGGCCTCAAGAGAACTTGTCTATTTCCACTCTATTGGATTTCTGAGCCTGCCATGTTAAGAAGTCAGGCTAGCTTGCTGGAAGGTGAGAGAGTTAAAGCTCTGCCAGCCTGGTTGCTACACAGGCAGTCAGCCCATACCTGAAGCTGCACTACCTTAATGGCTGACAATTGACTGTGAACACATGAGGGAGGTCCTCTGAGATCAGAGGAACTGTCCAGGGCAGCCCAAACTTCTCACCCACAGAATCATGAGCTACATAAATGATTGTCATATTAAGCTGCTACATTATGAGGTGGTTTGTTAGGTATCTATCGGTAGCTACCTAGAGGAAGGTTTCATAAATTAGGTGATATTTGAATTTTTTTTTTTTTTTTTTTTTGAGACAGAGTCTCACTCTGTCCTCAAGCTGGAGTGCAGGGGGGCGATCACGGCTCACTGCAACCTCCACCTCCCGGGTTCAAGCGATTCTCCAGTCTCAGCCTCCTGAACAGCTGGGATTATAGGCGTGCACCACCACACCCAGCTAATTTTTGTATTTTTGTAGAGAAGGGGGTTTCACCATGTTGGCCAGGCTGGTTTCAAACTCCTGACCTCAAGTGATCTGCCCACCTCGGCCTCCCAAAGTCCTGGGATTACAGGCATGAACCACAGCGCCCGGCCTGAATTGTATTTGAAGGAGGAATAGGAGTTTACTTTTTCTTTTCATATTATTTTATCATTTTTGAAGCTTTTTTTTTTTTTCAAGGCAGGGGAATACCTATTCTATCTGTGTTCTATCTATTCTATCTATACCTAGTCTGTGTTATCTGTGGCCACATGATCTCACAATGGTTGCAAAGACACCCAGGTTACTCCTTCTTTTAGACCATTGAGAGAAGGCATAGGATCATTCGAAATGAAGTACAAAGCTCCTGCCCTAAGGGCTTACAGTCTATCTGGAAAGATGCCACCTGTGTCTAGGAAATACCAGGAAAAGAAAAAAAAAGAAGTGTGAGAATTGGTGCTCTCTAGCCTAAAGGATACGAAAGCAAACAACTACTAGAACTTTATTGCTTGTACCACCCTTTGGTATTCAACAGCACAATGCCTGATTTTGTGATTTAACTTTTCCTGTTTTGATGCAGTGCCACCACACTGGGATTTTGTAATTATGAGCTTCAAAAGCTGAGACAACATCTTCTATTTCTGTGTCTCTTCCTACAGTGAATAATACATTCCTTGGCATTTCAATGTTAAAAAAAGAAAAAGTAAAAGAAAAATGCTGCAATAGCTGAGAGGGTTTAGAGTAAATGGGGTTTGGAGAGGGTCAGGTATTTTCCACAGCCAGGCCAGAGTGGGTGTTGTCACTTTAACTGTGGTGTCCTGGCTGAAGGCCAAAACTTAATTGTTGGTGACCCTTCCTTTTTTTTTTTTGAGACAGAGTCTCACTCTGTCCCCCAGGCTGGAGTACAATGGTGTGATCTCAGCTCGCTGAAACCTCCGCCTGCCAGGTTCAAGCAATTCTCCTTCCTGAGCCTCCTGAGTGGGACTACAGGCACATACCACCACGCCTGACTAAGTTTTGTATTTTTAGTAGAGATGGGGTTTTGCCTTGTTGGTCAGGCTGGTCTCGAACTCCTGACCTCGTGAGCCACCCATCTCGACCTCCCAAAGTGTTGGGATTACAGGCGTGAGCCACTGCACCTGGCCTGACCCTTCCTTTTCTGCTAGCCACTGTTATGTACAGCGGGTTCACAAAAAAGTTCATTAATGTCCTTAAGAAGTCAGATGGGATGGCTCTGGTGGCTCAGTGCCCACAGACCAGCAAAAGACAGAATGTCCAGGCTGTACTGTAGGTGGCTGGCACCCCATCTTCTCGGTCACTTCCTGGAGGCCACACTTTGTGTATCTGGATTCTGTTTCTTTTTAAAATTATCCTATATTACTAATTTATGAATTTAAAATGTTTCTAGGTATATAGTAGATATATATATATTTATGGGGTACATGAGATGTTTTGATACAGACATGCAATGTGAAAGCACATCATGGAGAATGGGGTATCCATCCCTTCGAGCATTTATCCTTTGTGTTATGAACAATCCAATTACATTATTTTAAAATGTACAATGAAGTCATTATTGCCTATAGTCACCCCGTTGTGTTATCAAATAGTAGGGGTTATTCATTATTTCTAACTAGCTTTTTTTTGTCCCCATTAACCATCCTCACCACCTCCCCTACCCTCCCACAACACTTCTCAGTCTCTGGTAACCATCCTTCTACTCTCTATCTCCCTGAGTTCAGTTGTTTTGATTTTTAGATCCTGCAAATAAGTGAGAACATGTGATGTTTGTCTTTCTGTGTCTGGCTTATTTCACTTAACATAATGACCTCCAGTTCTATCCATGTTGTTGCAAACGACAGGATGTCATTCTTTTTTATGGCTGAATAGTACTCTGCTGTGTAGATGTTCCACATTTTCTTTATCCATTCATCTATTGATGGACACTTAGGTTGCTTCCATATCTTAGCTATTATAAACAGTGGAGCAGCAAATATGGGAGTGTAAATATATTTTTGATGTACTTATTTCCTTTCTTTGGTGTATATACCCAGCAGTGGGATTGCTGGGTCATATGGTAGCCTGGATTCTGTTTCTTATTTGCCAGTGGATGTTTTAAAGTATACATCCTGTTGCCCTGCATCAACTGTCTCAAGGACATCCCCTCAGTCTTCTTCATTTTTACATATATGTTCATTATTTCTAAAAATGTTAAAATTATAGAAAAGTATAAAAAAAAATAAAAATTATGTTTTCCAACAACTCAGAAATAGTCACTTTTAACACTTTGATATATATTTGTCGTATATCTGTGGTGTGTATTTGAGTGCATATAAATTTCATTCTGTTTAAATTATTTTTTTTCCCAGTCAACAGTATACCATAAATATTTTTACATCTTTTTGTGTCAATCTGATTTCACCACAGTATTTAAACACTTGTCTGGAACTTCATTATATACCATGATTTTTAATAAATACTCCACTTTTGTTGACTATTTTGATTGTTTCTAGGCTTTGATTATTATCGACTATGCTTCTATAATGTCCTTATACACATATTTGGGGGTACATATATGATTTTGGCTTGGTGTATATCATAAAAATGGATTTTCTGGTGGGGCGCGGTGGTTTACGGCTATAATCCCAGCACTTTGGGAGGCCAAGGTGGGGGCAGATCATGAGGTCAGGAGTTCAAGACCAGCCTAACCAATATGGTGAAACCCCATCTCTACTAAAAAATACAAAAATTAGCCGGGTGTGGTGGCGCATGCCTGTAATTCCAGCTACTCAGGAGGCTGAGGCAGGAGAATCGCTTGAACTGGGGAGGTGGAGGTTACAGTGAGCCGAGAACGTGCCACTGCACTCCAGCCTGGGCGACAGAGCGAGACTCCGTCTCAAAAAAAAAAAAAAAAAAAAAAAAAATCGGTTTTCTGGGCCAAAGGATATGCATACAAGGCTTTTGCTTCGTGTTTGTGATGTTGACCTCTGGACATGTGATACCAGTATATAGTAGTATTATATAAGTTATTTTCCACCTCTTTCAGAAAAACCATTTTGTTATCTATTGGTATCGTTGTTAATTAGTCTCAAAGACTTTTAATGTTGTCTATAGTGTTTTTCATGTATTGAGTGCAAAAAGCAGGAAATAGAAAATGAAGAATCAGCCAAGAGCCTTGTTTGTTTGCTTGTTTGGTTTTCTTTATGGTTTTACTGTAAGTATGTCTGGAAAAATCAAATTAAATGGAATGAGCTTGACTCAGAAGGAGGCCCCTTTCATTTTCCTGAAGTGAATTAATGGAGCACCCATTAGTTATTATTTCAGAAGCACACCAAGAACTGACCACACTTCTCAGTGTCCCCAAACTATTCTTATCTGTGAAAGTTTCATTTCACATACTTCTGTAAGGTCTAGGTATACCCTGATGGTGTTTGTGATGTCCTACATTACTCTTGATCTACTTTTGAACTATGAAACAAAGGAAAAATTGGAGGTCCAGAGCTCAGGATTCAGATATTACCTCTACTACTCACAGCAGAGCAAGTAACTTAGCCTGGTGGAACTTCATTTTTCTTTCTTTCTTTTTTTTTTTTTTTTTCTTTTGAGACGGAGTCTCGCTCTGTCGTCCGGGCTGGAGTGCAGTGGCCGGATCTCAGCTCACTGCAAGCTCCGCCTCCCGGGTTTACACCATTCTCCTGCCTCAGCCTCCCGAATAGCTGGGACTACAGGCGCCCGCCACCTCGTCCGGCTAGTTTTTTGTATTTTTTTTAGTAGAGACGGGGTTTCACCGTGTTAGCCAGGATGGTCTCGATCTCCTGACCTCGTGATCCACCCGCCTCGGCCTCCCAGAGTGCTGGGATTACAGGCTTGAGCCACCGCGCCCGGCCTCTTTTTTTTTTTTTTTTTTTAAGACAGAGTCTTACTCTGTCACCCAGGCTGGAGTGCAGCGGCACAATCTCAACTCACTGCAACCTCCACCTCCTAGGTTCAAACAATTCTCCTGCCTCAGCCTTCAGAGTAGCTGGGGCTATATAGGTGTGCGCCAACACGCAGAGCTAATTTTTTGTATTTTTAGTAGAGATGGGGTTTTGCCATGTTGGCCAGGCTGGTCTCAAACTCCTGACCTCAGGTGATCCACCTGCCTTAGCCTCCCAAAGTGCTGGGATTACAGGAGTGAGCCACCGTGCCCGGCCCACTGTTTTTCGTTTTTTTTTTTTTCATGATGACAAACTTAAAGTCATCTCGTAGGAATAGAAAATAGCTTTTTAGTAGAAGCTCTTGGAATGTAAATTGAGAGTGAATGGAAAGATGAAAGAAAGTAAATTTATTAACATTTAATGAGAACCTTCCATGAACTAGGCGTAGTACCAAATGGTTTTATATTTTTAAGCTTCATTTATTCGTCTCAAAACACCTGGTAAGGAAGTATTTTTGCCATTTTACAGCTGTTGAAACTGAGCCTCAAAAAGACTAAGTAACTTGTCTCAGCCACACATGTGGCTAAGCCAGTATTTGAACCCAGGTCTGTTTGCAGACAGAACCTGGGCTTTTTCACACCTGCAAACCGGAAACATTAATTGGTTCTTAAGATCAGCATAGATGTGATAAAACCTGGGACAGAAATTAGTCAAGACTAGCTGCATCTGCCTTTTCCTGTGGTTGGTAGGAAAAGAAGGATAATGATTTCCTCAGGCATGAAGGTTGATGATGAGCAAAGTGTATACTCTCTAATGTCATAATTCATATTGTGGAGAAATTATCATCTGGATAAGTGTAGGGTCTCTGATCTCATTTTAGGTATTGTACATTCAATGGCTCTTTTCATTTTGGCCCATGTACTCTCTTTGCTCTTATGAGCACTATTTTTATCCCAATTTAATCCTGTATGTTTGTGTTTTTACACAGATTAGTTTCTAAATGTTATATATAATTTGCTTCTGAAACACCATTGCTCAATGACTATGAAATCCTTCTCATTACCAAAATCCTTCTATGCCAACTTCTTCAAGAAATTTGATCACCTTTAGATGAATTGTTAATGAAAATTAAAGCTATAGCCAGCAACATGGGTATCTTTGGGCTAATGGCCAACCAACAGGCCATCTGTGTGAAAGAAAACAGGCTAACAATTTTGGACTCTGGTCTCTTGGGGCTACGTTGAGCATTGACCTCACCGGTGCTCACTGAAATTAATTGCCTTTCAGGTTGTATTTTCTCATCACGGAAACCTTCTTTTCCCAATTCAAACCATGTGGGTTAAAATGAGAAAACAAAAGCCAAAACGGCTCCCCACACCCAAAAGCTTCTTCTGTCAGAGATCCCAGTAGCCCCGGGAGAGCTGTTAGAAGTCTGAGAAGGATTGGTCATCATCGCATACCATACATAGGTGGAGGGCTTGTTATTCTCAGTTTCCCGCCTATGAGAGGATACCCCTATTGTTTCTGAAAATGCTGACCGGGACCCACACTTCCAACAAAAATTCCTCTACCCCTACAGCAGCAGCAACAGCAGCAGCAGAAGCAACAGCAACAGATAAGTGTTTTGATGAATTGCGAGATGGATAGGGCTTGAGTGCCCCCAGCCTTGCTGATACCAAATGCCTTTAAGATACAGCCTTTCCCATCCTAATCTACAAAGGAAACAGGAAAAAGGAACTTAAAACTCCCTGTGCTCAGACAGAAATGAGACTGTTACAGCCTGCTTCTGTGCTGTTCCTTCTTGTCTCTAACTTGTAAACAAGACGTAGTAGGACGATGCGAATGGAAAGTCACAAACTGCTGGGTTTTTGAAAGGATCCTTGGGACCTCATGCACATCTGTGGAAACTGGATGGAGAGATTTGGGGAAGCATGGACTCTTTAGCCAGCTTAGTTCTCTGTGGAGTCAGCTTGCTCCTTTCTGGTAAGGTTTGGCTTTATTTTTTTTAAATTAGTATTTTTAAAAACAGAGTTAGTGACTTCTGGGTGCTCTCCCCAAATCTCATCAGTGCTGATTAACACTGTAGCAAAGGCACCATTTCTCTGTGAGTCTCCAGTCAATATGTGTGGAAGGATTGAAATGCAAAGTCTCTGTGGCATGAACTGATTTTCTTAGAGTTTGTCTTCTGGGTGATTGGCCCCTGTGTTATAAACTCGTTGAGGACCGATTAAATCATCTTATTTGAAGAGATCTCCTTACTATCATGCATTATTTTCCTGCTCCTCATTCTGCTGGAGTGTTTTTCTTACTGAATTTTTAAAGAACAAACCAGTTTTACCTACTTTAAAGAGAATCTTCAGTAAAAAATGAAAGTCATGTTGAGAAATACAGGGGCCCTATTAAGGCAGTGTATAGATTGTCACTGTTTTAAAGAGAACAAAAATGCTTTTCTGTGAAAAGATTTTATATTTATATCCTATTTTAAGCAAATTAATGAAATTGTAGGCTTTTTTTTTTTTTTCCTTGTAGTTAGGGTCAGGGAGATTGGGGCCATTAGAATTTTTGTTTTAGTTTTAAAAATGTTTGCCATCTAGTAATTCATAAAGGGTTTACTGGCTCAATGAAGCAAAAATTTAGGCAGTTACCAAGATCGTTAACACAGGAGAGTATAGAAGCCTGTTGTAGAGTGGAGGAAATGGTTGGCCAGTATGTTTGGATTTAGTGTGTTTATTGCTCAGATACTCCAGATAGTGGTGTGTCTCTGTGGCTCACTCAGCCTCTGTGACATAGGCAGAAGGCAGTATCCAAACCCCAACTACAGATCCCAAATACATTATCATTGCCATCAGTCTCTTTCCTTCAGTTTGAAAACATTCTAATTATAGTGAAAATTGAATTGATATTGGAGATAAATTTGGGAAAATTCACTAAACTTCATGGATATAGGCTATATTAATAGAATTTGATTCAAGTATACATAAGTATCTGCTATATTTTCTAGATGTTTGAAATATTTTAAATATTCAAAAAAAATCCAATTAAATAACAGAGTTGAATACAATTTGTTTTATAGCTCTCAACCAACATATTGAGAATTTAATAATATTTTTAAAAGTAAGAATGTGTAACACAAGTTGCTAAAAATTAAAGATTTTAGGTGGCTTCAGTATTTATATGGAAATTGTTTAAATAATGTTGACTTCTCCAATAATATGTACCTTTAAATAATTACCATGATTCCATTTTTGATTTTCTTTTTTTCTGAGGGCCATTATTTACCAGTGACATAAAATCTGAAACTGATTCTATACCAGGGATTATAGTGATGTGAAGCCCAGGTGTCTAGAGTTTCTCTGAGGTACTTTGTAGGTTAAGTAATACACACACAACGGTTTTCATTCACTTTTTTGCCCCTAAAGCAACTATGTTATAGCACTGTGCAATACAGGCTTAGAAGAATTGTCATCAAACAAAAAGGTCATGTGGCCAAAATAGTTGCTCCATGTCTAGACCTTAGATCCTTGAAAAAAACAGCACTGCCTTTAAAAGGGAGAGGACCAAGGAGAGGAAGTAGGTCATATTCTTGTTGGGAAGGGTGACACTAGCAACGTTAGTTTCTGAGGTAGGTCTGTTGTCTTGATTGTAACTTGCATTCCTAGTCTAAGCCTCCATGAGCCTGACTGCTCGAGGCTTGGTAATTGCAACGAGAAGAATCCAGCTAGATCATGTCCACAGCCATAGGAGCCCATTTCTCTAGTCAAACTCCTGGTAGACTACAGCAGTGGGGCAAGGCGCTTATGGCTTATAGGTTTATCTCTCTAGTCCAGTAGGTTGTTTCTCATTTCTTTTTTCTGAACCAACAGACTGAAGAAAGAAATGCCACTTTTTTTCAGTGAAGGTGGCTCTGGATGGCAGAGTTGCTGGCCCATAAAATGGCTGCAGGAGGTGTGTAGGTCTCAGAAGCTCCTCACAAATATTCCTAGATTCTGTTGCTTTCCTTTCTGACTTGAAAATCATTGCTAACTTCAGGTTTCAAACAGTTTCTATTATATTAGCTTTTCCCTACTCTCCTATCCTCATCAAACCAGGCTGCTCTCTTTAAAGAGTTGTATACATAGAAAACTAACAAAAAAATCACTGATTTATCATAGTATCTTCTACATGATCAACACTGATCTAATAGGAAGTCTTTAGTCTCATGCCTTCATACCCCTTTTACTGTGTCACTTGACTTTTTTTTTTTTTTTTTTTTGAGATGGAGTCTCGCTCTGTCGCTCAGGCTAGAGTATAGTGGAGTGATCTCGGCTCACTGCAACCTCTGCCTCCCAGGTTCAAGTGATTCTGTGCCTCAGCCTCTCAAGTAGCTGGGATTACAGGCACCTGCCACCGCCATGCCCAGCTAATTTGTTGTATTTTTAATAGAGACGGGGTTTCACCATGTTGGCCAGGCTGGTCTTGAACTCCTGACCCTAAGTGATCCACCCGCCTCGGCCTCCCAAAGTGCTGGGATTACTGGCGTGAGCCACCACGCCCGGCCTTGTCACTTGACATTTTAAATAACAACTGGATTCAGAGATAGCAGACATCTTGTCTGGAGTGGCAGAGGAAACAGTTGTAAGGTCAGGGAAGTGCTCCCAGATGAAACCTCCTTGTTAGGGCTGGTCTCGGAAGGCTAGTGTCAGGTCTGAGTAATCAAGGGTGGAGGTCTGGAAGCTGGGATCAGAGACACCCTTTGGAATTATTCTCAGAAGGAGGAGCTTGCTTTTTTCACAGATGCTCCCTTCCAAGCATTGTCTTCATTGTTAGGTCTCAGCATTTCCCTTTCAGCCCTGCCCTGGGAGAGCTTCCTGGAAGAGTCTGGTTCTTCCAAGGCGTCTCTCCAGGAGGGAAGGAGTCTTCCAAGTTCATCTCAAAGGACTATGTGATATTCTCTGGGGATTTAGGTGGGTGGGCTCTAAATTCTTCTGAAATTATCAGTTTGCCTCCTGAGCCTCTATCTCCCCAAAAGATATCTGTGTGATTGTATCACCTGCTTATTCTCTGTAGATGGCTTACTGGTGAGCGCACAGAATCAGGATTTAGAGTGTTCTAGGCTGGAAGGGTGGAAAACCAAAACAAAAAGATACTGTTTCAAAATAGACAAATGTCAAGTTCTGTGTTTGGGTTTAAGAAATAAATTATGTATATTTAATGTGGGAGAGACCCGGTTTGTTGAAAGTTCTTGTGAATGACACCTAGGTTTTGGGGATACACAAAACTCATGGAAGCCAACATATGCTCTGCTTGCTAAAAAGGTAATGTATAAACTGTAATGTGTTGCATTAGCAGAAATATAAAGTCCAAATCAGAAATGGTAATCACTTCACTTAAATCTACTGCTTAGAGCACATCCACGAAACACTGAAGACCTGAGAAATTTAACAGCAAACATAGCAGGCAAACTGAAGGAGTAAACATGGATTATGAAGTCAAAGCCCAAATTGGATAGCCATAAGCAAGTTATTTAATTTCTCTAAGCCACATTTTTCTCATCTTTTACGGATGAAATACCCATTTCCAGGGTTGTGATGAGAATCAAATGTGATAATGCCTGTGAAATGCTTACCCAGTAAGAATGCTCTTAATAAATGAAGCTTGGAACCAGACGCGGTGGCTCATGCCTGTAATTCAGCACTTTGGGAGGCCGAGGCAGGTGGATCATGAGGTCAAGAGATCAAGACCATCCTGGCCAACATGGTGAAACCCCATCTCTACTAAAATACAAAAATTAGCTAGGTGTGGTGGCGTGTGCCTGTAGTCCCAGCTACTCGGGAGGCTGAGGCAGGATAATAGCTTGAACCCAGAAGGTGGAGGTTGCAGTGAGCTGAGATCATACCACTGCACTCCAGGCTGGTGACAGAGCGAGACTCCATCTCAATAAAATAAAATAATAAATGAAGCTAGTGTAATCAAAAGAGAAGTGTTACCATGAGAACTACTGTGCTAGTCAAGACTGGACTGATCTGCCCCAGGATGTAGGAGAATCATTAACATTCATAGGTGCTGTCGCCTACAAAACCGCAGCATAATCCAATCTCAAATTTTGTGCTGGCCAATTCCAACTTAATAAACCCAAACACTTTGCCAACTACCCATCTACCATCCCCTCACTTATCCATTTATCCCTGTTTGTATCTTGTCTGCTTCAACCAGGCCCATCTCCACAATCTACACATTCTTTCCTCTTGGCTCTTGTTCATGCTGTTCCATCCGTTTAGAAATGACATCTTTCATATCTACTCTGCAAACACAATTCAACTCAATTTGCCTGGGCCAACTCTTCCTCCTGATATTCTTCTCCTAAGTTTAGGCTCCTTTACCATGCAGATTGTGTCTTTGAGCTTTGGGCGGCCAGATTTAGCCCAATTAGCCTCTAAATCTCTCACAACAGATATTATTTCTTTTCTCATTAGTACATGTATTTAATATTTAGTAATTTTTGTTGAATGGAGTTTTATGGTCACAGTAAGAAAATGTTGGTACTTCACAGCAGACCTGAAAGGAAAAGAGAGCATTGTAGAAAGGATCTCAGTAATATCGAAATAATAATATTACATTGGGCCAGGCACGTTGGCTCACACCTGTAATCCTAGCACTTTGGGAGGCCGAGATGGGCTGATCACGAGGTCAGGAGTTTGAGACCACCCTGACCAATATGGTGAAACCCCTTCTCTGCTAAATATACAAGAGTTAGCTGGGCGTGCTGGCGCGTGCCTGTAATCCCAGCTACTCAGAAGGCTGAGACAGGAAAATAGCTTGAACCCAGGAGGCGGAGGTTGCAGTGAGCCAAGATTGTGCCGCTGCACTCCAGCCTGAGTGACAGAGCAAGATTCCATCTCAAAAAAATAAAATAAAATAAAATAAATAAATAAATAAATAAATAAATATTAGGTTGGTGAAAAGTAGTGACAAAAACTGCAATTACTTTTGCACCAACTTAATCAATTTTATATATCTTGTAAATGATACTCTCAAAAGTTTAGCTTATATTAAACGTTTGATGTAAATAAAGTAGAAAGAAAGTTTCTTCTGTTAGGCATGAAACATAAAAGATACACTCATAAAAGTGGGTCTAACCAGGGCCTTACTTAAGATGAGGTATTGTACGATTGTTGAATATTACCTATAACATATGCGTATTTTCTATTCAACAGATCTTTATTGAGTTATTGCGTACCAGTCATTCATTCATTCATTCACTCATCTATCCTTTCAACAAACAAAGACTTATTGAGGGTTTCCTTTGAGCCATGTACCATCCTGAAAACTAGGAATATAAATAAGGATGAATCATTTTTTCCCCTTGCTAAGCTCACATTTTAGTGGTAAAAATGAATACAGGCAGATGAATTGTAAAATGTTGTGATAAATGATTTAATAGAGATATTACAACAAATAAAGGTATTTACAAAATCTGAGCTTTTCAAGGGCTATAAAAGTTTTTATTGGGTCCAATCATACAAAATGAAATTGCAGCATCTGAATTAAGCATAAAGGTCTGGTGCAGTTACTCACACCTATAATCCTAGCATTTTGGGAGACAGGCAGACGAATCGCTTGAGCCTAGGAGTTTCAGATCCGCCTGGGAAACATGGCAAAACCCCATGTCTCTACAAAAAATACAAAAATTAGCCTGGCGTGGTGGCACGTGCATGTAGTCACAGCTACTCAGGAGGCTGAGGTGTTAGGATTGCTGGAGCCTGGGAGGTCAAGGCTGCAGTGAGCCATGATCATACCACTGCCCTCCAGCCTAGGCAACAGAGCGAGACCCTGTCTCAAAAAAACAACAAACAAAACCAAATTGAATATAAATATTTAATTAAATGTATAAAAACGTGGAATGTCAACTAAAGAAAATGAGTGGCATTTTGAAAACAACTTGTAGGTTGATTTTTCTCTCTTTGCAAGAACTCCTAAATAGTTGTGAATATTGCCAAAAGTTATGTCCAGTTATAGTTATCAGTTGCTCATAGCCAAATGATTTTAAAACCAAGATGAAAAGGGAAGAAAAGACTTCCCATTAGAGGGAACAACCTATACGAAGGGGGTGCATATAAAATAGTAGGGCAGGCTTGAGGAAGCTGAGTGAAGCTGTAATGTAGGATGAAGGTAGAAAATTAAAGTTGGGGTCAGATCAAGAAGGGCCTCACAGGCCATTTTAAGTAGCTTGTAACTCATTCTGTATATGTTGAAATTTAGCAGCGTGTTTGTTCCATCATGTCATATATCAGATTTAAGTCTTGAAAAATTCACTCTAATAATAGTTTTCAAGATGGATTAACATGGTAGAGACCATAGGCTGAGACCAACTTGGCCTCCTAACATTCCAGGCAAGAGGACTGTGAGGATAACAGGGGGCGTGAGAGAGGGTTAGGAGGTGAAACTGCAGGAATTAGTGATTTGTTGCATATGGAAGGTTGAGAGGGAGGGAGGAGAATAAGTCCTTGCTCCAGTATTCTGATTTGGATAATGGTGGTACCATTCCATGTGCTGGGAAACATGGCAGAAGGAATTGGCTGGAGATGGGCTGGGATAGGCAAATTATTATTTTGTTCATGTTGATTTTGAGGCTACATGTAAAGGAAGGTTTTTTTTTTTTTTTTTTTTTTTGTTTGTTTGTTTGTTTGTTTTGAGATGGAGTCTTGTTCTGTTGCCCAGGCTGGAGTGCAGTGGCACAATCTTAGCTCACTGCAAGTTCCACCTCCCAGGTTCAAGTGATTCTTCTGCCTCAGCCTCCTGAGTAGCTGGGATTACAGGCACCTGCCACTGCACCCGGCTAATTTTTGTATTTTTAGTAGAGACGGGATTTCACCATCTTGGTCAGGCTTGTCTCGAACTCCTGACCTCATGATCCACCTGCCTTGGCCTCCCAAAGTGCTGGGATTACAGGCGTGAGCCACCACGCCCGGCAGTAAAGGAATATATTTGTCAAAATTTGGCTGTCCAGATCTGAAGCTCAGAGGAAGGGGATCGGGCAAGAGATTGAGATGTAGAAATCTTTGGTATATGGTAAGTGAAGCCACAGGCATGGATATATTTCAAGATCAAAATGAAGGGACGAGAAATAGCATATACCCAAAAATTTGATGAAGAAGAAACAGGTAAGGATCTGACAGGAGAAGCAAAACCAATGACCTTCCTATCCTGGGACTTTAGAGAATTGCTGCTGTAGCAGCCACGGAAAGAAAAATTTTTTTTTTTTTTTTTAAGATGGAATTTCGCTCTGTTGCCCAGGCTGGAGTGCAGTGGTGCGATCTCGGCTCACTGCAAGCTCTGCCTCCCGGGTTCACACCATTCTCCTGCCTCAGCCTAAGCCTACCACGTAGCTGGGACTACAGGCGCACACCACCACACCTGGCTATTTTTTTTGTATTTTTGTAGAGACAGGGTTTCACTGTGTTAGCCAGGATGGTCTCGATCTCCTGACCTCGTGATCTGCCCGCCTCGGCCTCCCAAAGTGCTGGGATTACAGGTGTGAGCCACTGCGCCCAGCTGGAAAGAGAATTTTAAGAAGAAGACAGTAAGATAGGGGCAGCCGAGTGATAGCCTCCGGGCCTGGCAGGGGAGCACCAGCCTGCAGGTGTGTTATTTTACAGAGAGCCAGCTGCACCAGCAGCATCACCAAACCAGAGCTGGAAGGGAGCACCTAGCTTCACTCCTGGCTTTCAGGAAAGGGAATGTCTAAAGTTGCCTCCCTTATTTTTGGAATTTTGAACTGATAACCCTATTCTTACCCATCTGGCCAGACAATTCCTTAACTCGCATTACACGTGCAGAATGAGTTTTAGATCTAGCTATGACCGCTTCCCCCAGCCCCACCCCCATTGCCCCCTGTTGTTCCTTCAGGAATCTGATCATCCTTCCCAAAGGCTGCAGGAGCAGGTGTGAAGACGTGGATGTGCCAGATGGGCAGAGTCCTGACACTTTTCAACACATCTGCTGATGAGAGGGAGTGCATACCCGTTGCTTGGTAGTTTCATGTCTCACGTGGTATGGGTGTGACAAAGAGAGGGAGAACATTTGGACTAGCCAAAGGAGCCAGTCAGGCATGGGGTTGAGGGGCATCGTGGGTGGCTGCCATTTGCTCTCTGCTTGTCACAGCCCCTTGCCCAGGGCTTGACCAGTGAGGTGTATGTGCTGGTCACACCCATCTCAGCAGATCTGTCAGCTTTCCCGCTTTTGTTAAAGGGTGATATCATGCTTCCTGGGGGGAGCACTGGAAGACAATGCTCAGCCACTTTCCTCCAGATACAATAGGCGGAGTCAGGAAGGCAGTATTGACATTGCTGGGGCTGGGGAGGCACTCACTGCTCTGTGGCCATCAGATGGTGAACCAGCTTAACCTTGGCACACAGGGCCTGGGCTGTGCAAGGCGTCTGGCTGCAGAGCCAAAAGGGACTCCACCCTGGGGACAGGAGTGCTTTAGACATCTGGGAATCTGGGATGGGCTTCAAATTCTGATCCCTGTGTCAGAAACAACCACAAAACAATAAGTACCAGTAATAACAGAAACGACTACCCTGGGTTGAATGCCTCTATGTGCCAAGTGTTAAATATGATTTTTAATATTTCACAACAACTTTGCACAATAGGTATTATTATTTGTTTTTTTAATAGACAGGGAAACCAAGGTTCACAAAGGTTTAAGGTTAAAATGTGTAGTGACTGGCCAGGTGTGGTGGCTCATGCTTGTAATCCCAGCTCTTTCGGAGGCCGAGGCAAGCAGATGGCTTGAGCCCAGGAGTTCAAGACCAGCCTGGGCAATATAGGGAGACCCATCTCTACAAATAATAAAAATATTGGCTGGGTATGGTGGCACACACCTGTGGTCCCAGCAACCCGGGAGTCTGAGATAGATGGATCGCTTTAGCCGGGGGGTTTGAGGCTGCATGAATGTCGTGATCATGCCACAGCATTCCAGCCTGGGCGACATAGTGAGACCCCATCTTAAAAAATAACAGCAAAACAACGGAAAACAACAACGGCGGCCATCCGTTATTTTGGATGTCTAACATTCCAAACTTTCAAGAACTGCCATGCTTTCCCTCTAGGTGATTCTGATGGGTCTGCCAATCACTGGTCACAGAATGTGCCAGCCAACTAACAACAGCAGTTGGTTCAAACAGAAGATGCACAACCCAGCAGGGCCAGTTAGACTCTTTCCCTGGGAATTTACGAACACTTTGAAAGCAAAAGGCTCTCTTTCTTCACTGTATCCCTGGGGCTACCAACTTCGCTGACCACTTGGAATAAGCTCGTCTTTAGTACGAGAGACTGAGGCCAATAACAAAACATGGAACCAAGACAGGCACTCTGATAGCATTTGAGCTCTGGGTCCGAGGATTTTCAACACCTCAGCCCTGCCTCTTCCAGTGCTGTGAGCCAGTTTCTTTTATTTGTTCGAGCTATTTTGAGTTAGCTTCTGTCCCTTGGAAGTGAATCATCCTGACTGACCACATGTCTCAGTAGGAAATGATGGAGACAAGAGTTACAGTGAAAAATGACCTGAAGCGAATCCTGGGCTCTTTAAAACACTTCACTGTGCTGCCTTCCAACTAGTGTTTCATCGTCACCTCAGGCTAGTTCCTAGAAAATGAAGCTAACAGCATTTCTTCATGTGGTTTTGGGGAAGACTTTTTAAAAAAATAACTTAAAAATACTTAGAACAGCGCCGGCGCATAGTTAGCACTCGATAAAAATCAGGTGTTATTAAGGTTTGTTTATAAATGAAACTGATATCTTGTATGTTACCTTATGCTAGTCCTTTCAAAGCACATTTTCATCCACGAGGGCAGGCAACTCATATTCCATGCAGATGAGGTTCCTGGCTTCCCTTGGTGCCCTAAGCCTGGCCTTATAGTGGGGACAAGGCGAGAGAGGCTTAGACCTGTGGGTTCTTGGGCTTCTGTAAAAATGTAGAGAGTCGGGTGGGGAGATTCCGTTCTGTTTCTCAACCAGATTGGGCTCCCAACTTTTTTCTTGCCAGCCCCCAGTTTCCTCTCATTTCTGGGTCTCGACTGATCACAGGCTCTAGGATGATTTGCCATTTGAAGGTTCCCACCTCATTTATCCCAAACCTATTGATTCCTCTTTCTTGACTTTTTTTTTTACTTCAAGTGGAATCTGCCTCACTTGTGACTAAGCTTGTTGGATTTTTGGACCCATCCTGGTGTCTGTGTGCACGTGCATGTGTGTGTGCCTGTGGGTGTGCATGCACATGTGTGAGAGAGAGAAATAGCTCTGCCCCCATTTCAGCACATCTTAACTCTAATTGCACCTGCCTTTAGTCTCAATTCTACTTTGTGTCCAATACCCCTTGCATCTGGAAAGTATGTTATAATCTTCTGGGGTTGATTTAAACATCCACCTATTCATCATTGCTCCCACTTCAGAATCAAAGAAGAGGGTGGTGGTGGTGGTCGTCGTTGCTTGTGGTCAGTAGCTTTTCAGGAGACAGTCTTTGCCTACCTCACCAGCCTCTCGTGGTTCTCAGTCCCATATACTATGATGGAAGTGTACTCAAGTCATACCAGGCTCTTTGCAGTTTCCAAACATTCGTGTTCAAGCATTTGTGCCTTTGTGTATGCTGTTTCCTCTTTCCAGCATGCCCTTGTCACCTCTTCTTCACCTGCTTTACTTATTCATGATTAGAGGTTTAGCTCAGGTGTTACATCTTCTAAGAAGTCTTATTTAACCTCCTTGCATGGATTAGGGCCCTGCCTTAGCCTGAGGTAAAAACATGGCCTGAAGGCCATGGCATATCTGCAGGTGGATTATGTGGGATAATGATCCCAGCAAGCAAGAGTGAGGGACTAGGGGAATGAAACTCTACAAGGATGCATTATCAAGCTGTCTGCAGCTACAGACGCCTGGTGCTCCAGACTTTCTGAGGAACCTTATGAAATGACACTTAGAGCTTCATCTGCGAATGGGGCTGGGCGCGGTGGCTCACTCCTTTAATCCCAGCACTTTGGGAGGCCAAGGCGGGCAGATCATGAGGTCAGGAGATCGAGACCATCCTGGCTAACACAGTGAAATCCCGTCTCTACTAAAAATACAAAAAAATTAGCCGGGCATGGTGGCGGGCGCCTGTAGTCCCAGCTACTCAGGAGGCTGAGGCAGGAGAATGGCATGAACCTGGGAGGCAGAGCTTGCAGTGAGCCGAGATTGTGCCACTGCACTCCAGCCTGGGCGACAGAGCAAGACTCCGTCAAAAAAAAAAAAAAAAAAAAAAAAAAAAAAAGAACTTCATCTGAGAATGAAAAGGGGAGGCATTCATCTATCACTATTCCCTTTCTTTGTTCAAGGATTATGTAGATCTAAGAACCTAGCAGGTTACCACAGGTGAGGAAGTAAGATATACTTGACTGGGCTCTACGTGAGCTACTTTGAGATTGCACCTGCTCAAAGATCAGAAGTGGTCCTTGCAGCCAGAGCAAAAGCTGGGATGAGGAGGGTTTGCATTGGTGCCTAAGAGGTTTCAGATACAGGCACCTTGGTACTTGCCTTTGTCCACTTAGAAAATTTAATTACAATTTACAGTTTACTGGTTGGTTTTGCCCACTGGGCTATGAACTGTTTGGCATTTCAATATTTCCAGTACCTGACATGATACACTAGCTGACAAAGAAATGCTTTAATAAATAGCTTTGCTGGCCGGGTGCTATGGCTCAAGCCTGTAATCCCAGCACTTCGGGAGGCTGAGGCAAGTAGATCACCTGAGGTCAGGAGTTCAAGACCAGCCTGACCAACATGACGAAACCCCATCTCTACTAAAAATACAAAAAAATTAGCTGGGCATGGTGGTGCACACTGTAGTCCCAGCTACTTGGGAGGCTGAAGCAGGAGAATCACTTGAACCCAGGAGGCAGAGGTTGCAGTGAGCCAAGATTGTGGCATTGCACTCCAGCCTGGGCAAGAGTGAAACTCCGTCTCAATATAAATAAATAAATAAAATAGCTTTGCTTTGTATTAAATGTTCTGGGTCGGGTTACCCTAAGTGTATTGGTATATACTACTGCTGGCCTGCAAGATAGTTTGTATATATATTTCATAAATAAAAATTTATTTTATTTTATAAATGTATTTTATTTTATAAATATATTTTATTTATAAATGTACATATATTTTATTTTATAAATATATACATATATTTTATTCATAAATATAAACTTGTAATTTAAAATATACTTTGGGAGGCTGAGGCGAGCAGATCAACAGAGATCAGGAGTTCAAGACCAGCCTGACCAACATCGCGAAAACCCATCTCTACCAAAAATACAAAAAAGTTAGCCAGGCATGGTGGTACATGCTTGTAGTCCCAGCTACTTGGGACTACAAAGTATTAAAAAAAATTTTATTTATAAATGTATTTATAAATATATATGTATCTATTTTTATATCTGTAAATAAACATATTTTGCATATTATATATAATATGCAAATTATTTACATATACAAACATTTGTACATGTTTATAGATATATGTATATATGTGTGCATATGTATCATATCAGTCATGTGATTTCATGATTAGTCCTCGTTATGAGGATAAGAAAAAAATGAGTTAAAGATGATGATTGATAGAAAAATTGCACAGGTGGTTTGTGGACTCAGTAAGATTCACAAAAGTGATCCATGAGTGAATGCAGTTTGGGAGACACTGCTATAACCAGATGAGTTAGCCACTCGAATCCTGTCCTTTTTAGAACTGCGTATGTGCATGTGTGTCCAAATAAATAACATAAAAGCAATTTGAGCATGGAATTAATACTATCCTAGTGACATAAACAAAGTGAAACAGAGTTTCACGGTGATCCACTTGTCTCAAAGGACCGTCTTGGATTCTAATTTTGTTTCTCCCAGGAAACCTGGAAAGTAGATATTTGTTAGTAAAATTATAGACAAGACCTTGGGCACAGTGGGCTTCCCTCACAAAAGGCCCAGCAGTCAGTCAGCTAAGCAGTAGGTAATGCCCATCGGTGGAGAAATGGTTGAGCAGTTCTACTCATTCATTGAAGCTAGCATCTACTGGACCCTTTCTATATACTAGGAATCTGCTAGGCTTTGGAGTTCCAAAGATAGTTAAGAGAGGGACTTGAACTCAAGCAGTTGCAGTCTGGTGGGTGAGAAACTGTGCCTTGATAAAGGCAGATGGAAGCATGGAAACTGGAGTGAGCAATTCTGAGAGAGAACAGGGATCTCACCAGGAGGGTGACATTTGAGAAGGGAGAACAGGATTATGAAAGATCAGTAGTGGAAGTGAGGAGGGGGCGCACTTTAGGCAGAGGGGAAAGCTGAAAATTTGGGATAAAAAGTTTAAGAGACTTTTATGCAGTGCTTCTTTGCGGCTACACTATGGGTACATTGAAGAAGGTGGCAAGGATTAAAGGTGGGAAGATGGGTTGGAGAAAAGGTAATTTGGTTTGAGATTAGCCAAATGGTCAGGGACGGAGACACTTATAGGAGCCTTTAGGGTATAGGATGAAGCTGTGTGAGGTAGTGAGACGTGTCTGGAGGTAAGAGGAGGACAACAGGGTAGGTCTGGGAACCTACATCTAGGGGTGATACCGGTAGAGGAAGAGGAGACTGACGATCCTGAAAGGATGAGCCAAGGAAGGAGGAGCTGCAACTATATCAAAAATTGGAGGAAAGAGGCCGGGAGCAGTGGCTCATGCCTGTAATCCCAGCACTTTGGGAGACCAAGGCAGGTGGATCATGAGGTCAGGAGATCGAGACCATCCTGGCTAATACAGTGAAACCCTGTCTCTACTAAAAATACAAAAAATTAGCCAGGCGTGGTGGCACATCCCTGTAGTCCCAGCTACCTGGGAGGCTGAGGCGGGAGAATTGCTTGAACCTGGGAGGCGGAGGTTGCAGTGAGCTGGAATGGTGGCACTGCACTCCAGCCTGGGTGACAGAGACTCCGTCTCAAAAAATAATAATAATATTAATAAATTGGAGGAAAGAGCAGGCTAGGAAGAGAGACTAGAGAATTGGCAGCTAGGTGCTATTGCAAAGCATTTTTTAGTGAATGGACAGGACTTGGGCTTAGGAGAAAGTGGCAAGTGAGGAGGGAGATGGGGTGGGTAAGCATAGATTCCTTTCTGAGAGATATCTCACATCCTGGTAGGTTCCTATTTCCATGTGCTTTTCTGTAAGCTTAATTATAGGGTGAGCTGCTAAAATGGGTTAGGTCCTTCTCTCTGCCATCATAGGCTCAAGGTACTAAAAGGATATGCAGGGATGTAAAGGGAATATGGAAAGAGCTCTTCCATCACAGGTACTCTCCTTCCCCTGCATGTGGTCCCTAAATCACCTGAATTAGGGAATATTTTAGTTTCATAAATACAGTGTAATGAGGGTAGGTGTTTTCATGGAGAGTCCACACACTGTTACCTAGAGTAAGAGAATACTGGAACTGTCAGAGACATAAAAGATTATCTAGCCCAGTGTTTCTGAAATCTCTTAATACCAATTCCAGGAGACTTGCATAATCTTTGTTGTTTTTGAGTATCACGTGGAGCTAATGTTCTATATTTTGAAAAATTCTGGATCAGTTCAACCTGCTCATTTTACAGATGACAACACGGAGGCCCAGAAAGGTCAACATTTTGTTCAGATTCAGTCAACTCACTAGAGGTTAAATTTCTTCACTTTATTTATTCTTTTTTTTTTTTAGACAGTCTCTCTCTGTTGCCCAGGCAAAAGTGCAATGGCATGATTTTGGCTCACTGCAACCTCTGCCTCTCAGGTTCAAGTGATTCTCCTGCCTCACCCTCCTGAGTAATTGGGATTACAGGTGCCCACCACCATGCCCGGCTAATTTTTATATTTTTAGTAGAGACGGGGTTTCGCCATGTTGGTCAGGCTGGTCTCGAACTCCTGACCTCAGTTGATCCACCCTCCTTGGCCTCCCAAAGTGCTGGGTGGGTGGCGTGAGCCACCGCACCTGGTGAATTTCCTCACTTTAAAAAAGCATGGAAGGCAATGTAAATTACAGCTTAATGCACGTAGTGTAGTCAGACAATCTGAGTTTGCATCCCAGCCTTACTACTGTATTGGTTAGTTGTTGCCATGTAACAAACTACTCCCAAAACTCAGTGGCTAAACCAACATTTATGATTAGTCCCGTGTTTTTGGCTCATTCAAGGTTCAGCTGATCTATGCTTGACACAGCTGAGTAACTCTGCTTCAGGTTGCAGCAGCTGGGGTAGCTCTGCTTCTTGCTGCAGGTATGTAGGTTGCCTGGATGACTCTGCACACATATCATCTTTCTTGGATCAGCAGATCACTCAGGGCATGTTTTACTGGTGATGTGGGAAACACGAGAGGGCTAAGTAGAAACAAGTAAACAAGTGGGGCTTCTTAAGGCCTTGGCTCAGAACTAGCATGTTGTCACTCCCAAAGTGACGTGCCCGAAGTCAAGGGACAGGAAATACACTCCGCCCACAACGAGGCCAAAGCAGGAATGTGGAAGTGAGGAAGGTTGAAGAGTTGGGGCCAATAATTCAACCTATTATAACAACTACTAGCTTCGTATGGTGATGCAGCTCACTCGGCTTCATCTGTAAAATATGCAGCCTGATAGTACCTACCTCATGGGTTTTTTTTGGAGGGGGGAAACAAGTAATTCAGGTAGTTCTTATAAACCATTTAGAACAATGCTTAAATTTAGAAAACACAAAGTAAATATTAGTACTGTCACTAATTTTATCCATCTGACCATCAACATCTGTGCATATGGGGTCTCTACCACCAGAGTGGCTATAGGAGGGTTAAGGTTGACTTCAGAAATTGGCCTAGTGTCCGCTGATTCTCTTCCAGCAGAAGGGCTTGAAGGAGTGACCTTCGGAACAGTCCCCAGTCACTCATTTATAAATCCCTTTTTTCCTCTCTCATAAGCACATCATAGCCACAAACTCAAGACCCAACCAGAATGGGCTTGCATTGTGTTGCCTGGTCTCCCCAACCCCCTCAGACCTGTGCATCTCACACTCAGAGTCAGCAGTGCTTTTCACACAAACCATCTGCCAAGAGATGTGGAGCTAGAGCCAGAAACACACAACAGCTGCAGAAGCTCAGCCACATTCAGAAGCCTGTAGTAATCACCTAACAGGCTTGGATACAGCTCTGACTACTGAGTAACTCTAGATTATGGAAGCCCATCAGTAAGTATAATTGCAGCATGAGTAATACATGAGTTCTGCCAGCTGCTTCTGGAATCAAACAAAAGACAGTGCTGTTGCCAGCCAGGAAAAAATCACCTTTAACTGCATCACTGTCTTCTTTTTCAGGCTAGGAGAGCCAGTGACTCAGACTAGCTTCTATTAGAGGCCCCCTTTTTCTCTTCTAGAGATCTTTCTGACGAAATTCATGGCTTATAACCCCTACCAAGCCCGTCTTTTTACCTTATGCCCAGGCAGTTGAGAACACAGACTCTGGTGCCAGATAAATCTGGGTTGGAGCTCCATCCAATGATGTGACAGCTGTGTGACTTTGGGCAGGTTGTTTCACCTTCATGTAGCATGAGGATAACAATATTACCCTTCAATGAGGGTTACATGACATGAAGCACATCAAATGCTTAGCAAAATATAGGTTTATAACAAATATTCAATATAATATTAACTATCTTGTTTTTTTGTATCTCCCTGTGCTACTAGGGTAATTGCTCCTAAGAGTACCCTGCCTCCAAGAATCTGTATAAATATTATTCCATTCCATTCCACCTCTCTCAACACATCTCATTTCTTCCCAACTCTTTCTATTCTATACATATTTTTTGAGCTTCTACTCTGTGCGCAACACTGGGTCAGATACTCACCAGAAATAAACAGAAAAAAAACACAGAAACTTGCAGCTAAGGAGGCTTTTGTTAGGGTCACAGCTAGACATGCAGTAGATTCTTGTTATTCATGGTACTTATGTTCTATAAACCACGAACACAAGGTTAGGGTCACTGCAAGCTTCTGGTCACGACATTTTCGTCAACACATTAATACATAACCCTGCTTTATGTGTGTCTTGGTGTAAAGACAAACCATTTGATCTCCATGGCTGATAATCATTAACATCGAATTCATAGCCAAAGGCACTCCTGCCTGAACAAAGCTTATCTAACACATATGTTTTCTCCTAAGGCACATCACAGCTTTGCAATGTTTAAGAAGTAGACAAGTAGACGGCACTTCAGCACTAGACTTGGGGGCCATTGTAAATGGTGAAAGTCGCAATAAAGAGCACAAAAATGTAAAAACTAATGCACTAAATATATCACAAAAAGGACACTTGTTTACAGTATGAGGGCTGAGCAGAAGTTCTGCTTCAGCTGGGAATGTGTTTATCCAGGGACTCTGCGCATGTGTTCAAATGACTGGGAAAGTGCTTTTGAGGTTACAAATTCTAGCCAGTAGACAAATTCACAGATATAGAATCTGTAAATGATGAGGATAGACTGTATATAAAAATGACTGTGCAACTCAGACTGCAATTAAGTTTCCATAGAAATACAGGGCAATACAGCATAGACCAGAGAGAAATTGCTCTAGTCTAGGGTAATCAATCAGGCTCCACTAACTGAAATTAGACTTTTTTTTTTTGAGATGGAGTCTCGGTCTGTCGCCCAGGCTGGAGTGCAGTGGCCGGATCTTGGGTCACTGAAAGTTCCACCTCCCGGGTTTACGCCATTCTCCTGCCTCAACCTCCCGAGTAGCTGGGACTACAGGCACCCGCCACCTCGCCCGGCTAGTTTCTTTGTATTTTTTAGTAAAGACGGGGTTTCACCGTGTTAACCAGGATGGTCTCGATCTCCTCACCTCGTGATCCGCCCATCTCAGCCTCCCAAAGTGCTGGGATTACAGGCTTGAGCCACCGCGTCCGGCCTGAAATTAGACTTTTAAGGACATTTCTGACACAGACTTTTAAGGACATTTCTGACACAGAGGAGACAGTAGTGATAGAAGCACGGAGGAATTAAAATATGTGGCTAAACACAGCCGGATTACCCAGATTGGGGCCAGAGGATTTTGGCTTCTATCACTGTGTAGTGTAACCCAGATTTGACTGGATTCCCCGAAGCAGGCCTCTCCTCAACCACACCCATTACAAGCAAGAGCCAACACTTAGAGATGCCAAAAAAACATAAAACAGATGCAACTCTGTGATGTTAGCTAGTAACATAACTTTTTTTATTATTATACTTTAAGATCTGGGGTACATGAACAGAACGTGCAGTTTTGATACATAGTATACATGTGCCATGGTGATTTGCTGCACCCATCAACCCATCATCTACATTAGGTATTTTTCTAATGCTATCCCTCCCTCAAGCCCCAACCCCCCGCCGACAGGCCCCAGTGTGTGATGCCTCCCACACCCGTGTCCATGTGTTCTCATTGTTCAACTCCCATTTATGAGTGAGAACATGCAGTGTTTGGTTTTCTGTTCTTGTGTTAGTTTGCCGAGAATGATGGTTTCCAGCTTCATCCACATCCCTGCAAAGGACATAAACTCATCCTTCTTTTTGTGGCTGCATAGTATTCCATGGTATATATGTGCCACATATTCTTTATCCAGTCTATCATTGATAGACATTTGGGTTGGTTCCAAGTCTTTGCTATTGTTAATAGTGCCGCAATAAACATGTGTGTGCATGTGTCTTTATAATAGAATGATTTATAATCCTTAGGGTGTATACCCAGTAATGGGATTGCTGGGTCAAATGGTATTTCTAGTTCTAGATCCTTGAGGAATCGCCACACTGGTTGAACTTCCACAATTGTTGAACTAATTTACACTCCCACCAACAGTGTAAAAATGTTCCTATTTCTCCACATCCTCTCCAGCATCTGTTGTTTCCTGACTTTTTAATGATCACCATTCTAACTGGTGAGAGAAGGTATCTCATTGTGGTTTTGATTTGCATTTCTCTAATGACCAGTGGTGATGAGCTTTTTTTCATATGTTTGTTGGCTGCATAAATGTCTTCTTTTGAGAAATGTCTGTTTATATCCTTTGCCCAGTTTCTGATGGGGTTGTTTGATTTTTTTTCTTGTAAATTTGTTTAAGTTCTTTGTAGTTTCTGGATATTAACCCTTTGTTAGATGGATAGATTGCAATTTTTTCTTCCATTCTGTAGGCTGCCTGTTAACTCTGATAGTTTCTTTTGCTGTGCAGAAGCTCTTTAGTTTAATTAGATCCCATTTGTTGATTTTGACTTTTGTTGCCACTGCTTTTGGTGTTTTAGTCATGAAGTCTTTGCCCATGCCTATGTCCTGAATGGTATTGCCTAGGTTTTCTTCTAGGGTTTTTATAGTTTTAGGTCTTACCTTTAAATCTTTAATCCATCTTGAGTTAATTTTTGTATAAGGTGTAAGGAAGGGGTCCAGTTTCATCTTTCTGCATATGGCTAGCAAGTTTTCCCAACACCATTTATTAAATAGTCTCCATTTCTTGTTTTTGTCAGGTTTGTCAAAGATCAGATGGTTGTAAATATGTGGTGTTATTTCTGAGGCCTATGTTCTGTTCCATTGGTCTATGTATCTGTTTTGGTAGCAATACCATGCTGTTTTGGTTACTGTGGCCTTGTAGTATAGTTTTAAGTCAGGTAGTGTGATGCCTCCAGTTTTGTTCTTTTTGCTTAGGATTGTCTTGGCTATGCAGGCTCTTTTTTGGTTCCATATGAAATTTAAAGTAGTTTTTTCCAATTCTATGAAGAAAGTCAGTGGTAGTTTGATGGGGATAGCTTTGAATCTATAAATTACTTTGGGCAGTATAGCCATTTTCACAATATTGATTCTTCCTATCCATGAGCATGGAATTTTTTTTGTTCATGTCCTCTTTTGTTTCATTGAGCAGTGGTTTGTAGTTCTCCTTGAAGAGGTCCTTCACATCCCTTGTAAGTTGAATTCCTAGGTATTTTATTCTCTTTGTAGCAATTGTGAATGGGAGTTTGCTCATGATTTGGCTGTTTGTCTGTTATTGGTGTATAGAATGCTTGTGATTTTTGCACATTGATTTTGTATCCTGAGACTTTGCTGAAGTTGCTTATCAGCTTAAGGAGATTTTGGGCTGAGACGATGGGGTTTTCTAAATATACAGTCATTTCATCTGCAGACAGAGACAATTTGACTTCCTCAGCCCATGGGGTTTTCTAAATATACAGTCATTTCATCTGCAGACAGAGACAATTTGACTTCCTCCTTTCCTAATTGAATACCCTTTATTTCTTTCTTTTGCCTGATTGCCCTGGCCAGAACTTCCAACACTATGCTGAATAGGAGGGGTGAGAGAGGGCATCCTTGTCTTTTGCTGGTTTTCAAAGGGAATAGTTGCAGTTTTTGCCCCTTCATTATGACATTGGCTGTGGGTTTCTCATAAATAGCTCTTAATATTTTGAGATACGTCCCATCAATACCTAATTTATTGAGAGTTTTTAGCCTGAAAGGGTGTTGAATTTTGTCGAAGGCCTTTTCTGCATGTATTGAGATAATCATGTGGTTTTTGTCATTTATTCTGTTTATGTGATGGATTACGTTTGTAACATAAAATTTTTAGCAGGTCAAAGGAAAAGATGATTTATGCTGTACAGTGTGTAAAATAAAACTTAATACATGCACAAGTAGATCTCTCTCTGTTCTTATGACTAATTTCCTTTGCAGTTCCCAGCCTACTCTTTCTCTTCTCTTCCACAGCCCCTACCATTCCTGGAAATTCCAGTTTTGCACACACATTCCCACGCCACTTCCCCCTTCCATGTACTACTTGGCAAAACAAAAACCAGGTAGTTATCTAAGCCCATCTCCTCTGGAAATCTTAGCAGGAGCTCTGTATTGTTACTCAAGCATGGCGTTCAGTTTTTACTCCATCCTTCATTGAGCCCCTTCCAAGTGGCTTATGCAAATATTCACCCAATAAAATATTTCCTTCATATTTTGGCACAAGCAATAAAGAAGTACAAGGTCCCAGATGAGTTGCCCCTCCCTATCAGTGCCTCTGCCTGTTATTCCTGACAGAATAAGCATTTTCTCATCTTAAACGCATGATCCATGGTTTCTGCAGTTTCTAAAGACCCTAACCCAGGCTCTGGCCACACTGGATATTCAATAAATGAATAGATTTCCACTAAATGTATGACCTGGGGAAAGAGACATAGTATAATATTTTCTTCCATAAAACTCATAGGTAATTTTAATTATTGTTTTCTTATATATGTCACAGCAAAGTTTCATAATTTGTTTCACATAAGTTCTTAGCATTGCCTTCTAATGACTCTTATCCAATCCCCTAAAGATACTGGTTTTGAAATTTAACAAAATAATTATACACTTTATCTTGCGGAATAAGCAGGAAGAATAGCTGAAAAAATTAAGAAAAAGAAGAGTAATGTCTTGAGAATAGCTTTACTGGATCTTAGGGTAGAATATGCTACTGTAATAACAGTGTTACAGTTCCAAGAATTTGGATGCACAGATCAACAGATGAACAGCCAGAACCAGACCTGAGTTTATATAATATTAAAATATCTTATAAAGCATACAAATCAGTGGAGAAAGAAATAACAGGAAAATTAAGTTTCTGTTTGGAAGAAAGAGTTGTTTAAAAAACCCATCTCTTACCATACACCAAAATAAATTCAAAATGGATTAAAACATAAATGTAAAAAACTCAAGCCATCAAAGGGAGAAGATGGAAGTGAATATGTATTGAATTTTCATATGGAGGAGGACTTTTTAAGTTTAAAAAACAATAGAAGAAACCACAAAACTAAAAATCCATACACTTGGCTATGTAAACATTTAAAGTGTCAGTTCAAGAATAAGCAAAATTAAAAGGCAAAGAACAAAATGAGAAAAATACTTGCAAGAAATATGGTAAATAAAAGATTAAAGTACTTTTTTTTTTTTCTCACTGCAACCTCCGCCTCCTGAGTTCAAGCGATTCTCCTGCCTCAGCCTCCTGAGTAGCTGGGATTACAGGTGTGCACCACCACACCTGGCTAATTTTTGTATTTTTAGTAGAGATGGAATTTCACCATGTTGGTCAGGCTGGTCTTGAACTCCTGACCTCATGATTCGCCTGCCTTGGCCTCCCAAAGTGTAGGGATTACAGGTGTGAGTCACTGCGCCCGGCCAAAGTACTTTAAAACAACAACAACAACAACAACAAAAAACCTCATTGAAATTGATAGAAAAAATAAAAACATCAAAAGAAAAAGAAAAAGAGAGGAACAAATAATTCACAAAAGGAGGAAATACAAATTGCTTATAAGCATGTGAAAAGTTTACCCTCTAAAACAAATTTAAATCAAATCAAAACAAGATACCAATTTTCCATGTCGAACTAGCAAAGATTAAAAACAAGTGAAAAGACTCAGTAATACATGGCTGAGGTTGGTGAAATGTTCACTCTCTTACACACTGTACCTTTTTAGAAATAAAGTTGGCAACATAGACCAAGAGCTTTTAAAAAGCTACGATAGGCCAGGCATGGTGGCTCACACCTGTAATGCCAACACTTTGGGAGGCTGAGGCTGGCGGATCACTTGAGGTCGGGAGTTTGAGATCAGCCTGGCCTGGCCAACATGGTAAAACCCCGTTTCTACTAAAAATACAAAAATTAGGTGGGCGTGGTGATGCATACCTATAGTTCCAGCTACTTGGGAGGCTGAGGAGGTTGGATCACCTGAGCCCAGGAGGTGGAGGTTGCAGTGAGCTAAGATCATGCCACTGGACTCCAGCCTGTGCAACAGGACAAGACCCTGTCTCAAAAAAAAAAAAAAAAAAAAAAAAAGTTATGATAAAATTAAGTAAAAATTCCGAATACGAAATAGTATTTGGCCAGGCGTGGTGGCTCATGCCTGTAATCCCTGCAACGTTGGGAGGATCGTTTGAGCCTAGGAGTTTGAGACTAGCCTGGGTAACATAAGGAAACCCTGTCTCTAAAAAAAAAAAAAAAAAAAAAAAAAAGCCAGGCGTGGTGGTGTATACCTGTAGTCCCAGCTGCTCAGGAGGCTAAGGCAGGAGATCTCTTGAGCCCTGGAGGTCCAGACTGGGTGACAGAGCGAGATTTTGTCTTTAGAAAAAAAAAAAAAGAAATTTGATAAAGCTATATATGTTTGATTCTGTAGTTTCTCCCTCTAAATAGTCTAGGAAAGAAATGAAAGTTATACATCAAAATGTTAGCAAGGGTTAAAATGTTCCTTTCTAACCATTTTGTACTGTATTTAGATAGAATGGATCTAGTGTTTAAAGCATTTCACAATAAGGATATATATTTCTAAATAATTTATATTTGGAATGTTCTAAGACCTCTGTATTATTTTTGTGCTTTTGGAGACACCCTTTGATGATTTTTATTCTTTTTCTTTGTTTTTTGAGATGGAGTCCCGCTGTGTCACCCAGGCTGGAGTGCAGTGACGTGATCTCAGCTTACTGCAACCTCCACCTCCTGGGTTCAGGTGATTCTCCTGCCTCAGCCTCCCAAGTAGCTGGGATCACAGGCATGCGCCACCACTCCCGGCTAATGTTTGTATTTTTAGTAGAGACGGGGTTTCACCATGTTGGTCAGGCTGGTCTCGAACTCCTGACCTGGTGATTCGCCTGCCTTGGCCTCCCAAAGTGTGATTTTTATTCTTAAATCAGTACCACTTAACAGGATAAAAATAATTATAGAAGAACCCATATTTATCAGGACTGCTATTTTGAGTACGTAAAATATCTAAGACTATCATATATTAATTAATGCAGTGTTATTATGGAAAAAGATTCCAGAGACAATGTCTTCCCTGGATATTTTTATTGGGATACTGAGGCATTCAGATGGCCTATTGAAATGAGACAAGGAGAGACCGTGAGAAATGTTCCTTTCATAGTATTCAGTTGATTTTTAAAGTTTTGGAATAAAAACTCTAAAATGAGAACTCTGAATTATTTTAAACGGTGGCATTTGTGTGCTTTAGCTTCCTTAAAATATATACGTTTTTCTGATTACAAAAATAGTTTTAAGTTCAGGTGGGAAAACGTAGACATACAGAAAAATGTTTTTAAAAGTAAGGTTACTAGAGTTAACAACAGTGCTTCTTTAATGATACAAGAAATCTATATCTGTAGCTATCAAGAGGGAGGGAGACAGAGACAGAGAAATAGAGAGATGACAGAGAGATAGACAGGTTTGGCTGTTTGGTTTAAACATCTGGTAATTATTATCTTTAAACATAAACACAATTGTACATGTTCTGTTGTATGATGGTAGGGGTAGCTAAAAAAGAGGAAAACAGTTTCAACCATGGAATCATTCTCTATAAACCAGAGAGACCCCGTGGATAGTAGAGTCACAGAGCTAATCCAGGTCTTCTGAAGCTGCCATATTGTTACTGAGTAATGCCTGAAACAAATACTTCCTTCTTATCTCCGGACCTCCTCTCATCACTTAGACTTAACCCTGAAGGATGGAGTAAGGAATGGGCAGAAGTGTGAGGGTAAATATCAGAAATGGGATTAGAATGTCATATATACAATATTTGTTAGTGAAAAGAGTCTGGACAAGTCATGGCTTATTTTTTAGGATCATGAAATAGTTGGAAAGGTCTAAGGATTTCTGGCATCAAAAGGGCATTTTTCAAAATATCATGTGCTTCTGAGTCTGTCTTTTGCTTTTCGCTTTACTATTTTCCTTATAAGCTTTAAAAGCCACAGTCGGCTGAATTTGAGTTAGGTGAAGACTACAGCCTTTTGATGCCCTCCACAATCTTCCAACATAGCCTCGTTTGTCATGTCAGTGACCATATGATACATCCAACCTGAAAGCCAGTGTCCTCCACTTATTGCTACTTTTTAGTATCTGTATCCAGATCAATTGCTAGCGCATGCCTCATCTTTCTGTAAATCTCCTATTAGATTGCAGGCTAGTGGCTTTCATACTTGCTTTATGGAGCTCGAGGAGTTCCAAAGGAGATATCTGTGGGGCTGCCATGGATGGTGAGGGTGAGGCCCATGCCTGGACGTCTCTGGGATCTTCACCCCTATTTTACCCCAACTTCAACCAGAGTAATTATACTTTTCTTTAGGTAACATATTGTCTTCTACATAATAATTAATTTGGTAAAATGATGCCTCTGCTTAAATAAAAACACATTGGGGAACCCCTAACATAAGTTGCAGGATTTACTCTGACAAAGACAGCCCAGAGCTGGAAGTGATGGATAGGCATCCTGTGTGAGGAGTTACTGGCCAAGCCAATAGTAGTTAGAAGTACAGGTTTGAAACTGAACTATGAGACATGGAAAGTTGATTTCTATTTTCCATTGGCTGTAGACTGGAAACCAGATAATCATGCTCGTATGTAGAGGCTGGTAATGCTTAGATTGAAGGTTTGAGTGACAGGCTCTTCTAGTAGAGGGGATGCATTTTAAGTCATAAACTTTATGACGTTGATTTTTGTCAGTGGTATAGTTAAGCATGTTTGCTAGGAAGCAAAGTTTTAGGTAGATGAACTGTTATTGTGTTCATATTAACACTATATGTGCTTGGATTACAGAGTTAACATCAGCTCATTTACTCTGTGAGATGTACTGCCCACAAACTCAAGGATTTATAGGAGTTTAGGGACTCTATTGAGTGTGCACAGTTATTTCCTTCTAAGTTGACATTAAAAATTTGAAATTCACCACTCAAATCTCAGCAACCAAGTTTTAGTTTCAGTCACACAACACAGCAAACTTTTGGTTTTCTTTGAACACATTCTACATTACACAATCTAAGAACTAAAATTAATTTAACCTAGTTTCTATCTCTTTTATGAGCCAACATTAGGAGTATTAAAAGTCATATTTTAAAATTCTGAATCTAGAGATCTTAGACTTCAGTTCCTAGAGTACATGGCAAACTTCATTTTCTAGTGTAACCCTAGATGATATATGTATATCATCCTTAGAAAGAGTCAGATATCATCATTAAGTAATCCATAAACTAAAACTTGTTTTCATGATCCCCTCCTAGAAGTCAAGTCCATTTAAAGATCTAATAAAGAGAAGAGAAACCTTAGCAATGCGCTCAGAATACCAGGACATAGGAGGAATATAGGTCTGAGTTTTCAGAAATATGTATGCCGCTCTGGCTCATTTCTTGCCCATGTTTGTATTGCTTCTCTGGGCTGTTACTAGATTTAAAAGAAAGAAAAAGGGTGTGTAATAAACTTTTATAATACCAGCACTTTGGGAGGCTGAGGTAGGTGGATCATCTGAGGTCAAGTGTTCAAGACCAGCCTGCCCAACATGGAGAAACCCTGTCTCTACTAAAAATACAAAAATTATCCCGGGCGTGGTGGTGCATGCCTGTAATCCCAGCTACTTGGGAGGCTGAGGCAGGAGAATTGTTTGAACCCAGGAGGTGGAGGTTGTAGTGAGCCGAGATTGTGCCACTGTACTCCAGCCCAAGTGACAGAGTGAGACTTTGTCTCAAAAGAAAAAAAAAAAGATTCTTGTCTTAGTGTATTACTTTTGAGCGGGTTGATATTCATTAGCCCACCCTTAGACCTCATTTTCTCTATATATAAGATAAAAAAGGCCACCCAAACATTCGCTTTTCCTTGTGATGGGCTCTGTAGAGTAGGTTGCCACCTTAGGAGGGTCTAGTTGTGACTATTTTGCAGGGGAAAAATTCCTATTTCTCTTCATTAGTCTCACAATTTTAGGGAATCACAAATCACCATCACCTTTATCATGTCTTTGTAATCATTTATTGAGTATTCCAACATTGCCACATACTCTTAATACAGCTTCCATAAAATTTACAGTTTTTTTTCATATGTATGTATACATTGATACATCCTCAGGGAAATGCTTAGAAGTAAGTACCACCAGCTTCATTTTACAGATGACCAATCTGAGGCACAGAGGCTAAGTAACTTAAATTGTAAGTGGCAGATCTAGAATTCAAACTCAGGATGGCTTAAATCCCTGGACTCTGACCGTGAAGCTTCCCGGCCTTCCACCTTAATCTGATCTGAGATAGGCGTAGCACTGCACAGGCACTTAGAAGCAGAGAGGACGCCTTTAAAACATCACCATGGTGAAGGTGCTAATATAAATTCCAAGATAAAATGTGCAGAGCACAAGTCACTTGCATTCCTGCCAAAAGATTCAATTTTAAAAGTGTTTATCTTTTTGTTCTGTGTGTACAATACCATCATTCTGAGATAGCCACTGTTAATATTTTCTAGATAAGATTGAATTTTATATCCTTCCCTGCGGAAATCAAATGCCCTCTACAAGGTTTTCCTCTGTGAATTCACAGGGCAGTTACGTTCTTTTTCTGTTTGTTTGTTTTGAGATGGAGTCTTGCTCTGTCACCCAGGTTGGAGTGCAGTGGCACAATCTTGACTTACTGCAACCTCCCCACCCCGGGTTCAAGCAATTCTTCTGCCTCAGCTTCCCGAGTAGCTGGGACTATAGGCGCATGCCACCATACCCAGCTAATTTTGTATTTTTAATAGAGACAGAGGTTCACCATGTTGGCCAGCCTGGTCTTGAACTCCTGACCTCGTGATCCGCCCGCCTCGGCCTCCCAAAGTGCTAGGATTACAGGTGTAAGCCACTGTGCCGGTCTCTACTTACGTTCTTGTAGTTACCTCTGACATTGAGCTGTGGCTTCAATTTAGTTTACTTTAATTCATTCACTCTTGTGCATCTCCGTTCAAATGTGTGTCAACCCAGATGTGCAGCTCAGCCTTCTACCTCAATTAAAACTAAGAATAGGAACAATTTCTTCAACCCCAGACAGACACACAGGTATAGATGGACATACAGACACAATAATTAATACAGAGACACAGGGACTGACATACATTTGTGAGTATTGTGAGTACAACACACTGAACTGACAATTTGAGACAAAGAAGCAGTTTCTACAGAAGCAATGCAAACAACTTCAGTCACTCCTGTCTGTTCAAGTCCTTCAGCTGCACATGGTATTGCTTGCCCATTCTCCTTTCTTCTCTTTCCTTTTGTGCCATCCATTAGAATTTTGATTGGGATTATGTTAAATTTATGAATGAATTTAGGAAGAATTATCTTTCCAATGTTCTATCTTTCTACTAAAGTGCATAAAACATCTCTCCATGTTTTAAAATCTTTATCTTTTTTTTTTTGAGATGGAGTCTTGCTCTATCACCCAGGCTGGAGTGCAGTGGTGTGATCTTGCCTCACTGCAACCTCTGCCTCTTGGGTTCAAGCGATTCTTCTGCCTCAGCCTCCTGAGTAACTGGGGCTACAGGTGCCCGCTGCCATGCCCAGCTAATTTTTTGTATTTTTAGTAGAGATGGGGTTTCACCATGTTCGCCAGGATGGTCTCGATCTCTTGACCTTGTGATTTGTCCGCCTCAGCCTCCCAAAGTGCTGGGGTTACAGGTGTGAGCCACTGCACCCAGCCTAAATCTTTATCCTTTGATAAAACTTCATGGATATTTTCATATGGACCCTATGCATTTCACATTGTGCTATTACAACTGTGATTTACTAAAGTATTCTTGCCTTCTGGGGATAAACCCTAGTATCTATAGAAGATAAATCATTTAATAGATTGATGAAATAATTTGCTAATATTTCATTTGGGATTTTTGATTTTTCACATGTAATATAAGGAGTAGTTTTCTTTTTTCAGCTATTTTAGGTTAAGTAACAGAATTATACTAGCTTAAAAGAACAGATATCTACATTTTAAAAAGTTCTTAAATTACATAAACTCACTAGCAAAACCAGCTAGCCTTATGGTTTTTTGGTGAGATAAGTTAGGTTTTTTACTTTTTGAGTTCAACTTTAGGAATTTATATTTCCTAATAAAAATCATTTTATATATATTTTTAAACTTAGCTGAGAATCTTCCTATGATTAAAGCATCTTCTTAACAAGAGCTATTTTACTTCTTGTTTTACTCTCAATTTTAGTTTCAAAGAGATCTCAGAGGCTCACTATCGTGAATTCTACCCACACCAAGGACCATCTTTTAGAATTCTCATTTTTCTCTTTAGTTAGCTTTATTTTTTTCTCTCTGCCTTTCCTGGTTGTATTAGTTCTTTTGTGTATGGAATTTATTCCTTCCGGTGGGTTCTTGGTCTCGCTGACTTCAAGAATGAAGCTGCAGACCGTCACAGTGAGCGTTGCAGTTCTTAAAGATGGTGCGTCCAGAGTTTGTTCCTTCAGATGTTCAGATGTGTTTGGAGTTTCTTCCTTGCGGTGGGTTCATGGTCTCACTGACTTCAGGAGTGAAGCCGCAGGCCTTCTCAGTGAGTGTACAGCTCTTAAAGGTGGCGCGTCCAGAGTTGTTTGTTCCTCCCGGTGGGTTCATGATCTCACTGACTTCAGGAATGAAGCCGCAGACCCTCGTGGTGAGTGTTACAGCTCATAAAGGTAGTGTGGACCCAAAGAGTGAGCAGCAGTGAGATTTATTGTGAAGAGCCAAAGAATAAACCTCCCACAGCATGGAAGGGGGGACCCCTGCGGCTTGCCACAGCTGGCTCAGGTGGCCAGCTTTTATTCCCTTATTTGGCCCCGCCTACATGCTGCTGATTGGCCCATTTTACAGAGAGCTGATTGGTCCATTTTACAGAGTACTGATTGGTGCATTTAGAATCCTTTAGCTAGACACAAAGCACTGATTGGTGTGTTTTTACAGAGTGCTGATTGATGCATTTACAATCCTCTAGCTAGACAGCAAAGTTTTCCAAGTCCCCACTCCACCCAGGAAGTCCAGCTGGCTTCACGTCTCACTTTTAAAACTGTTTCTTGAGCAGAGTTCTTAATGTATTTATATTCAGTAATAAGTAAAGTATTTAAAACTACAGCTGACACTTGACAAGTTTGAGTTTCATGGGCCCACTTACACCCAGCCTTTTTTCAACCACAGAGGGAAAATACAGTATTCACAGGATCTGAAACCCATATATACAGATGGGTCCAACTTTTTGTATATGTGGGTTACTAGAGTGGACTACAGGAATTGAGTATGTGTGAATATGGTTGTACACAAATGGCCCCGGAACCAATCCCCTGTGTGTACCAAGGGACGGCTATATAATGTTTTAGATTAATTGTAGCAGTTTTGAAAGTAGGATTCTTGGACTGGCACAGTGACTGAAGCCTGTAATCCCAACACTTTGGGAGGCCAAGGCGGTCAGATCACGAGGTCAGCAGATCAAGACCATCTTGGCTAACACAGTGAAACCCCATGTCTACTAAAAATACAAAAAAATTACTGGGGCATGGTGGCAGGCGCCTGTACTCCCAGCTGCTCTGGAGGCTGAGGCAAGAGAATGGCATGAACCCGGGAAGTGGAGGTTGCAGTAAGCCAGTATCACGCCACTGCACTCCAGCCTGGGCAACAGAGTGAGACTCCATCTCAAAAAAGAAAAAAAGGATTCTTATTTTTTATTTCCTAGAAATCATGTCATTTTACATTTGATTTTTTTTCTGATAATTAATAATTATTTGGAAGACAGCTTTACAATTTTTTTTTTTTTTTTTGAGACTGAGTCTCACTGTGTCACCCAGGCTGGAGTGTAGTGGTGCAATCTCAGCTCACTGCAACCTCCACCTCCTGGGTTCAAGCGATCCTGCCTCAGCCTCCTTAGTAGCTGGGATTACAGGCGTGCATCACCATGCCGGGCTAATTTTTGTATTTTTAGTTGAGACGGGGTTTCACTATGTTGGCCAGGCTGGTCTTGAACTTCTGATCTTAGGTGATCTGCCCACCTCGGCCTCCCAAAGTGCTGAGATTACAGGCGTGAGCCACCACACCTGGCTGACAGCTTTATGATTTTTAAAGAGTTGGTTTTCTTTTTCTTTTTTTTTTTGTTCAACAATATATTGTAAAACTTGATTTACTATGTTGTGGTGTGGGATTGTTTTGTTGTGGTTTGAGAATATTGTAGGGAAAATTTCTTTTGTTGGGCTTCAGTGAGTTGCGAGGGAGAGGGAGAGAGAATGTGTGTACGTATAGCATAGCAGGAGTAACAACAGGGTTGATATTCCACTGTTGTTTACTAGTTTGTCTGTATTAGTTGTTAAAAGAGTGAAATAATTGTGTATGATTTGGTAAATAACTGCTGCTTGGGCCTCCTGTGTTCCCCCTGTCCTGCCACCTTGGCTTCCTCAGTCCCCCTACCTTAGACTCTCTAGACTTCCCAATAATTCAGCAGTGAAAGGGTTAACGCTAGTCCATCAGCGTTTTTCAGATCCATTTCCTGGTGCTCAGATCAGTGTCCATTGTAATTGGTTGGTCCAGGTTGAATTTTACCTTTGAGCAACACCAAACTTAAGTTAGGCAAATTCTACTATATAATTCTTGATCTAAAACATGTAAAAAATAAACATAATATAAACAATGCAGGTGATTTCACTTGCCCCTTCACTTCATATGCCCCACGCTGAGCTCAGTCCCAATTCTTGTGGTCTCTCATACGCTCACCATGTTTGAAGGCATGTATACTTTTTATGCTGTCCGGTTCCTGAACACCACTTTATCTGGTTCTCACCCTAAGAAACAGGGATCTGTCTGTGAAACTTACATTAGCAGAAAAGAAAAAAAAAAAAAAAAGAAACATTGATCTCTTCTAGTGCTGGAGGAAGACCTAGCTATTTCATTGGTGGATAAATGATCTATATCCACATTTTCCTTTATGGGTTATTTAAAGGATTGCCAAGAGTCCTTTTGTCTATATACAATTGCACTGATCTTTGTAACCTTGACTCCTATAGAATGTGTTGCTCCACTGGCTATATACGTAATTATAAAGACATATAGGTCTTATATATGTGTTATATAAAGATATATATGTCTTTATAATTATTTAAATGTTATGTTTGATTTTTAGTCTACTTTATCTGTCAAAATTGGAGTGGTGTGATGCTATTTTCCAAAACTATTATGCTTTCCTTACATTGTTTTGCTTTTAACAGTTTTTCCTTTATATATTTGATCCTATATGATTTGGAGCACAAAGATACATAGCTATTATGCCTCCATTGTGGATTTTACTTTCTATTAGACTATGTTCCACTTTATGCCTTCAATCTTGAGTTCTACCTTGTCTGAAACTAGTATTATTTTTGCTTTCTTTTCTTTCTTCATTCTTTTATTGGTCCTTTTTTCTTTTAATTTATTCATTAAATTATTTGCCTATCTCTTTGTTTTTAAGATTTTATGATTTTTGTTCTAAGTGAATGTTCCACAAGCATCATCTCGGAAAATTTAATTTTCTTCTGCAGTCTGAGAGTATTTGTCTTTCTATAGGTCATTTTAAACATTTACCTTTAAATGATAAATGATAGTCAATCTTACCTTTTGACATATTGTTTTATACTTTTTTTTTTTACACTTTCCTGTTTTTCCTTTTTGGTTTTTGTTTTCTTTCTTTTGCTTATTTGGCTTATATTTTGTTTACATTTATCTTCCCTAGTCATTTTGATGTATACATCCTGTTTTTTATTTTATTAATGGCCACCTTCAAGTTTTTCAAAAGTACTATTTAACCTATACTTCTGTATTTCTAATAATATTAAATAGTGAAAGCATATTTTGAACACTCATGCGTCAATGAGGAACTCTGCATACTGTAACTTTCATCCTTTTCCATTCCAAGTCTTTGCTAATTTACTATGAAATTTGAGATCTATGTTACTTTTTGCTGTAGATATTTTCAAGAGGAACTTTGACTTAAAATATACTTTACTGATGAAATACAGTTTTCAGTCTAATTCCATTGGCCTTTATGGTTACTAGATGTGACAATAAGTCTATTGACTACTTGGTTAGCACTGTAGTTACAATTTTTAAAAAATATTTTCTCGTTTTTATTGGGAAGTTGGAAGAGACTGACAAGGGTACTAGTCAAATGACATTTTAAATCTGAGGTCCAGACTTCAGAATTAAATGGATATACTTCCATTAAATGATGCTGTTAATTAAGTATGACCTAACATTGGTGTGTTTTAAAATCCTTTGTTTTCTTTAATTAAAAAAGAAACAGGTGTAACTGGTTTGGATTTTTAGTTATAACAGTCTGCACATTTAAACTTTATTTTTTGAATTGTGCGAAGTAACAGAACATAAATCCCTATTACCATTGAGATTTCAGCTGCATCTTGGAAGAGATTGGACTTCAGCAGATAAATATATGTAGAGAAGGGCATCCTTGGCAGGAAAAATAATGTCAGCAATGTCCAGGAAAGGAAAGCTTGCAGGGAGTTGGGGGCTAAAAAGACCAAAGGTAAAAATTTGCAGTAGTTTAAGTGAGATGAGATGATGAGGCTATGAAAAGGAATGTGAGGGACAATACAGAGCTAGAATGGACAGACAATGGACTGGATATTAGCAGTGACAGAGTTGTTGACAGTAACTTGGAGTTTTTAAGCATCTGTACTTGTGAAGGTGAATCTTTAAGATCCAATGAGAGAAAGAGTGAAGGTTGAGAGGAGAGAAGATGCTAAGTTGTTACTGGACATGCTGCATTTGAGATACCTATCTAGGTGTCCAGCAGGCACTTTCATAATATGCATTTATTGTTGGGAAGACGGAATTAGAGACCTAGATTTGGAACAGGTGCTAAGCAAAGTCCTGAAAGTTGGTGAGATCACTGTGAAAACGGAAATGGGGACTTCCGTAGCACTGGTCAGGCCATAATTTCTGGGCTAAGGCCATGGCCACTTGCTGAGTTTTGGCAAGGAGGGTGAATGGGAAATGAGATCCAAGAGAAATCTGCTATTTTAGATTCATAGTCTTACATGTGGTCCAGAGAGTACTCGTGTTTCTACTGAGATGATCAAAGTACTAAGGCAAAGGGGTTCCCAGTCAAACAATGCATATGGAAAAGCTACTGTACCCAACTTTGTTAGGAAAAAGGAAGAGTGATGAATTCTAACACTGTTCCGGATGTTTTACATTTGAGATCTCCTTTAGTCATTGCTGTTGCTTATTTTGTCTAAGCCAGTTTCCTCATCCGTGGTATGGAGGTATAATGTCTATTTCATATGGTGGTTATGAGAACTCATTAAAAACAATGCATGTGCCGGGCGCGGTGGCTCAAGCCTGTAATCCCAGCACTTTGGGAGGCCGAGACGGGTGGATCACGAGGTCAGGAGATCGAGACCATCCTGGCTAACACGGTGAAACCCCGTCTCTACTAAAAAATACAAAAAACTAGCCGGGCGAGGTGGCGGGCGCCTGTAGTCCCAGCTATTCCGGAGGCTGAGGCAGGAGAATGGCGTGAACCCGGGAGGCGGAGCTTGCAGTGAGCTGAGATCTGGCCACTGTACTCCAGCCTGGGCGACAGAGCGAGACTCCGTCTCAAAAAAAAAAAAAAAAAAAAAAAAAGCATGTAAAGTAACTAAACTGTGGTAGCTACTTCGTAAGTTACAGCTATTGTTAATGATTTTTGTAACTGTTCATGTGTCATTGAAACACTGCTATTGTAAACATAACTAGCAAACACTTGATAGTAGTGATTTGCACACTGCTCTTTAAAGAAATAGCCACTCTACGGGCGCCTGTAGTCCCAGCTACTCCGGAGGCTGAGGCAGGAGAATGGCGTGAACCCGGGAGGCGGAGCTTGCAGTGAGCTGAGATCGCGCCACTGCACTCCAGTCTGGGCGACAGAGCGAGACTCCGTCTCAAAAAAAAAAAAAAAAAAGTGATCTCATTGTTCAGTTCCCACCTATGAGTGAGAACATGCGGTGTTTGGTTTTCTGTTCTTGTGATAGTTTGCTAAGAATGATGGTTTCCAGCTGCATCCATGTCCCTACAAAGGACGCAAACTCATCCTTTTTGATGGCTGCATAGTATTCCATGGTGTATATGTGCCACATTTTCTTAATCCAATCTGTCACTGATGGACCTTTGGGTTGATTCCAAGTCTTTGCTATTGTGAATAGTGCTGCAATAAACATACGTGTGCATGTGTCTTTATAGCAGCATAATTTATAATCCTTTGGGTATATACCCAGTAATGGGATGGCTGGGTCATATGGTACATCTAGTTCTAGATCCTTGAGGAATCGCCATACTGTTTTCCATAATGGTTGAACTAGTTTACAATCCCACCAACAGTGTAAAAGTGTTCCTATTTCTCCACATCCTCTCCAGCACCTGTTGTTTCCTGACTTTTTAATGATCGCCATTCTAACTGGTGTGAGATGGTATCTCATTGTGGTTTTGATTTGCATTTCTCTGATGGCCAGTGATGATGAGCATTTTTTCATGTGTCTGTTGGCTGTATGAATGTCTTCTTTTGAGAAATGTCTCTTCATATCCTTTGCCCACTTTTTGATGGGGTTGTTTGTTTTTTTCTTGTAAATTTGTTTGAGTTCTGCACAGGGGCCTACCATGGGGAGGGGGGAGGGGGGAGGGATTGCATTGGGAGTTATACCTGATGTAAATGATGACTTGATGGGTGCAGCACACCAACATGGCACAAGTATACATATGTAACAAACCTGCACGTTATGCACATGTACCCTACAACTTAAAGTATAATAGAAATAAATAAATAAATAAATAAATAAATAAATAAATAAATCCTAAAAAAAAAAAAAAAAAAAAAAAGAAATAGCCACTCTAGGGAGGTACCCAAAGAGAGTGCTTCAAGATTGAGGGAGCTTGTACAAAGCTGGGCTTCTATTTCTTTATCAACCCACAGGAAGCATGGTATTATCTGTTTGTGAGTGTTGCTTGAAATGAGCATAGGGAGACCTAAAAGCACCAGGGGAGGGAGCAGTGATTGAACCTAGAGAGAGCTTTGGCAGGAGAGGGTTGTCGGTCAGAACTGTGGCTTCTGTAGATGGCTCAACAGAGATGGAGCTGGGAAAATAAATAGCCTGACCACACCGTCCTTCCACCCTTGTGCGTCCTGCTGGCACTTTCCATTGCCTGAACCCAGTGGGACATAGGTAGCCATCATGGATCCAGGGTTGAGTGGAGAAGGGAGGAGAGCAGTCAGAGAGGGGCACACCTTGTCAGAATGAAGAGAAGAACCGAGAAACAGCCTGGTTTTAGCAAGTGAGACTCATACACTGTGATGTTTAAATTTGTGTACTGAATGTGACTTAAGAATAGACCCAGCCCATGACCAGAATATCTGATTTGAACATTTAATGAAGTTGCCTCTTTGGCTTTCATGTTTTGGACGGCTTTTCCTCAAGTGACTGCACAGATAGGCTCTGTCTCCTTGCTTCCAGAACAACATATATATATCTACATTGTTTACATAGGAAGATAAAGGAGGATTTGTTTTCCTAAGCCATTAGTGTGACGAAATGCATGGCAGCCGCTGTATATAGGATCGTGGCCTATCATATTGCCATACCTACTGGCTACCAAGTTTATATAGTCGGTAAAACATAACCCCTTCCATGTGGCATCTGGCAGGTTTCCCAGGGTAGAGAAAAGCATGAGCCAAGTCTTGAAGGCTGAGCAGGAGTTAGCCAGTTGAATGTGGAGAGAAGAGAAGTGTTGTAGGAAGGCAATGCAGACAGGGAGTATAGTTCATGAAAAAATGGAAAAGAGGTTGGGCGCTGTGCCTCATGCCTACAATCCCAGCACTTTGGGAGGCTGAGGTGGGCAGATCACGAGGTCGAGAGATCAAGACCATCCTGGCCAACATGGTGAAAACCTGTCTCTACTAAAAATACAAAAATTAGCTGGGCATGGTGGTGCGTGCCTGTAGTCCCAGCTACTTGGGAGGCTGAGGCAGGAGAATTGCTTGAGCCCAGGAGGCAGAGCTTGCAGTGAGCCGAGATCATGCCACTGCACTCCAGCCTGGAGAGAGAGCAAGACCCTGTCTCAAAAAAAAAAAAAAAAAAAAAAAGGAAATATGTAAAGAGTGTAGCTCATGTGAAGATGCTATGGATGATTCATAAAGAAGAGCTCCGAATGTGTTTGGAATGATGTTACTGCCATTGGAATGAATATGGGGACTGGTAGGGGCCCATGGGGATTACACTTAATACATTTACACCTAAAGTTTCTCAAGAACTCTCTCTTAAGGAATGCACATAAGCCTCTGACTCTTGAGACATTTAGGCCTGCAGTTTGATAAGGAAAAACAGACATAATTCCACCTGGCAAATGTATCTGTTGTTTGGAAGCCCACAGGATTTTTTTTAAATTGAAGTGAGGGAATGTGATCAGACAAGCTACTTCCCAAATAGGTGGCACACAATCACAGAAATAATTCACATATGGCCTGGAAGACAATCGATTCCAAAATTATACTAAAGCAATTCCTAAACTAAATGGTACAACGCTGGAGGGCCTCTGAGCCCTCTTCCAGCACTGAGCTAAGAATATGTCCCCTCTAGTGAGCCGGAGAATTAAGCTTCAGAACATAGAGCTCCTGTCCTGTTCAAGAGGGAAGAGAAGCAACATATAGGGAAGGGAAAAGAGAATTCTTTGAGCAAAATATTGGGAGAGTATATTTCATTGTCAGGTTGAACAAAGAGAATTCCACAAGACAGTGTTGCCAGGAAGAGAGTATCAACTGTGCACATACTTTTAAAGATGAAGAAAATGTGAGGGGGGGTTTTTGGGCTTAGAGACACCTATGGGGCTCTTTGGGTTAGGTTAAGTGAGTGGTCTCCCTGAGACTCAGTTGGCAAAGGCCCAAGGAGCAACTTCGTATGCTTATCTCCAAACAGCCCCCTGATCTCCCCATGGCTGCCACCACACTGCCAGGCTGGTTGTGAAACTGCTTTTCCAGAATTGCTTGCACGTGCAGAGAACTGGTCTCCTGGTAAGGTCAGCCCTGTAAAAAAGGGGGCAAGAATCAAAGCACTCTTGAAGGAAACACAGGAACTCTTAGCTCTCGATCAGCCTGTTTCCTGCCTATGTGGGTTTGAAGTGTGAGGGAGGGTAGGGACACAGCAGGACACAAAGCCATGAGCTGTCCTTCCTTCTAAGGGTGTCTTAGCTCCAAGACGACTTTAAAAACAGTCTTCCTCTGAGGCTGACACAGACCATAATTTCACACAGATTTACTTGATCAAACTGGCTGTGTGCCATGATAATACAAATAGTCTTTTACACAGAAATCAGTGATTTAGAAGCTACTGCCCTGTTTTACACATGAGGAAACTAAGAACTTCAAGACCAAAGTTCTTCATGACTCCACTGTCCTGTTAACCATGCCAGGCAATTAGTAATTCACGAAATAGTTGCCTGGGTTTAAGATGCGTTACTTTCAGTTACTACTAGGATTGTTCCAATTCAACTCACACATATTTAAAATACGTAGTCTGTTGAACACAGCACTTGGTGCTGGGGCATTGAAGACAGAAAGCTCACTGTTTAAGGAAGGAGACAAACATGTCAATATTTAATTAGAACAGTGTCATTAGATTAGTTGTGTGTGCCTTCCTATAAATAAAAATCTTTATTTTAAAATTACAGAAGAAATGAAACACAAAACTAAGCATGCAAAACAATAAGTGAGTATCTTCTATGCTGCTTCTTCCCTCAACCCTCATGTGCCTGGCAATTTGGTCAGTAACAGGTATCACTGTTACCAGGTTGGTGTATGACTTCTAGGCTTAGATGTCATCATACTGTTCTACATCTTGTTTTCTTTGCTTTATATTTCAAGGCTCATGCAAACTTATAATACTCTATAATATATATGTACCATTATTTATTTAGACATGCTTCTGTTGATGAACTTTATATTGTTTACAATTTGTGGCTATATGCTGCAATGAATATCCTTGCCATATCTTTGCATATTTTTCCTGGTAAATATGAAAGATACATTTTTATTATAATTGTTAAAATCTACAGTATAATTGACTTTTGTGTGTATACAACTCTATGAGTTTTAACACATACACTCAGGTATCTGCCACTAAGAACAGCGATCAGAATACAGAATAGTACCATCACCCCAAAAATCTTTTTTGTGCTGCCCCTTCGTAGTCAGATTTCTCCCAGCCCTAATCCTTGGCAGCCACTCATCTGGTCTGATCCCTACAGGCCTGCCTTTCTTAGAATGTCATATAAATGCAGTCGGACAGTAGGTAGAAGATGATTTTAGCTTCTTCACTCAGCATAATGCCAGTAGCAATAGTTTTTTTCTTTTCATTGTTGAGTAGCATGGATATACTATAGCTTGTTTATGCATTTATCCACTGAAGGATATTTGGGTGCTTCCAGTTTGGGGTGATTATGAATAAATAGAGCTGCTATAAACATTCTTTTTTTTGGGAGGGTGGGGGACGGAGTCTCGCTTTGTCACCCAGGCTGGAGTGCAGTGGCGCGATCTTGGCTCACTGCAAGCTCCAGCTCACTGCAAGCTCCACCTCCTGGGTTCATGCCATTTTCCTGCCTCAGCCTCCCGAGTAGCTGGGACTACAGGTGCCCGCCACCACACCCGGCTAATGTTTTGTATTTTTAATAGAGACAGGGTTTCACCGTGTTAGCCAGAAGGTCTGGATCTCCTGATCTCGTGATCCACCCACCTCGGCCTCCCAAAGTGCTGGGATTATAGGCGTAAGACACTGCACCTGGCCAACATTCTTTGTATGAACATACATTTTCATTTCTGAAGGGTAAATGCCTACAAGTGGGATTTTTGTGTGATATGTAAGTGTATGTTTAACTTTATAAGAAATTGTTCAACCAGTTTCCAATTTCCATAGTGGCTATACCACCCATTTTACATTACTTCCATCAATAGACGAGAATTACCGTTGCTACACATTCTGTCTAGCACTGGGTATCATCAGGTTTTCTTTTTTCTTTTCTTTTTTCTGTTTTTTGATCTGTTCTAATAGGTTTGTGGCAGCACCTCACTGTGGTTTCACTTAGTATTTCCATAATGGTTAATGATATTAAACATCTTGTGTGCTTATTTGATACATTTTCTCTGGTGAAGTGTCTCAAATCTTTTTCTCATTTAAGAAAATTGAGTTGTTTTCTTACTGTTGAGTTTTGAGAGCTTTTTATGCATTCTTGATGCAAGTTATTTGCCAGATATGTGATTTGCAAATATTTTCTCCCAGTTTGTAGTTTGTCTTTTTTTTTTCTTAACAATGTCTTCCATAGACTACAGTTTTAAATTTTAATAAAATTCAGTGTATCAATTTCTTTTTTATTCATGGTGTCTGTGACAGCTAATTTTTGGTGTCATGGCTAACAATCACTTTCTAACTCCAGTGTCAGGAAGATTTTCTTCTATGTACCAAAAGTTTTATATTTTAATGTTTGACACGATTTACTTTTAGTGAATTTTTGTATACATGGGTGGTTTTAGGTTAGGGCATTTTTTTGGCATATTGATATCCAACTGTTCCAATATTATTTGTTGAAAAAAACAGCTTTATTGGATTGTTAGACATTTTTGATGTGAGATGTTATAATATAGTTTAATTGTTGAAAGAATGGAGTGGAACCAGTCCACCTAAATTTCAGTCTCAGCTCTGCTACAAATTAGCTGTGTAACAATCACCAAGTATTTAATCTCTTTTTGTCTTAGTCTCCTTTTCTGTTAAATGGAAACAGTCATAGTACCTACTCCCTAGATTGCTATGAGGATTGAGTTATTATGTGAGACACACTTAGAGTAGTGCCTGATATATGAGTGATGAATTAGGGTTAGCTTTTATGTAACTTTTCAATTATTGTAGATATTGCAAGCACATCCTGTAAGCATGTTTTACTAATTACACTGCCCATCAACAATATAGATGTTTCTATTTAACAGCCAGCACCAGATATTATGACCCTCTCCATTCTTTGACAATTTGATAGGCAAATAATGAGATGTCTTTTTAGTTTGTATTTTGAGATCTGTGGTCAGGTTAAACATCTTTTCAACTTTTCACATGTTACGAGTGTATTGGCTTTTGATGAGTAACAAGGCATCCAAAACATGGTAAAACAGCAAACATTTATTATGACTTATGCTTTTGTAGGTCATCTGGGAAACTCTTTGGCTTAAGCTGGATTGGTCTCTCATCCTCAAGCAAGTTAGTCTGGGCTTCTCCTCATAATGGCCTCAAGGTTCCATAGAGCAGCAAGAGAGTGCAAGCCCAGTGGGAGAGCCTAGTGGGCAAGCACTTTTCAAGCCTCTGCTTATGCCACATTGGCTAATACTCCATTGATCAAAAGAAGTCCCATGGCCAAACCTAGATTCAAGAGATGGAAAAAGAGACATCACTTCTTGATGGAGTGAGATGCAAAATATTGTGACCACTTTTTTCTTGAATCTACTGCGATTGGCTATTTGTGTTTCCTTCTCTGTGAATTGCTATTGGTTCATTGACTTATGAAATTTCTTTATATGTTATACATATTAACTCCTTAAGTTTTACATGTAACAGGATTTTTCTACTTGGTCATTTAACTTCATTTATGTAATCTTTTGCTGTATAGAAGGTTTTGACTTTTCTGTGATCAAATCTGTCAGTGTTTTTTCTTCATGACATTGGATGGCCAGAATGTAAGCTTTTTGAAGGCAGAAACCGTATTTTATTTTTTATTATTTTCTTGACCCACAGAAAGCAACACAGAGCCCAGCCCATAGTAATAATTAAGTAAATTTTTATTGAATGAATTCATTCACTGAAGGCCAATATAACTCACTCATTTATTTATTCATGCATCAATATTTATGGAATACCTACTATGAACCAGGCATTGTACTCATTGTTAGAGAAACAGCGATGGGCAAAATTGACTTTTAGATGGTGTGTAGACTAAAGCATGGTAGGTAGTAATGGAACTTGTTATCAGTGAGACATAGGTTCAAATCCTATCTTTCTACTTATGTGACCTTGGGCATATCCTTAAACATTCCTGAATTTCAGGGTTTTTAACCTACAAAATTGAGTGTAAATGCTTTCCGTCAATAGTGTGAGAATTCCATAGTGTGAGAATTCAAGTGGACAATGTTTGTAAAGCACTTAGCATTGTTTTTATTATGTATTATATAATAAAAATTGTCCGCTTCCTTTTCTATATGGTATAATCTCAGGCCTACTAGGAAGGCTAGGTGACTTCTTTTGTCAATCTCCTCTTAGCAAATATAATCCTGAATTTCTTCCATTATACACTCATTTCTTTGGTTTGCTCCTCCAGTAGTTCTCAGTGAATTGTCACTTTGAGCGATTCTTGCTTATTCTCCTCTTTGTGCAGGCAAGTCAGTCAAATTGCCTTCTCTGTTGGGAGCAGAAGAACAGGGCACTGAGGAGACAAAGAGTTTTGTGCAGTGCTGTCTTGGAAGATAGATATGCTTGGTAGTGGGTGTGGGTATGCACGTCTTTGAGCAGCATAAGGGTAGATGGGAACTTGGCAGGTAATTGAATCAGGAGAAGAGCCCAGAAAAATGTGGCCTGGTTCCAAAGATGCATTTCTCCCATACCAGGTATCCTGGTGCTGATAAACACGGTGCATTTAGAGAGCATCCCACTCTTGAGACAAAGTGAATAGGGAAGATTATGAAGCAGCACTGCCAGGCTTAGCGGAATCTGTAAGGTGGCCAAAACTCCTCTCTAGATATTCTCAATTTCTCTGTCCTGTACCTAGCTTTTCAGCCACCTCTCCTCAAAGTCTTTTTCTCTCTTCTTCCAATTTCTACCAAACTCCAGGATTCTCCAGGTGCCCTTTTGCCAGATGTGTATACATTCCAAATTCCCTTACACTAAGGACTTGGCTGTTAACACTGCTACTCTGGCGTGACAGAAAGGGCGCTGGAGAGACATCAGCACTTGAGGGCTGGCTCTACCACTACCCTTTGTGCAATCACCAACAGGTCTCTTTTCTATAGGCCTCAGATTGCCCGTTATAAAGTGTAAGGCTTGGCCAGGCATGTTGGCTTATGCCTGTAATCACAGAATTTTGGGACGCCAAGGCAGGAGCTTCACTTGAGCTCAGAGGTTTGAGACCAGTCTAGGCAACACAGTGAGACCGCATCTCTACAAAAAGTTTAAACATTAGCTGGGGGCAGGGGTGTTGCATGCCTGTAGTCCTGGCTATTCAGGAGGCTGAGGTGAGAGGATAACTTGAGCCCACGAGTTCGAGGCTGTAGTGAGCAGTGACTGCACCCCTGCACTGCAGCCTGGGTGACAGAGCAAGACACTGTCTCAAAAAAATAAAGTGTGAGGCTTGCACCAAGCAATCTGTAAAACCTCTTCTGGTGTAAACAATTCTTGATTTGATGGAACCATGCTTCCTGCACCCCCACTGCCTCACAGAATGGAGTATGCATATAAATGAATGTTCAATAAAGTCTCATTGTGTGGATGCGCCGTCTATTCCCTGGAAGTAAAAAGTTTCCTGCAAGCTGACTGATCCTCCTTCTAACTAACACGTGTTATTCGGCCTAGATGGAAACTTTCCGGCATTTGAAGGTGGGGAGAGGATGCAGTTCCCTCCAGCAGACAGACAAGGGGTCCCATTTGGCTGGAAAGCAGGGTTGGGAAACGGGCATGCCCTTTGGGGAAACTGGCTTGGTACAACTCCTGGGTGAGAACAGGAGTTTGTTGTTAGAGAGTCACAGCCCAGTCACATCCAGGATGCCCCTGGATAACTCTGAACTCCCAGCTATACAATAAAAAGTTAGCAACTTCCTTTAGTTATTTCCAGTCTTATGCATTTTGGTATTTTCTTGTTAGCTGCCCCATATCTTCTTGGAAGGAATCTTGAGGAAGAAATTATTGCTCAGAGACTTACTACATACACAAAAGGATGACGGAGAATAAAAAAGGATTAAAGTGTTGGAAACATGCCTGGGAACTGGATTTCTTCAGGGGAGACAAGAAGCCTGAAAAGATACTGAAAATACTTTAACGTAGGGTTGACACAGAGGAATAGTGCTGGTAGTTCTTAGGGCCCAACACAAATTAATAGCAACTTTAAGATACTGAAAGAACATTCTAGAAGTGAATCCTACTAAAAACTCATCTTTGAAAAATGAGTAAGTACTGCTCAGTAATTACCATTTTGGGGAAGATTTTTCTGATCTTGCTTTGCCTGGCTCTCTCTTGCTTTGCCTGGCTAACCCCAACTTTCCTTTAGGCCAAAAGTTCACAAACCCTCCTCCAAAACAGTCAAATCTGATGAAGTTTACCATTATGGTGTCTCATAAGCATCTTGTAATTCTCTCAGTACCTATTTGTATTTATGTGTTTATGTGATTCATTTTCCATGTTTGTCTCCCACATTTGCCTATAAGCTACGAGAGGGTTGTTTATTCATTGCTGTGTCTCCAGCGCCAAGTGCAATACTTGGCACAGGGGGAGCATGCATTCAGCCTGCTTGGTAAACGAATGAATGGACATGTAAACAATTTAATGAGTGTTTTTTGAACTGAAGAGAATTTTTCTTTTTCAGGACAGCAAAAACAAAAAACAAATAAACCTAAACTAAAATCCAAACAATTTCGCCAAATATCCTGGATAGTTTGGGAGTTGTCTTTGCTTCTTCGGCTCATTGCCACGGCCTTAATTCCAGAAATGCTTTTGACTCAGACCTTTTCAGTTCATTGCCAGTTCTCTGATTCCTGAAATGCCTTTGGCCAAGGAAGTGCTAATTGGTATTTCAACTATTTAGAACTTTAAGATATCTACTTCTGTTACAAAGATGAAATGACCATGAACACCTTTGAGAATTTTTAAACATAGCTGATACCAAATTTCCAAGAAACCATACAGTTAGTTTTCTGAAGATGTGATGCATTATTCCAAACACACATTAGCAGAATTCCACCCAATACTACAATTCTGAGGTAATAAGAAGCACAAGGGAATAAGCCTGCGGTGCAATAATTTAACCTGCCTAAAATTTTCTCCTAGCTTGTGAACACTTCGAAGATCAGGGAGCTGGGTAAATCAGAACTTCATTATCTGCAGCTGTATCTGAAGAATGTGGAAAAAAAATCGAACTGTTGTGCTGCAGTGGAGTGTATTTTCATTGATATGTTTAACCTTTCGTCCTCTTCCTCTGTGAAAAAATGAAAATTCATGACGTTTGAGGTTTTACGTTTTTAATTCAGAATTTTTTTTTCCTTCAAATAAAATCTTATATGAAGCCCCCCCCAAAATACAATAAAAAGTTGAACAGCTCACTGGGAGTGGGCGAGGGTGTGGCTCTGGAGTCTATTCTGTTGATTTCACCTCTCCCACTCTCAGAAACTTCTGGAGCACCTTTTTAGAAAATGAGAAATTATAGTTCCTTTAAACACAGTTTAACATGGCTCTGTCTCTAATTTCTAATGTAATTAAATTCTGTTACATGGGTGTTGATTCAGGCCCACAATCATGTCTGTAACTGTTTTTAAATAAAAATATTCCCATGTCTTAGTTAATGGCCCATTATTCGTAGCAATATTGAATACAAGAAAATGTAAATATAAAAACTAGAGTTAAACAACATTGAGTTCACCATAATAAGATTTAGTGAGAAGACGCTACTAAGAAAGATTAGATACTGTTCAATATAGCACACAGAAAATACAGTGAGCAAAACATTTTAGAACATTGTTATGCTTCAATTGTGATGCCTGGTTATTAACTTGGCAGACGTCATGCCACAATGCTAAGTATTTCCTTATAAACAAAGACATACTTTTATGCAAACATTGAAAAAGTGTTTGAGGCTGGGTGTGGTGGCTCACACCTGTAATCCCAGCACTTTGGGAGGCCGAGGCAGGCGGATTACGAGGTCAGGAGATCGGGATCAGCCTGGCCAACATGGTGAAACCCCACCTCTACTAAAAATACAAAAAAAATTAGCTGGGCATGGTGGCGGGCACTTGTAATCCCAGCTACTCGAGAGGCTGAGGCAGGAGATTTGTTTGAACCCAAGAGGCAGAGGTTGCAGTGAGCCGAGATCGCACCATTGTATGCCAACCTGGGCGACAGGGTGAGACTCCGTCTCAAAAAAAGAAAAAGTGTTTGAGAGATCTTTGTTAAGGAAAAATAGCATTAATCTCTAAAACATATTAGATGTGTGATATTAATATGCATCTTGTTTTAGCAAGTTATTAGCATTCATGATAGAAGTATGAATTAAACTATGAATGAGTTTGATCAGAGCCCTTTAGATATGGTTGTGATGAAACAACTCACTATCCGTCCCCAGCATGATTTGGAGAGGACAGTGCTATAATGTAAGAAAAAGGGTATTAAGCAGAGAGATTGATATTGGCATGAGCCCAGATAGGATCTGTCTTCTGACAATGATTCTCAAGAAATGTCCCTAATAGAAAATTTCTTGAGTGGCACCAGATATGCAGTTGCAGCCATGCCTTTCATGGCGTCTGCAGCAGAACTCTTTCAAGAAGCCACTGACCACAGTTGTACTCATTGTCGTCGAGCCTCTGCTCTATTCTTTCTAAAAGGCTAAGTTTGGCTACTTTTTTTTTTTTTTCAGCATTAAGTTTTAACTCCTTTATTTTTCAGCATTGTGAGATAACATCACATTTCCTATTATTAGTTTAAAGAAGAGAGAAAGAGAAAAATGCATTATTTGGATGTAATTTGAGATTTGGAGTGGGTATAGGGATGAAGGATGAGATATAAAGGGACATAAATGTCCATGGCTCTTGATTCTTTTCCAGCTGCACATTTTTCTCTCTCTCTTTTATTTATTTATTTATTTATTTTTATTATACTGTAAGTTCTGGGATACATGTGTAGAACGTGCAGGTTTGTTACATAGGTATACACGTGCCATGGTGGTTTGCTGCACCCATCAACCCATCATCTACATTAGGTATTTCACCTAATGCTATCCCTCCCTGACCTCAGGTGATCCTCCTGCCTCGGCCTTCCAAAGTGCTGGGATTACAGGCATGAGCCACCATGCCCAGCCTCCAGCTGCCCCTTTTTAAGGAATGAGCCATAACATTTTGTTTACATTTAATTTTTATGTGCGAATAATAGCCACATTGTTCAAAAGCCAGTACACACAAACGTATAGTGAAAAGTCTTCCTTTTACCATTGTGCCCCAACTACCCAGTTCCCCCCAGTAGGTCATCATTGTTCTTATTTTTATGTGTCACCTTCTAGAAATTCTTTAGGCAGATACTAGCAAATACAGCTATAGATTCTCATTTTAAGAAAACTAAGTAGGCGATTTTCAAGATCCATCCTAGGAAGCTGGTAGGTATGTCTTTCTATACCCAAAGCTCACATAGAAGAGCCTTCTGATACTGTAAATGGTGTTACAAAGGACAGAGCACTGGCTGGTGGAAGAGGGCTTTGTTAACCGGCATGCTGAACAAGGGAAGCGAAGTATAGTCAAGTCCAGACTCCCAGAGGCCACATTTCCTTTTCTGTCACTGAAAGTAAAGGGAGATCTCCGAAAGGAGCAAGAGGAAAAATAAACTAGAACCATACCTAGAAACAGTTTACACATAGTGTGGTTGTCTTTTCCAATCAACTACATTTTCTATTATTTCCTAAAGCTATTAAATAAACCCCGGCCACTGCCAGTGCTGTGAGTTCCGAGCAGATCCTGTGGTTTTGGCAAGACTCTCGACTGGCCCCAGAAATGGGGCTGGATTGAACTGGAGTTGAAAGAATTACAGTGTTTCCTTCCTCTTGATGACCCTTTCTGGAACATGCCTGGAATGTGTGAGTGTAAGAGATGAGGTGGTGTTCACTCAGAGTCAGGCCTGGGTATGTACGTGGAAGGGGAGGTGCGTGCTGGTGTTATTTTTGGAGGCTGTAATTCCACTGCTAGGTTTGTAGCTCATCCTTTCTTTCAATATTTTTATTATCCTAACCTGTATTCTCTGTCCTGAGATCTTAAAAGTTACCAGTGAGGCTAGAAATAAAATGGATGCTTCAAGGCCAGGCTTGGGAACTCATTCTAATGGAGATTTTCTCCCTCAATCCCATGTAATGAGTTAATATTACAATAAAATGCAGCTGTAACTCCTGCTTACATGAAGACTTGACTTTGAAATTTTTCTTCCTAATCATTCAGATAAAGGTTTAATTTGTACCAAGATTATCCTCAAAACATCACTGAATACAGTAAACACTGGCAATTGCCATTAAAAACAAATTGTATGAGGACTTTGTATCAGGTACAATGCTTGACATAAGTAGGTGCTCAAAAATTCTGGTAAATGAATAATAGCCTTAAACGCTCAGCAGTCATTGAACACTTTTCTTTGGCATTTTGCAAAAACTGTAATGTTTTTTCCCCTATGAACTCAGTAGCTGTCAAAACAGTTAAATATGGGCAAGGAGGTCAGTTCAGACTCGGGGGAGTACTTTGTTTTTTTTTGTTTTTTTGAGACAGAATTTTGCTCTCTGTTGCCCCGGCTGGAGTGCAGCACTGGAACCTCCGCCTCTGGGTTCAAGCGATTCTCCCATCTCAGCCTCCTGAGTAGCTGGGATTACAGGCACACACCACCACACCCAGCTAATTTTTGTATTTTTAGTGGAGACAAGATTTCACCATGTTGACCAGGCTGGTCTCAAAATCCTAACCTCAGGTGATCCTCCTGTCTCGGCCTCCGAAAGTGCTGGGATTACAGACGTGAGCCACCCAGCCCGCACTTTCATTTTTAACCTTATTCTAGAATTGGAAGCCAAGTAAATGGATGGACTTGAATCAAGCAGATCTGAAATAAAATTTGTCCATCCATCCATCCATCCATCCATCCATCCATCCATCTATCCATCCACTCATCCAACAAACACTTAAGTCCTCTATATGTTGAGATTAGGGAGAATATTCCATGTAAACCAATTCCTAAATTCCTGTTCATATACAGAACATTTGGAGTTTACCATTTAGAGAGAGAGTAAATAAAATATTCACAAATTATGGTAATCATTATGAATAAACCAGGAGGCCAAATTAGAGGACAATGGGATGAGAGTGTATAGGTATTATAGATAAGGCAGGTAGAGAAGTCTTCTATGACAAAGCGGCACTTAAGCTGAGACCCAAAGGACAAGCAGAAGGTGGCTATGCCAAGAGTGGAGAAAAGCATTCCAGGCAGAAGGAACAGCAAAGGCTTTGAGGTAGGAAACAGCATCTTGTATTTAAGGACTGAAAGACCAGTGAGCATTTGAATCCCAGCTCTGCCTTCAATAGCTGTGAAAAATCAAACTAGCTGCTCAATCTTTTGAGCCTTCATCTCTTCATATTTAAAATTGAGATAATGGTGCATACCTCACAGAGTTGCTGAATTTAATGGGTATTCAATAAGATAACATGTCGCTTATTTGAATCACTTCTACACAAAGGTCTCTGAGACTCTAGTTGGGCCCTCATCACTCAGTTGCTCTTTCTAGTCTCCTGATTGTTTTATGCAGACTTGAGAGCCAACCATCACTGGAGCTAGAGAACATTTTCCATCCCTGATACTTCCACATTTGAAGAGGAGACAATAGGCACAGACTCTATCTGCTCATGTTAGAACCTTTAGAAATCAAAACAGTGGTGGGAGTAGCGGGGAGGGGAGAGAGAGAGAAAGAGAAATAGTGAGAAAATAACGTGAGAGGATTTCTTTTTAAAAGTGTACTTCCTCATTTACAGAACAAATTCATAAAATAAAATTTAAAGTTTGGGCAAGGTTTTATTTTTATATTTGGGGAGAGGGTAAGGTTTGGGACGAAGTGTTCAGGAAACAGAATAAAGAGAAATGAAATAATAATCACCGAGTATGCAATATATAACAGACAGAGTGGTTGGCAAGGGTTATGTATTTTATCTTATTTAATCTTTACAAGAGTCCTGATGGAGTAAATGAGGTCCTGAGGGAAATGCAGACTTCACTTAGTCACCGTTTGTCATTTATCTTGAGGTATTTAATGTGGAATTGAGCAATTCTTTCAAAATGAGAATCTATAAGGCATAAGTTTATGTAGTTGATATATTTCTTTAGAATACTTTATTATTGTGACAGTATCACATTAGCATCAATTAATAACTAATAAATATAATGAATAATGATTATAATATCATTATTATTAATTCATCTTAATACAACATACATTTCCTGAATACCCAACTATGTCTAGTGCATGGCTTGTTGGGGGAATAATGGGTAGTCCATTGCAACTAGGGTATGCAGTGGGCCAGGGGACGTTAGCAGGATCTAACTGATGAAGGGTCTTGATGCCTTGGCAAAGAGTTTTGGATTTTGTCCAGTGGAAGATAGGCACATGGTCAGAGTAGCATTGTAGAAAGAATACTCACACAACTTTTTTAAGACAAGGCTTTGTGAGCACCAGTTTACCCAATGGGGTCATGTTAATAACCTTAGTCATACATTATTCTCTCTCTTTCCTTTTAGGAACTGTGGAAGGTGCCATGGACTTGATCTTGATCAATTCCCTGCCTCTTGTATCTGATGCCGAAACATCTCTCACCTGCATTGCCTCTGGGTGGCACCCCCATGAGCCCATCACCATAGGAAGGGACTTTGAAGCCTTAATGAACCAGCACCAGGATCCACTGGAAGTTACTCAAGATGTGACCAGAGAATGGGCTAAAAAAGTTGTTTGGAAGAGAGAAAAGGCTAGTAAGATCAATGGTGCTTACTTCTGTGAAGGGCGAGTTCGAGGAGAGGCGATAAGGATACGAACCATGAAGATGCGTCAACAAGGTAACATGCCCCTAAGTTTTGGGCAGGTGAGGCCCACTGAGGCACACACACACCTTTTGTTTGGTAGCTGATCCCTCAGGGGCAGGGCATGTGCTACCTGAGTGTAGAGCTTGACGATCTTGCCTGCCTCTTTCCATGCATTGCTGTGTCTGGTACATGGAATGTTAGAGATAAAGGAAACTATGCAATCCAACCCCTTAACTAGATATTGTGCCTACATCGTGAGATCAAATGAAATATTTCATATGTTCTACTAAGGGCATCATGGTACTTATGGATATATGACTCTGTTACATGTATGTAATATGAAAATCATAGCAATGAAAACAAGTGTTCATTGCCAAACTACTGACTATTTTGAGCTTTCTTATTTGATTTTTCATGTGATACATTGCTTTGCTTGTCCCTAAATACCCTTAATGGAAGTTAATATTTTCAGGAGAAGATTAAATATAAATAAGAATTTTAGAAGGGGAATATCCATCAGTAACTTAATTTAATTGGTTACTTGGTATATCAATTTTCTTTTTTCCTTTTTTTTTTTTTTTTTTTGAGACAGAGTCTCACTCTGTCACTGGGCTAGAGTGTAGTGGCATGATTTCAGCTCACTGCAACCTCCGCCTCCCGGGTTCAAGTGATTCTCCTGCCTCAGCCTCCCAGGTAGCTGGGACTACAGGTGTGCACCACCACGCCCAGCTAATTTTTTGTATTTTTAGTAGAGACGGGGTTTCACCATGTTGGTCAGGATGATCTCGATCTGTTGACCTCATGATCTGCCTGCCGTGGCCTCCCAAAGTGCTGGGATTACAGGCATGAGCCACTGTGCCCGGCCAGTGTACCAATTTTCTATTGCCACAATAATGCTGTGTAACATAACCACAAACCACAGTGGCATACAATAATGAGCATTTATAGCTTGTGAGTCTAAGTCAGCTGTGTTGATTAGATGGATGTATTGACCTTGGCTGGGATTCCTTACATATATAGTGTTGCCTGGCTATAGGCTTAGTAGGCTGGCCTTGGCTGGGGCAACTTTGCTTAGTTCCTTAAACTATAACAGGCTAAGGTAGTATAAGGTCATAGTGTACAATTCTCAGCCTAGGTTGCAAGGAGCCTCATCTCATGTACATGAGATGTAGACATGAGGCTCCTTGCAACCTAGGCTCAGAATTGTACACTGTCACTTCTGCTTCATTGTATTGACCTAAGCCAGTTAAGTAGCTGAGCCTAGTGTCAGAGTGAGAGGGCACTACAAGTTGAAATGACAAAGAGTCAGGGATGCGGGGAGGAATGAAGAATTAGGGTCCTCTTTGCAGGCTGCCATTCTTGGAAAAGGACCATGATTTAATTTTAGCAGTCGAGTACCCAGGTCTAGCTCAGAAAACACCAGAAATTTGCAGGAGGATTTTGAAAGCCTCCTCTAAGGGAGGATTATTAAGGCTTTCTACTACCCCAGAGGCAATGATGTGATGATGTCTTTCTCTCAAAATAAAACTGGGCCTTAAGCTAAATCTTTAGACCAGTCCACCTATGTGATGGCAGTTGAAGGAGAGGGTGTTGCAAACATTATTTAATACAATTAATTGTATTCTAAGGTCCCAGGCCTGGACGGGCAGGTAGACTTCTGGTGCTCTTGATGCTGTCTGCTGGGAGGAAGGTACAGAATGCCAGCTGAGGTGACCTCCCTTTGTTCTGCCTGGAATGATCTAGCCTCTCCCCTATCAGCCACTTTGTCTGGGCTGCTGATTCCTAAAATGAAGGAGTCTTTTCCAAATTAATATCATCACAACCACAGGACCTGTGGACCGAGGACTTGTCATTACATAAAATAATCACATTATGAGCTGTTTAGGGTTTTTTTTTGTTTGTTTGTTTGTTTTAAGACAGGGTCTTGCTGTTGTCCGGGTTGGAGTGCAGTGGCACAGTCATACTTTACTGCAGCCTTGACCTCGTGGGCTCATGCTATCCTCCCACCTCAGCTTCCTAAGTAGCCGGGACTACAGTCATGCACCACCATGCCTGGCTAATTAAAAAAAAATTTTGTAGCTATAGGGTCCTCTTTGCTGCCCAGGCTGGTCTTGAACTACCAGCTTCAAGCTATCCTCCCACCTTGGCCTCTCAAAGTGCTGGGATTACAGGTGTGAGCCACTGCACCAGGCCTTACTTTTAGAAAGCTGATCCAGTTAAGTAACACACCTCTGCACATTGCTGATTGACTGTTTCTTTTATAATGTAACCACCTGTAGTCTGTATTTTTTTTGGATCAATGCTTTTTAAAGTTGAACATGCTTACAGATCACCTGTGGGTCTTGTAAACATGCAGACTCTGATTTAATAGGTTGTTTGGGAGAGTCCTGGGATTCTGCATTTCTACATGTCCCAGGTGATGAGAATCTGCTCCACCGTGGACCACACTTTGAGTAGCAGGGCTTTAGAGTTAGCCTTTCATTAGGGTCCACCTGAAAATATTTCTTTGAATTTGCTAATGGTAGTAATGAAAAGATTTGAAGGCAGGAAACTCATTTTAAGGTCAAAAGTAATAAAATTGCTATTCATTACAAATGAAGGAAAGGGTTTTCTTAGCAAAACTAGAATGTTCACCTTTAAATGACAGCAGGGCAAGTGGGAAAAGTGCGCAACAGAAATTCCCAGGAATGCAGCTCTCCGCTGAGGGAAGAGAGGTTGAACAAAGGGATGTGAGGTGTGCCAAAGCTATCATGGCTGAAAGTCAGCTCTATTATTCTTCACATGTGTCATTTTGGATTTGACTTGAATAAAGACTAATGTTCTTCTGCTGATGTTTCCACATTCTAAAGGAAGATGATCTGAGATTATGCCCCAGTCATTTCGTGGGAACAAAATGTGAAGTGCCACTGTGTCCTCACTGCACTGTCCAGAGGTCATCCTTGACAATGTATAAATAAGAACATGTAAAGCAAACTGGACCAGAACGTTGCGAGTTAAAAAACCACTGTAATGATCCCCCCAAACTGAGAGTCTAGGTAACCACAGGTAAAGAATGGCTTAATTTCAGTTAAATGAGGCAAAGGCAGACCTGGATAGTGAGAAACACTAATGAGAAGATGGCTTTTAGAGTTATACTCACCTGAGTTTTAATTCTTTCTCCATCACTCACCAGCCGTGTGGCCTTTGGCATGTTATTTAACTTCTATTGGTCTCAATTATTCATCATCTGTGAAATGGGTATAATAATACCTACAAAATTGTTTTGTTTTAAATAAGTTGGAATAGACAAGAAGCATTGATTTGCACAGTGAATGTGTCCTTAAAAGCTTAGGTAAAGCAATACATTGCTGCAGAACAAGGTACATAGTAATAAGAATAATAGCAGCTTATAAATGGTGGGAATAGCATTTGATGCCAAGTGATCTGACTTCAGAGCCAGTATTTATTACCACTACACCACCTTTCGATAACATTCTCCCTTAATGTTAACAACTCTCCCTGATTCTGAGCTCTTGTTTTATAAAGTACAACGATTCCACCTGAAGCCCTAAAAAGCAACGCAGGGCACAGAGTAGAGGTATGAGAGTGGAAGTCAGACTGATATGGGTTCAAGTCTACCTCTGCAGCTGAGTGGTGTGGCTCAGGACAAGTTACTTAATTGAAGTCATAATTTTTCCTCATGTGAAAAAAAATACGGATAGAGATTTTATCACACATATTTGAAAATTAAATAAGGCACTTAACTTTTACCAATTATATTATCTGCTTCACAGTAAATGTTTAACAACTGTGATTATTGTCATTTCTTTGAGTAATAAATTGGTGAGACAATTTTCCTACTCAATTGTAGAAATTTTTACTATGCATTAACATATTATGGAGTTTTACACAAAATGGAAAAATAGGTATGTTCTCTCCTGCATTTTCACAATAACAGCATCTCAGGCTAGTGAACGGGTTCTGTTTTTCTTGCTGACCATCCAGTGAGGGAAATCTGGTTTGAGGAAAGTGAAATCCTTTATGGTGAATCAGGAAAACCCTCCAAAACTATGTTTTCATGTCACTGTTAATTCGTTATTAAAACATCATGGAAACTCAGAAATGCCTGCCTAGGGACACAGCAGGATAAAATAAACATCAATATATTCCTGCTTGCTGCTGACTCGTACATCTGTGGAGGAAGTGGAAAATCCATTTGAGATGTGCCAAAACACAGCTTAAATTGGCTCACACACCCCAAACAGCCAAACTGGTTTTTATCAATGGCATCATCCAAAATAGTCAACAGCAGTTTGACTCAAACCTCATTGGTGATTTCATTTGGGGGTAGGAAATTACATATAAAGTTTGAAACATTTTCAGATCCAAAGACCTGTTTCAAACTGATCCATTAGAAGAAACAGGGTTATTTTATTCCTACTTTCATTTGAGAAATAGCTTTATATTAAGAATATCAAACTTCCCAAACATGATTTATGAAGTTGATCGAGGAGAGCCATTTGCAGCTAAATAACACAAAGGAATATGTTAAAAGCATCAAGAAAATGGGAAAATCTGAAACAGTTTAGTTCATTTATACTTTCATTCCATAATTCTTCTTCTTCTTTTTTTTTTTTTTTAGACAGAGTCTTGCTCTGTCACCCAAGCTGGAGTGCAGTGGCACGATATCAGCTCACTGCAACCTCTGCCTCCTGGGTTCAAGCGATTCTTCTGCCTCAGCCTCCCGAGTAGCTGGGACTACAGGCGTGCACCACCATGCCCAGCTTGTTTTTGTATTTTTAATAGAGACGGGATTTCACCATGTTGTCCAGGGTGGTCTCCATCTCCTGACATCGTGATCCACCTGCCTCGGCCTCCTAAAGTGCTGGGATTACAGACGTAAGCCACCGTGCCTGGCCACTACAATTATTCTTGAGCCTCTATTTGTGCCACACATTTTCCTTTGTATGCCTGACATTCCCCTAGCAACTTTATATGTATTACTAACTTAGTCTTTATCAAATATGTATCAGATGAGGACTTTTAAGACCCCACTAATAGATGAGGCTTAGCTATTGTAACTTACGTGCATTCACTAGTTACGGAGTGTTGGATCTGGGAAGGTGAAGTCAGGCCCGATTCTAGAAGCCTGGCTCTAACCATCACCCTGTGCTACCTTTCAAACCAGATGTGATCTTGCCCTCCTGGAACACTCAATCTAGTAGGGGTTATATACCATGAGTGGGGCTATAATGAAAAAATGCAGGGGTATTTAGGGAGTAGCTATGAGAGCATCTAACCTGTGTTCCAGGTGTTGTGTGAGGTCTCTGGAGATACCTAAATGGAAACTGATGAATGAGTAGGAACTGACGAGGCTTAGGAGAAAAGGATGAGAAAAGAAGAAAGAAAACTCATGACTTGGATGTGAGTGATGAGGTCTGGCTAAGGAACTGAATACAGTTCAAAGTGGCTAGAATTGAGAGCTAAGGATGTGGACCTGGAGAAGATAAGTCTGGAGAACTAGGGGTGGAGGTCTTGAGTTTGTGTCTCAACTTCCACGTTTATTCACTGTTGACAGGCCTTGGGTAAGGGACTTAGTCTTTCTCAACTGCATCTCCCATATGGATAAACTGTAGCTATACTGTCTTCACAGGATTGTGGTGAAATTGTACAAAATAATCACAGATATAAAACTACATTATTTCCTGTGGTACTTATACAACAAGTAAACTGAAAGGAGATGACCAAAATTGAGCTCACTTGTCTTTCATCTGTGTTTTCACTTGTGTATAACTTTTACTACCACCTACTTTCTTCTCCAGCCCTTATGGAATAAGGAATTATATTTTTAGTTAAGCTCTGCCCATGAATTAGCCCATCCAAATGATCTTAAGCAAGTTATCTTCTAACCTAGGCCTTGGCAATATCATTTATAGAATGAGGTGGTTGCACCTAAAAGCCTTTTGAGTGCTAACATTACATAATCTATGAAAGCATGCGGAGCCAGATTCCTTGGTTCAAATCCTGGCTCTCCCATGTATATGCTATGTGATCTTGGACAGGTTACCTAGATTCTCTGTACCTTAATTTCCTCATCTGTAAAATTAGGATAATTGTAGCATCTATCTCATAGGGATATTATAAAAAGTAATTTTTTTTTTAGTTGGAGTCTCCCTCTGTTGCCCAGGCTGGGGTGCAGTAGCTCATTACAGTCTTGATTTCTCTTTTTTTTTTTTTTTTTGACAGAGTCTCACTCTGTCACCCAGGCTGGAGTGCAGTGACACGATCTCGGCTCACTGCAAGCTCTGCCTCCTGGGTTCACGACATTCTTCTGCCTAAGCCTCCTGAGTAGCTGGGACTTACGGGCACCCGCCACCACGCCTGACTAATTTTTTGTATTTTTAGTAGAGATGGTGTTTCACTGTGTTAGTCAGGATGGTCTTGATCTCCTGACCTCGTGACCTGCCCACCTCGGCCTCACAAAGTGCTGGAATTATAGGCTTGAGCCACCATGCCTGGCCTACAGTCTTGATTTCTTAAGCGCAAGTGATCCTCCTGAACAGCTGGGACTACAGGCAGGTGCCACCATAACTGGCTAATTTTTAAACATTTTTTTTGTAGAGAAGAGGTCTCACTGTGTTGCCTAGGCTGGTCTCAAACTCCTGGCCTTAAGATATCCTCCCACCTTGGCCTCCCAAAATTTTGGGATTAGAAGCGTGAGCCTCCGCCCCCAGGCTGACAATTAAATTTGTATAAAGTGCTTATAACAGCGCTTGGTCCATAGTAGGCGCTATTAAAATGTGCTTATTGTTTTTATGGTCTAGTCAAGTCACATGACATCAATATATGTGTACTGAATACAAGCCAGGCTCCTGTGTCATCAGAAAGCCCAAAGTAGAACATGAATGTTGGGTTTCCTTCGTTAGTACTCAGCAGAGAACAGCCAGCCTGGAGACATTCATGCAGAGGGAAACTGTGGACAGCAGTGAAACTCTGGTGTGAAAATGCCCCTAAGAAAACAGGAGCTTAAAAAGCACAGTCCTAAATAATAAAGAGTCGCAGAGTAGTGGGGGGAAAGCTACTTGGAGTTGAGCCTACTGGGGAACCTTGGTTCCTTTCAGAACACAATACTGAGTGAGAAGTCCCACGGTCAGCTAAATAATTCTCACACAAAGGAGCAGAAAATATAAACAAACCACATAGACAGGAACAACAGCATGAAATGGCCAGAAAAAACTTCTCATAGGAGTCCAGGAGCATGCCACAGAGAGCAAGAGCTGCATGCATTTGGAGGGCTAAATGAAGCACTTGGCAATGTGAGCAGAAGCCCCGCAAAGCCAGCCCCGCTCACCGTCCAGTTCCCTGTCTGCTCCTCCTTTATGGCTGGTTCATTTTAGTGCTCTGGAGAAAAGTGTCCCTCAGGTTCATATCAGAAATGTCAGCACAGCAGTGTTGCTGTTTATATTAGAAGGATACTGACCTCCTCTAAGCACCTCAGGGCTTAGCCTACATCACTTAATATTACTAACAACCGGCCGGGCGCGGTGGCTCAAGCCTGTAATCCCAGCACTTTGGGAGGCCGAGACGGGCGGATCACTAGGTCAGGAGATCGAGACCATCCTGGCTAACAGGGTGAAACCCCGTCTCTACTAAAAAATACAAAAAGCTAGCTGGGCGACGTGGCAGGCGCCTGTAGTCCCAGCTACTCGGAAGGCTGAGGCCGGAGAATGGCGTAAACCCGGGAGGCGGAGCTTGCAGTGAGCTGAGATCCGGCCACTGCACTCCAGCCCGGGGACAGAGCGAGACTCCGTCTCAAAAAAAAAAAAAAAAAAAAAAAAAAAAATATTACTAACAACCTTTGAAGGTAGGTATTATTACTTTTCAATTACACATGAGAAAACTGAGATTTGCAGAGGTGAAGCAACTCTTTCAAAAAGGGTGGCAGAGGGTGGATCCAAGCCCAGGAATGTGTCTGATTCCAGCTCTCACACTGCTGGAATGATCTACCCCGTGCTCTCTCTGGGTTTGCCCCAGGTCATCATCTGTACCAGAGGCATTTACATACCTGACCACCAGGGGAGTCTGTGCAAGGCACCCATACTAGGGTCAGCAGGCACAGCCCACAGCCAGTGAAAGCAAGCAGACAAACCTAAAGCCCAGGTCCTTCTGAGCATGGTTTGGAGGCATCTTTTGCTCTCACAGGGTAGCTGTCTCAGCCAGTGGTGCACAAAACACTTGATTAGTCTTTCTCAAACCACCATCTGAAAGCCATGGATGAGATGAGAATGAGGGCACAGCGACCAGCTGGTTCATCACAAGGTCCTCAGCAGGATCCGTACAATCCCAAGGCTTGGTCGTGGTCTGAATCTTTATAGGAATTCTTACTTTGGGGGGCAGGATGTTTTGCTATTAATTTCTAATTTAGGTGCATTCTGGTCAGAGAATTTGTTATCAACAGAGATGTGCTTTGTAGATAAATAGGTAATGTTCTGGTAAATAATGTGTATTTCAATAACTGAGCAAGGGGTTAATGAATATTCAACAGATCTCTAATAGCATTATTAAAATCTTCTAAATATTTTCTTAGTAATTTTCAGTCTTTTTAATTTCTGAAAGTTTCCACTGTGCTTATAGATTTGTCAGTTTCTTTAATTCTGACACTTTTTGTGTCATGAACTTTGAAATTCTGTTGTTAGATGCATATATAATTTCAGGATTACAATATCTTCCTGAACATGACATGTGAATAAAATCTAACAGGGTTTTATCAGTAGATGGTTCTGTTTTATCATTACATAAATGACCATCTTTATCCCTAACAGTTTTTTAGCTTTATAATAATTTTTTTCTGTATAAATGTTGCAATGCTAGTTTTATTTAGTGTTAGTGTGCTATATATTTTTACATCCCTTTATTTGCAATCTTATGTGCCATTATGTTGAATGTATACTTCATGAAAAGAGCACACAGTTTTGTGTGTGTGTGTGTGTTTTAGAATTAAGATTCTAGAATCTAAGATTTTCTGATCTGAATTTGATATGAGCTCCTGTTTTTTAATACATATTTGGCATAACTTCTGCCACCTTATTCCGTCTTTTCCACACCATGATTTTCTCTGGTCCTTTGGTTCTCATTTTATGTCTTTTGTTTCCTTCTCTTCTCTCTTGCCCTCCTATTAAGGAAAGTTAGATAGACTGTTTCTCTTCTTTTAGTGGTGAGCCTTATATTGTTAACATTGGCTTAACTTAAAGCCTAAAGCTAATACCTCCTTATCTCACAGAGTTTGGCTTTCTGCAGATTATGATACAAGTTAAAGGCATTCAGAAACTCTTGTTGTTGGAAGAAAGTTAGAAGATTTTATTCACACATCTTGTCCAATAAGCCAAGGGATTCAATGTTGCATGGCAAGCTTGACACAGTGACAGGAATTTGCAATCAATTGGCTTGTGATTTATTTATTTATTTATTTTTTTGAGACTGAGTCTTGCTCTGTTGCCCATGCTGGAATACAGTGGCACGATCTTGTCTCACTGCAACCTCCACCTCCCGGATTCAAGCAATTCTCCTGCCTCAACCTCCCAAGTAGCTGGAATTACAGGCGCGTCCACCACGCCTGGCTCATTTTTGTATTTTTAGTAGAGACGGGATTTCGCCATGTTGGCCAGGCTGGTCTCGAACTCCTGACCTCAGGTGATCTATGTTGGCATCCCAAAGGGTTGGGATTATAGGCATGAGCAACCATGCCCAGCTTTGGCTTATGATTTTATAAGTCAAATATAAAATAATTTTCCCAGTTACATCTCAGTACTGTCCAGTTCCATAACTATGTCAGTTCATACATATATAATTAAAAGGTAGAAGGCAAGATATTAGATTCTATCCTTGTCTTTATTCTTCAATCTTCCAATATTTACACCATGAGTAGTAAGTCCAGCATTTTGCTCATTTTATTTGAGAAATGCATGGAAATTAGAATTAGAATTAGAATTATTTGGAACAACAACAACACAAAAGGATCGGGGAAAAGCCATTTGGCAAATGTTTTTTTCTCTTTCACTTTGGGGAAACTCAGATTTCATTCATTTTTTTTTCCACTTTGAGAAAACTTGGTTGGGATTGGAAAAGGATGGCAGATTCACAGTTAATGTAGTTTGTTGTTAGTATCAGGACTTAGTTTGATAATAGGTACAGGTTGAGTATTCCAAATCCAAAAATCTGAAATCTGAAATGCCCCAAGATCCAAAAATATTTGAGTGCCAATTTGATGCTTAAAGGAAATGTTCATTGGAGCATTCTGGATTTCAGATTTTCTGATTTGGGATCCTTAGCTGGCATAATGCAAATATTTCAAAATGGAAAAATAAAATCTGAAACACTTCTGGCCCTAAGTATTTCAGATAAGGGATATTCACTCTGAACTAATCAACACAAAATCCTCACCTCCCCAACCGCTGAATAGAAAAATTGTGCATAGGCATATTGTTTGTATATATTTACACTCTTACAGAGTGTAAATTAGCCACCACTGTTTTTCACTTTACAAAAACCATCTGACACCTAGCAAGTGCCAGCCCTCGTTTTCTGAGTCTTAAAGTTCAATTGCTCCTGGAGAAAATGTGTGACCCCATTTTTGGTATTTGTTTTCTCTCTTTTAAAAGCTTCCTTCCTACCAGCTACTTTAACTATGACTGTGGACAAGGGAGATAATGTGAACATATCTTTCAAAAAGGTATTGATTAAAGAAGAAGATGCAGTGATTTACAAAAATGGTGAGTATGTGTTTCATTGCTTTCCCCATTATGATGTGAGATATCAGATAACATACAACATATTGGATCATTTTCCTATTGTGGTCTCGTGGGCAGATGTTTGAAGTAAAGCAGCTATGATGCAAGCTTTCAAATTCTGTGTATGATAGAAGCCCTCTTAGGTGACATATTTGGTTACTTAAGAATATTAAAGTGGAATTCATATATGTGAATGTACATGGTATATGTACATACAATAAAACACCATCATAATGTGAGATCCCAGCTTCAGCCATATAAAATGTGAGTTTCTTTGATTCTGACATTGTTGATTGCAAGGTTTAGGAAATTACCACAGTAAACATGGGAAGCCAATTGTTAGTTCTGGCAGTCCAACTGCGTAATCCAAATGTGTCTAGAACCTAGCTATGGTTTGGTACCACCCGGTGTCAGTTGCCTGATCCAGCTGGAATATTGATGGGGATCATTCTGAAGTGAATGAGTGGATAGGACTTCCAGACTGGAGTAGCAATTATATATATCTCCTGGTTAATTGGTTAGTTGACAGGGTTACCTCTCATTTTTCACCTAACTTTGCCTGCCAACTATGTTCACCTCTTCCTGTAGAATGTAAGAACTTAGACTACTCCCACCTTTATGTGTTTGGTGGTAGATCCCACAGACTAACCTATCTGTTTTATCACTATGACTTTCTGGACTATTGGGAGAGTACTGAATAGTTCAGCCTTTTCATTCTTCTCCCACATCCAATATGTGAGAGCACATTTTCTTTACCACGTCAGGGAAAGCTGATTAAGTGAAGAAACCAGACAAGGAAACAGGAATGTTTCAGTGTGACCTATTGTTCTTCACTCTTCCCTCTTACTAGGTTCCTTCATCCATTCAGTGCCTCGGCATGAAGTACCTGATATTCTAGAAGTACACCTGCCTCATGCTCAGCCCCAGGATGCTGGAGTGTACTCGGCCAGGTATATAGGAGGAAACCTCTTCACCTCGGCCTTCACCAGGCTGATAGTCCGGAGTAAGTGATGGAGAGGCCACCATTTGTGATGGTGTAGTTGTCAGGTTGTTAAGATTTTTAGTTGCAGGTAATAGAAACGAACTATGGCTTCTTAAGCAAAAACCAGGGATTGGTTGGAGGTGGTATTAGTCTGTTCTTATGCTGCAAAGCAAATGAATAAGAGATAGCAATCATCAGAGGAATGACAGAGGAACCCAGGTATTTAGACCTGAAGACTTAAAATATTTAATATTACAAATATTTGACATAGCTGGGGAAAATTCAGGGCAAATCATTTCTAATTTCACATGCTCTTTATTAAGACATACCTGAGACTGGGTAATTTATTAAGGGAAGAGGTTTAATTGACTCACAGTTCAATATGGCTGGGGAGGCATCAGGAAACTTACAATCATGGCAAAAGAGGAAGCAAACACATCCTTCTTCACATGGTGGCAGGAGAGAGAAGAATGAGAGTGAAGGAGAGGGGGAAGCACCATATAAAACCATCATATCTCATGAGAACTCACTCACTATCATGGGAACAGCATGAGGGCAACTGCCCCCATGATTAAATTACCTCCTACTGGGTTCCTCCCACAACACATGGGGATTATGGGAACTACAATTCAAGATGAGATTTGAGTAGGGACACAGCCAAACCATACAAGAGGAGGACACTAAGGACTCTTAATATATTGATGGGAAAGCTGAAAAGTGGCCGGGTATCGTGGCTCATGCCTGTAATCTCAGCACTTTGAGAGGCCCTTTGAGCTCAAGAGTTTGAGACCAGCCTGGGCAACATGGCAAAACCCCATCTCTACAAAAAATACAAAAATTAGCCAGGCATGGTGATGCATGCCTGTAGTTCCAGCTATTTGGCAGGTTGAGGTAGGAGGATAGTTCAAACTCGGGAGGTCGAGGCTGCAGTGGGCCAGGCTGGATGAAAGAGCAAGACCTTGTCCCAAAAAAAAAAAAACAACAACAACAACCAAAACACTATAAAGCAAGTTCCAGTAAAGATAAGCTTCAAGGAAGAGCTGAGGCTCGGTTGTGGTTGGTGTGGGTGGTAGGGGAGAGGGCTTTCTCTCAGAGATGCTGCTTTTACCATGACTCAGCTTCAGCAATGTTTCTTTCACTTCCAAACTTTGAATTTCCAGGAAGAATAATGAGATTGGCCTAACATATATTAGATGTCTATCAGCCTAGACCAGTGAGCTACAGACAAGGGTGGATCCACGTACTACAAGTTACAGGCACTAGAAGCTCACATTTGTACAGCATAATCATCCATATAAAAAGGGGGATCACAATGAGGAAAGCAGTCTCACTGAAAGGTGTCTGCTCTAGGGGGATGAGTTGGACCTCTTGGATTAGACTAAAGTCTACTTAAACATTGCCTCCTGTAAACCCCACACTTCCTAGGTCATGTAACTCTTAAGTGTGATTTTTATTTTCAGTTTTGAAAAATGTAAGAGTTAGAACTAGTAAACACTTTTTTTCTCCATTATAACTATTGAAGTGGGGCATAAATATCACCATTACATTTTCCTGTAATTTTTACAGGAACTTGATGAATAGAAAGAAAATGATTTGCCCTGAATTCTCCCCAGCTGTATCAGGTTTTCATAATATTAAATATTGAAGTCTTCAGGTCTAAATGCCTGGGCTTCTCTGTCATTCCTCTAATGATTGGCATCTCCAATTCATTTGCTTTGCATTATGTTCCCCCATTCGTTTACCAAAATATGTTGATCTTAAATCTGTGCCAAGAATTGTGTTGGTGTTGAGAATACAGGATCATAAGATAAATCCCTGTCCTTTGTGTCATTCCCAATCAGAGCAGGCACATGTATAATAATTACCTAAATAAATATTGAAAACTGACAGTAGAAGTATGAGAAGTGTGATTCATCTAGTTTATGCTCCATGCTTAGCCACCTCTGTGGACATAAAATATAGCAAGGTGTTTTATAGGCAGGACTATTTGGGCTTGAGTCGAGAGGCATCTTTCCATGTACCCAGGACCTGTTTCCTCCTAGATGACTACTGTGCTTGACTTCTATTAAATGTCAGAGCAGCCTTTTTGTAAGATGAATCTTTAAAACATATAATTTATGATGATAGCAAAACTGCAATATTCAGCTTCTAATAGCTTGCCTCACAGCTACCTTTACATGAAGTTTCTGTGGCCTTGGGAGAAGCAAGTGACATCCCCTTTTATTCCACTACTCAGGAGAGACTGAATGGCAAGGAAGCAATTTGCGTTTATTTCATTTAGATAGTTTCTCTGGAGTCTGATATAACACCATGTACTAGGTGTACTCAGAGGGTAAATGGGGTACATCTTCTAGGAAGGTCAAACTGTCTATACATGTTGATATATAGTTGTTTGAGAGAGGAAAATCAAAGCGTTTTTCCTAATCTCTGCTCTCACTGAACACAACACTTCTGACACCAATGCGTAGGGAGTTTTCCTTACACCCTATCCAATTCTCTAGCAGACATCAGCTGGGTATCCTGCAGTTTGACTTAATTCCGACTCTACCTGGAAATAGCATCAGACCCTACTAGTTAAGTGGTCAGTCCTATAAAACTGCCCCTACTTTAGATGCCAGTTGCAGGCCCCAGGTTGTGACCTATGTCTCTGACTGACCGTATATCATAAACTGGAGGCGAGACTCCCCCTTGGGTTGGGTTAATTTGCTAGGAGGGCTCACAGAACTCAGGGAAACACATTTACCATCTTATTATAGAGAATATTACAAAGGATAAGACGAACAGCCAGGTGGAAGAGATGCACAGGGCAAGGTATGGGGAGGGGTGCAGAGCGTCCGTGTGCTCTCTAGGTACCTCACCCTCCAGGAACCTCCGTGTGTTCAGTGATCTGGAAGCTCTCTGAACCCTGCCCTTTTGGGTTTTTATGGCGGATTCATTAGGTAGGCATAATTGACTAAATCATTGGCCATTGATCAATTCAATATGCAGCCTTTAGCCCCTCCCTAGAGATTCGGGGGTGAGGCTGAATATCACAACTTTAATCATGCCTTGGTATTTCTGGTGACTAGCCCTCATCCGAAGCTATCTAGGGACCACCAGCCACCAGTCCTCTCATTAGCATACAAAAGGCACTCTTACCACTCGAGAGATTCCAGGGGTTTTAGGAACTCTGTGCCAGGAACCAGGGAAGAGACTACATATATATTATGCGTGTGTGTGTGTGTGTGTGTGTGTGTGTGTGTGTGTGTATATGTATATATACACACATACATACATATATATGTGTGTATGTGTGTGTATGTATATATAAAATATAAGAGACTATATATGTAACATATATATTATTATATCACAATAACACAGTGGTAAAAGGCTTAAAGCTTTAAAAAAACTTTAATACTAAAACAAACCTATAAACTAGAGTATGAAATTCACCTGAGCTTTAAAGATAAAGCAAAAGATTTCTAACACATTTTGATATCCAAGCTGTCTCTTCAGTTTGCTAGGAGTCTGTGTTCATTCTCCTTTGTGGTTAGGAGTATTTTAATGAAACCATTCAACAAGCACAGCTAATATCTCAAATCATTCTAAGAAAGTTTAAGTTGGATCACAATCATCTCATTTAAGAATATTTCTCCCCTGTATGAGTTCTTTGATGTTTATGAAGAAATGAGATAAAGTTGAAGGCATGTGTCCACTTCTCTTAACTGTAGGGTATCTGTATTAGTCAGTTTTCACACCACTATAAAGAACTACCTCAGACTGGGTAATTTATGAAGAAAAGAGGTTTAATTGACTCAGTTCTGCATGGCTGGGGAGGCCTCAGAAAATTTACAGTCATGGCAGAAGACAAAGGGGAAGCAAGCACCTTCTTCATAAGGCGGCAGGAGAGAGAGCGAGCATGTGCATGCAAAGTGGGGAAATGCCACACTTTAAAACCAGTAGCTTGGCAAGGCATGGTAGTTCATGCCTGTAATCCTAGCACTTTCGGAGGCTGAGGTGGGTGGATCACTTAGGTCAGGAGTTCAAAACCAGCCTGGCCAACATGGTGAAACCTGGTCTCTACTAAAAATACAAAAAAAATTAACTGGGCGTGGTGGTGGACATCTGTAATCCCAGCTACTTGGGAGGCTGAGACAGGAGAATAGCTTGAACCTGGGAGGTAGAGGTTGCAGTGAGCCCCGAGATCTTGCCACTGCACTCCAGCCTGGGCAACAGAGCCAGACTCTCTTTCAAATAAAATAAAATAAAATAAAATAAAATAAAATAAAATAAAATAAAATAAAATAAAATAAAACCATTAGCTCTCATGAGAACTCTCTCACAGGAGAACAGCATGGGGGAAATCACCCCCATGATCCAATCACCTCCAAATAGGTCCCTCCCTCAACATGTGGGGATTACAATTGGAGATGAGATTTGGGTGGGGACACAGAGGCAAACCATATCAACATCTCTACAGGATGAATTGAAACTTAGAAACAGTCAGTGCTTAAAGATTTATTAAAAAATCACAATAGGATTTCCTTTTCTGTAGATTTGCTCTCTGGCAAGATTTTCGAAAGTAGCGTTTCTTAAAATACAAAATCACAAGGCCTTTGAAGAAAATAGATGCCTAATTGTATACTTGTTGCTTATCAACAAACTCTTTTCTTGACCTCTCCATCCCCAAGAAATCACCTCTATTATTCCCTAAAGCTTTATTCTTCCTTCCTTCCTGGGATGAGAAGTGACGCTGGGATAGGTCTGTAGGTAGGTACAGGGCTGGGTACAGTTTAATGTCACAGGAAGCTCATTGCCATCTACATTGCCTGCCACCATTGGTTTTCAACATGTGTAAATAACCTGCAGTCTGGCTCTCAAGAAATCACTAATTGCACAAAACCTCTTTCCCTTTATGTATTGAGGAATATAAATATTAGTTTTTAGACATTTTGTACCTTTATCTATTAAGTGGAAGACTGTAAGAAATTATGTGTGTTGGTAGTCTTCTTGATTACTGTAGAGAAAATACTGATAACCAGGAGTTCTTGCTAAAGAAATGATAAGGTTCCATCAGCTGTAGGCACAGGCCCAAGCTTACCACCATGAGACTAACAACAGGACAAAGACACTAGTTCCCTTCAGATGAGAAATGAAACTAAATTCCTGACCACAAAGGGTCATTCCAACCCCCCTGGGTTTTCCTTATATTAGAAGCTATCCTAGGACCTAATTAACAATCAAAAATCATCAAGTGTTAGAAGTGGCCAGGAAATCTGAATCTACAAGGATTTTACTATCCTTGGACTTTAGGTTTTGCCTATCTTGTTTCACTTCTTATATGGTTTTCCAGCTGAAAAATAGGTGGAGGCTACTAGTTCCTGCTACTCGTTCTCTTTGTAGCCTTATCCCTCCTCCACATAATCTACGCCAGAGGTTCTCAAACTCTAGCATACATCAGAATCACCTGCAGGGACTGTTGAACACAGATTACTAGGCCACTTCTAGAATTTCTCATTCAGTAGGTCGTGGTTGGGTGGGGTCTGGGGTTTGCATTTCTAACAGATTCCCAGATGATGGGGATGCTACTGGTCAGAAACCACACTTTGAAAACCACAGCGCCAGCCTATAACCATGCAGCTCCTTGGACATGGCCACGTTCTCTTCCCGTGCCTTGCCTTTGCCTGGAACACACTCTCCAGCCTTATCTTCTTTGCTACTTAGTTGGTCCTGCAGATTCAGCTTGCACACCATATCCTCTGGGAAGCCTTCCTTTATGCCCTCTTCCATCCACCAGACAGAGTTAGGTACTCCTTGTCTTTGTTTCTATCACAATTTCTTGTTTACATGTCTGTCTCCCATATTAGACAATTAGCTTTTAGAGAGCAGAGCCTGTATTTTATCTTCATTCACCATTGTCCACTGAAATGACTGACACACAGTAAGTGCTCAGTAAGGATTTGTTGAGTGGATGTGCTGTACTCACCACAGCCTTGTTTTCCTTAACAAAAGGGTGTGAAGCTCAGAAGTGGGGACCTGAATGTAACCGTCTCTGTACTGTTTGTGTCAACAATGGTGTCTGCCATGAAGATACTGGGGAATGCATTTGCCCTCCTGGGTTTATGGGAAGGACATGTGAGAAGGGTAAGTCAAGAGACTTGATAAGTAAGCTGTGGATTTAAAAAGCCGTTGTTGCTGGATCTAGAATTTTAGATCTGGACACAGATGGGAATGGAAGCTAAATGGCCTCTGTTAGGTCAGATGGTACCTGTGTGTGAATTAGAAAAAGGTGCCTTTTCCTAAAGGCTCTTTATTGCCAACCACTAGAAAGTTATAATAAATATACAGATCTATGATGTTTACAATGCGAATGCTGCCCCCTAGGTTTGTGCAGTGCACAAACCTGCATGATTGTGAGTGATGTCCCTGATGTCCTCTCTGCGGGACAGTTTCACTCTCAGTAAAATGGGCCATAAGGGTGTGTTCATCCTACTATGCCACAGCTGAGATTTGACTGTTTCCCATATTCACTAGACTAGGAGAAATGAATCCAAAGAATTATGTATTTCAAAGGGTTGCATATTTGACTCTGAACCATCTTTTCTTTTCCTTCCAAAGCTTGTGAACGGCACACATTTGGCAGAACTTGTAAAGAAAGGTGCAGTGGACAAGATGGATGCAAGTCTTACGTGTTCTGTCTCCCTGACCCCTATGGGTGTTCCTGTGCCACAGGCTGGAAGGGTCTGCAGTGCAATGAAGGTATGGACCAATCACACTCTTGGACAGAAAATGTTCTAGCAGGTATACAAAGGAGATCTAGTTTGCTGGAAATCACAATATAGGATATACCTGGACTGCTTAGTTACCCACTATTGGATGACAGGATTTTGAATCATGGATGTTTACATCCAATGTTAATTATATTTTCACAATAAAAATCTGGACCACATAGAAAGAAAGTACTTCTCATAACTATCATCTGGGGATCTTACTAAAGCATGGATTCTGATTTGGTAGGCAGGGACTGCAGCCCAAGGTTCTGCACTTCGAACAGGCTCCCAAGTAGTTCCGATGCTATTGGTTTTCAGACCACACTTTGAGTAGGAAGACTATAGAAGACTTTTTTTTTTTTTTTCCAGGGAATCATAACATCACAGCTGTAGCCAGGCATGGCAGCACATGCCTATTGTCCCAGTTATTCAGGAGGCTGAGGCAGGAGGATCCCTTGAGCCCAGGAGTTTGAAGCTGCAGTGAGCTATGATTGCACACTGCACTCCAGCCTGGGCAACAGAGTGAGACCTCGTCTTTAAAAAAAAAAAAAAAAAAAATCAAAATCAGAGCGTTTAGGTCAGATCCAGACAGGATTTGGGGCTCAAAAATTGAAGAAGTTAAAATCTTACCTGCTGTGGACCTTATGCAAGCAGTACTAACTTCACCTACTCAGAGTCCCTCTGCCCTTTCTAAAATAAGCTTTCCTGTTTGACCAGGCTTGGTGGAGTGCATCTGACATCTACTTTTCAGTATGTGTTTCACATCTACTGTCACACGGTAGCTCAACATGAACCTGCAGACAAATGTGACAGAACGTCCTTAATGTATATTAATATTGTGAATTAGCCAGAGCTCAAAGGCTTTTCAGTGTTTATCTCACAAAGTCAGCTTTTCCCATATCCAGCACTCATGGTAGCTACACTGGGGTCCCAGCAACTTGATAACAATGCTCCAGGGCAGAGCAATTCAGTAGAAATATAAGCCATCCACATATAGAATTTAAAATTTTCTAGTGTCCACATTAAAAAAGTGAGAAGAAATAGGTGAAATAATTTTGATCTATTATTTAACCCAATATGTTAGAAATATTATCAGTTCAACATGTAATCAATAGAAAAAAGTATTAATAAGATATTTAACACTCCCTTTTTCATAGTAAGTCTTTGAAATTTCAATTTGGACTAGCCATATTTTAAGGGTTCCATAGCCACATGTGGCTAACTGTACTGGACAGCACAGCTCCAGGGGCTTGGAGGAGGAGGACAAAGAGGAGAGTTACACAAAAGTTAGCTTCAGCCACCTGCAATACCTCATTCGGTTCCCTCTCAATGCTATGTCTGCCTCCCTGGAACATGGAATGAGCCACAGCAGTGCAGGAATCCCATCTGGCCTCTGAAGTGTGCATCTTAAGGTAAAAGGTGACTCCAGGCAGGGAGATCCGTCTTTTTTTAAAAAAAAAATAGAATCTTATGCAAACTACGAACACTTTGCTAGGACCCAGGAAAGGGTGCATGCAGGCAGTCTCTAGAACATAAACTTCATCTGCTTCATAGTGAATGTGTCTCTGGGCCCAGGTTTATAAGAGTACATTTCATGAGCTCATTCTAGCCCATTCCTGGATCAAGAAATCAAGAAGATTTTTTTTTTTTTTTTTTTTTTTTTTTTTTTTTTTTTTTTTGAGACGGAGTCTGGGTCTTTCGCCCAGGCTGGAGTGCAGTGGCTGGATCTCAGCTCACTGCAAGCTCCGCCTCCCGGGTTCACGCCATTCTCCTGCCTCAGCCTCCCGAGTAGCTGGGACTACAGGCGCCCGCCGCCTCGCCCGGCTAGTTTTTTTGTATTTTTTAGTAGAGACGGGGTTTCACTGGGTTAGCCGGGATGGTCTCGATCTCCTGACCTCGTGATCCGCCGGTCTCGGCCTCCCAAAGTGCTGGGATTACAGGCTTGAGCCACCGCGCCCGGCCAAGAAGATTTTATGAGTAGAACTGTTCTAATATTCTTCCAGACTCCTTTCAACAGTTACTATCCTGTTCAATCCATCCAAAAAGCAGTAGGAAAGCAAGGAGACATTTCTAACAGTAACTACTTAAGGACATGGTCTCCTTTAATAGTCCAGGATTTAGAATAGTCAACAATAGATTGTACATTGGCACGTTTTATGTATCGGGGCTGGTTTCTATCTGAGAAAATAAGCAATAATAAAAATTTTTGAAGCAAATAGTGGGGACAATAAAGAGAACGGGAATTCCACTGTGCAAATACATGATCATTCAAAGTCATTCAGAACCCTTTGCCAGGAAGAAAGTTACAATGTATTCTAGAAACTAAAAAAATCAAGGCTTCATGATATTTTAAGATCTTCTACCATCCCAAAAGAAACTTGATTTCAGTAGTCAGATTTCCTTTATGCTTATTAATAGTTCTCAACCTTTCTACCATCTGCTTTGAGTAAGAAGTTGTGATTAAGTTTTTTTCCAGCTTTATCAAGGCCTAATTGCTAAATAAAAATTGTATGTAGTTAGGGTGCAAAATGTGATATTTTGATATATGTATACATTGTGAAATGATTATCACTATTAAGCTAATTAACATATCCATCACCTCACACAGTTATCATCTGTCATTTAAGATTGCTCAGCAAATTTCAAGTATACAATACAGTAATATTAAGTTTAGCCACCACACTGTATATTAGAACTCCAGAACTTACTTACCCTGTGTAATTAAAAGTTTTTGCCCTTTGACCAGCATCTCCCCATTTTTCCACCCTTCAGTCCCTGGGAACCACTATGCTACTCTGCTTCTATAAGTTTGACTTTTTTAGATTCCATGTATAGAAGAGATCTTACAGTATTGACCTTTCTATGCCTGGCTTATTTCACTTAGCACAGTGCCCTCCAGGTTCATCCATGTTGTTGCAAATGACAGGATTTCCTTCTTTTCAAAGGCTGAATAATATGCCTTTATATATGTGTACATACCACGTTTTCTTTATCCATTCATCCATGGATGGACACTTGGTCAAGTCCATATTTTGGTTACTGTAAGTAATGCTGCAATGAACATGAGAATACAGATGTCTCTTTGAGATAGTGATTTCATTTCTCTTGGATATATACCAGATATAGGACTGCTGGATCACTCGGTAGTTCTATTTTGAGTGTTTTGAGGAACTTCCATATTGTTTTCCATAATGACTATGCCAATTTACATTCCCACCAACAGCATACAAGGGTTCCCTATTATCTACATCCTTGCCATGCTCGCAGGCGTGATGTGATATCTCATTGTGGTTTTGATTTTCATTTCTCTGATGATCAGTGAGGTTGGGTATTTTTCATATACCTGTTGGCCATTTGTATGTCTTCTTTTAAGAGATGTCGACTGGGCACGGTGGCTCACACCTGTAATCCCGGCACTTTGGGAGGCCAAGGCAGGTGGATCACCTGAGGTTGGGAGTTCGAGACCAGCCTGACCAACAATGAGAAACCCCGTCTCTACTAAAAATACAAAATTAGCCAGGCATGGTGGTGCATGCCTTTAATCCCAGCTACTTGGGAGGCTGAGGCAGGAGAATTGCTTGAACCTAGGGGTGGAGGTTGCAGTGAGCCGAGGTCATGCCATTGCACTCCAGCCTGGGCAACAAGAGTGAAACTCCATCTCAAAAAACAAAACAAACAAAAAAAGGTGATGTCTATTCAGGTCCTTTGTCCATTTTTTAATCAGGTTGTTTTCTTGCCATTAAGTTGTTTGAGTTCCTTGTATATTCTGGATATTAACCTCTTATCAGGTGTATACTTTGGAAATACAGTCTCTTGTTCCATACATTGTTTCTTCACTCCGTTGATTGTTCCCTTTGCTGTGCAGAAGCTTGTTAGTTTGATGCAATCACATTTGTCTATTTGTGCTTTTGTTGTCTGTGCTTTTGAGGTCATATCCAAAAACATCATTGCCCAGATTAATATCAAGAAGCTTTTCCCCTCTGTTTTCTTCTAGTGGTTTTACAATTTCAGGTCTTATGTTGTGTCTTTAGTCCATTTTGTATTGAGTTTTGAATATAATGAGATGAGGTTCTAATTTTATTCTTCTGCTTGTGGTTATCTAGTTTTCCCAGGACCATTTATTGAAGAGATTATCCTTTCCCTGTTGTGTGTTCTTCATACTTTTGTTGAATCTGTTTTTTTTTTTTTTTTCGAGACGGAGTCTCGCTCTGTCACCCAGGCTGGAGTGCAGTGGCCAGATCTCAGCTCACTGCAAGCTCCGCCTCCCGGGTTCACGCCATTCTCCTGCCTCAGCCTCCCGAGTAGCTGGGACTACAGGCGCCTGCCACCTCGCCCGGCTAAGTTTTTGTATTTTTAGTAGAGACAGGGTTTCACTGTGTTACCCAGGATGGTCTCGATCTCCTGACCTCGTGATCCGCCTGTCTCGGCCTCCCAAAGTGCTGGGATTACAGGCTTGAGCCACTGCGCCCGGCCTGAATCTGTTAACTGTAAATGTGTACATTTATTTCTGGGCTGTCAGTTCTGTTCCGTTGGTCTATATGTCTGTTTTTATGCCAGTCCCATACTGTTTTTATTGCTATAGCTTTGTAATATATTTTGAAATCAGGTAATGTGATGTCTCTAGCATTTTTCTTCTTGCTCAATATTGCTTTGGCTATTCTAGGCCTTCTGTGGTTCAATATAAATTTTAGAATTGTTTTTTCTATCTCTGTGAAAAATTCCATTGCAATTTTGATAGTGATTATATTGAATTTGTAGAAAACTTTGTTGTGATTGATACTAAAAATAAAAGACTGCATTTTAGCTGGGTGAATAAAATACAAAACCAAAACAAATCATCAGTGCCCCAAAAGACAAGCTTTTGCATTAATTTTTGGTTAGAAGCCTTCTAGTAATGTTACAGTTGACCAAAATAAGGACACTCAGTTAACAGAATCCATTTGCCATGTACCAAATTCTAAGAATTGTCCTGGAAGGTTTAGTGAGCTCCAAGGGAAAATAATCCTTCTACCCTGTCCTCCCAGGAGCTTATTACAAGTACCAAAACATAATTTGAATGACTTAAATATTCTACTATAAAGAAACAGTCTTAAAAACTAACATTTTAAATTATCTTGATTTTTAGTTTTTAGCAGTTTAACTATGATATACCTATGCATACTTTACTTTATATTTATTCTGCTAAGGGCTTAACAAATTTTTGAATGTGTAAATTTCAACAAATTGGGATAATTTAAACCATTATTTCTTCAAATATTTTTTCTAACCCCTTCTCTCTGATCTTTCTTGGACCTCCAATTACATGTGTGTTAGATGTTTTGTGTTATGGGTCCCTAAGGATTAATAATCATTTTTTCCCAAGCTTTTCCCTACTTTTCTTCTTCAGATTGGCTATCTATTGATGTTGCTTCAAGTTTATTGACTCTTTCTTTTGTCATCTCCATTCTGTTGCTAAGTCCATACAGTGATTATTTGATTTCAAATATTGTGTTTTTCAGTTTTAGAATTCTTTTTGCTTTTTAAAAATACTTTCTATTTCCCTGCTGAAGTTTCTCATTGCTTCATTTGTTATGAACGTATCTTCTTTTACCTCACTGAGCATAGTTATTATAATTGTTTTAAAATTCTTGTCTGTTCCAACATCTGAGTCATCACAGTTGGTCTCTGTTGATTTTCTTTTCCCTTAAAAAATGGGCCTTACTTCTCCATTTCTTCTTGGGATTGTATCTTGAACATTGAAAATGTTACATTGTGGAGACTCTGGAATATGATATATTCCTTTCAGGAATGTTGATATTGTTTTGTTTTAGCAGGCAATTAACTTGGTAGGATTCAAACCTCAAACTCACTGTTAGGAATCAGGTCAAACTCAGTTTAGCTCTTTTATCTTTAGCTGGGCTGCTTTGAGTCTGTATTGAACATGCATGGATCAAGGATCAGCCAAAGACCTGGGACTTTTCTCTGACTCTCTGGGTTTTCCCTCTCTTTCCAGTGGCTGTGGTTTTCCTGACTCTGTCCTCTGATTCATCAGACCAGTAGACTGCAGGTTTTCTTTGGAATTTTAGCTTCCATATGTGGTGTCAACTGTACCTAACAATTAAGCTAAAAGCTGAAAATTGGGAAACACATCATTCCCATCTTCCAAATTTCAATTCCCCTCCAGAATCTTCTAGGTCTTTTTTCTTCCTATCCCACTCTTAAGTGCTTTCAGGAAGTTATTTTCTAAATGTAGTTGTATCTACAGGACAGTTGGCCTGATAGGAGCTCATTCAACTTTTTTGGAGGCAGAACTCCCCAGCTTTTTAAATTCCTGGTAATTCAGATAAATTATACCCTACCTTACACAAATCAACAAAGTTGATGACTTAGAGAGAAAAGTAAAACTGAGTACCTCCAGCCTTAGTTTCCTCTCTTCCCCTGGATTAATACTGGTTTTTTGATGTCTTTGTTTACAGCATGCCACCATGGTTTTTATGGGCCAGATTGTAAGCTTAGGTGCAGCTGCAGCAATGGGGAGACGTGTGATCGCTTCCAAGGATGTCTCTGCTCTCCAGGACGGCAGGGACTCCAGTGTGAGAGAGAAGGTAAAGCAAGGTAACACTGTAGTCAGGGCCATGTTCAGCATGTCTGAACTGAGCTTTGCTGGTATAATTCTTGTGCCGGCACCCTAAGATCCTCAAGCCTCTTTTGTTTGCATCTAGAAGCTGGGAATAATTTATCCTAAATTCTAAAGCACAGCATTTTAATTCTTCTTTACTGACCCTAATAGTAGGCTTTATTTCTCTTTGCACTAGGCATAAACCATGTGCTCTTTGTAGCAGCTTAAGTGATGACTGGCCAGCTGAGAGCTCTACCTCTTCTGCTCCCTTCTTTAGGACCAGCCTTTTCCCTGGATATGCGTAACAGAGAAAGAGCAATTTGGGATGGATTTAGACAGGGGATATTTTTAAAGCAATAGAAAGAATAAAACAAATAGAAAAGATTATGCTCAAAATGAAATTTTATGTAATTCTAGTTCGGAAATTACTCTCCAGCAGGAGCCAGCAAACTTTAACCCACAGATTAAATCCAGCCCACTGTCTTTTTCCAAACAACTTTATAGAGATACAATTTTTATATTATAATATTCACATTTTAAAAATGTACAATTCAATGGTTTTTAGCATATTTACAGAGCTGTGCAATCATTGCAATAATCTAATTTTACAACACATTCATCATACCAAAAGAAACCTTGTACCCATTAGCAGAAACTTCCATTCTCCAGTCCTTCTAGTTTCTGACAACCATTAATTTGCAGTTGACCTTAAACAACATGGGGGCTAGGGGTACTGACCCTCCTCACAGTAGCAAATCCACATAGAACTTTTGACTCCCCAAAGACTTAACTACTAATAGCCTACTGTTGACGAGAAGCCTTACCGATAACATAGTCAATTAGCACACAGACTAGTATCTCTATATATTTTATGCCTTTATGACATACCTTTTTCTTAATTTTTTGATATTTCTAGGCTACACAGTTTGTTTTTTCAAATTATCCTAAATCTCCAAAAAATTTTCCAATATATTTATTGAAAAAAATCCATATGTCAGTGGATCCGTGCAGTTCAAACCTGTATTATTCAAGGGTCAGCTGTATCTTCCATCTCTGTAGATGGCCTGTTCTTGACATTTTATATGCCATAAACAAGATCGTATAGTATGTCGTCATTTGTGACTAGCTTCATTTGCCACACCTTTTTTGAGGTTTATCTATGTTGTAGCATATATCAGTACTTCATTCCTTTTTATTTCTCACCATCTGTTATTATAAAGAAAAAAATTTTGGATCACAGCCACATCTGTTCATTTATAGTATGTTGTCTGTGGCCGCTTTTGTACTACAAGAGCAGAAAACATGGCTTGCAAAGCTGACTATATTTGCTCTCTTTACAGAAAATGTTTGCTATCCACTGCCCTAGAATATACTTTTTAAAATTAAAAGAAGCAGACATATGTATCTTCAAACTTAAATAATAAATATATATTGCTTTTTCAATCATGTAAATATAAATGCTTTTGAAATAAACATATATCCAGTGAAATCTACACTCATAATAATACAGCTACGGTCTTTTTTTCTGTTACTTTTGGAAATCAGAACAAATATTGGGAGTTGGGGGTGGGATGCCAGCAAGTGTTTTCTCAAAGTCCTTAAACTTTATATTTTTTCTTTTTTTGCCAAGCCTGGACTTTACTACAGGGCAGGAATCAGGGAGTGGTTAGAAAGGGAAGGAAATGCCATGGGGCTACTAGGGGATTGTACTGAACGTGGGCAACTAGCAAGTTTAAGGATTTGAATTTTGTACTTTGTTCCTTCCTGTCTGTTCCCTTCTGCTGATGCTGCAAAAGGAGTGCATTCTGATGAGAGAATCTAAGACAAGTTAACCAGGGTGTCACTAGGGCTTTCAGAGAGTAGCTCCCTTCCCAGATTCCACGTTAGCCCAGCACATCCACCTTCACCTCCACCCAACTTTGGAAAAGACAAGGGGACGATGAAGGAAAGAAATGCTTTAAAAGTGTCAAAACATGTTTTTCAATTCCTATTCAAATAGCTACTTAGGCTGAAAAATTTGGCACATTTTCCATAATCTTTCCAAGTTTACAGATATATCAAGGAATAACCTTGTATGTATTGACCTCTTTCCCTTCTCCTCCACACCTTTACCCGTTTCATTATAGGCCTGAGAAGCAGGATATCAGTATAAAATATCATTACTGACCCCACCTCTTCCCACCACAGATAAGGAACAGTCTGTAGTTACTGCTGCTCTGAGGGCACCTCTATCGCCTACATTGCTTACTGAGTATTGGACAATTTTCAAACATGTCTCACATTCAATTACAAATAGTCCACAGTTCCCTAAGACCCTATGGTTCAGAATAAAATTGGTGTATTTCAGGGTTATTCATTCTTTACTATGTAGATATTAGGCAAGAAATCCTGACACCATTACCTTTATTGACACCACAGACATTTTTCCTTCTTTCAATATTGGCAGCAACATTTTCGATTTGGCTGTTGAGGAGATACTGATTTGGGGAAGTTAGATTCCACTTCTTTGATGTACTTCTTTGGTGAGCAACTTTATTTACCTTTTCCTCTTATTTATCTGCTATTTGCAGACTTCCCAATGAATGAGACCCTCTCACATACCTAAACTGAGGACAATGCTGTTGATCAGCAATACCATGGGGTTAACTGATGAGTGGAAGAAGAACTAGTTTTTTTGTTGTATTTTTGTAATCATTCAGTAAAATGAAAGAGGGGGACTGAACAGCAAAGTCTAGGGGAGATATGGCCATGATAATCATTTTAATATTGAGACTGTTCCTCCCTGCTTCATGAAAGGAGCATAGCCTTGTGGTGAAGAGTGTGGACTCTGGATTTATAAAGAGAGTCTGAATCTGGGCTGTGAGCCTCTGTCTCCTCATCCATAAAATGGGAGATCACAATAGCATCCACATCACAGGTGTCTTATGTGATGATAAAACAATAAAATATTTGCAAAATTCTTGCCCAGTGCATGACTTACTAAAGTAGCTATTTTTATTATTACTACTGCTGCTGGCTCTGTTAAATATTAGATTTCACAGTGCTGTTTTCTTCCTTCAGGCATACCAAGGATGACCCCAAAGATAGTGGATTTGCCAGATCATATAGAAGTAAACAGTGGTAAATTTAATCCCATTTGCAAAGCTTCTGGCTGGCCGCTACCTACTAATGAAGAAATGACCCTGGTGAAGCCGGATGGGACAGTGCTCCATGTAAGAGCCATTCTTAATCTGCCCTCCTTAAACCATGAGATGCTTTCAGTGTAGTAATCACCCCGCTAAACGACAGATGCCATTCAGTGCTTTTATCCTCCTAGGCTAGTATGTTGTTGGCTTTGATAAAATGCCCTATTCCTGGAGAGGCAGAACTGACTCACTGCAGCCTCATCTGTAGCCTCACTGATTTCCTCTGTTGGCCAGTACTGCAGTGCAAGTTTGGGAATATGCCCCCCGTGGAACTGACAGAGCTGAGTGCCAAGGATGGCACACATTCTGCAGAATTGTCCAGCTGGTATGGGGAGAAGTACGTGTCAGTCTGTGGAAAGCTTTGCTCTCACAGTGTCCCCATATCTCTAACTACTCATATCCGGAAGAGTAAGGTGGTGTTGCAGCCCATGAATCAGCAGATTTACTTGCTACCAGGTGCAACCAGGACATGGAGTTTTGATGACTGATGTACTCCTATTATGCTCTTTGGAGCAGCAATTAGGGGAGCATAGAAGAGGAGAGTTCCCCAGTTCTGAAACTACAATCCACAGGATCCCTTAGGTCTGAATGCATTCCTTGGGTTTCTCCCCACCTCTTCCCTTTGCCCTCATTGCTGATGCTCACCAATGGTTAGGTAATATCACAGCAGTTCTTTTTTGTTTAAAAGGATCGAGTTACTTTTCGAACATGCTTTCCGTCTCTCTCCCAACTATACCAAATGCAGCAGAGACGGGACCCCCCCCAAATTTCTCTTATGTTGAAAGTGATCTTTAGGATATTGATGTATTTTTTTTTTATTTAAAAATTTAGAAATACCTATTATCCTATTTTTCTATCAAAGATGACCCAAATCAGCTTGACCAGAGGCAGTATGAGTGACCTTCTGAGGGAAGAATATGTAGAATGTACCATTACCAGGGTCCACATTTCAAATGTCCCTGATTCCACTCAAACAACCCATCAGGTAGAAGAAGCCAATTGATGGCTTCCAAAATCTTGTTGGCTTTTTCATGAGTTAATGAAAGTAATGGCTACTATGTAGTAAAGTTGACCATAACTATATGTAACTTCTTACTTAACATTGCCGAGTCTCTCTCTTTTTTTTTTTCTCAGAAGTGGGAACTGGCTGGGTGAAGTTAAGTAACTAAGGAGTTGGTCAAAAATGGCAAAGAAGCCAGATATGGTGACTCATGCCTGTAATCCCAGTGTTTTGGGAGCCTGAGGTGGGAGGAGCACTTTAGGCCAGGAATTTGAGACCAGCCTGGGCAACATAGCAAGACCCCATCTCTTAAAAAATAAAAAATAATTAGCTGGACATAGCATTTACCTGTAGTCCCAGCTACTTGGGTGAGGTGGGGGGATCACTTAAGGCCAGGAGTTTGAGGCTGCAGTGAGCTATGATCACTCAACTGCACTCCAGCCTGAGCCACAGAACAAGACTGTGTCATCTCGTAAAAAAAAAAAAAATGGCAGAGGTCCATCTGTCTTCAGAACCCTGGATTTTTCCAGTACTCCACACTTAATAGCCTCTCAAACACTTAGGAAGTCACTTTATCCTCCCACACAGCCATTTCTGTATTAGATAGGAAAGGAACAAATCTTACAAGGAGTAGTTTAAAAGAAATCATGCTTCAGGCGTCTTGCTTGTAAGTGTTTACCCCACACTCCCAAACACACAAATACAACAGCAGGATCTGACAGGGCATCAATCCAAAATAAACTTTCAGGGCTACTACAATAGCTTTGGAAATAAGCCAATGATTATATTAGCATTACATTTAGCTTCTTGATCTCTCCTAGGAAACTTCTTATTAAACAATGAGGTGGGGTCAGTGTTATGGACCTTTGTGTTTATGCCTCCCTAGAAGTTTTTATTTTTTTGTATTTGACCTTTCCAGCCAAAAGACTTTAACCATACGGATCATTTCTCAGTAGCCATATTCACCATCCACCGGATCCTCCCCCCTGACTCAGGAGTTTGGGTCTGCAGTGCGAACACAGTGGCTGGGATGGTGGAAAAGCCCTTCAACATTTCTGTTAAAGGTAAGTTCGTTTTCCAGAAAAAGGGATTGTATCCTTGAGGCACTATGTTTTTGTATTGCTGGGAAAAGATGCTGCTTCTAGACGGAAAGGTATGCGACCACTAAAATACCTTGGAGGTAATTTCCAGGATACTAAGCCTTTAAAACATTATATGCATGAAACCAGAGTGAAGAGATTAAGAGTATGCACTGTGGAGTCCCACAGCCCCGGGTTTGATGTTGTCTCAAACAGCTCATAATCTTGTGGGTGGCCTTGACCAAATAAATTTACCTTTTTGAGTCTCTCTCTATTTGTAAATGAAGCATAATGTAGGTACCTCTTAGGGTTATTGTGAAGCCTTGTTAAACACATAAAATACTTGGAATTGTGTCTGGCACAACATTATCTGGTAGTGATTATATTTCACAAGAAGGTTAGCATTGTCGTTGTGACTTCCTTTTCATTATTGTAGAGAATTGTTTGGAGAATCCCTATTTTGAGGATTACTCACTTAATAAGAAGCCCAGCCTATGCTATATAATTAACATGAATATCTTTTCACATTCAGGGCTGTGGGCATTTTTCCTGCTATAAATTAGTATTTCAAAATTCAAATTAATGTGAGTGTTTGTATGTAGATTTGTGGCTTGAGTGGAAGAACTAAAATGGAGGTAAGTCCACGTTAACTTGGCTGGTGTACGTAGCTACAGCAAGGAATTTTAAATCCGCAAGTTACTTATGCACCTGTTTAGACAAGAATACCTCACAGCTCTCTGGCATATATTCTAGGAAAGGCACTAGGCTAAGATTACTTGTAATTTCTTATACATTGTAAATGCTCTGTAAATAGTTGCTATCCTGTATTGTTTAGAGAATAATGACAAGAAAAAGTCTACATGTTCAGACACAAATTTTTTTCTGAATATTTTTGATCCACGGTTGGCTGATCCACAGATGTAAACCCACGGATACAAAGGGTCAATTTATACAGTAGCAGAGATTATAAGCACACATCTTAGTATTAAACCTGGATCTCCTGACTCCAAACCCAGCACTGTCTCTTCTGGCCCATTTTGCTTTCTGAGTCTCTTGTGTAACAGAGGGGGAGACTGTGAGGTGACCAAAGTTGATTTGTATTTGGCCCCCTTTCATTACTTCACTAGTAATCACTTGGGAGATCCCAGAGGTAACTTCCATAAATGAAATGCTGTAAATACTCAGAACATAATCTATGTTTTAAAGGCCAGTAACAACAGTAGCATAAATGCAACCCTCATAGATTTGGATTCTGTGCCCTGAGAATCCATATGAACCATCTCAGAATCCTTCTTCTTATTCGTACTTTTGGTTATAGGAAAAAGCCCAAATCTGTTTTATTTGGTAGAACATTCACGTGATCAAAATCATTTCTTGCATCTTGCATGTTCTTGGAAGAAAGGAAATGATATGCAGACAAGAAAAATTACCCTACTTTTAAACTTCTGGGAATGTTTGCCACCCATGGACATACATCCAAAACAAACCATGTGGTGAATACACAGAAGAGTCACTGGGTCTAGTTTTTAGTTTGTAGTGAAAGACACAGCACACAACATCAATGTGTAGAAGCGTCTCCAGTCTTAAGTCACTGCTGTCTCTTTGCTGTCACATTGACTGGCAGCCATAAAATGTAAATAGCCATTAGGGAATGTAATCAATTTAATCAGCATCTTTTATTATAGTATTTAAAAAAACAGATACTAGGCTTTAACACCAGTGTACAGATTGGTACAATTACTTTGGAAAACTGGCAACATGTACTAAACCTAAACATTTACTTACCCTATGAACCAGCAATTCCACTCCTAGGTATATGCTCAAAAGAATGGCTGTATTATGTTCAAAAAAGACATCTTCAAGAATGTTCAGAGCAGTTGTATTCATAGTAGCCCCAAACGGAAATTAACTCAAATGTCCATCAACATTAGAAAGGATACACTAATCACAAATTGTAGTATATTCGTATGTATTGGTTTGCTAGGGCTGCTGTAACAAAGTACTACAGGCTGGGTGGCTTAAGCAACAGGAATTTTCTCATCATTCTGGAGGCTAAAGGTCCAAGATCAAGGCATCAACAGAGTTTATTTCTTCTGCGGCTTCTCTCCTTGGCTTGTAGATGGCCATTGTCTCCCTATATCTTCACAAGGAGATTAAATTAGGACACAGGGACAGGGTCTTCCCTTTCTACCTGTGTCCTAATTTAATCTTCTTATAAGGACACCAGTCATATTGGTTTATGGCACACCCTAATAAACTTATTTTAAACTAATTACTTCCTTAAAGGCCTTATCTCCAGATACGGTTACATCCTGAGGTACCAGGGGTTAAAACTTTAACGTGTGATTTGGGGGGAAAACAATTTAGCCCATAAAATCATGCAGAAGAATATTAAAGAGTAATAAAAAATAATTAATTTCTGCAACAGTCAGAATAGTAGCTACCTCTGGGTAGAGGATATTGACTGGAAAAGGGAACACAGGTGCCTTCTGGAAGGCTGGGAATATTCTCTATCTTAATCTGCGTGGTGGTTACATGGGTGTACACATAGGTAAAGTCCCTTGAGATAAATACACTTAAGATATTTGCACTTTACAATATGTATGTTCCATGTCAGTAAAAATGATTAAAAGGCAAAAAAATAAAATGATATATTACTAAGAGGAAGCCTTTGTAGCGATTTTTAAGCCCTTGTAAAAGTACTACAGACTGGCATTAATGGCTGTAATAAAATGTGCATCTGCTGGTTTAAAGAAAGGGGTGGCCTTGTGTTATCATACAAGGAAAGCATTACTTGAACCAATGTACTCACAGCACTGCCCTCCTTTCCAGCCTAAGTGAAATGCGTACTCAGACTTATCTAACTTAACGCTGGCACGTTCTGCCTCCAGTTAGGGGATACTGCTTCTTACTGGCTTTATTATCCTGACCTTGGACAACTTCCTAAGTCGTCACTTAGTCAACAGAATTTACTTTAGGCCTATTATGTTTCAGCCCCTGTTCTAGGCACTGGGAATAGAGCAGTGAATAATACAAGGGGAAAAAAAACTCATCGTGGAGCTTACATTCCCACAGGGAGATAAACAGTGAGCAAATAAATAAGTAAAATGTACAGTTCACTAAAATGCTGAGTGTCTTGGAGACAAAGCAGAAATGGGGGTAGAGAATGCTGGGGCAGGGCTGGAGTGGTGACTGTACTTTTAAATAGGGTAGTCAAGGCTTCCTCAGAAGATATTTGAGCAAAGACTTGAAGGTCATTTCTAAGGAAGGTGAGTCAAAGCATTGAGACAGAAAGAAAAAGAAAAATTACTGAACGTTGCAATGTCCTCTGAAATCCGAAAGGTTCTGCATTGTATAATTACACTCTTGGGGAGGCAAAACAAAACCAGTTATGCATTTCTAAGAAGGCTGGGCCAAGGGAACTACAGAGCTCACTGGAAATTCAGTTGACAAACAATAATTCAGCACCTAGTTGGTGCTGGTGAACAAACTACACGGTCTTTGCCCTAATGGAATTTAGAGTGTGGTGTGATATTTCATAACCTTTTTATTATCATCCCATTAAGCCCTTTTAGAAATTTTATTCCAGAACTCTCCCTCATCACCATAAAATTTTATTATCACATATGTACTTTATATCTCTTTATGTACTATGTATGGCTCTTTGGCAGGCTTCAACCCATCGTAATATCTAAAATTTTTGCATCCTCCAAGAACCAATTTTCATTGTTTTGGGGGCGCTGTTATCCCCATTGAGAAACGTGGTCTTTGGCCGGGCACGGTGGCTCAAGCCTGTAATCCCAGCACTTTGGGAGGCCGAGACGGGCGGATCATGAGGTCAGGAGATTGAGACCATCCTGGCTAACACGGTGAAACCCCGTCTCTACTAAAAAATACAAAAAACTAGCCAGGCGAGGTGGCGGGCGCCTGTAGTCCCAGCTACTCAGGAGGCTGAGGCAGGAGAATGGCATAAACCCAGGGGGCAGAGCTTGCAGTGAGCTGAGATCCAGCCACTGCACTCCAGCCTGGGTGGCAGAGCGAGACTCCGTCTCAAAAAAAAAAAAAAAAAAAAAAAAGAGAATACGTGGTCTTTGAGACGGGGAGATTGTTGTAGATTATCTGAGTGGACCCACTCCAATCCCTTGAGTCATTAAAAGTAGAGAAATTTCCTGACAATAGTCAGAGACGTGGTGGTCAAAGAAGGATCAGAGAGGCCTGATGTTGTTGACTTTGAAGGCGTAGGAAGGAGCCTTGAGCCAGGGAATGCAGGCAGTCTCTAGAAGCTAGAAAGAACAAGGAAACAGATTAAGCCTCCAGAAAGGAACACAACCTTCCTAACGCCTTAATTTTAGCACAGCGAGACCCATGTCTGACTTCTGACTTCTAGAACTATAATAAATTTGTGTTGTTTGGCTGAAAGAGATATATAGAGAGAGAGAGAGAGAGAGAATATGAATGATGATCTAGAAGACCAATATCAAATAATCAAATAATCATACTACAAAGAGTAATAAACTCTAAAAATCGCCATGAAGGAAAAGTAGAGGTTCTGTGGAAGCATACAATACCTTAATTCAGGTTCTATGATAGCCGCCTGTGAAATATGCACATCAGAGCTAAGAATTAACTGGGAGAATAATGGGAGGTAAAGCATTCCTTGCAGGAGGGTAGCATCCACAAAGAATCTAAGGAAAGGAGGTTCATGCTTTGTTAGTTGGATGAAGGGAAAGGTCAGTGGGATTGGAGGTTACTAGGTGAGGGGAAGAGGAGGCTGGAGAGTGGGCAGGGGCTCAATCGCTCAAGGCCTGGCTAGTCATGGTATGAATTTTTGGTTTTATCCTACATGTGATAAGAATCCATTGAAGGGTCTTGAGTAAAGGGGCACATTTATTTTAAGGAAGCACTTTGAGGATAATGGGTTGGGGAAGCAAAAGCAAAGCAGAGAGCTTAGAGAGCAGGTGATCTCCCTGAGTCTGGGCAGAAAACTTTAAGAGGACTTTGTCGGACATGTAAAACACATCTTTTACCTCCACCTAAGAACAATCAAACCTCAAAGCCGAAGGACTAATTTGTCTTCTGAAATTGTATTTAGTTCTTCCAAAGCCCCTGAATGCCCCAAACGTGATTGACACTGGACATAACTTTGCTGTCATCAACATCAGCTCTGAGCCTTACTTTGGGGATGGACCAATCAAATCCAAGAAGCTTCTATACAAACCAGTTAATCACTATGAGGCTTGGCGACATATTCAAGGTAAGCTTTGGACAGGATAGATGCCAGCTGGGGATGTGGCACCAGGAGAAATATTTTTCTCCAAATCTAGAAATTCCCTTCTCCCTGCCTCAATCCTCTACCCCAAGGTGGTGGCTGTTGTAGAGGATTCCATTTCACAGTATTCAAGAGAGAGTGCAGGGGGCCTCTGAGCTCTGGCCTCTAACTTTCTGGAAGTCACTGTGTGCTCTGGAACACAGAACCAGCTCACACCATGAGTTATATCTATATCAATATTTCTTTCTGGATCTCCAGTCCTGTTTTTAGTTATTCTGTCTTGCCTGGTCATCGTGAAAGACACTTGTTTACACCATGAATATGGTAGCAGGAAAGTCCAGAGTCTGCTATGAAGGGCAGAGAGGCTTAATCTTGCCTAAATCCTGGGGGTGATTGTTGCTGCTGTATTGAGTTGCTTATTCCTTTTCTCATTTCATGTCTTGCCCTGTCCTGCAGACTCTTAACACAGAGAAATTTTTAAAGGAATTTGAACCTGCAAAGTCTGGGCTGTGGCAGACTGGAACGGGCTGCGGGAAGGACAAGGACAGGCAAAGAGAGCTACAGGCCCCTCCCCTAACTTCCTGAAAGAAAAAAATAATTGAACAAAATGTGACAAAATGCCAAAAGTTCATGAAAACAGTTGAATTTATTTTGAAACACAAATTACATTTGTTGCATGATAATGTAAAATCACAATTTTAAAAAGCAAAGGCAGCATTATCAGTGACCATGCTGCTTCCATTGGACCATCCTATGAAAAGACCTGCCACTATCATGCTTGTAGGCAGCATGTCCTCCTCCGCCCATACCTTTGTCTTACTATGCCTATGATTTCCTTAAAATGACCCTCTATTCACTATATGGAGGTAATTAAGGAAACTCCAGGAAAAAAAAGAGAAGAGGAGGAGGGTTTTGGGCTGAATAACACTAGCTGACCCGGGTAGACCGGATAAAATGGTATTATTACTGAGTCCTTCATGTACTATTGTAGATTCTATCAAAATTCAGAATTCCAGGGATGTCAGGCTGATTTGCTGAATTGCTGTTTCCAACATCAGTGGCTAGGTCTTTTGCTGTCATATGGTGGTAATAATGCATCACCTTTTTCTACAAGTGGACATTGACAAAGTGGTCTTCTAAGAACTGTTAAACACATCCCAGTTTTTTTCTTACCAAGTAGGAATTTATCATATGGTAAGGCAGAAATTTATCTTTGCAATATCCATTGAGAAACAGAGGCTGACTAAAGCAAATAGGTAAGGAGAAAAGAGGCAGATACCATTTGTTTATGGGTACTATTGTCAAGGACTTCAGAATGCTCCATTGTGATAGTATGACCATTACAAATCAGTTATCTGGTCATTTTGAGCAAACCTCCTGAGCATCTTTTTCTCGATAGCTTGATTGCAATCAGTGAACATACTTGAAAACAGTAGCAATTAAATTATTTTATTCTAATTGAGTATTCCCCAAATCTGGTATTCCATATAGTAGAAGATTTGTGAGGTTTTATTCTACAAATGAAAAGACAAAAGCACCAGGGCAGAAATGTGTAAGTGGCACAGAAATACACACTTGAATGTGTACATTGTAACCTGGAAACATTTCAAAAGCCTAATTTTCCTCATATTAGGAAGGATGAGGCCTTGAAGATGGAATTGCCTCTCTGCTTCACTAAGACATAGTTTTGAAAACCTAAAATTAGCTCCCATTACAATAACAACAACCCTGGCTTAAGGAATGTAAGAGAATGCCAACTTAAGTTTACTGGACTTTTTCTCTTCTCAGTGACAAATGAGATTGTTACACTCAACCATTTGGAACCTCGAACAGAATATGAACTCTGCGTGCAACTGGTCCGTCGTGGAGAGGGTGGGGAAGGGCATCCTGGACCTGTGAGACGCTTCACAACAGCTTCTATCGGTCAGTGGAAGCCAGCACACATTTATTCATGAGCTGGGTGGGAGGGAGAGGAAGGGGAAAGAGGAAGGAAGACCAGGAAGGGTGGTGGTGGGTGAGTGGGTGGGTGGGGATGGAGGTGGCAGGAGTTTGCTTTTGAATGGGTGGGAAAGTGACAGGAAGGCTAGCAACTTCAAGCCAAACTGTTCCTTTATTTGGGTTGGACTCCTGGTCTGTCTCCCTGGGGGAGGAGGTCTGCCGCACTCTGTAGGGACAGAGAAGGAAGCAGATGAGCCTTCAGGAAGGCAGGGCCTCCCCTAGGAGTTGGGATTTACACAGCAGCAACTGTGCTGAGCTTCAGCTCCTGCATTTTATCACTGGCTTCCTGTTTCCATCTTAAGGGCCCAGGCCAGGCTCCTGCCACAGGCATATTTCAGAAGTCCCAGTTTATTTATTTTCAAAAATAATTTCTAATTTTTCAAAGTAATTCATGTGCAGAGTCACGACATCAAATAGAATAAGAAGCTTTTATCTGAAGAACATTCCCCTGCTCCACCCTCCACCTCCCAGTCCTGCTTCCTATAGGTAGCCACTTTCATCTCCTTAAGCTGTTTCTTATCATATTTACCTCCCTTTTCTAAATCAGTGGTTCTCAAACATAAGTGTCCATCAGAATCATTCAGAGAGTTTGTTAAAAGATATTGCTGGGCTGGGCACGGTGGCTCACACCTGTAATCCCAGCACTTTGGGAGGCCGAGGTGGACGGATCACAAGGTCAGGAGATCGAGACCACGGTAAAACCCCGTCTCTACTAAAAATACAAAAAATTAGCCAGGCGCGGTGGCGGGCGCCTGTAGTCCCAGCTAGCTACTTGGGAGGCTGAGGCAGGAGAATGGCAGGAACCTGGGAGGCGGAGCTTGCAGTGAGCCGAGATCGCACCACTGCACTCCAGCCAGGGGGACAGAGCAAGACTCCGTCTCAAAAAAAAAAAAAAAAAAAAAAAAAAGGTTTTTCTGGGCCTCATCCCCAGAGTTTCTGATTCAATGGTTTCGAGGTGAGGATGAACCCCGGCCTCAATAATTTTGCATTTCTAGTAGGTTCAATAATTTTGCATTTCTAGTAGGTTCCCAAGTGATGCTTGATGCTGCTGGTCCTGGGTCCACATGTTCTCGATAACATGTGTAAAATTATTTCTTGATTTATCAGTGGTGTTTTGTATTGATTGGCCTTCTATCGCGTTAACTTTGTGAAGCCTCCTTGATGCTAACCTGACTTCCGGCTTTCTGTTACCCAGGTACCCTCCATTGAAATACTGGAGTGATCTTTTGTAAGGTTCCATTCTGGTTCTTTGAATTGTTCACTGTGTATAACCATTCTGTTACTATCTCTTGGTCAGTGCTTTATACTTTCAACTTCATATATATTTAATTTGTATCACCTAGGAAAGTAAGAATTATCATCTTCCCTATTTTATAGATTGAAAAGTAGAGACTCAGAGTACTTAATAACAGTAAGATGCATCACCATACTAAATCTTCAGGCTTTATATCTTTGTGTTTTAGAGCCAGGATCTTGCTCTGTCACTCAGGCTGGAGTACAGTGGTTTGATCATCACTCATTACAGTCTCTATCTCCTGGGCTCAAGTCATGCTCCCACATCAGCCTCCCGAGTAGCTGGGACTACAGGCACACCACCACATCTGGCTACTTTAAAATTTTTTTTGTAGAGACGGGGTCTTGCTGTGTTGCCCAGGCTGGTCTTAAACTCCTGCCTCAAGCAGTCCCCCAGCCTCGGCCTCTCAACGTGTTAGGATTACAGGGATGAACCACCACTCCCAGTCCAGGCTCCATATCCTTTTGTTTCTCCAGTTATTATTTCTACCTAGAATCCCAAAGGCACCAGCTTCTTATCCCAGTTCACAGATTTGCCTGTGTTTTACTCCATTTACTAAAGGCAGAAGGATATGTTATGATCGAGTGAAAAAACTAGGAAGAACATCCACTTTTCTTCTGCGGAGATTGTGTGTGCACCCTTAACAGAAACATCTTTTCTTCACACCACCCACCTAGTTTTTATTTTACTAGCAGCATCCTTAAAGAACCTAATGAGACTCAAAAGCTACTCTGAGGCTTATAGAAGCATTACACACAAGTAAGAAATGGCTTCTTGGGGGCCCACCAGGTTGTGAATATAGAAAATAAACCCAGAAACTATATAGAGCGGAAAAAAGGGACCTCTACAACCATGACCCAAGGGATCCCTGACACGTCATCATGATACTGCTAAAAGGCAAATGGTAGTTAATTCTCTCTCAAGTCACTGTTGGTGAGTCAAAAGGGGAAGGTCATAGACTGACTCAGATGGAAAGTATTTATGGAACAGAACATAAAACACAGCCCCACACTGTACTGTCTTCTGCCCTCAGAATATGTTCCAGCCAGGAGGGGTCTCAGAATATTTCAAAGCAGTTCTCAGGGATAGGCGGGAAGGGAATTATTGAAGGTTCTTCTTTTCCCATCATTTGAATTTTGCTGATGTTTGCTTTTCATTTCATCTGGCAGTTGCACTGTTGATGTGTGTTGATTGAGGTGGTGAAGGCCAGGGAGTCCGGGAGGGGAAGGAAGAGAACACTTTCTGAACATATTGCAGAAAGGGGCAGACAGGGAGGGGTATGGGGTAATCATGTTCCCAAAGGGAAGGAAAAGGGGAAATGACTATTTGTTGGGTTACTCTTCTGTACCAGGCACAGGATTGGGAGGTATACATGTATTCTCCAAAATATCAACTCCCCATTCTCCCTTGTCATTGCAAACCTGCCTAAACCACTCTGGATGGCTATTTTGGAGGTTAAACTTCAGAGGTTAACAAGAGGAGATGACATCACCTCTCTCCATTTGCAAAGGTTACAGAGAAAGGGCCATCAGACCTTTTGCATAATGCCAAGCAAATGCATGCCTGGCTGCTGGTTCTCACTAGTCTGAGGGTAGTCAGAACCGGGCTGGTGGGACTTAATTCCCAGTAGATGGAGACAGACCCTTCTTCTCACCTCGAACCGAGAGTAAGAGCAGTGTTTCTCAACCTTTTAAAAAAAAAAAGTATTGCTCATCCCCAGTGAGCTGTTTCACATACGTTTGTCCGAGTAGATCCTGCCTCCCATGAAATTTTAATACCACAGATATACTCTGTTTCTGTTTCTGTATTATGGTCCTTTGTAAACAACTGTAGTAATCTGAAATTTTCTCATGTACCAAGAATGACTTTTTTGCCCCATAGGGGTGATTGTGTCCCTACTGAGAATGCATGAATTAGAGGATCTCTATCCTACGTTTTGGAAGGACTTTATATCCGGAATTTAAAAATCAGTTTACTATTATTAACTGAAAACACACTATTTCCTCCTTTGTCCAGTGACGTAGGACATCTTGAAAGAAGGGAGGGAGGGAGGAAACCAATGTTAATAGAGCCTCTAACACCTTCCAAGCATTTTCACATCCATTGTCTCACTTATTACTCCTGAGTCTGGAAGATGGATACTTTAATTTTATTTTACAGGTGAACTTGGAGAGATTATGGATTTGTCCAAGGTTGCAAAAGTAAAGTGGCGTGTTCCTGTCTCTCTGATTTTAAAACCCATATTATTTCTATTCAGTGACGTCTTGGTAGCCCAGGCTCCTGTGGGTGATTATGGCCAGGCATCACGTAGTCATGGCGGATACCTTGATGTGATCAGAGCAGGAATAGGCCTGGCCCTGCCACCACAGCTGTATGATTTCTGAAATTCTTGCTAAGGGGAAGGAACCCCCAAATTGCTTTACAATGTATTGCTCAAAATGGTAACAGAAATGGTAAATACTCGCCCATAATCCCATAACCTTGGCAAATCTACTGTTTTGATTTTTATCAGTTTCCTTCCTATCCTTCACCATTGTAGACATAACTTTTACCATGTCTACATGCAGTTGAAGTCTTTTTATTGGGCTTTCATACTTTTCCTAATTATCTATTTTTCCACTGGATGGCTGTATCATAATTTATTAAAGCAGTTTCCTATTTTGAGTGTTTAGGTTTCTTCCAATTGTTTGCTAATATAAATAATGTAATGAATCATTTTGGTAGGAAAAAAAGTATCATATGGCCACTTGCTTGTGTTTCTTTGATAGCTTATGAAGTTGTATATTATTCTAGAAGCCAAGGTTACTCTTAAAAGGTGCCCTTTAGCACTGTCATTGCCTCCACCCTTGTATTAGTCTGTACTTGCATTGCTATAAAGAAATAATTGAGACTGGGTAATTTAGAAGAAAAGAGGTTTGGCTTTTTACCAAACCAAACAGTAAAAACAGTAACCGTTGGCTCATGGTTCTGCGTGCTATATAGGAAGTATCTGCTTTTGGGGAGGCCTGAGTGAGCTTTTACTCGTGGCAGAAGGCAAGGTGGGAGCAGGCACTTTGCATGGTGAAAGCAGGAGCAAAAGAGTGAGGGGGGCCATGCTATACACTTTTAAATGACCAGCTTTCATCAGAACTCACTTGGTATCAGGAGGACAGCACCAAGGGGGATGGTGCTAAACCATTCATGGGAAGTCACCCTCATCAGCCAATCACCTCCCACCAGGCCCCACCTCCAACATTGGGGATTACATTTCAACATGAGATTTGGGTGGGGACATTCATCCAAACTATATCAACTGTATTATAAAAATAATGATTTTTCTGGATTCTCCTAGGACTCCCTCCTCCAAGAGGTCTAAATCTCCTGCCTAAAAGTCAGACCACTCTAAATTTGACCTGGCAACCAATATTTCCAAGCTCGGAAGATGACTTTTATGTTGAAGTGGAGAGAAGGTCTGTGCAAAAAAGTGATCAGCAGAATATTAAAGTTCCAGGCAACTTGACTTCAGTGCTACTTAACAACTTACATCCCAGGGAGCAGTACGTGGTCCGAGCTAGAGTTAACACCAAGGCCCAGGGGGAATGGAGTGAAGATCTCACTGCTTGGACCCTTAGTGACAGTAAGTAATTCATGCTGCTCCAGCCTCATCTGAGCAATAAGGGGCTACCGCCATTCAGACTTAGCTAACATCACTTCAAGTCTATTGGAAATTGTGAAAGAAAGTTGGTTGTGAGAGAAGGCTAATTAGCGCCCCCCACCTAATCATTTTAATAACTTGCAATATATAACATATGTTTGGATTTGCAATAATTCAGGCAGGGCTGTGCTAAAATTTACCTTCCCTTGGTGTGTAGTTGTTTATTTAGTAAATTAGTAACAAGAAGAAGGTTTTCTAGGGCTTGTTGAACCATTTATGGGGTAGTTTTGAAGAATCATCATATATCTACATGTACCTAGATGTCAGTTAATTCCAGATGGATCTTTCCTAATCTTAAAAACCAAATAACTTTGCTTGAAACCCCTTGAAAACAGGTAATTTTAAAAGTTAAATCTAAGAGTAATAAAATGACTTTTTTTCAAAGTATTTTGCATTTCAGGCTTTTCTCTATTTCAGATTGGTCATTTAAAATTAATGGGAATTCCTTGGGTTTCTTTGTAGTATTTGAAAGTCTATTCATCACCAAGCAGAGAGTTTGATTTTGATGCACTGAAATTAGAACTGTGTGCATTTGGAACCCTTGGAAAGATGAACTATTTCTTGGCCACACATACTACCACTTAAGTCAGGATCATGCAGTCTGTGGCCTTACCACCCTGAACACGCTGAATCTCGTTGATCCTGGAAGCTAAGCAGGGTCAAGCCTGCATGGGAGATTATGTGGTCCCTTGCCAGCTCCCAGAGTCTGAGACTCTCTTTGCAGCTGGTTCTCCACTTCCTCAGGAACAGGTGTGGAAGCTGGCTTCGTGTTTCTCCAGCCACTCTTTTATTGCATCAGTGACATATGAAAGTCTGAATTGTTTTGCCAGTGTTTAGGGATTCTTCATATGAATTTTTTAATTCTGTGAAATTTCCAAGGTGCAGAATCATGCTAACAGTAACACAACAAACAATCACATTCCTACCATCCAGAATTAACAACTGTTAACAGTTTGTCATATTTGCTTTCAGCATTTTGTTGTTGACTTAACAGGGGTAATAACCCACTGCAGGTGTATCAATATCTCCCGCAACTGTTACCCCATTCCATTTCTATTCCCCTCTCCCAAGAGACAACCAAAATTATGGGTTTGTTAAGTATATTTCCATTTAATGTTGTGTGTATATATATATTTTGAGACAAGGTTATTGCTCTGTTGCCCAGGCTGGGGAGCAGTGGTGCCATTATGGCTTCTGCAGCCTTGGCTTCCTGGGCCCAAGCAATCCTCCCACCTCAGCCTCCTGAGTAGCTGGGACCACAGGTACACGCCACCACACCTGACTCATTTTCAAAAACTTTTTGGAGAGATGGGATCTCCCTATGTTGCTTAGGCTGGTCTGGAACTCCTGGGCTCAAGCAATCTTCCCGCCTTCGCCTCCCAAAGTGCTGGAATTACAGGCATGAGCCACTGTGCCAAGTGCCCTGTTCTATAATTTTAATACCTCTGAAAGTATACACATGCATACATATCATTCTCCATTTTTTGAATGAACATTATTAATTTTATCTATCCATGTTAATTTATTTAGCTTTGATGCATGCCATTGTAACTTCTGTATACTAGTCTGTCTTATGAATGTATCTTGTGATTCATCCACTCCCTTTTAGATGGAGATGTAGGTTTTTTCATTTTTTACTATCATGAACAAAATGCAATGCCCATTCTTATGCATGTCTCCATGCGCATAGACAGGTGTGAGAGTTTTTCTAGGGAACAGGTCCAGTGGTGGAACTCATGGGTTATTTCCCTCTAAAGTGGTTAGTCAGTGTGTACTATGTTCAGGAGCGTATGGCAGTGCTGTTTTCCTTATACCCATCTCTGTGTCTATATCCTTTCCCTCCATCACTCGATAGTGTCACACCTTTTTATTTTCACATATCTCAAAAGCAAAATATGGTACCTCGTTGTTAATTTCAATTTTGATTTCCTTGATAGCTAGCAAAGGTGAGCATCTTTTTATGTTAATTGTTCATCTGGATGTCCTCTTTTTTGATATACTTATTGATATCCTTTGCTCATTTGGAATAGGTCGTCTTACTGACTTTTAAAAATTATTTGTGTAATCTAAATACTTTGTTATGTATATTGCAAATATATTCTTCTACTCCCTTTATTGTAACCTTGTTTATGGTGGCTTTTAACCCGCAGACACTTGACATTTTGATGCAATTGGACCTGTCAGTATTTGCCTGTATGATTTATACTTTTTGCATTTTGAAATTATTCCCTATCCCAAGGTCATAAACATATTCTGTGTGTTTTTCCTAGTAGTTCTAGTGTTGTTTTGTGTATTTAGGTCTTTAAGATATAGGATTGTTATTTTGGGGTACAGTATATTTTAATACTTTTATTTTAACCTTATTTATTCACATATGGCATGTCAGTAGTCCCAATGCCACGTATTGAGTAGTCCCCATGGTGAACTGTGATGCTTTCTGTATCATATGCCAGGTTCTCATATTCATTTTGCATCTATTTCTGGGTGTTCTGTTCTCTTCCATTGATCTGTTTGTTCCGGCACAATTTCTAGCATATTCAAATTAACTAGAGACTTGTGAAATGTCAGTAACTGTGGGATGAATCACTGTTTCCTATTTCAAAATTGTCTTAGGTGCTCACTCACTATTCTATGTAAGTTTCATCCTCATTAGAATGATACACTCTCAAAATCACACTACCAGTATCATATTTATAGGATTAAACAAAAACTAGTTAATAGTTACTGGGAGTCAACTTGCCTTGGATGGTTGTATGAAGTTTGATGGAGGGTCAATGCTGGTGGTGGTAGTAGGGATGTGAGATTGGCAGGGTAGGATTTGATCCCTGTGGGGTCAGGAAATCTGAGGAAGGAGGATGTGAATGAGAACATCTCATTTTTACCTGAAAATATTTGTTAATATGCTGTGTTGTCATTGGCTGATCATGTATATTCACAAGTAAAATTAATACTTCCAGTTACAAAGTTTGTGTTGGTTTCCAGCCTAGCAATTCCATCTTGTCCAGGGGTAAGAAGTGGAGTGTTAGATTTGGCATATCACCCCAATTATATGTTAAAAATAATATATGTGTGTTATATTTTCCTGTTGGAAAACATTTACATGGGGAGTATTTGACCCTTACAATGACTTTTTGAGGAAGGTAGAGTAAGAGTGATTATCACATTTAACAGATGAGGAACCTGAGGCACAGAAGAGGGTAAGTGACTTGCCCAAAATTATGGAACTAGTACGGCATGGGGATGGATTAGGATTCTAATCCACATTTTATTTCTATTTTTTTTTGTTTTTTCTCCAACCACGCTACAAATGTCTTCCACTTGTCTCTTTGGATGGGCAACCCACTGCTTCAAAGCAACTATGGTTCTAGAGGTTCTTTAGTAGTGATATCCTATTTCTAAATTGTTTAAGGTCTGGTTAGTGTTTCCTAAAGCACTTTAGAAGCTATTTTAGAGTCACCCAGAGAACCTGCTAAAATGTAGATTGCTGGGTCCAGACCCACTGAATTTAAATCAAAGGTTTATTGAGCTATCCCTAAGAGTGACTCCTTTCAAGCATAAAATGGATAAGTTGGTAGATGCAAATTTATGATTTTTAGTTGGCACAAAAATTATATTCATTATTTTTCTAACAATCATCTCAAAGACACTGCTACTTTTTGTGACAGGCTTAGAAGACCACTGGTTTATGAAGTTAAATTTTTTTGAGCCACAACTATACAAATATAAATATGTGATGATAGTAATCTGAAAATGTTGGTATTTCTATCACCCCTTCAATCTCCTGTGGGAAGAAAGACTATTGTACATTTTTATAAAACTATACAAAATACTTGGTACTGGATGTAAAGAAAGTTAAGACATACTGATGATTAATTGTGATTTTTGGATACTGTACCACCTGCTAGACATAGAACATAACAATTAGATTTGGAAGGTTCTCAATCCAATACCTAATTCTCATAAATTGCCATAGTGCCCTAAAGAGTAACAAGGGGGAATCAACATAATGAAAAGAAGAAATTTAAAATAGAAAGGATGTACCTTGAGATACTTCTCAAAGGTTCTAATTTGTTTATAAGTAGTAACTTTCATGTGGAAAAACAATGGTGTATGGAATGAAATAGCCTACGTCTACTATTCACCTTTTGGGACGAGTACAAAACCCTTAAATTTTTGAAGTTTCAGTTTTCTCATCTCTAAAATGTGGATCATAAAAATCTCAGTACTGTGTGGTTATACAAGTCAAGAGAGTGTCTGCATGTGGAAGCACATTGTAAATAGCCTCATAAATGTAAGTTCAGTTACTATTAAGGACAAGAGCTCAAATCCATTCTTTTCCCAGATCAAATAGGCTTAACCTTTATCGGGTCATGAACTTCCCTTCTAGCCTGTGCCCTTTAGAGTTTGAGTGAGAATGTAGTGATGATGCGGTGCCTGCCATCTCCACATGTAGAAAACCTCAAGGCATCTCTTTCTCATCCTGCCTATGTCCCTGAATGGAATGTGATTCTACTTTTCCCCAAATCCCTATAATACTTTGTCTACTAAAAGTTATTAGCACATTTTCTCATGTATACACTGACCTGCCAGTTGCTCCATAAATTTAGGGCAAGGACAGACCACATGACACTAAGACTATGGACTACAGAGCCAGACTGCCAGGAGGTGAATCTTGTTTCTTCTACTTAACAGTAGTGTCACCATGGCTAAGTCACTTAATCTGTCCAGACCTCAGCACTTACAGAAAGACTGCTATGAAGAGGAAGTGAGTTAATATATACAAGAGCCTAGATCAATGCCTGCCATATTGTAAGCACTATATAAATGCCAGCCCTCATAAGCTTTCCATTCTTCCCAGCATCAAGAATAGTAAGCACAGGTTTGTGGAATAACAATTTCTAAGGCCTTCATTTAGTGTCAAGATGACTAATAGATGATATGTGTGTTGCCATTTCCCTGACTGTGCCACTCTTTCAAGTCTGCATGGAGTCCAGTAGCCACTACCAATTGATTGGAATACGATCTGAGGAAACATCTGTTTGCCTTTCATGGTTTATGAGGGGACGTGAACCCTATCTCAAAAGTATAATGATCTAAGACATGGTAGTATATCTTAATTGAATCTTTTTTCTTTTTAATTTCTAGTTCTTCCTCCTCAACCAGAAAACATCAAGATTTCCAACATCACACACTCCTCGGCTGTGATTTCTTGGACAATATTGGATGGCTATTCTATTTCTTCTATTACTATCCGTTACAAGGTTCAAGGCAAGAATGAAGATCAGCACATTGATGTGAAGATAAAGAATGCCACCATCACTCAGTATCAGCTCAAGGGCCTAGAGCCTGAAACAGCTTACCAGGTGGACATTTTTGCAGAGAACAACATAGGGTCAAGCAACCCAGCCTTTTCTCATGAACTAGTGACCCTCCCAGAATCTGAAGGTTGGTTGAATGGACAGGTATTTACGTAGGATTACCGTGCAGCCCTCTAGGCAGCTGGTTTATCAGGACAGGCCTGTGAGATGAAAGCCTATGAAAGGTCGGTGGTTGAATGGACAGGCATTTACAGAGAGGTCCTTAATATCAAAATGCCTCTTAAAAGGATCCCTGTTGGTCCATTTTCTATTGTTAAACCTTAGAATAGATCAGTCTTTCAGCATACCCCATCCAGCAATCTAAGAAGAAAGCTCTAAGGAATATGAATTTTAATTCCAAGGAGAAGAATGTGGGAACTGCTTATAGAAGGCAGGCTGCGCAAGAGCTCCAGTAGGAGGCTCCAAGAACCATGTTTCATTCTTCCTCAAACACTCCTCTTTTAGCTTGGATGACACTGTGCAATTCTGAGTCTTCTTCTACTTTACTGATGCAGGTTATTAGGTCTCCATGTCCACCACTAAGCCCAACCCCAGAAAGAGTATGTTCTTTGAACTAGATAGAGATCCTCTCAGGATGCCATACTGTGCCCATGGTTTGTGATTGATAAAGTCTGTTGAGTGTAATTAAGTGAACAAGGGCCCCATGTGGGTGGAGCTGCAGCAGGAGGATTGACTTCAAGTCTATGCAGAGGCACCTCCTGGCTCTCTGTGTTGTGTACAATGTGTGCCAGAGAATGTGGATGGAGGCAAGTTAGAGGCAAATTTTGAAAGTTTATGATTTGGATTAGAGTCTATTTTTACAGAAAATACTGTAACTAAATCTGAAAACTTCTCGGTTCTCTTGGAGGATTACCTAGACCTTAACAAACAAAATCAAACAAGTCACTTTAACAGTGCTGATTCTTTGGAACATTTTTGAAATGTTCAAGGAATGAAGAGTCTGCCAAATAGAGAAAATCATGGTTTTCAGGTCACACTCTTAGTGAATGCCCCATTTTTTTTAATTACCTGTGTTTTGGCAAAATGTAACTTTCTAAATTCAAGCTATCCATAAAATACCAAGAGAAAAATTTTAAAACAAGACAAAACTAAAAGTTTCTCACCATTCTAGACACCTCTGTATCTGTACATATATAGAGACAGAAGAAAAGATAAATGAGAAGAGAGGGATACTTTTAAGAAGATGGGATCATGTTCTGTGTGCTATTACTAATCAAAATATATCGAGCTTAATTTTATTTAAATTTAAATAAGGGAAAGAAGTAGATTAGACCATAGTCTTTAATAGTTTATTTTGGCCTGAGCCCTAAATTTAATGTTTTTTCCTCTGTCTTTTCCTGTCTTCCTCCCTCCCTCCCTCCCTCCCTCTCTTCTTCTGTTGGGTATCATTAGGTTTTCTTCATTAACTCTTTAAAACAAGAAATACAGAACAAAATATCTGATAGACTCTAAGCTCTTAGCATCATTGAACTTTAAAGCATTTCTAGGTGGGGAAATTGAGGTTTAGGCAGGTTTAGTCACTCTCTCAAAGTTATACCTCTAGTAATTCCCCCTATTATTCAACATTGTTCATCTGTTTGGGATTCTACTTGGAAATAAAAGTTGAACAAATGACAACAAATGATTAGCATATTGCTAATTGTAACAGCACTTTTGCACATTTTTTTTTTTAATCTTGTAACAATCCTGTGAGTCAGACACATCTCCACTGAGTTTTGGAATGTAAATGAGTAGCCCAAGGTCATGTAGTGATTAGGTGGCAGGGTGAGGGCTGCTATTAAGTTCCCATTACACTGTGTCTTCTCCCACCTATGGTGTGGGTCTGTTTCTCTACGTAAACTAAACCACCTGCTTCACCTCTGTCTTCCTGCACAGCACCAGCGGACCTCGGAGGGGGGAAGATGCTGCTTATAGCCATCCTTGGCTCTGCTGGAATGACCTGCCTGACTGTGCTGTTGGCCTTTCTGATCATATTGCAATTGAAGAGGGCAAATGTACAAAGGAGAATGGCCCAAGCCTTCCAAAACGTGGTAGTGTCTCATCTTCCTACTACTTAATAAGGGCAAGTCCAAGTACAGGCAGAACCTTCACTTTAAAGATATGGACCAGGAAATTTACTTATAAAGTAAATATTTCCCTTAGGCAAGTCTCATCCTCTCTTTGGCTTCCATTATGAAATGGGAGATAAAAAGTATGACTATATAATTTCTTATCCAAACCAGAACAATTTTAAGAGTGAAAAGGGTGCTCTTAGTAAATTATGCAGGAAACTAGGTCTGCCCCTGCCTGCTGAAATGAGACGTATGGTCATCCTAGTAATAAGTCCCCAGAGATGATATGTTGCAATAGAATGAATTGAACATTTTTGGTAAGGAAGGACAGAGGGTAACCAGACCTCAGTGAGATAGGTAATGATATATTAGACAAGTTTTCCCCACATTTGCCTATTTCTAGTTCCCATTTCTTTCTAATAAGTCCCTCAATCTTATGACCCCTCATATGTATAAGAATTATATATACCTGTGTGTGCCTTCCATTCCTGTGTACCCTCAGTCTGAAGTCAGAGTTCCTGGCACTTGGTACTGCCTCATTTTTTTTTTTTCATCTAGGAATTCTAACCAGTAGCAAAGGCCTGTAAAATGACACTTTACCAAGAGTCATCTTATTTGAGTTCTTTCAGTATACTAAAGCCTGAAAATTTTTCTAGTTTGTGGGTTCAGGCCCTGTAAAATTAATTTGAACCAGACTTTATCAATTCTGTATATAATGCATTGAGTGCAATGATTCAAATGAGGTGTACCCCATGTGCATGAGTCCCCAAGGTTCCCTTCCATGGAGGACAAGAGGAACTTCACTATCTGACTCCATGCCAGAGCTGGCTCAACTCAGGATGTCACTGGAGAGGAAGGGCCAGCAAGGGGGTTGGGAGTGCTGGAGTCTGTCAAAATACCTTTTTCATGGTAGCACCAGCAGCTATTTGAATTCAGGAGAAAGAGATACTGTGTTGGGTTTGGCTCTAAGCTTCAGTCATCTTGTGGCCAGAATGGACTTTGAGATTCTAAGCCTTACTACAAGAGAGAAAGAGTGTGCACTAAAAATAGAGTAGGATCAAGATAATGCTAAGAAGTCTCTCACTGAGGCACATCCTGTGGTTGCCCCATATAGGCTCTCCAAGTTAGCTTCCAAACCAGAACTGAACACTTGCTCATTTCATAGCACTGTAGGGAACTCACATACAACTAATGCAAGAATGGCAAACACATGGCATATGTACTGTTACTCCTTCCTCTGTCACCCTTTACAGACATTGCTAATCAACAAGCTTTTCTGGGGAGGCCCAGAATTGTGCCCGTGCAGCCCTGTGGGCAGCTGGTTTGTCAGGGCAGGCCTGTGTGATGAAAACCTATTTCCCTTTCCAGTCTAGAATTAAATATACTATTTCTTTTTTCATCTGGTATGGATGCCAACCAGAAGACATTATGCCCCTTAGAATTATGAAAAATCCTGACACAAAATGATGAAATAATTATTTTTCCAGAGGGAAGAACCAGCTGTGCAGTTCAACTCAGGAACTCTGGCCCTAAACAGGAAGGTCAAAAACAACCCAGATCCTACAATTTACCCAGTGCTTGACTGGAATGACATCAAATTTCAAGATGTGATCGGGGAGGGCAATTTTGGCCAAGTTCTTAAGGCGCGCATCAAGAAGGATGGGTTACGGATGGATGCTGCCATCAAGAGAATGAAAGGTCAGTGGTTGACCAGATAGAGTCAGCATTGCATGAGGGTGTGGAGAAAACTTGATTTCCTGCTGATTCTTTTCTCTATGGTCTTACAAAAAATTCGCATGGTGTCAGACATAGTTGTTATTTGCAACTGAAGACTATGCTTCCTTTGAAGTTGAGCCCGTGATAGTCAGGATATGAATACAAAGGCAGGAGCCATTTAAACATCACTGCTTGATTCACTGGGATGTGATACTATAGATTCTTGGTCATATACAGCTAACTTTTGGGGAGCATTGTTGTTTCTCTTAATGCAGTGCTTCTCAAAATGGAGTGTGCATCAGAATCACCTGGAAGGCTTGTTTAAAAACAAACTCTTGGGTCCTACCCCACAATTTCTGACTCAGTAAGTCTAGGGCAGGGCCACAGAATCTGCATTTTTCATTAGTTTTCCAGTGATGCTATCTTGTGCGTTTGGGGACCACATTTTGCACACCACAGTCTTCATAGGTTAACTGTATATAAGTTCCTGGGGACACTGTTAGAAATGCATTCACTTGGGTTTCTTCTACTCCATGTTTGACCACACCTGAATTTCTTGGGTAGCATATGAAAATCTGTGTTCTTAAGTGGCTTTCTCTGTGGTTCCTCTGTACACTCAAGTTTGCAGAGAAAACCACTGATTTAAGGTCATAAGAACTAAATCTTTTCCAGCTTTGTTCATCTCAAGACTGTTTGGTACCTACCCATCTAATAATATTTGATAGTAAATATCTTCAGAGAAAGCAGAATGACTAGTTAGCTGGCAAATTAGCTAGCTGTCTTCTCTTCTGTGTGAAAGGGCAGTTTGTGTAAGACTTGACTGTGAGGCTGCACTATTGATTTTACAAAATACAGGCTTGGAATGTGGTGCATTAAAGCAGAGAATGTGATGAACTATTATCATTGTGCAGCTCCATCTTAAGAGCTCTTTAAGGATGCTGACAGAGTTTTCTTTTGGACCACAATATTGAGTCTGTGAATTAACTCTAAATATTATTAAATCATCTCTGCTTTCTGCATTGTTAAGAAGACTAACAAAACAAAATGTTATCTATGATTAGAAACAGCAATATGTTTCTTTAAAAACAATACAAACTACTTGCAAAACAGCCAGAAATCCCTTTTCTGTTTTGCTACTTTAGTCACGGAGTTTGGGGGAGCAGTGAGGATAGTGAGAGGAGAGGGGTGTAGAATCTTATGAAGGCAGTTTTTATTGGGATCTATTGTGAGCCTGATTTTCTGTCTTGTGCCCATGTGAAGAAGGAAAATAGCTTAATAAGGCCTCAGGGCCGATAAATCCTGCAGGCAAAGCAGTGCATCCAAAGAAGGGCAGTTACTGAAATAAGTGGCCAACCTCACTATAAGGAACCTCTTTAAAAAAATTCCCAAGATATTGACCCTCAGAGAGGCTTCTGTAGTATGAACAGAGCACTTGACTTATGAATACCATTGGCCCCTCATGAGATGATTGTCACAGTTTCTAAGCATGAGCAGCCATGTTTATGGCCACCAGCACCCCACTCCTACCCTTGCCACCCAATGTGGTTTTTTAAAAAACAATAATAGTTCATTGTCCCCGACTCAAGACTGATCAGTTTATGCACCAACCAACAGCCTTCTCTTCATTCTGGTGCTTGGTGGGTTCTCCCTCTGGTTAAAGTGCTGGTGGAGAGACAAGGCAAAAAGAATAAAGGCAGATGCAACTCAGTTTCCTGATTCCCATGCAACTTCCATAAGATAGCATTTGGATTTGATTTATTTAGCTCAATCAACCAGATTGAGACTGGTTTGTAAAAAATAAGTTACAATTAATGAATAAAGATGCATGCATTATTGGTGATGTTTCATGGAAACTTTGGTTGTATTCCTCAGTTGTCTCTGGATGGTAGATTTAGTTGGAAGAACTAAAATCTAAAAGATGGTACAGCTCCACCTCTACCAAGTCATTTACCTGAGGATCTGGGAGCTTAAACAAGAAAACTTTAGAGTGGTGGTTCTCATCCATAGGCATTTGGCAATATCCGGAAACATTTTTGATTGGCTATTGACATCTAGTTGGTAGAGGCCAGGATGGCTGCAAAACATCCTACCATGCACAGGACAGGGCCCTGCAAAGGAATTATCAGCCCAGTGTCAATAGTGCCAAGGCTGAGAATCTCTACTTTAGACTAATCTCTTTGGTTGTATGTAGTTGATGGTGACTGAGGGCACCTGAAGGTTCTTGGGGGGCAGAACAGGACAGCTGATTCTGAAAAGGTGTAACAAATAAGAATCACAACCCTTGACTTTCTTCCCAGAATATGCCTCCAAAGATGATCACAGGGACTTTGCAGGAGAACTGGAAGTTCTTTGTAAACTTGGACACCATCCAAACATCATCAATCTCTTAGGAGCATGTGAACATCGAGGTAAGATGCTCTTTTCCTGTCTTTCCTGCCAGAGTTTTTAGAAAACAGACAAATTCCATATTGATATAAGGAAAGATAATGATCTTAAGAATGTTGCCTACTTTTTTTAACGTTGCATCTTCTATCTGAATGTCTGTCTAGTCCCATTTATAGATTGTGCTGTGGTTTGCCTTATTTTTGGAGGGAAGTGCCGAGGGTGGACTATTTAGCTTCTGGTGTGGTTCAGCCATTACTGCCCAAAGGTATTCATGGCTCCTACCTGCCCCATCCTTGGCCATCCAGAGGTTTTCACTACTACTCCTCCTCCTCTAGTAGGGGAGCCCCCACCATCAGCTTCTTCTTAATTGCCTACCTTTACATTTTTCCTGGAAACCGAGGGAATTGGTATTCTGAATGTTAAAAAACCATGAATGCCAGCAATCTACTATAATATGAAAACTAAGGAGAGTTGGATTTTAAAAATAATTATAAGACGCTTTCATGAGATAGTGCTTTGTTTTTATCCAGAATGCTTTCATGTACAATTACAATGGAGCTTTGCAACTATCCTGTGTTGCACATGCATTTAAAGTTAAATTTATGTTATTCAAATGTTTATTGAGTACTTTCTATTGTAATGCGTGTAAGTAGTGGTGAGTGAGTAGGTAACAACAAAAATCATCTGTGGGTTTACCTCTGCGTGCTGCATGGCCTTGTAGTTCTGAATCTCTGCTTAAACTTAATTTCTCATGGAAAAGTTTGCTCCCATAAAAAGCTCCATGCAGTAATTATTTACAAACTTGACAGCCTCTTGTTGACTTTGCAGCACAAACACCAACAATAGAAAAGAGACTACTTCCATTTCCTCAATGTATTAAACTAAAAATACTGGTGCTTCAAATAATTTATCATTCTATGATCCAATAAGGGTGTAATTCTGAAAGCCAGATCATGTCCCTTAGGTTAAATAATGAAGTAATGACATTTATTTTTTGAGCTACTTCCTGAAAACAGTAATCAGCATGGCACAGGAGTATAAATGAAAGTCACACACACACACACACACCCCACCCCCACACCCTGCTGTCCTTGCTGACACCACTCCCACAAACATGGTGAGTGTTCTTAAAACCCGCCTGACTTTCTGTACAAACCCCACAAATGACACAGTACAAAAGGGCAAGGATTCTCTGGATGCCCAGGGAAAGTGGGGTTATGACAGGAAGCCAAGTGGCTGTGGTGGACAGACTAAACCAGTTTTCCGGAAAAAGGCTAAAACTACAAAGAAGACTGTGCTGAGGTTTTAGTGTGTTGACCCCACTGCAGATCTAGGAGAATGCTGGCTATTAAGGGATCCAGGCACTAGGAGGAGATAAGAAGAGAAATGGCCAAGTGATCCAGTTCTAAGTTTCATCTTTTGTTTTATTCTGAGGATAGTAAAATCTTGAGGTTATGTTTACTTCATCTGGTTGCAATTGGTCTTTTGGGAGAGAACCAACCACAGTATTAATGCAGTTTCCTTAATGGGGAAAAAAACGCAACAACAAAACTATATCCCTTAAAATTTTGCTTTGTCATCACATTAGCACATAGTTAGCTGGCTCTTAAAATTTTAATATAGGCCAGGCGCGGTGGCTCACGCCTGTAATCCCAGCACTTTGGAAGGCCGAGGTGGGCAGATCACGACATCAAGATATCGAGACCATCCTGGCCAACCAACACGGTGAAACTCCATCTCTACTAAAAATACAAAAATTAGCTGGGCGTAGTGGCTCATGCTTGTAGTCCCAGCTATGCAGGAGGCTGAGGCAGGAGAATCGCTTGAACCTGGGAGGTAGAGGTTGCAGAGAGCTGAGGTAGCGCCACTGCACTTCAGCCTGGGCAACACAGTGAGAGTCAGTCTCAAAAAAAAAAAAAAAAAAAAAAAAAAATATATATATATATATATATATATGCTAAATTATTTACCTTAATTTATCTTTCTTTATTAATAGATATTAAAATTATTTTAGAATAATTCAGTAAAAATGTGAGAAAGCACATGTATACCATAATTTAGGTCTAACTTTCATTATAGTGCAACAGGATTCAATACTAGAAGATTTCTTTTTTTGTTAGAATTTCAATTTCTTAGAATATCTTTCAAGCTTTCTTTTTTTGAGACAGGGTCTCACTCTGTTGCCCAGTCTGCAGTGTAGTAGCACAATGTCAGCCCACTGCAACTTCCTCTTCCCTGGGCTCAAGCAATCCTCCCACTTCAGCCTAAGTACTCCCAAGTAGCTGGGACTACAGGGACGCACCACCATGCTCGTCTAATTTTTATTTTATTTTTATTTTTTGTAGAGATTAGGTCTCAGTATACTGCCCAGGCTGGTCTCAAATAGTCCGTCTACCTTGGCCTGCCAGAGTGCCGGGATTATAAGCGTGAGCCACTGCACTGGGCTTCAAGTTCTAATTCATACAACATTTTAAATACATGGTTTACCCAAAAAATTCTTTAAAAAAACAGTAAAAAAACCTTTACATTTTACTAGGTATAAATGTCAATGTTTTTAGCAAAGTAAATTCCCTTTAAAAATATTTTTGTAAGGGGATAATTTATTTTTTAAAAATTCCAAGAAAACAAAAGTAACAAAACTGGGCAAATAACTTTTTATTAAAAAAAAAAAAAAGAAAAATGATTTGGAACAAAAAAGTGACAATGAACCATAGGTTTTTCTAGGCATTATTGTTTTATTGTTTCCTAAAAGCTTGAGTTTTCTGGTTTCTTGAAGCAAAATGCAATCTTTGAAACTAACTTCTGGTGACCAGAGACCCAATCAGCAATATGGTGACTTAGTATGGGTTTTAAGGAGGAGTAGAAGGCAGGAGAGAAAGTTCCATGTTGTGGCTCCTTCCACACGGATATTTAATTGTTTAAAAATAATAACAGCCTCAGGAATAGCTAGAGGCAGACTGGAATAACATGCCTGGCTCATATTAGCTCCTTGATCAAAATGGAATGCAGATGAAAAGGTGATGTGAAGAACGTGTCTCAGATCTGGAAGAGAGTGCTTTGACTCATCTACTGTTATTACTGCCTGGGTAAAAGCATTTCAGGAAGCCCTCTGTGTGAGTGCACGTTTGGAAGGAATGGAGAGGGAGTGGGAAGGAGCAAAACCAAGCGTTCCAGCCTGGCCCCCTTTGAGTATTGCAGGAGGATGTCACCTATCTTCCTCCTGTCCCCCAGTGCTCCCTCGGTGGTGTTACTAGATGTGTTTCGTTTAGACAAAATGGAGTTTATAGGCAATTCCCACAGCACATCTCTTAAATGTTACAGCTGTTCAGGGCCACTGATGAGTCAATGTTCTCTTCCTTCCCCACAGGCTACTTGTACCTAGCCATTGAGTATGCGCCCCATGGAAACCTTCTGGACTTCCTGCGCAAGAGCCGTGTGCTGGAGACGGACCCAGCATTCGCTATTGCCAATAGCACTGCGTCCACACTGTCCTCCCAGCAGCTCCTCCACTTCGCTGCCGACGTGGCCCGGGGCATGGACTACCTGAGCCAAAAACAGGTTTGTTTGGAGGAACTTGCTTTGGATATCTTTCCTCTGGAATGCCCTCTAAAGTCAGTTTCAATGTTTGTAGGGTCTGTCAACCTCTCTTCTTTAACTCCTTAAAATCTCCCTCAATCTCTTTGTGAATAGTCCATTTAAATAAAAATTAATACTGACAATATGTTTATCTAGCAATTTTCATAATTATGAAAATTTCATAATTTTCATAAGATGTAGCGAGGTACCTTAAGCTCTCTTAGCCTGGTTTGCCTCTAAATCATGTGCAGCAACAGACACACACTACATTACAGCTGGAGGACTTAACAACCTGTGTTTTTTATTTGTTCATTTTCTGAAATTCTTCTGCCAAGATGTGGTGTGTCATTTGGCAGAATCCATTCCATTACCAGGGAATTCTGGAGGGGAACTTTAAGGGGAACTGGATTGTGCCTTTTTAAAATCCTTTTTTATGCTATTGTTTTCTTTCCTATTCCCCAAAGTTTTCAGCCCTGGGGCTTTCATTAGGCTGAAAATACATAATGTTTTCAAAACTCTCAGTTTATCCACAGGGATCTGGCTGCCAGAAACATTTTAGTTGGTGAAAACTATGTGGCAAAAATAGCAGATTTTGGATTGTCCCGAGGTCAAGAGGTGTATGTGAAAAAGACAATGGTAAGTACAGGACATGGACACTGATCGCATCCTTTCCGAGGTACTCCCCGCTCTCCTGATGTCGCTTCTGGACTGTCAGTGCTCTGTGGTGACTAAAGCATCTGACTGTGTGTCCCAGTAGATACTGTGTGCCCTGGGAAACATTCTTTCTAAATGTTCATTCCTAACATGGTTGCAGCGTCTGTATTACTAATGAAGAAGGCACTGTCATGTGTGACCAAGTAATTGAATATTCAAGCCTAGTGGTTTGGGGTCTTGGTTCTATCCAGTTCAGACCCCAAGGCATCTCATTCGGAAACCTCTGAGGAGCTTGCACAATCCCCTTTCATGCACAACCGATGTAGCGAGGAAAAAGATGAACATATTTTCCAAAAATCAAGGAAACAAACTAAATGGTTTCTAAATCACCAGGAGGCTCTATAGAGAAATTCATAACTTCTACAGGCTCATCTAAGATTTCTCTCTTCACTGAAACTTCAGTGGTCAAGTCACTGTTCAAGCCCAAAATCCACTCTCCCAAACAGTAATATTTTATCTTTAAGTACAAGATTGCGGGAGAACCTAACCATACAGTCTTAGAGGAAGAGAGATACTCATTCTGCTTTTGGTGCCCAGTCTAGAATCACATAGTCCTAGAAGTACCACATCCCTGCATGTTAGAGCTGTGTGGAGGAAATTCACCATCCTCTGTTTTCCTGGGGTGGGCAGAACGCAGGGCCTCAGGGATGACAAGCCCTGCAGCCTTTCCATGTGTCTGGCAGGTCTACTGTGGTGGATGGCTCTCCCTTTTTTAGGTCTGATGAACATTACTTTGGCCCAGCTTTCTTGGGATGGCTCCAGTTGTCATGAGGTATAGGCAGTCTTTTCATTTTTGTGGGCACACCAAATTGTCTCTTAGCAAGGCTCAGGTTCCTGCATTTATTCTCAATTCCAGGCTTCCTTTTTTTTCATCACACTTATCTAGTTACTGAGAAGATAAAACAATACTCAAGAACATTTTGAAAGGAAATCGCCCATAATTCACCACCTTGGCATATATATTTTTTTCGTTTTTGGCTTATCGCCTTCCACAGCATACACCCTTTCACATAGCTACAACCACAGTGAACATAATCATTTTGGATCTTTCCACACTCTTTTCTGATGAGGGTGTGAAGTGGGGTCCCTTTGGCTCTTCGAGGGCCCTGCATGCTTATCAACATAGCGCTTTCAGAAGCCACGTGTACCTCCCTGAGGGCTGGCTTCCAGGTGATGCTTTTCTGCCTAACCTTTTCAGACCCACTCAAGGCAGATGCTTCTCTGGAGCAGGGGTGGACTTGTTTTCTTAAAGAAGCAGAATCCACCAGTCACCTACCTACTCCAGCTCTCCCAACTCCTCCCTGACCACCTGGTGTCTTCAAATCTCCTTCCTGAAATCCTTTTCCCTGCTTTACTCCAGCGCTTACGGGATGTGGGTGCCCTGGGTGAGAAGGTGGAGGGATAACACAGGTTAATCCCACAACCTACCCATTCTATTTGGACGCTCTCCTCAGCTCCCCAAGGCTAGCATGGGTTTGCTTGGCATTTCTGCAATATTGGGGTTATTTACAGGGGGAGAGCACCTATCAGGGCTTGACTCGATCTTACAATAGACTAAACAGGGTTAAAGGTGTTCTTTAGCACCTTGGGGCTGGGGAGGAAAGGCCCAGGTTGAGGGAAGGGGGAAGAAAGGATTGGAGAGGAGCAAGTTCCCTGCAAGAAGGATGCAGTGTAGCAAGTTTGGACAAATCTCTGGGAGGGAGGGATCAACCTCTTGATGACCAACCTTATGATTCTTGAATGAGTAGATAGGAAGGGAGCCCCAAATCATAGAGACTTTGAGGAAACCAGGAATAAAACTTTAAAGTCAAGCTTTACAACGTCCAGTCACATCTCATTTTGCCTAGCCTGGGATCAGTAAGCCAAGATATGGGGACAGCCTGGAGGCAGTCAGGACCAGCATCCAAAGTATCGGTATGTGTCTCCAAACCCAACATAAACTACACTACGTAAGCTACAAATCATCTCAATCTCTACTGTTATATATGCACACTGTTCCCCTTGTCTAGAGATGCTCTTTCCTCTCCCATCCACCTAATGACACCTAAACGACTTACAGAACCATGCTGGGATGTCCCGTCCTCTGGAGAATCTCCCTCCATCATCTCCAGGCACAGTTGTTCTCTTCACCATACCTCAGTGCCTCCATTTCCCTTTTCCACATTATTAATACAGTTAAATTCTCACTCAGTGTCTATGCCTGTCTCTCCTTTCTAAACCTCAGAGTGCCTCTGAGGGCTATAAGGTGAATAAGGAATGACCGACTACCATGCGTGCACACTCACACTTCAATTCATATAAAACTGCTGAACCCTGAAGATAAATAGGACCTGCGCTATTTGCATGTTTTGAAATTTGAAAACACACATGTAGCTGGGACATACACAAAGCAATGATGTCTGAGTCTGCCCTGCCTATGAGGTTCCCGATGGGCTTTGTGGAGCCACAGCTCAGGCAGGCTGAGAGCCTCATAAAGACCCTGTCCCACTTAAGTGACATCTCACTTTGTTCTCTCCAGGGAAGGCTCCCAGTGCGCTGGATGGCCATCGAGTCACTGAATTACAGTGTGTACACAACGAACAGTGATGTGTAAGTAAGCTGCTTATTGCCAAGGGATTTTTTTTCCCCTCCCAGAAACATATATGGTTGACAGAGGTTTTAAAAAGAAGCAGGAATGTCCTGTACCTCTCGGGAACAAAGGTAACCAAAAAACCCAGGAAATAAAGTAACAGAATAAAGCCGCAGAGTAGACGGTTTCCAGAGTGCAGAATCACTGGTGGCAGGTTTTGGATTTCACTCTGCATACTGAAGTTGTGTATTCTGCATTGTGCTTCGAGTTGTGAATTCTCGGACTCAACAGGAAGGGACATACTGGCCTTCCTGTGGCTCCTCTCCCAGACCTAGATCAGAGGAAGCAATCCAGAATAGCTGCTGGGGACAAAATAAGGCCAGTCAGTCAGGGGCGTCTCTGCTTGCAGCCTGCAGTGATGCATCAGAGGCTGGCGGTAGAAGGAAGGGTAGGCTTGAGATTTAGGTCATCTTGCCTTGCACCCCATTTCCAGGATGAAAAACCAAGGCCGCGAGGGTGGTGGTGACTTGTCCAAGGGGTTTTGCTGATGCCTGGGGATGAAGAGGGGGTGGGCAATTGCTGTGTCCTCACTGTCTGCAAGGTGCTTTTTATGTTTCTCTGCATAACTTTGAGGCAAGGATTATTGTCCCCACTTTTGTAAGAATATACTAAGAGGTCCCAAGAGGTTCAGCAACTTTTTCCAGGTCACATAATTGGATGGCAGAGATTGGATTTCACTCAGATCTGTCAAGCTCCAAAACATTTCATCTGTTTTGGACAGTACCACCTTGGAGTCTCTGGTTAAAGTGATTTGGGGGCTCTGGCAAAGTGAACACTATTTCTTTGTTGTAACCTTTCCGTTGAGCTAAGAGAAGAGAAACCCACACTGTGTGCAAGGGCCTATCCTAGGATGTAGACATGTAACGTTTCCTTTTCTCAGACAGGGTGGGTCTCCCTGGCTTTGGGGGCAGGAAAATGAGTGGTGACTCTGTTTGCTGATTGTTGGTTTCACACTTGTCCCTCCTGCAGATGGTCCTACGGTGTGTTACTATGGGAGATTGTCAGCTTAGGTGAGTATCTATGTTAAAATATACATGCCAGAAAATATATAACAATTTCATGTATACTGATCCTAGTATTATCAATATTGCATATTTAAAAAAACTAGAAGGCCCTACACAGAAAGGTAATAATTTTCTTCTTCATGTTTTTAATGTGGCACATATACGCCATGGAATACTACACAGACATAAAAAAGAATTAGTTCATGTCCTTTGCAGGGACATGGATGCAGCTGGAAACCATCCTCCTCAGCAAACTAACACAGGAACAGAAAACCAAACACCACATGTTCTCACTCATAAGTGGGAGTTGAACAATGAGAACACATGGACACAGGGAGGGGAACATCACACACCAAGGCCTGTCGGGGGGAAGGACAGAATAACGACAAATACCTAATGCATGTGGGGCTTAAAACCTAGATGATGGGTCAATAGGTGCAGCAGACCACCATGGCACATGTATCATCTCAAAACTTAAAAAATTCTACAATAAATATGTATTGCTTTTATAATTAAAATATGAATTATAAAACTACAGGCTTCCAATCAGACAAAAAGGTTAATATTATTGGTATAATAGATGTGCTGTGTGTGGGGAGACTTAGGGAAAAGAACTGGCACTGAATTGAGGAAGCCAGGGGTGGTTCCTTCCCCTGAAGCAATGATGATGCTTTGGCATACTCTGTAGTGTAAGTCCAGTTTTGATGAGTGGTGGGTTTGCCAAGGGAGGCATGCAGCATGTTCACTCTCCTGTGACATACCATGTCTTCCTCCTGGCCCCTTAGCTTTAGAACCCCTGGACAGGAAGCATTGCTTTTCGTGCCAGAGAGGACTTAGAGTGGCACTGTTTGTCTTCCAGGAGGCACACCCTACTGCGGGATGACTTGTGCAGAACTCTATGAGAAGCTGCCCCAGGGCTACAGACTGGAGAAACCCCTGAACTGTGATGATGAGGTGTAAGTCAGGCCTCATCCTGGGGCTATTTTGTCTTACCTTCCTTCCTCTTGTGTGTTTCTGGGGCCAGCTGACTTTAACAAAGTCAACTGGTATACACAAACACCTACACACAGAGATCCCAAATAGGTGAATAGAAGTAGGGGGGTTCCCAATACTAATACTGTTATGTAATACACAAGGAGTATTAGCTTTACAGGCATAGAAATTTAGGAGGCATTTAATGACTCTCGGGAAGGTTGAAATGAGGAAGGGCAACAAATGCAGAAAAACCTGAAATAAATTCGTGAAGTTTTTCATTAAGATACATTTTTGGGCTGGCAAGATGGCTGAAAAGGAACAGCTCTGGTCTGCAACTCCCAGCAAGATCAACTAAGAAGGCAAGTGATTTCTGCATTTCCAACTGAGGTACCCAGCTCATCTTCTTGGGACTGGTTAGAAAGTGGGTGCAGCCCACAGAGGGTGAGCTGAAGCAGGGTGGGGTGTCACCTCATCCAGGAAGTACAAGGGGTCGAGGAACTCCCTTCCCTAGCCAAGGGAAGATGTGAGGGACTGTGCCGGGAGGAATGGTGCATTCCAGCCCAAACTTTTCCCACAGTCTTTGCAACCCGCAGAAGAGGAGATTCCCTCTGGTGCCTATGCCAACAGGGCCATGGGTTACAAGCACAAAACTGGGCGGCCGTTTAGGGCTAGCTGCAGGAGTTTTTTTTTTCCTTGCCCCAGTGGCACCTGGAACACCAGTGAGACAGAACCATTCAGTCCCCTGGAAAGGGAGCTGAAGCCAGGGAGCCAAGTGGTCTAGCTCAGTGGATCCCACCCAGCTAAGCTCCACCGGCTTGAAATCCTTTGCTGCCAGCACAGCAGTATGAAGTCAACCTGGGATGCTCCAGCTTGGTTGGAGGAGGGGTATCCCCGATTACTGAAGCTTGAGTAGGCTGGTTTTCTCCTCACAGTGTAAACAAAGCCCCAGGGAAGTTCAAACTGGGCAGAGCCCACCAAGCTCTGCAAAGCCACTGTAGCCAGACTGCGTCTCTAGATTCCAGCTCTCTGGACAGGGCATCTCTGAAAAAAAGGCAGCAGCACCCGTCAAGGGCTTATAGATAAAACTTCCATCTCCCTGGGACAAAGTACCTAGTGGTAGGGGCCACTATTGGCATAGCTTCAGCAGACTTAAATATTCCTGCCTGCCACCTCTGAAGAGAGCACCAGATCTCCCAGCACAGCACTCGAGCTCTGCTAAGGAACAAACTGCCTCCTCAAGTGGGTCCCTGACCCCTGTGCCTCCTGACTGGGAGACACCTCCCAGCCCAGCAGGGGTTGACAAGACACCTCATACAGGAGAGTACTAGCTGGCATCTGGCAAGTGCCCCTCTGGGACAAACCTTCCATAGGAAGGAACAGGCAGCAATCTTCGTTGTTCTGCAGCCTCCACTTGTGACACCCAGGCAGACAGGGTCTGGAGTGGACCTCTAGCCAACTCCAGCAGACCTTCAGCAGAGGGGCCTGACTGTCAGAAGGAAAACAAACAGAAAGGAAAAGGACCTCCACCCCAAAACCCCATCTGAAGATCATAGATAGATAAATCCACAAAAATGAGGGGAAACCAGTGCAAAAAGGCTGAAAATTCCACCCAGAATGCCTCTTCTCCTCCAAAGGATCACAACACCTCACCAGCAAGGGAACAAAACTGAAAAGGTTAGACAAATTGCAACTAGAATAACCAGTTTAGAGAAGAACATAAATGACCTGATGGAGCTAAAAAACACAGCATGAATACTTCGTGAAGCATACACAGTATCAGTAGCTGAATGGATCCAGTGGAAGAAAGGATATCAGATATTGAAGATAAACTTAAATAAAGCATGAAGACAAGATTAGAGAAAAAAATGAAAAGGAATGACCAAAGCCTCCAAGAAATATGGGACTATGTGAAAAGATCAAACCTATGTTTGATTGGTGTACCTGAAAGTGATGGGGAGAATGAAACCAAGTTGGAAAACACTCATCAGGATATTATCCAGGAGAACTTCTCCAACCTAGTAAGACTGATCAGCATTCAAATTGAGGAAATACAGAGAACACCACAAAGATACTCCTTGAGAAGAACAACCCCAAGACACATAATCGTCAGATTAATCAAGGTTGAAATGAAAGAAAACATGTTAAGTGCAGCCAGAGAAAGGTCAGGTTACCCACAAAGGGAAGCCCATCAGACTAACAGCAAATCTCTCTGTAGAAACCCTACAAGCCAGAAGAGAGTGGGGGCCAGTATTCAACATTATTAGAAGAATTTTCAACCCAGAATTTCATATCCAGCCAAACTATGCTTCATAAGTGAAGGATTTTGTCACCACCAGGCCTGCCTTACAAAAGCTCCTGAAGGAAGCACTAACATGGAAAGGAAAACCTGGTACCAGCCACTGCAAAAATATATCAAAATCTAAAGACCATTGACACTACAAAGAAACTGCATCAACTAACAGGCAAAATAACCAGCTAGCATCATAATGACAGGATCAGACTCACACATAATAATATTAACCTTAAATGTAAATGGGCTGAATGCCCTAACTAAAAGACACAGACTGGGAAATAGGATAAAGAGTCAAGACCCATCAGTGTGCTGTATTCAGGAGACCCATCTCACATGCACACACACACACACAGGCTCAGAATAAAGGGATGGAGGAATATTTACCAAGCAAATGGAAAGCAAAAAAAGCAGGGGTTGCCCTCTGATAAAACAGATTTTAAACCAACAAAGATCAGAAGAGACAAAGAAGGCCATTACATAATGGTAAAGGGATCAATACAACAAAGAAGAGCTAACTATCCTAAATATATATGTACCCAATACAGGAGCACCCAGATTAATAAAGCAAGTTCTTTGAGACTTACCAAGAGACTTAGACTGCCACATAATAGTGGGAGACTTTAACTCCCCACTGTCAATATTAGACAGATTAACAAGGATATTCAGGACTTGAACTCAGCTCTGGAACAAGTGGACCTAATAGACATCTACAGAACTCTCTACCCCAAATCAACAGAATGTGTTCTTCTCAGCACCTCATTGCAGTTACTCTAAAATTGACCACATAATTGGAAGTTAGACATTCCTCAGCAAATCCAAAAGAACAGAAATCATAAGAGTCTCTCTGACCACAGAGCAATCAAATTAGAACTTAGGATTAAGAAACTCACTCAAAACTGCACAATTACAACCTGCTCCTGAATGACTACTGGGTAAATAATGAAATGAAGGCAGAAATAAAGATGTTCTCTGAAACCAGTGAGAACAAAGACAAAACGTACCAGAATCTCTGGGACACATTTAAAGCAGTGTGTAGAGGGACATTTATAGCACTAAATGCCCACAAGAGAAAGCAGGAAGGACCTAAAATCGACACCCTAACATCACAATTAAAAGAACTAGAGAAGCAACAGCAAACATTCAAAAGCTAGCAGAAGACAAGAAATAACTAAGATCAGAGCAGAACTGAAGGAGATAGAGACACACACACAAAAAAACCCTCCAAAAAATCAATGAATCCAGGAGCTGGTTTTTTGAAAAGATCAACAAAATAGACTGCTAGCCAGACTAATAAAGAAGAAAAGGGAGAAGAATCAAATAGATGCAATAAAAAATGGTAAAGGAGATATCACCACTGATCCCACAGAAATACAAACTACCTTCAGAGAATACTATAAACACCTCTATGCAAATAAACTAGAAGAAATGGATAAATTCCTGGACACATACACTCTCCTATGTCTAAACCAGGAAGAAGTCAAATCCCTGAATAGACCAATAAAAATTCTGAAATTGAGGCAGTAATTAATAGCTTACCAACCAAAAAGTGTCCAGGACCAGATGGATTCACAGCCGAATTCTACCAGAGGTACAAAGAGGAGCTGGTACCATCCCTTCTGAAACTATTCCAAACAATAGAAAAAGAGGGATCTTTCCTAACTCTTTTTATGAGGTCAGCATCATCCTGATACCAAAACCTGGCAGAGACACAACAAAAAAGAAATTTCAGACCAATATCCCTGATGAACATTGATGCGAAAATCCTCAATAAAATATTGGCAAACCAAATCCAGCAGCACATCAAAAAGCTTATCCATCATGATGAAGTCGGCTTCATCCTTGGGATGGAAGGCTGGTTCAACAGACGTGAATCAATAAACATAATCCATCATCTAAACAGAACCAATGACAAAAACCACATGATTATCTCAATAGATGCAAAAAAAGCCTTCAAGGAAATTCAACACCCCCTCAGGCTAAAAACTCTCAGTAAAGTAGGTATTGATGGAACGTATCTCAAAATAATGAGCTATTTATGACAAACCCACAGCCAATATCATACTGAATGGGAAAAAGCTACAAGCATTCCCTTTGAAAACTGGCCTAAGACAAGGATGCCTTCCCTTACCACTCCTATTCAATCAACATAGTATTGGAAGTTCTGGACAGGGCAATCAGGCAAGAGAAAGATATAAGGTTATTCAAATAGGAAGAGAGGAAGTCAAATTGTCTCTGTTTGCAGATGACGTGACTGTGATTTAGAAAACCCCATCGTCTCAGCCCAAAATCTCTTTAAGCTGATAAGCAACTTCAGCAAAGTCTCAGGATACAAAATCAATGTGCAAAAATCACAAGCATTCCTATACACCAATAACAGACAAACAGACAAATCATGGGTGAACTCCCATTCACAACTGCTACAAAGAGAATAAAATACCTAGGAATACAACTTACAAGGGATGTGAAGGACCTCTTCAAGGAGAACTACAAACCACTGCTCTAGGAAATAAGAGGACACAAACAAATGGAAAAACATTCCAAGCTCATGGATAAGAAAGAATCAATATTGTGAAAATGGCCATACTGCCCAAAGTCATTTATAGATTCAGTGCTATCCTCATCAAGCTATCATTGACTTTCTTCACAGAATTAGATAAAACTACTTTAAATTTCATGTGGAACCAAAAAAGAGCCTGCATAGCCAAGATGAGCCTAAGCAAAAAGAACAAAACTGAAGGCATCACGCTACCTGACTTCAAACTATACTAGAAGGCTACAATAACCAAAACAGCATGGTACCAGTACCAAAACAGAGATACCAAAGGAATAGGACAGAGGCCTCAGGAATAACACCACACATCTACAACCATCTGATCTTTGACAAACCTGACACAAACAATGGGGAAAGGATTCCCTATTTAATAAATGGTGTTGGGAAAACTGGCTAGCCATATGCAGAAAACTGAAACTCGACCTCTTCCTTACATCTTATACAAAAATTAACTCAAGATGATTAAAGACTTAAATGTAAGATCTGAAACCATAAAAACCCTAGAAGAAAACCTAGGCAATACCATTCAGGACATAGGCACAGGCAAAAGACTTCATGACTAAAACACCAAAAGCCAAAATTAACAAATGGGATCTAATTAAACTAAAAAGCTTCTGCACAGCAAAAGAAACGATCATCAGAGTGAACAGGCAACCTACAGAATGGGAGAAAATGTTTGCAATCTATCCTTCTGACAAAGGGCTAATATCCAGAACCCACAAAGAACTTCAACAAATTTACAAGAAACAAACAACCCCATCAAAAAGTGGGCAAAGGATATGGACAGACACTTCTCAAAAGAAGACATTTATGCAGCCAACATAAGAAAAAAAGATCATCATCACTGGTCATTAGAGAAATGCAAATCAAAACCACAATGAGATACCATCTCACACCAGTTAGAGTGGCGATCATTAAAAAGTCAGGAAACAACAGATGCTGGAGAGGATGTGTATAAATAGAAACGCTTTTACACTGTTGGTGGGAGTGTAAATTAGTTCAATCATTGTGGAAGACAGTGTGGCGATTCCTTAGGGATCTAGAACCAGAAATACCATTTGCCCCAGCAATCCCATTACTGGGTATATACCCAAAGGATTATAAATCATTCTACTATAAAGACACATGCACACATAGGTTTATTGTGGCACTGTTCAATGATAGACTGGATAAAGAAAATGTGGTACATATATACCATGGAATACTATGCAGCCATAAGAAAGGATGAGTTCATGTCCTTTTCAGGGACATGGATGAAGCTAGAAACTAATGTAAGAAAAGAAAACCAAACTCCACATGTTTTCACTCATAAGTGGGAATTGAACAGCGAGAACACATGGACACAGGGAAGGAAACATCACACACCGGGGCCTGTCGGCAGGTTGGGGGATAGGATAGCATTAGGAGAAATACCTAATGTAGATGACAGGTTGATGGGTGCAGCAAATTGCCATGGCACTTGTATACGGATGTAACAAACCTGCACATTCTCCACATGTATCTCAGAACTTATAATAAAAAAAAAATTTTTTTTAAAGATACATTTTCTTGCCTAGAACCTTGCTTCTGCTAAGATTACTTTCAAAAGTAAGATTTATTCCAAGGGGAAATATAATGACCTGTAGTGATACCACCATTCCCAGAACTATCCATGGTAGAAGCTAACTGGCATGTTTGAAGACTGAAAGGCTCTAGGTTGAACAAATAATTTATTGTCTAAATGGGGCTACTTCTAAGAGTGAAGGAGGGTGTTAATATCACTGGAATAAGAAGCATACATACCATCCTGGAAAAACCTGGACATAGTTGGACCATCACTAGACAGTCCCTTAAATTCTACCTTTTGAGATTCACTTCATAAGGGGTGAGAAGATTTTTTAGTCTTTAAGAAACTTATGTTAAAGTATAAGCTGTTCTGGGATCTGTGACACCCTAAACCAATGGTTGATAGCCTTCTATGCACATAGGGTTCCCCGGAGTCATTTGTTCAACATGTGGGCAGGTTCCAGAAATCTGTATTTTAATCACACAAGGAGTTCTGAGCACAACTGAGAAAACACTGTCTTAAGTCAGTGTTTCCCAAACTATGTTCACATGTTGTGCAAGATATAAATACATGATACAAGGGGAAAGGAGTTCTGTGGTCAATTAAGTTGGAAACTTCGTGTTAAACCTGTTGTCTTAGTCATTTCCGACTGCTGTAACAAAATAGTATTTCTCACAGTTCTGAAAGCTGGGAAATCCAAGATCAAAGCATTGGCAGATTTGGTGGCCGTGAACCATTTCCTGGTTCATAGATGGCCATCTTTCTGCTGTGTCCTCATGTGGTACAAGGAGCAAAAGAGCTCTTTCAGGCCTTTTCTGTAAGGGCACGAATCCATTCATGAGGGTTCTAACCTCATGGCCTAATCACCTTCCAAACTACCTACCTTCAAACACCATCACATGGTTTCAACACATGATTTTTGGGTAGCTATGAACATTGAGTCCATAACACCTGGTTAAACAGGCTTTGTTTTTAATGACAGTGCTTCTAAAAGTCCTCCCTCTTAAAGGGGGATACAATGGGTGGCATTTTACAAGTTTGAGCATGGGCCTTTTAAGAGACACTAACATTTTGAAAGATGCAGCATTCCAAGGGAAATGCTGCTATAGACACATACCCAGTTCTTTCTAGATGATTGTAATAGCTGAGACCAAGATCCTGCAGAAACAGTACCCAGGGTAGGAACTAAATCTATAGGGAGATGAAATGGGACTTGCTTAGGGAGGTGGGAGGCCTAGTAGAAACTTCCCAGGTGCTGTACTTTTGTCTTCTGCTGGTTAAGCTTTATAACCATGCATTGGTTGGCTTCATTCTCTTTTCCTGCCATGCCCAGGACTGAAGCACAGTTATAGAATTAACCCTTTAATTCTTTTGCTTTCGAAGGTTTGATCTAATGAGACAATGCTGGCGGGAGAAGCCTTACGAGAGGCCGTCATTTGCCCAGATATTGGTGTCCTTAAACAGAATGTTAGAGGAAAGAAAGGTGAGTATTAAATTCAGGCAGGAGATCTTTAATTGGAATTCCTGATGTGCCCAGGGTGGTTCACAAAAAACACTGAAACAATTGAAGAAGTTCTTCTTGACATGGCCCTAAGTATTATAGAAACAAAGGATATCCCCCTACCCCCGCAACTTGGAAAAAGTTACAATTTTGGGGGGAAATAAGATTTCTATACAGGATATAGTCATGTACACAATGGAATAACATACAGAATTAGCCTATTAGAGCTAGAAGGAATTTTAGTCATATAGCCTGACCTTTTAATTTTATAGATGAAGAAATAGGCTCAGAAGTGGGTGATTGACTGAGGACACAGCAAGTATACAACAGAGCTTGACCTGCAGGTTACTATGAGGAGGGTCAGGAATTCCATAAAAATTTCTAGAAGTCAGTTGGCTATACTGATCTGGGAATCAAAAGAAAAGTAAATGTAGTTTAAAGAAATAGTCAAAACCCAAGTGGTAATTCAACTAGAGATGCAGGTGAGATCACACAGAGAGATGTGAAGATGAGATTCAGACAGGGGAAGGAACCCGAGAGAAGCTGAACACATTAGGAGGTACCAGTAAGACACTGTGAGAAAGGCAAGCTCAGAAACTGAGGATACAGTATGAAATCTTACTTGCAGAAGGCAAGGGGATGCATTTTAGGAAGAAAGTCATCAAATACAACAGAGGGACTGAGGACAGAAAGTATCCCCCAAGTGCTTAGTATTTTGAGTTGAAACAAACTAAGAAAACCAAGGTACTGCTGTAACTGCCGCTGGCAGAGGTGGAATCAAAGCAGCCTATGTCTCTGAACCATTCTCATTCTTCCAGACCTACGTGAATACCACGCTTTATGAGAAGTTTACTTATGCAGGAATTGACTGTTCTGCTGAAGAAGCGGCCTAGGACAGAACATCTGTATGCCCTCTGTTTCCCTTTCACTGGCATGGGAGACCCTTGACACCTGCTGAGAAAGCATGCCTCTGCCACGAGATGTGATATAGAAGTGTACATATGTGCTGTACACCTGGGACCTTCACCACTATAGATCCCATGCATGGATCTGTATAGTATGCTCTGACTCTAATAGGACTGTATATACTGTTTTGAGTAAGAATGTGCTGAAATCAGAATGCCTGTTTGTGGTTTCATATGCAATAATATATTTTTTTAAAAATGTGGACTTCACAGGAAGGCGTGAGTACAATTAGTATAATGCATAACTCATTATTGTCCTAGATATTTTGATATTTACCTTTATCTTGAATGCTATTAAATGTTTTGCTATGTCAAAGTAAAATATTGTTAATAAACCTAACAATGACCCTGATAGCACAGGTTAAGTGAGAGAAATATATGAATTCTAACAAGACATAGGTTAATATTTAAGAGACTGAAAAATCTCAGATTCCTCTCTCTCAATTTTATCCCTTGCCTGTAGCAGCCAGTCCCATTTCGTTTAGTCATGTGACAACTGTCTTGTGTTTCCACAGCCTGCAAGTCAGTCCAGAATGCTAACATCTAAAAATAGACTTAAATCTCATTCCTTACAAGCCTAAGAATCTTTAGAGAAGTATACATAAGTTTAAGATAATGGGATTTTTTTTCTTTTCTTTTCTCTGGTAATATTGACTTGTATATTTTAAGAAATAACAGAAAGCCTGGGTGACATTTGGGAGACATGTGACATTTATATATTGAATTAATATCCCTATATGTATTGCACATTGTAAAAAGTTTTAGTTTTGATGAGTTGTGAGTTTACCTTGTATACTGTAGGCACACTTTGCACTGATATATCATGAGTGAATAAATGTCTTGCCTACTCACGTCTCATCCAGGAGTGTGTCTCATAGCTATTGCCACATGTCCTTATTATATTTTAAAGAAAAATGCTTTAAATTATCCATCCCTAACACATGGAGTAGTTGGCGAGTATACTCCACTAGATACGGAATCTGAAACTCACCAGATTGAAAATTCTCCTAGAAGTATTCTACTGCCTAGTTCTTTTTCTTGCAACAGGAAGTACACCTTTGGGAGTGTTCCCAGTGTGAACCAAGGGCTTAGAATTGGAATTCTTTTTAATTGTGTTACAATGTTAAATAGAGTCCTCACTTAATGCCATTGATAGGTTCATGGAAACTGCAGTGCTAGATAATGAAACCAATTTTACTATAGGGTAACTGATAGAAACAAGATGCTATCCCCATCAAGCCACCATTGACTTTCTTCACAGAATTGGAAAAAACTACTTTAAATTTTATATGGAACCAAAAAAGAGTCTGCATAGCCAAGACAATCCTAAGCAAAAAGAACAAAATTGGAGGTATCACCCTACCTGACTTCAAACTATACTACAAGGCTACAGTAACCAAAACAGCATGGTACTGGTACCAAAACAGATACATAGACCAATGGAACAGAACAGAGGCCTCAGGAATAACACCACACATCTACAACCATCTGATCTTTGACAAACCTGACAAAAACAAGCAATGGGGAAAGGATTCCCTATTTAATGAATGGTGTTAGCAAAACTGGCTAGCCATATGCAGAAAAATGAAACTGGATCCCTTCCTTACACCTTATGCAAAAATTAACTCAAGATGGATTAAAGACTTAAATGTAAAAATCTAAAACATATTGTAGTTCTACATGCTGCACAAACTTTACATATTCTTATGTATTCAGAAATTACAACTAGGCAACTGAATTCATCCGGAACACTCTTTATTCCCAACAGCATATTCAAGCAAAGACACATAGCAAAATAAAAGCTGCTCTTTATAACAGTACCTAAATGGAACTTAACTAAATGGAAACACGAAGGAAAAGCCACTGAAATATTGGTCCAGCATGTCATCGCCAAGAGGGCAGACTAAGAGAAGCCAGCCTTTATCTTCCTACACACACAAAATAAATAAATAAAGACAGACAACTATTCACATACCATAACAACCCAGAGGGACTGCAAAGACTCATTATAGGATCTGCAGCAATACAGTGGAGCACAATAATGAAGAGCAACCACACAGAAAGGATTGTGATCAGCATACCTAATACACCAGGAGATGTCTAGGAACAAAAAAGGTGGAGGCCTTGGTTTGAGCCACACAGCAGAACTACTGTCGTCACCAGTGACCTGCTTTGCAGAGGATACCAGCATCTCCTGCCACTGAGGTATCAGATAGCCATTCCCACTGGAGAACCCTAGAAAATGAAATGTACATCCCTAACAACCTCTACCCCCAGAAGTGGCTGCTGTTGAGCCACTTTAAGAAAGGAGCCACCATTTCTTCTAATCCTGTACATACCTCAATCTTTGAGCTGCAGCCACTTCATAAGAGCCCTCAAGCTCCAGTCTCAGGCTCTGTGGCTACAATGGGCCCACACATGTCTCAGACACTGGAGCGACTGCCATAGTGAGCTAGTTTGTACTCTGGGCCCTAGAGTCCATACTCTGCATACCAGTTCAGTCGCATGGATAACTAGGCTCCATCCTAACCCTAGAGCCATGCTAACTCTGTGTACACCTGTGTTTCCATTCTTGGTTCCCTGGCTACTTCACAAGCATCTGTAGCTCAAAACTACTACCAACATGACAGACAGGGCGCCTGTGCCTCAAGCCACCAGCTCAGCCACCATAGAGAACCAGGCCTTGCTCTGACTCTGGAACTTCTCTAACACTGTGTGTGTCTGTGCTCCCATTCTTGGCTCTACCAGCTGATCCAGAAGCATCTGTGGCTTGCATACTGTTACTGTAGGAGGGTTGCTTGTGCCCCAGGCACCAATGCCATTAACCCCCAGATCTCATAGCGACAGGCCCTCCAAATGTTCTCATGCTTCAGGCCTCAGCTCCATGGCTGTTCCACAGGTACCACTCAAATACTGGTATTGTCACTATGGCAAGACAGCCCACTGACCAGACCCAGTGCCAAGACATACCCTCTCAGCTATAACTTCCCTAGTCGGAGAAAAGAGATCAGGAGGATCTCCTCAGCCATTGTCTCTAAGACCCCAACAACCCTTGCTGGCACTGTGGACATCCACAGTGTTGACCACTGAGGAGTCTTGCCACCTTTGTGAACACCAACCTCTGCAGACATAGCTGGTACCAGAACTACTGCAGCTCAGTCAGCAAATGGTCTTATATTCCATGGAGAGGAAGGTCTTTCCACAGCAAAACTAGCCCATGAGTTTTGCAAAAGGTGACTCCACCAAATGCACAGGTATCAACATAAGCAACAAGAAACATAAAAAAGAAAAAGACACCACCACCAAGACAGCACAATAATCTAGTAGCTAACCCCAAAGAAATATACAAACTGTCTGATAAAGAATTCAAAAGAATTGTTTTAAGAAAGCTCAGCAAACTTCAAGAGTATTCAGAGAAATGATTCAATAAAATCATGGAAAAAGTAAACAATCAAAATGAGAAGTTTAACATTGAAATTATATTTAAAAACCCCAACATTCTGGAGCTGAAAAATAAGTGAAATGAAAAATGCAATAGACAACGTCAACAACAGAATTGATCCAGCAGAAGAATCTGTGAATTCAAATATGTGATTTGAAAATATGTAGTCATGGGGTTGGGGGGAAGGATGAAAAATAATGAAGAATACCTATGGAATTTGTGAGACAGCATCAGAAGAGCACATGTTTGAGTTATAAGAGTTCAAGAAGAAGAGACAGAAAGGGGTAAGAAAGCTTATTTAAAGAAATAAATAGCATAACACTTTCCAAATCTGAGGAAAGATAAATATTTAGGTACAGGAAGGTCAAAAGTCTCCAAACAGATTTAATCCAAATAATATTATTACAGCAAGGTATATTATAATCAAACTGTCAAAAAGCAAACAGGATCATGAAAGCAGCAAAGAAAAAGAAGATTAACATATATAACAGAGTTCCAATAAGGCTAGCAGCCAGTTTCTTAGCAGAAATGTTACATGCCAGGAGAGAGTGGAATGATATAGTCAAAGTTCTGAAGAGAAAATAACGTCAACCAAGAATCCTGTATCTGGTAAGGCTGTCCTTCAGAAATGAAGAAATAAAGACTTTCCCAGACAAAAGTTGAGAGATTTCATTACCACTACATCTGACTTATAGGAAATGCTAAAGGGAGTTCAAGCTGAGTGAAAAGGATGCTAATTTAATAGCATGAAAATATGAAAGTCATTGGTGAAAGCTATCACACAAATTCAGAATAATACTGTAATTGTGGTGTATAAATCACTATCTTTAGTATGAATATTAAAATGGAAAGCTATCACAAATAATAGCTACAATCATTTGTTAAGGGATATGCAATATAAAAAATATAAATTGTGACATCAAAAAATGTTGGGGGGGTGGAAGAAAAGTGTAGTTACTTTAGTCAATCAAAATTAAGTTGTTATCAGCTTAGTCTACTATAACTGTAAGGTATTTTATATAAGCCTCCTGGTAACCACTAGCAAAAATCTACACAAGATACACAAAAGATAAAAAAGTAAGAAATCAAAGCACATACCACTAGAGAAAATCATCTTAAGGAAAAAGATCTACAGAACAAACAGAAAACAATTAACAAAATGGCAATAGTAAGTCCTTACATGTCAATAATTATCTTGAATGTAAATGTTAAATTCTCCAATCAAAAGACAAAGATTGGCTGAAAAAAAAAAGACCCAATTATTTGCTGCCTACAGAGACTCACTTCACTTTTAAAGATACACACAGAATAAGAGTGTAAGGATAGAAAAAGGTATTCCATGCAATTAGAAACAAAAAGAGAACAGGAGGGTCTATATTTATATTATATAAAATAGATTTTATGCCAAAAACTGTAACAAGACAAACAAAGTCATTATATAATAATAAAAAGAGCAATTTATCAAGTAGATAAAGTAACTGTAAATATGTATGCACCCAATGTCAGAGCATCTTAAATACATAAAGCAAATGTTAATAGATCTGGATAGAAATATTACAGAAATAAGAAAAATCGTAAGTGACTAATATGAACAACTATATGCCAACAAATAATTTAGAAGAAACTGACAGATTTCTAGATACATACCACCTACCAAGACTGAATAATTAATAAACAGAAAACCTGAGCAAACAAATAACCAGTAAGGAGATTATGAGTCAGTAATAAGCCTCCCATGAAAGAAAAGCCTAGCACCTGACGGCTTCAGTGGTGAATTCTATCAAACATTTAGGGAAGAAATAATACCAATTTTTATCAAACTCTTTCAAAAAATACTGAAAAGGAAGGAAAACTTCCAAGTTCATTTTATGATGCCAAAGCCAGATAAGGACACTACAAGAAAAGAAAATTATAGGCTAATATCCCTGGGTGAACACAGATGTGAAAATCTTCAACAAAAAACTAGCAAACCAAATTCAACAGCACATTAAAAGGATGATTCACCATAATTGTGATTTATCCCTAGGTTGCAAGGATGGGTCAGTATATGCAAATCAATAAATGTGACACATGGCATTAACAGAAAGAAGTGCATAAACCGTATGATCATCTCAATACAGGTAGAAAAGCCATGTAACAAAATCTCTTCATGATACAAATTCTCAACAAAATCTGTATAAAAAGGAATGTATCTTAACCCAGTGAACACCATATAGGACAATCCCCTAGCTAACATTATACTCAATGGTGAAAAGTTGAAAATTTTTCCTCTAAGATCAGGAACAAGAAAAGGATGCCCACTCTTGCTACTTCTATTGAACCTAATACTGGGAGTCCTAGCCAAAGCAATTAAGCCAAGAGAGCGAAAGAAAAAGCATCCAGTTCTGAAAGGAAGAAGTTAAATTGTCTCTGTTTGCAGACAATATGATCTTATATAATGAAAAAAACTCTACCAAAAAACCCTGTTAGTATAAATAAACTCAGTAAAGCTGCAGGATACAAAAATCAACCTACAAAAACCAGTAGTGTATCTATTTATTAACAACAAGCTATCTGAAAAAGAAATAAGGAAGACTCCATTTATAATAGTTACTAAAAACTAAGTAAGAATAAGTTTAACCCAAAAGGTAAAAGATCTGCACAATAAAAACTATAAAACATCGATGAAAAAAATCAAAGAAGACACAAATAAATGAAAGAATTTTTGGGGGGTACACCCAAGATGGCCGAATAGGAACAGCTTCAGCCTCCAGCTCCCAGCATGAGTGACACAGAAGACGGGTGATTTCTGCATTTTCAACTGAGGTACCGAGTTCATCTCACTGGGGCATGTCAGACAGTTGGCACTGGTCCATGGGTCCTTGGGTGCAGCCCAACCAGCAAGAGCTGAAGCAGGGTGAGGTATCGCCTCACCTGGGAAATGCAAGGGGGAAGGGAATTCCTTTTCCTAGCCAAAGGAAATTGAGACACACAACACCTGGAAAATCGGGTAACTCCCACCCTAATACTGCACTTTACCAAGGGTCTTAGCAAACGGCACACCAGGAGATTATATTCCACACCTAGACCAGAGGGTCCCATGCCCACGGAGCCTCCCTCATTGCTAGCATAGCAGTCTGGGATCTAACTGCAAGACGGCAGCAAGGCTAGGGGAGGGGCGCCCACCATTGCTGAGGCTTAAGTAGGTAAACAAAGCCTCTGGGAAGCTCGAATTGGGTGGAGCCCACCACAGCTCAAGGAGGCCTGCCTGCCTCTGTAGACTCCTCCTCTGGGAACAGGGCATAGCTAAACAAAAAGCAGCAGAAACCTCGGCAGATGTAAATGCTCCCGTCTGACAGCTTTGAAGAGAGCAGTGGATCTCTCAGCACGGAGGTTGAGATCTGAGGACGGACAGACTGCTTACTCAAGTGGGTCCCTGACCCCTGAGTAGCCTAACTGGGAGACATCCCCCACTAGGTGCAGACCGATGCCTCACACCTCACGCAGTGGGGTACACCCCTAAGATGAAGCTTCCAGATCAAAAATCAGACAGCAACACTTGCTGTTCAGCAATATTCTATCTTCTGCAGCCTCCACTGCTTATACCCAGGCAAACAGGGTCTGCAGTGGACCTCAAGCAAACTCCAACAGACCTACAGCTGATGGTCCTGACTGTTAGAAGGAAAAGTAACAAACAGAAAGGACACCCACACCAAAACCCCATCAGTACGTCACCATCGCCAAAGACCAAAGGCAGATAAAACCACAAAGATGGGGGAAAAGCAGCGCAGAAAAGCTGGAAATTCAAACAATCAGAGCGCATCTCCCCCTCCAAAGGAATACAGCTCATCGCCAGCAACGGAACAAAGCTGGACAGAGAATGACTTTGACAAGACAAGAGAAGAAGGCTTCAGCTGATCAAACTTCTCAGAGCTAAAGGAGGAACTACGTAACCAGCGCAAAGAAACTAAAAACCTTGAAAAAAGATTTGATGAATGGCTAACTAGAATAACCACTGTAGAGATGTCCTTAAAAGAACTGATAGAGATGAAAACCATAACACAAGAACTACGTGACAAATGTATAAGCTTCAGTAACCGACTTGATCAACTGGAAGAAAGAGTATCAGCGATTGAAGATCAAATGAATGAAATGAAGCAAGAAGAGAAGTGTAGAGAAAAAAGATTAAAAAGAAATGAACAAAGCCTCCAAGAAATATGGGAATATGTGAAAAGACCAAATCTACGTCTGATTGGTGTGCCTGAAAGTGATGAGGAAAATGGAACCAAGTTGGAAAACACTCTGCAGGATGTCAACCAGGAGATTTTCCCCAACCTAGTAAGGCAGGCCAACATTCAAATTCAGGAAATACAGAGAACACCACAAAGATACTCCTCGAGAAGAGCAACTCCAAGACACATAATTGTCAGATTCACCAAAGTTGAAATGAAGGAAAAAATGTTAAGGGCAGCCAGAGAGAAAGGTCTGGTTACCCACAAAGGGAAGCCCATCAGACTAACAGCAGATCTCTCAGCAGAAACTCTACAAGCCAGAAGAGAGTGGGGGCCAATAGTCAACGTTCTTAAAGAAAAGAATTTTCAGCCTAGAATTTCATATCCAGCCAAACTAAGTTTCATAAGTGAAGGAGAAATAAAATCCTTTACAGACAAGCAAATGCTTAGAGATTTTGTCACCACCAGGCCTGCCCTACAAGAGATCCTGAAGGAAGCACTAAACATAGAAAGGAACAACAGGTACCAGTCATTGCAAAAACATGTCAAAATGTAAAGTCCATCGATGCTAGGAAGAAACTGCATCAACTAGCGAGCAAAATAACCAGTTAATATCATAATGACAGGATCAAGTTCACACATAACAATATTAACCTTAAAGGTAAATGGACTAAATGGTCCAATTAAAAGACACAGACTGGCAAATTGGATCAAGAGTCAAGACCCATCAGTTTGCTGTATTCAGAAGACCCATCTCACATGCAGAGACACACATAGGCTCAAAATAAAGGGATGGAGGAAGATCTACCAAGCAAATGGAAAACAAAAAAAAGCAGGGGTTGCAATCCTAGTCTCTGATAAAACAGACTTTAAACCATCAAAGATCAAAAGAGACAAAGAAGGCCATTACATAATGGTAAAGTGATCAATTCAACAGGAAGAGCTAACTATCCTAAATATATATGCACCCAATACAGGAGCACCCAGATTCATAAAGCAAGTCTTTAGAGACTTACAAAGAGACTTAGACTCCCATACAATAATAATGGGAGACTTTAACACCCTACTGTCAACATTAGATCAACGAGACAGAAAGTTAACAAGGATATCCAGGAGTTGAACTCAACTCTGCACCAAGTGGACCTAATAGACATCTACAGAACTCTCCATCCCAAATCAACAGAATACACATTCTTCTCAGCACCACATCGCACTTATTCCAAAATCGACCACATAGTTGGAAGTAAAGCACTTCTCAGCAAATGTAAAAGAACAGAAATTATAACAAACTGTCTCTCAGACCACAGTGCAATCAAACTAGAATTCAGGACTAAGAAACTCAATCAAAACCGCTTAACTACATGGAAACTGAACAACCTGCTCCTGAATGACTACTGGGTACATAAGGAAATGAAGGCAGAAATAAAGATGTTCTTTGAAACCAATGAGAACAAAGATACAACATACCAGAATCTCTGGGGCACATTTAAAGCAGTGTGTAGAGGGAAATTTATAGCACTAAATGCCCACAAGAGAAAGCAGGAAAGATCTAAAATTGACACCCTAACATCACAATTAAAAGAACTAGAGAAGCAAGAGCAAACACATTCAAAAGCTAGCAGAAGGCAAGAAATAACTAAGATCAGAGCAGAACTGAAGGAGACAGAGACAAAAAAACCCTCCAAAAAATCAGTGAATCTAGGAGCTGGTTTTTTGAAAAGATCAACAAAATTGATAGACCGCGAGCAAGACTAATAAAGAAGAAAAGAGAGAAGAATCAAATAGACGCAATAAAAAATGATAAAGGGGATATCACCACCGACCCCACAGAAATACAAACTACCATCAGAGACTACTATAAATACCTCTACGCAAATAAACTAGAAAACCTAGAAGAAATGGATGATTTCCTGCACACTTACACTCTCCCAAGACTAAACCAAGAAGAAGCTGAATCCCTGAATAGACCAATAGCAGGCTCTGAAATTGAGGCAATAGTTAATAGCCTACCAACCAAAAAAGTCTAGGACCAGACGGATTCACATCTGAATTCTACCGGAGGTACAAGGAGGAGCTGGTACCATTCCTTCTGAAACTATTCCAATCAACAGAAAAAGAGCAAATCCTCCCTAACTCATTTTATGAGGCCAACATCTCCTGATACCAAAGCCTGGCAGAGACACAACAAAAAAAGAGAATTTTAGACCAATATCCCTGATGAACATCAGTGCAAAAATCCTCAATAAAATACTAGCAAACTGAATCCAACAGCACATCAAAAAACTTATCCACCATGATCAAGTGGGCTTCATCCCTGGGATGCAAGTCTGTTCAACATACGCAAATCAATGAACGTAATCCAGCATATAAACAGAACCAAAGACAAAAACCACATGATTATCTCAATAGATGCAGGAAAGGCCTTTGATAAAATTCAACAGCCCTTCATGCTAAAAACTCTCAATAAATTTGGTATTGATGGAACATATCTCAAAATAATAAGAGCTATTTATGACAAACCCACAGCCAATATCATACTGAATGGGCAAAAACTGGAAGCATTCCCTTTGAAAACTGGCACAAGACAGGGATGCCCTCTCTCACCACTCCTATTCAACATAGTGTTGGAAGTTCTGGCTAGGGCAATCAGGCAAGAGAAAGAAATCAAGGGTATTCAGTTAGGAAAAGAAGAAGTCAAATTGTCCCTGTTTGCAGATGACATGATTGTCTATTTAGAAAACCCCATTGTCTCAGCCCAAAATCTCCTTAAGCTAACATGCAACTTCAGCAAAGTCTCAGGATACAAATCAATGTGCAAAAATCACAAGCATTCTTATACACTAGTAACAAACAGAGAGCCAAATCATGAATGAACTGCCATTCACAATAGCTTCAAAGAGAATAAAACACCTAGGAATCCAACTTACAAGGGATGTAAAGGACCTCTTCAAGGAGAACTACAGACCACTGCTCAGTGAAATAAAAGAGGACACAAACAAATGGAAGAACATACCATGCTCATGGATAGGAAGAATCAATATCGTGAAAATGGCCATACTGCCCAAGATAATTTATAGATTCAATGCCATCCCCATTAAGCTACCAATGGCTTTCTTCACAGAATTGAAAAAACTGCTTTAAAGTTCATATAGAACCAAAAAAGACCCCACATTGCCAAGACAATCCTAAGCCAAAAGAACAAAGCTGGAGGCATCACGCTACCTGACTTCAAACTATACTACAAGGCTACAGTAACCAAAACAGCATGGTACTAGTACCAAAACAGAGATATAGACCAATGGAACAGAACGGAGTCCTCAGAAATAATACCACACATCTACAACCATCTGATCTTTGACAAACCTGACAAAAACAAGAAATGGGGAAAGGATTCCCTATTTAATAAATGGTGCTGGGAAAATTGGCTAGCCATAAATGGAAAGCTGAAACTGGATCCTTTCCTTACTCCTTATACGAAAATTAATTCAAGATAGATTAGAGACTTCAATGTTAGACCTAAAACCATAAAAGCCCTAGAAGAAAACCTAGGTAATACCATTCAGGACATAGGCATGGGCAAGGACTTCATGTCTAAAACACCAAAAGCAATGGCAATAAAAGCCAAAATTGACAAATGGGATCTAATTAAACTAAAGAGCTTTTGCACAGCAAAAGAAACTGCCATCAGAGTGAACAGGCCACCTACAGAATGGGAGAAAACTTTTGCCATCTACTCATCTGACAAAGGGCTAATATCCAGAACCTATAAAGAACTCAATCAAGTTTACAAGAAAAAAAACAACCCCATCAAAAAGTGGGCAAAGGATATAAACAGACACTTCTCAAAAGAAGACATTCATACAGCCAACAGACACATGAAAAAATGCTCATCATCACTCACCATCAGAGAAATGCAAATCAAAACCACAATGAGATACCATCTCACACCAGATAGAATGGCGATCATTAAAAAATCAGGAAACGACAGGTTCTAGAGAGGATGTGGAGAAATGGGAATACTTTTACACTGTTGGTGGGACTGTAAACTAGTTCAACCATTGTGGAAAACAGTGTGGCAATTCCTCAAGGATCTAGAACTAGAAATACCATTTAACCCAGCCATCCCATTACTGGGGATATACCCAAAGGATTATAAGTCATGCTGCTATAAAGACACATGCACGCATATGTTTATTGCAGCACTATTCACAATAGCAAAGACTTGGAATCAACCCAAATGTCCATCAGTGACAGACTGGATTAAGAAAATGTGGCACATATACACCATGGAATACTATACAGCCATAAAAAAGGATGAGTTCGTGTCCTTTGTAGGGACATGGTTGCAGCTGGAAACCATCATTCTCAGCAGACTTGATTCCAAGAGAACAAATCTGGAGGCATCTACTTGATTTCAATATCTACTACAAAGCTATAGTTATCAAAACAGTATAGTACTGACATAAAAAGAGACATATGGACCAATAGAGCAACACAGAGAGTCCAGAAATAAATCTACACATTTGTGGTCAATTTTTAACAAAATGCCAAGAACACACAATGGGGAAACAATAGTTTCTTCAATAAATTGTGCTAGGAAAACTGGATATTCATATGCAGAAGAATGAAATTAACCCCCCATCTCACATCACATACAAAAATCAACTCAAAATGGATGGAAGACTTAAACATAAGACTGGAAACTGTAAAACTACTAGAAGTAACAAGTGTTAATGAGGATGTGTAGAAAAGGGAATCTTTGCACACTGTTGGTGGGAATGTAAATTAGTACAGCCATTATGGAAAACAGAATGGCAGTTTCTCAGTAAGTTAAAAATAGAACTACTATATGATCCAGCAATTACATTACTTGATATATATTCAAAGGATATTACATCAGTATATCAAAGAAATGTCTATACGCTCATCTTCGCTGCATTATTCGCAAAAGCCAAGATATAGAATCAACCTAGGTGTCCATCAGTGAATGAATGGATAAAGAAAATGGAATATACACAATAAATAAAAAGTATACACAATGGAATACTATTCAGCCTTAAAAATAAACCGGAAATCCTGTCATTTGTGACATGAATGAAGTTGGAGGACATTAGATTAAGTAAGGTAAGTCAGGAGAAAAAAGATGCATACTACATGATCTCATGCACATGAGAAGTGTAACACAGTCAAACCATAGAAACAAAGTGGTGGTTACCAGAGACTGGAGGTGAGGGCCATTGGAGATGTTGGTCAAAGAACACAAAATTTCAGTTAGACTGAAGGAATAACATTAGGACAGCTATTATATATCATGGTGACTACAGTTAATAACAATATATTGTATACTTGAAAATTGCTAGGAAAGTATATTTTAAGTGTTCTCACCACAAAAAAATATGTTAGGTAATACATATGTTAAATAAATTTAGTTATTCTACAATGTACATGTGTATATCAAAATATCACATTGTTCACCATAAAAATACAATTTTTTACTTTTCAGTTTAAAAATATAGGTCCAAGCTGGGCCCAGTAGCTCATTCTTATAATCCCAGCACTTTGGGAGGCCAAGGCAGGAGAATCACCTGAGTCCTGGTTGAGAACAGCCTGGGCAACATAGCAAGACTTTCTCTACAAAAAATAAAACTAGCTGGGCATGGTGAAGTATACCTGTGGTCCCAGCTACTTGGGAAGCTGAGGTGGGAGAATTACTTGAGTCCAGGAGTTTGAGGCTGCAGTGAGCTATGATCATGCCACTGCACTCCAGCCTGAGTGACAGAGTCAGATCCTGTTGCCATATTTATATATTTCTCTCTATATATACATATGTATCTCTATATATATACTTACATATATATACATATACATATATATGTGTGTGTGTGTGTGTGTATATATCTCTCTCTATCAAGAAAGAAGTACCCCCTAAAGAGATTAGACAATTCAGGTATTGGGGATATAGACTAGAACTTACTATGTTTAGAAGATCCATATTAGACTGCCTTAAATAATCAGTGAGTTGTTATGAATAAAAATTAAGTAACTGCACAAGTTACAATAAAAACACGTTACACAATAGTCAAATGACCAAAACCTTTATGTCAATAGAATGCACTGGAAAGTTTACATTTACTTCCGTATATTTTGTGAGGGGGAGAAAAATCTCAACTTCTATTTATGGATAGGAGAGCTAAAGAAATCTGTTACAATGTTGTTGGTAAAGGTAAAGATGTTTTTAAGTTCAAGAAGTATGATTGTTTCAGGTATCTCAGAGGACAAAGAAATGCAGGTAACCTGAGAAATGATCCTCATGAAAGTCAGACTCATTGCTTCAAATCTAAACCATCTTCCACTACTTTGAAGATGAGCTGATAATTCAAACCAACTTTATTTCTCTTCATCCCCTTCCCCTGGCTCCAGTCCCAATTTTAGAAATTACTGTGGAAATGTAACCTTTAAAAATGTAATAAGTCAACCTCAACAGACTTTTCCTCCTCCTCTTCTCTTTGAAAGTGTCCAGAAACCCCATACCATCATCAACCAAACTCTACCACCAGTAGTAGGGGCCAGAGGAGTCACCGAAACAGCAACGCAGAGAGTAAAGATGTTATTGGGCAAGGTGACTGCTTTTTTCCTTTCACATCTTCTTTTACCTTCCAAATGGCCACTTCGATGCAGGGTTTTGCATTTTCACTAGAATTGTGACCTCCAAATAGTACAGAATATTTTTTAAAGTGTTAGACATAAGATAACCACGATCTCTGATGTTGCTTACATATTTCTCAAAATTAAGCCTTCAATTTATGTTTGTAACAAAGTTAACACCGGTCACCTGCTGAAATATCATTAATATGACCTCCAATGATGGTTGCTTTATAAATGTTTTACATGAATGTACTGATTAACGAACATTGTTCTTTTTCTAGGTAGCATTTCCTCTGTCACATTATCACTACCTTGCAGTGATTGGCTAGCACATGGGTACCCTCCGCTGTGTATCTCCTTCCCAGGGAGATATGAGAAGAAAGTGGAGGGATCACTAAAGGAAGACATCTGGCTAGAAGCCAGAAATGTTGAATGCTTAAAAAAAAAAAAAAAAAAAAAAAAAAAAAAAAAAAGGAATCTCTCTAAATAAAAGAACAACTTTAGGCACAAGTTTATATGGTTTTAAAAAGTAAATAAAATTTACCCAAAACATAAAGCTGTACAGTTCTGGTGAGAATAATAAATGATATCTGAGATTGGGTGAGAAAAGTCATATGGTCAATGCTTCTAAAATGGTGGAATAGTTTTCATTTCCTTATTTGTGTCTTACCCTAAGAAAGCTATGATATTTTGTTAACTTTTAGAAGATTTTATTTTAAATAGATTTGTTAACTGAAAGATTATGTCCACGGTTCAAGATTATTTTCAACAGAAGGCCCTACAAATTCTATAATAGAATGTTGTGGAAATTCTGAAATGAGTATTCTTAACAAAGCAAAGGATGTAAAAGATTCTCTGGTGAGGAGTGTAAGTTCATCGTAGAATGAAATAATTTTGTATAATGAATGACATGATCAGAGGAACATCCATATCTCAAGCATCTTTAGAAACATAACAGTACAATATAATTTTAACATACTTAAAGTTAACTTGCTCTACTGTTTGTGCACAGGAAGGGCCTATATGGGCATGCCTGGATATACAGGTATCCTCCATTCCAAGCCAGACTCTGGTGAAACTGTGCATATAGCAATGCCACAAACAGGTAAGTGGTGGTTAGATTTGTTGTACTTGATTAACTTGTTTAACATTGGGTACATTTTGTCAGAAAAAGCAGAAATAGAAAAATTGACAGCAAGATATACAAACCTGGTATAAATCAAGTTCACACATAATGACTGGATTTGAGCTATACAACACACACACACACACACACACAAATTTTCTTTTGGTGAGATAACCTGGACCCAATCAATTGTAAAAAGAACCTCATTTGTTTTAATGAGAAGCACATATGAAAAGAGGTATACAGCAACATTTAGAATGGAATTAGATCTCCACACCAACAAAAGTTCTGTGCATGAATTCAAAGGCCAGGCACAATGATCTGACCACTGTTCTCAGTGAGGTTGCTGTTCTGATTCATGAGGAACATCCAGGACTATACCAGACAATAGCATATAATGGTTTTTACACAAGCACAGGCAGATGCTTTAGGATTCTCCACCAGAGGAGGGAACCCCCAGAAAAGAACCTGGTCTCCTACCCTAAGCATCTTAGGCAGTAAACCTTTACAATGAATCTCACTGTTGTTCAGTCAAGGCAGACTGAGGGTCTTGATATTAGTCACAAGCAAATGGGCTCTTACCATCGTCCTGAATGATTCTCTGCAGGTAATCAACCATTAGACTCCTAAGGGATCTTTCATGAGGCAAGCCTAGCTGATGAGGAGGCATAACCGATATATCCACAATGGAAGTATCAATTAACTATCAAATAAAAATTTAAAAAACCTTTAACTGTCTAATAAAAGTAAAAACCCCAAAATAAGGATGCTGATAGCAGCAATAACTATGTAGGAACAAGGACTATGATACAAGACCAGGCAACATTCGTGATGTGTCAGTGACTGGACTAAGTATACTGTATAGATCATCCTGCTGTACTTTGCAGAGTAACCTAATGAGATAGGTATTTTTATTGTCCCTCTTCATAGACAAGGAAATTGAAATTTTGAGAGGTTAAAAAGCTTGCCTAAACTTACTTACTAGAGCTGAAGGAAATCAAATCTAAGCAGTCTGACTTTCCCACCATGAGGAACCACCAGAGGGCAACATCAGGGCAGAGAGGTTCTCACAAGCACTTGGGGTGGCAGAGAGCCAGGCTCTGCCCACATTGTGACTTGGCTGAAAGGGGCACACCCCAATTCAGTGCATGCCATATCGCATTTCTGTGGTTTGCTTGTCTGCCTCTGGGGAGAAGGCACACACACAAGAGCTCAGGCCCATCTAGTTCCAAATCGCCCAGGATTACACATGGAAGAAGCTGAATATGTTTTTACTTAAGTTTGGTGACGTGGAAAATATGATAGAATAGATATGAAGGGAGAGGGGTCAGATAATCTAAGAGCCCAGAAAGTCAGGTACCAGTTTGGATTCCTTATTAGAAGAACGTTACTTTGAAAGAAGCATTTAAAGATTAGCCTGAGAACAAGAGTAATTTCAGGACTAAGAAATGAGGAGTCAGAAATTTACAATTTAGTACCTACTACGCCTTGCCTGACATAACACTTTAAATGATTATTCAATATGCCAGCCATCATGCTCAGCACTGGTTCCTACCTGCAGAGTAGTGTGTAGGGAGCACAGAGCACAAGAAGAAGAGAAATGAGGAGGAAGCTGCATGGGAGAAGGAGGGAGTGGGGAACTCTCGAAGCAGATGCCACTTTGGGGCATCCTAGCAGTGTCCCACCTCTCAGGGATTTTCTAAATAGTGGGGGAAGGTGAAATAGGGGTTGGAACAGACAAAACTCAGCTTGGGGGACAAGGGAAGTTTCCCTAAGAAGATTACTCTACAAGAAGTTGATGGTGGAAATAGAGAAAAATATGAAAACCCATGAGTCATCTGGGTGGAAGAAACAGAACGATTCCGAGGAATGAGGAAATGTGATGTTTTGAAATGTTCTGGTCTGGAGGACATGCAGGATAGAACAGTTCCTGAGAAATCAGGGACAGGAAAGTCACAGTGAGAGGTGCAGTTTGGGAGATGATGTTTTGGAGGGGACAAGAGGATACCCCTTTTTTCTCATGGAAAACTCATGTCCCCAACTCTCTTTTCTCAGTTTGGTAAGGTCCAGATGCAAGCACATTCCAGTCTCATTTGTCACATGCAGAGACAACACTACTCTTTGAAATAAATATCCTATACTTTGGATACCAGCTTCATCAAGAAAAAGGCTGATATTCATCTACGAAAATTAAATGGCCTTTACTCATAGTTTTGCACTGAAGAAGAGCTATCCCTTCCCTGCGTGAAGGCTAGTCCTAGGGGCAGCTGAGACAAATATTCAGCTAAAGGCTCCCAAAGTTCTAGAGCTGTATTGTGCAATGTAGTAGCCACAAGCTTTATGGGACTGTTGAAATTCAAATTCAAATTCAAATTCAAATTCAACAAAATTAGAAATGCATTTCCTCAGTCACATAAGACATCTTTCAGGTGCTCAACAGCCACATGTGCCTAGTGTCTACCACATTGGGTAGTGCAAATGTAGAATAGAAAGTTATTTCGGATAGCACTGTTCCACAATGGGGTGGGCAAGCTTTTTCTAAAAGTGCCAGATTTAATATTTTCCGCTTGCAAGTCATTTGATCTTTCACAACTACTCAACAATATCATTAAAGTGTGAAAGCAGCCATACAAAATATGTAAGTAAGTGGGTATTATGGCTCCATTCCAAGAAAAATATTTAGAAAAACAGGTGGCCAGCTCATGGGCCATAGTTTGTCTCAGGTCTAGAACACAGAGCAAAACACACACATTTTAACCTGGAGTATATTAAGGAAAGGTTTTCAAGTCTATTATGCCAAGAAAATGAATCTAACATTTAATTTTGAGCCTGCCTGATTTAAGGTGGAAAAGGACCCCTAAGTATGTGAATAAAATAATCAGCTAATGAACTTAGTCTTGTTTATTTGATTATTAAGGAAAGTTTGTCAAAACAATGGTTTGGGTTTTACCATAATTGACGAGGGACTATTCTTTCTGATCTTGATGAGCCAGATGCTGTGGCCTGTGTGACACTGCTTCTGGTTTGTGGTAGTTAGGCTGTATGACCAGCACAGACAGTGATTATTGTCTTCTTGGTTAACAGTGCAAATCAAGTATCACTTATAACATAATGATAATGACTCTCTTAACACATGTGGTTTTATAAATTTATTTTTGTAAAAAAATATGTTGGCTTGTAATTCTTTACCTAAGGGTACAGACTATGTTCAAAGCGATGGCTGATTAGTACAGTGTCAGCACTAAACAGGTTCAACAAGATAGCTTGGACATCCCAGGTTGATATTTTAATGTTCTTCAAGTCATCTTCTACCACACCAGAGAACCTACCCCAGATGACATATAGTAGCATATAAAAATTTAACTCCATGAATTTTATCAGTTATAGTTAGAACACATTATTGACCCAATGTGACAAACAACTGAATGAAACAAAGATCTTACTTGCACGACTGTGAACTACCTCTCTACTAGGTTACATTGGTAAACTACGAAAATTTATAATTTGGTTCCATAATGCAGGGCTGAGCGGAGAATATATTATTACAAGTTCAGAGCTCCTGTTGAATTCTGATCTTTACATAATCTGAATTTTATTCAATACCATTTGTTAAGTATCCTGTCTCCTAGTAAGAAAAGCCTAAAGACTAAAATATGGGTAGCATGGTCGAACAGATGGAGCCCTCAGCAGATTCTAGAAAACCTGGGTTTGAACTATGCTATGATATGCCATTTACTTACTATATGTTATTTTCAGGTAGTTATTTACTCTTCTGGTCTCAGTCTATTCTTCTGTAAAGTTGGGACCCAGTGAAAATGCATGCAGGAAAGTGACTACTCCAGTGGCTTTCATAAAGCATATACTAAATAAATATTTAGAACCCAGCTACTGCTAAGGGAGAAAAATACTGCACAACTATTTTAAACTGAAACTATATGGTGATATTGTCTTTTGCAAGGAACAAAAGATACCTGGCTCCATTATTTGGCTTAGTTAGGGAATATGACACATGGTTAATAAGACATTTAGATCAAGAAGAAGTTAGCATAGATGGAGTGTATGGGTTTTTAAAAAATATTTCCTAAAGAACGTAATGCATCAAATGCATTTGAAGGTTTTTAAGATTCAAAAGTTTTTTTTGTTTGTTTTTTTGTTTTTTAACGAATGTCAGCCCTTCAGTTCTCATTTTGCCATTATGAATATCAATAGTTACCTATTTCCTGATTTGTTCCAAAAAAGGAATCAGGAAAGATTCCATTAAACTCATGGAAGAATATGAACCAATAAGAGTATAATAGATGGGAGGGCTGGCAAGATGGCTGAACAGGAACCGCTCCAGTCTGCAGCTCCCAGCGAGATCGACGCAGAAGGCGGGTGATTTCTGCATTTCCAACTGAGGTATCCGGTTCATCTCAATGCGACTGGTTGGAGAGTGGGTGTAGCCCACGGAGGGTGAGCTGAAGCAGGGTGGGGCATCGCCTTACCTGGGAAGTGCAAAGGGTTGGGGGATTTCCTTCCCCTAGCCAAGGAAAGCCATGAGAGAGTACCTGGAGGAATGGTGCACTCCAGCTGAGATACTGTGCTTTTCTCATAGTCTTTGCAACTGGCAGACCCAGAGATTCCCTCCAGTGCCTACACCACCAGGGCCCTGGGTTTCAAGCAAAAAACTGGGTGGCCATTTGGGCAGACACCGAGCTAGCTGGAGTGGTTTTTTTTTTTTTTTTTTTTTTTATTTATTTATTTTTTTTAATCCCAGTGGCACCTGGAATGCCAGCAAGACAGAACCTTTCACTAACCTGGAAAGGGGGCTGGAGCCAGGGAGCCAAGTGGTCTGGCTCGGTGGGTCCCATCCCCATGGAGTCCAGCAAGCTAAGATCCACTGGCTTGAAATTCTCACTGCCAGCACAGCAGTCTAAGGTCGACCTGGGATACTCAAGCTTGGTGGAAAGAGGCGCATCCACCATTACTGAGGCTTGAGTAGGCAGTTTCCCCCTACTCAGGAGGTTTCCCTGTTTTGTCTGGTGATACCCAGGCAAACAGGGTCTGGAGTGGACCTCCAGCAAACTCCAGCAGAGGCGCCAGATTTTTAGATAGAAAACTAACAAACAGAAAGAAATAGTATGAACATCAACAAAAAAGATGTCCACTCAGAGACACCATCTGAAAGGTCACCAACATCAAAGGCCAAAGGTAGATAAATCCACAAAGATGGGGAGAAACCAGTGCCAAAAGGCTAAAATTCCAAAAACCAGAATGCCTCTTCTCTTCCAAAGAATCACAACTCCTCACCAACAAGGGAACAAAACTGTGGGTAATAACAAACTCCTCTGAGCTAAAGGAGCATGTTCTAACCCAATGCAAAGAAGCTAAGAACCTTGAAAAAAGGTTAGACAAATTGCTAACTAGAATAACCAGTTTAGAGAAGAACATAAATGACCTGATGGAGCTGAAAAAACACAGTATGAGAACTTTGTGAAGCATACACAAGTATCAATAGCCAAATCGACCACACGGAAGAAAGGATATCAAAGATCGAAGATCAACTCAATTAAAGAAAGAAAGAAGACAAGATTAGAGAAAAAAGAGTGAATAGAAATGAACAAAGCCTCCAAGAAATATAGGACTATGTGAAAAGACCAAATGTATGTTTGATTGGTATACCTGAAAGTGATGAGAGGAATGGAAACAAGTTGGAAAACACTCATGGGGATATTATCCAGGAGAACTTTCTCAACCTAGCAAGACAAGTCAACATTCAAATTGAGGAAATACAGAGACCATTCCACAAAGATACTCCTCGGGAAGAACAACTCTAATACACATAATTGTTAGATTCAGCAAGGTTGAAATGAAAGAAAGAATGTTAAGGGCAGTCAGGGAGAAAGGTTGGGTTACCCACAAAGGGAGGCCAATCAGACTAACAGTGGATCTCTCTGTAGAAACCCTACAAGCCAGAAGAGAGTGCAGGACAATATTCAACATACTTAAAGGGAAGAATTTTCAACCCAGAATTTCATATCCAGCTGAACTAAGCTTCACAAGCGAAAGAGAAATAAAATCCTTTACAGACAAGCAAATGCTGAGAGACTTTGCCACCACCAGGCCTGCCTTACAAGAGCTCCTGAAGGAAGCATTAAACATGGAAAGGCACAACTGGTACCGGCCACTGAAAAAACATACCAAATTCTAAAGACCACCGATGTTATAAAGAAACTGCATCAACTAACGGGAAAAATAACCAGCTAGCATCAAAATGACAGGATCAAATTAATATGTAACAATATTAACCTTAAATGTAAATGGGCCAAATGCCACAACTAAAAGACACAGACTGGCAAATCAGATAAGGAGTGAAGACCCATCAGTGTGCTGTATTCAGGAGACCCATCTCACATGCAAAGACACACATAGGCTCAAAATAAAGGTATGGAGGAATAGTTATCAAGCAAATGGAAAGCAGAAAAAAGCAGGGATTGTAATCCTAGTCTCTGATAAAACAGACTTTAAACCAACAAAGATCAAAAGAAACAAAGAAGGGCATTGCATAATAGTAAAGGGATCAATGCAACAAGAAGAGTTAACTATCCTAAATATACATGCACCCAATACAGGAGCACCCAGATTCATAAAGCAAGTTTTTAGAAATCTATAAAGAGACTTAGACTCCCACATAATAATAGTGGGAGACTTTAACTCCCCATTATCAATACTATATCAACAAGACAGAAAATTAACAAGCATATTGAGAACTTGAACTCAGCTCTGGAACAAGTGGACCTAATAGACATCTACAGAACTCTCCATGCCAAATGAAAAGAATATACATTCTTCTCAGCACCTCATTGCACTTATTCTAAAATCTATCACATAATTGAAAGTAAAACATTCCTCAGCAAATGCAAAAGAACAGAAATCATAACAGTCTCTCAGACCACAGAGCAATCAAATTAGAATTCAGGATTAAGAAACTCACTCAAAACTGCACAACTACATGGAAACTGAACAACCTGCTCCTGAATGACTACTGGGTAAATAAAAAAATGAAAGCAGAAATAAGGATGTTCTTTGAAACCAATGAGAACAAAGATGCAACATAGCAGAATCTCTGGGACACATTTAAAGCAGTGTGTAGGGGGAAATTTATAGCAGTAAATGCCCACAAAAGCAAGCAGGAAAGATCTAAAAACAACAACCTAGCTTCACAATTAAAAGAACTAGAGAAGCAACAGCAAACAAATTCAGAAGCTAGCAGAAGGCAAGAAATAACTAAGATCAGAGCAGAACTGAAGGAGACAGAGACACAAAAAAAATCTTCAAAAAAAATTCAATGAATCCAAGAGTTGGTTTTTTGAAAAGATAAAAAAATAGACCGTTAGCCAGACTAATAAAAAAGAGAGAAGAATCAAATAGACAAAAAAAAAGTTGATAAAAGGGATATCACCACTGATCCCACAGAAATACAAACTACCATCAGAGAATACTATAAACACCTTTACGCAAATAAACTGAAAAAACTAGAAGAAATGGATACATTCCTGGACACATACCCCCTCCCAAGTCTAAACCAGGAAGAAGTTGAATCCCTGAATAGACCAATAACAAGTTTTGAAATTGAGGAAGTAATTTACAGCCCACAAACCAAAAAAGTCCAGGATCGGATGGATTCACAGACAGATTCTACCGGAGGTACAAAGAGGAGCTGGTACCATTCCTTCTGAAACTATTCCAAACAACAGAAAAAGAGGGAATCCTCCCTAACTCATTTTATGAGGCCAGCATCATCTGATACCCAAACCTGGCAGAGACACAACAAAAAAAGAAAATTTCAGGCCAATATCCCTGACGAACGTCGATGCAAAAATCCTCAATAAAATGCTGGCAAACCAAATCCAACAGCACACCAAAAACCTTATCCACCATGATCAAGTTGGCTTCATCCCTGGGATGGAAGACTGGTTCAATATATGCAAATCAATAAATGTAATCCATCATATAAACAGAACCAACAACAATAACCACATGATTATCTCAATAATGCAGAAAAGGCCTTCGACAAAATTCAAGACTCCTTCATGCAAAAAGCTTTTAATAAACTAGGTATCGATGGGACATATTTCAAAATAATAAGAGCTATTTATGACAAACCCACAGCCAACATCATACTGAAAGAACAAAAACTGGAAGCATTCCCTTTAAAAACCAACACAAGACAAGGATGCCCTTTCTCACCACTCCTATTCAACACAGTATTGAAAGTTCTGGACAGGGAAATCAGGCAAGAGAAAGATATAAAGTGTATTCATATGGGAAGAGAGGAAGTCAAATTGTCTCTGTTTGCAGATGACATGCTTGTATATATAGAAAACCCCATCGACTCAGCCCCAAATCTCCTTAAGCTGACATGCAACTTCAGCAAAGTCTCAGGATAGAAAATCAATGTGTAAAAATCACAAGCATTTCTATACATCAAGAACAGACAGAGAGCCAAATCATGAGTGAACTCCCATTCACAACTGCTACAAAGAGAATAAATACCTAGGAATACAACTTACAAGGGATGTGAAGGACCTCTTCAAGGAGAACTACAAACCACTGCCTAAGGAAATAAGAGAGGATACAAACAAATGGAAAAACATTCCATGCTCATGAATAGGAAGACTCAGTATCATGAAAATGGCCATACTGCCCAAAGTAATTCATAGATTCAATGCTATCCCCATCAAGCTACCACTGACTTTCTTCACAGAATTGGAAAAAACTACTTTAAAGTTCATATGGAACCAAAAAAGAGCCTGTATAGCCAAGACAATCCTGGGCAAGAAGAACAAAGCTGGAGGCATCATGCTACCTGACTTCAAACTATACAACAAGGCTACAGTAACAAAAACAGCATGGTACTGGTACCAAAACAGATATATAGACCAATGGAACAGGACAGAGGCCTCAGGAATAACACCACACATCTACAACCATCTGATCTTTGACAAACCTGACACAAACAAACAATGGGGAAAAGATTCCCTATTAAATAAATGGTATTGGGAAAAACTGACTAGCCATATGCAGAAAACTGAAACTGGATCCCTTCCTTACACCTTATACAAAAATCAGCTCCAGATGGATCAAAGACTTAAATGTAAGACCTAGGACCATAAAAATCCTAGAAGAAAACTTGGGCAGTACCATTGAGGACATAGGCATGGGCAAAGACTTCATGACAAAAACACCAAAAGCAATGGCAACAAAAGCCAAAATTGACAAATGGGATCTGATTAAAGAGCTTCTGCACAGCCAAAGAAACTATCATCAGCATGAAAAGGCAACCTATAGAATGGAGAAAATTTTTGCAATCTATCCATCTGACAAAGGGCTAATATCCAGAATCTACAAAGAACTTCAACAAATTTACAAGAAAAAAACCCAACAACCCCATCAAAATGTGGGCAAAGGATCTGGACAGAGACTTCTCAAAAGAGGACATTTATGCAGCCAACAGACATACGTAAAAAACGCTCATCATCACTGGTCATTAGAGAAATGCAAATCAAAACCACAATGACATACCATCTCGCGCCAGTTAGAATGGTGATCATTAAAAGGAGAAGGTGTGGAGAAATAGGGATGCTTTCACACTGTTGGTGGGAGTGTAAACTAGTTCAACCATTATGGAATACAGTGTGGCAATTCCTCAAGGATCTAGAACCAGAAATACCATTTGCCCCAGCAATCCCATTACTGGGTATATACCCAAAGGATTATAAATCATTCTACTATAAAAATACATGCACACTTATGTTTGTTGTGGCACTATTCACAATAGCAAAGACTTGGAACCAACCCAAATATCCATCAATGATAGACTAGATAAAGAAAATGTGGCACATGTATACCATGGAATACTATGCAGCCATAATAAATGATGAGTTCATATCCTTTTCAGGGACATGGATGAAGCTGGAAACCATCATTCTCAGCAAACTATCACAAGAACAGAAAACTAAACACCGCATGTTCTCACTCATAAGTGGGAGTTGAACAATGAGAACACATGGACATAGGGAGGGGAAAAACACACATCGGGGCCTGTTGCTCAGTGGGGGGCTAGGGAAGGGATAACATCAGGAGAAATACTTCATGGAGGTGACAGGTTGACGGGTGCAGCAAACCACCATGGCACGTAGATACCTATGTAACAAAACTGCACGTTCTGCACATGTACCCCAGAATTTAAAGTATAACAATAATAAAAAGATCTTAAGCTGGAAAATGGAATACTGTCTTCTACCTTTAGTATAAGGAAATGCCACAAATCTTCTTTCCAAATATACAATGGGGAATAAAAACTTAATGTTGTTAAAGATGACTATTCATACATTTGACATGTACAAAGCACTTTCCTATATTTTAGCATATCTGATTTTCATAGTCACTATGGAGTTGTTACTGACTCCATAATTTACAGCTTACAGCATCTAAGAGACTTGCTCAGAAGGTCACAGCTGGTAGAACTTTCCAGGTCTTGTAATTCCAAATTCTGTCTTCTCCACTTTTTAGCATTGATTCTTATGTAAAGGAACATAAGTCCCTTCAAAGATTTTACTGTCTCTATAAATGATTTTGCCAAAAGTATTAAAGCTTTTATGCTGTTTTTCACTCGCATAATTTCAGCAATTTGATGAGTAGAATTACCACTATTTATATATTTTAGAAATCTGACTGATAAAAAGACACTCATAGGACAGTTCCGGGCTCCATCACTCTAGGTGCATGAACTTAACCAATTCACTAACTCTTCTCAGCTTTAATGGCTTCATCTGAAAATCTGTGAACAACCAATGCAGCACTGTGTCAAGGAATAAGGCCCGGAAACCTTTATACCAGGTAGACTGCTACACAATCATTCAGTCGTAATAACCACAATAAAGTAAAATATAAAACCAACATACCACCTCACAACTTACTGCAAACACACTGATTACCGTCAGCAGGTGGGACCTTGACAAAAGTCTTCACAAAGCCCTTTAGGTTTTCTTTTTGGTCATGAACATGAAGCAGAAACAAACATTGGCAAATCAATTACTGTTTTTTCTAAGTACAATTAGGCTCATAAAATGTCATCAACTGAAAATTAGTTAATTTTTTCAAATGCTTATCGATCACCAAGGCCTGTGTTGGAGGCTACAACTTGGCTTCTGAAACAGGCAGCACTTAGGGTGACAAGTCCTACCTTGGCGACCCAACACTGGGGAGATCCAAGGAAACCTCCACAACAGCTGTATCGAGATTCAAAGCCACTGAGGTCTGTAAACCAACAAAAAAAAATTAAAATCAAAACAAGCTTTACAAGGCAGAGTGACTAACTCATGAACACGCATTTTCTTTGACCCTCAAAGATCTTTAAGGACTCTACTGTGCAAGTATTAAGTTACCTTTCTTCAGTTACTTTTTAAGATATTACCTAATAGAAAAAAAAAAATCTATTCCGATAAGCAGAGTTCTCAGGGGCCATGCTTGAAAGTGAATTATAATTGCTAATGTTGTGAACACCTTTCTTCCCTTCCTTTTATCATTTGCCCTGGTCCATCAGCTCCCGGCTGGTTTCCTTACTTTATCCTGCATTGACTGGTTTGACAGTCAAACCACTTCAATCATCCTCTCAACATCTACTCTTACTCCCTGACCTTTTCTTTCTGCTAGAACCTTCTGAATGACTAGCTCCAACTACCACCTTCTCCATTCCTATATCCAAGTTTTTTTATCTGACTCAAGAAAAATCACCCAGTTATGCAGACTGAGACCACAATACAGATGTTGGCTCCAACCTTGGTTGGACCTTCCAAGTACTGATGCCTTTGGCTTTTGCATCCTTGGCCAGACACCTTGTTCATTCTTCCCAGCAATAATCTCAAGCCTTTGTATCTCTTTTCTTACCCCATTCCCATCATCCAACTCATCCATACCTTTACCCACCCTTAGCCCTTCCGTCTGGCCCTAGGTAATATTCTCCTAATTGCTCTCTAACAAGTCCCATTGCCTCCAGTGGTTTTTGCACTAGTTTTTCTAGTAAAAACTGCCATACAAAGCCCTTTCTACAAACATGGTAAGAAAAGCTCAGGGTGTAAAAGTAACTTGCCCAGGAAAGTAAGCAGCAAAACAATCTCAACTCTCAGCTCTGCTGGCTCCAAAGTCCCTGTTCTGCTCATTATCCTGTATGGGCCCATCAGCCCAACTGGTTTATTTGCTACAATTATTCTTCCTCAGCATCTTCCCTCCCTGTTCTTCTTGGAATTCACAGTCTTTCACTTTCCCAAACTAAGCCCTCCATGCTTTAAAGGTGGATTTAACTTGTCTGATTTACTTTACGACATTATTTATTCATGTATCTTTCCTCCTATGGTTCCCCTCTATTTCCTTTCCTTTGCTTTTTCACAGAATTTATTACAATATTATCCATAGTTACATCCACATCTACATAAATAATGTGTCTGTTCACCCATCCAAATGTTTATTGATGGCCGGTGTGTCAGAAACTATGCTAAGTGCTAGGGGGAAATGGGGAGAAAAAATGTTGGACGGTCCCTCCAGAAGCTTATCATTTTTTGAAGATGGTGGACAGATTACTAACTCATTACAAAATATAGGTAAGTGCTATGGAAGAAAGAGACAGGGTGCTGCAGAAGAGGGACGCCCTATTTAGAAAGGACAGTCAGGAAAAGTCCTTGAGGATGTGACAATTAAGCAGAGACCTCCAGATTAAGAAGCAACTACTCATGTGAAAAGCTGAGGATGCGGCAGGCAAGAAGGCTCCAGAAAGGTGGGAGAAAGTGTGGTATAAAGACAGCAAGGGAAAGGGTGGAAGAGGGGGCAGGGGCCAGATCAGAGAAACAGCAGTTTTGGGATATGCTTTTGACATAGAACAGTGGGACTCGCACACTGTCCAGATGAAAGTGTGTGTAAAAAGGAGGCAGTGAGGATGACACCAGGTTTTTTGGTTAAGCAGGGGAACAAATACACCTAAGTGGACTATAGGGAATTTGGGATGCTGGAGATGACCCCAGGGTGGGGAGAGGATCACAAGCTCATCTTCATGCAGGTGATGCTGCAGTGCCCGAGGGAAACCCACATAAGCAGGCAGATGGATATTCAGCAAAGCTGGGAGTCCAGGGGAAATGTTTCTTTAGAGATACACATTTAGGGGATAACAGCAGTGAGAGGCTGTTGAGAGCCATGGGAAAGAATGAGTTCATCTAGGGAGAAGGGGTAGATGAGGAGACAAGGCTCCCAGAAGCAAGCTCTAAGAATTTCTGCCACTAGAGGCCGGTGAGGAAGAATATTCAGCAGAGGAAGTTGAAAGGAAGTAGCTAGAAAGGGAGGAAGAAAGGCAGAAGTGGGTGTTGTTACAGAAGCAGAGAGAGGAGAATACTGTAAGGTAGGACAGTACTGAAAAGATAAGTAAAGTGACTCAGATCCAGCAGCCTCGAGGTCACTGATGTGAGCTTCAGTGGTAAGTGGAGGGAGTAAAGCCAGCTGGCATAGACAACTCTTCGTTGTGCAGGAAGTGAATGCACCAGGTAGAGAAATGAGAGTAGCTATGCAGCAAGAGACCTGGGACCATGGAGGTTTAGTTTGCTAAAACAAATGGGAGATACCAGAATGGTATGTTGAGAACATGCTGATCTTATAGAGAAGGGGAGTCTGGTGAGTCCCTGAGTAGGTGCAGGAGGACAGGATGCAGAGCACATGGAGAGGAACTGTGACGGGAACAGGGATGCTTCCTCCATCGTGACTCCAGAGAGGAGCAGATGTTGGTGAATCTACTGGGAGGGAAGATCAGGGCATTATTTCCCAAAGGCTTTGTTTTTTCAGTAAAGTATTAGGCAAGGTCACCTGCAAGGAACTGAAGCAATTAGCAAACAAACAAAAACTACTGCAATGCTGGCATGTGGAAAGGGCAACGTCAGGAGGCAGCTGATTGACCTGAGGTCTTAAAAAAAAAAAAAAAAAGGCAGAAAAATTGTCATAGCCTGAGGCTTCTTGAGCCAATGAGCTGCACGAGTAAGAGAAGTGGGGTCAGAAGTAGGTATCTGTAATAAAGGTTTAAGAGTTGATACAGTTTTTTCTTTATTGAACTGTACTGAACAAACATATTGAACTTAATACTTCATCCCACTTGTTTCTGAACAACTGTGGCAGTGGCTTGTCAAACCAAACAGAACTACCAAATACTTGCCTTTATGATTCAACACTTGGCCAACGTGGTAGTTACATTCTTCTACCCTGCTGTGTCAACCTGAGGGAGTCACACTATATATTTTTCCACATCGACAACAGATCTTCTTAGATGCTGAAGCAAAACATGAAGTGGGATTCTTCCAGACGAGATGGGAGAGACAAGGTAGATGAGCCAATGTGGAGACTTGCCTTTGCGTGCTTGATCCTGTGGGAAGCACATACCCAGTGTGATTACAGAGTAACAGGAGCAGTTACAGGATCACTCAAGGGAGAATTTGCAAGTGGCCTGCCTATTGCCCCAGGGCTGCTGCTGCTTAAACAGGCGCCCCACCCCCCACCCCCACCCCCACCCCCACCTACCTCCAGAGTCAGCCCAATGCCAGACAATTATAGTTTTAGTGTTGCAACTTGACTGTAACCAACTTGATCAGTCACCTACTCTGGTACAAAATAGCTCCCTGAAACAGAAGCCACGTCTTCCTTATGATTTTATCCCTTCAAGAGTCTCCCACAATAATCGGCACATTTGCTAAGTTATTAAGAGTATATCTGCGTTTTTCACTAGACCCATTCATGAATATTTGTTTTATTAATAAACCTGACTGGTTCTGATAGTGATAATAATGGTGATAACAGCAACTCTTATTTGAGTACCCGTGATGAGATTAGATTATGAGGCAGGCTCTGTGTCAAGCACTCTACATGCATTATTTTAACAGATTCTTACAACAACCTGATGGGGTAGTTACCATTATCCTCATTATTCAGAATGAGAAAACAGAGGGTAGGAGGGGTTAAATGACTTATCCAGCATCTAGACCTTGAATAACACTTCACTGAGAAAACAGCCTTTAGGAAGCCTGATCTCCCCCTTCAGAGCCCATATTCTTACCTGCTAAGTGTATTGCCTTCCATTGAAGGGATTTGAAAAAAAATAAAAAAAGTTAATAGTGAAGATAATCCCAAGGGAGAAGTCCTAAAGATGCAGAAGATGACAAATATTTTCTAGTCACTGTAGAATATTTGTATAACTGCATTACATACTCTGATCATCAACCTAAAGTTTGACAGCTGTGATGTTTAGCATTCTCTCTCAGTGGGGATGAACATATTAACTAATTATGCCTAGTATTTGGAGAACATGCAAAATAAGACTAATTATAAATCTTTGTATAATAATTCACAGTGAGAATTTATATAGTTTTCAAAACATGGCATTGTATATGTAAATGAATAGCGACCAAGAGTAGGAGCTCAGGAGCTGGGCAGCTTGCCTTCGAATCCTGGCGCTCCACTCATTTTCTGTGACCTCTGACAAGTTATTTGACTTCTCTGAACATCAGTTTCCTCATTTGTGTAATTAGGGGAATAACAATATTGACCTGAAATGGTTGTTTTGAGGACTTAATAAAGTAGATCACTTAGATAAAATTAAGCACTTAGATAATTGAAATGAAAAGGGAAATGAAATACAATGCAAGAATGTTTTCATCAGTGGTATAACTATGCTGACCAAAAAATCTCATTTCCACTAAAATTTAAAAAAAAAAAAAAATATATATATATATATATATATATCTCTCTCAGAACACTGGGTCCCCTAGATTTCAGTCTTAGCATGCCCAAAGGGTAATTGTGGGCCCCATCTACTTACCATCATTTGCAAGTTTTTTTCATGCCTGGGTTTAAAAGAATACTTCCTGGTTTGTTGGGGTGTGGCCTAGGGTAGTTATTTTTGTGTAGCTGTTCCTCAGTTAGCAAGTAGTCTTTAAGATGTCTACAGAGAATAATTCCTGTGAGCACTAAGGAAAAAAGAAAAGCTATTCCATAAAATTTAGATAGCATTATCTTTATGTTGTGGTAAGGTTAGAGTTTACTAACCGTTTTGGACCTGAAATGCTAGGGTTCTGATTAATATTAAGTAAGGTAGTGGCCTAAAAGAATTCTAGGTCTTCTTATCCATCATCCAACACCACCAACAAAACCAACATTATTCTGTATACTATGTGACATCATATGCTTTGGGTGAGAGAAGGGAAGAATCATATCAGTAAGAGCGTATATTAAGCATAGCACCGCCGTTTAAACTTTACATCAACTTAGAAAGGCAACTGTATTGATTTCATTTTTGTAGATGAGGAAAATGAGGCTCAGAAAAATAGACACATGCCCAAGGTTACACAGCACAACTGACACACAAACTCAGGCCTTCTGGTTCCAAATCATGCTGTTATTCTTAATATTCAGATAAGGATATTGCAAATGCTTATAAGCAAGGACCATAAAGGAAAACATGGTAAGTCTCTCATGGCAAAAGAGTTAAAGTCCAGGTTCCATTTCCAACATCATTAACCCAGACCAAGAGCCCCTCATTTTTATGGATTCTTTTAGAATTTTATCTAATTTCTTATTTAAAACTAACAGAATTTGCTAGATACTCTTTGGTAAATACTTTGGCAAAAGGAAAAATTATTTTGTGAGAAGTATTAGGAGATTCAAAAGGCATCTATTTTGTTTTCATTCTTACTTATATAATAAGGTTTTATTGGAGGAGAAGCACTACCATTTGGTTTTATTCAAAATATAGACAAAGTCAAATAACTCCTTTTCTGTAGCTTCTTGCTCCTTGGAGCTTGTTATAAATTAAGGGTTTGAGGTCCTTCCCAGACCTACTGAACTAGATTCTGCATTTTAACAAGAGTCCCGGGTAATTCAAACACATGTAAAGTTTGACATTTGAGAAGCACTGGTCTTGCTGACTGAACATATGTTAACCAAAAAAAAGAAAAATTAACACATGTTAATCAAAAAACAAAAATAGTTGAGAATTCAATCCAAATAGGGCTTAAATGTCTTTTCCCTTATTTATACTATTTTTTTAAATTTTACTTGAAGTTCTGGGATGTATGTGCATAACGTGCATGTTGGTTACATAGGTATACATGTGCCATGGTGGGTTGCTGCACCTATCAACCCATCATCTAGGTTTCAAGCCCTTCATGCATTAGGTATTTATCCTAATGCTCTCCATCCCCTTGCTCCCCAGCCCAACAGGCCCCCTCATGTGATGTTCCCCTTGTGTCCATGTGTTCTCATTGTTCAACTTCCACTTATGAGTCAGAATACACAGTGTTTGGTTTTCTGTTCCTGTGTTAGTTTGCTGACAATGACGGCTTCCAGCTTCATCCATGTCCCTGTAAAGGACATGAACTCACTCCGTTTTATTGCTGCACAGTATTCGATGGTGTATTTATACTAATTTTTTAAAAGGATACAAAAAATGCATAGTATGCAGTTGACCCTTCGCAAACACAATAATTTAATATTTGTACTATACCAAGCTTACTTTCCCCTTAAGGTAACAATTACAGGGCTTATTACTATTATTACAGTAAGCTTACCATTTTTCTCTTCCTACTTTTTTTTGAGACAGGGTCTCGCTCTGTTGCCAGGCTGGAGTGCAGTGGCATAATCTCAGCTCACTGCAACCTGCATCCCAGGTTCAAGTGATTCTCCTGCCTCAGCCTCACAAGTGGCTGGGACTACAGGTGCGTGCCACCATGCCCAGCTGATTTTTGTATTTTCAGCAGAGACGGGGTTTTACCATGCTGGCCAGGATGGTCTTTATCTCTTGACCTTGTGATCCACCTGATTTCACCTCCCAGAGGGATGGGATTACAGACGTGAGCCACGGTGCCTGGCCTATTTTTCTGTTCCTGCTTTCTAAATTCAGTTGTCTTGTCATTACTGCTTCTAGGCACAATTAAAAGACACAAGAAATTCTCCGAAAATAATTATTCTTGTCTGTTCCATAAAAACATATAGCATATTTAAAAAGATATAAACATGGTAAAATATTTATTTTTATCTTAAAACAAGTATCCAACATGTGAGTCCAAATATCTTCATAATGAATTCCAAGCTGGGAAAAAAGTTAAATCTACTGAATGATTAAAAAGGTCAAGACTTGATATTTGCTCAAATTAATACATTTTGTATAATAGAGTATGTCTAAATTTGAGCCAATATGTTTTATATTGTAATTTACACAACTTTAACAACTTGTAAACCATTTCTATTTTCATGGGAAATATTTCAAATAGGTACTAAGACCTCTACATTCCATTTCTATGTGCTATATTTAATATGAATAGAAGGGGGAAAAGTTAGATTAACCTGAAAAGACTAACCTAACAGACCCTGAATATATTAACATATGTATTTAAATCTATTCAAAGAAGTCACGCATGGTGGCTCATGCCTATAATCCCAGCACTTTGGGAGGCCAAGGCGGGCGGATCACCTGAGGTCAGGAGTTCCGAGACCAGCCTGGCCAACATGGTGAAACCCCGTCTCTACTAAAGATACAAAAAATTAGTTGGGCATAGTGGTGGGCACCTGTAATCCCAGCTACTTGACAGCCTGAGGCAGGAATCCAGGAGGCGTAAGCTGCAGTGAGCTGAGATCACACCACTGCACTCCAGCCTGGGTGACAGAGTGAGGCTCTGTCTCAAAACAAGCAAGCAAGCAAACAAAAAAACCCTATTTAAAGTGCTATACATAAGAAATGCCACAAAAATCATAGACTGTTTTTATATTCTTGAGACTGGAATAGTCAGACAAAACCCAGAAATCAAAGAGACTGATTACACTTCGAAATCATATCTATATAATATTTCATAAATAAGGCTGAAGCACAAGTGATAAACTCAGGAATGGATCTGCAGCACATTAGAAAGGTGATAGGCAAAGATTGTTCCAGATGAACAGACCAATAAAAAAAATGGGGGAGATGGAAGAGGGATGCAGAAGAGAGAAAGAAAAAAAAAAAAGAACCACTTTAACTCCGCCAGTAGTAAATTTTTTAAAAAAGACTAACTTCAGGCCAGTTGTTGATGGTTTATGCCTGTAATCCCAACACTTGGGAGGTCTACGTGGGAGGACTGCTTGAGCTCAGGCACTCAAGACCAGCCTGGGCAATGTGGTATAACCCCATTTCTACAAAAAATACAAAAAGTAGCTGAGTGTGATGGAATATGCTTGTAGTCCCAGCTGCTCAACAGGCCGAAGTGGGAGGATCCCCTGACTCTGGGAGGCGAAGGATTGAACCCCTGCACTCCAGCCTGGGTAACAGAGCCTGACCCTGTCTCTCAAAAAAAAAAAAAAAAAAAAAAAAGGAAAGAGAAAAGAAAAGAAAAAAAGACTAACTTCATTTTCATTTTTGCTCTACACCATTGCACTCTGAGAGAGGATAAATGATAAGCTTTGGCAAGGTGTGAGAAAAACCACATATACTTCTACTTTATCGAAGGGGAATATAAATGGGTGAACTCTTTGGATGCAGTTAGCAACATTTACCAATTTCAAACATGCAGACCCTTGCTTCTGTGCACAGGAATCTGTGCTAAGATACATATCAGGTAGGAGAAAATGTTAAAGGATACACTTAAATTTATCACAGAATAGAGAGAAAAATATTTTTTTTTCTATATGAAATAATCACCTACAAAAGTCAGAGTAAAAAAATCATATATGAAAAAGTCATGTAGGAAAAAATGTAAGCAATCTAAATACCCACATGTGTTTGGGTCACCACTATGCCTGGCTTACTTATGTATCTTTAGTATAAGTTCCATAGAAAAGAATATCTGTAGTATAGATTCTACATAATAGAATATCATAGCCATTAAAAAGTATGATATAGGCCGGGCGCGGTGGCTCAAGCCTGTAATCCCAGCACTTTGGGAGGCCGAGACGGGCGGATCACGAGGTCAGGAGATCGAGACCATCCTGGCTAACACGGTGAAACCCCGTCTCTACTAAAAAATACAAAAAAAAAAACTAGCCAGGCGAGGTGGCGGGCGCCTGTAGTCCCAACTACTCGGGAGGCTGAGGCAGGAGAATGGCGTGAACCCGGGAGGCGGAGCTTGCAGTGAGCTGAGATCCAGCCACTGCACTCTAGCCTGGGCAGCAGAGCGAGACTCCGCCTCAAAAAAAAAAAAAAAAAAAAGCATGATATAGATCTAGATGTTAACAGATTCTAGATTAACTGACAAGGCCTCTATGATACCTTACTCAGTGAAAATAGCTAGACATACTGTATATACAAAATTATCATATTCATTAAAAATTGTTAAACTGTATACATCTCTGTAATAATACATAGAAGGGTCTAAATAAGAGATGTGAAAGAGTTGTCTTGGCTGCTTTTTTCTCTATGTTTTTCTATATCATTTGAATTCATGTCATGCTTTCTTGATGGAACTGATACTGCCCACAAGGGAGCAAAATTGACTCTTGAACGATGAAAAAAATCTTAAATACTATGATGGTGTGTGGTTCTTCAAAACTCAACCTTACCTAATAAAATCTTATCCCATGGCACTTAGTTTTATAAAGTGGGAAGAGGGAGGTGATCGAAAAAATAATGTCTGCAAAGATTTCTTAGGGGGATGATAATGAAAACAAGGCTGAGAAATACTATTCCACATAGAAGTGAGTTACTTTTATAACCAGAAAACAAGTTTAAATATTTCAGTGATAACCTCTGTCAGTAAGGTTATATTTATACATCCAACTTCAAATCTAGCTGATTTTCAACCCAAAGTACCACCTACACATTCCAGTAAAGAGACTATTTTAAACATAAATTCCTTGGTAAAAGCTAAAGATGGCCCTGTGTCTGGAATTGGTGGGTTCTTGGTCTCGCTGACTTCAAGAACGAAGCTACGGACCCTCGTGGTCAGTGTTACAGTTCTGAAAGATGGTGTGTCTAGACTTTGTTCCTTCTGATGTTCGGTGGTGTGTGGAGTTTCTTCCTTCTGGTGGATTCATGGTCTCACTGACTTTGGTAGTGAAGTTGCAGACCTTCACAGTGAGTGTTACAGCTCATAAAGGAGGGCACGTCTGGAGTTGTTCGTTCCTTCCGGTGGGTCCCTGGTGTCACTGACTTCAGGAGTGAAGATGCAGACCTTCACCCTGAGTGTTACAGCTCATAAAGGTGGCAAGTCCAGGGTTGTTCGTTCCTCCCGGTGGGTTTGTGGTCTCGCTGGCTTCAGGAGGAAAGCTGCAGACCTTCGTGGTGAGTGCTACAGCTCATAAATGCACCCAAAGGGTGAGCAGCAGCAAGACCTAAGCGTGGAAAGTGACCCAAGTGATTTGCCGCTGCTAGGGCCTGTGGCCTGTTTTTATTCCCTTATCTGGCCCCACCCACATCCTGCTGATAGGTCCATTTTCCAGAGGGCTGATTGGTCCATTTTGACAGAGTACTGATTGGTCCGTTTACAATCCTTTAGCTAGACACAGAGTGCTGATTGGTGCGTTTAAAATCCTTTAGCTAGACACAAAAGTTATCCAAGTCCCCACCAGATTAGCTAGACACAGAGTGTTGATTGGTGCGTTTACAAACCTTCGGTTAGACACAGAGTGCTGATTGGTGCATTTACAATTCTTTAGCTAGATAGAAAAGTTCTCCAAATCCTCACTGTCCCAGAAGCCCAGCCAGCTTAACCTCTCACTGGTACGTGCAGCTGGACCCTGTGGCACCCGGCTCGGAGGCAGCTCGTCCAGACAACCAACAGGAAAAGAGGGGAAACGAGAAAGAAACAGAGACCCGCCATCGTGGCCAACGACCCGGCGAAGAGGGAACAACCAAGAGGAAAAGAGGGGAAACGAGAAAGAAACAGCGACCCGCCATCGTGGCCAACGACCGGGCGAAGAGGGAATGTCAGTCCACGCACAGGACCCAGCCTCCAATCAAGCCCAGCAGGTGCCGGCCGCACCCAGTGTGGAGACCACCGAGCCCATGCCCACCCGGAACCCACGCCGGCCAGTCAGCGAGCGCCGCGCACAGTCCCGGCTCCCGCCCGCGCCTCTCCCTCCACACCTCCCTGCGAGCAGAGGGAGCCAGCTCCGGCCTTGGCCAACCCCAGAGAGGGGCCCCCACAGCGCAGTGGCCAGAGCGGACACCAAGGCCGAGGAGGCGCCGAGAGGGAGCAAGGGCTGCTAGCACGTTGTCACCTCTCAGCCCTACTAATGAGAAAAAGTACTCAGGGTCAGGTACTAATGATAGGTTTTATCTTATCACTTGATTAATTGAAAAAAATAAATTACTTTGATCTCTTAGCTTCTTAAGAGAATTTACTGCTATGTTCACATACATATTTCTACTGCTACACCTTTCATATATGGCCTTTTTTTCTATTTTAGCCTAGGTCAAAAATTGAATAATTAAAAGAAATATTAAATCAAAAGCCTATGAGCAAGAAATGTCATTTGCAATATAACGAATATGGCAAAATATTTATGCAACTTAATGGGTGGGGGAAAGTGGTGCCACCAATGAAAAGTAACTTATTTTACATTTTGTATTAGTTTTAGAAGAAAAAAAAAATAGGCCGGGCGCGTTGGCTCACGTCTGAAATCCTAGCACTTTGGGAGGCCGAGGTGGGATCACTTGAGGCCAGGAGTTCGAGACTAGCCTGGCCAATATGGTGGAAGCCCCTCTCTACTAAAAATACAAAAATTAGCCCAATGTGGTGGCGGGTGCCTGTAATCCCAGCTACTCGGTAGGCTGAGGCAGGAGAATCGCCTGAACCTGGGAAGTGGAGGTTGCAGTGAGCCGAGATCATGCCACTGCACTCCAGCCTGGATGACAAGAGAGAGATTCCGTCTCAAAAAAAGAAGAGGAAAAAAACAGTTCTGTGAATCCAACCCAAGAACCAGACACTCTTGCTTCACAGACAAAAGGCTACTGTCTATTGGTATAGGGTATATAGTGCAATGCCTATACAAAGCCGAGAATATACATCAATTCATTTGATTCTCACAGCCAGCCCCAAATATACCAGAGGCATATATTATTATTTCCATTTAAAATAAACTAAGGCTCAAAGTCGTTAATTTGCTTAGGATTACACAGCAAATGGAGGACATGATATTCATTTTCTTTTCTATAAAATTTACCTTCCTAAAACCATTACGTAATTATTATTTTTATACCAAGGGTCATTGAGTCAGTAAAAGGAAAAAGGAATGAAATATGAAAGAAATAAGGGAGTATAATAAATATTAAATATTATATTAATTTATATACCTAGTTTATGCAGGTTTGTTTTAAGCATATTACATATTTTCTCATTTAATCTTCATTATGACTGTATGAGAATGGGTATCATCACTGATTTATAAGAGGAAACTAGGCTTGAACAAAGGAAACATCTTGGTTATTGTCACAGAGCTGGTAATTGAACCTACATGTACCCAAATGCCACCAAGACTTCTCATTACGCTAAATCATCACAGAGATAAAGCCATGGGAGGTTAGAGAGAGCAGGGAAGAAAAGACAAGTGATAAAATAAGACAAAGCTGGAAGAAAATGAATAACACATGAGAGGCTCATATGTCCTCCCTTTTTGTTTGTTTTGCCATTATTCTTTAACCCGTACAAAATTCTAGAGGACACAGACTTCTGAATGGTAGAGTGAGAACCTTCATGAACTTACTGTCCCACAAAAGCAATAAAAATATTGGCAAAACTAAAAATCAACCATTTTGGAATTCTAATAACTAAAGCCACAGAACAAACTGAAAATTGTCTAAGAGAAACTACTGAACCTTGGTAAGACAGTGGGGTCTGTGACATTTGAGTGTGAGGTAATTCCTACCTCCCTTCCCTTCCCAGCTTAATGGCACCATGGTTGTGAAAGGCTGGCGGCCTGGCAGCCAACAGAGTAGACATATCTTTTTTAGAACCATACTAAAAGCATTATTGCCAGAGCACTATCAATATTTAAACAAAAAACCAGTTCCCTGAAAAATCTCTATTCCTTGGGTATTGTGGGTATTTGATTTGACTCAGAGTACGGAGGAAAAAAAAGCCCTATCACCAGGGTGCTACTGAAACAATAGCAATATCCTGGCAATATCATAGCTAGCTACAGCCATGGTTTTAGCTTGGCAAACAATAGTTTGGCTAGGAATTTAAAAGTAAGTCTTGGAGAACTAGATGACCCTAGAGATTTTTAAAGGCCCTGACATAATCCTGGGTTTAACAAGTATCCTATTTAAGTCCTGGGAATAGAGAAAGTCCTATTCCTTCACCAGTGGCTGACCTTGAGGCCCGGCACAAGCAGGAAGTGAAAGCGAAGGCTGTCTTATAAACCAAAAAATAAAAGAGGAGGGAATGCTTTCCAATTTATTCTATGAGGTCAATATAACCCTGAGACCAAAAAAGAGACAGAGTTATTACTGCAAAGAAAACTACAATCTCCATCCATTATTGAGTGAACAAAATGGATAACAAAAGTATGGTCATACATACAGTAAAATGTTATTCAGTTGTAAAAATAAATAAAATTCAAATACATGCTACAACATGAATAAATCTTTAAAACATTACGCTAAATGAAAGAAGTCAGACATAGAAGGACAAATAGTATATCATTTCAATTACATGAGGTAAATAGAATAAGAAAATTCATAGAAACATGGTTGGGCATGGTGGTACACACCTGTAATCCCAGCTACTTGGGAGGCTGAGGCAGGAGAACTGCTTGAACCTGGAAGGCAGAGGTTACAGTGAGTGGAGATTGCGCCACTGCACTCCAGCCTGGTGACAAAGTGAGACTGTGTCTAAAAAAGAAAAGAAAATTCAGAGAAACATAAAGTAGAATAGAGATTACCAGTGATTGGAAGGAGAGAGGAATGGGGAGTTATTTAATGGGTACAGAATGTGTTTGAAATGATGAAAAAGCTCTGGAAATGGATAGTGGTGATAGTTGCATAACATTGTGAATATACATCATACCACTGAATTGTACACTTAAACGGTTAGAATGGTAATTTTATGTTATGTATATTTTATAGCAATTTTAAAAAGTCATTGACACTAACAAAAAACGCTACAGAACAATATCTGTGATATAGACACAAAAATCCTCAATGGAATACTAGGAAATGTAACCTAGCAACATACAAAAAAAGGATTATATGCCATGACCAAGACCACCTATCAAATAAATGTAAGGTTAGTTTAACATAAAAAAGTCAATGCAATGTATTATATTAATAGAATAAAGGATAATACTTGTATGACAGCTCAACAGATGAAGAAAAAAGCATTTAACAAAATCTAACACAATGAGGCACTCAGCAAACTAGGAATGGAAAGGAATTGCTCAGCTTGAAAAAGGTTATATATAAAAACACCACAGTTATCATTGTATTTAATGAAGAAAGACTTAAAGCTTTCCCCCTAGGATCAGGAATAAGACAAGCATACCCCTTATTACCACTGCTGTTCCCGCACTTCCTTTGTTAGGTTTGCTGAGCCATGGGGCTCCCCTGTGCAGAGGATGAGGCTAGCAGACAGTCCTCACCCTGCCCAGACCCCCCTAGAAGTAACCAGGGGACTTCTGGGAACTGAAAAAGACCACAAAAGTCACCCAAGAGGAACTGAACCAGTCCTATGGCCTGGTTTTGAAAATGTAATGAAGAGAATATGAATAAAGTTATTTGCTAGTTGTGCTCCATGAGTTTTTTATTCAATGTGTGTGTCTTCAGATAAATTATATAATACTAACCTTGTAAACAGCCTCATCCTCTGTTTTACAAACTTCCAAATACTTCTCAACAAAGAGGTTGACATAGCATTGTCTTACTTCATCAGGTACTTTGGATGAGAATTCTGATGCTACTGAAGGTCTTTTCTGATAAGCCATCTTATATTTTGGCCTCTTGTTAAATATATAAGTGTTATTAGAGAAAAGAAGAAGACATGTTTCTGTTTAATATTCCTACTGAGTATATGGAAGAAGTAAAACTACCTTAGGTCAGTTATATCAAAATTAAATTGAAAAGCAATTTCAAGTATCAAGTTGAAGAGGTAGAATAAACACAAAGTATAAAATTACCTACACTCACAAAAGGGAGAAGTGAGACTGCCATGTCTGTGCTGCTACCTGCATGTACACAATGGTAGCTGATCACTCATCAAATTGTACTGCTGTTCCACAACCACATTCCTAAAACTGGGATTTGCTCCTCTGATTCAAATATAGCAAAGTGTGTAGGTTGCCATCCTTCAAATATATATCCCAATGTCTTAATGATAGCACATCATTAAGAAAAATGCTTGGACTTAAAATTTGTGAAGGACTTGAGTATACTTAATATTAAAGTGATCCCAGCTATAAACTCTTAGCATTTCTTCTGAAGGACTTATAAAAAGACCCGGAGAACTTTAAAATCAGTTAGTCTGCTTCAATCTTTGAGGAAAAATAAAGCCAAGCCAACGTGATACTTCTCAGTAATTGTTTGCATGTAGTACGAAGACCTTTTAGGGATGGAGAAAACCTTAAAACTGCCAGGTGGTTTTCTGCTACAGAATAATTGGAAAACAAGGGAGGAAAATCAGCACCACAAGTAGAATGAGAATTACTTAAAGAAGGCTACAACATCATCTCACTGATGGCATTATTTAGTAAAGAGTTGTCTCTGTCTCATATACATATACAAATACACACCCTCACTGGACACAGCTTGAAACTCTCCTTTTATAAAATGAATAGGTTTCAATTAACCATAGCTACAGATGTTTTAAGTCTAAAACAATGTCTACTACTTCCAAGGATAGGATCAACAAAACATCTAAGAATGACACAGTCACAAATTACATAATGAAAGTAACTGTATTCATTGGTAACCTAAAAAATGTGGACATTTGTCTCTATTGGGTCTGGCATTTATCCGAATTTGAAAGCTTCAGAAAAAAATATAGCCACTCTTCCAGGGACTCTATATGTAAGCAGGATATGACAAAATACAAGTCTCATGTTCATACTTAGTTTATAACGCCTACACAGAAAGAGAAGCAATACTTTTGACAGGAATGAACGATCTGGTTGGATTTGCAGTTGGGTTTTCTCTTGAAAGAACTACATCCAGATGCAGGTCCGTTGTGAGTGAATATTCTAATAAGTTTTCATGAACGAGAAAAAAAAAAGATAAATTTTAATGATATTAACCTCAGATGATTAATCATTAATTCAAAATTTCACAACACTTCCTTTACAGGTTTGAAACATGCAACCTGGAAGAAGACAACATTCAAATGCAAAAAAATCCCAATAACCAACTCCAGTATAATTCAGAAGAATGAATTTAGATAATTGATAAAGCAATGATAAAAAACTTGTAAAATAGTACTACTACTGTGTAGCATTTAGAGATAAACAAAGTATTGACTGGCAGTGGTGGCCCATGTCTGTAATCTCAGCACTTGGGAGGCCGAGGCGGGTGGATCACTTTAAGGTCAGGAGTTGAGACCAGCCTGGCTAACATGGCAAAACCCCATCTTTACTAGTAATACAAAAAAAAAAAAAAAAAATTAGCCAGGTGTGATAGCACGTGCCTGTGCCCAGCTACTCAGGAGGCTGAGGCATGAGAACGGCCTGAACCTGGGAGGCAGAGGTTGCAGTGAGCCGAGATTGCACCACTGCACTCCAGCCTGGGCCACAGAGTGAAACTGTGTCTCAAAAAACAGACGTAGACGAAATATTTAAATATCAATCATACTGTTTCATGTAAAACTGTGTCATTGACTCAACTATAATTGGTAACATGTGGATTTGTAGGAAATATTTTTTTAAATGAAGTAAAATCCCATTTCTTAAATAAGTGATTTTTTTAAAAAAAGCTTTTTTCCAAACCTTTCCTTTGGGTCTGAGAGACTGGACATGTAGATGCATTTTTCTTCTGTTCTGAAGTGGCATCAATAAAAGCCTTCCCACTCGTTATGGCAGCCTTTATCTCTACTGCTTGTGCTGGGCCCGAATGATTCCAGTGGGGCTTGTTAGCAGTGGGACTGGTACCCTGAGTGGTCTAATGATTTCTTTATTGGTTGGAGCCTATAGGGCATCAACATAAAACAAAGGAAAATGATGAAAAATTGGTAAGATTGATAATTTTGCCTTTCTTCTGTCATAGAAGCTCGTTGGGGGCCTTACAGCCAGCCACACAGTAAATGGACTACATTTGTAATGCCACATGTGATCCAATGCATGCATAGTTGGAGTATCCTCAGAAATGAGCAAATAATAAAATTGAATAACTATTGAAACATAATTTAAGAAAGTTTTCTTGAACTAAAAAATTAAACTTCATACAAGTGATACTTTGTATGTAGACAGAAATAATAGAATAGCTAATAAGACATATCTACTAAAGTTATTGGACTTCAGAATTAAAGGAAGAATCCTTTGGATAACCAGACAAAAGTATCAAGCGACTCAGAGGGTGAAATAGCAGGCAAGCATCAGACTTCTCCACAGCAACATTTGTTATAAGAGAATGGAACATGTGAAAGAATGTTTAGCTTCACTAGTAATTAAAGAAATGTAATATAAGATAAGGCAATAAAATTTTAACCAGATTTGCAGGCTTTAAAAAATTATAATGTGCATCGTAGGTAAGGGAAGAGAACTCCAAAACACTGAGGACTATAAATTGTCAAAATCCTTCTGGAACGCAATACAGCAACATGCTTTAAAAATGTTAAAATTCTTTATCTTTAGTCCAATTATTTCAACTTGTGAGAATTCTAAGGAAACAGTTATTTACAAAGCCAAAAACTATTTATATACAAGAATTATATACAACTATTTATATACAACTAATTATATACAAGGGGATAACAGGGAGTAGGAAGTAGGTGGGACTACAGGCATGTGCCATCACACCTGGTTTTTTTTTTTACATAGCACAATAAAATTAAAACTATAAACACCACAACATTTGCAGTTAAAGGAAAATAATGTTAGCCACCAAAAAACTTTATAAGCAATAAGAGGAAGATAACTAGCATTTATTAAGTACTTATATATTTAACTCTGGGGTAGGCACTCAATTTTGCTTTCATGGATAAGGAAACTGAAGCTCAGAAAAATTAAATAACTTGCCCAAGGACATCCAACTATTCTATGAAGAACTGAAATTCAGGTTTTCATTTGTGATTTGGAAGTATAAACTCTTTCTGCCATGCAGAAAGTTTTTTTTTTTTTTTTGAGACAGAGTCTCACTCTGTTGCCAGGCTGGAGTACAGTGGTGTGATCCTGGCTCACTGCAAGCTCCGCCTCCCTGGTTCAAGCGCTTCTCCTACCTCAGCCTCCCGAGTAGCTGGGATTATAGGCACGCACCACCTCGCCTAGCTAATTTTTGTGTTTTTGGTAGAGACGGGGTTTCACCACGTTGGCCAGGAGGATCTCGATCTCCTGACCTCGTGATCCACCCACCTCGGCCTCCCAAAGTGTTGGGATTACAGGCATAAGCCACCACACCCGGCCTAAATATCACTTTTTAAACACAAAAGTGTTAAAGGAATACTACTCACTGAACTGCTTTTTCAATTTATCTTTTATATGTCATAAAAGAACTTCAGCACTTATAAATTACAGAAGTTTCAAATTATTTTGAAAAACCAAATTTGATTCTTGTTATTTCAGGTAGTTATACTCTGTAAGTCACCACAAACTCAGAATTAGTGAACATTGAATCCATTGCTCCTAAAACAAAAAATATGGGGGGTTAGGTTCAGGTAAGTCTCTAGTCATATATATATATATATATATATATATATATATATATATAATTTTTTTTTGGTCAATCAATGTATCATCTTGCTTTATGTGTCATGTTTACAGACATCTCATTTAATACCCTTGTGGCCAACAGCACTAAAACTCATGCCTGAACAAAGCTTATCTAGCACATATTTTCTCTGTAAGGCACATCACATTCTTTTTATGCTTAGGAGCACTAGACAGCACTACAATGAGGGGCAATTTTCAGCACAAAATCACCAAGAAAAAGCATACAGATGCAAAAAACCTGGCACTAAACAGACTGCAAAAGGACATTTGTTTACAGTGTGTGAGCTGAAGCAAGAAGGCTGTGTCACCTTCTTCAGCCTTAACTGGGAATGTGCATGTCAGGCAATTCAAATTTTTTGCCACTTCCATTGTCTGTGAATGATCTCATAAGCACAGCAAGTCTTGATTTTAAGGTTATAAATCAATTTTACTGAGTAGGTGAATTCGCAAATTTGGAATCTGTGAATAATGAGGATCGACTTTTAAAATTTGTGGTTAAGAGGCTATACAATGATAATATACCTGCTTTTAATGAAAATGTCAGATCTGTGGGTGGGGTAGGGAAATGGACAAGAAAATGCTAACAAGCAGGAATCAATGTACTGACTGCCAGTAAACTGTGCCCCCTAGTGGACAAAAGGATAAGTAATCCTAGAATAACAAAACTGGAAATAACAAGGTATACACTTTATATAAAGTTTTGAGCTGGGTGGAGATGAGGAACTAAATAACTCACATCAAATTTGCCAGACTGTGCAATTCTCTTTTTTGGTCCAGAAGTGTTTTTGTAATATAACATATCATCCTTTTCTGAAGCCTAGTGGAAAAAAGAATTATCCAATTTCAGCATAGTAAAGGCAAATTTAGCATGTTTCTCAAAAAGCCATATGAATGTAAGCAACAAAGTAGTGGACAATTTTTTTAATAAAAATTCACAAAAAATTGAATTTGGATAGTTTTACACTTACAGATTCCTATAAAAGAATCCTCTAGTCCAGGAGCGGTGGCTCACGCCCGTAATTCCAACACTTTGGGAGGCCAAGGCAGGTGCATTACTTGAGGTCAGGAGTTCAAGACCAGCCTGGCCAACTGGGTGAAACCCTGTCTCGACTAAAAATACAAAAATTAGCTGGGTGGGGTGGTGCCCACCTATAGTCCCAGCTACTTGGGAGGCTGAGGCAGGAGAATTGCTTGAACCTGGGAGGCGGAGGTTGCAGTGAGCTGAGATTGCACCACTGCAATCCAGCATGAACGAAAGACTGAGACTCCATCTCAAAAACAAACAAACAAAGAATCCTCTAATTTAAGAAGTCAACTATAAGTTACTGTATATAGTATGATGGCCTCTGGAAACAGTCAACTCTGCCAGACACTATGGCTGGCCACTTATCAAGGCTTTTGCCTTGTCATTCCAATATATTATTGATCAAAACTATTAGAATATGTGTGTTATGTACATGTATATTGTATAGAATTTAGAACATATATAAAATATGTATTTAAGCAAAACTCTTAGATTTAAGAAAACAAGAATAAAAGAAAAAAATGCTAACGTGTTTAGCAGTCTTTTCCTTATGAGATTCACTTTCAGTGAACTCATTAGAAACTTAGACATTCTTTCATAGTGTCATCAGAATGACAGGGAGTGTCATCTTCAGTACACCCCTTATCAGACTTGATTGGATCAGAATCGAATTTGGCTAATTTGCTGTCTTCAAAAGTAATGAGGTCTTGATTATTACCCTGCATTCTTGGCACATTGTCTTTTGCAAGGTCATCTGAATAAGAAATGTGGAACTGGTGTGGTGAATACCAACATCTAGTTTCTTCTTTTTGAGTATCATAATTTGTTTTTACATGTTTTTTGCTCTTTGGGTAACTGATTACAACTTTATTTCATTGCCACTGAGAGGTGCAGAAGATGAACCTCCTTCTAAAATGCAGTCATGATTTTTTTTCATCCCCAAATTTTCCCTTCTTAGGTACTCTTAACATGATATCAATTTACATTAGTTTTAATACCTGGTGATGTTTTCATGAGCAATGTAAGTAGTTGTAATTTGTTACTATCATCATCTATTTGTGTGGTTAGTTGGCTTTTATCTTTTTTCTTCCTTTGTGCCACTAATTTTAAGGTTTTTCTCCTTCAGAGGTGTGATATGTATCCATTTATCCTTATAATGATGTTTGAAGCCTCTAAATAGTTTAGATTTCTTAGAAGTGGGTATGTCTGGAGGCACATCTATTATAAGATCATCTTCATATACTGGACGATGTTTTAATTCTTATTGGTGAAACAGAAGGCCTTTGGCTCTCCCAGGACGTGTGGCAATCTTCACTCACAGATGTTTTCAAGTGGCAGAAGTGCTGTTGATCAGCCTCATCCTGCTTTGCTTAGATGCCCCAAGTAGCTCTGCAGAATAATTGAGGAAAGGATCATATTCAAGATCAGTCTCTGGACATTTGAGGTCCATCACATACTTTCCAGGCTGTCTTTGCTCTTTGATGGTGCAATTCCCTTTTCCTCTGGGAGCAGGCTATTTTCAGGAAAATCTTGCCTCACATCTGTGTCATTCAAGGAGGCCACAGGGCTTTGAGTCAGTTCTTCAAGTGCTGAAGTTCATTTGGAGATCACTCTTCTTCAACCTCAGCCTTGACTGACTCATTTTTCTGTTAATTCTTTCCAATGTTTCCATAGTTATTTCTAGGACTGTCAGTAGAAAATAAGTTTTGTTTTATCATTACAATCATGATGAAATTCAGATTCTAGAATACCCTGGAGAAGTAGCTTTCTATCAGAAAGACATTAACCCTTCCAAATCCAGTTTTAAATACAGGAGGTAGTTTACCAAGTGATCAGTTCTAGAAGGAGAATGAGAAACCATTGGTTATCACTGTTTAAGTTTTTCAAATGTCTAGCTCATTCCCACGACTGATTAAAATACATTTACACCTTATTACTAATGTGACTATACATCAGTAGGACAAGACTTGTTTGTGCATAATTGTTTGTGTCAAACGTGACATGCTTTCTATAGAAAATATTCACATTACCAAGCAATGACAATTTGGAAACTTAGAATAACTGAATATCACTTACACAGAACCATATGTCGTCTTATCTACTGATACTTCTCCACTGTCCACAAGAAAAATGTATTTAAAGCATTAGTCTTTCCTTCCTTTAGTAAGCCTCAACATTCTAAGGTCCCTCATATCTATAGAATGCTTCAAACACAAAATAACCCCGAGCCCTTAACAACCATGAAAATCTAAGAATTGATAGACAAAACTCCAGAGTAGCTAGATCCACACTACTGAGGAAACTCAGGAGAGTGACAAGACACAGGCTTGAAGTAACAGCTGTCCACAACACCCTGGCAGCTCCTTCCCTAATTTTTACTAGGAGAAATACGACCTCTTCCCAAGATACACTTTCCTGCATCAATTACAGGATAACTTATACCTTTCTCCCTTCTCCCAAACAAGAGATTTCAGATCTGAGATGTGGTCCCAATTATATTGTTTTTTAAAATTCTGAATTTATTTTAGATTGCTTACATATGTTGTTAACACACACATGCTTCCTCTTCACACAATAAGCTTTTTCCTGGCTCAACAGTCTTTCAACTTACCATTCATTTCCTATTAAGAAATTAACGTGATTGAAATCCAAAACAATGTAGTGGAAATGTGACATTTTGATAGATGGGGAAGGAGAGGCGCACGCACAAGAATGAGAATTATCTTAGGATCCAAAGATAAAGGCCTGGATCTAGTTTCTCTTTAAATTAACTTGGAAAGGGCAGTAAACTCCAGATAAGCAGGCGGAGGAAGTGCCTTTTGGCTTCAGCTGGGTTTTACTTGGTTGCAATGATTTAGAAAGGGCTGTTAAATAGTGCTTTGGGGGCACTACTGAAAAAACATGATTATACTTTCCTTCCCTGCCACGAACAGTGTTACGTTTTTTTTGTTTTTTAACTTCACCAGACGCTAGATTTGGAGGGTTAATTTTGAAGTTTGAAGGCATGCTTACAATCTTTTCTCAGGCTAGAGCTGATTGGGAACAGCTCCTTTGATTGGTAATTATTCCTTGCCTTCACCAGAATTAACAGAGGCCTAACAGCCAGTTTTCTTCTTACCTTTTCTACCTTTCACAAGAGCACGGGAAGCTCCTTACAGTAATTCCACCTTGGGAATGAGTGATGGAGAGAGGATACCTTGCACCTGTTTCTTAACAACCAGCAAATCTGTGCACGGCAGCCTAGGCGCCTTCCTAGGATCCTGCGTTCCCAAGAAATGCCATTTACTGGTCTTCGCAAAGAGCTCATGCGCCCACCCAAGCCCCTCGCCCACCACTTCCTGAGCTGGTGACTTTGGCCCCGCCCCCATCTGAGCAGCGCGTAGGTCCACCTACCCGGGCACCGTGGAGCCCCGCGGGCCCCGCAGTTCTTTTGGTTACTGGGGAGCTGGTGCCCACTCCTCCTGAGGGATGGGAGATGCTCTTGACGCCCGCCCAAGCCAACCACCTTTCCAAATATCTCTGGGACGGCTTCCCTCTACAACCCAGGGTTTCAGGAACTGAGGGCCCACCCAAAAGGCCTGCAGAAAACACCGTCAATCAGGACCTCTGTAGCACCCTCACTGTTCGGCATGTTTAGGACACGCTTGTGGCAGGAGGGAGGAAGAAAGAGGGAATAGGGGCTAGAACTTAAGGCTGCTGATCCTGGGTGTGTGATGCTGGGAAGACTTACTCCTGGGCACTTTAGAAGGACTTGGCTGCTAGTTCTAAGGCGAGTGCTGGTGCTTCTTTCCCACCATAGCCAGTCCATAGGAGCTGATCTTCAGTTCCATTGCAGCAGGGAGGTAGGAGATCAGGACTTGTTTTTCCAGCACCAGCAAGGCTCCTGCTGATCAAAAACAGGATGTAGCAGAGAAAGCTGCCAGAAACCGAAAGAGGGCAAGGAAAGCAACCTGTTTGCTCTCACTGATCATTATTAAAGACACTCCCACCAGAGCCCTGGCAGTTCACAAATGCCATGGCAACACTTGGAAGTTCGCTTGTATGATTCCAGGAACTCCCTGCCCCTTTTCTAGAAAATTTAAAATAACCCACCCCTTAATTAGCATGCAATTAAGAGTGAGTATAAATATAGCAGCAACCCATGCTGTAGCTCCTGCTCTGGGCTCTCCATTTGCATGCTATAAGACACTTCCACCGGTGCCATGACAGTTTACAAATGCCATAGCAATGGCAGAAAGTTACTTTATATGGTTCCACAAACTCCCTGCCCCTTTTCCAGAAAGTTTTTGAACAAACTACCCCTTACTTAGCCTGTAATTATAAGTAGGTATAAATATAGCTAGCCGGCAGTCCACAAGTGCTGCTGTGCCAGGGATATCCTGCTGCCTATGGAACCGCCACTTGTGCTGTATGTTTCTCTTTAAAAACTTGCTTGCTTTCACTGTTGGCTGGCTCTTGAACCTGGCCAAGAACCCTCCCTGACTGAGCCCCCGTTTGGGGGTTCACCTGTGTCACTGTGAGTAGTTAAGGGAGAGGAAAACAAAGCAGCAAAATACACCTATGGGGATGGGGGAACAGAATTGAAAGTCCCCTTTGAGGTTTGGGGAAGAGGATGATTAGGGAGCATCAGCGAAAGGAAATAAGGAGTTTCAGAATGGGGGAGAAACTGATAGACTGAAAAGGGACTGGTTTGATGATGCCTTCCAGGGCAAGCAGGTCAGAGGTCCAGAAAACCTGTCCAGAAAATGAAGGATTAGTTATGGATGGCATAGAGGGTCAGCAGTGAGAAAACAGATAACCTCTCCCCAACCAGCACTGGTTGTGAGACCCTCTTCTCACTTTTAGAGCAGGAGGGGGCGGAAAAGAGACCACACACACCAGTACCTCCTGGCATTCATGTGCCCACTCCCCTTCCAGCCCCCTCAAAATACCTTCACTGCACTTTACAAGGCAAACTATGCCAACTGTCTGGGGATGAGTAGCCCATTTAAAAATAGTTAACATATCCCTTTTGGTCATTTTATATATTGTAGGCAGAGTAATGCTATACTTAACTTTCTGCAATGCTTTACTTTAGTACCACAGACAAGTACCACTACTATTAGCACTACTACTACTACTTTTTACATGATTGAAAAGTGGCTCTTCCAGCTCTTTCCAATCAGGAAAATTCTTGGCACCTCCTAAGGAGGGGTGGAGAGAAAACGTGGGAATAGTTGGTTATCAACCTCTCTCCAAGCCCACCTGATACTATTCTCGCGTCCCTTTCTCACCTGTGGATTCAACACAACTCCTTTCCACCTGGAGCACCTCCAGGCAACCGCAACCACCTCCCTCACTTTTCTACCATTCTGCAGATGCCTGAACTGGCAGTACAAATGCTGGCACCGATCCTTGGAGCTGTCAAAAGGGCACAGAAAATGGCAAAAGTAACAGGCAGAGGGCAGCGTGGGCTGCTGCTCCAGGCCACCGCCACTGGCTCAGAAACTGTGAGCACTGTTGGTATAGATCAGGCAAAGGTGAGCGCCTGTCCTGCTGCCTGTTCCCGCAAGGGTGGCGTCTTATATAGCCCATCACTACTCAAAGGCGGAGCTCCGTAGCTTTCCCAACCAATGGCGAGCGAGACTGCTGGAGTCTGGGGCGAAACTTCGGAGTGAAGGACTCTGACAATGGATAGTAGGGGAAGTGGCAGGTGAGAGTAAAATGTGTGTTTATTCTCGCGGGGAAGAAGGATTATAGATACCCAAGCTAAAGGAAAGGAAAACAGTTTCCCAAGAGCCAAAAGAACACCCGAGTTAAGGAACCTTATGTGTCTTGGGTACTGGACCTGTGTTGCTCCTAAAGACTTTTGTTGCTAGTCTGACTATTCACCCTCATGGATCATGGAGAGAACCTCAGACTGGAAGCACAGCACAGCAGGTGCTCTTAGGCAATTTATCTGACTTACCCGAACTTCTGTTTTTTTATCTGTAAAATAAACTCACTTTTCATAAGATAGTAGGATTTAATGTGATACAGTGTTCTAAAGCGCCTATTATAAAGTAGGCGCTTTAGAACATTGTAAATGAAAATGAAACAAAGTAAATGAAAGCTGTTGGTATGGTAAGAATTGAAGAGGGTGATGAAACATGCCCTAAGTTCTTCTCCCGTATTCATACATATCCCGAAAAGACATGATGCATGTCCCTAAACCCCTCCACTTCAAACTAATGTCTTTTTTTTTTTTCCTTTTTGAGATGTAGTTTGGCTCTCTCACCCAGGCTGCAGTACAGTGGCGCGATCTCAGCTCACTGCAACCTCCGCCTCCTGGGTTCAAGCAATTCTTTTACCTCAGCCTCCTGAGTAGCTAGGATTAGAGGCATGTGCCACTACACTCGGCTAATTTTTCTATTTTTAGTAGAGACAGGGTTTCACCATGTTAGCCAGGCTGGTCTCAACTTCCTGACCTTGTGATCCGCCCACCTGGGCCTCCCAAAGTGCTGGGATTACAGGCACGAGCCACTGCGCCCAGCCGAAACTAATTTATAAAAAGGAAACATTATCCCTATTTTTTGTCTTTGTAAATTGAAATACTTTTGGTATGGATAGCCACAAAAGTCACTAATAAACTTGAATAAGTCTTTGAAAGGCATTGCTTTTCTTTCAGTGGAACACAGTAATCCTGGACGCCTGGGGGAAGAGAGAAAGAAGGGCACTTCAGTGGTAAAGGCTTAGGGTCCATGAGTCCCCATCTAGGAAATTACCTGCTGGAATTCCCCTCTTCATCTCTCTTCTTCTGGAACACCGTGTTGTCTCAAACAATTATGGATACTTTAGAAATAGAAAAATATGGCCAGGCGCGGTGGCTTACTCCTGTAATCCCAGCACTTCAGGAGGCCAAGGCGGGCAGATCATGAGGTCAAGAGATCGAGACCATCCTGGCCAACATGATGAAGCCCTATCTCTACTGAAAATACAAAAAGTAGCCAGGTGTGGTGACATGTGCCTGTAATCCCAGTTGCTCGGGAGGCTGAGGCAGGAGAATTGCTTGAGCCCAGGAGGCAGAGGTTGCAGAGAGCCAAGATCGCGCCACTGCACTCCAACCTGGAGACAGAATGAGACTCTGTCTCAAAAGAAAAGAAAAAAGAAATGGAAAAATATCTTTTCTTTCTTACTCTTTGCCATGTGAGAGCAGCCCCTGATGACTTTTAAACAATTCAAGAAGGCTAGGAGTTCCTACCACTAATTTAGTTTCATCTCTTGATGGCACAACTGTTTTGTCAATAAAACATGAACAGGTGTGTGCTTTTTGCTTCACTGGTGGTGAGGGGGTGCACAGGTAGTGGTAAGTTCCCTGATGTTCTCAAAATGCCCCTGGGGAAGGTAAGTATCTAAATGTCCTTGTTTTAAAATGAACCAGCCTAGAGAAAATATCTTTCAAAGTCACTCTCCAGGAATGCTTTTACTTGATGAGTTTCTCACACCTTAAATTATTTTCTTGTGCATTTTCCATTAAATTTTATAACTGAGAGATAATTTTTATTGAGTCTGTCCTCCTTTTAAGACACCACAATGTCTCAGCAGAGCTTCAAACTCATGACATTAACAGAAGACATAAAGAAAGTTCTCTTGATGACAAAAGAATTAAAGTTATTTATTCATCAGTATGATTTCTTCACCAGGTTCCACCTCTTACTCAGTGCATCTCATCATCTGAGCCTGTGGAAATATCTGTCATCATCTTAGATTCTGATATTCTTGTGCCTGATCTTCTCATATCTGAAGAAGTGGTGCCCAATAATGTGCTGCTCTCTCCACTCTTGGAAAAGGATGTATCTGATACACCTTCTGATGGATGAAAGTAAGACATCGTGGCCAGCTCTGGGTTGACAGAGTATTGACTCTCACAACTTTTATAACTGAGGAAGAAAAGAACATATATCAATAATTGTTTTTAATTGTGTACATTTGTAACTTAGCTTAGACAAGCATTCAGAAATTAAAATATACGAATTTTGCCCAGTGTATTAGTTACTTAGTAACATTATATAAATGATATATAGTTTCTCTTTTTCTTTTTCTTTTCTTTCTTTCTTTTTTTTTTTTTTTTGAGACACAGTCTTGCTGTCAGCAGGCTGGAGTGCAGTGGCGCAATCTTGGCTCACTGCAACCTCCGCCTCCCAGGTTCACATGATTCTCCTGCCTCAGCCTTCCGAGTAGCGGGGACTACAGGCACGTGCCACCATGCCCAGCTACTTTTTGTATTTTTAGTAGAGACGGGGTTTCACCATGTTGGCCAGGATGGTCTTGATCTCTTCACCTCGTGATCTGCCCGCCTCGGCCTCCCAAAGTGCTGGGATTATAGGCGGGAGCCATTGCGGCCAGCCTAGTTTTTCTTTCATTGTAATTTGATTATATTTAACACTTTGAAGCATGTTTCAAATCTCTAGAATTTATAAACCAATTTACTAAAATAGTAAAAGTTGCCTTAATGAAAGTTTAATAAGAAACATGTACAATGAAATTGAATGAAGGGGAATAAATACCTAGGATCACAGTTTTAATGAGCCAGAGAAATACACCATTCATCAAAAACACCACAATGAAAAGAATGGAATTAATGATCATTATGAACATTAAGCAATTGTTAGGATTTTTGAAGGTAATCTGTTACACTGCCTGAAAAATGTTAAATAATTCCCTTAATCAGGCTTGAGTTGAATTTAATATTTTGATAAGAAAGAGCCAATGGACAGGTCTCACAGTGTAAAGGTGATAGAGACTGGCTGTTTTTTGAAAGTCTCAAGGCTTGCTTGAATACAAAACATTAGATGCTAAGCAGATGTGCTATTTAGAACAGAATATATTTGTTCCAGGGCTATATAAAAAAGAGCATATCTAGATTCTCTTTATCCTTTCCAATTGACTAAGGTTATTTCTATCTCTGGATGACTATTGGGAAAAAGTTCAAGTAGGATATTCCCTTAAAGACAGCCCAATGCTCCATCTGAATATAGTAAATGGAATCAATTTGAATGCCATGTGGATAAATTCAGAGGTCACATATTTCTAAGAATCTACTAAAGAGAGGAGGGAGAGAATGCGATGTCATGCATTTGTTGTAAAGACTGCAGAGGTCTGTAGACTTACGTCAGATGCCTCAGTTTGTACAGTGTAGCACTACAGAATGCCAGGAGGACCACAAAGAGGAGGAGGGTCATCAACGAGATTCCCAGCATTAGTTTGATCTTCAGATCCTCTAGATCTGGCTGATTTTCTCCCTGTGTAGCATTCACATCAGACTCTGAAAAGAAAGAAAATACAGTGGAAAATAGGGTGATCAGTGTGTTTTCCTGAAGGAGTAAAGATTGCAAAGCAAATACAGAGAAGCAAGCCCTCCACCATCCAGAGTACTAACTGGCCGGCCTCCCATCCCACAGGCAATGCGAAGGAGAAAGCTACTCTCTAACGCCAAACACTCTTAACTTTCCTCTTTAACCTTCACAGCAATCCTGAAGGAGCTGTCCTTAGCTCCGTTTTACAGTATCACGGAAGTTTCTGTATTTGCCCATAGCACATAGTAAGTGGCAAAATCTGGTTTCAAACCCAGATTACCAGATGTCAAAATGTATAGCAGACTTTATCTGATTTAATCTACCATGTCTGAAGAGATTATTTTCCAAAACGATTGACTTACACCGAAGGGACCAATCTTTCAGGAGGTAAAGGTACATGCTCTAGTGTTGGATCATGCACTGATTTTTCTTTTAAGCTAAAAGGGTGGGGTATAGTGAATGCTTCTTCCCTGAGGCTTAAGAGATAGTTTTGCCATTTTATTACTGAAAAGACTAAATCTACTGTACTTCACATTACAAAAATAAATAGAATCAATTCATTTAACTTTCTAAAATAAGTTAAATATAATATTATGTCTGGATCCAGAGATATCAAGAATCTTTTTTTTTTAACTAAATCTATTAATGAAATGATAGCTTTACTGCCAAATTTTATATTTGCCTGAATATATATCTCACTTAATAAACATTTAATGATGACACTATGTCGTTATTTCTCCCCTTTCCCCTAGCTAACCCCCAGCATCTGCCAACTCAAAAGTTCCAAGGGTTTTCACTATTTTCTAGGTAACGATATTTAGGTCATAAGCAATGACAAGCTTCCATGTCTATATTCTCTGATTTTTAAAAATTACAATTGTCAATGTGTGACCTTAGACCATGAAAATGTATACAGTTGTCAATCACTCTTTTAATGCTTTGAGGTCTATTATTTCAGGAATAATCAGACAAATTATGTTAAAATGGGCTGTGCTCCTGAATTGCTTTTCTGTCTCCTGAAAGGATTTTTAATAAAGATGTGTGCTCATAGTATATCTTCTTTATCTAGGTGATGGTCAGAACTAGAGAAGGGTTTGGAACTCATAATCTCTGGAAGTTACAGAAAAGCTAGTTACAAGCATGGGCAGCTTTTCTCTCTAAGCCTCAGTTTTCTTAACTGTAAAATGAAGATAATACCAACTTCATGGAGTTGCTGTGAGGACTAACATAATAATGTGCCCACAACACCTAACATGTAGTATGTGCTCAATAAACAATAAAATCAATCAAGCTCTATTAAATAGAAGAAATGGCAAAGTATTTATAAAATGAGCCAGCATTTGTCATTCCTGTTTATAACTTTTCTAAACAAAGAAGAATCACTCAATTTTCTTTTCTTTTTTTCTTTCTTTTTTCTTTTTCTGAGATGGAGTCTTGCTCTGTCGCCCAGGCTGGAGTGCAGTGGCGCAATCTTAGCTCACTGCAACCTCTGCCTCCCAGGTTCAAGCTATTTTCTTGCCTCAGCCTCCTGAGTAGCTGGAATTACAGGCAACCGCCACCATGCCTGGCTAATTTTTTTGTATTTTTAATAGAAACGGGGTTTCACCATGTTGGTCAGGCTTGTCTCGAACGCCTGACTTCAGGTGATCCGCCTGCCTCAGCCTCCCAAAGTGCTGGGATTACAGCGTCTAGTCAAGTCACTCAATTTTCTTGAAGTACCACAAGGCAAATGGCCACAACTATCAATCCAGCGCACAAATGAGGTGACAGGTCTTAGATATGTCATCATCCTATTTTTCAACCAATTATTTGTAGGAGAGAGGTTTTCTGGGGGAAATTAATGTGTTTTTTTCATGAAGTTTTCCATTCAAATCAGGAGTTTATTTTACTTCTATTAATATAATTAAGCCATTAATGAAAACCGTATCCAGCAGCAGGGGCTCACATTCATTGCTGGTGAGAATTCCAAAAATACTTTGGAAGATAGTCTGGTAGTTTCTTACAAAAATAACCACTCTCATCTTCCCACCTTGCCCTTCCAAAGTGCTAGGATTATAGGCAAGCCACTGCACCTGAACATAGTCTTACTATATGATCCATAAATCATATTCATAGGTGTTTACCAAAATGAGTCGAAAACATATGTCCACACAAAACCCCGCACACAAGTGTTTACAGCAGCTTTTTTCATAATTGCCGAAAATTGGAAGCAACCAAGATGTCCTTCAGTAGATGAATGAAGTAGGGTACATTCATACAATGGAATATCAGTGATAAAAATAAATGAGCTCTCAAGCCACAAGAAAACACAGAGGAATCTTAAATGCATATTGCAAAGTGAAAGAAGCTAGTCTGTAAAGGTTACATACTGTATGACTCCAACTATATGACATTCTAGAAAAGGCAAAACTATAGAGATAGTAAAAAGATCAGTGGTTGTCAGGAGTTCGTGGGGAGAGAGGAACAAAGGGATGAATTGATGGGGGCAGAGGAGATTTTAGGGCAGTGAAACTTTTGTATGATACTGGGATGGTAGACACGTGATATTTTGCATTTGTCAAAACCCAAAGAACTGTATAATACAAAGAGTGAATCCTAATGTAAACTATGGACTTCAATTAATAATGAATCACTATTGGTTCATAAATTGTAACAAATGTACCACATCATGCAAGACGTAGGGGAAACTGAGGAGGGTTGAATATGGAAATTCTGTACTTTCTGCCAAATTTTTCTTTAAACCCAAAACTGCTCTAAAAATAAAGTCTGTTTTTAAAAAAGACTGCATTCTACATATTATTCACTCACCTCCTCCATTTGGTTTCAGGGATAAATGTTACAAAACAGGAAGGTGGTAATGGTCATCTGCAAAGTATAACTAAAAAAGAATGCTTAGGAACTATAACTCTCCTAAACAGTAAATGTCCTCTCTGAGATGTTAGTCACCATGATACCGCCTTTCATACACCAAAAACAGTATCATCATAAAGACACTAAGATGTGTAAGAGTATTTATGTGTCTATTAATTGAAGTACTTTGGTTTGTTTGTTGAGACAGGGTCTCACTCTGTCACCCAGGCTGGAGTACAATGGCATGCCACCATGTCCGGCTAATTTTTGCATTTTTTGTAGAGAAAAGGTTTTTGTCATGTTGCCCAGGCTGGTCTCCAACTCCTGGACTCAAGTGATCCACCTGCCTCAGCCTCCCAAAGTGCTGGGATTATAGGCATTAGCCACTGCACCCAGTCAATTGAAATATTTTGTTCTTACCTGGAATTGGGTGAAATAATTGATCTTTATCATCCATGACCACTGTTGTTCCATTTATAGCTGTTAAAACAATAAATTGGTGTTATGGTAAACAACATTCACTTACTAAAATTATTGATGGTGTATGTATGTGTGTATAATATGTACAGTGTGCTCTCATTATTCATGGCAGTTATGTTCTATAAAGTCCTATAAACACTGTATTAGCAAATACTGAACTGTTCCTCCCAGGGTAAATACAGGGTTAGATTCCTGCAAGTCTGGTCACAGCATTTTCATCAACTGATCAATAAATAACCTTGTTTTATGTGTGTTTCTGTTTAAAGATACTTCACTTAATATATATTGTTGATTCATTAACACTGAACTCATAGAAAACAGCACTATAACACTTGCCTGAACGAAGCTTCTCTAACACATATTAGCTCCATAAGGAACATCACAGCCTTCTTGCACTTAGGAACACTAACCAGCAATTTAACACTACATTTGGGGGCCATTTTAAATAGCAAAATCATAAACAAAAAAGCACAAAAAATGCAAAAAATGTGGCACTAAGTGGGGTGCAAAAATGACACTTATTTACAGAACGAGAGCTGAATAAAGAAGGCAGAATATTGCCTTGTTCTATTTCAGCTGGGAATGTGTGTGTCAGACAATTAAAAATTTTCAAAGCTCTGCCAATGTCCATAAATGACTGTGAAGGTTTTGCAACTACTGATTTTGGGATGACAAAGAAATATTAATGAGTAGGTGATACAGAATGCAAACACAGAATATGGAAAAATGATCAACTGAATATGGTATATATTTCACATATACAATGCATATATTTCTGTGTGATACATGCATTACCTTTATACATGGGTACATCCATATATGCACATGCATTTATACACACATGCATAGAAATACTATGTACATCATGCTATACATGCATGCTTATATATTTATGATACACACTTTTATGCATGCATATATTTTGATATATACTTTGCATTTATACATGCATCTCTGTGTGCTTTTGCATGCACTGCTCCAAACACAAAGATGAATATTGAGCAAGAATCTTACTGAAAAATTTTAATCATAAATAAATTGAATAACTAACATTTGTAAGAGAATAAAACTTTTGTAAAGAGTGGGCAATCAGAAAATGTGTGACACTTTATCACCTTTCTAGGTTTGTTTTGAATTTTGCTATTATGAGGGACAACAAAATGTTGACTTATCAACTCAGTATTAGAGGTATTTAGACTGATCTTAGCTCTAAGTAAGATTTTAGAAAACCAAAACATTCCCCGAGCTACCTAGCTGTATGACTTTACCTTTAGCTAACATTGTCCAAAATGCAGGCAGGTTTGGGGTTGATCCTGTTAAAGCAAAACAGAACACAACAACAACAACAACAAAAAAACACAACAGGATAACAAAATAATTTAGTTTGAGTAACAGTCATTTGTTTGTTAGTCATTTAGCAGTTAAACTTTGAGCTCCTACAGTGTGTCAGACCCTGGGGTTGGCACTAACTTATACACAAGTAAACAAGTCTCAGACATTACAGTCAAGGAACCCACCTTAATTTTGGATGCAGACAAGAATCATTGCTGTTTATGTAGCAGGATAATCAAGGCTTTAGTAGAAATGCACAGGTGGTATGCACAGGGTTTAATTCAACTTGTTAAGGCCAGAAACCCTTCAAAAGGGAGATGATGTTCCCATATAAGCTTAGAGAACTAGCAATTGTTCACCAGGCAAACAAGGTGAGAGCGAGCTCATTCCAGCCGTGAGCAAACGCGCACTCATAAGCAGGCTCAGTAAGCTCTGGGAGCTTCAGGTAAGTCTGGAGTGAAGGGTGTGGATGGGGAATGTAACCAGAGTTGAGAGTGGAACATTTTCACAGTGGCCAGATTGTTTTGGAATTGAATGCTTGGTTAAGGAGTTAAAACTTGACCCCAAACTTAGTAGTAAGTTCCTAGGGACGTTTAAGAAGGGGAATGCCAGGATGATCAGGTTTTCATTTTTAAACATATCAAAAAAGATTTTTTTCAGTAGTGTTAAAAATGCAAACTCAGAATAATTACATTAGAAACATACTTGGATTGCATGAACTGGAGAAAATAGGGTTTCATGTAACGACACAAAAGTATCCATTCTCTTCAATTAGACCACTCATTCAAGACCTTAGAGGAGAGCCATCCTGGGTTGTTATGGCTCCACAAATATTTTATAAGGAACAGTATTCTTGAGAGGGAAGTAAAATGGTCATTTTGATTTTGCAGCCTCCCACTCCCAACCCCCAACCTCAAATAATCTTAGGAAACACTAACAATTGATCCTAACCAGAGATAAGTTTATTCCTCAAGCAGGCAGAATATTTTTCATTATTAGCAAAATGAATTATATTTCAAATACATTCGATATATACTTATATTTATAAATATATGCTAATTTGTGAATACGTATTTAATATAGACACAAATGTGATACAATTTTATTAAAATAAAATTCTATTTCTACAAACGCTCATTTCCCATCCCTTGTCAGGTATACCTGAAGACTGACTCTTAGACATTCACCATTTAAAAGATTTTAGTGACTTTAAAAGGTAGCAGTGTAAATTCTTTAAGCATCCTATGACTTTATGTAATGCTCAGAGTAGTGAAACTTAAATTTTTAAGTCACATAATGATATGCTCCAGGTATGAATACAGTGTAGTAATTTAAATACTTGGAATATTTTTATGAGAGGGTTCGTTAGTAGTTGTTTCTTCTTCACTGGCGGATTTTTCATATGTAGTTGCATTGACAATTTTATCTAGGAAAAGGGAAAAAGAATGATTGGCATGTAAAAATACTGACTAAACATCTGAGATTAGATATTTTTTAAGCTAAAAATGGAACAAAGAAAAGGAGAGAGAAGAACAAAGAAAAAGGAAGAGAAAGACATTAACATTTTCCTGAAATAAATTAAAGGAGAAAGAAGAAGGTATTGAAGAATAAAGTTTTTGTGATCATGGGGTGCCTGAGGTGGGATTAACACGACTATAATTTGTGAAAGAGAGGAAAAGGAACATGTGGCCACAGGCTTTCTTTAGAGGTAAAGAAGATCTCTTGGAGAAGATAATTGGCTCCAGATGGTTCCCTGCACGGGCCGCGAAATGATCTTCTTTGTCCAGAGCAGCATGGCTGCTGTTCAGTGTAACGACGCAAAAAAGGGAGGCTGAATATTAAGTATGCTTGTAAATTGGAAACAGACATTTGGATATAAAGATTTCAGACTACAAATCAAGGGTTTTCAGGTCTAATTTAGTATATATCTCAGTCTGTAATAGGTCCCTCTGGAGGTATGTCACTAAGGGAGTGTTTGGTAACAACTGTGACTAGAGGACCCTTTCTTCAAGTCGATGGCCATTTCAGTTAACTGTTTAATACAGGAGTCAATAAAGTTCCATACGGAGTGCAGGGCACCCATTATAGGAGGACTTCTACAGAGGGGCAGAAAAAATTCACACTGAGCCAGCCCACAAACCCATCACAGGTGTCTTGCTGACAAGGAAGGTTGGGAGAGGGAATCAGTTACTGGAGTTGATAGTGATTCAAGCAGCACTCGAAAAACTAGTAAGTCATCCTTAAATTCTGCTTTGCAACCCTTATCCTCTGGAGAAAAGCATCTAGATTGCCTCAGTTTACCCCCCTTGCCTTCAGAGTTTTAGGGACTATACTTAAGCAAGCAACCCTTAGTCAAAGGTATCCTCAGATCTCCATCTTCCTGAGAGCTTGCTCCCCTAGAACATCCCCACCATGCCAGCAGGTCTCCTTCTGTCACAGCCCCATTTAAAATGGCAGGAATGTCTTATTCCCATCCCACTTTCCCTGACAATCCTCTGGGAGCCAGAATTGTGGAAATAAAAGTGAGAGTTTTGCAGTCTCTTCCTTGGGTCCTGCGGTCTGTACTCAGTAACTCATATCCTAAGGGAATTTGAGGTACCTGGTCCACTTAAGAGCTGCGTCTCCATGTCTTGTCCCAGACAACTCAAGATATTGTTTGTTGTGCATAAGCAAGATTCCCATGAGTGATTTACTGAGTTAATATACACCCTTGAAATGTCACTGTCTCATTTAAATCCCAAGGTTTGAAATTGCTCAAAATATTTCATTATTATCAAGTAGCTTTGTTAATAATTAGGCATTCCTGAGTTTCACATTTCTCAATATTGACACTGCCGTAGCTAGAAACATTCTCTCTTCCCCATTTAAAGCTGAAGATAAAACCCAGAAAGGCGTAAAAATGTGGGTTTAAGAAAGATGTAAATTTTCCTAGAATCAAAAATTTAGTTATTATTTAATTTTTCTTTCCACATAAACCAAATGTATGAAGTTTAGAAATGCAAGAACCTCCCCGGATTCTGAAATGATCAGTGTAATGGAGGTGGAGCCTCAAGTGTATTTGTGTGGGAGGAAGTGTGAGAAAAGCAGAGAGGATGGCCAAGAGCTAAGCTGGATCCTAGTCATAGAATCAACTTTAGAGGGAAAATGTCAGTCTTATTTAGGAATGAAGACTTTTTTTTCTCCCCAGCAGTCTCTATTGCTGTTTTGAAATCTCTTTAATGGCTTTTACATGTGCAATGGTGCCTTTCACTACTTACAGTTTTTTAGAGAAAAATTCAGGTCAGTTGTGGCTCTCACAGTTATTTCAGACTCAGTGCCATTTGGATTTTGTGTTGTTAACACATCTAAAAACAAAAGCAAAAGTCTTTAGCAACTAGCTAAGTCACTTTTTTCCCTTACCTTTTTCTTCCTCTGAGTTTTTTTTCTTAAAACATATGCACTAATAAAAAAATAAAAAAATTACAGTCATTTTTTTTCATCTATAAAATAAGAAAGAGGGGCAAGGGTCAAATCTAAAACTAATTGAAAAAAGTCAAACTAGTATCTTTATGTCAAATGACCCCTTCCAAGAAGCAATTATTGGCGAAATTCGTCGAAAAAAAAATGTAAGCCCATAACAGGTGCTGAAGTAGATTTGTAGATGTGCAATGTTATCAATGTTAGTATTGACATTATCAAAAAACCAAGTAAGAAGCATTTACCTGCCCTTGAACCTTCTGTTAGATTATGGAATGAACACTTCAGCTTAAAAGCGTATTGTTTGATAACAATTAAGCTCCCTCACATATACTCAAATCTACACATACACATAAAGAATGCTGCTCTTAAGACTCATCAGTGGAGTTGGATGCAATTCAAAACTGATGTACATATTCCCCCAACCAAAGGATCAAAGCGAATTGGATCAAGACAACAGACTGAACATGCACATGTGTCTCCTTTCTCCAAAATTTCATAAGGTGACACAAAATTCTATACACACACGAATGTATGTGCGTGTATTTAATATGTACAGATGTATTCATTTCTCTCTTTGTGAGAACAGAGAAATTCACCCAAGCGTGTATATGAGAAGAATGTACATGGGAAAAACTGCACATAGACTAAATGTTCTCTAACAAGATAACAGATAAATTATGGACAACACACATAAAAATGGTGCCACTAATATTTCATCATTTTTGAGCAATTCCTGAGACAGAGCTATGGAAAAAATAAAAGGAAGTCACAACCCAACACTCATGCCATGAGTTACGAAAGTATAAAAGTTGAAACACTGGTATTTTTCTAGGAACAGACAGTTAAAAAAAACAAGTATAACAATTGGCCTAATTTCCTGTTAGAGTTTTGATTATATTAAATGTTTCACATTAGTAGGGAATTGGTGTTAGACACTTGGCTATCATCCTTGAAAAATATAATGCTTTATCCCTGCTTTATGCCATACACAAAAATAATTGGATTTAAAGCTCAAGTTAAAAACATAAAACTACTTTTAAAAATCAAGAAAACAATATTTTGGACTGGATAAGACCTGTTAAGGCAAGATGCAAAATGCAGAGATTATAAAGAAATGAATAAACAGAATTGATATTATAAAACTTGAAATCTTCTCAGTAATTAAAGATACTTAAACAGGCTTGGCCAGGTGTAGTGGCTCGCACCTATAATCCTAGCACTTTGGGAGGGTGAGGCAGGTGGATCGCTTGAACCCAGGAGTTTGAGATCAGCCTGGGCAATATGATGAAACACCGTTTCTACATAAAAATACAAAAATTAGTCTGGTGTGATGGCATGTGCCTGTAGTCCCAGCTACTCGGGAGGACTGCTTGAACTCTGGGAGGTCAAGGCTGCAGAGAGCCATGGTCGTGCCACTGCACTCCAGCCTGGGTGACAGAGCAAGACCCTGTTTCAAAAAATGAGTAAGATGCAATAAAATAAAATAAGGCTTACAGATAAGCAACATCCTGGCAGAAAATATTTATTATTTTTACCATAAAAAGGATTAATATATTCTACATAAAAAGAGCCCTTGAAAAGAAATGAAAATTCAACGTAATGGAAAAATGGGCAAGGGTATGAACAGGCAAGTCACAGAAGTAGAAAAAAAATACCTAACAAATGCAGGGGGAAGTGATGGAATTTTAAAAAGGCGACTTAAGTCAAACCAGAATAATCAACTTTTGCATATACATTTCTATTCACTTTAAAGACTTACATTGCTTTATATCTTTATAATAATTGCCATTTTTCTCATTAGCAGGAGCATAATTGTGAGGATGATCTTCATGCTTTTCTTCCTGTTTATTAACATCTTCATTTAAAGGCATCACATTAGGCAATGCTAAAAAAAAAAGTATTACACACCATAGATCACAAATATGTTGATTTCTTTTACTGCTTTCTTTTTCTAACTGCATTTTTTTCACAAAGGATTAGAGGCAGAGATTTAAAATCTAAAGCATACCATATCTCCAACAATAAAGTTTATATCATCCTGTAGAAAATTGTCACGTAACAATTTTTCATAATTATGAGTCATCCTTCTTACCTACTATTTTTATAAAAGTTTTAAATACTCTCTCACCTTCAATAGTAGGCTTCAAAGTGCCACCTTTCAAGGAAAAAACTCCAGGTATAAAAATAAACAATATAAAATTCATTGGGAAATTGAAGTGATTTATCCAGTAACCTAGTGCGTCTTTCCAGAGCCTCCTTTCTGTGGCCCAGCAGGTCCTGTGTCTAACTAGGACATTATGACGTCACTGTCAGAGGGGCATCAGAATGCCGGTGGGGGTGGGGTTCCCAACAGCTTTGTGACTCAGTCTGAAGACTGCTTTATCTCAGGTACTATAATGGTTTTTAGTTTTTTTAAAATAAACCATTACAAGATTTTCTTTGAAAGTTAATAAATGTGTTTTCATAAAAGAATGTTAATTACTCAGTTCTGGATTTTAAAGAACCATTTGTAGAGCACTTGATTCTGTGGCTAATCAGGGCGCCACTTGTAACGCGCGCACGGACCTAGGGGACTGAACACAGTGGGGCAAATGCAGGAATAAAAGACAAAGACAAAAGAGTATATTTGGAAGCACCCTGCCTCTAGTGGACAAGGGCCCTGAGCTTTACACAGCCCTCTGTATTTATTAGGCAAAAGAGATAGTGAGAAGGAGGGTGGAAGAAGGGGTCAGCTGCTCGGTCCAAAGTAGGCTTGTAAGACTGCATTCTCTAGATGTCGCAGTAGATAACCTCGGGCCAGAGAGTAATTGCCTCCAGCAAACCTTCTGTGGGCAGGAGCAGTCGTGAGTTTGCCCATATTCTGCATTCATAAAAAACAGTTTGCTGTTTGATCATATAGTCTGCAGTGGAATTCTGAGTTGGTCATGTCCCACGGGCCTTTGGCTCCCTGCAACCATTAATATTGTTAATAATAAAATGAGAACAGATCTGTTTCTCAAAGCATTGCAATATGATGTGTTTTATTGGATAAATGCAACAAAAATATCTTTTAAAAACTAGTCAGAGGCTGGACGCAGTGGCTCACACCTGTAATCCCAGCACTTTGGGAGCCTTAGGTGGGCAGATCATTTGAGGTCAGGAGTTCAAGACCACCCTGGGCAACATGGTGAAACCTCATCTCTACTAAAAATACAAAAGTTAGCCAGGCATGGTGGCCCACGCACTTGAACATGGGAGGCAGAGGTTGCAGCGAGCTGAGATTGCACCACTGCACTCCAGCCTGGGTGAAGAAGTGAGTCTCTGTCTCCAACAAAACAAAACAAAACAAAACAGAAAGCAAAACAAACAAAAACAACAACTAGTTGGAAAAACCAAGTTCTGATGCCAAATGCCCGACAAGTCTACAAGTTCTGGTTAATGGATTATCTTAACTATAATTCTTTAGAAAAGTTCTCTAAAACTATCATTTTTAGATTTTAAGACCTATATTATATAAATAATAAGTTTCACAGCCAGTACTATTTAAGACTCATTTATTGGGTTGAACTTGTTTACTTTATATATTTATATATATAATTTTTCCTCATGTCTAAAAGAATTAGATGTGGTGAGGTTTTCATATACCCATATTTTTTTCAAGAGGCAGAGTAGGTCATATAAGTAGTATAGGGAATGAAGTTGAAGACATACACATACTAAGAAACGAGACAATTTTTTTTTTTTGAGACAAAGTCTCACTCTGTCACCCAGGCTGGGGTGCAGAGGTATAATGTCAACTCACTGCAACCTCCGCTTCCAGGGTTGAAGCAATTCTTGTGCCTCAGCTTCCCGAGTAGCTAGGATTACAGGCGTCCACCAACATGCCCAGCTAATTGTATTTTTAATAGAGATGGGGTTTTACCATGTTGGCCACGGTAGTCTCAAACTCTTGACCTCAGGTGATCTGCCTGCCTCAGCCTCCCAAAGTGCTGGGATCACAGGCGTGAGCCACTGCATCCATAAATAACACAATTTTATAAAATGGCCTAAAACATATTTTCAAAGAATGCTAAGAATGTTAATTGATTGAGTCATCCCAGTCTTCAAGATAATTCATTAAATAGAAATAAATTCCACAAGGTATAAATTAGTTGTCACAGTCCATTAATATAAACCGAAAAACTGTGCCTCAAAAATTAATTTGAGTATTATTTTCCTTAAATCTGAGTAGTAAGTTTACGTAGTACACAAAATACAGTAAGTGATTAGCTACATCATTCAGAAGAATTGCCCTGCTGAGCCCTGCCTGAATTCATGACCCACAAAAGCATGAGATATGTTAAAGTGGGTGTTGCTTTAAGTCACCAAGTTTCAGCATACTTTGCTATGCAGCAATAAATAGCTAGAACACTTTGGAAACTTACATTCAAACAAATCACCTTCTGGCACATCCTTCCATCCTGGCAGCTCTCTACTCTGGATACACCTGACATCCTTGTTCTTCAATCCCTTAGAAATCTCACATTCCCTGACTTCTTCACTCACTCTCCATCCAGCAGCCCCCATCTCTCTTTACTTTTTTTAATATCCAACTCAGATTCGATGAGTATTATTCTAATTAAGAACTCATTATGGCCGGGCGCAGTGGCTCACACCTGTAATCCCAGCACTTTGGGAGGCCAAGGCGGGCAGATCACGAGGTCAGGAGATCGAGACCATCCTGGCTAACACAGTGAAACTTCGTCTCTACTAAAAATACAAAAAAAAAAAAAAATTAGCTGGGCATAGTGGTGGGCACCTGTAGTCCCAGCTACTTGGGAGGCTGAGGCAGGAGAATGGCATGAGCCCAGAAGGTGGAGCTTTCAGTAAGCCGAGATGGCGCCACTGCACTCCAACGTGGGCAACAGAGCGAGACCCCGTCTCAAAAAAAAAAAAAAAAAAAGCAAAAAAACAAAAAAACAAAAAAACTCATTATGTAGTTCTAGGGACGGAGCAGCTAATTGTTCCTCTAGAGATATTTAGACAGAAACACAGACTGTGGCTTGCACACAAACAATCTCTATTGCTGCCTGTCTTCCTCCTGAGACCACCCAATTGGAGAGAAAAGGAAGGATCCTGAGCCAAAGAAGAGACTTACTGGTTCCGGTTTATCTGTATTCTAAGCAGGTGTGGAGAAGTCTCATTGCCTGAAGAAAAGAGAGTCATTTCTCCTCTACTGGGGGAGCTGCAGGAGTTACCAAGTCACCTCGGGGGCAGCGGCAATGGCACAGGCTGGGCGTGTGTCTCTCCCTGCCCTCCCTCTTACGGGGCTGGCTGACTCATTGCCGGGTCAGGCGACAGGGGCTGGGATGCAGGATCACACCGAGAATGACCAGGCATTTAAGGGTTGGACTACACAAGCAAATCAAGTGCTTCCAGGCACTCAGAATGCCCCAGGGAGAAAACAACAGCAACAACAACAAACAACAAAAATAGTTCCCTGTTCCTTAAACAGCAAATACCTATTTCAAACAACTGTATTACAACCAAATAGCGTCAGCCAGTGTTCTCTCTAAGACACAGAAGCTTTAGGGGAACCTAAAGGACTTTTATTTTAGTTTTACTTTTTCTACTTTTTAGATGTTCAAATGTTTTCTTCTATGGGATAAGGGTGGTAATAGACATTTGCATCTATAAATCACTCTTTGTTAATTTTAAACTTTCTAGCCCACAGAATTAAAAAATCTAGAAGCCCATGAAAGGAAGGACTGTTGGTCATTTTCTTTTTTCTTTTCTTTTTTTGAAACAGAGACTCACTCTGTCACCCAAGCTAAAGTGCAGTGGCGTGATCTTGGCTCATTGCAACCTCTGCCTCCCCGGTTCAAGCAATTTTCCTGCCTTAGCCTCCCCAGTAGCTGGGATTACAGATGCCCACCACCATGCACAGCTAATTTTTTTATTTTTACAATGGTGTTTCACCACGTTAGCCAGCTGAACTCGAATTCCTAACCTGAGGTGATCCGCCTGCCTCAGCCTCCCGAAGTGCTGGGGTAACAGGAGTGAATCACCATGCCTGGCCCTGTTGGTCATTTTCCATAACCTATGGAAAGCCTGACTTGGGTCTCTCTGGAGGGAGGAGTTTAGGTTATTCAGGTGGGGATGGGCTGCCATTGAAGGATTCCGAGGAAGCACGGGCAAGGAAAAGTGTCATCACCAGGTCTTGGATTTAGAAAGAGCAGTCTGGTTTCAGTTTGTGAAAACTAGAAGGTGAGAGAAGGAGCCTGGAGATTTGTAGAGTAATGGGCAGGAGGTAAAGGAGAGGCCATGAAAATAAATGCAGAGATCATGAAAATGCAGAAATGGAGACTGTTTGGCTTTGGTGCTAATTTTCTAAAAATAATTTGGACAAATCTTTCTTCTCAAATGCTGGGGCTAATCAGCTATTTTGTCTTTCCAGAATCTCATTAAAAGAGGGAGTCTGCCTTTCAGGACAATCTTTCTATGAAAGGTAGAGACAAAAAAAAAAAAAAGGGGGTGCAATTTATTTTATACTTTTTCTAAATAAAAGGCTTTTTCTTCTTCTGTCAGCCAGACTCGTCTGTTTTGGCGAGCTTTCCATTGGCAATTGTTGCTTTCTCCAGTCTGTATTCACTGATTGGCTGCATTTGAACTTTTGTAATTATCAGGTGTCTTCTTTGTGTCAATAGATCCCTGCATCTGGTCCTAATGCAAATCACATCTCTGTAATTACCAGACATGATGGGTATAAGAATGGATGCTGGAGATTTGCACATAAATGGGCAAAATTATTCTTTTCCAAACGTTTCTAAACCTAGAGATGAGATCAAGTACAGACATATTATGCCTCTACTCTACCTGGCTCTGCGCCCTTTTCTGGCTCTTCCCTCATCTGCATATACATACGCTTCCTCTCTCAACTTTCCAGTCCCCCAGGCTGGAAGATAAAGTATTATAGGTGACTTTTCTTAATCCCTTGCTTCTTACTCCACAGCTAATCAGGTGGCTTCCCTTCTTTGAGACATGCTTATATCCACTGCTTCCTTTTCATTACTACTTCTATCAGAGTTAGGTCATTATCTTCTCAGGACACGAAGATTATACTATTCTCCTTTCTAGCCCATGTGGTGAAGTTGAGAAGCATGCATTCTAAAGAAAAATAAAATGCAGCTTGATTACAAACATCATTACTTTCTAGTTATACATGACCATGGCATGATAGTTTAACTTCTCTGATCTTCAGTTTCCTTATCTGTAAAATATGAAATGATAACAACTAGCTCTTTAAAAGTCTGTTTACCCCTGGAAAAATACCTGTGATGCTTCCTTGAGTAATGAAGCTTAATTTAAGAGGACATTTTTATGGGCTGGTAATTGAAGTGATGCTGTAAAGTATATATTGGCAGGTGTCTTAGATTGGGCTCCTCTAGAAGCTGATTCCAAAACTAGGATTTGAGAACCAGTGATTGATTAAGGAAGTGCTGCTACAGGAAGTAAGCAAGGCAGTAGAAGAAGCAGGACAGGGAAAGAGGACACCAAGCAGGAGAGCAGTCTTAGGCAAGGTCTCACAAAGGGGAACTTTAACTTGATCCTTCAAGAAAATGTTGGAGGGAAAGTCATGCCCTGGAATCGCCCCAGCCCAAAGTAAGGGAGCTGAGTCTGTCATCCCATGTTGATGTCAGACAGTGGTTAAGGGCTACCCAGAGGAGTTAAATTTCCAGGTTCTTCTGGGTCTTTCTGTGTGCTATGGGAATCCGAGGGCAGTTCTCTAAGAAATAGGTCTATGTGCTAGCTTTGGAAGTTAGACTGATGATAGGCGTACCTAAAAATGACAAAGACAGGTATGGGGAGATGTGGGAAGATGCTGACATTATCCACTACAGCTCACCCCTTGTGTGGCTCAGATTCATCAGATCCACTTGTATCCTGTCACAGATTCTTCAAGATGAATGATGGTTGGTAACAACTTCTGGGGAAAAACTTCTAAGAGGGTTATGGGAGAACTACAATTCTCACTGCCGTGGCAGTCCAGAGGCCATAATGAGCATTTATCATCCGTGTCCCCTACAATTGGTTCTAGAAGGTAACTTCTGATGGTTTAGTCTGCTCCCCTGGGGTCTTAGTTTCTATGACTTAGTCAGGCTGCAGTTGTTGTAATTGCTCATGTATAGTTAACATGGAGTTCTGACCAGACTCCTCTCTGCCCCTCTTATGTAGCAGCAACCCTAGCTCCTCAGGATGGTTGGGGTCAATTACCTCTGCCAGTAGGGTAACTCTTTTTACCTGCTGGTCTATTAGCATGAAGAGCCCTAAATGACCAGGCAGCATCAATAGCTTTAGGGTTAGCGGGATTCTTCCTGTGTTCTGACAGAAATGTCTCCTCCCTGAGAACCAGGGCTTCCATACTCACAAACCATAAAGTTGTGGAACATAGTTTTCCAAGCATCTAGTAACCGTCCCAGCAGTATATTAAGACATTAAATCTTATGTCCTGAGAATGTGCCCCGACAAATCTACTATCTTATCCAGCCCTATATTCTATCTCCCTTGGTCCAGCACCAGCTCAAGATATATTCTCAAGCATGTTCTCCAATTTTTGTTGCTCTTTCTTAGCTGAATGGATCATTCCTTCCATATCAGGACCAGTACTTTCATAATCAGGCCATGTTGAGACTTGACCTGAGTTATTAATCTAGTAGCCAAGGGAAGAGGTGACAGCAAATCTAAAGAAATCAAGTATCATCTCGCAGGGCATAAAGCCACCTCAGCGGAGACTCTGCATAGTCTTCAGGAAAGGGGGGAGGTGCTATCTTTTGGTAAAGAGGCAGTGGATACTTCTACAAGGGGGCAGTTGAACACATCCACCTAGTTATCCTTATTCCACCTTTCATGATCTACTTCTTCCTTATCAGGGCCTTGATTTTGGTATAAGAGACTTGCCAAGGTTGTAGATTCAGCCTTCTCTGAAGTTTTGCTGACAATCTAGTCCTGGGTCTATTCTCTAACTACAACAGATGCAGGTCCCTCTTCATGCTGCCATGAAGTTTTTGACCTTCAGGTTGGGACTTAAATTGATAACTGGCTGAGCAGGACCTGTCATTTTCCCCTTAATGCAACACTCAGCAACTACCAACCGATCCCTGGGTCTTCATACTCACCTTCTCCCCTAAGTCTCTCACAAGCACCAGTGCATCCCTTCTGCCTGCAACTTTTCCAGTTGACCAGGTGAAGTCCTAACAATGGTAATGCCACAGTGTCCTGGAGATTATCTCCATAACTCTGAGGCTCGTGCGCATCATGTCCCAGAGGTCCCTTATAGGACTGTGCTCCTGTTGTCCACAGCAGAGAATGCCCCTTCATTGGCTCCTTCCACTCTCACTTCCCCCTTTGCCTCTTGGTGCTTTGAGGGATCATCTCCCAGGAATAACGTCAGTGGATAAAGTCAGTGCCCTGTCTAGATCCCTTTCTACCACTTTGGGGCATCTCCCTGTCTCTTCCAGTCTGACCCATTGTGGAGGCTGAAGCAACTCCATCTTGGAAACTAATCTGCCACGTTGGCTTCTGATTGACCAGCATTCTGGGAAGGCCTCCGAAATTTCTAGTTTATCTATTGTTTCTTGTGTAAGAGCAACTACTTACCCTAAATCCTTCCCTTAGGTCAAATAATTTTGATGTTGTCATACTTCAATTGTCCTACAAATCTGTGCTGTACCAATTCTCTCCCTGTGGTATATAAGCCTTGGGTCTTGGGGGTAATGGTGCAGGGATCCACCATCTTGTCTTGTGGCGGCCCGAGACACAAACATGGGTTCTATAAGTACTTTTAAATGTTTCTTTCTAAGAAACTGTTCATCAGCCTCTTTCTTCAGCCTCTCAGCTTCCTAAGACTTTGAGGTAGGCTTTCATAGGCCCGCCCACTGTGAAACACCTATGTACAAGCTGGGCATCTCATTGTGTCCAGGCAAGCCCTCAGGTTCATAGTTGCAGATGTTTCTAGTAAAGAGCCTTCTGTACTCACAAGAACGGAGTGCCAAGGGGATAAAAGTGGGGTATGACAGCGTCTGCTACACTCAAGCCCTTAGCTGCTCAGATACACACACATCCCACATTAAGTTCCCTCTATCCCATCGCTGATTCCTTTTAAAATTTTTACTCAAAATTAAATGCGCATCCAATTTAAGGAGACAATCATTTCAACAGATTTTGCTACCAACAACAGTTGTGTCCCAGGTACCCCTCATTTATACCTTCCAGAAAAACCTTCAGTGCTTCAGCGTATTCTTTGGTTATTAGCATCCAAATCTCTCCTAACATGCCAATATAATAGCTTTGGGCTTTCAGAATTAAGTGATGCCTACTGAATCCCACTGTGAAAGAGGAAGACCTAGCTCGCTTTCACAAGACCCACAGTAAGGCCTTCAAGGACCATCCTCATTCATTATCCTGGACCCCATCCTAAAACACAATTACATCATTATTGCAGCTTGATCAGTGTTCAGAGTTTACTTCAGTGCTGTCAATGACTCTTAAAGGTGTCAGCCAATTACAGTTTCTGAAAAGAGACCTACCATAAGGTAGTTCCTAATGCTGAAGTTGGACCTGAGTCCATATTTGACATACGTAGCTCTTTATCACATATTCTAGATTCCCTTACTGTTTGCCATCACATCTTCTTGTCTAAGGAGAAGGGCTAAGTATAAAAAAGTACTGAGTAAAAGTGGAGAAAACTCCTTAGTGAAGGGCCCTTAATGAGGAGGCCTACACATGGTGACACCTGCACTAGGACTGTAAGGATTCATTTGTGTATAGTCCCCCGGGGATGAATGAGTTCTTGACTACAACTCCCTCCAGAAAACTTCAACACTCTGGCTATGTGCTAAATTTGGTGTGAGGGTTGAAGCTTGCCAGGCAAAGCCTTGTAATTACCTATGGTGAGACCTGAAAGATCACACACAGGACGTGGGCCTGAAGCTAAACTCAATTAATTCACTTTGCATTCCATGCAAAGTTGATAGCCAGGAGCACTTCTTGAAAATCTGCGCATTGGGATGCCACTCCCTCCCCCATCACTGTCTTCCAAGGTCACAGAGTAGAGCAATAGAGAAGCAGTGGAGCTACAGGGGATTTTTGGCTTGCATGTTATTGATCTGCCCCATCTGTGAATGAGGCTTGAATTTTTTTCTCCTTAGTTGTTTGTAGGGAGCCCTGGATAAGATCATAAGTGTAAGCTGAGGGAGAGGCACTGGGGCAACATAACTAGGTGACATGGGTCTGGGCCCTTGCTTGGTTTAACTTACTTATGCCACCCAGATCTGCTTGGTTCCAATCCATAGTGCATATTTCTTTTGTATTATGGATTGTTCCTGGGCCCATTCATTTTCAAGGGTAAACAGCCCATGGATGAATTGTAATTTCCTCCTGAGGGATATGCACAGGACACCAACAGCATCTATTACTACCTGGGACTTAGAGGTGGCAGGTGCTGGTCACTAAAAAAAAGTGTATCCTTGAATATCTGTTTATCCCATGTGAATTACTACAGCTCTTTGGTCTGCAGGAGCAGAATATTAGGATTAACAAAGAAGAAAACCACATCTCCATCCTTTCCTTTGGAGTAAACCCAGGACACTAGCTCCTAGGAGTCTATAAGATTGAAAGGAGTTAATTATGGAAAGTAGTTATCTCAGGGCTCAGCATTCAGTAAATGTCACTTCCCATTAAAAGTGTTGGTGCAGAAAGAAAATACTGCCAATTTCACTTATATGTGGAATCTTAAAAAGTCAAACTCATAGAAGCAGAGAAAAGAATGGTGGTTATCAGAGGTGGTGGGGGGCGATGCTGGGGAGATGCTGGTCAAAGGACACAAAATTTCAGCTAGGGAGATGAATAAGTTCAAGAGATCTATTTTACGCCATGTTGTATAGTTAATAATGATATATTACATACTTGAAAGTTACTGAGAGATTTTTAAGTGTTCTCACTATGAAAAAGTGCTATGTGAGGCAATATACATGTTAATTAGCTTGATTTTCCATTCTACAATACATACATATTGTTATCAAACTATCACTTTGTACCCCATAAGTACTACAATTTTATTTGTCAAAAACATTTTCTAAGTTTTAAAAGAAACCAGCTTTACATAAAAAAGAGTGTGTTAGTGAGTGTTTAACTGGCTGTCCAATTAAAAAAAAACCAGAAAGATAAAGAAAAGTTTTGATCTGTAGCATTTGCCAATTTTCATGTTGTAAGTATCTCCACCATACCTGATTCTGGGCTACCAGCATAATGTCACTGAATCCGGATTTGGGGAAACATGAGCTGTAACACAACATTATATAACATTTCTATCATACACACATAATGGATGTAAATAAGCTTGAGCATAGATAATTGTAAAATAATTCAGAAATGTCAACTTTTGAGTATTTACTACCTGTATTTAAAAATATGCTTTATTTAATTGTATATTTATATAAGTTAATTTTTAATAATGACTGTGTTTAATACCTGACTTGCAGAATTCTCGCAAATTCATTAACCAGCTCTCAGGAGTACAAGCTCGTTCCAGCATACCATTGCTTCCCAACCTCCTCTAACCTCCCCTGGGGAGACTTTGAGGACTTCCTCAAAGACCTTATCTTCTGTTACAGTCACCAATGCCCGAGGGCAGCTTTCTTATCTCACTTTTGAGAGTGGTGGCCGTTTTCTTGTTGCCCTCGGTACACTGTTTAAAACTAGGACAAGGCCCTGTTCTGGGCTCAGTCCTCTTATCCCTGGACTGCCATTCTGGAGACTTCCCTTTTGTGTATTCTAGAAGCTGTTTCCAACTTTTATTTTCTGTGCTAAGGTAGAATATTGAACCCCAGCTTGTGATTATAATAATGGAAAGCAGTGCAACTACTTCTCCTGTCTCAGAACTCCTTATCTGGAGATGCTTTTTTAATAGTGTAAAGCCCTGAAATCATTCACTGACTCTAAGACAAATAGACTCTGAGAGGCCTCCGATACTCTTCTCCTCTGTGTCTGAAAATCACAGAGAGGTAGCCAGCCTTCTCAATGCATCCTGAGAAAGACTCACGTAATTACAATGGTTAGTATTGGAACTGAACAGTTGGTAAACAGATATCCCTAAAAGCCAAGAATCACTTTCGGGGCCCTTCTATTCATGAGGGTAACATCCATCATTCATGATGTTACTGAGACCTAATAAAGACCTTATGCCCAAATATGTTGCATCAAACTGCAGTGCCACAAAATGATCTATAAAAAGCTCCTGTCATCCACTGCATTTGCACAAAATGTTACATTCCTCTTCTAGACAGTCATGGTGCATGTTAGCCTGAAGACTCCAAGAGTGCTCTAGCAAAAAGGCCTTTTTTTTTTTTTTTTTTTTTTGAGACGGAGTCTCGCGCTGTGTCACCCAGGCTGGAGTGCAGTGGCGCGATCTCGGCTCACTGCAAGCTCCGCCTCCCAGGTTCACGCCATTCTCCTGCCTCAGCCTCCGAGTAGCTGGGACTACAGGCGCCCGCCACCACGCCCGGCTAGTTTTTTGTATTTTTAGTAGAGACGGGGTTTCACCATGTTAGCCAGGATGGTCTCGATCTCCTGACCTCGTGATCCACCCGCCTTGGCCTCCCAAAGTGCTGGGATTACAGGCTTGAGCCACCGCGCCCGGCCAAAAAGGCCTTTTTAAATGTTTTACCTGGTATTTTCCAAACTTATTTGGCCATGGAAATTGTGAAGTCTATGCAACGACAGCATTTGCAGATAAATTACTATATTGACTGAGAGCCTATATTGACTAAGAGCCAACTATATTGATTAAGAACCTGATATTACTATATTGACTAAGAGTGCCCAGCCATAGTAGTGATGCAAATATTTACTAAATTAGATTGAATTTCCCTACATGCTTCCCTGTCTTGCATATTTCCATTGCCCAAGATGAGGAGACAACATTTATTTCCTCCCCTCGGGATATACTAGTCTTCCCTTGAAGACAATGGTCTGGTCAGAAATGAAACTGTCTGTGGGAAGTGGGATGATGTGAACCCCTCTGATTGGGATCAAGGGATGAAGTGCCCCAGGACTCGTGACTGCTCTTGTCAAGCTCGTGAAGGTTGAGCTTCCCTGTCAGTCTTTCTTCCCTTTTCTTCTGCAGGCAAGTACAGGTCAGAAACATTTGTAGCAGGGGCAATAAGCCCACATATTCCCCTCCCTTGACAACCTGAACCTCCAGTGACATTTTGTTCATGAGACCCGCCCTTCTGCACCATGAAGGAGGCATTTGTCTTGTCCTGTGTAACTGCTTCATCATTACTTCCCAAGGTCCTTTAGGCTTTTGAGCAGGGGCCCGGGTGGGTAACTAATGTTAGGATTCTCATGATGAAAGAAGCCTTGTTAACCAATTTAGCAAGTGAATGATCTAAAAGAAGGAATAATTAAAAAAAAAAAAAAAAAAAAGTGTGTTTGTGTGCATGTGTCGGGGGGTGATACAACGTGGTGGTTAAGAGCCGAGGCTCTGGAGACAGACTGCCTGGGTTCCAGTCCAGCTCCACCACTAATCAGCTTCATTGTCTGACCTGTAAAATGGGAATAATAACAATGATACCTGCCTCATAGCCTTATGGTGAGGATTAATTCAGATGATCCGAGTTAAATGCTTGGTACAAGGCCTACCTCTGTATGAAAGCAGGGATTGTCCCTGTGTAAGCTCACCACTGCTCCCAGCATGCAATCAGTGCTCAGTCTCTGTATCTGCACAGACTGCAGAATGGTTGCTGTCACCAATGTGTCCCTCAGTGGACGACTGCAGAAATTGGACGAGGGACTATATGTCAAGTACTAAGCATGGTGCTTGGCGCAAAGTGGACCCTCAGTAAATTAATTCCAGGTATCTCTTTCCCCTAGAATATCTTCCTTAATTCCTTAAAAAAGCACTTGGCATACCCACCTGCTCTGCTCCTAGTCCTTTCTAATACAGTAACTCGGGAATCTATGAGCAGCAAAGGATGTTCATTTTAAAATCACTCATTTATCATCTCTTTCTTTTTGCACTGGTAGAGGGACTTAAGTACCTTCCCATTATGTTTCTCTATCCAAGTCACACAACACTCTTTTCCCAATCCCTTAGAAGAAAGAATTCAAATTCCAATTAAATACCCTGAGGCCAAAGACAGCACATTCTTTCTTCTGAATGCAGATAATAGATATTAACCGGTTTATGGCTGTTAGTGACTTTCTGGACTTGAAATTTTTTATTTCCTTTTTTTCAAACCTATAAATTCACAAGGTTTTGCTGAATTCATTGTCCAGATAATGCTCTGCTGGTACTTAATATGAAAGCTACACCTGATGCTAACTGCACAACCTCAGGAAACTCATGCTAAGGTTTGAGCTACAAATTGTCTCTGGAAGTGTGAAATGAGCTTGCTTTTTGCATAAATTTTCTTTAACTTCCGTGGTTAAGTCCTGGCTGACTCTAATGATTTAATAGTAAAAAAATTCACTCTCCACCTGCTCATCTCTTAAGGAGCTGCCTCCTTCTGGATTCTATAGTTGAACTGTTTGTGGACAAAGCCCTAGGAACGGGAAGGTAAAAGACATTCATTTCTTCATGGCATATTTCACCAAGCTTTAAAACATAGGCCTGAATTACATCCTAACATATTAAAGATCTCCTGATGGAACCAGGAACTGGAGAACATTTATGGTCTGCATAACTTTCAGTGACCTCAGAGGAAGCTGCACAAGTCAGGTCAGTAGAATAAATGCTGCTTTTAACATGTCATGTAATAGCTACTGATTTCTAAATTTAGTTCATGGAATATAGGCATTAATAAATCTTACAACCACACATTGCTCTAGCCTTTCAGTGCGTGTTTCTAATTATTGATGTGCTCAGATATTTTACATTATGGCTGAATAATGAATGCCAGTTAATTTTTTTAGTAGAGAAGGAAAACTAGCAAAAATTAACTGTGATAGTTTTGCAACTATTAATTAGATATTAACTAGAAGATAATATATTCTGCTTTGAGTATTTCTGTTTATTAATTCTTAAAAGTCTGCTTATACTCCTGTGAGTGAAATGCATGCTTCATTTCTATTTCACAGCAGGGAGCTAGACCTAGAAATTTCCTATGTCCCTTTCAGAGTGATCATAGGAACACCCTGCTCCCACCCTGAATAGTTCCTTGTGGACTTTAGATTGTCTTTCTGTCTCTTGCCAATTTAGGGACTCCACTTTCACCTCTGGCCTTAACTTTGTGTCAGTCAACACTCTGTGGACTGGTCAATTTGACCTTTTTGGTGTCCCCCTGTTAGATCCTTTGGCTCACCTAATCTGTCACTCAGGGTACCCTCTGTTATCTTGAATGTACAGCTTTCGAAAAGAAATACATCATGATCTCAGATGGACTGATCACTAGAAGCACTAATGAAACTACAGTAACAAATGGCCAGAAAAGAAACTGAAGACTGAATCGCTAAACCACATGGGGCTTGTGTCAAACGAGAGGGAGACAATCCAAAAGACTGCCCAGTGCCAAAAGGGTAAAGGCATCTATGCCCTGCAGTTAAGAGTGTGGTCTCTGGAACACACTTGCATGGCATTAAATCTTGCTCTGTAACTTTCTTGCTTGTGACTTTGGACAAATCACGTAGTAACCTGGACTATAAGATGGGGGTAAACATAGATGATCAACCTCATGGGTTTGCCATGAATATTACATGAGATTATTCATGTAAAACACTTAGTGTGTACTTAGTGCATAGTAAGTGCTCAATAGCATTTAGTTGATATGTAAGCTTTGGGTGTTAATATCATTAAATTAATATTATTATTATAAATTGCTTCAAATTAATCTTTCCCTAGTTGTAGATCTTAATTAGGCACCCATCTGCCATGTGTACTCATTCATCCACCATTTATTGATCATCTGCTATGAGCCAGACCCTATGTTCTACATGCCTGGGATACATCAATAAACAAAATAGACTCCTGATCTCATGGGATTTATTTTCTAGTTGGGGGAGACAGAGAGTAAACAAGAAACCTCATAAAGAAAGAAATTCTGTAAGTGCTATGGGAAAAAGAAAAGTAGAGCAAAGAAAGAGGGACCGTGAGTTCTGGTAGGCAGGTGTGATCATAGAGACCTTACTGAGAAGGCGACATAAGAAGACTTGAAAGAGAGACAGAGCTGGATGTGTGGCTATCTGGGAGGACAGCATCCAAGGCAGGGAACAGCCGCTGCACATACCCAGCATGTTCAAGTCCAGCCAGGAGGCCAGAGGGGCTGGAGGGAAAGGGGAAGAGCAGTGGGAGCCTAGGCTTTTAGTTTGAGGAAGAGTAGTATAGTATTGCGGGGTTGTGAGTGGAAAAGAGACTCATCCAGACATAGGTGGGTAGCTCAGTTCCTCATTTTCCAGCCAATATGAACTTTTCCTGCTAAACTTCATCTTGACTAAAACTGCTAAGCATCTTTACCAAGGTTTTGCCTTCACAAGACTCATGTGGGCCGAACATCCCTGTTGTACGTTTATGTGATTATACTTCCGATTAAGACAGCCTTAAGTGAGATAGATAATTGAGATAGTTAGCCTCTAGATAAACAGACAAATCATAGTTTAGGAATTTCCTAAATGCTGCTGCCTCTACGGATATCAGCTGACATGCAGTTTTCAGCTATACCAAATACATACATTGTAGAGACATACATATGCACAGTCATGGAAAATACTTATCCATAATATTGTTTGTGAGTTAATAAACAGGATTGTTGATATTCATCTTCCTCCATGTTCTATATATTTCTCAAAAATGCTTAGACTTTTATTCTTTGCTGATTTGATAATACAAAGTCAAATCTCAATCATATGACTTCCTCTGGAATAGATACTCAACTTAATTTGATATGCAGTAATACAGTTGCAAACAAAATCAATGTTTAATTAGATTGAAGTTGACTTCCTCATTTAGTTTTTAATCTATAAAATCTGGGATTTTTGCTTGGTTTTCATCTTCATGAAAACTCAATTAGATGAGTGTTGCATTAAAACAATGAGAAGTTTTAGTTAAAATAACATGCTTTGCTACAATCTAGTACACAATGAAAGAGAAGTAAAGCCAGATAAAATATATAATTATTACAATGATGCTACCACTGCTTTTCAATGATATTTATTTATCATTTTGTCACAAATAAGTTTTCTTGGAAGCAGAGTTGAAGCTTATGTATTTGGGATAATTAAAAGATTGGATGGATTTAATTATCTTAATTTCTATAGAGGAAGTAAGCTTCTTACGAGAACATAAATTTTTATTGTTGGGTAGGGAGTTGAAGAAATCTGGTTTAAATTTATTGTCTCCTAAGACTGTTTATCATTTATCATCATTAACACAATGTTGGTTACTAGAAAAATAATATAAGAATATAGCAGATATTCAATGTGTGTGTGGGTAAATTTGAAAACTGATAGTTGCTTCCTTGCTGGCCTATCTAGAAATGGTATAACAGGGACTACCACTTGAAAAGCCACCAGGGAAAGGGCAAGAAATGTGTATGAGTGAAGCATCTCAGTGCAAGAAGATAAATGGTAGCTAACGGTCAGCTGCGTGTCTGGAAGGCAATGGGGAGCGGTGAGGAAAGCAAAGCTATGTCCCATCTCAGTGGGTCAGCCACTTCTCAGCCAGGTCCAGCCACAGGGTAACAAAAGCTTGGCTTTGCCAAATCTGATTTTGTAAGAAAAGTTAAGATTCCTGATTTTTATGTGTCAAATTTCCCAAGTATTTGGGAAGCTAGCTTTATAAAAAAAATTTGGTAGCTAGCTTTTTTAAAAAGTCTATCTGGGACAAAACTGCATAGGTCCAAGAAAACATGACTGTTGGCCAAATTCAGTCCATAGTCCCCTTCTGTGGCACATTTTGGTGTACACTTCACACGGTGAAACTGAGAAGCAGAGGAACTCCTTATATGTGTGATTTATAGAAGCCTCATTCGTCCCTGCTCTTTGTCTATGAATCACTTTGTTATACCATTTTATCTGATAAAAAAGTTTTTATCAGATACCATATCCTATTATTGCTGTTAGGTATACTGGCTGTTATTAGAATCATCTGTATTACAAAGTAACTGTAAATAATGCTATTAATATAGCAAAATTAAATACAGAATTTACATATACATCTATTGTTTCAAATATGTTATCTTATTCTTCCAAAATGATTATAAGTTTGCAGTTCTAAAATTCGAGGTATGGCACAATTTAATAAACTACCTAATGTGACACATATATGGTAGTGGCAAGCCAGAGATTAAAACCCAGGTTTATCTACTCTGATCAGTGAAGTTTTTCTATGACCCAGTTTTATTATCTTTATATGCCAGGTTATCATCAAACTTAATATTGAATCTTACTGCAGGAAAAAAGTATGTACAACATTCATCTGTTGAGAAGCTAAACTATATGCTTGATGTCTTCCTGGAAAATTCTGTAATAGGATAAAGGAACTTCTGCTAAAATGCAAATGTGTGCATGTGTGTTTTCTTGTTTTATTTTTCTTTGCCCATTTTTATTTATTTTTATTTTTTGTTATACATTAAGTTCTGGGATACATGTACAGAACGTGTAGGTTTGTTATAGGTATACACATGCCATGGTTGTTTGCTGCACCCATAAACCTCTCATCTATATCAGGTATTTGTCCTAATGCTATCCCTCCCCTAGCTCCCAACCCCTGACAGGCCCCAGTGTATGATGTTCCCCACCCTGTGTCCTTGTGTTCTCCTTGTTCAACTCCCACTTATGAGTGAGAACATGCAATGTTTGGTTTTCTGTTCCTGTGTTAGTTTGCTGAGAATGATGGTTTCCAGCTGCATCCATGTCCCTGAAAAGGACATGAACTCATCCTTTCTTATGGCTGCATAGTATTCCATGGTGTATATGTGCCACATTTTCTTTATCCAGTCTTTCATTGATGGGCATTTGGGTTGGTTCCAAGTCTTTGCTATCGTGAACAGTGCTGCAATAAACATACATGTGCATGTGTCTTTATAGTAGAATGATTTATAATCCTTTGAGTATATACCCAGTAATGGGATTGCTGCGTCAAATGGTATTTCTGCTTCTAGATCCTTGAGGAATCACCACACTGTCTTCCACAATGGTTGAACTAAATTATACTCTCACCACAGTGTAAAAGCATTCCTACTTCTTCACATCCTCTCCAGCATCTGTTGTTTCCTGACTTTTTAATGATCACCATTCTAACTGGTGAGAGATTGTATCTCATTGTGGTTTGATTTGCATTTCTCTAAAGACCAGTGGTGACGAGCTTTTTTTCGTATGTTTGTTGGCAGCATAAATGTTTTCTTTTGAGAAGTGTCTGTTCATATCCTTTGCCCACTTTTTAATGGGTTGTTGGTTTTTACTTGTAAATTTGTTTAAGTCCCTTATAGATTCTGGATGTTAGCCCTTTGTCAGATGGATACATTGCAAAAATTTTCTCCCATTCTGTAGGTTGCCTGTTCACTCTGATGATAGTTTATTTTGCTGTGCAGAAGCTCTTTAGTTTGATTAGATCTCATTTGTCAATTTTGGCTTTTGTTGCCATTGCTTTTGGTGTTTTAGTCATGAATTCCTTGCCCATGCCTATGTCCTGAATGGTATTGCCTAGGTTTCTTCTAGGGCTTTTTTTTTTTTTTTTTTTTAAGACGGAGTCTCGCTCTGTTGCCCAGGCTGGAGTGCAGTGGTGCCATCTTGGCTCGTTGCAAGCTCCACCTCCTGGGTTCACACCATTCTCCTGCCTCAGCCTCCCAAGTAGCTGGGACTATAGGCGCCCGCCACCAAGTGTGGCTAATTTTTTTGTATTTTTAGTAGAGACAGGCTTTCACTGTGTTAGCCAGGATGGTCTCGATCTCCTGACCTTGTGATCCACCTCCCAAAGTGCTGGGATTACAGGCATGAGCCACTGTGCCTGGCCCTCTTCCAGGGCTTTTATGGTTTTAGGTCTTACCTTCAAGTCTTTAATCCATCTTGAGTTAATTTTTGTACAAGGTGTAAGGAAGGTGTCCAGTTTCAGTTTTCTGTATGTGGCTAGCCAGTTTTCTCAACACCATTTATAAAATAGGGAATCCTTTCCCCATTGCTTATTTGTGTCAGGTTTGTTAAAGATCAGATGGTTGTAGACGTGTGATGTTATTTCTGAGAACTCTGTTCTATTCCATTGGTCTATATATCTGTTTTGGCACCAGTACCATGCTGTTTTGGTTCCTGTGGCCTTGTAGTATAGTTTGAAGTCAGGTAGCATGATGCCTCCATCTTTGTTCTTTTTGCTTAGGATTGTCTTGGCTATGCAGGCTCTTTTCCGGTTCCATATGAAATGTAAAGTAATTTTTTTTTTTTAATTCCGTGAAGAAAGTCAGCAGTAGCTTGATGGGGATAGCATTGAATCTATAAATTACTTTGGGCAGTATGGTCATTTTCACAATATTGATTCTTCCTATTCATGAGCACGGAATGCTTTTCCATTTGTGTCCTCTCTTATTTCCTTGAGCAGTGGTTTGTAATTCTCCTTGAAGAGGTCCTTCATATCCCTTGTAAGTTGTATTCCTAGGTATTTTACTCCCTTTGTAGCAATTGTGAATGGGAGTTCACTCATGATTTGGCTCTCTGTTATTGGTGTATAGGAATGCTTGTGATTTTTGCACATTGAGTTTGTATCCTGAGTATAGGGAAAAGAAAGAGAGATTAGACTGTTATTGTGTCTATGTAGAAAGTGAAGACATAAGAAATTCCATTTTGACCTGTACCTTGAACAATTGTTTTGTTGACATGTTGTTAATTTGTAACTTTGTTCCAGCCACTTTTTCCCAACTTTGAGCTCACAAAAACATGTGTTTCATGGAGTCAAGGTTTAAGGGATTTAGGGCTGTGTAGGATGTGCCTTGTTAACAAAATGTTTACAAGCAGTATGCTTGGTAAAAGTCATTGTCATTCTCCATTCTCGATAAACCACCAGCACAATGTACTGGGAAAAGTCGCAGGGACCTCTGCCTTGGAAAGCCGCGTATTGTCCATGGTTTCTCCCCATGTGATAGTCTGAAATATGTCCTAGCGGGATGAGAAAGACCTGACTGTCCCCTAGCCCGACACACGTAAAGGGTCTGTGCTGAGGTGGATTAGCAAAAGAGGAAAGCCTCTTGCAGTTTAGACAGAGGAAGGCCCCTGTCTCCTGCCTGCCCCTGGGAACTGAATATCTCGGTATAAAACCCAATTGTACATTTGTTCAATTCTGAAATAGGAGAAAAACTGCCCTATGGCGGGAGGCGAGACATGTTGGCAGCAATGCTGCTTTGTTATTCTTTACTCCACTGAGATGTTTGGGTGGAGAGAAGCGTAAATCTGGCCTATGTGCATATCTAGGCATAGTGCCTACCCTCGAACTTATTTGTGACACAAATTCCTTTGCTCACGTTTTCTTGCTGACCTTCTCCCCACTATCATCCTGCTCTCCTACCACATTCCTCTTGCTAAGATAGTGAAAATAGTAATCAATAAATACTGAGGGAACTCAGAGACCAGTGCCGGTACAGGTCCTCCACATGCTGAGCGCCAGTCTCCTGGGCCCACTGTGGTTTCTCTATACTTTGTCTCTGTGTCTTATTTCTTTTCTCAGTCTTTCATCCCACCTGACAAGATATACCCACAGCTGTGGAGGGGCAGGCCACCCCTTCACCTGAGATTTTGCTGAAGTTGCTTCTCAGCTTAAGGAGATTTTGGGCTGAGACGATGAGGTTTTCTTTCCTTTTCTTTTTTTTTTTGAGACGGAGTCTTGCTCTGTTGCCCAGGCTGGAGTGCAGTGGTGTGATCTCCGCTCACTGCAAGCTCTGCCCTTGGTTCACGCCATTCTCCTGCCTCAGCCTCCTGAGTAGCTCGGACTACAGGCGCCCACCACCATGCCTGGCTAATTTTTTTTTGTATTTTTAGTAGAGACGGGGTTTCACAGTGTTCACCAGGATGGTCTCCATCTCCTGACCTTGTGATCCGCCCACCTAGGCCTCCCAAAGTGCTGGGATTACAGGCGTGAGCCACCGAGGTTTTCTAAATATACAATCATGTCATCTGCAAACAGAGACACTTTGACTTCCTCTTTTCCTAATTGAATACCCTTTATTTCTTTCCTTGTCTGACTGCCTTGGTCAGAACTTCCAATACTATGTTGAATAGGAGTGGTGAGAGAGCGCATCCTTGTCTTGTGCTGGTTTTCAAAGGGAATGCTTCCAGTTGTTGCCCATTGAGTGTGATATTGGCTGTGGGTTTGTCATAAACAGCTCTTATTATTTTGAGATGCACTCCATCAATACCTAGTTTATCGAGAGTTTTTAGCATGGAGTTGTGTTGAATTTTATTGAAGAGCTTTTCTGCATCTATTGAAATAATCATGTGGTTTTTGGCATTAGTTCTGTTTATGTGATGGATTACGTTTACTGATTTGCGTATGTTGAAACAGCCTTGCATCCCAGGGGTGAAGCTGACCTGATCGTGGTGGATATGCTTTTTGATGTGCTGCTGAATTGTTTGCCCCTATTTTACTGAGGATTTTCATATTGACATTCATCAGGGATATTGGCCTGAAATTTTCTTTTTTTGTGGTGTCTCTGCCAGATTTTTGTATCAAGATGATGCTGGCCTCATAAAATGAGTTAGGGAGGATTCCCTCTTTTTCTATTGTTTGGAATAGTTTCAGAAGGAATGGTACCAGCTCCTCTTTGTACCTCTGGTAGAATTCGGCTGTGAATCTGTTGGTCCTGGGCTTTTTTTGGTTGGTAGGCTATTAATTACTGCCTCAATTTCAGACCTTTTATTGATCTATTCAGGGATTTGACATCTTCCTGCTTTAGTCTTGTGAGGGTGTATGTGTCCAGGAATTTATTCATTTCTCCTAGATTTTCTAGTTTATTTGTGTAGAGGTGCTTATGGTATTCTCTGACGGTAGTTTGTATTTCTGTGGGATCAGTGGTGATCTCTCCTTTATCATTTTTTATTGTGTCTATTTGATTCTTCTCTCCTTTCTTCTTTATTAGTCTGGCTAGTGATCTATCTATTTTGTTGATCTTTTTTAAAAAACAACTCCTGGATTCATTGATTTTTTTGAAGGGCTTTTCTTGTCTCTATCTCCTTCAGTTCTGCTCTGATCTTAGTTATTTCTTGACTTCTGGTAGCTTTTGAATTTGTTTGCTGTTGCTTCTCTTGTTCTTTTAATTGTGATGTTAGGGCGTTGATTTTAGATCTTTCCTGCTTTCTCCTGTGGGTATTTCATGCTATAAATTTCCCTTTAAACACTGCTTTAGCTGTGTCCCAGAGATTCTGGTACATTTTCTTTGTTCTCATTGGTTTCAAAGAACTTCTTAATTTCTGCCTTAATTTTGTTATTTACCCAGTAGTCATTCAGGAGCAGGTTGTTCAGTTTCCATGTAGTTGTGCAGTTTTGAGTGAGTTTCTTAATCCTGAATTCTAATTTGATTGCACTGTAGTCTGAGAGACTGTTTGTTATGATTTCCATTCTTTTGCATTTGCTGAGGAGTGTTTTACTTCCAATTATGTGGTCAATTTTAGAATAAGTGTGATGAGGTGCTGAGAAAAATGTATATTCTGTTGATTTGGGGTGGAGAGTTCTGTAGATGTCTATTAGGTCTACTTGGTCCGGAGCTGAGTTCAAGTCCTGAATATCGTTAATTTCCTGTCTCATTGATCTGTCTAATAATGACAGTTGGGTGTTAAAGTCTCCCACTATTATTGTGTGGAAGTCTAAGTCTCTTTGTAGGTCTCTAAGAACTTGTTTTATGAATCTAGGTGCTGCTGTATTGGGTGCATATATATTTAGGATAGTTAGCTGTTCTTGTTGCATTGATCCCTTTACTATTATGCAATGCCCTTCTTTGTCTCTTTTGATCTTTATTGGTTTAAAGTCTGTTTTATCAGAGACTAGGATGGCAACCCTTGCTTATTTATTTATTTTTTATGTTTTATTTGAAACGGAGTCTTGCTCTGTCGCCCAGACTGGAGTGCAGTGGCGCGATCTCGGCTCACTGCAAGCTCTGCCTCCTGGGTTCATGCCGTTCTCCCGCCTCAGCCTCTGGAGTAACTGGGACTACAGGGACCTGCCACCATGCCCAGCTAATTTTGTTTTTGTATTTTTAGTAGAGACAGGGTTTCACCATGTTAGCCAGGATGGTCTCAATCTCCTGACCTAGTGATCCGCCAGCCTAGGCCTCCCAAAGCATTGGGATTACCGGTGGGAGCCACCATGCCCGGCCACAACCCCTGCTTTTCTTTGCTTTCCATTTGCTTGATAAATATTCCTCCATCCCTTTTTTTCTGAGCCTATGTGTGTCTTTGCATTTAAGATGGGTCTCCTGAATACAGCACACTGATGGGTCTTGATTCTTTATCTAATTTGCCAGTTGGTGTCTTTTAATTGGGGCATTTAGCCCATTACATTTAAAGTTAATATTGCTACGTGTGAATCTGATCCTGTCATTGTGATGCTGACTGGTTATTTTGCCCGGTAGTTGAATCACTTTCTTCATAGTATCGATGGTCTTTAGAATTTGCTATGTTTTTTGCAGTGGCTGGTACCGGTTGTTCCTTTCCACGTTTAGTGTTTCCTTCAGGAGCTCTTGTAAGACAGGCCCGGTGGTGACAAAATCTCTCAGCATTTGCTTGTCTGTAAAGGATTTTATTTCTCCTTTGCTTATGAAGCTTAGTTTGGCTGAATAGGAAATTTTGGTTTGAAAATTCTTTAAGAATGTTAAATATTGGCCCCCACTCTCTTCTGGCTTGTAGGGTTTCTGCCGTGAGATCCGCTCTTAGTCTGATGGGCTTCCCTTTGTAGGTAACGCGACCTTTCTCTCTGACTGCCCTTAACATTTTTTCCTTCATTTCAACCTTGGTAAATCTAACAATTATGTGTCTTGGGGTTGCTCTTCTTGAGGAGTATCTTTGTGGTGTTCTCTGTATTTCCTGAATTTGAATGTTGGCCTGTCTTGCTAGGTTGGGTAAGTTCTCCTCGATAGTATCCTGAAGAGTGTTTTCCAACCTGGTTCCATTCTCCCCTTCACTATCAGGTAAACCAGTCAAATGTAGGTTTAGTCTTTTCACATAGTCCCATATTTCTTGGAGGCTTTGTTCATTGCTTTTCATTCTTTTTTCTCTAATCTTGTCTTGACACGTTATTTCATTAAGTTGATCTTCAATCTCTCATATCCCTTCTTCCACTTGACTGATTTGGCTATTGATACTTGTGTCTGCTTCATGAAGTTCGTGTGCTGTGTTTTTCAGCTCCACCAGGTCATTTATGTTCTTTTCTAAACTGGTTATTCTAGTGAGCAATTCCTCTAACATTTTTTCAAGGTTTTAGCTTCCTTGCATTGGGTTAGAACATACACCTTTAGCTTGGAGAAGTTTGAAACCAACTTCTGGAAATTTGTCAAACTCATTCTCTGTCCAGTTTTGTTCCCTTGCTGACGAGGAGTTGTGATCCTTTGGAGGAGAAGAGGTGTTCTGTTTTTTGGAATTTTCAGTCTTTTTGCACTGGTTTTTCCTCATCTTCATGGATTTATCTAACTTTGGTCTTTGCTGTTGTTGATCTTCAGATGGGATTTTGGTGTTGATGTCCTTTTTGTTGATGTTGATGCTATCCCTTTCTGTTTGTTAGTTTTCCTTCTAACAGTCAGGTCCCTCTGCTGCAGGTCTGCTGGAGTTTGCTCGAGGTCCATTCCAGACCCTGTTTACCAGGGTATCACCAGGGGGAGGCTGCAGAACAGCAAAGATTACTGCCTGTTCCTTCCTCTGGTAGCTTCATCCCAGAGTGGCACCCTCCACTTGCCAGCTGGAGCTCTCCTGTATGAGGTGTCTGTTGACCCCTTCTGGGAGATGTCTCCCAGTCAGGAGGCATGGGGGTCAGGGACCAACTTGAGGAGGCAGTCTGTCCTTTAGCAGAGCTCAAGTGCTGTGCTGGGAGATCTGCTGCTCTCTTCAGAGCCGGCAGGCAGGGATATTTAAGTCTGCTGAAGCTGTACCCACAGCTGCCCCTTCCCCTAGATGCTCTGTCCCATGGAGATGGTAGTTTTATCTATAAGCCCCTGACTGGGGCTACTGCCTTTCTTTCAGAGTTGCCCTGCCCAGAGAGGAGAAATCTGGAGGCAGTCTGGCTACAGCGGCTTTGCCAAGCTACAGTGGACTCCACCCAGTTCAAACTTCTCAGATGCTTTGTTTACACTATGAGGGGAAACCTGCTTACTCAAGCCTCAGTAATGGCGGACACCCCTCCCCCCACCAAGCTCGAGCACCCCAGGTCAACCTCAGACTGCTGTCCTGGCAGTGAGAATTACAAGCCAGTGGATCTTAGCTTGCTGGGCTCCATGGGGGCGGGATTTGCTGATCTAGACCACTTGGCTCCCTGGCTTCAGCCTTCTTTCCAGGGGAGTGAACATTCTGTCTCGCTGGCATTCCAGGTGCCACTGGGGTATGAAAAAAAAACTCTTGGAGCTAGCTTGGTGTCTGCCCAAACGGCCGCCCAGTTTTGTGCTTGAAACCCAGGGCCCTGGTGGTGAAGGCACCCGAGGGAATCTCCTGGTCTGCCAGTTGTGAAGGACATGGGAAAAGCATAGTATCTGAGCCAGAGTGCACCATTCCTCCCGGTACAGTCCCTCATGGCTTCCCTTGGCAAGGGGAGGGAGTTCCCTGACCCCTTGTGTTTCCTGGGTGAGGCGACACCCCACGCTGCTTTGGCTTGCCCTCCATGTGCTGCACCTACTGTCTAACCAGTCCCAATATCAGCTGGGTACCTCAGTTGGAAATGCAGAAATAACTTGCCTTCTGTGTTGATATCTCAATGCAGAAATAACTTGCCTTCTGCGTTGATCTCTCTGGGAGCTGCAGACTGGAGCTGTTCCTATTTGGCCATCTTGCCAGCCACCCGTGTGTTTTCAAATGAACTTTGAATTAGTTTTTGTAGAATTAGCAGTTTTCCCTTTATTTACCTGTTCTAGGACCATTGCAAGACAACCTATTAAAGAAATAAACTAAGCATTAAAAAAGACAGATTAGATAATAGTTATATGTTTTTTATTTGTGACATTTGAATATCCAAGCTCACATATAACTGATTTCCTAAATATTCTTTAGTTTTATGTTGCTTTTCTAATTGATTTGTTAGTTTTCCTTATAGTCAAATGCTTAATACAATCATAAATGGAACTAAAAATATAGTCAACATTTCTTTTTCTGATGTATGTAAAAAAGATACAGCAAAACTCTGAAATCAGATCACTGTAAGCTAGTAAAACAGGTGAATTATTTGATTAGAAATGGACTCTTCCTTCATAAGTTACGCAAATCTTTATGTAGTCATTGAAAATTCTTACTCAGAATTAATACCTGCCCAGAAGGAAATAGCCTATTATAAAAGCTTTTTGTTAATGTATTTTTTTAAGGCAGAAAAACAATCATTATTTCCAAACACACTTTGTTTGTCTAATTCTAGGAGAGAATCAACAATTTCTTCAAGGTCCAAAATGATAACAACAAGAATGACAACAGTGTTAACCAAATGATACCTCCAACTCCTTTTAGTGATTGTGCCTAGGTACACATTTCCTCAAAGATAATGGCCATACTTTTCCTACAATGCTTTTGTTTTTGTTTTCTCACAGTGTGATACTCATGGAGTATGGAAAGGACATAAGGTTTAGAGACCATAGGAAGCAATTTGCTTCCATCAATGACCAGAATGATGTATTGACATAAATCAGCACAAAAAGATAAGAGTAATTCTATTCAGGTCCCTTAATGTTTTGCCAATTAAAGGGGTAGTTTAAAAAAAAAAAAAGAAACAACAACAGTGTAATCTTTAGCAGGGACGTTAAAGGGAAGAAGTCAGGAAGATAAACCAAAATGATTGAATATGATAAAGATTTTGCATGGCGATTAAAATAGAAAACCTATAAATGTAGAAAAAGCAGGTCTGGACTTAGCAAAGAGACAATATAGTTTGGAGAAGGCATGAAATAAGTTCTCTTCATGTTCACTGCTGGTCACATCCATAACAGAGAGTGATGTGGAGAGCTTTGGGAAGGTTTCACGTTGAGTTACATCAATGGTCAACAATGGTGCAACAAGACTCCGTAGAGGATGCCACCCTAGGAGAACTGCAAGGGAAAGGAGGCCGAAGCACAACTGGTAATAGCCTTCAGATATTTAATGGATACGCAAATAAAGCTCTGATTAATTATATTTTCACTTATCTTATTATATATCATCTTTGGACCTTTCTAAAAGTGGGACACTAGAAAAGATCTACTGAAACTCAAAGAGAATACTTCAGCTCGAGTTGAATGGAACTCAAGATGTTGTGGAGGGTTCAGTGGGTTGGTTATACCAAAGAATGCTGTAGAATTTCCATGCCTGAAGATCTGTAAGAGTATAATTTTTTCACCAGGGAAGTTACTGGTATGGTTTGAGAGATAGAAGGAATTGATTAAGATATCTCTCAAAGTTTCTTCCACTTAACCTGGCTCTGAGACTCTGGGTCTTTGGAAATGAGAAAATACCCAGGGAAGAGAAAAACGAACAATTTAAGAAACAGGAAATGACTCTAGATCAGTATTTCTCAATGATAGCCATTTAAGACATTTTCTTCCTAATCATCTCTTCCTTGCACCATCACCATGAAAGTTTAATACCACGTAAATACTTAGTATCTGTTTATGTACTTGTGGTCCTTTGGAGGGTCACAACCCACCGTACTATCTAAGGGTTTTCCCAAAAAAACCAACTGACAATTAGGGAGTGTGTGCTCTCTATAAATAAACTATGGGCCCAAATGGAGGTCATTGAAGATGGGAGAAAAAATAAAAGCGTTGAATATTTCACCTCTGGCTACAGGGAACATACAAATCCTCACTTGCCCATGCACTCACATATTGCCTGCACATGAAAACTTCCTTCCTCCCCTCCCTCCTGTTATATGGAAAGGAATGAATGCTTTGCTACTGCTATATCATCTGACTGCAATGACTATAATATTTTGGGGATCCTGGACCTCCTTGAGAACATTAAGAAATGAATGTATGTATGCACAGCCCTCATACTCTATAAATGTACGTGTCCTGAATTTCAGAGCTTAATAATGAATTATGGAACTTGATAATGATTGGATGAGGCAGACAACACCTGATCTAATATCAGTAAAGAGACAAATAGACACTATGTGCTTCCTGAGCTGGGGCAGTAGGAAGGAAACAACATTACACATGTAGTTGTCTTGGAAAAAAACATGTAACCTGTATCTCGTAATGAGGAAACAATCAGTAAAAAAGTCTAGATTGTGGGACATTCTACCAACTTGCCTGAACTCTTTAATAATGTCAGTGTCATGAAAGACACACCACACACACACACACACACACACACACACTGCACATCATACACAAACACCATCCCACCACCCACTACTCAGACGCACACAAAAGGGCAACTCTAATCGATTAAAGGAAACAAAACAGAATGACAACTACATGTGACGTATAATTCTTGATTGAACCCTGGATTTTAAAATAAACAGCTATAAAGGATATTTTGGGGACAACTGGAGAATTTTGAATATGGATCATATATTAGATTTATACAGTATCAGTGTTCAGTTTCATGGGTGTGAAAATGTTGCAGATTTATAGGACAATGCTCTTATTAAAAGGAAGAATATGATGAAGTATTTTACATTTTCATGATGTCTGCAACTTATTTTCAGAAGGTTCAAGAATAAGAATGTGTATTTACAGTGAGAAAGAAAATGTGAGGCAGGTGCGGTGGTACATGCCATAATCCTGACTACTCAGGAGGCTAAGGTGGAAGATCACTTGAGGCAAGGGGTTCAAGGCCGGCTTGGGTAAAATAGGGAGAGACCCCTTCTCTTAAAAAAAAAAAAAAGGAAGAAAAGAAAACAAGGCAAAATGTTAACAACTAATACACTAAAGGATGGAAGGGTACTCACTATTATCTTTCAACTTTGAAACTTTCACTTAAAAATTTCCCAAAATTAAAACGAAAGTAGAAAAAGAAGGAGAGTAGGACAGGTTAGGAAGACGAAGGAGGGTTGTCAGTCTCTGGCCCAGAGGGCTGAAGCTCCATTTTTATAACAGAGATGAACAGTTAGATGCAGTCAAGCCAAGGAGATAAAAATTGACTGCAGAGGTTTTATTCAGAATGTGCCAAAGTTCTGTGGGAACAGGAACATTCTGTAATTTAAAAAAAAAAAAAAAAAAAGAGAGTAGTTTGCCAGAATTTACCCTAGAAGAGTTCATTAGTGCAATTAACAATATAAGCAGGAGGAAATTGTTCCAAGAAGCTTAAAAACACTTGGATTTTTAAATTGAGTGGAAATTTCATATGCACAGTTAATAAAAAATAACCTTAAAAAGAATGAATAACAAAAGTCTCCAGATTCCAGCCTCCTGCTTGATTATGCATTGCTGAAATGCAGGAACATATTCAACTTTTTAATGCAAAAATCCTGTGGTGTTCCATGGTGCACAGCTACAGAGTTCCTCCGGGGCACGGGTTTCGTAGTCACCTCTCTGTCCCATTGTGCTCCATTCCCATCTGGTAACTGCGTATTGCAGACGCTGGGACTTAGGGGCTCTTATTTCTGTTCTCTGGATCTCTATGATGGTCAGATATTCTTTGGGCCAAAACTGATGTAAGGAAAAAACTTTGCCTATCTTGTACTCTCAAAGTTACTCTGAAAGGAGGAAAAAAGTATGTTAATTGTTGACCAGCGCACAGCAACATGGTGAGGTAGCAGCAATTGGATTCCATGAGATGACCTTTATGAGACACAAAGCAAGGTTCAGGCTGCTTGGTTAGGTCAACAGAGAATGCCTGTGGTACCCACAGAGACAGCCCTTTCTTAGCTTGGACAAAGATTTCATGATTCTAGGCTTTTGTGGCAGCCACAGATGGCTTTAACACATTATGTATAATGAAACAAAATCAGAGTCATTTAGTTATTCTTTAATCATTATTACATTAAAATACACTAATACATTCTTATCTACTTCCCTCCACCAACAAATATTTTGCTAAATTAAAAGGATCACTGGAAGTATTATGACCCCCTCGTCACAGGCAGTCAGAACCACCACGGTTTTGTGAATGAATCAGAGAAGGCAACATTTCATCAACGAAAACTCATTTAAGTTTCAAAAGGCAGGATGTAGTACAGAATGCATTATTCTGACTGTCTTCTGGAATAGAAAAATTGGAAAGGATGAAAGAAGGAAGTTAGCTCCAGCTCCACCGTTACCTTGGCAACCATGGCACAATCACAGGGGCAGACATTAATTTTGTGCTGTAACATAACATGGCAGAGGAACGGGGATTGTGGAGTGGGGAGAGAATGACGGCTGGGTTTAAATGCTCAGAAGGCCAGTGGGGAGGGTTACAAGTCAGTCGTCTGGGTGTTAAATCTACACGTACCAAATAACCAATTTTACTTTTATTTTTTCACTGAAATGTTAGTATTATGTAGAGACAGCCACGACTCCCTGCTCTTTAATAAAGAACAAACACTGCAGTAATCATGCCCAAGGCTCCCGCTGATCATTCTTCGTCATTTAGGACTTTTATTATTTCTCTCTTCTGGGAAACAGGAAAGAATATCTTCAACTGAAGAGACAAAGAATGACGGTGGTTATAAAAAATACATTCTGATCAGGTGAACTGGTAACTTGTCAGCTTGATGCTAGTAACCAGTCTCTTCCCTGCAGTTAGAATGTGAAGACCCTGTTTTGGGGCAGAGACAAGCCACCCCATGGAGTGTCCCTGATAAAACTACTTATTAGGGAAATACTATGGATGCCTCGGCAGGGACAGTAGGGGGGTGCGGGGGATGGGGGGTTCAGGTCTCTCAGAGCTCCACAGCCCTGCACAGTGTTAAACCACAAACCAGAGCAGGAGCTTTTAGAGGCCTGAAAGGAAGGTTTATTGCATAAAAACTTGCTGCACATCCAGAGGTGCAAAATTCACCCGGCACTTAGAAAACCAATCACAGAGAAGTCGGCCAGCTGACAAGACAGATAAGTGGAAAAATACAAACAAACATCTCAGTCTCAAAACCTGAATTCCAGTAAAGCTTAGGCGGCAGGTCACAGGCAGAACTGTGCCATGTGTGGAAGTGCAGAGGCTTCCTCGTGGACAATTCCCCAGCCAGAACAATCAAGGGGCTGGTCCTTCTTTCACGTTGCGGTCTGCTTGGTCCACAGGTCTGGGCTAGCGGCACTCAGAAGGTTAAGAGCACACAAAGTGAGTGGGGACTGTCTCTCAGGAGTCACTGCTTGCCTCCACCTCTGCTGCTCCTGGGAATAGGTGTGTCATTTAAGCCAGGGTGGTCCACCTCCTGCCCGCTCAGGGCTCCAGGAGGAAACAGCTTTCCTTTCTTCCAAAGGGTGAGGTGAAGCATTAGTGACACATCCTGCTCGTCATCTCTTTCTGGAAAGCAAGGGGAAAAGGATGGTTAGGAGAAACTAAAAGCAGAGCAACGATTTGATGAAGGATCCTGAAAATGCTCTTGGAACCTCGAGAGCCTGTAAATGAAAGGTTGCAAGCACGGTCCATGAATAAGGCTTAGCATGAGGATATGTTCTGTTTGGTCTGCAGAATTTTTTTTTTTTTGGCCGGGCGCGGTGGCTCAAGCCTGTAATCCCAGCACTTTGGGAGGCCGAGACGGGTGGATCACGAGGTCAGGAGATCGAGAGACGATCCCGGCTAACACGATGAAACCCCGTCTCTACTAAAAAATACAAAAAAATAGCTGGGCGAGGTGGCGGGCGCCTGTAGTCCCAGCTACTAGGGAGGCTGAGGCAGGAGAATGGCGTAAACCCGGGAGGCGGAGCTTGCAGTGAGCTGAGATCCGGCCACTGCACTCCAGCCTGGGTGACAGAGCAAGACTCCGTCTCAAAAAAAAAAAAAAAGAATTTTTTTTTTTTTTCCATTAAGGCACTGTTTAAAAATTTGACTCTTGTATCAAAATTCAGGTTGCTTGCTTTTTCTGAGAACAAGATTTTGGAGCTTCTGAACAACTGGAGTTGAAGAATGGTTGTCCTCTTCAGCAGGAGAATTTGCTTTCCAGTTTGCCCCAGTCCCTGCCACTCCCACCTGACTTCCCAACAGGAGCCATGGAGCACTTATGAACTGATACAGTAATTGGATTGGGACTGCTAGTTTTCTTCGAGTAGGGAAAGATTTCTTTTAAGTTTCAATCAAAGATGGAAAAATAAAGGATACGTGGGTATAAGTCAAGAAAAGCAGGAAGGAGGACTTTTTTTTTTTTTTTTTTTTGAGACGGAGTCTCCCTCTGTCGCCCAGGCTGGAGTGCAGCGGCGCGATCTCGGCTCACTGCAAGCTCGGCCTCCTGGGTTCACGCCTCAGCCTGGGTTCTCCTGCCTCAGCCTCCCGAGTAGCTGGGACTACAGGTGCCCGCCAACAGGCCCGGCTAATTTTTTGTATTTTTAGTAGAGACGGGGTTTCACCATGCTAGCAAGGATGGTCTCGATCTCCTGACCTCGTGATCTGCCCGTCTCAGCCTCCCAAAGTGCTGGGATTACAGGTGTGAGACACCGTGCCCGGCCGACATTTTTTTTTTTTTAATAGAAATGAATAATACACCAAAGTGTCTGACATGCATCACCTGCCTGGCTCTTGTGGGTATTTATAGATCCCGAATGAACCATCCTTTCTCTTCCCCTGGGGCTCTGCACAGGTTGAGTCTCACGCCTATGGTCTGCTGCTACCACATCCTGCGCCTGCCCCTCTTCATTTGTCAAATTGCCATTCATTTTTCCACCTCAGGTAAGGTGACTTCTATCTGCTGGGAGTCCTTCTTGCACTCCTGCCCCACTCGCTGTGGAGGCAGCCACTCTCTCCTCCTGTGCACACGTTGATTCTTACATGCAGTGTATGAATTTGTACATCTGTATGTGTGTGTGTGCTGGGGCTCTGGGCATGTCTGTTGGCCCTGCTAGACTGAGAGCTACTAAGTGCCAGGAAAAAGCAGCACTCATTGACTCACCCCATGTGCTTTCATCTTTGTATCACCCGCCCCTGGCACTGTGCCAGGGTAGTGGCTCCTCTTTCATCTCCGAGGATGGTCTGAGGAGCAGGCTAGTAATGAGCCCTGTGCCATTTAGCATCTTGAGAAGACAAGTTTAATGTCATTTTAATTAGATGAATGATCTCCTTCCAAGTTCCACCTGCTGCAGAGCTGACTGCAGCTGCTACATCTCTTGCATACTGACCTGGCCTGCCATACCTGATATAATAGGAAACATTGAGAAAAAGGAGCCTGAGCGTGGGAGTGCCCAGGTGTTCAGAGAAGCTTCCTATTCGAAAACCATACAGATGTGCTGGTTAAAGAAATAACAATAGACAAGGTAGAATCTAGGCACTTTTGCATCTCTGTAATTATTAAATACAGGCAGTTATATATATATGTGTATATATAATTTTAAAAACTTTTTCAATTTTTTATTTTTTTGATAGGGTCTTGCTGTTGCCCAGGCTGGAGTGCAGTGGCAACAGCTCACTGCAGCCTCAACCACTCGGGCTCAAGCTATACACTCACCTCAGACTCCTGAGTAGCTGGGACTATAGGCACACGCCACCACGCCTGGCTAGTTTTTAAATTTGTTGTATAGACAGGATTTCATCATGTTGCCCTGCTTGGTCTCAGACTCCCGAGCTCAAGCCATCCACCCATCTTGGCCTCCCAAAGTGCTGGGATTACAGGCGTGAACCACTGCACCTGGCTTTTGACTTAATTTTGATGACAGAGATGAGGAAAACAAGACGGAAATGCAACAAGTGCATGTGTGTGTATGTTTGAGAGAGAGAGATAAGAGAGGGACAGAAAGAGAAGGAGGGAGAAAGTGTGTTCATGGAATAAACAGAATTTTAGCTTTATTAACTTAATTATTTGTAATAGGTCAGTACTTTTGGAGAGAAAGAAGCTAGCAAATGTTAAGTACCTATAAAATGCCAGGTCCTTTGGGGTGGTTATACCATTGTGTCTGTGTAACTCTAAGACAGGGAACTATGACCTCCACTGGACAGAGGAAGAATCCGTTTCAGAGCCAAAGCTATTTGCTCAAGGTAAATGGGTAAGGTACAGAATGCTCAGCAGTAACCGCCACTTTTATTAAACAGAGGCTTGCTGTTTGCCAGTTCCAGTGTCTACTGCTCTACAGATATTATACTTTGTGAAGTAAGATTTGCCATCTCTACTGTACTGATGAGGAAAAACGCTCAGGAAAGGAGGGTACCTTACCAGGTCACATAGGAAGTTGCAGGCCTAGGGTTTAAACTCAGGTCTACCTGACTGCAAAGGCTGGCTCTTTCTACTACACCATGTGATTGTAGGTAAAAGCCTCTAAGATATTCTTATGAATATGCAATCGGATAATACTGACATATATTAACTGACATATATAATTATAGGTGGTTGCAGTCGTTCATGAATTTTCAAAATGCCACAGATTTTTTTCTTTATCCAGACTGACGCCAGTTAGAATTATAGGCACAATGGGCAAATACCAGAACAATTATGCCACTGAGAGACTATGGACACTAGAAATATGGAAGAGTCTTTTTTTTTTTTTTTTTTTTTTTAAGCAGCAGAGTAACAGTTTCAGAGAGGACAGGGGACTTATTCAAGGTCACTGGGATGCAGGATAAAAACTGTTTCCTGGGATGCCTCTTAAACTAATAAAGGGAATGTATGGTTGAAATAGCAGATCAGAAACTTCAGGAAAGACATTTGAGTTGGATCCATCCTTCAAAGCTCTACAAGACTCTGCAAGCTGTATTCTAGCACTTGCCCACTTGGTGGAGCCAATGAGCTGTTTTTTAAAAAAAAAACAACCAACTCGTTTAAATAAACAAATAGCCAATGCTAGGTTCCATCGCTTTCTTCATGGGAGCCCTGCCGCAGGCATCTAGCAGGGACAAACGAATTCTTCCTCTCTAGAGTGTGGCCAAAGTAACCTCTACCCAGGGTGCTCTTTACAATGAATTTGCCATTGCTGGAGTTACTGAATGCCCTACGTATTAAGGCAGGCCACTAAAGAACTCCAAAACGTGTATTAAAAGGCTTCCGCAGAGGTGATGAGAATCTCCTGAGAAAGTTCCTGGAGACTGTGCTTGGCTTGTATATGAAGATTTTTTTAAACACCTGAATTTTTCAAAATGTGTTCTTAACAGAAGAGTAAAGTAGAATCTCGGTTGTGGTCACTCAGTTTCATTTGTTTTAAAATAAAGCAGTAATTGATTCTATGAAGTCCCTCGTTCTCCACTGTCAACAAAACAAATTTCATCCTCTGAAGCCTGTCAAAGAAAGAGGACCCACCACCCACTGCTCACCTCCTGCTGAATTCCCTCCCACACACCCGCATCAGCCAGGCAAAGTAGACTTCTCCAGGTCTCCAACTGGCCAGTTTCTAGTGGTTTCTTATATCTGGTAAATGTTTTCTGCCCTTCTCTCCCTGGCAAATTTTGACATCCTATAAGATGCAATTTTCAGCTCCTTTCTTGGGTATCTCCATCACTTTGCACACATTTGCATTACATCACATTGGAATTCGTCATTTCAGTTTTGCCTGAATCTGAGAAGAACCATAAAGTTTTTTAGTATATTAATGTATGATGAATATTTTATTTAAATTGCATAACAGGATGTATGGTTTGGTCCAGTTATTTTGAGAAAAAATATAAACAAAAATATGGGTCCAATATGATAAATTTATCTTTGGGTGAATACAATTGTGTATGTTTTCTATTTCTAATTTTTGTGTCCTTTGCATAGTCTGAATTTTTAGATATTTTTGATATGCATGAATTTTTTTCCAAGAAAACAAGACCGGTTATTTAAAAAACAAAAAGGAAAGTAGACAGAGACTCCAAACTGAAATCATATTTCACTTTAGAAATGAAGTTAAAATGGCATTTGCCTAGTTTTTGTGGGGATGGTGGAGGTGGATGAAATCAGCCTGTTTTTTACATAAGATACTCAATTTTTTCTGTTCTGATCTAAACATTTTTTAAATTTAAATCTTCTTCATGCACTTGTTAGCAATTGGAAGAAGTTTTTGATAGCCATTGAACAAACTTCCGTGAACTCTGAGAGTCAAATCTTACTCTGATCTCAGTGTACCCATTTTTATAAGCGGTAGTTAGTGGAGGGGTAGGTAATAATGATTCAGAGAAGTAAAATGACTTATTCCAAGTCACACAAATACTCTCTGACTTAGGCAAGACTACAAGGAAATCAGTGCTCTCAGTTTACTGTACTACATCATCACACATTTTAGTAATCTAATTTTCTTTTATTTTGTTGAGACAGAGTCTCACTCTGTTGCCCAGGCTGGAGTGCAGTGGCGCCATCTCAGCTCACTGCAAGCTCTGCCTCCTGGGTTCAAGCAATTCTCCTGCCTCAGCCTCCAAAGTAGCAGGGACTACAGGTGCCCGCCACTATGCCCGTCTAATTTTTTGTATTTTTAGTAGAGACGGGATTTCACTGTGTTAGCGAGGATGGTCTCAATCTCCTGACCTCATGATGAGCCTGCCTCAGCCTCCCAAAGTGCTGGGATTACAGGCGTGAGCCACCGTGCCTGGCCCAAGAAGCTAATTTTCATGTGGAACATATAAAGAACACCACTTGATGTTTACTAGGGGTCAGTCATCATGCTTGCACAGCAATTTTAATAAGTTAACTCTAGGTATTATGAAACAAGCGCCAAAAAGCAATGACATTATCACAGAGTCATAGGCTGCTGTTAGAGCTGGGAGGAAACATGGGCGCCACCTATCCAACAGTTTAATTTCAGAGATGTGGCAACTCAGACCATCAGAAAGTAAGCGACTTCCCTAATGTGGCAAAACTAATTAGTGGCAGAACCAGGACTGCTGGCCTGTGGGCTCTCTGACTTCACATCAATTCGAAGGAGGCAATTTGTGTAAACAAGGATTTCTTAGAGCTGGCTTGATGTGCTGCAGGTAAAATCTTTATCATCTTACAGTGCTCCTAAACTCCGTTAATGGCTTTTGATAGTTTTCAAACCAAGTCTCCACCGTAACATACAATGCTCTTCCTGATCTGGACTCCTCTCAGGCACTCAACCTCATCCCCCATCAGTGGCCGACACTCCTTCTCGCCCATGGAACCCACAACAGCTTCCATACACATGCTCCTCTCTTCCCAGAAGACCCTTCTCCCATCGCCACTACGCTTTAACACTCTCGACCAGCTGTCATCTCCTTAGGGACACCTTCTTCTACCCCCCACCCTGTCCCCAAGGAATCCTAGGTGCTCCTATTCCAGATTCCCTCAGTGCCCATGGCACCTTTCCCACTGTTCTACGACCGCTTATCACATTCCTGGTTTCAGCACCAGGCTGCTCTTGAAGACAGAAACCCTATCTTGTATTTGTGTGGACCCTGGTGCTCAAGACCTGGCACATACTAGGTGCTTAAAAAATATTTAATTAAACTGAAATCCAACGAAGAGGAACACTTACTAGGTCTACAGACCCTAGTAAAATGAGAGGTGGAAGGAAACACGCATTTCATACCTACAATGGTGAAGGCACTTAGGCTTACTTGGCGCACTCTCTCACAACTTTATGAACTAGGCATCACTTTTGCTAATTTACAGATGAGGAAAAGGAGGCCCAGAGATTTGAAGTAACTTGAGCAAGTTCACCCAGCTAGTCAGTGTAAGAACAACAATTTAGCGGACTCAAAACCAAAAATAAGCAAATAACACTCTGCTTCCATTCCCCTGCTGGAGGGGGAGTAAAAGAAAAGGAGTGAGGCTTTTTGTATCTGTTGTACAATATATAAGTGGGGGAAGAGCTACCACAGCGGCATTTCAAAACCCATGTCTTCTTTTAATTACCAGCTTCCTGCTAACTCTGAGACACCAGGAGAAAGGGGGAGGAAGAAATACTTGAAACAAAAAATAATCAAGGAAGAAAAGCAGCACGAAGAGATGTAGAAGGCTCCGCAGTGTGGTAAGGAGCAGGAGAACTCTTGGTGCTGGAAACTTTGGAAAAATGACCTTTATATACATGGACTCCTGCCCTAGTAACCACCATTAAACAGCCAATGGCTTAAAGCAGGGCAATGAGCAGTACACCTCTCTCAGGGCCGTTGGCTACTAGGGGGAGGAGTTCATGTATTAAAGGAAATCGGGCTCTCCTCTAACACAGCGCGTCTGCACACATGTATAACACATGTGCACACATCCCTGAAGTAATGAAAATAGAACAGAAAGTAGGAGAGACTCATCTCCCCCAGCACCTTCTCCAATAATGCAGCGTCATCAATACATTTTAAAAGTAAAATCAAATGTGATTTTGCTGAAGAGACATGAGGAAAGCGGCGAGTCCCCTGGAAAACGCCGTCAAAGGGTGTTGCTCATTTCACAAAGTGCCTCCCTGCCCATTAATCAGCAATGCAGCCTCAGTCCCAGCTACCGGCCCCATGCTGGAGCTTGGCCCTGTGGCCTGTCGTCAGCCCCATCTCTGCTCAGATAGGGACACACCTGGAAAAGTGCAGCAGAAGTACAGGAGCCACATTTCTGGCTGGGCTGGGGGTGGACAGCACCAAAACCCTACAACTGGGAACAGTTTCATTCCCCACAGCAAGGCTCAGGCCCTCTAGGGGTGAGCCCAGGTCAGAGAGGACTTTCTTGATGCCTTTCATCTCACAAATTTTACTTCTTAGAGACTTAAACATCTCCAGATTGTACCCATATTTCATTTGCTTCTTCTGTGATGGGTGTGGATTGAGAACATTGCCCATCTTGAAAATTCCCTCTCTCATGGCTTTCCCCTGCCCTTTCCGCCTCCATTCCAAACAGCTGTGCTGGCAAGGTCTATGCCAAGGTTTCACGGCCCCCTCCCAACAGGGTCCTCAGCCCCTGCCAGCACTCACTTCCCTCAGGCCACGTTTCCACACTCAATGTTACACCAACATTTTGCTATTTCCTTATCTCAAGATCTAACCCACTTATAGCAAAAGCAAGTCCCTCTGGACTGGGTAGTTTTCCTGGGGAGTGATGAGGATGAGACCAAAGAAAATGAGCTGGCATCAGCAAAGGATTCGGGTTCTCAGCTATACCGTGTGGGCCCATTTGAAATCATCTCAGACTGTAGACAGGGACAGCAATCAGTGAGGTTTCTTCTAGTGTCGTGGCACTATGAGAGGCATGGTGATACTGCTGTCAAAAGAATCCCATGGCAAGGGCAGGTGTGCTTTCAGGGGCTGTGGTATTGTGGTAAGGCATTCGATGATCAAAATCAAAACCAACTGTTCTCTCTGAATCGTCCAGTTTGAAGGGCTCAGAATTCCTCATGGCACCATGCTGCCTGTGGTCCTAGAGGTAACAGCCACATGATTCCAGTGTGCACCGAGGCCCAGAAGCACCACTCTCTAATCCCTGCTGGTGTCATCAAGAGCACTGGCTAGAAAGGTACTGCTGAAGGTCTAGGGAGGAATAAAACTGTTTTCCTGCATCTCCATTTCCTACCAGATCAAGTCCTCCACTTCCCATGACTTGCAAGGATTTCTGGATCTGCTTCCCGCCCCTGTCTGCCGCCTTGCACACACCTTGCTTCTGTGTATCCTGCATCTTTGCACGCTTGTTCCTTCTGCATGGAGAGCCCTATTTCCTTGTTTCGTCCAGAGCACTCCAGTTCCTCTTTCCCAGTCCAGCTTGGGTGTGGGTGAAGCTTACAAGCCACCAAGATGGGAAACAGCAATTCCCAGAAAGGGAGCAGAACTCTGGGTGTGATGAAAGAGAGAAAGAGGATCCCAGCAGGGCCCCAGAGCTGGTTGCTAAGAATGTGCCCTGGCAGCCGGCTCTTCTTCAGACGGGGGTGCAGTTCTACTTTGAAGGGGAGTGTCTCGCTTCAAGGAAGACCCAGGAAAACCATCAGGCTGCTTGCTGCAGGGAAATCTCCAGAAAAACAGAGAAGAGAAAAAACGAAAAGAAAAACAAACAAGCAAATACAAAACATCCCAAACAACTCTCCAGCCAAGTCCATGTGCAAAGCGGGAACTGTGGAAGGGGGGTACAACAGCAGGGCAGCTCTTGCCTGGCTTCGGGCACAGGGAGGCCAGTGTGTCGCTGTCGGGACCACAGCTGTCCAAACGAGGCTGGCTCCCCACTTCCTGTGGTATTTCTCTTTTCGCTTTCTAGAATCTAAATCGCTGTATGTATCAGAGGAAACAATGGCCTTTTCCCAAATGCCTCGGCAACTCCAGGGGAAAGACCCCTCCCACCCCGACTCGGGGGGACAGGCAGGTAACTCCACAGGTGGGGCCTCCTGGGGCATGACTTTCTAAGGATCCCTCAGTTGCACCCATGGTGCACAGTGAGGGTGAGTCCAGGACCACTTAATCTGCTTTCCTAGACCATTCCCTGCTGTTTCTGTGAGGCTGCGGAGGGAATGCTGCAGGTCAGGGATCCCTGGGAACCCTCAGGGACAACCTTCCTGCCATGCCCTCCCCCGAGGCTCAGGGCACTTCATTCTTGCCCTCAAGGCCTTTTCTGCAGTGGTCAAGTTGGTGGGGCTTCCTGCCTGGAAGCTTGTTTTCAGAGAAGGGTAAAGGGACCAGGAGTCAAGGGTGGATTCCTTAGGCGAGGTTCAGGCATGAGGCCTAAACATTTTTTTAAAAATTATTTTCTTTGTAATGTAGTCGTGTCTGTTTCACAGCATTTGGGAGAGAGAATTCCAGTAGGGGCTGACATCAGCCACTTCAAATTTATTTTGGAACTAGGCTTTATCGGTATAAGTAACTTGAGAAATGAACGAATGAATGAATGAAGCTGTGCCGGGTCACAAGAGTCAGAGTGAACAAGATGGGGCAGTGATAAGAGAGCCATAATTAACCAAAGTGTCTTGTGTTCCGAATGAAGTAGTTCCCATCATTTCCTGTACCTTTTCTGTGTGCCAGGCACTGTGCTCAATGCTGGACATCATTCATTCAGTCCTTACATCAGTCTTTTTTTTTTTTTTTTTTTTTTTTTGAGACGGAGTCTCGCTCTGTCGCCCAGGCTGGAGTGCAGTGGCGCGATCTCGGCTCACTGCAAGCTCCGCCTCCCGGGTTCACGCCATTCTCCTGCCTCAGCCTCCCGAGTAGCTGGGACTACAGGCGCCCACAACCGCGCCCGGCTAATTTTTTTGTATTTTTAGTAGAGACGGGGTTTCACCGTGGTCTCGATCTCCTGACCTTGTGATCCGCCCGCCTCGGCCTCCCAAAGTGCTGGGATTACAGGCGTGAGCCACCGTGCCCGGCCGTCCTTACATCAGTCTTATGGGATAAGTGGTATCATCCTTATTTTACAGAGAGATTACAGTAGAGGTTAAGTACCTCGGCCATGGTCACATCACCAGTAATTACCCTGGCCAAGGTTGAAACTTGAAAATCCATCCTCCTAACCAGTCCACTATATCCTGAGCCATCGTGCTGAATATATCTTCATTCATATCTACACGTGCTGTTTCAGTTGAGTATCTGAATCAGTGGCCGTACTACACCAGCATGGGTCATGGGAGCAGGGACTCGGCTGGCGGGACCATTCCCAGGAGGCCCACAGCCAGGGCTGCTGTCTTCCTTTGCTAGCATCCCAAAGTCTGAATTCTTATAAGGCATGCAGGGCAGCCAGTCTACAAAAACATTTTTTTAAATTTCCCCAACTCTAAGCATACACAGGATCCAACCAGCAAACAGGAATTAGAAATGTTCTTTCTGCTCTCTTTTAGGAATGTGGGTGGCAAATAAGCCAAATGAAATAAAAATAGAAACAAGGCAGGCCAGACTTCCCTAAACCACACAGAACAATATTTATTTGATTAATTCTGTTCCTAAACAACAGCCCACATTACTGACATGGAGGGCGTTTCCACGATGGAGGGGTATGTGTGCGTGAATGTGTGCACATATGTTCAGGCTCCCAAGTGCACATATACGTATGTACGGCTAGATAAACACACACACTCGCCACCCATGGAGAATATTTATTCATACCGATACAAGAATCAAATTGCTCTTCTTTTTCCAAACCCTGCAAACATTAAAAATAAGTCACTTTATGTAAACATATTCAGCCTCCTGATTTACATTGTTTCTTATAAAGGCAAAGCTGCACATTTTTGAAGTTCTCTCATTTAACCACAGGAGATGGGTCACGGACACAAGGTGGGTTGCCTCACAGTGCATCGTGAAAGCAAGAGCATTAATCAAAAGTGTTTGTGGTCCCTGTATCTCTGCAGATCCCCGCCCCAGAGCCCCAGAGCCCACCCCGCCATTCTGCAACTCTGTGCTTTTTTAGCGCCCTGCCTTGCTCTGTGGATCCACCTACCATGTCCTTCCCACCCCATCTACCTCTCTGGTGCACTGATGGGACAGCAGATCCAACCTGATTTCTGCTCAGAGTGATGCTACCTGTGATCAAAGGAACCTGTGATTTCTGCTCCGAGTGACACTGAGATCTCTGACATTTGGCTGCTGCTCCCCCCCTTTCCTCCTCCATTGCCCAACTTCTCCAGAGCCCCCATGGAGGTCTGCACAGCTGGCAGGAGTCTGGCTCCCTCCTTCTCATACCCAGCATTGGTCAGCACAGCTGGATTGGTTTCTGGCAGATGCTGCTGCTACCCCTTGTTCTGGGATGAGCAAAGGGTGAGTGAGTGCACCCACCCGCTTTGAGGAATGAAACAGATTTCAGCATGGCCCAATGCCCCACGTAGGATTGTGCAGCTCCTTAAAGCCTGGACGTGGGAGGGCAGGGGAAGGAATTCTCTCATTTGCTTCTGTCATGCAGCCTTTCCATTGGAGTGGGAGGGAAGGCACTGGCCGGTGAAGCAGAGAGTTCCGGAAACTCCAGGTTAGGTTGCAGGCATCAGAGTTTTATTTATTCTGAGAGAAGTTTAATGGGGTCAACTCTTAATGGCATTCAAGAAACGCTGAACAAACGGTTTGTCCTTTTAGAGGGGGTATTCTGAACTTTCAGGGCATAGGTCCCCAAAGGAAGAATTTACCTCCCCTGGGAAAACAAAGGATTCCATAGAAGTCGTTCAGCCGAGCTGAATTCACCACAGGACAGAGCTTGCCATTGCTTAATAAGATCTCTATTGTGTGTCCGATGAAAACATATGGGGAATGTACTTCCTCAGTGAGCCTGTAATTTAGGAAGTTGTAGCTTCTAAGCAGTCTCACTCCTTTGGTAGGAACAAAGTGTTATTTTGATGGAGTAAATAGACATGAAACAAAACTAAAATTTTCCTTTTAATACAATGAGATCTCTTGCTAGAAATTTGACTACCACTTATTGAAACATGTTCTCAAGCTCTCACAGAAAGAAATTTGGTCTCGTCAGAGCCTCAGGGGCTGATCACCACTTTGTGCCCGACTCTGTCCTTGACTCTCAGGTCTATGGGGTGGCCATTATGCTTCCCCTAGAGAGGAACTGAAACTTGGAGAGGTTAGTGACTTGCCCAAGGTTACATAGTCGATACTCAGCAGAGCACTAATTCAAACCAGGATATCATTTGGATCTTATCAACAGGCTTCGGAATCCTATTTTTTTTCTATATCAGGGAGCAGAATATGACAGTTCATGGGTCAAATCCAGTCCACACCTGTTTTTGTATGTCCCATAAGCTAAAAGTGGTTTTTACATTTTTAAATAGTTGAAAAAAGAGAGAATATTTTATGACATATGATTATTTTATGAAATTCAAATTTCCATGTCCATAAACAAGTTTTATTGGAACAAGCCACACCCACTTATGGATGAATGCCTGTGGCTGTTTCTGCACTTCCATGGCAGAGCTGAGCGACTGTGACAGAGCCCGGCATTTAGCATGGAGGCCTTTTCAGAAAAGCTGGCTGACCTCGCGCTGCACCATGCCAATGCCATGACCACTGAGACTCTCTAGTTTTAACCCACGTGGTTATAAACGGATCCCCAAGCTGCCTTTCCAAAATGGACCTGGCAATAAATAGTCCAATATTTATTTAATCTATAAATAGTCCAGTCTTCTGTCTTGGGAGAAGAGTGATGTTACTTCAGTAGGAAAACACTTCTAAAACAAGAGTGGAGTGAACTCTACATGCCTATGGTCCCTTAAAACTAAACCTCTTTGGCTTTCAGAGTATGGGAGGAGACAAGTCCTTTTCTTTCCTTATTCTCAGACTCCCAGTGAATGATCCATGAAAACAATATGAATTTTACATATAGGAAATGTGCTTAATAAGGCGAAAGCATTTTTACTGTTAGGGCTCCTTCCTCACCTGTTTGTCTTTTATTATGAGGCTAGAATCTTAGTTTTTTTTTTTTTTTAGCAATACAGGGCATTATATGCTACTGTTGTTACACTGTGGTTTGCTCTCAATATAAAAGGGAAATTGGGTAATGCATTGAAAATTGGTAGCAGCACTGGTTCAGTTCAAGAGAAATAAAGCAAGATACCCTTTCACTTCACATAATTTTTGTTCCCTATCCTGGCCTCACTTGCAAATCCGAAAGACCCAATTCATATGTGAAGAAACAACAACAAAAACAAAAGTCCTATGGAGGGGGTATTCTGAACTTTCAGGGCATGGGTCCAAGACACAGAGTTTGAAGCTAGATAGATGATGGTAATGGTTGCACAACAGTGTGAGTGCCTTTAATGCCATTGAACTGTACACTTAAAAATAGTTAAGATAATAAATTTCCTTATGTGTATTTTATCACAATTAAAAAATTTAAGAAAAAAACATAGCTATCCATTTTAGAAAAAAAATTCAAAAGCTTCAAGGAAGAAGATTTTTACACATAATTCCATCAGTGAAACGAAACAAAAATCTTTATAGAAGGAATTTTGAAAGATTTGAGGCTTTAGGTCTGGCGTGGTGGCTCATGCCTGTAATCCCAGCACTTTGGGAGGCTGAGGCAGGTGGATCACGAGGTCAGGAGTTTGAGATCAGCTTGGTTAAGATGGTGAAACCCTGTCTCTATTAAAAACACACAAAAAAATTAGGTGAGCACCGTGTTGGGTGCCTGTAATCCCAGCTGCTCAGGAGGCTGAGGCAGAAGAATTGCTTGAACCCAGGAGGCGGAGCTTGCAGTGAGCCGAGAGCGCACCACTGCACTTTAGCCTGGGCGACAGAGCAAGACTCCTTCTCAAAAAAAAAAAAAAAAAAGAAAGATTTGAGGCTTTATTGGGACAAATGAACATTAGTGCATGTTCACGTGGGTGCTTGTGTATGTACATGTGTCTTCAAGAAAACATCCATGCCCAACTAATTCAGTTCTCTCTGTTACTGCTGTCAGTATTAGAAATAAAAATGAGAATTCTTCCATTTAGAATAATCTCCTTCTTTTAATGCAAAATGCCAGGTACCGTTGTGCTAGCAACAAAAAACAAAACAGAGTAACTATGTCTGAGGACCTATTATAAGTCCAACATCTTACACCAGTGACACCAAAGGGAAAAAGCATACCCCCTGAGCACCTATGAAGACTCTTCTGCAGTACATGTACAAAGGCTGCCATAGCCGTCAGGGAAAGAGTGAGTTCCAAAGAAAGAGGAAACCACAACAGAAACCTTGAATTAAAAATGGAATTCAGATAACAGGCAAGAGTGCCAACCTTAATGAAAAGTCTTCCTCTTCAATCATTAAGCTGTAAAATTAAAGCTGGATGTGGTCTAACGTCTTTTGTGTATTTGCCAATGTTTTCCAAAGGTGAATAAGATGAAATCCCTTCTGGATGTGCTGTGAGCACTCTGGTCCTTTCCACCAGTTTCCCAGAGCAGAGGTGCTGCGCAGTGGGGTTTCTGAAGGCTCTGCTGTTTGGAGTAGGCACATACAATAACAAAGCTGTTTATAGTCTCGGCCTGGCCGCGACAGGGTCAACAACCTATATGCCAGCTGGCGATGACACTGGTCGTGTCAAGTGAAGCCAATGACAAAGGAACAGCCATGCTCTGTCTCTTGGTGCCCACAGCAATACAGTCACTGTAGGCCAGCAACAGTGATCCAGTATGCAGCAGCATGGCGTGAAGCTGACATCAACCTAATAAATGACCACTGTCTTGTCGTCTTCACTGAAACCCTGCATATGCCTCCCCCAAGCCCACACACAAACACTTTGCTTCATATGCTTGAAAGTTGTGGGCTTTCAGGACAAGAGAAAACTAAAAATTACTCTCTAAATGTGGGCACTGTGGATGTGTTGCCAGGTTGTAATGGGTCAGAACCTCTCCTGCCTACCACAGGCCCTATATAAAGCGTGACTGCAAACAGATGATCCCTAAGCAAACTGGACTCCGAGAAGGGGTTTGTCAGGCCTGTAGATTTAAAAATAAAATACAAGAACTGCTGTAAGTAGTTGCTACCATTTAAAACTCTGGAGAATTCATCTAAAATGCTAGATTTCCAAATTCTTTCGATTTGGAAGTGCTGGGCCTCTATGCCCGCCCTGAAACCATTAGTTGGAGTTGCATAGTGGTTGCCCCCACAGCTTCCTATTTCTTGCTACTCGCCTGTTAACTGATATTTGTTACCTGCCTGGCTCTGTTGACTTTGGGTTTGGCTCTTCTGATCCATAGTCATTAAACTCCTTGAGGGCAGTGGTCATACCTCTTGAGCTACACCAGCACCTAGGATTGGTTCCTTACTCCTGTTTCACCTGAGTCGCTCAACTCTGTGCACTATGTGTATTTCATGGGCTCAGGTATCTAAAGTGACTTGACTGCTGAGAGAGGGAGAGAACTGGGCTCGTGGAGCTGGAGGCCCTTGGAAATTATCTAGCTGCTGCAGATCATCAGAATCTAGTTGAGTAAGTATGTCTCTGGGGGAAAAATCCACCTCAAAATAGTTTCCTCAGCAGATACCATGCTATAATTTGAATGTTGGTGTCTTCCAAAATTCATGCTGGAACCTAGTACCTAATGTAATAGTATTAAGAGGTGGGGCCTTTTGGGAAGTGATTAAGTCACGAGGATTCCACCCTCATGAATGGGATTAATATCCTTATAAAAGAGACCTAAGGAGGGGGGCTTCCTTGCCCTTCTGCCATGTGAGAATTCAGTGAGAAGGCACTATCTTTGAGGCAGAGAGCAAACCCTTATCAGATACCAAATCTGCTAGCACCTTGTTGTTGGACTTCCCAGCCTCCAGAGCTGTCAGCAATACATTTCTGTTGTTTATAAATTACCCAGCCAGAGGCATTTTATTATAGCAGGTCTAGGAAAGGCTGTATCTGGGTTTTGGAATCAAACTGTATGTGCTCAACTCTTGGCTCCACAGAGCTGTGTGACATTGGACAAGTTATTTCACCTCCACATCTGATTTTCTTCCTCTTTATAATGAAAATAAAAACAGTATTTATCTCATAGAATCGTGTGCAGATTGAATGAGGTAATACATAAACACATTTCCTACAGCACTTGGCTCATAGCTTTACTTACAAGTCTTCCCTATTATTATATCTTCTGAAGCTGAACAAATGAAATGAAAAAAAATATATAGTTATTACAGGCCATTTAAAGTTCTTCTGTGTGAAAATATTTTAATAAGACATGGACATAAATCTCTACCATCAATCTCTATTTTAAAATTACACTATTAGTGGCTGGGTGCGGTGGCTTATGCCTGTAATCCCAGTACTTTGGGAGGCCAAGGTGGATGGATCACTTGTGGTCAGAAGTTCGAGACCAGCCTGGCCAACATGGTGAAACCCTGTCTCTACTAAAAATACAAAAAATTAGCCAGTTGTGGTGGCACGCACCTGTAGTTCCAGCTACTCAGGAGGCTGAGGTGGGAGAATTGCTTGAACCCAGGAGGCAGAGGTTGCAGTGAGCCAAGACCACGCCACTGCACTGCAGCCTGGGCAACGGAACAAGACTCTATCTCAAAATAAAATAAAATAAACAGAATTATATATTAGAAATAAACAAAGTAAAAGGAAAGACAGTGACAATCTATCTTATTCTGGATCCACAACATGCTAGAACAGGAGGGAATCTAAACCTATCCTAATGGATTTAAAACTTATTGTAGCAGCAGAAACCATTTCTTTTAATGTAATCTTACACACATGCCATTCACGAGAGTGATGTTGCAGCTCAGGTTAGGTAAAGTCCCAGAACTGGGTTCCAGCTTCACCCAGGAAATTATAGAACCTGTGTGCTAAGGGCCACAGTTTGTTAACTGCTGATCTTGGCTATGTCTTTGTATTTTTACCAGTGGGAAAATTAAGACCTTTCATATGTCTGCACATAGAAGAAGGCTCACACTGAGGACCAAGCCTGGCCTATCACTGTATCCTCAGCACCCAGCCATGTGCCTGGAGCGTAGTGCCCTCTTGGTACTGGGGTTTGCATGATGGGTGCCATAGCACAGGTGAGGTGACAGGCTTCTGAAGTGCAGTCTTGGGGGATGGACTTCTAGGGTAGGGTGGTGATCGCTGCCAGCAGGGGGTGACAAAAACACCAATAGGTCTAGCCAAGGTGTTGCATATAGGATGGATTCTGGGAGAAGGTATAGGGTTGAAGTAAGCAAGCCCAAGCTTACTGACTTACCCAGAGCAACTTCCAGTCCTACAAGCTCCATTCATGGCAAGTGCCCTAGGCAGGTGTACCATTTTTTATCTTTCATACTGTATTTTTACTGTACTTTTTCTACATTTAGATACACAAATACCATTATGTTACAGCTGCCTACAGTATTCATTGCAGTAACACACTGTAGAGGTTTATAGCCTAGGAGCCATAGGCTGTACCATATAGCCTAGGTATGTAGTAGCTACACCATCTGTTTTTATGTAACTATACTCTATGATGTTCACACTATGACGAAGTTGCCTAAAGACATATTTCTCAGAAGGTTCTCCCATCATTATGTGACACACGACTGTACTTCAGTAGAAAGACCAGGTTTCTGGAGTGGTAGAGGGCAAGTTACTGTGAATTGAAAGGAAAGTGAGAAAGTGTAGACAGCTGGCTAGACTGGCTTCTTTCAAGGAAAGGGAGGAAGAAGAAACCACATTGAGTTAATAGGAGTTTTCACGGAGTCAGATTTCTTGAGCAATGAGCTTTACTTTGCAGAGGTAACAGACTTGTGCTGTAGGATGTGGAAAATGGGAAAAGAAAGAAATGCAGAGGTCAAAGAAAAACATCACCAGTTTAAAAATGTTGGTCTCTGTGGTGGTTTAAAAATATTTAAAAATTATTTAACATATGAAAAATTATTTAACATTTCTCTCTTCAAGAAATACGGCCGGGCGTGGTGGCTCACACCTGTAATCCCAGCACTTTCAGAGGCTGAGGCAGGCAGATCACTTGAGATCAGGAGTTCCAGACTAGCCTGGCCAACATGATGAAACCCCATCTCCACTAAAAATAAAAAAATTAGCCAGGCATAGTAGCACACACCTGTCATTCCAGCTGCTCTGGAGGCTGAGGCAGGAGAATTGCTTGAACCAGGGAGGTGGAGGTTGCAGTGAGCCGAGATCATGCCACTGCACTCCAGCCTGGGTGACAGAGCAAGACTCCGTCTCAAAAAAAAGAAAGAAGTAGACTTTAATTCTCCTTTCCTTTAGTGTGGGCTGGACTTGGTAACCTACTTCTAATGAATGGAAAGTGGGAAGAAGGTTGGGTTATCACTTCTGACTCTAGTCTGTAGAAGATACATGGTGGCTTCCATCTTGGTTGCCCTCTCTGGTATCAGGGCATTCTGGGAGTAGCCAGCAGGAACCTAATGTTTTGAGTGAAAGGTGTTCGTCTCTGAGACAGGGACAATTAAGCCTAGACTTGCAGGATGAGAAGGACTTAAGCTGACAACATGGAAGCCAAAGGACTTGTACATTCAATGGCCTGGAGGTGAGAGGACATGGCCCATTCAAAGAATTCTGGGAAGTTCCCTATGGAGCTATTTGCACATCTCTTTCTTCTTCCAGATCTGCCTCCATGCATTTATTCTTGTCTATTGGTCCATTTACACTTAGATGCACAATGTAATAGGACTCTATTAGCACCAACATCTTGGAATTAATACTAATTAGTATTATGTTCCAGTATAACATTATAGCTTAACTGGCTTTGCTGGTGGTTTGTATACCTGACCTTTATGTATAAAATTATTTCATAGGAGGAAGCGCTCCTAAGACCACACAAGTCCCTAGGCTAGGGACTGCCTGTAACCTGTCTTATCTTCATGCTTTTACTGTGGTGGGACAGGTGGGTGGTGGGAGAAAATATAGTGTTACGTTTCAATAAATAAAACCTTCCTTCATTCAAATCCCAAGTTAATACTCACTTGACATTTTTGGAGCCAAAGAATCTAATCTTATCTGGCCGGGAAATTTAAACTAGACCACACATAGCAGCCAAAATTTGGCAGGCTTATATATGGGCATCAAGCCATACTGACTATTTACATTTTCATGTAAATGCTCATGAAGATGAATTAATCCCTGCTGTGACTGACATCCTGCAGCAATTTCCAACACTGCAGAGAACATTAAAAAAATAAAAAGTACAATTAGTATTTGGTGTATCAGACTAACAGCTCCCCTAAGATACTGAGCAGCTTCCTGAGATGCAGGTTCTGATGGGAAATCTAGGGAGAAATGTTGAGCAGAAGGTACTGAGTTTTATTCATTCCTATCTATGAAGTGGGAGAGAAGTGGCTTAGCAAAGAGAAGCAACCATACCAGGGGGCTGAAACAATGAACTGAAATGCCTCATGTGGCAGCATGGAGACAATGTGAACACATCCGGCAGCTATTTGGGGAGGGAGTGTTGTTAATAGTGGATTATAAAAAGTAGCTCCTGAAGGTAGAGCCTTTGGCTCACTGGTGTTTAAGAGAATGTCCCACAATGATGAAAATGTTCAGTATCTGTGATATCCAATACAATAGCCACTAGACACATGTGGCTTTTGAGCACTTAACGTGGCTAGTAAGGCAAAGAAACTAATTTTTAATTTAATTTTAATCTAAGTGGTCACAAGTGGTTGAAAAAGCCTTTTCAAGTATAAGGTTTGATTTTTCTGATTATAAAAGTGACACATGCTTGTCACAGAAAACTTAGAAAGCCCCCAAAAGTATATACCAAAAAAAAAAAAAAAAGCATTATCTATAATAATACCAAGAGAGAACCACTGTTGGCACTTTTTGCTCTATTTCCTTTATCATCTGTGGACATATGGTTAGTGATTTTCCAGTATAGTTTTGAATCCTGCTTTTATTACTTAATATTATATGCTAGCAGTTTTCCCATGAGAGACATCTTCAACTACAACTGATCATATTTTAGGCCCTGAAATAAATCAGGCCAATCTCATCTCTGACCAAATTAAAAATAAATAGAAACCCTAAAACAAAAATGAACCACCCAACATCCTATAAACTAGAAGCAAAAGTTCTCTGAGCATCAACAAGGGATGATGAATAAATAGGACTGGCAGAGACATGTGGCTATTTGTGCCACATCCCCAGTTAGCCAGCATAAGGCAATTCATTGGAAATCATCATGTTTCTTTGCTATTTTTCCAATTGACACTTTAGAATACATCTGCCAAGGCTCCTAAAATGATCTCTGGCAAGCTCCCCCTCTCATCTCTGAGCCTTTGCATTGTTCTGAACAAGCACCAACAGCCGATGCCACCCTGGACACACACATATTTGTCATCTGAACTGGCAAAGTCCCATGGATGCACACTCCAGCTACGCTCGGCAACATGTAGGACACACACATACTTGTCATCTGAACTGGAAAAGTCCCATGGATGCACACTCCAGCTACTCTCAGCAACATGTACACCCCCTCTGCTGCCATGGTGGGTTTTTTTTTTGGAGACGAAGTCTCGCTCTTGTGCCCCAGGCTGGAGTGTGATGGTGCGATCTCGGTTCACTGCAACTTCCGCCTCCCAGGTTCAAGCGATTCTCCTGCCTCAGCCTCCTGAGTAGCTGGGATTATGGGTGCCTGCCACCACGCCCAGCTAATTTTTGTATTTTTAGTAGAAATGGTGTTTCACCATGTTGGCCAGGCTGGTCTGGAACTCCTGACATCAGGTGATCCGCCCGCCTCAGCCTCCTAAAGTGTTGGGATTACAGGCATGGCCCACCGTGCCCGGCCCATGGTGGGCTTTAATCCACGAAGGGCTCTCTAAGCAAAGAGAAATGGTTGTCTTGGATGAAAGATGACAGGGCTGCTGACACACCATGTCAGTAGTAATCCCAGTAAGCCAGTAATCTCAGTAGTAACCCATCAGTAATCTCAGTAGGTCAGGCTGGGAAGATTCTAGGGATGATCTCTTTTATAGATGGGGAAACTGAGGCTCAGAGCCATTACATGCCTTGCCTTATGTGGTAACTAATGTGGTAGCATAATAGTGGAAATGCCACTGTAAAGGCCAACCTGTCAGCTTCACAGGCTGCAGCTCTTTCTTCTATAATGGCTGAGTCCATGTCCAAGCCATCTGGCTGAAGACCAAGGAACCCTCCTGACAAGGAGCAACCCAGGGGCCTCTGTACAGATGATGTTTCAAAAAAAACGGTCCTTTCAAAAGCTCCACAGTGGCTCTTCATTGCTGGCTATTTTAGGGGGTAGCTCTGGCTCATGCAAGAGGTTCTGCTTCTTTTCACAGTCCTGACTTGATCTTACCATTGCAGGCCAACCTTGGCTACTGCACTCACCGAAGCAGCTCTGACAGAAGTGTAGTTTTGGCCTGGCTACCTCTTAGGGCAACATGAGGTCAGCGTATTCTGGGGCCTGGATAGGCTTGTGGCTGGGCCTTTGAGACAAGGCTTTCCAAATCTTTGGTCCTCAAATTGTTCTAAAAAGCACCCATTTTTAAAGGATAGTTTTGGTGGTAGAGCCTACCATAAATCTCAATCATTAGCCAAGAGGTACCTACACACTGGGGGTGGGGCGTGTGCTTTGGTGTGACAAAATGGCAGTGATAAGGGATGGAGAGGAATGTGGTTCAGATGTTGAGAAACTGCCCATCACATCTGCTGGAAATAATAGTAACAAGTCTGGCCAGGTACCATCTGTAATCCCAGGACTTTGGGAGGTCGAGGCAGAAGGATCACTTGAGCCCAGGAATTCCAGACCAGCCTAGGAAACATAGTGAGACCCTGTCTCTACAAAAAAATTTAAAATTAGCCAGGTGTGGTGATATGTGTTTGTAGCCCCAGCTACTTAGGAGGCTGAGGTGAGAGGATCACTTGAGCATGGAGGCTAGAGGATGCAGTGAGCCATGATCACACCAGCCTGGGTGACAGAGTGAGACCCTGTCTCAAAACAAAAAAAAAAGTAACAAGTGTGAGGAGATGAAATAATATATGTCAAGAGGGATTAATAGATTATCTGGAACTGAAGAAATGAAGTTATTAATTATTTCTTGAAAATGCTTGCCTGTCATGCACACGGTAAGAATTCCACGAAGGGGTGTCTGTCATACGACGATGTGGGAGGATGAGGAGCAACAATGAGCAGGACTGCACTTCTTGTGTGTGTGCGAAGCGCTCCCATATGGAGTTTCACTTCCTTCCCACCTCCCTCTCCATGCAGCAGTGGTGGCTGTGTGGTTTGAGGCCAGGGAGGCATGAGAAAAACAGAAAAATCTAGAGACACATCACATCACAAAGATGAGCAGTGCTGCCCAGAGGGTGTTCTATGAATCATGATATCTCTAAGATGTCAATGAGTGATAGCAAAAGAAAAAAGTCCAGTAGCCAAATGCAGTTAAATTGGGCGGGCTACACAAAATTGAAGAAGTTTCTTTACTGGATGCCTTCTCAAAGCCTTTGATATGCTATTGTACACCGTAAATCTTCAAGGGTGGAGACGATGCAGTATTTTGTAAACTCATTTGACCACAGAAGGAAGTCTGTTTTTACTGACCATCACTCAGGACTGGCATTTTGAGGAGCTCTCTTGGCAAACACTGATCTTCAGATTTTTCTCCTTTTTGCTTCACTTCCCCACCCCGCTAAGCTAACTCCCAATCCTAGAGGAGAAGAGATGAAGTGCTAAAAATGGTAATTTTCACATTTGAGGGTAATTGTCAGCTAGGGTCTTTCCCCTCAACGTGTGGTCTGGGAACCAGCAGCATCCATATCATCTGGGAGCAAAACAAACATTCTCAAGTCTCCTTCTCTCAGATGTACCGAATCAGAATTTGCATTCAGCAAGATTCCCCCGGTGATTCATATGCACATTAAAGTTTGAGATGCAGACTCAGGGTGCTTGGTACTAGGCACAAATCTTAATAATTCTGATTTAGTGTATCTGGGGTGAGGCCCAAGAATGTACTTACAAAATATTTCCTCCAGAAGATTCTGATGCAGGTGTGTGTGTGTGTGGACTCCTGAGAAACCCCTATGGTCCAGGCACCCTGCTATAAGGTAACGGAACAGCCCTGTGGTAACATTTGGTTTCACAGCAGCACCTCGACAAGGTAGGTGATGATATAATCACCCTCATTGTTAGAAACAAGAAAATGGAGCCTTGGAGAGAGAATGAGAAGGTCCTGGACCAAGGTCACCCAGGGGTCAGCAGGTGCATTAGGGTGAACAAGTCCCCTCCTGTCTCTCCTCCCCATCTCACCAGTCTCTCTCCTCCCCTGCCCTAATCAGCTCTTCATTCACAACTACTGCATTGCTAACAGCCCTCTCTGAGTCTGCTTTTGTTTCCAGTGAAAGGCCAACAAAACACTGTGGGCTATTTGTGCTTGCTAATGATAATTCTGATTAGTTTAATTTTGTCAGCTGACTCCCTGGCAGCCAAGGGCCAACAGCAGCCTGCTTATTCAATCAGGGCCTGGCCCATTTTCTAATTATCAGCATCATTTGGGCTGTTTCCTCCAACAGGGAACTTGCTTGAGTTCAAGTTATCGTCAGCTGTTGCATTTACATGAGTAATGGATGATCTGTCACGTCTGTGACTGTGTCAGTGTGCCAGGCTCCCCCTCCCTGCTGGAGACCAAGTGAAATGGCATGTGTTTGCCTGGGTTCCCAGGCTGCCGGCCATAGCGGCTGAACAGCAGGTCCCAATGGGAGCCATGAGGCAAGCTCTGGGGGTGGATGGATGTGATGGTCTTCACCAGGCTAGCCAAGGTGACCTCTTCCCAGCTTCTGAATTCCAAACTGTATTCCCACTCAGAGGCCTGATAGGATGACCAACTGTCCTAGTTTGACAGAGACCAAGGGTTTTCCCAGGACATGAGAATTTCACTGCTAAAACAGGGAGGATTGGTTACCCTTTGTCTGACACACCAGGGCACAAAAGCAGTGTGAGAGGATTCAAGATTTCCTGGGTGATCTATCTGGAATTTGGAACAGAGAATGACTGAGAGTTGAGGCCTCGTCTTTCTCTGTGAGGCCTAAAGCTTATGATGCATCCCTGATCTCTTATTTTGCTTTTAATGTCTATTGCTAATCTGATAGGATGAAGCATTATTCCCAACATGGAAATGGGTAAGTGGAGGTCTGCAGGCATGTTCTGAGATAAGGGGCGTATTGAAGACAGTAACCAGTGTGTAACCCCTTTGAATGGAGGTGCATCATCCTTCAAGTACTCTCCCCAATTCAAATACATATTAAGGATTTATTAGGTACTAGGAACCTTAAGCAATGCAGGAATATGTCCTTTATATTCCCAGCCTTCAAAGAGTTGACAATCCCGTGGGAGTGACTGATACAAATACAATTAACTGCATCTGCTAGGAGTCTACCTAGGGAATCAATCACTAAGACAGAAAAGAGGTCATGGGAGCTAGGGAAGGGAGAATTCAGGAACATCCACCAACTACAGCCCAGCTACTGTTACAGTCATTATCTCACTTAGCTAACATTTCTTAAGCACTTACCATGTGATTAATCCATTTCTTTTTATAACTCTTATTATTATACCCATTCTATGAATGAGGAAAATGAAGCTTTGAAAAGCTATATATCTTGCTCAAGGTTGCACGTTAGTAAATGCAGGGTCCAGGATTGGAACCCACAGTCTAAGACTTTTCTTAGGCACTGTATGATACTGACTCTCCTACCCCAGTGGGGTGCTAGATGGATCCCCAATACAACCTGTGTGGTAGATACTCAGTCCACATCAGACAAAAGCAACCAGAGATGTGTGGCTGTGCATGGTGGAGGCAAGGCAGAGGGAAACATGAGGTGGTGGTGGGGTCTCAGAGTTCCATACTGTGGAATCCCAAGGCATGACACCAAGAATGTCCCACCAGTGGCGTGGGAACTCTGGGAATGCCGATGTTCTAAGGGAAACTGGCTGGACAAATGCTGCCCTTCTGGCCCCAGCTGCATTTGATTCTAAAGAATGTACAACTAGAATGTGAAGCCAAATGCCTGATTCCTTCATCATCCTTTGAGAGCCAAAAATGGGTGACATTTATTATTTTATATTTTTCAGACTGTATTGTAAATGTCTTGAGAGCATAGATTTTTTACGCACATAGAATATCTGAGCAACTAGAGTTGCATATATAGAGTATCCATATATGCAAATCAAATAAAAATGTGTTGACTTGAGATGCTATGCCTGATTTGAACATGTGCACTGTAATAGTATTAGCAGTTAGGTATCCTAGCACTGTCAACTGTTGAAATGGTCATTTCAGCAATAGCAATCCACAAGCCATAAACAATCTACTCTTAATGGACACTGCATGTGCTAAGTATTCAGAGCCTGATAGTGTATGATTAGCCTCAGAAACATTCTTAATGTCTATTTCTATTCCTTTATAGGTTTCGGTTAGTGTAAAACAAATAGGTAAGTTCTGACAATTAAGCATTTAAAAGGTATAAATATTTACAAGCATTAAAATTAATTTCCCTGTAATTATAATTAACACACAAATGTAGGAAATATACTATTGCAAGCAAGATTTAAAGAAATATAAACTTCTGGGGAATAAAACCTGGTACCTTTCTTGCTCACTTAAACTGTTAAAAATTTCTGGTTAACCTAATTTTATCCCAGTCCCTCAAAGAGTCTCATGTCTAGGATATTGACATGTTTGAGGCCATTCTGTGATTCTGAGACTTCAAGTTAGTTCCTGGCACTGCCTTGGAGCCCTTTCTTCAATTATAGAAAATAACTGAGTTTTCTGACAGCAAAGAAAGCCTTTCTCTACTTGATAACTTACACTCAGCTTTTTCCTACAATGTTGTCTTTATGCTTTCAGGCATAAAGGAGAAATTGACTTTCAGCTCTATCTTGGTGTTTCTGATCCCTTAGCTCAGTGAAACTGGAAGTGTGAGTGCTTCCACAGCCTCTTCCGTCTTGTGGGCCTTTGGAGAAGTTATTTTGCATAGACCTGAACATTACTACAGAAGAGAACCCAACTGAAACCATCTAGGAGATCGCAGCAGTTTCTTCTGGCTCTTCATTTACATGGCCCTTGTCCATCTTTCCTCTGTCCTTGACATTTTCTGAAATTAGCTTTATCAATTGTTTCTAGTCTTAACTCCCTTGAGCTGTTTGCACAACCTTATCTTCCCATAGTGGCTGTTTACCCAAAACAGCCTTTATAAAACTCAGCCATCAATGAATTGTAGCTTCTTTCCATACTATTTGTCCAACTGCATTTAGAGACAACTCGGTTCCTACCTCAGAGCCTTCTAGAGATCTCTCGTGAAAGAAAATGAGGAAAACAGGCTCTTTTTAAAGTAAATATGTGAGATATCTCAAGTGTACCCCAAAAAGTCTTGCTTTGTTCCAGGACTACTGAGTAATGCAAATATATATATATATATATATAGTATTTGATATATATAGTATAATATATATAGTATTATATATATATATTTTTGCCATATATTCTCATAGCACAATAATAAATTTCAAGGTGAAAAACACTAAAGGTGATATGTGAAATTCACCATCTTCTTTGCCAGGTACAGGTACTGTACTGTATTAAACATATCTCTTATTTTTTGTGTTTTGATTCTTTAACATCAAAGTGGCCTTGTTGATCCTGGAGGGACTGCCCCTCCCAGAGCTAGCCAATTCCTAGTGATGGTAAACAATTTGCCCTCAAGCTGTTTACACAACAACCAATGCAAACCAATCCTGCAGAGCCTGCACCCCAAATACTTCCTCCATCAGGGTCTCACATTAACCACCCCAGGGCCAGGTATCAGATAACTAGGAATAACCCCTAGGCTCCAGAGATTATTCAAATTAGCCAACCCTAAACCTGCTTACTCTGTCTGGCCCATTCCTTCCCATGAAAACCACAGTGAGGGTTCTTGCCCATGCTTTCTCTGCTCCCTCGGTCTCCTGACTAACCCTGGTGCTTTCCCATGTTCTCTCTTGTGGCGCGGCATGGCTCTTTCTCTTGGGATGAGTATAACAAATTCTCTTTTCAATGACAATCATCTGATCTGTTAGCTTTACCATACCTAAATAATAATAAAACCTGGCCAGGTGTGGTGGCTCACACCTGTAATCCCAGCTTTGGGAGAACAAGGGTGGAGAATTGCTTGAAGCCAGGAGTTTGAGACAAGCTTGGACAACATAGTGACATCCCATCTCTAAAAAAAAAAAAAAAACCAGCCATGCCAGCCTATAGTCCCAGCTACTTGGGAGGCTGAGGTGGGAGGATTGCTTGAACCTAGGAGTTGAAGGTGAGCTATGGTGAGCTATGACCTTGCCATTGCACTCCAGACTGGGAGACAGAGTGAGACCCTGTCTCAAAGAAAAAATAAAAATAAAAATAATAAAACCCGTGTTTTAAAATAGGTACATAAAGAGAAAGGGATACAGGGTGGCAAAAGAGGACAGCCTGGCTCTCGTACTCTGGTTGTTCAAATGAACTTGGATGAAATGTAGTTGCCTTGTCAGTTATATTTAGCAAAACAGCCACCTTGTATTATATGGGGGCATAATATGTACTCAATAGAGCCACTAAAAAATCCTTTGATCAAAGTGTCTGCATTGAGATGCTGCATGGTACAAAAGATGATGAGGTTTTTAGGGGTCCTTGACTTCTGAAGCACAGATTGAGTGCCACTGGAAAGACAGCTTTTGAAGAAAATGAAAGTATTCCCCATTCACCTAAACAATAACACTAAGGATTTAATCATATCAAATGTTCTCTATTCTAATATATCTCATTGAAACTGCAACACGGAAAACTCAGTGTGAAAAGCAAAGTCCCTGTGAGATTGTATTCTTATTTAGGGCTTTAACTTCTGTCACTACCTCTGGAGTAAAAGCTGCCCGAAGGCAGTTTTACCTGACTGTATGCCTAGCAGCTGGCACACAGTAGGTGCTAAATATTTATTTACCTACTGAAGAAATGTTTCTGATCATCTTTGATTAACAGAGTGAGAGATAATATAAGATATCAAAGATGCCCATTTAAGGAATTCAGTAAGTGGAAGAATGACTTTGGAGCTGAGAATTAAAGCTACTCCCTCTGATCCAAACTATTATATTCCCACTACATTCTGCTACCTCTTGGAGAGTAATCTCGGACACTTATTTGGTGACAGTGGACATCTTGGCATCTCCTGGCTGTTTGTTGACCACTAAACCCCATTCAATTCTGCAGCCCTCTGCTAACAGCTAGCCATCAGTGAGCATTTTCCAGGGATTGACAATGCACTATGACAAATGGCTGAGCTCCTGGGGTGACTTGGATACCATTATCGCATGGTGCCACTTACCAAAGGCTCGAGCTCCTTGCGGTCTATGAGGTTCATCTCTGTGACAAAGTAATAGAAATGTTTGTAGCAGGTGTTGACATGGGCCTCTGCACCCATCACAATGACCCGGTCGAAGTGGTGGATGTAGACGTGGACAAAGACCCGGAAAAGGCGGCACAGGATCTTCTTGCAGATCTGAAGGAAGTTCTTTGGGAAGGGAACACCTAGAGAAGAAAAAAAGAAGAAAGAATGAAACCATGACAGGAAAGTTCCTTTTCCTCTTTCCTCTAATATCAGAAAACTGTCTGAGGGCGAGGCTACAGGGAGACTGGCACCCCGTGTCACAGGAGTCATAGGGAGTGGGGGGTGGGGGTTGGTAGCAAACTAGAAAGCACCTTCCACCTCCTCATCAAGGGCAGCAGTTGCTGTGACTACAGCCAACAGTGGCCATATAGGGATGGAGGCCCCGTGTTGTTAGAGCTTCTAATTTTTCAAGATAATTCGGAAATTTAAGAGTTATACGTGGACCTACTGCATTTTTTAAACATTAAGCAAGTAACTTGAAGTTTTAAAAAGTACCATTAGTCAAAATAAAACATCTCTCTAAGTTACACTGGGCTTGCAAGCTACCAGTTTGCAAAGTTTTTCCTGAGGTATACTGTTTCTGAGGTGGGCAAATTCAGTAACTTTCACAGATACTTTGCATCACACAGATTCCGCCTTTGTCTCTTTGAGGAAGGTAAGAGTTGGGAGGAGGTCTTGTTTTTCATAACACAGAAAGGGTGAGTGGTCATCGAAGTCACTCAGATTTCCCATTTGATGACCACTACTCCCAGCTCAGTCAAAGCAACAAATTGCAGGATCGCAAGCCTTCCTTTCTCCCTCTCAAACACTGCTTAAGCTGTTTTGTTATTTACGCTGTCCTTAAGTGGTGACATGTTGTAATGGGTTCCTAAGTTAAACAGACACTGTTTGAATTCTTACTCTGCTCCCCTTCCAGATGTATGACTGTGGGCAAGTTGTTTGACTTTTGGTTTCTCGTCCGTAAAAGAGTGGTCCTAATAAGGTCTTCCTTACATGGCTGGGAGGGTATTAACGTAAGATCCTCCTACAGTGCCTAGAATATAGTGAGAGCTTATTAAATGATAATGTCCTCCCTTTTCTCTGCAACGTAAGGCCTGTTGTTATAAGGAAAAGAATTACTGGGCCCGACGCGGTGGCTCACACCTGTAATCCCAGCACTTTGGGAGGCCAAGGCAGGCGGATTGCCTGAGGTCAGGAGTTCGAGACCAGTCTGGCCAATATGGTGAAAAACCATCTCTACTAAAAATACAAAAAAATTTAGCCGGGTGTGGTGGCGTGCGCCTGTAATCTCAGCTACTTGGGAGGATGAGCCAGGGGAACTGCTTGAACCTGGGAGGTGGAGGTTGTAGTGAGCTGAGATCGTGCCACTGCATTCCAGCCTGGGCGACAGAGTGAAACGGTGTCTCAAAAACAAAACAAAACAAAACAAAACAAAACAAAACAACAACAACAACAACAGAATTACCCTTGTCAAGGAAAGGTAGAAATGACCACTAGCCTTTCAGCAAAATTGTAGAGCTGTGTACAGTGCGTGTCCCAAGTCCCCAGGAAGCCTGGGGAAGCTGTCCTGTCCCCAGGAAGCTGTCCTTTCCTCCACAGAAACCTAGTGGCAGCTGTCTGGTGAGACACTGTAATGGGATCACTTGGGACCCCGGCACAGGAAGAGAAGGAACATGTCTGGCAGGCGGTAGTGACAAGATCTGCCTCCCTTGGGTCCCAGCACTGATACTGGTTTTTCTTTGAAACAAAGTGGCAACATATCAAATGAACCCAGGGAGAAGCTCTGGCGCTGCTTGGGAGCTGACTGCCTGGGCAACAGATGCTGGGATTTGGGGTTGAGGGCGAGGTAGAGCTGAGGAGAAGGTGGAGGGTAGCCACACGCAGAGTTTATGGGCTGCTTTCTCAGTGGAGAGGGGCCTGCAGAACTGCTGCTGCCATGCTGGGGGCGGGTCTGGAGTCTTTCAAGCCTGAGTCCCAGAAGTGCTGGAATTCCCTCTAAGACAGGTATGTTTGCTTCACAAGGGGAGTCCTGTAACCCAGCTGGTGACAATGCCAGGAGGCTGACATATGTTATCTTCACAACATATCTGTGGAATAGGTTTTATTATTCTTATTAATGTTTCATAGATAAATAACACTGAGGCTCTGTAGCATGAATTCTGTTGCTAAAAAGTGGTAGGGCTGAGATTTAAACCAAGTCAGCCTGACTCTAAAATCCAAAAAATGGGTATTACGGAGTACAACTCTCTCTCTTGCCAGGTTAGAAGAACCACTCGATCGTCAAGCACAGTGAGACATCTAAAGGTTACTCTTCAGTGGCACAGAAACATAAATAAGCAAAAGAAAGAGGATGGGGACAGAAGGCAGAGAAGGGCAGAAAAATGTCCACAGCATCAGAAGCCACAACCAGAGGTGAGAAAAGGTCAGCTAACATACTCTGCTGCCCTCAACGAGAGTATGTTAGCTTTCTCTGCTCAGGCCTTAAGGCCACAGACCTGGGATTAACAGTAGTATTTACTGAGCTCTTACTATGTTTTAGGGACTGTGCCAAGCCCTTTATATGGATTAGCTGACTAGCCCTCAGAACAGGCCTTAAATTATTTCCATCTCACAGATAAAGAAATAGATTTGGGACAATTAAGTAGCTGCCCAAGGTCACCCAGCAGGGAAATAGTAGAGGAGGGATTGGGCCAGTTAGCCTGACTCCAAAGTCCACGAGCACTGCTCTGGGGCTCTGCACACTTCTAAGCTCTGAGGTCCTTCCTTTCCGGGCAGCTCAGACTCCCTCAGGTATGCTCCCCCTTCTCCTCCCCTGGTTCCAGTCTCATGGAAGCTCACCAGATGCTGGGGGACACAGGGACTTATAGCTGTGTCAGTTTATCTGTGTGGTCCTTATAGCCAGCCCCTCTACCCTCCACACTGACTGCAGATAAGGCAAAGCTTTGGACACACTGCAGATGCTCATGGCAATTGCTGGCCCCCTTTAGATTGTCTCCAAGCAGCTCTGTTCTCCCCATCTCTGCCTCTGCTCAGCTCGGAAATCTCGGCTGTGCCTTCCATTCCAAACCTGGTCTCTGACTTGTCTCTGGCCTTGAAGGGGGTTTGCCTCTTGCCTATCCATTTTGGGCTATAGCTTTAGAGTAGTTGGTTTGGAATCTGGAAGACCTAGTTTAAAACCCTAGCCCTACTTCCTACTAGCTACAACTTATGCAGCCTATGTAGCTAGTAAGTAGTAGGGCTAGGATTTTAAACTAGATCTTTAGTTTAAAATCCAGTCGAGTCTTCATCACTCAACTTTATTATAAAACTAATACACAAATTTACTTTGTAGGGTTTTTATAATAGTATCTGTACTGTGCTTGGCACTCAATGGGAGCTTTGGGAGTAAGTTCGATTTCATTATTTCCCACTTGAACTCCTCGGGTAGGTGGGACTCTAGGCTCAGAATCTCTTGGCTCTGGCTGCTAAGTCAGGCCCCACTCTTCCACCATTCCCTCCCTTGCATGTAATTCATTCTTCAAAAGCAAAAGTTGCGAACGGTTCAAGTCAAGACATGTTCAGCATGCATTGCAGTCACCCCAGGCCAACTCCAGACACTGCAAAGAGGCTGGGAGCCTAGGAAACCCCACTGGGTTCTCTGCTGAATCAGAGACAAAATCCAGCTCACAGGGAGTGGGGCAAAGAACAGGAAAGCTATATGCATTTGAAAAATTCTTATATTTATTGATGGTTCAGCGGCCAATTCTATAGTTTGTATACTATTTTCACCCTTTTCTCTTCTGCCTTACGGATGTCCAGATTTGTGTGTGTGTGTTTTAAATAAACCTTCTCAGAAGGTGGGACTTGGAAGAGGTTGTCCCTTCAGATGGAGAGACTTGGATGTCCGCCCCTTCTGCAGACTCTGGAACTTTCTCATTCTGTGTTACTGGCCTCATGGCAGCAAGATAAAACAAGATGCAGCTTGCTGACCCACTCCCTTTCCTGGCAGGCTCCAGAGAGCCACTTCATGAAAACTGATTGATTTGAGGTGGTTTTCTTTCTTTATGGTGCTGCAAAGAAGTATCCAATCTCCATTAAATAACTAAAAGAAAAGATAACCCCAAATGAAGGCTGATCTGTGTATGTGCAATGTCATTTAATCCCAGTGACACCCTGAGTAGTGGAATTATTATTTCAGTTTTTTGTTGTTGTTGTTTGAGAAGGAGTCTTGCACTTTCGCCCAGGCTGGAGTGCAGTGGCGTGATCTCGGCTCACTGCGAGCTCCGCCTCCCAGGTTCACGCCATTCTCCTGCCTCAGCCTCCCGAGTAGCTGGGACCACAGGCGCCTGCCACCATGCCTGGCTAATTTTTTGTATTTTTAGTAGAGACGGGGTTTCACCGTGTTAGCCAGGATGGTCTTGATCGCCTGACCTCGTGATCTGCCCACCTCAGCCTCCCCAATTGCTGGGATTACAGGCGTGAGCCACCATGCCCGGCCCATTTTTTTTTTTTTAACGGAAACTGAGGCTTAGCTCAGTTAAATCATTTGCCCCAGGCCACATGGGTAAAATGAGATAGAGATTTGGCTTCAAAACTCAGGCTTTTTCTTCAGCATCCTATAGGTTCTATGGTGTCACGGAAGGTGAGGGATAAGAATACCATTTTATTTTAATTTATTCATCTTTTAAGGACAGAGTTTTACTCTACCCTGGCTGGAGTGCAATGTCACAACACAACTCACTGCAGCCTCAGCCTCTTGGGCCCAAGCAATCCTCCTGCCTCAGCCTTCCGAGTAGCTGAGAATACAGGCATGCGCCACCATGCCTGGCTAACTTTTGTAAATGTTTTTGTAGAGACAAGGTCTCACTATATTGCCCAGCCTGGTCTCAAACTCCTGGGCTCAAACAGTCCTCCCACCTCAGCCTCTCAAAGTGCTGGGGATTATAGGTGTAAGCTATCTTGACCAGTCAAGAATACCATTTTATGACCTGCAATTGGCTTGCTTGTGGAACGAGCTCAAAAAATACTTGTTTTAAAAGAATCCAGTTCAGCAGTTGGAAGAAAGGCAACTGGATCACCTTAAATGGACACTTGGCTAGCTACAACGGCAGCCTGGACCTGGGGAGCTGTGCATGGCTGGGTCGGAGCAAAGGGCAACCTGTGGTCTACATGGCACAACTGACCCAACATCAGGACCATAACCAATGCCCTCCTTCTGCCTCATGAGCACAGAAGATACGATGGACCCTCCACTTCAATATTCCCCATTATGTGTTTTAAAAGTCACGATTCTCGAGAGATCCTTGGCTAAAAAGAGAGGATTCTGAGGCCAAATATATTGGCAAAAATGCTGTTTTCATAGAGGTTTACAATGTACCCAAGCATAGTAAAGGATCTGAGAATATCTGTAGGAAAAAGTCCTATTTAAATCTGGATTCCCCTTTGCTCATAATAGCTATTGATTTAAAACACAGAGTCTGTAATCAGAATTCCTAGGCTTCATTTCTAGCTTTACCACTTATTCATAATGTAGCCATATTCAGATGATGTAGTGTCTCCTATCCCCACTTTCCCCATCCTTAAAGAAAAATAGGGATATATTAATGTTATTTGTAGCTTAGGTTGTTGTGCGGATTAATTATATAAACATCTACAAGGGTTAGCGTACTGCCTTGCAGATAGTGAGTATTCTATTGTGAATTGTTAGTTTTAGTATCCCATTGACCAAATGGTCTTTGTAACACACTTGGGGATTAAATTCCTCCTGCCTATTTATTTTCAGGATAGCAGTCTTGGCATTAATACATCAATTCTGAACTTGCAAAGAACTTACAGTGGCAGGTACTGAATAAGTCCTGGAGTATCATCTACCTTGCATTATTTTCTACTAGTTTCTCAAACTTATGTCTTATATTGCTGTAAGTTCTCTGAACAAAGGGACTGTGTTATATACTTTGATTCCACCTTTGAAAGCACCTGGCACAGGCAAGGCAGGAATACTTCATCAATCAAAATTGAATCAGAAAAAAGCAGTGGTCTTATTTAGTCAAGATGTGAATCCATCATCTCCTGTTTGGGGGAGGCAAAAAATAAAATAAAATAAAATAAATAAAACCCACAGCAGAAAGGATAGCTTTTTGCCAGACTCTTGATATATATAGTCCTGGCATGGAAGGCTGCATGTTGCTTTTGGGGAGAAGAGAAAACTCTGCAATGAGGAACACTGTGATCCAGCCTAGGGTGTGGAAAGGAAAAAAATCCGAAACTTTCTTTTTATCATTGAAACCTTCCTTCTTCTCTTTTCAATCTTTTTTTTTTTTTTTTTTCCAGGTGGTGAAAGTTAATTTTCAGTCACTGTACTCAATTAGAAAGTTAATGCCAGACAACATTAACCAGCAGTCCTAACTGAAATAGATTGTAAGGGTTTGGAGTTAAATTTTGACTAGTCTTATAATAATTCAGACAAACCATCAGCAATAATCCCAGACTGTTAGATATTTACCTGTATTGATGATATAGAAAACAACCTTTGATCACAAGATCTCTAAGTGATCTGCAATCAATAATTGAGTCTTAGAACATGCCCTTCCCTCTATCCTACCCTGAACTACCGCCTGTGGCTCTTAGATTAAAAACTGGAAAATTTCAGACTCCAGTAAGTTGGCCCACATTGAGAAAGTGTTCAGATTAGTGCTCCACAGAGAGGGGATGGACATCCAGGTGTTCAAGGATAACCCTGGGCCTGGATGGCCTTGAGTCATGTGGTATAGCTTAGTTTCTGCAAATGGATCAGTACTGAAATGGAGTTAATGAACCTGAAACAGGGCCAGCTGAGTTCAGGTTTTGGCACGAGCTGAGGCAACATGCCTAAGCAGAGGCCAGCATCCAAACCAATCACTAATATAAGTTTCTAGCAGGAGTCTGCTCACCAGTTAGACTCAAAGCAAGTCTAGAGTTTTCTGGGCAAACAGGCTAAGGAGGAGGCAGGCCAGGGTGCTGGGGTGAGGGTGGAGAGTGAGGAGAGTGCAGGCCTGGAGTTTCTCTTGAAGGCTTGATGAGACAGCCTTGTAGCCCTGTCTCTGTTGCTCATGAAGCCTTGGTACTCAGTCAGGAACCCGCATCTGACAGAGCCCTGCTGAGTTTATGAATGTGTCTAACCACAACTTTCTGATCTCCAAGCCACATTCAGTGTGAGAGCTAAATCGACTATGAAACGTAATAATTTCTCTGGAGCCCCATGCAGATTTGCCTTTCATCTCTGACTTACTAAATCTCCTTTCTCCCCAAGAAAATTTAATAAAAATTCCAGTAATTTCTGCACTTCAACCCATTTTTCTTTCTTCCTCTTTCCCTCCTGCCCCTCCCTTCCACTAAGCCCTCAAACATCTCATTCAATCCTTCCTTTTCAGGCACCTCTGAAAGAAAATATGTTGCCTAAATGGCTTGTGTTACTTATTTTATCTTGTTATGGAGGCCAAAAAAGGAAAAAGTCCTTTAGAACATGCAGAAATGCTTTGGTTGACAAAGGTCCAGGAGATTGGGGGGTGGGGGTGTGTGTTCTGAGCTGGCTATTAATCATTCCTGTTTTCATAATTTTCCCTTTTCTTCTGAAGAGAAAGGCCAACACCTGGGAATGAGACTCTGATCTGTGATCAGTGCTGGGCTGAACCTGGGTTTTTGTGGTCTGAAGAGTAAGAACCAAAAGGTTGTCTCCGGGGATACTGGAGAACTGCCCCCAAACACCTCAAGTTCTGCAAACAACTGGCAGAAGCCCCCTTTATTGATCACCTGGTTACTGCCTCTTCTTTCTTTAGAGCTTGGCTCAGTGTCTCCCATCATCCCCAGACCCAGCTTCCCTGGCATCTGCTATTCTGCTCCTGAAATTTTCCTGCACAGATCACACATGGTAATTCTACGTGTATCTGTGGGAGTCCCTGCTTCAGGTCTGTTACCTGCTCCAGACTGGCCACTCTGTGAGAGCAGGGATGGTGTCCAGCCTCCTCACAAATGTCTCTTTAGTGATGCCTCCTTTGTGGCTTGGCACCTGGAGCAAGGTGGGTATGGAATAAATACTTGCTGACTGTTGGAATGAGAGTTGAGCTCCTGTGCCATCTGCATACCCTGAAATCAAAGCTCAAAGAGGTGAAGGGACAGACTTTGGTTTTATAGAGCTAGTTTGTGATGAAGAGGGATCTGAATTCAAGTCTGTCTCGGAGCCTATCCTTTTTCCATTCTGCCAGGAAGCTTTGCAGGGTTCTACAGATCCTTTCATCTCACCCAAATACAATTGACACAACAATTGACACTTGTTAGAAGACAAGGTGGAAAAGGGTAGTTTGGCTTTTACTTTCTCAAATGTATGTGTCACTGGGGGTTTAGGACACTGGTGAAGTGCCTGGCTCTGGCCTCAATCCCACTTGCGATTCCAGCTGTGGGACTTCTGTGCTGCTTGCCCTTAAGCAACTTTGCTAACTTTCAAAAGCCTCTGTTTCCTTGCCTGAGGAATGGTGACAATAATACCTAGCTCTTCATGAGACCGTGAGGACCGAATGAGAAGCACAACGCCAGCAGGCACACAGAAGGCATCTGGAAACGGCAGCCGATGTCACCAATGCTAGGAAGACAGCTCTTCTGAATCAACGCCAAGACAGGCGTGGCAGGAGAGCAAATGAAACAGGACAGGTGAAGCTGCCTCTTCTCCAAAGGGTAAACTTTTCTTGGAAAGTATACCTGGAAGACCTGTGATACATGGGAATAGCATGTGAACTGTCCAAGGAGCTTCCAAAGGACACATGATGAAACCTGATGTCCTGGCCAATCCTTTGGGACCCCGATGGCATGTCAACAACACCCAGAAGTGCCCATGTTTCTCCTTGAAACTGTTATTTATGTCTGAGGGCTTTTGTGCCATCCCTTCTGTCTTCAGAGTCCAGTAATAAGAGGGATGTGAAAATCCCTCTACAAGTCGTAAAAACAACTCATTCTCAATAGTTCACGAATAAAAACAACATCCCACACACGTGGAAAAAGAAAACATACCTCCTCTGGCAGCATGACTGAGAACACACCATTTCCAAAATACTCGCAAAACAAGATGCAATCGGATCACAAGGCAAAAACAAAATGAAACAAAACAAAACTCATGAACACCACAGATGTTTCTTAATAATATATATCCTCCTCCTCTTAGCTTATTCTCTTGCCCCTTCATCCCCATCCATTCTCCTGCCACCTGCTATATATATATACACACACACATATATACACACATATATATATACACACACACACACACACACACACACATACATATACAGAGAGAGAGGAAGAGAGAGAGAAGCTTCATGTTCTTGCTGATGCTGATGAAAATTCAGCTGCGAGGATTGATTCCTCTTAGCAGATGTTTTGTGTTATCTCAGTACGTTCCTCAAGAAAGTGTCTGTTCGTCATGCCAAGGAAAACAATCCTGTGTAGCAGGACTTTGTTCCTCTGCCTAAAAAAAGAGAAAAAAAAGTCCCCAAACAAGCTGACAGCTGCAAATGCTTAGAAATAAACTGGCTACTACTCTGTTTTCCAACTCCCTCCCTCTGCCCCTCCCCAGCCCTTTTGTGCTATCCTCCAGTCTGTTATCATGGTGGTTGGGCCAAAAGAAAGACAAACAGTGGTATGTGATTATATGTTCTCAAGAGAGTCTTAATTCTTTCAGACATGCCATGTGCTGGGCATAGGAAGTGCTGTTTCAGCCACCCCAAGGAGCAACCATGAGTCCAGTGTGCCTGCTCGTCACACCTCCTCCTACCCCCCAGCGCCACTTCTGAGTTGCTCATCAGCATTCCCAGCTCCCAGATGGCTGCCTTTGTCCGCTGCTTTCACAGCATGAATATGAAAGGAACAGTAGATTAAGAAAGACTCAAGACAACCCGTGAAAGATATTCACCATGGATTGACAATAAAAGCCATTAGAAACAAACTCTAGACAGTGCAAATCTGACCAGTTTGTTGAAAATCAAACGGGCCAAATGAGACAGAACCGAGAACAGGATGTTAATGAACTTCATTGGTTCTTGAAAGTTAGGCTGAGTTTGATCAGGAATATAGGTCTAGGACTGCCACACCTTCTAGCTTTTTGATGAGCCCCAACCAGAATTTGAAGGCCAGGTTCTTTGTCATGGATATAATATTGTGAGTATCCTCACAAATAAAACTATTCTTTATTCCCCAGTAGAATCTTTCTTCCCTTACGTGGAGGACAATTAACACCAAGTCTTGTCTTGAACGGTTGCTGATCTCTAAACTTCTCTCCAGCCCCACTGCCTCCTTCCAAGCCCACCTCCTGCCTGGTTTATGCAGCTCCCTTGGAACTGAGCTTCCTTTCTTTACTCCTGCATTTCTCCAATCTCCACGTGGCAGGTGAAGGACCTTCCTAATATGCAAATGTAGCCAGGAAGTCTGTTTTTCTGCACAAAACTCTAAAGCAGCCTCCTACAGATTCCAAGGTGAAATCCAAGCTATTTAACATGCAGGCAAGACCCTTTATGATTTCACACGTGGTCCACCATCATTTCTGGATTCTCCTAACTTGCATGTAATACTCCAGCCATCTGAAGCTACCAATCCTCTTGCTCACTTGTTTCTGTGCGTTGCTGCATGCTGGAGGGTTGGTAGCTGGAAACCTCTTCCTCAGCTTCTCCATTTTGCCTGACTAACTCCTGTTTGTTATTCAAACGTCAACTAATTTATCACTTCCTCTAGAATGTCCTCCCTTCCAACCTCACCCTCAGTCTAGTTAGGCATATCATAACACCTGCTACTTCTTCCATGACAATACTACCACATCATCTTTTAATTGTCCTTTTTTTTTTTTTTTTTTTGTCTCCCAGGAGACTGAAAATTGTGTAACGTCAGGGACCTTTCTTGTTCATAGTCATAGCCCTGGCATCGAATGCGTAGCAGAACACAGTGGTTCTCCATATGTAATTACTGAATGCAATGGATCGAATGCTAATGCCCCCCTCAAATGCATGTGTTGAAATCCTAATCCCCAAGCTGATGGTACTAGGAGGTGGGGCCTTTGGGAAGTGATTAGTTCATGAAGGCAGACACCCCATAAATGGGATTAGTGCCTTTAAAAAGGAGGGTCCTGGCTAGGCGCAGTGGCTCAGGCCTGTAATCTCAGCACTTTGGGAGGCTGAGGTGGGCGGATCATCTGAGGTCGGGAGTTCAAGGCCAGCCTGACCAACATGGAGAAACCCCGTCTGACCTAAAAATACAAAATTAGCTGGACATGGTGGTGCATGTCTGTAATCCCAGCTACTAGGGAGGCTGAGGCAGGAGAATCACTTGAACCCAGGAGGTGGAGGTTGCAGTGAGCCAAGATTGTACCATTGCACTCCAGCCTGGGCAACAAGAGTGAAACTCCATCTCAAAAAAAAAAAAAAAAAAAAAAAAAAAAGAGGGTCCTTTTTCTTTTCTCCATGTGAGGTTACAGCAAAAACTGCCATCTATGAACCAGGAAGCAAGGCCTCACCAGACCCTGAATCTGTCAGTGCCTTGATCTTGGACTTCCCAGCCTCCAGCACTGTGGGAAATAAACATTTGTTGTTTATAAGCCACTCCGTTTGTGGTATTTTTGTTGTAGCAGCCTGAACGGACTAGGCCAGTGAATAAACAAATAACCATAGAAACCTGAGTGGTGTGAGAGTGGTGAAGAACTTCCCCTGCTTGGGTTCCCCTTACTTTTTCCAACTCCAACCACTGGCCCTTGAGTCACAATCTGAAAACCACTGCTTGGTAGAAAGATCTCCATGGAATTGCTATAGACCCATGTTTAACCAAGTAATGTCTAAAGTGGTAAGGCTACCATGAACATTAATACACAGTTATCTCTTCACACCTTGCAGATCTCAGAGAGAAATGCATGTATCAGATTTTTACTGATACTGAGGAAGAAGTATCTCCCTCTTCAAATTGTATTGTATATTTGCATTGATGTGGTCATTTTCATCTAAATAAAGTTGTCAAACAGGTAGTTTTCCAGAGTTACTAAAGTTTACAGTAAGCCAGATTTGGTTGACAAATCATGCTGAGATACATAATGGAAGGAGGTGGGGGCAAGGGAGAAGATAGCAACATCACTGATCCTCTTTGGACAGTTGGGGGAACCCAGAAAGAACAACTGGAGCCCAACTTGAGGGGGGCTTTGCAGAGCCAAAGCGAACAGTGACCCTTCTGAAATGAACCTGAGATAGGAATAAAACTGTTAGGGGATCTTCTCCAGATAAAAAGAATCTGAGGGAAAGACTGGGAGTGGATGATGAGGACTTTTTCCACCTGACACAGAGGGGTTAAGGCAGCACTGAGCAAGAAATGGTGAGTCACTGCATGTGCATGTAAGATCCAGTGAAGGTAAGTACAAGGGATAGGGAAGAAACCAGAAATGTGACTCTAAAATCTTATCTCTGGGTCAAAGTCAAACTAAATTCATGAACTAATTCAAGTAAATTATTTACTTGAATATGTCTTAAACAAGACATCACATATTCACATGCCTTCAGGGATTACAAAGGAACATGAATGAGTAAAGTAGGCTGGGTGTAATATGATTGGGAGTGGCGTGGACTGTGCCAGCCTGCAGAGTGTATTATGCAGGAAAGGAAAAAAGCCTCTCAGCCTTAGCTGATTGTTGGCCAGCAGGAATATAGATCTAGGACTGCCAGACCTTCTGTTTTTTTCAAGAGAATCCAGAAATCTAGATTCTTATAAGAAACTTCCCCGTGGTTAAATTCTAGTTAATTCAAGAACGTTAAAAAATTTTCAGACATTTTATTTAGTAACATTATTTAGTCCATTATATAGTTTAGAACATTACATAGTTCACTCAGCCTGGAAGTTGGCTCTATAAGCTGACAGCTTAATTTTAGAAATTCAAATTTAAGGCCGGGCGCGGTGGCTCAAGCCTGTAATCCCAGCACTTTGGGAGGCCGAGACGGGTGGATCATGAGGTCAGGAGATCGAGACCATCCTGGCTAACACGGTGAAACCCTGTCTCTACTAAAAAATACAAAAACCTAGCCGGGCGAGGTGGCGGGTGCCTGTAGTCCCAGCTACTCGGGAGGCTGAGGCAGGAGAATGGCGTGAACCTGGGAGGCGGAGCTTGCAGTGAGCTGAGATCTAGCCACTGCACTCCAGCCTGGGAGACAGAGCGAGACTCCATCTCAAAAAAAAAAAAAAAAAAAAAAGAAACTCAAATTTAAAAATTAAAAAAGAAGGAAAGAAAAACCCTCTCGTAGCACTGAGCACATGCAACATATGGATCTTGGTTTCCAATACCATTTTTTAAATAAAGGAATCAGGGCTCCTTGGAGAAAGTGGCTGATTCTAGGACTGAAGCAGGAAATATAAAAGATGGCCTGGGACACCTTAGTGCCAGAAAGAAAGGAAGTGCTAATAAAAACACAATGATGGGGGCATAGAAGCCAACCTGAAAGAGCTCCTGAATGGCCCAAACTGGAACAATCTGAGCAAAAAAATAAATGGAGTAGTTTTGCATTATAACCCAAAGTATAAAATAAATATCTGTGAGTCCACACTGATATAAATAAATGGTTGGATAGTAAATAGGGAAAAGAAAAATATCTCTTGTATAGTGAGATTCCAAATATGTAAATACTCCTGTTCAAGGAGATGAAGCTCTTGAGTGTGGGCTATGCTTGGTGAGTTGCTTCCGAAGAGTACAGTATAGGGGAGGGGTGGCTTTACAGTCAAGAAACCTGGCAAACATGACCTTGACCAAGTGATCAAGGTTAACATCAACAGTGATCAATCGTGTTCATAGAATATGGCTTTGATATGATAAGTCGCTTCACTTCTTTGGTCTCCCTCCCCATAACCCATAAGCCCTACCTAACCATGAAAAAAATCAGACAAACCAACACTGAAGAATGTTCTGCAAAACATCTGACTGGTAGTCCTCAACATTGTCAAGTTCATCAAAACAAGGAAAGTCTGAAGAGCCTAAGGAGACGTGCTGACTAAACGTAATGTGGTATCCTGGATGGAATCCAGGAACAGAAAAAGGGCATTAGGGGAAAACTGAATACTGTGTAGAGTTTAGTAACAGTAGTGTTCATGTGTTAGTTCCTCAGCTGTGACAAATGTTTTGTGAGATGTTAACAATATTGGAAACTGGGTGAGGGATATATGGGAACTCTTTGTACTATCTTTACAACTTTTTAATAAACCAACTATTCTAAAGAAAATGTTTATTTATATTAAGAGTTTATTTATGTTTAAAAAACACTCTGTGGGTCAAAAATATTTGATTGGCTCCAGAGGCCATGAGTTTGCACGTTTTGATTTATGCACTGACATTTCTGTGTTTACTGTTATGCTCTGATTAGGACTGGCTACATAATTTGCAGAGCCCCTTGTTTAAAATTTATTAAGCACTTCAAGATGGCAACAGCAGAGTCTTAAACCAAGCATGGGGCCCTTCTGAGTGCAGGTTTCATGCCTGTGAAGCTGGCCCTGTCTCTAACATGCGGTGTGATCTGAACAGGGCTGTGGAGTCAGGAGTCATCCTTGTCAGATAAAACTCCCGCTATACACCCTTTATTTGTTCATTAACCAACTTAATAGTTAAGAATAGCAAATATTTATTTGTTTGCAGATGTGCTAGATACTAGGGATTCAGCAATAAGTAAAAGAGTTAAATTGAATGAGGTCATGTTATACTTAAGTCTCCAGCACTGGAAGTTGACCTGAGGACTCCGCCAGGTGCTGCAGACACCCACAAGGCTCAACCCCTCACCCTCTCTATTTTCCCACTTTCTCCAATCTCAACTGCAACATTACCTACCTACAATGAAAATTCTATAGAAAATGGATTTCTTAAGTTCCAAAATTAAATATATAAAAGTTTTATGTGGCTATCATATAATATTTGCCATTAAAGTCCCAGTTTCATTGGTTCTCAAGAGAAACTTTTATTTCCTGAGCATCCAATGGCACCAGACATGTAAATATCCTTATCCCAAAAAAACCAACAAACTCTGCAGTTGTTTTCCCTATTTTGTGGGTGAAAAAATACTGTTAAATTGAATTTGGTCGAAAGCTGCCTCCTCTGCTTTAAGTTTGGGCTAAAGGTTTCTCAGTACCTAATGAACCCAACTTGATGAATAAACAGGCCATACCCTACTCTTGCAGCAAGTAGCCTAGTCTTAGCCAATCACAGTAGCTGAACCACAGACAGACAACTATTTAGACCTGGTTCAAATAAGGCAAATGCACAGCTATAACCAATCCAGCTGTTTCTATACGTCACTTCCATTTTCTGTACTTTGCTTTTTCTGTCGATAAATGTTATCCAACTAAGCAGCAGCCCTGGAGTCCCTTTGAACCTGTTTTGGTTCTGAGGGCTGCCCAATTCATGAATAAATCTTTGCTTGAATAAACTCCATTAATCTAACTTTTTTTTTTTTTTTTTTTAAATAATGAAAAACTGAGAGGCTGCATCACTTGCTTAAGTGATACAGGTGGTGAAGCTGGATTTAAACCTAGATCCCACCCACTCTGAAACATCCACTTCCCAAATAATACACCCTCTACCCCTCAAAAACCAAGGCAATTCCTTAAAAATTATTAACTTAATCATACAGAAAGTACCTCTCAATGGTTAGTCATGGAGTTTAAAAAGTCCTCAACTGAAATAAATTATTGTTAGACTAGTAGCCAATTTTAAGGTCCTTATGAAACACAACTTTTGAGGAGAAGAATCTGCAAGTTCAGGAGACTGGTCTTTTGGAATTTGGTGGTGGTGAGGCAGGAGTAGGAACAGGAGCGAGAGGACAGAGGTGACTAAAGCAATGGTCTCTCTAGAACTTGACATTCACAAGCAGAGATGAGAAACTGATGGCTACAGGCCAAAGTCAGCCCACAGGACTGCCTTCTTTGGACCACATAATATTTTTTAAATGCTGCCGACATTTAGAAATTGGAAACTATAACACAAAGATGAATTCTTGCTTCTCTTGGAATAACTCAGAAGACCTGGCACAAGTGGACTGAGATTCCCATATGGCAGCAGCTCAGGAATGTCTGTTCCCCATACATGGAGGATGCTGTACTTACCTGAGGAGCCCCATTCATTCCATTTATTTATATTGCCAGCTGGACCCTTGAGAGGAAATGTTGCCTGTGATTGCAAATTTGATTACAGCAGATGGTGGGCCCTTCTGGCTAGGTGGCCTTCCTTGGGACAGGTGTTTGCCATTTTAGGGACGAGGAGTTCTGTCCACCATGAGGCCACCCCAGAGTGGGGTCCACTGGCCTGCCACCTGCTTCTTTACATTGGGCCATCAGTCCTAGCTGTTGTTCAAGCTCTGGCCAAACCACTTGTTTTGTAAGGCCAGGTGAGGCTTGGTTGCATAGAAGATGTCTTTTGGCCATACTGGAAAATTATTACCCTAGTAACACTGTCTCTGAGTTCCTCATACTTTCAGCTTATTTGTTCTCCCAGCCCCAGCAAGCACTGGAGTGGGGTAGTCCCTCTTTTTGGTTCTCTGTTTAACATAAATGTGCAGAAGGCACCATTTACTTGTTTTCTGAATGGAATCCCAGGGAGCATGAACAGACAGTCTTCTGGGGATGATGAAGGCACATGGGCTTTGTGTTTTGCAATACAAGAGTCTTCTCCATATGTTCTTTCTTTATTAACATGCATAGGTGGTCCTTGAGTTACACATGCTTGACTTTCTTACCTTCTGCATATTTGCACACTACATGGATATTGCTAAATTCCCTTTACTAGGGTGCATTTGATCCATGATACATTAATTACAGTGGATGCTTTGGTGATGTCACACAGAAGCACTGTGAAGGAGTGTGTACTCGCTAGAGGAGAGGACAAAAGCACCACACCCACCCCATGCATCCTGGGGAGCCTCTAGGAACCCCTGCTACCTACATCCATTAGAAGAACCACCTTGCAGAGCAAAAGTCCTTTTGCCCAGCACAATCTCCCCAGGTTCCTATGATGATTCTCACATTTCCAGGACCCAAAGACATTAGCAACCATTGGGACCTTAATTAACAATTTTAAGATGTTTTCTAATTCTCTGATAAAACTTCTAATCTACAAATGTATGCTCTGTATTTCAGGCAGATATTGTAGAATATATATTTACAAGAGTAGGTGACTGCCTACACAAATTCTTTTGGTCTAATCATAAAAGTAATATTGCTAAAAAATTAGAAAATGTTATCACCCATAATCCCATCAAGAAATAATCACTGGTAATATTTTGTTGTGTTACCTTCCAGTCTTTTTTCTCTGTGTGCGTGTGTATCGTTTTATTAAAAGTACAATTAGAGTCATACTATATATTCAGTTTGTATCTTCCTTTTTGTACTCGACATTATGAGTATTAGATATTCTTTGAACAATGAATCACCATATAACCATCACACAGACTCAACAATTATAAAGACAAAGTAATACTTAGATGACTCTTCTTGTACATATCTTTGATAGCTAGTCCTGACAATTTTTCTTGGCTATATTCTTAGGAGTAGACTAAATCCCATTTACATTATATTTTACATTAATAGTTCATGAACACTTTGCATTAGACTCCATAATAGATGTTTGTTTCATAGAAAATATTGAAATGAAATGAATGAGCACTATTTATCTTGCAGTGTAGGTACCCCTGGCACACACTGAGTTTCCCAGCAGTATGCATGCCGCTGTTAGAGAAAAATGGACACAGGACTCAAGAACCAAAGCTATAAAAAGCAATTAGTAGTCTTCCTATGAGTATAGTAGTGGTTCTCAACCCTGGTTGTGCATTAGAATTATCCAGGGAACATAAAAAAATAGAATGGCAGTGTCTCACACTAGAGCAACTGAATCTGAAATTCCTCAGATAATTCTAATGTACAGCCCTGGTTAAGAAACACTGGCCTACAGAAGTGATTCTTTAAGTGTGGTCTCTGGACCAGCAGCACCAGCAATATCTGGGAGCTTGCTAAAAATGCAAATTCCCAGGCCTCAACCTAGCAGCACTGAATCTAACACTTGGAGACTAGGGTCCAGCAATCTGTGCTTTAAGATGTCCTCCAGAAATCCTGATCCATGATAAATTTTAAGAACCACAGGCCTAGAATATTCTGTTGTGCATATTCCTGGCTCAAGGATCTAGCTTGCTTAACCAAGTGGGGAGTCTTGCTGAAGATTTACAGAATCTGGTATCTGACTTGATGTCAAGTCTCCCATTTATTACTATGCAATCTTGGGCAAATAACTGAGCCTCTCTGAGGCTGTTTCACCACGAAGGACATAAGGATATTAATAGCATCTACCTTGTTGGGCTGTTGTGAAGATTAAATGGAAAATAATGAATAGTATTTTCCAAAAGGTAGAACTTCATAAAATTTGCTTTTATCATTAGCCATCAGATAACTATTACTGTGGTCGGGAGATCAGGAAGGAAGCCTCTGAGGTGGAGGGAGACAACTGATCTGGTGGTCTGAACATCCAAAACAGATGTTTGTTTCCTAACTCTTTTCCAGGCCTAGGCTTGGATTTAGATGACACCTGCTGTGACACAAATACATGAATCTCCCAGGATGACACGATGAGTCATTCTCTCAGGAGCTGTCTTCACACTACGGAAGTGCTGAAAATACACGGCTAGAGAGCCAGGCTTGGTCATCTGGACCTCAAAACTGCCAGGGGTGGGAGGAAACGGAGAAGGAAGGGAACCACCCTTCTAACACCTAGACCAGTGTTCTCAAACAGGAGCCCTGAGAAGCACCTGGAGGGCTCATTGAACACAGACTCCTGGGTTGCACCCCCAGAGTATCAGTGAGTCTGGGGAGGGGGTCTGAGAACTTGTGCTTCAAACAAGTTCCCAGGCGAGGTTTATACAAATCTGACCACACTTTCTATGCTAAATTGAAAACACTGGCAAAGTTCATGAAACTGCAAGTCAACTGAGCTGTGACCTATAAAAAGTTTTAAAAACTAGAGAAATGTTATCTAAGACTTTCACATTTCCTCTGTAAAATTCAAATTCCCTTTGACATTCTATTTAGGTTTGCCCAGAGTTACACTGGCCAACTTGACAGACGTGTGGATAGCAACGTTCATTGGAACCCTAGGTCCCCCAGAGGGGGTTGAAGGGCAGAGTGATGGGCAAGCCCAGCCCATCTTGCTTTGCTCTCACAGGTGGTGGGGTGAGAAATCATTCACCGTCACCTCTCCTTCCCCCAAGAAGCCAACACACATCAATCACTTAGACTAAGAGTTTGTATACACCACATCATTTAATTCTTCCTGTAATCTATGAGGTATGAGCTACTTATGTCTCAATTTTTACAGATGAAGGAACTGAAACTAAGAGAGATTAAACAAACTTTCTGAAGATACATAGCTAGTAATAAGGATCTTCAGGTTAGAAATCAGATCTCAAAATCTTTGCATTTCTCTTTCTGACCTACACAATGGGTAGAAGAGTCTTTGCTTCTAGACTGAAAAGACTGTGTGTGACTGAGAATGACCCAGGCATTTTTTGGTGATCAGGACACCCTGAATCTGAGCCAGGGAGGGAATGAGGTCATAAGGATGGATGCTGCACCCGGGCATGGGTAAAAAGGGACACATATTCCTGCTCACCTACCCTCCAGCAGGCTCTGATGTCAACTCTGGACAAAGTGAACAGGAGGGAAAGCTGCCCCTGACCCCATCTAGTTCCCTCAATGATGTGGCCAGAATAATTACATTCACCACTACCCCTGGTCCAAGGGCAAAAGCCAGGGTTTAGTCCCAGAACTATCGGAATCAGGGGTCAGCTTGGCCAAACGACCGTGGAGGCTAGGGCCGGGGATCTGGTGTGCCAGTCTGTGTTCTTCTTCCCCCTGTACCTCACTCTTTGGGTTTCTGGTCCATTCTCCCAGCCCTCGACAGCCCTGATGCCTCCCTGACCCAAAACCACACCTGGGGAATCCTATGTATCTTTGAGTATTATATGTGCATGGGCAGAGCTGGGCATGTGACCAAAGTGATAAAGGAAATGAAGGTCTTATCACACAGGGAGGCTAGGGGAAGACTGGAAGGACAGGGCTCAAGTATTTGAAAGAAGGTCATTTGGAAGAGGAAAGGAAAAAGAAAATTGCAAACCACTTATCCAGGGCCACAAAGCTAACAAGTGCTAGAGTGGAATTCAAGCCCACGTCTTCAGATCTCAAAGCTCAAAGCTTGCTCTCTTTTTTTTTTTTTGAGATGGACTCTTGCTTTGTCACCCAGGCTGGAGTGCAGTGGCGCAATCTTGGCTTGCTGCAACCTCCATCTCCTGGGTTCATGCAATTCTCCTGCCTCAGCCTCCCGAGTAGCTGGGATTACAGGCATGTGCCACCATGCCTGGCTAATTTTTGTATTTTTAGTAGAGACAGAGTTTCACCATATTGGTCAGGCTGCTCTTGAACTCCTGACCTCAAGTGATCCACCCACCTCAGCCTCCCAAAGTGCTGGGATTACAGGTGTGAGCCACCACGCCCGGCCAAAGCTTGCTCTCTTTCCACTACTCTGTTCTGCCTCCTCATGGTCAGAAGGAGCCCCTTCCTTTAGGTCAACATGAACACAAATTTATATTGCCTAAGGTGTCCAAAATGGGATGCATTGTCTCAGGTGATAGGGAGCTCCCCAGGCTACAGGTGTTCAAGAAGAAGCCCGGAGACCACTTGGGAGGGTTGTTGGAGCAGGGATTCAGGCAAGGGAAGACGGTTTTCCTCTCTGGTTGCACATTACAATCTCCTGCATTGCTTCTCAGCAGAGTGGATTCCCAGACCCCCTTGTGATTTACTGGGTCTTGGGTGCAATTCAGGAATAGGTGACTTTTAAAGCACCCTTGGGGATTCTAATGCACCTTTAGGAATTACTGGGGTTTCCTTCAACTCTGAAATTCTATGACTTGAGTTTCTGGTATAAGAGACAGCTAGGTGTGGGGAGACAGTGCTGGTGACAACAGTGACAACAATATTTAATAATTACTGAGGGTTTACTCTGAACCAGGACCAGCCATTACCTCACTGAGTCCTCACCACAACTACAGGAGGCAGGCACTACCATCATCCCCTGTTCACAGATGAGGAAACGACAGAGGAAGATGAAGTTTCCTGCCTAAGGTTACACCCTAAAGTGTTGGAGAAGCCGGGCTCTGAGGGCTGCAGATGTTTTCTCCTCACCATAGGAGCAGAAGGCACCAAGTGAGACCTGGTCCAAAGCCATTCCATCCAAGGCAGGTTCTGAACAAAAGCCCCCAGTGGTTAATCTCCCAAATAAAAACTACACAGTCCAGGAAGCACTGGGAGAGTGAAACAGACCCTTAGATCTTGAAAAGATTATAAGGACTGAAAGAGTTGCAAAGCTCTTAAGGCATAAAGTCTATTTCTTTGGTTTAAATATATTGTATTTGTTTTTTCAAAATGTAAACTTTTCAATACAGTACAAAGTGTACCTAGGTAAATCTTACTGCTATTCACTCACCAAAAAATAAAACAAAACTTGTTTGTTAAAAGTGCTTCCATTCTGTCATAAAATGTTCAAACAAAGTGTCATTAAGCATATTGACACAATGGTTAAAACATTAACCCCAGTGAAACTCCTGATGTGCCAGTTCAACAGAACCCACCCACGCCATTCTGGGAAAAGCTGGGTCAACCCCTGTATCTTGCAAGTTGTGTCCAAATCCTCATCCACAACGAGGCCTAGAGGCCACCACTAGCAGTGCAACTTTAGTGCATACCCATTCTCCACCAAATATGTTTTATTTTCTCTCTTGGGACCACTAGCAAAGTTCTGGGGAGGGCCAAGCGCAGAAAAAGAGATAGGATTTCTTTTCTTTTTTTTTTTTTAGACAGAATCTCGCTCTGTCACCAGGCTGGAGTGCAGTGGCATGATCTCGGCTCACTGCAAGCTCTGCCTCCCTGGTTCAAGTGATTCTCCGGCCTCAGCTTCCCGAGTAGCTGGGACTACAGGCGCCCGCCACGATGCCCAGCTAATTTTTGTATTTTTAGTAGAGATGGGGTTTCACCATGTTGGCCAGGATGGTCTCGATTTCTTGACCTCATGATCCACCTGCCTCTGCCTCCCAAAGTGCTGGGATCACAGATGTGAGCCACCACGGTAAGGGCTGAAGCCACTGGGCATTTTCCAGGTTAGATAAATGCCTTATTAAACTAACTCTCTCATTAACGTTGACTCTGGGACAAATTGTGGGAGGAGTGGAGTTGGTCCACCTTCTGACCCCTCCCCACCCCCACCCCCAGCATTGCCAATCATCTTTGTTTGTGCTTTAGTCCAGGGCTCTTAAGCTATTCAAGCTATTTCAGGATCCATCCCCCACGCACCCACCACTCCCTCATAGTTCCTAACCCCTCATAAGAGATTAGTTAAAACTCATAGGAGGGAATTGAGACAGCCTAAATGACATCAACCATTCAAAGAAGATGTCTGGGGCTTTCCACACTGCCTAAGGAAGTTCAATTTAACCTGGGGGTGGGATGAGGCAGAGCCAACTCCACATTTTCAGATCTAGAAATCATCTGGGGAACACCAGTTCACTACCTCTCACTGGGCTAATGATCTGGGTGAGCTTTGGAGGAGCTTGTTTAACCTCTCTAGGTTTCAGGCTCCTGAGCTGACAAGAGATGCAGCTGAGATCAGTATGTCTCAAACTCTACTGCAGGTACGGAGGTGCTGAATGGTGGGAGGAGCAAGGAATCCTGTTTTCCTCTTATCTATCCATAGTGAGTGTTTAAGTTCTAGGTAGAATTACACTTAACAAAATTAAAGTTTGAAAAATCCTGGTCCAGGTAATTTCTAAGGTGCCTTCTGGACCTAACATTCTATGGCTCTGACACTCTATTTCCCACAAAAATAAATGGCTGTTGCCTCTCGGTGTTGCCTCCCCAGTCCCTGCTGATCTGGGGACTGCTAAAGACTTAACACATCTTCCCTAAGGCTGGAGTCCTGTCGCTACAAGTCTGTCTCTGCCAAAAGATTGAGAAGCTGCCTACGTTTTCAGTACTTCTTGGGATCTGTGAGAACCCTGAGTGGCCCTGGAAGTCTGTTAAGTGCCTATGCAAACCAAGCCAGATGTGGACAGTAGAGAACTGGGTGTAATGGCAACACCAGTCATCGCACTATAGGCTGGGCGCTTAGTGGTGCTGTCTGATTTTGTGATGGAATTAAAGATGTTTTCCTTACAGGTATTGCCCTAGAACTTTTTTTTTTTCTTTTAAGAGACAGGGTCTCACTCTGTTGTCCAAGCTGGAGTGCAGTGGCGCCATCATAGCTCATTGTATCCTCAACCTCCTGGGCTTAAGCAATCCTCCTGCCTCAGCCTCTTGAGTAGCCAGAACTACAGGAATGCACCACCACATCCAGCTATTTTTTTATTTTTTGTAGAGATGAGGTCTCGCTATGTTGCCTAGGCTGGTATCAAACTACGGGGCTCAAGCAATCCTCCAGCCTCGGCCTCTCAAAGCGCTAGGATTACAAGTGTGAGCCAAGTCTGGAAAAATTAACATTAAATTGATGAGGGGTGGACATTAACCTGATATGAGTGGGCATTCTCTAGCTTGGGGCCTTGGAGTCAGAAAGCCCTGGGTTCATAATTCTGACATCCCCTCATTCTACTCTGTGTCTTTGAGCACATTATTTCTTCTAAGTCTCAGCTTTTCCATAGTTCAAATGAGCGATGAAATGACATTTGTATGTGTTGACAGCTTGCCATAGTGTCAGGCACTGTGAATGTTATTATTTGTTATTATTGCCATCACTTTGTACTAGGTTAATTCCTGGACTGTTTTTATATGTGACGAGTAATGAAACAAGCAAAAAAGTTAAGGGGCTCAATCAAAGACGCCCAGCTGTGTGGAACAATCACTGCTTCAGATATCAGATTGATTCTCTTTCTACACAGCCTTCTCTGCCTAAAGCCCCAGGTTCCCTTTAACACACTGAATAGGATCAACTGTTTCTAGTCATTCCTGGTACCCTGACTCACTCTTTTGCCCAGAAGCTAGAAAGATGTGTGCTGTTTAGAAGATCAGAGCCAATCCTTCTCCAACCCCCTTCACCCCCATGACTGAGGGTGGAAAAATGCACCTAATCAATCCGGGCACGTTGTGAGTACCTTCACCATGATTCAGACAAACAGCTCTGTGGCTCCTACCTAGGTTGAGAAAAGATCAGACCAAGAATTCCGTGGACTTTGCCCTACCAAGACATAATAAAAACCTGATAAATATGAACTTGCAGTAAGATATGCCTCTCTGGCGTGAAATGAGAGGTGAAAGTGAGATTATATCTATATATAGAGATATATACACACACACATATGTATATATAGAGATATATGTGTACATATGTATATACATACGTATGTATGATATATAGATATATGTGTATATATGAATATACATATGTATGTGTATCCATACACATATGTGTATATATACATGCGTATGTGTATATATATACATGTGTGTATATCTATATACACATGTATATGCATATACATCTATATACACATGTATATGTATGTATATATACATATGTGTGCATATATATAGATATATACAGATATACAGATATACATATATACACACATAGCTCTCTCTATACACATATATCTATATATATATACACATATACATATATATACATCTATCTATCTATCTATATATCTCCATCCAGGGGCCACTTGCTATGTTATTCACTGCAGAACTGGTGCTTCTTGCAGTTCCCTGAGGGGTATGAAACTGCCAGCGCTTCCCTCTCCCCTACCCAATCCAATTAAATCCCTACTTCAAAGCCCCACAATAATCTCATGAACTTCCAGGACTTAGTGCTATGCGGTCTTTATGTGTTAAAGATATGGATGATGAAACGAATAAAACTAATAAGCAAGAAGGTATTGGGGGCAGAAGGTAGAATAAACTGATTAGTAAGATCATAAGAGAGAGTTTAGCAGGGAAAAGAATGTAGGGGGAGAAGAAAATGTCCATCAATAGACACTTACTGTGTGGCAGCCACTGTTTAGACCTGAAGGTGAGGGGGTTAAGAGCGTGGATCTGGGACTCCCAGCCTGCCCATGTTCACACCCTGCTTGCACATGGTCACTTGGACAAGTTATGCAACCTCTCTGTGCCTTGGAGGTAATAACAGAACCTCACCCATAGGGCTGTCATGGCGATGTCAAAAATTAATATATATGGGAGCCCTTGCAACAGAGCCTGGTGCATACAAAGTGCTACAGAAGAATTTGCTATTATTAAAAAAGTTTCTCATTTAATCTCTCCATCTCATTTCTGCCTTTATGAAGTGTCAGGGTTCAGGTTTTATAGTTGGAGAAACTGAGGCAAAAATAACTTACATGAGTAGGAAGTTGAAGTTTGGTAGTTCAAACACAGGTTCAAATGATTCTATACAATAACAGAGATTCGTGAAGTTTACATGAGAGAGGGCCAGATAACCTGTTGAAGGAATTGACAGAATGGACTTGGGGTGGCTCCTGGGTCAAGTCAAGAAGGACAAGTTGGTTTTTTTTTTTTTTTTTTTTTTTTGAGACAGAGTCTTGCTCTGTCACCCAGGCTGGAGTGCAGTGGCCGGATCTCAGCTCACTACAAGCTCTGCCTCCCAGGTTTACACCATTCTCCTGCCTCAGCCTCCCAAATAGCTGGGACTACAGGCGCCCGCCACCTCGCCCGGCTAGTTTTTTGTATTTTTAGTAGAGACGGGGTTTCACCGTGTTAGCCAGGCTGGTCTCGATCTCCTGACCTCGTGATCCGCCCGTCTCGGCCTCCCAAAGTGCTGGGATTACAGGCTTGAGCCACCGTGCCCGGCCACAAGTTGGTTTTTTATATGTGGATATGGGTGTAGAAGGATACGTAGTCCTAGAAGCAGATTGTTTTCCCCTTAAATCAGGACAGAGCTGCTCTGTGAACCCAGTAGGTTGGTGCCTTTAAAGAGTGTCTGGGAGATATCTATGTAAATATATTTCCTGTTCAGGTGCTAGCACACTGCATTCTTCATTTATTCTTTATACTGCAATCTACCCAAAACATAGTGGGTACTTATTAAATGGCTGCAATTACCTTACCTATGTTGGTATGAGGTTAAATTTATTGTATTGTCTAGCATTTCCCCCAAGTTTGCTCTGGATATAGCAAGATGTTCCTTAAAATAATAAAATAAAGGGTATCACAGTTAAATAAAATGCCATTTACCCAAGCCCCTTGCAGCAAATTTCCTGGTATAGATAAGCATTATAAAGGCTCTGAGAAATTCTACAGTAAAGAAACCTGCTTATTTTCAATGTGGGGTTTCCCAAACCTACTTAGCCACAGAATCCTTTTTTATGTAATAGAAACTTTGGGGAATACTGAAGTTACCCGACTAAACTTTGACAGCCCTGCAAGGGAGGAATTATTCTTCCCACTTTCCAGGGAAGCTTATCTAGTAGGTCATGGAGCCATGGTTAGACACCCACATCTCTGCCTCTGGAACAAGGACTGGGCCTAAGTTCACACACTTTTTAAAAAAAACTATAAACTTAAGGAAAAACTACTATCATTTTTCATGAATGGTTTAAGTGCACACCTGTCTAAAGCTGAGAAACAGACCAGAAGCTGACCTCTGATGGCATTTGGTATTGGTTCCAGAGATGGGACTGGGGAGATTCTGGTATTTCAGAGCTCAGTAATTCAAACAATCTCAATCCATTCATCTTGGCAACTAGCTGGCACACTCTTTACTGGACTAATGAAAAAAATCTGGCCATTTGACAGCAAAATCATTCTTATTAAAACAATTGTTCTGCTGGAACTTATACTTCCACAAAAGCAGTGGAGGTGAACATGCTTTAGGATTGGTAGGCAGCAATGCTCTTTCCCCAGTGGCTCCCTCCAGTATTTCCCTGGCATGGCTGGGTGTCAGACAGAGCATCTCTGTCCCCTACACCTGCCAAATGCCTCTTTGCACAGTAGCCCAGCTATTCTGCCAGTGAGTAGCATCAGGAACTGAGAAGGGTCCTTCTGGTCCATGGCACCACCTGTGCATTGAGGGAGAAGCTTGGGTGAGGGTGAGGCACTGAGACTGGTCCTTGCCCAGCAGCCCCAGCCTCCAGTCCCTCTGCCAGGAACATGGGTCATGTCTCTCACAATACATAGGGTGGCCAGGCAGTCCATGTCAAGATGAAGCAGGATGAGCATTTGGGGACAACTAAGGGATGGAGATAGGCACCTTTTCCTAGAAAGTAGCATCAAGTCAAAGCTGTTTAATTACCATTGCATGGCCCTGCTACAGGGTAGGAAGCAGGAAGGCAAGGGGATGAGGAGGGGGGCAAAAGGAGGGTCTTTAGAAGTCATTTGCCTGAACATGTTTTCTTGCGGAGTTTCCTCTGTAGGTTTAACATACTCCTGTGAATTCTTATATTAACAGTGATTCTTTTTCATCAAGTCATATCAACCTGATCAAAAATTTATTGAGCACTTCCAAGTGTCAGGCCCTGTACTAGGTAACCATGAGATAGAGTGACAAATAAGATAAAAGGAGGTCAGGACTGACTGGTAGTTTTGAAACTGTATTCTGGAAGTTTTACAAAGGTGTGTAAAGGCCTTGATGAGGTGTCGGGGTGGTGAGGGGTTGAGAGGGTGGGGTCCTCTCCTGCATACCTGCCCTCTGTCTCATTCTCTCTCTCCCCACCAACTTAAACAACTCTGTTCTCTGTGTTTTCTTGCAGGGACAGCTGTTAGGTAGGAGACTTAATTTATTAATGTCTATAAAGCCTTCAGGAATTTTTGAAGGTACTTTCTGCAGGGAAGGTCCAGGAACAGGACTCTTATTAAACATGCAAAGAGAGATGCCAATATTGATTGCCCTAATGGATTCTGGCAGAGAAAACACACTTAAAGTTAATTGTTTACTGAGAGCTTTCAAGCAGTGCAAGCACTGGCCAGACCTGGCACTTGCTCAAGTACCTACTTGCTTGCTCCTTTTGACAGTTTGCTGTGGCAGCTGCTAGGACAAGCCCTGGAGCACCTTGAGGTTTGGATGCTTCTCATGCAAAGTCAATGAAGGGTGCCTCCAGGCCTTGTGAAGTGAGGGAATGAAGATTCGCAGACACTTTGCCCTCAGACATGTCTAGGAGGTCTGCAACCTGCTGAGCACTGGACACCTGGGTTGCTGTACAGACATGTGCAAGAAGCACATGGACAAGCCATCCTGCTGCTGCTTTTCCTTGGGTTTGTGATAGTCATAGGCAGGAAGCAGTTCACAGAAGACACTGGGCGCCCACGAATGAGTCCAAGGTTCGAGTCTGCCTCCCTTGCTGCCTCATTTGTGACCTTGGGCAGCCGACTCCTCTTTTTAAGCCTGTATTTTCTCATGTGTAAATCAGGGGACTGTGACTGTTCCTATATCATGGCATTGAAGGGTTTAATTATTCATGGAAAATGATAAGCACATGGTAAGTGTCCATTTCAGTATTATTATTATTATCGACACATGGGAGAGGAACGATTCAACAAAGCCAAAGGAAATGTTCAGTAACAGCAACAACCCATTTGACAGTCTTGGTCTGGGAGTAATGCTTGTCAAAATGAAAACTAAAGCAGATTAAAGGACCTGCTTTGTTGATGCAAATTTTCGATCTTCTCAGGAACAGCATGAATAATTTTTTTCTTCAGATGCTAGAATGCATAAATCTAAAACTTCTCTCCTTAGAGAGATTCACCAGATGGAAGTGCTTTTCAAAGGAATTTCAAAATCTATATATGTAACACAAACAGGGTCATGTGGAACCCTGTATCAGTTGTCATCACATTCTTGATGGCCCTTAAGGCCCAGTCAGCCTGAGTTCCACTGATATTTTATGAGCTACAGGAATTGCATTCAGAGCACATCTTGAAGGAAAATGTCATGAACTTATCTTTCCAGAGGCCAAGGCAGCAATCAAAGAATCAGCTCACAACCCTTGTGTTATATCCCTCATTCAAGCACATTCCTCTCTGCAATCTACTTGCTCCTGGAGGAGTTTCTGGAAGAAGTGTGAGCTCTCAACCCTCCTAAACCATGTGAACGCAGCACACCTGTAATTTCACAGCTGCCTGCAGTTGCCACAGTAATGCAAATGTTTGTGTTGGCCTCTCCGTGAAATCTGGAAATAGAAGCAAAATGTGGCAGAGTTGCTTCTGCGTACCAAAATAAAAGTTACAAGCTTGTGAAAATGAATCACTGTGACTTAATGAAATCTGTGGCCTACATGTGTGCTTGCTGAGAAAACTGAAGTTGGATGCCTCCTTTAAACAGAATGAAAGGGGAGACATGAATGACTAAATGAATAATCGTTCATTGAACATATTTATCATGGGTAGGAATCATGATTTCTAAAATTCTGTGGGGATTTTCTACTGAAGGGTCTTGGTAAATTTACAAGTACAATTAAGGATTAAAGGTGATGAGTCTTAACAGGCAGACCATTTTATACACACCTGCCCCATATTCTGGCTCATCAGATGCCTAGCCCTCTTTCGGAAACAGCGAAGAGCCTGGATCTGGACCCAGCTCTGCTGTTTCCTCGTGTAATCTTGGGTAGGTCACTGCACTTCAGTTACCTCATCTGTAAAACGAGAATCATAATAATAGTGCCAAAGTCACTGTGCTGCCATGAGGAATTCAATAAGCTAATCTTTTAAAAATATTTAGACTATGTATGGCAAATTCCTATATAAATGTTAGCTGCTGCAACTACTATTATCATTATCATAATTATCATCAGATTATCCTGGTACATTCCTCCTCCTCCAGGATGCCCTAAAGTTCCCTGCATCAGCAACACTGATGGGAATATTTTAAGGCCAGAGATACCCTCTTTAGAAAATGGTTAGTGTTATAGCATCTCCTTAACCACTGACCTGGATTAACATTTCGGATGGATTGAAAGTCACCTTGAAAGACAGAAAGTACAGACTCTGAGAGGCTAGGAGGGAAAACAAGGACAGTACCTTAAATGGAGAAGTGAGTTTGTCTCGCAGCAAGGGGTACCCCAAGGGGTTAACATGTCAGGGTCCTCTTAGGGCCATGTTTCTCAACTAGGAATGATTTTGCCCCCCAGGCAACATTTGGCAACGGCTGAAGGCATTATTGGTTGTCATAATTGGGAGACAGCTACCGCTGGCACCTGGCAAGCAGAAGCCAGGGATACTGCCAAGCATTGAACAATGCACAGGACAGCCTCTCACAGCAAGGAATTATCCAGCTCAAACATCAATAGTAGCAAAGTTTAAAAACCCAGTGTTAGGATAAACCTCGGAAAAACCTTGGTTCCAAAGGAGCTTCCACTTTGGGTTGCACAAACCATTAACTTCCAGGTACCCAAGAGCTAATCTAGTTTCCAAAGGTGACTGATCTGCTTCTAAAATGATTTATGTAGGAGGCTACTCTGGTGATGCAGCAATGATTTATTACTAAGCACTCCCAGCGTCCAGAGTGGTGAGGAGTGAGGAGCTGGCTTGGTCCCCAAGCACCCATACAGCTTTCATATTAGCACTGACCAGGTGGGGTTACTACCTTCAATATTTTTAGTTCACTCATTGAAATGTCTATATACACTAGGCACCAAGTCTCTTTTTTTTGTTTCTTTTATTTCAATAGGCTTTTGGGGAACAGGTGGTGTTTGGTTACATGAATAAATTCTTTAGCAGTGATTTCTGAGATTTTGGTGCACCTATCACTCAAGCAGTGTACACTGTACCCAACGTGTGGTCTTTTATGCCTCACCACCCCCAAGCCTTTTCCCAAAGTCCCCAAAGTCCAATGTATCATTCTTATTAGGCTCTGAGTCTTTGGAGATGGTTCTTCAAATTTAACCTGTCTAAAATATGTCGAATATATTCTTTTCCTTTCCCTTCTAAACATGTTCCTGCCTTCAATCTCCCCCATCTCAGTACATGCCTTGGCCATCTTCTCCATTTCCCAAGCCAGAAACTCGGTCAACATCCTCCGTGTCTTCTTCCTTACCCCTTCCATAATCCACAGGCAGATCGTATTGACGCCACTCCTAAATTCATCTTGAAAGTTTCCTCTTCCCTCTACTGCCACTGCCCTCGCCTGACCACTGTAAACAACTTTCTGAATAGCCTCCCCATTTTCAGTCTTGACAATTTCTAATTAATTCTCCACATAATGGTCTCAGTAATCATTTTAAAAATACTAATTAAAGGTTATCACTCTTGACCTCCTTTGATGGTATCCTACTAATGCTTCCAATAAAATCCAAGCCCTTTGCCGTGGACTGAAAAAGGCTTATATCAGGAGTACTCAAAGAGTGGTCCCAGACCTGCAGCATCACCTGAACTTGTTAGAAATGCAAATTCTCAGGCTCCACCCCAAACTTACTGGATCAGAAACTCTGGGAGTGGGGCAGCAATCTGTGTTTTCACAAGCTCTCAGGGGAGTTGGGATACATGCTCGAGGCTGAGAACCACTGCTTTATGTGCTCTGCCTCCTGCCTATCTCCCTGCGACCCCACCATTTCAGTCCACTCTTCTGATTACACTGCAGCCAAATGGGCTTCTTTCCAACTTCTTGAACATGCCGAGAGCTCTTCTACTTCAGGTCCTGGCATGCACTGTTCTCACTGCTTGGACACTTTTCCCATCTCTCTTGAGATGCCTCCTCTGACCACCTTTTCTAATGTAGCTTTCTGACCCACCCTCGATTCTTTGTGACTACAATCAATGGTTTTCTTTACAGCACTCCCCATCACTGGTTGTATTCTGTCTTTATTTTCTAGCTTACTTATTATTATCTGGTTCTTTCACTAGTCCATTAGCTCCCTGAGGTCAGGGCCCTGTCTGTTTTATTCATTAAAGTATATGCTATGGAAACTACAGTGCTTGGTACAGAGTAGTAAATAAAGGCCTGAATGAATTAGCACTTTTAAGTCACTTTTAGTGTAGTGCAGAAAGAGAAAATATGTGGCACAGAGCCCCCACCCCCAGCCTGGACCGAGACCGAGGAGTCATCACCACTTGATCTCCAGTCTTTCCCTCTTAATCATGGATATGGCCTCTGAATTTTTCACAACCCTCCACTCTAAGCATCTGCTAAAAAATAAAAAATAAAAATGAAATAAAATAAAAGTTGTTACTTGAAATGAAAGTAGAAGTACACCAATTTCCTAAATCATATTTTAATAGTTGCACATATATATATATATAAAATATATATATGTGTGTATACATTTGAGACGGAGTCTCGCTCTGTCACCCAGGCTGGAGTGCAGTGGTGTGATCTCGGCTTATGGCAACCTCCACCTACCTCCGCCTCCCAAGTTCAAGCGATTCTCCTGCCTCAGCCTCCTGAGTAGCTGGGATTACAGGCATATGCCACCATGCCCAGCTAATTATATATTTTTGAGACTGAGTCTCACTCTGTGTCCCAGGCTGGAGTGCAGTGGGCGATCTCCGCTCACTGCAACCTCCGCCTCCCAGGTTCAAGAGTTTCTCCTGCCTCACCCTTCCAAGTACCTGGGATTACAGGCACCCACCACAACTGTGGCTAATTTTTGTATTTTTAGGAGAGATGGGGTTTTGCCAGCTTGGCCAGGTTGGTCGTGAACCCCAGGCCTCAAGTGATCCTCCCCAGTCAGCCTCCCAAAGTGCTGGGATTATAGGTGTGAGCCAGTGTGCCCAGCCAAGTTGCTAATATTATTTATGTACCAGACACTGCTAACATTTCATAAGCTTTAGTTCCCACAGGGTAACTGGCAGAGAGGTAATCTGAAGTCAGGCTATGTGATCACAGAGCCTGCAATCAGGGCAAAATCCTTTCACCATAGTGAGAATATATGTATTGGAATTCAGCAGTGAGAGACTAAGGGCGGAGAACTTAACCCAGTTGAAGGAGTCAGAGGGTGCAATGGACTGAACATTTGAGTCCCCCCAAAATTTGTATGTTGAAATCCTAACCCCCAAGACTATATTAGGAGGTAGAGCCTTTGAGCAGTGATCAGGTAATGAGAGCAGAGCCCTCACAAATGGGATTATTGCCCTTATAAAAGACTTAAGCCTCAGAGAGCTTCCTCCTCACTTCCACCACCTGAGGACACAGTGAGATGCTGGCAGTCTCCAACCTGGAAGAAGGCCCTCGCCAGAACCTGACCATGCTGGCATCCTGAACTTGGCTTTTCCAGAACTGTGAGAAACTGTGTTTACAAGTTACTCAGTCTACAGCATTTTCTTTTTTTTTTTTTTTTGAGACAGAGTCTTGCTCTGTCACCCAGGTTGGAGTGCAGTGGCCTGATCTCGGCTCATTGCAAGCTCCGCCTCCCGGGTTCACGCCATTCTCCTGCCTCAGCCTCCCCAGCAGCTGGGACTACAGGTGCCCGCCACCACACCCGGCTAATTGTTTTGTATTTTTAGTAGAGATGGGGTTTCACGATGTTAGCCAGAATGGTCTTGATCTCCTGACCTCGTGTTCCGCCCACCTTGGCCTCCCAAAGCACTGGGATTACAGGCGTGAGCCACCGCACCAGGCATACAGCATTTTCTTATAGTAGCCTGAACAGAATAAGTAGAAAAAATCCTGGAGGAGTTCTGAAGTTTGAGTTAGTCGGGCAGAGAAGTAGAGAAGCAAAGGCATGAACCCTTTACTCACACCTACTCTTTTCTGAAATGAGGTGTTGGGAAGGAGAGAGCTTTGGTTAAATGTTACATATTCACAGGATGGTGTTTGGCTGAGCACATCCTATTCAGAGGCGACTGCTGACCTCTCACCTCAGCAAGTTCTTCAGTAATAACCTTCTTTTAAAATATGGGCAGCATATCTGATCTTGGTGAAGTTTATTCATTTAAATGAATGGTTGGGTGTGATGGGGAAAGCTTAAAAGGTCCGTTGGGGAAGGAGGCAGAGCTTTTAAAGTTATTTTTGTGCCCTGGATAAACTGATTCACCTCTCTCGGGTCAATAATCCCGTCACGTAATGAGTTATGTTATTGTTGGAGGTGTGCTATTCATGTGCAAAATGTGATGCTGAAAATGTTTGGAAACCATAGACATAAATTATTAAACTATTTTAATGAAAGTAAGTGTTTACACTAAATATCCTCTCTGAGTGTGATCCAAAAAAAATACAAATCATTCTCAGTTGACTTGCAATAAAGAGAAATCTGTGTGGAGCTGGAATTTATAGCACCGTCTGCACTTCCATAGCAACCAACTGATGTCACACACGGAACTCAGACTTTCCTGATGGGCTCAGGATTCAGCTTGGAGGTATCATATGTTTAGTTAAGCATAAAAGTGACTTCAAATTTAGAGAATGCTTTTCTTCAAAAAGATTAATTTTACTTAATTTGATTTTGAGAGGAAGTGCTTAAAGCAAATAAGATGGTTCTGCTCCAATACTTTAACCAGAAATAGATGTAGAAATCTCATATAATTCACAAAATTGAGCTTGACATGATGCCATGCCTCTATAAGTCTCTATGGAAAACATACAGAATTCTCAATGCAGAGGAGAGATAATTTCATATCAGATTCAATGCCTTTCTATAAGAGTTCCTGAAAGTACTATCCCCATATAAACAGCATCAGAATCCCCTCAGAGGCTTGCTAAAAATCCAAATTTGGGCCTCACCCAGAACTACTGAATCAATCTTTGAGGGCAGGGCTCCAGAATCTACGATTTTAATACGTTTTCTAGAGGATTCTTATTTAGAACCATTTTTTGGTAGAATTCAAATAAAGAAACAAGATTTCTTTATCATATGTGGGAACAGGTAATTCTTGAACATCACTGAAGCTTAATGAGAAATAACTGCATAGCAGGCCCCTAGGTTGTAAGGAGTATCCTATAATGCAAAGAGAACATTTAAAACATCTGCAAATATTTGGAGGAAAGCAAAATGGTGTACCGAAGTAGGACTAGACTTCTGGGTTTCAAAATCCAGGAAAGTTTAAAAATTGTGCAAGGGGATCAACATAAAGTTGCCTACGTTTATTTTGCCAAAAGGGCACTCAAAAAAGCCTCACTCTCATTCGTTTCATAAAAGAAAGGGCATTTTGTGCACCATAAAAGAAAAAAAACAAGAAAGCTATAATCCCAGAATAAAAGACAATCCTTTACATGAACTATTGTAGGAATAAAAACTAGCCATTTGATGTGCCGTCCTGTTCATTTTCATGAAGGGAGCTCTGATACTTGGGAAGCTCTCGGGTATTGGAGAGACCAGTGTTTTGGAAAGACAAAAAAGCCAATTCTAAGCTCTGCCTCTTGCTAGCTGTGTGATTTGGGCATCACTTACATGACCAATTGGTCTTGGTTTCCTTACCTATAAAATAAAGATAACCGTCGTCATGACTGTTGATGACCTTACATGGATTAATCAACTGATATACAGAAAGGACTCAAAAAATGTCCACATTCCCTGGTTTTGTCTTCTATGGATTTATAATCTACTAAGACTCTTGCTAGACTTGAGAGAGACTTGAGGCAAAGCATTGCTTGAGATAAAAAGGAGGAAAAGTGGCTGATTAACTGATTGTCCCCAGCATTTTATTTTTAGCTTCTTTTCTCTTACTTTAGATTCTGACGGAGTTTCACATTAGACAGATTCTTAATACCTGGCTTTTACTATCTGAAATAGCAGTTCTCTACCTTGTCACAAAATGCACAGGGTACAAGTAAATCCTTGCTATATGTGTTTAAAATGCTGTCTAGGTCACTTCTGCTTTTTCTATTATGCCTATTTATGAAGAAGTTATTTCCCCAAAGTAAACATAGGCCAGGTGATTATTTGTAGAGGGCACAAAAATAACTTTAAAAGCTTGTTTGTATAGGGTGCAGGGAAGTGCGCGATTATTTGTATAGGGTGCAGAGAAGTGTGTGTGTGTGTAAGAGACAGGGAGAGAAAGAAGGAAGTGGAGGACAAGAAGGTAGTTGCTCTGTTGTGCAACTTGAAGGACACCATCGATACTGTATTCTATGTGAATGATGTCCCATTGTTAATTGTGTTCTCAAGGAGTTGTGCAAAATGGTAGACCTGGGTGGAGGAAGGCATATAGATAAATATTATTCTACAAACAGAGGTCACACATGGCCCTGCAAGGGATTTAAGAAAATAACTTCATAGCTAACATTGTTTGAGTGCTTACATGTCAAGCACTGTGCTAAGCAGTGTACATGCTTGGCCACATTTTATTCCTCACAACAAACCTTCAATGATTACCCCCACTTTCCAGATGAAGAAACCAAGTCTTAAGTGAACACTTGCTTAAGATCACCCAGCTGATCAATGGCAGATGCAGGATTTGAATCCAGATCTGTGGAAATCCAGAGTCCAAACTCCATATCATTTTGCTAAACCACGCCTCCAAGTAAAAAAATAAAAATAAAAATAAGATAGAGAAGAGAGATCTTGTTGAACACTCATGAGTGTTCAGGGAGGGTTGTTTTCACTTCTTTTCCTCCTCTTAAAAGGTAGATGACCAGCTTTGGCTCATATTCTAACTCTGTGAAGGTAGGAGGCAAAAGTTTTGTGGAATAACTCATTAATCAATCCCTACAGCAATCACATCTCGTTTTACTGGTGCAGGGGGCTCTCAGTGTTTGAGGTCCTTTCAGCGTAAGTTGGTCATTCTATTTCCTAAAGGAATGACCTCCCTTCTTTAAAAGGTAATCACACATGCCCTGCTGAACTGGACAGAAAGCGGTAGCCAAATATCCTGTCGTCAAGCCTCCTTCAAGATAACTCTGGTGAGTGGTTATTTTGGAAGTGGCTCTAATCTGTCATGTTACACGGCTTTGCTAAGACTCACTTTATTAGCTACTACCAAGAGCTAATAAAACATGTCAGGAAGTCTCTGTAAGCTGTAAAAACATTTTCAAAGGTCACTGCCAACACTCCGGACTTCAATGACTTTTTGAAGGAAAAGAAAACAAAAGCAGAGGCCTAGAGTTCCAAAACACAGAACTACCAAAAGAAGTGATCCCAAATGAGCTGGAAAGACTGACAAACCCACACGATACCAGCCATTGGATAAACTGTGTCCAGAAGAAGCCTTGAAGAAAAGGTACAAAAGCCACATAATGCCAGTGGGTAGGCAGCAAATTTAGATTTGGTGTATAGGAACCTGACGGTCACACCTACTTATGCTTCCAGCACCCACAATAGATGCCTTTATAAACAAAGGCGTAGGTGGCAGAGAAGTAATTAACTTTAGATTAACCATAGCAGGCATTCTTCTTAATAAATGACTTTTTTTTCTATTGTGAAAGTAAACATACTTTTTAATAAAAAGTAGTAAAACATAGAAAAGGAGAAAATCATGTTATCTTAAAAGCTGGGAGTATAGTTTGATACTCACCGTATATTTCATGTATCAAGAGTCATGCTTTGACAGTGGGATGTCTCAAGACAAGTGGCTGTGAGCCAGCAACTCTATTAGATTGAAAATATTATATTAATCATTGAGATTTCCATTCACTGCTGATGAGAGGTCTAGGCACAGAAGAGACAATAACATTCTTATCTTGGCTTAGGATAAAAAATTTAGACATGAAATCTGTACTTTGTTTGGGGGTGCAGAAAAGGTCATCTGTGGAGTCATTAAGTCGGGATGTCTTATTGCAGAAGCACCAAAAGACCGCTGAAGGGGGGAGATATTGGTCAAAGGGTACAAAGTTTCGGTTAGGAGGAAAAAGTTCTGAAGACCTTTATACACTGTGTTGCATATACTTAATGCATATACTGTATTGTGTACTTGAAAAGTGCTAAGAGACTAGATTGTAAATGTTCTCACCACAAAAAATGATATGAGCTAATTAGTGTTCATTAGCTTGTTTTAATCATTCCACAATGTATACATATATCAAAGCATCATGTTGTACACCACAAATATATATAATTTTTATTTGCCAGTTAAATAATAAATAGTTTTTTTTTTTTAAAGACTGTTGATAGGTTGGTATGCCCCAGACAGAGAGAGGCAGGTTCTGTCCTGCTTTGGAACAGTTGGCTGGCTTGCTCACTGATTGTGCATGGCTGTTTTTAATAATTTATTGCAGGCGTCAATAGGGAGTGAATGTGATTCAATCCTTACATAGTGGAATATTCAGTGATCTAGTCAATAATAGGAGATACCATATGGGTGAGTTGTCCCTTCATTTGTGTTACTGTTTTCTTTTTCCTCCTCTATTTGCTAAGAAAGGCAACATAGAATGGTAACAAGATGCCAGGTCCTGGAGCCAAGCTGACCAGGGCTGAGTCAGGCTCAGCCTGATTTGCTTTCTAACTTTAGGCTCATTCTGTTGCTCCTCAGCTGCATCTACACAATGGAGGTAACAATAGGACTAGTTCAAGGAGCACTTGCAGGATTAAATGAGACATGCTTTTAAAGCACTCAGCAAGCAGCTTGGCATGTACAGAACATTCAAAAAGCAAGGAAATCACAATTATTGTGTTGCTGGCTGGGAGCTCTGAGGACAGGGGTTATGTTTCATTTTTTGGATACTGAACACAAGGTGCCTGGCCACTTAAGGTGGGGATGTAGGGGAGGGCTCTAAAAATGCTCAAGAATAAATGAATTTGGTTAAATTTATTTCACATTCGTTTCCTGATACACTTTCCCTACGTATATTTTTTTCCTTCTCCAAAATAGTAAACCACATTTTCTTTTGCTTCAAACAGATGTATCATTGACAGTAGGCTGAGGCAATTCTCTTACTTTTTTTGTTCAAGAAATATAAATATTTCTTGTATTATTTTTGATATTCAGTAGTCCTTTTCCCCCTTCTCTATTCATAGTTTTTGTCCCTGGGGGAACTGCTCCCTCAGTCACTGGGGTCTGGCAAGTTTGCCAATCAGTCATCCCCAAGCCCACTCCTAACCACCCCAATTCACACACACCATAATCATCATGTGACTTTGAGGTCACCTTCTTTCTAATAAATCCTGTTTCCTACTCAGGTTAGTCAGAGTCAGTTTCTGTTGCTTGCAACCAAGGAGCCCTAAATGATATGTACCTTGTTTTTTTCTTCCTTTCTAATCATATTTCCTTACTACTTTATGTTTCCCATATTTCTCCATGACTATCTACCGCTATTTCACCTTGACTATCTAAATTTAGTCTCCTTTCCCACTGAATATGGCAGAATTTATTCCAGTCTGTGAATAAGGATGACATCGCGTCTCTTCTAATAAGTTCAGCCCTCTTCTTAACTATCACAGTGGCTCCATAAAATTCATTTACCCTCAAGGCAGTCTGATTTTTGGTTGAGCAAAATGTTAATTTTAGCATCCTAGGTGTCCTAAGTCTTTGCTATTACAATCTTAAAATGGTAATGCATTTAACCATCCACTTTAACCCTCTTCATTTTACAGTAAGGAAAAAGGAGGACAGATATTTAATGACTTGTGCAAGGCCAAACACCAAATCAAAGACAAACTAGAATACAATCTCCTCATATTTGGTAAGATGCTCTCATCATCTTTTTGGGCCTATTCCAAGCAAATTTTCATTGTGTAGTAGAAAAGGCCTTTGTCATAGGACAGTAACATCTACAAGACAGTCCTTCTTTGTTCAACAGAAGATAGGGAAGAGGGAAAATGCAGGAAGGATAGACGTGTTTAAGAAAAAATGCCTCATACTATTTCTTCTACACGGAGGTGCAGAGATTCTCCATAACTCAATTATTCCAAGTCGTGTGGCAGGCCTAGGATGAGACACTATGATTATGAGTTTTACAGAAGTGGCAAAGAGAAAAAAAAAAGATAATCAAGATTGCTATATTAACAGCCCCTTTTAATATAAGGCTTTTCTTCCATTGAACCACAGCATAGAGTTAATACATAGAAAACAACTCTCAAATAAATGCAAATCAATAGGCTCTCCACTGATTATTATATAAAGCAATACATTACAGGGGAATAAACCAATAATGCCTTGATATTTTGAAGTGTTCACTAATTCTGAGTAATTACCTCCTCCAATGGCTCTAATGAGTGCAAATCTGTGAAATTTGACTACATCTTTTTCCTTATTAAAATACTATTTAACCCTCAGAAGATTCTAATAATAATAACAGAAGTTCCCTCCCAATAATTGCTTTCATGACTGAATATTTTATAATTCATAATATAGTAATCTTTTATGTGCAAATAAATCCTTCCAAAGTACTTGACAGTTTCTGGAATTAACCTGCTCTTTTAGATCAGCTGAACCAATTTCTCTGCAAGTACCCTTTAGATCAGGGTTTCTTAACCTCACACAATCCACCTTTGGGGCCAAATAATTGTTTGTTGTGAGAGACTGTCCTGTATATTGCAGGGTGTTTAATAGCATCTACCTGTTAGATGCCAGGAGCACCTTACCAAATGTGACAACCAAAAACTGTCTGTAGACATTGCCAGATGTCCCCTGGGGTTCCAAATCCCTCCCAGTTGGGAACCTGTGTTAGGCCACTGATAAAGTGTTTACCCAACTCTCCCCTCTTTTGATAGAGGATCCAAAGATAAATTTATGGCATGCCTTCTCCAGGAATCCTAGATCACCATTCTGGGTTACTTGAGTAGAAATCAAAGCAAATTTACCTTTAATCACACAGCACCGGGGAGGAGCTCATGTGTTGTTATCTTCATTTCATTGTTGAGAAACAGAATCCAATGTCACAAAGTGGGACAGAGATGTCTCCTGAAATGTACCCCTCCTCCCAATCTGGGCAAAAGGATCATCATCTCACATACTGCCTCCTTTCCTTCAGGATATAAAGTTTGCTCTGGAGGATTTTGTAACTCAGAGCAAGAACTAACCAACAGCTACTACCTCCTTGATAATTTGGGGCAAGTTATCTAACCTCCTAGAGTCTTCATGTTTTTTTTTTGTTTGTTTTTAGTTATAAAAATGAAGATAATAATTTCTACCCGTAAGGCTGTTACTCAGAACTGAAGAGCAAAGTAGACATAAAGCATTTGACACAGAGTCTAATACAGAGCAAGTGTGCACAAAATAAACGTGAGCTCTTTCATTCCCTCTTCATGGAGAATCTCAAACCAGGGTCACTACATGAGCTAATTTGGAAGTCATGATTAAGACTTAAAGAGCTGCGTAGAAAAGCAAGGAGTGCGTGTACCACCTACCAGAGACTGGATGAGTGTGGAACCCACATCAGGGATGCAGAAAGCATTGTGAAGCAGAAATACTGACTATGTAATACCACCAGGTCTTTCTAGAAATAGTTCCATATAATCAAATACTGTGGTACCTTTTAAAAGTCACGTATAATCTGAATTAACCTAGAGAGCCAGGGACTGTTGTGGCAAATTACTCAAAAGGTCTATACAATTTCTGTCACCTTCACCTCCGCATCCCCATCTCTGCTTGCTAGCAGGCTGAAACTATATGCAATTGCTGGTGGGTAGCTACTTTCTTCTATCTGCAAAATGGCAATTTCTTAGCAGTCAACCTGAGTTCTGGGGGCAAAACAGACTCTTTCAAATATTTAAAATATTAAGTCCCCAAGCGGAGGTCAAATAAATTATTTTTAGTTAAGTGAGGAAAACTGAGGAAACCAAGCCCACATGAGATCTACTATTATCATGCATGAATGACATTCCATTCTTCCCTATCTCTCTCTTTCATAAACTCAAGATGCAAATTTATAGAGCTCTCAAAATACCCTCCAGCAAAAGAGGCAGGTGCCTTATCCCACTTCCCAGTGGGGCTCTGAATTAATCATAGGAGGAAGGCATGCTTCATCTGAAACTGCGGATAGGCTATAAATAAAAGAGATGGCATACCTATGCCACACTGGGCAGTACAAGAGAGGAGACCATGAAGCACACAAGGGCAGGTGGAAATGCAAAAGCCAAATTTCAGACCATTATGGTTTTGGGGCCAGTGAGCATCCTATACTCAGTTCATCCCCACCTAGTTGCCCTGTTACGGAACAGAAAGCACTGGGGAGAAGGTTAGAGCTCCAGGGACTTGGCTGAGAGGCAAGTTGCTGAACGAGTATTTTAGAGTATTTCAGACACCCAGGTGGACCTTCACTGATGGGGTTTGGAGACCCTTCCATTAATACAAATCTTGAAAACTATCTTGAGCACGTCTCTGAACCCAACTGCTAATCTGAAGGACAGAGTGATATAAATTCCCAAATTTGTATATTCAAGCTTAACCTCTTTTCCAAGCCTCAGACTCCTTTCTCTGACTGCCAAGAGATCTTCTCTATCTTGAAAACGTATCAGCATCTCAAATTTAATATGTCCCCAAATGAAAAAATATCTTCCCCCACACACCTATTCCTGTGCCACATAGCTCTGTGAGTGCTATCACTACTGACTCCACTCCTGGAGGAAGACCTTCAAACCCAGCTCAAAGTTCTTTTTCATTCTCTCCACATATCTAAATAAGAGGGATCAGAAGTGTAATCTCAGGCCCAACTGCTCCTTTCGATCCCACAGCCCCTGCCTTAAATCAGGTACTTATTTCTCCCCTATAAATTACAGCTGCCTCCTGCCTGTCCTCTCTGCTCTTCACTGCCCCTTACATCAGTCTCTCCTGCAAGCTGCTCATAGAATCCTCATTCCCAAAAAGTGTTTTTAAAGCCTTTATATTGTTTGGACATTGTCCACAACACAGTTCCTTGACAATTAAATGAGAATAATAGATATAAATTACTTACTTTGTCTGTGACAGAGAATAATAATACTTACAATAATTATTGATTGTATTGTATTGTTAATTGTAGATACAGCTCTCCAAAACCTGGCCTCAACCTACCCTTATTCCTACCATTCACCCACTGCACCCACTTTTCCCCATCGCAGTGACTTCTCAGTTCCATGAGCTCAACAGGCTGTTTTATGCCTGCCTGGCTGTGCACATCCTGTTCCCTTTGCCTGGAGTGCCTGCCTTCCTCCTTCCTTCCCAAAATGCCAAGCACACAGTTACCTTTCAAGACTCAGCTCAAAAATCACCTCCTAGCTGAAGCCTCCCCTAATGTCCTCAGGTGAAATTGAAATGAATCATTCCCTTCTCAGAGGAACATTTGTATATTTCTACTCTAGTAGTTACTACATTATATGGCGATTTATTTGTCTAGACTGTGAACACTTCAAGAACAGGTGTGACATCACTCACTTTTATCTACCTAATATCTAGCATAAAGTCTTACTTAGAGAAGCTCCATTAACGTACATGAAAGGGATGGCCATTGGCCACTGTTGTGATGGTTCTCCTACTGTTACATTAAATATTTAAGACAATCGCTCAAAGGGGGCAGTTTTTCTTAGATGCTTTCTAGTCCTTCTTTTAGCATTGCTTTAAGGAGAGAATATTAAATATCTAGCTTAGGCTTCTGCGGAGAAGGTGAAAGTATCTGAGACCCATAAGTAGGATATCACAAGGTTCCTCATTTCCATTTAGTTGTGACACGAATTATTTTATCTGCTTGAGAACTTGTATTTTGATCTGTCCATGACAAGGAGCAGAAACCAGTTCGAACTATGGAAGGCAATAGGGGTTTTACTGTGATAGAACATAGCACCCAAGAGCAAAAGGTGAAGCCCAGCAATGGAACCGGACCAGGGAACTGAAGAGCAGGGGCTGGGTGCTCCTTTTCCTCAGGGGCCATGCGGTCTCCCTTCTCTGCCTCACTCCAGTCCCTGGAGCCATTCTCTTCTGTTTCATATTCTGTGAGACTTCACTCCCTCCTCATTTGACACACAGGTGAGCCCCAGCTGGCAGCCTCAGCCTGGATCCTGTGACTTTTCAATTCAATGGCTCACGACTGACTAAGGACTTCCCTCTGGATCTTAGTGCAAAAGTCCTGAAAGGGGCTGTAGGTGGCCCAGGGCTCCTTTTGGGTGACATACAAGTCACATGACTGTCTCAAGTCAGTGTGCACCCTCGTCCACGGAGGTGGGACCTATGTCAATGACAGGTGGGATCATACGGACAAAGGCACCCTCATTTGGGTCTGTGAGCAAAGACAGGTGATCTGAAAAAGGTCAAAGGGAGTACTGACAACTCCACAGGTATACTCCCCCTTAAAAAACTTGCCCTACAAGCACTTTTCTGCTTTACCCTTCATCCCTGGGGGCTCTGGCAGTCTTCTGATCTGCTAACATCCAAGGTACCTGATAGAGCACATCTAGAAATCAAAAATCAAATCTTCTTAATAAAGTAATGAGGAAATAAAATCATTAAAGAACTTCAAAGCAAGGAAAGCAAAAGAAAAACATACAGGTAAGCAAAGGTTAGAAACTTATGGCAAACATAGCGATCTGTCTCCTATCTGAAATCAGATTTTGAAACATGAGCGACCACAATAATTTTGGGAGCTAAATTTCATTTCATCCATTACGGCACATACTAGGTGGGTATTATGCTCTACTATTTTTTTCTGGTCTCTTCCAACAGCCTGGCACATAATGTGCAGATATTTCTGTCCTGTAGAGAATACAGCATAGAACCTACAGTCAAATAAACTGAGTTCTGCCATTTAGGACTTGTGACCAGGGGAAATACACCTAACTTCTCTGTGTCAATTTCTTCATCTATGAAATGGAAAAAATAAAGTCAACTTTGAAGAGTTCTTGGGAATGTTAACTGTAACACTTATAAAGCACACATTCCTGTGTCTGGCATATGGAGAACAGTCAATAAACAGTAAACATTTGGTTGAACCACATGAAGTTAAAATTTAGGTAGGTCATAATGTTATATGCTCCCCCTATCAGAGGACCTGTATTATAGTTGTGTATTTATATGTTTCTATCATGAACATGCGAGCTCCGTGAGAGCATGGACTCGATCTATCTTGATTCCCACACAATGCCTGGCACAGCACTTCACAGACAGAAGGTGTTCTATCTGTATTTTTTGAATGAATTAATGTTGATAATGATGATGCCAAAGATACCTTTTCTGTACTGCCAACATCTGGGGACAATTATAGACAATACAGTCCTTTATCTCATTGCCTGGTGTACTATAGGAACACAATAAATGTCTATTAAAGGAAAGCATGAGTGAGCAAGTAAATGAATGAATGAATTTCAAGTCCCTATACAGAAAGTCTAATGAGACCACTAAGTTAACAAAAATTGCTATGAAACTGGTTTTTGGTAATTGGTATCACGAAATGCCAAATGGGGACTGCCTGCATTTTTATGTTTCCAGCAGGCTGTTTCGTATTGTGTGGACACTATCAGCATTCACTTGGCCCCGTGGGCCTCCCAGGAAAATAAGAGAGGTAAAGTGCTGAACTGCAGCCTGCCAAGCTGGGAAAATTTAGGGTTGTAGTGTGTAGCTTCCAGAAGTCTGCTGGCTTTTGTCTGCTCAGAGACAGCCAACAGCTTGCAACTGTGTGATGAGCCTTTGGCTGTTGGAGACTCTCCCATGGTACTGTATATGGCTCACGCTCCTTAACACAGTTTTTGTCCTAAGAGCCTGCTTAGTTGACTCCAGGCATCTCTCATCAAACATTCAACCTTCCCAACAGGGAAGCAGGTTAAAAGGGAGACTAGTCATGGACAAAAAAGAAAAAAAAAAAAAGATTGGTATCTGGCTCTGATGACCACTAGGAAAGCAGGAAAGATCCTGGGCTGGATTGATCAAGAAGACAGAAAAAAGAACTAAAGTGAAAAAAGGAAGACTTAACCCAGCCATACATATGTCTTTAACATTTCAAGTAATGGCCAGTTTATATGTCTGGATTTTACAATGAAGTCACATTTAGGGGAGGAGACTGTTCTCTGGTTTTTGCCAACAAATAAGGAGAAACAAAGTGTGAAAGGTAGAACATAGTTACATTTAGGAGAAAGTCAGTTACTTTAAATTATTTAAGCTTCAGGAACTGCAAATATGCACTTACAGGCAGAAGGGAAAAGGAAAAAATTGTTGAGGTCCCAAAGACAAACACACTAAAATTACCTCTATCTCCTACACTGCTTAATACTTGGCTGGCTCCTTATTAATTTTTGTTTTTTTAAGAGACAGAGTCTCACCCTGTTGCCCAGGCTAGAGAGCAATGGTGCGATCTCAGCTCACTGCAACCTCTACCTTCCAGGTTCAAGTGATTCTCCTGCTTCAGCCTCCTGAACAGCTGGGATTACAGGTGCGCACCACCACACCCAGTTAATTTTTGTATGTTTAGTACAGACAGGGTTTCACCATGCTGGCCAGGCTGGTCTTGAAATCCTGAACTTGTGATCTGCCCGCCTCGGCCTCCCAAAGTGCTGGGATTATAGGCGTGAGCCACTATGCCCAGTCTCTTTATTAAATTTTTAATTATTATGGATACTTAAGAGTTGTACACATTTATGAGGTACACGTGATATTCTGCTATAAGCACACAACGTGTAATGATCACATAAGAGTAATAGGGGCATCCAGCAACTCAAGAATATATCACTTCTTTTGTGTTAAGAATATTCCAATTCCACTCTTTCAGTTATTTTGAAATACATGCTAAATTATTGTTAACTATAGTCACTCTATTGTGCTAACACTAGAACTTATTCCTCATTTCTAACTGTATTTTTGTACCCATTAACCCTCCTCTCTTTATCTCCCCCTCCCTATTATACTTTCCTCCATCTGGGTAACCATCATTCTACTCCCTGTCTCCGTGACTAACTTTTTTTCCTTTTTTGGCTCCCACATATTAACGAGAAAATGTGCTATTTATCTTTCCGTGCTTGGCTTATTTCACTTAACACAATTTCCTCCATCTACGCTGTTGTAAATGACAGGATTTCATTCTTTTTTATGGCTGAATAATATTCAATTGTGCATATAAACCACATTTTCTTTCTTCCTTTTTTTTTTTTTTTGAGACAGAGTCTTGCTCTGTCACCCAGGCTGGAGAGCAATGATGCGATCTCAGCTCACTGCAACCTTTGCCTCCCAGGTTCAGGCGATTCTCCTGCCTCAGCCTCCTGAGTAGCTGGGATTACAGGCATGCACCACCACGCCTGACTAATTTTTGTGCTTTTAGTAGAGATGGGGTTTTGCCATGTTGGCCAGGTTGGTCTTGAACTCCTGACCTCAGGTGATCCACCTGCTTTGGCCTCCCAAAGTGCTGGATTTACAGGCGTGAGCCACTGTGCCTGGCCAATTAAACCACATTTTCTTCAAAACTCATCATAGGTTGACTCCGTATCTTGGCTATTGTGAATAGTGGTTCAATAAAGATGGGAGTGCAAATACTGATTTCCTTTCTTTTGGATATATACTTGGCAATGGGATTGCTGAATCATGTGGTAGTTTTAGTTCTTTGAGGAACTTCTGTACTGTTCTCCATTGTGGCTGTATTAATTTATATTCCCACCAACAGTGTATGAGGGTTCCCTGTTCTCCACATCCTCACCAGCATTCATTATTGCCTGTCTTTTGGATAAAAGCCATTTTAACTGGGGTGACAGGATATCTCATTGTAGTTTTAGTTTGCATTCCTCTGCTGATTTATGATGTTGAACATCTTTTCATGTATCTGTTAGCCATTTGTATGTCTTCTTTTGAGAAATATCTATTCAGATCTTTGCCTTTATTTTTTACTTTTTTTGAGACAGAGTCTTGCTCTGTCGCCCAGGCTGGAGTGCAGTGGTGTGATCTTAGCTCACTGCAACCTCTCTGCCTCCAGGGTTCAAGCAATTCTCCTGCCTCAGCCTCCTGAGTAGCTCGGATTACAGGCACATGCCACCATGCCCAGTTAGTTTTTGTATTTTTAGTAGAGACAGGATTTCACCATATTGGCTAGTCTGGTCTTGAACTCCTGACCTCGTGATCCACCTGCTTTGGCCTGCCAAAGTGCTGGGATTACAGGCATGAGCCACCATATCCAGCCTGTCCATTTTTTTAATGAGATTATTTAGGTTTTAAAAATTGAGTTGTTTGAGCTCCTTATATATTTTGGTTATCAATCCCTTCTTAGGTAGTGTGCAAATGTTTTCTTCCATTCTGTGGGTTGTCTCTTCATTTTCTTGGTTCCTTCCTTTGTTGTGCAGAAGTTTTTTAGCTTGATCTGATCCGATTTTTCCATTTTTGCTTTAGTTGCCTGTATTTTTGATACTAAAATCAGACAAAGACACAACAAAAAAAGAAAACTATAGGCCAGTATCTTTGATGAACACAGATGCAAAAATTCTCAACAAAATACTAGCAAACTGAGTTCAACAAGGCAAGGATAATTCAACATAAGCAAATCAATACATGTGATACACTATACCTACAGAATGAAGGACAAAAAAACAAATGATCATTTCAACTGATGCCAAAAAGGCATTCAATGAAATTCAACATTGATTCATGATAAAAACTCTCAAAAAACTGAGTATAGAAGGAACATACCTCAACATGATAAAAGTCATATGTAACATACCCACAGCTAGAATCATACTGAACTGGGAAAAACTAAAAGCTTTTCCTCTAAGATTTGGAACAAGACAAGAATGCCTACTTTCATCACTTTTACTCAACAGAGTACTAGAAGTCCTAGCCAGAACAATTAGACAAGAGAAAGAAATAAAGGGCATCCAAATCAGAAAAAAAATGAAATCAAATTAGCCTTGTTTGCAGATGATATGCTCTTATATTTAGAAAACCTAAAGACTCCACCAAAAAACTATTAGAACTGATGAAGAAATTCAGTAAGGTTCCAGAATACAAAATCAACATACAAAAATCAGTATCATTTCTGTATGCCAATAGTGAACAATCTGAAAAAGAAACCAAGAAAGTAATCCCATTTACAATAGCTACCATGTAATCCCTGTCGTAATACCAAAAATGTTCTTCATAGAAAAAGAAAAAAAAAATCCTTAAATGTATATGGAACCACAAAACCTGGAATAGCCAAAGCAATCCTGGGCAAAAAGTACAAAGCCAGAGGCATCACATTATGCTGACCTCAAATTATGCTACAAAGCCACAGTAATTAAAACAGTATGGTATTGGCATAAAAACTGACACATAAACCAGTGTAACAGAATAGATAACCCAAAAGTAAATTTATGCATTACGGTCAACTCATTTTCAAATGCTGACCTCTAATTATGCTACAAAGCTACAGTAATTAAAACAGCATGGTATTGGCATAAAAACAGACATATAGACCAACGTAACTGAATAGATAACCCAAAAGTAAATTTATGCATTTACAGTCAACTCATTTTCAACAAAGGTGCCAAGAACATGCACTGGGAAGGACAGTCTTCTTAGTGAATAGTGCCGGGAAGACTAGATATCCATATGCAAAAGAATGAAACTAGATCTCTCTCTCTCTCTCTCATCACATACAAAAATCAAATTAAAATAGATTAAAGACTTCATCGAAGACCTGAAGCTATAAAACTACTTGAAGAAAACATTGGGGAAATGCTCAAGGACATTGGTCTGGCAATTTTTTTTTTTGAGATGGAGTTTTGCTCTTATTGTGCAGGCTGGAGTACAATGGCACGATCTCGGCTCACTGCAACCTCCGCCTTTCAGATTCAAGCAATTCTCCTGCCTCAGTCTCCCGAGTAGCTGGAATTACAGGCACCCACTACCACACCTGGCTAATTTTTGTATTTTTATTAGAGATGGGGTTTCACCATGTTGGCCAGGTTGGTCTTGAACTCCTGACTTCATGATTCACCTGCCTCAGCCCCCAAAGTGCTGGGATTACAGGCATGAGCCATGTGCCCGGCCCAAAGATTTCTTGAGTAAGATTTCAGCCCCACTCTGTGTAACCTAAGAGGTCTAGGAAAGACTGAAGCATCCTGCATTTACCATCTGAGTTTAGAAAAAATGTTTAGAGCACCACATCAAGGAACCATTCCCAGACGTGGCTGTGGATGCTGCCATTTCTTGTGATTCTGGGGCTGTTCTTTTCATCTCAAGCTACTGTTTACAGAAGTGTTACCACAGAATTATAATTATGGGTTTTGTTTAGTTATAAAGAGGGTTTGAGTCTTCCATCAAAGGGAGAGGAAGCAAGTCACTCAGAAGTGTGGAGAAAATCTTTCACACTCACTGCTTGATGGAATTCCAGTAGTCTGCATGGATTCAGGCCACAGCATCAGCCCCTGGGGCATGGAGAGATTGAGTTTATGGTGGGCAGGAGGACCCAGAGTACTGCCCTTCCCTCCTCTCTTCTTAGAGAAGCAGTGGTGATAAGGTAGGAAAGGAAATCCTGGGCTTTCACCAGGCCAGCTTCCCCACCCATGCAGAGTTCCTTCTGCTCCAAGGAAACTGGTCATTCTTATCTCTCCTGCAGAACATGAAATCAGAAACTCCCAGGCTCATGAAGGAGAGGCTATCTGGGCACTGGTAAGGTGGAGAGAGGCTTTCTGGAGTTGTCTCTGGCAAGACAGTAGAATCCTTGGGAAGTCTATTTGCTCCTAATATTGCTTCCTCTCGATTTCTTTCCTTCAGCTTTTTTCCCATTCTTGTCTCTGATCCTAAAACTTAGGCTCTGCATTCTTTGATAATCCATCACACCTCTGATACTGGGGACCCGAGACCTGGTACTACCTGGTATCTCCACTGAATCCTCACAGGCCTTTCCGTCTCCAGAGACTGTTTCTAGCCACTGAGCCCGATGCTTGGGACACCAATGGCTCACTGATGCCCCAGGGCCTCCTCCTAATCTCTGGCCGAGGCTGACACAGAAGGCTCACAATAAACCATGTGCCTCCAAAATAATGTGATGAGCAGAATAAAATCTGTTGACTTTTTACCCCATGAAAGCTGCATGGTTTAAATACAATAGAGATGACTCAGCTACTGGAAGAATGCATGTACCACTTTTGAAACGACTCAGCAAGCTCTGTGGAGTTGATGAAACAGGGAAATTGGGAGTGAAAGTAAAAATTCCCGCTTCCTCAGAAAAATCTGCTTGACACTATCTAGCATCCATTCATTAGATTCATTGCATACCAAACAAGGATTCAATCTTCAGCCTGTCTTGAGTTCCCATGAATCTATATTTCTGCACTGAGATGGGGGATGTATTTTCTACCAACATGTGAGCAACGGGGGAAATTCACAGCTTTGACTTCCTTCAGTTGGTTTCCTCTTGGACCTGGGACATTAGCATTCCATTAACATTTGGTTACATGACGCTACATTTTCCCATGCATTATTTTGCAAACTGAAAGAATGTAGTAGCTGTAGCTACAAGACCTACCATCAATCACTGGTCATTAATCCTCACTGAGTGGCCCTCATGCTGTAACCTCACTGTGCCTGTTCAGCTTAAGGTCCTGGTGGTTGGGCTGATGGAGAACATATCTCCTGGTTCTCCTCTCCCTGCCTCTGCCCCGCCCCCCCCAGCATTGCCAGGGAATACACTTACTCTGGGGAGCTCTGAGCTTAATGGATTTTGCAGCATTTCCCCTTCCTTCCTGCTACAAAGCTCTGGCTTAGCATGAAAGCTGCCCCAGATCCCTGAACCCATGGCACCCTGCCTGCCTTGAGGAACTCACCCCCCTCCTGCAGATCAAGGCTCAGTATTAGCCTATAGAAAAAGCCTCCTGCTTAGTCATAACAGGTATACCAACTACCATTTACAGAGTGCTCACTATGTGCCAACCAGTATACAAGTACCCTGTGGGTAGTATTGCATATAATCCTCACACAACCTTGGCAGCTGGCACTGTCTTTATTCCTGTATCATGGTTAAGAAAACTAGAACTTAAGTCACACAGCTAGAAAGTGATGGACTGGAATCCATCAATTCAACAGATATTATTAATGTCTTACTATGTACCAGTTATTGTTCTATGGATCAGGGATATACATTAGTGCACAAAACAGCCTAAAATTCCTTCCCTTGTAGAGCTGACTTCCTTCTGGTGTTTAAACCCAGAGCTGCTTGGCCCCAGAGCTAGAGTTCTTAATCATGTCACTATTTAATTCAGAGATGATCACAACCACACAGAAGGATTTTCTTTAAAATGTTTGATCATAACCATGATGAAATACCATTTCATACCATTAGAATGGTTACTATCAAGAAGATAAAAAAATAACAAGTATTAGCAAAGATGTGAAAAGTCACAACCCTCATATACTGCTGGTAGAAATGTATAATGGTGCAGCCACTGTGGAAAATAGTATGGCAGTTCCTCAAAAAGTTAAACGCAGAATTATCATATGCTCCAGCAATTCCACATCTAGGTGTATACCCAAAGGAATTGAAAAGCAGGGACTCAAATAGATACTTGCATCTCACTGATCATCTAGTAGCATTACTCACAATAGCCAAAAGGTAGAAACAACCCAAATGTCCATCAATAGATAAATGGATAAACAAAATGTGGTATAAAATGAAACATTAATTAGCCTTAAAAAGGAATTCTAATACTTTTGACAGCATGGTCGAAACATTATGCTACGTGACATAAGCCAGACACAGAAGGACATATGTATGATTTACCCTTACACGAGCTGCCTAGAACAGAAAAATTCAGAGAGGCAGAAAGTGGAATAGAGGTTATCAGGGGCTGAGAGGCAGGGGTGGGGATGAAGAGTCTTTATTTAATGTATGCGGGGTTTCAGTTTGGGGTGATGAAAAAGTTCTGGAAACGGATAATACTGATGATTGAACAACACTGTGAATGTGTTTAATGCCACTGAATTGTACACTTAAAAATGGCGAAAATGGTAACTTTTACGTTATATATATTTTACAACTAAAGAAACAAAAATTTTAAAAATGTTTGAACTTAGAAGAAATCGATCCAAGGACAAGAAGTCAGCAGCCAATTATTGAGGGCTCTTGGGAACTGGTGCACATGCCCATTCATTCTATCAGTGGATTTTAAAGTGAGTATGACATTTAGGGAAATAAAGATGCCAGCTTTAATTAGGCCTCAGCTCATTCTTTATCCAGTGGGGTCATTTATTTCTAAACGCACAGTCAGGACAGTACAAGTGTAATGAATTCAGTTTGATGAAGATGATGGCATGGGAATATTGGAAACAGACAAATTTGAGTCACCCAGTTCAAAAGTTTTTAGATGGACCTATAAGAAAATTGCACCTAGCTAGGAAATTGCCTAGAAAATATATATATATATATTTTTTGCCTTGAGTTTCTGGAAAATCTTTCTTTGTAAGAGCTCAGTTGTTCTTGTGATGAATGTATATTTTGCTTCTTTCTGGAGTAAAGCACAGGCAAGCTGACCACTCAAGGGTTAATGCTTTGACCTGTGCTTTCCATCTCCATTATTTCCAATGACACTTGCTAATGAAAAGGGGCCTGCTTGGTGGTCTTCAGGCTGGACACATATCCCCAGAATAGTCACCACACAGATCAGTGTTACCTTCTTTAAAATGAAAGTTATCCTTTTTTTTCTGATTATAAAATTAATAATGCTCACTGTAGAAAATTTGGAAAATGAGAAGGAAAATTGCTCATAATCACATCAGCAAGAGATAACCACTGCTAACTCTGCTTGGTGATTGAATTATCTTTCTCTCTGTATAGGTATATGAATCATACTACATATAATCTTGTATCCCTTTATTTTTTAACTTTACACGGCAAACATTACCCCACGTCTTAACTATTGTTTGAAAACATGATTTTTAATGGCTGTCCAAAATAGTATCAATAGATACGCGATTAAATATTGTGAATGCGAATATGGAAGTCTGGCAGAAACTTGGTTCTGCTGTGAGTCTGTGAGCAAATGATCTGCTTGTTCATATATGCATAGAATTCTTCTTATGTGGATAATATGTTTATAACAGGGTTTAATACAGTTATGTATCCCTAGATATGGCAGATGGGGTTTTCCCTAACAAGTGGCTTCTTTCCTAGTAGCTGTACCTCTTCTAGGGAAAAGGCACATCGTTCTCTCAGTCTGAAATCTGTACCTGAGAAAGTCCTGGGGTTGGAGGGAAGCGTACTATCGCAGAAGAGGACTCCAGCTCTCTCTTGGTCCCACAAAAGGTTCAAATTTCTAAGAAGGAACATCCAGTAGGTGAATCAATGTCATCTAATTATTCCAGCTGGGCTTGCAGATTTGTACCAATTTCTCGTGTGAAGATCAGATGCCAGAGTGAGGCTATAGACGGGTAAGAGAAGCTGTAGGAGCAGGACGGCCATCATCAGAGCACACACTGTGCCTATTTCTAGACCTTTAAATTGTCTATATTTCCTAACTAGTCTCCTCAGAATTAGGCAAAGTCTTCTGAAAATTTGAGGCACTACCAGGTCTACTAAATGAACCAACAGAAGAAGTCTTGCTCACATACGAGGAATGCCAAGGAAAGAAACAAGTAAATAAATAAACATAAAAATGGGAGAGATGAACAGGTGGAGCAGAGGGGATTTTTAGGGGAGTGAAATAATTCTGAATGATACTGTTTTGGGGGATATATGACAATGTGCATTTGCCAAAACCCATAGAACTATACACAACACAGAGTCAACCCTAATGTAAACTATGGACTTTAGCTAATAATAACAAATCAATTTTGGTTCACCAATTATAACAAATGTGCTGCACTAATGCAAGGTTCTAATAATAGGGGAAATTGTGAGAGGGAGGGGCATGTGAGAACCCTGCACTATCTGCTCCATTTTCTGTAAACCTAAAACTGCTCAAAAAGATAGTATATTAATTAAGATTAAAAAAAAGAAGATGCTTGTTAATTAACCATGAACCATTTATTTAGGACCATTTCATTAATAAAGAGAAACAATTCACACAATGTGTGGAAGGAGAATATGGGGGCAAAGGTGATAAAAACAACAACAACAACAACAACAACAACAACAAACCCTCAGGCTTTTCTAGAAATCTATCCTTACTATGAAGAAAACAAAAGTAAAAATAAGATAAAATCAAGGAGAAGGAGCATACCTACCCCGATCCAGGGGTAACTAGAACTAGAGCAGGAACAGCTGCTTAACCAGGTGCTTTCCTTTCCTGGAGATTCTTCCCCAGAGCAGTATCTTAAAGATTCCCGGTAGACTTCTAATAAAGGGTGGGGTGGGGTTGTTTGTGGTGAAGCCCCCACCTTTCCGGATTCAAAAGGATTGTTATCACTCAACCCATTCATGCAATATACTCTTTATCTATATTTCAGTGCTATGAGGAAATGCTCAGTACCAGGAGTCAATTCTATTTTTGCTTCTATAGTTATTAGTCTTTTGTTTGGTTTTCCTTCCTCTCTCTTTCCCTCCCTCTCTCTTCTTGTTTTTAAATTAGAACACTGGGTTCCACTTTTCCCAAAGCAAGTCTTCTGAATTTACAGCCATACATAAAAAATAAAGCAAACATTCTTATTTCTAGCTAGGAAGAGAAAGATGACAGTGCTGGGGGTTTATGCAGCATCATCTCAAGATGAAAATGAAGGCGACTCTAGACTGCTTTGAACAGCAACAGTGACCCTGGTGAGTTAGCTTATTATAGCTGGTCACTAAGTCAATAGCCTATTGCTGTCTATTTCTGAGTTACATTCTGACGGTCTACTCACATTTCCACTGGTGTATATATTGCATGGCAGCTCTACCTGTGAGACGTCACCCCTCCAAAGCTACAGTTGATAGGAACATGGACCACACTAAGGGACCAAGCTGGACCATTCATTTAGATGGATTCTCCAATGAAAGGCTCCCTTTAAAGAATTTGCTTTAGCCATCTACAGGACCAGAGAGGGCAAATCTGCCCAACCTAGTACTAACATTAACGTTCCTATCTTCTATCTCCTGCTCCCACCCCATGCTTTGACCCAGGCAGGGCCCAAAATAGCAGTCAGCAGTGGGAGAAGAAGGAAGTTGAGGAACTGAAGAGGAATTCTGCCATATCTCCATGGCTCCATTCCCCTGAGGCAAATAGCCCAATTGTAGATCTTAGCACAGCAGAGAGGTGGGGAGCAAAGGGACAGGGAGGAGTCTTATTTTTGGAAGGTTATTATTTTGGATTGAACTCATTCTCATTACTGAAATGGGACTTTTTTTTTGTGGGGCTTAAAGTGACATAGACTATTAACTGAGAGCGACTAGAAAAGCCACACTGGCAAGACTTTTATCAAAGAATAAAGGGAGGACCCCTGCACTGAATAGGTTCTTTAAAGGGATAGTAGGAGACAAAGAATAAAGTTGCATTTTGGTTCCTGCACAAGTTATGCCCACTGATAAACCAGTTACATGTACGTGGCTAGATTTGTTTTTAAAACTTACTCTCGGTTATTTTGAAGGGACTGGATTGGAGAGGGGCAAGAGTGAAGTTAGGAATCAAAAAACTGGAGGGTGTTCCAGTATTCCAGTTGAGACATGATTACAGAAATGACAGTGAAGAGAAATAAAATCCAACATGCAATAGAAAGTAAAAGCAATAGGATTTGAAGGATGGGTTGCAAGTAGGGGTGGGACAGAGGAAAGTATTAAGGATTTTTCTAAGTTTCTGAGCAACTGGGTAAACAGCAAAACTGTGAGCCAGAGACCCCTGCAGGAGAAGCAGATTTGGTGTAGGGAAGAAAGGGGACCTCTAATAAATCCAAGCCGTAGCTGGTTCCTGAGGCTATTTAAAAATAGGCTTCCAAACAGCTTTCTTTGAGGCATCTCAATGAACAGAAGGCGAGTGCTGGAATCTGAGAAGTATTTTAAAAACTGACATATGTGTTGGCTGGACTTAAGCTTTCATTTAGCTTAGGAGCAACAAATAACTTGGAACATCTCCATACCATGCCTAGTTCAATAAATCTGGAGTGGGTTCTAATGGAGGAATACATGTGATCTCTCTGACAGCTGCTTCCCCAGGGAAAACCTTGCTTTTCAAAGCAGAAGATGTTTGCCCACTCTTGCCAATAAATGCCAACTTCTACATATGCAATTAAATGGCTTCAGAGAACTCTGGACCATGACTGTGAATAGCCATGATTCCTGGCAGCAGGCAGGGAAGCTGCACATTCATCTCTCAGTGTTCAGAGCAGAAACATCTGTCTAAAGCCACAAGGCCTTGGTGGACGCAAGCAGCTGTGAACCCAGGGGGCTCGTTCATCTGAACCAGACTGTTGCAGATGTTTGCAACTGCTGAGAGCCCATTCTGAAACTCATGGCCTCCATTCAACTAGGGCTGGTCAGTGGGATGACCCTGAGAATTCCCCACATGAGGTAAGACCCACTTCTTGCCCGAGCACAGCTAATATGAGGATTAGGTTTAAAATGTCAGACTCTTGAACAAAAGGCAGTTTATCTTGGCTCCTGCTACTGAGGTTATACTCCCCATGGCCTTGGATTTGGTGATAAAGAACCAGTTACACATGGTGCAGTTTTCAAAGTGCTGTCTCACTACTTAAATCAGCAACATAAACACAAGATGACACGGTCACAAGGTTTTTTCCTCCCCAATAAGTCAAATGCATGCAGGCCTTCCAAGCAGCTGCTTGTAGGAATTGCTGCTCAGATCTTCAGAATTCTTATCCAAAATGAGAAAAAAACCCTGTGACACAGTTTAGCTGAATGATACTCTAACTGCAGTTTTATTTATTTTACTTTTTAATTTTTTTTTGAGACGCTCTGTCGCCCAGGCTGCAGTGCAGTGGTGTGATCTCGGCTTACCGCAACCTCTGACTCCCGGGTTCAAACAAACCTCCTGCCTCAGCCTCCTGAGTAGTTGGGATTACAGGTGTGCACCACCATGCCTGGCGAATTTAGTTTCACCATTTTGGCCAGCCTGGTTTCAAACTCCTGACCTCAGGTGATCTCTCGCCTCCGCCTCCCAAAGTGCTGGGATTACAGGCGTAAGCCACCACGCCCGGCCTTCTAACCACAGTTTTAAAGTCTTGTGGAATAAAGGAATTTTTAGAAGATGGCTTTATGTGCATAATATGTAAAGACAAAAGTGCCAGTTTTCTCTCAAATGTAGGTTAAAAGTGAAATGGTATTGTTTGCTTTTAGAAAAATTATAAAATATGATTTAATTAATGTGAATTTCCTGCCTCTGAAGATGGCTCTGAAGTATATAATATGCTAACATTAGCAGAAGCTGGGTAAATGATATATGGGAACTATGTACGTTTTTTTTTTTTTGCAACTTATCTGTAAGTCTAAAGTTATTTTCGATTATAAAATATAATTAAGAAAAAATAGGAATTGGAGTCTCTGAGTCTTCCCATTCATTATTATTCTCTGTGAAAGTGTTCTTTCCCATAAAAAAATTAATCTGGTCAATTTTAGATGGGATCATTAAAAAATAAATGAGAGGCACTTACATTTTATATCAGTGTAAATTTTGCATTAATTGTCTCAACATGCTAGCAGAGCCCCATCAGCTAACTGTGTGAGAAAAATCCTCATTTCTCACTTCCAAATGGAAAAGGTCCTGGCTAACTTGAACGGATTTGGCTTTAGATCTAAAAACAACTGCATCCTCTGGGGATGACCCAGCAGATGTGTAAGCGTCTCCCTAACTGAAGAGCTGTTGCTGAGGAAAATAAAATTTCATCACATCTGGTTCTAAACTGCAACACGAGTAGATTTTATCACTCGTGTAGATTTCAATACAGGGTTTTGTGCATGTACTTATTTAGTTAATTCATACAGACATATAACTAGATTTGCTTTTCGTATGCTGTCACCCCTGGATTATCTGTAGGTAATCCTAAAAGGAAAAACATTCAAACTTTGTTGATATCTGGGCTTGCAATATGTTTTTGTCCTCTCATTGCATGATAAAAAATGTATTTGGGGTTAATACAATTTCCTGATTGATAAAATGATTTTGCAGCACATACAAGTATTACTGAATTCTGAATAATTACAGTTTAATAAACTAATGGAAAAGGTTTCGCTATTGCAGTTAAGCATACAGATTTCCCTTCATGATCTTGCAGGACCTCATACCTTAAGTATAGGTATGCTTAAGGATCAGTTAACAAGAGAAATTTAGTAAGTGGCATATCAGGGAAAAAAGAGCTTTTCTTTGATTTGAGCAAATTCTGTGAAATGGCAATAGTAGAGGGAGTTCAGAGAATCTGGTCTAATCTCCATGTTTGGGATTTTTAGGAAGTTTAAAATGGCTGGTGCTTAATTTGATGGAGGGGTGGGCTGCTAGATTCCTTTGACAACCTGATAAAGCTATAGATATTCTACCTACAAAACACATTCTTAAAGACTTTAGATATCATTTGGAGGGCCTGTGGAACCCCTGGAGTAATTTCTTTTTTAATTGTATTTTTTATTTTTTATTATTTTTTTTTTTGTGTGGAGATAGGGTCTTGTTCTGTCATCTAGTCTGGAGTGGAATGCAGTGCTCACTGTAGCCTTGACCTCCTGGGCTCAAGTGATCCTCCTGCCTCAGCTTTCTGAGTAGCTAGGACTACAGGCATGATGTACCACCATGCCCAGCCAATTTTTAAGTTTTCTGTAGAGGCAGGATCTTGCTATGTTGCCCAGGCTGGTCTTAAACGCCTGGCTTTATGTAATCCTCCTGCCTCAGCCTCCTGAAGAGCTGGGATTACAGGCATGAGCCACCATGGCGAGCTCATTTTTCCTCTATTTTTCTATATAAAACAGAACAAAAGATAGCCACCACTACAAGTCTGTAAATGTGTTTATGACTACTAGAAAAGGAGGGGACACCTGTTACCTTTAGTTACATCTGGAATTTAGAACTGGTGTGTGATTGAAGGGGAGAAAGAAACAATGTTATTGAGATTTTAGACCCTTGGGATTGCTTAAACTATTACTATGAAGACATAGGATGTATTACTTTTAAAACCCAAATGCCTGAAATGAATATATGAGAGGTAAAGAGAGAGACACCCTCTGCTTTAAATGGAACGATAACGTTTCCTTTGAGTGATTTTATTACTGATCCTCTGCTTATAGCCTCCCTGCCCCCAGCTCTAGGAATCAACAGTTCTCTTCCTTGAGGTTTAAAAAAACACCTTCTAAGCCTCTCAGCTTCTGCTGAGAATCCCCAAGGGAAAAGAAAAAAAAAATGCTAGGACTTTGGACTCTAGCAGCAAAGGAATGGTGATAAAAACCCAACATTTAGTGAGGACCTCACAAGTACTTTACATACATGAGCTCATGTGATCTTTACACCAACCCTCTGGGGTTAGAAAATAGAAATACAACCCTTTGGCCCAGGGCGGTGGCTCATGCCTGTAATCCCAGCACTTTGGGAGGTCGAGGTGGGTGGATCACGAGGTCAAGAGATCGAGACCATCCTGGGCAACTTGGTGAAACCCTTATTACAGCTTGGTGTACACTTAGTACAACTTCGTGTACTAAAACTACAAAAATTAGCTGGGCGTGGTGGCACACGCCTATGGTCCCAGCTACTTGGGAGGCTGTGGCAGGAGAATCGCTTGAACCCGGGAGGTGGAGGTTGCAGTGAGCTGAGATCACGTCATTGCACTCCAGCCTAGAGGATGGGGCGAGACTCCATCTCAAAAAAAAAAAAAAAAAAAAATTCAACCCTCTTAGCTTAAATCAGGAAGAATTTGAAACCCTCAACAGACCAATAACAAGCAGTGAGATTGAAATGGTAACTTAAAAATTACCAACAAAAAAATGTCCAGGACCAGACAGATTCACAGCAGAATTCTACCAGACATTCAAAGAAGAATTGGTACAAATCCTTTTGACACTATACTGCAAGATAAAGAAGGTACCCTCCCTATAGCATTCTATGACGCCAGCATCACTCTAATACCAAAACCAGGAAAAGACATAACCGAAAAAGAAAACTACAGACTGATATCCTTGATGAATATAGATGCTAAAATCCTTAAAAAAATACTAGCTAACCAAATCCAACAACATATCAAAAAGATAATCCACCATGATCAAGTAGGTTTCATACCAGAGATGCAGGGATGGTTTAACATATGCAAGTCAATAAATATGATACACATAAACAGAATTAAAAACAAAAATCATAAGATCATCTCAATAGATGCAGAAAAAGCATTTGACAAAATCCAGCATCCCTTTATTATTAAAATCGGCATACAAGGGACATATCTTAACGTAATAAAAGCCATCTATGACAAATCCACAGCCAATATAATACTGAATGGGGAAAAGTCGAAAACATTCCCTCTGAGAACTGGAACAAGACAAGGAAGTCCATTCTCACCACTCCTCTTCAGACAAGAGAAAGAAATAAAGGCCATCCAAATCGGTAAAGAGGAAGTCAAACTGTCACTGTTTGCTGACGATGTGATCGTTTACCTTGAAAACCCTAAGGACTCCTCCAGAAAGCTCCTAGAACTGATAAAAGAATTCAGCAACATTTCTGGATACAAGATAAATGTACCACAAATCAGTAGCTCTTCTATACACCAACTGCGACCAAGCAGAGAATCAAATCAAGAACTCAACCCCTTTTACACAACAGTTGCAAAAAAAAGAAAAAAAAAAAAAAAAAGACTTAGTAATGTACCTAACCAAGGAGTCGAAAGACCTCTACAAGGAAAACTACAAAACACTGCTGAAAGAAATCATAGATGACACAAACATATGGAAACACATCCCATGCTCATGGATGAGTAGAATCAATATTGTGAAAATGACCATACTGCCAAAAGCAATCTACAAATTCAACACACTCACCATCAAAATACCACCATCATTCTTCACATAATTAGAAAAAACAATTCTAAAATTCATATGAACCAAAAAAAGAGCCCACAGAGCCAAAGCAAGACTAAGCAAAAAGAACAAATCTGGAGGCATCACACTACCTGATTTCAAACTATACCATAAGGCCATAGTCACCAAAAGAGTGTGGTACTGGTAAAAAATAGGCACATAGACCAATGGAACAGAATAGAGAACACAGAAATAAACCCAAATACTTACAGCCAACTGATCTTCAACAAAGCAAACAAAAACATAAAGTGGGGAAAGGACACCCTTTTCAACAAATGGTGCTGAAATAATTGGCTAGCCACAAGTAGGAGAATGAAACTAGATCCTCATCTCTCCTCGCCTTATACAAAAATCAACTTAAGACGGATTAAAGACTTAAACCTAAGACCTGAAACTATAAAAATTCTAGAAGATAACATTGGAAAAAGCCTTCTAACCATTGGCTTAGGCAAGGATTTCATGACCAGGAACCCAAAAGCAAATGCAATAAAAACAGATAGCTGAGACCTAATTAAACAAAAGAACTTTTGCATGACAAAAGGAATAGTCAGCAGAGTAAACAGACAACCCACAGAGTGGGAGAAAATCTGTACATCTGACAAAAGACCAATATCCAGAATCTACAACAAACTCAAACAAATCAGTAAGAAAAAAACAATCCCTTCAAAAAGTGGGCTAAGGACATGAATAGACAATTCTCAAAAGAAGATATACAGATGGCCAACAAACATATGAAAAAAATGTTCAACATCACTACTGATCAGGGAAATGCAAATCAAAACCACAATGCAGTAATACCACCTTACTCCTGCAAGAATGGCCATAATAAAATCAAAAAAGAGTAGATTTTGGCATGGATGCAGTGATCAGGGAACACTTCTACACTGCTGGTGGGAATGTAAACTAGTACAGCCACTATGGAAAACAGTGTGGAGATTCCTTAAAGAATTAAAAGTAGAACTACCATTTGATCCAGCAATCTCACTACTGGGTATCTACCCAGAGGAAAAGAAGTCATTATTTGAAAAAGATACTTGAACACACATGTTTATGGCAGCACAATTCACAATTGCAAAATTGTGGAACAAACCCAATTGCCCATCAATCAACGAGTGGATAAAGAAACTATGAGAGAGAGATATATATATCATATATATGTATATATTCCATCTATATTCCATCTATATATTCCATCTATATATGCCATCTATATTCCATCTATATATTCCATATATATATGAAATACTACACATCCATAAAAAGGAATGAATTAACAGCATTTGCAGTGCCCTGGATGAGAATGGAGACTATTATTCTAAGTGAAGTAACTCAGGAATAGAAAACCAAACGCTGTATATTCTCACTGACATGTGTGAGCTAAGCTATGAGGATGTCAAGGCATAAGAATGATACAATGGACTTCAGGGACTTAGGGGGAAGAGTGGGAGGGGAACAAAGGATAAAATACTTCAAATATGGTGCAGTGTATAGTGCTCAGGTAATGGGTACACCAAAATCTCACAAATTACCACTAAAGAACTTACTCATGTAACCAAATACCACCTACACCTCAATAACTTACGGGAAAAAAAAGAAAATAGAAAGGTCAGTAACATCTACTACTAACCCAGAGCTTGACAACAGCAGTGATCATATCTATACTGGAAGGCCTTTACCACCCATGAGGAGTAACCTTGCACCCACCTTCTCCCTACAGGGAAGAGAAGTATTCTCACCTAATTTTTTTTTTTTTTTTTTTTCCAGACAGTTTCGCTCTTGTTGCCCAGGCTGGAGTGCAGTGGCACAATCTCAGCTCACTGCAACCTCCGCCTCTCGGGTTCAAGCGATTCTCCTGTCTCACCCACCCAAGTAGCTGGGATTATAGGCGCATGCCACCACGCCTGGCTAAGTTTTGTATTTTTAGTAGTGAAGGCGTTTCATCATATTGGTCAAGCTGTCTCGAACTCCTGACCTCAGGTGATCCACCTGTCTCCACCTCTCAAAGTGCTGGGATTACAAGTGTGAGCCACCGTGTCTGGCCACTCTCACCTCCATTTTACAGGCAAAGAATTGAGGCACACACCCCTAGAGCGAGTTAAGTGAGAGTAGCATGAAGTGCAGATCTTTTTGCTCATCATGGGGGCTCCTTTCAAACCACGCAGTTCTCTACAAAGCAGCCAGAGTAGTTCTTTTAAAACACTGGTGTGTGTGTGTGTGTGTGTGTGTATGTGTGTGTGTTTGTATGGGTGGAGGTGGGGTGGGCGGTCACTTCACATTTCTGCTCAAAATACTCAACTGGTTTCTTGTCATCCTCAGAATAAAGTCCCAAAACCTTACTGTGGCCTCACATCATTTGTCTACCTCTGACTTCCTCCAATTCCACACTCCAGCTGCACTGGCCTCCTTGCTAGTCCTCACACATTCCAACCGTGGTTTCATCCCAGGACCTTGGTATTCACTCTTCCCTCAGCTTGCAATGTGCTTTCTCCAGATGCTCAAGGATTATCTTCTTATGTCATTCGGATGTGGCTTCAGTGTCTTTCTTTTCTGCCCCTACTGTATAAAATAGCACCCATCACTCTCTAGTTGCTTTCCTTCATAGCACTTATCACCACCTGACATCTATATCTGATTATGGCCTGCCTCTCCTCCCCACTCTCAATGCAGATAAAAGTTCAATGAGAGTGAGGACTTAGTCTTTATTGTTCTTTGCTGTGTCCTCAGTAAGTGTCAAAACAATGCCTGGAACCCAGTATGGGCTCCATTAATATTTGCTGAGTGAATGAATGAATAAATACATGAATACATGAATGAATGCTACCTCTTTTCTGGGCAAGAAGTTACAAATGGAAAATAGGGAGGATCAAATATTCAATTCATTCAACTTGCAAATCTGGGGCTGATCTTGCCTTTCAAATAGGTGGCTGGCTGAGCAATTTACATTTCAGCTTTCATTTCTCAGTATTTCCTCAGTTCATTCATTTAATCTTCCCTGAAATAAAAAAATAAAGAACCCACCATTAAATGCATAGTTCAGCCCAACTTCAATGCTTTATTTTTAGAGGAGACTTTTACAATAGAGGCATTTGGTAAATGTGAAATATGCCCCACACCTATCTTGGTTCCATGTCTCTAATTCTGTTGATATAGTCTGATCTAGGTTTTTAGACACCCTATAGAAGTTAAAGCTATTAATGGAATGCAACCAAGATGTCATATTTAATCAAGATAGCTGAAGACAGATTTTATCTTTGTTTTCATGCATTGGCAATATGTAGTTTCATGTGTTGCCAACAATTTCAGGGGGGTGATGCATTTCTTAAGCGTTTTGTATGACAATCTTCATGAGATCAGTCTCTGATGAATATTAATGACTTTCAAAAAAAATTGTATCTGGAAGAGATAATCCTAGGTCTTGTCGAAGCACGTATACCACAAATTCTACTTTGCTTGTAAATTTCAGTTACAGAAAAAATTATCAGGAAACACTGTACTGTGATCTTTAAAAATTATTAAATGTAAACATAAACATTTAAAAGATAAATCTTGAAAATTAGTTTTCTATGTCCTGAATCTAGACAGAAAAAAGCTGAGAATATGTATCTGGTATGTCTTGATAGGGTCTGGAAAAAAGTGTTGTTCAGTTGTCAATCTGGAAAGAAGGTGAATATTAGACGAATTATCCCAATAATAATGAGCATGATATCTGAAAATACTACAGAGCTGAGGCTTTACTTGTGGGTCTACATGGAGAGCCAGAAAGAAGACCACATGGCGAGTCAGGATAGTCATCTGTTCAATAAAGCAAACATTTTTGGTGCCGATTATGTGTCAGGCACTGGCCTTGCCTGTGACTTGGGGTCAGTCATTTTACTACATTGGGCTTCAGTTTTCTCATCTGCAAATTGAGATAAATCTTGCCCTGCTGACTTTACATGATAGTTATGACAATGAAGGGTAATGAACGAACTGCTAAACATTGAAAGTCTTCTGGTTATTATTAACATTATTATTGCAGGTAAATATAACAGTTTCACCTGTTCTGTGAATATCTTTGGCTCCCACACATGACTTTTTTTGTAATGGCAATACTCTTTTTTTTTTTTTTAACTTACCTAAGATTTAAGTCACTTCTTGTCCCAAGCAAGCAACTGTTGTCATGATGGCTAAACTAAACCACTCTCACCTTACTTATACCCTGATCCTTGAAGAAGGTATGGAGCATTTGGTATGGAGCATTTAAAGAGGAAAAAAAAATCAATAAAGTTGGATTTATGGTTATCTGATTTCTGCTAATCTCTTTAGAAAGCATAACACTTGGGTCATAACACCCTTCACATGTGTAATAACTTCTTTAATATCTGTCTTCACCACAAGACTAGAAGTCACAAGAATTGTCCATTCTTTCAAATACAATGCCTTCATATGGTAGGCAAAAAATAGAGAACATACATATTTGTTTAATAAATGAATAAACTGAGACTTTATGTTCCTCAGAGAAAAGTATCAATTATTTAGCTAGATCTTATTATAAGACAGTACTAAATGCTTTAACATATATTAACTCATTTAGTCCTCTCAACAACTATACAAAGGAGGTGCTAATCTGCTCACTTTACAGGTGAAGAAACAAGGACACAGAAAAGTTACTTTCTCCACGTTACATAGCTAGTAAGTGGTAGAATTAGGACGTGAACCTAGACAGGCTGGCTTCATAGTCTGTGCCCTTAGTCACAAGGCAATACAGTATAAATGTCTGTGCATGCTGACTACATACGCATCTTAAAGCTCTGACTTCCTGACAGTTAATCATCACTCACATTGAGTTAGCCTCTTGACATTCCCTATGCTTAGGTATGAAGCTGTTAAATAAGAGAAGAAAAATGGGAAAAGGACATTTACTGTTTCTGTGGCTTCTTAAAGACACTAAGACTAAAGACAATGAACTTAGAAGAAAAATGATTAGGCTGATTTAGAGGTTCATCCCAAACATCTCAATAACCATGACCAAATAAAGCCACGTCCCAAGACGTGCTGGCCACGGACACAGAATAATGTGTATGAGACTCAAACTGAAGGCCCAAAGAAATACAGAGGAACAGAGCAAGTCCCCAGTGAGTGTTTCATTTCAGATTAATTGCTTTTCGCTTTCCTTCTCCATGTACTTCATTTCTCATCTGTTCCTATATGAATCAAACCCCAGGACTGTGGGGAAGATGAACTCTGAGTGATTCTTGCTATTGCCAAACCCAGTGAAAGAACCACTGGGGGCCAGTCATAAACTGCATGGGGACCCATGACTACTCAGTCAACGTGACTGCTGCCCAGCCCAGTGGGTGCTCAGCAGAGCCTCCAAAGACCACCAGAAGAGACTTCACAAAGGGCAAATGCTGATAGTGAGCTTAATGGGGTCATACGATTTCTACTGGCCACCAAGCAAAGAATATACCAGACTGGAAAGCCAATCTGCCAATCAACTCATACATAGTAAATTCCTACCATTTGCCACAGATTAGAACACAAGAGTTATATTGGTGCATCAGTGGTAGCCATCCATGTTCCATACTTGTGTCATAAGAACCAGAACTCTAGAGAGAAGGTCCTTAACCTTCCAGGTCTCTTCTAGCCTCTTCCCAAGACAGCTGCATTCTGCTGTAGGGTTCTGTGAAATATGCCTATAATCTTAGAAGTAAATTTTTCTCTACCACTCATAATTTATTGTTTGCTTGCTTAAATGAAACTACCTCCAGTTAGTTTTTGTTACAGAAAAATCCTCATTCAAAGTCACTGGGGGCAGATCTGTTTCTAAAAGTCAAGATTTCTCAGAATTCAGAATGGTACTATGATACATATACTACCCATTACATAACACCCCCAGCAGAGCCTGGGGCAGCACCTTGGAATCAAGCACATGAATACCTTTTCAGGGAAACATATGAATGTTCATACTAAGTTAAAGAAAGAAAGAATGCAAATAGTCTCATGCAGATGAAAACACCTGTGGTTTTCAGGCTTTTTCTAGACTTCAGAATAACGGATTGTAGACCTATATTTATAACCCAAAGTCCAATGCAGTGGACTTGTGTCTAAAAGGGGTCAAGGGTTCAGTGTGTTCATTAGAAGGCATGAGGCTCTTCTGTCAGCCTTCTCTTCCTTTCTCTTTTCCTAGCATCCCCCTCCCCAAGGTATTTCCAAACAATGTATTTCAAGCATACATTGTACCATCTTTTCATCAAACCACAAAGTGCCTGAAACAAGGGACTAGAAAAGTCATAGGTAAGGAAGGAAGAGTGACTGGAAACTGACTTCTCCAGTAGACATCAGACGAAATAGCCCTGATTCACCCAGCAGAAGGAGCAGGGTGCTCTGTTTCTCTATGGAAAAGCAGGAGGAGTTGAATATTCACTCAGTGCTTACCACAGCTAAGCCTTTATAACATATGGTTTCATTTCATCCTTTCAGTAAATCTTAGGAGGTAAGTGCTACTCTTATCCCCATTTTACCTAGGAGGACACAGAGACTTAGTAAGCCAGGAAGTGACAAAACTGGGATTCCAACCCATCCTGTGTTGATACCAGAGCCCACACTCTTAATTTATTTAACTTGGTATAAATAAAGTCTTGTACATTGAGTGTCACTCAAACCTAATTTTCTCAGTTACAAGCACCAATTAGGAAGGAAAGAGGCTATATGTTTTGTTGTTTTGTTTTCATTTTTGCTTGGCATGAGCAGAACAGGAAGGTATATGTGTTGGGGTACAGGGAGAGGTCTAGGGGAGGTACACTGTTTTTCAAGCCTGCATCAGTTGAGATATCATATGTATTGGCAGAGCTTGTGCACACAGAGGTCCAGGCAGGTGACCAAGCTACTGTGAAGTGAGTCTTTTGTTTGGGCACACAATGCTACCCCTGCGGGGATTTCTGAAGCTGACTCGAGAGCGTCATGGCCATTGCCTGTCAGAGCTCTACTTCACCCCTAGAAGCAGCTGCTGCTTCTTCAAAGGAAGTCCAGGCTCAGCTGATATCTAATCTCAGAATAATACATGACACTGTCCCCACTTCCTGACTCAGAATCCAAGGGGAAAATAATGAGATCCTCTAGGTTTCTCTAAGACTCACTTCCCAGGCTTGCAGTTTCCTTTTCTGCAGCCTCCTACTGCCTAGACTTGGAGGACTGGTTTCAGTCAGAATAATCCCTGCCTCCCACCTCCACCCCCGTGTGCTTTAGAAGCAAGCTCTTAGAGTTCATGACAAGTACAGAGAGATGGAGGGCAATGGAATGGGCGGGACACTTGATTTTTCTTGCAGAATCCCTTGCTTGTGTAGGCAAGATGAATCTGCAAGCACACACTGGATGATTCTAGGTGCCAATTTAGGAAGAGGACATCCAAGTTTGCCATGAGCAAAGGCGGAGCAAGGGCTACATGCTCTCCCGAAAACAGATCCCAGAATTCCAGGGCAGGGAGTGAAAAATGCCTCCAAGGCTTGACTTCTTGCCTACCTGCATCAGAGTTCAGGGCACCTTGATGCAGTCCTAAAGCAGTGCTAGCTCCATTTTTTTTCCCTCCCACCAGAAGGCCAGGGCTAAGCCTCCTTGGTACAACCCACAGACTTTATGTTCAACAAAAGGAGAAACTTCAGGAACTGACATAGCCTGAATGTTCAAGCATTCCCAAGGAGCATATGGTTATCTCCAAAGGAAAAAGAAATGCAAGCAGGCATGAACGTCACCTGCCAGACAATTGCCATGTGGCTAACGTCAAACATTCTTTCAGAGTGACTGGTTTGAAGAGAGATGTCTGCACGGACAAGGAAAAGCTTTTCATAGGCAGCCACCTCTCTGTCCCAGTTACTCTAGTAAAGCCTTAATGTGAGTCCAGGTAGTCATGCCTCTGGGATAAGTAGGTACATAGAAGGCACTAATAAATCTCAGATTTTCTAACAAACTTGAGAGATGGATTTACTCCATCCTTTTTTATTGGCTCATCTTCCCCTAGTTCAAAGAAAAAAAAGGAAAGTGCAGAACAATAAAGATTCTATTCATAGTTTTTGCCTTGTCTTTGATCTAGCTGGAATCTGTGTTTCAATACTGAGCGGGAAATGAATGCCTTTGGAATTTCAGTCTTCCTGTTCAAATTTATTTCCCATCATGCCCTTCAGGAGCCCTCACGGAGGTTGCCTTATCCACTCTTCTGCCTCTTTGGTGAGGTATTTGCTTCCCTCCCTCCTAGGTCAGGCTCTCCAGCAGTCCCTCCAACCAAGCCCACCTGGCCCTATCTTGACTATTCAGTTGGTTGTTACACCTGTGGGCCTGGCTACCTAGCCTGAGCCCAACTCAACATTTCTGGTTTCACTGAGCACTGACCAAACTACTTCTATCCCCAGTTTGTTCCAGTTTAGTACCTCCTGGGTCACACTTTAGGCACAATCCCTCCTCAAACAGCAGTCACTGCAAGCTGAATGTTTGGCCTACCTGTTTATTACAGGCTATCCATGCATTCAGCAGCTATTTATTGAGAGGCTGCTATGGACTAGGGACATCAAAAGGGACATGGTGATGAAAAAATAATGTCCTTGTGATCAAGGAGCTCATGATCTAGTATATCTGTGCTTCTCACACTTGAATGTGCACAGAGATCACCAAGGGAAATTGTTCAAATGCAGAATCTGTTCCAGCAATAGGATCTCAGGCAGAGGCCAAAGTTATGCATTTTTAACAATTTGCCAGGTAATCCTGATGCAAATCATGCCTGAAGTACAATGTAGTGAGAAAGTGGTTAGGGAGACAGGGTGTTCATAGGGGTACCTCTAACTTAGTCCCTGATATTATAGCTGAGACCGAAAGGATGAGTAGGAGTTGTCTAGAAAGAGATGAGTTTGTTCTGTGTGGAGAAATAAGACGTGGCAGAGGCCAAAGGTAAAACAAAATAAAAATGTCGAGTTTCCATTCATTGCAGTCCAAAGCCTAAACAGAACGAAGTATTTTAGGATAATTTACGGTTATCACTTATTTCCAGGGAAGATGGCAACCCAACAAAGGTGATGGCTGCAGGGCATATCTAAAATGGCTGGATGGCAGGTGCCAGGGCTCCCAGCTCTGCCAAAGTTGCCTGTGCTCTAAGATTAGCACAAATGCTGCATGCTTAAGGGGACCACACGGGCTGGGACAATGGTAACCCATGTAGATAAGGGACTGGATGGGTTGCTTTGTATTTGGCACTGAGTTAACTCTTGGAAGCTTTACCAAAGTCTGAGGAAGGGTACAAAGCCTGAATAATGTCTCAGCTGGCTTTCCCACCACCTGGTGGAACAGGGACTACACTCAGATACGTTAAACTAAGGAAAATAAACATGACATTCTGATCACACTCAAATTTTGGTTCTTGACTCATACATACTTTAGAAATTCAAAATGGTTCAATTTATGTGTAACCCCCATAAGTCTTTAGGAGACACCCTAACTTTAGGTCAATGCTACAAATGACATGACATAAAGGGAAAGGCACAGAGTTAAACTTCTAGAGCTTCTCATAAATCATAGGAACACCCTATTACACCCACTTCAACAAACAGGTCTTGGTTGGCTTTACAACTCTCAATAATGCTCTAAGATGAACCACTTGGAAAGCCCAATGAAATATGGCCATCAAAACAAACCAGCCAGCTGCATAGCCCCACATGGAAAAGAGTGATATTTGGAAATATCTCCATTAGGGAGGTGGTATATGCAGAATGAGCAATAGTATCTCACACAGAGATCAGCTGAAATCTGATCTCAGAAGTCATAGAAAGGAAAAGGAGACAACACCGTCCTAAAAATATTATAATCACGCTCAGAGCAATTCAGAATGAGAAATAGCTAAAAGAAAAATAGATCCTAAAACCATTAAACAGAGGAAACAAACAGAGAAACTAGAGCTAAGACAATGGCTCATTGTCTTAGTGTGTCTTAGTTCACTGTGTCAGTTAGTGGCAGGAGGAGGAAGCTGGGCTGGGCACTGGAGACTGAGAATCTGGGAGAAGGAGTACTCAGATGGATGCTGTGGCTGTTGCATTGATGGAAAGCTTGGGCCAGCCCACCAGTGGTGCTGATGAAAGATTACCCAGTTTCAAAGTAACCATTCAAGGTCATGATCTTGGAAGTTCCATAACACTGAGTTTCAAGGTTGCCCCTCAAAGGATAAGCACTGTCACCAGGTAAAAGCACAGATGGTGTCTCGAATGGTTACTCTGAAGCTAGGTATCAGAGAGGAGGAGCAAGGATGTGCTGAGGGTTAGAAGATCTAAGTTAGTGTTGCTTAAACATTTCACCATGTCTGATCAACCTCGCTGGATTTAAGGTGACATCACTACTCCTTGACCTGGTACTTTCATTGTCCACATCTTCTGCCAGGCACACCTTTTTAGTAGAATTAGGGAAGCTTAGAGGAACTGCTGAGGCCACAAGGGATTGGCAATTGAGCCCCAGGCTTTCCTTTCCTGTGTTGCAGGGATGGTGGTCTCAGGCGGCCTCTCATGGTCTTTGATTCATTTCTGACTCCCACAAAGAGGAAAGCAGGCCCCAAAGGCAATCATAAGTGGCAAGTGCTATGGAGCTATGGTTTTCAAATTGTGCTCCTCAAAGCTTTAGGTTCTGTTTCCTAAGCAAAGGAAGCTATCACACCTTGGAGGACCAGGCAGGGAGGGTGGGAGTGCGGACTCTGAGCCTTTCACCCACTACTGCAGCCAACGCAGAACCAACTTTACTTATTTTATTTAAGGTTCTAAGTCTTTTTTTTTTGTTTGAAAAATACGAAAAGGTTTGAAACCACTAAAATAATGTGTCTGCATCAATAACATCACACCATATTTTTTGTAGTTAACTGAAGAGTTAAGCCAAGGTAAAAGAAGAATTTGTCCAGGCGGAATTCAAAGGAGATGAAAAATTCCTAAAACAGGTCATCGTGAAACACAAAAGTTCATTTGACCACTCATCTTGCTTCTTAGTGAGGATTTTATTGGTGATTATTTTAAAGTATTTTCTGTGAAAGTAGGCACAACAACTCCTGGTTCTTACCACCATAACATTAACCTTCTGAACCCTCCCGTTCAGATCATTAACCACATGGGATTCTGTTCCACAGTTTGTTAAGCTGCCATCCTGCTTGCTTGAAAAAAAAAAAAAAATCCCAATCAAAGATCAGATTTCACCTGAGACTCTAAAGCCCCAAGAATTTGGCCAATGCTAATTTAGCCGTTTTTAAAAACAGGTTCCTCCACTTGTAAATGACTGCGATTCTGTGCAGAGCTGGAAAAAATGCCTTCTGTATTGGGAAAAATTCAATAAAGATAAATTTTCATTTTAAAAATTATTTTCTACCCTTGAAACAGCATTCTTTATATTCTCAAAGGAAGCTAGATCACCCTACAATTTAAAAATAAATAAACCTCATGAATTGTATCTGAAGAAACAAAAGTTAAACAAACATATTCCTCACTTAACTAGAGATGTAACATGTGGTTTTACTTTAGTTGTTAAAGCTAACTCCTAATCTCCTTCCAAATAGGCCTAGTGACTTAATTATCATATTTGAAAGGAAAGTCACAAAAAAAATGGAGACAGGGAAGGAGACAGATGAATCTTCTCGGATGTTTCTTCACAAGATTCAGAGGGAGTCCAATCCCAAAACACGGAGAACCTTAGGCATCTTCTAGAAAGACAAAGCCTTTCTTGGGAAGAAGAACCTGACCTTAAGTGGCAACAAGAATCAACTACTATGGAGATAACATGAGGACCAGTGATGTAAATATTAAGGTACAACACAGATGACTGACAGCCACAGAACTCTGTGTCTCCACTCTAACCTCTTTCAGGTCCCTTTCCAGTCTGCTTTAAAAGTTGTGGAGTCAAGTGATTGGGGATGTGTGAAGCTGGGAACTTCTGGGATTCTGAAATGCAAAACACTGGAGGCAGTCCCAGAGAAGAAGAGAAAGAACATTCTTTTCCAAATGACACCAAGCAGACTTAAGTAAATTTATTTGTTCAGAAAAGGTCAGTAAAGTCACGCTTTTCCCATTAAAAACTGTATATAACTGATCAACATGATGGATAAACACAACTCTGTGTAGCAAGAGACCCAAAGCATGTTACAAACTCCCCCAACACCTCTAGCATATGCTGGAATAAATGAATATTGGCCTGGGAAGAAAGGTAACTTTAGAAACAGTCCAACATCCAGTAGGCAGCATGCTTCACAAAAGCAAACAACATCAGACGATCAGCTACCATTTTCAGAAAAATAAACCAGAAATTTGCAATTTAATAAATTAATTAAATAAAAAATTAATTAAAGGGAGGAAGGCTATCTATTATTAAAATAATCAAAGAAAAGAGTAGTAGATCCAAAGTTTCACTTCCAGTAATTTCCATAAAACCTATTTTGATCATTCAACTAGATAGAAGCTCCCTCTTCTTTTACAATTCTGTAAGATTTCTTTTTTTTTTCCCCTATGTGCTGAATTTCTTTCCCTGTGTTGTAGAGGCAGTAATAACTCAATCACAGGGTTACTGCCGTTTGAGATACTGGAATAATCTGCACATGTAAAAGTTCTATTTAGTATTGTCATAGTAGTAAAGCTTTTATTTTTAGTAGTCTCTTTTCACTTTGAGATAGTAACCGCAAGGACAGGAAGTACTTTTTGCTGTTCTTTCTATGCCCTGCAATGCCTTATCTCATGCCCAGCACATGGTAGGCTTTCCGCAAGTCTCTTTTGAATGGAACTGCATCTCTGCCAGGGTTGCACACCCCTGATCCTTATCTTCCCTCAGAGCAGGTACTGTCATTGACAATCCTTTTCCATAATAGAATGTTAGTATTTGAGAGGATCCTGGAAGTCTTCTAGTCTCATCCTTTCCTATCCAAAAATAGTACTGGAAAAATGCAGAGGTCCTGACTTTGAAATAATGGTGGGATTCCATTCCGGGCTATGCATTTTAATCAGTGTTAATGCATAACCAGGAAGTTCTTACTCCACCCGCTTAATTTCATACCCTCTTGAACAGAAAAATGGGGCATTAAAGGAAGGCTCCAAGGATGAGATGAAAGGAAGAGGAAAAAGGAAGCTGTTTGCCATCTTTGCTAAAAGCACAAAAATATTCCCCAATTACAAGGAATTCTCTATTTATCTGGGAGACAGACTGATTTTGGAAAATAGATTCAGGAATACCTTTGTCTCTTGAGAATATTATCTTTTCTTTAAGAAAATCAGTATCTTTGTTTCAGGAACTATTTTTTTTTTTTCTAAATGAGATTTGCTGATGTTCAAGCAAAATTTTAAATCAGAAATTGCTCCAATCCCTATCTGCCCTTTTCTAGCTCCAAACACATTTTCCACCTATGTCTGCACCATGCTATAGCTATTACCTTCACCCATCTTAAGCAGTAAGATGATTTTAAACTGAGAAGCAGCCATGAATTAAGCCACATAGAGGTGAAATTGCTGTCAGATGTTTAGTAGATTTGAGGGTGCAAACTTCATTTACTGTCACAGAAATCAGAAATGCAAAAAAGTCTTTGAGATAAACCAACCTCATGCCTTCTACCTTAAAAAGAGAATTCTCTGCCTTCTTCATGGGGCCAAGGATATCAAATGAGCCTACAAAGCCCCATCTCCACCCTCCAGTTAATCAAGTCTGAAAAAATTCCTGGAAGTGAAACAGCTACAGGAGGTTGCACTGTGAATTGTCAAGGCCTTTAGAATTCCTGTGATTTATAGTTGAGAATGAAGCCTTTCCATGCATATTGAAGATGCATGAGATTCTTAATTTATGGCTTAGGAGTTGCAGGCTATAGCAATAAACCTGCTAAGCTACTGAATCACTGCCAAGAGTGACCTTTACAGAGCCTGCAGAGGTCAAGCAGCCTTCTCCCTGTGAGTCAAAGAGTTCTTGGCTAACCCAAGGCTGTTTTGGTTGAAGAAAAGAGAAAACCACTTGAGCCAACAGAAGCAAACATAAGCAACTTGATAAAAGGAAACAAGAGCAGGAAGTGGAGCCCAGCATCATGAAGGAATGGAAATAGAACTAAAAAAATCCAGACTGAGAGTATTTGCTCACCCTCTCTGAAGATGCATGGTAGCCACATGTCTTCTCACTAATTCTCCTGTAGACTGACATTCCTGGCTTTGTAATTTGGAATCAAGAGATGTTGATTAGATACTGATGTAGATTAGAATATCCCTGGGAGGACAAATGCTGCCTTACAAGTGTTTTTGCTCATCGGGGCTGTCTGCTGACCCTCTTGTGTTGACCTACAATGTACTTGTCTTTCCTGTCCTTGTCTTACTTAATCTTTCAACACCCTCCTCTTGGCAGCATCTCTTTCCTCTGCTCATGAACACCACTCTCCACTGGGTTTTCTCTTAACTCTGACTTCTCCTCAAACTCCTTTACCAACAATTCCCCTTTCTCTACTCACCATTAAAAGTGGTGTGCCTCAAAGCTCTGTCCTAGGCCTTTTCTTTCTAAGCTTTAACTCCAGAAGTGCTCTCAGCCACACCCATGACTTCAGCTGCCATTTATACAGCCCAGCCAAGACCTTTTTTCTGAATCCCAGGCCTATATATCCACCTGCTTGGTCCATATACATACCTGGATATCTCAGAGGCACCTCAAACCCAGCTCATCCAAACTTCCCACCCTCAGGAACTCCTCCTCCAAGATTCTCAATCTCAGTAAATGGCTCTACTCCCTTGCTCAAGCCGAAAATTTAGGGCTTACCCTTACTTCTCCTGCTCCCTGCTCTACACATTTCCTCAACTTATACTCCTAAACCTCTCCAATCAACACAACTCTTTCCACACTTGAGTTGAGGCTCTCATCATCTCTTACCTGGGCCACTGCAAAGGGTTCTCAGCTGGTGTTGGGGCTCAGGACAAACCATCCCAAAACATGACTGTAGGAGAACACAATACAACACTCTAAAATATGCCTCTTGGCATGTTGATTATTTCAAACTGATTATTTTGAGAAACTGTAGACACAGGCTAGAGATCTGAAAAGTCACTCTTTTAAGAGAAATGTACATCTAAAGGAAAATAAGGGAAAATACCATTTGTAAGGTGTCTTCTCTCTCTCTCTCTCTCTCTCTCCATCAAGGAGAAAGGGATGACTAAATGAGGAAGGAAGGCCTGGACTAAAATCTGCATAATCTTACCCTTGTTTTCTGTTTTCCTGGCCATTTTCCCATAACCAGAGTTTCCCCACACTCCTTTTTTTCTTTGTTTCAGCAAACTATGGCACAAACCTGAGGTTTAAACTATTTTTCTTTGAGCTCTGATGGAAAAATGTATTCGTTTCTCTGGGGTTTTCCCCATGTGTACATAAAGTATACATGTTTATAAACTTCTTTTGTTTTCTTGTGTGTGTGTGTGTGTGTGTGTTTTCAGGGAGTTCCATTTAAGAGCTATGAAAGGTAGAGTAGAGAGAAAATCATTTTTTCTCCATGACACTGGGCATCCGTCCTTGCCCCTCCCCAGTCTGTGGCCAGAGCAATTTTTTTTTAACATTCAAGTCTTAACATGTCACTCATCTGCCTTCAGAGATTTCCTATAACTGTAGAATAAAGATCAGAGTTCTTTTATTTATTTATTTATTTATTTATTTATTTATTTATTTATTTTTGAGAAGGAGTTTCACTCTTATCTCCCGGAGTGCAGTGGCTGGAGTGCAGTGGCACTATCTCGACTCACTGCCACCTCTGCCTCCTATATTCAAGTGATTCTCCTGCCTCAGCCTCCCCAGTAGCTGAGATTACAGGCACCCACTACCACGCCCGGCTAATTTTTGTATTTTTAGCAGAGACAGGGTTTCACTATGTTGGCCAGGCTGGTCTTGAACTCGTGACCTCAGGTGATCCACTTGCCTTGGCCTCCCAAAGTGCTGGGATTAAAGGCATAAGCCACCATGACCAGCCAAGACCAGAGTTCCTTCCAGGACTTCCAGGCCCTGCTCCCTCTGTGACCTCCTCATATGTCACTCCAGCCTCACTCATTGCACAGTACTCACACTTTCCTTCTTTTAGTCCTTCAGGGATGCCTCAATTTTCTCAAGTCAGGACCTTTGTAGCTGTTGTTCTACCCCTCTACCCAGACCCCGTACCACCATCCTACCCTTTCCACCTTGCTGAATCCCACTTACCCTTCTGGTCTTACCTAAAATATCATTTCTAAGGGACTCCTATTAGAGACTTTGTGTATGTTTGGTAATATTTGTGTGTGAGCTTGTACTTTGTATATTGGCACACTGCATTTTCCTCTGCTAAACTTTTCACACTTTTAATTATTTCTTTCACTTGTTCATTCATCAACTTATACAAAGCACTTGCATGTGCCTGGCACTATCTAGGCACTGGGTTGCAACAATGAGTGGAAGAGATTCCTATACTAATGGAGCTTCCATCCCTTGGAGGTCTTACTCCACTATTTGATTTTAAGTTCATGAGGATAAGGTCATGCATGTTTTGTTTACCACTGTGTTCCAGCGTTTAGCACATCAGCTCACTGTCTGGCATGTGAGAAACAGTCAACAAATATTTGCTGACTGTCTGATTGGCCTCCCGAAGTTACTACTGTACTGGGTACATAGTAAGTAAATACAAGTTGAATTAGACAACTGCTTGCAGGCAATTGTGTCCACAGAAAAAGGTAATGCTTCAGATTTATTATGAGGATTTGCATTTTGTTTGACTTTTTAGTAAGGAATTATTGATCTTCTTATCTCTGTTATGATTAATATAAATGAATAAATATACATGAGAAACAACTTCAGAGTGAAAAATAATATTAAGGAAATTAGGCAGGTTATCTAATAGAAACAGAAGGGATCTAGGTCACATTATACTGGATGGTTAGAGAAGTCCTCCCAAAGGAAGGGGAAATTTGAGTGGGGATCTGAATATCCCCACTCAAGAGCAGCCAGCTACGCAAAAATCCAGGGCCAAGTTTTCCAGACACAAGGAACAGAACGTGCAAAGGCTCGGGGAAAGGGAGCTAGGGGAAGAGCTGGGGGTAGTGGGAGCGTGGTTTGAGAAGCATAAAGAAGCCTAGGGTGGCTGAAGTCCAGCAGGCAAGGGGAAATGCTGCAGGAGGAGATCGGAGAAGTAGCCAGGGGCCTCCTCACAAAGGGTCCAGTAGGCCAAGGTAAGGATTTAAGATTTTATTCTGGTTGTAGTGGGAAGATACTATGCTTTAGAAAGTAGATAGTTAATATGATCTATGTTTTTTAAGAAAATAAATTATTTGCTCTGCGGGGAATGGGCTACAGTTGTGCCCCTCTTGGCACTAAGACCTCTTAGAATCTCAAAGACCACTATAGGAAAAAGTAAAATAGTTCTAATGTTCAAAACGCTGACCTCTTTGGGACTATTATATAATTATAAAGGTATTCATTGAATTTAGTCATTTTTGGTAATTTTCAAGTCCTTCTAATGACAACTTTCCTATCTTTATTGGACATTGTGCTAATCAAGGGGCCATATCTCTGTTATCACATTTATTTATTTATATGGAATCCATTTATTACTGGTCATTGATGAATATGATGAATATAATCTAACTGATGGACATTAAAAAAATCCAAAAGGGGAACATCTGATAAATGTCTCCCTTCAACTGCTATGAAGTGTGCAACACTGTCACCAGAGCCCTGCCTTTTGAAACTCACTGATGCATTTTACATTTGTCAAATTCATTATTTATGAGCAGTGAGCTATACAATAGAAACAAGAGTCATCCACAGGGACACATCTGCCTGCCTTATATTTGAAAGGGCTTATCTCCAAGGAAAGAGGGCTTCAGTTTTTTATCATGTCAGTTAAAAAATGTACTGATGTGTTTTTAGGCTGGAAACTTCTTCTTAAAGCATGAGATAATGACTTTGCTAAATCCTATTCAAAACAAAGACACACCCAAAAGCTATGAAAGCACAGAAACCACATTGCTATTTCTCAAATTAAGGAGAAAGACTGCTGGACTGGATGAAAAGGAGCCTCTTGTTAAGGCTTCCCATGCAAATATGCCATGATGCATTTTTCCTTCTCATATTTAGTAACATCTCGAAGACATTGTGGTACGAACCAGTTTACCTTTTAGAAGCTGGATCACAGACAGCAGTAACAGTAACTATAAATAACCAAGAGCACTGAGAAATCTTTTAAGGAAGGTCATCGTCACCCTACCATATACTACTGCTTCAGCATGGGCAAAGGAGCAGAGAGTTAACCTTAGAGAAAGCCCTAACAGTAAATTCAGGGCACTAGCAGCCAGAAGGTAACTGGATTCAAAGCCCTGTTCCTACCCCGGCGTGGGAGCTCTTACTTGCTCCTTGTTGAAAGCACGGTGCCCAGTCTGAGCTTGTGACAGGCTTCAGAACTGCTACTGCTGAATTGGTGGTAGGAGGTCTCCTTCAGTTGAAGGCGGCTCAGGACCCCTGATACAGCCAAGAGGATGAGGCAGGTGCCTGAAGGAGACCTAGCAGATGGGCAAAGTGCTGGGGCAAGAGGACCTTGTGGGTCTACTTATTGGGTAATTTTAACAGTTCACCTTGATAATGTCTCCTTGCCACTTTGTTCTAAAGGCTACAATACTTTATGTGAAAAACCTGAGCTCCAGTTCTGGTCATACTTGTTAAAGGACATTCCTCAAAGGGCAGCTGCTGGATAGCACCATGGGGAGGAAAAGGAACTGCAAGAGATGAAACGTACACCTGCAGCACCTCAAATAACATGAAGTCCAATCGGCCCCATGAGTCATTGCAGACTGATAAGGGGAGCCAGATTACACAGCTATTTAAAGAGTCAACATGTTTTAGGGCTAAAAAACTTCATGGGCCCCAAAGTGTCAACTCTTTGAGAGGTGACTGAGAAACCATGGCAAGTCCACCTCAGCAGCAAGTCCAGGAACCTACCACTGACCTTGCCTGTTGAAAGAGACTGAGGGCCTCTGGGGTCTTTATTTCTGGGAGCCTCAATGATTTATTGATATGTGTAGCTTCTAATATGGGAGAAAAATACAGCAGCTCCTTTGCAGAAATACGGTACTCACAATATTATTAGCAATATATTAGTGAATATTTATTGAACATTTTCTACATGCAAAGTCCCATGCATTATCCTATTAAGACCTTACAGCAACCTGAAGACCTAGGTTTCCTGAGGTTACAGGGGAGGAAATAAGGTTAAAAGACTGAGGAGTAAAGAGGAAAGGCAAACAGAGTACACTTTTATATACTGGACTGAAAGTTAAATGTTACAGACATTGAATTATATTGGTCTGCTCATTTCTTAATTGTGAAACTACAAGGCTAGTTGTCATACTCTAATACTCTTTTATTTTTTTCCTCCATCTCTTCCTAGCCAGTGAGACTTTTATCTTTAAAAGACATACCATACATACACACATACATATACACACTCAACATTCACCATAAATACAAATTATTGAACCATCTCATCTGTCTTACCTTATTATAGGAGGTTTTTACCATTGGCACAAATCTTTTTAGTTTTCAGCAGACTATGAGTCAAATTCCAAGTATTCAAGACACAATGAGAAAGTAGCAAAGCCATGACTTGAAATCTCTTTATTTCATCCATGCAGGATTTCTTCTGCAGGGACCTCATGCTTTGGTGTCACAGAGAAGCGAAACCTTTTGCTTCTTCAAATTATCCCTTTACTTTTTCCCCCCTCTCATACTGTCTTTGAATACATTCATGTTTGTGTTTTATGCAAAGGCATGCATATATGTGCCCAGAATGCTCGTATCACAGATGTCTCTGGCATAGTAAAAAAAATGCAGTGGAGCTAGAAAGACCTACTATGGACCATAGTAAAGACCGATTAGCATCTTTCCTTTGGTGCTCCCAAAAAGTCTGTGATAAGGGACCACATGACTATGAATACTGATGTGAAATGCCATCGGTACTGGTGGGTAAATACCATAAAGCAGCAGTCCTCAACCTTTTTGGCACCAAGGATCAGTTTCGTGGAAGACAATTTTTCCACAGCAGGGTGAGGGTTGGTTTCAGGATGAAACTGTTCCATCTCAGATCATCAGGCATTAGTTAGATTCTCATAAGGAGTGGGCAACCTAGATCCCTCACATGTGCAGTTCCCAATAGGGTCTGTGCTTCCATGAGAATCTAATGCCACCGCTGACTTGATAGGAGGCTGAGATCAGGCAGTAATGCTCTATTACTGGCCACTCACCTCCTGCTGTGCGGCCTGATTCATGACTTCCACCAAAAAATGTAATGTCTTTTCTCCTTAACTAAGCACTTACCATGCACTGTGGCCATAATTTTTGCAGTTTGAGAGGCAACAAGAAAATTAGCATAAATTTCTTTTTACTTCACAATTTCACAGACAGAAGATTCATACCATAGATCTGAGCAACCTCAGCATACAATTTTTTTTTCTTTCCTTAAGTCCCTGTGTTCACCTTTTCACTAAAAGGAAGCACTTTATGGCTTCTCTTTGGCATATGTGAATTGCTGGCATCACTACTCTTGTACTTTGGAGCCATCATTAAGTAAAATAAGGGTTCCTTGAACACAAGCTCTGTGACATTGCAAAGGTTAACTGATAACCCAGATAGCTACTAAATGAGGAATGGGCAGGTACAGTCTATAGTGTGGATATGCTGGACAAAGGGAAGGTTCTTGTCCCAGGTGGGACAGAGCAAGATTTCATCATGCTACTCAGAACAGTGTGCAATTTAAAACTTATTAATCATTTATTTCTAGAATTTTCCATTTAATATTTTCAGACCGCAGTTGACCACAGGTGAGTGAAACAGAGGAAATCGGAACCATAGATAAAGGGGGACTACTGTATTGTGAAATCTGTAATGCAATTTTCACTTGTCTTGTTTCAACCAACACAGTCTAGTGCCTGCTAGGTACAAAGGACTCCCTCCCCACCCCGGCAGCATTCTCAAAGTGTAGTATGGATCCCTAAGGGCCCTTTCAAAGGTACACAAAATCCTCCCCTTTCAAACCACATACTCCTGTCAGCCCCGACATGAACCAAAACAATAAACCACAATAGACTGAAAATGCAGAAGTGGATATGAGTTCAGTTGTCTTCTGTTAAACCAGACATTAAAGAGATTTGTGAAGAGTGAAACAATATACTCTCTTTACTCAAATTTTTTTTTTTGTTTTGGGAAATGTAGTTATTTTTCATAAAAAGGTTATTTGTTAGCATGTAATGGGTTTATTATTTTCTCAATTAATTAATAAATATTTTAAAATTTTCCTAGTTTTAATTTCTAATATTGTTAGCTGTTGATAGATACGACCCACATAAACAAAAGATCAGGATTTTTGATAATTTTTAAGAATATGAAGGGGTTCTGAAACCAAAGAAAATTTGAGGAGCACTGACTGTTGTACATCTGTCTTATTTAAATCTTACAGCATCCTAATTCCCTTTTCCCTCTTTAATTGTCTTCATAGACTTATCCTTATCTGACATTATGTCATATATTTATTTGTGTTTTATCTGTTTTCTCCATAAGCCAGTCATTTGCCTACTTGTTCTCAGATCCATTCTCTACCTTTCCTGGGCAAAACGTGTTTCCCAGGCTCCTTTGCCGAAGACAGTGGGAAGCACCGGCAGGAGACTGGAGGAGGGAAGCAGACAGCCAGGTATTTTGACCTCCCACCCTACCCTTTGGGGTCAGGCAGTACTGCTATTCACCTTGGCTCCAAGGGACCTCCCCTCTTTGCCCCTGGCTCCTGAGCTCTGGTAACAGCCTCTCTGGCTTTCCTCATCCAAGCCTAAGGTGGCAGTGGCTTCTAGCTCTTGTTATAATATTATGCTGTTGCTTTGCCAGCCCAGTTTGTCTTTGGGCTCTCTCAACACTTTTGTGCTAGTTCTCCATGTTAGCTCCTTTCACTGCGCCATCTGGCATGGGGCCTGTTTTCCTGCCTGAAATGTAAGTTCCATGAGGTCTGGGGTTTTGCCTGTCTCACTGTCTCATCTGCTACCATAACCACAGTGTCTCAAGTAAATACTTTTTTTCAAATTAACAGCCCTGTGGGATAAGTGTTAGTGTCATTATTTTATATATCTGAAAAATAAGGCTCAGGCAGAATTTGCTCACCCCAGAGAAGTGGGTCTCAAACTCTAGCTTGAATCAGAATTACCTATAGAGCTTTAAAACACAGATTTCTGGGCCACCTCCAGAATTTCTGATTCGCTAAATATAGGGTGAAACCTATAACTACATTTCTAATAAGTTCCCAAGGGATGCTGATGCTGCTGGTCTAGGACCCACTTTGAGAACTACTACCCTGCATGACACAACTGGAAAGCAGCAGGGCCAGTCCTTATGTCTAGTCTTCCCACTGCATCTTGAAGCATAAGGGTATTTGACACCAAGCTCAACAGTCAGGAACGTGCCACCAAATATATATCAACTCTCTCAATAGCTCACTCTGGGACTGTAGTCCAGATCTCTATTACATTATTCATCCTGTTCTCTATTATTTGTAGTCTATACCACACTGAAAGTAACAAGTTTTTAAGTTTCCAAACATACATAAACTATTTCTTCCTTTCTTTTACTGGTCTATCACTGAACCTTCTCAAACTTCTAAAGGTATTCTTAAATATCAGGATTTAGTATGGGAAAATACCCAACCATATTTGCCATCTTCCCTTTATGATTTTACAGATTTTCACTTTTTCCCCTCTTCCTGAAGGATTCAAGTTAGTCCAACCAGGAATCCCTACTCTTCAATTTCTTAATCACCTTAGAGACCATACCCTGGACCATCTTCTATTCTCATACACCCACCTTGAGTTGCCCCAAGGACTGGGCACTCTGATTTCAAGACTCACAATCAGGGTTTTGATAAGAAGATAACATTTTGGTTTGATTTTAGTATACTTCCCTATCATGCCCAGATAGCTTTATTAGCCCTGGTAGTTGTTAGACTTCAGAAAACCAATATACACATGCCTGGCCTTCTCCTTGAACTGTCAATAATTAACCTTTCAGTACAGTGAAGAACATGAATGTCATATGTGTGATATACATTCTTTACTCTTGCACCTATGCAGACATCACTAATCAACCACAGCATGTTCTCTCTGAGCCCCATCTAAGAACATTATATGGCATAATATTTCAAGAGCACAAGGCCATGGCAGATGTTCTACACCTCCTGTGACATTGGCTCCAGTTTCCAGTAAATGGAAACTTCTGCCTTTGCTACTGTCCTCTGGGAAAAGAAAGAAAAGGAAAGAAAAGAGAAGAAAAGAAAAGAAAAGAAAGAGGGAGGGAGGGAGGGAAAGAAGGAAGGAAGGAGAGAAGGAAGGAAAGAAGGAGATAAAATACCCCACATCAACCTGCTTTCTTCCACCTCTTTAGATGTCATTTGTAAATGGAGCTGGGGTATTAGAAGGGAAAGCAGTAAATTTTTTCAAGTTAATCATAAAGGTATCTTCACAAGTACATCTGTACTTTAAATATGTACATATATGAAAAAGTGGGCCTAAATTTTTCAACTTGAAAAGAAATTCTTTATCCCAATTTAATCTTTATCATTTCTAGAAAACAGGGAATTATAGCCACTACTTTCATCTTACTTGTTTTTAAGTTATTTTGTTTTTAGAGAGAGGGAAGGTTATAATTTCATCAAATGCAGCTTAAAAAACTCTGTAGCTTTGTAGTAGGCAAGTCTGGATTCTAAACCTGGATCAACCACTTAATATGAGGGTGACTGTGAAAGAAGAAATTTATCTCAGTTTCCTCATTTGAAAATAGGGATAATAATAATGATGGTTAACCAGGACTGCTGTGAGGATTAGAAAAAAAATATAATAAAAGACCTAGCATATTGCTTGGCCCAGAATAAGTAATAAATGCTAGTTAATATAATTATTACTGTATTTTAAGCTTTGGAATTGCCACCTTATTTAAAAAATGGAATGTGTTGCTCCTAGTTGGTATTCAAATTGTGATCAACTGATATTCTAATGGATGGAAAAAATTATTTCTTTTCTGAGATCACTGGAACTATGACATGATCAATAGCTTCTCTCAAGTTTTTCTTCAGCTGGAAAATAAATGTACAAAGGTACTGAAGGTAAAATTCTCCTATGTAATCAAGCAGTAAAAGCTGTAACAAATTAGAGGTTTTTCCTTTTTATATCACTTTGAAAAGGGAAATTATGCTAAAATTTTTTCAGCATTTAATTCTCTACCAAGAACACACTAAGCACTTTATGTGCATTACGTCACTTAATTTTCATAACCTTACAAAGCAGGTGTTCTTATTTTTCCCACATCACTTTCTAGATGGGGAGATAGTCTCAGAGAAGTTCAAGGTTTGCCAAGCTTTCACAGGGAGAGCTTACATAAGGAGAGGAGCAGATTTAAATCAGAACTGAAGATGAGCTCTGAGACTTTACACTATTTCTGGAAAACAGAAACAAAGCCAGCAGTCATCCCATGTGCCTTGACAGCTACTGCCCACAGGTAGTTTCTAGGGACTCTGGTACCTCATTGACACATTTGCTCACATTTCTCTTCAAAAACATGGGAAGACAAATGCCCTTGGCTGCAGGCTTTTCCTTCTCCACTTTGAGATGCCAAATATGAATGGCTTATCTGAGGGCCATAATAGGTAAGTCCCCAATATTTAACCACTTCTTTTCTTCCTGGTAACTGTAGTAGAATTCCCTGGCTGGGCCAAGCAATCAAGGAGATATTGAAAAAAGTGATCCACAAGTAATTCTCAGTGGTCCCCAGACACTGAGGCCCCATGGTGCTGTCACATCAGGCATTAGGGTGCCATCACTTCAGCTGCACCAGAGGATAAGCAGGAGCCTGCCATTGCTGGCAGATTGTCAAGGGATATGACCCAGGGGGTGGGCAACAAAATGAACACCTGACTCTTGGCTGGAGCTTCTCTCTTAATTCATTGCTGCTTTCCAGTCCTGATGACCTGGGCTGGATGATGTAGAAACACCAGAAGCCTATTGCTGCTTTTGAATAATGGCTATTTCTTTTCCTGAGAAAAAACTAACAATTCTGACTTGTGTCTCTGTGAAGGCAAATGTTTTCATCACCAAAGGCCTGAACTAAGGATCAGTTAGACACATCACTAAGGAGATATTCCCATAATAAAAGGACTCTTTGCCAAGTTTTCTTTAAATATTGAACTCTCAGAGAAATAAAAATACTAGCCAAGTGACAAAAAATTCAACTGCCTCCCAATTTTGGGGAATACATCTGTTTTTTTAATATGAACTATGTGGCATCCATCAATTCATTTATACTTGCACCATAGTAATAGTTTGCCATGTGTCTACTTCGTACCGAATGTTATGCTGGGTGCTGCATCCTGCAGCAGAAAGAAGATGGAACTGGCTTTGTGCAGGCCACTCGTGCTATGCCTGTGAAATGCCTTCTAAAGTGCTATTAGGAACTCCTTCCTGACTCTAGCTGTCAAGGCCAAGCAACGCCAATCTCATCCCATGAATGTCTACCTTTCCTTCCATTTGTTCCACAAGATTTAGCAAAAGATGACGGGAACATGGATGGTCAACTCCACAGCAAAATGCTTGAGATAATTATGGACTTTTGATCCTTAGTTCTTTCCCTTCTAACCTTGATTTACCTGATAAATCTATTATATCACACTGAGGCTATGATACTGAGGGAACTAATGTTTAAAGCTTACTGCTCTGGGCCGGGCGCGGTGGCTCAAGCCTGTAATCCCAGCACTTTGGGAGGCCGAGACGGGTGGATCACGAGGTCAGGAGATCGAGACCATCCTGGATAACACGGTGAAACCCCGTCTCTACTAAGAAATACAAAAAACTAGCCGGGCGAGGTGGCGGGTGCCTGTAGTCCCAGCTACTCGGGAGGCTGAGGCCGGAGAATGGCGTGAACCCGGGAGGCGGAGCTTGCAGTGAGCTGAGATCCGGCCACTGCACTCCAGCCTGGGCTACAGAGCGAGACTCCGTCTCAAAAAAAAAAAAAAAAAAAAAAAAAAAAGCTTACTGCTCTGTGTCCTAGCATTGTGTCGGGGTTTCACACGTAGCTTATTATTTTATATTCTTAACAATCCCATGAAGCAGGTACCTGTATATGCATTTTACAGATGAGAAGACAGGCTCAGAGAGACTAAAAATATGCTAGTAAAAGTTATCATCAGGATTCAAACTCAGGTCTAACAGAAACTAATACTTCTGTTCCTTTTAACTACTCCATCCCCTTCCCAAACTAGCTGTTCTTCCCAGAGCATCCCACTTATTAAGGGGAAAATATGATTATGTGAAAGAAAATAAGGATAGAATTATTCATTAGAATAGGAAATTAGCATGAAGTTTTTTTTAAGATATAACACCCAAAAGGTCCTGTCTGCAGAGACCTTTGCAGATAATACACGTCCTTATGCCTACAAAGGTTTGTTGAAGGAAAAGCTTGTGAATCACTTTCACACATGGGGGTGTAAGGCAGGCTAATAATTTGGCCTTCTGGCAAAATGACATTATATAAGTATCTGTAAACTCTCTATCTAGAGGGGAGGCAGAGCACTGGTGGGCAGGGCGGAAAGAAGCCCCCTGGTGTCAGGGCCCTGCCGATACACCCCTTAAAGCTTGGCACTTAGACAGCATATGCCTCTCCAAGCTCTACCGACCTCTACAGTACAGGCTTCGTTGACTAAGGAAGGATGCCATGGCTACAAATGACCAATGACCAGTGGAATAAAAGCAGCAGATGCCCCCATCCCCACCTCATCCCCATCCTATTATGGCCTTTGTTTATAATCTCTGGCTTCCACTGAATATCACATATCCCATTTCCCTTCCCAGCTGGTGCTGAGATGTAACAACGTGTCACCTGAGATACAGCCCATTAAAATTACATAGCACAGGTAACGGAGAATCCAGTGCAGGTCAGGACAGCAGGTAATTAGCCGTAACTTACAGAGCAGTCTTCAGGCGCTCTAAGGGCCTCCTGCCTTTACTCCCCTTCGTTTCTACTTCTTTGCATTCTGGAGGCCCTTTACAGAGGTATCTCCTGGGATTTGTTCAGCAGGGGTGGTTATTTAACACTGTTCTCATTAATTCAGCCACCAAGTCATTGCAGTATTGGGTTCACAAAGTTGTGGTGGGGAACTGTGACCATCATAAGAGACCATCAATTCTCCAGCAGCCAGTGGGGTGCAGGGAGTGGATTCAGCTGTCTCTGCATGTTTTCCAAAATAGACAACTGAATAAACTTGGGTAGCATCAGAATCTAGAGGAGGCAAGTTCTTAAAAGGAACAGAATCTTTGATTTCCTGCCAGTAAGGGCCCAGTATAGTTTGCATCAGGTGCAGGGCCCTGGCTGTTTTCAAGTCCCCTCCTGTGGTGGTTTTGTCTCAAGGCATTCCTTAGAGAGGATTTAACATGTATTACAACAGGCAGGGCAAGCCAAGAGTGATGTTGACTCTAGGGTAATAACACTACAGACATGAGATGTTGGAGTCATTGAGAGCATGGGTTTTGGAGTTGGGACACCTTGGGTCTGAAACTCAGTTCTGCCTGTGTGACCCTGGGCAAGTTACTTAATCCTTTTGAGTCTTAGTTTTCTCACCTGTGAAATGGAAATTATACTACCTGCCTTACAGGGTTATTTTACAGATTAAATGACATAATGCAGGTGTATTAGTCTGTTTTCATTTTGTTGATAAAGACATCCCCAAGAGTGGGCAACTTATAAAGAAAAAGAGGTTTAATGGACTCACTGGGGTGAGGAGGCTGGGGAGGCCTCACAATCATGTTGGAAAGCAAAAGGCACATCTTCCATGGCAGCAGACAAGGGAGAACGAGAACCAAGAGAAAGGGGTTTCCCTTGTAAAACCATCAGATCTTGTGAGACTTATTCACTACCCATGAGAACAGTATGGGGGAAACTGGCCCTGTGATTCAATTATCTCCCACTGGGTCCTTCCCACAATGCGTGGGAATTATGGGAGCTATAATTCAAGGTGAGATTTGGGGTGGGACACAGCCAAAACATGTCAGCAGATAAAGTGTTTAAGGTAGCAAGCATTCAGAAAATGGCAGCTTTATTGGTACGCCTTCTCAACTGGTAAATTCTTAGGAAGCCAGTTTACTAGATCCCACAGGTGAATTGTGTTTCCAGAGCCTTGGAAAAACTTGCCAGTGCATTAGGGTATTATGGGGGCTCCGTTATTGTAGTAAGTAGTCTGCAAACACTTTTCCCATCCTCTTGAAGGATCAAATCTAGGTAACCGGCCAGGCGCGGTGGCTCAAGCCCGTAATCCCAGCACTTTGGGAGGCCGAGATGGGCGGATCATGAGGTCAGGAGATCGAGACCATCCTGGCTAACACGGTGAAACCCCGTCTCTACTAAAAAATACAAAAAACTAGCCGGACGAGGTGGCGGGCGCCTGTAGTCCCAGCTACTCGGGAGGCTGAGGCAGGAGAATGGCGTAAAACCCGGGAGGGGGAGCTTGCAGTGAGCTGAGATCCGGCCACTGCACTCCAGCCTGGGCGATAGAGCGAGACTCCGTCTCAGAAAAAAAAAAAATCTAGGTAACCTTGCCCAACATTATTTTAATGAGTAGCTTATCCCAGCTATGACTAATAGGCTATATCCCCAATTCTCCTGGGGAGATGTGACTAATAGGCTATCTCCCCAGTTCTCCTGGGTAGGAACAGGTTGTTCCTACCTTCTGCTGAGGTTAGCTGGTTTGACACTGGACATGGGCAGGTTTACTATTCAGTCTCCTGGAAATCAAGTGAGAAGACACTTCCTAGTAGATGTCTCTCTAGAGTTAGATGCTCATCTGTGAAGCTGGGAGCCTAAAGAAATACTGGAATTTTCCAAAGACTCTGAGAGATGTCAACCTGAAGTATTTATAACCCTCATCACAGAGTGATTCAACAATGAAGACTGATGATTTTTTAAAATCTTGTTGAGTCTTTTAAAGCATATTTTATTTTCCTGAGGATACGGTTCAAAAATTGTCTAATAGTCTCCAAGAGTTAAAAGGAAATGTATACTGAGGGAGAGACAACTAACATGTATTTTTCAGCAACTCTTATGTCTCAGGCTCTGGGATGGGTGTTTTTATTCATACTGCCTCGTTTAATCCTTACAACAGTCCTGTGGAGGTCAGAATTATAACCCTTAGTTTACAAATGAATGGAAACTTAGAGGTAAAGTCACACAGCAGCTTCTAAGTGACAGAGCTAATTGATTAAACCCAAGTCTATCTACAAGTCCAGTACTAGTGCCGCCATACTGTAAATATATTTTGTTGATGCTTATTCTGTCTAGGCAGCATTATAAATATTTCTATCAAAATAAAAAACATGTGAGAGACATACAATAGAAAATAAAAACTTGGCTGGGAGCTGTTGCTTACGTCTGTAATCCCAGCACTTTGGGAGGTCAAGGCGGGCGGATCACCTGAGGTCAGGAGTTCGAGACCAGCCTGGCCAAGATGGCGAAACCCCATCTCTACTAAAAAAATATAAAAATCAACAGGGCATGATGGCAGGTGCCTGTAAGCCCAGCTACTCAGCGGGCTGAGACAGGAGAATCACTTGAACCTGGGAGGCGGAGGTTGCAGTGAGCCAAGATCGTGCCATTGCACTCCGGCCTGGGCAACAGAGCGAGACTCTGTCTCAAAAATTAAAAAAAAAAAAAAAAAAAAAAAACTTAAAATGTAAAGGTTAATCATAAACTCAACTCCCCAACATCCCATGTCTGAGAAGATTATCCCTATGGTTGACACGTTTTTATATTCTCAGATCCCTTGCCACAGCATGTGAGGGAGGATGAGACTCAGCTGTAGTCTCATGGGAAAGGTTGCCAAAGGGATGCAACTATTTCCATAATGCACTTGACCACTGAACAGACTACTCATTTTAGAAATATGTACAGAGTCAATTTAGAGCAAATAGACATTCTGGGCATTATGTAAACTGCTTGAGAACAGAGGCTCTGCCTACTTTGCTCTCTCTTGGAACCTAAAATAGGTGCTCAGCAAACACTCATTGAAAGAATAAATTAATAAAAAATGGCATTACCAGGGAGTTATGGGCCAGCAGAGGGTTTTCATGAGGCTAAGTCATCTGCTGCCCAGTCTTAGAATGGAACACAGGAATATTTACGGTACCTGGACACAGCCCTCAGGCATTTTAGTGATAATTAAAAAATAATAATAGTCAGAAAAAGAATCCTTTATCTAGAAGTTCTAGCCAAAAAAGCAAAAACAAAACAGGTCTTATGAAATTTTCTCCATCCTAAACAACCTCGTAAAACCATTCATTGAAAAGCTTTTATCGTGTGAAAGGGAATCTGTGAAATAATAATACATGCTATGAATGGTAGCATAGGACAAACGCATAGATTTCTGGCCAGATACTCATGAGCTCAAACCCTGACTCCTAAACATGTATTAGCTGTACAACCTAGGGAAAGCCCTTCAGCTTGTTTAAATGTCAGCATCTTCACTGGTAAAATGGAATATTAACTTCATTTTTACTTTACTGGGTTGTAAGAATTAAGAAACATTAACAGTAGCAGGCACAGAGCCTGGTATTTAGGAGGCTCAATAGATGTGAATTCCCTCCCTCAGTTCCCTCCCTTGCTTTTTCCTTGTTCTTTCCTGCCCTGACACCCACTTATTCTAAAACCCCAGAGGTAAGTGACATCGTGTAATTGTTTTATACATGTTCTTATTCCTTCTTTTCAAAGACTTTTTAAAAAGCCATGAGTTGGAGGACCTCTAAGTTTGCTACTGGCTTTTTTCTATCAGGTCTAAAATATTAAATCCTATTATAAAACAGAAAAACAGGGAAGCTGGGGGCTGGACCATAAAAATTACTGTAATTAGTCAGGCAACATAATTTTTTAAGTCATGGCTTTCTATTTTACTGTCTTGGTTGTGATCTCTAAAAATGGTTAAAGAAATATAATTGAAAAGGAGGTGGCCCTTGCTTCAGAAGTTACTGCTGTTTTAAGGGCTTTCACAGGGACATCTGTTGGATTTTTAACAAAAGAAGCCAGAAAGTTTCAAGAGAGAGTAAGGGAAACTATGGTTTACAAGGTATCCACATCTGTTTGGTATTCTGCCATCTGAGAAAGTTCGACTTCTGAAATAGCACGGGTCGCCTAGTTAAGCTTGAATCTAGGAACAGATGAAAGCTTTCTTTCCTCAGTGTTTCAATGGTAGAGATCAACAGCGTTTATATCCTTTAATATCTAACTAAGGATGAAGCTTTCACATCTGTCAGTATTTTCCGGTTCTATTTCCTTGGATCACAGTGGGGAGGAGATGAAGTTTGAACCCCTCCCAATTCCCAAGCAGAAACACAGAAATATGCCCAGTATTCAAAGCTGTAATTCTAAGCAGAACTCTCCATTTCTCATTCACCCAGGGTCCTGTTTGCTTAGAATTCTTCTTTTGCTTTACCCTGACAGATATCTTTATTATTTCCATGATAATGACTCATGACAGCACGAAGATCAAAAAGAAGAAAAGTAGGCTGGAATCAGGGGGAGGAAAAAGAGGAGGAAATGGAGTGTAACAGAGAAAGTGGCTCCTAATAATAAGTTCTTCCAAAAGACCACAACAATAGCATCTGAGGGCAAATCACAGACGTGAGCAGGAGGTTGAAGACCCTCATAGTGAAGGTGGATGGTGAAGGTGTGTACTGACCCTAACATTTCACCTTGGAAAAGTTAAACAGAGAAAATGGAACCCTATGGAAGCAAGGTGCAGGAAATATCCAGGAATGAAAAAAAAAAAAGGATTCAGAAACATTTGTTTAACTTTGCTCTGATCACCAGAATCATACATGTGTTGGGCCTTTATAAAGATCATTTTTCCATCCATCCATCCATCCAATAACTTAAAAGTTACCAGGACTAGACTTAGTGGGGGATAGTCAGATGAATTAGACATATTGCATAATTTAAAGAGCTAGCATTCTAATGGATGAAAGCCTTCACAGAGGACATGGTATCTGAGCTGAACCTCAAAGGATACATGAGAATTCACGAGACAGAGAAGTGAGTGATTATGGAAGAAGAAAAAAACATGAATAAAACCAGAGTTGTAAGAAACAGACCATTTCTGGGGGAATGAAAAATTCTGAGTGGTTACAATAAATAGAGGATGCTTATTAAAAGTACAGGTTCATAAAGAACTCAAATAACTCAAATGTAAGAAAACAAATAACTCAATTTAAAAATGGGCAAAGGATCTGAGATATTTCTCAAAAGAAGACATACAAATGACTAACAGGTATATGAATGAATAAAGAAAATATGGTATATATATACAATGGAATACTATTCAGCCTTAAAAAATAAGTAAATCCTGTCATTTGTGACATAAATGAACCTGGAGAACATATGTTAAGTGAAATAAGCCTGGCATAGAATAACAAATACTGAATAGTTTCTCTTATATGTGGAATCTAAAAAAGTTGATCTCATAGAAGTAGAGAGTTAGAATGGTGACTACCAGAGGCTGGAGGTATTGAGAGGGCGTTGGGGAGATGTTGGTCAAAAAATACAAAACTTCAGTTAGATAGAAAGCGTAAACTCAAGAGATAAATTATACAATGTGGTGACTACAGTTTTCTTTTTTAAAAAGTGCAGGCTTTTAGGTCTCACCTAAGAGATTCTGATTTAGTTGTTAAGGGGGAAGAGAGGATCAAGGAATTTGCGTTTTGAACGGAAGGCCCAAATAATTCTGATATAAACAAAAGTTTGACAACTGCAATATATACAGCTTAACATTTTCCAAAAGATACTAACGGTCTTTCATTAATTAAAAAAAAAGGTACCAGTGTCAAATTAGGAACCACCACATATTACTCTTTTCTTGGAAATTCATAATGCACATTGGCATATTAAAAGTCCTATGGTAAAGAAATCAATTTCACTCAGCATTTCCCAAACTTATTTTTCCTTGGGGAAAGAAATCTTTAAGATCTCTCAAAATACAAGTATGCAATGGAAGATATTTGGGGTAGAGCTGAAACAGAGGATTCTGACCAGGTAAGCATGTTCCCTAAGCACACTGAATGACTAAGAAAATGTCTAGAAAAATAAAGCAAAGTCAATTACTCTGGGGGATATAGAGGCATCCATTAATTTCTTCCAAGCAAAGCCTAAAACCACCTCTGATGTCCTGTTTTCCAGCCAGACAGCCAGAAACTTTCTCTCTCTCAAGTAACACACCATGGCTTTGTACTATGATTTCTGGTCAGCAATTCTATGGGGTAGCCACAATTGCAGAGAGAACAGGAGTATGCAGAATTCAAAGCATACAGGTGCAGACACAAGGGAAAAGACAAAGAGGAGGTATCCTTGCCTACATTTATTTATCTTTATTGCTATTACATGTTCAGCACAGAGCATTGGCAGTTGCTAGTAAGGCTTTTGGAAAAGAAAAAATCCTTTCAGCTCCAAAAGTAGCCTATGACAGTCAATGAAAAGTGCAAAAGACATGAACCTAAGAAATTTCCACTACTCTGAGGTGCTTAATATTATGCCCAGGGGAGTTTTTGAAACCTGCCTTCTTCCTCCTATGCTGTGAACTGGGGTATTTGCCCTGCCATACAACGTACCTCCTTCCTGTTAAGAAGGAGTAGGAGAGAGAGAAGCATGAGAGAACTGGACAAGTCAAAGCAACACCAGGATCCTGACAAATTGGTTTGTGTGCTGAATATTTCAAGATGTACATACTGTATCAATCAATTTATACACTTTTTTTCTGGTATAAACTTAATTACTTCCATACACCTCCTTCTCAACTTTCTATATGCTATGTGGGGACACATCCTACCCCAATCTAGAGGTGATTTCAACAGTGTGTTTTTTGTACTCCAAACATCTCAGGCTTTTAAATCATACTTTCCAATAGCACAAGTATTTTTTCAATCATTCTACAAATATTTCCTGAGTGTCTACAAAGTTGCAGGGCATTATGCTAGGCACTAGAGCTACAACAGCACAAATAGGAGATTGTGGATTCCTATTGAGCCTACAGCATAAAACACTGAATTCTAAATTCAGTCTGAAAGTGCATGGAAAAATCTAATGACCAGCATCATAAAGACATGTAAGAGACAGAAAAGACTGACTGGTCCTTACTTTAGAAGTGTTTTAGCCCATAGCACAAGGCAAACAAAATAAATTGCATTTCAAGTGTCGAAGTGTATCCAGAAGTTATGCAAGGGTTAAAGTAAACAGCACAGCCTGGAATTAACAACCTAGGATTAGAAGAGGGAGGAGAATTCCAGGATCTCTTTTTCCCCAGAATTTGAACCCCAGTTTGTTTGATCCCCAAACAAATCTATGAATTTTCACACTGGGATTTCTTAATCCTGAGTTATAAATACCAGTAACTACATCAGAGTCCATGTAACTTTGGTTAATTAACCAAAAAATAATAATCTTATCAAGATAACTGAGTCTGACATCTAGTCCTAAGAAAGCCAACACAATCACATCTGACATTTCACCAAGTCAGTGTTCCCCAGCATGTGGTATGTGTACCACTGGAGTCCACAAAATAAATGTAAGTGGTCCATAAATTTTTTTTTTTTTTTCATTTCAACGAGGCTCTTATATATCACTCACTACAGGTACGTGAGTGATGGAATTAACGCATGGGTGCTACCTAGCATTCAAAGGCAGTCTGCAAATTTTCATAGTGAGGGTTGTGAGGGTGACAAAAAGCTGAGTGCTGGTAATGAACTTACCCACACATGTTGGAAATATTTCCTCGTTGTTGATCTGAACCTCAATCCAATCCATAAGAAGGTTCATGTACTGGGGGGCTGGCAGCGCTGTTGGCTTCTTATACTTGAGGTCATCCTGCCACCGATACTCATATTTGGGGCCCCCTGACATCACAGGGCAGGTCCGCTCGGTGCAGAACTCACAGATGGTGCCATAGATGAGGTTGATCCGATTGAAGAAGTCCACCACATGTACCGCCACCCAATCATTCTGGTCCTCCCCACTGGGTAGCTGCACAGCTGCCTTCAGGTCCACACCCGAGTTGAGGGATGCCTGAGCCCGTTTGTGCAGCTCAAACCTCTGTGTGCCAGGTTCAAATTTCCTCTTGGGTCGGAAGGTCTTGTCCTTGTTGAATACCTGCTTCAGGGCTATGGACATGGTCTTCTCTTTCGCTTCCTTTCTTTTGCAGGAAGCAAAAAGGCACCTGGAACTTTTTAAGGAGAGATCACAGCCCAACAGGGTTTTCCACTGCCAGCACTCAGGCCCCAGTCTTACAGCCTGTAGCTTTTAAGCTCTTTTAAACAGCCCCTTCCATCTTCCTCTTGAATGATTTCCAAGGGAACCTCATGTTCTTTCCTAAAGGTAGAAGAGAAAAGGGAACACATGAGTGCCCAGTTTGCCTTTAAAAAATGACAGTCTTCAACCTGATTTCTACCTTGCGTTCTTGGCTATGCCCACTCTCCATCCAGGTATATGGACATGGTGGTTAAGCCACTGCCCTGTGACTCTGTACTGTTGATGCAAACCATGCAAATAACTAAAGAAGAAAAGGCATCACACTTGTTTTGTTCATGGCTTTGTCAAATCTCTACTGGCTCTTCTTTGTGTGATCATAGGCTTAGTGGACCTTTCCAAGGTGTTAAGGATGAACATGTTGATCAATGGCCTGATCCTATCCCACATGTGCTAGTTTTTAGAGCCCCACCCCCCAACAGCCCCTATTAAGTAGGCATGGGGACACTTCCCCCATCCTTCTAGATACAGATGATGGAAGAGGCTAATAAGAATGTCTCTCCTAGGAATTTGGAAAAAGGACTCAGTCTTGGTTGGGCATTAGTGATGTGGCATTGGGTGAGAAGTGGTGAAAACTGGTAGAATCTTGTTCGGACTGTGTGTAGTGCAGTTGAGAAAGCTGCTCTACAGAGCCACGGAGGAAGAGGAGAAAAAGAAGGAGGTGGAGAAAGTGGCTGCCGATACACAGAGAAACAGAGACAAGAGCCTAAGCGAACACAGGGAGAGGAAGACAAGAGAAAAAGAGAGACAGTGAGAAGAACTAATCCTGATAATCTTCTAGAAACTGGTTCCAATTCTTTTTGAAGCCTAGCTGTGCTTCATGCCTTTTGCGATCCATTCACTTTTCCTGAATTAGTCAAAGCCCTTATTTTATTTCAGCTGACTTGAGTTGGTTCTGTTTCTTGCCAAACATTCCGAACTATGCCAGTATTTGTCACCTTCCAATGTGCCATCCTTATACCCTTCATCTCACATCTTAGACAGCACTTTGAGGCAGAACTGTCCAATAGAGCTTTCTGTTTCCATGACAATGCAAATGTTCTATATCTATGGTGTCCAATACAGTACCCACTAGACACATGTGGCTATTGAGCATTTGAAATGTGGCTAATGTGACTAAGGAACAGAATTCTATATTTTATTTAATTTTAATGAATTTAAACTTGAACAGGCGCTCACAGCTACCACACTGGATGGCACAGCTCTGACATCTTCAACACTCTCTTCGCCACTAACTTGTTCATCCTCACAAAAATCTGGTGAGGTTTATAGTTTTATAATAGGTCTAATAGATTTATAGTGGGTATCATTCTTCCTGGGTCTCCAAGAGATACAATTACTTGCCTAACAAGATCCCATAGCTAGGGGGGCGTGCTGTTAGATTGAAATTTAGTTTGTTGACTCCTAGCAAATGCTTTCTCTACATGGCCATATATTCCAAAAAGTAATGGACTTCAACTTGTCTTTCCTACTGATTTACAAACTTGTTTTACCCAGAGCTTCTATCCACATATTCCCCAAAGACTGCTGTATAGATTGGTTGGAGGTGAAGGCTATGTTCTGTGGCCTTGAAAAAGAGAGGAGATAACTGATCCACTCACAGGTCAAGCCCCAACAAAATGAGCCAACAGCTGTGGCCAGATTCAGAAGAGCCCAACACGGAATGTGTTAAAATGGGCTTGGAGCACGATCCCACTAAGTGCTTTCTCCCTGCCTGTAAGGGGTTCTGCCATTCCACACTCAAACAGGGCTTGATGATACTTTCAACCTTAAATTATTGAGGCCAATATACCTAAGACATCCTGATTCCCCCTTATGAACTCTGCCCTTGGCTCAGAATTGCTAGCGAGGCAGCCAAATGCCCTGCCTCCCACCCCTAGTCCCAAGGCCTCTGGCTCTGTGCCTGCTCACTTCCTCCCTTTTAATCCCACCCTCTTCCTAATAGGTTTTCACTGAAATGCCATATCCGCAAGGTGGTATTTTTTTCCTATTCACAGGACATTGACCATTGACCCATCCCCCACCAAAGAGATCCATGTGGAAAAGCAGGTCACATGAAATTTTCTGCCTGAGAGAGTCTGTGAAATCACACTTCTGGGTACCCTGGAATAGGACCTATAAGGATATCAACACATAAACTCTGCAAAGTCTAGGGAAAGAATGGAGTGATCTCTGTTCCTGAAGAATACCTTCCTAAAGGCTTCGCTTGCCTGAAAACAGGCTTAAGAAACCTGAGGATTTTAGAAGGAAATTTCCAAAATAAAAGAATGAGCTAGAGGTTGGAAACACAGAGAAAGGATGGTGAGGACTTGTTTTTTAAAAAATAGACAATAATCCTTCTATGTCTCAAATGCTTAATTGCTGACAGTAAAATGGTAACCACTGAACAGTTGCCCCCTGAAGTCTTGAACAAATAAAACTTGCTCTTCTGTTTTTCTGATAATGAAGGTACCATCAATGCCCACAGTCCTCAGAGCAACTTCCTTTCACCGCCACACATACCCTTGGTGCCACTAATCCTTCTGTTTTCTCTCAGCCAGGAATGTCTACCTGCATGGAAAACATTGTGGAAACCTTCCTCCGTACCTGTGCCAGGCTCTTGTGGATGCCATCAACAAGCCCCTCTGATACCTCTGATGGGAGCATGCGAATAACACCAAATAATCACAGCAAATCCTCCTCATCATAAAGCCTCGCATGGACTAGCACTCGCAAATATTTAAATAAATATTAAAACGCTGTTAGAAATTTGGGAATTTTTTCTTCCAAAGATACTCACAGAACCAATATGAAGATATGTCTTTTTTTTTTTTTTTTTTTTTTTTGAGACAGGAAGATCCCTGGAACCTGGGAGGTCGAGGCTGCAGTGAGCCATGACCATGCCACTGCACTGTTGCCTAAGCTGGAGTGCAGTGGCATGATCATGGCTCACCGCAGCCTCGACCTCTCAGGTTCAAGTGATCTTCCTGTCTCAGTCTCCTGAATAGCTGGGACTGTAGGCACATGCCACAATGCCAGGCTAAGTATTTTATCTTGTATTTTGTACAGGCAGGGTCTCACTTTGTTGCCTAGGCTGGTCTTGAACTCCTGTCCTCAGGCAATCCTCCTGCTTTGACCTGATAACAGTCTCTTGAATTGGAAGGACACTGATCCAAAACTTCAAACAGCTTTAAAGTCACTCTCTTTTTTTGCCACAACTTAACAGGCTTACCTGAGAAAGAAGGAATCTTTGGAGGATTCTTTCTCATCCAAGTCCCTTAATGCTGCATATTGACCACCATTTATGAAATCCTACTATGCACCAGATCCTTTATGTATATTGTTAACATTTCTAATCCTCACCACACCTTGTATGGTGGAAGTTTTTATGACCATTTTATATATTTAAAAAATTGAGGTTCAACTAGATAAAATAATTTGCCAGAAATCACAAAGTTGGTGGATGGTAAGGCTAAATGTTAAACCCTTAACTGTTTGGCACTGAAACATAAATGATTTGTTTCTCACTAAAGCAGTTTTAAAGTTTTATGAATATTTTTATGTTTTCAAAGCTCTAGCACATGTATGTTTCAAAGATCCTCACAAGACTAGAAAGGAAACTAGAACAGGTGGTATTATCTCCATTTTACAGACAAGGAAACAGAAACTCAGATGTCCTAGTGCTTGATCCAAATTTGTAAATGATTCTGACATGGTCAGACATGAGGATGTCTCTTTGGGTGAAACTTTTGAACCTAAAATGAAGTTTTCTTAAGAAGAAATAGGTTGATCAGGTAGGCCCCCCATGTTTAAAGATAATGGCAATCCAGGATGGATAATAACAAGATTTACCATGCCGCTGAATGACTGAACAAAGAGGCACCCATCTGTGTCTTTTCCTGAGTGTCAGATGCCATATTGGCACAGGAACCCGAGAGTTTTGAAATTAAAAAGGGAACTTTAAATGCACCTAGACTTACTTTCCCAGCCCAAAGCTCCCTTGGGACCCCTGCCTATAATTTATGCTGTGGGCTAATTGAACAGAGCAGTGCTCAGCCAATGTGAACTTGGGGAGCTCATTAAAATGCAGGTTCTGATTAGACTGGTCTAACAATCTCCCACGTGGTGCTGAATCTACTGGTCCATGGATGGCACTCAAAGCATCAAGGCCTGATCTAACTAAGGGAGCCTGTTAAAAATGTAGATGCTTAGGCTTCACCCCAAACCTGGCAGATCTAAGTGTGCATTTTAACAAAATCTCAAAAGTATATGATCTGAGAAGTGCTGGGTTGGAGGGCTGCCTGGCTGGCTGAGTAAAGGAATGAATAAACAAACTTCCATTTATTGTTTTGTCGACAGATTGTTTCATAAACAGTCTTCAGTTGAGTGTGGGTGTGTTTGAGGAAAAAAAAAAAAGAGAGATACTGTTTTGAATACAATCGCCTTGACAGATGGTGACAACCACCAGGTCTTTTGTTCTGGACTGACTTGTATAGCCCAGCACCCAGCACCTAGGAGGTCTCCAGTGAATACCTTTTCGTAAATGCCAGGTGGAGGGCAGCTGCTGCTATTGCAGCCTCATGCAGAAAGGCTTCTTTGACTGAATAAACTGTAGCACTAGCAACAACACAGTGGTTATTTTCTGTCCTGTTTCAGACTCCAGAAAAAAAAAAAGTTATAAAGTTTGCATTCCAGGTAGAAACTGAAAGTAAATTCTATATTATGAACTGCACCCATGACAATGCTGGTTCTTAATAAATATTTGAAGTCAATGGTTCATTTGATCAATAAACATTTACTATAAGCTTTTCATGTGTCAGACACAGGGCTAGGCACTAAGGACACAGAGTTCATAAAAATGTGGTCCCTGTCTATGAAGAATTCACAATTTGGTATGTAGTTTTGAGGTTATTGACTTTTGCTTTTAATACTATAAAGTTCAATGCACCAACATGCATACTGATGTGATTCCTTCAGAGTATTACTCAGATCAGGAGTGAAAAAGGACAATAAAGAGTGAGGTCTTTGGAAAGAGAAAAACAGAAATCTAAATAAATAGCACAAAATTGACAGAAGTTCCATGTGCTCTGCATATTTTCTGCCTAAGAGATCAATTACAACGATAAAACATGTGCACTATAAAAACATACAGAGAGAATTCGGCTGGGCTGCAAGGGAATGTTGACAAGGTAGCTAAGCAACACTGGCAAGGAAAGTTCTAATTTTTCTTTTCCTATTGATGTCTTTTGCCTCATTAGTTGAGAAATCAGAGTCCTTTCCAGGGATAAGGAAGAAATAAAACAACTCTCCCAGTCACTCCTGAGAGATCCATCTTCTCTAGCCAGGCCCACCTCTAAGAGACCTTGGTGGTACAGAAGGGTGAGGGGGTTAGGAAAGGAGAGGGACCAAAGGTGACACCAGTTGCAGGAAAAGCAGTTCAATATCTTATCTGTGGGGTGGAGGACTCCCTTTGGCAGGATCAGCTGGCAGGATGATTCATTTCCTATAGGAAGGCCATAAGAGAAATGCCCCAGAAACACCCCACATGAAGGAAGTTTAGTGTCATCTTCATTGCCCGGCACAGAGCTGACTTAACTGAATGTTTGCTGAATGAATGAGTAAACGACAGTGAATGATGAACATTTTATATCACAGTGAAACCACAAAAGAGGAACCAAAGTGGATCTCCTGTCTTCAGTTATTTGGGGACTCTATGTCAACCTGTAAGCTCACTGCCAACTCACTGAGGCTGCTGGGATACCCTGAAGTAACATGTCTGCCTCCTGAAAGGACAAGCCTTCAGCCCAACTCTTCTTTCAAATGAGCTGCTCCATTCCTCTGTGTTATCTGAAATTCCACCTCTTCGGAATCAAAGAATGACTAGTCTGATTTCTCATTTTTCCCACTATATTGTTCTCTTTATAGCTGGAATAGTCCTTGGAATCGTCCTCTACTTCCCAAATATTGAATTAAAGTAGATTGGGCTTTTATTTTAGAGGGGCGTCTGTATGTGTGTATCATAAAATGAACATCATCTGAGCTTTCTAGGCTCCAATAAAAGATGTGCCTAAGATGAAATTCCATCAACCCTTATGCACTGTTTACCCCTGCCTACTTAGGAGGTGCCATCTTTGCCCACAAGATAACCCCAGAATGGAAGAGATTCCTACCTGAGAAGAGCTTTTCAATTTTTTTCCCCAATGAATTCAACTCCTCAACTTTGAGCTGTCATATCACTGCGTTTTGTTACATTAGTTAGGAGAAACATTGCTGCCTCATTTTAATTTTCAAAGATATGCATGGTTTCAGAGCTTAGAATGCTCATGTTATTTCTGAACACAAACGAAGTCAGTACAAATAGGTGTAACCCTACAGAAGTCTGTCACAGGACTATTACTCCTCCTAATCTTCTAGCTCTTCAATGGTCGTTTGAATTGCATTCTTGCTGTTTCATAGGCTCATTCTTTTGGTCATCAGTGCAGACATTCTAGTATCAAATGTATAAGTTAAAATTCCAAAAGTGAAAGCATTACCTGCAACCTTACAAACTGCAGCAGCAGCAACAGCTACAACAGATCAACGCACAGGTGTTTTCAGCAAAAAGCTATAATGATTCGCCATCATTCAGAAGAGGAAAGTTAGTGGTGAGAAAGAATGGAAAGAGTAAAAGAAAAGAGTGGGATTTGTCTGGTATGGTTTGAAACACTACCTACTGACGGTCCATGGAAGAAAAGACAGAATTTTAAAAAATGTTTTATGAAATAAAGAGAATAATGTTCCTTCTGGACACCGGTACCAACAAGCTTGGATTCCCAACAATGACAAAGATGAAGACTCTTTGGTCAAAACTTGGGCAGGGTTGATCCAATCTTACTGCAGTTTTAAAAATAAAAAGTAAAGTAAAATTATTACAGGATAAAAGCTCAATTGACCCATTTAATCTTATAAAGATTATAAATCTTATAATGACATCCTACTGATTACACTGATTTTTTAAGAAGAAAGAGAAACTTCTCCAAATCAGTGAGAGACTTGGTATATTATTTCTAGATATTTAGACTAGCTAGAAAATATTCATTTTTGTGGCTTAAAGAAAGACATATGATTTGAAAAAAACAATATCTAAGTCAGGTGAGGGTAGAAGAATGGGGAATGTGGCGAGAACTACAGATAAAGCTTAAATTATAGCTGAAACAAAAAATTAAGGCAGGTCAAAAATGTTAAGTATTTTTACTTTTTAAAGCATAGGTGTATATCAGCTGATATGATGTCACTCTGAACCTTCAATGGATACTGAGATAAGTACTTTTACTTTTTAAAGCATGGGTGTATATCAGCTGATATGGTATCACTCTGAACCTTCAATGGATACTGGGATAAAGGTTACTGCCAATTACCCTTTCTTTTTCTTTGAAATAGGGTATGTCAATCCTTTCTTGGAAAAATCTTACTTTAAAGGAAAAAGGTTCTATTTCAAGGAAGTTGGATCCTGTAACTGTCAACAGACTTGTTTACTCTCAGCCACTAAGTGAATTTGAGTCTCAAAGTCTGAAAAATTTTTAGCCCTAGCACCATGAGAACTTTTGTATGACATCTAGAACCACTGCAAAAGATCTTTGCAGGAAGGCGGAGAACACAAAATGGGCTAGAAGACTGGAAATTAGAAAATACAGTTCCAATTTTCAAAAGATTGTAAGTTTAAGTTTGACAGGGGATAGATAAAATTAACACCAAAAGCAGGCAAGATTTAGAGACACTAAAGCCCAGTGGCTAACAGCACACAGCTTTTGTAGGGTTGCTGCAAGAATTCAAACAGTTTATGTAAAACATTTAGCATTAGCATGTACTGAATATAGTGGTTGCTGCTATCATCATGTTCATCATTTGAATCACATTATGATGCAAGTTTTACTAGAGAGTCAGACTCTAGAGAGACCAATCACCTAGAATCTATCTTAGGATGCCTAAAATTCTAATTATATAATATTAACAATGGCATTTATTAAAGACTTCCTGTTTATTTTAGTTTTCACAACCTTATGAATAGGCATTATTATTATCCCTAATTTACACTTAAGGAAACTGAGAGACAGTGAGATTGAAGCTGTATCCTGATCACAGAACCAGTAAGTAGCCAAGCTGACTGCAAATCTCTTACCACCTACTTAAAATTGCCTATTTAGACAGTTGGGTAGTTAAAGAAAAAAAAAAAAAAATAGAGGAAGTTCTGGGATACACCTAAGGGGGTCAGGGAGGAAATGGGAGAAACAGAGACCTAGCCCTATGTACACTGTCATGTGCCACTCCAGAAGAGATCTATTTCTGGAAACTTTGTGGTCTAGTTTCAAAAGACCTGGATTCAAATCCCGACAATGACTTTAGCTGGCTATGTCTTTGAACAGACACTTTTTATGAATATCAATTTTGTCTTCTTTAAAGATGACGGTGCTGGGCACAGTGACTCACGTCTGTAATCCTAACACTTTGGGAAGCTGAGCCAGGCTAATTGCTGGAGCCCAGGAGTTCGAGACCAGCCTGGGCAACATGGCAAAACTCATCTCTACAAAAAATACACAAATTAGCCCAGCGGGACATGCCTGTAGTCCCGGCTACTTGGAAGGCTGAGGTGGGAGGATCACCTGAGCTTGGGGAAGTCAAGATTGCAGTGAGCCATGATTGCACCACTGTGCTCCAACCTGGGCAACAGAGTGAGACCCTGTCTCAAACAAAAACAAAAACAAAAACAAAAACAAAAAAAGAAAAAAAGAAAAAAATAATAAGGATAATGGTGCTTACCTTTATTGTAAGGTTACTGTGAAAATTAAAAGATATAATGCCAGTGAGCGCACTTCACAAATGGAAAACAATTATATGGTTATTGACATAGTGACTGATAAAAGAAACTATAACTTTTGACTTAACATCAAGAAATGATGTGAGAAATAGAAAATGATTCAGTTCAATGCAAATGTGTGTTTATGAATAAGAAATAGGCAGGAGGTGGTAGGGGTGGGGGGCATGGTGGCAATGGAGGACCTGCACAGCAGGAAAGAAAGAAATGAGATGTTTCATTCTTGCTTAATTTGGGTGGACTTCTAATTCTCAGGCAAAAAGAAATAGTATTAACCCCAGTGATTTGATAATGAGTTAACAATATTCCCCAACATTTATAACACACTTACCCTAATATTTTGAGGGAGTTCCAGTATTTTTTTTTTTTGAGACGGAGTCTCGCTCTGTCACCTAGGCTGGAGTGCAGTGGCGCAATCTCAGCTCACTGCAAGCTCTGCCTCCTGGGTTCACGCCATTCTCCTGCCTCAGCCTCCCGAGTAGCTGGGACTACAGGCGCCTGCCACCACGTCTGGCGAATTTTTTGTATTTTTAGTAGAGACGGCGTTTCACCGTGTTAGCCAGGATGGTCTCGATCTCCTGACCTCATGATCTGCCCACCTTGGCCTCCCAAAGTGCTGGGAGTATTTTTTGCATATAATAAATCTAATGCAATATGGCTTATTTCATAATTTTGAAAATTATTTCAAAATTATATCCACCTTGCCCTCCCACTAATCGCTCAAACACTTTTCAGAATAACATATAAATGCTCTACATTTAACACATTACATTCCTGGTTATAATCCAGTTACAACCTCTGTATTCTGATAACAGAAATGACTTTCTAAACTGTTTAAAAAGTTATTTTTTATATTAGTTCATTTTCATGCTGCTGATAAAGACATATCTGAAACTGGAAACAAAAAGAGGTTTAATTGAACTTACAGTTCCACATGGCTGGGGAGGCCTCAGAATCATGGCGGGAAGTGGAAGACACTTCTTACATGGCAACAGCAAGAGAAAAATGAGGGAGAAGCAAAAAAAGAAACCCCTGATAAACCCATCAGATCTCGTGAGACTTATTCATTATCACGAGAATACTATGGGAAAGACTGGCCCCATGATTCAGTTATCTCCCACTGGGTCCCTGCCACAGCATGTGAGAATTCTGGGAGATATAATTCAAGTTGGGATTTGGGTGTGGACACACCCAAACCATATCATTCTGCCCCTGGACCTCCAAATCTCATGTCCTCACATTTCAAAACCAATCATGCCTTCCCAACAGTCACCCAAAGTCTTAACTCATTTCAGCATTAACCCAAAAGTCCATAGTCCAAAGTCTCATCTGAGACAAAGCAAGTCCCTTCCGCCTATAAGCCTGTAAAGTCAACATCAAGCTAGTTAATTCTTAGACACAATGTGGGTACAGGTATTGGATAAATACAGCTGTTCCAAATGGGAGAAATTGGCCAAAACAAAGGGGTTACAGGGCCCATGCAAGTCCGAAATCCAGCGGGGTAGTCAAATTTTTTTTAATTTTATTTTTATTTTTTGAGACGGAGTCTCGCTCTGTCACCCAGGCTGGAGTGCAGTGGCACGATCTCGGCTCACTGCAACCTTTGCCTCCTGGGTTGAAGCCATTCTCCTGACTCAGCCTCCCGAGTAGCTGGGACTACAGGTGCCTGCCACCATGCCTGGCTAATTTTTTTTTGTATTTTTAGTAGAAACAGGGTTTCACCATGGTAGTCAGGATGGACTCGATCTCCTGACCTCGTGATCTGCCCGCCTCGGCCTCCCAAAGTGCTGGAGGGCAGTCAAATTTTAAAGCTCCAAAATGACCTCCTTTGACTCCAGGTCTGACATCCAGGTCACGCTGATGCAAGAGGTGGGTTCCCATTATCTTGGGCAGCTCCACCCCTGTAGCTTTGCAGGGTACAGCCTCCCTCCTGGCTACTTTCACGGGCTAGCATTGAGTGTCTGTGGCTTTTCCAGGCGCATAGTGCAAGCTGTCAGTGGATCTACCATTCTGAATCTGGAAGATGATGGCCCTCTTCTCACAGCTCCACTAGGCAGTGCCCCAGCAGGGAGTCTGTGTGGGGGCTCCAACCCCACATTTCCCTTCTGCATTGCCCAAGCAGAGGTTTTCCATGAGGGCCCTACCCCTGCAGCAAACTTTTGCCTGAGTATCCAGGCATTTCCACACATCTTCTGAAATCTAGGAGGAGGTTTCCAAACCTCAATTCTTGACTTCTGTGCACCCACAGGTTCAACACCACGTGGAAACTGCCAAGGCCTGGGGCTTCCACCTTCTGAAGCCACAGCCTGAGCTCTACCTTGGCCCTTTCAGCCACAGCTGGAATGGCTGGGACATAGGGCACCAAGATCCTAGGCTGCATACAGCACGGGGATCCTGGGACTGGCGCACAAAACCACTTTTTCCTGCTGGGCCTCTGGGCCTGTGATGGGATGGGCTACCATGAAGGTCTCTGACATGGCCTGGAGACATTTTCCCTATCATTCTAGACTTCATTGCATCCCTAGTACCTAACACAGGACCCAGTAGAAACAGGAACTCAGTAACTTTTTGTGGTTAAACTGTGTATCTAATGGTCTTGGGGATTAACATTAGGCTCCTTGCTCCTTATGCAGCTGGCTTGAATTCCTCCTTAAAAAATGGGTTTTTCCTTTCTACTGCATCGTAAGGCTGCAAATTTTCTGAACTTTTATGCTCTATTTCCCTTTTAAAACAGAATGCTTTTAACAGCACCCAAGTCACCTTTTGAAAACTTTGCTGCTTAGACATTTCTTCTGCCAGGTACCCTAAATCATCTCTCTCAAGTTCAAAGTTCCACAAATCTCCAGGGCCACCAGTCTCTTTGATAAAATATAACAAGAGTCACCTTTGCTCCAGTTCCCAACAAGTTCCTCATTCCATCTGAGACCACCTCAGCCTGGACCTTATTGTTCATATCACTATCAGCATTTTTGTCAAAGCCATTCAACAAGTCTTTAGGAGGTTCCAAACTTTCCCACATTTTCCTGTCTTCTGAACCCTCCAAACTGTTCCAATCTCTGCCTGTTATCCAGTTCCAAAGTCACTTCCACATTTTCGGGTATCTTTTCAGCAATGCCCCCCACTCTACTGGTACCAATTTATTATATTTGTCCATTTTCATGCTGCTGATAAAAACATACCCGAAACTGGGAAGAAAAAGGAGTTTAATTGGACTTACAGTTCCACGTGGCTGGGGAGGCCTCAGAATCATAGTGGGAGGCAGAAGGCGCTTCTTACATGGCGGCAGTAAGAGAAAATGAGGAGGAAGCAAAAGCAGAAACCCCTGATAAATCCATCAGATCTCATGAGACTTATTCACTATCACAAGAATAGCACGGGAAAGACCAGCCGCCATGATTCAATTATCTCCCCCTGGGTCCCTCCCATAACACGTGGGAATCTGGGGAGATAAAATTCAAGTTGAGATTTGGGTGGGGACATAGCCAAACCATATCATTCCTGTTAACAGAATCCAGAGATCTTGCTGGAAGGATTAAGGCTGCATTTCTAGAAACTCTCAAGAGAGAACAGACAACCATCTATCTGGGTGGTTTTTCATTTTTCTAAATGAAAAAAAGGTACACAAAGCAGGTAACCCTGAGATAAAGTTGAGACAAATAATTAATGATTCTATCCACTCTTTTCTCTCAAACATGCCAATAACAAGTTAAAAAAAAAGTTGGAAATGAAATTGAGTCAGACATGTAATTGCAAACCATGTGTCCTCCTCAAAGACTGAAAAGAGATCTATCTTTAGAGCCAGAAAGATGCAGATTTGAGTCCAGGCTCTGCTCCTTGACCAGTTACCCTTGTGGGCTAAATGCTTTCTCTTTGTGCTTTAATTTCTTTCTTTGTTGTTAGGGTGCTAATACTAATATCACAGTGTGTTCTGGGGATAATTGAGATAATATAAGTAAAGATAGGTCAACGTCAAGTGTTAAATTTATTAATCTGGATTTCTCCTATGATCAGGTTTCAGGTGGTATCATGATCAACAGGGGTCCCAACCATAATGTGGTCTTTCTTTGACTTCTTCCCCACAAGACCTAAGCACCTGACCCTCAAAAAGTGTAAAATCTTGAGGCACCTCAGGGAAGCACCATTTCCCCACTCGTGGTTTGAATGAGGAAGAATTTTCCCTACGCATCCTACTATCCTCTCTCTGTCCCTTTACTAACATCGCCCCAGGGCAAGTGGAGGGATGGATTCACTTAATTGGCAAACTGCACATGCTCAGCTGGCTCAGCCTGACCTTGTTTTCCTCCTGTGAAGTGCCTGCTCTCAAGGAATGTGCTACCTGCTGCTTCCCCAACTTTCTGCCCTTATGAATGGAGTTGGCCTGCTCTCGCCAGTGCTACATGGGAAAGGGTGGGTAAATCCAGAATTTAGAGTTAGCAGACCCATAGGTTAACAGTCTGGTTTCCATAAGAAACAAAGTTGATTTTTGTTTTTGTTGTTGTATTGTTATTACCAACTTCTTTGAAGCCACAGAGGGAAGAGTGGTGTGACTTGTTTATTAGGACTCTATTGGAGAACTAACACTGTTAAGTTGTGCAGAGTGGCTTGGCTATGCAAAGTTAGCTGTTTTTGTTAGCAGAAATGCTTTGTGACATTAGTTCAACAAGAACTCTGTTTAAGACATAACTTACTCATCTGCAGAAAGTCTATATCTACACACCAGAAATGCATAGCCTTCTCAAGAGATTTCTCAGCTAAGAAAGAAAACCTAGTCATTGCGCGCATTTGTTCAGTTACTGTTCAGCGGCAGTCACAGAGAGAGAGAATGCTCCGAACAGAGTCCCCCGTCATCTGTGAAGTGCTTCTGAATCCCCCACAGTTGACAGTGAGCTTTAGGCCTGACAATCCCATGCCCCTGTATGTGGCTACTGTCTGAGAACATGATTATCAGGAGCTTTCTCCAGGGAACTGAAAAACTTTCTATCTACTCAGATAAGGGAGAGAAGGTTACTCTCCCTCAGATAAGGCCCAACCTCGATGTCTTCAAACTTCTCTCTGGTTTAACCTCAACTCCTGGTAAAGCAGAGGGAACAAGTTACCAAAAGAAGGAGCAAGAAGGACAGGATGGCTGGTCATCATGTACACCTTGCATGCACATCTCTGATGCAAATGCCCCAGGACCACATACTGTGCTGTATTTCTTTGCTCACATGTCTGGCCCCTCCATCAGTTTATGAGGGCTGGGGGCACACTCTAGACTTCATTGCATCCCTAGTACCTAACACAGGACCCAGTAGAAACAGGAACTCAGTAACTTTTTGTGGTTAAACTGTGTATCTAAATAATTGTTAATCAAATACCACACAGATAAACAGTTCTTTCTCCGGTTGAGAGGACTAGGCTCTTATAATCATAATGAGACAATGGACAAAAGGAATCTTTTCAGAAAACAGAACTGCTTCACGCAAAGATCAACAGTGGCTACTGGACATGATGTTTCCCAGGCCAATCTAAACAGCTCCCGTGTTTTCATTTTCTAGCATTCAGTGAAAAGTCAGCTCCTTTGGAAGCATGCCCACTCACTTAAAACAATGTTTAAAAAGTCATGGTAGACCTTTGTAAAGATCTTTGCAATACCACCCAAAGACCTCTACCTTTGTGCTTTGCTTAAAAAATAAGTTTTAAAAATATACTTCGGAGGAAAAAATAATGGGGAAGAGAGCAAGCTAATCAACTTGGGAATTTTTCTTTTTTTGTAGAGATGGGGTTCTTGCCATGTTGCCCAGGCTGGTCTTGAACTCCTGGGCTCAAGCAATGCTCCTGCCTCAGCCTCCCTAGATGCTGGGATTACAGGGATGAGTCACGGTGCCTGGCTGGGAATTTTTTTTCTAATACGAGACAAAAATGTATCATCTCACCTCCTTTAGTGCAAACTCAACTTCTGTGACTTTGTTGTCTTTGCCCAAGCTTCTGTCATGTTGCATCTACTCTCGTTGCCTTTGTCCCCTTCAATGACAGCATCCTGGCCCCAACCTGTCTCCCTCAATCATCCCACACAACACCACGACATTAATTTTCCTCGAACTTTGATCCTGCTACCCATTCCGTGTGCATCTGCTAAGGAGGCCTGATAGCAAGGTCATGGTTGACAGGACTGTAGAGCAGGAAGAACTTTTGAAAATCACTTAATTCAATAGAGCCTCTTAATTTATTAAAAACAAAAAACAAACACCTAGTGCCCAGAAAACCGAAGTAAATATGTAAAGGTTCACAGTTAGGACAGACCTGGGGCTGAAAACAAAGCCTCAACCTCCGTGCCAGTGTTCTTTCCACGAGGCAATGGATCTCTCAAATACTTCAGCAAGTCCGACACTTAATAGCCCTTCAAAACTGCCCCCCTCCCTTTTCGTGCCAGGCGTGGTAGCTGACACCTAGAATTTCAGCACTTTGGGAAGCCAAGGCAGGAGTATCACTTGAAGCCAGGAATTAGAGACCAGCCTGGGCAACAAAGCAACACCTGCCCCCTCCCCCAGCCATCTCTACAAAATAAAACACAACAAAACAAAACAAAATTAGCCTGGCACGGTGGCACACACCTATGGTCCCAGCTATCTGGGAGGCTGAGGCAGGAGGAGGATCACATGAGCCTAGGAGTTCGAGGCCGCAATGAACTATAATCATGTCACTGCATTACAGCCAGGGCACAGAGTGAGACCCTGTCTCTTAAAAGAAAAAAAGAAAACTACCCCAACTTAACTGTCTTTTTAGATACATAGAGAGATGTAGATATAGATATTATTCATACTCCTGGTGGTTTTTTAAGCCTTTTAAAGTCATATAGCTCCTTTGTTGCTCCAAATGAAATGCTATGCAGGACCTCAATTTTATAAAAATAAATAAAAATTATTTATCTCTTCTGCAGCTGAGGCAGGGTGTCTGCTCCTCTCAAAAGCCACTGAAACACCTCTGAGAACTTTCAGGTTTCACTCGATCAGTCGGACAACTCATCAGACCCCTAATGCTGACTGCACTTGTCAGTGGCTAAATCCCTGCCCCTGCCCTTTCTTTTGCCTTCCGCCTGCCATAATCTTCCAGCCTCCAGGCGACTCCTCCCTACCATGCTGTTAGGAAGTGACTCTTGTCTCTCCTTTGCTCCAAAGCTCTGAATCTGTAGCCCTTCCTTTGTACCTAAACAGTCTGATTTGTTGGTTATTCCCACAGTTCACCCCCAACTTCTGGCCCATCTACAATCAGGGCCCACACACCCATCTGTTAGCCCTGTGGGCCCATCAAAGCAGGCTTCAAACACAAGCTGCCACCTCTGGTGGAGGTTCAGCCCACCCCTTCCCCTTCTCTTCTCTCCTGACCCTTCCCTAATTTGGCTTTGTTTCTGCCATCCCTACTGCACTCATTTAGAACCCTTGCTTCTCAGCAAATATTTATGGGTTTGACTTGCTATTCTTGAGTTCTATACTCTTCCCCCAGCACCACCTCCCCCTGGCCTTTTATTTTTTGTTTGTTTTTTTCTCTTTCACTTTTCCCCTCTTGAGCTCTGGGGCCTCTGGTAGAAGGTGGTGGCTGCTGAAGGAAAAAATACAACCCCCTCTCACCCTGAACCATCTGTCCACTGACCAACTAGTAAGTTCCCCTGGGTTTCCTGCGGACACTCGGAAATGGCAGAAAGACCAAGATCACTTGCACTTAGGGTGCAAGTTTAAAATGCAGACTCTAGCTTCCCACCCCTCACCAGTGGATGTGTGGACTCTGCTGCTCCCCAGGGTTTAAGAACTCCCTGAGCTAGGGAGTCTGACACGCCCGGCCTGGCATATCCAGTGGTCTGTGGGCCAAGAGTCATTTCCTGAGGCGAATAGGCAGGATAGAAAAGTGGTCATCTGAAGAGCTGCATTTCCAGCAGTAAGAATGGCAGAAAAAGTCCTTGGGGGAAAGGAGAATTAACCTGAATCATTATTGGGAATATACAATGTGGCCCTTCTCCTACTGGTCTACACCACCTGTGGAGAGGCTGGTTCAATGAACTACCCCTGTGTTTTGTGGTTCTTGGTCACTGTGTTGTATAGACTGGTGGCTAAGTAAATAGATCTGAGATCAGACTGCCTGAGTTTGACTCCCAAATCTGCCATTTCTAGAGTGTGGGCTCTGGAGTTTACTATATCACATTGCTCAACATTAGCTTCCTCTTCTTCCATTTCTGTAAAATGGAGATAAAATAGCCATCTCATAGGGCTGCCATGAGAGTTAAGTGACATTATCCAAATAAAGCATCCGATATAGCAGCAAGCACAAGGTAAGTTTGTAATATGCATTAGCTTTCATTCTTATCACTAACATCATGCTTTCTTGAACTTACTTATATACATATGTCTCCCTCCTTCTGGATAGGGAACTCCTGAAAAGCAGATCCCACAGGCTTCTACGTTCCCTCTCTCCTGAAACACTCTTAGTGGGTTATACCTCGCAGAATTGTGGTGATCAACTAAGACAGTAGGTGAAGAGAGGTTAGCAGCGGGTCTGGCACACTGTAGGCACACAGTAATTGGCAATGACTCTTGAAAAGAGTGACCAACCTTGACCACATCCTGGGTGTGAGGGACAGCAGGAGCCATCCCTCCTGAGGAGGGGCACCTGAGGCAGGGCACCTCCCTCCAGCCACCAAGCAGACAGATGGGCCTTTCACGAGGGCAGGAACATGTTTAGGAGGCTTCTTGAGGGACACTGGGAGAAGCTGGCCAAAAAGCTTATGTTGATTGGACATTAACACCTATTATTTTATGAAAGGAATTCAAGCACTCTCACAGCTGTGCCAGAAAGACTCATCCCCAGTCCAAGGGTGCTTTTTAAATACCAAATATCTTAATCCTGATGTTTTTATGTAACCACAATGTGTAGACTTGCCAAAAATGTTAAAAATAGAAGAAACCAAAAATCAAAGAGAAAAATCTTCTCATAGTTTCTAATCCAACTTGCATGGAAATAGTTATCTTGCAAAAGAGTGAAGGGTATACATTTTTTCATTCATTTAGGGGAGTTGTTTTGGTTTTTCTTGTTTTATTCTTTGGGTAGTTTATTTGTTTTTCCCACAGTACTTTTTTTTAATGACAAGTAAGGGTGACACCACTTTTCTTAAAAACAATAAAAGCTACAGGGAAAAAAATAAAAAGCCTTTAAAAGTCTCCAAAGGCCTCAGGAACTTTTGCCCAGAGAAGTGAACTTCTCAAGCAAAGCCATGGAAAACAACGTCTGCCGCAGGCGCGGGGCTGAGCCAAACCCCTGCGGCGAGGGCTTGCTTTATTTTTGGTCCAAGCTCACAGTCCAGGAAGCCACATCCACTGACTTATTTTTCATTTAAGATTCTACATTCATCAATACGTCTTGTTAGGTAAGCCTCCAGTGGATTTCCTCTCTTTGGTCTAAGAAATCTGAAGAGGAAAAACAGAAACACACAGTCACCATTCCTTGGAAAATAGTATCAGCCCAGCAAGAGACCAAAACAGGTGTCTGGTAAAAGCTCCCACTCTATTCTCTTTAAACTGCACTTTATTCTAAGAAAGAAAAAGAAAAAAAAAAAAAAAAAAAAAAAAAACACCCAGCTCCCTGAGTTTAAACGGTGCTTGATTTTATATAAGCACCAGATGATTCAAATTCCATTTGGAAAAAGGTGGTGGAGGAGTCTATAAAAACTCTGATAACCATTTCTTCTACCAACTTTAGTCAACAAAAAAATTGAAAGGCTTAACATAGGTGAAAACTGAAAAATACAGAGTTCCACAAAGACAAGTTAAGACTGTCATTTTAAAAAAGAACCATCTAAAGATCACTTTGGTACATCTCAAATGCACATCTTTACATTACATAACATAAATGATCAAGATACAAACCACTTGCAAACATTTATATTTTAAATCACACATAGCTATTCCGACTCAGAGATTTTAAGTGATTACACAATGAACTGGTCCTCATATGCTTTCCCTTAATCTTCCCTAACCTCGCGTGGCTTCTAGAAAAAGGCAAAAACTGACAGACAAGGGTAGTATGGCCAAGGAGCCCTGATTTATTTCAGCTTTGAAAGGCCACTACACTTGGATTCTCATTTCTGCAGGGAATGCAATCCAGAGAGCTGAGCTCGCTGTCCTGAATAAAGTACACGTTTTTCTCATCTAGCGGAGTTATCTTGTGAAATGTGAGTACAACCTGCCCAGTGTTTGAGGCAGGCAAAGCGGGAGGGTGGGGTCGTGCTGGGACACAGAGGAGTCACTCCCTGTTTGGAGAGCCACGCTCCTGGAGCACCAGGCTCACAGGAGGGCAGAGGCAGGAGGCAGGATCCTGGCCTTCAAAGTGCCCAGGAAAGAGAGGCTATCCAAGCTGGACAAGCAGAGATGGACCTGCTGCCCTGAGAGCTAGTCCCTAAACTAATCCACATCAAGGAGGGCCATGGGCCTCTGGGGCAACACAGGGACCTGCAAGGGGCAGTGTGGAAAAGAATCTAGTACCTTCTCCAACCAAGGGGTTAGCCCCTAACAGGGGATGTTGGTGATGGACCCCATCAAGACATTCCCTCAGCTTCATCAGAGGTCATGCACTCTCCCCAGTTCCATATCCACCCCACCTTGCTCACAAGCAGAAGGGGAAAGGCATCTTGGCATGCATTTGGGAAGCTGCCAAGATAGTCTAATCTTTCAACTGGGGCATCTAATCTGATAGCAGCCACACAGCAATAGACTGCATGTGTTCAAATTCTAACCTCCAATGTGATGGCATTAAAAGGTGGGAGCTTTGGAAGATAATTTGGTTATGAGGGTTCTACCCTAATGAGTGAGATTAGCCATTATAAAAGGGATCCCAGAAAGCTCTCTACCCTCAAGAGGGCCCACACCAGAACCCAATCATGCTGGTACCCTGATCTTGGATTTCCAGCTTCCAGAATTATGAGAAATAGATTTTCTGTTGTTTATAAGCTACCCAGACTAAGGTATTTTGTTATAGCAGCCTGAACTAAGACACACAGATATTTACACCATCTCATTTTTATCATAGTCTAGGTTTATGATGTATTTAATTTTATAAAGCCTTCTATGGGAAGGAGAAAAAGTAATAGTGATAATAATTTATATTTCCTCCAACCATATCTAGTAAACACAAAAGGGTCCTTTTAGGTAAAGTTTCTTTCTGACTAATAAGGAAATACATGTACACCTCATTACTGTGTGGCCTCCCAGAAGCCAGAGTTCTGAGGATTTAGAAGAAATGATTCAAATGGAGTTTCCCTAGACATCATGGGCCCAAACTGACGCCTTACACCAGAGATTACTTTTTAATTACTCTCATCAAGGCTGGCTGAATAAACCTTACCCACGTCATCACACAAGTCATTGAAGGCAATGACATTTTGTAATGGCAGAATCCAGGTCATCATACCCTAGAATAGTCGCCACGATGCAAGTGCCTGCTGGTTAGAACCTTCGTATCATTCCTGTTGCAAGACACATAGCTATTTCCTGTTCTGGGAAGTTTTGGAGGGGTGAGAGAAAGAAACTCAAGAAGGGAAGAGACATTCATGACAAAATCTGGCAAAGGCTTTTTGAGGAGCTACAGCCTCTCCCTCTCAGGCAGTAGCAAATAGTCTCATCAAAATAACTCTGAAATCTAGAATGAAGATTTTGAAAAGAAATCCAGTGTTATACATGAAATTTTAAAACATGTGTACTTTTTCCCTCAGCAAACCCACCTTTAACAATCTATCAAAACACAAATGTACTGGGCTATGGTGCTAGGCAGATTTCCAAGGTGGCTCCTAGTGATCTCTGTCTCCTGGCATCCATGCTCTTATATAATCCTCTGATTGAGTGAAGGCTGGACCCAGAGACTGACTTCTAGTGAACAGAATACAGCAAAAGGGACGGGGCACTCTTCTGAGATTAGGTTATAAAAGACTGTGACCTCTCTTGCTCACACACTCTTGCTCTCGCTTTGATGATGCCGGCTGCCATGTTGTGAGCTCTCCTCCTGAGATGCCCACAGAGCAAGGAACTGAAGGTGCCTTCCAGCTAAAAATCCAGCCAGTGAGGAGCAAAGGCCCTCAGGCCAACAGTCCACCAGGATCTGAATTCTGCCAATAACCACTGAGTAAGCTCAGAGGCAGCTCCTTCCCAGTCAAACCTTGACACAACCGCAGCCTCAGCCTTGGGAGAGATCCTGAACCGGAGAACCCAGTTACGCTGTACTCTGCCTGCTGACCCACAAAAACTGTGAGATAATAAACGTTGTTGTTTTTAAACCACTGTGTTGGAGGGGATTCTGTTATGAAGCAATAGATAAATCATACGGCTATTTAAGCCTCATTGTTTATAATCACATACAAAAGGAAACAACCAAAAGTCCATTCAGAGATAACTAGCATAATCAAGAATGGCATATCCATATAAGAAATATTGGGCAGTCCTCAAAACACAGTGAGGTCAATATATCTGTACTGATATGAAAAGAAGCTCATGAAAATGAAAAAGCAAATTGCAAAACAACATGTGACTTTTTAAACATGGCAGATATCGACATCCATTCCTGTAAACTCCAGGTAAGTTCCTCACCCACTGTTCTCATTTCAGAAAACAATTCTAGTTGTCTAGTTGCTCTGTCTAATCCATTTGAAAGTATATCATTTACTTCAAATTGCCAACACATCCCACACTCCTCACACCCTCCACCGCAACTACTCTCATCCACACCACCAGATTCTCTCTCTTTACAGCTGCCATGGACTGGGCGGGTTGCACTGCCTCCACTTCTGTTCCTCTGCAATCTATTAATATTTCCAGACAGGAGCCAGAGTGGTACTTTAAAGATATAAGTGAAATCAGGCCACTGCCCTCTTCAAGCCCTACAAAGGCTTCCCATCATGCTCAGAATAAAAACCAATGTTGCTATATTGGTTTACAAAGTCATGATCTACAGATCTGGCCCCTGGATACCTCTCCCTCCCCTACGATTTTCTCCCTCACTTATCTGCTTTATCCACAGTGGCCTCCCTGATGTTTCTATAACGTGCCAAGTCTCCTATCACTTCAAGGCTGTATTAGTTTGCTAGGCCTGCCATAACCAAGCACCCGAAACTAGGTGGCTTAAATAATAGAAATGTATTGTCTCAGTTTTGGAGACAAGAAATCTGAAATCAAGGTGTTGACAGGGCCATGCTTTCTCTGAAGGCACTAGGGAGAAATCTGTTCCATGTTTCTCTCTTTGTTTCTGATGGGTTTTTTTGGTATCTTCGGTGTTCCTTGGCTTGTAGACTCAGCACCTCAATCTCTACCTTCATCTTCGCAAGTTATCCTTCCTGTGTATAGGTCTATCTCCAAATTTTCCCTTTTTATGAGGATAGCAGCCACTCTAGATGAGAGGCTCACCCAACTCCAGTATGACCTCTTGTTAACTGATTATTTTCTGCAATAACCCTATTTCCAAATAAGGTCACACTCAAAGGTATTGCAGGTTAGGACTTCTACATATGAATTTGGGATGGAGAACATAATTCAACCCCAAAACAACTGCCTTTGCAATCACTGTCCCCTCTTCCTGAAACGCTCTTTACCCAGTGTGGCTGCCATGAGACTGTACCTCGTAGACATCCAACTTACAAGGAGTATTACTGGCTAGGAGTTACAGCTGCTGTGCTCTGAAATCCATCTCTGCATTTGTGCTAAAGCCACATTTCTCACAGGCTACTCCTAGACAGTGACTGAGCATGGCAGGCATAGTGACGCAAACCTATTCCTGTGAGATGAAAACTCACCTGAGAGGTGGCCTGGGCTCAAAGACTCCCGAACGGCCTTGCCAGGCTCTCCTGGAACAGCACAGCCCTGTAGGATGCTTCCACTCACCCTCCTCCCTCCCCTCTTCTTCACCTGGGGTCAGACCTGCATCACAATCAGAGGCATCTCCCAAGCTCCCAGCAGCTCACTCCTATTTTACCTCACAGTCAGGGCATTCAAAAGGGCTTTGTGCTTGGTTGAATACTCCTCTGTAGCCATCTTGAAATTCTTAATGTTATTTTTGAACAAGGAGCCCCACATTATCATTTTTCCCTTGACCTCACTCTTGCTCACAGGAGTTGCCTTAATAAATCTCTTGCATAGCTAATCCTGCCTTGGTGTAATGCTTCTCGGAGAACACGGACTCACACCCCAGATACTAGCATGATTCTTCCATTCTTCATGTAAGCCTGTGCTTAAAGGTCGCTCCTCAGAGAGGTTTCCTTTGCCACCCTAATAAAGCACATGACCCAAACCAGTCCCTCTCTCTCCCATTCTCCTCCTTTAATTTTCTTCATCGCTCCAACTGATTTTACTATATGTTTTACTTATTGTTTCTTTTGTCTTTCCCATGAGAATGTAAACTATACAGGGGCAAAGACATAATGTTATTTATTGTTGTGCCCCAGCACCTATAACAAAGCCAGGAACATGATAGATGGCCAATAAATGGTTTGTGAGTAAATTAATTTACATTAAAAATGTCAGTCTGAATTTACCCAGATCCTCTTTCAGTTCCAAAATACAAGCCATTGCAGCCATCACAAGAATGTACCTCATATACCTGTAAAACATAACTATTCTTCTTAATGCAGGCCAGAAATGAAGCCAGAATTCAAAGCTGAAGCAATAAGCATAACAGTAAATACCACTATCACCCAGAGAGGGGTTGAATCTGGATACAGCTGTTTAGGGGTTTAGGGTTGGGATGCCCAGTTGAGGACAGGTGACACGGCCCAAGGCTCATGAAAGGTAAGACACTGGAACTGACATAACTGCATCAAGTCAGAATTCTTGAAAATATCCATCTACATAAGAATAGGACTAGAACTACCACTGCTCCCAGTAGCTCAGGGAAGGGGGAAGTAAGTCTGAATTATGCTCCAGTATCAAGGTGAAAAAAAATTGCATCTGATTAAAAAAACTAAATAAAATACCAAACCTGTATCATGCACAAGTGTGTTGCACAAATTTACATTGTTTAGACTGTGTATGTATCTTGAGCTAATAGATCACTATAAAAATGTTCCCAGAACCAGGGAAGAAGCAGGCTCAAATTGTTCTGTAGAAATATTTTCATAACTCAGGACCTACAAGAGTCCCTCAGAATAAGCAATTCCTGCTGAACAAACCCAAAAAGAATGAAGCCAGTCAGATGGAGAAGCTACGTACACAACGTACACAACAAGCGGAAGAATTGGCACTCTAAGAACTTACAGTAAGAGAATAATCTGACAGGATCTATAAACTAATTATGCTTAAATGTATTTTTTAACATAAAAGAAGGAATAAAAACCATAAGAACCATCCTTTATGAACAAAGAAAGGGCAGTTTTGAAAAAAAGAACTAATTTGAATTCTTAAAGATGAGACAAACATGTTAAATTGCATATTAGATACAGCTGAAAAGAGAATGAGCATCATGAAAGAGGGGTCTAAAGAAGTGTTCTGAATGGAGCAGAGAAAGAAAAAAGGGGATCAAAAAATGTGAAAGAGAGGTTATAAACACAGAGAGTAAATTGGGGCAATAAAACACGTTTAATTGAAGTTCTGGAAAAGGAATAGTTTATGTGAGAGGGGCAATATTGAAATGATAAAGGCTGAGAATTTAATAGAATTAAAGCAATACATATGTTCTTGATTTGGAAAATTACAAGTCCCAAGCAGGATTAAAAAGAAATACACACACACACACACACACACACACACACACACACACACACACACACAGAGTGGTAAACGGCAGAACACCAGCGCCAAAGAAAAAGTCATACAAGCAACCAGAGAGAAAAAGATAAATTACAAACTTAATAATGGCAATTAGATTGTTGGTGGACTTTTCATCAATAATACAGAGGCATATTTGAAGTGGTAATAAAAAAACCTGTCAAACTAATATTCTATACCTAATTAAGTTACTGCTCAAAAATGGGGGTATTTGAACCTGTTTTATGCTGCTATAACTGAATAAAACAGACTAATTCACACAGAACAGAAAGTTATTTCCTCACAGGTCTGGAGGCTGGGAAGTCCAAGAGCAAGGCACCAGCAACTAGTGAGGGCTTTCTAACTGTGTTACATTGTGGCAGAAGGCATCACATGGGCAAGAGAGAGAGGAAAGGAGGCTAAACTCACCCTTTATAAGAAACCCCTTCCTTGAATAACAAACCCACTCCTACTACAATGAACCCACTCCCATGATAATGGCATTAATCCATTCGTGAGGGCAGAACCTTCAGGACCTAATCACCTCTTAAAGTTCCCACCTCTCAACACTGATGCATTGAGGATGAAGTTTCCAGCACATGAATTTTAGGAGACATATTCAAACAGAGGGTGAAATAAAAACATATTCACACCAAAAAAGAGAGACTATCCAATTCACAGACCCTCGCTGAAAGAAATATTAAAGAATAATAACTTCATTATGAAGGAAACTAAGAAAAAGATAAATAAGCAATGATGAGCAAAGAAGATAAACATGTTAGTATATTTATGAACACCACTACTCAAAAAAATTTTTTAAGATTAATAGGGAAAGGCATTATAAACAACTTGAAACTAAAACATCAGATAGCAATAATATGAAAGAGTGATTCACTTAAAGCACTCTATGGCCCTTGCATTATGTGATAGGGGAATAGCAATTTTGAATAACTTAAAACTTTTTAAAAGCTAAGCTCGTGCTTTGGGAGGCCAAGGCAGGACGTTTGCTTCAGGCCAGAAGTTTAAGGCCAGCCTGGGCAACATAGTGAGACCCAGTCTCTACAAAAAGTTTTAAAAATTAGCTGGATGTGGTGGTACGTATCTATAGTCCTAGCTACTTGAGAAGCTGAGGCAGGAGAATTGCTTGAGGCAGGAATTCAAGGTAACAGTGAGCTATGATTGCACTACTGCACTTCAGCCTGGGCAACAGAGCAAGACACTGTCTCTTTAAAAAAAAAAAGGCTAAGCATTCATATTATTCATATAATACTTTCAGGGGAAACGAGGAAGGAAATGGGAGAGAAGAAATAGAATGCATACCTTTTTTTTTCGCTTTGAGACAGAGTCTCGCTCTCTTCCCCAGGCTGGAAAATGGCGCAATCTCGGCTCGCTGCAACTGCAACCCCTGCCTCCTGCCTCAGCCTCTCAAGTAACTGGGACTACAGGCACATGCCACCATGCCCAGCTTATTCTTTCCTTCCTTCCTCCCTTCCTCCTTTTCTCTCTCTCTCTCTCTCTCTCTCTCTCTCTTTCTTTCTTTCTTTTGAGACGGAGTCTTTCTCTGTCTCCCAGGCTGGAGTGCAGTGGCGCGATCTCGGCTCTCTGCAACCTCCGCCTCCCAGGTTCACGCCATTCTCCTGCCTCAGCCTCCCGAGTAGCTGGGACTACAGGCACCCGCCACCACGCCCGGCTGATTTTTTTGCATTTTTTAGCAGAGACGGGGTTTCACAATATTAGCCAGGGTGGTGTCGATCTCCTGACCTTGTGATCCGACCGCCTCGGCCTCCCAAAGTGCTGAGATTACAGGCGTGAGCCACCGCGCCTAGGCAGAATTGTGTAACTTCTAAAGTAATAGAAGAAAGGAAAGGGGGAAAAAGAATACTCAAATGACACATATACAGACAAAATATGAAAAAAAGAAGGACTTGTAAGGATGTAAGAAAATATAAGAAAGAATTAAGAGGACAGAAAATGGGCCGGGCGCGGTGGCTCAAGCCTGTAATCCCAGCACTTTGGGAGGCCGAGACGGGCGGATCACGAGGTCAGGAGATCGAGACCATCCTGGCTAACACAGTGAAACCCCGTCTCTACTTAAAAAAAAAAAAAAAAAAAAATACAAAAAACTAGCCAGGCGAGATGGCGGGCGCCTGTAGTCCCAGCTACTTGGGAGGCTGAGGCAGGAGAATGGCGTAAACCCGGGAGGCGGAGCTTGCAGTGAGCTGAGATCTGGCCACTGCACTCCAGCCTGGGCGACAGAGCGAGACTCCATCTCAACAACAACAAAAAAAGAGGGCAGAAAATGATAAATATATAAGTAAATCAATACAAGCACTGACTCTATAAAAGAATAAAAGAAACGATGCCTCGTGGAGTTTGCAAAATTATATAGACTTAAAATACTCAAAAGACTAGCGTAAGAATTGCGGGGAGGGATAAATCAGAAGGGTGTTATTCAAAGGAAGGTAAAAATATTGATCACTTTAGAATTTAGTAAGTTAACGATGCATGCTATAATTACTAGGCTAACCTCGGAAAGAATAAAACGGACAGTATGCCTTTCAGAGTGGTGCAGAAGAAAAAACAGTGAGACAATGAACCCGATCATCTGTTAAAAGACAAAAAAGGAGAGAAGAAACACAGGAACTGTGCAACAAACAGCACAAAAGACTCCAGCAGATATGGATTAAAATATATTGGTACAGTTAATTATAACAAATGCAAATCAACTAAATGCTCCAGCTAAAAGATGATGACAAACTGAAACGCTTACCGGGGCAGAGCAGGTCACATAACTGAGTAAACAGCCAGGTATAGGAAAGCAACAACCCAAATAACCACAACTGATGTCTCCTCAGGGTCAGCGAGACAATAGAGTGTGGTGGGGCCTGGGGTAAACTGGTAAGAGTGTACCTGTGTAAGGAAGGTAGTTCTTACAGACTGTTGCCATGTGGGAATACAGTCCAATGTCACATATGTTAACTTTCAAAAACCTGGAAACTCGGAGTTTCATGGGAAATCAGAATTTTAAACATCAGCCACAAATTTTTTTTTAAAAAGCAAACACTGAAAAAAAGGAAATAAAATGCTATTAATCCAGTGGAGGGAAGATAAGAGATAAAATAAAACAAATGAACAAAAAGCACGGTAAATAAAATGCAAAATCAAAAACATAAAGGAAAAGGGGGAATAAAAAAACAACTCCTGCAAACCACTGAAACATGAATGGAAGTGAAGGCTTATGCTAAAACACCGCTGTGATCCCCACCCTGTAATTTCCGCCCTGTTCAACCTTATCATTTGGCTGAAGAGACCTAACATTAACGGATGGGAAAAACATTGAATAATCCAAACATAAATCACATGGAGCCCCACTGGCCACTCAAAACTCATAATAATGTCTGGATGTTTGTTCCATCAGTTCTGCTTACACCAAGTCTCCTCTGGGGGCTTATTGGATACCTGGGCTTATCTAGCTATTAAGAAAAACGGCAATGTTAAAAGGAATGCTCTGTGCCTAAAAGAATGAAGGGAGGAAGAAGAGAAAGAAAAAGAAAAATCCACAATATTCACCTTAAGTTACTCTTTGAGCCAGTTCCTGAAATGTCAGTTCTTCCCCATAGCCTATGAGGTAAGGTCTGAAATGTTCAGTGTGGCTTCCAAAGCTTTTCAGACCTGGCTCAGTTGCATCTCAGTCCCTGCCTCCACACATGGCCCATGCTGGTGCCCCTGCCCAGATGTCTTCATCTCCCCATCTGTACTTCCAGCCAAACCCTTTCCAAGTGAAGCATTCTCTAAAAGTTGCTTGAGGTTCCTGACAAAAATCCCTGTATAAGGAATGTATCATATGGCTGTTTTTAAATTTAGTTGTACTCTGAAAACATTTGTGTAATGAGACAAAGAAAATTGTGTTCATCAGAAGGCACATGGGGAAAACGGGTTGGCCTGATAAGGCTGCTTCTGGAGAGAAATGAAGCCAGGATGAGGACTGAACTCTTTTCCCAGAGTGTCTTGCCTGTGAACAGGCCTCCTGCTAACCTGTCTTATCCACTGGAAAACATAGCTACAGCGCTTACAGTTTAATATCTTTAAGAGGTGCACATAAATATTTGAGGGCTTAAAAGAGATTATTGTCTCCAAAATACAAAGAGATAAACATGACAATTACCAAATATTTAAGTAAATATCTACAAATATATGGTACTTCTTTAATTGTTAAATCTAACATATTTCAAAAACATTTTGTTTCAAAATATTTTTAAAATATCTTCTTGTGCATGAAAACAATTGGTAACTTAAGCTGTCTTCCTTTTTAAGAATTCTTGACTGCATAGCTCCCTAGAAAACAGAGCCAATCATAAATTGAATGACATACTTACAGTCAAATGATTTCAAAAGCCCAATTATAAAGGTGCTTTTCATTGCTTGCTGCAAAAACTATATTTAATGTGAGGTGTGGGTGCACATTGATATGTTTGGTATGCTCGTGGGCAGAAGAGGACCTAAGGCCTCAGAAAATCCTAAAAGACCTGGTCCCATGTACAGCAGGAGGGTGCAAAGAGAGCTGGCATTAATAGAATGTGAAGCAACACAGGGGGAAATGGCAGAGGGTGGGTCACAGCTGAGTGGTCCATTTGCTGCTGCTCACCCTTCATGAATGAAATCTTCAAAACAGCTACAGATTCTGGAAAATGCTGCTTTCTACTGGATTTCTTGTAGGAAATAAGGCTTTGAGTCCAGGTGACAGAGCAACTAAGGGGTACCACGGCAGGGTGAGGGCCCATACCGAGCTTATGATGCCAAGCATTGGGGTTCAGGCCAAGTTCTTCCTGCATCTTTGAGGGGCAGGGATGCCCCAAGTGAGAATTGTTACCTGCATTTCATAATGTATGCTCTTCTGAAAATGCAGGTCCTCTCACAGTTGTCTGGAGCTAAGGGTGAGTTGAAAATAGAAGTGATCAGGAGTCTTTCTAAGGGCTCCCATTCAGAGGATCCCATTAATTCAGAGAAATGTGGGAAGAGCTAATAAACAGCCATCACAGAAGGCCCTGATCTAACAAGGTCTCCCAGCATTTCCACAGCAGCCCCCTGTTTGCCAGGGAGGGGTTGAGAAGGTGGACTCTTTGCTTTCAGTTATAATGGACCTATGCTAAAAACAGAACAAAAAACTCAGGCGGGGGCAAGAAGCCATGGCAAGTGAACATTTCTCACTATGCAAAACTGATGAGTGGGAGGCAGTAAGAAGACAGCAAACTGAAGTGCATTATTTTACATTTATTTTTACTTTAAATAAAAAGCATAAAGAATTTGAAAATATTTTGTTAGCCTTCAACCTTGCAGTCACTTTAACCTATCCTCATTAAAGAGCCACCATAAAGCCTTCATGAGTAGCGGTCCCAGGCTAATTCCCTTCTGTTTGCTTGTTCCTGTGCATTTCATGTCTGCCCACCTCCTGAGCCTTGCACCTGCCCTGTGGGTTTGGTGCTTGCACAAATCACCCCCCCTACCCCCGGCCTCCTCTGCCCTGCCCTGAGAACTCAGCATTCCATGCATCCTCAGGCTTTTTCTGCAGGCAATCAAACCCAGGCATGGGCTCACCAGGGTACCAGCTAGTAAACTACATCCACACAGTCAGGTTGAGGTACCCACTTTAGAAGGGGACTCTGGGACATGTAGTACAGTGACCATTGTCTCTCAGTTAATGGAAACTTGACTCCCAGCCTTTAACTCTGACAACACATGAACCACCCTGGAAAATTGGCCTTGCCAGTTTTAAACAGACCATGGATCCAAGTTTGAGACAAGTATTTTCTGTGGGCAGGTGGATAGTTTCAGCTGGATGTCTCAAGGGCATCCAGTCCATATATTGATAATATATCAATAACAACAAGTATCATAGCAAATACTTCTATACATCACTTATTCTACAATATTAACTCATTTAATCCTCGAAACAACCCATGAGGTAAGTACTGTTATTATTCCTATCTTAACAGATAAAGAAGCTGAGAAAGGTTAAGTAACTTACCCAACAACAACCTGGCAAGGTAGGGACTGTGGAGCTCATTTCACAGAGGAAGGAAATGGGTTCACTGAGGTTAGGTGACTTGCTTGCAGAACCAGAACTGAAACCCACCTCTGCTGGCTCTAAAGCCTATTTCCTTTCCAGGTCTCAAGGCCTCTCCAACACCACTATTTCTGTTAAGAGCTACATCTGTCTCCCAATCACAAAGCCCCAAATGTCAGCATTGCCTTGGGCAAATCCCACTGATTCTGTCTCTGGAATGTCTCCAATATTAACCCCTTTCTCTGCACTCCAGTGGCTCCTGCTTTACATCCCACTTTCATATCGACTTTTGTGTGGACCATCTCAAACTGATTTTACATCCTACATTCTCTTCCCTCTCCACTCTACCCTCATGGAAAATTACTCTTCTTTAAAACACAATTCTACAAAATGTCAACAGCAGAATTAACATGATATTGGTTTTTTCCCCCTTGTTCTCTTCTGTTTATTGAGTTAAAGGCATTGAGAGTATATTCCTTTTGTAATAGGAAAAAAATGGCAGAAACAAAACACTATCTAATAATGTTAAGTCCTGTATGTATAAAACTCATCAACACTATTGCTAACCACATAAGTGCAAACTCACTGAGCTGAAATATTCAAGACTTTTTACAAAAGAGAGTCAAAAATCTATAATTTGTTCAATCAGTATTTCTTGAGCACTTGGTACACTAGGCTGGGTTTTCTGTAATGAACAAAAGATATAACTCTTCTCTTAATGGAGCTGACAGTCTGGTGGGGGAGAAGTCATTAAACACACATACATGACATACAATTACAAATTGTGCTGTGTGCCAAGAATGAAAAGAGCAAGTGCCACAAGACAGGACAATGGGCAAGAGCTAGTTTCGATGGTGGACCCAGGAATGCCTCTTTGATGAAGATACTTGTGCACAGAGATTAGAGGGATTCAGGGTGGCAGTATTAGAAGCAAGTCAAAGAGTATGAAGAACTTCCAATGCAGGAGGACCGCTAAGTGAGAGGACCTGTGTGTAAACCTGTAAGCCAATACCTATCTTTTCTAAGCACTGAAGTTTCTTTTTTTTTTTTTTTTTTTTCTTTTTTTTTTTTTTTGAGACGGAGTCTTGCTCTGTCGCCCAGCCCAGGCTGGAGTGCAGTGGCGCGATCTCGGCTCACTGCAAGCTCCGCCTCCCGGGTTCACGCCATTCTCCTGCCTCAGCCTCCCGAGTAGCTGGGACTACAGGCGCCCACAACCGCGCCCGGCTAATTTTTTGTAATTTTTAGTAGAGACGGGGTTTCACCGTGGTCTCGATCTCCTGACCTTGTGATCCGCCCGCCTCGAAGTTTCATTTGATGAAATGTATTAAGGCTTTTAAGAAGAAGATCTGGAACAAGAAATCCAAACGATTAATAGGATAGAAAATTAATCACTTCTGCCTCTGGCTCAAATTCGAAGCATCCTTAAAAGCATTATGGAGCAATGAATAGAAATAACTTCCTTTGTCTTAAGTAATCACATCCCAAATGAACGGAGGCATAAGTGGATCAAGCCTAACTAAAGCTAGTCCTGTGGCATCCAAGTGTCAGGGTTTCATATTCGATTAAAACTTTCACCTGGCATTCAATGGCCTCCTTTCTGATTACATTCTAATTTTCCAGCTTTATGTTAGTTAGTTCTGGTCTTCTAGAGATGAGGAGCAGAAACCCACCCAGATTAGTGTGACTCTGGGGAGAAGTGGTGCTTTAAGAATTTAATGGCAATAAAGAAAATATGAGGTTCATATGAATCTAAATAGCAGTTAAAATAGGACTTGGCCATGTATAAACTGGAAAAAGACTCAAGGCAGCTTAAGAATGCTTAGTGTTGGGGCCGGCGCAGTGGCGCACGCTTGTAATGCCAGCACTTTGGGAGGCTGAGGCAGGTGGATCACTTGAGGCCAGGGGTTCAAGATCAGCCTGGACAACATGGTGAAACCTCATCTCTACTAAAAATACAAACATTAGCTGGGTGTGATGTCACATGTCTGTAATTCCAGCTACTCAGGAGGCTGAGGAATCACTTGAACCCGGGAGGTGAAGGTTGCAGTGAGCCAAGGTCTCACCACTGCACTCCAGCCTGGGCAACACAGCAAGATTCTGTCTCAAAATAAAATAAACAAATAAATAAATAAATAAATAATTCTTAGTGTTGGGAGGCAATTCTCAATGTTTCTATAAGTCATGCCAGACTATATTTTCTGGGATATTTCCATAGCAAACAGCCTAGGAAACTAGAGACAGTGTTCCCCTGCAGATCAGAAGGCACATTTGTTTCCTGATCAGCATAGTAAAGACAGAGAACATCCCCTGCCCAGAGATCTGTTTACATTCCAGGGTAATAAAGTTTATTATCCTGGAATCGTCTGTCTCTGGAGGGGAGGATAGGCATGTCTCCTTATAAAACTGGGGTTTTCTAAAGCTCAGTGTTGCTTAGCTGTGAAACAGATCCCTATGTGCAGGGTATCCACCTAGGCTCACATCCTCATCACCTCCATGAGACCTGGCGGGGCCAGAGAGAACTGATGATGCAGACATAATGCTCATGCTGTCTGATGTACCACGAGTAATAAACTAAATAGGTGCATTTGGGTTCATTATGTCCTTTCCAGCTGATCTAGTAGCTTTCCACGCTAAACTGCTCCTTAGGGGCTGCTTGGCCACCTGACCCTGAGAAGCAAGAGTTCGAAGACTTTTCACTTTTGTGTATGCCATTAAAATGACTCAACTATTTATATAGATTCTTCATGTACATCTTTCTCACCCTGATGCTATGATCTCTACTCTGCTTATTGATTCTGCTATGATATCATCGTGGCTTCTGCCTTTTTTTGGTCTTGCTCATGGTCTTTTATGTGCATCCTTGTAGATTTCACTTCTGACTCTCTGATAATCTTTACTTCCAAAACCAAACTTCTGAGAGAAATAACCTATTGGGCCAATCTGTCCCTGAATGGACAGAGATTTTCAAGGCAGGCCAGTCCCTAGGTCTGCCAGTATGCAGACTGGCTCCCCTTGAGTCAGGTGACCATCATGATGTTTATTTATCTGCTGTTTCAGTCTCACACCTGCCCTACTACATTCTGCTCTGTGTTTCCCCTGCAGCTGGAGGTCTGCAAACAACTAACTGGTTTCCTATTATGTTGTATCCATGGGAGGCAGAGGAGGGAGAGCATCAGGCAGAATAAAGAGAGACTTTCCTGCATTTAGCTCTAACATTGTGATAGCTGCTGTAGTAGCAGTAAGGGTAGGGGTGACTCAAAACTCCAACCATATCACCTAACTCAGCACAACATTCAACCCAGTGGATATCAAGGTACACTGCAAACATAATGTTTTACATAGAGATCCAAGGTTAGTATCACATCTCTCTTTTTTATTTATTTATATTTATTTATTTAATTATTTTTGAAATGGTGTCTTACTCTGTTGCCCAGGCTGGAGTGCAGTGGTGCAATCTTGGTTCACTGCAGCCTCTGCCTCCCGGGTTCAAACAATTCTCCTGCCTCAGCCTCCTGAGTAGCTGGGACTACAGGCAAGTGCCACCACACTCGGCTAACTTTTGTATTTTTAGTAGAGATGGGGTTTCATCATGTTGGCCAGGCTGGTCTCTAACTCCTGACCTTAGGTAGTCCACCCGTCTCTGCCTCCCAAAGTGCTGGGATTACAGGTGTGAACCACTGCGCCCTGCCTGGTGTCACATCTCTAAAGGGGTCATGGCATACCCATCAAGTAGCACTGACAACCAAACAGGATGCCCCTTTGCTTATCTAGAACACTATGGAATGTGGTCAGCACAGAAAGGAGACAGCGCAGTTTACATAATGTACACATTTCAAGGCTGCCTGTGCTCACTTATGTCATGCCAGGGCTGGCAAATTGACTGGCATAGGGCTATACCATTCCATGCCAGGGGCTCAAAATTGTTCCTACTTATTCCGGAAGGACTGGTAACTTACACAGACTAAAAGAGTGAGACAAGATGTTTCAAGTGATAATATCTAGTGGGGATTTTAGATAATTATGGCTCCTACTGTAGTTTTAGAAAATGTGAATACTGCCTCCAGGTCTTCTTCCTAGCCATTTTGGGTTTGCTTTCCAGCTTTTCTCTGGTGCTTCATACTCACTTTTTGCACTGGCATAGCCTTTTGTCAACAGTATTTCCATTTACTTCTACTAGTCCATCTTTCTCTTTCACTTGTGGTTTTCTTCCCTTGTCATTTAAGCATTCTCAACTATGCATAGAAATCCAACAGAAGCCTTTTGTGTGGGGGATTCCCTTAGTCCCAGGCAGTCCTGAAAGCAGCAGGTGCCCCTGCAAAGGCTTCTGTCAGACCTTAAGACTTATACTCAGCAGCTGCTAATCCTGAGCTCTCACTTAAAAAGCAGTAAAATAGACTTCAATCAAAAACAAGTACAGTGGGGGTTAACTCCTTCATCTTGAGCTCAAGCCACACTTGCCTTGAAATTTTCCAAAAATTCACTAAGCTAATTTCTCTCACCATGGAAAGAGAGAAAGGCTATGTTGCTGGTATACAATGCTGCCTGTGATGGAGGTGGTGAGGCATACATTTCCCTAATCAGAAGATAAAGGCTAACCATGTAAGTGGGTGGGATGGGGGTTGGAGGTAGCTTGCACGGCACTGGAGTTACAAGTAGAAGCACAAATTTTCCTGGCTGGAAACAGGCCCCTAGAGGGAAACATCACACCAAATAAGGACATAATTTTTTTTTTTTTTGGTCCAACAGGGCACGAAGGTTCATTATCATGTGCCAAGTAATGTCCACGTATACAAGAATACACAAACTAACTTCTTATGTTATCAATACAAATGTGTCTCTAAAACAGTCATATAAGCTAAAAAAGAAAACAACTATTAAACTTGACTTTATATTGTTTATGGATTCATTCGTATATATAGTAAATGTTCTTTAAGATGGTGAAACAAGATATGAGGACAGCTACTTAAAGTTCAAAAGAGCCAATGTGCCTCTTTTGCCCACCATTGTGAAATGGTGATGCAGCCAAATTTCAATCCATCAACACACTTCTCCTCTGCATTGCACACACAAAGCATCACCTGGCTGGGCTTCTTGTTCAAGGTCTCTGTAAAAACATAGAATTCCATAGCATTACTTTAACAGCAAGCATATGGTCCAACCCCCTACTACAGATGGGTAAACTAAGGCTCATGGCTTCAGTGAGCCAACAGGTATAGAGGACCACGTATCAGGCGAAGTTCTAGACCCTGAGGAGACAAAGATGAATGAGACACAGTCCTTGTCCTAAAGGTGCTCATGGTTTAGTGAGAGAGATTTAGATACAGACACACACACACCTGCAATAAAATATTAAAAGTATTATTATGTGTGTTTGTGGAATTATGAGATTCCTTGCAGATTAAGAAGCAACTAATAGTGTTTAAGAGAGGGAGTCAAGAAGAGTTTCCCATAGGAGATGAGATTTGAATGTGGGCCATTTAAAGATGAGTAGGAATTTGTCTGGTAGGAGACAAGAAAGGGCATTTGAAGCAGTGGAAAGAGCATGTGAAAAGACATGTAGTGTGATAGCACCTGGTCTCTTGGGGAGGAAGCTAGGGTGGCTCAGGGGTTGGGAGTAAGGAGTGGGAGAGGAGGTCTAGATGGGCTCCATGACTTGCCGTAAGGTCCTACAGCAAAATAGCTCCAAAGCCCACCAAATTAGGTTTCTTGACTCTCACTCCAGTGCTCTTTACACTGGACCTTGATGCTTTTAGCACCAATAAAATGTAGCCATGTGAAACTAGAATCATTTTTAACATAATAAATGCCATCGATGCTGTAGGCACAATGGGTAGCTTAAGAGAGGGTCTGAGGAAAGCCCAGAAAAGCAAATTCGAAGGAGAAATGTAACAACAATGACACCTACCAGAATAAAAAGAGTATTTATCAAAGCCCTAGATAGCACATCATACAACCATTTTTTTTTAAATTCAGAAAATAAAGGATACTAGGACAGAGGAAGATGATAACAATAGTGATAATAATTGCAACAAATGGTCCTAGTGTCTTATACTTTAAAAAATCCTCCTTTGTATATATTATTTCTTCAGAAGGATGAGATAATTATGTAGTTTGGATAAAATTAATATGCAATCCATAACTAAAAAGAAGAAGACATATTATTTACAACTGTTCATCTGAAGCTATCACTGTTGTCAAAATATAAATTAGATGCCTTCATGATGAGGAATTTGGCACCAGTTCCACATAAGCCAGAATGTTAGAAAAATAGAAAAACGAAGTGTATTCATGCTATTTACTAAGGGAAAAAAAGTTTTCTTCATAGATGATGGGAGGCTTTGAAGTTGTGCAAGAGAGCACAGCAACCAACAAGGAGAAATGAGTGTGCAGTGTACTGTTACAGTATTTTGGGGCCCACATTGAATTGGGCATAATAAGTCTATTTTCTGTCCAAAAAATGGTCAAACTGTTTATTTTTAGAGATTACAAGAAGATATATATCAGTATCAACCATCCTTTTTCCATATTCTAAATTAGAAAGATAATTCCTTAAAAATCAATATAGGCGGCCGGGCGCGGTGGCTCACGCCTGTAATCCCAGCATTTTGGGAGGCCAAGGTGGGTGGATCACAAGGTCAGAAGATCGAGACCATCCTGGCTAACATGGTGAAACCCCCGTCTCTACTAAAAATACAAAAAACTAGCCGGGCGTTGTGGTGGGCACCTGTAGTCCCAGCCACTCGGGAGGCTGAGGCAGGAGAATGACGTGAACCGGGGAGGCGGAGATTGCGGTGAGCCGAGATCGCACCACTGCACTCCAGCCTCGGTGACAGAGCGAGATTTCATCTCAACAACAACAACAAAATCAATATAGGCATTTGCCTATGTTCTAAGCACCTTTATTTGATATCACTAATTTTATAGGCATATCTCTTTTAAAGTCCTGTCTGAGATACCTAAATGGAAAGTAGTTTACTTACTTCCTTGCTCAAATTGAGAATCCTTGTAGCGAAGAACAAAGAATTTTGCAAATGAGATTTGAGAGTGGAGAGGGAAGTCCATGACATCTTAAGAGCAAATTGCAGGGTAGATGCACATAGCTGTTTGTGCCTGTTTGTATGAGGAAGGACAAAGCTGTGGAAAAATATGAGCCAGTTTGTGGATGCTGGTTCCCACTGTGGGGTAAAAATGAAGGGGGAATTACAGAAGATATTAACTGTTTCTTCATATATCCACATAAGGTTCACACCATTATAATGATCATAAAATGTCACACTTTCCTTTAATTGAATAGGAAAGATTAAATAGAAAAAACTTGACCAGAAAAATAAACCCTAAGAATAAAGATTTTTTAAACACTAAAGAATGGATTCACCAAGCATTCCCTGAGCAAAATGTATTCCACAGCAAAGAAATAGGCCCAGGTATCAAACAGGTAGTCTGCAAGCCAAATGCAGCCCAAATGACTCCCAAGGTGAGGTCTACCTAAAGGTTTTCAGAAATGAAATTCATCTAATATCTACCACCACAAATTAGCAGACCAATAGGATTTAACCATTTACCAAAATTGCATCTGGGAACAGATAGCTGCCAGGCATGCTAGCAGGTTTAAAGCAATTACTAATTGCATCTGCAGCAGAAGGTAATTAACTCCAGTTTTAGAGCTATTTGGGTTTAATGTACTAACTTTCTGTCATGAAACTGACAGATAAAAAGAAACTAAGTATGAAGCACGCTTTCAGGGATATGTCTCCAATATTTGGGAGTCTGTGTGTGTACTGCAGGGGAAAGCACAAAGCTTTGGAACAAAGCAATCCTTCATTTACATTCTGGTTCAGCTATTATTTGCTGCGTGGCCTGGACATATCCCTTAACTTCTATGAACGTCTGTTTTCTAGTGTGCAAAATGGGGATAAGTATTCCTATCTTACAGGCTGTAGAAGGAAATGAGTAAGATCATATACTAAACTACTTAGCAGCTACACTTGGCAAGCAATAGACACATAATACAGGAAGCTATTATTACTAAATCATTCCAGTACACATTGATCAAAAGTGGGCTCACTCTGCTCAATGTACGTAAGAACATACATTTGGGTTTTTTGGTTTTGTTTTGGTTTTTGAGACAGAATCTTGCTCTGTCACCCAGGCTGGAGCGCAGTGGCACGATCTCGGCTCACTGCAACCTCTGCCTCCCAGGTTTAAGTGATTCTCCTGCCTCAGCCTCCCGAGTAGCTGGGACTACAGGCACGCACCACCACACCTGGCTAATTTTTGCATTTTTAGTAGAGACAGGGTTTCACCATATTGGCCAGGCTGGTCTCGAACTCCTGACCTCGTGATCCACCCGCCTCAGCCTCCCTAAGTGCTGGGATTACAGGCATGAGCCACTATGCCCAGCTAAGAACATACATTTGTAACAGTGCCACCTCTCCCTGTATTCCACATAAGAGTTGTGATCATGTGACAAATTTTGGATCCTGAAGATCTTGTTAAAATGCAAATTATGATTCAACAGGTCTGGTTGAGGTGATGCATTTCTAATGAACTGCTGGTGATGCTGATGCTGCTAGTCTGTGGGACACAATCGGAGTGGCAAGGTTCTCGGGTAAAACAGCTATATATTAAAATAAAATGGGCCAGGCAAGGTGGCTCACAGTGTAATTCCAGCACTTTGGGAGGCTGAGGTGGGAGGATCACTTGAGCCCTGGAGTTTGAGGCCAGCCTGGGCAACCTGGTGAGACCTTGTCTCTACAAGTGATTTTTAAAACTTAGCTGGGCACAGTGGCATACTCCTACAGTCCCAGTTATTCGGGAGGCTGAGGCAGAAGGATCGCCTGAGCCCTGGAAGTCAAGGCTGCAGTGAGCCATAATTGTACCACCACACTCCAGTCTGGTGACAGAGTAAGACCCTGTCTCCAAAATAAATAAATAAGTAGATAAGTAAGTAAATAAATAAATAAAATGAACTGAGCTGAGGAAGTCAGGAGGGACTGTGAGGCAGGGTCAGCTACTCCATCCCTGTTCCTGCATGCCTGGGGGAGATTTCCACCACAGCTCATGCCACACTGTATTAGTTTTCCCATGCCTGTTCCACTAGTCTGGGAGCTCCTTGAAGACAAGGAACCCATCCTGATGACCCCAAGGGACTGCTGAACTCAATTCAGACACTCAATTCAGGCTATGTGTAAATAAATGAATGAAGTAATGAATCCATGAATGTATGAAATTCAGGTAATGAATGAAATTGAGGGAAATGACTGTTGGTTAGTGTATTAAAATCTAAATGGGTTCAAACTTCCTGTTTCTGAATTACTGGACTAACTTCAGATATTACCAGTATTGAGAGTATTAAGTGCTTTATTGAGTTTGATATCCATGCAAGAGAACTATCCAGAAAGAGTAATCCTGGATATTCACTTTAGAAATATAAAGCTTCAAGAGTTCCCTTTACTGTAACACACAAAAGAAAGACCCAGAACTCCCTTCTCCTCTCAAGGGACATCTCCTATCCTGAAGGAACAGTAAGTACAGTTCCCAGCATATCACCAGGACAACATCTCTTACAAAACAATCATGCTGGCAGCGTATTATTATAATTAGCATAGATTCCCTTCTAAGGCACGTAGAAGCGTTATCTCTCTATGCTATATCAGTTTAAAGGTTCTCTAAGCAATATCACTAAAAACAAGCAATTAAACTCTCATTACTTTTATGACAAAATACAGCAAGTTTTCCAACTGAGTTGTCACATCAGTGTCCATTTTCACAATTAACTCATGTTGTGTTTACATGTTTAATCCTACTGCAGGAACAAGTGGAGATTAAATTTGTCAATCAAACCACTGTAGCAAAGTCTGGTTTTATTGCCAGGAGTAAGAAACCTGTTAAACTCAGAAGGACCACTGAAAATGTTAAGTTTCATTGGACAACAATAGGAAGCACTTGCCCAAACGTGATCTATTTACATAGCATGCATTCTTCTGATCACAGCCTCAGGTTCTTTGGTCAGTTCAGGGCCTGACTTCCTATGGCTGTTTTGTTGCAAATTGGGACGTTATATATAAGGACAGTACAATATCAACTTCTAAACTTCTCCAGGTACATGTAAAAGTTTAGTTCTAGAGCCTAAATATTAAAAAATCTGGATGTGGTTAACTGTGGTTCATCTCAATACAATAATAGGACTCCAATAAATATGAGACATTCCATTTATAATAGGGAAACTGTAATTAGGTGTGTTTTAAAATTTAGCTCTGGTTTAATCAAGTCATCCCAAGCAGTACAACATATTAGTCTTTGTCAGTAAAGGAATCCATCCACTCTAAACTCTCCCTAGGCTTCTGAAGAACTTTAAAATTGTTCATTAATTAATGCTTTCAGCACTCCTGCGGCCTCATTATGCTGTTGTTATTAAGCATTTTATTTTCTTGGTCCCAAGGGTTCCCAAAGCAAATACATGTTCCCCAGCAGACATTTATGTTTTCCTCCAGAAGAGTTGGTTTTCCATTCATGATCTAAAACAAATGTTAATTAAAACGATGGTTAATATGGCCCACACTTTTCCCAAACATTTTCAAAGTTGGCAGCATTCCACTCTCCTCTTCCTATATTCCAAGAAACTCCAGCAAGTGATTAGTCTTCTTCGTAGAGTAAAAATATCTAGACAAAAGCAGTCAAAGAATATTCTGAGTAGCTTCCCAGAAAGATATGCTTAGAAAAGCTCCCTGTTTGAGGCTGTCATACATCAGAAAGGTTCAATTCCTACCACCTCTGTGGAGGTCACTTTAAAGGCCAACTATCTTTTGACTCACAAATCACTTCTGGGAAATTTTCCTAAGGAAAAATCATGGATTTGCACAAAGCTTGGATGTGAAAGCTTGTGAATGTCTTTATTACAACATTGTTTATTATTTAAATTCAGAAAAACCTAACTTCCCAAAAATCATGGAGTATCCATATTATGGAATTCTATATAGACGTGTGAAAAGCTTTAATAAAATATTTAAAGATATTAAAATATTTATGATTTAGTATTATACACATATAAGCAGACAATGAAGAATAATTTCTAGAATTATCACAATTTCCTAAAAAATATAATACATATTTGACTGTAAAGAAATAAACTCACAACTTAATAACAATTACATCTAGGTTCAGGTGATTTTAATTTCTTTTCTGTACTTTCCTAAATTTTTGTAGTTTTATATATTCTAAATTAAATACACATTACTTTGTAATTAAAATATAAAATGTTTTCCTTATTTCTTTCTCTTAGCAATGTGAATATAGTCTTCCTACATGGGGAATTAATCACTAGATTAGTAGGAAATTAATGAAATTAACGATGGATGAACAAAAAGTTAACTTACCACATATATTTGGCTTTAACTTCTTGTATGTAAATAAATTCCTCCCAGTAGATTCTCTACCAACTAGCTCCAGTTTCTACTAGCTGATCCTTGTTTATAAGCAGTCCACTGATTTTTAGTAAACCAAAATGAAACTCCAAGAAAGACAAGAAAATGAAATGTGACAAGGAAGCTGGCCGTGGTGCTATGCACACTGATGGAAACCATGAATATGAATAGATGGAGCACTTGGACAGCAGGATAATGGGAGAGGGAAATGCTATTCATTTGACAGCTGCCAACTCCCCCTCCCTGCACTGTCACTCCCCAGCTGCCCACCCCCTTCTCCGGGCCTTGATTCCCAGCCCACAGAAATGCTGTGGTGCATGTAGCCTCCATGGTGTTCTCACACTCCAAAAGCGCAGAAGATAAAAGGCCACTGTGTTGAAAGCTTGTGCCTCATAGAGTAACAACAGTGCTAAAAGTGCTTAAAAATACGTTACTACTTTTCATATCAATCACGGCGTTTTCCAAACTACTCCCCAATCTACTGTGAGGTACAAGGGTGAGCATTGTTTAATTGGCTTTGGGAGTTGTATGAGCTGTGCGAGGCCTTTAATTAGAGGAGCTGGTGGAATAAGCATGTGATGTGTGTGTTAGGGAGGGGTGAGCTGGTTCTGCCATGGTCTTTGTAATCCCTTTGCAAATGCACTTTTGGACAAACTTAAAAGAAAGTAGAGGAAAGTTAGAAGAACTTGCTTCTTACTAAAAGAAGTTCAAGGTAGCAGTACCCTAGGTTTTGTTCGTGTATCTAATCTCTGAATTCAAATACCACTTAATAATGGTGCTTAAACTGTTTATTCTCAATGTCAGAATGTTCTCATCTAGGTCAACAGAGAAAACCTTGATTTGTAGTACTGGGGTCTCATCCTAGAGACCGTTGGTGCTGAGGCACATGCACCATTGAAAGGGGAAAGTTATTCAGCGCTAGCAGCAGTTGCTATGTAGAGATAAAGACCCGACATTGCTGGATCTTCTGATTCTTTAAGAGTAATTGGAAATCCATTTTTTATGTGAAATCTGTGTTTTTATAGGTTGATGACTTAAAAGAAAAATCAACACTTTCTATGAGCAAACAAAACATTTCTGTAGGCCAAAATAGGCCTGTGGACCTCTAATTCAGGAAGAACAAGATCTTAACACAAGATATTTGAAGCAGATTTTAAAGTGCACCAAATTTATCTGTATATGCATAAATTATTATCCAATAAATTCAGTAGAAAAGAACCATGAATTTAAATTCTAAACTGCCTGAAAATGTATCCGAATCAGCTCCTAAAATCATTTTGGGTCTATTTTTCTCCTTTAATTAAAATAAGAATAATCTACTAGAGTTTTACAATTTAAATATTGACAATTGTATTTATTTTTGCACCTCAGAGCCACGGCTGATATATTTCTTTTATGTATGAAGAGTCTGAGGAACAAAGAAAAATCATGGAAAAGCCAGAGGATGAAGCTGGAATGCAAGAGTCCTGTCTCTTTATGATTCAACAATCAAATAAAAATCTTCTCTAAAGAATGACCAAGAAAGCAAGCTTATTAGGTTCATGAACAGAGTCATCATATAAACAAATTACTTTCATAATAGTCCCAGTAAAATGATCTCAGGTTCTTTTTTAAAACTCACGGAAAGGAAATGTGTCAGGTTAAGACACCTTTATCTGTTTTTTAACAACTGGAACATTAATCGTATCTAATTCAATGTATATTTCAAAATGAGTAACTCAAATATTCACAGCACTGTCCAAATTAATGGACAGGCCCCATTTCCTAGGACTGATACTTAAATATTTACTAATTTGCTTTCCACATTGCCATTTCTCGTTAGAATGGCAACTTCTAGTTTGTGAAGGAAATGAGTCATATTCCATGCAACTATCCCACCTTCTGAAGGACAAGTCACAGCAGGAAATGAATGGCTTTTGGTTTTTTTCCTGCACTAGTACAGGAAAACAATGTATCTAATACTGAAGGATCTGAACTTTGGGACAATCACTTTTTCTAGATATTGTTTGCAACTTTCAAAACGTTCTTATAAATGTAAATTAAACAGAATTATAATTTTGCCATTGTTTTATGTTGAAATGAAATCTATAGCTATCACTAAATGTTTATGAATTTTTCATCTACAATCAACCTTTCAATTAGTCTTATATAAAGTTGGTCTCAAGTTAGATTTCTGTTTTTTACATCTAACTTAAATATATCTTGTGGTTAAATGCTGTGGAAGGTTTGACTAGACCTCAGAACTATCAAGAACTTATAAATAATGGTTAAAAATCACCATTAAAGTGTGTATAGCAGAAACCCAGAACTGAAATTCACTTGAATTGAGTCTGGTTCACCTTCTTTAGTTTCTTTCTATATTTCAAATTCCCTGTGCTAGGTGGAGGGTTTGGGGGAACCCTGTGACTTACAGATATATAAAGTGTCTTGTGAGAAATGCAAAATTCCTTCGTAGAACTGCCTTATCGTGCTATCCAAATTACAGAAAGTGCAAACAAGTGTCCTTACTTAGACGAAAGGCTACAGTAACCAAAACAGCATGGTACTGGTACCAAAACAGAGATATAGACCAATGGAACAAAACAGAGGCCTCAGAAATAACACCACACATCTACGACCATCTGTTCTTTGACAAACCTGACAAAAACAAGAAATGGGGAAAGGATTCCATGTTTAATAAATGGTGCTGGGAAAACTGGCTAGTCATATGTAGAAAGCTGAAACTGGATCCCTTCCTTACACCTTATACAAAAATTAATTCAAGATGGATTAGAGACTTAAATGTTAGACCTAAAGCCAAAAAAACTGTAGAAGAAAACCTAGGCAATACCATTCAGGACATAGGCATGGGCAATGACTTCATGACTAAAACACCAAAAGCAATGGCAACAAAAGCCAAAATAGACAAATGGGTTCTAATTAAACTAAAGAGCTTCTGCACAGCAAAAGAAACTACCATCAGAGTGAACAGGCAACCTCCAGAATGGGAGAAAATTGTTGCAATCTACCCATCTGACAAAGGGCTAATATCCAGAATCTACAAAGAATGTAAACAAATTTACAAGAAAAAAACAACCCCATCAAAAAGTGGGTGAAGGATATGAACAGACACTTCTCAAAAAAAGACATTTATGCAGCCAACAGACACACGAAAAAATGTTCATCATCTCTGGTCATCAGAGAAATGCAAATCAAAACCACAATGAGATACCATTTCACACCAGTTAGAATGGCGATCATCAAAAAGCCACGAAACAACAGGTGCTGGAGAGGATGTGGAGAAATAGATTTAAAGTGTCCAACTATTACACTGTTGGTGGGAGTGTAAACTAGCTCAACCATTGTGGAAGACAGTGTGGTGACATCTCAAGGATCTAGAGCTAGAAATACCATTTGACCCAGTGATCCCTTTACTGGGTATATACCCAAAGGTTATAAATCATGCTACTATAAAGATATATGCACATATATGTTTATTGCAGCACTATTCACAATAGCAAAGACTTGGAACCAACCCAAATGTCCATCAATGATAGACTGGATTAAGAAAATGTGGCACATATACACCATGGAATACTATGCAGCCATAAAAAGGATGAGTTCATGTCCTTTGCATGTACATGGATGAAGCTGGAAACCATCATTCTGAGCAAACTATCACAAGGACAGAAAACCAAACACTGCATGTTCTCACTCATAGGTGGGAATTGAACAGTGAGAACACTTGGACACAGGGTGGGGAACATCACACAATGGGGCCTGTCTTGGGGGTTGGGGACAGGGGAGGGACAGCACTGAGAGAAACACCTAATGTAAACGACAGGTTGATGGGTGCAGCGGGCCAGCATGGCACATGTATACCTATGCAATGAGCCTGCAGGTTGCGCACATGTACCCTAGAACTTAAAGTATAATAAAAATAAATAAATAAATAATAAAAATACAACACCAACTACCACAGGACCTTTTAAAAAGCGCTGTTTTAGGGCTGGCCACGGTGGCTCACGCCTGCAATCCAGGCCCTTTGGGAGGCCGAGGTGGGCAGATCACCTGAGATTGGGAGTTCCAGACCAGCCTGGCCAACCAACGTGGCAAAACTCTATCTCTACTAAAAATACAAAAACTAGCCGGGCATGGTGGTGGGTGCCTGTAATCCCAGCTACTTGTGAGGCTGAGGCAAGTGAATCCCTTGAACCAGGAGGCAGAGGGTACGGTGAGCCAAGATTGCCCCACTGCACCCTAGCCTGGGTGACAGAGTGAGACTCTGTCTCAAAAAAAAAAAAAAAAAAAAAAAAAAAAAAAAAAAAGTGGTATTTGTGAGATAGGGATCTACATGAGCAATTTAATGTACTTCCAGCAAGGGAAAGTAGGGAATCAAAACTGTTAGGGCAGCCTTTTGTTTGCTTGACAAAAAAATAGAAGTTATTAGGCAAAAGGAATTTTAAATATTACAGTTTGTTTTACCTGTAGTCCCTGATGCTCTTTCAGGAAAAAGAAACCCACTCTCAACAAAAAGGGCAAAGACTAGAATCCGATCCTCTTTGTCTTTTTGCCATCAATTCACCTCTCTTATTTCTTCCATATATACACCATCCTTCTCCCTACAATTTTGATAGATCTCCAGTTTCTAGTCATGATTTGCTAAGCATAGTGCTGCAAGCTCTACTTACACACTTCACTGCCTACAAATGAGACAATGAGAGAGTTCTCCATTTCAAAACCACAACAATCTTTATATGCTCAGGTCCAGCACTTTAGGAGCTGGAGTCATTGATCTAGGTCTCCCATACAATATCAAACCAAATAATATTTAATACTGATTCCAACTATCTCTTCCCTATTCATATACTTATTTTAGGATTTAATTTATCTTTCACTCTTTCTGTGAAGTCTAGGGACTGGACAGCTACCTCTTTAACTTGTCATCCCGTATTTAGCATTTTACCTCTGAATAACTCACAAACTACAGTATACCCCACACTGGATTAAAGGTGTGCATTGGATATAGTTTTTAAACACACAAACACCCGTCAGCCAACTGAGGACTGTTGTGTGAAGACCATAGTCCTGAGATGGCCAAGTACACATCAGGTGTCCCTGTCTTCCCCAGGAACACGGCCAGCGCAGCCATCAGGTAAGCATACAGAAGCTTTTCTGGCTTCAGAATCTTTCTTAACACAGCCTCTCCAAGCAGCCACTACTGAAGGGTCAGACTTGGTCCTCCAGATGAAAAGCTTTTGTTGTGAGGCCTCCAAGCCCTCAATCCACCAGGATGCCCAAACTAAATTCTTACAGACGGGAGTATCTTCAGTCTTTCTAAAGAGAATGTCACAAGAAGGTAGGCATGAATCTCTTTTTATCCAGGTTTTAGCCTAAGTGTTAAGATCAGCAATTTTAAAAGATGGTGTCAGCCCTTTGTGACAAAGTCCTTTATTATCCTGTTCATCTCCCTGCTGAATTCTTAGCAACCTCCCTCAGAGATCTGCACTTTTTCTTGGGGGAAAGAGGTAGTTTCTCAAAGCCATAAGTGTGAGTTCAGAGAATGAGAGGTGCTGACTTCATTGTTTCCCAATTCAGTGAAGCAGGAGCTGGACTTCAGGCATCTAATTCTCCTCGAATAAAGAGCTAGGGGTGACTAGACTGGAGAAAGAACATGACATACATGTGAGGTCTAAGAACCAGAAGAAAAAAGGAGGGCAAGGGAAGGACTGGGAGTTGAAAAAATTTCAACATGCCTTTACAAGGTAACTATATTTTACTAGAGGAAAAATTGACCACAAACGTCAAATGTAGTAATTTTTCATTTCAAGTTCTTGTCCTCTCCATCTGCTCCAATTCAGAGCCCAAATGCCCTAAAAGGGCGAGATAAGATAAAGTAACGAGACCATCAACTTCTCTCGAATTAACAAGTAACCATAAATGAAAATCAAAGTGGAGGCGGGTCCGGCCCCCACTGGCTGCTGTTCTTTGGGAAGGAGAGGTGGCCACTGTTGTAGAAGGCAGCCCTGCCTTCTCCATCAGCAGCAGCCTCAGTCAGCTCTCCTGTCCTCCTGTCTCTTCTTCCTGCATACTTTGCCCCAGATTCTGACTTGAACCTTGCTAAAATATTAATTAGCCCTCTGTAAAGTTTGACTGTCCAGTGGCACTAGAATCACAGAATAATCAGTGTAGTGGACCCTGTGATGTGACATTAGATTCCTTTTGGACTAGGGTATTTATTCTCCCAGTTGAGGGTCTCTCAAAGAAGCATGCCTAGTTAGAGAGCCACCTCCCTGGAGGGAGTTGCCCTCTGGGGGTTGGGTGACCCACAGCCAATGACTGGCTGATGGAGGAACATAAAGGCCTTGCCCCCTTGCCTTAATTCAGGACCATGCTTGAGGCTGTCCGCGCTCCAGAGCCCCCTGTGCATCACAGCCATCCTCTCCCTCTGTTCCATTCTCCTGCTTGCATTCCCCTTGTGGCCATAAGCAGTCCCTAATCAACCTCTTACATGAGAATCACAGGGTCTCAGAGTGAGATTCCCAGACAACTGAACTGTGACAATCAAACACAAAGTACAAATAGTGCTTCATTATCCTTTGCTCAATTTTAAATTCATACATTGTTTACTGACATCCGTAATGCTTGCATCTGCTACATTTACACTTTGGTATTCTGCAAACACACGAGGACATGGCTAGGCTGTCTGTCCCCCAGTCTAGTGATAACAATGCTACTGCAGGATTTGCACCATGATTTTAAAAACGCAGTTCCCTATCCACTCAAGTTTTTTTATGACTCTAAGATGGGATAAGTAGAACCATAATTACAGGAAAAAAAATGTGGGCATTGCAATTGTAGTCCAAAGTGTTGGAGCATTCACATTCGTGGCCTCGGCAGTCCCGTTTGCCTTTGTGGAGGCTCTATTTTCCACCTCACTTTAGCTATGATTTCTGATATGCACCCATTTCAGTGAGCACAGTTTAAATGACACCCATCCTACAACAACCCTGTTCAAACTTCAGTTACCACAGGATATTATATTAGTTAACTGGAAGAAGTATGCTCTTCAGCCCATACTACATAAATGACAGATACATAGCACAACCAGTGGCCAATCACATCACTTCTTTCAAAGACTGTCAGTGACTGACCTGGTCACTGCACATCTGAGCAGTAGAGTGATACTTGGTCCTGGGGCTTGGGGAGATAAAGGAAGGACAGCAAGAAAGCAGGGCACACCAGCCAGAAGGCAGTTACAGCTGACCTCCATCCTGAACAAGAGCAGGGTCTTAGAAGGGGTCTGGGAGCATGTTAATCCACCCATCTTCAAGCACAGGAAAATTGGGACCAATATCAAACCTCATTATTCATTTCCCATCCCTTCTTTAACACATTACCACAAACTTAGTGGCTTCAAACACCATAAGTTGATCTTACAGTTTGGAGGTCAGGAGTCTAAAATCGGTGGCAGGGCTATGTTACTGCTGGAGGTTCTGGGAGAGAATCCACTTCCTTGCCTTTTCTAACTTCTGTAGGCTGCCTGCATTCCTTGACTTGTGGCCCTATAACACGCTGACCTCTGCTTCTGTCATTGCATCTCCTCAGACTCTCACTTGCCTGCCTCCTTCTCATAAGAACCCTGTGGTTACACGGGGCCAACCCTGATAATCCAGAACAATCACCCATTTCAACATCTTTAGTGTATTCACATATACAAAATTTCATCTGGCATGTAAGATAACATATTCACAGGCTTTATGGATGAGAATGTGGACACCTTTGGGGAGCTATTATTTTACCTACCATACCCCATCATGTTTTTGCAAGTGACTGGTGTTCTCCTGGACAGTGTCTTGCATTCAGCTGCTAGAATGACAGGGCTGCCCGCAAACATCTGTGTCTGTACCTAGACCCCCCTGGGAAAGGGCAAGAGTGAAAGAACGATGGCCTGATGTTCCTGCCCCAAATCAGCTTTTCCCAAAGGGCTGCTTAAGACTCTAGTCCCTAGATACATTCTACATTAAAACGTACCACTTTCCCGTGAATGTGGGAAGTACTGCATTCACACTCTCACAATTCATATCAGCATAACAAAGATCCTGAGATGTTCTGCGGTAAAGAAACCTCTTTGACTTGCTTAACTCTGAGTTTTCTAAATTTACTTTTACCTAAAATAAATTAAGGAAGAGGTTGGGAATGCTGTACTGGCTTATACTCCAGCTCTGGCCAATGCCATGCAAACAGTTCTGCGTGAAGTCCACAGACCTCTCAGGCCCTCTTAAAAGCTTAATGCATGAAGTTGTCTTACCAGAATTATATTAATTCTCCTTGAGTGGTTTCTTCTCTTGCACCAGCCGTTGGATGCACTTTGGCAAACCCCGAAACTGGCTATTGACTCACACGTGCAAAGTATATGAAGTGATACATTTTTCAGGTGTCTCAGCTCTGCCTGGAAACTCATTTCCTGGAGAGCCATTTGTTTTTTCCTCTCTCTTCCTTCTCTTTGACTCTGGCTCTCAAAACTAAAGGGAAAAAAACGACCAGGAAATAACGTGTCACCAATTACACTCATGGGCTTTTACTTCTCTCTCTCTTACCTGTCAAATCAAATGCCAGATTTCCACATGGAAACTAAAATTTTTTTTCATTCAGCAGATGAGTTGCTGTTATCAAAACAGAGAAGTACTCATACATTGCCTTATTGCTGGTGTGTTCCAGGCTGCAGCCCTGGATCACTACTGCAGTGGGATGTTTGACTTACCAGTTTTTCTCGGGAACCACTGGAAGTCTTGGAGGAACCACAGAATCTCAAACAGAAGGAAATTTAGAGGTCACTGATTTAAATTTTCTTCTGGAATCCTAGACTCTTTATTTTAATATCCCCAATTAAGAGGCTTTTAATTCATGTTTAACATATTTTACAACCATCATCTACCTTTCAACTACTACTCACTTGAACAAAACCTCCATCCTAGAGAACCAGGTAATTTGCCAAGCCCACACCAGACTATGTACCTCTTGCCTGTGTCTGAAATGTCTCCTCTCATCTACCCACATTTTTCATCACAATAGCCAATATTTATTGTATATGTTCATATTCCATGTGGTAGGTACTGTGCCAGGCCCTTTAATTATGTCAACCTATTTAATCTTTTTTTTTTTTTTTTTTTTTTTTGAGACAGTGTCTCGCTCTGTCACCCAGGCTGGAGTGCAGTGGCTTGATCTCAGCTCACTGCAACTCCTGCCTCCCAGGTTTTAGCAATTATCTGCCTCAGCCTCCCAAGTAGTTGGGATTACAGGTGCCTGCCATCACACCTGGCTAATTGTGTGTGTGTGTGTGTGTGTGTGTGTGTGTGTGTGTGTGTGTTTTTTAGTAGAGATGGGGTTTCACCATCTTGGCCAGGCTGGTCTTGAACTCCTGACCTCATGATCCACCCACCTCGGCCTCCCAAAGTGCTGGGATTACAAGGATGAGCCACCGTGCCTGGCCCACCTTACTTAATCTTGACCGTAGTCGTATGATGTAGTATTGCCGCTTTATAGAGAAACAAGAAAAATTATTTACTGACTTTTACTGTGACTGATACCATTTGCTGTGTGCCACATTTAAGACGCCGTGCTAAGCATTTTACATTTTTATCGTTGTGTCTATGAGTCAATGTTATGATTCCTCTTTTGCTGATAAAGAAACAGAAGCTTCCATATGGTGAGAAATTCATCCATGGTCACACAGCTAGTAAGTGGCAGGGCTGGGATCCAAGTGCACGAGTATCTTCTATTCATACTTCACTCCTACCTTCTTGTTTTCTTTCCTGCCAGTGGGATCCTCTGTGTATCTCAGAATTCACAGGGCACTTACTCGTCAGCCCAGTCTTGTTATCGTCACACTGTGCCCAGTGGTTGCTTTCTCCTCACTGGACATCTCTTACGGTACTTTGCATCCCTTACCATGGTGCTTACAATGCGCGCTCCCTAAATGTAAACTGGTCTAGAACAAGTCTTCTTACAGCAAACAGGACTGGCATGGACATTTTTCTGATGAGAGATTTCCAGGTTTCAGTTGATTTCTTCGTTATTTCAGGATGCAACTATACAATGGCATTCAGTACAGGGAATTTAATGCAATACTTTTTCCCCTGATGCTTGTTTTAACAGTTACAGAAGGAGAGAGTGACTGTTAGGCTGAGTCCCCCTCAGATCTACTGGGGTGGCTAAGTCAAAAGAATCTCTACGGGTCAGTTATATCTCAACATGTAGCAAAATGCCCAGCACAAAGCAGGTGCCCAAAAAATATCTTTTGAAGAATGACCATTTACAGATAAAGTCAAGTTCTACAGACTGTTTAAAAATGATGATCTCCTTTCATCTCCAAAGTGATTCTTAGAAATCATTCATCCAGAAGGTTTAAGTTCTTCAAGCAATTAAAGTTATGGTAATTATAATAATTCTATTATTTTTCTGTTGAAATGGATTTAGCACACAGATGAGTTTTTTTGTTTGTTTGTCTGTTTTGTTTTTAAAGATTTCAAGGTAACTTGTTAGGAGGTATAGAAGAGGGTACCAATAGCGAATTGCTAAATTGCTCCAACCAAGAGTCCTGCAGCATTTTGGGGGACCAAAGGAATTCACTTGGGAAATACGACTTTCTCTGTAATAGGTACTCAGGATATTAAAATCCTATGGGGCTGGGCGCGGTGGCTCAAGCCTGTAATCCCAGCACTTTGGGAGGCCGAGATGGGCGGATCACGAGGTCAGGAGATCGAGACCATCCTGGCTAACACGGTGAAACCCCGTCTCTACTAAAAAATACAAAAAACTAGCCGGACGAGGTGGCGGGCGCCTGTAGTCCCAGCTACTCGGGAGGCTGAGGCAGGAGAATGGCGTAAAACCCGGGAGGGGGAGCTTGCAGTGAGCTGAGATCCGGCCACTGCACTCCAGCCTGGGCGATAGAGCGAGACTCCATCTCAGAAAAAAAAAAAAAAAAAAAAAAAAAAATCCTATGGACAAGTTCCTGAAGAAAGTATTCCACTGATACCAGAATAATGCCTTTGGGCTAAAACATACTGTCTTTTGACTGAGTTTCTTGAAATCTCTGTACTAAATACTGATACTCTACAAATAATAAATCATAACAAGATCTAAACTGAAAAGGTTTTGTAAAGTATCACATTAAAAAATGCAAGGATTGTTCACAGTCTTTTTCATCCATTAAGCCAGAAGCTTCTCCAGAAGCTGAGTCCCACGTGTAGGGACCATCCAAGAAGTCCTGGCAGGATTTGGAGAAGAGGGAAGAGGCAGTTTCCCTGGGAACATGGCTGAGGCACTTCTAGAAAAAATAAACTCATAGAAGGCCTACATCACCAAATGCAAGAAATTAAAACTATTTTGTTTTTCATTCTGAAGGCGATTTTTCTAAAACTAACTAAAATAAATTGAAGTATATTAAAATATTAACTCACACACAAAAAAACTAGGGAGATAAGGTGTCAGATACCCCTAATAAATGCAAGTGGGAAATCAAAAGGAGTCCCAGACAGGCAGGAGAAAAACTATGCTGAGTTTAAATTAAGTTTGTCCCCAGACAGCGATTTGTAGACAGAGAAACAACATTAATGTGTATGCTTAAAACAATACAGTAAATCACCCAGTCTAAATATTTGAAGAAAATAGGGCCCATTGAGGGTGTTTTCCAAGGTCAAACACTTCATTAGAATAGAACTACGGTCTCCTAAAATGCTAATCCTTCCACTACTCCTGGGAAAGAAAACAGCTCCAGTTCCAGTTGATCTGTCTGGAACAACTGGAGAAAGTCAGGTATGGGAAAGAGCAAGACTGAGTGCTGTCGTCAGTTGGTGACGTCTGCTGTGGCATTATGGAAAGAATGATAATCCACATGCCACAGATCTGCCACTCTCCAGTGTACCCTGCCACAGTCTAAGTCTACAGAAAAGTCAGCAAAATTGTTGAGTAACTAATACAGATGTTTTCAGTTTTCTTAATGCTCATCATTCACATGTCATCCAGTAAAAATACATAAATACACACACACATTAAGAGATACTGTAACTTTCATAGTTCCAGTGCCAAGGCTTAGTATCAACACATATTTGCTATAGGAAGGAAGGGAGGAAGGAAGAGAGGGAGAAAGTGGGAGGGAGAGAAGAGAAGGAGGGAAGGAAATTCCCCAAATACTTCAAGTTCCCCAAATTTAAAGAAGCATGAAATGAAATTATCAGCCCAACAAATTAATTAATTAGTCTATTTATTTATTTTTACTTGAGACGGAGTCTCACTCTGTTGCCCAGGCTTGAGGGCAGAGGTGCGACCTTGGCTTACTTCAACCTCCGCCTCCTGGGTTCAAGTGATCCTGCCACCTCAGCCTCCTGAGTAGCTGGAATTAGAGGCATGCACCACCATGCCTGGCTAATTTTTGTATTTTTAGTAGAGATGGGTTTTCACCATGTTGGCCAGGTTGGTCTTGAACTCCTGACACCTGCCTCGGCCTTCCAAAGTGCCAGGATTACAGGCGTGAGCCACCACGCCCGGCCTGTTTTTTTGTTTTTAGGGGTTTTTTTTGAGAGGAGTCTCACTCTGTCACCCAGGTTGGAGTGTAGTGGCACAATCTTGGCTCACTGCAACTTCCACCTCCTGGGTTCAAGCAATCCTCCTACTTCAGCCTCCTGAGTAGCTGAGATTACAGGCGTGCACCACCACCTCCAGCTAATTTTTTTATTTTTAGTAGAGACGGGGTTTCACCATGTTGCCCAGGCTGTTCTCGAAGTCTTGACCTCAGATGATCCACCCGCCTCGCTCTCCTAAAGCGCTGGGATTATAGGCGTGAGCCACGGCACCCAGCCTCCAACAAATTTATGTAACAGATTTTAGTAACACTATGTACTTAAATAATAACTTAACTTTCTGTTCAATGGATTTGAACACATCTTCTGCTCAATGGATTCGAACACATCTTTCTCCAGTTGTTCCAACTTTCAGCGACTCATTTGATTAAAATCAAGAAGCTTATGTGGTAATAGAAAAAGAGAGAGGGGGAAGACAACAAAAATAAAGAGGACAAAAGGCATTTTACAATATAAAATATTTGAGTTTTTCATATTTCTCTTTTGTTTAAAATCAGAGAAAACACTGAAATTATGATGTGATCATTGTTGCTGCTTACATTACCTAACCAAGAGTAACTATGCAATCTTCCAGTCGGTAATCCTCCCTCTATTCCATCTGAATTTGGATATTAGATTTCTTTTCTATCATTGTCTTCTTTGTATGTGCTATTTAGATCAGTGATACACAAAGTATGTTCCCCAAAATGTTAATTCCTCAGGATATTAGTAAGTGTGATTTTTAAAAAGTATGTAGTCCAATAAGTTTGTTATATTATAGGTTAGACAAGTTTAACAGGTGCCTTGCTACAAGATACTGGAGGTTTTTCACATACTAACATATGCTGCAAGTCTAAATACATATGCTGTTCTAAATTTCTTTAGCTACAAAATCTTTCCTTCGTGGAGCTTTTAGCCAAAATAGTGTTTCATGGAACCAATGTTGAGCAAATGGATTTGAATACTGCTTCACCTCAAGCTGCTGTATTGAAAAATCACTCCATTCTCTCTTTTAATCACATGATGCTCTGGTGCTACCCACAGCCTGTCTCTGCACCAGGATCCACCAAGTTCACACAGTGGGGGTTAGGAGATACTCCCTGAAGTCTACTGCAGAGACCTTGGCAGGTCCCTGGCTCTTGCCTCTTCTCACAGGGGCAGTAGTGCCTTTTCCTCCTTTAGCCACAGAAGTCAGAAATGAATTCCAGCCACACCCTGGGATCATATTTGCCAGGTCCCGTAAGTCAGGTCAAGTGGCAGGGACTCATAAACAGTTTCCAGCAGCTAAACTGACCGCATGGAGAGGGAAAGAATCTCACTCTCCACAGGCAGAAGAAGGGACCCAAGTGTGTTTAACTCATTTTGTCAGAAGCCAGGAATTTTTAAAACTCTTTCTCGAAAAAGCTGTTTTTGAGAGGTTAAGGTTGTGATGTCATTAGGTAAAACATTTTCATCTGTATTTGACAAAAAAAAAAAAAAAAAGAAAGAAAGAAAGAAAGAAAGAAAGAAAGAAAGAAAGAAAAACATGAGACACTCAGAACCCTTTATTTTATACTTAAATAACAGTTTAATAGAAAATCAGGCAGCCTTTAGTTCGGTGTGAACTTTGCCAGGTTATGTAACTTTTTGCAGCCTTGGTTCTTCAGCCATAAAATGGGGATAAAAATATCCATCCTGCAGCATTCTGTCAGTGATAAAAGTGAAATAATGCATTCACTGGTAACACTGTGCTCAACGCATGGTTCATGCCCAGTGTAGCATCAGCTGCGGATGGTACTGAAGGATCTACATGTTGGCTCCTGTGAGAAACAAGCTCCACGGGTTCTGCTTTTCAAAGAAAGCAAATGACAGTACCATCCTACAAAAGAGTTTTCTTCCAAGGAAAGGATGCTTTAAAAAAAAAAAAAAAAAAGCAAATTCATCATTTATCTTCTTATTTATGTAACCTTGAAAAAAAATTTAAATCCTTCATTTCAGTAGTACGTCTTGTACTCTTTCAGAAAAGAAATCACTAGAAAGCTGCCTATGGCTGACAACTCCAATTCTCTCCAGAAGGATTTTTTTTTCAATCTCTCTTGGGCATCTATAATGTGCCCCATTATGCCAGTCCAACCCCCTGATCTAGCTTACACCAGCCTCAATGCATTTTGATTTCTAGATTGCTTTTCCAAATAGACCAAAGACAGGCTAACTGTTCACCAACTATTCCATCTCCTTCCTGGGCACCTGACTACATTTCCTGGCATCCCTCACACTTAGCTGTGGCCATGTGACTAAGTTCCAGCCAATGGAATGGGACTGACAGTGTTGTGTGTCCCTCTAAGCCTAACCATATTACCTTCCCATGCACACTCCTCCATGCTCCTGCCCCTTTGCTCCAGCCTGACAAAGATAAGCCCTGCAAGCCTGATAAAGGAAGCCGCATGGAAGATGGCAGGGCCACAAGAGGGAAAGGGTCTATGTTCCTGACAACTCTTATAGAGACCCAACTACAGCTCAAGTACCCTGGTTTTGAGCTGGGTACACATGAAGAATGCTTCTATCATGTTTAGGCCATCCTATAATTTTGGATGTTTTTTACAGTAGCTGGTGTCTGAAGCATCTGGAAGTCCTGAGATTTTTGCAGAACATTATGAGTTTATAAAAATAATAAATCGAATTATTGTGTGCCCAGTCACAGACTCAGGCACTAGCTCATAAAATAACTAAATAATCTAAAACTTAAGGTATCATTATAAACTAGGTTCTACTCTAAGTAAACCATCAGATATGCCAAAAGTTTAATAAAAATATTGCTAAAGGTTGAATTTTCTATGTTTCAACCTTAAAGTATAGAAAATTCATTTCATTTATTTAGTTTTTCTGTGACACAAGAAAGGCTAGCATTGCTTGACTCTAGTAGCAGGGACATCTTGATTCACCCTATTAAACACTACTGTTTCATGGGGGTATAGTTTGTGTAGGAGCATTAGTGCAGATAGACATTTCTGAGTTTTTGTTTTCAAATCAAATTAGAATTGGCATTGTCAGCTCTAGGTTCTCATCTATATTTAGTAAATAATAGATTGGGATCACTTTCTTAACTTCATAATTATATGATTATATTCCATTATGATTTGACTGTAGTTATCCATGGTTTAAATCAATCATGAAAAACATTATTTTATCTAAATGTTATAATGTATAGGAATATGCATTTGTTCTGTGCACACACAGAAAAGTACATCAGGGGATACTCTAAGAAATTTAAGCCTCAGGCCAAACCTGGGAAATTCAAGCCTCAACCTCAACCTAAGACCAATTAAGTAAATTATTTATATCATTGGCTAAAGTATAAGGGAGCTAACCTAGTTTAAGGCCATCCAGTTAAAGATCAAATGCCAAATAAGATTATTTACTGATTACCAAAAAACTATCATGTTAATTCAGTAAAGCTCTCATAATCAAATATATTATCAATGGTACTTCTGGAAAACTGCCTTTGGTGATCATAGATATTAACCTCAACCCAAATACATCCTAAGTAACATACTAACAACATGCCTCATACCAGTCTTATTCTTTCCATCTCTACTGCTCCCACCTTAATCTAGGTCACAACTCTCACCAGGCCTACTGAAATATCTGCCCTCAACCTGGCCTCCTTGTTTCTACTCTAGCCTCTTCTCCAAATTGTTCCCCTACAAGGCCCCGAAAGGGATCTCCTTCAAGCACACATCATATCATACCACTCTCTTGTTTGAAACGCTTTCATATGTTTTAACTGGTCTTAGAATAAAACTGGAACTCCATCATGGCCTGCTGTGCCTGCCAGTCCCAACCTATCCTAGTACCAACCTCTCCATTCCCTTCACTCCAGCCCAACTAATCTCCTTTGTATCCCTTAAATATCCTGAGCTCTGCCCATCAGGGCCTGTGAACTTGCTGTTCCCTCTGTCCAAAATGCTCCCTTCCAGCTTTGTGCACAGCTGACTGCTCTTCACCCTTCAGGTCTTAACTCATCCATCACCGCCCCTAGTTACCTTCTTGCCCTGTTTATTTGCTTTATAGCACTTATAAAGCCCTGTAATTTTATTGTTATTGTTTGAAGACTTGGACACACTATGAGGACATGAAGTTCCCCCATTTTTTTTACTACCTGTGTCAGGCTTCATCTCCTTGGAGATGAAAGGATGGATAAACAGATGGATGGATGGATGGAGGGATGGATGGATGGATGGATGGATGGACAGACGGATGGGTGGGTGGATGGATGGAATAAACATGTAGTAGATACTTTCAGAATTATTTGACCCAACAACTGGAACCATCCATGAGAAACCATATTATCACATTTAGCAATGAGTGATTCTGGCAGGGATATATATAGGGCAATCCCAATTTCTCCTTAAGTACATCTCTCCTGGGAATATAAAGAAGCTTTAACTCTGGGACCATTCATATGGCTCTTTCCACACAGTGAGTTCTACTCTTAAAGGAAAAAAACTCAATTATGCAAGATTAGTAATTTCAAGAGGATATCCCAGTATTTAATTAGCTATAATATTTGAAGACATAAGGCTATCCTGGTTTTTAATTTTAAAAAATCCAATTTATGAAGAAGCTCTTTCAGAGAAAATAAAGTCAACTCAATGCAGAATAAGACCACAAGCTCAAACAAACAAACAAACAAACAAACAAAACACAACAACAACAAAAAAGACCACAAGTTGCTTCCTTAGATTCCTATATCTGGAACTATTCCTTTAGAGGACATAGAGCAAATCAAACCTCTGACAGTGTGGAAATCCAGCACGCACTTCATTCTTGTTTATGACACTGGGTCAATCTAACAGAATAGTTTTGTTTTCCCAGTTCTGACTAAATTAAAGAGAGTTGTGTCTACAGATTATTTTTCCAGAAGTTCCTCTGTATATATAATAGGAAATGCAGGATCAGATCTAGGCAAGGGCTCTTTAAATGTCAGGGCAGTCTTTCCACATTGAACACCCCTGAGAATGCCAACATGTGTGACCACGCTTTTCCCCACTTTGGGCCATGATGAAGAAATGCTATCCCAAGCCAGCAGAGCAGCTGAAGTCCTTTCTGTAGCTCAACATGAGAAAAACCAACAACCTCTGCAGAATGTCTGCCAAGGAACTGCATGCCTGTTGGCAAGGAGACAGCAGCCTACACGGAGGGAGGTTGTAAGAATTAGCCCTTCCATGCATGTGCTAGTGGTAACTCCTGTAAAGAAGTTACTAGGGTCTTTGCTCAGGACATCTCACGGTGCTCCCTCTTTGAAGGCCCACAGGAGAAATTCCTCCCAGAACTCAGTACCAAGAAAAGCTTTGCTTCTCCTGAAGACTTGGTTTTGTTGTTGCTTCATTTGGCCTTTTGGATACTATAAATACTTTAACAGATTATATTATCTCTTTCCTTGTAGGAAGTCCTGAGATTTGCAACCCTCTATACTATTGACACTGGACATTATGGCATGCGTTCTTACATTTGAACTGTGCCCCTGACTTCATCTTGCTTTTTCACTCTTGTTTTCCCTCAGTTCTGATTTCTTTAACTAATCTTTGTTCTCCTGTATCATATAAATGGTTTCAAATTGTTCTGAGAATGAAAATGGCTATTAGTGCATAGATACACACAGTGGATTTTAACCCAAACCCTTTACGACCCTAGTCCTCTAAAAAGACAATGTGGCCTCAGACAGATGTGGTTTTGAATCCTGATTCTGTGGATTTCTAGCTCTGTGACGTTGGTTAAGTTGCTCTATAGTTCCCAGTTTCCATTTCCTCCTCTTTAAACTGGAGCTAGTATCATGTACATTGTATAGTAACTGGGAATTAAAGAGAATGTATTTAGAGCATTGGTACTTAATAATTGTTAAATTAAAATTATTCTTTATTATTATTAATAGCTATATAGATTGTTACCAAAGAATACTTAAAGACAACATCTGGCTTATCATGTTGACAGGCTTATAAGAACTAACACTATCTATTCATATACCACATTTCTGTCTAACAAAGACCTATGGTTAAACACTTCCACACTAGCTCAATGTCTCCAAGCCATTCTTTACAACAGGCTAGATTTATTGCAAGATCCTCTCCCCATTAAGGCTCCCTGTACCATATCCCCTGTCATGGATTGAACTGTGTCTCCCCAAAAAATATACTTAAGTTCTAACCCCCAATACCTATAATGTGGCCTTCTTTGGAAACAAAAGTCTTTGTAAATGTAATCAAATTAAGAAGATGTCATACTGGATTAGGGTAGGTACTAAGTGTAACAAGTAGTATGCTGATAAGAAGGCCATTAAAGGGCCACATGAAGGGACACACAGATGCATGAAGAATGTCATGTAACTATGGAGGCAGAGATGATGCATCTAGAAACCAAAGAACACTAAGGACTATCAGCAAGTACCAGAAGCTAGAAGAGGCAAGGAAGGATTCTTGTTTAGAGGCTATGGCAGGAGCATTATCCTGATGGCACTCTGATTTTGGACTTCCAGACTCTAGGACTATGAGAGAATAAATTTTCATTGTTCTAAGCCACCTAGGTTATGGTGATTTGTTATAGCAACCCTGGGAAATGAATTCATCCCCATACTCCTACAGCGCAAGTGGCAGAAGTAAAGAAACCAGGCGAACTTGCAGTCCAAGTGGTGACTGCCAAGAACTCCACACATGCATGCCTGGCAGTGAGATGTATTTCAGGGGAGGCATATACTAAAATAGCCCAAAGGGTTTGACTGTAGACTTCAATGAGTTAATTCTTCTTTCTGAGCTTAAAGAATCACATCAACAAGAGGGCATTAGGTCTAGATCAACATTGGCAAATAAAGCTTAACTAAGAATAGCTGGATTATAGTGTTATGATGAGAATTCTGTGGAGTCATCTGGGCAAAGATGCAGAGACAAAAAAAAAACAAAAACAAAAAACAGAATATTCCATCCTCATTCTCCTTATGCCTGTGACCATCCTCTTCAGTTTCCTCTTCTGCTGCCTACTGTAACATAGCATATTCTTAGGGTTCTGACACAGACCCACTTCATTCCATTCCCTATATATTGTCTCTGGACAGACCCACTGATTCTTATAGTCTTATTACTTACAGCTTCTGTGGATACCTTCAAATCTATCTCTCCTGCCAGCATCAGTCTTCTGCTCTAGTTTAAGCCATATATCCAACTGCTGGATAGACATCTCCACTTAGCTATCTCAGACAATTCAAAGCAACTTGTCTATAACAGAACTCACCAGTTGCTCCCCTAAGCCTGCTCCTCCTCCCATAGGCTATCTCTCAGTTGGTGGCACAACCATATACCTAGCTAGAAAACTGAGTTTCTCCCTAGTCTGTTTCCTCCTTCTCACCCCTGCCTCCCATTCCAAATCAATTTCCAAAACTTGCCAACCTTACCTTCTAAGTAATTATCGTCTTGATACCTGCTATCACTCTCCTAGTTCAAACTCTCATCAACTCTTGCCTTTTAAGATTAAGAGTAGGTATCGCTGCCTCCAGGAACCTCTGCAAGGGACTATATTTGTCTTGTTTGCCCTTGTATTCTTGGAATTTAGCATTGTGTCTAGCACTGTAGGCAACAGATGATGATGATAATTATCATTTATTGTTCACATTCTATATACTAGGTACTTTCTCAGCACTTTACATCTCCACAATCACACTTTGAAATAGGTACTCTTATTAGCCTTGCTTACAGATAAAGCACAGAATGCTTAAGCGACTTGCTCAAAGTTACACGGTTCTATCAAGAAGTAGAATTGACTGGGCACGGTGGCTCACACCTGTAATCCCAGCACTTTGGGAGGCCAAGGCGGGTGGATTACCTGAGGTCAGGAGTTCCAGACCAGCCTGGCCAACATGGTGAAACCCAGTCTCTACTAAAAATACAAAAATTAGCCGGGCGTGGTGGCACACGCCTGTAATTCCAGCTACTCGGGAGGCTGAGGCAGGAGAATTGCTTGAGCCCGGGAGACGGAGGTTGCAGTGAGCAGAGTTCATGCCACTGCACTACAGCCTGGCTGACAGAGCAAGATTCTGTCTCAGAAAACAAAACAAAACAAAACAAAACAAAAAAAAGAGGTAGAATTACTGAACTGATCTGATATTCAATTTAGATTAGAATATACTCATAAGATAAAATAATGAAATGCATACCTATTCATTCAGTAAATATTTATCGAATGTATGCTGTGTGCTAAACACCAGGGATAAAATGGAAAACAAAGAAAACAAGTAAGTGAGTATATAAATAACTTAATTTCAGACATTGGAAAAACTCTAGCATCTCTCAGGAAACCCATTCCAAGCTTCTCAGGTTACCTGGGAGGAGGGAGGCTGGCAGGAAGAAAAGAGACCGCTCCCCCCTTACTCCACCCCCTTGCTCTAGAAGATTATTCCCAGATACCACCCCCAACCTCAGGCATTGTTAAGACACTTAAGAAATCCTTAAATTTGCAGCATGTGAATCCTCTGCCAGGCTAAGTAAGGCCAACTTAAATTTTTCTATCATAATACCTTTCTTTGTTCTTCAGAAATGTCAAGAAACCTTATGACCACATGCAAGCTGACAGTAATTAAAAGAAGACACTGTCTTCATCTCTACAAAGCCAACTCCTTTTAAAGACAAGAGGACATTTCTGTCCATCATCCACTGCACTCTCATCATTTCTTCCCAACTATTATCTAGCATAATAGATATCCACTATTGGACATGGTCTAGGAAAAAATCCACATATATTCACTGAGTAAAGAGGATTATTCTGGTAGGTAACATCCATCTTTCATGCCTGCCATCTGAAATTCTTATTAACACCCTCAGAAGCAAAAGCCCCATTCGGGCTCAAAAGGACCCAGGGAAATCAACACTGAAATGAGGATGGGGCTGGAGGCTGTTTTGGTAATCCTAAAACAGAGAGTAGGTTTTACTGATGGTGCACATTTACTTACTGAAATCCTTATTCCACCAAGCTACATTTCTTTTTATCAGGGATTCTTTTCTAACAGCTCAAATTATTCCTGGGCGGGAAGTTACTATATGCATAATCTTCAGCTGGGCTGGAAAAGACAACTGGATATTAGTTTGTCCAAAAAGCCCCTCTAAGATTGATACAATTAAACGACAGCTACAGGGAGCATCATGTACAAAAAAGCGGCAAAAGGGGGTGGTGGAGAGGAATGGACTTAGAACTTCTTGCAGTTTTGCCTATACAGGTTATAACTCAATCAGATTTGAGAACTATAAGGAGTCACACAGCAGTTTTTGATTAAACAAACATTTACTGTGTAAGAGGTGCCATGGATACAAAACTAAGAAAGACACGTTTTTCTTCTGGAGGGGAAGAAATATGAATCACCCAAGCAATACAAAACTGTGTGATATCACTAGAGGAGAGGTACAAAAGTGCTCATGATCTAACCAGCCTTGGGGAGTCCCAAGGAGAATGCACCAGAAGTAGTACAGGACATTAAATGGACACCTAAGTTGCCATCTACCACTTTGTAAATGCCTCAATTTTCCCCAATGTCTGACTTTGTCCTCCCCATATCCCTACACAAAAAGAACTAAACCATCAAATAACTTTACTGTCATTAAGACATGGCTTCATTATCATCATTCGGTTACCCAACAAATAATTATTAAGAACCTACTATGGGCCAGGTGCTGTGATAGCCTGGCTCTCTCACAGGCCAGGTCTGGTGAGCAATTTATCCTGGACCTCATATCCATAAAGGGCTGATAATATGGATTTTTAACATCATCTCCAAATGATATCCTATATACAGTCACAAAGATATACTTCTAGGATTCAACCTCAAAGCATATCACAATTTTTATAATCCTGTATTGTCAATATAAAAAATATATATACAAGTCCTCCTACTGCCACCCATGGATATGATCCAGGTCTCTCCTATTCCCTATGGTCATTTAAGAGAAAGCAAACGAGCCAGTTGTTATACCTTCCCTCATAGAACTTATTGCTTAGTAGAGAGAAAGGTATCAAACAAGGACACACACCAAACTGATAACTGTAGTTGCCGCAGGGGAGGAGAGGGGGAGGAGAGGAGGATGACAGGAGGCCGAGCTGTTAGGCAAAGCTTTCACTTGCCCTGAGGTGTTTGAATTTTTACCATATGCACATATTCACAGTATTCCCTGTATAGTCATTATCAGTTTCTCTATCAAGGATCATCATTAAGAGAAGAGCCAAGAAAGGGACCAGAAGACAAGCTGGCTCCAAATGAGGCTGACCACAATGCTGAGGCAGTGAGAATGAGTGAAACATCAAGTTGCCAGAGGTGACTGGGTTCGTCTGAGGATAAAATAGCTGCACAAAACATTGTGGTGACCATCCTCTGCGTGTCCCATGGGAAGTACTGCTAGGCCTGGACACAAGGCTTCCCTTTCCTGGGCTCTCTACTGGGCTCAACCGCCTAATGGCCCTACAAATGGAACAATGTACATTCAAGGATTGAGTAATACGGATGATCAATGTGTTACTCTTGCCCTGATTCAAAACTTGTCTTTTCATGGAGAGCAATAAATCTTATCAGCAGGTGCCAAATGCCCCTCAACTGAATCACAGCTATATTGTCTAGACTGAAATGTCTCATCTCCATTTTGTCAAATTCTGCCTTGTCCATTACAGTTAATCTCATAATCCACATAGACACCACACAATTCCATAAGCAACAGAGCAGCCCCTGCTAACCAGCCCTCCCTCTGAGGAAAGCCTGAACATGTATAAATGATCTCAAGTCATGCCAGGGAAATAAGAACAGATATCATGGAAACCATGTTAGCATGTCAGTGCATGCCTGCTGATGACAAATTGAGCAGTTATGCCAGACAAATTTAGGAGTCAAAATGTTTCCTTACACTGTCATTGTTTTCAATTTTCTGATTATATTTTTGAGATACATTCAATACCTCTGGTATTTACAGAACAGAACAGAGGTATAACCAGTGACTGATCATTCAATAATGCTTCTAATCAGAGTGATTATATGCGAGTGTACAAGTGTGTGTATGTTTGTGTGTGTCCGTATTATTTTGTTTTAGTATGACGGGTGACCTTTTTGCCATGTATACTTGTTAGGGTTATGTGCACATGTAAAGCCAGCATAGAGAAATGCAATCAAATGCAACTCTGCAGGAGAAGGAAAAGTAGCAGAGGAATAACTTTCTGCAGGGGATGTCATGTCTGAGCTCTGCTCTGAGAGGTCAATGGGAGCCTGCACGGTGGATAGGGTTGCCAGATAAAATAAAGACACCTAGTTAAATCTGAATTTCAGAAAAACAATGAATGACTTTTTAGTAGGTATGTCCCAAATGTTGCATGAGTGTTCTATATTTTTATTTGCGAAGACAGGCAATCCTAATGATGGGAGAGGGACAGATGTGTATGCCAACCATCTTTCCTTGTCATGAATATTGTCAACATCAGCATCTACTAACGTTACAGAACATGGGGAATGGAGTCCATGCTCTTGGGAAATCCTAAGAATTACTCTTCCTGCCTAAAACACTCAGAACATGCCTGCTTCTTCAACCACAGGCTCCTTGAGATCATGCACTACAACTTCTTCCTCCTTCTTCAGGACCTACGCCAGTTGCCGAAATGTTGTAAACATAAAAGTACATTTTTAGATAAATGAGAATATAATATGGAATTATAGTAAAGTTAGGAAATTTGGGGTGAGAGGGCTAAAGATGACAAAACTGTGCATGGCCGAAAATACAGGTAACTTCAAGACGACTGACAATAGCCAAATGTGCAGTCATCTCCAACACCTATGAGCAGAACTTACCACAGTAACAGAACTGAACAATCTTTTAGCTTGATTAGTATCACTGAACTGTCTCAAACTAGTGAAATGTATACTAAGCACAATGGGCAATTTCAGGGAAGTGGGGGAATGCACTAAATTGGGAGACCCACAGTTATACAAGTATCTATTTTTTTAAACCCATGCTTAAGGAGGCCAAGGCATTGTAAAAGCAAAATGGGGAACAAGTAGTTCTAATTGGAACAGTTCAAGAAGTTTTAGGTAGAGAAGTTATATGAGGTATGTAAAAAGCTATGGCCCTCAGAGAGGCTTTGCACTTTATAGAATCTGTGTGTGTGTGTGTGTGTGTGTGTATGTGTGTGTGTGTGTAATTATAAGTATATATACATGCATAAACATGGCTGCAAGAATAGTATATTCCCACATACTGTATGTTATTCATATCAACTGATTGGAACTGAGCCTTAGGGAGAATCCACATTTTCTTTTAAAATACTCTAGAGTAGAAATGTTTAAACAAATAAAGTAGCATTGATTGCATTTCAGATGTATAATAATTTTTCCTTTTTTAATGTATCTTCTTTTAAAAACAGCCTTCTCTTATTAAATAAGAAATGCTTGGCCGGGTACAGTGGCTCACGCCTGTAATCCCAACACTTTGGGAGGCTGAGGCAGTCGGATCACGAGGTCAGGAGCTCGAGACCGTCTTGGCCAACATGGGGAAACTCCATCTCTACTAAAATACAAAAAATTAACCAGGCATAGTGACGCGTGCCTGCAATCCCAGTTACTTGGGAGGCTGAGGCAGGAGATTGTGCCACTGCACTCCAGCCTGGCGACAGAGCAAGACTCCGTCTCAAAAAAAAAAAAAAAAAAAAAAGAAAAAGAAAAAGAAATACTTGCTGACCACAGAAAACTTAAAAAAATCCAGGTAAATAAAAATATAAAAATAAAAACCACCCATTATTCTTCCAGTTAGAGATAATGACTCAAAATTTTTGTATGTATATCAAGACTTTTTTTCTGTATATATATGCATATGTCTATATTTAACAAAAGTGGTATCAGCCTCTATATGCAAATATAAGCTTGTTTTATTAAGCTACAAAGTGTATCTATCCAAGTGACCAAATATATTCTCACACATAATTTTTAGTGCTTACATATATGTTTTCTACTGATGGCTTACTTAAGTATTTATTGCTGAACATTAAAATTGTTTTCCATTTTTTACTGTGACAAACTTCCTTACAGCTAAGTCTTTAAGGGCATCATCATTATTTCTGGGGAATCAATTCCTAGAGGAACAACTGCTGAGTCAAATACTATATACACTTTTAAGGCTTTTGATCCATATCACCACTTTCCTGTCTAGGAAGGTTGTGTCAATTTATAATGCTATATAAAAGGGCTTGTTTTCTTAATATTTTTCAAATTTGGTCACCCCAAGAAATCTGCCCATGAAATCAGAATTTATGTAGATAGAACATGTAGAATAATATATATAATTTATTTTTCACAGGAAATAGAAACCTTTCCCAAAAGCCAGGATTTTAAGAAATCCCACTTACCCACAATTAGCCTTTGGCGCAGTCAACTGATTTAGACAAGAACTTTTTAAGCCAACTTTTCAATGAAAGTCTGCCATGTTTGTGGAACTGTGGCTATTTGCCATTGTACAATGACTTAATTGCAAATTAATGTATATCTTTTTTTTGTAAGAAGATATAATAAGCTACCTTTGTTTAATGACAACCCATTTTACTTTCCTGGAGAAAAGAATCCATTTGCTTTAACCATAATCAGAGGAAGGTTATTTGGTCAAACAAAGTAAAAACTATAAACAATAGATAGCCATCATTACCACAGTAACATTGGTCCAGCTAGGAATTCACTTAGCTAAATGGGTGACCTCCTACTCACATACCTTCTCAGTGCACAACAAACACAGGAGCAAACAAAAGCTTTTACAGAATCCAGAGCCACCAGGCAAGAAGAAATGGTACTACAAGAGAGAAGTTAATGAGGCAGAAAGATATTCTCAAATATAAAACCCCCTCCAGGACTTTTAAGGAAGGTATCAGAGGCATAGGGAAGGCTAAGTCAAGGATGAATTTAACTGAAGAAAAGGATATTTAGAGATTATCAATATTTTCTAATGCAACAGAAAACCAAGCCAGCTTAGTCTTCTACTTAGTGAGTGCCATGCTAAATCGACCAACTCTATTCTTCATCTTTTTGGGGATCCAGAAAAATCAAAAAAAGAAAATATCCAAATATAGAAGCTTAATTTAACAAAATCGGAAAAACCTAAACTATATTGTGCTCTGGTGACCTAGCAATCAAATAATCACAGTCATTCGGTCAATGTCTATGATTAACTCAATGAGACAGGATGTTTGGCTATAGCGCCAGGTACAAAAAATATATTTTCATGAAGGATCACTCCCTCTTATGTAATAGATTTGGGTGAGTGAGTGAGTGAGTGCATGGACTCAGCTTTTGGCTTTCTGAAATCAGTCTTGTTATGATGATTCCTTAGTGCTGGGATAGATCATCCAGGCATTCAAGGTAACACGATGGTAATACTTTGCTCATTTTTCAGAAAAAAACAAAACAAAACAAAACAGGTATCACTTCCAAAGTCAGCATAGTCACCCAAAGTGAAAAAGAAAAAAAAAAAAAAGCCTTGGAGGCAAAGGAAAGGAGCCGCAACCTTCGTAACTGTAAAATGACGAATGAGAAAACTCCTCCTGCTGAAGATATTCAGGTATATAAAGGCACGTGAAGGAGTACTTAAAACATCATTGTCAAATCCACATCTTCTGGATTTTTTTTAGCTTGAAACAAACAAACAAAAAAAATGAGCACCATACCCTACATGATTCAAAAGTGTCTGTGGCTTGAGTTCCTTATGGGTACGTTCATTGCTGGCACCCTATCCCTGGACTGTAACTTACTGAATGTTCACCTGAGAAGAGTCACCTGGCAAAATCTGAGACTTCTGAGTAGTATGAGCAATTCATTTCCTGTAGAATGTCTACGAGAAAACATAGCTTTTGAGTTGCCCCAAGAATTTCTACAATACACCCAGCATATGAAGAGGGACATCAAGAAGGCCTTCTATGAAATGTCCCTACAGACCTTCAACATCTTCAGCCAACACACCTTCAAATCTGGGAAAGAGAGACACGTCAAACAAATCCAAATAGGACTTGATCAGCAAGCAGAGTACCTGAACCAATGCTTGGAGGAAGACAAGAATGAAAATGAAGACATGAAAGAAATGAAAGAAAATGAGATGAAACCCTCAGAAGCCAGGGTCCCCCAGCTGAGTAACCTCGAACTGAGGAGATATTTCAACAGGATAGACAATTTCCTGAAAGAAAAGAAATACAGTGACTGTGCCTGGGAGATTGTCCGAGTAGAAATCAGAAGATGTTTGTACTACTTTTACAAATTCACAGCTCTATTCAGGAGGAAATAAGGTATATTTTTGGAATTAAGATTTCTTTTCCCTCCAAAATCTCTTTCTCCTTCGCCTCCTCCATCTTCTTTTTAAGGGTTATTGTGCTATCCTGTAAGCCTGTCCTCAGATGGATTGGTAGTCTCGGAACATCAGGGATATTCACCTTTCTAAGGAGAGGTAATGACAACCATCCTCTGGGTGACCAAGAGTCTCCTTAGAAAGTCTTTAAGACAGGTTTAAAGGAATAAGACTCCCTCTCCATCATCTTCTATTCTCTCTTCCTCTTTTCTTGGGTCATTTTGAAAGAGCTTTGCTATACCACCTGTGAACTTCACCAAGACAATGGCTAGAGAATAGAGAGCAGAGCATGTTGCAAAACGATAACATTTCAATGACTTAACTGTTTTGCTGCCAACATTGTTTATCCTATGAAAACTCAGCACATTTAAAGAGCTTATACATGCTCCCTAGAGTCAATACCCTTGTATTTTTCCCCTCCTGCTCAGGGGAAAAAGGTTGACATTTCTGGCCCATTTCCTTCTCAGCTTGGTTTGTTTGAATTGATGCCGTTTGTAGAATGGTATTTCATTACTTTAAGAGTGAAGATCCATAGTGAAATTGGATGGATGGTTGACTTAGATGACCATTAAGCTCTCATTTAACCTTTGAGATGCTGTGATTCTAATGTAGCACACTCTTAATTCCTGATGTATATTGTTTGATTCCTACATCTAAAGGCATGGAAAACGCTGTGGAAAAGTATAGTACAGTATCTGTCTTTTATTGTTTTTCATGTGCCTGAAATAAAATGTCCAGAGTCATAATATGGAACGATTTTACATTAGATGTTCCTAGTTAAAAGACTACATTCTGTGAGTTAATTTAACTAGCTATTCCAATAATACATAATACTTTAATATCTTTTATCTTTTTATCTTTTTAAAAGTTACTTTGAAGTCAGATTACCTAGATTATTTATTTTTCTAGTATGGCCCTTCAGCTATATTAATTCACCACCTGGCTGACATGGATTTTCTCTTCCTCTCTCGCCTCTACCCCATTTCAGAATCATCTACTTTCAAGCAAGAATTAACAGAGATTGTGGCTATGCAAATGCACAAAAAAAAGGGTGAAATGTACCTGCAATGTACCTGGTTCTGCCCTTGGAAGTAATTTCCTGCTCATGCCATTAAGAACATGCTGCCAAACTGTTCAGATTCAAGATTATTCCAAGTGCAGGGCTCAAATGTTATAGCCAAAGAAAATCTTATAATAAAAGTGAGGTAAATTTCAGCCAAGAAGTTAGAAGAAATGTTTAAAACAACAATAACAAATTGTGGATCATGGCATATGCAGGCTATCAGTAGAAGGATCAGACAATAAAATGAGTTAGTGCAAACCATTTAGTAAAAATAACTATCAGCAGAGTTGTTCCAAATTAAAAATAGTACTACAAGCTTGTTAAGGAGTTAGGACATGCAAGCTACTAAGCATAAAATATATACTTGCTATTTTTCATGAATTTCTCTAATAAAGCCTTTGCCTGTTCTCTCTAATAGCTTTACTGGAATGATATCAATTACTTTAGTCATTTATGGTTGCAGTTCTGCCAAGTGTTTGCTATCCAGAAGGAAAGAGAATGGCTGAGAAAGCTGAGCACTTCCAGTTAACACAGATTTTCTGATTGTGTGGTAGGGGTAGAAGTTAGAACACTATGCTTTTTTAAGAGCATATCTAATCAAAAGAAAAAGGATAACATCTCCACTGGAAAAAAGGCAAGGGCACAAACTGACATCACAAAGGAAGAAATACTACAGACAATATGAAAAATGTTTAATCTAACTTCATTTTTAAATGCAAAATAAGACGACAAGACACTCCCATCAGTATGACAGAAATGAAGGAGAATGACAACATAAAATGCGAGTGAGGTGTAAGGTATAGGACACAGGAGCCTTTGTGCATTACTGGGAAGAAAGTAAACTGGGACATGTTTTCTACAGGGAAATATGGCACTCTTCAATATCCTAAAGAATGCATCAGTCCCTGGGACCTAGGTATCACGTCTTCAGAAATTTATTCCAAGGAAACAGATAGATAAGATTGTTCACTGGAACCTTGTTTATAATATCTACCCCTTTAATATTCATTTTCACCTATCAGTATTTTCTATTTTTCCTATAATGATTTTTGGGGGGATTTTTAATTCTAAAAGAAACGGTACAAGCTTAACTTCCATTATAATTACCCTGTTTTCCTTAGTGGGTAGGCCAAGACAAGAAATGCTCTTTTACCTTGTTAATGATACCTTTGGGTACTTCTTGAGTAACTATGGTCTTTTTTGTTGCTTCTGGGTTGCTGCTCCTAAATTTCAAAGGAATCTTTCCTTGGGGTTCATTTTTATAATGAAATGTTTGTAAAGTGCCTTTCAGTACTTCAAAGATGATGCTGTTTATCTCTTACTGGTTCCACCGTTGGGAAGGTAAAGAGATATAATATCCAGAAATCACTATAGAAAGTGCTCTATGTGTCCCATTCCTGGCTTAGCAGTCTCACTTCTGTTTTGTTAAATGGAAACTCAAAAGTCCTGTTGAGTTGGCAAAGGGAAAACTCTGGGAACTAAACAGAGCCAAGCTTCCGGTATCCACTGAAAATGTCTGAGTGGGTACATGGATCATAATGTTCCTAAGAAGCCTCCTTCTTCCCCTGGGTTGAGGAGGAATCAAAAGTGTAATCGAGCTTCCTTGGAAGAGGGACTGACTGGGGATCCCACAGGAAAAGCTGGCAACAGCAGGTCAACTGCAAGGCTATGGGGAGGTATAGGTTGCAACAGGTGCAGTCCCAGTCAGCCTCCCCTCAGAGGCAAGACAACTCGCTGGGCACCATCTGGGGACCCTGCCTTCTCAGAGTAGCTACTTTGCTTTTGCCCCAGTTCTTTAATCAATAATCCACACTAAGAATGAACACAATGCATAAGCATCTAACTTGTGCAGGGAAACAGGGGCGCCTGCAACCCAGCAAGCGCACCCACAGGGTACTCAGGGCCATCCTAAGCCACTTGTTCGCGGGAACGTGGAAGAGAAACTGTGCTCTGGCCGTATCTGCGCTGCGTCCTCTGAGTCCTCTTTTTCTACAATGCAGAAAGGGGACTTGAGATTTAAACTTGGAGCGGTACTCAAAGCCAGAACTCCACGTTCATTCCGGAGTGAACCACCACACCACTATTTCCAGGCAACGTCAGGAGGCTTCCTCGTTATTTGCATCTCCGTTCTCTTTTTGGCGACTAGCCTGCCCTCCCGCCCTTGGAAACTTGTGGACTCGAGAATCTCAGCTTTCCGCCTATCAAAGGTGCCCCGATCCCCTCCCACTGCCCTAGCAGCAGCCCAGCCCCAACGCCTTTGGCTAGAGATTGAAATCCTCTGGAACCAACCACGGGACACTTTGGATTGGGGCGGAACACGATTCCACTGTCTCGAAAGCAGCACCTTCTCGGATTTGCGCCCTTTGCGGCGCGCCTGGGTTGAGATCTGAGAAATGCGCCCCGGCCACAGGCAGCAGCGGAGGCGGGGAAGGAACAACTTTCCCTCCGCCCTCTAACCACAAGGGCGGGGTGGGGCGGCCTCGCTGGGGTCGGGCTCCTCCGCTTCCCCAGCTGGGATCCCCTGCCGGAGCTGGCATGGGGGCCGGGAAGGAGGACCAGAGGGGCTTCCTTCTCTCCCCAAGCCCTGCCAGATGTTGGAAAGGCAAACAATAGGCGAAACGCGGAGAAACAAAAGGCCATTCGCCACGATCTCAGTCGGCTGCGTCGCTAGGTCCCTGCGGGGAGGGTTAGGGGAAAGGGTCAGGAAAGAGGGCGAGGGGGAATCCGAGAGATTTAGGGTCTCTGGTACTTGTCAGGCGCCAGGGGTCTGCGCTTTACCCTCCCAGCAGGGGTCTGAAGGTGGGAAGGGGCAATCAAAGAAAAGTGGAAGGGTTTTCACCTTCTTCCCCAGTTCAGGGAAAGGGAGGGCTGGGATTCCAGATGTTTGACAGTTGTTGGCCCCAAAGTTAAGAGCGATTTGTATGGCCTTTACACGCTCCCCACCTCCATGAGGCATTGTCAGCCCCGGGGGCGACCTGGCTTACAGCGTGGAGTTCCCCGACGCTGCCCCAAGCCGAGACTCCTCCCTCAGCATCAGGACGCCCAAGCGTTGTCCCCCAGCCCGGGAGCACTTTTGTAAAAGTTTGTCTTCCCGCCACCCACAGCCCAACACGCACCCTGCATGCGTCCGCGGCTGGGGATGGGCTCGGAGACTTGCACCCCGAAAGAAGGACGATCTTATTGATTTATATCTTTTCAAATCAAGGCCACGGATCCCGGGGTGGAAAGTGGGCGACCCTAGTTCCTGCCGGGAAGTGCACACAAGGAGCCGGCCAGAAGCCCAGGCGCCGGCAGGGGTCTGAAGCAGACTCCAGCCCCGGAAGCCCGCGGCCGGCCGGCAGCGGGCCGGTCGGCCGCCTCCCGCACCTTCTTGCACACGCGCTCAGGTGCGCCCCGCACCTCGCCGCCCGCCTGGGTGAGGTCGGGGGCGAACAGCCACCGGGCTGCGCCGCCTCCCCTCGCTTGGAACGGGTTCTTACTCACCGTGGGGTTTTACCTCCAGCCCAGGGCCCGGTCGGTTTCCTTCGCCGGGTCAGCTGCAGCCAGCGCGAGAGGAAAATGGTGAGCTCGGGGCAGGTGGGGCGTCGCTTCCCAATCCACTCAAGGGACTCTGCGGCCGGTGCGCGCGGTCCCAGCGAGCCAACCGGCGGACAGGCGAGAGCCTGGCTCCAGAGGCAGCCGCCGCCGCTCCGGAGCAGCCCCCACATGCACCCAGCGCGCCGCGCAGCCGGCCGGGGCTCGACCGTCTCGCGGGGACGCCGAGCGGGGACCCCTGGCGGCCGCCTGCGGAATGGCAGCTCCGTGGGGAGAAAAGTCGTCTTTGGGATCATCTTCCCTCCGGAAAGAGATGGGACATGACCAGTCCTAAGGGGGCTTCCAGCCTTGCAGAAAAGACACTGACTCTCGGGCCAGGGCAGTGAAGAAGGTGTCAGATCAGAAAGGATGATCTGTGGGTCTACCACGGCCACTTTCAAGGCACCTAGAGAGGGGGAAACGGTTTGCCTTCCCCAGAATTTTCTGATTGTTGAAAGATACCACGAACTGCCTGACACAGAGCGGAGCATCAATCATTGGAAAATACTCGGATTTTAGCGGATTTACTAGAACACACTGGGAGTTATGGATGAACATAGATTTTAAAGTCCAACCCACAGCCCGCCACTCTCTACTTGTGTGGTCTTGGTCTGTCTACAACCTTAAAGCCTCGGTATTCTCCTCCGTAAATTGGCGGGGAGCAATATCACCCTTGCAGGGTGATGGTTACGGGTAAACTACATTTAAAACGTTTTTATAGTTCATAGTAACAGTAATCAAATATGAGCTTCCTGCGTTCTGCAGAAAAAGAATTGGGTCTTTCACATTTTTCTATTCCCCATATGATCACATCTTAGTGCATATTGGTTGAAGTGTACCAAATGACGAAGTACTGCATTTTACCATCCTTACTACACACTTCAAAGCGGTGTGGAAGTACATTAAGTAGAAATTAAGATATATGGAGAAAACATCCCTCCTCCAAAAGAGGTTTCTGCAACTAACTACGAAGTGAGAACTTCTAAAATCACTTAAATCTTTTGCAATATCAAGTCATCTCAGATATTTTAAGAAACATTTAATAAATAGTCATGACTTAGTGATATCAACCCTGGATTAAATGACTCTAATTCTGTGTCATTTGTGTAATGTAAAGATATCGATTGTGAATATAAGACTCGAATATGAGAAAACTGCCAGATACAAAAACATAGCCCCTAAGCAATATTTCTGTTCATCACCGAGGAATCTCATTTCCAAACTGCCCCAGTTTTTAAGAGGATGAACATCAGAGTCAGACAGACCCATAGTAGCTGAGTCTAACCTTTCTGAAGCTCTGTTACCTCATCTTATAAAATAAGGATAATACAGGTATTCAATGAAGGAATACATACAACATGCTTAGGGTAACACCTGTCACATGGTAAGTGCTCCAGCGTCACCACTTGTCATTCTTTCCAGCATACTTCTCACCCCACACACATGTAGCCCCTCCCTCATGAGCTCAAGGGCCCCCATCACGTGTTATACACGCACAAGTTTCAGTGTCCCTTAAGATGTTATCTTCTGCAAATTAGGAACAGAAAGAATATTTTCAGGTAGTTTGGAATAGAATAAATAACATTCACATTCTTTGCCCAAGTCAGTACAGATTAATTTCCGTCATTTCCAACTCACGCTGTATACATTTCCCACAAGAGGAAAGTCATGCTAGTCTTCAGTGGCGTTTGAAAAAAAAAATTCCAAGAGGATTCTTTTGCCAAGCCACTTCATTACAGCTTCCCCTTAAAGGATACCAAAGGAGCACAGGGATATTGGAAAGATGTCGCCATAGCAACACTGTAATAGACAGATGACAATAGAGTAAAAGTGAAGAAAGCACATTTGCATAGTCATTAACAAACTTGGACCTACAGTCATATTGCTCTGGGCAGCAGTGCTCAGAGTTCAAGGGCTACTCAAAGTAAATTTGGCAAGAGGCTATTTCTGTTTATTTTGGCTAAGTCTGACTACCCAGTTCATTGTGCTCGTGTGTGTGCTAATTGTAATTGTTGCAGGCAGTTCACTAACAAACAGCAGACATCCTCAAGAGTCCTTCCTTTCATCCTAAGCAATGTGAGTTCACAAATCTAAATGTGTACCTAATAAATCTTCAATAGTAAAGCATACTTCCTCCTTACCTGCTTCTGTTTTGTTTTCAAAACGTTAAATAGTCACAGGTATAGAGACATTGCCTCAATGCTTATGGGAACTTCTGTAATAACTTATGTTAATTAACTCTGGGTACTGAAAAGAAACAAATGTGCATGGCTTCCCCTAAGCACTGAGGTAATGGCAATTCAAATAATAGCAAGTTTATATATGTGATATATATAGATTTATAGATATATAAGAAGACATCATATATATATATTCATTTTAGAGATCATATCTATCTTTTAAGCAATTTCAAACCATACAAGAATCCATATATGATCTTAAGGCATAATTTCTGCTAGCATACTTCTCAGCATTTATAATGACACTAAATGTCTATAGTCATTTCCTCTGAAATGCACATTACATCAATCCCATTTTGTGAAAGTGGAATTAAGGCATAAAAAGGTCAGAGGTCGGGAGCTGGGAAGAATGTATGACAGTGTTCAAAGTTGTTTCAGTGACAGCTGAACAAGATAGTGTCATTTGGAATCATAATGGACAATTATCTTCTTTCTAGTCTATAGGAATAGAGTGAATGTTCTTTCCCAAGTTAAAAAAAAAATTATTGAAAAGAGACTATACTCTTTCTTCCTGCTCTTAGAATGTGTTTTGTTTACAGTGACCCAGTGCTCCTTCATATCTCTCTATTAGATGGTATTTTTTTCTTATTTAAAAATATCCATGTGGTTGAGGCTGCAGTGAGCTATGATTGCACCACTGCACTCTAACCTGGGCAACAATGAGACCCCATCTCAAAAAAAAATAGTTTGTATCTTTAACAAGTGACCCTTCTTCTCAAGAGATGAGCCTGATGTTTCTGCTCTGGCTTAACGTTAACCAGGTGTGGTACACTTGTGATCTGCCTCAGTACTCTGAGTAATGGGGAGGAGTTCTCTCACTACGAAACAGGTCAACTTAGATATGATCCAAAAAGGGTTAGTTGCCAGGAGAACCAAAGTCTAAGGGAGTCACATCTACAAGCCCATAGCCTGGACTCCGACATTAATCCTACAGTGAGACTTTAGCACCTTTCACAAATGGAAAAATCAGGCCACTGTGTGCTCAATGGGTTTGGAATGTTGTGCTTTCAAAGCAATTGATATAGAAAGGCATAGAAAGATCGAGAAGAGGCTAGTGAGTCTTGGATGCTTCGAACGTGATATAACGCCCCTTTCTCTTCTAAATAGTAAAATAATGAAGATCTCAAATAGACTTTCTCTCTTTGAGAAACACAGCTTTACTGCTTTTGCGATCAATGCCCTTGCCCTCACCAACAAATCAGTCATTAATTCCCAACGGCCTTGCACTGCAAATACAGAAAAAAAGGTTTTTGTATCTCCTTAGCTCTCTTTGAATGTCTGTGGGAAAGAAATGAAGGAAGTAAACTTTTCTACTGCCAGACTGAAGGTAGTTTTTGATAAACTTGGAACCTCTCCAAACCACCCCCTACCCTCCTGGCATAGAAAATAAACAAGATTTTTCCCTTTACATCATAATTAAGGCAAGAGACAAAAATGAAGGTATCACCCAACCTGATCTTCTTTAGCCTCTAGCTGTTCTACCTACACAGAACTATTTTCTCAAGATTCCAATTAGGTTTGATATACTGTTCAATATTAATTTCCTCTTAAGAAGCTACTTCACCATTTGGAAAGCCCCTTGGGTTGAATAATTATTGAATTTCTAAATGGCCTCTGGCTAGCCTCAATTGTGTTAGTGTTTCATGTCCAGTAAGTAATATGAAAGAGGCTTGCCTTGGGTATTTAACAGCCCCTAATGATGCTTTTCAGAGGGAAAAAAATCCTTCTGAAAAGATTTTTGGAAAAGTTTCAGTTAATTTTTTCCCAAGTCTTGTTGTCTAATGCTCAACAGAGTCTCTGTAGAAATGAATAGATAACTTCCTTCCTTCATTTTTCCCTTCCTTTTTTCTTTCTTTTATCCTGCCCTCTTCCCTCTTTCTTTCTTTCTCTTCTCTTCTTTGTTAAAGGATTTCTGACGGCTAGGTAACTCATCAATGTTTCTATCCAGTGTCCCAGAAGAACAATTCTTCTTTTTAATAAAATGAATTACATTTTCATTCTTTCATTGTCTTTTTGTTTTCCTGTGTTCTTTTTGGTTTCTTTCAGCACACGATAAACGATGTTTTCATTTGAAATTGCTTCTCACTACTGCTCAGATGGTCAGCATGAGAAGTCAAAAGGAAAGCATATACACTAGTAAGAGAATCAGGGTGTGGAAAAGGGTCTCTAAGACCCCAACCTCCGAGAAGAAGATGGAGACCCAAACATGCCAGTCACCAGTTTGAGGCTCATAGCTTGTTAGTGTAGAGCCAGATTTTGTACTTGTAGTTTGAGGAGCACAGCTTGTTAGAATCCAGATCTCATGGCTTTTAATCCAGAAATATTTCTTGGTTTGGGAGTTGTTTTTCATTGTTGCTGTTGGCCAGTAATTATGGTACTCTGGTGAAAAGGCTGTTTTATAGGTCAGTTATTTGGAAAGGCCATTTTCCGTTTGTTTGTTACTGAATAGATGTGCTTGCCTTGTTCATTTGGCAATGCCCTGAGCTCCTCAATCTCTCAGTCCCTTCTTTTAGAAACGATGGTTTGCCTACAGGATGCCAGGTGCTTTTCTCAGGGCCTTGCTCCTGTTATATTTGATTTCTCTGTCAACCTTTTTACACTACTACATACACCCAGAGTGAGAGAAAAAAGGGAGAAGAGAAAGAAAGCAAAAGGAAACAAGAAAAGGAAGTTGAAAGCAAAAGAAGAAAGAAGGAAGGAAGGGAGGGTGGAAAGAAGGAAGGGAGGAAGGGAAGGAGAGATGTTGAAGATTACCAGTGGTATATACAGGAAAATTAATAAGATATCCTTTGTTAAATTTTAATACTTCCAGTCATGTCTGTTATTAAGGAATCCAAAAGTGATTAAAAGCAATCTCCTTTCCTTCTCCTCTGCTCTCCCTACTCCTACCCTACTACCCCCCAGGTTATACTTCACAGCATCTTCTTGGATGATGACATAAAAGTCTGGCATTATGTTTCTTTAAAATTTTTCTGCCTTTTGTGGGGTTTGTTTGCCAACCACCCCTCTTATCCTACCTGCAATTTCCTCATTCCTTGTTTTATTTTTGGAAGAATACACCTACCTGGACACTCATTTCTTTTTTACCTTCCAAGTAGTCTAGTTGAAATGTGTTGACCTTGACCCCTATTGGCAGAACTGCTCAGCTGACCCATCGACTCTTGAGAAATAATAAGTAGTTGTAGTTTTAAGGTGCTACATTTTGGAGTGATTTGTTATGTAGTTTTGTTGTGGCAATAAATAACTGATACAGATAATGTGGTGGTCTTGATGAATACAAGAGTGCCTGGCCTATAAGTAGCCACTCGATAAATGTTGGACTGGAATGAACTGGCAAATGGAGTAAATTAATATTCATCAATAGGGGCTTAATTAAATATGTTGTGAGATAGCCTAACAATGGAACACAATGCAGGTATTAAAAACAGTGAATAAAAATTCAACGAGTTGATGGCTTAGGATTTGTGCATTTGTCTGTGTATGATATTACATATCAGTAAAGAAAGCCTGTATACAAAGCACCAGGTATCATATGATACCCTTTTAATATTAAAAAATCTACATTGTATATGTTCATAGGAAAGTATCTGGAAGTACATATACCGAGATGTTGACAATGGTTCTCTAGATAGAATCATAACAGGTAATTTAAAATTTTTTCTATACTTCTTTATTTGAAAACATTCAACTTTATTTTTTATAATAACAAGAGAGTAAGGTGATAAGATACTTTTTTCCTGAGTCCAGGACACATGGGGTGAGCTACCCTGATATGACGTTTTCTCTTTCTCTCCCCAAAGCACACTGAAGATCTTGAAGGGCACACAGAGAGAGGGAAGGCAACAGAGGCAGGCTTTGTTGGACACCAAATGAATGTACTGAGCCATTGTTCCAAGACAGCTCTGTATTTTGAAGCTCAGCATGGGCCAAATTCAACTGCCAGATGAAATATGTGATTCTTCTGGCATTGTCAGAAGTGGCAAATGGATTGTCTCCTCCTAAATGTGGTGTGACTGTGGGGCCCTATCAAGGTGACTCTCCCATCAACCAAAGGTAGGAAGTAATGGCACACTTGCCATGACCTCTACTGTCTGCTTTCTGTGTCGCTGCCTCAATCATGCCCCTCCTCTTGCCTTGTCTTGGTGAGGAGTGCCTGGCCAGCAGCCCTGCCTACCTCTCTCTTCTGGCCCTATCACCTTGCCCCAGCCCATGTGGTTCCAGCAGGCTCCACTTCAAGGGACCTACCCTCTAGGGCACAATGTAGATTCATGATCCAAGCATTGCCAACCAGAGGGCTTCTTCTCCAAGAGTTTATACACGGACCCTGAGGTCAGCAAGCAAGAATGAAATAAGCCAGAGTTCTCTGCAGCCATCCCCTTTTCACCTCTCTCAGTTATGGATGAACTTATCTGTAAAATGGGAAAAAGAAACAACAAAAGAAGCACAGCTGAGAGAAACACCAAAAGAAAGAGTTGAAGACATTGTTTGAATTCCTGCATCCAGTAGTGTCCAAAGCCAGTGCCAACCCTGGAATTCCTAGCTACAAGAGCCAATGGAGTCCCTTTTGCTTTAGTTTGAGGTGGGCTCCTGTCACTTGCCACAGAAACTAGGAGAAAGCACAGTGTCTGTGCTGCAGTGAGGGAGGGCTAAAGTCCTCAGGGACAACCAATAAAGCATGAGAGCCAATGAATAAATACTTGAGGTGAGCAATTACAGCAGGCATTCTTTTTTTTTTTTTTTTGAGACGGAGTCTGGCTCTGTTGCCCAGGCTGGAGTGCAGTGACCGGATCTCAGCTCACTGCAAGCTCCGCCTCCCGGGTTCACGCCATTCTCCTGCCTCAGCCTCCCGAGTAGCTGGGACTAGAGGGGCCCGCCACCTCGCCCGGCTAGTTTTTTTGTATTTTTTTAGTAGAGACGGGGTTTCACTGGGTTAGCCAGGATGGTCTCGATCTCCTGACCTCGTGATCCGCCCGTCTCGGCCTCCCAAAGTGCTGGGATTACAGGCTTGAGCCACCGCGCCCAGCCACAGCAGGCATTCTTTACATTTCTTAGAGATCCAAGCAAAATGTATCCCCAGTGGCCTGAAGTGGTCATATATATTATTATTATTAATTAATATAGTTAATAACCTGTAGGCAGCTCAGAAAAAATCTCAGAGTCATTAAGTGTTAAAGGACATTTGAGACCATTTGCCTCAGCATCTAGTGCAGCTCCGGATACGCACAGCATGGAGGGCAGGGAACTAACATTTGGTGAGCACCTACTATGGGTTAGGACCTGTGCTGGACATTTTCACATATTTAATTCCTCCCCATGATCTTGGATGATGGGTATTAATACTCTCATTTTGGAGATTGGGAAACTTGCCTAAGGTTCATACAGAGCTTCTTTGGCGCTCTCAATCATGACTGTTCCCTTGCATCCATCCCCTCTGTTAAGAACTGAGATTAGCATTTAGGAAGTTATAGCTGGTGCAGCAGACACCTTAGATGCCCTGTGTCACATCTCTTGACATATCTCTGATTTCAGTGCACTTATGATGTGGCCTCTTTCCCAGATCTCAAGCACGCAGCAGCCATCATTTCACTATCTGCCGCGGGACTGTTTCCACAGAGGCAGGAGCTTGCTCAGCCTAGGAGAAAGCACAGTGTCTGTGCTGCAGTGAGGGAGGGCTAAAGTCCTCAGGGACAACCAATGGAGCATGGGAGTCAATGAATAAATACTTGAGGTGAGCAATTACGGGAAGCATTCTTTACATTTCCTAGAGAGCCAAGCAAAATTTAGCCCTAGTTGTCTGAAATGGCCAATTGCCAAATTCATCTTTATATTGACTTTTCCTTCTTCGTGTTGCAGGCTGACTGATCTCTCATTCCCATTTCCTGGAATCACCTCCCAAATAAACTAACTGCATACTAGTCCTTGTCTCAGGCTCTGACAGTGGGGGATTCCAAACTGGAAATGAAGACCATCTTGTGTACTGACTAGTGAAGGAAAAGGTTACTGTTTTGAAGTCTGTAAGAAAATAAGCTCAGCTTAAACCAGCAAGAGGCCTTGAAACAGAGTAAGCAGTTCCAAGCTAGGAACTGTATTAAGAAATAGTCTCTTATATAGAACCCCTTTGAGAAAATATACTCAAAGTCTGTAACTTAAAAATGCCTGAAAGGAAATACATCAAGATATTAATATATTATAATTCAATATATATTATTATTGTATTAATTATTCTACTCTTCTGAGTAAATTTTCAATGGACATTTCCCAGATCTTCCTCACTTCTCTTACCTATGTCTTGATCTGCCCCCTGGGGATTCACAATTCCTGTCACTGTAGTTAATAATCTTTTTTTTTTTTTTTTCTGTGACTCAAATTAGGTAGAAGATACTTTAGCCATCTTTCTCTGCTTGGAAGGCAGCACAGCATGTTAGTTCAGAGTATGGTATGGGCAACAAAAGAAGGTCAAATTCTAGTCATCTGGGTCACTTGGTCTGTCACCCAGGTTTTGCTATGGAAACAATTGCTTGTGATCGTTAATTTTTAAATGTTGACTAGGCTAAGGGATACTGAGATAGCTGGTAAAACATTATTTCTGGATGTGTCTGTGAAGATGTTTCTGGAAGAGATTAACAGACTGAGTATAGAAGATCCACTCTTACCAATGTGGGAGGGCATCATCCAGTCCACTCAGGGCCCAGAGAGGACAAAAAGGCAGAAGAAAAGCGAATTTGCCCTCTCTTCTGGTGCTGAAACATCCACCTTCTGGCTGGCCTTTGAACTTCAGGATTTATACTACCCTAGGACACCCACCCTCCCAATCCCCCATCCCATTTCTCAGGCCTTCAGGCTTGGGCTGAATCATACCACTGGCTCCCCTAGTTCTCCAGCTCAAAGACAGCAGACTGGGGGACTACTCAGCTTCCATAATCATATGAGCCAATTCCCATAATGAATACCACTCCCCCACTCTGTTTCTCTGGAGAACCATGATTAATGATCAATACAACTCCAAAACTTAGTGGCTTAAAACTGCAAAGATTAATGCATGGCTTATGCAACATGTACATCTTGATGGGGGTGGGAAAGGGGGCTCTGCCCATAGCTCCCACAGTAGGACCTAGCCTGCAGAGTGCCACTTCTGGAACATTAGTGGACACTGTGGCAGAGTGAAAAGGAGGCAAAGCTCATGCAAAGTCTTCCATCTGAAAGTGACATATGCTGCTTGTTCATGTTTCATTGGCCAAAGACAGTCATGTGGTCATGCACAAGTTTCACTGAAAGGGAAAGGGCAATCTGCCTTGCAGATAAGAAAGGAGAAAAAAAAGGGGGAGATTTTGAAAAACGTCTATCCAATTTGGACAATCATTTAACCTATGCTTCAGTGTTCTCATCACATATTGTGGGGATATCCACTTTACAAGGTTATTATGAGGGTTAAATGTGAAACTGTAAAGTACCTGGCACATAGCCATTACTCAATAAATGCTATTTTGACAGTGATACTTTGTTTACCTGAAATATAATATTAAGATTTACTCCAATCTTTCCTACATCTCTGGGAGTAAAAAACTCTTGAAACTTTTTCCAGAGGTTGCATTTTCCGGTCTTTAAAAATGAGTCCAGTGCCTTTTTCCCGAATTTTTCCAACTTCTGACCATCCTCAGATATGGGTTCTAGCTTAGTGCTCCTCACACAGAAAGGTTCTAGTAAGGAATTAGAAAATACTTTCTGCTTTAAAGAAGAGCTACACAAATATTAAATGAGAATAATTATATTTATTATTTACAGCAAATATTCTAGTAGTCAGAAAAACTCAGCATAAGTTCATTAGAACAGTATGGGCCACATTAGAAAGAACATATTATCATTATGTTTGAAAAACTAGGACTGGGTACAAAGTTACTATGATAGTATGGGCTCAGTTGGCCAAGTATGTTATTACAGTTTCAATGGAACCACTATCTTGTCAACAGAACACACAGTGAAACCTGCAGGGGCTTCCTCTGGCTTCATGACAGTGAGTAAATTCTGGCTTTCCCTAGGGAAGGCAGGGGCCTGGTAGGGTCTGAGGAAGAGCCTGAGGCATAGACTGTGCCCACCCTCCCCTTCTCCCTCCACTCATCCCAGTTTTTGGTTTAGAAAGCCAGCATTTTGAATATGTAGTCACAAGACTTTCTCGTTGTCCTTAGGTTGGGTTGCTGCCCACCCCTCCGCCCTCCTTGTTCCCATATGAAGGTCATTGACTCCTAGTTTTATAAGGTGTTTATTCTTGCAGAATTTGGACCAGTGACTCTTTCTGTTCAGCAAATGATTCAGTGCATGTGGACCCTGGGGTTGTTTACATTTTCAGGAACTGCTATTGCGAAACTAAAAAGGTTTATTTTACGTAGTGGGATTGCTTTTGCCAGATGAATTCATTTGCTCAAGTTATTTTTAAAATGTGCTTTCCCTTAGCTCCTTAGAGAAGCTCTGGTCTCCTCTTGCTTGTGTGGGTCTAGGCCAGGAAAAAAAAAAAAAAAAAAAAAAAATGCTGAGGCTATTAATGGAAGCCAGAGAAAATGTCTAGCCAAGGTAGATCAAAGAAGGTTCTCAGTTTTGACCCAAAACCCTTTAACTTCCTGAATGCTGGGCTAGCATACAAACTGGTCCTGGCTGCAGCAGCTTAAATGGCTCATGTGCCTAGAACCAGGAAGACCATGCATATGAGTTTCAAACTGCTCCTACAGGTATGTGTGGAAAGGGGACCCCTACAACTGAGTATTCATCTGGAAGAAACTTCCCCGACTGCCAGTTGGAAGCACCACAGTCCAGCAGCAGTGAGACTGCTGGAGGCAGTCAGATCGCAAAGCACAAACCCTCTACCTCATCGGGGTCAAGTGGCCTGAAATGATTCATCAAGCTGCTTTGCAAACATTTTATTTAACAATTGATATTTAGAAATAATTTTTTATGACGCAGTTTCTTCTCTTTTGGAGGTATCAGAGACCCCTTTGAGAATCGGAGGAAGGCTATGGAGAAATATCTGATGAAGTCTGTGGGGAAAAAAACTGCCATCCAGGGCTGGGCGCGGTGGCTCAAGCCTGTAATCCCAGCACTTTGGGAGGCCGAGACGGGCGGATCACGAGGTCAGGAGATCGAGACCATCCTGGCTAACACGGTGAAACCCCGTCTCTACTAAAAAATACAAAAAACTAGCCGGGCGAAGTGGCAGGTGCCTGTAGTCCCAGCTATTCGGGAGGCTGAGGCAGGAGAATGGCATGAACCCGAGAGGAGGAGCTTGCAGTGAGCTGAGATCCGGTCACTGCACTCCAGCCTGGGTGACAGAGCAAGACTCCGTCTCAAAAAAAAAAAAAAAAAAACTGCCATCCAGAAAAATGTATATATGCAAGCTGTTCCTTAAAATGTAAGTGGTATCATTGTGATGACATCCAAAAATTGTCAGGGAAGTCCATAAATCCCCTTGCTTCAGAATTTGGGGAAACTTTAAACCTCAGATTAATGGTATGTAGATACTATTCATTCATTCAGTAGCACTATGTTGGAAGTTGGAAATACAATCATGTATAAGACAAGGACCCAGCCTTGTGGAGCTCAGAGTCTAATGGGAGACAAAACAAACCCATAAAATGATGCATGATAATGAGTTAAGTGCTATGCTAGAACTGTAAGTGTAGAAGAAAACAAGAGCCCTAAGTAGAGTGTAGTTAATTCAATATATATTTAATAAATGCATTATGTGCCAGGCAGTTGGGAATAAGCTGGTGCACAGACAAGATCCCTATCCCATGGAGCTTAAAGTCTGGAATACTCTCAACTCAAAGTTGGAGGAGAGACCTGGAAGAACATGATGCCCACCTAAGGTGAATCCTGACTGACAAAGTTCATCCAGGTGAAGTGGGTAAGCGTACTGCAGGTAGTGGGAGCAGCACGCACACAGGCCCAGTAAGAGCAAGGTGAGTCAGGGGGAACTACAAATACTTCATCAGGGCTCTTTGAAGGCAGGAGCAGTGAGACACAAAGGTGGAGAGGTGTGCTGGGGGCAGATCCCCAAGGCTCCTGTGCTTCACCATGGATTGTGGGTTGAAGGTTGTCAATGAGGGCTTTTTAAGGCAAGTCAGGAGTTTCATATTAAAAAGATCACTCTACCATAAATGGAGAAAATTGGGCAAAGGGGAGGGGATGGCCAGTGGGTGAAATCATGGAGACTAGAACGAAGGAAGCTGTTGAATTAATCTGGATAAGAAATGATAAGGTCCTAATAGTGGCAGTGGAGATGGAGTAAAGTGGATGATGGGAAAAATGGGATGAGGCCTCTGGAGAGTAGCTCACAGGCAATTTTTTTCATTTCCTACAATGACATTTGCCTAAGGCAACACACTCTGCTACTTGCAATGAGGTAGTGACAGGCTCAAGCTAAAAAAATAATCTTGTTACTGACATGGTATCACTGGGAATCATGGCTGTAAAATTGTAGTTTAATAATCAAATTTTGGTACTCTACATTTAATTGCTTAATGGTGAGGATTATGACAGCAATAATCCTGATAATAGCTGTAACCCAATTTTATTGTGCACTTACTCTGTGCCAGTTACTGTTCCAAGCATTCTGAATTTATTAACTCACTTAATCGTCAAATGATTCTATCGGGTAGGTTCTATTCTTACTCTTAAAGAATAGATGAGGACACTGAGGCAGCACAGAGAGGTTAAATACAGCTAGGAAGTGAGAAAATAAGGATTTGAGCCTTGGAAATCTGGTTCTAGGACCCAAACTTCCAAAAATTCTACTATCAACTTACAATGACAAACATAAATGATGGTCCTTCTCCATAAAACTCGATATGAGCATTAAAATCGACTTTTTACCATTTGTTATGAACACTCTGAACAATCACAATAAAAAGTAGTGTGGAGACACTATTCACATCTCTAAAAACATCTTAGGAGGGATACATGAAGCAAAACGCTGGGTGTGAGTGTTTTTGCAGATTCAGGCTCCAAAGAACAAAAAAGCAGAAAAAACAAACAATGGTGTTTTCAAACAATGAATGTTGTTTTCCTTTAGCCATAAGGGAATTTTAAAACTTGACAAACCCATTCAGCTTTCAAAGCATTCCACATTCCCCACCCACAAGCAAATGCCAGAAGGTGCCAGTTTGAGCCAACTCAGCTCAGGAATGACTTTCTAAATACTGGATCAGATTTCTTGAATGTCCGTACTCCACAGATGGATACTTACTATTGTCCTAATTGGTCTCATGAAAAGTACTTAGCAATTTATCAAGCAATTAATTTAACAAAAACATTTCAGCAAGAAATGAGATGGTGTGGCACAAATGCAGAAACAGAAATTTCAAAAGATTGAAATTTATTACTTCAAAAAGACTAAAAAATTGCTGCCTAAAATCTTTTAACTTTAGAGCTAGGTTGTGCATAGGCTTAATTTTTAATGAATTAATTTTTAATTCATTAATTTTTAACGAATAATCTGGAAAAATAGTTTTTGATTATATAAAGAAAGCAATTTCTTTGATTTGCAGGAAATAATTCTTTTGGGGTAAAACAAATAAATTAATGTACTCATTACATCCATCCAGCTAACATTTACTGGAATCATGCCGTGTGCCCAGCACCATGCTAGGCACTGAGATACAAAAATGAAAAAGACAAGAATCTTGTTCTTTAGCCTAGGTGGGGAGACAGATAAGCAAAGGAATAGTGTAATAAATACAACAAAAGAAATATGTACTAGCTAGACCTGTGGGAAGAAAGGTTACAAAGATCAACAGAAACTGTGTGCTAGAATTTTGGACCTAATTCTGTAAGAGTTGGAGAGTCATTAAACAGAAGTGATTGCTAGATTGAATTTTAGAAGGATCACGCTGTTATCAACGTGAAGAATGGGCTGTAGTAGGGAAACATCAAAGGCAGATTCTGTTCCACTCTTCATAAAAATCGTCCCACAGCACTCTGATACCCTTTTTGCTCTCTAATCCATTTCTCCTTTCCCCCAAATACAGATAATTTAGAAATTATTTAATCTTTTAAAAGCACTGTTTTCCAAGTTTTTGAGGTTTTCCCAGATATTTGTTATTGGTTAATAATTTAATTCCATTGTGGTCAGAGAACATATTTTCTACGACTTGAATCCTTTTAAATTTATCAAGATTTGTTTTACGGCTCAAAATACAGTCTATCTTGGTACATGTTTCATGTACTCTTAGAAAGAATGTGTCATTTATTGTTGGGGACTGCTGTGCTCTACAAATGTCATTTAGGTCAAGTTGGTTGATAGTTTTGTTCTAATCATCTATATCCTTACTGATTTTGTGTATTCTTGTTCTACTAAACATTGAGAGGATATTAAAATCTCTAAACATAATTGTGGATTTGTCTACTTCTTATAGTTCTATCAGTTTTTGCTTCATGTATTTTGATGCAGTTATGAGGTGAAAAAACATTTAGGATTGTTATATCCTTTTGTTGAACTGACTCTTTTATCATTATGAAATGATCATTTTTACCCCTGGTAATATTCTTTGCTCTGAAATCTATTTTGTTTCATATTGTCACTCCAGCCTTCTTCTGATTTTCAATATGATGTATCTTTTCTCCATCCTTTTACTCTTAATCTGTTTGTCCTTTATTTTTAAGGTGTGTTTCCTGTTGGCAGTATTTGGTTGGGTCTTGCTTTTTTATCTGATCCGAAATTCTGACTTTTTAAGGACATTTCTAAAATCAAAAAATAAAAGTTGTATATATTTATAGCATACAACATGATGTTCTGAAGTAAGTATGCATTGTGAAATGACTGAAGTTAATTAACATACACATTACTTCACATATGTATTTGTAGTGAGAACACTTAAAAGATGCTGTTAGCAATTTTCAAGTGTACAATACATGTTGTTGGTTATAGTCACATTGCACAATAGATCTCTTGAGCTTATTCCTCCTATCTGAGTAAGTTGTACAACAGATCTCTTGAACTTATTCCTCCTATCTAACTTTGACCAACATCTTCCCAGCCCACTGCCTCTCCCCAGCACCTGGTAACCATGTTTTTACTCTCCGCTTCTATGAGTTCCAAGTTTTTCGATTCTGCATGTAAGTGAGATCATGTGGCATTAACAAGCTCTAACTTTTGGCCGGGCGCGGTGGCTCAAGCCTGTAATCCCAGCACTTTGGGAGGCTGAGACAGGTGGATCATGAGATCAGGAGATGGAGACCATCCTGGCTAACATGGTGAAACCCCGTATCTACTAAAAAATACAAAAAAAAAAACTAGCCGGGCGAGGTGGCGGGCGCCCGTAGTCCCAGCTACTCGGGGGCTGGGGCAGGAGAATGGTGTGAACCCGGGAGGCGGAGCTTGCAGTGAGCTGAGATCCGGCCACTGCACTCCAGCCTGGGCGACAGAGCGAGACTCCGTCTCAAAAAAAAAAAAAAAAAAAAAAACTCTAACTTTTAATTGGGGTGTTTTGAACATTTATATTTAAATATCTTTAAAAGATAATTGACTAAGTAAAAAAATGACAATAAAGTGTGGAGTTTATAATGTATGTAGAAGTAAAAATGTAAGACCATAACAGCAAAAAGGCAACAACAGTAAGTTTCTTAAGCTGTATGTCAAGTAATATATAAACTGGTAAATTACAAAGAGGTATAACCCTAAAACAACCACTAAAATAAATCAGAGTTCTAGTTAATAAGACAACAGAGAAGACACAGTAAAATTTAAAAAAAATCCAAAAGGAAGGAGAAAAAAGAACAAAGAGAAAACAGCAAGATGACAACTTTAACCTACCATGCCAATAATCATATTAAATGTTCTAAATGCCCCAATTACAAGCTAGAGATTGTCAGATTGGATGAAAAAGCATTTATGAAGCACTGGTCAGGTACTGAACTAATGATCTTATAAGGTCTCATTAAACCCACTGGTGAAGTATGTATTATCATTCCGTTTCAAATATTTAAAAAATGAACCTTGCATAGGTTAAGTAACTTCTCCAAGCAGCACAGCAGGGATTCACACTTGGGCTCTGAATAGTGCAAACAGACCTGTAAAACCTGCTTCCCTACTCTCCTTTCAATTCAACTAAACTGAGTACCAGTTACATGGAGTTAATAAGTTAGGAGCTGTGCCCATGGCAATGACTGTAACTGTCTGGGATGAAATCTACCTTTACCAGCTGTGTGACCTTGGGCTGTATATTACACATCTTTAAGCTTTAGTTTCCTCCTTTGTAAAATGGAAATAATAATACTAGTCCCATAGTGTTACTGTGTGTTAACTGGAGGTGGTGGACTGTTTTTGCTACTTTAAGCAATACCCTACAGATCATAGAAGAAATATCAATTTGTGCAATTCTACATCAAAATCAAAATAGTGTTATATAAGAGTGACCTGTTTAACCTGTAGCATTACAGAAATATACCACAGAAGTAACTATCTCATATTTGTAGTATTATATGAAGTTTTGGTTTCTTCTTTGAGAATCATAGTGATATGATCAATTAGTCTTCTTTTAAAGAAACCTCTCATCTCAACTGTTCTATTTTCAAAAAAAGTATTTTTCTTGGAGTGAAAATGTCAAACCTATTCCTAGCTTTGCAGATGAAAGTGTTTAGACTCCTTGGACTCTTACTTTGGATACATGTATTAGATACCTGGGATGAATAACTTCAGTTTAGGTTATATTAATATTATAATAATAGGAATTTTGAAAACAATTTATCTAAATAGTATTTTACATTTGAAATATTAATATATAATTTGAAAAATCAAAATGAAATCCAGAGAGTTAAGCAGAAAGCTTTTTTTAACATAGATTACATCATAAAGGATCTTTAAATATTTTTTCTTTGAAAAGACAAAATTAATTTTTAAAAAAGTTTATATCCAGCATGACTGTCAGCTGAACAGAAGCTGATCGGTCTTCAAATATCATAGTATTTTCTTCTGAACAAACAACTGAAAGAGGCAAAATTTCAAATATATTTTATTCAAAATTCTCCATCTAGGAGAAAAGATATATAACAATGTTTACACATGCTTTAATAACTTATTTCACTGTACAACTTACATTCTATATAACAGTACAATAAACCAGCCAAAGAAAATAACCAGTTAGCACTTAAATAAGAATCTATCATGTAAAAAACATAGTATGGGACACTACGAGATAGTATTTATATATTTTTTAAATGACTGAGCTACAGTACAACAGTCATCTAGTTCAGGGGTTGTGTAAAAAATCAAGCTGCCACATCTTTCTGATTAATGATGGGAAAGCTATTATGACCTTTCACATTAGAACATATCATTTTGTTGTGTAAATTTGGTAGCTGGGGGACAGAAGGGCTCTATTACCTTTATTCCTTTCTTATAAATATATTTTCCCTTTTATGTTACTTCCAGTTTTAAATAAAATATTTGTGTTTGTGTACACTACAATGTCAATATTGTGTTAGAATTATATTAATCAGTTATTTTACAGCCAGCAAAATGGTCCAAACGCATTAAGGAAACAAAAGAAACAGACCACTTAGCTCTGCCAAAGTAGCACCTAGAAAAATAGCACTTCAGTAAAATTTCTCCTGCTATTCCTTATAGCCTATTGCAGGCAAATGGCAACAACTTCAAAAACATGGGCAGAAATGTAAGAAGGAAGTACTCAAGGAACTATTTTCTGTTTCTGAAAAAAAAGATCTTATTAGTTAATATATTATCTAATGCATTTTATAATCTCAGAGTTACAATGATTGCCAAAGCAGGTACATGGTAAGACTCTGCAAGAAGAAAACAAGATGAAAACGACTGACCAGTGAAATCTGAACTTCTTCCAAGTAATTCGATTTTCCAAGGAAAAAAAAGGCACAGGAGGTGCACATTTCAATTTGGCTCAAAAGTAATGAAAATTAATTTAAAAAGTTGGCAACAACTACTAAAACATAAAATACAATTTCCTTTTACAGAGCTCAACTATATAGAACATCAACAATAGCAACAACAATAAAACAAACAAAACATCCTAACTGTGGTTCACCATGAGCAGGGACTATAGAGAACTATCAGACATTTCTACAGACTGAATCCCGAGGGCTAAATCCACAAAGCAGGATCTAATAATCAATTCCAATTAAACATCTGCTTGATCAATTCTCTTTCTAAAGCTTATCCTATGTTGAAGCTCACTTTCTTTCTGTGGAACTGAAATCATTTAAAGGCTCTAATTTTCAGTTGATTGCAGAAGTATTACAGTAATTCCACAAACCAAAGAATGCCAAAAGATAGAAAGTCAACTAATATCTGTAAAAGCGAACTCGGATTTCACCTTAATACATGTAAACCATGAATCATATATTTCAAAAAAACAGCAGTTGTGGTCAAGTTTATATCCTATTATTATATATTTAAAAGACAGCAATAATACCTATTATATTGTAAACATAGGTCTGTATCCCAAAAGCATAAATCTAGGAAAAGAGACATCCAATGTAATGATGCACCTGACATCCCCTCACAGACTCTTGTGAGAACTGTAGTGTAACTTACTTAACTGCAATTGCCGAGCAGAGCTCTGGAGTATGATCCAGGGGAATGTTTCCCCACACCACCGAGCTACTTTAGCAGCGATCACGATTGTGATGGAATAGGCTTATTAAGTTACACATTTAAAAAGTCATTAGAACATCTCGTTCTTGTACACTAGTGTAGAAAGGTCTTCCAAAGATAAAAGAGTGTAGGCCTGGTTTAATTTTCTCAGCCAGAGCCATTATTATGTTAAGATCGCCCTCTGCTGTTAAATCAAGGTCTATCTTCAGGTTCCGAAGAGATTTAAAGGGCTTTTTTCCCTTCTGCCTGAAAGTAATGGGAAAAAAAAAAAAAAAAAAAAAAAAGCAAAAATTATGATACAGAAAATGTACAAAGGAAATAAAACAAAAAACAACGTACAAAGGTTTTTCCTCCATGTAGGAGTTGTACTCACGTATCATCTTCTATATATTTTATTAGTGTCAAGGCTTTTCTGTGAAGGACAAGTAGAAACTGTGCAAGGAAAGTACTCCTGAGAGATAAGCCAGGTTTCAGCTGAAAGACCTGCAGGGAGAGGAACCATTTCAATACATAATTTGCTCACATTCTACTTGTACAGCAATGTTTCTAGGACAGTGTTAACAGTGCTTGGCAGACAATACACACTAAACATCTCCTTAACCATTTCCACTGATGCCCCCTAGTAGGAGTGTGGTATAGAAGCACTGGGTGTAGGAACAATCTGACTTCTTTTTTTTTTTTCTTTTTGATATGGAGTCTAGCTCTGTCACCAAGCTGAAGTGCAGTGGTGTGATCTTGACTCACTGCAACCTCCACCTCCCGGGTTCAAGCGATTCTCCTGCCTCAGCCTCCCAAGTAGCTGGGATTACAGGCACGTGCTGTCACGCCCAGCTAATTTTTGTATACTTAGTAGAGATGGGGTTTCACCATGTTGGCAGGATGGTCTCGATCTCCTGACCTCGTGATCCACCCACCACAGCCTCCCAAAGTGCTAGGATTACAGGCATAAGCCACCATGTCCGGCCAATCTGATAGTTTTTTGAAGTTTTCTGATTTATCTTTAAAAATGCACTCAAATTTTGCATTCTACTTCAGAATACATCCATGTTTGTTTCACTATTAAAACTCATATGTAAGCTATTTCATATTTCTTAACTTCTTCTGCCCAATTCTTCAAATAACATTGAAGCTTCCAGAAGATGAGCCCATGGTTTTGAGACATTCATATATCTGTACTTTTGCAAGGGGTGGAGTGGGTGGGTAAGAGTAGAATGTGTGCATGTGATGACGTGGACAGTGGGAGGGATTTTCAGTTTGAGAAATTCCATGCCTACGAATTTTCCTTGAACTTTGCAATATGTCACAGACCACATAGATCTCAATCCAAAATTTCTAGTAAACATAAGGATCTCATTATTTCAAAGCTTTATCTATGACACAGTTTCCTGGCCTGATCCCCAGAATGTTATTATAACAAAACTGTAATATATTAAGAAATAAGTTCCATATAATCTACAATTTCCTTCAACTGTGTAATTAAGTAGATATTTTTTAAAAGAATGAAACAATAAAGATGTTATCATTTAAATAAGTACATGATGTTTCAAAAATATTTTTGACTCAATTCAGGCAAATAAACAACCTCCCTTTCTCAAAAAAAAAAAAAAAAAACTTACTTGAGTTATAGGTTAATGCTTGAATTAAAATGTTTGTTGTTTGAAGTAATCAATGCTGCAGCCTTAATTGTTAATATAGAGGCTCTTCCCCATTAATAAGTCAAAAGGAAAAATCATTTAGACACTTTAGAAAGACTGAACACTACAAAAAGCACCTAATAAAACAGAGTAGGACTTAATTCTTAATTCTATCATGTTTTATATATATAAAAAAATAAAAATATATATTATACTCTATTTGTCATATATAGAGTATATGTTATATATTTAACATATATGTATATATGTTTATATGTTAAATATGTAACATATATTTATATATTTTTTAACATATAAACATATATATACTACAGTGCCATAATATATACACACACACACACACACACATATATACTTGTACTACATATATAGTACAAGCATTGTAGGATATATATATGTATATATTATATCTGTAAAAGCTAACTCAGATTTCACTTTGATACATGTAAACCATGAACTCTATGTTTCAAAAAACAGTAGTTGTGGTCAAGTTTATATCTTATTATTTTATCTGTAAAAGGCAGCAACAATATTTATTATATTGTAAACATAGGTCTGAATTCCCGAAACATAAATCTAGGACAAGAGGCATCCAATGTAATGATGCACCTGACATCCCCTCACAGACTCTTCTGAGAACTGTAGTGTAACTAACTTAACTGCAATTGCTCAGCAGAACTCTGGGGCATGATCCAGGGAAATATATAAATATATATATATAGAGAGAGAGAACAGGCATTGTAAGATATATTAAAAAAGAAAACACGTCATATCATTCACTCTGACAATCTCAAGTTCAACATTTACCTGATCCAGGAAGGCTTTCACTAGAGTGTCTCTGTGTAAGACATCTTGGAAAATATTCCTGAAGAAAAGAAGAAAATGAAGAAAAAAGTTCAAATGTTGAAATGGCTATATAATGCTACTTCCCACCATCCCTCACTTGAGCCAACATTTTAAGTTCTTATAAATTGGTATTACATAAAAACATATTTGTAAGAATATAGATGTATATATTTGGAGATACAAAGCATACATTCATTTATTTACTCAAGGATATATTTACATTTTACTGGTGTTTGTCAGGCTAATAAGTAATTTTTTTCTCTAAGGAATATAAGCAGTCCCCAATAAAGGTATGTATGTACCTATCAATCTATTTTAGTACTCTCATCTTTTAAAAAAAGTAGAGACCCTTAGGCAATTAATAAATAAAACTACCAATTCTTGCCATATCAAAAACAAAACAAAAAAACAAGCCAGCAACAAAAATAAGCAAACAACCACCACCATCAAAAACCAAAACAAACCAAAAAATATGAAGAAAAATCTGAGATTAGAGAACACACTCAGATGATTATCCATTGGGTTTGCCTCAACAAGTCCACCACCTATAAGTAACATGAACCAACTATCCAAGAAAGTACTACCTACCTTGGCAATGACCAGAGTGAGATGTAGCAATATAATGGCCACTTAAAATAATGTGTGCCTAACACAGCACCTAGGATATAGTAGGTGCCAAAGCAAACACACAAACAAGACTATTCCCTTCCCAGCCCCCACCTCCCTTTCATCTTTTCCCTTCCATTTTCCCTAGGTTCTACTCAGGCCAGAGTGGTAAGAGAACATTTAATAAGGGAAGGAGGTTTTAACTGAAAGTGGTAGGGATCATCCTATACCTGACCGGAGTGGCAAAAAAAGAGAATGGGGGTGTGTAGAAGCAAACAGGAAGGTAGGTCAAGTTTTCTAATCTTAAGAAATGAGTGTACCACACTACAGAAGAAAGAAACAGTAAAGGGGAAACATATCAGCATTTTATCATTATTGACTGGGCACTGATAGTGCCCCTTCTTGGGCTCTGGAAAGAGAATAAGGCTTATATTTAAGTCGAGTGGTCTTATTATACCTGTTCCACTGAATGAATATCTTAGTTATAAGTGAATTAGATAAAGCAAGGTGTTAAAAACAACATTTCCATTTGTTTGTGTCATCTCTGATTTCTTTCAGCAGCGTTTTGTAATTCTCGTAAAGATGTTTCACCTCCCTGGTTAGCTGGATTCCAAGGTATTTTATTCTTTTTGCGGCTATTGTGAACGGGACTGTGTTCCTGATTTCACTCTCACCCTGGAAGCTGTTGGAGTACAGACAATGCTAAAACTTTGCTGAAATTTTTAACAGATGTAGGAGCTTCTGGGCAGAAACTATGGGATTTTCTAGGTATAGAATTATACTGCCTGCAAACAGAAATAGTTTGACTTCTTCTCTTCCTATCTGAATGCCTTTTCTTTCTTTCTCTTTCCTGACTGCTCTGGCGAGGACTTCCAGAACTATGCTGAAAAGGAGGGATGAGAGTGTGTATCCTTGTCTTGTTACGGTTCTCAAGGAGAATACTTCCAGCTTTTGCCCATTTGGTAAGATATTGGCTGTGGGTCTGTCATAGATGGTTCTTATTTTTTTGAGGCATATTCCTTCAATGCCTAGTTGGTTTAGGATTATTTTTGTTTTTCTTTTTGAGACAGGGTCTCACTTTATTGCCCAGGTTGGAGTGCAGTGGCACGATCTCAGCTCGCTGCAACCTCTGCCTCCTGGGCTCAAGCAATCCTCCCACCTCAACCTCCTGAGTAGCTGGGACTATAGGTGCATGCCGCCATACTAAGCTTTTTTTTTTTTTTTTTTTTCCTGTAGAGATGGGGTTTCACCATGCTGCCTAGGCTGGTCTTGAACTCCTGGGCTTAAGATATACGTCCGCCTTGGCCTCCCAAAGTGCTGGGATTACAGGTGTGAGTCACTGCACCTGACCTACTGAAGGTTTTTAACATGAAGGATGTTAAATTGTATTGAAAGCCTTTTCTGCACCTATTGAGATAATCTTGTGGTTTTTGTTTTTAGCTCTGTTTATGTGATGAATCACACTTATTGATTTGTGTATGTTGAACCAACCTTGCATCCCAGGGATAAAGCCTACTTAAAGTAGATTAGCTTTTTGATGTACTGCTGGATTTGGTTGCTAGTATTTTGTTGAGGATTTTTGCATCTATATTCATCAAGGATATTGGCCTGAAGTTTTCTTTTTTCTGTTGTATCTCTGCCAGGTTTTGGTATCAGAAGGAAGCCGGTCTCATTAGGGAAGAGTTCCTCCTCCTCAATTTTTTGGAACAGATTGAGTAGGAATAATACTGGTTTTTCTTTATACATCAGGTATAAAGAGATGACACAAACACATGGAAAAACATTCCATGTTCATAGATAGGAAGAATCAATATTGTTAAAATGGCCATTTGCCCAAAGCAATCTACAGATTCAACGCTATTCCTCTAAACTATCAATGACATTCTTCACAAAACTAGAAAAAACTATTTTAAAATTAATATGGAACCAAAAAGGAGCCCAAATAGCCAAAGCAATCCTAAGCAAAAAGAACAAAGCTGGAGGCATCACATTAGCCGACCTTATACTAAAAGGCTATAGGAACCTTAACAGCAGGGTACTGGTATAAAAACAGACAGACCAGTGGAGAATAGACAGCCAAGAAATAAAGCCACATAGCACCTACAACCATCAGATCTTCAACAAAATTGACAAAAACAAGCAATGGGGAAAGGACTCCGTATTCAATAAATGGTGCTGGGATAATTGTTAGCCATAGGAATTAGAGTGAAACTGGACCCCTTCCTTAATCAACTCAAGACGGATTAAAGACATAAACGTAAAATCTAAAATTGTGAAAACCCTGGAAGACAAACTAGGAAATACCATTCTGGACATAGGCCCTGGCACAGATTTTATGATGAAGACGCCAAAAGCAACTGCAACAAAAACAAACACAAATGAGACCTAATGAGCTCCTGCCCGGCAAAAGAAACTATCAACAGAGTAAAAAGACAACCTACACAAGGGGAGAAAAATATCTGCAAACCACGCATCTGACAAAGGGATATCCAGAATCTGGAAGGAACTTTAATTAACAAGCAAAAACAAACAACCCCATTACAAACTGGGCAAAGGACATTAACATTTTTCAAAAGAATATATACACACAGCTAAAAAGCATACGAAAAAATGCTCAATATCACTAATCATTAGAGAATTGCAAATCAATTCTCTAGGAATGCCTATTATTGAAAAGTAAAAAAATAACATGTTGGCAAGGTTGTGGAGAAAAGGGAACACTTATACACTGCTGGTGGGACTGTAAATTAGTTTAGCTATTGTGAAAAGCAGTTTGAAGATTTCACAAATAACTTACAATAGAACTACCATTCACCCTAGCAACCCCATTATTCTGTATATACTTAAAGGAATACAAATTGTTCCACCATAAAGACACATGCATGTGTATATGTTCATCACAGCGCTATTCATGATAGCAAAGACAGAGAATCAACCTAAATGTCTATCAATGGTAGACTGGATAAAGAAAACATGATACATATACACCATGGAATACCATGCAGCCATAAAAAACAGATGGAGCTAGAGGCTATTATCCTGAGTGAACTAATCCAGGAACAGAAAACCAAATACCGCATGTTCTCACTTCTAAGTAGGAGCTAAACATTGAGTACACATGGACACAAAGAAGGAAACAGCAACACCAAGGCCTACTCGAGGGTGAAAGAAGGGTGGGAGAAGGGTAAGGATCAAAAAACTACCTATTGGGTACTACCCTTATTACCTGGGTACACCAAACCCTCACGACACGCAATTTACCTGTATAACAAACCTGCACATGTACACATGAACCTAAAATAAAAGTTAAAAAAAAAATTTCCAGTGACCAATTTTTCATGTTTTGGCAGTGACTGGAATTATTTTAAAAAGTTAAAATTAAAAATGACAAACATAATTAACATGTAAAAACACACACTGAAAAGTAAAATGAGTCTGTGACAACAGACTTAACAACACACAATCTAGTGGCTAAAAATACTATTTTTTGAACAATTTTATGTTTAGAAAATTTAGAAAATTTAGAGCTGGATGCAAAATTTAAAAATTCAGGATATTACTTTGTCATGATCAGCAAAATGAGAATAGCTGTTTAATTATAGTTTGTCAATCAGCAAAACAAACATAGCTGGCTAAAAATGATTAAGAAATGTTAAAATACACATACCTCCTCTAAAACACAAAACAAAAATACTAAATGGTTGCAAACTCATTCTGCAGTTCACTAAATTTCCTCAAAAAAGCTCCCAAGCAACCAATCAAAAAAGGGAAAAAATACTAAGCACTTTAGGAAAAAGGAAAATGTTTCAAGGCACAGATTAATTAGAAAACTTCTACATGTCTATCAAAATTTACCAATATGTAAAAACTTACTGACATGGAATTTCAGTTTGACCAATTCATTTTCTAAAACAATTCCCCCACTACTTTCTCAAGAACCAATAAAAACTCTGGAGAACTCGGAAAAAATGGGTCCTATATTAAGTCATCTTTCTGCACCTTGAGATATATAAGGCTGGGGGTCCCTTGAACAAGATGTTACTATTCAATGCTTTTGGTTAACATTTAGTGTGTAATTACTGGTGCTCCACATGTCTGTTGCCTAAACTCAAACTTATTCTGTAGAGACACAGGTCAGGGTTGTTTGCCCCAATTTTTCTATCACCTTACACACTTATACCTGGGTTATTACAGTTAACACTTACTGTTGTTACCTTCTATATGCCAAACATTATTCCAAGCACTTTTTTTTTTTAACAAGACAGAATCTCATTGTCCCGCAGGCTGGAGTACACTGGCACATCATAACTCCATGTAACCTCAAACTCCTGGGCTCAAGAGATCCTCCTGCCTCAGCTTTCTGAATAGCTAGGATTATAGGCACACAGAAACACATTCAACTAATTCTTTTTTATTTTTTGTAGAGATAGGGTTTCACTATGTTGCCCAGGCTGGTCTGGAACTCCTGGCCTCAAGTGATCTGCCTGCCTTGGAATCCCAAAGCTCTGTTCTTATAGGCATGAGCTACTGTGCCTTTTTTCAACTAATAAAAGAGAACCACAAAAGTATACTATAATTCTTTTCCTGATTTCAGAACATCATTTAAGTGTTTACTTAGGGTTTTAGGATTATAGATTTATCATCATCCTTTTTTTTCTTTTCAAGTTGGGTCCATGCTCAATTAATTATCATTACTTTTCCTTTTGAATTTCCTGATCAGACTGTTTTTCTTAAATACGAAGTGAGTAACAATATAAAATGCAAAGTAAAAGAATGCTCTATTAATATATTTTACCAGTTTTGTTGTATTTTATATTCATATGTCAAGAAAAAAAGACTTAGAATTACTTCTCTGGTTTTGTTAGTAAGTCCATTCAGTAACTTATACAATAGACTATATGCAATGTAGGGGCTGGAGCTGTGTGGTTAGCCACTATTAAGCCCAGTACCTAGAACAGTGCTTAGGAGCTCAATATATATTTATTAAACAAATAGTTAAATATTCACTTTAAGGGTTAATCTTACCTATTTTAGGGTAAACACAATCGTATGGAAAAAGAAGAACATTTAAGGAAAAAATGCTTGATTAAATGTTTCTTCAAGCATAATTCTGCTAGTAATATTTCTTTCTTTTTGAATGCAACTTCTGTTTTGTTTTTATTCATAAAAGACACAGTTTCATATTGCTTGACTACAGTACCAGCAGGCAGAGCATTACGTACAAATCAGGAGTAAAGCTTTCGTCAGTGTAGATGATCGTATCCTGAGCCATGTCTTCTTCTGAAGTGGCTCTCCAGAAGGCTGTCAGCTCGGATCTCATGTATCTACGCTGATTATAAATATGTTCATGACAGGGTGGCATCTGCTTCACAGTATTGACATCCACATCTATGTGTGTGGTGGGATATGGAGCATACATGACTTGCCGGAAAGGCAGCACAAAGCTTCCAGTTGAATCCTGTCAAAATAAAAGGAAAATGTACTGTCTTACATGCCAAACGATATAATTGTTTTTCAATTTTTAAAAAATGGTCTTTGATTTAGCAAATCCATCTCTAAAAATTTATCCTAAGAAATTATTCATGAGTGTGTTCAAGTTTTAGTGACAGAAGTGTTCAGTATAGCATTGGTTTTAATAGCAAAACATCAGAATAACCTGAGCATCCAAAGAAAGTGGTTAAGTAAATAAAAATGAATTCATTATTTAGCATCTAAAGATGAAGTTGTTGAAGTTTGTGTTGATATTCAAAAAGGTTTAGAATCTGCTGTGAAAAAAGCAGATTAGAATATGCAGAGATTATCCAGTGGGGGTGGGAGTCTTAAAGAAAATACATGCAAAAGGGAAAAAAAGACTAGAAAGAGATATGCCAAATATTAACAGTGGGTATTCACTGGATTTGAAATTACAGGTGTCTTTTAATTTCTTAATTATTCTATGCATCTCAATGAACACGTATTTTTATAAATAACAAATTTACTTCTTTCCTAATCAGTTGGGGGAGCCAGTTACCAGGTCATAATAACCTACTGCATATGAGGTACTGTGCCATATGCTGTGAACAGAACAGAAGAAAGAGGCTATTTCCATTTTTTCACTATTATAATGCTGTGATAATCATCTTTGTATAATGTCAAAGGTATTTTCCAGAAAACTATATAATTTGTATTTGCATGGAGAACTATTAAATATTTTTTCATTAGATCATAGTTTTGAAATTTCCTCTACACATCTGGTATAGGTCCCTTTCAGAGCTAAAATTATATAATTAAATGAGAGGGTGCTGAGGAAACAAAAGTATTAAGCACTTTATAATGCCTTAACAGGAGAAGTTCTAATTTACAGATTTGTATAATTCAAATAGAAACTGTGTTTCCTTTAACTAGTTTCTATATTTAAATACTATCATTCTGAGTTCATAGCAGCACATTATTGAAATTGCACAAAAGCCTAATATAACTTTTATTTGCAACAATTTTTAAATTTTTTAAATTTCATTTTGCTGTGGCTACATCCTCAAGAAAGTAGTCACTATGAGACAATCACATAACCATTAGGAAAGCTATTTCTTCACGTCTTGGGACTATAATTAAAACAACAATAATAGATCCAACAAGGTGAACAACTTTCTTCCCTTTAATTATTGTAAATAATTGCTAATTTACATTTCTCTGTTTTGCTCCTTGAACAGTAGACTCAAATGAAAGAAAACTCTAAGTTTTTTCTAATATATATTATATATAGAAATACATATATTATATATAGGAATATATATTTAGGAATATATATATATTTTAGTACACATACATAGGAACTGCTTAAATCCTATATGCTTCTTAAAGATGTTTTAAAATTTTTTTCAATAAAATTCAAATCTATTTAGTTAAAAAGAAATGATCTTATTTTAGATGTGCAACCTGATTTAAGCATATGTTTAAAAAAAAAAAAACAACAACACCTGATGCTAGACATGTAGGTACAGGGACCCACCTGGAAAACAAAGGGTATTCTATGGTGTTACACTGATGATACTAACTATAAATCCATAAGACATATAGTCTATGCGCAGAACTGTGCAAAGGAAGTCAGTCACTGGGCATGTCAATATGAGATACATTAAATGCTAATATTTAATATTTGTCTACAAAGAGTCTCAAAAATGATTTTAGAAAATTGGTTTCACTTGTGATAAGTAGAAACTATACCTTTAGCAGGCCCTGTACAAAGAGCCCTGACTCATATTTAAATGATGATTCTGCTTCACATAACCTGGAGCATTTTCTCTCTGCTGCAGTCAGAAAAAGGCATAATGTTCTGACTATCTACAAAAGAAAAGATTTTAGCATTAAAATACAAAGTTTTAAAAAGACCACTGATCTGCTTATGAAAGATATCTGACATTTTAATTGTTATTATCAATAAAACATATCCTAAGCAATAAGTATTCTTTAGTCACCTGGAACCTATGGGATATAACAGTTGTTGCTTAAAATAGGGATTCTGTGGTCAAATAAATTTAGAAAATGCTTGGTAAATTTACTGTATGGCATCTCAAAACCTTTAACATTTGGGTACATACTGTGACTCTTTAGGTGAATTATATAATATGCAGACTTTCTCAGACTTATTTGACCATGGAACCTTTATAACTTCTGTTTAGTGGGTCTACATGTGAAATTCATTGTAAGAAACATCAAAGAATGTCCAGATCCTCCAATAAGAAGATAATTAATTATTAAATTTGATTTAAAATAAGGAGGTCATTGGGTGGGGTTTAGAAATCTAATAATATTCGACCTACAGCTCTATTAGTAAAAATAAAAAGGCATGTCACTATCTTGAAATTCAAACCATATTCAGAGTTATTATGTTAAAGCAGTGGTTTTCAATCTAGAGCAGTGGCAACTTCTTTCTCAAATTAAAACAAGATAAAAGGTAAGCTACTCTGCCTCAAGAGGATGGAGGATAGGAAAAATGTTAAAAACAAAAACAAAAGCAAAACCAAAAACCCAACTATGGAGCCTTTCTCCCTTCATAAAGCAGCTCAGCAGTCACTCTGTGGAACCTACGGCTTTGGAGGTCACAGACGGGAAGCCACTTGTTCGAGGTAACAGAAGTAGTAAGATCACTAGTCCGTAGATGCAATATAATGACAGAGGAATACTAAGCTCTCATAAATGGTTATATGAGAAATATAATTTTGATAAATTAAGGCTCATGTAAATATACAAAGTAGCTAGTTACAGAAAAAATAAATTATGAATATCTTTGTAAAGTAAATAATCATTTCCAACATATTTCCCATGTAAAACTTCTTTTAAAAAATTAGGTTTGCTAGAATTGAAAGATACATGTACTTATCTCTGAACTGTTTTTAACTAATGGTCAGTGAAGAAAAGTGCAAAATCCTTTAGTTTATTAGCTAATGCTTGGAAATGTAACTGTTCACTAATCCTTTATTAACTCAAGTAGCACTGAAGGAAAGGGTCAGAAACATTACTGAATAAAGTATAATCATCAATGACCACTTAATCCCAATAGCTCCCAAGAAGGGATAGATTTAGAAGGAAAGCCAAGACAATGAAATCAAGATGAATAAACAAATAACATTTCTTCAGAACTAGTACCGAAAGTACATGACTACCTTCAGATTTGTTAAAGATTACATTGGGAAATAGAAGAATAGTATTTTTTTAAATACCTGATTTTAATATATTCTCAAAACCATTTACACACATCTGACACTGGTATTTACAAGTTATCAAAATAAACTGATAAATGACTCCTATTCACTTTATTTCAAACTCACTGTTGCCACAAGTTGTCTCAGCAATTCGATGAGATTACATTGCCTCCTTATACTATTAGATCATTTTAATTGCAACCTACCATTTAAATGACAATCCATGATATATCATCAGTCTTAAAGAGTCAAATCATTTGCTAGATTATAAAATAAACTACCTTATTTACTTTCTCTGCACTGCTACCTACTACAACGGAACAGCCACAGGTTTGCAAGTGTGAGCTGATGGCACTGTAAGTTAAAGAAAACAGATTAAAAACATTGCCTATAAAACAATTTAACAAACTAAAAACAAAAAAAAGTAGGTGAGCTCTTCAAAAAATTCAGAAGAGCTTTGCATGATAAACACCGAAGATATAAGCATAATGTTATCTTTTATTTGTATAGAACCCTACATTTGCTAGAGACCTTTCACAGAAATTTTCTTATTGAGCCTTAAAACAGCCCAATTAGTTTGTAAAATATCATTTAATTAATGTATTTATTTATTGAAATACCATCATTTTATAGCTGAAGAAATTGACATGTAGAGAGATTAAGTGATTTACTTAAAGTCAAATGGGATTTAAAATGATGTTTGAAAGGCTGACACTGAACAGATACAGGACTAAAGTGCTTCTGATTCAAGCCATTAAGGCTCTTAGGTTAAACACATTCATGCCTCCGATACTCCATCATGAGCCTAAAGGAAAAGACTGTGGACATAAAAGTGAATACTTTATCCTTTTACTTCTCTTTTTTAAAAAATAAAATTTCATGATAATCTGCAACTGTGAAGAAACATTAAAATAGAATATAAGATAATACATGTAAAGCACTTAGTATAGGAACTAACATGTAGGCACTGAACAAATATTGGCTATTTCTGTTAACCTTTTCCTTAGAAGAAATGTAAATAGAAAATGTTAGCTATTAGCTATTATTAAGTGTTCTTATGTTCCAGGCACTGTTCTAAGTGCTTTATATTATTTATCTTACTCAATGCTTATAACAACCCTATACATTAGGTACTATTATTATTATTGCCATTTTACAGATGAGGAAATAGGTGTATAGAGAATTCAGGGACCTTGCCCACAGGTACACAGCATTAACCCAGGGAGTCTGGTTTAAGGGCACAAACTCTTAAGTACTAAACTCCACTGCTGGATGGAAAAAGATCAGTATAAATATGAATATTTTTTTTCTAGGCCTAAATAACTTAAGTTCATCTACAGTACAACTTAATTTGAAAGGGTTCTTTTAGCTTTAATGAGAAGTAAAACAAGAAACCAGAATCAAGCAAGGGGCCATGATTTCTTGTCTGGGAACTATGGAAACTCAGTTTCTTTAAATAGCAAATGGAATAACATCAAATATATTATAGAAATATAACGAATGAAAAATAACACAAATTTAAACAACAATTCAAATATGCAATGTTGTCCCTAGAACAATCTAAGTAGACAGTCTGTTATTTTCTTCCTTCCAAATCTTGTCATAGGTGAACATATGCTTCATCCAGGTTTTATGAAAAGAAAAATTCTTACTTGAGAAGAAAGCCTTCATGACAACTGTCACCAATATCATCATCATTGAGTACTGTATCAGCTATCTAAAATGCATCAAAAAAATAAAAAAATTAGTCTGGCTATAACATAGTGTTGAAAAAACACTTTTAATATACAAGTTTTCTGAAGTCTGGATTCAATATAACACACTGCCTTCATTTCTGAGAATCAACACTCCCCATAAAACAATCTGTGCACTACCATCAGCTTTCAGAAGAACAAATGTGAAAGCTGGTCAATCAGGTTGTGTAAACAATTTTTACAAGAACAACTTCCTCTTCTGAGCTGTCAGACAGGAGACTAACCTAAATGACAATAAAACAACAAGAATAGTGTCCTAAAGATATCTCTTAACACTCATAGTGTGTGATTCAAAACATCCTCAACAAATGATTAAGGAAACTAAATTTGTGACTATAAGTCAACTTCCATTAATGGTTACTGCTTTGGCACACAGTTTTGTTTCAAAAGGTACTGCATTAAATATTAATTGCTCCTATAAGAGCTGGGATCCTCCCACTTTTAGGAATTATAAAAGTAGTGAAATAAACAAAATAAATTTAGTTTTGTCATCACTGATCAAAAATGCCTCTGTTATGCCATAAAATCCAGGATTTTGTGTGTGCTTATCTGTTCAAGTGGCTAATACTGCATGTGGATAGTACGTACGACGAAGTGCTTAGTATTAAAATTAGAATATTAATAATATACATAATAATAATATAACCCCAAAAAACTGATAAAGGGTATAATTGCTCTCATTTAAAAATATAAAAACTTACATCTATTTCTTCAGGAACACTGTGTGATTTCATAGATGAAAGCAGTTCCATTACAGGAATCACTTCTCCAGTAAGCATTGGAATAATACTCTGACCCTGCACAATAAAGTAACATGAAGTGAAGAAAATCACATAATGAATATGAGAGAAGCTGGGCAATAAAAAATAAAAATAACAGCAAACAATAACATTCTTTGATGAAAATACTTTGTAATTTGTTCAAACACAGTAGCAAACAAGTCTACTACTTGTCTAAAGGATTTATACGCATTCCAAAGCTCACTTTTATTCTTTTTTTTTTTTTTTTTTGAGACGGAGTTTTGCTCTTGTTGCCCAGGCTGGAGTGCAATGGTGTGATTTCAGCTTACTGCAACCTCTGCCTCTCGGGTTCGAGTGACTCTCCTGTCTCAGTCTTCCAAGTAGCTGGGACTATAGGGGCTGCCACCATGCCCAGCTAATTTTTGTATTTGTAGTAGAGACAGGGTTTTGCCATGTTGGCCAGGCTGGTGTCGAATTCCTGACCTCAGGTGATCCGCCTGCCTCGGCCTTCCAAAGTGCTGGGATTACAGGCATGAGCCACCATGCCTGGGCCTAAAGCTCACTTTTATTCTTTAGAGAGTATGGAATCACTGGTTTCTCATTTATTGTTATATGCAATAATTAAGTCATCATACCTCTTTTAGAAAAGATCTCCTTTAAAATTTATTCGAGATAAAAACATTTGTTAATTAAAAGTCATCAATATGTTTCATATTTAAAAACGAGGAAAATCAAGCACAAAAAGACTTTGAAATCCTTACCAAATAGGTAAGGAAAACCTGAATCAATACCCAGCCCCCCGATTCATAAGAGTATAATCTACCCAAATGCAAATCAAAATCAGCACATATAGTTTAAGAATCTTTTAAAACAGAAAAGTTCCCTTTAGACCTATTTCAAGATAATACTACTACTTATTACACCTTGAAATTGTAATTTTGAAATTGGTAGTTTATAGAATCAAACTGAAAATTCAGTATAACACATCACAAATGTAAAGTGTCTCAAATATGGGTGGTCCCTCATTTATTCACTACCACCACCAGTCTCATCAGTTTTGTGATCAACTTGAGTAAGTCAACTTTTTGAGATATAAACGAAATTGTCAAATGTCTATGAATTTTTAGCTAAACATATTTTTAAAATCATACATTAAGATGAATTCAATAGTAGTTGTTTTTCCTCACTTATTTTATGAAATGATTTTATTCAATATCTTCATATGAAATGATTTTATTCAAAGTCTTCATATGCATCTTTAAGTTAGAATGTCTGTCAGACCCAGGGCCATTTCTGGAGTAACTTTAACCAGTTTTTCAGAGCCTCGTATTACTAAGTTGCTTGAGAATTTAAATGTGATGCTACCTCTGGAAGTTCTATCCTAAACCATATGCATATTTGCAAAATGCTGAAAGTTTTATTTTAAAAAAATCATGCTTTAGTAACCTCCACAACTATTCACTGTTTTCAGTTTTTAAAGTAATAATTATCATGCCTGTTTACAATTATGATTAACACATTCAATCTAACAAGAATAATGACTAGATCCGTGCTAAATTTCCTTCCCTGTGAAGCAATTTTATCAGATGACAGCTACAACTGAAGTTGTTTCAGACTCATGCATCATCCCCAAACAGTACTGTTCAAAATAAAGTCGTTGTGAGATTTGCAAGAACTCAATCAAAAGGCAACTCCTCCTTTTCACGAAGAAGAATCTTGGGGGAAAAAAAAAATTCCTACAGGGCTAAATACAGAAGAGGCTCTAAAAGAAAAAGAAAATCTCTCAAGTTTCTATTCCTCCTTGTACTTCTCAAACTTGAACTTCTCAGCAGTAGGATAACATTTTTAAGAAGATTACTTAAAAGAGAGACCAAAATTCATTAATAATAGTCAACTTAAGTAAACGTTTCTGGTTTCAAAAAATAAAATCCCAGTAAAAGCAGAATTTTACTTGGTTTTAAGTTTCCTCATCTTGAGATAAGTCTACTTAATTAGTTTACTAATAACCAGTGGGTTAGAGGGTGGTGAAAGTTACCCCTTTCCTGGGGACCCTGCTTATTGACCAGCAAATAAAGACTGGCATTCTTTGGGTAAAGGGAAATCTTTTCTTGTTGAGTCAGACCTTTACACAGAATAACTGTCTCTGGACTGGAAAGCTATCTACAAAAGTACAAACACAACAATTTGGTAAAGGAGATCACGGCATAGGGTTCTGCATTATGGCCATATATTTTCACACTTTTTCTTTTTTTAATTACTTTTTAAAGTATCATCTGTCTCACTCATGTTAAAAAGAACCAGAGGAAAGCAAAACAGCCATGTTTAAAATATCGGAGTTTTACAAGGAGCAATGAGGGTCACCCTCAAGAGGAAATGGAAGTAAAAGTGAAGAACCCTTTCTTCACTGGAGATTCCCCTTCAAAAGAACTTCTCTGCTTTACACTGAAATAGTCTGTACTTAATTTCTGCAGGGGAAGCCACGCCTGTGTAACCATGCTTCTCAAACTCTAGTGTCTGTTCCTCAGGGGCACTCAAAGCCAAAGTATAAACATGGCACATTTTCCTAGAGGAGAGGGTAAGAAATATCACTGACAAATTTTAATATTAAAATAGTTATATCATGGAATAAAATGTAAATTGCATGAGTCTTAAAGATACAACACAAGACTTAAAAGAAATATTGTTTGGACATGGGCCTATACCCCAGATACCTTAGGGGTACATATGCTCTCCTTCTGTTACAGCTACTTCTAGGAAAAAGTTCGAGAAGTAGTACCTTAAAGAACATATCACAGACAATTTTTAAATTTTTTACTATGAACAAGTTATCCAAAATTTATTCTGTTCAAACAGAAAAAAAAGGGGAGCAAATATTAATTTGTAGATGCAATTACTATTTTCCTTTGTTTACTGATTTAACTCTTCAGGTCTAAGATATGGAAATCTTCCTCTAGTTTATTCTGTACACCTCCATAAAAGCTCCATTAAGGCTTACTCTGTACGTCCCCAAGGCCTTCACAAATGTAGCCATCAACTTTACACAGATACATGCCGTGAGAATAATATTTGACAGTATGCAATCTGCATATACCTGATCTTCCATTCTCTCTGTGCCTTCTAAGATAATCTTCTGGACATTTTCTTGTCTTTCCTGAGCAAGAAAGAATTTATTTAAAAAAACAACCCACAACATTTTGATACTTACTTATTTTTCAATAGACATGTTCTTGTGTAGTAATTTAGTTCACAAGAAAAATACTTTCTACTTTAGGGAAAAAATGGGGGCAGGGGCAGGAAATTAACCCAACGAATGCATGTTCTTATAAACAACACAAAATAAAATCAAAACACCCTTTATTCTGCAGGGAAAAAAAAGATAACTTCACAGAAAATAGTCAATGTAACATCTGCATAGTTTCAAAAAGGAAAAGAATGACTTGCACTTTTCAAATTAAACATTATGATGTTTAAAAGATTCTCCTGATTTTAAGAGTTTCATAATGTGAGAAAAAAGGAAGTAAGCCTGCAAACATAGTAAAAAATTATTCTTTTAAAAGATATTATTTTTCCTTACTATTGGGCAAAAGCCTTTTAAAATTGGTAATGCTTAATGGACTTCCAGGTTAGTATCAAACTGGAACACAGGAAGGAGAACTTAATGTGTTCTTTAGATATACCAAAACTATACTGAAATGTAAATATCATTATATATTGAACTATAGGACTTCGGGGAAAACAATAATTTCTGTAAAATTAAAAGGAATTCTCTTGGGAACCATGCGGTTCAACCTCCTCATTTTATGAACCTGGGAACTTGGCAAAGAGGTTAAAGAGACCAAAGGCTACATAACCAACAGCTTATGAAACTATTTTTTTGAACTGTTATACTTACACATAGTAGTAAGCGAAAGACAGGATTGTGCAATGAAAGGGAAACAAAAGGTATTAGAGTCAAAGGCTCCCAAGAAGAATCCAGGATCTAAAAGTTTCTGCATTTGTTTAAGCTTTAGCTTTTCATCTGTAATGTGGAGCTACCATTTCCTACCTTCCACAGTTAATATGAAGATGACAGGCATCAGACCAGATGTATTTGTATCTAACAGGATAAATGCAAAATAAATAGTATCTATTGTTTGATGTTCACTGCATATAATTTAAAAATAAGATTTATATGTATCAGAAAATAAGCTTTCAAAAGATAGGTTAACATGATTAATAAGCTGAAAAATCACTTACCTTATGCATCCATATTCTTCCTTTCCGGATTATATGTGTTAATCTATCAACACATACTCTATGAAGTGGGAGGTAGAAACTAAGTTCTGTCTGTGGAAGTATAATTGATAGTCCATATGTGCTGCGATCCCCATTCCAGTTTCCATCAAAGATTAATGAAACAATAATCACTCCCTTTTCAGACAAGACAAAAAACTTTACATCTATAGCACCACTCTCTGCATTTCGAAGGATTTCTCCATTTAGAGTGTGGTTGGCAAGAAAAGTTATTTCTCCATCACTGAGAAGTACCTGTTCTGTCTTTGGAGCCCAAATGTGCCTTACTCTAGGACCAAGAATATTGTCCCAGTAAGCAAAAGTAGCTGCTAATAAAGGTGATTCACCACTTAAAGCAATCTCTGTCTTGGCAACAGCTGGAGATGGCGGTGGGCAAAGAGTCGACATCACTGCATTCCAACTGTCACATTATCCAAATGCTCCTGAGATATCTAAACAATGACATATAAAACCAATGATTAGGTTCAGCAATTTAAAGATATCCATCAAAACCCCAAATGATTCAGACATACTTGGTTTGTCCTCTTAAGTCAAAGATGCGGAAGCCTGTTATCTCCTATCAGGATAAAGACATTCAACTAGCACAGTAGGTGCACATTAAATGTTTGTTGATATGATCATTTTATGAGACATAGTAACTTGTTACTTATATTCAGGGCATACATTAAGAAATTCAAAGAAATAGTGAACTGAAAAAATGGCTTCTTTACACTGATATTAAATGTTACATACTAAAGCTCATAGAATAGACCCGCAGTATTCCCAAATCTCCAGTCCATGTGCAAGTCTAGTATGACTGGAGATTTGGCCCCTAACCCACAGCAACTAAAAAGGAGAAAACCAGGAAGGTAAAGGCTCAGCTAGAGACTGACACTTGTGGGTTGAATTGTGTCCCTGCAAAAGATATGCTCAATTCCTAACCCTTGGTATATGTGAATGTGACCTTATTTAGAAATAGGTGTAATCGTGTTAAAATGGGGTCATACTGGATTAGAGTGGGGCCTAATCCAATAACTTCTGTGTTTATAAGGAGAGAGATTTGGAGACACAGAGACAAGGGGTAGACATCCATGTGAAGACAAAAGGCAGATACTGGACTGCTGAAACTACGAAGCAAGAAAGGAACGCTCAGGATTGCTGGTAACCACCAGAAGCCAGGAAGAGGCAAGGAAAGAGTCTTCTCTCTTTTGAGGATCATGCCCCATCAACACTTCCATTTCGGACTTCTAGCTTCTAGAATTGTGAGAGAATAAATTGCTGTTGTTTAAAGCCACTCAGTTTGTGGTGCTTTGTTACAGTAATCTTAGAAAAGTAATACAACACCTAACAACAGAAATACTTTAAAGCTGCTAAAAGGTTTAAAAAAAAAAAAAAAAAAAAAAAAAAAAGACATCGAAATACCACAAGTCTGGAGCCATAACAAAAAATGGGCAAACAGTCCTGTATCCTCAGTGAACTCTCTGGGTATGAGAATACTAAAGCCCAATCCTGATGTTTAAAATGACATTGAAATATCAAGACAAAGATAAATATATTTAATATGCTAGTCAAGAAACCAATACAGCATTTTACCATTGCAAAGAGAGTTCTACACTAAATGGCTAGAATTTAAAAGCTTTAGTTATTTAGAACACATAGAAAACAGAAGGGCTAAATAGGGCCTGTTCAAGCCTTTGAATTTAATAAGAAAACAGACATGATGAGAAGAGCATAAAAGCTCACATCCAAGACAGAACCAAGGGCTCTTGTCCCCTTGCTCCACTTGTACATCTTAATCCACATAAACATATCACTCTAAAAAGGTACATCCTATGTGATATTAATGTAAAACAAATCATTCTTGCAAATACAGTTACGTACCATGTAACATTTCAGTCAATGGTGGACTGCATATATGATGGTGGTCCCATTAGATTACAATGGACCTGAAAATATGCTATCGCCTTAGTGACACTGTAACCATCATAAGGTCTTAGTACAATTTTTCAAGTCATTTAAAGTATAGCACATACAATTATTACAGTATACAACACTTGATAATAAACTACTATGTTGCTGGTTTATGTATTCACTAGACTATACCTTTTATTGTTATTTTAGAGTGTACTCCTTCTACTTATTTTTTTTTTTAAGTTAAATGTAAAACAGCCTCAGGCAGGTCCTTCAGGAGGTATTCAACAGAAAGCACTGTTATCATAGCAGGTGACAGCTACATGTGTGTTATTCCCCCTAAAAACGTTCCAGTGGGACAAGATGTGGAGGTGGAAGGCAGTGAGGTGGAAGGGAGTGAAACTGATGATCCTAATCCTGTCTATGCCTAGGTGAAAGTGTGTGTGTTTTAGTTTTTAACAAAAACGACTAACAAGTAAAAAAAAAAAAGTTAAAAATAGGAAAAAGCTTCTAGAATAAGGATATAAAGAAAAAATGTTTTTGTATAGCTATGCGTGTTTGTGTTTCAAGCTAAGTATTTTAAAAGTTAAAAAATTAAAAAGTTTACAAAGTTAAAAAGTTATAGTAGGTTCACATTAATTTTTTATTGAAGAAAAACTGTAAAGATAAATTTGGTGTAGCTTAAACATACTGTGTTTATAAAGTCTACAGTGTGTACAGTAATGTTCTAGGCCTTCACATTCATTCACCACTTACTTACTGACTCACCCAGAGCAACTTCTAGTCCTGCAAGCTCCATTCACGGTAAGTGGCCTATACAGGTATATCATTATTTTTTATACCATACTTTAACTGTACCTTTTCTATGTTTAGATATATTTAGATAAATAAATACCACTGTGTTACAACTGTCTATAGTATTCAGTACAGTAACAGCTATACAGATTTGTAGCCTAGGAGCAATAGACTACACCATATGGCCTACGTACGTAAAGGCTGTACTATATAGGTTTATGTAAGTATACTCTATGATGTTTGCATAATGACAAAATCGCCTAATGATGCATTCCTAAGCAATGTGTGACTGTACTATAATTGAAGACTTATATCTAAGACTGACAGTAAAAAGAATTACATTTTCATCTAAGCAGATCTAAAACTGTGAAATCTATCATAATAGCAATACAAAGCAGCTAATAGGCAAATTATGATATGCCTATCTTTGCCATATGATTGCTTTGGGAGCTAACATTTGATCTGTAAATGTATGACAAAGTAAACAATTTTACTTAAATAATTTTATCCACATCTTGCCAAGAGTGTTCAGTCTGATGGAAAGCACTGACTTCTATTTATAGAGCATTAGATGAGTGCTTTTATCACATTATGAGTAGGCATACAGAGCCTGGCAAAACAGTTAACTCTAAGTACGTACAGAAATGGTTGAACACAAAGACAGTTTTAACACGTGTATTTTTAATTTCAAAAATTCATTTAGGAAATATTTACTTTTAAATATGTTATATCAATTTAATAGTCTTAGGAGACAGCACTGGATATAAGCAGTACAGCTTGTTTAAAATATCCACTGTTTTTAATACAATTTAAGCAATCAGTTTACAATGATCAAATACAGGAATGTAATCTGAATTGAAATGGTAATGACACTACTGCTGTCATAACGAACAACAGCAAACTGGAGGCCAACATAATGAATTAAGTTAACACGCAACCATACAATTATACTGTAAACATATTTTTCTTTCATTCTTTTAGGTTAAAAAGGTAGGTAATCATAAAGGCAATATCACAACTCTAATATTTCATCATCAAACTGAAAATAAAAGTATTTCCTAAAACAGAACTGAGCCCTGAAGCAAAATCTCGTTGAATTACAGGGAAAATTTTTACCACGTTGTGAAAATTGAACTATTATAGACTGCTAGTTACACTCTCACTCCTAACAGAATAAGAAAAAAAATGGGGTGGGCATGGTGGGTCACGCCTATCATCCCAGCTCTTTGGGAGGCCGAGGCAGGTGGATCATCTGAGGTCAGGAGTTTAAGACCAGCCTAGCCAACATGGTGAAACCCCGCCTCTACTAAAAATACAAAAAATTAGCTAGGTGTGGTGGCGGGCACCTGTAATCCCAGCTACTCAGGAGGCTGAGGCAGGAGAATCACTTGAACCCAGGTGGCGGAGGTTGCAATGGGCTGAGATGGCACAACAGAGGGAGACTCTGTCTCGAAAAAAAAAAGAATAAGAAAGAAAACGAAGAACAAAGATCATACTGAATTGCTTAGTTTTAAATCCTACCAAAAGAAATAGTCTGAGAAATGAAATGTTACAGAGAAGTATAATTAGGAGAGCTGTACAATTATTTTATTAACACTTGAAGTCATTGTCTTTGGTGAGAAAAATCCATACACGCAAATGCAGCTGAAAAAAATCAGCTCAAAACCAATAATTGTTTTATGTACCTATCCTATGTACATGCAGTGCTGGCTACTCCAGAGAGTTACCAAACATTAGCCACAGAGTCTTTTGAGGGAAGCCAAGATTCAAACTGAGTGAGACGGTGGCTTGCTCAGGGTTGCACCGGGTTCATGAGAGGTTTCCCAATACACTTTCTGAAAGTAATCCCATATATGCAGACATGATTACCTTAATTAGCATCGGCTAAAACTGTTAGTAGAGTGCTAAGTTTGAGGTTTTGCTTTTTCTTTAAATGTTTGTTAAAAATCAACTATGTCTTCCCTGATTGGTATTTAGAAAGGTGGTTGGTCCACTGCTATTGTAAGCAAAATTTCTACGATCATAAAGCCCTCACTTCTTGTTTTTTAGAGACAGGGTCTCGTTTTGCCATCCAGGCTGGAGTGCACTGGCAGGATCATAGCTCCCTGTAACTTCAAACTCCTGGGCTCAAAAGACCCTCCTGCCTGAGCCTCCCAAGTAGCTAGGACTACAGGTGCACACCACCGCGCCCGGCTAAGTTTTTAATTTTTTGTAGAGACAGGGTCTAGGCTGCCCAGGTTGGGCTTGAACTCCTGACTTCCAGTGATCCTCTTGCCCCTGCCTCCTAAGGCTCTGGCATTATAGGTGTAAGCCACCTTCTCCAACTTGGCTCTCAATACTTGTAACCATGCAGTTTATTTTCTCCCAGTCCAAAGCCAAGCAGAATCCTAAATCGGTCCACTTTCCACAACAGGAGCTGCCCAGGACCACTTTAAGGACAGTGAACTGCTTACAGCACCAGAAAGTTCACAACACTTTCTCAATCTTAAACATCAGGAAAGACTGGGAGGTGAAGTTCATATCACTATCTGGCCATTTCTCACAGATCCAAGTTTCTCAGACAATAGGTAGGCTAATCTAGTCCTCCTGGGAACTACCTAATTAACGTAGAATAGAGCCCAAGGGCAGACGTGAACAACAGAAGTCCTCCTTGGTTTACTTTGTTTTTCTGAAAGCAACTTTTGGAGTACCAACATAGCCAAACAAAATATCTTATCAACTTCATAAGTTGCTTGTAATGTTTTCCTGGAGCAGATAAATGCTGCCTTAGTGAACAATCTGGAATGTGGTAACTACTCTCGTTTTTGTTTCAGATGTACTGTCAGCATGAGGCAGTTTCCAACTGATTGAGGGTTTTCCTCAAGTGAAAGGGCTTGGCAAAGGTGGTGATAACAGAGCCCGTGTCAAATGACACCATATTTCAAGTATTCTGACTCCAGGTTATTAATATCCTCTATATGACAGTCCTGCTTCTGTGATATTCACAGATTATGTTAAAAGTTTCCCAAAGTCTGAGAAAAATCATATCTAACAGTATTTTTGATCCTTTGTACAAAGTAGAAGTAATGCCAGACAGATTGTGTACCCTTGTTGTTAACTGGTGACGCACGGCAACAGTTTGAATAGGAATTTGCCAACTGCCACAACCAGGCAACCACTCTACCAGAGCCTAACAATCTCGATTGCATCTGAAAGGGCCACCCCTCCTGGGAAAGTGCAGGACCTCCCTCCTGTTTCTCAATACAAAGCCTGTGGTGTTCCTCGTGGCCAGACTGATCCAGTGTGGACACAGACATGTAATCTGTGCACTTCTGTCTGCAACTGATTACCATCAGTCAAGTGATGCCCAAGTCACAATGGTCACTTCCTTTAAGCAAGTCTGTGTCATCTCGGAGCTGTGAAGCAACCACATCATGTCCCACAGAATAGGGAGTACACCGACTGGCATTGCTGCCCTCATATGCAAGTCATCAGCACTCCTTAGAAGCTTGGGCTAAAATTCTGCAGACGTCTCCACACCCCAATAGCACCCCGCATGATCTCCTCGCCATCAGGGACCGTCTCGGGTTCCCAGAGAACCCAGACTTGGTCCGCAGGAGCCGCTCGCGGCCCGCCCTCCGGCCTTCCCCCGGGCGAGGCCTCTCAGTGCCCGAGGCTCCTTTCTCTCGAGTCTGCAGCGGCAGCGCTCCCAGCAGGTCCCCGGGAAGGAGACAGCTGGGGCAGCGCACTGCGGGCGGGAAAGCGAGGAAGAGGCCAGATTCCCATCCCTCGTCCCTGCGCCGCCGCGAAGCCCGGGGCCCAATGCAGGCAATTCCACCAGTCGCTAGAGGCGAAAGCCGGACACCCGACTTCGGTCAGAGAAACGAGAGGGAAAGTAAAAATGTGTCGAGCTCTGAGGAGAGCCCCGGCTGCTACCCGCGTCTCTTCCCGGCAACCGGACGCCAAACAGACACCCGCCAGGACGCCGCCTCTTCACTCACCCACTCGCCACCACCTGCACCTCCGCTGCCGCCGCCGCCGCCGCCGCGGGCGCAGGGACCGCAACCGCAGCCCCGCCCCCGGCCCGACCCCGCCCCGACCACGCCCAGGGCCCGGCGCCTAGCGCGCGTCTCTTAAGCTCCAGACCCCGCTACAGGCTGCAGTTGTTTCCCTCTTTGTTTTCTTCTGGTTAATCTTTATCAGGTCTTTTCTTGTTCACCCTCAGCGAGTACTGTGAGAGCAAGTAGAGGGGAGAGGGTAGGAAAAACAAAAACACACACCTCCTAAACCCACACCTGCTCTAGCCAGGCCCCGCCCCCAGAGAGAAGGAACCGGGCAGCAGGGACGGCTGACGCACCAAGCGTCATCTTTTACGTGGGCGGAACTTGTAGCTGTTTGACGCGCCTCTCTTTCCTAGCGGGACACCGTAGGTTACGTCTGTCTGTTTTCTATATGCGATGACGTTGACGCACGAGGCCCGTGAAAGGGGGAGGGGCAACTTGTCCCATTCTTTTATCTTAAGACGCGCTCTGGAGGAGCGTTGGCGCAATAGCGTGTGCAAACCTTAATCGCAGAGGCTGCTGGATCCGGAGAAAGTGCAGACGATTTCGTGGTTTTGAATGGTTTTGTTTGTGCTTGGCAGGCAGTGGGCGCTCAACAAATATTTGGTGGATGAAGTTTTGTTTTTACCGTGAGACACTGTTAAGTACATTCAAAACTCCGCCGCAAACCCTGGTAGGGGACAGCTCCACACTGTGGGCGGGAATCCCCAGGTCCCTTGTAAAGTCACTGCAATTTTGCCTTTACATGTAAGAATTCTCTCAAGCATGATTTTCACACTGGGGAATGTCATTTTTGCTAGTTGTGATATGTGGATGAGTTTTTTTTTTTTTTTTTTTTTTTTTTTTTAACTTTTGAAAAATGTACCATTCTGTTTGATGTGTAAAAAACACAAAGATTTTTGAAACCTTGTGTCGTTGGTCTGCAGGTGTATAGATTTCACTTACTACAGATGAGTAGCATTTATACCACTCTGATGTGTAAAAAAACAAAGGTTTTTTAAACCTTATGCCTTTTGGTCTGCAAGTGTGTAGATTACACTTACTACAGATGAGTAGCGTTTAACCTTTCTCATCACTAAAAATCATACAGAACATTTTAATCATTCACCGATGAAGAAAGGGAGGAATAAATACATAAAATGGCTCTCAACGTCTACATCTTCTGCAGAAACAGACCCTTTTCCTACTGTTCTATGCTTTGTGAAAGTTGATCATACAATTTGGGTCGTTCTTGTTATACCCAACTAAAAAAGTGGGGGTAGGGGGTAGAAAAGCATGCAGGACAAATGACATTGCTCCCGCAGTGTAATTCTTTCAAGTCTAGCTGCTGAAACTGCCCGTTGTGACCTGAGACCAGTTTTATCTGATAGTTGCTGAAATGACCTGCTGCAGCTCTAATTTTATCTACCACCATCACTCACCAATTGAAACTTACCAGCTCCTCAGGCCCTTAATAGTGCCAATAAATTTTCTCTAAAAGTACTATGTAACATTTCTCTTTTTTAACGAAACCTCCCACCTTTTCTTTGTCGTTGGATATACCGAAGACCATCTGATCTACACGTATGCCCTAATTGCAATTCTTTCTTCCCCAAAAAATTGCTTAGAGATTCATCTCTGTATTTTTATTTTTACAGGCAGCTTATAACAAGTAGTTAGCATTTACCAAGTTTCTGTACTGAGTTGTACTTATAAGTGGAATTTTAAAAAAATTGAATTTATAGAAACAGAGTAGACCCTTGGTTGGGGGGTTTGGGGGAAAGAAAGTTGTAGGGTAGGGTACAAAATTACAGTTATGTCTAATACATCTAGAGATTGAATGTACAACATGAGGACTAACGTTAATAATTGTATTAGTCCATTCTTACACTGCTATGAAGAAATAACCTGAAACTGGGTAATTTATGAAGAAAAGTTTTACGGCTCGTGGTTCTGCAGGCTGTACAAGAAACATGGCTGGATCAGCCCCTGGGCAGGCCGCAGGGAACTTACAATCATGATGGAAGGCATAGGGGGACCCCAGACTTCATATGGCAAGAGCTGGTGGAAGAGAGAAGTGGGGGAGGTGCTACGTACTTTTAAACAACCAGATCTTGTCAGAACTCACTCACTATATAGTACCAAGAGGGGATGTTGCTAAATCATTAGAAGCCACCCCATAATCCAATTACCTCCCACCAGGCCCAACGTCCAGCATTGGGGATTACAGTTGAATATGAGATTTGGTGGGGACACAGATCCAAACTGTGTCATTCTACCTCTGGCCCCTCCCAAATCTAATGTCCTTCTCGTATTGCAAAATACTGTCATGCCTTACCAACAGTTCCCCAAAGTCTTAACTCGATCCAGCATTTATTCAAAAGTCCAAAGTTCCAAGTCTCGCCTGAGAGGAAGCTAGTCCCTTCTGCCTATGAACCTGTAAAATCAAAAACAAGTTAATTGCTTCCAAGATACGATGGGGGGTATAGGCATTGGGCAGATACTGCCATTCTGAAAGGGAGAAATCAGTCAAATGAAAGAGGCTATAGGGCCCCATTGCAAGTCTGAAAGCCAGCTGGGCAGTCATTAAATCTTAAATTTCTGAAATAATCTCCTTTGACTCACACCCAGGGAACACTGGTGCAAGGAGTGGGCTCCCAAAACCTCGGGCAGAACCACCCATATGACTTTCCATGGTTCAGCTCCCACAGCTGCTCTCATGGGTTAGCATTGAGTGCTTGCAGCTTTTCCAGGCTGCAGGGTGCAAGTTATTGGTGAATCTACCTTTCTGGGGTCTGGAGGACGGTGGCTCTCTTCTCATAGCTGTGCTAGGCAGTGCCCCAGGGGACGTTCTGTGGGTGCTGCAACCCCACATTTCTTCTCCTCGCTTCCCTAGTAGATGTTCTGCATGAGGGTTCCACCCCTGTGACTGGATTCTGTCTGGACATCTAGACTTTGTCATACATCCTCTAAAATCTAGGTAGAGGTTCTCAAGCCTCAACTCTTGTATTATGTGCACCCGCCGGCTTCACAGCTTATGGAAGCCACCAAGGCTTATGCCTGGTACCCTGTGAAGCAGCAGCCTGAACTATATTCTTACTGGTGGAAGTTATCTGAGTTACCAGCTGCAAATCCATGTGGGTCTGCAGCAACCTCAATTTTGCCTCCTCAGAAGAAAGGATTTGACTAAGAGGCATAAGGCAGAAAAAGAGACTGCGACAAGTTCCAAAGCAGGAGTAAATGTTTATTAAAAAGCTTTAGAACAGGAATGAAAGGAACGTACATTTGCAAGAGGCCCAGGTGGGCACCTTGGAGGTCAAGTGCCCTGTTTGACCTTAAACCTAGGATTTTATATGCTGGCGTACTTCTGACATCTTGTACCCCTTTCCCTTGGTCCTTCCCTAAGGATGAGCTTCCTGCATGCATTGTGCCCTGCTTGCACTTGGAAGGTGAGCATGTGCAGTGTGTTTACTGTAGTTGTGTACATGCTTACCTGAGGCTTTCTTCCCTTTTCCAGTGGAGTGTCCCCAAAGGTCATACTTCACCATTTTACCTCTTAATGTGCAAGTTAAGCCCACTCTTCCCGTTCCTGAGATCTTATTGGAAGCTGCCAGTTACCAATTTCAGGTGTTTCCATCTATTGAGAAGTTGCCTCTCCCTGGTGCTGGCTGCAACCTGTTAATATTTTAGAGAGGCGGTATGACAACTGCCTGACCATCACCTGATGGTTGCCTGATATTCCTGGTGGGTGGTGGGGACCCCTCTCTTACCCCACTCATGCCTGATTAGCTACCTACTCTAACAGTACGTGGGCCCCTTTGAGCAGCTGGGATTCAGGGAGAAGTGTCTCAAGGCTGTAAGAGGGAGCAGGGGCCCTAGGCCTGACCCAGGAAATGATTCAGTCCTCCTAGGCTTCTGGGCCTGTAAAGAGAGGTACTACCATGAAAGTCTAAAATGCCTATTAGTCCTATGAGTCTTTCTCCCCATTGTTTTGATTATAGGCCCTTGCCTTCCTTTTAGTTATGCAAATTTATGCAGCCTGCTTGACTTCCTCTCCTGAGAATGAGCTTTTCTCTACTACCACATGGCCAGGCTGCAAATTTTCCAAACTTTTATGCTCTGCTTCCCTTTTAAATGTCATTTCCAATTTCAGATCATTTCTGTCCTCATGCATATAAGATAGGCTATTAGAAGCAGCCAGGTTACTTCTTGAACACTTTGCTGCTTAGAAATTTCTTCTGCCAGATACCCTAAATCATCATTCTTAAGTTTAAGATTTTGCAGATCCCTAGAACAGAGGAACAATGCAGCTAAACTCTTTGCTAAAGCATAGCCAACCTGACCTTTACTCAGTCCCAATAAATTTCTCATTTCCATCGGAGACCTCCTCAACCTGAACTTCACTGTCTATATTACTATCAGCATTTTGGTCACAACCACTCAACAAGTCCCTAGCGAGTTCCAAACTTTCTCTCATCTTTCTGTCTTCTTCTGAGCCCTCCGAAATGTTTCAACTTCTGCGTGTTGGCCAGTTCCAAAGTCACTTCTACGTTTTTAGGTGTCTTTATAGCAATGCCCTTCTTCTCAGTAACAATTTTCTGTATTAGTCCATTCTTGCATTGTTATAAAGAAATACTTGAGACTGGGTAATTTATAAAGAAAAGAGGCTTAATTGACTCATGGATCTGCAGGCTGTATAGGAAGCATGGCAGGATCATCTTCTGGGGATGCCTCAGAGAACTTACAATCATGGCAGAAGGCAAAGAGGGAGCTGGCACTTCACATAGCAGGAGCAGGAGGAAGACAGAGAGGGAAAGCGGGGAGGTGTTACACCCTTTTAAACAACCAGATCTCATGAGAACTTACTCATTATACAGTACCGAGAGGGGATGTTACTGAACCATTAGAAGCCACCCTTATGATCCTCCAACCAAGCTCCAACTCCAATGCTGAGGATTGCAATTGAACATGAGATTTGGGTGGGGACATGGATCAAACCATATCAATATTTTATACTGGAAATTTGGTAAGAGAATAGATTTTAGATAATCTTATCATGTGCATAAAAGGTAGCTATAAAATGATGGATATGTTAATTTGTTTGACTGTAGTAATCACTACACATGTGTATATCAAAATATTATGTTGCTCATTTTAAATACATACAATTAAAAAAATTACACTTAATCCTCCTAACATCTCTAGGATGTAGATATTGTCATCCCTAGGATGTAGATGTGTTTTACAGAGGAGATAACTGGACTTCTGAGAGATTGAATTATTTACCCAAGTCTACATACTTTGATAAATTAGGCCAGTTTCATGCAATTCTAGAGCTCACTGAGTCCTGAGGACAACAACCTGATACCAAGTTGATGACGACTCATCTCAGATAACTCCTATGGTGGTTAATACTAGTATCGCCAGTTTAGAGTATGACTGGGACTTGGATTAAGTGCCTGGGAGGGGAATACAACTTCAAAAGCAGGTTTTCCTACTTCAAAATTTGGCCAACAGACAAATAATTTTCCTTTTCTCTAATAGGTTTTTCTGTTTTTTTTTTTTTTTTTTGGTGATATCAACCCTAAAACAACTATGTTTCCTAAGAGAGAAGTGATCAACACCAAAGCCTAAATTCTACATGATCATGAGAAATAAAATATATGGTGAAAGTGGCTCTGTGTGCATGATGCTTTCTAGCCAGTGAATGTGTGTCCTCCTCCCATCTAATCCAACAGGTATTTAGTCATTGTGTAGCAGTACAGTAGCTTGTATGTCTTTCATTAGATTGGAGCAAAAAAATCAGGAGGGAAACAATAATTATAGCATAGTACAGTGGTCCAAAATACTTCATTGCCTGATAGGGTAAAAGAGGAGGACAAATATTCTAGCATATATCTAGTCTTCTGGGGACCAAAGAGAAAATGATATTAAGTATCTAGTAAAGTGATTCATATTAGCAGCATGAAAGATGGCTTGGGAGGGCTTTAACCCTAATCCTTTTCAAACTCTGTTAACTGGTTTATTAACCACCTCAAGTAACTGTAGCATCTAAGTGAAAATAGGTTTTACTACAGAAATATATGTTCAAGTGAGAACCCTAGTCCTCCATTTTCAACCAGAATGACACCCTTAAAGACCTTATATAGAAAATTTTAAACTATTCACATATAATTAATGCAGTCATACAAAAAAGACTCTACAACTAGGGAAGCAGAAAAGCATACAGTGAAGAGAGTGGGCTCTGGAATCAGAGCTGGTGTGAGTATTCTCTCTGCCTTCATTAGTTATGACATTTTGGACAGTACTATATTTCTCTGTGCCTCAATTTCCTCAGCTACAAAATGACATGCAAATGAATAATCTCTTAGGATCATTGTGAGGGTCATGTGTCATCAAGTAAGCTAAGGATTTAGAACAGTACATTCAAGAAGTGGTTCCAATCTCAATTTTAGTAACTATGCAGGGATAATAAAAGCAATGACAAGTGACTTATTAGCCTTTTAAACTATGTGCCTATGTATGATTCCAATAACTGTTATATCAGAATCCAGATAACCTTCCTGCTGTGTCACAAATGCCAGTTGTTGTCAGGAAGCCTTTTCTCCATTCTCGCTATTAGTGTATTTCAAAAATGCGATATGTGCTGCTGATTCAGAACTGGAGCTGAGAGCTTGTTGACTAGCTCCCATTTATCCAGATTACAGCAAATTAGATTTAACTGTGACTGGCATGTGAAAGATCTGATGTAGGACATGGGAGAGGAATGCTGCTCCATAAACCACAGTGCATTTAATTTCTTTTTCTTTTCTTTTTTTTTTGAGATGGAGTTTCTCTGTTGTTGCCCAGACTAGAGTGCAATGGCACGATCTCGGCTCACCGCACCCTCCTCCTCCTAGGTTCAAGCAATTCTCCTGCCTTAGTCTCCTGAGTAGCTGGGACTACAGGCATGCACCACCACGACCGGCTAATTTTGTATTTTTAGTAGAGATGAGATTTCTCCATGTTGGTCAGGCTGGTCTCGAACTCCCAACCTCAGGTGATCTGCCCACCTCGGCCTCCCAAAGTGCTGGGATTACAGGCGTGAGCCACCACACCTGACCTTAATTTCTTTTAAATAATGAGATTTTATGTGGTTGCCTTAATCATTGCGGACTTAGCCGTATGCACTTCATGGTACATTATCGTTTGGTTGGAATGTGAATGAACCAACACCTACCTGAGGTACTTCCAGGTGAAATCTTGATTCTTGAATATATAAAGTTACTCCTGGTTGCCAGTGTGATATAAATGGTTTAGAAAACTCTAGGGGTTCTGTGTCTGGAGCCAACACTCTATAGTTCTAATGACACACAATGTAAGCAATGCCCTTGCAAGAGAGTATCAGGCTGGGTGCGGTGGCTCACACCTGTAATCCCAGCACATTGGGAGGCTGAGGCTGGTGGATCATTTGAGGTCAGGAGTTCAACACCAGCCTGACCAACATGGTGAAACCCCATCTCTACTAAAAATAAAAAAAAAAAAAATTAGCCAGGTGTGGTGGCGCATGCCTGTAATCCCATCTACTTGGAAGGCTGAAGCAGGAGAATCCCTTGAACCTGGAAAGTGGAGGTTGCAATGAGCCGAGACTGTGCCATTATACTCCAGCCTGGGCAACAGAGTAGGGAGAAAGAAAAAAGAAGAAAAGAGAATATCATTAGGATCCAATATATATATTTTTTTGGTTTTTCCTGGGACTTAACGATTCTATAAATAAGCTAATAAACTTTTCAACAAGAGGAATCACATCTTTGACCAGACATTAACCTCTGTTCCTTCTTTGTTGATTCTCTGCACTTATAAGCAACAGTTTTGAGTGATCTAAGGCCTGGAATACAGAGTTCTGGGGGAGAGGAAGTTGCTAGTTCATTACAGCCTCATAAAACACAGAAGAAAGAGAACAAGAAGTAGGAAAATGAGTATGATCTTCTTAAATTTTAGACAAGACCACTAGCTTATAGAGGAAGAGAGAATTTGAAGTAGTACCTTGGTAGGTTGGTCATAATTTGATGGAATTTAGATGGAAAGGAGTGCACAGTGATGGTTTTGGTGCTGACCTGCCACATATCTGAGTGATGGGGTACTAGTAGCAGATGAGCCTCAGCACTCTCACAGCAATGGCTCCCCTTCTAGACATACTTCCCAGATCCACTTCAGAATGACTCCCTGAGCAGTTTGGCCTAGCTTTACCCCTCTACTTGCAGCTTTCAGCATTATTTTGTATGTATAGTTGTATTTTATTGTACCTACTGGTAGAGTGCTTTGTAAGTAGTTTCTTCAATTATTTCATGTATGATATGGAAAACTGCTTCTCAATTATGTCACATGCTATTTGAGACCCCGACTGTAGGCTGACAGTTTATTTGTTAACTACTTTATTTTTAGCTCATATCAGATGATTAGCAAATGCCATGTAGCTGATTGAAACTTCACTCCAACTACCCAGAATTAGCCAGGTAATTTTTTATTTCTTGAGCCAGGCCAGTTTTATATGTTCATCATGTATTTGAAAATCTTGCTAAATATTCTTATTGGTTGTAAATTTAAAAAAACCACAAACAAAACAAAACAAGAAACCAAACACAAAAGAAACAAGCCCTAAACCAAAAAGTTACTAATCATTTCACTCTCATGTTCTTCAACTTTCAGGGACTTCCCATTTTCTATATGTCAAGGTCCTTAGCATGACTCTGTAGTTTTTCCACAATCTGGCTCCACTTGACTTTCCAGCTTCTCTCTTACCACCCTTTCCCTTTGATCTTACAGATGCATGACTGTTTACTGCTCTGTAACCTCTCATATAATTCTCTCTGCCTGAAATGGCCTTACCTCTCCATTTTGTGAGAGCAAACCTTATTAACTGCAGCCATATGCTGCCACCTCCATGAAATTTTCCTGTATTTTCCCAGTTGGAATAATTCCATTGTGCACCTTTAATCTCCACTAGTAATACAAAAACCAAACTATTCATATTACATTTTACATTCTGGGGGCAAATAGTGGTCATGCAATATTAATAGAACTAATAATTAGAAGCTATTAGAGTTGGTTGCAGTGACACATTAGAGTTTAATGTCGTGAGTTTTGGAGTCAAACCAACCTAGTCTTGAATTCTGGCTCAATCACTTTGCATCCTTGGGGGAGTTACTTAACATCTTTGAGCCTCAATTTCCCCCTCTTGAAAACAGAATTGCTTTGAGGATTAAATGAGGTTACCATCATAAAGGGTTTGTCTTGATACCTGCCTCATGGTAATTACTCAGTAAGTTTAGCTACTATTATCACATAGTAGACGCTCAATTTGTGTTTGTTAATAAATCTATTCCCAACCCCTAGTTTATAGATGAAGAGATTGAAAGAGAAAGAGAAAGAGAATTGCTCAAGGTGACACCTTTAGTTTGGGGCATATCTGTAACTAACAACTTCATATGCCAGTAACCAGGTAAGAGCTTTTTTTTTTCTCTTTCAACATAAGGTGTATATAAGTCTTTCTCATCACTAGACTGAAAGCTTCCTGAGGGCAGGGAACTTGTCTGATTCACTTTTGTCTGCCCTTTGCCTCTAAGCACAGTAATTGCCTATGTTTTAGCTCCTTAATAAATGTTAGATGTAATTTAATTTAAGAAAGTTCCCATTAGAAACAAGAATAAATTAATAAAATGTCTTTAATCAGTTGTAGACTTAATGTTGCAAAATTTCACTAAGCTCTAAATACAGCATACAATCAAGTGATGTTAATAAAGAAAAGCTTAATTTAAACATTACTGCATTTTTAGGTGACAAAACAACAGGCCACTTCATCATCAAGATTTCTAGAAAGAGCAGATATTTCATACACTGCCAAGCAAAAAGGATAAGAGATTCAAACACATATTTCTTTTCTCTTTTCTTTCTTTCTTTCTTTCTTTCTTTCTTTCTTTCTTTCTTTCTTTCTTTCTTTCTTTCTTTCTTTCTTTCTTTCTTTCTTTTTTTTTTTTTATAACCTTTGTGTTCTTGCAGTGTTGTTTATTCAGTGGTCTTGTTTGTAATACAATACTGAATTTGCAGTTGAATTAAGAAAGAGTGGATGGTTTTTTTTTTTTTTTAATACTTTAAGTTCTAGGGTACATGTGCACAACGTGCAGGTTTGTTACATATGTATACATGTGCCATGTTGGTGTACTGCACCCATTAACTCATCATTTACATTAGGTATATCTCCTAATGATATCCCTCCCCCATTTCCCTTCCCACAATAGGCACCGGTGTGTGATGTTCCCTTTCCTGTGTCCAAGTGATCTCATTGTTCAGTTCCCACCTATAAGTGAGAACATGTGGTGTTTGGTTTTCTGTTCTTGCAATAGTTTGCCGAGAATGAAGGTTTCCAGCTGCATCCATGTCCCTACAAAGGACACGAACTCATCCTCTTTTTATGGCTGCATAGTATTCCATGGTATATATGTGCCACATTTTTTTAATCCAATCTGTCACTGATGGACATTTGGGTTGATTCCAAGTCTTTGCTATTGTGAATAGTGCTGCAATAAACATACATGTGCATGTGTCTTGATAGCAGCATGACTTATAATCCTTTGGGTATATACCCAGTGATGAGATGGCTGGGTCAAATGGTATTTCTAGTTCTAGATCCTTGAGAAATCACCACACTGTTTTCCACAATGGTTGAACTAGTTTACAGTCCCACCAACAGTGTAAAAGTGTTCCTATTTCTCCACATCCTCTCCAGCACCTGTTGTTTCCTGACTTTTTAATGATTGCCATTCTAACTGGTGTGAGATAGTATCTCATTGTGGTTTTGATTTGCATTTTTCTGATGGCGAGTGATGATGAGCATTTTTTCACGTGTCTGTTGGTTGTATGAATGTCTTCTTTTGAGAAGCGTCTGTTCATATCCTTTGCCCACTTTTTGATGGGGTTGTTTTTTTCTTGTAAATTTGTTAGAGTTCTTTGTAGGTTCTGGATATTAGCCCTTTGTCAGATGAGTAGATTGCAAAAATTTTCTCCCATTCTGTAGGTTGCCTGTTCACTCTGATGGTAGTTTCTTTTGCTGTGCAGAAGCTCTTTAGTTTAATTAGATCCCATTCATCAATTTTGGCTTTTGTTGCCATTGCTTTTGGTGTTTTAGACATGAAGTCCTTGCCCATGCCTATGTGTGAATGGTATTACCTAGGTTTTCTTCTAGGGTTTTTATGGTTTTCGGTCTAACATTTAAGTCTCTAATCCATCTTGAATTAATTTTCGTATAAAGAGTAAGGAAAGGATCCAGTTTTAGCTTTCTACTTATGGCTAGCCAATTTTCCCAGTACCATTTATTAAATAGGGAATCCTTTCCCCATTTCTTGTTTTTGTCAGGTTTGTCAAAGATCCGATGGCTGTAGATGTGTGGTATTATTTCTGAGGGCTCTGTTCTGTTCCATTGGTCTACATCTCTGTTTTCGTGCCAGTACCATGCTGTTTTGGTTACTGTAGCCTTGTAGTATAGTTTAAAGTCAGGTAGCGTGATGCCTCCAGCTTTGTTATTTTGGCTTAGGATTGTCTTGGCAATGTGGGGCCTTTTTTGGTTCCATGTGAACTTTAAAGCAGTTTTTTCCAATTCTGTGAAGAAAGTCATTGGTAGTTTAATGGGGATGGCATTGAATCTATAAATTACCTTGGGCAGTATGGCCATTTTCACGATATTGATTCTTCCTATCTGTGAACATGGTATGTTCTTCCATTTTTTTATGTCCTCTTTTATTTCACGGAGCAGTGGTTTGTAGTTCTCCTTGAAGAGGTCCTTTACTTCCCTTGTAAGTTGGATTCCTAGGTATTTTATTTCTTTGAAGCTATTGTGAATGGGAGTTCATTCATGATTTGGCTCTCTGTTTGTCTGTTACTGGTGTATAAGAATGCTTGTGATTTTTGCACATTGATTTTGTATCCTGAGACTTTGCTGAAGTTGCTTATCAGCTTAAGGAGATTTTGGGCTGAGACAATGGGGTTTTCTAAATATACAATCATGTCATCTGCAAACAGGGACAATTTGACTTCTTCTTTTCCTAACTTGAATACCCTTGATTTCTTTCTCTTGCCTGATTGCCCTAGCCAGAACTTCCAACACTATGTTGAATAGGAGTGGTGAGAGAGGGCATCCCTGTCTTGTGCCAGTTTTCAAAGGGAATGCTTCCAGTTTCTGCCCATTCAGGCTGTGGGTTTGTCATAAATAGCTCTTATGATTTTGAGATACGTTCCATCAATACCAAATTTATTGAGAGTTTTTAGCATGAAGGGCTGTTGAATTTTGTCAAAGGCCTTTTCTGCATCTGTTGAGATAATCATGTGGTTTTTGTCTTTGGTTCTGTTTATATGCTGGATTACGTTTATTGATTTGCGTATGTTGATCCAGCCTTGCATCCCAGGGATGAAGCCCACTTGATCATGGTGGATAAGGTTTTTGATGTGCTGTTGGATTCGGTTTGCTAGTATTTTATTGAGGATTTTTGCATCGATGTTCATCAGGGATATTGGTCTAAAATTCTCTTTTTTTGTTGTGTCTATGCCAGGCTTTGGTATCAGGATGATATTGGCCTCATAAAATGAGTTAGGGAGGATTTGCTTTTTTTCTATTGATTGGAATAGTTTCAGAAGGAATGGTATCAGCTCCTCCTTATACCTCTGGTAGAATTCAGCTGTGAATCCGTCTGGTCCTGGACTTTTTTTGGTTGGTAGGCTATTAATTATTGCTTCAATTTCAGAGCCTGTTATTGATCTATTCAGGGATTCAACTTCTTCCTGGCTTAGTCTTGGGAGAGTGTAAGTGTCCAGGAAATTATCCATTTCTTCTAGGTTTTCTAGTTTATTTGCATAGAGGTGTTTATAGTATTCTCTGACGGTAGTCAAACACATATTTCTAACCTGCAGTTGCAACCATGGCATTTAACATCAGTTTAAACTTGGAATACAAAAGAATATAAAGTATTGCCTTTACAGAAGTAATGGAATTTGACAAGTTATTATCGTAAAAGATTAATTAGTACCCTGTGAGAAGGAAACTGAGTCACAGATAGTAAGTCTGTTTACAAAAACATAAGGGATGGATTTTCATGTTATTGTTTTTCATCTCAAATATGTAGAGAGATAGTCACCTTAAATAGCTTGCCTGGGAAATTACAGAATGTCTATTTTGTCCTATTTAAGATTGTGCAAAGTTTCACATAAATTATAGACACAGAGACATGCATAAATAATTTAGTATAGAACAATAAACTAGATGGATAAATAGGAGGTTATTACTTTCAAATTATAGTATTAACTCTCTCAAAATTTATTTTCTTACTTGGAAACGACTTGTTGTTTGCCTGTCCATACTCCATGTGCAGGATATAAAAGGGGAATGGTGCTCAAACATTGCTGATGACATCTGAGGACTATCACTTGTTTTCACCAAATAGTGCTTTAGAAAAGAATGAAGATGCTGCATGGGAAATGACATTAGGATCTAATTCTCAAACACTTTTTCCATTAATGAACAATACATTATAAATCAGGAGACATGCACGTTTGTTTTCTGAACATAGGGCAAAAAAGAAAAGTAAGTGGCCATTTGATAAATAGCAGATACCTAACACCCTTCCAGTTTTGCTACACAAAGATCCAATATCTACCATAGTTCTTGAGTTTTTACAAACTGCCTGTTTATTCAGGAGTAATTTTTTTTTTAAAGTCAAATTAAAAAAAAAAAAAAGAACAAAAAATTGCAGTTCAGATAACTTTAAATGCCTAAATAATGTCATTGTGGAAAAAACACCACAAAAAATGCAGTTCAAATTCATACTTGGTCTAGGGCAGCTTATACTGAGTCCAGCTCAGTTTGCCAAGTGCTTGTTAAAATTAATTATCACACACACAGCAGCTTTCACTCTCTAAGTAGAACTCCCAGAAAATATGCTTGGAGTGGAGAAATACAGGTTGGGGTATGAGGTAATTTTGTACTCTAAGGAGAGATTTTTTTTTTTTAGTTCACATTACTTCATGTTGGAGAAGATTCATTATTATTTATAAAGCAGAATGAGCCCCAAAGCCAATCCCTTTCCAGTCTCACTGTCATTTTCTGCATTATTAACACCACTAAATTTCCAAATGGTAGGCTAATTCTTTCCTTACAGAGCCAAAAACCTTGCTTGGGGTTTTGCTAACTTAGGTGACAGCACTTTGTTCAAAATAATTCTTTTTTTTTTTTTTTTGAGAAAGAGTCTCAATCTCACTCTGTTGCCCAGGTGGGAGTGTAGTGGTGTGATCTCAATACTGCAGCCTTGGCCTCCTGGGTTGAAGTGATTCCCCTACCTCAGTCTCCTGAGTAACTGGGACTACAGGCGTGTACCACCACACCCGGCTAATTTTTGTATTTTTAGTAGAAATGGGGTTTCGCCATGTTGGCCAGGTTGGTCTTGAACTCCTGACCTCAAGTGGTCTGCTCACATTGGCCTCCCAAAGTGCTGAGATTACAGGCATGAGCCACCGTGTGGACCAAAATAATTCTTATTAAGCATTCAAACACCTTATTTCAATGTGGCCAGAACTCTGGTGGAAAAGAAGTAGGTTTGTCTCTTGTTTATCATTACAAAATTTTGTTTCTTTGGGCACCTTGGTCCTTTAATAATGAGGCCACCAAAATACTTTATAGTGCAGGCTTAGAAGACAATTATTATACTATTTACCATTTTACATGTTTAAGTTGCATTTGGTCAACAAGATGATTAAATAGTATATTTAATATAATAGGATATAATATCCTATTTTGAATTAATCTGAACATTGTTATAAACATAATTATTTTAAATGCAAAATTTATAAAAGTTTCTTTAGAACCAAATAACAATAAAAAATCCTCATTCACTCCCCTCCTCTACCACCATCCCCACAGCTTTATTCCAAACTAACGTAAGGCAGGGTGAGTCTTCTGGAGTGACTGCTTTAACCCAATTTGAGATGAACGAATCTTGTTTACAGGGTTCTGAGGCTTGGTAGAAGTCAGTGTGTTGAAGAGATGAGATTTTCCATCACCAGATAAGAACTTCTCACAGAGTTGCATCAACGTAACCGTGGTAGTGAGTTCCTATCTTGGAACACCTTTCAAGCGTGGCCTATCTGTGCCAAGGAGGCCATTCGGTATTCCATGTTCCAATCCTGAGAGTCATAATGTAATGACTCCTTTAAAGGTGTGTTTCCTCTTTTCATGGCTGCTTGGTTCCTGCCATCCAAAGAGCATTTACAAAGTGAAACCCGTTTGTAACTGTAGGACAGGAACTGAAACTTACAATTACTCTTCTGATTCTGGCCAACCCATGCAGAAGAAATGTCTGTGAAAGCAGTCAAATCCACTTTTACAAAGCTACTCATTTTTTGATAATTGGGTGTGTTAAGTTTAGCCTAAACCTTCCTCTTTATGTATTTTAAGTTCTGCTTAAAGGTTTCTTCTTCATATATAGTGAACTGTAACCTAACTGGATGTGTAAATAGACTGTAATCTACTCTTGTACCAATCATCAAGTTTTGGTCAAGCAAAGGCAGCCAACTGTTCAGATTTTGTTCAAATAAGGCAAATGGCAAGCTGTAACCAATCCAGCTGTTTTTGTACCTCACTTGCATTTTCTATATCTCTCTTTCCCTTTTCTGCCCATAAATCCTCTCCAACCATGTGACAGCACTGAGTTGCTTTGAACCTCTTCCGTTTCTGGGGGTTGCCTGATCCTCAAATCATTCTTTGCCCAATTAAACTCTGTTAAATATAATTTGTTTAAAGTTCTTTTAAAAAATTTTTATGGGTACATAATAGGCCTATCTACTTATAAGATACATGAGCTATTTTGATGCAGGCATACAATATGTAATAATCACATCAGGATAAATTAGATATCCATCACCTCACATCACCTCAAGCATTTATTTCTTCTTTGTGTTACAGACATTCCAGTTATACTCTTCTAGTTATTTTGAAATGCATAATAAGTTTTTGTTGGCTGTAATTACCCTGTTGTGCTATCAGATACTAGATCTTATTACTCCTATCTATATTTTATGCTCATTAATCATTTTTATTCTCTCCCACCACCATTACCCCTCTCAGTCTCTGGTAATCCAGAGAATGGGAGAAAATATTTGCAAATTATTCATCTGACAAGGGATTAATAACCAGAGCATATAAAGAACTCAAACAACTCAATAGAAAAAAAATGTGTTAATCTACTTAAAAATGGGCAAAAGATCTGAATAGACATTTTTCAAGAGAAGACATACAAATGGCAAACAGGTATATGAAAAGGTGCTCAATATCGCTGATTATGAGAGAAATGCAAATCAAAACTACAATGAGATGTCATTTCACTCTAGGGATAATGGCATGTGTTCAAAAGATAGGCAATAAGGAATGCTGGCAACACTGCCTAAAGTTTTTCTTACCAGGTGGAAACGATGAGGCATAGCCTTCCGACCTCTTCCTGAATTTTTCCTTCAGTATTTCTTTAGCCACTATTCTGTCTCTTGATAGTTATCTCTTTATCATATGTATTCTGCCTCCCCTAAGATCATGTTTATGCTAGGCCTGAAGGAGAGAGGTGCAAAGTGAAAGATAGGACTTCCACTCCAATGTAAGCCATGAATTCCTTTCATCTTACACCCCCACCAACCAATGCAGAACAATGCCTGGCACATAGATGCTCATAAATACTAATTGTAGCTGATTTGAAAGTATTACTATGGTACTGAACATAATGCTTTCTACATATCTAGTAATCAAACGTATCAAGTTTAATTTTATAAAGGAATAATATATTTATATGTTAACAAAATCAAAATATAAAATACATATATAAAAATTATATATATAAAATAAATGCATATATTAAAATGAATACACTGAGAAATCTATCCCCAACCCTAGTCTTCATCCACTCAATTACTCTTACCCTTTATAGGAAACCACTTTATTCTAGCCAATTTGTGTATCTTTATTATCTCCTGATATAAGTGGAAGAAAATATAAATATGCAATTATATCACCCTTCTTTTTTAGACAAAAAGTCTTATACTTTATGGCTAATTCTGTACTTTTTTCATTCAACCATCTGTCTTCCTTCCATGTCAGTGCATAGAGAACTTCCTCATTCTTTTTTTTTTTTTTTTTTTGAGGTGGAGTCTTGCTCTGTTGCCCAGGCTGGATGGGGTGCAGTGGCGCGATCTCGACTCACTGCAAGCTCTGCCTCCCGGGTTCATGCCATTCTCCTGCCTCAGCCTCCCTAGTAGCTGGGACTATAGGCGCCTGCCATCATGCCCAGCTAATTGTTTTGTATTTTTTTTAGTAGAAATGGGGTTTCACTGTGTTAGCCAGGATGGTCTCGATCTCTTGACCTCATGATCCGCCCTTCTTGGCTTCCCAAAGTGCTGGGATTACAGGTGTGAGCCACCGTGCCTGCCCACTTCCTCATTCTTTTTAAGGGCTGCAGAGTATTCATGAACCATAGTCATGAAACCAGTCCCTATGGGATGGATATATGAGTTGCTTTTCAGGTTGTTGCTATTACAAACAATTCTGTAATGAATGACTTCATACATTATTTTGTAAGTGTGCAGGTGTACCCTAAGATAAATCCCCATTCACAGAATTGCTAGGATAAATGCATTTATAGTTTTAAATATATTGTTCCCCTCCCCCCCAAAAATCCCCAAATTTTCTTCCATAAGGGTTGCATCATTTTCATTTTCTCCAGTAATTCACAAGGAATTCACGTTTTCCTACAGATCTGCCAAACAAATATTTAGTTAATCATTTGGATGTTTTTGAATTCTATAGGTGAGAAATTATAACTTAGAGTGCTATTGTTTTTGCATTTCTTTAATTGTAATTGCAGTTGAAATATTTTCAGATGGGAAGAATTCAAGATGGTAGATGAGAAGCAGCTAGTGTGTGCTACTCTCACAGAGAAAAAACAAAGTGTCAAGTAAACATTGACTCTGCAAGTAGATCACCTAAGAAACCGTATCAGGATTGATTAAGGGAGTGAGGGGACACAGAGAACAGGGAAGAGTGAAGCTGGGCAGCTGGTCACCCAAGATGAGCATGGAGCCAGGAGAAGCTCCCCAGCATAGAGAAAGGGTGAGTGAGTGAGAGCGCCTGGGGGATCCTCACTTTCCACAGGGACCTTTGAAATCCTAAGAACTGGAGGACCCCCTCATCCCAATTCCTGATTCCTGTCCCTGGGCCTCTAGACTGATATAGAGAGTTGCTGGAGTGCTTGCAGAGCAAAACTCAAGTCCCCAGGAACTCCCACAGGCCTTGGACCATGGAGCAGTCTCATGGCAGCTGCCATAGCCCTGATAGAGGCTATGGCAATTACATAGAGGCTAGTACAATTACAGTACTAGCAAGCTGTTACATTGCTTCACTCCCTATCATCAGACAAGGCTCAGCGTCAGCTTCCAGAACAATGGCCTGGCCTCTGCCTGAGCTCTGTGGTTAGATACAGCTCTCTGTTACCCTGGGAAGCAGTTGGACAGTGGGTTGAGAGACTATACCTACCTCCACTGCCTCTAGCCAGGAGGGACTCATGGTACTCAAGCAGTTGGGGAGACCCTACTCTCAGAACACTGGCTCAGGAACAGGGTGTGCCTCCTTGTTCAGGGCCAGCCAGGGAAGGGTATGGACTGTTTTCCAGCCATAGCCTCTGCCTGAGGGCACCCTGCAGCCCAGGACACCTAATAAATGAAATGCAGGTGCAATGCCAGTAATAAGGAGGGCTCCTCCAAGGCCCATCTTTGGTCATCTCTCCCTACCACCACAGAGCACTACAGAGGACTCCACCAAAATACAAAGGAGCTGTGCGCTGAGTAAAAGCCTATCTGCTAGCCACCACTCTTAAGCACCACCTACTGGATTGCACCCCAAATTACACCACCAAAAACATTTTTCCAATATACAGCACATGTGATACCTAAAGCAAAAATCTAGTCACAAATAAAGATGCTGTACAGAGCTTTGGCCCTTTGAAAGCACTCAGAATGAAGCCAACTGACTGTACTCAATGTACACTACTGTTAATGGAACACCGGACCTCATATGGTAAAGAGTCAGCTCAAGAACTCTAGCAATTCAAAAAAGCTGGTGTCCCCTTACCTCCAGACAAACACACAAGTCCTCCAGCAAAGGATTTTAACCAGATTGAAATGACTCAAATGACATACATAGAATTCAGAATCTGGGTGGCAAGGGAGCACATCAAGATCCAGGAGAGCATTGAAACCCAATACAAGGAACTCAAGGAATCCAGGAAAATGATCAAAGAGCTTAAAGATGAAGTAGCTATTTTAAGAAAGAACGAAACTGAACTTCAGAAATTCAGGAATTAACTTCAAAAATTTCATAATATAGTCAGAGGCATTAACAGCAGAACAGATGAAGCTAACGAAAGAATCTCAGAGTTTGAAGACCAGTTCTTTGAATCAACTTGGTTGGGCAACAGAAAAGAAAAAAGAATTTAAAACATGAGAAAAATCTTCATGATTTATGAGGTTATGTAAAGAGACCAAATCTATGACTCATTGCCATTCCTGAGAAAGAGAGTAAGCAACTTGGAACATATCTCTGAGGATAGAGTCCATGAAAATTTCCCCTATCTCACCAGAGAGGTGGGCATGCAAATTCAAGAAATACAGAGAACTCCTGTGAGACACTATACAAGACAACCATTGCCAAGTCACATAGTCATCAGATTCACCAAGGTCTATGCAAAAGAAAAAAAATTGTTAAGGCAGCTAGAGAGAAAGGTCAGGTCACCTACAAAAAGAACCCCATCAGGCCAGCAGCAGTTCTGTCAGCAGAAACCTTAGAAGCCAGAAGAGATTGCAGTGGGGAGGGGGGCTTTATTTTCAGCATTATTAAAGAAAATAAATTTCAAACCAAGAATTCATATCCCACCAAACTGAACTTCGTAAGTGAAGGAGAAATACAATCCTTCTCAGACAAGCAAGCACTAAGGAAATTCATTACCACCAGATGATCCTTACAGGAAATCCATAAGTGATTGCTAAACATAGAAATGAAAGATGAAACCTGCTACCAATAAAAATACACTTATTACACAATGAAGTCTACAAAACAACCAGCTAACAACACAACGACGAGAGCAAAATCTCACATGTCAATACTAACACTAAATGTAAACAGTTTACATTCTCCCTTTAAAATGCATAGAGTAGTAAGTTGGATAAAAAGAGAAGACACAACTGTCTGCTGTTTTCAAGAGATGCATCCTACATGAATGACACACACAGGCTCAAAGTGAAAGAATGAAGAAAGATGTACCACACAAATGAAAAACAAAAAAGAGCAGGAGTTGCTACTCTTAAATCAGATTAAAACATACTTTAAACCAGCAACAATCAGGAAGGACAAAGAAGGGCATTATATAATGATAAAAGGTTCAATTGAACAAAAAGACTTAACTATTCTAAATATATATGTACCCAACACTGGAGCACCCAGATTCATAAAACAAATTATTGGCCTACAATAAAACATAGATGGCAACACAATATTAGTGGGGGCTTTATCACTCCACTGACAGCATTAGACAGATCACTGAGGCAGAAAACTGACAAAGGAATTCTGGAATTAAACTTGACATTTGACCAGTTGGACCTAATGAACATGTCTAGAATGCTCAAGCCAACAATGAAAGAATATACATTCTTCTCATATGCACATGGAACATATTCTAAGATTGACGACATGCTCAGTCATAAAGCAAGTCTCAATAAATTAAAAAACTTTAAAATCACACAAAGGCCACTCTCAAATCATAGTGAAATAATAATAGAAATCAATAACAAGAAGATCTCTCAAAACTACACAAAAATATGGAAATTAAGCCACATGCTCCTGAATAACTGTTGGGCGAACAATGAAATTGAGGCAGAAATCAAAAAATTATTTGAAATTAATGAAAATAGAGACACGACTTTCCAGAATTTTTGGAATGTAGCAAAACAGTGTTAAGAGGAAAGTTTATAGTGCTAAAATGCCTTTATAAAGAGGTTAGAAAGATCTCAACTAAACAATCTAACATAACACTAGAAGAACTAGAAAAAAAGAGCACAGTTCAATCTCACAGCTAGCAGAGGAGAAGACATAACTAAAATCAGAGAATGACTGATGAAATTGAGATGCAAAAGTCCATAAAAGGTTAGTGAAACCAAGAGTTGGTTTTTTATAAGAATAAACAAGACTGATAGACTGCAAGCTAGAAAAACAAGGAAAAACAGACAGAAGTTCCAAAGAAGCACAAGAAATGACAAAAATGACATTAAAATCAATCCCACAGAAATACTAAAGATTTTCAGAGATTGTTATGAACACCTCTATGCACACAAAGTAGGAAATCTAGAGGAAATGGATAAATTCCTGGAAACATACAACCTCCCAGGATTGAACCAGTAAGGGAGTGAAAACTTGAACAGACCTATAACAAGTTCCAAAATTGAATCAGTAATAAAAAACCTACCAACCAAACACAGCCCTGGACCAGATGGATTCACAACTGAATTCTACCAGGCATACAAAGAAGAACTAATAGTAATCCTACTGAAACCATTCCATAATATCGAGGAGAGGGGCTCCTCCCTAACTCATTCTACAATGCCAGCCTCATCCTGATACCAAAATCTGGCAGAGATACAATGAAAAAAGAAAACTTCAGAACAATATCTCTGATGAACATAGACATGAAAATCCTCAACAGTCTACTAGCAACCTAAATCAAGAAGCACATAAAAAAGTTAATTCACCACAATCAAGTAGGCTTTATTCCCAGGATGCAAGGCTGGTTCAACATAACAAATCAATAAGTGTGATTCACCACATAAACAGAATGAAAAAACAAAAACCGTATGATCATCTCAATAGCTGCAGAAAAAACCTTCAATAAAATTCAATATCTATTCATGACTAAAAACCTTCAACAGGCTAGGCATCAAAGGAATATACCTTAGAATAATAAGATCCACCTATGACAAACCACAGCCAACATCATACTAAACAGATAAATGCTGGAAGCATTTCTCTTGAGTACTGGAACAAGAGAAGGATGCCCACTCTCACCACTCCTATTCAACATTGCACTGGAAGTCCTAGTCAGAGCAATTAGGCAAGAGAAAGAAATAAATGGCATCCAAGAAGAAGAAGAAGTCAAACTGTCTCTCTTTGCTGATGATTTGATTTCATACATAGAAAACCCTAAAGACTTCTCCAAAAGGCTCCTAGAACTGATAAATAACTTTAGTAAAGTTTCAGGATACAAAATCAATGTACAAAAATCAGTAGCAATTCTATATACCAATAACATTCTAGTTTAGGGCCAAATAAAAAAAAATGCCATTTACAATAGCCACAAAATAGGAATATATCTAACCATGGAAGTGAAATATTCTACAAGGCAAACTACAAAACACTGCTGAAAGGTATCAAGATGACTGAATAAATATAAAAATACTCCATGCTCATGGATTGGAATAATCAATATCATTAAAATGACCATACTGTCCAAAGCAAGTTACAACTCCAGTGCTATCCCTAGCAAAATATCAAGTCATTTTTCACAGAATCAGAAAAATATTCTAAAATTCATATGGAACCAAAAAGGAGCCTGAATACCCAAAGCAATCCTAAGCAAAAAGAACGAAGCCAGAGACATCACATTACCCAACTTCAAACTATACTAAAAGGCTACAGTAACCAAGCAGCATGGTACTGGTACAAAAACAGACACAAAGACAAATAGAACAGAATAGAAAACCCAGAAATGGACCCATACACCTACAACGATCTGATCTTCAACAAAATTGACAAAAATAAGCAATAAGGAAAGGACTCTCTATCCAATAAATGGTGCCAAGATAACAGCTAGCCCTATGCAGAAGAATGAAATTAGACTCCTACTTCTCACCTTTTGCAAAAGTTAACTCAAGATGGATTAAATATTTAAATGTAAAACTTCAAACTATAAAATCCTAGAAGAAAACCTAGGAAATACGCTTCTCCACATTGGCTTTGGCAAATAATTTATGGCTAAGTTCCAGAGAGCAATTGCAACAAAACTAAAAATACGCAAGCGGGACCTAATTAAAGAGTTTCTGTACAGCAAAAGAAATTACCAACAGAGTAAACACACTACAGAATGTGAGAAAATATTTGCAAACTATGCATCTGACAAAGATCTAATTTCCAGAATCTACAAATAACTTAAATCAGCCAGCAAAAAACAAATATTTTAATTGAAAATGGGCTAAGGACATGAACAGACGCTTATCAAAAGAAGACATACAAACGGCCAATAAACATATGAAAAAAATGCTCAACGTTCACTAATCATTAGAGAAGTGGAAATCCAAACCACAGTGACATACCATTTCACAGTCATCAGAAGGCTATTAAAAAGCCAAAACATAACAGATGCTGGTGAGGTTGTGGAGAAAAGAGAACGCTTATACGCTGCTAGTGGGAATGTAAATTAGTTCAGCTACTGTGGAAAGCAGTTTGGAGATTTCTCAGAGAACTTAAAACAAAACTATTATTCAACCCAGCAATCCTACTGGGTAATCCAAACATAAAATTTCTTTTATCAAAAAGATTACATGCACTTGTATGTTCCTTGCAGCCCTATTGACAACAGCAATGGAATCAACCTAGGTGCCCATCAACAGTGGGATTGTATAAAGAAAACATGGTACATATACACCATGAAATACTACATGTCCATAAAAAGAATGAAATCATGTTCTTTGTAGCAACATGGATGCAGTTGGAGGCCATTATCCTAAATAAATTAACACAAGAACAAAAAACTAAATACTGCATATTCTGATTTTAAGTGGAGGCTAAACATTGAATATACATAGACATAAAGATAGCAACAATAAACACTTGGGACAACCAGATGGGAGAGGGAAGCATGGGCTAAAAATTCACCTATTACGTGCTATATTTACCACCTGGGTGATGGGACCATCTGTGTCCCAAACATCAGCATTATGCAATATACCCGTGTAACAACCCTGCACGTGTACCTCCTGAGTCCAAAACAAAAAGAACAACAAAATGCCTCTTCTACTCTAATGTAAAATCTATGAAGCGAAGAATTTTAAAAACTTAAAATATTTAATATAATACAAGTAATATGTGTTATATATACTTAAATAGTCATATTCAACTTAGTGTGCTTATTCATTATTGCCTGCTTCATCCCTATTGAATGTAATCTTGACAGGAATTTCTATCCTTTTGTCTGTTTAGTTCATCAATGTATCCTCAGTGCCTACATGCGGAGTGAACAATTTAGAGTAATGAAGGACAACTCCAGCATTCCTAGTCTGAAAACTGGGAGGTTGAATTTGCTGTTTATAGGCAACAAGGAGGAGCGAAGAGAGAGAGAGAGAGGAGAGAAGAGCTGCAGCCCTTTGGGCAGCCCAGACTTGGGAGCTCCTGGAGCTAGGGCTGTGATTTGCCCTTTGCAGCCCTGCGGTTCCTGGAGTCTCCAAGTTTCCGGGCACCAACGCATTCCGTGGTTGCGTTGCTGCACCAAGCTGCGGCTTGGTGCAGCTGCAGCCTTGCAGTGAGCCAGCACCTGTGCCAGCACCTGAAGCCGCCCACCCCGCTGTAGCAGCCAGCGAGCCTGACTGTGTGCAGTGGGCAGACCCCATGCTCACTCCTTCACACATCTCTCACCGCTTCACTCTAGCCTCTTTGGAAGCATGGGATCCAGGCCAGCAGTGTGAACTGAGCGCAGCCTGCCAGGAGGAGTGGGCCCAGTGGACCTGAGCAAAACTCAGGCAAAGGTGCCACGGCCACAGAGGTTTCTGGACAGAAAAGCAACACCCCTAAGGATCCCATAACATATCAATATTTTTCAGTCAGGAGGAAATTGCCTACTTGTTGTTGAATAGTGTTGCTAAGGGTGTATTTAGGAGTTGTATTAGTTTCTAGGGCTGCTGTAATACATTACTACAAAACGGTGGCTTCAAATAACAGCAATGTATCCTTTCACAGTTTTGCCGGCCAGAGTCCAAAAGCGAGGTGTTAGTAGGGCTGTGCTCCTTTAAAGGCTTTAGGGAAGAGTCCTTCCTTGCCTCTTCCAACTTCTGGTGGCTGCTGGAAGTCCTTGGCTTCCTTGATGGGTGGCCACATCACTCCAATCTCTGCTGCTCCAAATCTCACATCACCTTCTCTTCTGTCTGTTATGAGGATACTTGTCATTAAATTTAGGGCCCACCTAAGTAATCCGGGGTGACCTAATTTCAAGATCTTTGACTTAATTACATGTGCAAAAACCCTTTTTCACAGCTTCCACGCATTTGGACATGGACATTTTTAAGTGGGGGAGCCATTATTTGACCCACTACGCGAGTTCAGAGCTTTCTTGAGAAATACCAGCCCTTACCCACTGACATGAGTCTATTCATGCTGGGAGTGGTAAAAGATACCAGGACCTGAATGCCTTTGTTCCCATCTTTAACAGACACCACCCAAATTCAGTGATGGAGCAAGTGAATTTAGCACATGAGTAAATTTAATCTTCACATATATGTTGCTGGGTGCTAGAATTTAAAACATTGTTTTCAGTGCCCCCATTCTGAAACGTATGTAACTGGGATGTAAGTCTCCTCACCACCCTGGCCAAAGCCCTACCTATTCACTGAACCCCCCTCTGTTTTGTGCTGTGGGTGGGAGGAGGGCGTTACTTGTTGACCTCCCTGTCCTCAATAACCTGGGTAACCGGAGACAGAGGAATCCAGCACCTCCATCCCTAAACCATCATGTTGCAAACTCCTTACTGAAGAAAGTCATTCCCAGTTGTGTCTTCCAAATAGCGCAATTTCATTTGTGTGTTAGGACAGCAACTCTACTAGAAACTATTTCACACCAATAGAAACATCATTACAACACAAGATCAATATTTCTGATTTTCATGCTTAGTGTTATTTTTTGAGAAAGACCAGAAATTGTCATTTATATAGAGATATGTTCTATTCTGATAATCAGAAAGAACAGATAATGACTTTGGAGAACATCAAGATTAAGGTTCCTAGGGTAAACATTTATCCCTTAGTCAATATAATATTAAAGCCACTAGTACATTTTACCTGAAAGAAAAAAGAAGCCATTTTTTTGGTCAACAAGTGATATAGGAAGTCCTATATCTGTTGCATTTATTTTTTAAACTTCTTTTAAAATATAAGAATACAGTATATATATGGAAAAGTATGCAATTCATAGGTGCACAGCCTAGTCAATTATCACAAAGTAAACACATCTGTTTAATCACCATCCAGGTCAAGAAAAATACCATTGCCCACCTCACTGTCTTCAGGAAAGACCCTTAAGCCAGTTCTCTATCACTGCCTTGTCCTTCTCACCAAAAGTAGCCACTATCTTGATTGCTAAAAGGATTAATTTTGTCTGCTTTAGAATTTTATATTACATATATTCTTTAAGCTTTTAAAAATCAAAATATCTGGAAACCACTCCTTTCATGATATTTCATCTCAGAGGTAGAATAATTATTTCTTTGTAGGTGACTCTCTGTTGGAAAGATGAATAGCTTACCCCATAAATCATTAGCATAAAAACTTATTTATAATTTACATGAGAAGTCAGTATGAAGAGTAACATTATGACCTCGTGATCTAACATACTCACACAAATGGAATTATTAAAAATAAAGATAAATGAACAGTGGAATTTTCTATTTGTAATTTACCTGGTTCTTTCTGCTCTTGTCCTTCTCTCTTGATAGTAAGGTGACTTTAGCCTTTGGGACACAGTAACATTCTCTTGAGTATTTTTCTCTCTACCTGCTTGGTCTCTTGTTCACATGCAATTTTTCTCAACAAAAAGTGTTATTGTTTAGTAGTTAAAAAAAGAAATGACTTCAAAGTCAACAATATGTAGAAAGGCTTATATTTGGTAGCATATTTCAAAAATTATGACTGACCTCAATTCTTATTAACACATGTAAGCATTGTATTTACTCAATTCCAAGGAGAAATCAGGCATAAGATGCAATGACAAAGGAAAAGGAAAGACTACATTGTATATGCAATCAGGTGTAAGGTACAATCCAGTTTCACAAATGTTGAAATGTGAAGGGAAAAGTGCATCTTAGGATTTAGGAATAGTGCCATTTGCTGATGATATCAGCAGCAATATGGTCCAGAGATGGCTTGATGTTATTATAATTTCCTCTAAAAATACAAAAAATAAAAATAAAAATATTCAGGAAGTCATTTAGAAATTTACATTGATGTCCATCAGCTGTCCCTGGAAGTAGGAACAAGTTACCCTTTAGAGGTAATGGGGACATTTATGCGTCATGTCATTTCAGGAGTTCTACACAGCCCCACTTTCCCTCAAATGTTTACCCTATTGTCTACCATTCCTTTCTACTGTCTTAAAAATCCCATCAAAACAAAAGAAATAAAAGGTAACTATGTGAGATGATGAATATGTTAATTTGCTTCACTACAGTTACCTTTTTACTATCTATATCCATCTTATAACATCATGTTGCTGTATACCTTAAAAATACACAGTGAAATTTATTTTTTAAAAAATAATCCCATCTTTTTTTTTTTTTTTGATGGAGTCTCACTCTGTCACCCAGGCTGGAGTGCAGTGCAGCAATCTCTGCTCACTGCAAACTCTGCCTCCTGGGTTCAAGCAAAGGACCATCTTTTGAATCAGTCTTTTGAACACTATTTGTACAAGATGTCTGGAAAAGGAAACTGGTTCCTGAATTTCTCCTCTAGCTTTCTCTTACTTCATTTGCATGGCTTAATTGTATATGTTAGCTAATTGTCACTATTAAAAGCACAGATCCTGATCTTAAGGGAATGAAGTGAGGACAGATACCTCTTAATTTCCCAAATGCAATCTCAGTTTACTGAGAATAGAAAACTCCCTCCAAGGCCTGAGAATGCTTGATTAACACAGAGGGAGTTTCCCAAGAGTGTAGAAGAGGAAGCCCAACAGGCTGAGTAAGCTATTTCTTCACCTTGTATGTTTAAGTTAGAGTACTACCTCTTTTGTGTGAACTTTAAGGAGTGGTCAGTAAATGCCACTTATTTCAAATTGTTTCACTTTGGCTTGCTGGAAAATAGATGTATTTAGAGCAAAGTCATTTGGTACATTTGTTTAAATTTGGTATATTTATACAATTATACCAAACTTTCTTATTTTCTTTAAATTAAGCTTACTTTTGGAAATGTTATTTATTATAAAGTAAGATTTTTATATAAGTTCTCTAAATAGAATAGCACTATCAGTTCCCAAAAATAGAAGATAAACCCATTTCCCACTTTGGGAAATTGCTCAGAAGAATGAATTTGGAATTTGGAATCAGAAGACCAGAGTAGTCATCTCAGCTCTGCAACTTCTGTGTTTTCTGATTTTGGGAAAATCAGTTGACTTCTCTGAGTCCCAGTCTCTTCATCCAAAAAAAAAAAAAAAAAAAAAAAAAAAAGGTGACGGGATAACAACAATGTCTTCTTTCTTTCTCAAATTACATTAGATAAATCAAGCTGCAAAGGGAAATATGTGGTTCTTTTTATTTTTAAGCTTAAAGTCCAAGCAGTTATGACAGATGGATTTCACCTCGAATGCAAATGCCCATTCATTCCTAGTGGTTCCTGGACCCCTTTATTGCGAAGGGTTGCGATGAACTGCCCCAAACAAGGGAGGAAGAAGGCTGCTACTACATATTTGACACTACTTAACTCCTGCCTCCTCTTTACCAAGCCCTCTTAGCTCACTAGCATCTGCATCTTAGAAGCCACCTCCTATTCAGCATGAACTTCCTTTTTATAAGAGCCCCCAAAAGTCACCTCGAGTAAATTACACTCATGAAATCTCTTTTCAGCCTAAAACTGTCTCCTAAAATGAAACCTTCCCAGGCCCTTCTAATTCTATCACCACTTTCTCACTCCTCCAAAATAAACTGCTTTTCAGTCCAAGGAATTCTTTAGAGAGAGAAGAAGAAACAAGGATCTGCCTGTGTAATTGGGGCTGTTGTTCTATCACTTTCTTTGCTTTGTTATGTGTCACAAAGGCTTAGCAGGTACCCTCCAGAGGAGGCTGGGGTGGAGGAAAAATGTGTGAGGCCTGTGGTCTAGTTAGTGTTGAAGTCTTCATAGCAGCTTGCTTAATGCTAATTTCCTAGTCTTTGCAAATAGATCCTGCAGTGGAAAGTGCTACCAATAGTGACATAGTAGAAAAGCCATGGGCCATAAAAAACTATTTATGACACTTCCCCATTTTTCCAGCTCACACTCTGGAATGAACCAGTAAACAAGTAATTAACACACACACACAAAAATATCCTTCTGGGGTTTAAGGCTCTGTCTTAGTAGGAGAAGAATACTGTGGAAGGAAACTTGACAGAGAATACTTTGGAGAACTTAAGTGATGTTTTGATGCCAACAGATTCTGAAAGCTGACATCAGCATTTCTAATATTTGTCCATTACTGTTTAATATGATAGGTTAAGTGTTGCTTCAGGGAGCTTGGAATTATTCACTTCCGAAAAGTGAGGAGGATGCTCATTATTTCTCTTATTACTTCTCTTTAGAATTTGCATTGCTTTTACCATCCACAAACTGCTCCTTGGTAATTTTTATTACTAACAAACCCACAACCCGATTGGTTTCTCTTGAAATAGAGGGTATTGTGAAGTCACTCAGGATACAGATATAGTGCTGATGGGATCAATTAAAACGAATTGTAGCCCAGGGAAAGGTGCTTTGTGAAGCATTACAATGTGACGAAGATGAGTTTAGAAATAATCACTTACTTTATGACCACATTTCATGGTCTTGCTCACCCACATATTTGTGACAATCATATTCTGGACCAACATAAAGGGTGAGCTAGAGGAAGACAAACTTGCAAACATTACGATTTGAAAATAATTGATGTTGATTAACAAGCACATCATCATTTCAAAGCACTTTCAAGAAAAAGCATTTTCTTTCCTAGGCAACTAAAGAGGGCTGTTAATTCAGATGGAATCATCTGAAAGCTTTTCCATATCGCCTACTTACTTTATTTTCTTTTACTCCCCTCCCCAATATAAATCATAGCACCTCTGGGTGATAGCATTTGAAAATGACAAAAAGAACCCAGACGTTGACCTAAAGGCCAAGGTTAATTGGATGTGCGTGAGACGGTGCTGTAACTTCTTATCGAATTGGGTGGCTGAGCTGCATGGTTCTTGTGGCATTATTTCAGGATCTGAATTTAGTGATTGTATAAGAAACTTCTAATACGCTAAAGAGTTTAATAACCCATGTCTAAACTTCCCTTCCATAACTTCAGTTTTCATCCAGAATCTCCATTATTCAGATCTTTTCAATGGCTTCTTTTCTGGCTGCTGAGGAACCCAAAAACTTCTGCCTGGCTTTAAAGGTTTACTTTCCTTGCATTCCTTCTCTCCTTTCTTACCCTTGTTTCTCAGGCTGCTCTCTGTAATATCCCTCAAACTGGATCTTTTCCTCCCTCCGTTCCTTCTCCCCTCACCTTCGTTTTATCAACCAATTCCCTATATTTGACTTTTCTTTTTTTCTCTCTGCCTCTCCAAGTCAGCAAAACCCAGTCAAGTTCCATTTCTTCCAGGGACCTGGATTAGTCCATTCTCTACCAAGCTGTCCTTCCTCTAAAATACCATTTTTAAAGCCATGTTATCCAGTAGAAATAAAATGCAAACCACATAAGTAAGTTTATGTTGTACTGTAGAAACAGGTCAAATGAATTTTGACAATATAGTTTATTTAATCTAATCTATCATTTCCACCTGTAATAAACTTAAAATTATTAATGAGATATTTCCACTTTTTTCTAAGTCCTAGAAATCTGGTTTATATTTTAGACTTAAAGCACATCTCAGTTTGGACAAGCCACATAGCAAGTGCCCAGTATGGCCAGAGCTTACTACATTGAACAGTGTGTGTCCAGAGCCTGTGCCACATTCTCTAGCTCTCAACGTGTACTTCCTTATTTCATAGCCTTCTATCAGACCAAATTGCAAGCAACTCCGTAGAGTTGGCGGCCCCATTTTACATTTCCTCTGTCTTCACATTTTATTCCTGTGTGTGTAGTAAGCTATTAGTAATTGCCTATTGATGAATTGGTAATATTAATTTTATCTGTGACCTCTTAAACACAGCATACTTATTCCTACTACAGTGTCCTCAGGCTTGAAATTTCCCTCCTCTTCCCCATATTTATATTATGATTCAATAACCAAATCACCTCTGTTTTGTTAGATCTGAATCTCTGTGGGTATGTTGGATGACATTATAAGAAATAGATGTGCATTATTTGCAGTTCTATTGCACTAGAGAGCAGCATTTTCACAGAATACTCATCATTCAGACAATTCAGGCAAAATAGGATTTATAGCTGAAATCAATGGGATAATTGCCTCCATTGTTCTTTTTTACTTTCCTAACAGAGACCTGGCCAACTACTTATAAGAGTCTCCTGGTCACAGAATCCAACCATGAAGCAGAGGCCCTTCAATTTGATTACAATGGCAAAGACACAGTTTTATAAGCTGAAACTAAATCACTGGGATAGGAATAGCTTATAAAATTGCAGGGAGGGAAGGTCGTGAGGAAGAAAAGGAAACCTTAGAGAGTACAAGGACAGATAGGGGACCTGAAGTAGAGGACAAGATGAGGAGATTACTAAATTCTGTCGGGGGTGCTAAAATTGGGGGAGCATGAGAAACATACTATAACTGGGAACCTCAGTTTTAAAAATATAGTTTAACCACCCACTTTCCTTTCATCTCTTCATTCCTTTCCTCTCCAGACATTCCCTTCTGGCAATGCCTGCTTATTTAATTATGTTCTTGCTTGAGAAATTCCAGAGGGCAATGTTGAAACAAACCATGCATAGAACCCTGAGTGCAGAATCCTCCTGCTTAGTGAGGTGTCACTAACAATTAGTCCACCACCATTGGGCTGAAATCAGAATAATACCAACTAGACCTCCAGATGGGTGACTATCTGAGATAGCCATTGGAACAAGACACACAGACCCCGCCCCCTGCACCCCTCCTGCATGCCTCCCATACCAAGTTTTCCTTTAAAAACTCTATGGTAAATTTTAAAATTTAAGATGGTCCTTGTGACTACAGTTCACAGTCTTCTTGGTTTGCTGCTTCTCCGATTAAATTTGCTTTTCCTCCCACCAACCTTCCTCCCTTATGTCTAGCTTTAGAGCAGCAAGCAGCTGAACCTGGGTTCAGTTACAATACAGACCTTACCAATCCACAATTTTATAAACAAAATGCTGAGGTGTACCATTTCAAGCCCTATTATCAATTTACTTTAAGGGAAAGGTCCCCAGAACAGAATGATGGAGTTATAATTCTAGAACTCTGCCAATAAACAATAAAATTCCTTGATTTTTCTCATCATATAAATTGTCAAAGTTACAAATGTTATCTCCATACAGCCTAATGTTTTAAGACATCTCACTGTCTTTATTGAGAATCTGTCAATTGGTTCTTATTAAACAAATAACTCATTTATTTAATTTTAAAGTCTTGTTTCTGTTTCTTATCAGTAACATCAATCTTAGCTCCCCATTTACTTTCTTGTCATGTAATAACAAATATATCTGCCACTGAATGGAATTGCTTAACTTGGCTTAATTTTACATTTTAACATTCTCCACATTTTAAACTTTTGTTGCCTTCACATGCTAGAGGAATTTTGACAGAAAAATCTTATGATCACATCCAATTTAATAAAAACAAAGGCATAAATGAGGACCCACAGTGGCTTCTGATGAAGGGCTTGAGAATTTACTGTGGCTTAGCTGTGAACATTCTCTTAAATTTCTGCTGCTAATATTTTTTTCATTCAGGACCTACACATGTTGCCCATGCTCTGGCCAATTTTTTAGTCAAAAACACAGGCCTCAACATGTTCATGCTGAATACTGAGGGGCTTGGGAGATCTCAGTCTCAATACATATTTGTCACTTGTTAGCTGATGCCTGGCACTCTAAAACAAAAGCATCCCTCCTTTCCCTCACATACATTGTCAATGGAAATGGAGATGTTTACAGATGGAAGATTTTGCTTCTTAGTAATTTATGGCTGTGTTTGGTAAAGTGTATATAGTTTGCAGACTGAGCCAATCCATAATGCTTACTTTTTTCTATCTTATGTTTGCTTTAATTTTATTTATTGAGATTTAATTTTAAATTTCTTACAGTTAATAATAAAAAATTGGAATTTGTATTTTGAATGTCTGTGATTTTAAAATTTCATTTTCTAGAAATTAATTTTTATTGCATTTTACAAAAGTACTGGCCTTCAATGGGTCTGTTGTCACAGATAGTTTGAGAAACACTAATTTTATTCCTTGCTGTGTGGAGTTGGCAAGGGATACCCCCAACCTTCAACCTTAGAATAGATTTTGATAGGAGAAAGGAAACACAGAGCCCCAGAGGAAATAAAATAGGGGAAACAGTGGTTTCAGGGAAAAACATTGCTGCCCTTGTTAATTTGCTCGAGGCTAGTCCCTGCACCTGTTCACAAACCTACCTTTCTACAAACTTTTATTGAACACATTTTATGTTTAAGGCATTGTTCTTGGTGCCGAAAGGTATAGCCTTTATTTTCTTCTTGTTAAAGCTTTAGTCCGGTGGTTCTCAGATTTGCCTACTGTATATCAGAATAACTTGGGAAGCCTTGTTAAAGACTATAGATTCCAGAGTTCCATCTGAAAACCCACTGAATAAATATCTATGTGAATGGCGTCTTTAAAGTTGTATTTTATAAAGGTTTTGCGTGATTTTGATGTCTGGCTTGGTTTGGGTAGCACTGCTTTAGCCCTTGGTCACCTTTGTCTTGAAATGAGGTAATGCAGAATTAGCAATGATTGGAATATAAAAATGTAATAAACTCAATAATCATTTATTAAACACTCCACTTTTCCACATGATGGATACAAAGAAGTTGTAGTAGTGAGGGTAATTAATGCTGGATACGATAAGCATAATACTCTCACCTTAATGGCCCCGTGTAATAGATCTTTGTATCTTGTTCACACAGGGTCCTGTGCATATTTTCCTGTTCAAGCTGTTTCCCTGGTGAACTCTTCTCAAAACAGTCAATCAGAAATCCAGGTTCTTTCAGTTTGGAACCCCACCATCCTTATTACATGGCCTCCAGTTTGTCCATGAAAGAGAAAAGAGGATCATATCGAGGGATTTTTAAATACCAGGCCTATATGTGGTGTGTATACCTTCTGCTCACATTGTCTGTCTAAAAGTAGTCACAGCACCTCAATTAGATGAAAGGGGACAAAGAAATGACCTCTTCCCGAGTGTCTGGGAAGGAAAAGAAGTGGTTTGGTGAATACATAGTGTTTTCTCTGCCACAGATATGTAAAATGTAATTTCTGTTAATCTTTTAAGCAGCCTCATTTTCAAAGTAGTGGTGAATAAGACCACTGAAGAGACACACTTTAAGCAAGTATAAGTTTATTACAGTAGATTCTATGAAGATATTTGAAAGGGTGTTTGCTCTGCTCCCTCTTTGCCATTCTAAACATTATATGGTGATGGAGACCACTTGATTTTGTCTTATACATTATATCATCAGTACCTCTAAGAATGGGTGTATATTGGCCATCCCCTATGAAGTCCCCAAATACTACTGTTGCCATTTTGCATTCCAGAGATTTTCAAGGCAAGTTATCTTCTGGTCTACCTCATACAATCTTTGATAGACAAAAATTCCTTAATACACAAAAGGACAAGCAGTATTGTTAGAGAAAACAGAGATTCCAACTCGCTAAAATCTGACTAAATCTTGTCTAAAATAAAATTCTCAAATCTTAACTCATGAATTTTGCAGTCTCTTTGGGAGATGAATCATCCACTTTTGAAATATCAAGAGTGTAATGTTACATATGATAAAATACTAGTAGCAAATATAGGGAAATTATATGTAGTAACTGTTAAGACATTAGGATCACAGGATAGTATAGAGAAGACAGAAGTCTGTCTGGCTTGAATAACCTTTAAAGGTTTTATTTACTTTTGTGATACCTGATGACAGTGCAGGGGCAAGCTAGCTTTTTCTTAAGCTTGAACAAAAGTAACCTATGCGAAGCTTCTCCAGATGTTATCATACATTGTCTTCCCAGACTTCTCAAAATTCTATCCTTTCTCCTTACCATTACCTCCCATGTCCTGTAATAAGGTCTTCAGTGAAGTATGGCTGGAAGAGGCTAGGGATTCTTGTCTTTATGTTATACTTCATGATCTACAATACTGCCAGTACATTCATTAGAATTTGAATATCTTCCACTTTTTTAGTTTCCCAGATGCTCTATATTTTAAGAATAACATTGAAACTTAAGGATCCCAAGAACCAAAAAACATGAGGAAGGGAGAGGGGCAGGACAAGAGTGCTTTGTCTTACAGCATGGTGCCCTGGAATTCGGTGTAAATATTAGACTTTTGCAAAGCTTCCTTAACATTAATTTTCCTCAGACTTGGATAATATAAATTCACAGTAATGCAACTCCATTTTTATTCTGAATGGTTCCTGGGAGTTGTCATTTACTTCTGGACCCCAAATTGGGATCCTCACTGAATCCTACTGAAGGGTTCTGGCCGGAGCCCTTAATAGCTTCTAGTCATTAAAAAGTTGAGTAGGGCAGCCCCTCCCAAGGCCATCATCTCTTTTATAAATCTTGACTGCTAACTGACTGATCTCATTGATTCCTCATTTGAGCAGATACCACATAATTGGATGCTTCAATATGTTCTTTCATTAACCCTTTTGTCCGTTAATTTTTTTTTTTTTTTTTTTTTTTTTTGAGATGGAGTCTCGCTCTGTCGCCCAGGCTGGAGTGCAGTGGTGCAATCTCGGCTCACTACAAGCTCCACCTCCTGGGTTCACGCCATTCTCCTGCCTCAACCTCCCGAGTAGCTGGGACTACAGGAGCCTGCCACGACACCTGGCTAATTTTTTGTATTTTTAGTAGAGACGGGGTTTCACCATATTAGCCAGGATGGTCTCAATCTCCTGACATCGTGATCCACTTACCTCGGCCTCCCAAAGTGCTGGGATTACAGGCGTGAGCCACCACGCCGGGCCTGTCCATTAATATTCTTATCCAGCACCAGATGATCTGGATCTTCCATGGCTCTTCCAGAATGTGCTGTACTTTTTCCATAATTTATCAAGGTTGGTCTCTGGTCACTGCATGTGTGAGGACACTGAAAGGGAGATTGTTCTTCTGGATAGGCCTCATGTGAATTCAGTTCTCTAGGATGGTGGTTGATAACTAAGTTTGAGGAGCTGGAACACACAATCCAGTCTTGTCGAATAAAAGGGAACTTAAAACTCAGTAGGGTTAGGTGATTTAAACAGTCACTCTACATGTTAAAAGTAGAATCCATAAAAGCTAGGCAAAGGTATGACCATTGAAAGGCATCTAAATCCAAACGTAAATACAACAATTTTATTGGTGTAAGAGATTTGCCACTTCAAATTATTTTTTTCTTATTAGGTTTATGTTCTGAGTTTCTGGGCTGGATCCTTAGGAAATAACTCATCAGAAAAAAAGTTGTATGTCCAAAATTGTTCACTGAACCATGATTCAAAAATAGCAACACTTTTTAAACAACCCAATGTTCAATAAGAGAGGAATGGTTAAACAATTGATAATGCACCTCAATGACAGATTAATCATTTTCTTTTTTTTCCTTTTTTTAAAAAAATCAACCAAAATTTATTTAATTAAGGATAAAATTACTTTTGCATTTGTCTACAACCACAGTAAATACAGTTCTTGGCATAAAGACACAGTCTTTATAATTTAAAGCCTCTTTACCTGCAAGATTACATATATAAAACTCCCATTGTTGTTCTATAATAGTGGATTAGTTAATAAAATTAAAGTAGCTATACTATCTAGAATAAAATAAAATGGAAATAATTTATTCATAAGATGCATATTTAAATAATCTTTATTTAGAAAACACTATCCTGAGAATTATAATTCCATTAAGCTTCAATGTGAGCAAAAGTGTTATCATTTAAGTAACAGCAGTTACTTAAACTGAAAAAGAGATCAGTCAAAATTACTTTTGAAGAGAGCAAAAATATTGGCAGGTTTCTTGCTGTGGTTCTGGATGTTCCGTAGCAGGCTCATTTGAAGGCAGAATCAACCCTGAAGGGAACTCAGTTCTACCTTCAGAATGTGGGGGTTAGGGGGAAAATCCAGGTCTTGGGGGGAGGTAAGGAGGAAAACCCCTCGGTGTAGATATTTCTCATTGCAAATGGAGCATGTGGTGGACCTGGGAAATCCCTTGGTGGAAAATAATCTCGAGAAGCTCCAAACATGATTCCTGGAGGAGGTGGGGGGAGACGAGGTCCTCTTCTCATGAATGGGCCCCTTGTATTCCCTGGAAACAATGGACCTCTGATTGGAGCAAGAGGTGGAGGAAAAAAGCAAGGGCCAGTTGCTTCGTTTTCAGCAGGGAGAGATGAATCAGACACATTTAAATTACCAAGGTCATCTTTTGTATAATTTCTACTGGATTCCATTTCTGAAAGCATTGACCCATTCATTTCATCCAAAGAAGTCATATTAAAACTTCTGAGTTCCGCTGGTCCAGACAGTGTGCCAGAATTAGAATAAAATCTGTCTTGCCTTTGAGGAGGAATAGCTGAATCAGGATATGATTGTCCTGGTGGAGGAGACATAATCCCATGGTCCTGTTCCCATGGAGGTGACAGGGACCCAGTGTAAAAAGAAGCCCTATGACGATTGGTTAACCTATCACATCTTGATTCTCTTCTTTCATTGATAATCTGATGGTCCGGAGGATTCCCTGGACCTCTTGAGCCTCTTCCTCCTCCCCCTGGAAGCAAAGATGAGAGTCTGAGTGGACCCTCCAACAAGGTTGGAGAATAGAGAAAAACTCTTGTTTTGAATGAAGGCCGACCCAATGTTGAGGGACCATATGGGGAATGCTCTCTGCCAAATGCTGTAATTGGAACATCAAGGGCATAAGAATCTTTTTCTAAAAGTTCAAATTTAAACTCTGTTTCAGTTAATTTTTGTCTGTTGTGAGCATTTTCTTTCCTTAAATCATTGAGGTTTCTTTCAGCAGTCCAAGCTGCCAACCAATTATTATGTGCTTTTTTTTTTTTTGAGACCGAGTCTTGCTCTATCGCCCAGGCTAGAGTGCAGTGGTGCGATCTCGGCTCACTGCAAGCTCCGCCTCCCAGGGTCACACCATTCTCCTGCCTCAGCCTCCTGAGTAGCTGGGACTACAGGCGCCCGCCACCACGCCTGGCTAATTTTTTGTATTTTTAGTAGAGACGGGGTTTCACCATGTTAGCTAGGATGGTCTCGATCTCCTGACCTCGTGATCCGCCCGCCTCTGCCTCCCAAAGTGCTGGGATTACAGGCGTGAGCCACCGCGCCCGGCCTTATGTGCTTTTTTGATTGTGGGAAATAATCCATCCTTGATAAGAATGAATAGTTCTCTCCAATTCTTCTTCAAGATCTTTGGCTTGCTTTCTATAGATCCAGCTTTTCAGAACAGCTCTTGGCTTACATAGATCCAGCTCTTCAGTGGCATGGCTGATCTTTTCGTGCACTTTAGAAAGTTTCTCTTCCTTCTCTAACCGGTAATTTTCCTCTACTGCTAATTTCCTGTGGAGTTTCATTTCATTTTCTTGATATAATTCAATCATTACTTTAGGTTTTTGTTGAAGCTTCTGATTCTCACTTTCAAAATGTGTGTTTTCTGACTGCAAAGATGCTTGTTCAGTCTGAAGATTTTTAATATGCTCTGTAAGCTCTTCCTTTGTTTTATCAACTTCAGATAACTGACTATAAATTTGGTTTCTTTCTCCTTCTAAGGTTTTTAAAGAAGCATTTAACTTAGCAGCATGAATCAGTTTCTTCAAAGCTCCTTTTGGAGGATTAACTAAGTAAGCACCATTTTCCGATTCACTGCTCATTTCTAATTCCAAGTTATCATCTTCTGCTATGTCTTCTCCAAGCATAGCAGCCTGATCTTTCATCTTTAGCAAGCGTTCAGAGTCTTGATGTGATTTTCTTTATCATTTAGAACTTGTTCTGTGTGTACTTTGGAGTCTTCAAATGTTATTTTCTGTTTATTAAGTTCACTCGCTTGCTCTTTCCATGCCTCAGCTTCTTGCAAAAGCTGTTTCTGGTTTTCCTAAAGTTGAGAATTTTCATTCAAAGCATCTTTTACTGCTATCTTCAGTCATTCTTCATTCATTTGAAATATGGTGAAGTTCATTTTGGCTTCAGCTACTTGTGATTTGAGGGATTTTGACTCATCTTTTAGAGACTGTATCCTTTTGGAAATATCCACCATCAATTCACCTTGTTCAGAATGTTTAGATTTCTCTTACCTCTTTCTAGATGGAGTATTTCACCCTCAAGTTCGGAATTGGACCTGTTTAGCTTTTCACAGGTTGCCTCCAAACTTTGTGCTTCTGCTGCCTCCTTCTCAAAACTGGCATCCTTTAAAGATGACTCTACTTCATAGCCTTCATACTCTTTTCGAACAAGGCTACATTTTTCAAGTAGTTTACATTTTTCTTCAATTAGTCCAGAAAGCATTACAGCAAGCTTTTTCTCTCTTCCCACATAAAGCCAACTCCTAACCGATCTAAAACTTCTCCACCAAAAAAAAAAAAAAAAAAAAAAAAAAAAAAAAAAAAAAAGAGAACAGCAAAAAATCCAACAACAGCTGCACATATCAACAACTCCCATGGAAAACCATAAGGATTACAGTCTGGTCCCACACTTTCGGGCAGTGCTGTCACAACCCTGCCTAGCTCCTCCAGGACCAGCCCCAAATACGACTGAGGGGTAGCCCCAGGCTCCTCCATAGCACAAAGGCTTCTCTGGCAGTTGCCAAAGTAAACTTGGCCTGTCAGGGGCCACAATAAGCCGCAGAGAACACGCAGCCTTCAGTCTGGAACCCGAATCCGCAGGCAGCAAACAGAGCGGACCATTGCCAAGCCCCCTGCGGGGGGAGCTGGGACACTGGCAACCAAAGGTCTCACAGGCCCACGTTGCCCACCCTGGCCCCTCTGTTACACTTTACATCCTGAGGCAGCGCCTTTTATTATTATACTTTAAGTTCTGGGGTACATGTGCAGAATGTGCAGGTTTGTTACCTAGGTATACACATTGCATTGTGATTTGCTGCATCCATCAACCCATCACCTACATGAGGTATTTCTTCTAATGCTATCCCTCTCCTATCCCCCCAACCCCCCCACAGGCCCTGGAGTGTGATGTTCCCCTCCTTGTGTCCAAGTGTTCTCATTGTTCAACTCCCACTTATGGATGAGAACATGTGGTGTGTGGTTTTCTGTTCTTGTGATATTTTGCTGAGAATGATGGTTTATTGATTTGTGTATGTTGAACCAGCCTTGCATCCCAGTGATGAAGCGGACTTGATCCTGGTGGATAAGCTTTTTGATGTGCTGCTGGATTCATTTTTGCATCGATGTTCATCAGGGATATTGGCCTGAAATTTTCTTGTTTTTGTTGTGTGTCTGCCAGGTTTTGGTATCAGGATGATGCTGGCCTCATACAATGAGTTAGGGAGGATTCCCTCTTTTTCTACTGAAATAGTTTCAGAAGGAATGGTACCAGCTCCTCTTTGTACCTCTGATAGAATTTGGCTGTGAATCCGTCTGGTTCTGGACCTTTTTTTTTTTTTTGGTAGGCTATTAATTATTGCCTCAATTTCAGAACTTGTTATTGGTCTCTTCAGGGATTCGACTCCTTCCTGGTTTAGACTTGGGAGGGTGTATGTGTCCAGGAATTTATCCATTTCTTCTAGATTTTCTAGTTTATTTGTGTAGAGTTGTTTATAGTATGCTCTGATGGTAGTTTGTATTTCTGTGGGATCAGTGGTGATACCCCCTTTATCATTTTTTATTGCATCTATTTGATTCTTCTCTCTTTTCTTCTTTATTAGTCTGGCTAGTGGTCTATCTATTTTGTTAATATTTTCAAAAAACAAGCTCCTGGATTCGTCAATTTTTTTGAAGGGTTTTTCACGTCTCTCTCCTCTTAAGTTCTGCTCTGATCTTAGTTATTTATTGTCTTCTGCTAGCTTTTGAATTTGTTTGCTCTTGCTTCTCTAGTTCTTTTAATTGTGATGTTAGAGTGTCAGTTTTAGATCTTTCCTGCTTTCTCTTTTGGGCATCTAGTGCTATAAATTTCCCTCTTAACACTGCTTTAAATGTGTCCCAGAGATTCTGGTACATTGTGTGTTTGTTGTCATTGGTTTGAAAGAACTTCTTTATTTCTGTCTTCATTTCGTTATTTACCCAGTAGTCATTGAGGAGCAGGTTCAGTTTCCATGTAGTTGTGTGGTTTTGAGTGAGTTTCTTAATCCTGAGTTCTAATTTGATTGCACTGTGATCTAAGAGACTGTTTGTTATGATTTTCGTTCTTTTGCATTTGCTGAGGAGTATTTTACTTCCAATTATGTGGTCAGTTTTAGAATAAGTGCAATGTGGTGCTGAGAAGAACGTATATTCTATTGATTTGGGGTCTATTAGGACCACTTGATCCAGAGCTGAGTTCAAGTCCTGAATATCCTTGTTAATTTTCTGTCATGTTGATCTGTCTAATGTTGACAGTGGAGTGTTAAAGTCTCCCACTATTATTGTGTGGCAGTCTAAGTCTCTGTAGGTCTCAAAGAACTTGCTTTATGAATCTGGGTGCTCATGTATTGGGTGCATATATATTTAGGATAGTTAGCTCTTCTTTTTGCATTGATCCCTTTACCATTATGTAATGCCCTTGTCTCTTTTGATCTTTGTTGGTTTAAAGTCTGTTTAATCAGAGACTAGAATTGCAACACCTGCTTTTTTTTTTTCTTTCCATTTCCTTGGTAAATATTCCTCTATCCCTTTATTTTGAGCCTATGTGTGTCTTTGCATGTGAGATGGGTCTCCTGAATATAGTACACTGATGGGTCTTTACTCTTTACACAATTGGCCAGTCTGTGTCTTTTAATTGGGGTATTTAGCCCATTTACATTAAAGGTTAGTATTGTTATGTGTTAATTTCATCCTGTCATTATGATGCTAGCTGGTTATTTTCCCTGTTAGTTGATACAGTTTTTTCAAAGTGTCAATGGACTTTAAAATTTGGTATGTTTTTGCAGTGGCTAGTACTGGTTGTTCCTTTCCATGTTTAGTGCTTCCTTCAGGAGCTCTTGTAAGGCAGGCCTAGTGGTGACAAAATCTCTCAGCATTTGCTTTTCTGTAAAGGATTTTATTTCTCCTTCACTTATGAAGCTTAGTTTGGCTGAACATGAAATTCTGTTTTTGAATTCTTGAAAACTCTTTTCTTTAAGACTGTTGAATATTGGCCCTCACTCTCTTCTGGCTTGTAGGGTTTCTGCAGAGAGATCCACTGTTAGTCTGATGGGCTTCCCTTTGTGGATAACCCGACCTTTCTATCTGGCTGCCCTTAACATTTTTTCCTTCATTTCAACCTTGGTGAATCTGATGATTATGTGTCTTGGGGTTGGTCTTCTCAAGGAGGATCTTTGTGGTGTTCTCTATATTTCCTGAATTTAAATGTTGGCCTGTTTTGCTAGGTTGGGGAAGTTCTCCTGGATAATATCCTGAAGATTGTTTTCCAACTTGGTTCCATTCTCCCCGTCACTTTCTGGTACACCAGTCAAACATAGATCTGGTCTTTTCACATAGTCCCATATTTCTTGGAGGCTTTGTTCATTTCTTTTCATTCTTTTTTCTCTAATCTTATCTTCTCAATTTATTTCATTAAGTTGATCTTCAATCTCTGATATCCTTTCTTCCATGTGATCGATTTGGCTATTGATACTTGTGTATGCTTCACGAAGTTCTCATGCTGTGTTTTTCAGCTCTGTCAGGTCATTTATGTTCTTCTCTAAACTGGTTATTCTAGTTAGCAATTGCTCTAACTTTTGTCAAGGTTCTTAGCTTCCTTGCATGGGTTAGAACATGCTCTGTTAGCTTGGAGGAGTTTATTACCACCCACCTTCTGAACCCTACTTCTGTCAATTCATCAAACTCATTCTCTGTCCAGTTTTGTTCCCTTGCTAGCGAGGAGTTGTGATTCTTTGGAGAAGAAGAGGCGTTCTGGTTTTTGGATTTTTAAGCCTTTTTGCGCTGGTTTCTCCCCATCTTCATGGATTTATCTACCTTTGCTCTTTAATGTTGGTGGCCTTTGGATGGGGTCTCTGAGTAGATGTCCTTTTTGTTGATGTTGATGCTATTCCTTTCTATTTGTTAATTTTCCTTCTATCAGCCAGCCTCCTCTACTGCAGGTCTGCTAGAGTTTGCTGGAGGTCCACTCTAGACCCTGTTTGACTGGGTATCATCAGCAGAGGCGGCAGAACAGCAAAAATTGCTTCCTGTTCCTTCCTCTGGAAGCTTCGTCCCAGAGGGGCACCTGCCAGATGCCAGCTGGAGCTCTCCTTTATGAGGTGTCTCTTAATCAGGAGACACGGGAGTCAGGGACCCACTTGAGAGGGCAGTCTGATCTTTAGCAGAGCTTGAACGCTGTGCTGGGAGATCTGTTGCTCTCTTCAGAGCTATCAGGCAGGAACGTTTAAATCTGCTGAAGCTGTGCCCGCAGCCACTCCTTCCCTGAGGTGCTCTGTCCCAGGGTAATGGGGGTTTTATCTATAAGCCCCTGACTGAGGCTGCTGCCTTTTTTTCAGAGATGCCGTGCCCAGAGAGGAGGAATCTAGAGGGGCAGTCTGGCCACAGTGGCCTTGGTGAGCTGTGGTGGGCTCTGCCCAGTTCAATCTTCCAGGCAGCTTTGTTTACCACGTGAGGGTAAAACTGCCTACTCAAGCCTCAGCAATGGTGGACGCCCCTTCCCACACCAAGCTTGGGCATCTCAGGTTGACCTCAGACTGCTGTGCTGGCAGTGAGAGTTTCAAGCCAGTGGATCTTAGCTTGCTGGGCTCTGTGGGTGTGGAACCTGCTGAGCCAGACCACCTGGCTCCTTGGATTCAGCCCCCTTTCCAGGGGAGTGAATGGTTCTGTCTCACTGGCATTCCAGGCACCACTGGTGTATGAAAATAAAAACGCCTACAGCTAGTTCGGTGTCTGCCCAAATGACCACCCAGTTTTGTGCTTGAAACCCCGGGCGCTGGTGGCATAGGCACCACATGGAATCTCCTGGTCTGTGGGTTGCAAAGACCATGGGAAAAGCACAGTATCTGGGCCAGAGTGTACTGTTTCTCATGGCACAGTCCCTCATGGCTTCACTTGGCTAGGAGAGAGACCCCTTGCACTTCCTGAGTGAGGCAATGCCTCACCCAGCTTCTGCTCACCCTCCAGGGCTGCAACCCCTGTCCAACCAGTCCTAATGAGATGAACCAGGTACCTCTGTTGGAAATGCAGAAATCATCTGCCTTCTGTATCGATCTCTCTGGGAGCTGCAGACTGGAGCTCTTCCTATTCAGCCATCTTGCCAGCAAAATCTTTTTTTTTTTCCTTTTTTTTAAGATAGGGTCTCACTCTGTCATCCAGTCTGGAGTGCAGTGGTGCAATCACTGCTCACTGCAGCCTCAACCTCTCCAGCTCAAGTGATCCTCCCACCTGTTGCGGGAAATTAGAGACCCTGAACGGAGGGACCGGCTGAAGCCATGACAGAAGAACATAAATCGTGAAGATTTAATGAACATTTTTTAGTTCCCCAAATTAATACTTTTATAATTTCTTACGCCTGTCTTTACTGCAATCTCTGAACATAAGTTGTGAAGATTTCATGGACATTTATTACTTCCCCAATCAATACCCTTGTGATTTCCTATGCCTGTCTTTAATCTCTTAATCTCATCACCTTCATAAGCTGAAGAGGATGTATGTCACCTCAGAACCCTATGATAATTGCGTTAACTGCACAAATTGTTTGTAGAGCATGTGTGCTTGAACAATATGAAATCTGGGCACCTTGAAAAAAGGAACAGGATAACAGCAATGTTCAGGGAACAAGGGAGATGGCCTTGGACTCTGACTGCCGGTGAGGCAGATGGAACAGAGCCATATTTCTCTTCTTTCAAAAGCAAATAGGAGAAATATCGTTGAATTATTTTTCTCAGCAAGGAACATCCCTGAGAAAGAGAATGCGCCCTGAGGGTAGGTCTATGAATGACCCCCTTGGAGGCATCCGTCTTTTTTTTTTTTTTTTTTTTTTTTTTTAAATTTATTTATTATTATTATACTTTAAGTTGGAGGGTACATGTGCATAACGTGCAGGTTTGTTACATATGTATACTTGTGCCATGTTGCTGTGCTGCACCCATCAACTCGTCATTTACATCAGTTATAACTCCCAGTGCAATCCCTCCCCCCTCCCCCCTCCCCATGATAGGCCCCGGTGTGTGATGTTCCCCTTCCTGAGTCCGAGTGATCTCATTGTTCAGTTCCCACCTATGAGTGAGAACATGCGGTGTTTGGTTTTCTGTTCTTGTGATAGTTTGCTAAGAATGATGGATTCCAGCTGCATCCAAGTCCCTACAAAGGACTCAAACTCATCCTTTTTTATGGCTGCATAGTATTCCATGGTGTATATGTGCCACATTTTCTTAATCCAATCTGTCACTGATGGACATTTGGGTTGATTCCAAGTCTTTGCTATTGTGAATAGTGCCGCAATAAACATACGTGTGCATGTGTCTTTATAGCAGCATAATTTATAATCCTTTGGGTATATACCCAGTAATGGGATGGCTGGGTCATATGGTACATCTAGTTCTAGATCCTTGAGGAATCGCCATACTGTTTTCCATAATGGTTGAACTAGTTTACAATCCCACCAACAGTGTAAAAGTGTTCCTATTTCTCCACATCCTCTCCAGCACCTGTTGTTTCCTGACTTTTGAATGATTGCCATTCTAACTGGTGTGAGATGGTATCTCATTGTGGTTTTGATTTGCATTTCTCTGATGGCCAGTGATGATGAGCATTTTTTCATGTGTCTGTTGGCTGTATGAATGTCTTCTTTTGAGAAATGTCTGTTCATATCCTTTGCCCACTTTTTGATGGGGTTGTTTGTTTTTTTCTTGTAAATTTGTTTGAGTTCTTTGTAGGTTCTGGATATTAGCCCTTTGTCAGATGAGTAGATTGCAAAAATTTTCTCCCATTCTGTAGGTTGCCTGTTTACTCTGATGGTAGTTTCTTTTGCTGTGCAGAAGCTCTTTAGTTTAATGAGATCCCATTTGTCAATTTTGGCTTTTGCTGCCGTTGCTTTTGGTGTTTTAGACATGAAGTCTTTGCCCATGCCTATGTCCTGAATGGTACTACCTAGGTTTTCCTCTAGGATTTTTATGGTATTAGGTCTAACATTTAAGTCTCTAATCCATCTTGAATTAATTTTCGTATAAGGAGTAAGGAAAGGATCCAGTTTCAGCTTTCTACTTATGGCTAGCCAATTTTCCCAGCACCATTTATTAAATAGGGAATCCTTTCCCCATTTCTTGTTTCTCTCAGGTTTGTCAAAGATCAAATGGCTGTAGATGTGTGGTATTATTTCTGAGGACTCTGTTCTGTTCCATTGGTCTATATCTCTGTTTTGGTACCAGTACCATGCTGTTTTGGTTACTGTAGCCTTGTAGTAGAGTTTGAAGTCAGGTAGCGTGAGAGGCATCCGTCTTTTATGGTTGAAGCCAAAGGGATGAAATAAGCCCCGGTCTCCTGTAGCACTCCGAGGCTTATTAGGATGAGGAAATTCCCGCCTAATAAATTTTGGTCAGACAGGTTGTCTGCTCTCAAACTCTGTCTCCTGATAAGATGTTATCAATGACAATGCATCCCCGAAACTTCATGAGCAATTTTAATTTCGCCCTATCCTGTGGTCCTGTGATCTCGCCCTGCCTCCACTTGCTTTATGGTATTTTATTACCTTGTGAAGCATATGATCTCTGTGACCCACAACCTATTTGTACACTCCCTCCCCTTTTGAAAATCACTAATAAAACTTGCTGATTTTATGACTCGGGAGCATCATGGAACCTGCTGACATGTGATGTCTCCCCCGGACACCCAGCTTTAAATTTCTCTCTCTTGTACTCTTTCCCTTTATTTCTCAGACCAGCTGAGATGCTTAGGGAAATAGAAAAGAACCCATGTTAAATATCGGGGGTGGGGTTTCCCCCAATACCCACCTCAGCTTCCTGAGTAGCTGGGCCCCAGGCATGCACCGCCACACCTGGCTAATGCATTTTTATATTTTGTAGAGACAGAGTCTCCCTGCATTGCCCAGGCTGGTCTTGAGCTCCTGGGCTCACATGATCCTCCTGCTTCAGCTTCCCAAAGTGCTGGAATTACAGACATGAGCTACTGTGCCTGTTCAACAATTTTCTAATTATTAAAAATAATATTAGTTAAAAATAAAAGTTGATAACTTTATAGCAACTTGAAATAAAATCTATGAGATAATGTGAAAGTAAAATGCCAAGATACAAATATGTAGATTTTTCTACCAGTAAAACAAAGATTCACTAGGAAAAGGAGGAACCAAGGGAAGCAATCAGAGGACAATGTGGTAAAGCACAAAATCTATCACTTCACTGAAGCTTGAAATATAGAAAAATGAAAGGCAAAAGAGGCAGGAAAAGTTGCACTGCAATTCATTCATCAGCTTTAATGCACTTACATTGTATGTCTCATGAGGAAATAAAAAAAGAGATGGTTTAAAATTGTCCCTCCATAGGCCCTTGTCTATACAAGGTCACAGTTTCGTTGAGGGCTTTTTGTAAACTTGGGAGCATTTCAGTTATTAATATATACAGATGACATTAATTTCTCAACTAGATTCAATTTATCTTTTAAAATAATAGGGCTTTCTAGAACACACATGCTGCACATACAGTGACCAAATATTTGAATTTTAACAGGTTTTAGGACTGCTCCCTGCCCTTGAATTGAGTTTTGTTTAAAGCAGTCTGAATATATCTTCTCTAATAGCAAAGCAGAGGATAAGCATACACCAAGGACTCATTATTTTGCCACTAAACAAGCTGCAAAAACAATATTTATTAAGCCCCTGGGAATATGTGTTAAGAACAAAAGGAGTTACTCAAAAGATGTCATGGTTTTGCAAGATGCATCCCTTGACTTTGAAAGTGAACTGGCAAGGTTGTAGAACAGAATTAAAAGGCCAAAGGGGGTTGAGAAATTGTATTTTCTATTACCAGTTTTCAAGCAGAACTTCAGGCAACTTGTCCTAGAAAATTGAGACATCGGTTTTTAATGACATTCAAAGAGGCATGTTGTAATGATATTGAGGAATGGCTTTGTGAGTAGACAATAAATATGTCTGCATATCAGTGGTATTGCATTTGAAAAATCATTGCTTGGTTATAGAAAAGCTTTAAGGATTAAAAGTCTCTGTGTTAGATACTTGCTCTGGGGTGGCAGTTTGTTTCTCAGGATTTCCATGGTCTATGTGCAGGGAAGCAAAACACTCACACCACAAATTGTGCATACTGATAATGCACATACATGCTTATATTAATTAAAAAACAAACTATAGCCATATTTATGCAGGACACCATAATTAACCATAGTTTTATTATTAAACAATGAGCTAAATATCTTCAATCTAGTTGTAACATCTTAGAAAACTTAGTCATTTCATTTATTTCTTTATTTAATGAATATTTATTGAACCTTTATTATATATGCAAAGTAGTATGTTAGGTACTATGAAGCTCTACAGATGCACAAAAAAGGGTCCTGCCCTCAAACAAACTTGGGGGTCAGGAGGAGACACAAATAACACATTTATCAGGGACATATGTGAAAGATGACTGAAAGGAGAGGTATCTTTCACAGCTGAGCTGTTAGGAACCTTGAACTTGGCCTAATAGATAAATTGTACTTCTCGTTAAGCACATTCATTCTCTCAACAAACGTTTATTCAGTGACCATGGGCCAGGCACTGTGCTCGTAGTGAATCAACAGTGGTGAAGACAGGCCAGATCCAGGTCTCTTTAAGCTTACAGTCCGATGGGGAAATAGGGGTGAAACAACCACTAAGCAAAGAGAAAATCAAATTATCACAAGTGCTGAGAAAGAAAATGTACTTGATTCTTTGTGCTTCTGTAACAAAATACCAGAAGCTGGGTAGCTTGAAACAACAGAACCTTATTCTCTCACTGTTCAGGCCAGAAGTCTGAGATCAGAGTATTGGCAGTCTCGGCTCCTTTTGGGGGCTCAGAGGGAGTGAAGTGCCATGCCTTTCTCCTAGCTTCTGGTGGCTGCTGACAATCCTTGGTGTTCCTTGGCTTGTGGCAGCATAAATACATCCTTTTCCTCCATTGTCACGTGGTGTTCTCCCTGTGTGTCTGCCTCTGTGTTCAATTTTTTCTCCTCTTTTAAGGGCATCAGTCACATTGAATTTAGAGCCCACCCTAACTCAGTATGACCTCGTTGTAACTTAATTGTATCTGCAAAAATTCTAATACTGAATAAGGTCATGTCCACAGGACCTCAGATTAGAACTTGAATTTATTATCTTTTTGAGGGACATGATTTAATCCACAGCAGAAAAGAATAGGATCACATAGGTAAAAGTAGTATGAGAAGAATGGACATTTAAGCTGATTCCCCCAAAAAAGGATCTGGTTGCTCCATTCTAAAAGAGCTTTTGTTCTATTGCAAATGTTACCAAAGGAAGGAAAGCAGAAGTTTCCTATTCCTCCAAAAGGGGTTTTTGAATCCCCTTTACACATTTCCTTTACTGGAGACATGAGGATCACAGTTCAGGAGACTCCACTGAATTGTCACCTGGGATTGGTTAATATTTGGAGATGCAACCACAGTACTTGCAACCTACAGTCATGTAGAACTCTTGAGACAGTCCCAGTTCTCTCAGTTTCAGTTATCAAAGACAAATGTGATTATTTGAATCTTTGCCTTCAACCCAGACAAAGTTAGGGCTTGAAAGGACATTGAATATAGGAAATAGGGACTCAGTATCCTAATAATGAAGTTGGTATCACTTTCATAAAACATCTCAGGAATGCTCACATGATTCTGAGGGTGAGTTCACTCATCGTTGCCCTTGGACACAGCCTGAATCAACTCCCGCCCTGAAGGCTGGCAAGGATGTGAGTCTTTTGTGAAATAAATTTTAATTGAAAAATGGTATCTTAAGAAAAACCTCATAAGCACTAGCATTCTACCGAAAGATACTTTTCAGGCTGTTCTGCTATGGAAAAGGTCGGGCGTAAACTATTTAAACTTAAAGAAGGTTCACCTCAAGATTCACCTTTGTTAGTACTGTATATCATTTTGCTATCAGAAACTGTTTTTGTTTGCTGTTATGGCCAATTATACAAGTAACTCTGGAAAACATTCAATAATTCTCATTGCTCTAGTATATTATGTCATCCATTATTGACCTCTTCCCATTAACAATAAGACTTGAAGTCTATGTCATTACCTACAATGTCTTATTTAGTCCCAGTATCTATAGCATCTTATTCTTACTATAGAACCACTTCATACTTCTGGACATGGATTTGTAGATGCACTGCAATGAAACTGTGATTACAAACAATGATCAAAACCTAACCTAACATGAATGCCTAATCTCTCAGATTACCTGTGTCTTTTCCCTTTTGAGATGCTTCATTAGTGTGTATTTATTATTCCCAATTACAAAGCTCTTAGTATTTATGAATCAGTATGTGGTCCAAGTAATTGGCAGCATGTTTTACTCATAAAAAGGGAAAATACTCTCTTTATAAATTTAAATAGTTAACTCTGTATTATCTATATTTATGAGTGATAGTCCATTGTGAATAAGTCAAATTCAGAGATAATACACAGAAATTTAACTCTGAATTAGCGATCCTCAGAGTCTGCTTTAGCCCTGGAAACCTTTCTTTAAGCCCAGTGTTGTGTGGTAGTCTGACATAGAAACAGATAAAAGTGGAGCTTCTTTTATTAAAATAAGGGTTGGAGGCTAGAACCTCCAAGGAAGGCTTCTTAGACCTAGTGATCCTCAAAGCATGGAATGCGTGAGTTCCTGTGGGCAATGGATTTCCTCCTGAAAGGCTGTGAAATGGTGCTTTTCAAAAGGAAATAATGCAAATATCTGTAGATTTTAATATTTCCTATATATCACTAAAAGCTACTTAATAGTGATCTACTCGTGTGTTATTACGGGATACAAAAATTTGGTACCATGTACCGCCTTCATTATCTTTGTCTTTCCTTTTTATTATTTCATGTATTTATTTTTAAAGTACTATGTTCCTTCTCTAATAAAAAGTGGGAACCCATGTTTTAGATGGGTCTTATGCCTTTTAGTTTACCTAAATGAGCCACATGGGGGGGAAAGGTTTGAAAAACTTTTCTGTAAAAATACATTCACTTTCCTGCCTGTCTAGTCTTGGCAAAAAGTAGACAAATGAACAAGTGTTCATTCTGGCACATTTTATTTCATCTGGCCACTGTCTGATGGAGGTGTGGAAAGCCATATTGTGGATAGCTGAAGAGAAAAGTACAAATAGCAGCAAAGGGCCCCATTAATGGAAGTAACAATATGTGAAAGGGCTTCAAGATGCTGAGAATAGATATTGTGTAGCAATTTACTGCTGTTATTATTCTACAGAATGTGCAAATTCAAAAGCAGCAGGATGTCACTGTTCTGTCTCTGCCTGTGTCCCAGCCTCTGCAGTCCTGTCTCTCCCATGTCCTAAGCCTCCGGGACCCCATTGCACAAAATCAGCCTATCCCATCTTAGGAAGCCATCCAGAGCACAACCTCAGGGACAAAGTAACTGCCTCATGCTCTGACGTGTGCATCACATTATTCTTCACATTATTTTTCCTGTTTTGGTACAGATTTGATAAGTGAGACTTCTCTGTGCCTAGTTACACAAGGCTTCCAGAAGCCTGCTACTCAAAGAGAGCTCCAGGGACCAGCAGTGTCAGCATCAACTAGGATCTTGTTAGGCAGTTAGAATCTTAAGCCCTGCTTCAGACTCGCTGAATCAGAATCTGCATTTTTACAAGAATTCCAGGTGATTAGGATAAGCTTTTGAGAAGCACTGGTATAGAACTCACTTCCTGCTCTTCTCACCCTAGTAGCCTTGAACTACCTGTAGTCTTGAGCTTGTCCCTGGTGTACACGCTGTCCCTGTGGTGGCTGGCTGCCTGCTGCCGGTCCACCTCCTTGTTTGGTCTTGTCAGTTCTGCCTGCTTTCAGATTGGCTATCACTGTGTTGGGCTCAACTCTTTCCTTACTTTATCATCTCATGTTAGATGGCCCAAAGCAAGTGTTTCCCATGGTTTCCCTTCAGCTGTCTGACTTGAAGATCTTTGGAAACTGCATATCCACTTGGGCTCTCTTCCAACACCTGCAGCTGTCCATTCACCCAGTGCCTGCCCATCCAGGCCACTGATCCTGAATATGTGAACCAACCAATGCTCTGACCTGAGAAATGTCTTTACGTTATTCATCTGAAGAATTCCTTTTAACTGATTATTTCAAACTCCTTAATAATTGATCATCACCTAAAAAAGATGAAACAAAGTGATTTAAAAAAAAAATGTGTTCCTCAGAGACCTATTCGGAAAGCAAGTGAAATATATGTGTAGAACTTGGCTTTAAGGGTATTACAATAACTTAGGTATAATTAACATGTATACAATTGAAAAATAAATAAACATAAAAATAAAAAATAAAAATGTCCATAGTATGAAAGATACCATAAACAGAGATAAAAAGACAAGCATTAGTTTGGAAGAAAATAATTGCCATATACATAAAATACAAATGATTACCATCTTGAATATATAAAGAGCTTATATAAATCAATAAGAAAAAGACAACAGCTCAAGAACTGAAAACCAGAGGATGTGAACAGGTAGTTCACAGAAGAAGAAAAGCCAGTGATCCATAAAATAAAAGATTTAATGGTCAATCTCACTAGTAATTGGAAAAATGCACATTAAAACACCATTGTGATAGTATTCTTCATCCATAAGATTGTTAATTAAAAGTATTTATTATAACCAGTGAGGGTAAGGGTGTAGGAAAACAGACATGCTCTTACACTGTTGATGTGAATCTAAACTGTTAGAGTCTTTTAGTGGGTTATTAAATTACAACTGTATTTTTCAAAATAAAAAATATTTATATTCTATGACTCCTTTGTAATTTATCTTCCAAAACCCATACTGAAGAAATATGCGTACATATTGCAAAAAGATACACAAGAATGTTTGTTAATTGCAGCATATTTTTAAATTATAAAAATTAGAAAGTGCCTATCAATAGGAGAATAAGTAATAAAGCTGTAGTCCATCCATATTTTGGACTACTCTGCAACTTTTATGAAGAATGAGTTGTGACTGGGCGCGGTGGCTCATGCCTGTAATCCCAGCACTTTGGGAAGATGAAACGGGTGGATCACGAGGTCAGGAGACGGAGACCATCCTGGCTAACAAGGTGAAACCCCGTCTCTATTAAAATTACAAAAAAATTAGCCAGGCGTGGTGGCGGGTGCCTGTAGTCCCAGCTACTCAGGAGGCAGAGGCAGGAGAATGGCGTGAACCCGAGAGGCGGAGCTTGCAGTGAGCCGAGATCGTGCCACTGCACTCCAGCCTGGGTGACAGAGTGAGATTTCGTCTCAAAAAAAAAAAAAAAAAAAATGAGTTGTATGTATGTACAGTGTATATAGAGAAAGATGTACTAGAGGTTGCAGACAATTTCATCCCTAGGCCTTATTATATCTATATAATATATATTACATATATGTTACATATACATAACATATTTTTAAAATATATATGTGTATTTCCAAGACATATAATTTAGTTGAAAGCAAGTCACAGGACAATATCCACAATGCAATTCCATTTAAGTTAAAAAACCATACCTCTATATATGTATATATCAAGATGTATGTATATATGTATGTATATACATTATACCTACATGCATATAGGTAGAAACATTGAAAAAGAGCCAGAAAAACATTTATCAACTAAAATGGTGTATTCTTCGGAGGAGATGAGGGTTGGATAGGGTAAGAATGAAGGAAGGGTTACTTTCATGATTTGTTCAATAATCTTTGTGTTGTTTACATCTTTACAGTGAGAATATATACACATATATAATAATTGTATGACAAAAACAACAAAAAGGGAAAAAGAGGGAAGCAATAAAGAGCAAAAAAAAGTTACCACTAGACAGTTAATATTATGAAGATGATAAATATATGAAGATATTATATTATTTTGATAACATATACATACATTACGTTATATTATCAAGACGGTAATTACCACGGGAAAGCTGAGAAAGGATATAGACAAGTTCCTCCTTGAACCACAATTTCCTCATTTAACAGTTCCCCAGGGTGGAGAGAATGGGGGAGGGAGTAAAGTATTATTTTTCTAGGATTCTTCCAGCTCAAAATTCCATGTCGGTACAGCTGCTTCCAAAGTGGTTTCTAAAGTTGCCATTTTGCATTTCAATCAGCACTGTATGAGATTCCAGTTGCTTTTCATCCTATCTAATATATGTATATAGTAGTATTTCCTTATGGTTTTAATATGCATTTCTCTAATGACTAACGATGAATATCTTTTTTTATGTGCTTATTCGTCATCTGAAATGGATCTGAGATTGTACTATAAAATTTCCAGAAGAAAATATAGAAACTAATCTTTTTGTGTTGAGCTAGGCCAAGATTTCTTAGGACACTATAACCTCCCAATCCCCACCAACCCATAAAAGAAAAAATTATAAATGGACTTCATAAAAATTATAAAATTCCTATTCTTTGAAAGATATTATCAAGAAAATGAAAAGATAAAACACAAACTTGGAAAAAACACTTGCAAAATGCTGTGATAAAGCTTTGTATCCAAAATATATAAAGAGCATTTGCAACTCAGTAAATAGAAAACCAACAGAAAATGATCAAAAGATCTGAAGAGGCACTTCAGCTTTTCTTAATGATGACTGAAATTAAAGATGAACTATTTTTTTTCTGGGCATTTATTTAGTAAATAGCTGGTGATTGAAGTTCCATCCAGATGTGGTTACTTTTGTTATAATAAATGCCCTTTTATGGTTATTCTCTGGAATGTGTAATAAAAAGTGATTTGCTTGAGAATGGCTCATTTTTCACTAGAAGTAAATAATTAACAAAATGTATAAATGTTGTTAAATGCTTATACTTTAAAGTATAACTAATTGGAAACACCCTATACAGAGTGTGAACTAGCTTTGTCATTCCTTCCTTGACAAGGAATTTTAGCAAACATTCTATGGAAAGGATGATTAGCAAGAGTCTCAGCTTTTCTCTTTGCTTGGCTATTTCCCCTGAGTTTAGTAAAGTAGAAAATTTAAGATATAAACCCACTATTTTTCCCTTTATTTTGGAATAGGGGATGGTGTAGAGTAAACCAAAATGGGATTACCATTCACTGGTAGAGCACTTACATGGAATCAGGGAGAATGTTTCTGGAGAACTCCTGGTGGGTGATATTTCTTAAAAAACACAGAATTGACAAGAGTAGCAGTGATTGTAACTGGTTTCTCTGGCTTCCTTAGCTTGTCATTGCCTCTTGGGGCCACATGCCTGTGGCCACCCTTCCAAGAGCAGAGTTATCCCTGGGACCCTCTTTTTTGCAGCCCCTCTTTTTCTTTTCCCAACATGTCCTTCATCCTATTGAACTATTTACTCCCTCCTCTAACTTTCTTCTTCTTTGGACTCTAGTTCTGAGGCTGGGGAGGATGAGGGCCTAAGACCTGTGGGTAGAGAAGGGAGGGAAAAGTGGCTGTCTATGGTCTGGCTTCAGGGTAAAGCTGACTTACTCTTAACATTTTCAGATCCCTGGCAAAAGTGCAAATGGAGGACCTCATATATTCTCATTGCTCGAATTGGTAATTAGTTCTCATTTAGTTCAGAATGTGAAGTTGTTGGAATTTTGTCTGACCTTTTCATGTTGCAGATTTGATGAGAATAATTCTCTTGCTTTTTAATTGTTTTGGTCAGTAATTCAATCTTCATTATATTAATATAAAAAATGTAATGCTCTAGTCACAAATTTTAAGTCTGTCATGCTTACCAGGTATTTGTCTGCTCTCATTTTTTCCAGTTTTAATAGATTTAAACAGACTGCCTTTTTAAAGATTTTCTATTTCTTTTTCCTGTTCACTTTTTTTTTGTTGTTCTTTTGGAGTGTCACATTTGTATATTTAATGGTTATTATAATCTTAACTTGTACTTATTCTCAATGATTATGATAGGCAGATTAATAGCCCCCTTAAGATCTCTCTGTCTAAACCTCAGACTCTTTTATGAGGCAAAAGTGACTTTGCAGATGTGATTGAGGTTAAAGATCTGAGATCTTGTATTTTCTAGTGGGCATAGTCTAATCATGAGAGTCTTTAAAAGTGGAGAATTTTTCCCAGCAGCAGTCAGCTGATGAGATGACAGAAAGGTAAGAAAGATGTGACATGAGGGCTCAACCTGTTGTTGCTGGGTTTAGAGATGAAGGAAGGACACCACTAGTCGAGGGATGTGGGCAGCCTTTAGAAGCTGAAAAGAGTAAGACATAGAGCTCTCCTGGAGCCTGCAGGAAGAAATGCAGTCCTTCATTTCAGCCTAGTGACACCTATTTTGGAATTTTGACCAAGATAATAAATTTGTGTTTTGTAGGCCACTGAACTACGGTAATTTGTTAGGGCAGCAATAGAAAACTAATACTAAAGTATTAAATTATCAAACAGTTACATTTAAAGCGTGCAAAACTTAGATATATTTTCATTAAAGTTTTAAATTAAAATAAATATAAAAATTTTAAATGAAATTATTTTTATATCTTTTCAAAAAAATTTTCTTCTAATATTATATTTATCTAGTATTTGATAATATTATCAGTTTATTCAACATTAAAAGCAAATTTATAAATTACAACATATAAATATGAACATTTAAAATAAAGTTATTTAATTAAAGCTAAACTTTTAATTTTTTGGAAATGTAATTAAATCTTAGTATATATTTTCACGATAATAGAAGTTTTAGCAATTCCTGTCTTTTGTGTTCATCTGATTGCCAATACATAAATCATTACAACTAAACCTATATGTATATATATACACATACAAATTTAAGACTAATATGAAATGCTTGATATTGTAAAATGTCCTTAAACAACCATGTTTAATTTTACAAAACTGGTTTAATTCAGAAGTACCTCTGGAACTATGAATTGGAACATGAAGAGAAGCAAAAAAATAGATGCATGGTACTCCTGGGAAACTATACTTATTATGCAAGAATCTATTGCATTCATGTTATCTGAGAGGAAGGATCTGACAAGTTAATTAATTTGTCTTTTCTCTTACCTAAGTGCTTCTGTCACTCAAACCCTCCCCCCCATCTAAGGCAGTGCCTGTCTCTGATTTCAGTGGTGGTGCAACACACAAACCCTCACAGAATTCAGATGCACTTGCCTTTTGTTTTAGAATCATAGGGCAGGAGGCGTGGGGAGCATTCCTCCGGGGCCTGACTGGTGTGAGTTATGGAAGCAGATGTTCGTGACTGTGGGTCGAGTGGTGCCAGTGCTGAGTACTGCATCCCAAATAACAGAGACAACTGTGTGTCCTTAATACATTTATTTGGGTGAGTCTCTTATATTCCAGACACTCTAAAGAACAGGAAACAGGTAAATGGCACCTCTTGCCTGAGTTTCAGGGCAGTACTGAACCGTGTAACACACCATCAGATCTTCCAAGTTGTGAAGATCAATCGCTAGCTTATGCTGCTGAAAGAATGTTTGTTTTCTTCAGAGTTGAGTTATATTACAAAGGGTCCACTGAATTACCTTAGTACTAGAAGTGCCAGCTCCAAAAAGGGTGCAAGGAAGCATTTAAGAGAACCCATTTCCTCCTATCAGTAAGTATGACTCATTTTACTGATATATTTGTTTTTACTGTGTTCCTTGGGTAGTGTATTACCTGGACTTATTACACATTATTACTTGCCCTGTTGGCTCTAAACTCTTATGATTAAACTTTCTTCTCCCCGCCCCCACCCCGGCCTTTCATAATTCACTCATTCTTTCTCTGACTTCTCTGTCATGCCTCCATTCTCTCTCCTGCAGTTGCACATTGGACAATTGCTACTGTTCTGCTACTGCTGCAGTTGCATCTCTGTTGCCCAAGCTGTCCCCAACACTTCTCTCTGTGCTCTAGACTGACCTCACTCCTTGTCGTTGGCTCACACCTCACTGGATTTACTTACTTTTTGTGTTGCACTGGTTTTCATTGAGTTGAGAAGCAGGAGAGTCTCAAGAAGATCCTCGAGATCTAAGTTTTCATTGTAAAGTTCTTTCCCAGTGGTAGAACTAAAGTGGGTGTTCAAGGTTTCTACAGCAGAAGCGAAAGCAAAGCATTGTCCATATGCAAGAAGCATCGAGTCCATCTGAGAGTCTTAGTGTAAATGATCAAGCAAGGAGTAATCACTAGCCCTGGTCCTCAAAGAACAGCGAGCACATTAACAATTACTCATGATAAAGTCATACTTTATCATCTAGCATTTATTTAAACCAGGCTTAGTGACATTATAAATATAAAATATGAGGACTTTTGAAATATGGTAGGGATAGATTGTGACTGCAGTTCAGCCATTAGTAAGCATCACTAATTTTAAAGACCCTCTTGGTACCACCTGTCTCTGCACTAAATCTGCCCACTCTGGCCACAAGTCCCCTCTGTACTGTGAGAGGAACGTTTTAATGCCTTGCCAAATGTTCCTAGGAAGACTGTTAACAGTAAGCAACACAAACCCGTTCTCTAAAAGACCTCTAGGCTGTCTCTCTTAGAAGAGTTCCACAGAAGTAAAAGCTTGCCTGCATTAGAATCCCAGAGCTAAGCAGCAGGCTGTCCTTTAGCTCTTTACTACTCATTCTGTGTAAGATTTAGGAAAGGCATGAAAGATAACGTGCCTTCAAATATTTGATCACCACAAAGGTGCGCCCATGACTGCTGAAGTTCCCAAATTGACAGTCCCATGAGATAAACTTAGTGGAAGGTTTTTAAAAAATAGAAAAAGAAACCAGTAAGTAAAAACTTCCTTTAAAAAAAATAAGAAAAGCCAGTTTGCAATTTCTTATTTCTTTTTTATTTTTACTGTTCCTTTTTCTGTCTTGCAACCTTACTGATACAACTACAGCCTAAAATTTGAATGTTGTTTTTGAAAAAATGCCATTAAACACAAGTTAAACTGGGGAAAGTAAATGTGATCTTCTAGGCCCAGGCTTTACCAATCCTTGCCCCCTTGTCTCTTTGTCTCTTTTTCAATACTGAGGCTATTTCATTCACACTTATGGAATCATCTCTGTCTAAGTTTCCGAAAATGATCCTTTTGCAAACAGGATTTTTTTTTTTCTTTTTTAGATCTAGCTCAATAATTTTAAATTCTATTTGCATATGAAAAACAACAAAGTGAGCTCTCTCCCAGAACAATTAAGTGAGAATCTTTGGGTGGTGTCAGAAAAATCATTATTTTTAAAAGACTCCCAGTTTCTTCTAACATTCCATCAGGATTAAACATCACTCTTCTATTCCAGACCAGTGGCTACCCCTAACTAGGGGTAGTTTTTGTCCTCCAGAGGACATTGGTTAATGTCTGGAGACAATTTTGGTTGTGACAACTGGGAGGTTGCTACTGGCATTTAGTACATAGAGGCCAGGGCTGTTGCTAAACATCACACAATGCATAGGACAGTCGCCCACAACAGAATTGTCTGGCCCAAAATGTCAATAATGCCAAGGTTTAAAAATTCTGATATAGCCTAACATCAAGAATCTGTGTCAGAAAAATAGACTTTGCATGTTTTTGTCATTTGTGGGAGCTAAAAATTAAAATATTTGAACTCATGGAGATAGAGAATAGAATGATGGTTTCTATTATTCCCTCAATCTAACTATACTTTTGTACCCTTCAACCATTCCCACTTCCCCTCTTTCACCACTCCCACCCCCTAGTGGGTGGAGGGGATGGAGTGGGGTTGGTTGATGGGGGAAGTGGGGTTTGTTGATGTGGGAAGTGGGGTTGATTGATGAGTATAAAAATATAGTTAGATGGAGTGACTCATAAGATCTAGTATTTGATAGCACAACAGAGTGACTACAATACCATTATTTATAGATTTTAAAGTAACTAGAAGAGTATAGTAGGATTGTTTATAACACAAAGAAAGGATAAATGCTTGAGGTGATGGATATCCCATTTAACCCTGATATGATTATTATGCATTGTATGTCTGTATCAAAATATCTCATGTACCTTATAAATATATACACCTCATATGTACCCACAAAAGTTAAAAATAAAATAATTTTTAAAAGACTCTGTTTATGTAGTTACTTCTAAACTAATGCTATTGAGATTCTAATAGCATATTCCAGCTGTGATATCTGGATTCTTTATAAGCTTCTTTCCTACCACTACTTATCCCAAAACCTTAACATTTATTAGAAGAATGAAATATCTCCAAAACGCTGACTTTCTTCTTGCTGTGTGGATAGCTGAAGAATTATTGCTCTAAGTTGCCCATTACTGAGCTCTGTCTATCTGTTGGGATGCAAACGTTACCACTCCTCAGACTTGCTGTTGCCAACTGTTTTTCTTCTCACAGAATTGTCAGTCCTGAAATATTGATTCTGGTGTTTTGTTTTTCTTTCTGTGGTTTCATTATTAACTAATGACAAAAACCCTTTCAGTGGCTTTATTTATAAATAGGAGGTCACCTAAAATTCATGGAAAAATTGGCCTGCATTTGCAAGAAAAATTCTTCTGCAACACAACTGTCAATAATGAAAATGCACACTAGCAGGAAATTTACAAATGAGTAAGTCAAGCATGCCATTGCCCCAGGAGACCTTCTTTGAGCAGACTGTATTAGAATCAGAATAAGTCAGAATAAAAGAATACTTGGGAAAGGGAAGAATGAATGAATAGCAGCTCCTTGCAGGCTTAGAGATAGATGGGCAAACACAAATACAAGAAGACACATAAACTTTAGTGTAGCATCATTTCCTGGAAGGATCCAGCCCATTGGGCCTGGTGAATACAGCAGAGAGAGCCATCCAAGCTCTCTGAATCCCTACCAAGGGCACTAGAAAGACCAAAGTCCATCCTTTCTTAGTTTTTAGTCCCTGATGTGGAGTAGCATTGCCAGATTTAGCAAAGACAAATATAGGGCACCTAGTTATATTTAAATTTCAGATAAACCATAAATACTTCCTTAAAAGTATATCCCAAATATTGCATAGGACATACTTTTATTTTAAAAAATTGTTTATTTTTAAAAAAACAAAAAAAATTGTTTACTGAAAACTCAAATTTTATAGGGCATCTTATCTTTTATTTGGCAATCCTAATCTGGGATTTCCTTCCAGGCAGAAATGATGAACAGACACAATAGGATAACATGGAAGTGCAACTATCTTATTTATTACCTACTACTGACTTAACAGTTGATAGAAGAAGTAACAGGTGAGCAGTACCCAGAGGTTCTCAAATGCTCATCCACAGTCTCTTTCAAATCTCATGCTTAAGGTGATCATTATATGACCTTCATATCCTTTCTATTCATGAAACAATTCTGCACAGCCCAAACCTCTTGAAAATTTCTATCCAGCTAGCCCCATCCCATGACCATGTAAAGCTAACCAGACCTAAAATGGTCTTGCCTCTATTTACTTTATCTGCATGAGTTTTTTCTCCTTCATCACAATGCCATTTCCATAAAGCGGGAACCATTGCAAGGTTAACCAGGAATGGATATGTAAAGAAAAGGTTTGACAAAGATTTTTAATTCTACTTATTAAGATTCCTTTTGTGTCCTTGGCCCCTCTTACTCTAGTAGTCAAAAGAATGTAAAGCATTCTCTAGTCTTATTTCCTTTCCTTGTTTGTTTTCTCTCTGTCTCCATCAGCTATGAATTTTCCTCAAGTTCTGTGTCCCCCTTAATTTATTGACTTAATTTCATGTCTTTTTGTCTTCCCGTTTCAGAGATTTTCTTTTTGTTCAGGGCTCTCTACTCAACAAATACAGTTCATGGGCACACGAAGCCAATGAGACAGCACCATCATCAGTGTTATGCAGAAGACATTCTCTAGGATAGACAAAGGTTAATTTTAATGGGCTCTTGTAATTAGAAGGTTATGGTTTTACCTATTTTATATGACCTACCATTTCTGCACAGCAGTAATTTATTTTTCTGAGGCAGGAACTTTGGTCACGAGTACTGCCATGCTTGTGGACAAGGATATATAGTTAGTGTGTAAGCCAAGTTGACTACTCAGAAACTGAATGTCAGTACTGTTGTGCTCACTCATTCAACATGCAGCATTCTAGTCCTGGAGATTCAGAGGTGAATGTGCCTTGCCCTCATAGAGGAGGCAGATAATAAAATAAGTAAATAAGCAGAAAATGTTTACTCTCAGTTGGTAATAAGTACCATGAGGAAAAATAAGGTGGAGTGAGGGATACATGTATATTATGATGGAAGGGAGGGTGCATTTTAAACATTTAAACATATTGGTTAAAGAAAAGTTCTCTAAGGAGGTAGCAGTTGACAGGGAGCACACTGAAGAGAAGGAGGAAGCCATATTGCTCTCTGGGGGAACAAAAATTGCAAATGCTGGAGCTCAAGAAGCAGCAAGAAGGCTGTAGAGTCTGAAGGGGATGATGAAGGAGGGTGGTAGGTGAGTCAGAGAACAGGGCTAGATGATACAGGGGCTGGTAGTCCATGACAGGGGTGTCGTGGCGGCTGCTGGAGATTTTGAGCAGGAGAATGGCAGGTTCCAAATTAAAATTTTCAAACATCACTCTGGCTACTGTGTAGAGCATTGGCACTTGTAGGGCAAGAGTGAAGCAGGGAGGGCAGCCAGGAATCTATTGAAACAAGAGGGCCAAAGAAGATGTTGGCTTGAACAAAGGAGGTAAGGTTGGAGGTGGTGAGAGATACTTGGATCACTCTGCAATTGAGTGAATAATATCAGGATATAGAAGAATCAAGGATGAGGTCTAGGATTTTTACCTGAGCAACTGGATGAATAAGGTGCCATTTATTGAGATGGAGAAGACAAGGGTGGGAATAGCTTTTGAATGTGCTTTTTGAATATTTTTTTGAAGCAATCTCTCAAATTTACAAAATAGTTGTGAGTCTAATACAAATAACTTTTTTCAGAACCATTTGAAAGTTGCCAACCTGACGCCCCATCACCTTTGTACGCTTTAGTGTTTATTTCCTATTAACAAGGATAATCTCCCACATAATTGCAAAGCAGCCATCAAAATCAGGAAAATAACACTAATTTATTTCTACCTTCTAATTCTCAGACCATGTTCGAGTTTTTCTAATTATCCCAGTAACATCCAAAAAGATCCCATTCAGAATCACACATTCCATTGGCTTGTAACATTTCTTTATCTTTTCTTTTTTTTTTTTTTTTTTGAGATGGAGTCTTGCTCTGTCACCCAGGCTGGAGTGCAGTGGCGTGATCTCAGCTCACTGCAACTCCCAGGTTCAAGTGATTCTCCTACCTCAGCCTTCCGAGTAGCTGGAATTATAGGCACCCACCACCATGCCTGGCTAATTTTTGTATTTTTTTAGTACAGATGGGGTTTTACCATGTTGGCCAGGCTAGTCTCGAACTCCTGACCTCAGGTGATCCACCCGCCTTGACCTCCCAAAGTGCTGGGATTACAGGTGTGAGTCACCCTGTCTGGCCTGTAACATTTCTTTAGTCTCCTCTACTGTGGAGTAATTTCTCAATCTTTCATGGACTTTCATGACTATGTTAGCTTTCTATGCTGCATAACAAATTACCACAAACTTACCAACTTGAAATCACACACACACACACACACACACGTACACACACACACACATTTATTATCTGTTTCCAGGAATCAGGAGTTCAGGCATGTCTTAGCTTGCTTCTCTGCTTCAGAATTTCATCAGGAGGCAATCCACAGGTCAGCCAGTGCTGCGGTTCCACCAGAGGCTTGACGGGAAAGATCTGCTTCTAAGCTCTCTTAGGTTGTTGGCAAAATGTATTTCTCTGATGCTGTAAGACTGAGGCTTCAGTTTCTTGCTGGAGGTCACCATCAGCTACTAGGAGCTGCCTGCAATTCATCGTCATGTGAACCTCTCCAACATGACCACTTAACTTTATGGCAATTGACATCTTCATGGACAGTGAGGTGAGGTCTTTCTAGCATCTCTGCTAGCAAGAGGGAATCTTAAATATGCCATAATGTAATGATGGGACTGATATCCCATCAACTTTCCTATATCTTATTGGTTAAAAGTAAGTTAAAAGTTGGTTAAAAGTGGGTAGGTTCTGCCCAACTCAAGGGGAAGGGATTATTGATGTTCCTAGTGGTCTGTCTTCCACTATTTGTCACTTTTTAAGTTTATTCCTTTGTAGAATGTTCCTCAATTTGTGTTTTTTGTGGAACGTTTTAAAATTTGGGTTTGTCTGGTGTTTCCTCATGATTATAATCAAGAATCTTTTCCCATAGTATCACAGAAATAATGTATTATTATCATCACATCATATGTAGTGGCTCCTGATTTCAATTTGCCTGATTAGTTGTGTTCATTTTGATCATTCGAATTAAGTTTCTGCCAGGACTTCTGTAATATAAAGTTATCATTTTCCTTTTTGTAATTAATAAATGTTTTTGTGAAGACATACTTTAAAACCATGTAAATCTCCCATTCCTCATCACACTTTTTATTTATCTGTTTATTTATTCAGCATGGACTCATGGTTTCTTTTTAAATTCAGGATTATATCTATTACCATAATTATTTTAATTTTCCAATTATCCCTAATTTATCCAGTGGAAGTCTTTTTAGGATGGATTCTGTATACTTTTGACACAGCCCCATAATGCTTTGAGCACTTCCTTACTTCCTGGAGCGATAAGATACACCAGGCTCATGTACTTTCTCGTTGCCCAATCCTGAAATCATTCATTATGCCGAGAGTCCTGACCAGCAGAGAAACGTATTTAGAAGCCAAGTTTTGGAGACCAGTTGTTCTCATTGCAGTCTTACTCTTCTGAAGCCCTTTTGGTGGACAGAAGTAGGGAATATTTGTCTGTCTGTCTGCCTATCTATCATCACATATATATATATTTCCATACCTATCTATATTGAAAACAATGAGTTTGTACCTATATATCAAATTTCAATCCAATAGCACAAAGTTTATTCTAGTTTTTTTATTTTCCGTGTTTGTAACTGCCTTCTTGAACAGTGAGAAACCTGACTCCCGTCAGCCTTATATAACACTTGATCAATAGTCCTGGATGTGATGAATCTCCCTTTGCCGCTGCAATACCCTCCCTACCCTACGCTGGCTGAGACATCCCTAGTTGGGCTGCTTTTACCCCTCCCCCACAGTACCCTCTCTCCTAACAATGAGTTCCTTCTTCAACTTCCCCATGCTTCAACAATCCGATCCGAGCCATATCACTGCCCTTCCACAGTTGTGTTACGACACCTCAAACCAGGTGTGTGTTTGCTTTTTAATCAAGCCTTTATTCTCTATTACTGTTTGCAACTCTCAAAAAGTGGCACAGTATTTTTTTTCTTTGTGTAAATAGCTGCCCATTTTATTATAACATCCTCTGAATATTAAGATATGCTATATTTGTTGATTAATGGTGTAAATAAAAGCATGAAAGGCAACTATCCCATGACACCATCAAGATGTGCATTCTGTGGCTCAGATTTGTTTATTGATATTATGATGTGAAATGTTCTTGAAAATATGTGGAGAAGAGAACAAAAGTTGCAAATGATAAGCAGTCTTCTTAATAGTATTTGGCTCCAAGAAGGAAAAGATGCAAGGAATACGCTGAGATGAAGTTTGGATTGAATTCTATGTTTGTAAAATGATAATATGCTTTTTGCTAGAAAACAACAAAGCCCTTTAAGAAAATTAGTAATTGGGGATCTTTAAGTATTTGGAAGTGTGAGAACTGTGATGCTGGATGGTGATGAATACTGCAGAATTCTCTGTGGGTTATGAAGCCAATTTCTTTAAGAGGTACTGCAGCTGAAGGCTGCCAAGGGCAAATTATATTTGAGATTTAAGGTGCATCTTTTGTTGAAAAGTGCACAAAAAAGTAAAAAAATTAAGAAACAGGCAAATGTTGTTGTTAGTCATTTTATGCTTGTGCTTATCTTCTGTAGCCAAGTTTCTAAAGGAGAAATATAAGTAAAGCAAGCTCTTTACTTGATTTGATTATAAAACATGGTGCAAATTTAAGACTTCATGTTGGAAAAGTATTTTCAGTTGTTGTAAGATCGCTTTTCTTTTCTTCTCCAAATTTTCTAACTTGACCAAAATATACTTTTAAATATGAATTCTTTCTCCTTATCAAAAACAATTGCAGAACCAGAAATACTTTAGGCTATTAGTTCCAGGATGCATCTGGTATTATCTGCATGTATACCTCTTGCAACATGGAGACAAGGTTACAGGATCAGCCACAACTGAGGAAATGAAACTAGTTAGACTGCTGGTTCCCAAATTGTGGTCCCCAGACAGTAACATCAGCTTTACCTAGGAACTTAGTAGTGCAAATTCTCAATTCTCTAGCCCCACTTCAGAGCTACAGAACCAGGAACTCCAAAAGTTGGGGAGGGGGGACATAATTATGTTTTAATAAGTTCCTCTGATGATCCTGATGATGCACCTTCGGGTTTGAGAACCACTGAGTTAGGCTAAGCTACTAGCTACTGTTGGCAAATGTTGGATTCAATAAATTGCCCTGTACCCTCACTTGCTCTTCTGAACACTAGTGCTTTCTGTAGCTTCTTGTCACCATGAGAACTACTAAATTCTGAAAACATAACTTTTTCTAGTGTGTTAAAAAACACTTTTTCACATTTTCTTCTCTTCTCAGACATAGCCTATATATTGCTTAATACAAGAACTGATATATAGTAACTACTCAATAAATACTAGTTCCCCTTCTTTTGTCCCTCAGATATTTGCTTTTTATTTATTAACTGAAAGAGACGGAGATAAAATACTGGTATCCCCAAAACATCTAAAGGTAAATTCAGTAAGTGCATTAATTCTTTATTTATTTATTTATTTATTTATTTATTTATTTATTTATTTTTTTTTTTTTTTGAGATGGAATCTCGCTCTGTCACCCAGACTGGAGTAAAGTGGCACCATCTTGGCTCACTGCAAGCTCTGCCTCCTGGGTTCACGCCATTCTCCTGCTTCAGCCTCCCGAGTAGCTGGGACTACAGGCGCCCGCCACCATGCCCGGCTAATTTTTTGTATTTTTAGTAGAGATGGGGTTTCACCGTGTTAGCTAGGATGGTTTTGATCTCCTGACCTCATGACCCACCTGCCTCGGCCTCTCTAGGTGTTGAGATTACACGCGTGAGCCACCGTGCCTGGCCGATAATTATTCTTGACACAAACTATACTCTTAGGTTTAACACATCAAACATGACAATATTTTCTAAAAGCTGTGGAAGTTAGCATAATCAAAATGAAGTCAACTGTGCTAAAAAAAAAAAAAAATCCTAACAAATAGAGCTGGGGAAGGCCTCAAAGAGAAAGGTTCTCATGCATAAATGTCTCATAACAAAAACTATCACAAAAGACTCTGCAATAACCACAACCTTGCACAAAGGCCATCGCAACCTTACACAAAAAGTACTTCTGCAGGGTCTGCCCTGCAACTGCCTATCCAACCTTGGACTAGCATCACCCTTGTTATTGATCCAGGTAGTCAAGGATAATTATCTGAAAACATTATATAAACCTCCTCATTTTTCCTTTAAAAACCTTTGTCTTCCTTTGCCTTCCTGAATATGTACATAGTTTACTGTGGCATGCATAAAATATCACTTCCTTCTACAGAGCCTCACTGTTTGCCATTTAGGTTGACAGAGCAAAGCAAATTAAACATATTCTTTATCTTTCTAAACAAATAACCTATCTTTTATTTTATATCAATAGTGAATTAAAAACTAGGATTACAAATAAATCTTATTTTTTCCTGACATTTCTATATTTTCTCCTTAAAAGCAAAAATTAAATATCCAGTGACCTCATTATCATTTAAAAAAATTTCCAGCAGTTTCCATTTTTTCATTAGGAAATATCCACATGAAAGTTATGGATATCTACAGGCATTCCTCCTGGGCTTCATTTTTTAAGGGCCTGCATCCTTTGAATGACCCCCATTTAAGTCAAATGTCAATAATACAATTCAGTGGCATTCTACTCGCTGAGAGGGTCTCAGAGATGAATGAGGATACCCATGTTCTGCTTATCTCAAAACATTTGAATTGTACCCGTGTTTTTCTCAGACTTTCCAGCAATGATTTTCAGACTTAGGTCTCTGCAAAAATCATCTCATGATCTTGTTTAAAGATTTAGAATTCGCCTCTCCAGATGATTGATATAGTGGTCTAGGGTGGAAACAGAGGAAAAATACACATTTTCAACTAGCACTCAAGTATCCTGTGCAGGTTGTCAGAGATCACACACTGAGAAAAAATAGATTGGGTCCCTCCCTTGATTCTGTACCCATTTAAATAAGTGTTGGTATAATAGGGCATGTTGCCAGTTGTGATGGTTAATACTGAGTGTCAACATGATTAGATTGAAGGATACAAAGTATTGATCCTGTGTGTGTCTGTGAGGGTGTTGCCAAAGGAGATTAATATTTGAGTCAGTGGGCTGGGAAATGTAGACCCACCCTTAATTTGGATGGCCACAATCTAATCAGCTTCCAGCATAGCTGGAATATCAGCAGGCAGAAACATATGAAAAGAGAGACTGGCCTAGCCTCTCAGCCTACATCTTTCTCCCATGTTGGATGCTTCCTGGCCTCAAACATTGGACTTCAAGTTCTTCAGTTTTGGAACTTGGACTGGCTCTCCTTGCTCCTTAGCCTGCAGATGACCTATTGTGGGACCTTGTGATCATGTGAGCTAATAATAAACTCCCCTTTATATATATATAAAGGTTCTCCCCCACATCTAATACAGATATTGGTACCAGGAGTGGTTCTAGAGAAACAGAATATTAAGGATGGAGTTCTTTTGTTGGTTTTGGGGTTTCTGGAGTTAGTTGCTTAATATGATTGACCCCCAAATGCTGAAGACACTATTTCTAATAGTATGGAGAACACTGATAGTCCTTGGTGTGAACCGTTTAGAGAGTTATGCAAAATAAATGCATTTGACACTCCTGATTCACCATTCATGAGAGGCAAGGAGTTTAGTGACTCTGTACATAATACCTTTGACTATATTTGGAGAACCAAGGAACATAATGAAGCTGGTTGGTTGCTCCTAAGTTCAGTGGACAAAGTGATGAAAGAAAATGATGAACTCAGGGATTCTGTCTCCTGGCTTCAGAAGCAGATACTGAGCCTCAAATCTACTAAGACTGTCCTGAGTGAGAGCCTTCCCTCCTGTAGAGAAAGAGCTGAAGTTGTGGAAAAGCAGACACAAGCTCTTATCATGTCAGTGGCTGACCTGCAACAAAATGTGAATGCATAGGCTCACCAGGTGTCTACTGTTAAAGTGAGGGCATTGATTAGAAAGAAAATGGGGCCCTGAAACTTGGTTGGGGATGTGTGGGAGGACTCTGATGAAGCTGGGGACACTGAATTTGAACCTTTTTTGCCAGAGGAAACAGCTTGCCCATCCCCAGTAGAGGCAACATCCCCTCACCAACCCATGCTGCCATCAGCCTTTCCACCTTTGTCTGAGTAGATAAACCCTATGCTGCCTGAGGCAACAGTGATGGCATTTCCTGAGGCAGTTGCCAGGCAAGATAATGTTGGTTCTCCTCAGGAGCCACCCCCAACACCCCTGTTTGCTCCTATACCTATATTTAGACTAAAGTCCCAGCAGGCCACTGGAGGTGAGGTTCAGAGTGTGACACATGAGTAGGTGCACTACACTCAAAAAGAATTGCTTGAATTTTCTAATTTATATGAACAGAAATCTGGAGAACAGGCATGGGAATGGATATTAAGGGTGTGGGATAATGGTGGAAGGAACATAGAGTTGGATCAGGCAGAATTTATTGATTTGGGCCCACGAATTAGGGACTCTGCATTTAATGTTGCCACTCAGGGAGTTATAAAAGGTCCTAATAGTTTATTTGCTTGGTTAGCTGAAATATAGATTAAAAGATAGCCCACTGTCAGTGAGCGGGAAATGCCTGATTTCCCTTGATTTAATGTAGAGGAAGGGATCAAAGGCTTAGGGAGATTGGGATGATGAAGTGGATTAGTCACTTTAGACCTACTCATCCCAGTTGGGAGGGTTCAGAAGATATGCCCTTGACCAATGCCGTGTGAAATAGAATTGTGAGGGCAGGTCCTGCATCTTTGAAAAGCCCTGTAATTGCTCTTCTCCGTATGTCAGATCTAATAGCGGGAACTGCAGTCACTCAACTACAAAAATTAAATACAATGGGAATCATTGGATCCCGAGGTGGCAGGAGCCAAGTGGTGTCACTCAACCGTCAAAGGTAAGGTGGGTATAGCTACTGTAATGGACAGCAGAGGTAAAGCGGCAATCAGAATAGTCTGACTCATGTAGAGCTCGGGTACTGGCTAATTAATCATGGTGTTCCTAGCAGTGAAATTGATAGGAAGCCTACCGTATTCCTACTTAATTTATACAAGCAGAAAAGGTCAAATGGACAAAAGATTAATTTGAATTATAAAAACAGAGAATCCCAGCCCCTCAATCAATTTCCAGACTTGAGCCAGCTTACAGACCCAGATCCCCTTGAATGAAGACAAGGCCAGATCCCCTTGAGGAAGGACCCCACTACATTACCAATAATTTATGCAGTGAATCTTTCTCCCATCCTTCTCCAAGGAGACCTCCGGCCTTTTACCAGGGTAACTATGCATTGTGAAAGGGAAATGATCAGAAATTGTGGGGACTACTGGACACAGGCTCTGAGCTGATGTTGATTCCAGGGGACCCAAAACATCACTGTGGTCCTCCAGTTAAAGTAGCGGCTTATGAAGGTTGGGTAATTAATGGAGTTATAGTTCAGGTCTGACTTACAGTGGGTCCAGTGGGTCCCTGGACTTATCTTGTGATTATTTCTCCACTGCCAGAATGCATAATTGGCATAGACATACTTAGCAGCTGGCAGAACCCTCGCATTGGCTCCCTGACTGGTAGGGTGAGGGCTATGATGGTGGGAAAGGCCAGATGGAAGTCATTAGAGCTGCCTGTACGCAGTAAATAGAAAATAATGCCGCATCTCTGGAGGGATTGTGGAGATTAGTGCCACCATTCACAGACTTGAAAGATTCAGGTGTGGTGATTCCCACCATATCCCCATTCAACTCTCCCATTTGGCCTGTGCAGAAGACAGATGGATCTGGAAGAATGACACTGGATTATCATAAGCTTAACCAAGTGGTGACTCCAATTGCAGCTGCTGTACCAGATGTGGTTGCATTGCTTGAGCAAATTAACACATCTCCTGGTACCTGGTATGGAGCCATTGACTTGGAAAATGCCTTTTTCTCCATTCCTGTCCATATGGCCCACCAGAAGCAATTTGCCTTCAGCTGGCAAGGCCAGCAATATACCTTTACTGTCCTACCTCAGGGGTATATTGACCCTCTGGCTTTGTGTCATAATCTTATTTGGAGAGACCTCGATCACTTTTTGCTTCTGCAAGATATCACACTGGTCCATTACATTGATAACATTATGCTGGTTGGATCCAGTGAGCAAGAAGTAGGAAACACACTGGACTTATTGGTGAAACATTTGGTGCCAGAGGATGAGAAATAAATCTGACTAAAATTCAGGGAACTTCTACTTCAGTAAAATTTCTAGGGGTCCAGTGGTGGGGGCCTTTTGAGATATTTCTTCTAAGGTGAAGGATAAGTTGCTGCATTTGGGCACTCCTACAACCAAGAAAGAGGCACAATGCTTAGTGGGCCTATTTGGATTTTGGAGGCAAAACATTCCTCATTTGGGTGTGTCACTCCAGCCCATTTATCGAGTGACCCGAAAGGCTGCCAGTTTTGAGTGGGGTCCAGAACAGGGCAAGGGTCTGCAACAGGTCCAGGCTGCTCTGCTGCTTGGACCATATGACCCAGCAGATCCAATGGTGCTCCAGGTGTCAGTGGCAGATAGGGATGCTGTTTAGAGCCTTTGGTAGGCACCCATAGGTGAATCACAGTGGGGGCCTCTAGGACTTTGGAGCAAGATTCTGCCATCTGCAGATAACTACTCTCCTTTTGAGAGACAGCCCTTGGCCTGTTACTAGACTTTGGTGGAAACTGAATGATTGACTATGGGCCATCAAGACACCATGCAATCTGAACTGCCTATCATGAACTGGGTGCATTCTGACCCATCTAGCCATAAAGTGGATCATGCACTGCAGCATTCCATCATCAAATGGAAGTGGTATATACATGATCAGGCTTGAGCAGGTCCTGACAGCACAAGTAAGTTACATGAGGAAGTGGCTCAAATGCCCATAGTCTCCACTTCTGCCACCCTGCCTTCTCTTCCCCAGCCTGCACTGATGGCCTCATGGGGAGTTTCCTATGATCAGTTGACAGAGGAAGAGAAGACTAGGGCCTGGTTCACAGATGGTTCTGCATGATATGCAGGCATCACCTGAAAGTGGACAGCTGCAGCACCATAGTCCCTTTCTAGGCCATCCCTGAAGGACAGCGGTGAAGAGAAATCTTCCCAGTGGGCAGAACTTTGAGCAGTGCACCTGGTTGTGCACTATACATGAAGGAGAAATTGCAGATGTGCAATTATATACTGATTCATGGGCTGTAGCCAATGGTTTGGCTGGATGGCCAGGGACTTGGAAGAAGCATGATTGGAAAATTGGTGACAAGGAAATTTAAGGAAGAGGTATGTGGATGGACCTCTCTGAGTGGTCAAAAACTGTGAAGATATTTGTGTCCCATGTGAGTGCTCACAAATGCGGACCTCCGCAGAGGAGGATTTTAATAATCAAATTGATAGGATGACCTGTTCTGTGGACACCACTCAGCCTCTTTCCCCAGCCACCCCGTCGTCACACAATGAGTCCATGAACATAGTGGTCATCATGGCAGGGATGGAGGTTATGCATGAGGTCAGCAACATGGACTTCCATTCACCAAGACTGAGCTGGCTATGACCACTGCTGAGTGCCCAATTTGCCAGCAGCTGAGGCCAACACTGAGCCCTCATTCCTTGGGGTGATCAGCCAGCTACCTGGTGGCAGGTTGATTATATTGGACCTCTTCTATCATGGAAAGGGCAGAGGTTTGTCCTCACTGGAATAGACAGTTACTCCATATATGGGTTTGCCTATTCTGCATGCAATGCTTCTGCCAAGACTATCATCTGTGGACTCATGGAAAGTCTTATCTACTGGCATGGTATTCCACACAGTATTGCCTCTGACTAAGCCACTCACTTAACAGCTAAACAAGTGTGGCAGTGGGCTCATGCTCATGGAGTTCACTGGTCTTACCATGTTCCCCATCACCCTGAAGCAGCTGATGGATAGAATGGTGGAATGGCCTTTTGAAGTCACAATTACAATGCCAACTGGGTGACAACACTATGCACGGATGGGGCAAAGTTCTTAAGAAGGCCATGTATGCTCTAAATCAGTGTCCAATATATAGTACTGTTTCTCCCATATCCAGGATTCACAGGTCCAGGAATCAAGGGGTGGAAGTGGAAGTGACACCACTCACCATCACCCCTAGTGACCCATGAGCAAAATTTTTGCTTCTGGTTTTCATGACATTACGTTCTGCCGGCCTAGAGGTCTTGATTCCAGAGGGAGGAATGCTGCCACCAGGAGACACAATAACAATTCCATTAAGCTGGAAGTTAAGATTGCCACCTGGACATTTTGGGCTCCTCCTACCTATAAGTCAACAGGCTAAGAAGGGAGTTACAGTGTTGACTGGGATGACTGACCCAGACTATCAAGATAAAATTAGTCTACTACTCCACAATGGAGGTAAGGAAGAGTATGCATGGAATACAGGAGATCAATTAGGGCGTCTCTTAGTATTACCATGCCCTATGATTAAGGTCAATGGGAAACTACAACAGCTCAGTCCCGCCAGGACTACAAATGGCTCAGACCCTTTAGGAATGAAGGTTTGGACCACTCCACCAGGAAAAAAAAACCACAACCTGCTAAGGTGCTTGCTGAAGGCAAAGGGAATACAGAATGGGTAGTAGAAGAAGGTAGTCATCAATATCAGCCATGACCACATGACCAGCTACAGAAATGAGGACTGTAATTGTCATGATTATTTCCTCCTTCTGTTAAAAACATGTTTGTGCATGTATACGTTTGTACTAAGAAAATATCTTCATTTTATTTCCTTTTTACTTTATCATGTGACATAAGATTTATTGACTTCACATCAGCATTTAAGTATTGTTAACTTTATGTAATAGTATTTGAGTTGGAGACTGGTGCATTTCTGGTTATATGAAGGAAGGATAGTTGTATTATGTTAGCCATAATTATGACCTTATTATTGTCTTTATTTGAAGATTATGATCTCATGAGATGTGTATGGGTTCAACTTGACAAGGGGTGGACTTGTGATGGTTAATATTGAGTGTTTTCATTTATTTTAGGAGAAGTCATTGTGCTGGAGAAGCATCGCTCACAGAATTGGACAGTGTTAGGCATTTACTTAGGACAGTTAAAAACTGTGAGGGACTGTAAGGAATGTGGTCAACATTATTTCACTGCAAGAGCTTTTACCACCCTGAACTCTTGTGGATGTGTATCAATGACCGAGATTCCAACCCCCTGTCTCACAGGTGAATCCAGCCTATCAGAAGCCAGCAATATCCTGGCTGCAGGTGGCACATGGGTGTTCTTTATATCAGCTGTCGAAATTCAATTATTATGCTGTGCTCTTGAAGTATTTTATAAGGATCATAGATCAAGTGAGACAGTGATTACCTGGAGGTAACAACTAATAATATACTCAAAACACTAAAAAAGGGGCAGGGCCAAGATGGCAGACTAGAAGCAGTGACAATCAGAGGCTCCCATCAAAAAGAACCATAATAAGCATGTGAATCCTGCACCGGCAACCAAGGTATTCAGGTTCTCTCATCAGAACTGACTAGGCAGCTGGCATGATACATGGTGAGGAAGAAAGAACCATGGGGTACAGCAGCCCACCTGAGAGGCACATGGAGTTCCCAGCCCCCAGCCAAGGGAGGCAGCGAGTGAGCATGCTACCCACCTGGGTAACACATCTTTTTCCACAGAACTGTGCAACTCATGGATCGAAAAATCCCACTTGTGAACCCTAATCACTCGGGCCTAGGGGCCAAATCCTGGAGCTGCACAGATTCTCAACAGCCTCTCAGCTAGAATCTGCTTAAATCTGCTGTAATCCTGTGGGGGAGGGGCGACCAGCACCACAGCTTCAGCTTCCTGCTGTCTAAGCCATTTGAGCTCCTTGAGGGAGGAGTAGCAGCCAGCACTGGGACTCATAACTGACTAACACACTAAGCTCCCTGGGCCGGAGAAGGGCGGCATCCATCTCTATAACTCCAGCCTGTGCTTTTCCCCTGCCGGAGCCAGGAGGCTGGATGGCTTAGTCCCAAGAGGTGACCCCCACAGCCCAACACACTGGCTGTGGCAGATTGTGGCCAGAGCTCCTCTTCAGGCCTGACTCTGACCCATCCTTCCCCACTGGGCGGGACTCCCTGTGGGAACTCCAACAACTCCAGCCAGAGGCTCAGGGCCAGAGCACTGATCTCCCTGGCTCTGACTCCCTAGGGGGAGGGGTGGCCGCAGTCTCTGTGGATCAGCAGACAGCCTTTCCTCCTGGTGGTTCTGAGGAATCTGGGCAGCCCAGACAAGTGTGTTTCCCCTCAGCGAAGCACACTCCCTCTACCAAGGGACAGTCGAAGTGCTTTGTTAAGTGGGTCCTGTTCCCCATGCCACCCAACTGGGTGAGACACAGAGGTTGTCAGACACCCTGTACAGAAGTGATCCTACTGGCATTAGGTTGGTGCCCCTCAAGGTCAGAGATTCCCAGAAAAAGGAGTAGGCACCCATCTTTCCTGGTCTCCAGCCTCCCTGAGTGACATCTCCAGGTGCAGGCATGAACCAGATGAATAGGGCCTGAAGTGAACCCTGGCAAAATGCAGCAGCCCTACAGAAGAGAGACTTTACCACTGGAAATAAAAACAAACAAACAGAAAGCAAAAACAACAGCATCAACAACAAAAAATAGTTTCCAGAAAAACCCCATCCAAGGGTCAGCAGCCTCAAAGATCGGAGCTAGATAAACTCATGAAGATGGGAAAGAATCAACAAAAAAATGTTGAAAACCCAAAAGGCCAGAGTGCCTCTTTTTATCCAAATGATTGCAACACCTCTCCTACAAGAGTGCAGAACTGGACAGAGGATGAGATGGACGAATTGACAGAAGTAGGCTTCAGAAAATGGGTAACAAAAAACTCTGTTGAGCTAAAGGAGCATGTTCTAACAGAATGCAAAGAAGCTAAGAACCTTAATAAAAGGTTAGAGATGCTAACCTGAATAAAAAGTTTAGAGAGGAACATAAATGACCTGAAGGAGCTGAAAAACACAGCACAAGAACTTCATGAAGCATATACAAGTATCAATAGCTGAATCGAACAAGCAAAGGAAAGGATATCAGAGTTTGAAGACCACCTTGCTGAAATAAGGCATGCAGACAAGATTAGAGAAAAAAGAATGAAAAGGAATGAACACAACCTCCAGGAAACATGGGACTATGTAAAAAGATGGAACCTACGAATTATTGGAGTACCTGAAGGAGGCGAGGAGAAAGGAAACAAGTGGAAAACAAACTTCAGGATCTTTATTATCCAGGAGAACTTCTTCAACCTAGCAAGACAGGCCAACATGCAAATTCAGGAAATACAGAGAATACCACTAAGATACTCCAAAAGGAGATCAACCCTAAGACACATAATCATCAGATTCTCCAAGGTCAAAATCAAGAAAAAAATGTTAAGGGCAGCCAGAGAGAAAGGCCAGGTCATGTACAAAGGTAAACCCATCAGACTAACAGCAGACCTGTCAGCAGAAACCATACAAGCCAGAAGAGGTTGGGGGTCAATATTCGACATGCTTAAAAAAAAGAATTTTCAACCCAGATTTTCATATCCAGCCAAACTCAGATTCATAAACAAAGGAGAAATAAAATCCTTTCCAGACAAGCAAATGCTGAGGGATTTCATCACCACCAGGTCTGCCTTGCAAGAGCTCCTGAAGGAAGCCCTAAATATGGAAAGGAAAAACCAGCCACTGCAAAACACACCTAAATATAAAGACCAATGACACTGCATCAACTAGTGTGCAAAATAACCAGATAGCATCATGATGACAGGATCAAATTCACACATAACAATACTAGCTTTAAATTTAAATGGGCTAAATGCCCCCAATTAAAAGACATTGACAAATTAGATAGAGTCAAAACCAATCAGTGTGCTGTATTCAGGTGATATATGTCACATGCAAAGACAAACATAGGCTCAAAATAAAGAAATGGAGGAATATTTACCAAGCAAATGGAAAGAAAAAAAAAAGTAGGGGTTTCAATCCTAGCCTCTGACAAAACACACTTTAATCCAACAACGATCAAAAAAGACAGAGAAGGGCATTACACAATGGTAAAGGGAACAATTCAGCAAGAAGAGCTAACTATCCTAAGTATATATATGCACCCAATACGGGAGCACCTGGATTCACAAAACAAATTCTTAGAGATCTACAAAGAGACTTAGACTCCCACACAATAAGAGTGGGAGACTTTAACATCCCACTGTCAATATTAGACAGATCAACAAGACAGAAAATTAACAAAAATATTCAGGACTTGAACTCAGTTCTGGATCAAGTGGACCTAATAGACATCTGCAGAACTCTCCACCCCAAATCAACAGAATATACATTCTTTTCAGCACCACATGGCACTTATTCTAAAATTGACCACATAATTGGAAGCAAAACACTCCTCAGCAAATGTAAAATAACTGAAATCATAACGAACAATCTCTCAAACCACAGTGCAATCAAATTAGAACTCAGGATTAAGAAACTCACTCAAAACCGCACAATTACATGGAAATTGAACAACCTGCTCCTGAATGATTCCTGGGTAAATAATAAAATTAAGGCAGAAATCAAGAAGTCCTTTGAAACCAATGAGAACAAAGAGACAATGTACCAGAATCTCTGGGATAAGCTAAAGTCGTGTTAAGAGGGAAATTTATAGCACTAGATGCCCACATCAGAAAGCTATGAAGATCTCAAATCAGCACCCTAACATCACAATTAAAAGAGCTAGAGAGGCAAGAGCAAACTGATCCAAAAACTAGCAGAAGACAAGAAATAACTAAGATCAGAGCAGAATTGAAGGAGATAGAGACATGAAAAACCCTCCAAAAAATCAATGAATCTAGGAGCTGGTTTTTTGAAAACATTAACAAAATAGATAGACCGCTAGCTAGACCAATAAAGAAGAAAAGAGAAAAGAATCAAATAGACACAATAAAAAATGATAAAGGGAATATCACCACTGATTCCACAGAAATACAAACTACCATCAGAGAATACTATAAATACCTCTATGCAAATAAACTAGAAAATCTAGAAGAAATGGATAAATTTCTGGACACATACACCCTCCAAATGCTAAACCAGGAAGAAGTTGTATCCCTGAATAGAACAATAACAAGTTCTGAAATTGAGGCTGTAATTAATAGCCTACAAACAAACAAACCAAAAAAAAGCCCAGGACCACAGATTCTACCAGAGGTACAAAGAGGAGCATTTTTTCTGAAACTATTCCAAACAATTGAAAAGGAAGGACTCCTCCCTAACTCATTTAATGAAACCAGCATCTTCCTGATAACAAAACCTGGCAGAGACACAACAGAAAAAGAAAACTTCAGGCCAATATCCCTGATGAATATTGATGTGAAAATCCTCAATAAAACACTGACAAAACAAATCCAGCAGCACATCGAAAAACTTATTCACCATGATCAAGTCGGCTTCATCTCTGGGATGCAAGGCTGGTTCAACATATGCAAATCAATAAACATAATCCATCACATGAACAGAGCCAAAGACAAAACCCACATGATTTTCTCAGTAGATGCAGAAAAGCCCTTTGATAAAATTCAACATCCCTTCATGCTAAAAACTCTCAATAAACTAGATATTGATGGAATATACCTCAAAATGATAAGAGCTATTTATGGCAAACCCACAGCCAATATCATATTAAATGGGCAAGAGCTGGAAGTATTCCCTTTGAAAACCAGTGCAAGACCAGGATGCCCTCTCTCACCACTCCTGTTCAACACAGTATTGGAAATTCTGGCCAGAGTAATCAGGCAAGAGAAAGAAATAAAGGGTATTCAAATAGGAGGAGAGGATGTCAAATTGTCTCTGTTTGCAGATGACATGATTCTATATTTAGGAAACCCCCAAAACTCCTTAAGCTGATAAACAACTTCAGCAAAGCCTCAGGATACAAAATCAATGTGCAAAAATTACAAGCATTCTTTTACACCAACAATAAACAAGCAGAGTCAAATCATGAGTGAACTCCCATTCACAATTGCTACAAAGAGAATAAAATACCTAGGAAGACAGCTAACAGTGGATTTGAAGGACCTCTTCAAGTAGAACTACAAATCACTGCTTAAGGAAATAAGAGAGGACACGAAGAAATGGAAAAACATTCCATCCTCATGGATAGGAAGAATCAATATCATGAAAAGGCTATACTGCTCAAAGTACTTTATAGGTTCAATGCTATTCCCATCAAACTACCATTGACATTCTTCACAGATTAGAAAAAACTACTTTAAATTTCATGTGGAATCAAAGAAGACCCTGTATAGCCAAGACAATCCTAAGCAAAAAGAACAAAGCTGGAGACATCATGCTAACTGACTTCAGAGTATGCTACAAGGCTACAGTAACCAAAACAGAATGGTACTGGTACCAAAACAGATATATAGACCAATGGAGCAGAACAGAGACCTCAGAAATAACACCACGTATCTAAAACCATCTGATTTTCAACAAACCTGACAAAAACAAGAATGTGGAAAATTTAATAAATGGTGCTGGGAAAACCGACTAGCCATATGCAGAAAACTGAAACATCTTATATAAAAATTGACTCAAGATGGGGAAAGGATCTCCTATTTAATAAATGGTGCTGGGAAAATTGACTAGCCATCTGCAGAAAACTGAAACTGGACCCCTTCTTTACACCTTATACAAAAATTGACTCAAGAAGGATTAAAGACTTAAATGTAAAAACCAAAACCATAAGCACCCTCGAAGAAAACCATTTAGGACATAGGCATAGGCAAAGACTTCATGACAAAAATGCCAAAAGCAATTGCAACAAAATCCAAAATTGACAAATGGGATCATATTAAACTAAAGAGCTTCTGCATAGCAAAAGAAACTAGCATCACAGTGAACAGGCAACCCACAAAATGCGAAAACATTTTTGCAATTTACCTATCTGACAAAGGTCTAATATCAAGAATTTGCAAGGAACTTAAACAAATTTATAAGAAAAAAACAAACAACCCCATAAAAAAGTGGGCAAAGGATATGGACAGACAATTCTCAAAAGAAGACATTTATGGGGTCAACAAACATGTGAAAAAAAGTTCAACATCACTGATCATTAGAGAAATGCAAATCAAAACCACAATGAGATGCCATCTCATGCCACTCAGAATGGTGATTATTAACAAGTCAAGAAACAACAGGTACTGGTGAGGCTATGGAGAAATAGGAGTGCTTTTACACTGTTGGTGGGAATGTAAATTAGTTCAACCATTGTGGAAGACAGTATAATGATTCCTCAAGGATCCAGAACCGGAAATACCATTTGACCCAGCAATTCCATTACCGAGTGCATACTCAAAGGAATATAAATCATTCGACTATAAAGACACACGCACACATATATTTATTGCAGCACTATTTACAATAGCAAAGTCATGGAACCAACCCAAATGCCCATCAATGATAGACTGGATAAAGAAAATGTGGTACATATACACCATGGATTACTATGCAGCCATAAAAAGGAATGAGATCATGTCTTTTGCAGTGACATGCATGAAGCTGGAAGCCATCATCCTCAACAAACTAACACAGGAACAGAAGACCAAACACCACATGTTCTCACTCATAAGTGAGAGTCTTACAATCAGAACATGTGGACACAAGGAGGGGAACAACACACACCAGGGCCAGTGGGGGTTGTGGAGTGAGGGGAAGGAACATAGAGGATGGGTCAATAGGTGCAGCAAACAACCATGGGACATGTATACCTGTGTAACAAATCTGCATATTCTGTACATGTGTCCCGGAACTTAAAGTAAAATTTATAAAAAGATTATAAGAAGGGTAGAAAATGTCCATCAGAATAGACAGCAAGTCCCAAAGCTTTTGACCTGGAAGAATGCAGCTTATTTGCTATACATCTTTTTTTGTTGTTGTTTCCTAGAGCTTCTTTCACTGAAGCCACTTTGGGGCATTCTTGTCTTAGTGGATTCATCAGTGTACTAGGTGGCATGAGTGGGTGGGTGGGGTTGGGAATCCAGAGTTAACACCTGTCTCCTTCATGTGATAATCAGACTAATTTATCATAACCACAGGGCAATTACAGTTTCATGGAGGTTTCCTGGAAGTCAGGCAATAGTCTCCTGATGAAACATGGAATTGCTTCCACCATTAGGCACACCAGTGATTTTGTCAGGTAGAGGGGATGGCCTGATATGGCTTACAGGGATAGACGTTCTTTACATTTTGAAAATGACTTGGTGTTTTCAAATAGGGATAACTGGACTTAGCACCTAGAGAAGTTAATCATAAACAAAATGTACTCTAAATTACATGTACACATGCAAAATGCTTATGTTAAAGAAAAATGACTAGTGAGTTATATCTTATTTTCTCTTTAAAGTCAACCAAACTTTTATCCTTCTTGCCTGAGTACTATGTAAGAAGTATCGACTTTTTGTTTTATAAATATGAGGATATGGCCAGGTGCAGTGGCTCATGCCTTTAATCCCAATGCTTTGGGAGGTTGAAACAGGGGGATTGTTTGAGGCCAGGTGTTCAAGACCAGCCTGGGCAACATAGTGAGACCCCCATCTCTTAAAAAAAAGATGAGGATAGTTAGTACATGTTTTCCTAAAACAGTCATGAGCTCCGTAATAATGTTTTGGTCAATGACAGACTGCATATGTGATGTTGGTCTCATAGATTATAATAATGGAGCTGAAAAATTCCTGCTGACATCATAGCTGTCTTAACTTCATAGTGCGATACATTACCCAAATGTTTGTGGTGATGCTGATGTAAACAAGCCTATTGTGCTGTCAGTCGTATAACAGTATAGTACATAAAATTATGCACAGTACATAATACTTGATAATGATAATAAATGACTATGTTACTGGTTTATGTATTTACTACACTGTACTTTTTATTGTCATCTTAGAGTGTACTCATTCTACTTATAAAAATAAAGTTAACAATAAAACAGCCACAGGCAGGTCCTTCAAAAAGTATTGCAGAAGAAGGCATTGTTATAATAGGAGGTGACAGCTCCATGTGTGTTATTGCACTTAAGACCTTCCAGTGGGACAAGATGTGGAGGTGGAAGACAGCAATATTGATGATCTTGAACCTATGTAGGCCCAGGGTAATGTGTTTGTGTCTTATTTTTTAAGCAAAAATGCCTAACAAGTAAAAAATAAAATAAAAACAGAAGAAAGCTTATAGAATAAGGCTATAAATAAAATATTTTTGTATAACTGTGCAATGTGTTTGTGTTTTAAGCTAAGTGTTATCACAAATGAGTCAAAAAGTTAAAAAAACTAAAAAGCTTACAAATTAAAGTTACAGCAAGCTAAGACTAATTAATTATTGAAGGAAGAAAATAGCTTTTTATAAATTTAATGTAGCCTAAGTGTAGAGCGTTTATAAAGTCTACAGTAGAGTGCAGTAATGTTCTAGGCCTTCACATTCACTCACCACTCACTCACTCACTCACCCAGAGTAACTTACGTCCTGCAAGCCTAATTTGTGGTAAGTGCCCTGAATAGGTGTATCATTTTAAATCTTTTATACCAGTACTTTTATTGTACCTTTTCTATGTTAAATAAGTTTAGATACACAAATACTTTTCATCATTTTAATTGCCTACAGTATTCAGTACAGTAACATGCTTTACAGGTTTGTAGTCTAGGAGCAATAGACTATGCTATAGCCTAGGTATTAGTAGGCTATACCCTCTAGGTTTATGTAAGTTCACTCTATGATGTTCGCACAATGACGAAATCACCTATAACGCATTTTTCAGAATGTATCCCCATCATTAACACATGACGGTACCACTCTGACATATGAATATCATGAATTATTAAATTCCATTAAATTATGACTAAGAAAATTAATGTATCTGCATGAAGAATCTATGTTCCATGAAAATATTTTTAACATTTATGTAAATAACGATGTCACTTAAAGTCAATTATGTCCTTATAGTAATAAGAGTTGGGAAAGGCTCAGCTTTATGATAAGTTTGGTTTTTAAGTCGACTTTAATGTATAATTAACATGCAGTAAAATGTATCTATTTAAAAGGTTCATTTTGATGACATTCTGCAAATGTATATGACTATGTGACTATATGACTATCCCAGTCAAGACCTTTCCATGACCCCAAGAAATTGCCTCATGCCTCTTTGTAGTCATCTCCCCCATTACCCCCATCCCTGGCTTCGGTCAACTGCTGCTCTGCTTTCTGTTACTATAGATTAGTTTTGCTTTTCTCTAGAATTTCATATAAATGGAATCATATAGTATGTACTCTTTTGTGTTTGGTTTCTTTATTTCAACATAACATTATGGATATTCATATATGTTACTGCATATATCAGTACTTCATTCCTTTTTATTGCTGAATGTATTCACTATGTGAATATACTGCAATTTGTTTATGTATTCTGTTACTAATGCACTTTTAGATTGTCTCCAGTATGGTGCTATTATGAATAAAGCTTTTATAAATGTTCTTGTACAAGTAGTTGTATGGACATGCATTTAACTTCTCTTGACTAAATAAAAGTAGAATTGCTGAGTAAAGGTTTTTATTTAAAATTTCTCTTGTTTGCTTTATTTTATTTATTTTAGAATTAGGTCTATTTTAGCCTCAAATAAATACCTCCTTATTTGTAATACAAACATTGGATCAAATTTCTTCTGCAGAAAGGAGCCATAGTCTTTCTTTTTATCTTAATTGGTGTTTAACTTCTTACACTCTGGCCGTGGTGATATGGAGGGGGAGCAAGGAAGTGCTTGGAGGAGAAGGACAGGGCCCCGGTGAGGGCTGCACCCCTCGGCCTGTGCCCATGGACCTAGGTGAGGACAGGCACTCCTGCCTTTATGCCCAAATGTTGCATTTTCCAACATCACCCTGGCCCGCCACGCCCCGATCTTGTGCCTATGAAAACCCCGAGACCCTAGCAGGCAGACACAAAAAACCCCAAGACCCTAGCAGGCAGACACACAAGGAGCTGGACGTTGAGAGGAACACCTTGGTGGAAGAAGACACAAACGGCTGGACGTTGAGAGGATGTCGAGGGGAGCACGCTGGTGGAAGAGCACATGACAGACACCGGCACACCAACAGGTCATCAGGCCATCGGCCAGCGGAATGAGGCAGAGTTCGGCAGCGGCAGTCGGAGGAGAGCCCAGGCCACTGGGCAGCCTGACTCCAGGGGAAAACCATCTCCCTTCTGGCTCTGTCATCTGCTGAGTGCTACTTGCATTCAATAAAACCTTGCACTTATTCTCAAAGCCTACGTGGGACCCGATTCTTCCGGTACACCAAGGCAAGAACCCCAGGATACAGAAAGCCCTCCGTCCTTGCGATAAGGCGTGGGTCTAATTGAGCTAACACAAGCGCCTAGGGACGGCTAAACTGAAAGAGCACCCTGTAACATATGCCCACTGGAGCTTCAGTTGTAAACATTCACTCCTAGACACTGTTGTGGGGTCGGAACCCCACAGCCTGCCTGCCTGTGTGCTCCCCTAAAAGTTTGAGCAGTGGGGTACTGAAGAAGCGAGCCACACCCCCATCACACACCCTGTGAAGGGGACAAGGGAACTTTTCCTGTTTCAGTAGTCCAGATATGCTGCAATGTCTTTTGTAGTGTTGCCTATAGTTCTGGAAACAGGGAGCTTGTCTTAGTTTATATAAGGAAAAAGGGAAGTATTCTCTGTGGTAAAGGTCATAAAGAACAGAGCTGGAGACAGACATAAGTGTCAGGATCATCAGCCTGTGAATTGGTTAGAAAGGCGTGGTTAGGTATATGGAGTAAGATGAATACAGAAGAAGTAGACTGAAATGTCTTTTAAATAAATACCAAAGTGAAACGCTGAGAACAGAACCAATTTCAAAACCATCTGTCTTTAAGTCCTTTTCATCTTTTAGAATACGAACATGTCACTTTTCCTTGGGTTCTTTAGAAGCTCTAAAGGGTGAAAACTGTTAGGGATGTAGTACTTTTTCACAGGAAGAAAGCAGACATAGGGTTTTTCTTTGTTTTTTAAGAGCACATTATATTGGGTGTTAGGTTAAAGAATCTTTTCGGGCGGGCACGGTGGCTCACACCTGTAATCCCAGCACACTGGGAGGTCAAGGCGGGTGGATCACGAGGTCAGGAGATCAAGACCATCCTGGCTAACATGGTGAAACCCCGTCTCTACTAAAAAAAATACAAAAAATTAACTGTGCATGGTGGCGGGCACCTGTAGTCCCAGCTACTCGGGAAGCTGAAGCAGGAGAATGGCGTGAACCCAGGAGGCAGAGCTTGCCGTGAGCCGAGATCGCGCCACTGCACTGCAGCCTGGGTGACTGAGCAAGACTCCGTCTCAGGAAAAAAAAAAAAAAAAAAAAAAAAAAGAATCTTTCCATTTCAAGATGTCCAGAAATTGTTCCCCTTCTACAAAACACATTGTTTTTATTCTTTTCTTCTCTTAAATATGGATACAAAGCAGTTAATCTATTGCTTTATTATGAAGGCATCTTTGAACACGGTGTTTTAATCCGTTTGCTTAAAAGGAATAGCTATTCACATCAGTTGAAGTGAAAAAGAGGTACGTGGAGAATAGGTAAGGTTATGTCATCAAAATGAGGGTAGGAAATAAGGCCAAGCTTTATGAGAAGTGCTTAGGAGATGGAATGCCATTGGGAACTCACAAGTTCTCTGTCTCTGATGTCATCATTCTCTGAATCTCTCTGTGGGTCTTTTTGTCTCCTTCTGTCTTTATTTCTCCTTCACTGTGTTTCCTTTGTCCAATATGTTCTTTCAACTCTGTCATTTCCTGCCAGACATATTCTTTATCTTCTTTGCTGGACAGTTTTATCTGCTGATCCATAACCTTGCTTCTTATCAATGTGGTTTGCCTCAGTTCTACAAGGCCTTTCAGCTTTTCCTGTCACAATCCATGTGGATAGAAGTTCAAATTCTCAAGACAGAGAATCCAATTGGTAATAGATAGTTGAACAGATGGACAGGCATATGAAGAGTTGTTCATCTTTTGTTAATGTCTGTGGCCAGGATGGGGGCAGGGTCACATACTTCTAATCCAGTCTCTTAGCCCTTCACCTTTGAGTAGGGGTCATGAGTAGGAAAGTTTAAGGAAAAGTTGGGCATGGCAGACAAACTGAATGACATGTCCACTATGAATGGACTTCTACTTACTGGAAGTGTTTAAAAAACCTTTCCTGCTAGGTACCAATTGTCTAATGCTTCTCTGATGTTTAGTAGATGGACAGGCAGACAGGCAGACAGAATGGAGCTACCAAACTAAGCAGCCAGTTAAATTTGAAGCGTCCCAGTCGTTTTGAAAGAAACTTCTTTCCTCAAGTCTAATTAAAATGGGTTAGATTGCAAATGACCTGCTAACCGATTTGATTTTAAACAACTACTTTCTAATGAGTATTGGATGAAACGTAAAGAACGAGCAAACAAGTGAGTCAATCTAAAGGATAGTCTCTCAAGATCTGTAGTAGCATTGAGTATATCTGAATTTGGCTGTGTCTGCTGAGCTACAATCACCCTATTTGACATTTTAGGATCTAAGCCATGAACCTGAAGCCTGTATTTTGACTAGTTGAGTATGTCATAATACTTGGATTTAATGAAAGCCAGCTATCAGCTTTGAGTTACTTTGTCTTTAACTCATCAGGGTATAAATGGGCTTCAAGGTAATTTTTAATCTAAATGTAAATTAGCTATTTCCATAACAGCCCTAGTATGAATTTGAGTGTGTGCAGAAAAGGATCGGATGCAAGCAATATTTTGAAAATAATGTCAAGAAAGAGGCTGTACGAGTGATACATGACTTTCGATGAATTTGAATATATGTTATATTAAGATGCTTTCAATGAAATTATTGTCATTGAAAATTTTCTGTGGCTGACAATGCATGAAATAATATGTAGAACAGAGAATAAAAATGAGATTTCATTGTAGATGTTAAACTATGTTAAAGGTCACAGTTTTCTATTAGAGAGCTTCCGTTTCGCAGATCTTATATAAAAGCTGATAGTATCTTTACTGAATTCATTTTCTACTTAGATAGTGAAGTTACTTAAATTTAAAGTGATTAAAACTTTTATTTTTTGATATAAAAATATGCTTTATCTAATATTTAAATCTGGATTTATGAGTAAATACACAGTCATATTTATAACTGGAGTGTGACATGCTAAAAAAAATCATAAAACCTCAATTTTTTCCTAATTTTAATCAGAATGAAAGCTATGTTAATATAGTATCTAAATCTTCTAATCAATTATTTTATTTTTAAGAAAAAGGTAGCACAGGGAAATATTCCAGAGGATATTAATACAAATTATAGGTATTCAGAATCATTCTAAAGTTCAATGAGTATTAGTCTCCAACAACAGTTGCCAATCACAATGAAAATGGAAAGCATAGAAAGATACAGAATGAGTTATTTTTGCTACTGTTTTCCATTTGCTAATACTTTAGCTTAATTTAGGAATGATGGCTATTCAAAAATTTAGTGGTAACTTCTAAATAAAACATAGGGGATACTACCTGAGCTCTTTTAGTGACAACTGTTTTTTTGTTTTTGTTTTTGTTTTTGTTTTTGTTTTTGAGACAGAGTTTCGTTCTTGTTGCCCAGGCTGGAGAGCAATGGTGCGATCTCGGCTCACTGCAACCTCTGCCTCCCAGGCTCAAGCAATTCTCCTGCCTCAGCCTCCTGAGTAGCTGGGATTACAGTCATGCGCCACCACGCCCAGCTAATTTTGTATTTTTAGTAGAGACAGAGTTTCTCCACGTTGGTCAGACTGGTCTTGAACTCCCAACCTCAGGTGATCCACCCGTCTCGGCCTCCCAAAGTGCTGGGATTACAGGTGTGAGTCACCATGCCCAGCCAGACAACTGGCTTTAACTCAGTATACTGTGAATTTATTTCCAGAGGGAAATAAATACATTTTTAAATTATTTGAATTATTGTCATTAGGATTGATTAAAATACAAATCACTATCATTAAGATCAATGTTAAATACCCTTAGAAATAAAGAATTTCTACACTTATCAATATATTAAACATCTTGGTCCTTTAAATCTTAACTCACAGAATTAAAAAACTTCTGGGTTTTTTTGTATAAGCCCCTGGAGTTTAACGACTGTGCTAGATGGTTCTCACTATGAACTGACTCTCACGCAATTGTAAACTTGCTGGGAAATGATTTTATTGCATAAGAAAATGAATGAGCAGAGACCAGTGAGCTGTGTCTGCTGATAGACTATAATTTGCAGACCATGATGTCAAAGCAGATTTGAGATTTGTGACAATGGTTGGTGATTGCCGTACTCAACAATTCTGTCGCAGCAATGAACCGTGTCATGCACAATCTTATTCCACCACGCTGTATGTATGTGTAAGTTCAGTTTATGTAAATATACATATATATAATATATATATACACACATATGTATAAATATATATATGTATATTTATATATAGACACATAATCACAACAGCCTATATTCAAGACTATGTAATATCTGGTATAAATAAAAAAAGGATAGCTATTATTATTACTAAACCTATCCCCAATATTTTCTGATGACAGTAAAAAAAAAAATCGTAAGACAGATCTGTTTTCTGTTGACTTGTACAGTATTTTAAAGTACTCTGTGTCTGTCAGAGATCAAAAAAGTTTTGTATGAACCCAGTTGATTTTGTTCCTTTCTAAACAGAAAGGGACTTCCGCGGGGGTTATCCTCACACTCACAACGTTTGGAAGGTATCCTGGTGGTTTTAGCTGCCACATTCTTCAATAAAGTATTTGTGGGCCAGGTTCCCTGGGAAACAATGGTGCTGGTGGGAGGCAGGATTTAGGGCCCCATGAACTTTGCCCTCTGGTGGCACGTTGCTGTTATTTGACAAAAGGGACTTTGCAGATGTTATTAAGGTGAAGACTTTAAGATAGGGAGGTTATCCTGGATTATCTGGGGGGGGGCAGTCAAATCACATGAGCCCCGAAAAGTGGAGAACTTTCTGGAGAACTTGTTGGAGTCAGAGAGATGTGGGAAAAGTCAGAAACGTTTAAAGCAGGAAAGGGAATCCACTGCCATTGCTGAAGGGGGCCACATGGAAAGCATAAGAAAGGATGCAGGTCCGGAGTTCCCCACTGTGTAATATATCCATGTATCAAAACTGCACTGGACACCTGAAATTTATTTAAAAAAAAAAGAACGAGGGCAGCTGCAGGAGCCAGAACTGCCTTCTGGCTTACAGTAGCAAGGACAGGGACTTTAGTCCCACAACCGCAAGGAACTGAATTTGCCCAACAACCTGAATGAGCTTGAAGGCAGACTCTCCCCAGCACCTGGAGTAAGGAATACACCCCTACCAAGACCTTGAATTTGGCATTGTGAGACGACCCTAAGCAGAGTATCTAGTCCAGCCACCCAGACTTTTGACCTTTAGAAACTGTTAGATCAAGCTTGTCCAATCTGTAGTGTTGGCCGCATGTGGCTCAGAAGGGCTTTGAATGCAGCTGAACACAAATTTGTAAACTTTGCTAAAGCATTCTGAGACTTTTTTGTATTTTATTTTATTTTATTTTATTTATTTTGCTCATCAGCTTTCACTACTGTCAGTGTATTTTATGTGTGACCCAAGACAGTTCTTCCCATGTGGCCCAGCGTAGCCGAAAGTTTGGACACCCTTGTGTTAGATAGCACATTTGCATTGTTTTAAGGCACTAAACTTGTGGAAATTTGTTGCAGCAGAATAGGAAATTAATACCATGTCCATTTCTGAGAGATCCCCAGATGTTGTCCTGCTATTTCCACTGGTGAGAATACATCTACCTCCCTGGCTGGGGAAATTACTCATCTGGTCTAAGTAACCCATATCTCTGGAAAATAACTGATTATATTAAAATCTATTTTTAAAATATGCCAACCGTCTCCGTCTCATCTTCATTCTTTCTGTTGACAGCCTCTTTCTCCTTAAGCAATTGATTTTTAGTAGTCTGCAATTTAGATTTAGGAAACTGAAATTTATCATGTAAGACCATAATGTTAGGCTACTTCAAGATTGTCATTAACAATCTCCAACACTGCTTACTCAATAGAGAATTGCCTGTCTTCAGTCCACTTTAGCACAGAGAGCAAATTAACTCATTTTTTTACCCAGAAATTTGCTTCTGGAGTTAGATGGGAAGAATATGAGTTTGCAGCTGAGTTAACTAGGGCTATGAGAGTCCTTTCCATTAATTGCAGGCTATTGCAAGGAGTGTGTTATGTCCATTATTTCTGTTTCCTTTGCCAATTTGTGAAAACACCAAATTTAATAATTGTAACTTTGCATTCTGAAATAAGCAAGACAGCCAATTAAGGACACATGCATATAAATCAAAATTATTTTCCACATTTATGAAAAGAAAATGTGAATTAGAAAAAATATCTAGAGGACATTTGTAAGTTTTCCCCAAAATGGTTAGTGTTAGGAGGTTCACTAGAATTAGGAATTGCTACCTACACATTTCCTCAGCTTTAGAGTCACAGATGCGGGCTTGAATCCCAATTCCATCACTTAGTGGCCTGTGTGATGTCGAGTGAGTTACTAAACTTCTCTAACTTTCCATTTTCTCATCTTTACCATGGTGATAATAACATATATCTTGAATCTTTAAAGAAGCTGGCACAGTTCTCCCAGATGGCCATCAGTGGGGATGCTTTCATCAAGACAATTCGAAGTCCTAATTCATTTTCTTTGATAGTTTTCTGCACGTAGCACATTCTATGTAAAGCATTAAGCTAATCAAAATCTCAGACCATTTCTCCCCCTAAGCATAGTTAAGGGTTTTCTCCACCTCTCAAAAAGAATAAGATGATAAAATAAAATGGGCAAGAAAGGGGAGACATGGAGATGGTAGAATGTATATGGAAGCTGTCCTATACACGTCCTTGGAATAGTTAGTGTGCAGATGTCATGGAAATTTGACTTCTATAGCCAAGCTATTTTGAAAGATCTTTAAATATAATTTTAAAATGTTTTGCTTTTTAGACAGCATGTATGAAATGTTAATATCATATCTTTCAAGTCAGTTCTTAGACTTGTATCTGACGTTATTTCTTGAGCAACTGAGAATAGAAATTGAACTTCTGTGTGCTGTGTTTATGATGGTAGAAGGGCATGTCAAGACAGGTTTGAACATAAAAGGAATTATTATTTCACATTTTCCAAGGATCACAGAGACAGAACTATTTTCTTAAATAGAGTGCTAATATTTTTACTTTGATAGAAACTTAAATTGTAGGAAAATTCAGTTTGTTAAAACCTACCTTCTTTTTCTGTTTAGATATCAGTCTTGCCAGCGGCAATGTGGAAATTTGTTCTTCGTCTCAGTAGAGGACATTATGCTGATCACTTTAGGAAAAACAAAAATGTTTTATTGTCTTCTAAATAATAGTTTGTCAGAGGGAAATGTATTATACTCTCTTTAAAATGCGAATAAACTTAGGTGAGTTTTTCTTAGCTGGCAATTAAGAAATGTTAAACTGTTTGCAACAAACAAAAGATGCTCCTTTATATAAGGTAGAAGAACTTTTCATATTAGAAGTATTGAACTGAGAGTCAAAAGAAACCCAGAAATTACCCTGAATTCCCTATCTCCCTTACCCGAAACACCCAGTGTTCTAAGTTCTGCACCTTCTTTCCAATCTACCCTTATCTCTCCAAGTCACACCCAGAGTCTTACTTCAGGCTTCTATTTCCTCTTGCTTGCATGGACCTTGGAAGCCATCTAACCGCTCTCCCTGCTTCCACCACTATCGCTTGGCACCACCACAACTCAACTCTACAATTCTGTTGATTGGCCTATCTGAAACGAATCCAGTTATGTTGCTCCCTGCTTCCTGGCTTCCACTGCTTGGAGAATGAAGTCCAAGCTTCTCACTTTGCCATATCAGGGGCTCACGATCTGGCCTTTGGTCATTTCTATTTTTTCAACCTCACTTTCCATTTCTGCACCCTCACCCCTGCTTGAAACAGCTCAGTATTCCCAGAAGCCACCCGGGCTGTTTTATTGTATCTTTGCTCAATCTGCTTTGATTATCCTCCCCCATCCTCCTTTCCCTTGCCATTCATCTTCTAGATAGAGCTCAATGCTAAATCTTTGACCCTACTGGTCTTATCCGCACAGAACTGACTTCTGCCTTCTCCAGGTCTCCTCTATATTCTGTAGAAATTTTTGGATATAGCATTTGTCATTTTTTTTTTAAAGACAGGGTCTCTGTTGTCCAGGTTGGCATGCTGTGGCGTGATCATAGTCCCCTGCAGCCTCTATCTGCCACCTGGGGTCAAGCAATCTTTTTGCCTCCACCTTCTAAGTAGCTGGGACCACAGGCATGTGCCACCATGCCCGACTTATTTTTTAATTTTGTGTAGAGATGGGGTCTCACTATGTTTCCCAGGCTGGTCTTGATGGAGCTCCTAGTCTCAAGTGATCCTCCAGCCTAGGCCTCCAAAAGCACTGGAATTATAGGTGTGAGACACCATGCCCAGCCCTATGTTTATCATTTTTTGTTGCATTTGTTCACACAATCATTCTTCACCTCTAGACTTAATCTACTTGAGATTAAAGTCATATCTTATCTAGCAAGTAGTAATGTGTTTGGCTTTTTTTTTTCTTTTTTTTTTTTTTTGAGATGGCGTCTCACTCTGTTGCCAGGCTGGAGTACAGTGGTGCAATCTCGGCTCGCTGCAACCTCCACATCCCAAGTTCAAGCGATTCTCCTACTTCAGCCTCCCGAGTAGCTGGAACTACAGGCACACGTCACCACGCCCAGCTATTTTTTTTTTGTTTTTTTAGTAGAGGCGGGGTTTTACCATGTTGGCCAGGCTGGTCTTGATCTCCTGTATTTCAAACATATTTGTAGAAAGAAAGAGGGAATGGAAAGACTTGGGACAGAGATGTAACTTGCCAGGTGTAAGAACTCTAAGAAATCATATAACTTCTCTGATTTTAAGTTTACTCACCTGTAAGACGACAGTACCTCTTCCCACTGCACTAGAGTAAAACCCTCATCCATAGGCTGCTAGCAACTTCTGCTTTCCTCTGTGCCCTTGTTTCAGGCCCCCATTCCCTTCCTCCTCAATTCTCCAGAAGAACATGCCTTCTGATAGTTTCCAGAATGTATCAAGCTGTTTTCACTCTCCCCTGACACCACCCACTCCTGCACACACAGCCCTCGCACTTGATGATTGCTCTGATGGGAGGTGCTACCCCAAGCTTTGCAAGGCTGCCTGCTTCTCATCAAACACCACCTCCTCAGACAGGCTTCCATTCACGCCTCTCTAAAGTAGGTCTCCTCACATTATGCCTGATTTTTAAAAATTTCATAGTATTCTTGTTTCCTTTTCTTTATAACTCCATATTGTGTACTTATTTATGTGTTTACTTTTTCTGGTTATCTTTCCCCCATAATATCAACTCCAGGAGGACAAAGATTACATTGGTCTTGTTCACTGTTTCACTCTGAGGTCCTGACATGTGTCAGGCTTAGAGTGCAGTATGTGAATGTACAGGAGGTACAGTATGTGAATGAAACTTATAAACCGAAGACACTATAGAAATGTGAAGCATGATTATTATCATAACCAGAACAGGCATAATGGAACCTGGAAAAATAGGTGCCAACTTTCTTTCTCCTGGAAAATGAATATGCAGCTTGATAAGAAGTTATTTATTTTCTGACTGTAGAATCTCAGCCTGGGTGACCAGTCCGGCAAGAAATGGCTCCTCCATGCCAAGGGGAGGTGTCATTTCTTAACATGTTTTCTAGTAAGGCTGACTAAAATAATTGTGATAAAGATGGCAACATTAGTACTTTTGATATAGAAGCTATTTAGGCAGATAGTGAGGGTAAGAGAGTTCTCAGTGGAATTTCCTTTTAATAAAAAGCAGCCCCTAAATCATTTCTTTTCTAACAAAAAGCAGCCTGAAAAATCCAGCTGCAAACATAGATATGCAAGCTAAAAGCTTGCATAGGTATATGCGGGCATGTGTTAATAGAAAAGGGACACCTGGAAGTCAGGTATGTTCAATAGGGAGGCTCCGTTTTCCCTTTTCTTTGCGCCACGTGTGCAATAAAAAAGCATGCAACATGGTGCTAGCCAGGTAGAGAAGCCATCTACATAATGAAAGAGTAGGGTGGGGCGGCCAGATTCTTTGCACACTGTGCCGACAGCATACCTGATCCAAACTATCTCTTGTGCCCTATGTAAATCAGACACCTTCTCCTCAAGTTCATCTATAAAATCTCCTGCACTTCACCACCAACCAGAAGCCCCTCTCTCTACAGGAGAATTTATCTTTTCTTTGCCTCTTAAACCTCCACGCTTAACCTCGTTTTGTGTGTCTGCGTCCTTGATGTCCTTGGTGTGAGGCAATGAACCTAAGGTATTACCCCAGACAAGCAACGCTGCTTCAATTTCACTGACGGATGCAGGTAGTTTGGGCTCTGGGACACAGGAGCCAGCCATAGATCTTGCCTGAAACAATTTGTGGTGTTTTAAGAGGTGATTTCATATTCCTAACATCTTCCTATGTTTCTTAATTGGAATTTATCTAAAGGAAGATCTCTTCTCCCCTCTATTTATTTGCTCAATCATTTATTTATGAAAGTATAGATTCAGGAATATTTATTTACATTATTCTATGGGTTATGACACAATGCTATCATTATTGATTTTGTTGCTCAAATTGCTTCATTTTGGCCATTGTGAGCTCTTTCAGGTGGACTCCTGTGCCCTTTCTGCATGTCCCCATCTTTTGTTGAGCACTTCTTTATTTTCCAGAATTGCAAGATATTCCAGACTTATCTTGTATTTTCCTTGCCCCAGCCTTGGAATCAACCACCAAGTTTTGAGCAATAGGTGTGCTTGTTGCTATTAGGGTACTAATTCTCTTTCCTGTTTCCTTACTTGTAATTTCTTTCCCAAGCAAAAGAAACTTCGTCCTCATTGTCTACAATATGTTTACTTATTTTGTTCAACCTTAGTATAAACATAAACTGGTTTTAGAATTTCTAACCCATACCTTCATGAGAAGCAACTAATACTATAACTGTAGTATTTTCTAAGTTCATGATACCTTTGTATTAAATCACACTATCTGGATGGTTATTATCATGGTGATGATTTTTGGCTTTTGAGGCAAGGAAAACCTTTGCAAAAGGTATTCCCATACACAAACTGGAAGGTGCTTCATCTTCTTTATTCCATTTTCTAAGAACTACATATGTTTGGAAGGCAGAATCAGAAACACTGTACTCAATGCATAGTTTATTGTACAGGCATAGTTTGGAGATACTGAAGTTATATTCCAGATCACTGCAATAAAGTGAATATTGCAATAAGGTTAGTCTCACACACATTTTTTGATTTCCCAGTACATATGAAAGTTATGTTTATACTGTACTATACTTTATTAAGTATGAAATAGCATTGTGTCAAAAAAAAGTTCATCCCTTAATTAAAAATACTTTATTGCTAAAAAATGCAAACGATCATTTGAGCCTTCAATGAGTTGTAATCCTTTTGCTGGTGGAGAGTCTTGCCTTGCTGCTGATGACCGTTGACTGATCAGGGTGATGATTGCTGAAAATTGGGATGGCTGTGACAATTTCTTAAAATAATGAAATTTGCTGTTCTATTGACCCTTCCTTTCATAAAATATTTCTTTGTACCATGTGATGCTATTTGATAGCAATTTATCCACAGTAGACCTTCTTCCAAAGTTGGAGTGAATCCTTTCAAATCCTGCCACTGCTTTAGCAACTAAGTTTGTGTAATAGTCCAAATACATTGCTGTCATTTCAACAATTTCATAGTATCTTCACAAGGAGTAGATTCTGTCTCAAGAAACCACTTTCTTTGCTCATTCATAAGAAGCAGCTCCTCATCAATTAAAGTTTTTATCATGAAATTACAGCAGCAATTCAGTCACATCTTCAGGCTCCAGTAAATCATGAATGTTCCTAATGGCATCTAGAATGGTGAATCTTTTTCAGAAGGTTTTCAATTTACTTTGCCCAGATCCATCACAGAAATCACTCTCTATGGCAGCTATGGCCTTCTTACAAAATGTACTTCTCAAATAATATGACTTGAAAGTAAAAATTATTCCTGAACTCATGGGCTGCAGTATGGTTATTGTGTTACTAGGCATGAAAACATTAATGTTCCTGTACATCTCCATCAAAGCTCTTGGGTGACCAGGTGCATTGTTAACAAGCAGTAATATTCTGAAAAGAATCTTTCCTTTAATCAACAGATCTAAACAATGGACTTAAAATAGTAAACTGTGCTCTAAACAGATGTGCTGTCATCTAGGCTTTGTTCTTCCACTTATAGAACATAGGCAGGGTAGTTTAGCATAATATGTTTATTTGTTTTTGGAGATGGGGTCTTGCTATAATGTCCAGGCTGGACTCAAACTCCTGGGCTCAAGCAATCCTCTCACCTCAGACTCCCAACTATAGGTGTGCCACACCACCTCGCTCAAGATTTAGCATAATTCTTAAGGGCCCTAGAATTTTCAGAATAATCAATGAACATTGGCTTCAACCTAAAGTTACCAACTGCATTAGGCCCTAACAAGAGAGTCAACCTGTCCCTTAAAGCTTTGAAGCCATCGACTTCTCCTCTTTAGCTATGAAAGTCCTAGATGGTATCTTCTTCCAAAGTAAGGCTATTTCATCTATATTGAAATTTCATCTATCCTGAAATTCTGTTGTTTAGTGCAGCATCCTTCATCAGCTATCTTAGCTAGATCTTCCAGATAACTTCCTGCAGCTTCTACATCAGCACCTGCTCCTTCACCTTCATTTTTTTGTTATAGAGATGTCTTCTTTTCCTAAATTGTATGAGCCAATCTTTGCTAGCTTCAAACTCTTCTTTTGCAGCTTCTTCACCTCTTTCAGATTTCACAGGATTGAAGAGAGTTAGGGCGTTGCTCTGGATTAAGCTTTGGCTTAAGAGAATGTTGTGGCTGGTTTGATCTTCTATCCAGACCACTCAAACTTTCTCCATATCAGAAATAAGGCTGTTTTGCATTTTTTACAAATTATTTGTATGTTCACTGATGTAGCACTTTTAATTTCCTTCAACAACTTTTCCCTTGTATTCACAACTTGGCAAACTGGCACAAGAGGCTTAGCTTTCAGTCTATCTTGGCTTTTGACATGTCTTCCTTACTAAGCTTACTCATTTCTAGCCTTTGGTTTAAAGTGAGAGACATGCAACTCTTACTTTCACTTGAAGACAAAGTCATTGTAGGGTTATTAATTGACCTAGTTTCAATATTGTTGTTTCTCAGGGAATAAGAAGGCCTGAGGAGAGGGAGAGAGTCAGGGAAAGTTTGTTTGGTGGAACAGTCAGAATGAGATGTGAAGCCAGCTGGACTTCCTGGGTCGAGTGGGGACTTGGAGAACTTTTCTGTCTAGCTAAAGGATTGTAAATGCACCAGTCAGTGCTCTGTGTCTAGCTGAAGGATTGTAAATGTGCCAATCAGCACTCTAAAAATGCACCAGTCAGCGCTCTGTGTCTAGCTAAAGGATTGTAAATGGGCCAATCAGCACTCTGTAAAAACACACCAATCAGTGCTCTGTGTGTAGCTAAAGGATTGTAACCACACCAATCAGCACTCTGTAAAAACGTGCCAATCAGCACTCTGTAAAAACGTGCCAATCAGCACTCTGAGTCTAGCTAAAGGATTGTAAACACACCAATCAGCACTCTGTAAAACAGACCAATCAGCACGCTTTAAGAGCTGTAACACTCACTGCAAAGGTCTGCGGCTTCACTCCTGAAGTCAGCGAGACCACGAACCCACGGGAAGGAGGCAACTCTGGACACATCTGAATATCTGAAGGAACAAACTCCAAACACACCATCTTTAAGAGCTGTAACACTCACTGCAAAGGTCCGTGGCTTCATTCTTGAAGTCAGTGAGACCAAGAACCCACTGGAAGGAATACATTCTGGACACAAGAACACACACAATATTTATCGATTAAATTTGTCCTTTAATAAGGGTGTGTTTTGTGGTGTCCCAAAACAGTTACAATAATAACATCAAAGATCACTGATCACAGATCACCACAACAAGTTTAATAATAATTAAATAGTTTGAAATATTGCTAGAACTACCAAAATGTGACACAGAGACATGAAGTGAGCACATGGTGTCAAAAAAATGTCCCTGAATAGACTTTCTGGATGCAAGGTTGCCACAAACCTTCAATTTATCAAAAATACAATATTTGCAAAGTACAGTAAATAAAGCACAATAAAAGAAGGTATCCTTGTATATGTAATTATGCTTTACTATTTTGGAGATAATACAATTGTAATTAAAAACAGAGCTTGTGACATCATTCCTTTAGTTTTTTTTTTTTTTTTTAGGTCAAGAAAATTATATCCCTCCTGGAATGCAAAGATATAAACATGTTCTAAGGAGGCATGACAGCTATGCTCAAGATTCAGGCGCTCAAATAATTAGAAAAGGTAAATAGCAGAGTTTTCAAAATGATGCCTGAATGAGGACAATTCCCATTTGTGCGTGGCATGCACACACACATGCACACACATGTGCAAACACACACATGTCCCAGGCCAATGGCTTACCTTTCCAATCAATTTTCTTACCTACTTAACGAAAGAAATGTATTCTTATATTTTCTTCTCTGTTTTAGCCATCTAACTATTGTGAAGAAGGAACTTTGTGAATTGATGTGTGCAGTTACCTAAAATATCTTGAGTACAGATACCCAAAATATTCTGGAATTTTCTTTTGCGTTTGTCTTCAATGCTAGCTTACAAGTTATCCAAAATAATGAGTTACTTTACTTTATAGTCGCCTGTTATATTTATAGAAAATCATATTCCGTTTGATCCCTCACTTTATTACCCTTGGCTCTGAATCACTTCTGGGTGTTTCAAATGTGCTTCTAAAGGGTAAAAATTTTCCATCCCTTAAAGGATGAAAATTTGAAGGTGTTAAGAATGCATTCTTGGGATGATGGCAATCCAAAGAGGACTCCCTTTGCCCTGGACTGCTCCTTTCCCGTACACAAGATTTTGAACAATTGTAACATTGTTAAAATAACTAGTTGTTAAAACTCATCTCAGCTGGGTGCCATGGCTTATGCCCTTAATCCCAGCAAGGCAGAGAGTGGGGGATTGCTTGAAGCCAGGAGTTTGAGACATAGGCAACATAGAGGGACCCCATGTAAAAATAAAAAGTTTATCCGTTGTTCAAGGATACACCATTCATTTGGTGGTTTATTTAGGTTACATGGTTTATTCAAACCTTGAACATCAGGGATAACTAGAGTGGTGAATGTGCTTGAGAGTCTTGATAATATTTTTGTGAGTTGATCAAGAATTCCGTATTCTTGCTTCAGTTTTATGTTAAGAGAAATGGGAGTCTCCAAAGAATAAAGATGTACACTTGTAGTAACAAGCCAGTGGTGTACCAGACCTGGATCTGGCTTTGCTGATTTCCTCTACTCCCATTCTCTGTCTAAAATCCCTCAGAGACTTCATAGCAAGGCAATGATAGAAAGTTGTGGTGTCATAGAATGCATGCTAGATAGGAATCAGAATATTCCTGGCCAGGAATCTGGGTGTTGATCAAATGTGGCAGTGCCTTTGAAAGCACTTGCACAGTGCCTGGCACCCGACTGGCACTTCAATGCTGATTTTGAATTTGAAATTTAGAAGTTAAAGCTATAAAAGTGAAGGCCTACTGAATTTTATATATGCAGCTTAATAATGGGATAAAAATGCATGCTCTAAGAGGTCAGGCTTTTAATAACTCAATACAGTGAATCTCTTAATTCTCAATAAAAAGAGTGTAAAAAAGATGAAAGAATCTAGCCTATAATTATTCTGCCAGGTCATGAGGCATAAGCAGGTAATTTTAGAATGTTCTATAACTGTACGTTAAACTACAGATTGGATTAAGTCAGGGTAGTAATTTTTCAGGTTTCATATGGCAGGGTTTATTTCTGAATATAGAAATGTTCAATTCATCATGCAAAAATTTTTATATAGTTAGACCTCTTCACTATCCTAGTTTCTTTTATTTCCATCTACCCACACTCATTTACAACATGCATGCAATGTACATATGCATGCATGCATGCATGCACACATGCACACACGCACGCACACACACACATAGACACCTCAGTACAGGAAAATTAAAGCTAAGTAGTCATAATTGGTCATCTTTTGCCTTATAATTTGGATTTTAGGAAAAATAACCCTCTCCTATTTTCCTCCTTTTGAGAAAATTATAGAGAAATATATTAGCATTCTCAAATGTATTGGCCTCGTGTATTTTCTTTCTTCCCTTGTATGTAAACCTTGTAGTCTTGCCAACGTTTTCTAATATTTGCATGTCAAACACAGATTACAAGCCCCCTGGGCTGGATTCACACTGGCCTCTTGGCTTTTTACAGAACGTTACACAGCCTTGTCACTAGCTGGATGTTAAAGCAAATAACGCTAGCATCCTTAGTAAGGCCTTTGCCCTGAAAACTGAGGAAATTCGACCACAATACACATGCTGAGAATAAAATCAGGCTCTGCTGTAATTATTAGGTCAGAGGCAGGTAAGCACAATTATTTCTGTACTGAAAAAAACAGGTGGGTAGTAGCTGGTTCTGCAGTGAGGGGGCAAAATGCGTGAGGTCCAGGGATGTTCAATCTGTGAGCCCATATGTGTCCAACACCCACTTATTCCCTCCTATACATTTTCCCCTCGATGCTATGCCTTCTCTTTGTTTTTAAAAGCAGTCTTAAATTGGTTACCATATTTTCCCCTTCTCATACTTCTTTCTGTGCTTATAGGCAAGGGACAGTAAATTAAGCATATCGAAGGATTTAATGCTCAAAATCACCTTGGATAATTGGCTTACGGGGTTGAGGCATGCTTTTCCCTCAGTCTCCTAGTATTAATGCTATTTCTCCTCAGAGGGTACATCTGTCAATAATTGATGAAGTCTTCTTGGGTAAATGAGCCGTTTCTTGGGACGTTATAAATTCATATTTGGAATCGAGTTTAGTTTCCAGCTGCTTTTAAAGTCTCGATGCTGTGCTAACTGAACAGAAAACATTAAATGTTTGAGGGAGTAGTGCAAGCTCTCAAATGCTAATGACATGAGCTGGACTTGAGAAAACAAATGGAATTTATACCCTCTGAGGCAACAAGAACATATCTGGCTTGTCAACAAGGCATATGTAAGTTTGGCAAGGGTCTTCCAGAAGGAAATTGCCTGAGTACTTACTGTGTGCTGAGCACTGTGATTCATGATTCACTTGGGGCGTCTGAGTTGATCCTCAGAACAAACTCATCTGGCAGGTGTTACTATGATTTCTACAGATGAGGAAACTGAGGCTCAGAAATGTTGATAACCTCCTCAATGCACACAGTGAGCAACTGGTAGATTTCAAATGGGAATCAGCTGAATTGTAAAGTCTTTAGTATTCTCACTTCACCCTAAGTCAGACATGTTCTATGACATGGTCTTCATTCTATGTTCAATGGTGTCCTGGTGATCTCTGTGTATCTGGTGTTGAGATTGAGGCCAACAGTCTCTTATGTTCAGTGGTGTCCTGATGATCTCATGTATTTGGTATTGAGATCAAGGCCAACAGTCCCTTATCACCAAACCTTTTCCTGGTCTCTCAGCTTTGTTCCAATCAGTACAGATACACTTTTATCTGTTTTATATAGAGAGCTTTGGCATGATTTTTTCATTTTTTATTTTATTTTTATTATTATACTTTAAGTTCCAGGGTACATGTGCACAACGTGCAGGTTTGTTACATATGTATACACGTGCCATGTTGGTGTGCTGCACCCATTAACTCATCATTTACATTAGGTATATCTCCCAATGCAATCCCTCCCCCACAACGCCCCACAACAGGCCCTGGTGTGTGATGTTCCCTTTCCTGTGTCCAAGTGATCTCATTGTTCAATTCCCACCTATGAGTGAGAACATGCGGTGTTTGGTTTTCTGTTCTTGAGATAGTTTGCTGAGAATGATGGTTTCCAGCTGCATGCATGTCCCTACAAAGGACACGAACTCATCCTTTTTTATGACTGCATAGTATTTTATGGCTGAATAGCCTTTTTTATGGCTGCATAATACTGCATAGTGTTAAGACAGCATCTCACTCTGTTGCCCAGGCTGGAGTGCAGTGGTACAATCTCAGCTCACTGCAACCACTGCCTCCCGAGTTCAAGCAATTCTCCTGCCTCAGCCTCTTGAGTAATTGGGATTATAGTGGTGTGCCACCATGCCCGGATAATTTTTATATTTTTAGTAGAGACAGGGTTTGACCATGTAGGCCAGGGTGGTCTTGAACTCCTGGCCTCAAGGGATCCACCTGCCTCAGCCTTCCAAAGTGCTGGGATTACAGGTGTGAACCACCGCACCTGGCCTGGCATGAGATTTTGATAATAAAATTTTGCTGCTAAAAGAAATCTGTAAATCACAGCTGTGTGAGAATAATAATAATAAAAAAGCCTATCTTATAAAGTAAGGCTATTAGCATATGTAAGAACATGACTGATACGTAAAAAATTGGGAAATATTTTGCTCCTTTCTCTGATTCAAAAGACATACTCAAAGAACATTCTAGAATTACTCTAAGCATTGCTGCAGGGTGAGTGCTGAGCTCAGAGTCAGAGCCCTAGGTTTTCACTTTTGCTCAGACATTATCTTACCGTGTGCTGTTAACTTCCTTTTCCTCACTTTGCACATCAATAGGCTGGAGATGAGAGTACTTGCTCTAACAACCTCAGATCCTTATTGTGATCACCAAAAGAGAGGAAAGATTTAAAAACTAGTTTGAAAAAGAAAGAACATGCCTAACATAGAAGATATCACTACGATTAATACTGCATTTTCTATTTTTTAGGAGGTTGAAAAATCACTAGTAATTTTTCTGAACATTATAGTTCATATTTGAAAGGCAAAATGTTAAGAGTGGAGGGTATTTGGCATGGGACAGATGGGGACATAAAAGGCATAAAACCATTTTAAAAAGCTCATTCAGAATAATTATTTTAGAGATAATGGCTTATTAAGTTCATAATATCAGCCCTTGAGTTCTAGTTATTCATAATATTGGCTGCTGCTCATTTTTGAACTTTCTAATGAAAAGATAGAATATGAATCAATTTGCCTTATTTTTTTCCAATCTCTCCTAATTGTCAGGGCAAATATACACTAGATTTGAAAGAACGAAATTGCTGACATGAGACCAAAATTACTATTTGACTCACGCCGATTGAGATAAGGAGGAATTGTTTCCTGGATGCCTCTCTGCCCATTATTCCTTCTTCCTTCCTCTCCTTTACACCTACTTTTCTTTCCTCCCTTCCAGCAGACATTTGTTAAACACTAATATGGGCACACATGAATTGAATATAGTGTCTGCTTCAAAGGTTCTCAGTCCAGCATCTAAATAAATACGCACTTCACTGTGATGTGAACTATGCCAGAAGCCTATCTTCACCTTACCGACACCATCGCAAACAGCATGGGAGCCCAGAGGAGGGAATGACCAGTTGTTGCTGGGGAAGTCCAGAAAAGTTTCATGGTGAATATTTAGCAACTAACAGCTTGAGCCATTTCCTCTCTACATTCCAGCTTCTTTGTTTCTAATCAGTTCCATTTCAACCCACTTGAAACCTACTCATGCTCTTGAGTCTCCTGAGTACAAGGATGTTCCTCTGATGAAATTCTGAGAACTTTGTCTATCTCTTGCTCTCTTGGTCCCTCTTTCTAGCTACATATTTATTTTATTTTATTTTTTACCACACAAAGACCCCAAATCTGTAGACATCTACCTCCCTGATTCTCTTTCTTTCCTTTATTCCTCTATATTCTTCCTGCTCTATACCTCATCTTCTTTCATCTCTTTCTCATGCACTCTGTCTCCCTGCCCTCCTTTGGAGAAGTTAGGGACAAGAAGTTTGGATTGGTTATGGGAGACCTGAGGAGAATGTTTGGGGAAAGTTGAAAAGAAAACAAAATTGAGAAACAATAGTTTAATATTTTAACTCCCCCCTGCCCCCACCCCGCTGCCACTTTACTGAATCCTCTCTAGATTTTCCATAATGTTCTCAAATTCGATTTTCAGTTACTTCTGGCACTGAGAGGAGGAGCAAATAGTTTCTAAGTAGTATCTAAGGGGGCAAGCCCTTCTTCCAGGTAAGAATGCAGCTGACAGTGCTAGTCTGGATTGTATAATTAATGTCACTTGGCACAACCAGACCTATTTAAGAATTTTGTTTTTTGGAGGCATTCTGTCTCTCCGTCATTACAGGGCAATAGCTCCAACAAGCACTTTGCCCTGAAGCAGAGGCCAGATCTGCAGCACACTTAAGTGTAAGGGCTGTTCACTATGAATTCAAATAAGAATTAAACTACAGAGAAAGATTGAAATGAAAATTGCAGGTGATTCTGTCAGCCTACTTTCTATCCAGCCAGCTACCTAATCATTTCCCCTTTTCCCTGCTGGGCTATTTTTTTTTTTTTTTTGTCCTTCTTGAATTCAGGTAGTGGGCTCACACTGTCATAGCAGGTCCAGATCAGCAGGAACATGTCTGAAGGTTTCAGAGTTATCTCCTGGCAGTCTACAGAGGCACACAAAGCATGCAGTCTTTGAAGCCAGGCTACTTTGGCTCAAATTCTAGTTCTATTCCCTATTTTCTGTGTGAGCTTGCATAAGTTACTAAGGTCTCTAAATGTGTAAGACAGGACAAATAAAATTATCTTTATTCCAGGGTTGTGTGAGGATTAAGTAGAGTAACAATTAGCTCTGTCTAATTCATGATGACAATCCCTTGCATTTATTGAACACTAAACTTTTACTATGTATAAGACACCTACAGAAACTAGTAAGAACATTTATTACACTGAATGAGGATAAAACTTCCCCTGATTCTTCTACAGTTATACTACCGGAAGGAGGGCCTGGCATGTAATTGTACAGGTCCTTGGCATTTTGAACAAAGAATTGGACAAAATACACAAAGAAAGTAACAAAGGAACAAAACACAGTAAGGAAGCAGCAAAAGCAGGAATTTATTAAAGCAAGAAAGCACTTCACAGGGTGGAAGTGGGCCCAAGCAAGAGGCTAAAGGGCCCGGTTACAAAGTTTTCTGGGTTTTAAGTACTTTGTTTGAGGTCCCCATTGGTTACCCCTTATCTGGAATGAAGGATTTGGTCTTTGGCTAATTAAAGGCTGCGGTGAATTGGCGCTCTATGCACATGAAGGGATGATCCTTGCTTGGCCTGCGGCCAATCCAAGGCACTCTCGCTTTCCATCTGAGATGTGGTGGAATGGGGAGGGCTGTAGGGAGAGTAGCTTTTGATCGTTTGGCGATGGGGTTTTTCCTCTTGGTTTAGCTTTAGGATGTTTGCGTTAATTGGCCTTAGGTTACCTAACCCTAGACCCAGGTATTTTCCTTTTGATCCAGCTTTGGGAAGTCAGCAGGAATTGGCCTCAGATTCCCTGACCCCAGAACTTGGTGTTTTCTATTTTAGGAAGTCAGCACAAATTGGCCTCAGATTCCCTGCCCTAGGAAATCAAGGTGTTTTTCCTGGATTCAGCACGAATTGGTCTTAAGTGCCCTACCTCCAGAATCTATTCTCCTGCCTCAGTTAGGCAACCCTACTTTGGTGTTTGTACAGGTGAATTGAAATAACGTTTTTTTGTATTTGTTTTTCTTAGAATACACTAGGTAATCACGCTAGCTGACAGTGAGTCAGACCCTGAGAGGACTGTTTTACCTTCAACAGCTCATTTAATTCTCCCCAACATTTTGCAAGGTAGGTGAAAATAATTTCATAACAAAGATGGGACTAGTGAGGATTGAAACAGGTAGTTTGTGATTTATACTTAGGCCTGTCTGCTGCAAAACCTTCGCTTACCTACCACACTATGGTTTTGATCAGCCAGTTATTATCACTAGATAGATCATCTTTTCTGAAATTGCCTGGCACTTCCATAGTAGATTTTGAAATGTTCCTTTTCCAGCCCTTGGGTACTTATTCAAAATTCTGAATAAGAACTTATTTTTCTGCATACTCAGGGATTATATCCTCCTGGCTCTTTTGACCATGGGAAGACCCCTTTGCAGATCTAAACCTATTTAGTCTCTAAGATCTAGGTCAGAACCTATCTTGTTTAAGAAACATCTCCCTAGTTAATATGTATACTCTCCTTAGTGCCACAATGATCTCCCACTCTATGAATTCTTATTTTTGCATTTTGAAGCAATATAACATGATACAGCACTTAGTCATTTTTATATTGAACTAATCACAATAAGAACACTTATTGAACACTTGCTTGATGCTAAACTCTTTACAAAAATTCTTTCACTTAATCTCACAAGAACTCTGCTAGTTTAGTATAACTGTTATGCTCCTAATTTTGTAGAAGAGAAAATGAGATTTGGAGAAATTCAGTGATATGCCTAAAGCTACAAATATGATGAAGTTAGGATTCAAATGGTCTCACCATGGAGCCCAATCTCCTACTCATTACTTTTTTGCCATCCACTTTAGTCGTTTGTGCTCAAATGCAATGCAAGGTGGCCCCTAGAGTTAATCCTGTGCTAATTACCAAGGCACTCAGTGAGGGAAGGTTCATGGATCAGTGGGTGTTTTTTGAGTCTCTATATGGTGTGTGGGATTGAGGATGGTATAAACAGAGGACAATTCTAATTCCCACCTAATGCTCTGGACACAGGCACACCAAACTACTTCAGTCCACATACAATACTTCTAGGAATACTCACCTGTCGAATGTGTGATGAGGAGCTATTGACTTCTAATAAAGACAGGGAGAAAATCGATGGATGGGTGTCCAATATCTTGAATTGATGATATTAAGGGCTCCACTACTCCATTTCTGGCAGTCAGTTGGATCCATTGATCTCATTTACCTTAACTACTTTTGAGAAAAGAGGTTTTTAGTTTCTTCCATCCCCGCAGACATGCATGAAGAAAATGTAATTTTCTTGAAAATATGAAGTTGTGTATGAAAGAGAAGATCATTAGCTATGAGGATGAGAAGATAAGGGAAATTACGATGTAACGTGGTTCTCTGCATGCAGAGTCAACATAATCAAGCCATAACTTGAGTGTTTACTCTATGTCAGGCATTACTCTAAGAAGCTTTCATATATTTAGCTCATTTACTCCTCACAACAACCCTATGAGGTTGCACTATTTGTCTTCAGATGATCATAGATGTATCAACAATCATGAGGGACTGAAGAATGTGTCTATGTTCTCACAGGGCCAAGAGTCACCATTTAGTTTTTCTGACACAAGAGGCCAAATTCTAACTCATTTGCTGTTACTGTCTCTAGTGGGCTGGTGAAGATGGCAGATAACTTCTCCTTACAGATTTTGAAGGCAATAGGAGAGGAAGGAACAGAGAAATAAATGACCTACCTAACATGCACTGGGCTCCATACATTGTGAAGGCATTATATATATCTACAACTTTTAAGGTGATAATTGTTTTTTTATATTTATTTATTTATTTATTTATTTTTGAGACGGAGTCTCGCTCTGCCGCCCAGGCTGGAGTGCAGTGGCCGGATCTCAGCTCACTGCAAGCTCCGCCTCCCGGGTTCACGCCATTCTCCTGCCTCAGCCTCCCGAGTAGTTGGGACTACAGGCGCCCGCCACCGCGCCCGCCTAGTTTTTTGTATTTTTTAGTAGAGACGGGGTTTCACCGTGTTAGCCAGAATGGTCTCGATCCCCTGACCTCGTGATCCGCCCGTCTCGGCCTCCCAAAGTGCTGGGATTACAGGCTTGAGCCACCGCGCCCGGCGGGTGATAATTATTTATTCATTTTACAGATGAGCTTCAGACGTTAAGTGACTTTCTCAATGCCACTTTGTTGGCAAATGGAGGACTCAGCTTTGAATCATCTTTTGCTTTGTATGTTACCCTGAGCAGTTTAAATAGGATACCCTTCCTGCTTCATAAGATGCCTGTAATTCATGGCAACATTTAAATTCTGTGCTTATTTCCATGTGAAGAACAGCTTATATCCTAGCACCCTATTTTTGTAGGCTTAATGAACAAAGTGTATATGCTACAAAAAGATTTAATGAAAATCTGCGTGATGTGGCAGAATAAGAGGTCACTTACTGGATCAAGTTTGAAGGGTGGTGCTTTTCAGAGTTTTAACTTCTTTATTACCTTGCTATATGGAGAAGGGAGAAAGCTAGTTTTTCTTCCAGGGGTTTAGTCTCTTTAATGGAAGACTTGGATGAGATGGTGTCAATGTCCCTTACAATTCTACAATTCTGTGATTGTGTCAGGGCTGAATTTGCATAGAGTCCAGGCTTTGGAAAGATCCTGGAAAGTATCAGTGCCATCTCCCAATCCTTCTACAGCTTTGCAGACCTAATCCAGGCCTTTGTATCTCTTGCCTGGATTCTTACCTCTGTCTCTTACTTTGCTTTTAGATGTCCACTTGACTCAATACCCAAAACAAGCAGCACATTTGAAACATTCTTGTATAACACAAGTCTAAGTAACCCATTGAAAAAGTGTTGAACTCTCATGAAGTGCCTTACTTAACTAGTTTAATGACCTCTCATGGGAACACGTAGAAATATCACAAATATAAGATCTGTGTCCAAACGTTTAGTAATGATGCATCCATATCTAAACCACTAAACACAGAGTTGACCAGGTCATTCCCCTGCCTAAAATCCTGTAATGGCTTCATTGAGTTTATAGGATAACATCTAAGCTCTCTCCTTGTTTTTTGTTTTTGTTTTTGTTTTCTGCCTTGTCCTTTGTGCCCAGAATTTCTTGAATACATCATGCTGTTTCTTGCCTTTGTGCCTTTTGTCTTCTGCCTAGCATGACTAGCCTGGTGACTGGCTTGTTTCTTTTAATCTATTATATCTCAACTCTGCTCTTAGTAGATATCTGCCTTGTTTTCCAGGCAATACCATTGCCTCTGTTTACGCTGTCATTACTTATTTTACCTGTGTCTCCCACCAAACTTGGAGTCTATTAAAGGAGCAAGATCTGTGTCTCACTCATCTTTGTCTCCCCAGTAACTTGCGTGGTCTCTGGTGCACAGTGGATGCTTAATTAATGTTTGTTGAATGAATGAATATGTTGATTCCTCAGTGATGAAGAAACGTTGGCATCTAATTTCTAAGACAAACTTCCTTACATGTAGCTGAAATTTCCTTCCCTATTGGCCCAAATTCTGGCCACTGAAATAATTCAGAATAATTTCTCTTCTTCTGGCACAATAGCATTTGAAGTAGTTGAATTTTGTTAAATCTTCCTTTTGCTAGGTGAAAGATCCCCAATTCTTCCACTTGTCTTCTTGTAAATACCCTATGTATCTCATTACTATCTTGGCTGGCCTCCTTTACTTGTGTTCTAGGTGACACCTGTGTTTCTTAAAACAAGATGCCAACATCAGAACTAAAAGCTCCAGATATTGTTTTAAGTGGCAAGTAGCCCAGGGGAGCAATCCTTTCTTTTGTCTTGTAAGCCAAACCTAAAAGTTATTTAAAAGTTAACATAAGGTAGCAACTTACTTTGGTAATATAATATGTATGATGAAATATACATATAATAAAATATATTAATATTTTAAAATATAAAATATAATTATGACAAAAATAATGAAAAGCTCTTGGTGCTTTTTCTTATTAATCTTTTATAATAACATCAGAGGGCAAGTATTATTATCTTAATAGCTTATTATCTCCCCTTTACAGATGAGGAAACTCAGTGGATAGAGGTTATCTTACTTTTTAAAAACTATAGTAAGAAATTCTGAGTGGCAGAGACATGATGGGGTCCTTGATTGACTGTAGATTTGTTTAGCACAAGTCCCATATTTTAAACCATCACACTATAAATGGATGCCCACGAGACTTCCACGAGCTTTCTGAAACTAAGTGCAAAATGCTATGTAAAAATATGTGTTTCGAAGGTAAATGTACTCAATTTTTATCATGTTCCCAAAGGAATGTTTGCCCAAAGAGGTTAAGAATCACTGTATTAAAGGTAGACTGACATTGAGCTTGTAGCCAGTTCAAACAATGAGTTCATTTTCCTATACATTGCTCTTAAATTTCTTCCCTTAAGTTGCATAACTGGTTTTCTGAACCTACATTTGGCATAGTAATACGCTTAGCTCTATTGAACTTAATCTTACCAGTTTCTTCTCCTTCAAGGCTATTTCTTTTTATCACACCTCTGTTATTTAACATATTTGCTATTTCCTCAAATAATTTGGCCGGCATTCTCTCTTGATCTGTATCTAAATCATTGCTGAATGTGAGGGCTGACCCAGGGGAGGGCAATGGCTATTGAAAATGGTTTGCAGAGCCTGTGTCTCCTCTGCATCTGTTTTTTGCCTCGGGTCGCTTGGGGTTTCTCTGGGAGTAGACAGAGGCAATCCTCCACATATTGACAACTAAATAATCTGCTGTTTTTAACCAGTGGCAGTCTTTCTGAGTCTCTGAGTCCAGATTTCCGAGAGTCTACTCTTTGTGCCCTTTATGTGATGCTCTGTCTCACAGGATGGGATTTGATCTCAGCATTCTTTTTTTTTTTTTGGGACAGGGTCTTGCTCTATCATCCAGGTAGAGTGCAGTTGTGCAATCATATTTCACAGCAGCTTCAAACTCCTGGGCTTAAATAATCCTCCTACCTCAGCCTCCCAAGTAGTTGGGACTACAGGCATGTACCACCATACCACATCCTAGATGTGGTAAAAAAAATTTTTTTTTTTGTAGAAATGAGATCTTGCTATGTTTTGGCATTCTTTATTAAACATGTTAGAGTTCCGAACAATGAGATCACTCGGACTCAGGAAGGGGAACATCACACACCGGGGCCTATCATGGGGAGGGGGGAGGGGGGAGGGATTGCATTGGGAGTTATACCTGATGTAAATGACGAGTTGATGGGTGCAGCACAGCAACATGGCACAAGTATACATATGTAACAAACCTGCACGTTATGCACATGTACCCTACAACTTAAAGTATAATAATAATAAATAAATTAAAAAAAAAAAAACAAAAAAAAACCAAAAAAAAAACCATGTTAGAGTTCCATAAGTCCTTTCTTCCATCAAGGTCTTTTAGTTAATTGTTTTCTCCTTGTAACTCTTTTGAAGCACATCTCATCTCCTGACTTACCCTCTGAGCCACCCCCAGTGAGTGCTTTATTTTTATTTTTTGAGACAGGGTCTCGCTCTGTCACCCAGGCATTGGAGTGCAGGGGTGCAATCACAGCTCGCTGGAACCTCCATCTCTCGGGCTCAAATGATTTTTCCACCTAAGCCTCCAGAGTAGCTGGAACTACAGGCATGCACTACCATGTCTGGCTAATTTTTTGTACTTTTTGTAGAGATGGGGTTTCACCATGTTGCCCAGGCTGACCATGAACTCCTGGGCTCAAGCAATCCTCCTGCCTCAGCCTCCCAAAATGCTGGGATTACAAGTGAGAGCCACCACACCCAGTGAGTGCTTTCTGAGAAACCAGGCTCGTGTCTAGTATCAGATTATGAGACCTACCCCAATTTATTTATTCCTAGTCTTCAAGTTATTTCAAAGGCAAATAACTCTGATATTAAGTGTGGCACAGATATAAGTCTTTCTTCCTATTTTCCAACAAATTTGCAGTATGGGCTACATAGTGACATTAAGGACCTCTTCAAGAATACACATTTCCAATTTCTGAGGAAAAACCAATTATCAAACAGCTTTAGAGTTTTCTGCCAACTTTAGACTAATCTCTTATTACCTCCGTGATCAGTAATAGTCTACATATTTGCATTATTTAAAAATCTTTTAGGTCTCCTACCTACATTTCATCATCTCTGACTTTTCTCTTTGGTAACAACAAATGGTATTTGATTCTATATTCATGATTTATAGCTTTTTATTTTAAATAATTGTTTCAAAATGATTATTTCTCATCAAAGGATATATCTAGTGATTTATTCTGATTCCTTCATTGAATCTCTCCCTTTATCTAGTAGCATTTTAACCTATTTTTTCATGAGAATCATGTCATATTTTTGTCATTACTTATAAACGTACTAAGTATTGGCTCATGTTTCCCTTTAACTTTAATAGCCCTCAGTGTCAACCCCAACTTCAAAAAACTGAAGTGCTAAGGTGACTCCATAGCAACCACCAATTTGCTTATCCCTTTCTAAGTTCGATGACACCTGGCACCTTGGCCTTTATGCTGGAGAATTACAGGGAAGATGTTTTAAATGTCACTGTTTCCATTTTTTAAAAGTTTTTATTACACAGTGGAAAAAAAAACTAGGCTGGGGTTTGAGTCTCGGTTGGATCACTTACTAGTTTTGTTGCTGTGGGCACCTCACTATACTTCTAAAGTTCTCAATATTCCCACATTTAAAATGGGTTAGCAATGCCTACCATACGGTTACACAGGGACTGTTGTCAGGAATGAGGGAGACGAATATGTAAACACTTTCTCAATCTCATAGTACTCTGTAAAGTAGAAGGTACTGTGTATTTGGGGGAAGTAGAGATAATTCTATACTCTTGTCATTCGCAATCATTTTTAATTTTTCTTTTAATTTCTGTAATTAAAGGTTCTTGAATTCCTATTTTGGCTCATCTCAGTGCCATGTTCCATTTCATCTTCTCAGTCTCCCTCACTGAGCAGTCAGGAGCTTGTCCCTATTTGAAGTTTCAGCTAGCATTTTGCTAGTGCCCAAGCCAGTGTGTACTCCAGCCCTGCCCAAGCCCTCTTGGTGGACAGAATCCTAGATGTGGTAAATAGCATGACTTAGCCTTAATTCTCACCTCTCCTTGCATCCACTCTTTGCCTTGACTCTGGCTTTAAGCTCTGTAACTTGCTTTGGCCTCTAGGATATTAACGGATGTGATAGAAGCAGAGCCTTGAAAACTGTGACAGGGCTTGCTCTATCACTCTCATGCCTTTGTTAATGACAGTGTGAACATGCCCAGGCTAGACTGCTCATCCCAGGATGAATAGTGACACATGGACCAAAGCAGAGTATTCCTGTCACCCTAGTTGAGATCAATGTAGATTAGCCAACACCCAGCAGACCCCAGATATGTAAGCAATCCCTGCCAAGATCAGCAGAGCCACTTTGCTGACACCCAGCGGGTCCCCAACATGTAAGTGTAATAATTTATTGTTGTATGGCTCTGAAATTGTAGGGCTGTTTGTTACACATTTTAATTGTAGCAATAAATACACTAGATGTCATAACCCTCTGAGTTCCTGGCTTTAAAGAACAGTAGTCTCAGAGATTAAGATCCTGAAAAGTACTATAATGGGCAAAACAGAAGTATCATAATTCACAGAGGCCCAGAGAAATAAAAACTAAGATGCTATTAAATATATTTTAAAATCAGATTCTTCAGCTTGAAAAATCTCTCTGGTGGGTAACCCATCTCTTGAATCACCTTCAATGATTAAGGAGAAATGACTGTGGCATTGTGATTTGCTGAGACAGGTGCTCATATAAGTGCTATGCTATTCAGAAGGCACCACTTTTTAAGGTTTTATACTGAGCTTCTTAGCCTAAAATTGAATATATTTTTTACTTTCATTTTCCTCCCTTTCATTTTCAGCAAATGCCAGAAAAATGGTTGTGTCATTGCTGGCCTCTTCACCAATTACCACAACACTTAAGTACACATTTTCCAGATATGTTTTCTAGTCTGTATATTGGTAAGTTACACATATTTGGTTTCTCTGTCCAGCCCCAATTGACCCACTCATGTGGTATACAAAAGAGAAATACATTATTGATGGTGGAAAAAAATGTAAAGTATTGATACTCACCTACTTCTACTGACTTTTCGTCGCATAACCCTGACCCATTATGTAGTGAGGATGACATTCCACATCGGGAGATTTGGGATGGAGTACATAGCAAAGTGGAGCTTGACAAGAGGACAGAGAAATGAATGTCAAATTGCTGATCTTTAAAATTAAAAGTTTCTATTAATGTTTCCATAATCTTTCTTCTCTGTCCTTCCCTCTATAGATAAAGATGCTCCCAGCTGAAGAGAGGGAAAAGATATGGAAACTAATAAAGAGAAATAGACACTGGTTTTAGGGATGAGCCCCTTTTTGAGTCAATAAGTAATGAGCCAAGTGTTAGGCAAAGAGACTGTTAGGCCCTCAGATAAGTGTAAGTATAGAGGAAACAGTGCTGTAGAAGATATTGACATAGCACACTAACATTCAAGCCTTGCTTCTCTTCTGGGTATATGAGACATTGTACTTCTCCTTAAAGATAGTGACTTGCTTTGGCCACTAAATTGTGAATGAAAGTGACTTGAGTCATTTCTGTGTTCAAGCATGTAATCACTGGAGCTAGACTTTCCAACCTACTTCTTCTGACATCAAGACAGAGGTCATGGAGAGTTTTCCGGAATTGTAATGGATTTTTATATGAGTGAGGAATAAAATTGTGTTGATCTTTTGGGTATTGTTTATTACTGTAGCATAACTTCCCCTATCTGTGTTCTGTTTCCCATCTGGGTGGCTGGAAGGGAGAGACACACAAAGATCTCAGGCCACTCAGCATGGGGCAGTAGAGCTGAAATGACTGCACTGGTGTCAAAGATAGGGCTTGTTCACAGATCCTAATTGTTCTATTGCCCCAAGACGAAGGGCAGCAACTACCACATGTCCCTAATAAAAGTGTACTTTTCAGCAGATGGAGAAATCTGGATTTCCAAAGTGTTCTCAAGGTCATGACAAAGGGATGAAACCATAAGTGGTGGCATGGACCATTCAATTGAGACCCAGATGAGTTCTGGGATTTGGCCACTTTCAGTGGAAGCCCATTTGGGGGTGGCAACACTAAGTATAAGATGTTATGATTGCATATATCAAGAGTTTTCAACCCTGGACAACCACAGAGACACTTTCTCATATATGCTACATAACTGTGTAAGCACTTGAGTTAGAATTAACCGCAGGGAGAAGGGAGAAGGGAGAAAGGGGAAAGTTTGCAATCTGATTCAGTGTAATGCTGAAATAAGAAATTACTGAAGTGGTTGGGTTTACTTGGAAGTGACCAGATCAATTGTCTATCAGGAAATATGAAGAGCTTGAGGTAGAAATCAACTTCAGTTATAAAGAAAAAGCTCTAGTTTTGAACATCTGAGGTTGTGGTATGAAAATCAGGCATACTTCCTATTTTTGTATGAGGATTGAACAGAAGACAATTTTAAAAGAGTGGGATCTAATGATTTAATATAAACACACAAAGCCATGCTATTTCACAACTTGGTGTGGTTGATGAGGAATTGTTGTATGACTTCACTTGGTTAGAAGCCTGTTGGGCTTCTTGAGAACATAGACCTGACTATTGCCATTGGGCATGGGATTATACCTACACAGCTGCTCTCATATGGTCAGCCTCTGTGGCTCAAACACTTCACCCCTGGATTATTGTGATGGGTGGGTCTCTAGACAGGTGCTGGCTTCTTCACAGATAGGCCACTTTGCCAAGTGATCAACCTGCCCAATGAATATTAGTGTTCAGTGACCCATAACACTGGGCACTAGTGTTGGGTGTGCCAGATTATTTTTTGTTGGTTAGTACTTCTTTGTTGACTTACCTTGAAAATAAAAGTATTTTAAAATATGCACATGAGATTAAGATATCCATAAAGGTACAGAACAATGCACTCATTTTTATCATGCTACACATTTGATAAGCACTCATTAGAAAAATAAAATTAAGTTGCAAATGCTCTTAGATTAACTAGTTAAAATAATCCTTCCAATGCTGAGAATGTGGCAAAAGAGAAATATAGTATGCCTTGAGTGATGTAAGAATTTCAATAGAAGTTGAAATGTGAGCAAACAATTTCCTCAGTTTATTAATACAGGGCCTTCATGAAATCTATTTAACAGCTTCACGAGGAAGACTTATGCATACTTGGCAGATAATGAAACTGAGATGCGAGAATAACTTCTCCAATGTCATGTAACCAGTAAAATAATAGAGCTGTTCTTTTGTTTCTAAAAATCATCAGATCTAGCTCTCTACTTTAGCACATTTCTGTACAGACTTCGTACCAACTTGTGTGGTGGTTTGGATTCCTTCCTCATTCTTACTGGTGTTCCTGATAGGTCAGATTTCTTTAGATAGACTTCCATGAGATGATCAAAGTTTTCATTCCCTTTTTCTTGGGTCAACTGTTGTGATAGTGGCAGCTTTGGATGCTAAATTCAGAAAAACGAAATACCCATTTAGGTTTGTTTTAGTCAGTGGTTCTCAGACTTGGCTGTACATGAGAATCAACTGCAGAGCTTTCAAACCATACTAATACCTGCTATCCACCTTGGTCCAATTACATTAGAATCCCTGGGGGTGGAGCCTTGTTCTTTTACAACGGATCCTAGGCGATTTTACTGTGTAGCCAGGGCTGAGAACCACTGGCTTAAGCTAACTTTTCAACACACTGAAAATCAGATTCTAACAGGATAAAGCAATTAACACAGGTGCTAAGTCAATGCACTCAGCATCTTATCAAAACAAGTAATCATCAGTAAGAGGTAAAGACAAGAACCCTAATCAGTCATTAAGAAGGACCACCGTGATCTGTAACTCAGGATGTTATTCTGGAACTTGAGAAATGAATGAGCTCTCAGTTGTAGTATTGGCATTGAAATCTTATATTATTTCAGATTTTTAAAATGAGAAGAGGGAAAATAGATGATGAAACTGTTGGGACGGACGCTTTGGGATTTTCCCATGCTTTCATATTTATGAAGCCAAGTGTTTGATCAGGAATGGGATGTCTGTGTCTAATAAAACTGCAATCAGAGAGGAAGCCTTGTGCTCAGTGCCAGGGACACAAGGAAGCCAATTCCTGGCTGAGAAAAATTTACACTATTTGGAAAGACAGGACATATATCAGGAGTGACCTTAAAGTAATGTGACTGAATCTACAATACGTTTAAAACTCAACTCGTCATTTTAAAAAAGTAATATCTTGTGGTAAAAAGGTTGTCAAAATTGATCACAGTAGGACCTCCTAAATGCTAGATAAACGTTACATCCCTCAAATCATATCCTATAATCTTGCCAAAATAAAAAAAGCTTAGCTTCCTCATAGACTATCATCTCCTGCCATGTCTCCCTTATCTGTGTCTGCATTGAACACCAAGTCATGTTAACTTTACCTTTTCAATATTATTAAATTCATTCTCTTCTCTTTATCATCAGTGTCTTTAGTTTAGGAAACTGCCTTTTCTCTACTGGATCATAGAAATAGTCTTCTGCCTGCGTCTAGCTCTTTTCGAATTCTAGTTCCTCTCAGGCTAGAAAAGCCACAGGATGGTTCCCCATCGCTGGCTGGAAAGTTTCAAGATCCAAAATGTGGCATACAGCCTTCCTATTGTAAATTAAAAATAAAATCCTAAGCCCCCACTGACTAAATGAACACCTCTTGGCCAAGGTGACCCAATATACCCTTAAAAACTAAGTTACCAGCCGGGCGTGGTGGCTCAAGCCTGTTATCCCAGCACTTTGGGAGGCCGAGACAGGTGGATCACGAGGTCAGGAGATCGAGACCATCCTGGCTAACACGGTGAAACCTCGTCTCTACTAAAATACAAAAAATTAGCCGGGAGTGGTGGCGGGCGCCTGTAGTCTCAGCTACTCGGGAGGCTGAGGCAGGAGAATGTCATAAAGCCAGGAGGCGGAGCTTGCAGTGAGCTGAGATCCGGCCACTGCACTCCAGCCTGGGCGACAGAGTGAGATGCCGTCTCAAAAAAAAACAAAAACAAAAACTAAAACTAAATTACCAACTGTGATGGGAAAGGAGGTCAGACATGCCTGTTTATACCCCTTACCTTTTGGAGTTTAGACACAACTGATCAGCATTAAAGCGATTATAAGATTAACAAAACAGACTCTGTGTCAATAAAATGCCAAATTATAAACGGGACCTATGGCTATGCCAGGCAAGGGTTAGGTCCCCCTCCCCCTACACTTAAAGAAGAAACTATGTTCTAACTGCCACAAGGTTTTTCTTTTTCTCTAGCAGCTAAACCATCACTGGCCTCCAGATAAACAATATTAAAACAATTTGTCGCTTCACCAGACACAGAACTGACTCCCAGCCCCTGTTCCACCAGCTATAACTACAGCTTTGACTGGACAAGAGACCGATTTCGGAAACTTCCTCCTCATAATGAGACCACTGACCAAGGACTGGTTCTGGCCAGATGACAGAGGCTGCACACTCAAATGCCTTTGTGTTCCTGTTTCACCTTTTGAAGTATAGGGCCTAACTGTGTACATTTAAATGTTAAGTCTCCACCCCAAGATGAACATGGGTCATATGTTACATGTATGTTTGCTCAATATGCATGTGCCAGGACCACCTTTATTAATATTCATAGCTCCTCCTTTAACCTGTTGAACATGTATACTTGACCAAACTGTTCTGCTTGAATTCCTGTCATACCCCTTTCTCCCTCCAAGTGCCTGTCTCTTGTCTTTGCTGAAGACATGCTTACTAGCCTGTGGGGTGACCAGCCTGCAGGCTCTAACCCTTTATAAGAAACAAAGTCTCGGCCGGGCGCAGTGGCTCAAGCCTGTAATCCCAGCACTTTGGGAGGCCGAGACAGGTGGATCACGAGGTCAGGAGATTGAGACCATCCTGGCTAACACAGTGAAACCCCGTCTCTACTAAAAAATACAAAAAACTAGCCGGGCGAGGTGGCAGGAGCCTGTAGTCTCAGCTACTCGGGAGGCTGAGGCAGGAGAATGGCATAAACCCAGGAGGCGGAGCTTGCAGTGAGCCGAGATCCGGCCACTGCACTCCAGCCTGGGCGACAGAGCGAGACTCCTCCTCAACAACAACAAAAAAGAAATAAGTCTCCTTTTCCAAATTTGAAGGTCTTGTGCTTTTTAAGTTAATACTACTCCAAGTTGATTTTCAGACAGGAAGCATTTGCATCACCTGTTAGATGCAACTTATTAGGTGTGCAGAATCTCAGAGGCTGTACCTGCAATGTATGGAACAGAACCTGCATTTTAATGCGATCCCCGGATTATCTGTGGGTAAAGTTTCAGCAGCCTTTGTGCATCTTAGGTCTCTTATGATCTGGTTTCAGCCTACTTCTTTTTCTCTCTTGTGTGTTCCAGAAATATCAAACACACCCCAAAGGGGCTGCCCTTCTCAACACTGTCCCCTTGGCAAACGCCGGCTTGTTCTTTAAGACCTCTCTCTGGGAAGCAATTTCCTTTGTGTAGTTTTCTTGTCACTTTCTAGACAGTTAATCCTGTGAGGATTTTCATTGTGTGTGGGAAACTCTAGTGTTGAAATTGCTTGTTTATCTTTTACTTTGGCCTGCCAGACTACAAGTGCCTGAAAAGCAGGAGTAGTGTGATCTTCATCTCAGCTTCGCTGGTTTTTTGTTCAGGGCTAGGCACAGGGCATACAATCAGCATTTCAAATCTTTTGCTCAGAATTTGGTCTCATAATCCCCTCTACCTGCTTCATCTTTTGGGATAGTCATGTCTGAAGAAGAGGGTTCGAAAGCTATTTCAGTCCTCATAAGTTGGAATTTAGCATTACTTTTCCTTATTAAAATCCAGTAGATATTCATATTTTCCCTATTTAATAGCTTTTCTAGCTTTTCTTGTTGTCCACAATGCTTTCATTTTGGCTCAGCCTTTGAAATTGGGCTTCTCAGTTATATCTTAGTTTTACAATTATCCTTGCTACCTCGAAACACTGGAAGGTCTTACCAGGATGCTTTTGATTCAACTACTTAGAACTTTTTTCTCTCCTGGTTTTTCTAAGATATTCTGTTGTGCTAATCTCCTTTTTTTTTTTTTTTTTTTTTTTTTTTTTTTTTTTTTTTTTTTTTTTTTTGAGATGGAGTCTCACGCTGTTGCCCAGGCTGGAGTGCAGTGGCGCGATCTCGGCTCACTGCAAGCTCCGCCTCCCGGGTTCCCGCCATTCTCCTGCCTCAGCCTCCTGAGTAGCTGGGACTACAGGCGCCCGCCACCGCGCCCGGCTAATTTTTTTTTTTGTATTTTTAGTAGAGACGGGGTTTCACTGTGGTCTCGATCTCCTGACCTTGTGATCCGCCCGCCTCGGCCTCCCAAAGTGCTGGGATTACAGGCTTGAGCCACCGCGCCCGGCCGCTAATCTCCTTCTTTCCTTTTAGTTCTTCCATAAGCTAAGTTTTCCCAAGATTAGGGTTGTCAGGTTTAGCAAGTAAAAATAAAAGATGCACCGTTAAATTTGAATTTCAGATAAATGACAAATATTTTTTATTAGAAATACGTTCCAAATATTTCATGGGACACAGTTACATTTAAAAAACGATTTGTCATTTGAAATTCAAATTTAACTGGGCATTTGGGATTATATCTGGCAACTCCCACAAGGGCCTAGTCTTTGAAAAACTTACACTGCTTATCATCTCTGAAGTAATGAATTAGAGAAGTTAGCAATTGAAAGAGAAAGGGAAAAAATCCAGGGAGAGCATTCAAAAGTTAGGATTTCATGATATAATCTAGCTAAAATAATGATGTTGACTATATACAAAATACTAATTTCCAAGCTAAAAAAATCTTTAGTGCTATGTAGAGACTTTGGTGATATCTCAAAGGTAATTTGTATTTTCAGCGAAGTTTGTTTCAGTAAAGTTGGGAGGCAGTAGAGAGTAGCAGGTAAGAATGAAAGTGATGGAGTCAGCCGCTTGCATTGCAGACCTGATGCCACCACTAACTCACTGTGTAACATTGGGCCGGTACTTCTTTTTCTGAGTCCCAGTTTTACTCTTCTGTAAATTGGGATAATAATGGTGGTTTCTGAACAGAGATTTTTATGAGGATTAATGAGCTGAGATTTTTGTGAAGATTAATGAGCTAATGCATGCATTTACCTGATTTTATCACTGAACTTCGTCTTGTAAACATAAGACTTTTAAATATATACAAATGATCTTAATGCAAAATAATACAATAATCCAAAACAGCCATTAGAACTCGGAGATACATCTGTATTATGCAGGTGAGTTTGATCATCATGTTTCAAAAGATATGCCTAACATTTTAGCAAGTTACCAAACCAATGAAATTTTCCCAGATGGTATGCCAAATGACCACACTTTTGTAATACTAAAATAATAAAAGGAGTTTCCATTACTTAATGCTTGTGTAAAATGTTAAAATCCTAACTCATTCATTCATTCTTTATCCAGCTATTTGATCATCAAGGATATTATAGGCACTAGGTCTATAATTTTAACCAAGCACGCATAGTACATGCCCTTAAGAGCTCAAAATCTAATGAGAATGGTAGATATTATAATAAACACATATATAAGCTAATTAATATCTAACTGCAAATTGTGATAAGGAAGATAATAGTATGCCTTAATTACAAATAATAATCTAGTCTAGAGATTAGTGGTCAGGGAAGGCTTAGACATAATAGAGAGGCAAGAAGTGTTGTATTTGTTGCTCAGTATTTAAATTCTCAACAGAAACTGGTTTTATTATCTCTCATTTACAGATATAAACTATGAGACAGAAAAATTAGATAAACACACTTTTGTTATGTTACCATACAAAATTTTATGTTATTGTAAAATCCAGTTATGATGTGGGAGAGCATTTTGAAGTTTATGTGTTTGTGTGTTTACTGCTTACCCATCTAGGGCCATTCCTGTCAAATGGGGTTGTGTCATTCTGTAGTAGCCTGGAGTTATCCCTGGAGGTTTAAGTCACCCGATGCCCTTAATTAGTAGTGGCAGGCTCAATTTTCCCTTCCCAATTTTTATTTACTTACATTGCACACAACTCTGAGGTGCATTTTAGTATGAGAACTACTGACTTTAGGGCAAATTTTAGAATACTTGGAGCAATGCATTCATGAATGTGCTTTAAGATCTCTCACAAACATGATTTTGGGCAACTGCACTTTTGGGAAAAGTTGAAGAGCAGAGAATTTAAGGTCATCAGTGCAGCCAAACACCTTGACAGGGTGACAGGGTGATTACTATGCAGGTCAGATATCCATGTGCTTTTTTTTTTTTTTTTTTTTGAGAGAGTCTTGCTCTGCTGCCCAGCCTGGAGTTCAGTGGGAGTGATCATAACTTGCAGCATAGAACTCCTGAGCTCAAGCTATACTCCCGTTTCATCTTCCTTCAGCACTGAAATTACAGGTATGTGCCACTGTGCCTGGCCAAGATCTGTGTACTTTGACAATCAAGACAACATCAAGGTCCTGGGGAAGGGGGCAGCTGAAACTCTAAGAAATGCACCTGATTGTGTACTCATATCCTAGAGGGTTAGAAGTGAGCCTCAGAGCAGACAGATCATGAGGTCAAGAGTTCGAGACCAGCCTGACCAACATGGTGAAACCCCATCTCTACTAAAAACACAAAAATTAGATGGGCACATTGGCGTGTGCCTGTAATCCTGGCTACTTAGGAGGCTGAGGCCAAAGAATTGTTTGAACCCGGGAGGTGGAGGTTGCAGTGAGCCGAAATCCTACCACTGTACTCCAACCTGGGCGACAGAGCAAGACTCTGTCTCAAAAAAAAAAAAAAAAGTGAGCCTCAAGTACCTATATCAGTACAAGAATCTTAGAAAACTGCCCTGTGTCTGTTTTAACACAGAAGGTTAAATAGGTGATAAATTCCCAATATTTTACTTTATATTTCAGCATGATCATATTGTATTTATCTTAGATAAATTTCAAAACAGGTATTTTTATTTTTCCACCATGATTATAAACAAAAAGAAAACCCAATCATTTGTATGTCTAATTGAATGTATATCTTGTTGAATCCTGAGGAAACAGAAGGATTAGCTGTAAACAACTAATGTTTGTAAACCATCTGAATGTGGGAGGAGATTTTTCCACCTGGAGAAATCTTAGAAATGATGGGGCCATGGATGACCCCGGAGAACATTGTCCTTATCACCGGCTATATTTAAGGCGATTGAGAAGGAGTCATTGATATTCACTTTGGCCAAAACCCATACACCTATAGGGAAGTCATTACATGGTGGCATTGTGGCGAGTCTTACTGCCATCCTGAGGAACATCATGTCTGGTTGTCGGACATCAGGTCCACTGCACTGGCTTATATATAACTGAGATACCTTTATCTAAACTCTGAAATGACTAACTAAATCCGTAGGGCCTTGGGGCTATGTCTTAGAAACCCTCTAAGCCTTCTTGTTAGTCAAGGGCAGAGGCCAATGTGATTTTGACAAGAGAGAGCCTTGAGAACTGAAAGACCATTTACTGGATTCAGGCTGCCAGGCAGTTTAAGATAAGCTGGTAGAATTTACTGTTATAGTGATTATATGGATCTAGACAAGTGGGATGTTAAAAGTGGCAAATTCCATCCCAGGTCACCTTTAAGTAGACATTATAAATCTTTACGTACAAGTTACTTTTCTTCTTCGTAGGAGGCTGGTGAAGATTGCTAAGGTGACTCCCATTTATAAGGAACTGGTGTAAAAGATCCTGGCAGCTATTGTTCCTGGTAATCAGTTCCTTCTCCACAAGCCTGAAATTACTTTCAAGGTAGTTCATAAGCAGGTTTACAGTTATTTTATGGCTTGCTGTTTAATAGTGCTTTCCCAGTCTACATTTTGCTCAAGATATTTTACCTCACCAACAGGGCTTAATGTATTGGCTCTATTAGGCATGGACACAGAGTTAGAGAAAGGATTAAAGTAGTTGTTTTCTTATTGCACAAAGTAGATAGGTCCGACCAAATCTGCCAGATTTTAAAGCTTGACTCTGTTAGTTTGCATTTGACAGGAATCAATTCTATATTTTTCTGAGGAAAAAAATGTGAATTAATTCTAGTACTCAACCCAGTGCCTGGTACACAGTTAGCAACCAGCGCACATTTGCTTATTGACAATGCATTTTCAAATTTATTGGTTGCCGACCCTGTACCAGGCTCCATGTTCTGCATGTATGTCGTGGCCTATATTTTTATGATAAATGAATGACTCCACTCAAGGTTATTATTATCTATGGGGGAAACATCTATAAACAAAACAATTAATGGTAAAACCAAGTAGAATAAAGTAAACATTTGACAGCTAAAACAAAAATTTAGTTAAAACACTCAGGGGAGAAAGATCCTCTCTTAAAGTAATAATGATAAGACTCATGGAGAGGATTATTTCTGGGTCCCCATAAAGTATGCTACCAACTATAGTGTGCTGCACTTGACTGAAAATGTCATTGTCAGCTCACTGTGACACCAGGACTAAAGGAACCATTTCATATTAGAGTTATCGATGTTTATTTTCCTCACGTCAGGAAAGGTTGAACAGTTTTTGTGTTTCAATCACAAGTCTCCATAGTTTTGAGTCTAAGTTTCAGCTGAGCTGTCCCAGATGCTCACAATGGTGGTCACTTTCTCCATAGAATAATGTGGATTGTTAAAAGAAAGAAAAAGAAGAAGGGATGTGGGTGAGTTGGGAGGAGAGAGCTGATACTGCCAAAGAACACTAAAATAACACTTAACAGTAGAACACTAGACACATATAGTAGAAAACAAATCAATTCAGAAAGATATTCTCATAAATCCCCTTTATAGTGACAACTGGGGCTCTTTAAATGGAGAAAAATGATGGACTGTTAGGCAGCATTTGAAAAGAAGGTACATATTAAGATTATGTGAATACATGATCAATTACTACTGATCTCATATCAAGTGAAATAAAGCCAGATTCTAAAGATATACGTGAAAAACAATAACAACTATGTTAAAACACACGCAACTTCATGTAGTAACATAGTGGAGCAAACAACATAAACTTAATAATAACAATTGCTTTAGGATGAAAAGGCAATTGTTTTTTAAAAAACTTGACAGTGATCATATTTTAACTATGAAAATGTAAACTTTGTTTATTGAGTTGACATTGAGCAGAAAAGTCTTGCAGGGGAACAGATCCCCTTCAAGATTGTACCTGGGAGGTGGGAAAGGATTGTTTATTTAGCATTAAGGATTTTGTCATAGATTGCAGAGGAATGCTTTAGCCCCTAACCGTGCTGCTCTGCTCTGTTCCCACTTGATCTGCACTTGCGATACAGAAGTGTTTTCTGAGGGTGTTCTGAAACAGTTCTAGTCTGCTTAAGGTCACACAGGTCAACACTGGATCCGTGTCTCAGTGGAGGAAAGTTGAGGGGAAGGCAGACAGAACTGACTGCTCATGGGGTCCCCACGTGGTTAAGACCCAGAGAGAGCTTAATCAATGATGTGAACTGGCTGATGTGAGTTGCAGAGACACAAACTCACAACCAGAGTATCAATCAGCATTAGTGATCCTTAGGGACATGGTCTACTTAAAGTCAGCAATCTCAAAAGGCCAGACTAAGTTCTTATGATAGAAATGACATATGTGTAAAACATTTCCTTTTTGCTTTCAGATCTAAATTGGCCCTTTTATGTTACATGGCACAACTCTCTAGAATCGTAATTTATTTCTTGCCAAGACAGATTTCAAGTTACTTCTTTGGGCAAAATTTTGACCTTTACTTTGGATCGCTTAGAGACACATTTCTATATGGAAGTCTTAGTCACACTGGTTCCAACAAGACTGAATTTAGTGCTCGACACTTAATTGGTCCCCAGTAAATGTTTGTTAAATGGGATAAAAAAGATTCCCAATTTCTTTCCTCCTGTCTTTACAGCAGCAGCATACCGTGCTCCTCTATCTGGAATGTGTCTGAAGTGACTTGATGGCTTTATCATGGGTGGGGGCACTGTCATGCTTTAAAAGGCCCCCTTCCTCTCAGGGGAGTGCAGGCTTCACTCTTTGCTCATCCTCCTCTCTCTGTGTTCTGAACTTTTCTTTTCACACTGGATTTCTGTTTACTGCAAGGCCTTTAGATATGATGCCATGGAGTGTCTCTGTGGTTTAGGCACCTAGCCTCCTTCTTTTCTTGGAGTGGACATTGGCACAATTTCATTTCTGAAGCAACTGGCATCTCAGATTATGCCTTAAGTCCCCTAACCCAATTTAAAGCTTTCTTTTTCTCATAGCTTTTATAGATCACTAGCATATATGTTGCCTAGCCATCAAATCTAATAAGAGCAGACAGTCTTGTCTCTCTGATGGTTCCTGTGTAATAATCCCACATCCATGTGTCATCTAATACAGACCCTTTTGTCAGGTTAGGAAAGTGAAATTCATGAGCTTAAAAATAGAGGACATTCTCCGTGGAGTTGCAGCCATGCCAGAGTTCTACGTCCTTAAAAAATGGGCTATGCAAAAACTGCTTCACTGCACAAAAGCTAACACATCCCACGTTATTGACTCCCTCAGAAGCAATGTCTAAGACCACTGCTCCAGCTGGTAGTGACATCGGAGTCTTAACCGCCGTTTAGCACATTTCCTGGGTTGTACGTTGTCCTTTGGCTGAACTCTCCAAACGCTGCACTTGCTGAGGTTGCTTTAGACTCAAGAGTGTCATAGCAGCACTTTTTGTTATTATTGCATTAGCTTCCTTGGGTTCAGATGTCACAGTGCAGTACAGATAAGTGAAAAATTAAGGAAGAACTAGCAAAAGAATAAATAAATAAAGCACATGTTGGAAGTCACAGCATAGCATAATTACCATCAAGATATTAACTTTCTAAAAAGAGGACTATTCAAGAACTAAAAAGATGCTATGTTGGGATTTGTATCACTTCTTGCCAGTATATAGCCAACTCTGATTTAGGATAAAGTACGAAAGTTCTGTTTCTAATGTATCTTCTAGAAGAACAGACCAGCAGTTAAAACTTCTCATTAATAAGTGCAACTTGCAACATATAATAGATTTAGAATACAGGCTTATTTGAATAGTAGGGATAGGGATGGTGATAAAGGTAATTACAATGTTACAAGCTAAGCATTTTACATCCATGTTCTCTTTCAACACATCACTCAGTATATCTACCCTTCAGAGACCTCTATAAGATGGGAATGGTTATTCCCATTTTGTAGACGATGTAACTGAAGCGTAGAGATGTGACTTTTCTGAGGTCACATGGCTAGAAAGTACAGGAAACAGATGACCCTAATTGCAGATCTTTCATATATCAGTTGTTGTTTCTCAGGGAAGCAGAATAACTATAAGTTACACAGAATAAACATTTATTATAAGGATTCGATATTTCATGATTACGGGAGCTGTTTTAAAAAAATCTAAGGGAGGCTGTTGCCTCTGCATTTCTAGTGGTGGGCTTGAAGTTTCTGTTGGTGAGCTAAGGGAATATATTATAAGGATATAGAGGTATCTTACTGGACATGGGGTCCCAACAAGTTCCTGCAATCAGCAACTGGCAAGTCATCAGGAACCAAGGTGTTGGTTTGTTCTCCCTCTCTCTGTCACCCTCTCTCACTCTCGGTATCTGTTGCATGTTCTCTTTCTGGAGATTGACTTGGTTTTTGTATTTATTTATTTATTTGTTTGTTTTTGCTTCTTTGTGCATATAGCAGAAGATGGGCCCTTGTGTAGCTATCCAACCTGTAGATTTTATATCAAACAACAACAGTGAATGCCTTGGAACTATTAATTCTAATTCCGGATTCCAGGAAAACAGAATCTCATTAACCCAACTTGGATCAACTGTGACTAGGGAGGAGTAAAATGAAGACAAGGAGGGTCATGGGTGGGCAGCCACCTCCAAAAGTATGTTACAACCAGGGTTGTTCTGGCATGGTATAAAGGGTGGCTTTCAGGAGGTGATAATAAAACCTGGACATTTCTGAAAGTTAATTTGACAGGCTTTGCTGCTTGCTCTTGTAGCTGAGAGTTTCCTGTAACAAATTGGGCAAGGGGGCTGAGATTTTGCTTTGGAAACCAATGTATTCATTTACAACTGGATGTGAAAACTGCCCTGGAAGGATTATGTTCTATCTGGCTTCTCATGGTTTTTAGATAATTGTAGACTTGTTACAGAGATATAACCCAACTTCCACTTCCTCAATTCATTAAAAAGGAAACTGAAGATCAGAGAGATTAAAGGATTACTAAACTTCTCTTTTTAATTAAATTATATTTTAAACCATAATCCCTCATCCAAATTGTACAGATCCTTTTTGGAATGGTTTTAGAAAAGAACCTTAGTGATTAGAACTCTACTTGACAGATTGGATTAATCCTCAGATCGTCAAGTGAATTGAGATTAAGCTAAATTATATATTCTCACTATATCTTAAAATAACTAATTTTCTCCCCAAAAGAACATGCATTTAAGCTGACAGTCTCTTGGTTCTGATTCTGCAGATGTCTCCAGTTTGAACATATGGTGATTGTACTTACCACCTGTGCTGAAATTCTTGCAAACACTGGGGATTTGAGACCAAATGTCAGCCCCAAGTTTGATATTTATTGGCTTCAGTAACTCTTTCTCATAACCTTCTCTCAACCTTAAAATAGTTTGAGATTATTATATTTCTCTGAATGTTAGTAAAAATGTGATTACCTTGTGGAGAACAGTATTTGAGCACTTGTGGTGACTTGTTTCAATTCTAGAATGTTATACTTTTCTTTGTCATTTTGGGTCTTTCTAAGTCACTAACTCCTTTTGTAATATATTATAATAATTTTTTTGTATTTTGTTATTTTCATTTTTATCATTTCATCATCTTATGTGAGTTTAAAGTCATTTGCAAATATAAAAAGAGTAAAAGATTCTCCTTAGGCTCCAACGCATTTAACTTTTAGTGCTGAAATACTTTTATGCTGTTCTTATTTTATTGCACCTATTAATATTTATGTATAGTTAAATTCCCTTATAATATTTTCCAAGAGACCAAGCTTTAATAGTATAGGCAGAACAATGTGAAACGTATCATACAGTGAATATTGAGGCAATTTACAATAGTTTGCCTGCAAGTAAGACACTTCTTAGCATAATATATCAGAACAAAATATGTCTCATATTCCATAGACTTGAAATGGCCACTGAAGCAGGTTTGAAAAAAAATGTTTATAAGCTTTAAAAAGGAGAGTGGAATGGAATTAATAGAATCAGGGGCTGAAACAGTGTACATTGACTTGATGTTTGTAGGCTGATTTTGGTCAGATGTTAAAAATATTTATATCTGATCAAAGTGGTATGTGTAGATACATTCCAATTAGTTGATTTTTGGTTCTTCTTTCATAAATGCGGAACATGAATTATAGACACATTAAGCAGCTTGAGCAAGGTCATTTAGCAGTGACCTGCCAAAAGAACTAATGGAAAGAACAAAGCATTACATCCTACTTCGTAGCTCTGTCTTAAATATTTGTACCACTGTAGGCAAATGACTTGCATTAGGTTGGCCCCTTCTAGAAACTCAGTAAACACTTGATCGACTGAGATACTCAGCCTCAGTTTTCTCATCTTTAAAATTGGAATGATAAAATCTACCCATATAATGGGGACAGGTTAGGACTTACGTGAAGATACTTGAAAAAGTTTAATGAGACAGCAAATAGCCATTATTTAGAAATTTAGAATTCTAGTTCCAGAGCTCACTTCCCATATTGCTTAACAAACGGAACATAAAGCAAGAGAAGCTGTGCCCACTTATGGTTAGTCAATATGTGATTGTAGAAGAATACTGAAAACACTAGAAAAATTATGGAAGAAGAAGAGAGACCATGTAGAAAAAGCCAACCTTGGGAAGAGCAGATGGTGATGTGAGCTAAGACTGACAAAATGCAAGGGTGATGCCCTCTCTACAGTGAAAGTCAGGAGATAACACTGCCCCTTTGCTTTTGATCCTCTGTGGCACTCTACTTTGCTTTCTGCCTTCAACTTGAACTAATTTATAAAGCAAGCCATCCATCATTCCAGCGAAGCTGTGGGTTCATTGGTCGGTTAGAGTTCTGTCTTCATATCTCATTGCCAGCATATGGTCTATGGTGAGTAACCCTTCTATTATTTGCACAGCTGTTGAGTAATATTACGTTAAAACATTACATGGACAATTATGTTCAATTATATAAAATGAATCTATTTTACCTAATGCTTATTCTCCAGGGTTTGTGCATCTTTAGTTACAGAAGTTTAGTACAGAGTGGCAGATGGCACAACACAGTGTTTGTCAGCTAATAAATTTAAATGTCATGGCATTCTACATTTTTTAGCATGTATATATCTATATACAGTATTTCAGTCAAATGCCTAAGCTCACTTTTGAGGTAGAGGAACAATTGTGTTAAACTTCATTCATCTATAACCTTCTTTTGTGTGATGATGTGAGTTTTGGGCTGGAGGGCAAGTGGCATTAAGCCAAAACATTTTCTCCTTCCACTTTGGCCTGTTGCTGTTCCCCAAGGACAACACCTGTCAGAAGCACTTCTGTGACATTGTCCTCTGGCCTTTCTCTAATATTGCTTTTCCAGTCTCTGTTCTTGCCAGGTGATACTGGCACTGCTGTCACATTTTCTCCCTCAGCCCAGTGATTCTAGCAAACTCTTCAGTGGAACACTAGTAGCATTGTATATTTAATTTGCATCTTGTCCCTTTTCAAATCTTCTTCTTATTCCGTTGGTTCAAGCTTTTGTTGGCAAGGCAGGTATTTATATTTGACTTGCAGACTAGGAGTCTGGTACAGTTGTTCCCTCTCTCACAGAGAATGTAGGTTGCCTCTTTTCCAGTCCTTCCCTCTTGCCTTCTTCCTTGAAAGGAAATATCTCTCCGTATAGGCTACATTGCTGGGAACTTGTTCTTCTTTGCTTTCAATCTCTTTTAAAACTGGCTGGCCAATGGGACTCATACTTTGTTTCTTTGAGACTAAGGGTTCACCTTTTACCTGGATCTGAAGACTTCCATGGGATCATCATGCTATAGAAATAATCCTGCTTCCTTCTTTCAGATTTGGCAAATTCCTTTCCATCCCTGACCACATGGCTGCGATCTTTATGAACTCATGTTGCCTTTGAAGTGCACCAGAGGATCCCAGTAAAACTCAGGTTGTGCACTGTAATCAATAGTAACATGCGAAACCTCAGCTGTTTCCGGAAGTCTATACTGTCCTGAAAGTCTATCTCTGTTCTCTCTCTACCTTTAAGATCCTCCACTGAGAAACTTCATTGTGAAATTGCTTTATATGAAGAAGTTCACCCTATCCCTTTCTCTCTTTTAAGCAACATTACCTGTTCTGTTTGATGGATTATAAACAGAGTTCCATTGACAGGAGGCAGGACAATGGAATGATTAAGAGCCCAGACCTTGGGGTATGGGTTTGAAGTCTAGTTCTGTCACATGTTAGTCTAAATTTGGTCAAATTTTTCCCCTTTGGAGCCTCAGTTTTCTCATTTGTAGAACGGGGATCGTAAATTATACCTTAGAGAAACATTGCGGAAATTAAATAAGCTAAATCATTTACAGCACATACCATGGTGAGTGACACAGGGTAAACAATCAATGAAGAGTAGCTATTATGATGATTGGGATGGAATTAATTTTGAAATCAGAAATTATTCATTTAGTAAATCATTATTAAGCTAATAATAACTAACATTTATTGAGCAAGGATGTGACCCTACTCTTTTTTTTTTTTTTTTTTTTTGAGACGGAGTCTCGCTCTGTCTCCCAGGCTGGAGTGCAGTGACACGATCTCAGCTCACTGCAAGCTCCGCCTCCCGGATTCACACCGTTCTCTTGCCTCAGCTTCCCGAGTAGCTGGGACTACAGGCACCCACCACCACGCCTGGCTAATTTTTTGTATTTTTAGTAGAGATGGGGTTTCACCGTGTTAGCCAGGATGGTCTCGATCTCCTGACCTCGTGATCCACCCGCCTCGGCCTCCCAAAGTGCTGGGATTACAGGCGTGAGCCACTGTGTCTGGCCGTGACCCCATTCTTATATGTTTATGTTTGTCTCTGGAGTTTATGTTCTAGAATTTCTGCAGTTACCTTGGAGTTCATGGATTTCTTGCACATGCACCCAGCTCTGTGGGAAAGGGACGACCACTGGCCCCCAATTAAAATGTGGCTCCATCACTAACTCTTGCGTGCCTTTAGACAACTCATTTATCTCTCTATGCTTTGGTTTCCTTATTTGCTAATGGTGACCATAACATCTCCCGTTTAGTGAGATAATAAAGGTGAAATTGAAATCGTACTCCAAAGAGATAAAGCAACCAATGTCTAGTAGAAATTCCTGAGCTTGCAGGATGGTAGATTACAAAAAAACAGAAACAACTTGATGAAACCCTGAAACTCCCTCTGCTTATAAGATAACAAAACTGGCTAAAATCAGTTGGAACCAATAAGACCAAATGAAGTCTGTGCAGACCAAGCGTGCCAACTTCACAGCCCAAATTTCTGCTGCATATTTCATATTAACTCTTCCCAAGTCTGTACACGGAACTCATAAGGAGGCATGAAGAAATAATGGCAGATGCTTAGGGACTTTCCAGACCTCCCCTTTCTTTCAACCAATCGCCTACTAATGCCAGAATCCACCCCTTAAACCTTTCTACTAAAATTATTGCCTTAAAGCCAGCACAGGGAGACAGATTTGAGCTGGACACCTGTTTCCTCATTAGTCAGCTTGCAATAAAAAGCTTTTCATTTTTCAAAAACGCAGTGTCATTTCCTTACTTCTGAATATATACTCAGGAGTGGAATTGCTGGATTGTAAAGTAGCTCTATTTTTAGTTTTTTTTGTTGTTGTTGAGGAACCTGCAAACTGTTCTCCATAGTGGCTGTATTAATCTACATTCCCACCAGTGTATGAGAGTTTTCTTTTTTCCACATCCTTGTCAGCATTTGTTTTTGTCTGACTTTTGCATAAAAGCCATTCTAACTGGAGTGAGATGATATTTCATTGTAGTTTTGATTTGCATTTCTCTGATGATCAATGATGTTGAACACCTTTTTGTATGCTTGTTTGCCATTCGTGTGTCTTCTTTTGAGAAATATCTATTCAGATATTTTGCCAGTTTTTTAATCTAATTGTTAGATTTTTTTTTTCTTATAGAGTTGTTTGAATTCCTTATATATTCTGGTCATTAATCTTTTGTCAGATGGGTAGTTTGCAAATAGTTTCTCCCATTGCGGAGGTTGTCTCTTCATTTTATTATTTCCTTTGCTGTGCAGACTCCTTTAAACTTGATGTGATCTCATTTGTCCATTTTTGCTTGGTTATCTGGTCTTGTGGGGTATTACTCAAGAAATATTTGCCTAGTCCAATGTTCTGGAGAGTTTTACCAATGTTTTATTTTAGTAGTTTCACAGATTTAGGTCTTAGATGTAAGTCTTAAATCCATTTTTATTTAATTTTTGTATATGGTGAGAGATAGTGGACTAGTTTCATTCTTTTGCGTATGGCTATCCAGTTTTCCCAGCACCATTAATTGAAGAGAATGTCCTTTACACAATGTATGTTCTTGGCACCTTTAACAAAAATGAGTTCACTGTGGATGTATAGATTTATCTCTGGGTTCTCATTCTGTTCCACTGATTGTGTGTCTGTTTTTATGCTGCTACCATGCTGTTTTGATTACTATAGTTCTGTAGTATGATTTAAAGTCAGGCGATGTGGTTCCTCCAGGTTTATTCTTTTTACTCACAATAGCTTTGGCTATTTTGGATCTTTTGTGGTTCCGTATAAATTTTAGGATTTTTTTTCTATTTCTGTGAAGAACATCATTGGTATTTTGATTAAAATTGCATTAAATCTGTAGATTGTTTTGGGTAGTATGGACATTTTAACAATTTTTATTCTAATCCTTGAACATGGACTATCTTTTTATTGTTTTCTGTCTTCTTCATTTTCTTGCATCAAAGTTTTATCTTTTTTATGGTAGAGATCTTTCTTTCTTTGATTAATTCCTAGGTCTTTTATTTTATTTGTAGCTATTGTAAATGGAATTACTTTTTTGGTTTATTTTTAAGATTGTTTGCTGTTGGCATACAGAAATGCTCTGATTTTTGTATGTTGATTTTGTATGCTTCAACTTTACTGAATTTGCTTATCAGTTCTAATAGCTTTTTGGTGGAGTCCTTGGGATTTTCCAAATATAAGATTGCATCATCTGCAAACAAGGGTAATTTGACTTCTTCCTTTCCAATGTGGATGCCCTTTATATCTTTCTCTTGTCTGATTGCTCTACCTAGGACTTTCAGTACTATGTCAAATAACAGTGGTGAAAGTGGACATCCCTGTCATGGTCCCGATCTTAGAGGAAAGGCTTTCAGCTTTTCCCCATCCAGTAGGATGCTAGCTATGGGTCTGTTGTATATGGCTGTTATTATGTTGAGGTACATTTCTTCTGTACTCAGTTTTTGAGGGTTTTTTTTTTAATCATAAAGGGATGTTGAATTTTGTGAAATGCTTTTTCAGCATAAATTGAAATGATCATATGATTTTTGTCCTTCATTCTGTTGATATGATGTAATAAATGTATTTGCTTATATGTTAAACCATCCTTGCATCCCAGGGATAAATCCCACTTGGGCATGATTAATTATCTCTTTAATATGTTGTTGAATTCAATTTGCTAATATTTTGTTGAGGATTTTAATGTCAATATTCACCAGGCCTATTGGCCTATACTTTTCTTTTTTAGATGTATCTTTGGTTTCAGTATCAGGGTAATACTAGCCTCACAGAATGAGTTTGGAAATATTCCCTCTTCCTCTATCTTATGGAAGAGTTTGAGTAGGATTGGTATTAGTTCTTAGATGTTTGATATAATTTAGCATTGAGGCCATTGGCTCTCTGGCTTTTTATTGCTGGAAAATTTTTATTAAAGCTTCAATCTTGTTACTTGTTATTAGTCTGTTCAGGTTTTAGATTTTTTCATGGTTCAATCTTGGTAGGTTATATGTCTAGGAATTTACTCATTTCTTTTTGATTTTCCAATTTACTGGCATATAGTAGCCATTAATTATCATTTGAATTTCCACAGTATCAATTGTAGTATCTCCTTTTTCATCTCTGGTTTTGTTTAGTTGAGTATTCTTTTTTATTAGTCTGGCTAAAGATTTGTCAATTTTGTTTATCTTTTCAAAAAAACAATTTTTCATTTCATCAATCTTTTGTGTCATTTTCTTCATTTTATACCAAGGCTACATCCAACTGTATTGCGTTTATTTTCTTGTATAGGATAGGTAAGGACTAGAAAAATAAAAATATAAACTTTTTGAGAGTGATGGAAATGTAGGTGGTTTTGTTGTTTATCTTTTTAATGTTTTTGCGTATAATGTCTTTGCAACCAGACCCTTGTTTTGGGCGATGCTATGGAGGAAGTGGTGATTGATTGTGTGAATAAAGGCTTTTAGTGTTTCTTATTTTCTGACTGGGGCAACTTAAATGAGATATTGTTTATTCTGTTCAGTAACTTTTTGCTCTTTTCTTTTGCAGGAGGCTGGAGTAAGTTATTAGGGTGAATTGCAGAGATTTAGATTCAAAAATCTCTTAGAAAGCCAAGAAAATATTTCTGTTTCAATACAGTTACAGCAAAAAGACACCAAATGTGGATCAATGGGCAAGGAAAATTGTTGTTTTCCTTGGAGATGACAATGAGAATAACAGGTGTGTTGACTGTCAGCTTTATCTGGCGATAGTGTCATGACTGATGACATGATGGTATGTGTGACCTTGAATATTCTCAGAATGCACTGAGAGTGAAGGTGTCACTGATTCGACATAAGTGGAAATTCTGGAGATTTTGCAAATTGTAATTATCCCAGTTAGTCAAGGGCCATGGTCAGATATGTCTCTGAACTAAAAGAATGTACCAGCTTAGGGACAAGAGGACTTGATTTTAATGAACCTTTCTAAGAATGGCAGGTTCCTAGTCCAACCAGGAAGTTGTCAAAAGTGGAAACAACTGGCAGGAGAGGAGGTAAGAGAAGCTGCCCTGGCGGCTGCAGGTCAGCACTGCTCACCTTTGCTTAAGCAGGTATGTGAATAGACGTGGTTGACCTATGATTTGGGTGTCATGGGTCTCAGGCCCCTCAGTGTGGGGTGAGGGAAAGCATGGAGGGAAGGAATGGTGGTGTTGCAGTTATTGTATTTTCTAATATGCTTGAGGCAGCACAGAACCTACAGAGAGCCCAGGGCCTAATGTCTTTGAGCTGTTCTTCCAGGGACCCCTGTGTCAGAAATTCTTACCTGTCCACAGTCTGCACTATACAGTGCTAAAAACAGAAATACAGGGATACATTTATTTTAGTGGATTCCTTTCCCTTTATAATGCTTCACTGTGACCATTAAGGAAAAAAGAGGAGGGGAAATTTGAGACTATCTAGTTATAACACCTTCACTTTTTAATGAGAATTTCTCTCTCTCCACACCCTCTTTGTTTTTCATTTCTTCTTGTCTTTTTTTTAAAATCAGAAAATAAAGTCATTCTGATGAAAAAAGAAATAGAAGCTCTTACAGCGTTGCTTTGTGAACAGAGAACGGTTCTTAGACAAACCAGTCCCTAACTCCTGGCCCAGCGGCTGCTTGCATCTGGCCAGGCCTTGCTGCCAGCCTGACAGTCACCAGTAGGAACTGGCATCTCTAGTTATGTTTTCTGACTTAGATAGGCAGAGGTTTAATGTAGTGGAATATGATTCGGCCAGGGTTTTGGACAGAATGAGACTGTGGAGATCTGTATTATTTGAGGATGAAGGACAATAGAGGCAGAAGAGACAGGAAATGGCCCAGGGAAAAGAAGGAGTGAGAGAGAATTGGGAGTGTGGTGAATGGGGGTGAGGGTGCCAAGGCATTGGCCTCTACTGGGAGCATAAAAGACTGAAATATTGACAGCTCAGGTACTGGGAAAATGGAACTGGAAGTGATAAACAAATGTTTATCAGAAAGACTGTGGCCCAGGCAGTCTGGCTCATGATCCTGTAGACTCCCTCTCTTGATCTGAGGTCCTGGGAACTGGGGTTCCTTTAGGATGCTTGCTGATGTACACTGGTTTTCAAAGTAGGAGACATTTCGGAAATAGGACCAGGTCTCCTTTAAGGGAAATCAATCTCTCCTCTTTTTCCTTTCTTCTTTTTGATTCTTAACCTCTCCCCATTTGTTCTTCTGATAGAAACAATCGCAGATGGGATGAAGATCAACTGTAGGCAGGGAGCCAGAGTGAATGCAGGGGAGAGGAGTGGACCTTCTGTGGGAAATGTGGAGCCAGGAAACATGGACCATATGTGTCTGGATTTCCATATCCTGAGTGAGGCCATTGAATCCTGAAAAGGATGAGAGCCCTGGAAAACCTGGGGGAGTGAAAGGAAGCCAAAGGGGAGGCTTTTTAAAGCAAAGGGGATGGAGATGGCTATTGGCACAGTGTAGTGGTTGGCTCTGGGAAGCCAGTTTTGATAGTCAGTGAGAGAAAGCAGTGTGCATTCAGGAAATGAGAGCAGTTCATGGTGCTTTGCACGAAAGCCCTTGTATGTCCTGAGAAAGCACTTAGACTTTATCTGAGAGTCAGAGTGGACCACTCTGGCATCAGTTAGCTCAATGAGGCAGGCAATGGATTGAGATGCTTAGGATAGAGGTATAGGAAAGCCAGAGTCAGAGAATGCTGTTAGGAGGATTAGCAGGAAACCATGCAAGAAATACAAAGGCCATAACCTGAAGCAGAAACAGAATGGAGAGGCAGGTGGTGAAGGGGAAAGGAGGCTCAGGGTTTATCCCAAGATGAAGAGAGGGAAACTTGGGTTTCGTGCTCCCTCTGGGATAAACATTTTCTCCAAAATAATTGATTCATAAGAGACTAAAAGGTATTAAATAAATAAATGTTATCTCTCTTTCCAAACTAAAGTTCTAGACAAGCTGGAGAATAGACAAGGAAGAAGAGAAGAATCCAGAAGGAAGGGCTGTCATTTCTAAACAAAACCTGAGGGCAATAAAACCCTCCTTGGGCTATGGCCACTGCCAGGAGAGGTTTGGGTCAGTGGTGTTTCACTAACGCCCCTTCCCTTAATCTCCTGGGTGAGATCTAAGACTGGAGCACTGAGATGAGTTTTTATGAAAGCTGGAGGGAAACAAAGGGGAAATAAACATATGGTAGCATGTAATCAGAGAGTCTGACTTATAAGAGATGACTGCCTGCTAAGGACACAGAATCAGTCACCTCAACTCCACAATGTCCAGATTTGAGAGAGAAAGATCCTGAGGAAAAAAGTAGTCAGTCCTGAAGACAACAATGACCTGTCCTCTAGCAATCAGCTCATCTTAGTTCTTGACATGCAGAATAACAACTTCCTGCTGGGGTGACTAGATGGATAGATGGATGCACGGGATCTACAGGATTTCCTTATTTTTAATTTTTTGGCCCTTTTGCAACTTACCTCAAATTCAAGGAAGCCTCAAATCCCAGGGAATGTGTCACCTCAGGAGGAGGGAGACAATTGGATGTGATATTTTCCAATGTTTCAGTGACTGGCATCAATTCTAGAGAGTAATTTCTAGAATCACTTTGATAGTTTAGTGTTTAGCGAGGCTAAACTAGAGATAAATGACTAAAGGTGAGTAGAGGGAATTCCACTGGTACCGGTGGGGTAGGCTGTGATGTGATCCAATTTATATATAGGACAGATGGTACAATGGGGATATGGATTTGGAACAGCAAAAGCTGAAACACTGGTCCTGCCTTTCTCTGATTTATATCTGAACCCCTATCTCCCCAGAGCTCAGCTGGGATACACAGAGAAAGTCTCTGACTTGCAGAGAAACAAACTCATTCCTGGCAGGGACTGGGTTCTCTCCAGGATATAGACCTAGTACACCAAGGGAATGATGTTTATTTTCCCTTCTCACCAGCAGGGGCACAGAGGGAACAGCTTTAAATCCAGATGGCCAGGACTGTGCTGGAAAGAAGGGACCAATAGCAAGCCATAAAAAGTAATACAGAGCTTTTTTTTTTTTTCTTCTTCTTAGTCCAATCTGTCCTTTGGACACTTGTGTAGCACTAACAACAACAATAGCTTTTAATAATTATTCTCTTAATTTGTTCAATGCTTTTTATATGTAATATCTCATAGAATTTTTACAATAATCTATAAGAAAGGCATTACCATCCCAATTTCATGCTTGATGAGTCAAGGTTAGAGAGGTTCAGTAAGTTGTTCAAGGTCACTCAGCTAATAACTGCCAAAGTTGTTCGAATCTCCAGTCAGTCTGACGTGGCGTCCTTGTTATTTGACCCAGTGCATTGCTGTCCCTCTTTTAGCCATTTTTGTCGCTGCCTCTCTTGGTCATTTATGACTCTGAAGGACCTGAATGTCAGAAGGAGAGAAGTACAGAAACAGCTCAGGGACAGCAAAAGCCCCTCTGTGCACTCAGATGATCCTGCATCCACTTCTGTGACATCGTCTGCAGATCTGCTCAGATGTTTCTCAGGGGAGCCCGAGACCCCAGAGAATGTCTCCAGCCTTGCAACTGGAATGGGAAGGGCATAGAAGTGCAGCTCTTCGTAAGGAATGAGTGAATCAACCATCAGATGTTGCTGCTGACTATAAGGACAATCAAGAAGCCATCATGCACATATTTGACGAAATTTTGTGGGGTATAGGGGTTTCTCTCTAGTCTAGACATCAGAAATACACTGACAGGGCAGATTTTGGTTTACTATAGAAAAGTAATTTCTAAGACCTGGAGTTGTCTATGGAAAAAATGGGCTGCCTCTCTTTCAATGTCTGTCAGGCATATTAGAAAGATGATTCCTGTTGTAAGAGTTTGGGCAAATGGCTTCCAAGATCCCTCCTAATATTAAAATTCTAGTATCTAAAGCTTTTGAAAACTGTATTTCAGGCCCCATCTGGCTAAATTTGTTGATGAATAAGTGAATAGGAATTTATACTTGAAGGCAGATCTGTATTTTAGATACTCTACCAGATTTGTTGATTGAATAAATGAATGACAAGCTAGACCCTGAGGTTCTCCACATGTGTGTACACCACATTCTCCTCATCCTCTCCCATGTTCCATGATCCCACTTCCAAAAGGCAGGGCTGAGACTCCCTTGCTCAGCACCACCCTGCAGGCCCTCAGGGCACAGATATCCTCAGGAATTCACACTGACTGTGAGGAGAAGATCAAAGTGAAAGGGCTAGGGAAGTCTGGCAGCTCTGGTGGGGTGCGGTTTTCATCTCCTTGGGGCAGAAGAGAGAGCAGCCTCTGGGTGACACAGCCTGACTGATGCTTGGGAGGAATAGGTTTGGGCAGAGCCATGTGCATGACAGGGAGAGGTGGAGACTGGGGATGAGGTCAGGATCTTATTGTCCTTGGAGGTAATGTCTGTGGTTCTGGAAAGCTCTTTACAGAAATCTTTCTCTCCCCAGCTTCCCAGGGGCTCAAAATCTTTTCATGGAGAAAAAGCCTTTCATCGTAAGATGAAACTCAAGAGTGTCAAACGCAAATGACTCTTGATCGTCATCTAAGCTAGAGTGAAGTGGAACCTCTCTGAGGTAGCTTATTGAGGTGAGAAATGGGGGAAAAGGTGGGAAGATTCTGCACTACTGAAAGGAGGCACTGTGGGGGAGGGAAGGGGCTCCCAGAGGACCAGAGCCCCAAGACATCTGAGGACTAATTTTTCTCTTACAGTTTTTCCTCAGCTAGAGGGAGAGGGTGATTGAGAAATGTCCCATTGGTCTAATGATAGAAGGTTGAATTTAAATAATGCTTCAAACCCTTTGACCCAGTCAACCATGCCTGGGATATTTTGGGCAATCCTGAAGCATCTCCTGAGGGATTTTTGAGAGCACAGTACCCAGAGGGTACCTTCAATGGTGTGGCAGATGACTGTCTCTGCTCCTGCCTCTCCTCATCGGAGCAGCTTTTAGCTCTCAGCCAGAGGCACCTTCCTCATGGGCACCTCTGGTGGACACAGAGCACCCACCATGGACCGACAGTGGCTTTGTGCCACCCCTCACAAAGCAAGTTTTAAAAGCTTTGTCTTGCAAGAAATTTTAATTTCCTTGGAAAATAGAAATGTCTGGTAACAAGTGTTTTTCATAACAACTTTCTGCTTTTTACAAAGTGGAGTCACAATTTTGGTTTGCATAGATATGAAAACTCTAGGCATGAAAGAAAACTTGATTATGCATTTAACCAAATGCTTTCACTAGTTGTAATTTTGGTTCCCACATGCATTTATCCCAGTTTAAGCCTATTACGTCTGGCCAAGGAACCTCTAAGGCTCCCTACTGCTTTCAGCTTGAGGCTATTAGTTTCTCTGATTAGTTGAAATTCATGTAGAATTTCACTACATTTCACTACTCCACTGATTCTCACCCCTGTGAGTCAGAAGTTTCCACTGTCTCCTTCACACTGCACTTCTGCATTCTGGTCGGCTTTTTCCCTTTTCAGGAATATCATCCTTTCCTTTTTTTTGCTATCCACATTATTCTCATTCCTCTCCTGCCAGAGGTGTCTCCCTGTCCCAGAAGTCTGCCCCGTTTGTATCATCCCTTCCCATTGCTTCCTTCTCTTCCTAGAGCACTTGCAGTTTTCACCACTCAACTGAGCTTCACTTTTTTCCTGAAAATCCTGGTTTGTGTGTCCTTATTTGAGTGGAACGAGAGTACTTCTTGCCTGGAGCTGGACTTAGTAGGCATATATGTTGTTTTCTTAAAGTGGGGGAAAATCCATTAGTCTAACTCTTATCTACCCTTCCACCTCCTAATTCATAAAGATGTGAGTGAATATCTGAGTGGTAAATTTGAGAAGAGCAAATTGGGTGCAGCTAGCCCTGCTCTTTTGTTCCCTCTTCTCTTTGGAAGGCTGCAGAAAATATTAATTCTCCACTCTTCCTCCAAGAGGAAGTCTCCAGTTCTCTTAGGAGAAGTGTGCAAATCTGCCTGATGTGATGTCTGACTTTCAGGCATATATGTTCTTGCTCACTAAGCCACATCTTTCAATCTAACCATAATCTGCCATTCCTTTGTTTTATTTTTCAGTTTATTCAGTGTTTGCGTGAGGAAAAAAGGTGGTGTTTGTTGGGAATGCTAAAACAAGGAAGTGACGGTCTTGGCAGAGGTCAGTTGATGCAGGAGGCATCCATCACCCATAGTGCATGGCAATGGCCCTGTATGCCTGCTGCATCTCATTTTACTTTGAACAGGCTAAATCTCAGCATAAGACCACTCCAAAACAGACTCTTGACTCCCAGAGGGGGTCATCTGGTAGGCAGAGTTTTTGGTTTGCATCCATCTGGATGCTCAGTATTCCAGCCAAAGAAGGTATCTTGGTTTTGGCACTGTAAACGTTTAGATTTCCTCCTGATGAAAAGTGTCCAAGAGATGCAGATGCTTGGAGATGCTGCTGCTGGAACCCAAGATGGGCCTAGATCAGTGGGAGATGCTGGTTTTGTTGTTTACCACAGCTGGAGGCCCCATTGTCTAGCCCACTTGAACCCTATGGTCAACTTTGAGTGAGAAACAGAGACCAGGATCAGGTTTCACATGATTCAGAATATAAATTTTAGATTAAGTGTTCCCTCAGTCAACAGCCTTCCCTGACTATTTGTATTGTCACCAGCACATAGACTTGTAAAGTTATAAGAGAAGATCAAGAACCATCTACCAGAGTTGAGATATTGCCATTAGGCTGATAAGAGATTTACTGGGTTTGGAATTAGAGGCCAATAACAAAGCAACAACAACTCAAGACTTTTCATAAAGTCTTAATTTGTTCTAAAGAGATTTAGGTATTAGGTGGATCAAAGAGCAAAAATAGTTAAAGGACGCATTGTTAAACTTCAATCCCTCCTCTATCTCAGGCAGGGTATTAGATTGAATGATGCAGACCTGCAGATGACTGGGAAAACCTGCTACCCAGGTTCTGGCAGATTCCCAGCTGACAGGTGGGAGTGTAATATAGAGTATCAGACATGGTTCTTTTAAGAGTTTGCATGGACATACCACATTTAGGTTTAGGCACACTTAGGATAGGGGACATGGGATTGTGCTCAAGAAGTGAAATAAAGTGGCTTTCAGAGAAAGTTTTGCATTTACAATCTCACTTTATAGCTCCATATGTCTCCTGCACTCCAGGTTTGCATACCCAGATCTCTTCACAGGTGGCTTAGGATGACCAAGTCATCCCATTTGGCCTGGGATTTTCCCAGTTTTAGCACTGCAAGTCTGGCATCCTGGTAAACCTCTCAGTGCTGGGCAAGCTAGGATAGCTGGTGACTCTATAATGTGACATATTAATGGGTGGTCATGAGATGTTTGTTGAGTGGTTAGGGCATGTGGGTAAGTACTGCGACACCAGTGCAAGTGTCATGTGGAGGAAAAAACACATGCTTCAGCCTGAGGTAGACTTGGGTAAAAATTCTCACCCTGACTTCCTGTGTAACTTTCAATAAGTTATTGATCTTCTCTGAAAGATAATGTGTATACAGTATCTGAGATAGAATATTAATATCAGCTGCTCAATTAATGGTAGGTGTCACGTGACTTGAGACATAACAGTGATAATAAGGAGAAGATTGTGATCAGTTGCTCCTGATTCATATGGAGGTACACAGAGACATAGAAAAGTCTGGTATGAGACCAAGGACCCTTTTGAGGTCTTGATGTCTAGTGTGGTTTTATGACCTGAGTCTTATGAGGAAATGCGGATTCAGAAGTATCTCTGTATTGCTTTTCATGCCACTGTGGAGACACTTAGGAGAAAAGAAAGCAGGATTCTCTCTACTCTTCCAATCTCATCCTTTCTGAGATTTTGTTTTCTAGGGGTTCATGCCACCTGATGGTGAGCTAGCATTTGGTGCTGTGTGGAAGGAAGGTGATTGGCTTATGCTATGGAGGACATAGTTTCACAGGCTTGAAGAATATCAGAGACTGGAGGGGCCTTGGAGTGTATCTAGGTCAATCCCTTCATTTTATGTGTGAGCAAACTGGGTAGGACTTGGAAATAAAGTGACTTGTCCAATATTATTCAATGAATTAGTGGAGAGCTAGGGCCAGAATTGAGGTCTCTTGATAACTAGTGAGAATATTCTCCATCATATGGGCAGCCTTTCCTCAGCCACATCTTCCTTTACCTTTGCTCTTGTTCGTAGCAACTTATGGACTCAAACTGAAAGTCTGAGTTGAACTTCCTTTATCTTTGCTCTTGTTCACAGCACCTTTCAGTTTGCTTTCTATTTCTGCGTAACAACTTTCCACAAACTTAGTGGCTTAAAACATCACACATTTATTATCTTGGTTTTTGTGGATCAAAAATTTTTGCACAGATTAGCTTGATCTTCTGCTCAGGGTCTCCCAAGGCTGTAATCAAGATGTTGAATGGAATGATCAAATCAGACAAATTAGCATATCTATCACTTCAAATATTTACCATTTCTTTTTGGTGAGAACATTTAAAACCCTCCTTTTCAGGTATTTGAAATATATAATACATTTTTATTAACTATTCAAAACATCACATTGTACCCCATAAATATATACAACTATTTGTTAATTAACAATGAAATAAAATGTAAAAAATGATATAGGATGATGTGTGTTCCTTTCTGAAACTCAGGGCCCTCTTTCAAGTTCGTGTGCTGGTTAGCCGAGTTCCTTGTGATTAGAGGACTAAGGTCTTTCTCCTCCTTGTTGTCAGGTGGAAGCTTTTCTTAGCACGTAGAGGCCATTCACAGTTACTTACCATGTGGCCCTCTCACAACATGGCCACTTCTTCAAAGCCAGTGGGAGAATCTCTCCCTTTAGGAAGCGATCTATCCCTCTTTTTAAAGGCTTTCACCTGATTAAGTCAGGCCTGCCTAAGATGATCTCCATTTTGATTAATTCATTATGGCCAAATGATTTGAGAACTTATTTACATCTGCAAAATCTCTTCACCTTTGCCAAATAATATAACCTAATCATGATAATGATATTCTATCAAATTCACAGATTCTGCCCAAACTCAAGATGAGAATTACACACATAAGTTATATATACCAGTAGGTAGAAATCTTCAAGGCCATTTTAGAATTCTCCCTACCACAGATTTCCTAAGATATCATGGCTTAATACTCAAAGAATTAAGTGTTGCTGTTTTAATCATTTTCAGAATCCTTGAAGGAGAACTAGGATTACAGTTACTGTTCTTTAGGCTTAAAATGAGCTTCAATCAAGAGGAGGAAGGAAAATTGCTTAAGTCAGACTCGACAGCTAAAGGTAAAAAATGCCTAGATTCTTTAAAACTTTAGTTTAAAAGCACTCTGGTGTTCAGCTCAGCTAAAGGAAAGGATGCTTTGTTACAGAATACAATGACAGCTCTGGAAAATAGCAGCCTCTATAGCTTCTGACACCAGGAACACAGATGTAGGAGGGGAAACAATTTTGTAAAAAGCTACCTTATTTGGAAAAAGTCTTGGTTTAAGTAAAAAAAAAAGGGGGGTGTGGGGTAGGGGGCTGAGCTTTGTATGTTTGGAAATGAATAGAAGCAGATGTTCTTCAGCAGACCCACCTAGTGTATGTATGACCAGGGTAAGAGGATTGCATTGCACTGTTTTTTGGTTTCTTTTGTTTTTTGTTTTTTCCTAGATAGGGCTGAAAATATATAATTCGGATGGATTTTTAGCTTAACTGTTTACCTTCCTTTTCTTCCATTTCCTTTACTCCAAATTATCTGGGTTTTTTTTTGTTTGTTTGTTTGTTTTGTTTTTTTTTGTTTTTTTTTTTTTTTTGCTTTTTACTAGTAGCTGGTGCAAAAATAAAATGATAATCTTGTACTTTATTAAAAACAGAAATAAACACACAACCACTACTGCCATCATTTAAGAATCTTTCCAAATATAGTGTCTTTGTTCTGTCTCTCTCTGTGTGTGTGTGTGTGTGCGTGTGTGTGTTTGTTTGTATGTGCATTTAATGGTTATAATATCAGCTATTTCTGCAATTTCATTGGCAAGATTTATCCCACAATAGGGTCACCCTGTCAAACTGAGGGATTATAGAATTTTTCTAGACCTAAAATTATAACTATTCAGCCTAGAAAACATAACCTATTGATTTCCTCTGCTCTTATGGGCTCACTACAGTAGCTAGTGTTTATTATGCCAGTTTGAGAGACTAGGAAAAACTAGAATTTCCCTTTAAATATCTGGGGCTCAGAGTTTCTGGAAGACCAAACATTCTTTTTTTTTTTTTCCACACAATGTTTTTGAACCTTGAATATGCAAAAGGATCTCCTGAGTTTTTGTTGAAAATGTAGAATGAGTAGATCTCTCTGGTGCACAATAATCTACTTTTTAAATAAGCTTTCTGGAAATACTTACTCAGGAAGTCCACACTTAGAGAAATATGATGAGTAACATAGTTTAAGGGTGCAGGGTAATTTTTTTTTTTTTTTAAGGACAAAAAGTTCAAGAAGGGCACTCATACTTGTAAACTTTTTGTAAATGCTGTATTTCATCATGAGGACCCGGATACACATTATTATTGAATCAGTGGTGGAATCAGCCACCATTGCCCATGCTGTTGTTTTTAGATATGTGCTCCTTTTTGCCCCATAAACTCCACACACAAATGCTGAATTTATATTCTCAGATTCCTTTGTGACACTCAGCTCTAAAGCCTTCTTCTAATAACGTTTGGCCTTCTGCATTTTCATCTTTCCCATGCTTTCGCTTACCTTCTTTTTTTGTTGGTCAAAGAGAGCTGACTGGTGTTCTGGAAAGTCCACTTGTTTAAAGAACAAGGGACTTCCTTCTAGCATTCTAAACATTTTCTTTCTTTAGGTTAGGGTCAGAAGCAAGGGCACCAACTGATGTCTTTAGCTTCTGCTAAGGGGATTTTTTTTTCCTTTCTGTAGAAGTGCTAAAGCATGCCCAGGGCCCTACTTTAAAAAATCTCTTTCTTTGTCCTTCTACTATTTTGATCAGATTGTCTGCATCCTGGAATCAAGTGCTCTAGGAATCCATGAACTAAAGTTAGACTGCATGTCCATAAAGTGAAAGGAAACCCCCCAAAACTTATTCATGCCTTCTGCTGACAATCCTTTTTGAAAAGCATTAATTCTTTAAGTAAGGCAAATGGTGTGTTATGAAGTGTATTGCCTTTTCAGTCTCTTCTTTGGAGGTCTTACCCACTCTGCCGACTTCAGTTGATTCATGTGGAAGCTTCCCAAACCTATATAGCAGTGGCCGTGACGTATCTTCTCAACTTCATCCCACATTTCTCTTTGACTATTGGCCATTTCCACTGGTCCAACATGCCTTAGTTGAGAACTTCAACAATAAGAAAACAAACTTATTATCCGCCTTTACGCAAGCCAGTGGCAAACCAGCCTCCTTCTCTACTTCTGTTCCTCATTCTCAACTCCCAAGCTGGGAAAGGTGAAATCATATTTTATTCCTCATTCTTCCGTAATTCTACAAACGGTCACTCTCAAGGTTCTATTTTCATTTCCAACAACTTTTATATACACCTCTTCTTTTCTATTTCAACTTCCTAACTCAAGCTCTTAGAATTTGAAATATTTTAAAAAGACCCTTAACATCAATTTTTATACATTAATAACTTGCTGACACAGATGTGCAAACTCACACACAATAGAGAAAACTGGATATTATTTAGCACTTGGGAAAATAAATTTTCTTGAGATTTTGATAGATTAAAAAAATTCTGGATTTCAAGTTTTACACATAGGAATTACCGATTTTACTGTTCATAACATAGTAAGTATTTCCACATTTTGGAAAGTCTCTCCTGTTGATAACCTAGGCTGAAGGTAGTTTAGCTCTCAGAGGACTCTAGTGAACACCAGTTTTCTGTTTCATACTTTACTGCTCTGTGCAAGCCAACCACAGTCGCTCCCAATCCCCTAGAGGTCCCTACCCTGGATCAGAGCCTTCAGATCTCCATTCAGGAGGAAGAGCAAAGTGAGACTGTTTTTAGAATCTCCTGGGAAGGCTTGCAGAGGCAGGTATCAACTGGCAATCAACCACTGGCCACCAGGGGACAAGAGCACAGAAAACCCGCAGAAACTGCATCATCTTAAACATGTGAAATCAGATATTAGTTGGGGTCCTATAACTTTTCAGATTTGAATTAAATTGCCTTCAGTCTACCAACACCATAGACTGTGGAAGTCTGAAGGCCTCCTTTGAATTTCTGTTATATCTCAAGGGGTATCTGTTTTGCTGACCTCATGGCTGTTTTCCTTTATGGCTCTGGCTTCTTTGTACACTACTTCTGTCCTGTTCTACCTGGGAACCCTGCTCCCCCTTCCAATTTTACCACGTAAACTCATACAAGTGACAACAAGTTGACTAGAATTGATGGAAAGTTTTGGTTGGTTTTGATGCATTATATAGCTTTTTGCCCTTATACTGAGTTCCTGTTTTCTTTACCTGGCCCACCTTTGCCCACCATAGCCTGCCTCCTAAATTGCTGTTAGGAGCTACAAACTCCTTCTTTTGTTTTACAGTTTTCTCCTTCCCTCTAAGCCTCAGTGCCAGCCAACCCTCAGTTCTTAGATTGTGTAGGGAGAGGTGGGAGGGCAGAGAGGGGGCCAGGGTTTATTTCCTACCCCAAGCACTTAAAGTGTTTTTTTCAAGGCTTCTTCTTTCCTTGACATTAATTATAGAGTTAGCTATTAAGATTAAAACATTTTCTGAGTTGCTAAATGCAAATACCACATATACATCCGAATAGATATATACATATATGTACAAAATACATACACATATGTAAAGGATATTCTATATAGAAAATTTTAAAATTATATATTTCTCTCTTACACACACACACACACACACACACACACACACACCATGTAGGAAATACACCAAAATGTTAACAATGGTCATCTGAGTAATGGGATTATGGCTAATATTTACATTTGTACTCATCCTTTACTGTAATTTTAACATCTAGATATGTATTATTTAATCATATAAAAAGCCATACAATATAATGGTAAGGATGCAGTGAGGTATCCCAAAGCCCACCTAGGGTCACAGAGTTCACTGCCCCAGTAGGCAGCAGAGGGGAGGCCTCATGCTTGCCTTGTGACTGTGGGACATCATTTCTATTCTCTGAGCTGTTGGGGACAGAGAACAGATCATTGAATTTGTAAGGATGGAGGTCACTGGTGACCTTGAAAAAGCTATTGCAATGCAGTGGTGCGGACAAGTCTGATTTTCAAATGGGTTTATTTATATTGTCTTCAAGAAATACTTGACATAATCTTCTAAAGAGATAAGTCACTTCAAAACCTTGAGAATGCAGAACATCTCTTTACTTTTCTGGATGTGGAAATTATAATGTGATCCACTGAGAGGTATGGGGGGCAGAATGGGCTTCTGGTAGATTTTTAAGTTAATTGTAATTTTTTCTCTAGGGAAGGCATATTGTAAGTTCCTTTGTTGTTCCTGATATTGAATGTATTTCTGCACCCTGCCCCCATCATTGATAAAGAAGTCTTACCTAGGAACTGGCTCAGGGAGTTGTTTTGGCTTTTGGAATATCCTTCACTATTTCTTATGTGTGTCTTCTTGTGACGAGGGGACCTACATTCAGGAGTGCCAACTAGGTGTAACAGTATATTTGTGGTATTGAGAACACAAGGTTTGACTTCAGACAGATGTGGAACTGAATTCCAAGATGATCATTTATTGGATGTCATTTTGGGAAATGTCACTGAGCTTTCCATAACATCACATGCAACTGCTAGTCTGAGGCATTTTTGTCATAATGTTATCTTTATCAGGCAGCTTTCTCACAATTTAAGGGAAAGCAGACTCATCTATATCAGGTAAAAATCACATATGGCTGGGTGCGGTGGCTCACGCCTGTAATCCCAGCACTTTGGGAGGCTAAGGTGGGCAGATCACCTGAGGTCGGGAGTTTGAGACCAGCCTGGCCAACATGGTAAAACCCCATCTCTACTAAAAATACAAAAACTAGCCAGGTGTGGTGGCGGGCACCGGTAATCTCAGCTACTTGGGAGGCTGAGGCAGGAGAACTGCTTGAACCCAGGAGGCAGAGGTTGCAGTGAGCTGAGACTGTGCCACTGCACTCCAGCCTGGGCAGCAGAGTGAGACTCCATCTCAAAAAACAAAACGAAACGAAATGAAATGAAATGAAACGAAACGAAACCAAACCAAACAAAACGAACAAACAAACAACAACAAAAAACAACAAAAACTACATATTGGGCCATTGTCTTCCCCCTCTGATAGAGGCAGAAGCTGACACATGACATGGTGTTCACTCTGCAAATGGGAGCCAACATGATGCATATCAACTTGAACAGGAATACCCATGGGGGCCTGCAGAAGATGCCATCAGGAGTCAACAAGAAAGTGTATATTTCCAATTTTGTCTTTCCCATTTCACACTGTCTCAAAACTTAGGCCCTAGAGATAAAGCATCTCGTTAGGCAGAGTACTATAAAGAAAGTATGTTAAAGATGGTCCAGTTGTTGATCCTCATGTAGGGAACAGAATCCCAAAGCGAGCAACTTCATTCTTTGATGCAAAAGCAGAGACCCAAAGACAACACTGCTGCAAACATTACTCGGTTACTAAGGGAAAACCAGTAGGTGGTGCTGCTGCTCCGTGTGTTCATTCTGAGGTCCTCAAGTGCGCATGCAGAAGAAACTTGCTTTTCAAATGGCGAAGTGTTTTAATGATGCTGATGCAAAGGTCTGCTAAAAAAAGTAGCCCCTGATGGTGTCAGTTAAAAGTAAGCTTTTCTTGGAAGGGGCTTAGCTCATTTGACCTCGGAAACTGAAGGCTTTGCTCTACCAAAGAGAACAAAAATCAGAGGGAGATTTGCAAAGAGCAGAGCTTTCAATTCCCCCATAGAGAAAATGAGGTTAGTGGTCTGGAGACAGCAAGCAAAAACAGCACAACTAAAGATATTAGCCCCATAGAGCCCTGAGGTTAATGTGGATGATAAAAGCCGAACTACATACTAATTTGGTTTGTTAACTTATTACATCCTTGAGAGAAATTCTCCCCCCCCGCCCCCGCCCCAGACAGGATGAAGAATTCCCTTGAGCAACAGAGGTTTTTGTACTAGGAGATTAAGTAGCATAGAAAATTACAGCCCTGCATTTGTGCCATTTGAGTTAAGGTGGTGTCAGCATTCCTATTTTAAGCCATTATTTTCAAGGATGTGAGTTTGCCTGGTACATACAGATTCAGCCCCAGAATCACACATACAGAACATGTGTTGTCTGAGTGGGCTGACACAGACAATCAAAACCACTGCAGGAGAAATGGGTCATTGGAGTTGACTCACTCTCATTCTTAAACAAAAAAAGACAATAGAAGTAAGCTTACAATTCACTGCCAAAATATGTAATGAGTTAAAAAAAATGTTGCAAGAAGATTTGTAGCGTAAAGACTTAGTGCTCATGCATGACAACCAAATTGAAAAAACACGCTCTTAATAGCTTTTAATGATTACTTGGGCCAATGGTCTGTGAACTGAGATAGATCTCCATGAAACTGTAAGAGGCCCTAAAGAGTGTCTGGGTAATAAATACATATTATTTTCCAAATTGGTTAGCACATGGAGATGAGCATTACTCTGAAAGGCCAGCAGGCTGGGTTGTACAATAACTTAGCCAAAATGTCTGACTGGATATATAGCCTCCCATTTTCTCTATGTGTGCCCATTGCAGTCATAAGGGAAGGAAGGTAATAAACACTTGGAGAGGTATTTTATGGTTCACACTCTATATTTGCTTACTTACTCCTACAATTATCCCTGTGTAGTAGGAATTACTGTTCCTATTTTAGAGGTGAGAAAACTGAGGCTTCATGAGATGAAGCAACTTTCCTTGGGGAATCAGATTGGTGAATGCCTGGGATTTGAGCTAAGGGTTATCCAGTCTGAAAACCATGACATTTCCATTACAATAGATTACATATTTGTGCCTTAGAAAATATTTCATTTCTTTTCAATTCATATTTGCTTTTGACAAGGCTAATCTCAGTTTTCTTACCTGTAGAATAAGGATAACATTATCAGCCTCACAGGGTTGTGACAATGACTTAGTATAGGGCCTAACACACAGAAAACACTCTACTAATGCTGCCCAACATTACTGAGGGGGCATTCAGCAAAAAATGAAAAACAAGGGCATAGTAAACAATGAGCTTTGATTGTAACTACACCTTGTAGCATTTAAGGGAATTGTGCCACAGAAGTGTTAGTTTCCTCATTTTCTCAGATTCATGATGCAAAGAGTAGAGTACATACATTGATTTTCCAGCCAATATGTAGACAAAGACCAAGAAAGAAAACAGGCATGGAAAATTGCATGTCAATACTTAGAGAAACAAGGTGATTGCAGTAATTGAGCAGAACCAGAAGAAGTCACATGTGTGATTATCAGCTGCCCTTAGGATATTGGTACTGGTCTTGTCTTCACAGTCATCGAATAGACTAGGTGGGACCGTGTAGATAGGATACCTTCGTCTCAAATCAATAGGGTCCATTTTAAATGGACATACACATACAATGAAGTGGTTTTAGAGAAACAAACACCATACCAGGGGTTTTTACAGTAAGTGTATATGCAACAGTGGTTCAGCCTTCTACAAGGCCCAATATGGGTATCCTGATGCCAGGGGGCCCCTCAGGCTTTTGTGATTTGGAGGTCACATAGATGTTTTGAGGACAAAGAGTTCCCTACTGGGGGAATTGGATTGGCTGTCTTGAAGGAGGTAGCATTTTGTGAGGCAAATAGCTAGGTAGAAGAGCAGAGAAGGTGGTGGGTGTGGGTTGGGGGTAGGGCCAGGGAGGGCAAAAGAAGAATACTGAAAAGAGAGAGAGGCACATGTGTTGTTAAGTGGAAGTAGAGAATGAAAAATAGCCCAAAAAAGAGTCTGATGAGGTCTTATGTTTTTAGATGAATCATGCCTGAGAATTTTTTGCCCAATGGTTTCAAACTCACATGTACCACAAACACACACGTGCACATCACGAGCTTTAAAGAGAGAGATCATTGAGAAAGGAACTGCCTTTTGGTGCCTGATACTGTGCTAAATGCTGCTTCACTCATTCGCTAAACTAATCCTATTACATGCATGTTGCATTTTTCCATATTAAGCATGAGGAAACTGACTCTCAGCCTTAGGTTGCATAGCTTATAAGAGGCAGAACAAAGGTTTAAACTTGCCTTAAACTTTTGTTTTTCTAACTAGGTCAATGCTGAGTTTTTGTTGTGGTGCAAGATCTTGGTAGGAGCACCTTTTTCTGAAGTTGGTTGTGAGAATAAAAATGGACAAGATTGCATAAAGCCCCTTGAACAGGGACTTGTACATAATAAATGCTTAGGAAGTGTGATTTTATCTTCACCATCTCATTGAACAGTCAGAATGTATGTAGCCTAATGCCTCTCAGTCAATTACTAAGCTGGGTTTGATTCAAACCCTTGTAGTATACTTTGGAAGAAAAAGTTTTTGTAGGAGAAAAACTTTAATTTTATGAAATAGCCTCTAAGAGACCCGGAGAGGTTGCTGAGAATTGAGTTCTGTTTCATTACAAATAAAAACAATAGAAGCTGCTTGACAAGGCAGGGTAATCAATTCCAGGTGACTGTCAGGAGTTGTATTTACTGGGAAGCAATCTAGAAGCACAGCAATATTGAAACACCATGTGAATTGCGTTGTTCCTTAATGGTTTTGGCCCTCTGGATACAGGCAGATGTGTGGGATGTGGGCTTCTTTAAATTATATTATTTTACCTCCTGGGGGATTTCAATTTATCTTCAAGAGCTCATCTACAATACCACACAGGTTGTTGCTGGTAGAACGTGTGTCTTTGGAGGGGTCGGTGGTAAGATTTGGAATAAGGAAGCATCTCCTGTTTAATGCAAAGAAACCAGTGATACTAAGTAGAGAACTGTGCAAATTAACACCATCCAGGTTAATAAGGCTGTTGTTGACAGAGTTTAGAATTACTTCTGCAATTATAGTGCCCAAGGAAATCTATATGTTGTGGTCTCAATGAGGATACACCAAATAGTGATGAAGATTCTTTGCTTTTCTATAAAAAGGAGGGCTTTATTTTCTCCATTTTAAGATAAAGGAGTGGAGTGATATAACCTGAACCAAGTGGATACTTCATCTAGCCTCACCTGCAGAAGTCTATTTGTAGAATACCCAGGTAACACCATTGTTTTCCCAGTAGATTCAACCAAATGTTGGCACATTCCTTGCCATGGAAGGAAGGCGACTCATTTATTCCAAGGTTCTGTGCCTTGCATTCAATATTTGTTGTTCAATGGTCACTATAGCTGCATTTTACAGAGTAGAAAATCAAGGTAGAGAAAAATCAACATGCTCAGAGTCATGGCCCATGAGTGGAGGGGTTTGTATCAGGATGTACTTGGCTGCTCACCTTCAGGGGAGGTGTGCATAAGCTCTAGATTGTAAAATCAGGCATAGTGGCACTTTTTGTTCTCTGTTGATTAGTGACTTTTGCAGGGTAGTCATGTAACATCTCAGTGCTGCACCAGTGTCCAGCCCCTGCTATAGGCAATTCATATTACAGTCACAGCTAAGGCTGGCCTAGTTTCTTTTTTCCTCACTCCTAACAGTATATCTTAACAAAGAATTTATTTGAAATGACTTAACTTTTGGAAATAAACATCAAATCAATCACTTCATAAGGAAGCTGCATGCCCCATGCCACTAAAATTACATGAAGTATTTTACTCATGAGATTGAAAAGGTTGGGCCTCTTTGGAGTCATCTTCCCCAGGTGATCTTACCTGAAAGCATCATCCACAGCATCTTCACCTTTTGTGACATGTTCTCAGAGGTGCTTAGATTCCTGGAGACTTTTTGAAGCTAGCTATTCATACCCTTCTTAGTGAAGGAAAGAGAAAAAAATGTAGTTCCTTTTCTCTGGGTGATGCATCTTTACTGTACCTTGTCTGCTCTGTCTTGCTCCTCTGGGCCATGGCAAGAGCTCTTAAGCTGGGGTCCATCATGGGCTTCAAGGGTCAACAAATCCTCAGGAATGGCATGTAAATTTGTATGTATGCACTTCCATATACTATGCACATTGATATGGTTTGGCTCTGTGTTCCCACCCAAATCTTATCTCAAATTTTAATCCCCACATGTCAAGGGAGGGACCTGGTGGGAGGTGATTGGATTATGGGGGCATTTCTCCCATGCTCTTCTTGTGATAGTGAGTTCTCATGAGATCTGATGGTTTAAAAGTGTTTGTCAGTTCCTCCCTTCTCTCTCCTGCTGCCATGTAAGCTGTGCCTTGTTTCCCCTTTGCCTTCCTCCATGATTGTAAGTTTCTTGAGGCCTCTCCAGCCATGCAGAACTTTGAGTCAATTAAACCTCCTTTCTTTACAAATTATCCAGTCTCAGGTAGTATTTTTATAGCAGTTCGAGAATGGACTAATACATGTGTGTTTCTGAAAAAAAGGGTCTATGGTTTTAATCAGATTTTCAAAGAGTTCATATATTCCATGGCAAAGTTACTTTGCATGGCTCTATGAATTTCTTTTGGATGAGCACGTAATTTCTTTTATGCTTTGGGTCTTTTCTTTTCCTAATATTTTATCTTTATTGTATATTCCATATCACTTTTTTTAGATTTCTGTAACACAGTGGTATAATAAGGATGCCTGTCACTGTTTACTTATAAATTTTGGACTCTAAAAACGTGGGAAACTTTTTGTATAGAGTAACTATATTTTTTATTACTTTCCTAAAGTAGAGATTGCATATTGATACCCATAGGTCAACTCATGAATGATGTTTGTAAAATGATTATTTTTAGTTGGGTACTACAGTCAGAAATTAATAGCTCTCACATTAAGATTGTTGGCTTTTCTTCAACATTTGGAAGACCTACCAATGCTGGATTCATATTCCTACATGAAAACACAGGCCAGAGCTGAGTTTGCTCCCCAGTGAGTCAGCCTCTGTCTGATACCAAGGTCACATTTGAGTATTATTATTGCATTTATTTGTTTCCCCTTAAAGTAGAGAAATAATTTTCCGTACCTACAGTTATCTTATTCATTTGCATTCCTCTTCCTGTAGAAATTTAAGTATAGAATCATTGTTCTAAACCCTAAGATCAGAATATTAGAAGAAGAAAGAGGAAAAGGGGAAGTTACTGTGGTCAAAACCCCTGCTGTCCAGGCCAGATCCCCCTTTCCAGGCTGGTTCTCATCCTCCAGGTGCCTTGAGTGTTGGCTGCTAATAGCCCACAGTTCCCCTTCTCATTTCTTCCACTTTGCTAGGACAGTTACTGCCCTTCCTCACCCTGCCACACTCCACAGCCCACAGCCAATGACTGGTGAACCCTGGATGCAAAAGTGAGAGGAACTTTGTTGCACAGTTTTTCTTCCAGTTTCCAGTGGGGTCAGATTAAGCAAAGGCTCCAGCTGATATGGCATCTTTGCTCAGTTGCTCTCCCCTACCCTCCCCTGCTTCCCTGCTCCCTGTATCCTGAGGGCACTCTCCCTAATCAATCACTTGCATGAGAATTCCCACCTTGGGCCCTTTCAGGAAATCTATCCTGGTAAGATGCTGTTTGTTTAGAGGAGACCTTAGGAATGATTGCAATCTTTTAGTTATCAGCTTCCATTTCATGGTGGAACACATGGGAACCAGAATTGGAAACAGAATATTCTAAAATCCTTCGATCATTTCTTTAACAGAATAATTCCTATTTCAGAGATGGCAAGCAAATTTCAACTCTCATCTTAATACTATTTCATTAGTATCTCCTACTTAGAGCACAGTGCTGAGAATGACTCTCAGGTGTGTTTTGTGTCTGGGTCTTAATTTATAAGGGTGACTGAGTGATAGCATGGAAAGGTTGATGCCATTGAAAAAAAAATTAATGTTACTTACAGTTCCTAGAAATGAAAGGTGCAGCTCACTATGGGAGGAACACCAAGTTTTGGTCAGGAAGCAGAAACAGGGGTGCTTAAACCATGGCCTTTACTGGGTTTTTTCCAGGAACGGGAGGCAAGGCAGGGTAAACAATTTAGAATTAGTTAGTATGAATAATTCTAGGGCCTTTGGGCTATTGGAGTGGTCTCTCTAGTTGTCTGGTGCTTGAATGATTTAGGTAAGGGAAATATTGGCTTAGTGTATGAGAGTTAGATAAGGAGGTAGTTGGAGGTAGCAATGCAGGATAACTGGGTTTGTATATAAAAGGCATGCTCTTAGGCAAGTAGTCTTAGGCTCTTTAGAATTTAGCCATGTGTAGGAGTGGAGGTCTCTCCCAGGGGTTTGTAAAGCTCCCAATGTCAGAGCATCAAGAACACAGAAAATAAGGAAATATAGCTAATACAATTGGCCCTGTGATGAATGAATGCCAAATAAACAAATATGAAATCTAAGAAAACACACAACAAGGTGACCTGTAAGTTCAAGGAGAGAGAATGCTATGAGTAGTGAAGAGGTCTACTGGTACTCAGGATGGGACAGAGTGACATGTACATCCTTCCTATCCTGCCCTTTTCATCAAGGCTCGGCTTGGGTGCCACTTTTGGGAACTCTCCCCTGACATGTGAGTCAAGAGTAGATGCTCTTCCTCTGAGCTTCCACAGCAACCTGTAATTATCTATACTGTCATATTTTTCAAATTGCATTTTAACAGTTATTGAGGTGTAACTGACATACATATTTAAATTGGACAATCTGATATGTTCTGACTTGTGAATACACCCGTAAAACCATTAACAATCATGATAATGAACGTATCTATCTCCCCCAAAGTTTCCTTATGCTCTTTGTAATCCCTCTTGACAGTCCTTCCCTGATCCCTATCCAACCTTGGCTTCCTCAAACCACTCATCTGCTTTCTGTCACTATAGACTTGTTAGAATTTTCAAGAGTTTCATATAACCGAAGTTATTTATTTATTTTTTAATTTGGCTTCTTTGATGCAGCATAATTATTTTGATATTTGTCTATATTGTTACATGTATCACTCATTCCTTTTTATTCCTGAGTAGCATCCTATTGTATGGATGTGTATGATTTGTTTATGTATGTATAGAAGTGACTGAGTGACATCATGGAAAGACTAATGTCATTGGGAAAAAAATTTAATGTTACTCGTAGTTCCTAGAAATGAAAGGCATGGCTTGCCACAGGGTCACAGGAGGAATACCCAGTTTTGGACAGGAAGCAGAAGGAGTGAGTGGAGTGGATATTTGTATTGTTAATGGACATTTGTACTGACCATTCTTATTGTTTCCAGTTTTCAGCTATTACAAATAAAGCTGCTGTGAACATTCATGTACAAGTTATGAGAATGAAAAGACAAGTCATAGATGAGAAAATAATTAATTGCAAAGCCTGTATCTGAAAAACAACTTGTATCCAGAATAAATTAAGAGATGCTCATAGCTCAATAAGAGGAAAGCAAACCACCCAGTAAAAAATGGGAAAAAGATTTGAACAGACACTTCACAAAAGAAGATATAAGGATAACAAGCACATGAAAAATTGCTCAATAGGGAACTATCCATGGTCAATAGGGAAAACAAAAATCAAAATGAGATATCACTACGCATTTATTATAAAACAGTTGGAAAGTTTCTTAAGTTAAACACACGCCTGCCATATGATTCAGTTCTACTTCAACATACTTACTCAAACTGAATTTTTATTTCTGATTATTTGGCTGTTTCTTTTATTAGAGTGTTAGTGTAAGAACCTTGTGTTTAGAAACATTGTTTTTTAAATTTTATTTTATTTTATCATATCTCTCTATTTCATGTGCATATTTCTACTTTTAAAGCAAAATAGGCTGGGCACAGTGGCTCACACCTGTAATCCCAGCACTTTGGGAGGCCCAGGTGGGCAGATCATCTGAGGTCAGGAGTTCGAAACCAGCCTGGCTAACATGGCAAAACTCTGTCTCTATTAAAAAAATACGAAAATTAACCAGGCATGGTGGTGCGTGACTATAATCCTGGCTACTTGGGAGTCTGAGACAGGAGAATCGCTTGAACACAGGAGGCAGAGTTTGTAGTGAGTCGAGATTTTGCCACTGCACTCCAGCCTGGGTGACAGAGCAAGGCTCCATCTCAGGGGGAAAAAAAAAAAAAAAAAAGCAAAGTAAGCAGAAGGCCATTAGCCTGGAGTTGTTTCTGATGAACCTTTATGCAAGTAAACTAAAACTTTATGTATTCTTTGTAATGGACTAATTTTGAATTAAGTTTCAACCAATCACAGAAAGTCAATTAGCTGATTGGTTACATAACTAAGGATCTACCATTGAACCACACCCAAGTAAGACAAACGTCTAGCTGTAGCCAGTCAGGTTGTTTATTTACTTTGCTTCCGTGCTCACCCAATGAAAGCCTGCTGCCCATGCTGCTGGCAAGGAGCTCTCTGAACCTCTTCTAGTTTTGAGTGCTGCCTGATTCATAAATCATTCTTTGTTCAAATAAACCGTATTAAATTTACTTTGTCTAAAGTTTTCCCTTTGATACTAACATCAGGTATCATATCTGGAACTTGATAGTTATGCAGTAAATGTAATCCCATAAATGAAAGGTGAACAATAGAAAATATTCCTGAACTTAAGTGTCACTGGAGGAGGATTATCATTTTCAAAAATGAAGGCAAAAACCTAAAACTGCCACCCTTCAGGCTCTGCCATGATTTTCTTTGCATTTCTAGTAAGAGATTTCCTAGGGTCCTATCAAAATGGCTACTGCCAGCTATCTATGTGTACTCTTCCCAAATTATAATGAACATCCTGTAGGTTCATTGCCTCCTTGGTGGCACTTCTTTTTCTTTATCTAGTTTCATGGTTATTTATGTATATGAGACTGTGAGTTATTTAAGGGTAGAATCCAGTTCTTATTTATTTTTGTGTCCCCCACCCAATGTTTTATTTAGCAATTTGTGCATATATTTGCTTAACTAAATATAGTGATTGAATGGATTAAACACAGCTTTATACCTTATATATGATCTTTTACTCTTGGGAAATATGGTAGTCATAAAAGAGGTAGACAAATTTACTATCTTTATTTGTTTTATGAAAGTATTGGTATTACCTCTAGAACTGGACTTTGAAAGATTTCTTCCTGGTCTTCTCCCTCCTCCCATCCTCCCCCATCTAGTAAACCCCAATGTCTGCTGGTTTTTCCTTTGTTCTGATAAGTTCTTACCATTTAGCTCCCACTTACAAGTGAGAACATGCAGTATTTGGTTTTATGTTCTTGCATTAGTTTGCTAAGGTAGATAGATAACTTCCAGCTCCATCCATGTTCCTGCAAAATATGTGATCTCATTCTTTTTTATGGCTGCATAATATTCCATGGTATACATATACCACATTTTCTTTATCCAGTCTGTCATTGATGGACATTTAAATCGACTCCATGTCTTTGCTATTGTGAACAGTGCTGCAATGAACATTCATATGCATGTGTCTTTATGGTAGAATGCTTTATATTCCTCTGGGTATATAACCAGTAATGGGATTGCTGGGTAGAATTGCTGGTAGTTCTGCTATTAGCTCTTTGAGGAATCACCATACTGCTTTCCACAATGGTTGAACTAATTTACACTTACATCATCAGTGTATAAGAAGTTCGCTTTTCTCTATAACCTCACCAGCATCTGTTATTTTTTGACTTTTTAATAATAGCCACTCTCTCTCTGACTGGTGTGAGAAGGTATCTCGTTACAGTTTTGATTTGCATTTCTCTAATAATCAGTAATGTTGAGCTTTTTTCCTTATGCTAGTGTGGCTGCCTGTATGTCTTCTTTTGAGAAGTGTCTGTTTATGTCCTTTGTCCACTTTTTGATGGGGTTAAGTGTTCATTTTTCTCTTGTAAATTTGTTTAAGTTCCTTATAAATGCTGGATATTAGACTTTTGTCACATGCATAGTTTGCAATAATGTTCTCCCCTTCTGTAGGTTATCTGTTTATTCTATTGATAGTTTCTTTTGGCGTGCAGAAGCTCTAAAGTTTCATTAGATCCCATTTGTCAATTTTTGCATTTGTTATGATTGCTTTTGATATCTTCATCATGAAATCTTTTTTCATTCCTTAGGTCCAGGATGGTATTGCCTAGGTTGTCTTCTAGGGTTTTTATAGTTTTGGGTTTTGTACTTCAGCCTTTGATTCATCTTGAGTTGATTTTTGTATATGATGTAAGGAAGGGGTCCAGCTTTAACTTTTTTGCATACGACTAGGCAGTCATCCCAGCACCATTTATTGAATAGGGAGTCTTTTCCCCGTTGCTTTTGTCAGCTTGGTCAAAGATCAGATGTTCATAGATGTGCAGCCTTATTTCTGGGCTCTCTATTCTGTTCCATTGGTCTATGTGCCTGTTTTTGTACAAGTACCATGCTGTTTTAGTCACTGTAGCCTCGTAGTATAGATTGAAGTCAGGCAACATGATTCCTCCAGTCTTTTTCTTTTTTCTTAGAATTGCCTTGGCTATTCCGGCTCTTTTTTGGTTCCAAATAAATGTTAAAATAATTTTTTCTAGTTCTATGAGAATGTCATTGGTAGTTTGATAGAAATAGCATTGAATCTGTAAATTGCTTTGGGCAGTATAGCCATTTTAATGATGTTGAGTCTTCCTTTCCATGAGCATGGGATATTTTTCCATTTGTGTCTTCTCTGATTTCTTTGACTAGTGTTTTGTAATTCTCATTGTAGAGATTTTTCAACTCTCTGGTTAGCTATATTCCTAGGTATTTTGTTTTTTTGTGTGTGGCAATTGTGAATGGATTTGCCATTTTGATTTGGCTCTCAGTTTGTTATTGGTATATAGGAATGCTAGTAACTTTTATACATTGATTTCATATCTGCAACTTTACTGTAGTTGCTTATCAGCTGAAGAAGCTTTTGAGCTAAGACTATGGGGCTTTTTAGATATTGAATCATGTCTGCAAACAGGATAGTTTGACTTCCTCTCTTCCTACTTGGAGATTCTTATTTCTTTCTCTTGCCTGATTGCTCTTGTTAGGACTTCCAATATTATGTTGAATAGAAGTGGTGAGAGAGGGCATCCTTATCTTGCTGGTTTTCATGAGGAATGCTTCCAGCTTTTGTCCACTCAGTATAATGTTGGCTTTGGGTCTGTCATAGATGGCTCTTATTATTTTGAGGTATGTTCATTCAATACCTAGTTTATTGAGAGTTTTTAACCTAAAGGGAAGCCTTTTCTGTATCTATTGAGAAAACCCCGTAGTTTTTGTCTTTAGTTCTGTTTATGTGATGAATCACATTTATTGATTTTCGTATGTTGAGCCAAACTTGCATCCTGGAGATGAAGTCTACTTGATCATGGTGGATTAGCTTTGTGATGTATTGCTGGATTTGGTTTGCAAGTCTTTAGTTGAGGATTTTTGCATCAATGTTCCTCAAGGATATTGGTCTAAAGTTTTCTTTTGTGTGTATGTCTCTGCCAGGTTTTGGTATTAATATGATGATGGCCTCATAGAATGAATTGGGGAGAAGTCCCTCCTCCTCATTTTTTTGGGGAGTAGTTTCTGTAGGAATGGTACCAACCTTTCTTTGTATATCTGGTAGAGTTTGGCTGTGAATCCATCAGGTCCTGGCCTTTTTTTGGTTGGTAGGCTATTTATTATGCATTCAATTTCAGAGTCATTATTGGTCTGTTCAGGGAATCAATTTTTTCTGGCTCAGTCTTCAGAGGGTGTATGTGTCCAGAAGTTTATCCATCACTTCTAAGTTTTCTAGTTTGTTTGCATAGAGATGTTCATAGTAATTTCTGATGGTTGTTTTTATTTCTGTGGGGCCAGTAGTAACATTCCTTTTGTCATTTCTATTTGTTTTTATTTGAATCTTCTGTCTTCTTAATTTGTCTAGCTAGTGGACTATCTATTTTATTTTTCCAAAAAACAATTCCTGGACTTATTGATCTTTTGAATGGTTTTTTTTGGTGTCTCAATTTCCTTAAATTCAGCTCTGATTTTTGTTATTTCTCTTCTTCTGCTAGCTTTAGGGTTGGTTTGTTTTGCTTTTCTAATTCTTCCAGTTGTGAAGTTAGGTTGTTAATTTGAGGTCTAACTTTTTGATGATCCATTTAGTGCTATGAATTTCCCTCTGAACACTGACTTAGCTGTGTCCCAGAGATTTTGGCATGTTATATCTTTGCTCTCATTATTTTCTAAGCACTTCTTGATTTCTGCCTCAATTTCATTGTTTACCCAAAAGTCATTTAGAACCATGTTGTTTAATTTCCATGTAATTGTATGATTTTGAATGATTTTCATTGTATTGACAATGTGATGCAAGAGTGTGTTTGATATGACTTTGGTTCTTTTACATTTGTTGAGGATTGCTTTATGTCCAATTATGTGGTCAATTTTAGAGTATGTGCTATGTGACAATGTCAATGTCTATTCTGTTTTTTGTTTTGGGTGGAGAGTTCTGTAAAGGTCTGTCAGAATATCATTGGACCATTTGATCCAATGCTGAGTTTAGGTCCTCAATATCTGTTAATTTTCTGCCTTGATGATCTGTCTAATATTGCCACTGAAGTGTTGAAGTCTCCTACTATTATTGCATGGGAATCTATTCTCTATGTCTCTTGGTAGGTCTCTAAGAACTGGCTTTATGAATCTGGGTGCTCCTGTGTTGGGTGCATGTATATTTAGGATAGTTAGGTCTTGTTGAATTGAACCCTTTACTGTTATGTAATGCCCTTCCTTATCTTTGATTCTTGTTAGTTTTAAATCTGTTTTTTTCTGAAATTAGGATTGCAACCCTTGCTTTTTTCTGTTTTCCATTTGCTTCATAGATTTTTCTCCATCCCTTTATTTTGAGTCTATGAGTGTCATTACATGTGAGATGGGCCTCTTGAAGACAGCATACCATTGGGTCTTGCTTTCTTATCCAGCTTGCCACTCTGTGCCTTTGAAGTGGGGGCATTTAGCCCATTTGCCAAGGCATTTAGCTCATTTACCAGTTAGCTGTTAGTAACCAGCTAATACACAATGACAAGATCAAATCTATACATATCAATACTAACCTTGATACATGTGGATTTGATCCTGTCATTGTGCTGTTAGCTGGTTACTATGTTGGCTTGTTCATGGAGTTACTTTACAGTGACACTACTCTGTGTGTTTAAGTGTGTTTTTGTATTAGCTGGTAGCAGTCTTTCCTTTCTATGTTTAGTGCTCCTTTCAAGATCTCTTGTAAGACAGGTCTGGTGGTAATGAAGTCCCTCAACATTTGCTTATCTGAAAAGGATCTTATTTCTTCACTTAGGAAGCTTAGTTTGGTTGGATATGAAATTCTTGGTTGAAGATTTTTTTTCTTTGAGAATGTTGAATATAGGCCCCCAATCTCTTCTGTCCTACAGGGTTTCAGCTGAGAGGTTCGCTGTTAGCCCGATGGAGATTCCTTTGTGGGTGACCTGCCCTTTCTCTCCAGCTGCCTTTTACATTCCTTCTATCATTTTGATTTTGGAAAATCAGATGATTATATGTCTTGGGGAATGATCTTCTCGTGTAGAATCTTGCAGGAGTTCCCTGTATTTCCTGAATTTGACTATTGGCTTCTCTAGCAAGGATGGGGAAATGTTCATGGATGATATTCTGAAATAGATTTTCCAAGTTGTTTGCTTTCTCCTCATCCCTTTTAGGGATGCCAATGATTCATAGATTTTTCCTTTTTACATAATTGCATACTTCTTGGAGGTTTCATTCATTCCTTTTTATTCTTTTTTCTTTATTTTTATTTCAGAGAGCTAGTTTTCAAGTTCTAAGATTCTTTCCTCAGCTTAGATATTTTCTGTTGTTAATACTTTTGATTGCATTGCAAAATTTTTGAGTTGTGTTATTCAGCTCTGTCAGACCCATTAAGTTATTTTTATATAGACCGTTTTGTCCTTCAGCTCCTGTATCACTTTATTGTGATTCTTATTTTCCTTGGATTGGGTTTTGTCATCCTCCTGAATCTCAATGATCTTTGTTTCTATCCATATTCTGAATTGTATTTCTGTCATTCCAGCCAGTTCAGCCTGGTTAAAAACTCTTGTTGGAGAACTGGTGCAGTAATTTGATGGACATATGACACTCTGGCCATTTGAGTTACTAGAGTTCTTGCATTGGTTCTTTCTCATTACCACGTGTGGGTGTTCCTTTAACTGCAGCATAGATTGAGTACAGTCAATAGACTTCTTTTTTGGATGTTTTCACTGGGCTGAGGCTTTGTATAGGGTCTTTATTTGAAGCTAACTTCTTGTCTCTGGTTTCAGAGGGGCGTATATTAGTGAGGTATTTTTGGTGTTGAAGCTTTCGGTATGATCCAGCAGGTGACACTTAGGCTTATTGGTCAGTTGGTTGACTCTTGCTTGGTTGTGTGGCTCCCCTGTGTTTCCTTATAGTTGGAGCTGTGTTCCCTCTCAGTGCTCTGAAAGTGTGGGTTCCTTTTCCACTTTAATGCTGGCTATAGTTCACAACATGGCATTCCTGGACTGTCCACTGCAGCTCTGGAATGATCTCAGGGTTTATGTTTCTTCCCCAGCTTAGAGGCAAAAAAAAAAGGGATCTTAATAGTGGTGGTAGCCAAGGGTCATTTGCTTGACTCCTGGGGGTTCTGCCCCCGAGAAATGCAGGTCAGCAATTGCTCAGTACAATCAGACCAAGGTGGAAGGTTTGTGCTGTGAGCCCAAGCCAGGGGTTCCATGTCTGGTGATGAGCTGATGGAGGGGTGTGGGACCCATGGAAGGTGGACTGGCCCCTTTTTCTTGGGTCAACTGCAGCTTGTTGGAGGTGCGGATAAAGCACTTAGGGTCTTTGCTCCTTCGTTTGTCCGAGGGTGGCAAGAGCAGTTCCACTGCAGAGGCAGTGGCCAAGAGACTTTCAGTTGCCTCTGGAGGCTCTGTCCAGGGAGTTGCTGAGGTGGTACTGGCTTGATAGCTCTGGTGGGGGGTGACTGGAGGCCCAACTCTGGAGGACCTGCTAGGTGAGGAAATACGGGAATGGGCACCCATGTAACAGTCTGGCCACTTTTCTGTAGAACTGCTGTGGTATGCTTGGGGTCCGCTCCAATTCCTAGTCACCTCAGATTTTCCAGAACCTGGAGGTGTCACCAGTGACAGCTGCAAAACAGCAAAGATGGCAGCCTATCCCTCCCTCTGGGACAAAGCTCCTTCCTTCTCAGCTTTGTTCCAGGGAAGCACAGACCTGTTGCTGGCTCTATGGCACATTTAGGGAGTGACTGGAGACCCCACTTGGGAGGTCCCACCCAGTGAGGAGGAATGGGATTGGGACCCACTTAAAAAAGCAGTCTGGCCACGTTTTAGTATAACAGCCATGCTGTGCTGGGGGTCCACTTCGGCTCCCTGTCACCTCAGACACTCCGAAGCCCAAAGGCTAGAATGGCTAAGTCACCCAATCAGCAAAGATGGCAGACCACCACTCCCTCTGGGAGCACCATCCCAGCGTTTCAGATCTGTCAGCTAGAGAGCTTGTGTGGGATGGCTGGAGGCTCCAGTTGGGAGGTCCAGCCAAGTGAGGAGGAACAGGATCGGGCATCCACTTAAAGCAGCAGTCTGACCACGTTTTGGTAGAGCAGCTGTGCTGTTCTGGGGGATCCCTTCCATCCCAGGCGGGCTCAGACTCTCCAAAGCCTGAAGGTTGGAATGTCTAAGGTGCCCAAACAGCAAAGATGTTTGCTGCCCCTCCCCCTGGGAGCTCCTTCTTAGGAGGGTGCAATGCCACTACCGGTAGCTGTTTGTGCGTTTTACCTTGTGAGGTGCCATGGAAATGGGGCCTGCAGGCTGTTGCTGCTCAGAACCCTGGAATCAGGCTCTTCCTTAGAAGTATATATAGGAATCTAACCTCCCACTTAGCCAGAGCTGTAGCTACTTTTGCTGGAAGGGCCAGGTATCTAAGGCTCCAGAGTCTCCATGCATGCCTGAGTGGCTGCTCTGCCAAGACTACACATAGATCTGTCTGTCAAACTGAAGACTGAAGGCCCTGGGGGAGTAGGTCCACGAGGAGATCTCCTGACCGAAGGGTTGCAAAGATCTGTGGGAGAAGCGTGGTTTCCTGGGGTCACATATTCACCCACCATTCCCTGGACAGGGGAGGATCCCCTGGCTCCATGTTGCTCCCAGGTGGGCCATTGTCCTGCCTTGCTTTTCTCCATTCTCTGTGGGTCCAGTTGTTTCCTTGATTAACCCCAATGCAAGTACCTGGATGTTTCAGTTTAAGGTGCTGTATTTACTTGCCCCTTCTATTCCTCCCTGTGAGAGCCACACACTAGCTGCTTCTAGTTGGCCATCTTGGCCATTCCCTCCTTGAAAGTTTTGAAGCAAAATATACTAGCTATTTTTCTCTGGTATAAACATTATCTATGTACACTATGGAATATGCAAAAATATGGAAAATGCATGGCTAGTAGGAAAGTATATGTACATGTGGTACAACACCTTTTAGGAGGACAATTTGGTAATCTACCAAAATTTGCTTCCCTTTTTTATCTTGTGTCTGTATTTCTACAAAATCATCCTGTGGAAAAGAAAAAAAAAAGCTTTCCAGGTTTTCTCCCTTTCATTTTTAATCCTGATTATACAAGAGACATTATTTTCATCAGCTTTTTTTCACTTAACAGAAGATGGTTATAAGATAGTCATTTCCTTTTGTTGTTTTAAAGTCTATTACATTTCATTTTTAATGGCTGTATACATGTCTCATGGGGTGGTTCCACAGTACTCTTATTGCTTATTATTTAGTTTCTTTTCATGGGATGGGAATGTGTTATCAATATTGCCTGGCAGATATCTTTGGAATAAAGCTTTTCTTTTATATCAGACTATTTCCTTATTTATGGTATTGTTAATTGCTCTTTAGAAAAATTTCTAAAAAGGCTGTGTCATTTATTGTACCTGTCAAAAATACATGACTGTTTTAAAGCAAATTTAATTGCTTTAAGAAATCCACTGCATTCTGAGTCAATTGCATGATTTTGTGAAGAGATAGGCTAGAACGGAGGCTTATTTTTCAATCCCTGACACCAGCTAAAGATCATCTTCCTGCTATGTGCATTTTATTTTCACTATTTGCTTATTAAATAAAGCAGAAGTTTAAATATAGCAGAAAACTAATGATTCTTTGCTATAGTTGATGTTCTGCAGAAGTTATAAGCACTGATTAAGCATCAAAAGAATCTTGCCATTCTGTGCTCTAATTTTTGCATCAAAGCTTTCATTTGGCATTCAAAACATTCTTAATGATATGAAAGTATGACAAGCAATATCCTGATTAATTTATTTCCTCTAGTTTATGCTTTTTCACTGCTTGTAACATTGCTACCAGAATATCCTGAAAAGCAAAATTGAAAGGATTTAATATCCATCTTACAGTTGAGCAAAAGCTCCAAATATCGAATTCAAGATTTGCCTTCATCCCAGTTACATGGCTTTTCAGGCCCATGATAATAGAAGTCCGACTCTAATAGGGATAAGTAAAATGACTATCATCAATATGGTTTAGGCTTCAAGCTCTGAATAGAAAAAAGAAAATTAAAAAATGCAGTTAATTACAATGTAGTATATATTTCAAAATTGCTAAATGAGTGGATTTTAAATGTCTTTACCACAAAGAAATGATAAATATGTGAGGTGATATATTAATTAGTCTGATTTGCTCATTTCACAATATCCAAATATCATGTCATATCCCATAAATATAATTATTTGTTCTTTAAAATGAAAATAATGTTAAAAAAGACATAAAAAGAAATATAGGAGAAAGTGAAGATCAAGATTTTATCTTTTCATTTGAATATGCTATTGGTTTTTACTTTGTGAAGGGATTAATATTTTCTTTGTTTTTCTGGGGATATCTATCTATCTGGTATGTATCCATCCAGCTATGTATCTATCTATGTATCTATCTATCAATCATTGATAACAGTGCTAGACATCAACTGATTGTCTCTCACCTCTAAATCTACTGCTGTTTGCCCTGTTTTGTGATTTTGGGGCTGGGCCCTATAACATTTCACATTTGAGAGTTGGTTCAGTGTTAGGTTTTGTCACTAGAGAGCCTAGACAGACACTGCAGACATAGCAACAACAACAACAACAACAAAGAGGCTTTTATTGTGTGCTTTTCTCTTCCTCCTTCAGCTGCACATCTGGCAGTGGTGAGTGACCCTCAATCTCCAGTGAGGGACAGAGTGTCTCCAGCATCTCAGTAGGAAGCTTCCTGCAGACCAACCATAATCTATTGGCACCCAAGTGGGAAGCTTTCTATGGGCCAGCTTCAACCCATGACACCCTAGTAAAAGTCACCAACATCCCAATATGTGACCTTCTGTAGACAAGCTCTGGTCCACAGGACCCAGTGAAGTTCTCTGCTATTCAGCAGGTAGCAGTTGTACCCTCTCCAGTGGGGTCAAAATTTCAGCCACTGGTATGAGCTGGTGCTTTCCAAACCTTTAGCTCCTTCTTTGGGTATTCTTTTTTACCTTAGGAGTATAACTGCCCCCAGCATTGGCTGTGAGTGCTTTTTAGTCTACTTAGTAGTTAATCACATTTTACCAGTTAATAATTTTTTTCTATAAAGTTTTCCCCATTCAAATTCCTGATGTGGTTTCTTTTTCTTGACTGGATCATGACTGATTCAATAACAACAGCTATTGGGCTCCTGTTAGGTAGAAGACACTGTGTTAGGTACTAGAGACACAGCAGTAAAGAAGACAGACAAGGTTCCCATCCTCAACACTCCTACAGTTTCCATGTAATAAACAAGTAAAGTGTTAGATATGGTAGAGAAACATTTTTGGGATGAGAATCATGGGTAGGAACAGAAATGTTCTGTGTAAAAAAGTGACACTTCCACCAAAGCTAAAGATCAGAAGAAACTGTTCGGATGAAGAAATAGAGAGAGCATCTCATCAAAGAGAATAGTTTGTCCAAGGACTGGAGTTGGGTCAGACTTGAGAGTGGTGGGTGGGAAGACCTGCAGCATGGAAAGCACACTGCTGAGGGCTGGGAAAAGGGGAGAAACAGGAGCAGGAGGTGGACCTCTGAAGGCACTGACAACTGTGCTCGGGATTCTGGATTTTCCCCAGCATTTGTAAGGGCTGTTGCATCATTGAAGGGTTGTTAGCAAAGGAGGAATATGATCATATGCTTATGTTCTCATAGTTTAGAATGGTGGTTGTTAATCCTGGGTGCACATTTGAAACATCTAGGCTATATAAACAAAACCTTGTTGGTATAGCCTGAATATTGGTGTCCTCCTACCCCCAAATTCATATGTTGGAGCCCAATACCCATTGTGATAGTATTAAGAGGTGAGGGCTTTGGGAAGCAATTAGGTTATGAGAGCTTTACCCTTATAAATGGGATTAGTGCTCTTACAAAAAGATTCCACGGGGATCTTCCTTGTTCCTTCCACCATGTGAGGAGAAGGTAGAAGGTAGAAGGTACCATCTTGAAAGCAGAGAGCATCTGCTGGTACCTTGATCTTGGACTTTATAGCCTCCAGAACTGCAAGCAATAAATCTCTATCATTTATAAATTACCCCATAGCATAAGTTACCAGAGGTATTTTGTTATAGTAGCTAAGCAGACTAGGACCCCAAACCAGTTAAATCAGTCTCTCTGGGAGTGAATACTAGGCATCTATTAAAGTTTTGTCTGTGATTTCAATATACTGGCAAGGTTGAGAACCACTGATCTTGAGAAGTAAAGACATAACAATATGGCATCATGAGGATTAAATGATCAATTTAAAGACAAGTGCATTTGTTAGCTGATGAAAGTTTTCTAGTGTATTACTTAAATTAATCCATAATGCTGCTTCATTATGCCAAAGCCATTTAGAATTTTAAAGGCAGAGATTTGGCATTTTTGCTAATTAGATAGTGGTTAAGGGGAACAAATAATTTTTATCTACATTTCCTCAAATGTTCACTCAAGGCAAGGGTAATGTCATTGGGAAGTTAGACAAATGTCTAAAATTAGGAAAATAAGTGCAGCACAGAGCTTTCTATTGAGTTTTGCTTTAGTTAAAAAACTCAGCTTCAAGTAGTTAAAAAAATTTGCTGAGTAAATGAATGAATGAATGACCTCTTTGTAATTAGATTCCAATTAAACAAAAATAAAGGAGGCATATCTGCTACCCCTTGACTTGATAAAATTAAACATTAATTTCTCATCTGAGATTAACCTCAAGATAAACCATCTTTTAGAGCTGTGTTTGACTAGTTTATGAAAATCTATATTTAGCATAAGGGTGAGGAATACTGGTACCTTTGATTTCACTTTTTTTTTCTGCCACTAAAAACCAAACTCAGTTTGAAAAGAATTTAAGCACTTTCTTTGGCTGTACAGCTGTTTCTGTTGCTTTCTAGCCTGCTGTGCTGACCCCCAAACCACACTGTTTACCTTACTTTAGAGACCGAATCAGATGCATTATCTCTGGAGACCATGCAGGTTAGAGAAAAATCATTAGGTTTTGCATTATAGAAGCATTACAGGAAACAAGGATTAAAATCATAACGTAGCCACAGTAGACTGGCTAATCTCACTCAAATGGGACATGGTTCCTTTGTGCCGATTTTGTAGCGTAACAACGGATGCACAAATGGATTGCTGTCAAGAGAGAATAAATTAATTGATTATCGGGGGTATTTTAGTCAACATGTAATGTGGATGAAACATGAAAATTAATGTTGTTAAAATTCCTGTTCAATATTGAATCCCCTTCTGTGGCACTTATTGTCTATTCTACTTCTTTTGGTTCTCTATTTCTCTAGCAGTTGGTTGCATACTTGTAAATCTTCATGAGAATAAAACCCCTTGAGATTACAGTAACATCATTATGGAATACTTTTCATTTACTCACGTGCCTGGTGAGAAACTAGGCCCAGAGTTGAGATCTTTAGTAAATGTTTTTTGAATTATGTTGGAAAGAGGACTGGATTGATAGGTCTCCATAAAGTAAACATGTGACTAAATTCATGGTATCATAAATTATTGCAATATGCTATAAAACAAAAGGCCACATAATTCCCTGGGGTTTGACTCTATCTTGTTTCATACATACTCAGCTTCCTCATACATATTCTTTAGCTAAATTACTGTACCGTAGGAAGCTATGCTTGATGGTATCTGCATGTTTTTAAAAAGTAGCAATCAAACAAGACCAAATTGTAATGTATGCCATTTGGGTAGTACCTGAAATAAGGCCCAAGAACAATTCTAGTAAGAACAAAAAAAGTAATTGGAGAACGTTATCTTAATGACTGTGAGAATGAGGAAATTTCCCAATTGCTTAATGTAGGCTAAGTCCTTTACAAAGTTTCCCTGGAAATTACAGCTATTTACATATCATTGTCTATACTGAATATTATTCTACTGGAATACAATGCTGGGTTCCTCATTAATCATCCTGTCACTTACATCTGATATTAATAGTCATAATAGAAGAAGGAAGTAGAGGAAAAAACTGGGACATGTAGGTTCTAGCTTTGGCTGAGTTACTGTAACTGTGTGGCCTTGGGAAATTCATTGGCTGTATTTGAAGGAGACACATTCATTCTGATTTTTCAGCCAACACAAAGCATTCTCTTCGGTAAAACCCCTTGTGAATTCAGCTTCAATGTAGACACTTTCTTTAAGAAAGAGAGAGCTCATTATTTTTCTGATATAGCTTATTCTTTTGCTGGACAACTCAAAAGATTAGCAAGATTTTAATTACACTGAACTGAAATCTTCTAACAGGTAACATTCATCTATTGGTGCTAGTCCTTTGGAAGACATAGAAAACATACTCTATGAATGTTAGCCATCATTATCATAACTGTCGTTATAAACTCATACAATATCCTCATCCCTGAAAAAAAATCATCCTTGAAAAGTTAATATAGCCATAGGGGGAAAAAATGTTTGGAGCTAGAAGTCTTCAGTATGCATCCTACCTTCAGTGATTAATCTGCATTGATTCTGAATCTCAATTTTTAAATTTCCCATGCAAGAATTTCTACCTCATAATGATATTCTCTGTAAAATGCTACCATTGCCTTTTTTTCTTCAAATTTTTATTAACATTTTTGCTGTGACAATCCTCTCATCCATTACAACCTCTTCCCCCAATTTAAAGACCTGTAAGGTAAATTCTGAAATGACAGCCCATCACAGCCTACATCATTCTCTGACCTGCACCTGTGTCCCATTCACCTCTCTATGAACATTTATCACACCATGTTGATGTTTATGTCTGTCACTGTCTCTTTGATTAGAGTGTGAGCTTGTTGAGTGAAGACTTTATATTACTGCTTCTTTGCATCAAACGGAATTAGTTTACCTATATTGGAGGATTTAATGTGAAGATCAAATGTGATAGTGCGTGTGAAAAGTAATTTGGAAAAGATGCTGTGTCATGCAAAGTTAAGGTTGAATTATTGCTGTTATAATTTCCTCACTGAATAAAAAGAACTCTCTAAGCAGCTAAAAAACCGTAATGAGGTGGTGAAGAGCAGAAGCATGTTATTTTCAACCGATGTAAGATGAATTTATAAATTTTGTGGTTCTGAAGATAATTTATAGTTGACATAGGATATCACACAAGATTTTGCTAGTTCTTTTCAGTCTTAAAGAATGTAGGATTGCAAGGATCCAGGGTTTCTCTAGAACCATGGAGTTCTGAAGTGTTTCTCTTTCAATTCATTTACAGTCTTAATCGCCTCTAAATCTTTATAGAAGTCATTCTTTTTTGTCAAAGCCAGAGTTTACCTCTTATTTACTGAAATTCACAATACAAGTTCCTTCAGCTCAACATAACACAATTTCTTCTTTTTTCTTAGCTTCAATAAAGGAGAAATATTCTGATCTCTATCCTAAAGAGACAGGTCAGACATTAAATGTATTTTAGGCTTTGTGAACAATAAAGTCTCTGTTGCAACTACTCAACTGGGTGCAAAAGTAGCCAGAGACAATATGTGAACAATTTGGCATGGCTGTGTTCCAATCATGCTTATTCACCAAAGAAGCAACTGGCAAAATTTGACCCACAGGCCATAGTGGGTCCACCCATGACCTAGTACATTGCTACTTAAAGTGCAGTCTGCAGACCCTGAGTATTAGCATCAACTGGGAGCCTGTTAGTAATGCAGAATCTCAGGCTCCACCCCAGACCTACTGATCAGTATCTGCATTTTAACAAGATTTCCAGGTGACTCACATGCATGTGCAAGATTGAGAACTGTGGTGGCAGATGAATAACACAAGGGAGACATCTGGGAGCCTATTGTGTCATGCTCACTGGGGTGGGCTGCCTTCTGGGAATGTAACTTGTGGGCCTTTTTCAGTCTCTTTTTCCTTTGCCAGTTTCCTTCTCCTGGTACATTCTCACCCACTAACCGCATGCTCTGTTCCTGCTGTCAGCTTGCCTTGCCACCTCCTTAGCCAAGCAGCTGCTCATTCCTCAGGTTCTGTGTCCTCAAGGGAGAGCTTTGGGAACTTGTCAGATGGAAAGGATTTGGCTCAATTAAAGCATTGCTGAATACACGACTGCACCTTACATATTTATACAATGCCCCTGTCTACCCACCTCTTTTCTGTACCTATCTCTCCTTTCTAGGGTCAATATAAATGGAAAAGGAAGCTCAAGGTGCACCTCTGCATCCTGCATGTTGTGATACTAAAGGGCCTACAATAATGTTGAACACTTTTCAATAATATAATAATGACAATGACAATGACAAAAAAAAATTCTAAGAGTGCTGGGGGGCAAAGCAATTGAGCTGTTCTTACATTTTCATAAATGGAAGCCGGGGCCTTAATTATGATGTATTTTTCTTCAGGTAAGACTTTTAAGTAATTTGGAAAAGGCAATTATGTAATTTTCCTGCTGTTCTCCCTCCCCCTTCTCTTTTATCCTTCTTTATTAATAGGCATCTATCAGAATGAAGTGGCCTACACACAACTTTGGGTTGATTCAAGAGGGTGCAAATTGATTATTCAGCCTTGTAATCCTATTAAAACAATCCTAGAATAGCCCACTAGGCTGTATGAGGTTTTCTGTGGTAAAAGATGCCCTGTGCTGGCTCCTGCTATCACCAAGTGGCTGCCTGGCCCGTACTTAAACACATCCAGTGGCAGACAACTTATCTACCTGAAGCCTACTGCTTCATATCTACTAGGTCCTCAATAAATATTTATTGAAGGCATGCCCTTTCTTCCAGGGCAGTACTTGATACTTGGTAAGAGACAACTTACTAAAATCTCTCTTTTTATAACTTCAACCGATTTATCTTTCTCTGATCTTGTGAAACCTTATCTTGGGCCCTATATAAAAAGGTAATTGAGAGAAATTGCTACAATTTTCCATGCCTGGCACTATACATTCATTTTCTTAATTAATCTTCACTATAAGTAGTTGCTATTATTACTATTCCTATTTTAAAGATGAGGAAACAGAGCCTTTGAAAGAGAGCAACTCATCTGAAGCTTCACAATCAGAAAGTGGTGGAATGGAGATGTGAATCCAAGCAGTATAACTGGAGGTAAATGCTCTAAATCATTAAATACTATAGGGTTTATAATAAAAATTTAGGGTGTAGAGGGTTCTCCAATGACTAGCATTTCCAGAAACTTGTAAGTATCAGTGGCACAGTGAGTCACGGACTCTTGAGGCCCATGTACAGGAAGCTATTATGCATGGGTCATCAGGAAAGGCATTGAAAGCTGATGCTGACATTCTATTAGTCCCACTCAAGTGCAGCAATGCAAAACTCCTCAATTTGTCAGGGGTCCCATTACAATCAGAAGCTCATCTCTGGTAAACACATAAATGGTGGTAGGTTCCCTGAAGAGTTAACTGGTAGAGTCCCTGTGATCACCTTTCACTTCCTCCTTTATAGTGAGGTCTCCAGGCTTTTCACCAAAACCTCTAATGCAATCCCACAGCAACTGGCTATGCTCCCTGGTGAAGGCAATGCATTAGTAGTGTGAAAAAATTGCAGCTCACAAGTCATTCCTTGAGCAACTGTGCTGACAGCAACAGGCCCCTTCTACTGCCACAGGGACAGGTCTTCTAGAAGAACATCCAATTCCTGAAAATTAGAATAGCCCAGCTCACCTCAAATGCATGAAAATTGACATTCTGTTTGGATTTCTGTGGTCATAAGCCTGAATATTTGTCTGTAGTCTTGCTGTTTCAGGCAGTTACTGAGGCTAATAGAGCTGGGAGAGAAGACTGAATAGCATCTCAGCTACTCTGCAAAATGAAACCTGAAAGAGAGGTGAAAAACTGCACACAATTTTTTCTCTTCCTCTGGGTGATAATGACAACAAATTATTATTTATGGTGGACATCACAAAGTTGCCTTTCTGGATGGTGGGATAAAAGACATTAAATCATTTTATGAAGTTCAAGTGTCATACAAATGCGAGGTTGATGCTATTGTTATCCACCTTGGATTAGGATGGTTACCGCTGGATTGGCTTGTGACAGATAGTGTCTAAGCAAACAGAAATGTCAAAGAAAACACTGTTGGAGAGACCAGAATGTATATGTAAGCTGATAGCATGTTGTGCCTGTAATGGCATGTACGAGCATAATGTTCAAGTATGATTTAAACTCAATTCAAACCAGGCTACTATAACTTGCAGCATCCTTCTTGGGAGACGTACATGTCACTGAAACGGTGTTTTAGTCAATTGGTCTCCTATCGATAGCATCTAACTTACCTAATTTTCCCATATTTCCAGTGCTGTCCAACTACCCTTCTCTTAATACTTACAATTTCAGATGCATTTATTTTCTCAATCGATATTGACAACTACCATGTCCCAGGCACTGGTCTACACATTGGTATAAAGCCAAATAAGATAGGAGTCTCCCCTCAGCATCTAGCAGGATGAAATGGATAAATACATACAGGTAAAAAGGTGTTACAGGTACTTTGAAGATCCCTGTACAATTTATAGTTGGAGAAAGAAGGAAGAAGAGACTAGTTCTATCAGAGAGGGAGTGAGACAGACACAGATTAGCAAGTCTTCAAGCAAGACCTGCTTTGGCCTGGAGGTGGTTATGGCACTATAAGGAAACTTTGAGTATTTCTGATCTGGTTCATTATATCCAACCCAGAGACAACCTTGTTTTCCTTATTTCCAAACATGTGCTGAGCACCTACTTTGTGCTAGAACTATGGATTTTGGAATTTGCAGTCTAACTGGAGGTAGACATATACTTAATTGTATCTACAGAATAGAGGTCCAGTCCAGGAAGAAATTGTGTGGCCTTCACACATGTTTTTGCCTTAGTCTGGAATTCTTTTCCTGAGGCCCCTGGCCACTTCTCCCACTTATGGGACTCACTGCTACCCTGCCTTCATGATGCAGTGGAGTCAGTACTTGTGCAGGTCATAACCTAGTACCTGGAAGGATTGTATTTCCTAGCTGGGTGAGGCCACATAAGTAGTCCTGACCAGGGGGTGTGAGCACAGCAGGGTGTACCACTTTTGGGTGGAGTATTTGAACATTAGTGCCAAATCCTCAGAGTCCTTTTAATCCCTCCGGGTTAGTAATTGGTGTCATTGGAGTTGATGGCTGTTCCATCAGCCTGGGTCCCTGAGTAACCATCACTAGCAGAAGCTCCTGCCAAACTGCATGGGACATCTAGGTGAATAAAAAATAAGGCATAAGTCCCTGAGATTTTGGGCTCTTAGTTAACAGAAAAATTCAGGGTATCCTGAGGATATGCAGTTTTGAGGGGAAGGCCTCCACAGTGCCCTAAATAATTTAGGCCTCTCATCTATATGTGTGCATTGCTCCCAGTGCACACTCTTAAATTTTTTTTAAAAAAACCACATTTTAAACATGTTCGACAGGTTAAGCTATAAAAGGAGATGAATCATACTTGCCTTGTTTATTAACATATCCATGGGGCCTACCACAATGAGTGAGAGACAGAAAACAAATTCTTGTTGAAAGAATAAATCAATGAATCAATGGAAAAATGAACCAGGAATTATTGCATGAAATCAAGTGTTTTTGAAAGGACTGAACTCTTCATGTAAATACTATACTGCTTAAAGCCTAGGGAATGTGTCAGAGACTTCAAAGCATTCCTCCTGCCCTTCCCTGACTGCTATCCCACAGTTTTAAACAAAATCAATGTCAAATAATCCTAATTTCAATAGGACAAGTTGTAGTTTCCAAAAGAATCAGTTATACCAAAACAGCATGGTACTGGTAACAACAACAACAACAACAAAACAGACACATCGACCAATAGAACAAAATAAAGATCTCAGAAATAACACCACACATCTACAACCATCTGATCTTTGACAAACCCCTGACAAAAATAAGCAATGGGGAAAGTTTTTTTAATTAATAAATGGCGCTGGGAAAACTGGCTAGCCACATGCAGAAAATTGAAACTGGACCCCTTCCTTACACCTTATACAAAAATTAACTCAAGATGGATTAAAGACTTAAATATAAAACCCCAAACTATAAAAACCCTACAAGAAAATCTAGGCAATACAATTCAGGACATAGGCATGGGCAAAGATTTCATGATGAAAACGCCAAAAGCGGCCAGATACCATGGCTCATGTCTGTAATCCTAACACTTTGGGAGGCCAAGGCAGGCACATCGCCTGAGGTTAGGAGTTTGAGACCAGCCTGACCAACATGGAGAAACCCTATTTCTATTAAAAATACAAAAAATTAGCTGGGCATGGTGGCACACACCTGTAATCCTAGCTACTCGGGAGGCTGTGGCAGAAGAATCGCTTGAACCCAGCAGGTGGAGGTTGCAGTAAGCCAAGGTCGCACCATTGTACTCCAGCCTGGGCAACAAGAGCGAAACTCCATCTCAAAAAAAAAAAAAAAAAAAGAAAAAAAAGAAAAGAAAATGTCTAAAGCAATGGCAACAAAAGCAAAAATTGACAAACGGGATCTAATTAAACTAAAGAGCTTCTGCACAGCAAAAGAAACTATCATCAGAGTGAACAGACAACTTCCAGGATGGGGGAAAATTTTTGCAATCTACACATCTGGCAAAGGTCTAATATCCAGAATCTACAAGAAGTTCAACAAATTTACAAGAAAAAAACAAGTGACCCCATTAAAAAGTGGGCAAAGGAGGGCAGGTGCAGTGGCTCACGCCTGTAATCCTAGCACTTTGGGAGGTTGAGGCAGGTGGATCACGAGGTCAGGAGATCGAGACCATCCTGGTTAACACAGTGAAACCCCATCTCTACTAAAAATACAAAAAATTAGCCAGACGTGGCAGCATGCACCTGTAGTCCCAGCTACTTGGGATGCTGAGGCAGGAGAATGGCATGAACCCAGGAGGTGGAGCTTGCAGTGAGCCGAGATGGCGCCACTGCACTCCAGCCTGGGGGACAGAGCAAGACTCCATCTAAAAAAAAAAAAAAAAAAGTGGGCAAAAGATATGAACAGACCCTTCTCAAAAGAAGACATTCATGCGGCCAACAAACATGAAAAAAAGCTCAACATCACTGATCATTAGAGAAATGCAGATCATAACCACAATGAGATACCATCTTATGCCAGTCAGAATGGCAATTAATACAAAGTCAAGAAACAACAGATGCTGGCAAGGCTGTGGAGAAATAAGAATGCTTTTCCATTGTTGGTAGGAATGTAAATTAGTTCAACCATTGTGGAAGACAGTGTGGTGATTCCTCAAAGTCCTAGAAACAGAAATACTATTTGACCCAGCAATCCCATTACTGGGTATATATCCAAAGGTATATAAATCATTCTATTGTAAAGATACATGCATGCATATGTTCATTGCAGCACTATTCACAATAGCAATGACATGGAATCAACCCAAATGCCCATCAATGATAGATTGGATAAAGAAAATGTGGGCCTATACAACATGGACTACTATGCAGCCATACAAAGGAATGAGATCATGTCCTTCGCAGGAACATGGATGGTGCTGGAAGCCATTATCCTTAGCAAACTAACACAGGAACAGAAAACCAAACACCGCATGTTTTCACTTGTAAGTGGGAGGTGAACAATGAGAACACATGGACACAGGGAGGAGAACAACACACACTGGGCCTGTCCACGGGGGCGGGGGAAGGGAGAGTATCAGGATAAATAGCTAATGTATGCTGAGCTTAATACCTAGGTGATAGGTTGATAGTGGCAGCAGACCACCAGGGCACATGTTTACCTGTATAACAAACGTGCATATCCTGCACATATGTATCCCATAACTTAAAATAAAATAAAAATTTAAAAACCCATTACAAGATCCATTTAGCAGGAACAAAGATTTTGCCTGAATTGACCTGGAATTTGCTCCATCTCCTTCATCACATTGGAGGAAATACTGCTCCTGGATGTTTGCTTGGACCCACAGTTAGACTGCATGCCTCTGATGTGGACAATAGTCCATAGACTATGGACTACCACATGTCTCTTGAAAACATGTCTTTGATGAAGCTGCTCCCCTCCCTACAAAAATGTAGCAATTAACTAAAGCAGATAAGATTATGTCTTGGAAAGGGAATGAGGTTTACTTCCCTGCCTATATAATTTTTGCCTGTGTGTGTCTCGATCCCAGCTTGGATCTCATCCAGCTCACTCCAGGGAAAACATAGCTGGTATACTCCCATAGTGCTTTAATGAAGTGCCTGCCTGTGTTAAGAAAACATCAAAGTTGCTCCAGCTTCAAAACCAGCTAAATTTTGGAAGCTGCAATTTGAGGGCAGTATGGGAACTCCCTTTAGCTGTCTGGCAAGTGAACTAATGACAAGAGAACAAGGATGACCACAATGTGTGTCCTGTGTATAACTAAGCTCTGAGTCTTCGCACATCTATTTTACACGTGATCCCTTCATTTAGTCTAGAACATGGGAGGTGTAGGAGAGAGACAAGCCAGAAAGACCTTTCACACTGGCTCATGGTCAAATCTGTGTTCCTTGAGGAGGCTAGACGGGCTGGGATATTATGTAAGAAGTGTCATGTGGCCCTTGTCAATCACTTCCACCCTCCTCTCCCCTGTTCTTCTAATGGGCCTCAAGTTGACTTGACAGTCTGTTTTGCCTTGGGTATAAACTTATTTCCAGCTCCCGCACTGAAGCCTGCGGAGCATTTATGCACAGAGCCACTGGCTGTGTGGCTGGAGCAATGGCCTGTGCTCACCGTCACTTCTCTTTGTTATACTTGCTTTCAGTACATTCATCTTGCTGCTAGTTTTTGTTTCCCTGATCATTTGTGATTGCCTGTGTTCTGCCACTGTATGGCTACTCATCCTTATTTTCCAGTGACAAGGACAGGACAGTCTCCTTTGGACAATTAGGGGCAAACAAATATAAATTGCATGATTTATAGACCAAAGTGCCAAAGAGTGAAAAAACACTGTGTAACCTCCATAATGCTAATCTGGAAATACACTCATGAAGTCAGGAAATACAGAAGTTAAGTTGTCCATCTCAATGCTACACCTTGGAAGGAAAATTCTAGGTTGTTTTGGAGAAGATACAATAAAGCTGTGTCAACATGATAGTGAATCCATTTTGGCAAATCTGCAGTATGTGGGGCCAGCTGGTTAAAGGATGATGCCAATGAAGGACATCGGTTCAAATCCTGTGTAGACCTATGTGTTTCTCTGATCAGGGATAGTAGGCTTCCTCCTGAACTTTACTGCTCAGAAAGGAGCTAGTCTTGGGGATGGGGATGGGAAGGAATAAATCAGCATCAGTATTATGATAGTGAACACAGGAATAGTTAAGAATTTCAAGCCATGTTCCTGATCAATATCATTTGGATATATCTCAAACCAGTTTTTTTTTTCTACTCAGTTGATTGGAGAATTCTGTTGAGAGTCAGTTTGTAGTTCCGAGCCTATCCTGTTGAACCACTCAGTCAACAATTCAATTCAAAGAACATTTACTGAGTGTTCTCTGTTTGTAAGCCATCAGAGAGCAAAGGACCAGAATGTCTTATATTTCCATTTATTCTCAACACTTAGAATAATGCTAGGGACACAGGTACTCCATAAATGTGTGATGAACGTAACTGAACTACTACACGGAAAAGGAGGGCTAACACATAGTAAACACCCACTGGGTACCAGGCATGCTAGGCACTGAGTAATCAGTGATGAATGGAACTGTCTCTGCCCTGAGGAGCCTATACTGAAGTCTTTCCTTGTGGATCTTACATGCAGATGATCTGGAAAATTAACCATTGAACTCAGACACTCTCGGGGCAGATTCAGAATTGCTCAAGTTCATGATTAATTAATGGCTTTAAAAAAGCTTACAGCACCTTTTTTGACCATCCCTTTTTTTTGGGGTGGCGGGGGAGGCATATTCTCAATCTTCTGAAAGAAAGAAGAGTATAGGCCTTCAGTATGGACCTAGATATGGCCTGGAAACCTGAAACCTGCATCTCATGTTTTCTTTTTCCTTGATTGATAGTTGGTTTATGTTGGTTCACAGTAAAAAAAAACTCATCAGTCAAGCTGGGTACCTCTTAGGAAGTACTGGCTCCCTGCATTGAGGTTGACTGCTGGGAGCATCTCACAAAACACCATAGGTCATACATGTAGACAATAGCTCTCAGGTCTAATTCCCTATCATCTTATTGAAAACAGAGCTCTTGTAGAAGGCATCTGCGAAACTCTGACTAATACCTTCTTGGAGCTACCACTAGCATCTGTACATCCCTCTCCTATAGAAGCTATTATTGAACAGCAATAATTTATTGCTGTCTCCTTCACTTGGCTGTGAGCTCCTTGAGGATCCAGACTGTTAGCATAGGTGGCCCAGAATCACCTGCAGGGGGAGCTCAGAGCCATAATGCTAGAAGCTGAAGTTTTCCTTGGAAGAAAGCAAACATGGAACTTTGATTTCCACTTTCTCTTTTGGGGTTGCTCCAAGCTTAAAGGAAATTTCTATTTTAATCACATCTTTTGTGCTGCTAATTTGCTGAGATATGCCCAGGAGTTCTCCCTACTCTATCCTTTAAAAAAGTCAAACACGAACCAGAGTAGGTCCTGGGAAAATCATGTATGAAGAGAGGTTCATAGAAGGCCACCAGTTTTAGTGTTGGGGGCACCATTCACATAGAATATAATGTGAATTTTGAACCCTAGAGATGCTTCTGTGAACACTTTCCTCCTCCGTGGTCACTTCTGTGCAAAGGAGCAGCCAATTCTGCAGGCTAAGAGAGGGCATGGGAATTTAGAACCACAGCCTGTGCTATGTTTGCTCCTCCCTGCAGGGTCTTTGAGTGGTGACTGTGCCTCAGGGCTTGGCAGTGGGGACAGTTTGCTGAAAGGATACAATCCAGCCACAATTTACCATCATTTAACTTACAATCATTTCTTTTTTTTTTTTTTTTTAATTTATTTATTATTATTATACTTTAAGTTGTAGGGTACATGTGCATAACATGCAGGTTTGTTACATATGTATACTTGTGCCATGTTGGTGTGCTGTACCCATCAATTCATCATTTACATCAGGTATAACTCCCAATGCAATCCCTCCCCCCTCCCCCCTCCCCCCTCCCCATGATAGGCCCCGGTGTGTGATGTTCCCCTTCCTGAGTCCAAGTGATCTTATTGTTCAATTCCCACCTATGAGTGAGAACATGCGGTGTTTGGTTTTCTGTTCTTGTGATAGTTTGCTAAGAATGATGGTTTCCAGCTGCATCCATGTCCCTACAAAGGACGCAAACTCATCCTTTTTGATGGCTGCATAGTATTCCATGGTGTATATGTGCCACATTTTCTTAATCCAATCTGTCACTGATGGACATTTGGGTTGATTCCAAGTCTTTGCTATTGTGAATAGTGCTGCAATAAACATACGTGTGCATGTGTCTTTATAGCAGCATAATTTATAATCCTTTGGGTATATACCCAGTAATGGGATGGCTGGGTCATATGGTACATCTAGTTCTAGATCCTTGAGGAATCGCCATACTGTTTTCCATAATGGTTGAACTAGTTTACAATCCCACCAACAGTGTAAAAGTGTTCCTATTTCTCCACATCCTCTCCAGCACCTGTTGTTTCCTGACTTTTTAATGATCGCCATTCTAACTGGTGTGAGATGGTATCTCATTGTGGTTTTGATTTGCATTTCTCTGACGGCCAGTGATGATGAGCATTTTTTCATGTGTCTGTTGGCTGTATGAATGTCTTCTTTTGAGAAATGTCTGTTCATATCCTTTGCCCACTTTTTGATGGGGTTGTTTGTTTTTTTCTTGTAAATTTGTTTGAGTTCTTTGTAGGTTCTGGATATTAGCCCTTTGTCAGATGAGTAGATTGCAAAAATTTTCTCCCATTCTGTAGGTTGCCTGTTCACTCTGATGGTAGTTTCTTTTGCTGTGCAAAAGCTCTTTAATTTAATGAGATCCCATTTGTCAATTTTGGCTTTTGCTGCCGTTGCTTTTGGTGTTTTAGACATGAAGTCTTTGCCCATGCCTATGTCCTGAATGGTACTACCTAGGTTTTCCTCTAGGATTTTTATGGTATTAGGTCTAACATTTAAGTCTCTAATCCATCTTGAATTAATTTTCGTATAAGGAGTAAGGAAAGGATCCAGTTTCAGCTTTCTACTTATGGCTAGCCAATTTTCCCAGCACCATTTATTAAATAGGGAATCCTTTCCCCATTTCTTGTTTCTCTCAGGTTTGTCAAAGATCAGATGGCTGTAGATGTGTGGTATTATTTCTGAGGACTCTGTTCTGTTCCATTGGTCTATATCTCTGTTTTGGTACCAGTACCATGCTGTTTTGGTTACTGTAGCCTTGTAGTATAGTTTGAAGTCAGGTAGCGTGATGCCTCCAGCTTTGTTCTTTTGACTTAGGATTGTCTTGGAGATGCGGGCTCTTTTTTGGTTCCATATGAACTTTAAAGCAGTTTTTTCCAATTCTGTGAAGAAACTCATTGGTAGTTTGATGGGGATGGCATTGAATCTATAAATTACCTTGGGCAGTATGGCCATTTTCACAATATTGATTCTTCCTATCCATGAGCATGGTATGTTCTTCCATTTGTTTGTGTCCTCTTTTATTTCACTGAGCAGTGGTTTGTAGTTCTCCTTGAAGAGGTCCTTTACATCCCTTGTAAGTTGGATTCCTAGGTATTTTATTCTCTTTGAAGCAATTGTGAATGGAAGTTCATTCCTGATTTGGCTCTCTGTTTGTCTGTTACTGGTGTATAAGAATGCTTGTGATTTTTGCACATTAATTTTGTATCCTGAGACTTTGCTGAAGTTGCTTATCAGCTTAAGGAGATTTTGGGCTGAGACAATGGGGTTTTCTAAATATATAATCATGTCATCTGCAAACAGGGACAGTTTGACTTCTTCTTTTCCTAACTGAATACCCTTGATTTCTTTCTCTTGCCTAATTGCCCTAGCCAGAACTTCCAACACTATGCTGAATAGGAGTGGTGAGAGAGGGCATCCCTGTCTTGTGCCAGTTTTCAAAGGGAATTTTACCAGTTTTTGCCCATTCAGTATGATATTGGCTGTGGGTTTGTCATAAATAGCTGTTATTATTTTGAGGTACGTTCCATCAATACCGAATTTATTGAGCGTTTTTAGCATGAAGGGCTGTTGAATTTTGTCAAAAGCCTTTTCTGCATCTATTGAGATAATCATGTGGTTCTTGTCTTTGGTTCTGTTTATATGCTGGATTATGTTTATTGATTTGCGAATGTTGAACCAGCCTTGCATCCCAGGGATGAAGCCCACTTGATCATGGTGGATAAGCTTTTTGATGTGTTGCTGAATCCGGTTTGCCAGTATTTTATTGAGGATTTTTGCATCGATGTTCATCAGGGATATTGGTCTAAAATTCTCTTTTTTTGTTGTGTCTCTGCCAGGCTTTGGTATCAGGATGATGTTGGCCTCATAAAATGAGTTAGGGAGGATTCCCTCTTTTTCTGTTGATTGGAATAGTTTCAGAAGGAATGGTACCAACTCCTCCTTGTACCTCTGGTAGAATTCAGCTGTGAATCCATCTGGTCCTGGACTTTTTTTGGTTGGTAGGCTATTAATTATTGCCTCAATTTCAGAGCCTACTATTGGTCTATTCAGGGATTCAACTTCTTCCTGGTTTAGTCTTGGAAGAGTGTAAGTGTCCAGGAAATTGTCCATTTCTTCTAGATTTTCCAGTTTATTTGCGTAGAGGTGTTTATAGTATTCTCTGATGGTAGTTTGTATTTCTGTGGGGTCGGTGGTGATATCCCCTTTATCATTTTTAATTGCGTCGATTTGATTCTTCTCTCTTTTCTTCTTTATTAGTCTTGCTAGTGGTCTGTCAATTTTGTTGATCTTTTCAAAAAACCAACTCCTGGATTCATTGATTTTTTGGAGAGTTTTTTGTGTCTCTATCTCCTTCAGTTCTGCTCTGATCTTAGTTATTTCTAGCCTTCTGCTAGCTTTCGAATGTGTTTGCTCTTGCTTCTCTAGTTCTTTTAATTGTGATATTAGAGTGTCAATTTTAGATCTTTCCTGCTTTCTCTTGTGGGCATTTAGTGCTATAAATTTCCCTCTACACACTGCTTTAAATGTGTCCCAGAGATTCTGGTATGTTGTATCTTTGTTCTCATTGGTTTCAAAGAACATCTTTATTTCTGCCTTCATTTCGTTATGTACCCAGTAGTCATTCAGGAGCAGGTTGTTCAGTTTCCATGTAGTTGAGCGGTTTTGATTGAGTTTCTTAGTCCTGAGTTCTAGTTTGATTGCACTGTGGTCTGAGAGACAGTTTGTTATAATTTTTGTTCTTGTACATTTGCTGAGGAGTGCTTTACTTCCAATTACATGGTCAATTTTGGAGTAAGTACAATGTGGTGCTGAGAAGAATGTATATTCTGTTGATTTGGGGTGGAGAGTTCTATAGATGTCTATTAGGTCTGCTTGCTGCAGAGATGAGTTCAATTCCTGGATATCCTTGTTAACTTTCTGTCTCGTTGATCTGTCTAATGTTGACAGTGGAGTGTTGAAGTCTCCCATTATTATTGTATGGGAGTCTAAGTCTCTTTGTAAGTCTCTAAGGACTTGCTTTATGAATCTGGGTGCTCCTGTATTGGGTGCATATATATTTAGGATAGTTAGCTCTTCCTGTTGAATTGATCCCTTTACCATTATGTAATGGCCTTCTTTGTCTCTTTTGATCTTTGATGGTTTAAAGTCTGTTTTATCAGAGACTAGTATTGCAACCCCCGCTTTTTTTTGTTCTCCATTTGCTTGGTAAATCTTCCTCCATCCCTTTATTTTGAGCCTATGTATGTCTCTGCGTGTGAGATGGGTCTCCTGAATACAGCAGACTGATGGGTCTTGACTCTTTATCCAGTTTGCCAGTCTGTGTCTTTTAATTGGAGCATTTAGTCCATTGACATTTAAGGTTAAGATTGTTATGTGTGAACTTGATCCTGCCATTATGATATTAACTGGTTATTTTGCTCGTTAGTTGATGCAGTTTCTTCCTAGCCTCGATGGTCTTTACATTTTGGCATGTTTTTGCAATGGCTGGTACCGGTTGTTCCTTTCCATGTTTAGTGCTTCCTTCAGGGTCTCTTGTAAGGCAGGCCTAGTGGTGACAAAATCTCTAAGCATTTGCTTATCTGTAAAGGATTTTATTTCTCCTTCACTTATGAAACTTAGTTTGGCTGGATATGAAATTCTGGGTTTAAAATTCTTTTCTTTAAGAATGTTGAATATTGGCCCCCACTCTCTTCTGGCTTGTAGAGTTTCTGCCGAGAGATCTGCTGTTAGTCTGATGGGCTTCCCTTTGTGGGTAACCCGACCTTTCTCTCTGGCTGCCCTTAAGATTTTTTCCTTCATTTCAACTTTGGTGAATCTGGCAATTATGTGTCTTGGAGTTGCTCTTCTCGAGGAGTATCTTTGTGGCGTTCTCTGTATTTCCTGGATTTGAATGTTGGCCTGCCCTACTAGGTTGGGGAAGTTCTCTGGATGATATCCTGAGGAGTGTTTTCCATCTTGGTTCCATTTTCCCCCTCACTTTCAGGCACCCCAATCAGACGTAGATTTGGTCTTTTTACATAATCCCATACTTCTTGCAGGCTTTGTTCATTTCTTTTTCTTCTTTTTTCTTTTGGTTTCTCTTCTTGCTTCATTTCATTCATTTGATCCTCAATCGCAGATACTCTTTCTTCCAGTTGATCGAGTCGGTTACTGAAGCTTGTGCATTTGTCACGTATTTCTCGTGTCATGGTTTTCATCTCTTTCATTTCGTTTAGGACCTTCTCTGCATTAATTACTCTAGCCATCAATTCTTCCACTTTTTCTTCAAGATTTTTAGTTTCTTTGCGCTGGGTACGTCATTCCTCCTTTAGCTCTGAGAAATTTGATGGACTGAAGCCTTCTTCTCTCATCTCGTCAAAGTCATTCTCCGTCCAGCTTTGATCCGTTGCTGGTGATGAGCTGCGCTCCTTTGCCGGGGGAGATGCGCTCTTATTTTTTGAATTTCCAGCTTTTCTGCCCTGCTTTTTCCCCATCTTTGTGGTTTTATCTGCCTCTGGTCTTTGATGATGGTGGTGTACTGATGGGGTTTTGGTGTAGGTGTCCTTCCTGTTTGATAGTTTTCCTTCTAACAGTCAGGACCCTCAGCTGTAGGTCTGTTGGAGATTGCTTGAGGTCCACTCCAGACCCTGTTTGCCTGGGTATCAGCAGCAGAGGCTGCAGAAGATAGAATATTTCTGAACAGCGAGTGTACCTGTCTGATTCTTGCTTTGGAAGCTTCCTCTCAGGGGTGTACTCCACCCTGTGAGGTGTGGGGTGTCAGACTGCCCCTAGTGGGGGATGTCTCCCAGTTAGGCTACTCAGGGGTCAGGGACCCACTTGAGCAGGGAGTCTGTCCCTTCTCAGATCTCAACCTCTGTGTTGGGAGATCCACTGCTCTCTTCAAAGCTGTCAGACAGAGTCGTTTGCGTCTGCAGAGGTTTCGGCTGTGTTTGTTATTGCCCTGTCCCCAGAGGTGGAGTCTACAGAGACAGGCAGGTTTCCTTGAGCTGCTGTGAGCTCCACCCACTTCGAGCTTCCCAGCAGCTTTGTTTACCTACTTAAGCCTCAGCAATGGCGGGCGCCCCTCCCCCAGCCTCGCTGCTGCCTTGCCGGTAGATCACAGACTGCTGTGCTAGCAATGAGGGAGGCTCCGTGGGCGTGGGACCCTCCCGGCCAGGTGTGGGATATGATCTCCTGGTGTGCCTGTTTGCTTAAAGCGCAGTATTGGGGTGGGAGTTACCCGATTTTCCAGGTGTTGTGTGTCTCAGTTCCCCTGGCTAGGAAAAGGGATTCCCTTCCCCCTTGCGCTTCCCAGGTGAGGCAATGCCTCGCCCTGCTTCAGCTCTCTCTGGTCGGGGTGCAGCAGCTGACCAGCACCGATCGTCCGGCACTCCCCAGTGAGATGAACCCAGTACCTCAGTTGAAAATGCAGAAATCACCGGTCTTCTGTGTCGCTCGCGCTGGGAGTTGGAGACTGGAGCTGTTCCTATTCGGCCATCTTGCTCCGCCCCCTACAATCATTTCTTAATCTCCTATTCATTTCAGCATCTGCAGCATCCAGCACCCTGAACTTCGTAGGTATTCAACAGATGGTGGTTGAAGGAAGCTGCTGAATGACTGTAGTTTCTCCTATATACCTCCTACACAGTGATGCATAAGGTGAATCATAAAAGAGATCAGAAGGCTTAAGGACTAAGGATATGTGAAGATATTTGACGCTCACTATTTGGCTTGATTTGATGATTTTGCTCTTAGAAATCCCATTTTGAGCACACTAGAAAGAAGAATCCACTAGAAAGAAACTGTCTTTAGAAATCTTCTAGAAAGAAACTGACTTTGAGTCAGTTTCAGATTCTGGTTTTCCTACTTGTCAAATGTAAGACCTTGGACAAGTTCTGAGCCACACTAGCCTCAAATGAAAAATGGGGATAATATTACCTACTATAGGTACTCAGTAGTTATTATTATGCTTATTATTATCTCCCTTCCTCCCTTCAAAACCTGGATCTTTATCTTCCTTTGTGACCAACACCTAGTTATCCTTTCCTTTTGTGTTTGACTGCTTTTCCACACATTGTTGGCAGGACCATGGCATGTCACTGAATTCCTAGCTCTTGTCCTGACATCCTGGATTTGCACTGTCCAGTACAGTAGCTACTAACTAAATATAGCTGTTTAAATTTAAATTAATTACACAAAACTAAAATTTCAGTTCTTCGATCACATTAGACCCACTTCAAGTGGTTAGTGGCTACCATATTGAATGCAACAGCTATGAAATGTATCCATTTTGCAGAAAGTTCTATAGGCCTATGGTGCTCTAGATATTATTTATTTCTGACATCTGAACTGTCACAGATGAATTCCACTAGGAAATGAGATCTCAATCTGTGTACTGTGTTTTTCAATGGGTTTAAAACTTGGGGAGGGAAGAGAGGTCTTCATATTGGGCTTTCTCAAACTCCAGCACATCTCTCTTATTTCCACATTTACTTCGCATATTTTAGAAATGAACTTTTTAGGTGGGGAAATAATTATCAGAAAGTGAGTGGTTATGACCCCCCAAAGCAGTCTTCTATACAACCATGACAGAGGTTATGTATTTGGAGTGAAATGATTGTTTTCATTAAATTGATCAAAAGATGGCTTTTAAGCCTGTAATTCTCATGGTGGTTGTCATGTTCTGTTGCTATCAATCTATATTCTTTTTAAACTGAATCTTCAGTTTAGAGCTGTTTATATGCCTCTTTAGGTGGAGCCCTGAGGATAATTTGGTTAAACAAGCTCTTGAATACATTTTCCCTAAAGGCCATGCGCTATTAGAAGTTTTGTTGGGCAGTTATGCAAGAAGGAAAGGAAAAGAGGGAAAAACAAGATATTACATGGGACATAGTTCAAGCCAACAACTGGTAGCCCTCAAGGCTATTTCAGACCATCAAATTATCTCTTACTCCGATTTTGATGCTCCATAATAAAATATGTGATCCAGCCTAAGCATATTTTATGCCTTTACTGCAGTCTAACTCATATTCTCTAGAAACTTAGAGCCAATTCAAAGCAGGTTAACCCCTTAATAATTATTAAGGTCATGCAACCTATGTCACATAAAAGTCAGGATATCAATGATGAGCCACCCTGTTGAGAAATTAATCTTCAATCAACATGTGTATATGTGCACCCTGGAAATCACCATCGATATTTCATGGTTTCTTTTATTGTAGAACTGTGGGTTATGTTACATGTCAAGATGAAATCAATGGGCTAAGAGGAATTTGGTCTTAAGGGCTTTGGAATGGTGTAACGATAAAGTTTTTCTTTCCCCTGCCTTACTAAACTATTATATTTGCAGAGCAAATTCTCCACATAAAATTCTATGTATTCTTCCAACCTAGCTCCTTTTTTTCCAAGTCCTCTTAACTTAATCATTATATATATTTTTTATTAGAACATGAATATATGCTCACTTTAGAATGCTGGAAAATAGAAAATAAGAAAGATGAAAAATTGTTTCTAATCTCACCACTGTAACATTTTAGACTGTTTCCTACCAGCTTATTTAGACTTAAAAAATAAAACTGAGTTGATTCTGTATCTGTAATTCTGCTATTTTTCCTGCTATTGTAGCAGACATTCATCATGTTGTTATACCTATCCTTTACCATAATTTTCAATAATTGCTTAACCATTCTCCTCTTGCTAGGTATTTTATTTGGTTTCAATTTTTCATGTTTATAAAAGATTCCATAATTTATAGAATTGTATTCATGACACTAAATTTCCATATTGCATGTTAAAATTATATGTATGCATATATGTATTTTTTTCTGATTAATTCCCTGAAGTGGAATTACTGGGTCAATGTTTCTTCTTAAATTTTCACTTTTTTTGATTCAGGCCCAAAATGATTTGCTGGAAGCTTGAGAAAAATACACTCCCTTGGCCTGAGATTGCTCTGACAAATAGAAGTGTGTTCTCCTCATTTCAGGGAAGATGATCAAGTCCCTTTTTGCTTTAGAATGTTTTGAGATGCTCTTCTTTCCCTGCCCTCCACTCCCCAACACATACAAAAACGCATACTATTCAATCATGGAAAATGGAAAGTTTCTGCTTATCTTGTCCTGGATGAGAAAGTAATCTCTTGGCAATTTTGAACAATACTGTTGAGAGTAAAGGAATTTTAAGTGATTTTAAGGTGTTTCTTTTTCCTTTTTTCTTTCCTCAGGCACGCTATACACATTTGCTACTGAAATCAGTGACTTCAAATGCCTGCGGTGTTCTAAACATATTGTGGGTCCTCATGGGATGGAAGAAAGTGCATTGGATTTGAAATGGGAATATTTGGCTCAGGCCCTGGTGGTCTGATGCCTCTATGTCTATTTCACACCATGTGAGGTAATTTATTTGAAATTCATCACCTTGTTCAGTCCTTGTGGTGATTCTCTGAGCTAGCAATTATCCCGATTAGATAGCTGGGGAAGCCAAGGTTTAGTAGAGTAAAACAATGATGCATGACTGGCACATGGTAGACTTTAGGAAGCTCAGTTCTCCTGATCTCAGTCATTTGTTTTTCCTGTTGTCCCAGACTGTTCTTATTATTCATGTTTCACTGGACAAGTACTTAACCTCCCTGAGTCTTAAATGTATCTACCTTAGAGGGCGTTTGTGAGGGTCAGATGAAAATAATTTAAATTGAATATGTTATTTAAGATGGAATATAAGTGTTAGGAATTAAGATAACTAATAAAATGTTTACTTAAATGGCTTATATTGACTTCTGAAAAGTTTGATACTTAATTGCTTAGTTTCTATTTTACAAATTTTCATTTTATCTGTTTTCCTTTTTTGCCTTCCTTTAATAAGCCCCGTGGACATTAGATGCAAAATCTTTTGAGAATTGTATGTTAAGGCATTGGATTCAAGCAACTAAAAACTTTTTAAGTTCCTTTAAGACAAGTTTCTCAACTTTGTCACTACTGACATTTTTGGGTAGAGTAATTTTTTGTTGTAGAAGCCTGACTTGTACATTGTAGGGCACTTATCAGCATTCCTGGCCTCTACCCACTCATTGCCAGTAGCACCCTCCCCCTAATTGTGACAATGAAAAAATATCTTCAGTTATTGCCAACTGTCTTTTGGGGATGGGCCAGGAGATGCAAGGCCACTTCCATTTCAGAACCACTGCTGTAACAGAATGTCTGTCTCACAAGAGGCAAATTTTATTCACTAGCATCTTGGTTTGATGTTTGTTTTTTTTTTTCCTTAATATGTCAAAAGTAGAATGTAGAAGAGTTAGTTTTGCAAAGGAAAATATCTTTAGCATGTGTTGCCTCAGTCTATTCAAATTTTACAACCTTGTTACTAGTTGGACATTATTTTTTTCCTTACTACCCAAGCAAATTTCACTGAAAGCCAGTATCAAGATCTGAACATAAGATTATAAAAAAAGCAAGAAATAAGAAAAATACAAGTTCACACAATTACAATGAGAAAACTATTCTGAGAATAACAGCTTTTGTAAAATTTCCCAGTTTTATTAAAATATTGGTTGCAAGAATGGATTTGTGTTGTGCCATTTTCAGTTCTTGTTACTCTCATTATCATAACAGGGAATGAGCCAAATTGCAATGCTTTGGATAGTCTTGTCACTTGGAATAGTGTGGAGATCTGCTCTGACCTTCTGTTATTCCAGAGCGACAAGGAGGCAAAGCCACTGACCAGAGAAGATGAAGCACTCTGGAGAGATCAAAGGCCATTGGGCCTGAGTGGCTGTACAATTTCACTCTGGGGGTTCTATTCAGCAGTCTAAATTGCAGTAGGTCTGTCTATCCAAAGCACAATATGACACACCATTATGTAGCATCACTCAGCCTAGCAAAAGGCAGTTCCTATCAAAGGAACAACAGAATAGGAAGAGACCTAATATTTCTTGAAGCCTACTGTGTGCTAACTACTTTATGTGTGGTTTTCATATACTCTTTGCACCAAACCTATGAGGTAAGTATTATTCTATTCAGGTTTTACTAAAGGAAGCAAAGTAACTTGCCTAAGATTAGGTTGAGCTGGAAGATTCGGATCATGGCTTTAAAGACTCTTAGCACGTCCAGCTAATATATTGATATATGACCTAATAATCTCACAAAAAGTCATTACTGTGTTATGAACTCTATTTCAAGATTTAAAACTGAAAACATTATTTTAACAAATGGTTTGTTACTTTTAGGGAGCAGAGAGTGAGCCCCAGTACCACTTCAAGAGTAGTCAGTAGGCAAAAGAAGTGCTCGGGCTGGGGAGCTGGTCATGATAGTGATTGAAAGTTCTGTTCTTCCTCTTATAGGCAATTTGCTCCTCAAACAACTACGAGTCTGTGTGGTGCTGCCTACGTAAGTCAGTGTTACCCTTCATTCTTCCTAAAGCAAGGTTTATTTATTTATAATTATTCAACAAACAATTATGAAGCTTTGTTATGCAAAGGGAACTGAACTAGGTGCTAGGAATAGATATAAAACACAGGTCCTTCCTTCAAGGTGGCTTACAGTCTTGTAGAGGATATAAAAATGTTTACTAATTTTTATAAAACAAGAGAAAATTGAAAGGGACTAAGAAATGTTGAGATGAAATAAATGGTATAGTTTAGAGAAGAGACACACACTCTGACTTGGAGATCACAGCATAGGCTTTGAAAACAATTACAAGAGCAGGTGCTGAGCTGAGCAGAGCAGACTGAGAAAATAAATTTTGTGTAAAGGCAAAGGTCACTGATGAATATCGGTTGATGACTCATTCCGCTTTTCTAACCTCACCCCTCTGAGAAACCTGAGTGTTCTTTCTTTAGCCATTGTAGGTTACAAACAAGCAGGAGCAGCTGCCTATCTTAACACATGCTGGCATTTCTTCCTGCAATTCTCTGGCCACACTTCTCTGTGACTGTCTACATCACATCCTCACCTCTTTCATAAATCATTTTAAACTTCTTCACTATCCACATACTTTTTTCCTTTGGACTTGCCCTTTCATCCCATTTCTACTGAAAAGATTGGCCTTAGACAACCCTATGTTCCATAGGATCTTCTCCTTGTCAGTTCATTGGACCAGAGGTTTATGTCTGTCCAAAGGGAAACCATTTGAGCCAAGCAGATTCTGTCTTTCAATAATGGAACTAAGTGACACAGAACATTTCAAATGGCAGGAGAGATGGATCTGCTATGTGAGATTGACAGCAATGTTGTTCCACCAAGGAGTTGAGAAGTAGAGAAAATAAGAAAGCTGAGAGACACAAACACAAGAGTGTGTGCAACTTCTTAGAAAACAACTGAAATTGTTGGCTTTCCGAGTTACTTCTGGGTTACTGGGGCTCAGTTGTTCTTAGGTCTCTGCTTTAAATTTTAAAAGTTTTATAACTTAACATCAAGTTTCTCTTTTTAATTAACCAAGGCTAATTCAAATGGGTTTCTCATCCTTCCCACCCAATGGGCTTGGATCAAGATACCTGGCTATACTGATATTCCAATTCTCTGAACTTCCATTCACTTAGTCTGCGCTATTCATTTTCTAAATCTATCAGGTATCACTGTATTAGCCAGTATAGCCTGGAGTATACTCCATTGTTAGAATTTGCAGAGGCTTAGTATAGCAAAGGTGAGGTTTTTGCTCATGCTAAATGTCCCACACAGGCTGGCAGGAGGCCTATGACCATCAAATTATGCAGAAACGGAGGTTGATGGAGTCTCCTTCCCCACACATACTTCAGTGATCACCAAACCAGGGCAAAGAGAACATGGTGAACAAAATGCTGGCTCTTCCAGATTCTACCTAGAGGTGATTCAGTGACTTACCTACATATTTCCTTGGTTAACACAAATCACACCACCAGACTAAATTTCAAATGGAGTGGAAGCATAATTCTATCCTCAGAAGAGACCTGACATATTTATTTTACAACTTTTAAGATTTTCATAATCTCCTATAGTGGTACAATGTGAGGCATATGACTTAGCCTCTTTCTGCCTCAGTTTCCCTTTCTTTAACATGAAGATAACAACAGTACTTACCTGTTATGGGGATTAGATCTGATGATATATGCTTTAGCATAGTGCCTAACTCATTGTGAATGCCATGTAAGTATTAGCTGGTGTTACTTGTAAATACATAGAGTTATTTGCTTGGAGCCATCTTTTCATTCACATTCCTACTGTGAATCAAAACTCCCGAAGAAACCACAGCTGGCATGCTCCAGGGATGACATCTTAGTAGAATTTCTTACTAATCTTTCATCTCTTATTCATACAGGGACAGAGATTTCAGCTCCTGGTTGTTTGTGCTGTCCTCTGCCCTTATAGCTTGGCTTACTTCTGAAAAATCAATTGTACTGCAAATGCTCGGCCATCACTTTTTCACTGCAGTACCCACCCTGCCTTCTGCATAAAATGGCATTCTAAATAACTGTTGATAACTCAAAGGAATACACGTCTATTAGCTACTCACTGTGTCCATAATCCCAGCAAGAAAATAAATATAATGACAAATGTTACATTGAATAATTGCAGAGGTTTGGTTTAGGGATTTTTGTGCTTGTTTTCTGGGTGGACTCCCTTGAATAACTTATCACATTCGTAATACTACAGGGAAGGAGTTTTCTCTTAGCTCAAATTGCTGTGCTCAGTATAGCTTCAGGGGGAAAGCATAGGATTACCAGCTGTAGAAGGCCTGACATTAATTTCAGAGTTTATATTAGAAAACTTTCTACTCAGACTGAGCACTAGTTAGGAAAAAGGAAAAAAAAACTCCTTTAGAAAAGCTGCTTAGAATAAAAAATGGCTTCTATTCTAATAGAGAATAAATGTGGTCTGGCATCAACAAGGGAATGGATAAAATGCAGTGTAATCAGAAAAATGCAGTTTCCAGCCTCATCCTGTGATCAAAGCAAAAGTCTGTTCTTTTGAACAGTTAGTTGCTCAGATATTTGCTTTAGCACACCCACCACTGAGGGGCCTCAGTGATTTTTTTTTTTTCCCAGGAAGGATGGTAACTAGCACTTTGTTCCCTTGGGGGAGTGTATATTTACATGGTGTCCCCAGCTTTGTCTCTCTAAATGCACAGAGCCTCCTTCTATTCTACCTGGAGCTGTGCCAACTCTAAGAGAACCAAGCCAATGATTGACCTAGTGGGGTTAGTGCCCGCTGTGCCCTGCCCTCAACTAGATTTCCACCAGGTTCAGCTGGTGGCTTTTTAAAAAAGTATTTATCTCTAATTCCTTGGGGATGCCACATTTCCCCTTTATTTTTCTTTCAGTGATCTTTTGTAACCTTTCTCCTCCCACCATTTCTCTTGATCTTGACTGGTCTTGCTTGGATTTCATATTTTGCTTGAGTGTCATCAGTCAGCAGGCTGGGTGTTATTTTGTACTCTTTCTTGATGGAGGAAAATAAGGTCAGACTAAACCAGAAGAAGGTGTGGGTGTCTTAGAGTAGCATTTGTTGGTAATGCTTCCCAAGTCCTCTAAAGATGTAGGGGATCTAAGTTGTAAGCTAACTAGTGGGCAGGTCATCCATTGACTAGGTGTGACAGTGAACCAGCTTGGGTGCTACCTGGTTTATGTGCAACATTTTAATTGGCCCAACAACCCTATGAAGTACTTACAATAGTTATCCCTACTTTACTAATATTGCAATGAAAACTTGGAAATGTTAAGGCACTTGTCCAAGTCCTAAATCATTATACTACACATTACCCTCTCTGATTCTCAGTGTCTTCCTATGTAAAATAAAAGGATTCATTTAAATTAGCTTCTCAAACTTCAGCACTATTAATATTAGGGGCTAGATAAGTCTTTGGTGTTGGGAGCTGCCCTGTGCATTATAGGATAGTTAGCAGCATTCTTGGTTTGTGATACTAACAGCACCTCCCTTCACCCACCTGGGACAAATAAAAATGTCACTAATCTTTGCCAAATGTCCCTTGGGGGACAAAATTACTTCTAGTTTGAGAACCCTTGACCTAAAAAAATTTCCATGATACTTTCTAGATTGAACTGTCTACCGTTCAATGTGTGCCTGCTTGGTTTCCCTCTCTCAGCTCTTCTTTCCTCTTACATTTTTATTCCTTTTCTTTAGTTTACCCATCTATAGATTAGGGATAACAAAAGAGCCCACCTTCTAGGAGTGTTAATTAGTTCAACCATTATGGAAGACAGTGTGGCAATTCCTCAAGGATCCAGAACCAGAAATACCATTTGACCCAGCAATCCCATTACTGGGTATATACCCAAAGGATTATAAATCATTCTGCTATAAAGACACATGTACACATGTGTTTACTGCAGCACTGTTTGCAATAGCAAAGACTTGGAACTAACCCAAATGCTCATCAATGATAGACTGGATAAAGAAAATGTGGTACATATACACCATGGAATACTATGCAGCCATTACAAAAGAATGAGTTCATGTCCTTTGCAGGGACATGGATGAAGCTGGGAACCATGATTCTCAGCAAACTAACACAGGTACAGAAAACCAAACACCACATGTTCTCATTCACAGGTGGGAGTTGAACAATAAGAACACATGGGCACAGGGAGGGGAACATTACACACTGGGGCCTGTTGGGGTTGGGGGAAAGGGGAAGGAGAGCATTAGGACAAATACCTAATGCATGCAAGGCTTAAAACCTAGATGATGGCTTGATAGGTACAGCAAACCACCATGGCACATGTATACCTATGTAACAAACCTGCACATTTGTGCACACGTATCCCAAAACTTAAAGAATAAAAGTGCCCACCTTCATATACAGTTGTTTTGAGGATGAAATGGGGCAATGGATACCAAATCCCAAGGGCAATTTTTGGTGCTCAAAGATTACTTTAAGCTTAAGTTCTCAGCAAAAGCCACCTGTATTGTTTAAATTCCTGTCCCCATAAGCAGATGAATAACTGCAATCCCACCTCATCTGAAACAAGGTCTCTCTCAGCTCACTATGGAAGGAGAAAAGAATGGAGCACAGCTACTCTGAAGACCCTGAAGGAAGCCTTCATCTTTTCTCTCACCTGCAGCCCATTTATAGAGCAGGCCTGAGGTTCTTGTCATGTGGGGAAAATTAGAACAGACTTTAAATGTAGTCAATTAATTGATGCAAATCACCTTCCTTTCAGTCAGATTTAGGTAATAACATATCTCAAATGACAAACCCTGCTATTTGTCATTTTCACTAAGAAAATTCTTTAGCCGCTTTCCATCTGTAAATTCTGAAGAGAGGCTGATAGGTTCGCTCATTTAAATATAGCATAGATGCATTTTTAAAAACCCATTGCTTCCAAAGGGAGTGGGATTGACAGACCTGGACCTTGAAGGCTCGTTTGATATACTGATGCTCTGTGGAGCTTGGCAAGGCAGTTTTTCAGCCCACCTGGGAGCATTTTCTGTTTCCTTCCTTGGTTCTATTTTAGACCCTTACTTTTCATACTACCTGCAACCAAGGCCATTGATTATCTTCCCAGAGAAAAAAACTAAGAATTTTTTTTTTCTGTAAAGTTTTAAGATCCTTCTCCCTCTCCTAGCCCATAGCCAGACCTAAACAATGTCCCCATCTTGTCTGAATGAATATTTGCCTTCTACTCATCTTCCGTGCTCTAACCATTGGGCCTTTTAGCCAAAATCTTTTCGGTAAATAAGCTTTGTGAGCAGCTGGGCTGGGTCACAAGTCTCTCCTTTGATGTGATGGTTTCACTTGCATGTTTGCCTTTTGAGGCACCATTTTTGGCCTCCAGGAAACAGCACTATACTGGTTTTCTAGCTACTTTGTACTCTCTCTCCCCATTTGCATCCTGTCTAATTTCTGTTATATCCTTTTCTTTTAGCCTCTTTTCTTTCTCACTTTTCTATGAACTGCAGTCACTGTCTACAAGGTGAGGAGGAAAGAAAAAGCAGTGTTTCCCATCTCTGTGCTCAGACAGAATTCATAGGTTCAGAAACTTCTACCAAAGATCTATTCCACAGATGCTGATTGGATTTTGTCATGGAATTAGGATTGGGTATTGGGAGGTGTATCAAATATGCTAGTTTAAACATTAGCAACTTTTAAAAATTGAAGCATTTCTCAAACTTTTAAACATGCTAATGTGAATTGTGAATATCTAAGAATAAAGACAACACATATGAATTTCTCAAACTCATCATGGCATATCCCTCCTTTTTGCAATGGATCATCTTATAGTGTTTAGTGCCGTGCATTTTGGGAAGCAATGTTTTAGGATATTCCACTTGTCATATTCCAAATTCTCCTTAAAGTTCTATATTCTTGATATTTTCAAATCAAATCTCCTTTCTTTGGGCTCAAACCATGGGCCTTCTGATGGCTAAGAAAAACATCAACTTATGAAAGGACAGAAAGCATAGCCCACACAGTGGGCTTGTTTGAAAATTATTAAAATACACAATGCTATATATTGCTGGTTTGATAAATGAGGTGTTCAAAGTTACTTTTTTGAGTCATCTTCTTACTCACATCCCTATCTGTATATCACAATTCTAGAAAATACCACAATTGGCAATGCTTCAGGATGACATCTTGATAGGATTACTTGTTAATCTTTTTTATCTTTTATTCACATAGGAACACAATTTTTAACTAGTGGTTTATTATTTGTTGTGTTGTTCTGTTGCCTTACAGCTCAGCTTTATCCTAAAATATCAATTTTATAGCCTCCCTATGTAATGAGGGACATCATTCTGTGGGTGTGTTTTTGAACCTCTCTCAATCAAATTGTGAGGGGAAGCACTCCCTCTTGTAGAAGCAACGAAAGGCAAGTTAATTGGAGAAAAGGCACACGAATATATTTAACATGTATCCACAGCAGTCTTCAGAATGAAGACCCAACTCCCAGTAGGGTGAAGAAACTTATATACCATCTTGAGGTTACAGAAAAAATGGGGGCTTGGATTCTGGCAAAACATGTTATGGGAGAAGGAAGAAGAGGAAATCTGTTGAGGGGCAATAAAGGATTACTAGGGAGAATTCAATGGGCTTGAAGAACATACAATGGTCTTAGACAAAGTCTGCTGGGCCTGTAGAGTAGACAATGGTTTGTGACAAAAGTCTGTCCAGGTTTATTGATAGAATTTAATTTTCTTTCCTGTGATATGGGTTCAGTTAATGAAAACTCATGGGAGGTAATTTCTTCTTTGGCAGGTCTGGACTTTAGGAAGATAAGGGAACTTCAGAGAACAACTTCAGCCTATGCTTTAGGAGAGATGGTAGGGAAGGGTGGGGAGAGTCAAGTAGACCTTGAAGCTCCTTTTCTGGTTCAGCATGTACAAAGTGTCATATTTTGGGATACTGGTTTCTGAGCCCCAACAGTCTTCTCCTCAAGGAGAGAATGGGAAAAAAGCCATTATATTTTCCCCCTCAGAAAACACTCCTACCAATTCTCTTCTGTCACCTTTTCAAATTTCTAGTTTTCCCGACCGAGTCTGTTTTGTAAGTGATGGTGTCAGAGGCGTGTGAACAAGAGCAACTGCATCTTGAATAGGGGCAGGGTAAAATAAGGCTGAGATCTACTGGGCTGCATTCCCAGGAGGTTAAGGCATTCTTAGTCACAGGATGAGCTAGGTCAGCACAAAATACAGGTTGTAAAGACCTTGCTGATAAAACAGGCTGTGGTAAAGAAGCCTGCTAAAACCCACCAAAACCAAGATGGAGATGAGAGTGACCTCCGGTTGTTCTCACCGCTGCACTCCTACCAGCACCATGACAGTTTACAAATGCCATGGCAATGTCAGGAAGTAACCCTATACGCTCTAAAAAGGGGAGGCTTGAATAGTCCACTCCTTGTTCAGCAGATAATCAAGAAATAATCACAAAAATGGGCAACCCACAACCCTCGGGGCTGCTCTGCCTATGGAGTAGCCATTCTTTTATTCCTTTACTTTCCTAATAAACTTGCTTTTGCTTTATGGACTTGTCCTGAATTCTTTCTTGCACAAGATCCAAGAACCCTCTCTTGGGGTGTGGATCGGGACCCCTTTCCGGTAACAATGAAATTAATAATCACTAGGACAGTTCTATTATTCTTAATATGGATGAAACTAACATTCTTCTTTAGAGTTATTTCCCATCTGTTGATGTTCTGAAGACAGCAGGGAATGATTCAGTTAACATTGTGTAACACATAAAAATTAATTCTTAAATGCAAATAATCTTAATAGTTTCTTTGTGTGTGTTGGTATTATATAATTTATAAAACAATTTCCATTAGGTTGAAAATCTTTTGTCCTTAAAGTTAATAGATAGGAATACCTCCCTTCATTCATATGCTATTTTCTTGTGCTCTATTCTCAGGAGTGGCATGTGTAGGTTAAAGGGCATTAAAAATTGTCCAGCTCTTGCAATTTTACAGCTAAAGTCCATAGTAAATGGCTTCTAAGTTTCTAGAAGTGAGTTCATTAAACTTTTGAATAAGACCATAGCACACATGCACAGAAGTTAGAATAGTTTGCCCTTAGTGGATTTTCGTACTCACTTTCAGTAAATGGAATTTGCTGATTAGACAATTCTCAGATAACTATTTTTAATTTTATCTACCTAGAGAGCTGTATCCCCTTACCAGTTCTATGAAGTGGCTGGGCTGGTTTCATATACATTCTTTCTCATTCACATTCTCTCTGTTTTCCTATTTAGTTGTTTGCTTAGTCACAAGTCTCTGATACTGTCATTTCCTGCTGGGTTCTCCAGCTGTGAGACCCTCCCTGGATCTCCCCCCTCCCCCCTCCTCCAGCTATCTCTACGGCAACATCAAACTACTGATTTTAACACATTTGGCTAGCATTTAGCAGGGGCCAGGGACTCCTGTTAACTTCTAAAATGTGTTTATGATGCAAAAACACATTTTGCTCCTAATTAAGCCTTTCACTAAGGATAAGAATAAAAAGGTGTAGGAGGTTTGAGATTTTAAGCAGCCGTCATTCCAGAAAAGGGCAGGAAAAAAAACATCAAATAAGTCATCCAATAGTTCAAAGGAACCTGAACCCCACAGTGCTGTGTCTTATGAGTTGAGGGCTCACATTTTCTTAGCTTCACTCAGGCTGGGCAGTCTACTGGGAAACTGCAGAAATACCTGTTAGGCAAGAACTCCTGAAGTAGGCAACACAAGCAGTTCCTTTCATGAGGGCACCGGTTTTCATGTGTTCTAGTGTCCTGGAGGTATGTTACCAGTTTTGAAACGTTCGCAACATGCAATAGCAAGAAAGAGACCCATTGTTAGCTCCATTCAAGGAGGAAAATTGAGATGCAGCTGGGAGAAGCAGGAAACATCCAGTCAGCAAGACAGTAAGAAGAATTTATATCAGGTGACAGACTGTGAACATGTTTAAGACAGACACAGTGGTGCTATAAGCACCTTGCTATAAGGCAAGATGTAAATTATTTTTTAAAAGTAAGTGTCAGCCCTGATTTTGTCTCAAGTTGGTGTCCTGTGAACCTTGATACAGTACTCAGAGTACTGTAAAAGTACTCTGAATGAATGAGAAAGTCACCAGACAAATGACTGATACAGAGTAGTAAGCCCTCAAAACATTTTTCCTGACTGTCTTGATTGCTACTTTATAGCATTTCTAACTGGGCATATACAAGGAGGATAATAATATGCATAGTAATAGAACAGTTATGCCTTATCCTGGCTGTGATGCCATCTATAGCAGGATTACAGAAAATCCATTATTCCTGGTAAACTAGTTCATCCCCGATCATAACATGTCTATGAGAGCCAAAAGAAGCCCTTGGAGTTCTGTGTTTCCTAGAAAAATCCACCACACTTTACCACCAGCTCTACAGCCTCTCCTTTGGTCCACAAGTGTGTTAGTTCATGTCCTTTTGGAAGCAGATGCCAAGACAGAGTTAGAAGTGTAAGATATTTATTATGGGAAGTACCTATGGAAGGTAATAGGGAAAGAGGGCAGCTATAGGTAAGAAAAATCTCTGACCTAGAAATACTTTTGACATCTGTGAAAAGAGGGGGAGATGGAAAGAGCATTTGGTAGGAAGAGCCTCAGCTTATAGGGCAGCCCTAAGAAAGGCTTGACTGGGCCAATAGGGAGGCCCAGAGCAAAGAGGAGTCTTACTTTGGGCAGGAATGGCCTGTTTTTAGTACTCTCCCATGCTCAGTCTGGCTGGGAGTAGACCAGGAAGAATGTGGCCTTGGGGTGAGCACAGTAGTGGATTTTGCTAAGGTGAGGCAGTGGGAGGCTGTCAGCTAAACACAACGTTCTGTTTTGCAAGGATATCAACACAGAGCACTCCTATGCTACCACACCATGACCATCCATCACTTCACTACCGACTATGGCACACTGTTCCTAAGAAGAACACTACTGTATTGCTAGAACCAACTTTCCACTTTCCCCTTGGAGACCATCAGACCTAATCTTAACCATGCCTTAAATTCCTGTTTACCTCATTCAACATCAAAAGGTCAAGACTCCCTGGTCATCTCTTATTTTCCAAAACATAAAACCTACATGGTATTCCAAATTTGCCAATGGCACTCTACCTTATACCACTCCAAACTCACTGCAGCCCTTCCACTTGCTCTCTTGAACTCTTACATTGTCACAAGCAAAACTGTCCACATCCTCAACTCTTCTCCAAAGGTTCCCTTCATCTAATTCTAACTATAAACCTGGCTCACACTAAGGACCCTACTTCTTTCCCAAGGGATGGTTATTTTTTGTCCTATATGTATATAGTATGTATATAAATAATATAAAGGAGAATAAAGTGTCCTGTTTACCCCTATTCCTACTTCCAATACATTTCCCTGTCTTCCTTTGTCAAAAAGCATCTCCTTTAAATAACCCATTAGAATATACACTCTGTAAATCTTCCTCATTGTAATCATCTTTCAACCTCTTCGTCACTCCTCATTCGTTGAAGATGTAGCACTATCTTCCTTTTACCACTAGTTCTGTTTTTTTGTTTTGTTTTTTTTATTTTGAGATGGAGTCTCGCTCTGTTGCCCAGGAGGCTGGAGTGCAGTGGTGTGATCTCGGCTCACTGCAAGCTGTGCCTCCTGGGTTCATGCCATTCTCCTGCCTCAGCCTCCCAAGTAGCTGGGACAACAGGCACCTGTCACCATGCCTGGCTAATTTTTTTTGCATTTTTAGTAGAGATGGGGTTTCATTGTGTTAACCAGGATGGTCTCGATGTCTTGACCTCGTGATACCCCCGCATCGGCCTCCCAAAGTGCTGGGATTATAGACTTGAGCCACCGTGCCCAGCCTCTGTTATTATTTTTGGCAACTTTATCATTTATGTAACTTGTCTATCAAATACTCTGGCTTCTCCATTGGATGAATTGTTCCTGTTGCTAACAAAGGACAGCATCTTCAGTTGCCACTAGATCATTTTTTCTCTCATCTACTCGGGAAATGATTCTTAAAATTGTTGCATGTCTTCAGTATTCCACATGTGCCCAATTACCACTGGATTATTCCAATCAGCTGTTATATTTCTCACCTTAATTACATAAGCAGTAATATTAAAATAAATATTTCCCATCCTAAGATAAAATCCCTGTCTTGACTCACATTTTTCCTTTCACCCTATTTCTATGCTCCCCTTTAAAGCAAAATATCTCATTTATGTCTTTATGTCCTCACATCTTTTCATCTCCACAGGCCATCCAATTAGAATTTCATCTCCTGTGCTTCCTTACTCACTAATACTGACTTTTCAAGGTCACCAAGAATCTCCATGTTGCCAGATTCATTGATGACTTCCTTATCTTGCTGAGCTCCTTAGAAAAATTTTGCCCAGTTTACTATCCTCTTTTCTTTGCAATATTTTCTTCTCTCAGGTTCATAAGCACCGTACTTATTGGCTCTTCCTGCCTACTCACCTTTTCTGGCTCCTTATCCCAGCTTTTTGGTCTTTAAGTGTTACTATGCCTTGGGGTTCAGCTCTTGGCTCTCATATTTCTAAGATCACACTGACATCGTGGCTGTTCTCATCTAGTTCCAAGACTTTTTTTTTTTTGAGACAGAGGGAGTCTCACTGTGTCATCCAGGCTGGAGTACAGTGGCACGATCTCGGCTCACTGCAAGCTCCGCCTCCCAGCTTCAAGCAATTCTCCTGCCTCAGCCTCCTGAGTGGCTGGGATTACAGACACTCACCACCATGACCAGCTAACTTTTGTATTTTTATTAAAGATAGGGTTTTACCATATTGGCCAGGCTGGTGTCCAACTCCTGATCTCAAGTGATCGGCCCACCTCGGCCTTCCAAAGTGCTGGGATTACAGGCATGAGGCACCATGCCCGGCCTTAGTTCCAAGACTTTAATACCCTCTATATATCTTAAGCTTAGACTCTCCACTGATCACACTCTACATACAACTGCCTAATGACAACTTCACTAAATGCAGCTGAAACTTACCATAGCCTAACAGCATCTTTACTTTTTCTTCACTTTAACTTTTGTGCATACATGTGCCCATGCACACACAACACACAAACATGCATGCGCAAACCCTGACCCCCCAACCCCACACACATGCTTCCTGCGTTTTTTCCCTGCTTAGGAAATGGCTACATCTCTCCAGTTGCCTAGGTCCTAGACCTAGGAGTCATGCTTAATTTCCCTCTTTTCTTCACAAACCACATTCTCATACTCTGTTGGTAAATCCTGTTGGTTCAACTTTCAAATTATATCTTAAATCTGACCCTTTGTAGCTGTCACCACTGCTAGCATCCAGCACTGCTGAGAGACACCATCATTTGTCTCCTGGACTACTGCAAAGATCCTATGTCCTCACATAGAATCTTCAATGTTCTTCCCCTTCTCACTTTTACCTTCATTACTGCTTATTCTCCACATAACAGACAGTAATTTTGTAGAAATCATATCACTTTATGGCCCAACAGGGATCACTGTAATCTTGCCAAATAAATATTTCAATCTAGTTGAAGGAGAACAATATTACATTTAACAAAATTTTACATTAATCTTTTCATAATTCCTTTTTTCTCATATATTAGCAAAATGCATATTCTGTCCTTGAAGTCCCAGAAGACTTTTTCCACTGCCAAACCCGTTCTTCTTTCACCTTTCAGACTCATGTCAAGAAATACCAACACTGTCATTTGTGTAAAAAAGGAAAAAGGGCTGTATGTATGTACACCCATGTGTGTTTGTATGCTTATGTGTAGCTTTTTCACTATACTCCTACCAGCCTTTGATGAGGGGAACTGGGAAGTCATCAGAGAAGGGTTGAAGGAATCTTACTTTTCACTGTATGCCTTTTTAAAAAACCTTAAAAATATTTTCCTTGTCCCTATAACTCTTATTCATATAAGTAGGTTACTAAATCAATGACAGATAAATAGAAGACATTAAAACTAAAAAGGAAATACCTCCTTCTCTAAGTCTAATAAGATTCTCCCAAGCAATGTTAGTTTTGGGATCATTTGTACCTTATCGTACATAGTGTACATAGTTTTCACTTCTTTGTGGATCTGCCAGTCTGTTTTCTCAATTATTTTTATGAGTAAGTTTTCTTCGATTGGACTTTTAGCTCTTATATCCTCATAGTGTAGCATGGTAACTGACACATAATAGGAGACAATATACATGTAACGAATAATTAAATACATAATTTGGCAAACAAATTACTTCTATTGTAGAAAGAACATAATCAGTTAGCATGATATTGAATAGGTTCCAAAAAAACAAAAACAGTCCATTGAAGATCAGTCACCAAGGGGAGCAAAGGTTGCCATCTTGTCAATAGTCAATTAAAAGAATTGATAAAGGAAAAGTACTCATGTCTAATCAAAGGTATTGTAGCCAGGTCTACCTAATGAGAAAATCCAGTGTTTGTCATATACACTTAGGCTAGAAAGAAATTACTGTAATTTTTTTGTCTTTTGAAATTAAAATATATGAGTCTACTGACTTATAACAGTTATTTTCTTAAATTCTGTGGCTTCATTGATAATGTCTATCTTGGTTTTGGGTAACAACAAACCAGAAAACAAAAATCATATGTTTGAAACAACCTTTCATTTCAAAATTATTGTTAAACTATAGACTCATTTTCCATTCATCTTTTAAAAACAGTGTCTGCCATGTGTAGTAAATAGTATTTTAATCTTTTCTGTAGAAGTGTGAGTCGTGTGCACACTAAGGGGTAATTCTGTAGGAATAGACTTTTAAATTCAATTCAGCACTTTTATCGAGAATGGAGAAGCTTAAAAATTAAGCCAGCAGGCATCCAAAGCCTGAGAGAACACTACTGGATGCATTCTTAATTAGAGCCAATAAAGTTTGTTTTTAGGGAGAACTTTCCCACAGAAAGCTCAATGGCAAAACTCAGAAGAAGTAAACAAATTAAATTCTTTATATTAACTGCTTGGCACCCTGCTTCTTACAGAGTTATTTAGTCCAACATGATAGTTGACAAAATTTCACTTTGAAAACTCCAAATAACCCTAAGATAAAGTACTCACTACTTATATATTTTCCCCAAATATAAAACAATCCATACTAATTTCAAGTCTTTCTAAGATACTAGCAGAAAAAAAAAATGTTGGAGCAAGAATGATGAGTTGAATGATGTATGAAGGCTTAAGAATCTTGGATTTTGAGTTCATCAGTAAGGTTTTTTTTTTAAAACTCATTAGGCATATTTATGTTATAACTTGGTATATTTAAATGTCATACTGTATGTGTTTGTGTAAGCATTAAAATAAGATCAGGAAGAATTAAAGAATAGATCCAGATTGTCAACAGTGAATGTATCTGGATGGTGGGATTGCAAATAGGACTCAAACTGGCTTCCTTGCTCCTCAACTTGCAGATGGCCTCTTGTGGGACTTCACCTTGTGATCGTGTGAGTCAGTACTTCTTAATAAACTCCCCTTCTTATATACATATATCGTATTAGTTCTGTCCCTCTGGAGTACCCTGACTAATACTCTCATCAAGACTTATTTTCCTCTACAGAGGCTTCCTCAAAGTTCTTTTTGTAGGAAGTATGTTGAAAAATTATTTGACTATCTCTCTGCTCCAAACATAGTACTTTCCAATCCAGTGACACTTAAATATTTATTTGAGGAAAAACTTAAAACTATGTCAAATGGGTAATTAGTTGGGGAGGAGAAAGCTTAGGTCTGATAGTATGGAGGTCTTCAATTAACTAAAATACTGCATATGGGAGAGTCTTATTTTATATTATTGGAAGGGTTTTAGTGAAGGCCAGTTAAAATTTTCCTGCACATTTCAGATTATGATCTAAGGATGTCCTAAACTGCTTTGGGAGACAAACATTTCTACTCACTGGAAGCGACAGCTGGGTAACATGTTGAACAAGCTGAGGAGAGCATTTCAGCCTCAGATGGGTGATTAGAATAGATGACTCATAAGATCTCTTGTAACCTGAGAATTCTTTGGTTGAATGAAGGACAGTACTGTCCCCCAACTAATACTTCACTTGAGTATAAGCACGAGCCATTTTAAAAATGTATAAGTCTTTCCACAGCCTTTTTGAAAAAAAAATTTCTGTTCATCTTCCCAAAGACTCAGGTAAATGAAAAACCAGGGAGAAATATTACTTGGAAAATATACCAGTTTTCTCTGATTTCTTTCAATAATTTAAGAAAACACTTAAGTTTGTCACGGTTTTAGCCAGTCTAGTATAAATTGTTAGTTGGTACTGCTTCTCCCAAAAGTGTATGTGTTTGTGTGTTTGTTAGGGGAGATAGGGATGGTCTTAGGGGTTGGAAAGTTCTTCAAAGGGGAAAAAGTCCATTTATATTGGTATTTATGGTTCTGTAAACGAGAAGTTACATGAGGCTAAGAGCTGTTGCTTTCTTTTCTTGATGACTTTTTCTACCCGTATCTTTAAGCTCATGTATATTAAATGGGCGATAAAGAAAAATAATTAGCTTCTATGTGAATCTTTTCAGCATATTAATCTAATTATGTTCTGAAGAATGTCATGTGAGTTTTGAGTTAATTATTAACCAACAATATATGTCAATTCTTAATATTTAAACTGTTATTGGTTTGCAAATGATTATTATAAGCAAAAGTGTTAGTTATTATTGCCCAAAAGGCAATATTAAAAAGAAAGTAACATTATTATTTGTAAAGTTCTATTCAAGCTCAATTTCTACATTAAATTGTCAGTGAAGAATTTAAATAGACTGCACTTATGTTTATTGCACAGCATAAACCATGTAAGCAGAATAATGCCATGTACTTCAAAATAAGTACCTACTAATGTAATAAGTACCTAAAGAAATACCTAATTATTTTTTATGAACTCATAATGGTACATGTGGTATTTCATTATTTTATTGCTTCAATAATCAATTATTCTTTTACTTGTAAACTGAAAAAGGACATTGATGCAATTTCAGTGAAAACCATTCAAATTCAAACAAAATTATTCACGTAATGAAATCAATGAATAAAGTATCACAAAATTAGAGAGATCTAAAGGAGCCAAGAAAAAGCAAATATAAAGAGTCTTGTGGAATTATTCCAAAAGGTAGAAAATTAAGAAAATCCACACTTTTCAGTTGCAAAGACTAGTGCAATAGGAAGGAAAAACAACTCCCTGCGGCTTTGTGGTTCTGAGTAACAACTGTAATTGCTGACAGTTTTGATAAATATAACAAACAGAACTTGATAGAACTTAGTAATAAAAAATACATATAAACAATGTAAAAATTAATTGATAGAAGTCTTTTACATCTTATTTTTCATTATACATCATTCATTATTTGTTTAAAAATGTTTTAAACTCATCTATTTTTGTCTTTGTAATGAATTAAATATATAGTGGGAAAAATTCAAGAAAGATTTCTGGTGGTAGTTTTGGCGGAGCAGCTTATTGCAGATCATTGCTATCAATGAGGATAATTAAAAATGGTAATTTAAAAATCTGTTTAAAGACACTAGAGAGCTGTTAAAGTAACTAGGTCTACAAGAGCCAAGATTGTGGAGAGAGGGGAACTGCGGACAGGTGATCTAACCTTTTGCAGCGACATTTGCTTTCTGGGGACATTTGCTTATGGGGGGTACAGGGCAAGAGGCTGAGAACTCATGATTTTCCTAGGTAGAGGGACTGTGCTGAGGGTTGAAGTAACCAGTAGAGTTTCGGCAAATCTTGTGGGGCTGGAGAGGCAAAATTGGAGACTTTGGGGTCCAAGATCCCAAAGAGAAGGGAGGTGTGGAGAACTGAGCCTGATAAAGGCTCATTTCTGTTTTAATATATTTGTTGAATTTTGAAACTACAAGAGGCAGGAGGCCACGAAGCCAAGCAGAAATCCTCTGAAAAACAAAGCAAGTTATGTTAGCAGCTATAAGGCGTTGATGTGGAAAGATTCGAGTTTAGGAACTACCAGGTGAAACAGCCCTGGTAAATGCACTAATCTCAAGTCTGAAACCTGGAAAGCTCACACCTTAAGAGCAGAGGTGAACTAAAGGAAAATGAAGCCTTATCAGAATTGCCAACCAGTTCTGATTCAACTCAGTCTCTAGTAGAGGAAAGGAAAATAATTCATGTAGACTGTCTCTCTCTCTCTCTTTTTAAAGATAATACCTAACATTTAATAAAATATTCCTAGGCATGCCAAGATACAGGACTACAGCCTAAAAGCTAAGACTAAAAAACAACAATAAAAATCAACACACAACAGAAAGAGATGCACAGGTGATTTAGATATTGGAATTAGAAGAAGGACTTTGTCATATGCCGCCAAGATAGGGGGAAAGATGGGCAAAATAGTTGAAGAGATGGAAGGGCCGGGCGCGGTGGCTCACACCTGTAATCCCAGCACTTTGGGATACCAAGGCGGGCGGATCATGAGGTCAAGGGATCAAGACCATCCTGGCCAACATGGTGAAACCCCGTCTCTACTAAAAAAACAAACAAACAAAAATAGCTGAGCGTGGTGGCACGCACCTGTAGTCCCAGCTACTTGGGAGGCTGAGGCAGGAGAATCACTTGAACCCAGGAGGCGGAGGTTGCAGTAAGCCAAAGTCATGCCACTGCACTCTAGCACAGAGTGAGACCCTGTCTCAAAAAAAAAAAAAAAAAAAAAAAAAAAAAAAAAGAGAGAGAGAGAGATGGAAGAACTCATTAAAGAATTGATATATATAAAAAAGAATCAAATAGGTATTTTATGTTAAAAACTCTCAGTAAACTAGGTATTGATGGAACATTTCTCAAAATGATAAGAGCTATTTGTGACAAACCTACATCCAATATCATACTGAATGGGCAAAAGCTGGAAGCACTCCCTTTGAAAACTGGGACAAGACAAGGATTTCCTCTCTCACCCCTCTTATTCAACATACTGTCAGAAGTTCTGGCCAGGGCAATCAGTCAAGAGAAAGAAATAAAGCATATTCAAATAGAAAGAGAGGAAGTCAAATTGTCTCTGTTGGCAGATGATGTGATTCTATATTTAGAAAACCCCATCATCTGAGCCCCAAAACTCCTTAAGCTGATAAGCAACTTCAGCAAAGTCTCAGGATATAAAATCAATGTGCAAAAATCACAAGCATTCCTTTACACCAACAATAGACAAATAGCCAAATCATGAATGAACTCCCATTCACAATTGCTACAAACAGAATAAAATACCTAGGAATACAACTTACAAGGGACATGAAACTACTGCTCAAGGAAATAAGAGAGAACACAAACAAATGGAAAAACATTTCATGCTCATGGATAGGAAGAATCAATATTGTGAAAATGGCCATACTGCCCAAAGTAATTTGTAGATTCAATGCTATTCCCATCAAGCTACCTCTGGCTTTCTTCACAGAAGTAGAAAAAACTACTGTGCCATGATGGTTTGCTGCACCTATCAACCCATCATCTAGGTTTTAAGCCCCACATGAATTTAGGTATTGGTCCTAATGCTCTTCCTCCCCTTGACCTCCACCTCCTGACAGGCCCCGGTGTGTGTTGTTCCCCTTCCTGTGTCCATGTGTTCTTATTGCTAAATTCCCACTTACAAGTGAGAACATGCACTGTTTGGTTTTCTGTTCCTGTGTTAGTTTGCTGAGAATGATGGTTTCCAGCTTCATCCACGTCCCTACAAAGGACATTATCTCATTCTTGTTTGTGGCTGCATAGTATTCCATGGTGTATATGTACCACATTTTCTTTATCCAGTCTATCATTGATGGGCATTTGGGTCAGTTCCAAGTCTTTGCAATTGTTAATAGTGCTGCAATAAACATATGTGTGCATGTGTCTTTATAGTAGAATGATTTATAGTCCTTTGGGTATATACCCAGTAATGGGATTGCTGGGTCAAATGGTATTTCTGGTTCTGGATCCTTGAGGAATTGCTATACTGTCTTCCACAATGGTTGAACTAATTTACACTCCCACCAACAGTAAAAGAGTGTTCCTATTTCTCCACAGCTTTGTCAGCATCGATTATTTCCTGACTTTTTAATAATTGCCATTCTGACTGGTATGAGATGGTATCTCATTGTGGTTTTGATTTGCATTTCTCTAATGATCAGTGATGATGAGCTTTTTTTCCTATGTTTGTTGGCTGCATAAATGTCTTCTTTTGAGAAGTGTCTGTTCATATCCTTTGCCCACGTTTTGATAGGGTTCTTTTTTTCTTGTAAATTTGTTTAAGTTCCTTGTAGATTCTGGATATTAGACTTTTGTCAGATGGGTAGATTGCAAAACTTTTCTCCCATTCTGTAGGTTGCCTGTTCACTCTGATGATACTTTCTTTGCTGTGCAGAAGCTCTTTAGTTTAATATGATCCCATTTGTCAATTTTGGCTTTTGTTGCCATTGCTTTTGGTGTTTTAGCCATGAAGTCTTTGCCCATGTTTATGTTCTGAATGGTATTGCCTAAGTTTCCTTCTGGGGTTTTTATGGTTTTGGGTTTTACATTTAAGTCTTTAATTCATTGAGTTAATTTTTGTATATTGAGTTAATTTTTGTATAAGGTGTAAGGGAGGGGTCCAGTTTTAGTTTTCTGCATATGACTAGTCAGTTTTCCCAGCACCATTTATTAAATAGGGATTTTTTTTCCCATTGCTTGTTTTTGTCAGGTTTGTAGAAGATCAGACGGTTGTAGATAAGTGGTGTTATTTCCAAGGTCTCTTTTCTCTTCTGTTGGTCTCTATATCTGTTTTGGTATCAGTACTATGCTGTTTTGGTTACTGTAGCCTTGTAGTATAGTTTGAAGTCAGGTAGTGTGATACCTCCAGCTTTCATCTTTTTTCTTAGGATTGTCTTGGCTATATGGGCTCTGTTTTAGTTCCATATTAAATTTAAAGTACTTTTTTCTAATCCTTTGAAGAAAGTCAATGACAACTTGATGGAGATAGCATTGAATCTATAAATTACTCTGGGCAGTATGGCCATAAAATATTTTTTAACTCAAAAACTAAAAAAAAAAAGGTGATATAATATCATGTATTCATTAATAAAAATGAAGATGATTACATTCATTTTTGTTGAAAATACTTTTCTAGAAAATATATCTTATGAAAGCTATTGCTGTTACCTCAAGGGATGTGACCAATCTCTTCATCTTATTGGATATTTTTACTTCATGATACATGTAATTTGGAGGCAGTTTTTCCTTGGTGGCAATAGCACATTTAGTTTTTCATCCATTGAAGCATATTTATTGATTTCCTCCTATATACCAGACACTATGCTAGATAACAAAAAATAAGGGTAAACAAAACAAACATATTTGATGCCTTTATAGAATTTAGTGTAAAATGGGAATATAGACATTTAAACGTAATTATAACAAAGAGGTGTTTTACAAAAGGAGCACTTCAGGGTGCTCCAGTAATGAATAGCAGAATGGAGTATAAGGAAGGTTGATGATGATGTCCCCTAAAGAAGACAGAGTATGAGGGAAAGTTTCTACATGACTAGAGATGGGAGAAGGATTTGTATATGTTGAAAGAGATGACTGGATTCAACGAAGCCTATTTCACATGATCTTAAAGCCTCATGCAACAAAATTTCAAAAAAAAAAAACCAGTAAATTTTTTCTAGAAATTTAAGGTGTTAATATACATGTTATCCTTCCATAGAAAGTTTATTGACTGTGTAAGCTAGTGAATGGTTCACATGTCATATAAATTGCATCCTGATAAACATACTCATTTTTTGAAAAGATTTTAGAACATGTATTGACCAAAAGTCATAAGAATGTTATGGCCTAAATAAAAAAAAATTTCCTCAAAATTTGATTTAAGACAGCCTGTGTTGAAAATACAATTTGCAAATATCTCTTTATTTTAAAAAGCAGCATATCATAGGCTATGAAATGAAAGTGAGAAATGTGCAGGTACAAATGAAGGGAAATGTTCCACATACTACATTCTAGGGCACTGTGTGGGTGGATGTCACACCTGACCAAGCCCTCCGGGCCGCACAGTGTGAGGGTACTATATACTGTCACTGAGACCAAACAGTGCTGTCAGCTCACTCATAGTTCTGGCAACAAGCTCCAGTAGATCTCAATGCAGCCAGAATTCACAGGACTAAGACCTAGTATAATAGCATGACAATACAACTCACGTACCTACACAGTATCAAGCATTTTTTTTTTCTTTTTTTACTTTTTAGAGTCTTCAGATAGTTGCTTTTTATATTTCGTCAAGTAGTTTTTCTTATAATCAGAGAATAATATAGGCCACAGTGGGGTTTTCCTTCAATGCTGGGAGGTAATCTCTACTTCCTTTTGAAAAATATTTGGGGGCAAGCTGAAAAATACCTTTTTGTTGTCTGATTACCAAGAAAATGGAGAAGGCTTCCTGAGTTGGAGAGGATGGAGGAGGAAAATAACTGTCATATGGGCTCTGGGAAGCCTTAGGGAAGGGGGATTATAAAAGATTCAGGCACAGCTTTGCCTTTGATTGCTTTTCCTATTTCTTTTTCCCCTGTCCAAAGAAATTTACTGATTTTTGCCTGTGAAACTATTTGAAGAAACTCTGAGCCCTGCATTTTCACAAAGGATATAAATTTGTTCTTCCAAAAAGTCTATTGCCCAAATTTGAAATTGTTCATTCAGTTGGTATATCGCCCCTGCAGGACTACTCTTTCTTTCTTAGGGTGGGAATTGATTTTTCTTCTCTTATTTGTCATGTGAGAGTACTAACTATATTACTACATCAGAATTTTCACACATTATTTAAAAACCTGTTCTCGATGCGAGGAGGTCTTGCATAGGCTTGTCTATACCAGTGTGTAAAAACCTCAGGTTGCCTTTAAAATTGTGAAGGCAAGCTATGTTCCTCATTAAGTATACAGACTATCTGGAAAGTGACAGTTTTCTACAGACATTTTCCAAAATTTGAACTTTTCTGTATTTCAAGTGATTTTACCCTAACGCCTAAGTTTATGCACACAAATTAATGGATCTTTTAAATCTATAATTATAATATTTGCTTATAAAAATACATCTAGGCATTTGAAATTATCAAGGATGTTGAAATTTATTTATATAAGTAAATGCTTTTGAAATAAGCATGTCTAAATATTTATACTCACTTGTTAGCACATTAAAATTAGAATGACAATTTAAAAACTGTTTTTGGAATTGAAACACTAACTGATCTATACTTTTAGATTTATCTTTGCATATAAAAATCTGTGTTCTATTTAGTTCCTTGTCTACCCCCTTCCTCCCCACTTCAATTTTCAACTTTGAAAAGGTAGACAGGTAAAACTTTTATCTGTTAGTAAAAAAATGGAGATATCCAAAAAGGAAAATTAAAGAATAAAGTATGAAGCCATTTCCATAGTATTATTTTTTTTGAAATGGCTTGTATGAACATAGTACAGACTGGAATTCACAAAAAGAAGAGTCAGAACATGCACAGGTCTCCTGGCCTCTCAAAATAGTGTTCCTGATCACAGCAGGACACATCCTGGGGATAGGATTGTATCTAGAAGGGGGTTCCCACCCCTTTGCTGTGTATTTTTATGGCGCAAGTGTTAGAGTAGCCTTGCCACTGGAGACAAATGTTTTGAGATAGACTGCCAAAGAGTCTGGGCTTGAGTGCCAGCTGTTTATAGGAATTACTAGAGTCTTTGGGAGACATTGAAGTCAGGTGCAAACCTTCCTTCTGTGGGGAGGGCAGCCCCTAATCTCAGCTAACTGATTGCCAGTTAACCTAGAGAAAACTGTCAGGGGCTTTAGATAATCCTGCTTATCCTTCAATACCTATTATTAACTGTTATTAAAAAAATAATTTTAGACTTACAAAATCCAGTCAGGAGTATGCTGTGTTAACATCTCTTTAAAGATTGGCTTACTCCCAGTGCTGGTTCTTGATCAGAATTATTTGAGATCAGGGATTTACTGTTATACTATCCATTGGACTTAGCACAGTGACTTGCACAATGGAGACATTCAGTCCATATCATGAAGTTCATGAGCAAATGAGTGCCACTGCCTGAAGCTTACTCATCATGACCTAGCCTAATGTTTCAGCATGTCAGTACCGTTTTTAGAATGCAGATGGTGTCCTGATGAGTCTTTAGTTTCATAACAATATAAATTCATAGGCAAAAATGGAAAATAGTCCATCCTGTTTTTTTTTAAAGTGAAATCCAGTAAGTAAAACTGTAACTTGAGCCATTCTTCATACATAATACAGATTCTGCTAGATATTGCCACCACCACTACCTCCTCCTCCTTTTTCTTTTTAAGGAAAAAGCTAACTTAGTGAGATTATCAAGAAGTTAGATACTCAACAAATTTCACTTGGCCCCTCCACTTAAATGGATGAGATGTGGTTACAGATTTTTTCAATGATTTCAGTTACAAATGTGAAGAGATGATGGGTGAGCTAAGTTAGGATGATCAAAAACAGTGCTGAGATTTCTCTTTCTGATAATTGGGTATATACATTTGTAAATGGTGTTGCTGTCTCTGCCCAAGACACACACTCTCTCTCTTAATCTCTCAAAATCAACAGCTCTGTCAAAAACATTTGGAAAGAAGCTACTTTGAAAGGAGTAAACAAGGCAGTGAACCCATTAGAAAATGTGTTCACAATATAGCGCTCACTAGCTACATATAACTAATTAAATTAAAATAAAATAAAGATCCAATTTCTCAGTCATACTAACCACATTTCAAATGTTCAATAGTCACATGTGGCTAGTAGCTACTATATTGCACAGCAAGAACATTTTCATTATCTTAGAATGTTCTATTAGACAGGGCTAAATATAAAGTTACTTCTGGGACATTTGATATCATTTGAAGACTAAACAAATGATTCTGAAATCAAGTTTTCTGAGATCAAGCAGATTTGGTTCATTTGGTTAAGTTTTAAAATTGTACTTTAATCCTGCTTAGGTTCAATCAGAGTAAATAGCCATAATGGGTGTGAACTACTCTAACGAGTACTTTCAACTTGAATAATACCAACTTATCCATTTGCAAGGCCACTTGCAAATCGACAAATTTCCTATATAGGTCTAATATTCCATAAATAAATTTGTGTCTTTATACTCTAGTCTATTCCAATACTGTTGCATTCTTCTTGGTTCATTGTAGTTACATACTGTGCTTCAGTCTCACTTACAGCTCTACATTGCTGTATCTCTACAATTTTGTTTCTGGTCCATAAAGATTATTTTTCAAGCCCAGCTATCTTTTTTACTTTACCTTTTCATATTTTTATCTATCATTGCCATGTGTTTGGAAAAGGATGGTGGTAGTGGGCAGGAATATACATGAAAGCATTAACTTACTACACCATCTGTTCAGAGAATAGTTAACATAGCACTCCTGCAATAGCTATCTTTAGAGTCCTGCTTGTAAGGTGATTTTTGGCTGGCATCTGGGAACTTGGCTGTCAGAGCAGTGCCCATCAACAGTTAACTGATAAGGTTGGTGGACTGTGCCTAGACTATACTAACAATATGATTATGCTAAATACCTATGTTCCTTCTGGGAGACTGGAATTTTGATATGTATTAGGCAGAGGGTGCCCATGTGACAGCCCCCAATAAAAATCTTGGGCACTGAGTCTCTATGGGCTTGCTTGAGCGGACACATAATATGCATATTGCATTTTCATTGCTGAGCAAAGTGTACTCTGTATGACCCCTCACAGGAGGGAAGAGCCTAAGCAAACCTGCTTATGGATTACTCTGAATGCATATGTCCCCTTCTGATCCGACTGTTTATCCTTAGGACTTTGCTGTAATAAATCTTAGCGATGAGTACAACTATATCTGAGTCCCATGAATCCTTTTAGTGAATCTCTAAACATGGGGACTCGACACATCCTCTTGAAGAGAATTTCCGTTTTTATTTGTAAAGGAATAGTAAAATGACTTTTATTATGGGCAGCTAATAATCCCAATGCTCAAACTGAGACAGACTTAAATTCCACCCAAACCTCGAATGTTATGGGAGGTTATATGAGGAGGTTACAGATAATGAAGTAATATTTAAAATATATGTCAAGGTACCTGGCACATAGTAGGCATTCAAATGACATTACTTGTGTTTTTTCCCTATTCCTTCCACTCCCAGCCCCATTAGAATGCAATGTTTTTTTAAGTTGGTGGGCCTCATGACATATTTATGTTGCCTGTTTTCCTACTTCTGTTTTCTTTGCTAGAAAGAGCACAATATATTTAAAAGTTAGATCATTAACCAGTTTTGTTCTTTTGGCATCTGGTGTTTGAAGCTGTTTCAGTTTTCGTTCCAATTTTTTTTTTTTCCATAATGCTCTTTCCAATTGAATCTCACTTGCTCTTTCTAAAAGGAGAACTATGAAACATAGAGAGACATCATTTCATGGTTTCAAAGCCAGCAGGGTCAGGCAGGAAAGCTCATAATTGAAGTCTAAAATGTGTGTTTTTTCTTTACAAGCAAAAGGGAAGAGAAGAGGCCATGACCTGAACCACTAGCACTTCTGTTGATAGAGAATGGAAGATATTGAGGCAATTACTAGAGCTTAGATTTCAGGTCTGGGATGTGTGGGAAAGCACATTGGCACTTATGAGGGAAAGAAGTCCTCAAAGAAATCTCCTTTTCCTAACACTGGGCCCAGTGACTTAAGTTTTTAGCTGCCTATTTTATCATAAAATGTATATAATAAACACAGTCCATAGTCAGGTCACTGACCAACTGGTGACTGAAATGTAAGTGAGAAGGCTAAGGGCTTGCAGGGTGATTCTCAGTCCCCGAGAAAGGACATATGACCTCTAAGTGTACAGTTACCATTGGCTGTCTTCTGCTTCCATCCCTTCCCACTTGTATAAACCTGCTTCTCAGTTTTGAACTTGAGCCATATCTTCAGTACGATCCCACTGAATACTGACAACTCCATGTAACAGTCTCCTAGGCATCGCAACTTTGCAGAGAAGAAAACTGAAATGAATTCAGAGATTAAAGTTACCAATTTGTTGTGAATACTTATTATGCATCCCTTGCAATGCTGAGGATGTCTATGTATACAATCTTATTTGATTTCATTCCATGTCTGAGATATCTTGTTATGCCCCTGTAGAGGTACTGGTCCTGGCAGTAAATATTCATGGGGTAAGAAAACGCCTCAGTTAAGAATCTTGGGATGTACCTTCAGTGGTGCACTGCCTTTGTAGTGATTGCTTGGATCAAAATGATGACTACTGGCCATCTTTCAGCTTTGTGAAGCAGTCCCATGGAGGAAATGGGAGGCCTTCATCTCTGTCCCTATGCCATTGCTGGACAAATTGTAAGTAGCTTTCAGTCAGCAGACAAATCACTCAATCTAGCTCTCCATTTCCAGTGTGGCTTATTTGATGAACAACACAATTATAAAAGGGTCAGAAATAGTAAAACTCAGTACTTCGGGATTCCAGCCCAGCAAACACCTAGAGGCCATTTTCCAAGTCAGAGGCTGTTTGATAGTTTTTGCTCCTTATCTATTTCCCCAGAAGAAGCTGCTGTTTCTTCTGGCTTCCTCCTTACCTATTCACATATTGACCATTCTGATGCTAGACAGTTCTAAGCCCTGTAGCTAACTTCAGATGTTATTATCCCTCCTCCGAATGCAAAATTGCCAAATGTTCTACTTCAAAGAGCACTGGCCAGGAGCATGTTTGGTTATCTACCATTCTTCACACATGCAGCCTGCAGCACATCCATTCTTCCTCAATAAAGATCTTTATTTTCATACATTATGACTCATTGGCTCAAAGAAAAGAAGAGGGCAGATTCAGGTACAGGAAATTTCTTTTTTTTTAAAGACGGTTATGTGACTTGATGTAGCTCTAAGCATATTTAACATAAAATTAAAATTGTACATCTACAGCAGCTGTAGAGTTTTTACAGATCATAAGTGTCTTGGGACCCTAATACACCACCCTGAAGACATCCTTGATATAGCTAAATTTAGATAGCTCTAGAAGGAATGGCAGAGTAGGATTTGTTGAGTATCTACTATGGTTTCATTACCTCTCAGATTGTACCTGAGTACACATAAATGATGAGATTTGGTTATTCGATCTGAGACTATTACCTCAAGTGTCTATGAAAATAAATGTGTATGAGTAGAAAAAGATGATGCTCTAGATTAAGGTGTTTCTTTAGCAAGTGCTATACAAACATTTTAAAATCAGTGGGATCTTTTATCCTCAAATAAAATACTAGTAAGAATTAGAAAACAAATACCACTGGACATGTTCTGGATAACCTCTAAATAAAGACAGAGCTGGACCTTAACTCTTATTCCGTCTTCTTGGAGGGCCCTGAAATAAGACTCCAGAACTCTGAGGCTTCGCGGAATATAGGAGACTGTATGATCTGGTAGAAAAAGGAGAAATGCTGAAGTCATGCAGTCTAGGAGTTTGAATCCCAGCTGTCCTGATAATACCTCTTGATTTCAGCAATTTATTTAACATCCCTGAAGATCAGTTTTCTCAACTTCAAAAAAAATAAAGGGAAATAGGATATATGTCAAGAAAAAGCTGTAATGAGTATTATATATAACATTTGGTAAGGAGATTCTGAGTGCTGCCTTGGACCTCCTTCTGGGTCTAAAGACTGGTTTAGATGGAAGTAGAGAGCTGGCCCAGAAAACATAAGAATGAGAGCTGGTCAGGCTAGGCAAGGAATGGGAAGAGGAAAGCTAGAGATGGGAGGGGGAGCTAACATGAACCAACTGAAGTCAAGTCTAGTGAGGGCTTCTTTATATTACTAAGCACAGAGAACAGTGAAAAGAATCTGGACTAAGAAAAGGAACATCACAGATTGATGTCTAATGGAGGGGATCCTAAGTAGATTGTAGGGCTATTTCCAAGATAAATTTCATTAATCGAGATTGGATATTGAAAAGATAGACAAATTGTGTCATGGAATCACAGAACTTCCAAGCTGGAAGGGAATTTATCTTTCTTCTCATTCACTTCCCTTGGTTTGTAGATGAGGAAACTGAGGCTCAGAGAGGTTAGGTGACCAGTACAAAGTTTCTTAGCAAGTGGGTAATGGGACTACTTCTGGTATGTTTCCTATGTATATTGCCTACTCTTCTGGACTCTCCCCTTATTTCCAGGTCAGACTGCTTTTCATTTCAGAGTCTCCCTTAGCAACTGGTTATAATGTTCATGGCCTAGAATGTACATTCTCAAGAAATTCTGTTTCACATATCTTCTGATCTTTTCTAAAAACCAACACATACAATAAACCTAACTACTTTAAATAAATTAGTGGTATGTTAAAAGCAATAACCTCTTACACATGAGTAGCAAATTTACGTTAAAAAAAGGAGTTTTGATAAAGGATAGAATCACATTACAAACTCCCTGTGAAAGAGGGACCATGGCAGCCTGATCAGGAGTAGGAACATTAAAATACCTCCCCAAGTTTAGATCAAATTCAATTACAATCAAAAATAGATTCTGGCTAAATCAGGAAAAGTACAGAGGTTTGTTAGTTGTTAGGTTTTTGAAGGGAAGGTGAGGATTAAAGACACACACACAGAAAGAGGGCGGCTCAACAGCAAATGCAGGCTCTATGTCCAGCATAAAACCTACAGAAGTGGGGGACCAGCCTAATGCCAGAGCCCACCACTGCCTACAGGCTGTGGCAATATATAGGTATGGGTGGGAGGGGTCTGGGCAGTATGGCTTGCTGCCTGGCAGGATATTGATAAGATGTACCCATGATGAGGCGGTTCTGGCTCTTGTTCCAGAGGGATGTCACTGTGGTGTTCCATGGAACTTTGTCCAGCAAGATATGATAGGGATGTTTCTTTAGCTGGGCCTTTGTCCACATTGTGGTCATGTAGTTAGGAAGGATGTTTCTCATGGCCCAAACCCCTGTAAAATGTTTCACTTTGACCAAGGTCTGCAAAATAGCAGGGAGCTTACAACATAGTGTACTTTGGACTAACATTCTTGCCTTCTACTTTAATATAAAAGGAAGAGTGGCATTGTGGATTGTCTGGCTGCTTCCTGCTGAGTAGGGGCACTGTACTCAGGGTTCGGGTTTTGAAGTAGTCGGTGTTCGACTTCAGAGCTGTTTTCCTTGAAGCACTGATACTGAACTTGGTGGAGGAGGAGGATGGCATTAATGTGTTTCTGGGTGGTTGTCTGGATAAGGGAGTTTAGCCTTTGGGAGGTAAAGCGGGATATGAATGTGAATACATATGGGCCAGTTGTTAGTATTCTGAGGAAGAAAATTAGGGGCCATAAGAAAGGGGCAACCTGCTCTCCCGGTGCTAAGTGCACAGAGATGTTTAGTTCTGCTAATGGGAATGAAGTGTACAGCCTGCTTGGTGTGTGTGGAGGAGGAGGAAATAGGGATTACTGAAGGAACCTGAATAGTTTGGTTGTTAGGCAAAATGTTAATATTTGGAGATTGAAACACCAGGGCTCATGTTCCTGACCAATTGACTGGTAGGCGGAGTTAAGTGTTTGCACTGCAAAGGAAGAAGACACTGCAGGTGGACAGACAAAAGTTATCGGGTATGGTGGAAAGCCATGAGAAGGTGGGGGTTGACTCTTGAATGAACTTTTTGTCCCATCCTTTTTTTGTTTTTCCAAGTTGAATAGCTGCCAGCAAGGGTAGCCCCTGTAAGGGCCTGATAGGGAATGTTGGTGGGAGAGGAGGTGAAGGCTGTTTGGTTTTGGAGAGAAAGAGATAAATGGGTTTTCATAACTAAGCCATTGAGATCCTGATGGGGCAGAAGGATATAGATTGCAGTTGAGGAAATTGTTTGCGCAGTTTCTCCAGGGAGCGCCCTTAAGTTGACTACATGGAGAGGGGTGCCAGCAGAGAGGGGAAGGTTAGTAAGGGGTGTTTTATAGAATCCAGCTTAGAGGCCATGAGGCGAAGGAGGGTGACAGCCCTGTGTGATGATGTGAGTGGATTCAATAGGTTGCAGGAAAGGTGTTTAGCCAAGCCAGATTATAAACAGGTTTTGGGAATGGATTGGCAGAGTACATGAGATGCAGGTTTATTTGGACTGGGCTTATGCGGTCAGGTTAGCAGGATGGGCTGTGAACTGCTGGATTTGTATGAACAACAAATTTAACAGTTGGAAGAAAGACGGAAGTTTGACTGATTTAAGAGGTGATGTTTGAGGTTGACAAAGTGGACTCAATTGCCAGAGGTTAGGGGTGGGGACTTAGAGTATCCCATAGACAAAGAAGACAAAACGAGGACAAGGAGATTTGAGTAGGAGTGAAATTTTGGAAAGTCCTGCAGTCATAGCTCCTGGATTAATGTGAGAAATCGGAGTGGATTATCCAGGGACTTGGGGAGGGAATACCAGGAGAGATCGGAAACAAGCTATGAGATAAAATATTTGAAATTGGAGGCAGAGAGTGTTATGGACCACGGCCTCCTGGATTGGCAACTTCTGGAACTTTTGTTCAGTGAAGTGAGGTTGGTCCTGTGAGGAAGGGAGAGAAATTTGGGGGGAGGACATTTCTGGATGTGGATCTGATGCTCTTTTAAGTTTGGAATGGTGTATCCAGTGGGGAAAGGATATAATCTTTGCCCTTGTGGGAGTGGCTAGGATAACCTGGTGAGGACCCTCCACTTAGGTTGGAGAGGGGAGGAGGAGTCTGTGATCCAGACCCAGTCTGGACTTTCCGGATGGGGCAAGTAAGCATTTGCGTACTGTCTTATACTGTCTTATTAGATGTTGAGTAAGGTATAATGCCAGCCAAGTATCTCGTATATAAGGGGAAGAAGATACAGGGAGATTCTGGAGGATAAAGAAGTGCTCGTACAAGAGTTTAAATGGCCTTAGGCTGAGGGGTTTTGGGGGAATGGCTTGCAAATGCATGAGGGCCAATGGGAGAAGTGAAGTCCAGGCCATTTTAACCTCTGGAAAGAGTCTGGTTAGTTATTGTTTTAAAAGGGCATTGGTCCATTTAACTTTACCTGAAGATTGGGGGGGCAATGAGAAATATGGAAAGGTATTTAATGTTTAGAGCCTTTGCCAGCTGTTGGTTAACCTGTGAAACAAATGTTGGCCTGTTGTTTCACCGGACGGAAGAGGAGAGTTTGAACCAGGGATAATATGAGTGAGGAGAATAGAAGCGACAGTGTGTGCCTTTTCAGTGGTGGTAGGAAAAGCTTCTACCCATCCAGAGAATGCATCTACTATTGTCAGAAAGTATTGGACTCATTTTATGGGGGCATGTGTGTGAAGTTGATTTGCCAGTCCTGCCCTGGCAGGTGTACTTGGGCCTGGTGTGTCAGGGAAAGGAGGTAATTTGATAGCTTCTTAAGGGGAAGTTTGAGTGCAAAGGAAATATGCCTTAGTAATATCTTTGACATTGGAAGCCATGGTGGAAGACTGTGTGTAAATTTTTAAGAGCTGGAGTAGGGGTGGTACGGAAATGGTTGTGAACATATAAAAGTACAGAAAGTTTTAAAAACATGGGCAAGGCAATTTTATCATTGAGGTAGAACCACTTTTTCCTGAATAGCATCAGCCTGGGCAAGTGAGGTTTGTTCCTCCTGGGTATATATAGGGTGTATGTTGGGAAAAGGGTGCAATAATGATGGGGTTTTAAGGGCTGCCAACTGGGTTGCCAAATTTGCCAGAGAGTTTCCCTTGGTTATGGCATTTTGGTGGTCCTTGCAATGAATAATGACAGCCTGTAGTGGTAGTTTAGCCGCCTCCAGCAGTTTGTGTATGAGTTTGCCATTTCCTATGGAGGTTCCTTTTGTAGTTAGAGAACCCCTTTCCTGACAGATTAAGACATGAGAGTGTAGGATGTGGTATGCATATTTGGAATTGGTGTAAATGTTACTTTTCCTTTGCCAGAGTGAGGGCCCTGGTTAGGACAACTAGCTCCACCTGTTGAGAGGTAGTTCTGCCTGTTGAGAGGTAGTATGGGGTGGGAGAGCATTGGATTTTAGGAGTTTATATCAGCAATGATGGCTGAACATGGCTCCCTAAAAAAGGTTCCATTAATGAACCATGTAGGGGTTTTTGAAATGTGTTGGAAGGTGGTAGAGGAGAGGGAGTCTAAGAGGTCCAGGCAGGAGTGAGACAGCTTAGAGTTGGAGGTATTTACAGGAAGGAGGGTGGCTGGATTGAGAACTTTACATCTCTGGAAGGTGATGAGAGGGTTTCCCATGAATAAGGCGGGCGCCTGCTGTAAGGTGGATGGTGGGAGAGTTAGAAGAGATCGCTGACTTGTAAGGTTCTGTAGGCTATGGGAAGATGAAATAGGAATGTGTTGGTAGAGAGTGAGTTTCTGTGCCTCTGAGGCCAGCAATTTGGCCACACCCATGGTTTTTAAGCAGGGTGGCCAGCTTTGAATGACAGTTCAGTTGTTTTGAGAGGTTTGCAATGGCTTGTGGGGAGTTGCTGTATGTTTTGCAAAGTGGTCCAAGAGCAAGGCCTTAGTCAAAATGTACATACAGAGTAAAGGACTTGGTGGGGTTGGGAAGTTCCAGTGCCAGGGCCGTTACAAGGGTTTTTTAGATTTTTAAAGTGTGAGTTGATGGGGTAAGCTGGGTTTAGGGGTTCCAGAATGGGCCCATGTGAGGCCGTGCAGAGTGGCTTGGCCAGCAAGCTGAATTTGGGAATCTACAGTTGGAAGTATCCCACAAGGTCCAAGAAGAAGAGGAGGTCCTTTTTTTTTTTTTTTTTTTTTTTTTTGGTTGGCGAAGGGACATGTCCTGAATTAGCTTCTTTCTTTTGGGTTGGGATAGCCCAAGAATTAGGGGTTACAACCAGTCCAAGGTAAGTGACCTGGGTTTGGGCTACCTGAGCATTTGTGGGTGAGACCTGCTATCCTCAACTATGGAGGAAGTTTAAAAACTGAGTGGTGTGTGGGATGGACAGGTTAAGGGAGGAGCTACAGAGAAGGAGGTTATTGATGTGTTGGAGCAGAGAGGTTAGTGACTTCCTGAAGAGTTTTGGAAGGTATTTGAAATCTTAAAAAGTCAAATGAAATAGAAATTTGGTATAAAAACCACAATGATTTAAAAGTCATGCCTGTTGTAGTTTGAGGAAGCAAATAATTAGAGTCTCCAGAGGGAATGGCGTTTGGTAACACATGGGTGTGACTGCCATCTTGCAGAAGAGGTTATCATAGAGATCTTGGGAAGGTACTCATAATAAAATTCATGAGTGATGGATGCACAAGTCAGATGTCATTTTATTAATTTTCATTAAAAATATAATTGTTTTAAGGACAAGAAAATTTAAGCTTGTATGACACATGCATATTCTCAATCTGGGACGTCTATAGTTTATATCTAAAAGCTAAATAACTAAAAAGTGACTTAGAGAGTATAGTCAGCAAAATGAATGTTATTTAGATAATCTTAATGGCCAGTGTCATAAAGCTATGATAATCTCATGAATGCATCTTTCTGATATAGGAGTGGTCCTCCATTCTGACCTGACATTTATATTCATAGGTAGGAGGCCAGTTTTTCCAGCATGGTGCTGGAAACACAGTACTCATTGCTGTAAACTTTCAAACAGCAGAACATCCCATTTCTGATTGATGCATTCTTTTTTCATTCATTGGTTCAATAAATATTTAATGAAAATGTATTTTCGGCACTACGCTAATGCTGTGCATAAAAGAGGGAGCAAGAGAGACACAGCCCCTGCCCTCACACAGATTAACATCTAGTGATGACAGATATACAATTAAACAAGCTGTGATCACAATTGGTATGGTAGAGGAAGTACAGGGCAGCATAAAAATGAATAAGAGGGCCACCTAACCCAGAAAAAGGGATCAGAGAAATCTTCCAGCAGGAAGTGATGTTTTACTGGGGACTTGAAAGTGGAGTACAAATTAGCAAGGTAAGGGAGAGATTGTCTCAGGCAGGGGACCAACATGAGCAAAGATTAAAAAAAAAAACTGAACAAATAGAAAAACCTCATATACTCTTTTTTGACAAGTGTGCAGAGATATATTTTTTAAAAAAGATAACATACATTGTTGATGACTATATGAGTAACCCCCTTTTCGATTTTTATCGTTATTTTTCTCTAAATTCCGGGATGTGCAAAATGTGCCGTTTTGTTACATAGGTATACATGTGCCATGGTGGTTTGCTGCACCTATCATCTCAGTTTTAAGCCCTGTAAATACATACACCTCTAGCTAGACTAATAAAGAAGAAAAGAGAGAAGACGCAAATACCACAATAAAAAATGATAAAGGGGATATCACCGCAGACCCCACAGAAATACAAACTACCACCAGAGAATACTATAAATACCTCGCCACAATTAAACTAGAAAATCTGGAAGAAATGAATAAATTCCTGAGCACATACAGACTCCCAAGACTAAACTAGGAAGAAGTTGAATCCCTGAATAGGTCGATAACAAGTTCTAAAATTGGGGCAGTAATTAATAGCCTATCAAACAAACAAACAAAAAAACCCCAGGACCAGATGGATTCACAGACGAATTCTACCAGAAGTACAAAGAGGAGCTGGTACCCTTCCTTCTGAAACTACTCCAAACAGTTGAAAAGAAAGGACTCCTCCCTAACTCATTTTATGAGGCCAGCATCACCCTGATACCAAAACCTGGCAGAGATACAATAAGAAAACTTCAGGCCAATATCCCTGATGAACACTGATGCAAAAAATAAATAAAATACTAGCAAACTGAATCCAGCAGCACATCAAAAAGTTTATCCACCATGATCAAGTTGGCTTCATCCCTGGGATGCAAGGTTGGTTCAACATATGGAAATCAATAAATGTAATCCATTACATAAACAAAACTAGTGACAAAAAAACCACATGATTATCTCAAAAGATGCAGAAAAGGCCTTCAATAAAATTCAACATCTCTTCATGTTAAACACTCTCAATAAACTAGGTATTGATGGGTCATATCTCAAAATAATAAGAGCTATTCATGACAAACACATAGCCAATATCATACTGAATGGGGAAAAGCTGGAAGCATTCCCCTTAAAAATCAGCACAAGACGAGAATGCCCTCTCTTACCGCTCCTAGTCAACATATTATTGCAAGTTCTGGCCAGGTCAGTCAGGCAAGAGAAAGAAATAAAGTGTATTCAAATAGGAAAAGAGGAAGTCAAATTGTCTGTTTGCAGATGACATTATTGTATATTTAGAAAACCCCATTGTCTCAGCCCCAAAACTCCTTAAGCTGATAAGCAAAATCAGCAAAATCTCAGGATACAAACTCAATGTGCAAAAATCACAAGCATTCCTTTATACCAACAGTAGACAAGCAGAGAGCCAAATCATGAATGAATGCCTGTTCACAATTGCTGCACAGAGAGTGAAATACCTAGGAATACAGCTAACAAGAGACTTGAAAAACCTCTTCAAGGAGAGCTACCACTACTGCTCAAGGAAATCAGAGAGGACACAAACAAATGCAAAAACATTCCATCCTCATGGATAGGAAGAAACAATATTATGAAAATGGCCATACTGCCCAAAGTAATTTCTAGATTCAATGCTATTCCCATCAAACTACCATTGACATTCTTCACAGAATTAGAAAAAACTACTTTAGGCCGGGCACGGTGGCTCAAGCCTGTAATCCCAGCACTTTGGGAGGCCGAGATGGGCGGATCATGAGGTCAGGAGATCGAGACCATCCTGGCTAACCCGGCGAAACCCTGTCTCTACTAAAAAAATACAAAAAACTAGCCGGGCGAGATGGCGGGTGCCTGTAGTCCCAGCTACTCGGGAGGCTGAGGCAGGAGAATGGCATGAACCCAGGAGGCGGAGCTTGCAGTGAGCTGAGATCCGGCCACTGCACTCCAGCCTGGGTGACAGAGCGAGACTCCGTCTCAAAAAAAAAAAAAAAAAAAAGAAAAAGAAAAAACTACTTTAAATTTCATATGGAACCAAAAAGAAGCCTGTATAGCCAAGACAATCCTCAGCAAAAAGAACAAAACTGGAGGCATCACACTACCTGGCCTTAAACTATACCACAAGGCTACAGTAAGCAAAACAGCATGGTATTGTTACCAAAACAGATATATAGACCAACGGAACAGACAGAGACCTTGGAAATAACACAACACATCTACAACCACCCGATCTTTGACAAACCTGACAAAAACAAGCAATGGGGAAAGGATTCCCAATTTAATAAATGGTGCTGGGAAAGACTAGCCATATGCAGAAAACTGAAACTAGGTAACCCCTTTTGTCCACTGCTGATAGGAATGTAAATTGTTATACATATTTTAAAGGTTATTTCAGAAGTTTAAAGGTATAAACTCTGTAAACTTGACACTGTAATTTTAGATATTTGTTCTGAAGAAATAATTGTGGATGTATCAAATGATACAAAATATATGAGATCTTGACTTTATAAAGAGAAAAATTGGAAACTGGAAAATGGGTTCAATAAATTCTTATATTTAATGAAAAACATATTATGCAGCTAATAAAAGTATTATTATCAAAACACTTAATGACCTAGATCTTGGGGATAGCAAACTATAGCCAAACTATGGCAAAATGGCCTGCAATCTGCTTTGTTTTTTAATTTTTTATTTTGAAACAACTATAGATTCACAGGAAGTTGCAAAGAGTACAGAAAGGTACCATGTACCCCTCACCTAGTTTCCTCTACTGGTTAAATCTTACTACAGTGCAATATCAAACTATAAAATTGACATTAGTACAAGGTGTGTGTAGATTCTTGTAACCACAAGTACAATCAAGATACTAACTCTTCCATCACCACACAAATCTCCCTTGTGCTACCCTTTTATAGTCATACCCACCTCTTCTTTTTTCCTTGGTTAGTCTAGCTAGCAGTTTATCAATTTTTAAAATCTATTCAAAGAACCAACTTTTCACTTCATTGGTCCCTTGTATAATTTTTTTGTCTCTATTTTGTTAATTCTGTTCTCATCTTTATTATTTCTTCTACTAATTTTGGGTTTGATTTGTTCTGGCTTTTCCAATTCCTTGAGGCGCAACTTTGGATGGTTTATTTGTAATCTTGCCACTTTTTTGATATAGGCATTTGGTACTATAAACTTTATTTTTCTTTTCTTTCTTTTTTTTTTTTTGAGATGGTGTCTCACTCTGTCACCCAGGCTGGAGTGCAGTGGCATGATCTCAGCTCGCTGCATCCTCTGCCTTTTGGGTTCAAGCAATTCTCCTGCCTCAGCCTCTTGAGTAGCTGGGACTACAGGCATGTGCCACCATGCCCAGCTAATTTTTGTGTTACCCTGCTATCAAAACACACAAGGATTATCCTGCTTTATCCTGCTATCAAAACAGATAAGGATGCCACATCAAAAAGACAACTATAGGCCAATATCTCTGATGAACATAGATGTATAAATCTTCAACAAAATATTATCAAACAGAATCCAACAGCACATCAAAAACAAAACAAAACAACAAGAAAACCCACAACATGTTCAAGTGGGATTTATCCCAGGAATGTAACAATGGTTTAACACATGCAAGTCAATAAATGTGATCCATCACATTAACAGAATGAAGGACCAAAACCGTGTGATCATCTCAATAAATTCAGAGAAAGCATTTGATAAAATTCAATATCCCTTCTTAATAAAAATTCTCAACAAATTAGGAATAGAAGGAACATACCACACAATGTAATAAAAGCTATATATGATAAACCCACAGCTAACATCATGCTAAATGAGGAAAAGCTGAAAGAAAGCCTTTTCTCTAAGAATTGGAACAAAACACAGATGCACACTTTGACTACTCCTATTCAACATAGTACTGGAAGTCTTAGCCAGAGCATCAGGCAAGAGTAAGAAATAAAAGGCATCCAAGTTGGAAAAGAGAGAATAAAATTCTCCCTATTTGCAGATGATGTAATCTTATATCTTGAAAAATCTAAAGACTCTACCAAACACTGTTAGAACTGATAAATGAATTTGGTAAAGTTTCAGTATACAAAATTAACATACAAAAATTAGTAGCATTTCTATATGCCAACAGAAAAAAATCTGAAAAAGAAACCAAGAAAGCAATCCCACTTACAATGCTAATGAAATAAAATAAAATGACACAGCTAGGAATAAATTTTCCTAAAGAAGTGAAAAATCTCTACAACGAAAACTGTAAAACACTGATTAAAAAAATTGAAGAGGATATGCCAAAGAGGAAAGATTACCATGTTCATGGATAGGAAGAATTAATATTGTTAACATTTTCATACTAACCAAAGGAATCTACAGAATCAATGTAATCCCTATCAAAATATCAATGACATACTTCACTGAAATAGAAAAAAAACCCTAAAATTTGTATGAACAACAAAAGACCTCCAGTAGCCAAAGCAATCCTGAGCAGAGCAAAGCTGGTGGCACAACATTACCTGACTTCAAACTATAATACAAAAACTATAGAAACTAAAACAGCATTGTACTGGCATAAAAATGAACACATAGACCAATGGAACAGAAGAGAAAACCCTAAAACAAAGCCATGCATGCGTGGCCAACTCATTTTTTTACAAAGGTGCCAAGAGCGTACATTTGGGGAAGGACATCATCTTCAATAAATGTTGCTGGGAAAATTTAATATTTATAGAAGAACACTATAACTGGACCCCTATTTCTCATCAGTGACAAAAATAAACTCAAGATGGATTAAAAACTTAAATATAATACTTTATAACGTATAAAACGACTAGATAAAAGCATAGAGAAAACACTTCAGGACATTGGTCTAGGCAGATATGTTATGGCTAAGACCTCAAAAGTGCAGGCAACAAAAACAAATATAGACAATTGGGAATTATTCAACTAAGAAGCTTCTTCACAGCAAAGGAAACAATCAACAAAGTGAAGAGACAGACTGTTGAACGGGAGAAAATATTTGCAAACTAATCATTTGACAAGGACTATTATCCAGATTACAGAAGGAATTCAAATACCTCAATAGTAAAAAAGAAAGAAAGAAAGAAAGAAAAGAAACAAATAATCCCATTAAAAAGCTAGCAAAGGACATGAATAGACATTTCTCAAAGAAACACATTCAAATGGCCAATGCTATGTGAAATAATGCTCAAAATAATTAATCTTCCGGAAAATGCAAATCAAAACTACAATGAGATCTCATCTTACCCCAGTTAGAGTGGCTATTATTAAAAAGACAAACAATAACAGATGCTGGTGAGGATGCACAGAAAAGGGAACACATATACTCTTGCTGGTAATGTACTAGTACAGCCAGCCTGGAAAAGAGTACGACGATTTCTCAAAAAAACCCAAAATAGAACTACCATACAATCCAGCAATCCCACTACTGGATGTTTATCCAAAGAAAAAAAAATCCATGTATTAAAGGAATACCTACACTCCCATGTTTGTTGCAGCACTATTTACAAAGCAAAGGTATGGAATCAACCCAACTGCACAACAATGGATGAATAGATCAAGAATATGTGGCACATATACACAACAGAACACTATTTGGCCATAAAAAAGAATGAAATGATGTCATTTGCAGCAACATAGATGGAAGTAGAGGCTATTATATTAAGTGACATAGGCCCGGCAGAAAGACAAATATCTCATGTTCTCACTCATGTGTAGAAGGTTTAAAAAGTTGATCTCATGGAGAGAGAGAGTAGAATGATGGCTACCAGAGGCAGAGAAGAGTGTGTTGGGTGATGAGGGTAGGAAGATAAAGAGAAGTTGGTTAATGGGTGGAAACAAACAGTTATAAGGAATAAAATATAATGTTCAGGCTGGGCGAGGTGGCTCACGCCTGTAATCCCAGCACTTTGGGAGGCCGAGGCCCAAAGTGGATCATGAGGTTGGGAGATTGAGACCATCCTGGCTAACACGGTGAAACCCTGTCTCTACTGAAAATACAAAAAATTAGCCGGGCGTGGTGGCAGGCGCCTGTAGTCCCAGCTACTTGGGAGGCTGAGGCAGGAGAATGGTGTGAACCCGGGAGGCAGATCTTGCAGTGAGCCGAGATAGTGCCACTGCACTCCAGCCTGGGCGACAGAGCAAGACTCTGTCTCAAAAAAAAAAAAAATATATATATATATATATATATATATAATGATAATGTTCAATAGCAGAGTAGAATGAATGTAGTTAACAACAATGTATTGAATGTTTCAAAATCACTAGAAGAAAGAACTTCAAATGTTTGCAACACATGAAAATGACACACACTTGAAGTGATGGACACCTCAAATACCCTGACTTGAACATTATGCAGTCCATACATATAAAAAACTCACACATACCTTATAATTATGTACAAATATTTGTATCAGTAAAAAAGACCACACAAGTTTAATTACTATAGCTTTAAATATATCTTAAAATTAGATACATTGATTCTTTCCTTTTTAGTTTTTACCTATAAAAATTGTTTTAGCTCTTCTAGTTCCTTTGCATTTCTATATCAATTTTAGGATAATCTTATCTGTATCTGCAAAAAAATATTTTGCTGGGAATTAATATGAGTTATGTTAAGCCTATACATAAATTTGAGGAGAATTAGTATCTTTATTATGTTGAGACTTTCAATCCATGAACACAATATGTCTGCTACCTGTTTTTTTAATAAATAAAGGGCTATTGGAACACAGTCATGTCCAATTATTTATATATTGTTTATATTATATATATTTATGGTTGCTTTCCCATTATAATATCAGAGTTAAGTCATTGTGACAAAGACTATGTGACTTACAAAGCCTAAAATATTCACTACCGGGCCCTTTACAGAAAATTTTCCCACATCTGGATCAGATAAATGTCTGTGCTATATTGTTAAGTGAAAGAAAGCATATTACAAAACACTATAAATGGTATGTATCATTTTAATTTTAAACATAAGTTTTAATCACACTCATATGTATATGCATAATAAAATGACTGAAGTAATATAAAACCAAAATTTTAACTACTTTTTTTCAGGACAGCAGTATTAAGGGTGATTTAAAAATATTTTTTTGATTTTCTGCATTTTTCTTTTATTCTATCCTAAGTGGCTAAAAGGAATTTAACACGTTAAGAAAAGATTTTCCTTTCTTTTTTTTTTTTTTTTTTTTTTTTTTGAGACGGAGTCTCACGCTGTTGCCCAGGCTGGAGTGCAGTGGTGCGATCTCGGCTCACTGCAAGCTCCGCCTCCCGGGTTCCCGCCATTCTCCTGCCTCAGCCTCCTGAGTAGCTGGGACTACAGGCGCCCGCCACCGCGCCCGGCTAATTTTTTTTTTTTTTTTTTGTATTTTTAGTAGAGACGGGGTTTCACTGTGGTCTCGATCTCCTGACCTTGTGATCCGCCCGCCTCGGCCTCCCAAAGTGCTGGGATTACAGGCTTGAGCCACCGCGCCCGGCCGATTTTCCTTTCAAATTTCTCTCTCAACAATCTTATGAGACTCGTTCCTTTTAGGTGAAAAAAAAGACTTTCAAATTACAGAAGATATAATGATCAATTATTTCTGTTCAAGATAGTTAATTATGCCTTTACAATATGTCTTTTCAAAACATGGATGAATTATTGCAGGTTCATAATTTAAGCCTACTTAGTCAATAAGTACAGATAAGAAAATGCCATAGATATAAATAATCTTAATCCTTGGTTTATTCTTGATGATTTACTGATTCACACCTGAGGTTTACTTACTGGTAACTGTAGGCAAATGTAACATGCTTAAGCCTGAATACTAAGATGAGCAAATTGGTTACTGCTAAATGACCATTTCAAATGATAAGTACTGGCAAAATAGTTATATTTTTTGCTATCCTCACCCTCTATTAACTATTACTTCAGAGTGACAGGTTTTTTTCAGTTCTGTTGGTGGATCGACATAGATATAGACAGCTCAAATAGCAAGTCACACCAGGAGTGTCACCTGCTATTTGAGAAACTGAGTGGATGGCATAAAATACAGTGATTATAGCTATACTTTCATCTGGAAAGAACTCTGATAGGGCCATAAAAGATCAAAGGAGTGCTTGGAAGGGACATAGGTACCTGACAGGTTAATAACCCACTTCACAAAGTCAAAATGCATCTCCAGCAACTCCATTCTTTTCCTGAGGTGATTATTTCTTAAACCCTAATCTTGATTTTTAACCCTACTCTAAATCCACCTCTGTAAGTACTCCTTCACATGGTACAATTTAATTATTTTAATAACTATTAACTATTTTAATAACTCTAGAAATTATACAGTAATAGTTCCTTCATCATAACCACTGAAGAAAGTTTGTATGGGGACAAGGTATGAAATTCTAAAAGGCTCTGATCTTGCTCAGAAACAGGCACCAATTTTCTCAAATGAAAACATGTTTATTATATAAAGACTACAGATGCTTGGAACAGCTTGTCATCCCTTTGCTTTTAGGTGATGCCCACACAGCACTAAGAATGGCAGAGATCTGGCAATTTTCTAATTAAATGTGATCAATATTGACAACTAAACGGCATCATTCCGGCCCAGGAGTAGATTTCTGGGCCACAATTATCCTATTTGTCTGCCTACATTGCTCACATTAACTGGGTAAATTGGCTGATCAAATCTCCACTTCTGTAATACCAGACTGAAAGAGAGAGGCTTAGGAATTCACGCAATAGTAGAGAATGAATAAAAGGTGTTCATTTGTTCATCCATTTTTTTTTTTTAAACAAATAAAGGTTGACAACTACCCACTTCTACTCTGCTCGGTATGTGGAATTTGCAATAAAGAATAAGGCCTTGATTCTTCCCCACAAGAAGCTTAGAACTATGGGGGAAAAAAAAACACACAACAAACCCCAAATGTGCAATGATAAAGGTGTGATCTAAGGCTGAGGTATCATAAGAAATATACAGATAAAGTACTGCAGGAATTCGTAAGATGAAGACATTACTTCCTGGAATCAGAAAGAGCTTTCTGGAGAAAGTCACCTCGGGCACAAACTTGAAGGCAGGCTGTGGGACGAGGCAAAGGCACAGAAAGCGAGGCAGATTCATTAAGACTTGTTGGTAACCCAAAAAGAGTGTGCTTAAGAGAAGGGGAAATTACTGTTAGCATTTAGGATGTTCAAGGGTAACTTACAGACAGACATACAGCCAGCCCTTAGGAAGTAATTGGAAGCAAGACTGGTATACAATCAGGAACCCGGGTATTGTCCTTCTGCTTCAGCTTCATTCTTTCTCTCTGCAGACTTGCTTTCTCTGCTTTTCCATTCACATGGTCGACTACAATTACCCCAACTAATTGAAAGGCAGCAAGGAGAATCTTCTTGCCCCACATTATGTCAATTTTATGAACTATTGCCAGGAGAGTGAAGTCACAAATAAACACTGCTTCCAGGGGAAGAAGATCCAGAGGTTCCTAGATTTGGGGAGATGACTTGTATGCTGGTCAGATGTACCCTGAAGAGTGTCTACTGTGCTGTGCAAGGAGAATGGTAGCACAGTGCAACTAGAATACAAGTTTGGAAGGGCAGCTAAGAAAAGATAATGAAAGACTTTGGGGAGAATAATTGAGGATAGTAATGTAATCTGAACTATGCTTTGGACAAGTTCATCTGACAACATTAAGTATAATGAAATGAAATAATAGATTTCCTTTTGTCTCATTTTTTTGTATTCATTAATCTCACTGCATTATAAACACTATTATAAGCCACTTTAACTTCTTTTGGAGACAAGATACAAGATGATACAATAATTGTTATTTTTTTTAAAGAGAGTAAAGATGAGAGGTAATACAAATTCAACTTAGAATTGTGTTACTTATCACTTTTCTTTGTAAACGTAGCATGAACCCAAATAACCACATTCTGAACCCTAATTTTAAAATGTGAGGATTCAACTAGAACAAACATAACAACTAGAACAAACATGGCTCTTGTGTGCTCGTCGTCTCAGTTACCCCATCCAGAAACGTTGCTAAACGTTTTCGGATGTTTCCTGCTGAGCCTGGTCTAAGCCACAGAATCTTTCTCCATCCTCCAGGCAGCTCATAAATATCAATTCACTGAAGGTGTTATTCAAGGTTCAAATATTTGCCATCCCTAGACAACAATTCTAAATTGCTGTGTCTACAATTCTAAATTGCTAAGGATAAAGATGAAGCCTTTAGTTCAACCTCCTTATTTTATAGATGAGAAAACTGAGGCCCAGAAAGAGTAAGTGATTGGCATGTCACACAAACAAGTAAGTTATATCCTGAGATTATATTCTTCTTTTAGTAATTTTAATGGAAAAAATGTCTTCACTATTATAATCCTTTCTGTGTGATCATTGAGCAGTGGTTTGAAATTGTTTTTCTTAATACATGCAATTGAACTTTCTGAATTTTAATTTTTTTAAAATTTTATACTTCTAACAAACTGATCAGACATTACTGCTTGAATTTACCTTTTCTAGTTAATAATATTTGACTTTTAGTGGACCACTACTGGCATACTGGAATTTAGCAATTAGATGAAAGCTCATAGATATTTCCTTACTATTGTAAAATTGGAACATTGACCTATTTCTGAATAAATTTTATTGATGGCATGTTAAAAAATTAACATTAACCTTTAGTGAACATTACCTGGTCTGCTTGGCAAAGCTGAGTACTGTATGTAATCTTCTGTCACTCATGTATTATTTTCCTCTTCTTGCCTATAGAGAAAGAGGTCCTGATTTCTCAGTTGCTAGGGGAGTGCAAAAACAGAATCCTAGAGCTTCAAAGTTCTTCAAGAGGTCACCTGATCTGCTCCTTGGAGTACAGAGAGATGAACATTTTAATTAACCAAGACAGAAAACTACTAAAATTATTCTGAGTGAACTCAATAGATGTAGACAGATTAGGATTTTACATCCTCCCTTGGTACAAACATTTGTTTAGTTTATAAGCCCCCTTTAGGTAGTACTCATTGCATTGTGTTGCAATTATTTGTTCAACTGTGGATTTACCCTTGGAGGCCCTTGAGGATAAGAATGTGTATCTATCATCTTTTAGAGCATCCAGTACATAGAGGGGGGTTGATAAATGCCCACTGTTTAATGCATAGTGCAGGTGTTCAATTGAATTCTATTTTGCTACAAAGTAGGGCGGAATCCCATGTCTCCCTTTGTTTTGCCCCTTTGGAGGGACCTACAACTCCAGTGACCCAAAACAGAAACCATGCAAAATGGCCAATCAGGAAATGTTTGTTGAATGAATTTAAAAAAAAATCTTCACAGCTTTTGAAAGTCTACTCCTACACTCATTCTTGCATTATCTCTCATTTTCCCGTCTTGTACGCTACGATATTTAAGATATTTTTCCCCCTATAAACGTGTTTATGCCCTGTGAAACTTTAAAATATTAGCCAAACTGGAAGATATAATCATCAAAGATCCCCAGTTACAGAATTGCTTCTCATGTTGGGGCCTTTTCTTACGTTGCCAATTAAATTTAATAAGCAGTCTTGAACGTCTCTGTGTGCAAAGTACAGAGGATGTGGCAGATACTTGAAGTTTTTCAGCAGAGGAATAACTTGATCTATCTCCTATGCCCCATCGCCCATTCAATAGATCTGATCCTTGCTGACTCCTTTCCTCCCATGTCTGGGCTTCCTCTCATACTGTTCCTCCACCTAGGCAGTGTAGCATTACTGTGTGGTCAAACATTTGGAGCTTCAATCCTGACTGCTACTATCTAGTTAGGTGACCTTGGAAAATTACTTAATCTCTCTGAGTCTCAGTTTTCTCATTTGTAAAAATGGGTAGAATTACACTTCCAAGGGTTGTTGGGAGGATTATACGAAATAATGCATGTAAAGTGCTTTCCACTGTGCCCAGTACGGAATGAGTGCTAGTTGTTCTCATTATTAGTACAAAAATGCATCCACTCTTTGTTTCTTTATCTCCTACCCTGTCTTCAAGGCCCAGCTGAAATGTTACTGCCTCTATGAAGATTTCTCTGATGCCAGCCAAACTGATCTTTACCTTTTCATATCGTTTGTACTTACTAGCTCTTCCCCACAATCACTGTCTAGCTACATGGCACTGTTATTCTTCAATGTACACGTGTATAAACATGTTCAATGGCACCACTTTGTTCATAAAATAATTATTCCCTGCATTTATCTTCTCACGTGAGGCTTAAACAGCATGTGGGCAAGGACTATGTAAGGCAAAACATAGGATCTCAAAACATACCTTCTGACTTAATGATTGAAGGGGCTAGACCACGAATGGTTTAGCTTCCCACCAGCCTCCACCCTCTCTCTACAGTATCTTCTATTGTTAACTTCTGCTTTCAGTTAGGCGTTTGATTTAAATGAGCCCCGTCTTTCTTTGAAAAGACTGCTGCAGTCAATTTCTGGGCATAAAACACTGGCACAATCATTGGTTTGTGAAGGTTTTCTGTGCCAGATTCTCCTGTTTCCTCAATCAAAACCCTAAGCATTCTGCACAGCGGTGTGGAATTGGCATTTCTGTCCTAGCCACATCAAATTAGTTTGGAAGACGGCCAAGTCTGGGGTCTGTATTCATTAATTCCAATGGTCCAATTAATGGAACCATTAATTCCAATGGTTCATATTTTTCCAAAGGAAAATAGTCTCAAGGTCTTGCCAGTGAATTGTAGGTCATGCATGACAGAGAGCTGCCTTTTCAGTTAGTGGGGTCTTCATCCCCCTCTTCGTCCAGTTTCCTGGCCTTGATTAAAGGTATTCTGTTAAATTGTGACAGGAAGGATGCACACAAATTCCAGATAGTGGTTACCTTTTGGGGTGGAGGTTGAGAGAGAGAAGGGGGATATGAAGAGAAAGAGAAACAGACACAGTTTCAAATGCAGTGCTAACATTTGATTTTGTTAATTTGTTAAAGTTTACTTGGATGTTAGTTGTATTTTTTATACTCTACAGTATACAAATGTATACACTTTTATATACATATATTTAAAGTATAAATACTGAGAATTGCAAGGCTATTGAATATTAGTCTTTTCCTTGCCATATTATTCCTGCATTCAAAATGCAGAGTCATCTAGGAATCTAAAACTTAGTATTGGAAAGGTCACCTAGTGATCTTCACTTAGTCAACAGGGTTTTCAAATACCAATGCCTTGGATGCTGTGGGAGGTGCCTCAGGCATCACCACGAGGATCAAGGTGAAGAAAGCAGGTGGAGTCTTGGCCCATCATTCCTTTCAATCACATTTGATTTTATTTTACATTATTATGATTCTGGGTAAGAAATGGTTAAAGAACCAGGAGGGATGCCAGAATAGCTATATTCTGATTTAAAAGAATCTCAAAAGAAATTAGACTGATGGTTATAGCTCCAAAAGGAAGAATGAGGATAAGTGGGTGTAAGTTTCTGGGGGGGAGGCTTTAGTTTGCTCCAAATAGAGTGCAGTTTGCTTGAGGCAATCCCAGTTTATTTATGCCTGTTGTTCCAGGGTAATTTAGTAATTACCCTACAGCACCTCCTTTCACACTCTAAGGGTACCAGTTTGGATGATAAATTGTTAAGGTCACCCTAGCTATAAGGAGCACTCTCACAACAAATATATCTAAGATTACAAAAGACTGCTTCCTGAAGCAGAAGCAAGAAGTAAGGTAAATGCAGAGGACCAGTTAGGGAGCTCCGCTTGAACAGTTGTTTTCAAACTTGAGATTTTTATTTCGTGTCTCTAGGATGGAGCCTGGGAAGCTGAATTTCCAGTCTCCCCAGTGATTCTATTGCTTGGCCATTTTAGGACACATTAAGGGGCCTATTGATCCTCAAATTGTGGACTCTGGATTCCCAAGGGTGGGTGGGATATACAATTATTTTAGTTATTCTAAATGCTGCCTTTTTTTCATTCTTTATTTTTAAAATATTTTTAATTTTTTTCCATAAGTTATTGGGGTACAGGTGGTATTTGGTTGCATGAGTAAGTTCTTTGGTGGTGATTTGTGAGATTTTGGTGCACCCATCATCCAAGCAGTACACACTGCAACATATCTATAGTCTTCTATCCCTCGTCCCCTCCCTGCCTCTTCCCCTCAAGTCCCCTGTCTTAAGAGTCAGTGAGAGAAACATGGGAATCTTTTAATGCTGCCTTCTTCCACTGCCTCAGTTATCCATAGCTTCCTCGAAAACAGGCTTCCTGACATGAAAGCCCCTACAGTCTGCCTGTGTTCCACCCAGGCCATTTGATGATTGCCAATCATTTCACCTACAGCCCACTCACTGTTAGCCTTCTTATTCTAATTCTCAAGCCTTCTCTAGTCAAATCTTATTTCTTTCTGTGTTTATCTCCTCCTGCAGTGTAGTATGGTTACTGTGCACTCACCTTTGGGGCTTCCTAGGAATTTATTCTCTCACTCATGTTTGATTCTTAAACAGAGGCTACTTAATTTGGAGAGTAAGTGTTAAAACCTCCTTAATCCTTTGGTTCCCTTGTGACCTAGCTGTTCCTAGGAACTCCCAGTGGAACTGACGGGGAGACCATGGTTGGAGTTTTAAAATGAGTTTAAAATAAACTGTTTATTTTAAAAACACTTTAAAATAAACTGTTGTATCCGGTACACCACAGGCATTAGCTGAGATAAATGCCAAGGTGCTTTGCATAGGTTTAAATCCGTACCATGTTTTCCCTGTCTGCCTTCTTATCCCAGATCTGATATTACAGCTGGCCATTTTATCTACAATGTTTCTGCAGGCACATGGTGGCTCAGTCAAAAAGGGCCTATACTTGTTATTTTCTTAAGACTCCTTTTAATTTATAGTGTACCCACTGCCGCTTGTTCGTCTCCCTGATACTTTGATGTCCGATGCTGTGATTTAGTGTTCACTATTTGTTTTGGGCTCCATGGTTTTTGACCCAGTTGGAATCTTCTCTGGCTTATGAACTTCTTAAGCTCTTTGCTTGGCATACTGTCTGACTTACATATTCCTTTAGATGAATAATGTTAATATCTGTCCTGACCCATGTAGAGTCCTGCAAGCTGGGGTGGGCCTCCTAGGAGGGGGTTTTGAAATTTTATTTGCAAACCGAAGGTCCTGGGTCCTTGACTCATCACCAGCCCAGGGACAGGACAGTGATTGAGGCCATCAAGATACCATAGTATTGCAGGCTGTGTCATAGCCAGAGGCACTCATGGCTCAGCTAGTGGAGAAAAGTTTGGAGTTACTGAGAATTCATTTGTAAACACTCCTCTGCCTGGTAGTTTGTTAGAACTGTACTTCTTTGGCAGCTTTACATGCAAACTCAGGGTTTCGGGGGAAACACTGTAAGTAGTTTTGCTTTCTGTTTGTTGAGATTAGGAGGTGCTGAGAAATACATGATTCCTGCCAACAGCCTGAGATCATCCCTCTATGGTGTTATACCAAGTTCTAGCATGTCTTATGATTGACATGGGTGTTGACCTCTAATGAAATTGAAATGAGAATGTACTCACCTAGCTGAAGGGATAGAAGTTTGGCTTTTTTGCGACCCTTCATGTTCTTTTGTTGAGTTGTTCATCTGCTTAATACATTTAAATCTTCATTTTAGGATAGGGCCATCTGCTGTCATTCTGCATTCCTTTTGGCTTGAAGAACTTTTTAGATCCCTTTGTGACTGAATTATAGATAATCACAATACCCCAGCGGTGTATATGTAAATCTGGAGCTCATGTTTTAGTGTATGGATACTGGGTAATGGGGAGGACATGTTTGCCTTTAAGAGACAGCCTTAGTACTGAGACAGATGAAGCACCTGGGTCCATCTGGAAGTATTTAAATTGCTAATTGGCAGATGCTGTACATCACAGGATAAAGAACTCAGGAGAAAATAAGAGGAAACCCTTATTTACAATCATCAAATACTCCTCCTGATTTCCTTAATAGGTTCTTTAAATTACAGGGCAATGAGAGAAGTGAAATAAGCTGAATTGAGAGTGGATGGCAAAGGACATTTTTTAATTTAAGTTTTTATTTATTGAGCTAATTCTAGGTTCACATGAAATTATAAAAAAAAAAATACAGAGAGATCCCCTGTATATTTTGCCAAGTTTCCCCCAGTGGTAACATTTTACACAACTATAGTGTAATATCACAACTAAGATATGGACATTGATGTAATCTACTAATCTAATTTAGATTCCTTTTAGTTTCAATGGTATATCATATCTCTCTTTTTTTCTCTCTCTCTTTATGTGTAGGTGTGTGTTAAGTTCTATACAATTTTACCCACCTGCATAGGGTCCTGTCTCCATTGCCACGGTCTAGGTTCTGAACAAGTCCAACACTGTAAAGATCTTTTGGGTTGCCCTTTCATAGCCACACTGACTTCCTCCTGTTTCCATTCCCCAACTCCCCAACTCCAAAACCTTTGGCAACTACTAATATGTCTTTCATTTCTGAAATTTTGTTACTTCAAAAAATTCATATAAATGGAATCTTATAGTATATAATATTTGGAATTGTCTTTTTCATTTAACTTATTCCCTGGAGATTCATCCAAGTTTTTGTGTGTATCAGTTTTTTTTTTTTTTTTTTTTTAAATTGCTGACTAGTATCCATGCTGTGCACATACCACAGTTTATTTAACCATTCATCCCTTGAAGGCTATCTGGGCTGATTCCTGTTTTGGGCTATTACAAATAAAGTTGCCATAAACATTAATGGGCAGATTTTTTGCATGAATATAAATTTTCACTTCTCTGAGGTAAATGCTCAAGAGTGCACTTACTAGGTCATGCAGTAGTTGAATGTTTGGTTTACAAGAAATTGCCAAACCTTTTTCCAGTGACCATACCATTTTACATTCCTACTGCATTCTTGATGGTGTTATTACAATTTTTTATTTTAGCCATTCTGTTAGGTATGCAACGATACCTCCCCATTGTGGTTTTAATTTGCTTTTAAATAATGGCTAAGAATATTGAACATCTCTTCATATGCTTATTTGCCATCTGCATATCTTCCTCAGTGAATGTCTATGTCTTTTGCCTATTTTCTAATTGGATCTTTTTTTTGTTGTTGTTATTTAGTTTTGAGAGTTCTTTATATATTTTAATAGTAGTGCTTTGTCACTTGTGTGATTTGCAAATATTTTCTACTAGTCTGTAACTTTTCATTTCATCATTTCATCCTCTTCATGAAGACTTTCATAGAAAAAAAGCTTTTAATTTTGATGAAGGTCAACTTCCTGATATTTCCTTTTTTTTTTCTCCCTTCCTTCCTTCTGACCTCCCTCCCTCCTTCCCTCCCCTCTTTCCTTCCCTGGCAGGGAGTGCAGTGGCATGATCATGACTCACTGCAGCCTTGACCTCCTGGGCTCAAGCAAGCCTCCCACCTCAGCCTACAGGTTCACACCACCACGCCTGGTTAATTTTTAAATTTTTAGTAGAGACAAGGTCTTGCTTTGCTGCCTACGCTGGACTCAAACTCCTGAGCTCAAGCAATTCTCCTGCCTTGGCCTCCCTAAATATTGGGATTACAGGAGTGAGCCACCAAACTTGGCCAATCTTTTTTATATGTAATACTTTTTAAAAACATTTTTATTTATTTTTTTGAGATGGAGTCTCACTCTGTTACCTAGGCTGGAGGGCAATGGTGCAATCTTGGCTCACTGCAACCTCCACCTCCTGGGCTTGAGTGATTCTCCTGCCTCAGCCTCACAAGTAACTGGAATTATAGGCACACGCCACCGTGTCCAGCTAATTTTTTTTGTATTTTTAGTAGAGATGGGGTTTCACCATGTTGTCCAGGGTGGTCTTGAACTCCTGACCTTCAGGTGATTCATCCATCTCAGCCTCCCAGAGTGCTGGGATTATAGGCATGAGCCACCATGCCCAGCTTCTTTTATAGGTAATACTTTTATTTTCAAGTCTAAGAACTCTTTGTGTAGCCCAATCCCAAAGACTTTCTACTAATTTTTAAAGTTTCATAGTTTTCTATTGTATACTTAATTCTATGGTCTACTTTGAGGTAAGTTCTTATATAAGGTATAAGGTTTAGGTAGACATTGATTTTTCTTTTTTCGCCTATGAATATCCAATTGCTCCAGCACTACTTGTTGAAAAATAATTTGATATTAAAAAGACCTAAATTATGTTAGTGTTAGGAAAATATTATCCTTCATTCTGGACTTGAGAAGCTGCTATGCTGCTCCACAGTGCTAGCGTTCCTCATGAGATTCATAAAGCTCTAGAAGATCCCGTAAAGAAAGATACTAATTTATGCTAGCACTTAATTGTAAGGGCTTCCAAGTGGCTTGAAGCTCAGACCAGGAGTGTCCTAGTAACTATCCACTATAGAATAAGATTGAGTGGAATAAGATGAATCCATAGGGCTAATTCCAGAGGGACAGAAAGGCCTCGAAGTCCACTGCATGATCAATAGCACAGGTGAGCAAGCCTCCAGCTTTAGGGCCTGTGGATCTGTAATCAGCCAGGTCACCCTCCAAGCGGTCTTTGTGCAGCCTCCATGTCACAGAGGCAACATAACAGTTGAAAACGTGGCCTAGTCAACTGGCCAATAGAATGAGAAATTATTTCTAGCATCTGCCTATGCTCTAGGTTTTCTTAAATATTAGCAAATAAATTTACCCTCGTTTCAATGATCTTGGCTTCTCTATTACCTCCCATTTAAAGGTCTTTCACTCAGCTGTCACAATAAAGGGTGGCAGGAATGTATTTTTTCAACTCTAATGCTAAAAGTTTTCTGTAGCAGTCAAATAAAATACATACCATTACTGATCAAAACTCAAAAATACCATTTCTTGGAAGGGTCTCAATTTAATTGCCTTTTAGACAATTGCAACCCAGCTAAAGTACCAAAGGAATAGTGAGCTGCATTGGAAACAGTACTAGATTACAGCTGACAGGTCAGGAAATCTAGTGTAGTCCTCATTAGCTGTGGGACTGCAGGGAAAGCCCTTGACCTCTTTGTATTTCCATTTTCCTTTCCTCAAAATGGCAATAAGATTTGTCTTACATACTTCACTGTGCCATTGTGAAGCTCAAATAAGATCATATATGTGAAAGTGCTTTGAAACTCCCACAGTTATCCAGACTGAGAAGGCGCTCAGTACAACAGGCTATTCAAGAACCCTGACTGCTGCCAACACCCTCCCCACCCTCCTACCCAGCATTGTTTAATTTTTAATAATCTAATTTCGAGAGACTATAGGTAAAATGCTGAGTACAGTGCCTGGAATCTAAGTGTTCAATAAATCACAGCTGTCATAATTCTTCTGCCACATGTCTTTATGCTTCACGCTAACCGACTACGTGACAAAGTTTGGCAGAGCCCATTGGCTGTGGCAGAGGGGGCTGTCTACCAGATATCTGTGCTACCTTTCTCTAGCATACAGTTATCACTGAGAAGTGGCTGCTCATTCATTGACTACATTTCCAAAACCCTCCTGCAGTTAGTTGTGGCCATGTAACTGAGTTTTAGCAAAAGATTGTGAGCAAAAATAATGTGTGCCACTTTAAAGCTTGGTCTTGAGAACTCTCAGGAAACTGAGCTCTTTGACCCTTCTCACTGCTTGGAATGGTGGATTCCCAAGGAGACTCTGGAAGGTATGTGTTGAGGACTGCAGAGCCTCTGATTCCCCGACACTCCTAAATATCTACACAGAGAAGGACTGATCAGCTAACCTATTTAAATGCCCAGGAAAACTGTTGCTTGAACAAGAAATATACTTCTATTGTTTTTGATTTATTATGCAACTGTATGTATACAATTTGTTTGTTTGTTTTTTGTTCCTGTGTTTACGGCAGTTAGCCTGTTCTAAGGAAGTAATGGCTCACTTTCTCATTTTCTTGTGAACATGTTGTATATACGTATAACTATGTATCACCTTACTCAGACTGACCACACCAGCTTAGGAATCCTCTGTGTCTGAGGGGACAAGTACAGAGGCATCTGCCATCAGTCTCTACTCCATCTGTTCTGAGGACTCCAGATCCCACCCAAGTTACTCATTCTTGGGTGGCTTACTTGGATATTTCCCTTATTTAGAGATTATTATAGTCAGGAAGGGAAAATAGTGTAGCAACTGTACAGGCTTCCAGGGTCTATGATGATGGCTGAGGTTGACTGCACAGATGGGTCCCCAGTGTGCCCTTCTCCCTGTGGGGCACCTCTGTCTCTCTGTGTTGGCTGTGTGCTCTCACCTACTGCTCTGCCAAGCCTTTCCACTTTTACAGTCTCAAAAGGAAAGATATTTTTTCTTGTGAAGGGAACTTTTTCTACAAATCTTAAAAAGATCTTATCCCTAAGTGATTCTCCTTTTGGGACCCATAAAGTAGTTTGGCATCTTCAGAATCCCAGCAACATCTGTTGAGAAAATTATATTTCCAAAGTCTAAGCCTGAGGACTATTTGAGTGACACCATTCAATATCATGTGGCAGGCCTGATATGGTTTGGTTCTGTGTCCCTACCCAAATCTCATCTTGAATTGTAATCCCCACATGTTGAGGGAGGGAGGCGATTGAATCATGGGGGCAGTTTCCTCAGTGCTGTTCTCAGGATAGTGAGTGAGTTCTCATGAGATCTTTTTTTTTTTTTTTTTTTTTTAAATGGAGTGTCGCCCAGGCTGGAGTGCAGTGACACGATCTCAGCTCACTGCAAGCTCCGCATCCCAGGTTCACACCGTTATCCTGTCTCAGCTTCCCAAGTAGCTGGGACTACAGGCGCCCACCACCATGCCCAGCTAATTTTTTTTTTTTGTATTTTTAGTAAAGATGGGGTTTCACCGTGTTAGCCAGGATGGTCTCAATCTCCTGACCTCACGATCCGCCCGCCTTGGCCTCCCAAAGTGCTGGGATTATAGGCATGTGTCACGACGTCTAGCAAGATCTGATGGGTTTAGAAGCATTTCACAGTTCTTGCTTCCCATGCTCTGTCTTGCCTGCCACCATGTAAGATGTAACTTCTTCCCCTTCCACCATGATTGTAAGTTTCTTGAAGCCACCCCAGCCATGCAGAACTGTGAGTCCATTAAAACTCTTTCCTTTATAAATTACCCAGTCTCAGGCATTTCTTTGTAGCGGTGTGAAAATGGACTAATACAAAGCCTTTGCATTCATTGATATGTGTCTTTCCTGTCACCTTCCCTCATTTCAGAGTAGACTCCTTATATTAGTAGAGACACTTCTACCTCCTCTTCTTTTTATTTTATCTTATTTTAGGTTCCAGGATACATGTGCAGGACATGCAGGTTTGTTACTTACGTAAATATGTGCCATAGTGATTTTCCGCATCTATCAACCCTTCACCTAGGTATTAAGCCCAGCATACATTAGCTATTTTTCCTGATGCTCTCCCTCCCCCTGCCACCCCCCACAAGCCCCAATGTGTGTTGTTCCCCTTTGTGTGTCCATATGTTCTCAATGTTCAGCTCCCACTTACAAGTGAGAACATGTGGTGTTTGGTTTTCTGTTCCTGCATTACTTTGCTGAGGATAATGGCCTCCAGTTCCATCTCTGTCCCTGCAAAGGGGTGGGATGGCCACAGGAGGGTTTTGGAAATGTAGTCGATGAGTGAGCAGCCGCTTATCAGTGATAACTATATGCTGGAGAAAGGTAGGTAGCACAGATATCTGGTAGACAACCCTCTGTGCCACAGCCCATTAACCAAACTTTGTCATGTAGTCGGTTAGCATGAAGCGTAAAGACATGTGGCAGAATTATGACAGCTGTGATTTATTGAACACTTAGATTCCAGGCACTGTACTCAGCACATTACCTATAGTCTCAAAATTAGATTTTGAAAAATTAATTCATGCTGGGTAGGAGGGTAGGGAGGATGTTGGCAGCAGTCAGGGTTTTTGAATAGCCAGCGAAGGCTGTTGTACTGAGTGCCTTCTCAGTCTGGATAACTGTGGGAGTTTCAAAGCACTTTCACCCTCATTCATTTTTATGGCTGCATAGTATTCCATGGTGTATATGTACCACATTTTCTTTATTCAGTCTATCGTTGATGGGCATTTAGGTTGATTCCATGCATTCACTATTGGGAACAGTGCTGCAATGAACATAAATGTGCATGTATCCTTATAATAGAACCATTTATATTCCTTTGGGTATATACCCAGTAATGGGATTGCTGGGTCAAATGGTATTTCTGATTCTAGGTCTTTGAGAAATCACACACAGTCTTCCACAATGGTCGAACTAATTTATGTTCCCACCAACAGTAAGAAAACTCCTATTTCCTCACAGCCTTGCCATCATCTGTTGTTTCTTGACTTTTTAATATTAATAATTTCCATTCTGACTGGTGTGAGATGGTATCTCATTGTGGTTTTGATTTGCATTTCTCTAATGATCAGTGATGTTGAGCCTTTTTTCATGTTTGTTTGCAACATGTCTTCATTTGAGAAGTGTCTGTTAATGTCCTTTGCCCACTTTTAATGGGGTTGTTTGTTATTTTCTTGTAAATTTGTTGAAGTTCCTTGTAGATTCTGGATATTAGACTTTTGTCAAGTGGGTAGATTGCAAATAATTTTTCCAGTTCTGTAGGTTGTCTTTTCACTGTGATGATAGTTTGTCTGTGCAGAAGCTCTTTAGTTTAATTAGATCCCATTTGTCAATTTTTGTTTTTTGTTGCAATTGCTTTTGACATTTTTATCATAAAATATTTGCCTGTACTTATGTTCTGAATGATATTGCTTAGATTTTATTCAGGGATTTTATAGTTTTGGGTTTTATGTTTAGTTTTTAATCCACCTTGAGTTAATTTTTGTATAAGGTGTAAAAAAGGGATCCAGTTTCAATTTTCTGCATGTGGCTAGCCAGTTTCTCCAGAACCATTTATTAAATAGGGAATTTTCCCCCCATTGCCTGTTTTTGTCAGGTTTGCAGAATATCAGATGGTTGTACATGTGTGGTCTTACTCCTGAGATCTCTACTCTGTTCCATTGGTTGATGTGTCTGTTTTTGTACCAGTACCATGCTGTTTTGGTTACTGTAGCCTTGTAGTATAGATTGAAGTCAGGTAGCATGATGCCTCCAGCCTTGTTCTGTTTGCTTAGGATTTTCTTGGCTATATGGGCTCGTTTTTGATTCCATATGAAATTTAAAGTAGTTTTTTCTAATTATGTGAAGAATGTGAATGGTAGTTTAATGAGAATAGCATTGAATCTATAAATTACTTTGGGCATTATAGCCATTTTCACAATATTGATTCTTCCTATCCATGAGCATGGAATGTTTTTCTGTCTGCTTGTGTCCTCCCTGATTTCCTTGAGCACTGGTTTGTAGTTCTCCTTGAAGAGGTCCTTCACTTCCCTTGTTAGCTGTATTACTAGGTATTTTATTCTTTTTGTAGCAATTGTGAATGGAGTTCATTCATAAATTGGATCTCTGCTTGTTTATTTTTGGTTTATAGGAATACTTGTAATTTTTGCACTTTGATTTTGTATCCTGAGACTTTGCTGAAATTGCTTATCAGCTTAAGAAGCTTTTAGGCTGAGATGATGGTGTTCTACAGGAGTAGGATTATGTCATTTACAAACAGAGACAGTATGACTTCCTTTCTTCCTATTTGAATACCTTTATGTCTTTCTCTTGCCCGATTGCCCTGGCCAGAACTTCCAATACTATGTTGAATAGGAGTGGCCAGAAACGGCATACTTGCCTTGTGCAAGTATGTGGTTTTCAAGAGGAATGCTTTCAGCTTTTGCCCATTCAGTATGATACTGTCTGTGGGTCTGTCATAAATGGTTCTGATTATTTTGAGGTATGTTCCATCAATACCTAGTTTACAAGTGTTTTTAACATGAAGGGATGTTGAATTTTATCAAAGGCCTTTTCTGTGTCTATTGAGAAAATCATGTGGTTTTTGTCTTTAGTTCCGTTTATGTGATGAATTGTTTATTGATTTGCATATGTCAGACCAGCCTTGCCTCTCAGGAATGAAGCCGACCTGATCGTGGTGGATAAGCTTTTTGATGTGCTGCTGGATTCGGCTTGCCAGTATTTTATTGAGGATTTTGCATTTTTGTTCATCAGGGATTTTGACCTGAAGTTTTCTTTTCTGGTTGTATCTTTGCTAGGTTTTGTATCAGGATGATGCTGGCATCATAAAATGAGTTAGGGAGGAGTTCCTCCTTTTCAATTGTTTTGACTAGTTTCTGAAGAGATGGTACCAGCTTCTCTTTGTACTTCTGGTAGAATTTAGCTGCAAATTCGTCTGGTCCTGGGCTTTTTTTGGTTGGTAGGCTATTTGTTTTTGTCTTAATTTTAGAACTTGTTATTGATCTATTCAGTGATTCAACTTCCTGGTTTAGTCTTGGGAGGGTGTATGTATCCAGGAATTTATCCATTTCTTCTAGATCTTCTAGTTTATTTGCACCAAAGTGTTTATAGTATTCTCTGATGGTTGTTTGTATTTCTGTGGGGTCAGTGGTAATATCCCCTTTATCAATTTTTATTGTGTCTATTTGATTCTTTTCTCTTTATTATTCTAGCCAGTGGTCTATGTATTTTATTAATTTTTTTTTTCAAGAAACCAGCTCCTGGCTTCATTGATTTTTTTTGAAGGTTTTTTTGTGTTTCTATCTTCTTCAGTTTCACTTTGAGCTTGATTATTTCTTCTCTTCTGCTAGCTTTGGAGTTTATTTGCTCTTGGTTCACTAGTAGTTTTAGTTGTGATGTTAGGATGTTGATTTGAGATCTTGCTAATTTTTTGACGTGGGCATTTAGTTCTGTAAATTCCCCTTAACACTACTTTAGCTGTGTCCCAGAGATTCCGGTACATTGTCTCTTGTTCTCATTGGTTTCAAAATACTTCTTGATTTCTGCCTTAATTTCATTATTTACCCAGGAGTCATTCAGGAGCAGGCTGTTCAATTTCCATGTAGTTGTGTGGTTTTGAGTGAGTTTCTTAGTCTTGAGTTCTAATTTGATTATTTCTTTGCATTGGGTTAGAACATGCTCCTTCAGCTCAGCAAAGTTTGTTATTACTCATCTTCTGAAGCCTACTTCTGTCAGTTCATCCATCTCAGCCTCAGCCCAGTTCTGTACCCTTGCTGGAGAGGTGTTGTGATCATTTGGAGAAGCAGCAGCACTCTGGGTTTTTGAGTTTTCAGTGTTTTCATTTTTTTTTTTTTTAAATCTTCAGTGAGTTTATCTACTTTTGATCTTTGAGGCTGCTGACCTTTGGATGAATTTTTTTTGTGGGGGCTTTTTTATTGATGCTGTTGTAGTTGTTGCTTTCTGTTTTTCTTTTAACAGACCCCTCTTCCATAGGGCTACTGTGGATTGCTGGGGGTTTACTCCAGACCCTATTCATCTGGGTCCCTCCTGCACCTGGAGGTGTCACCAGTGGAGGCTGCAGAACAGCAAAGATGGCTGCCTACTCCTTCCTCTGGGAGCTCCATCCCAGAGGGGCACTGACCCAATGCCAGCAGGAATGCTGCTGTATATGTTGTCTGGCAACCTCTGTTTGGGGGGTCTCACCCAGTCAGGAGGCATGGGATCAGGGACCCGCTTCACAAGGTACTCTGGCTGCCCCTTGGTGGAGGGGCTGTGCTGGGCTAGGGGGGAATCCTGCTCGTTCGGATTGCCCAGATTCCTCAGAGCCAGCAGGGGAAAGACTAAGTCTGCTGATCTGCTGCATAGACCACAGCCGTCCCTCCCCTCATGGACTCCATCCCAAGGAGATCAGAGTTCTGTCTGTAAACCCCTTGCTGGAGTTGCTAAAATTCCTGCAGAGAGGCCCTGCCCAGTGAGGAAGGATGGGTTCAGGTTCAGCCTGTTCAGCCTAAAGAGGCAGTCCACCCATGATCTGCCAAAGACACTGTGCTGCACTGTGAGAAATTCCTCCTGGGTCCGAACTGCCCAGTCTCCCTGGCACCGGCAGAAGAAAATGGCAGACTGGTACCTCCTCTTCTTTCACTAAGTCTTAATGCCCCATCAACCATGTCTAAAGTTCCCTTTTCCTTTCTTCACAGAGTCCTTGAGCCCTTCTAGCCAGGAGGACTCTGGGCCATCTTATTGAGCCCCCAAGAGCCCCAGGGTGCATGTGCAGATAGAAACCTTGCAAGGCCCTTGTTGCTGAGCTATGACAGATGGGCGTTAATTTGTTTTCATGGCTTAGATGCAGACATGAAATCCATCGGCTAGAGGGACTGACGAGCTGCTTGGGAATAAAATCATTCTCAGAGGAAGAGAGTGAGATGCCCAGGCTTGATTCCGCACAATACTCTCACTGTTGAGGGGCCAAGACCGTTCAATTCAGAATACAGCATGCGTAGTGTTAAATAGAGGCCAAGTTCAAGTGTAAAGTGGATGAAGATAAAAATGTAAAGCTATTTACACACAGGGAGTTCCTGAGGTTTGGAGCATAGGCCAGTATTGTTTGAGGTCAATTTTAAAAGAGAATAGCATGAAGTTGGGTTGAGGGATTATTTTACTTTTATCCTTGGCCGCCCAGGTACTCAGATGTGGGGGCATCTGGGGTCAGTTAGTGGTGTTTGTTTTCAGAGACACTGGGTAAGGAGGGACTAAAACAGCTGAAGGCCAGGTACAATGAGTGGATAGGAGAAAGAAAAGATCAAGTCAAGAGGCCAAGGGGCAGAATGAGAATGAGAATATCAACAACAAAAGTAATTAGAATGAGGTGTCTGGAGAAAAGCGTAAGAAAAAATTGGAGAGTAGATTCAGGAACAAATCCTGCCAGGGAGCTGAATAGCAGTGTTTCTCCCTTAGTCTGTGATAGGGATCAGATGAAAGTCTTCTCAAGTTAGTAAAAGAATGTTGGTAAAGTTATTTAACTCTGTGCACATGATGGAGAAGTGGAATTAAGTTGAAAAAAGTATTCTAAGAGCATAACGGACAATCATGGGACTCTGAACATGGGACATACTATTTTTTTTTTCTAATTTTTCCCTTATGACATGTAAAAATCAAATTACACAGAGCAGCAATGTCTGAGAATCTTTGGCTCAAATAAATCAACCAGAAATAAGCTTTTAAAGTGTAGTCTATTTTTCAAGAGTTGGCTTTATTAAGTAAAATGAGAATGACCTACAGATATTTGCCATATCAATTTTTGTGACATGTTTGATAAAAGGCATTTTCTCTCCATGAGGAGTTTTATCTAATCAAATTTTCTTAATGCAGCCCACATTTGTTGCAGTCACAGAGACTCTAAACTCCATCTTTACTGCTTTTCCCCCTCTGAGATTGTTAAACACAGCGCAGCCATCGGCCTTGTAGAAATCTTTATTTGAACAAATGAAAAAACAGAAACAAACAAACAAACAAAACTAAGGACTGGGAAACCCTAACATATCACATGGGCATTTTTGAGGGGAAGATAGTTATCACCACAGTCTCTGGAGCCAAGGAGATCTAGCCTTAGCCCAGCTTAGCCCAGCTTAGCCCTCAGATCAGTCATGGACCTAATGAAAACTGACTTAAGACTCAAGTTTCCTCAGTGAAAAGCAGAGATAATAATAGTGACAAATGTAGTAATGCATGTACATTGCATAGAACCTTAAAATACATTTAACAGAAGTTAGCTCTTATTTAATAACTGCATCTACAGCGATTTAAAACATTTCTGCCTCTTTGTCCAAATCAAATTGGCGCAGTTATACCACCAGCCATAAAATCAACAAAAAATTCTACTGGAGAGACTCCTACCTGGGTGGTGACCAATGGTATATATAATTCTGTGTATGTACATGCCTGTGTGTGTGTGTGTGTGTGTGTGTGTGTGTGAGAGAGAGAGAGAGAGAATGCAAGTGAAAGACAATGACATCTTTAAAGTACTGAAAGAAAAAAAAACCCCATCAACCCATAATTCTCTGCCCAAATGAATTTTTACTTAAAAAATTCAGTTATAACTTTCTTAATTTCTTTGTGTAGATCCTGGCATCATAGTCCTGATACCTGAAGAATTTATCATTTATTGTAGTGCAGGTCTTCTGGCCATGAATTCTCTCAATGTTTCAATGTTTCATTGAGCTGACAAAGTCCTTATTTTGGCTTATAATTGCCCATGGTAACCACCTAGCATGCTCCCTGGTATAAGGGGAGGAACCGCATCACTACAGGACAGGTGACAATTGACTCAAGGCAGAGGACTATGCATTTTACTCTCTGTTTCTTGTCTTTTAGAATGCCAGGCCCTTGAAAGCAGGAGCAGTCTTAGCACATAGCTCAAGTCACACTTTCCTCAGCAGCTACCACTTCGGCCACTTCTGACTTAGCAGCAGCCACATTCCCTTTCACTGTCCACTTGGCTGCCCCACCATTGCCTCTATATATCCCTGTGCCAGGTGTCACCATTGACCCACCCTACCACAGCCCTGTTGGTCAAAGGTTGAGGTGACAAGGGCTATACTATCACATCTGCCCTAGAGACAGCAAAGCAGCTAGCTGGGATTGAGAAGCCAACAGAAAGTGGGGGTGGAGATGAGATGATGGGGTGGAGATATGATAGAGGTGACCCAGGGCAGGAATGGTTGCTTCAGAGATGGACAGGATGGGGGAAATTAGTGAGCTGAGGACACCTGTGACCCCCTGGAGGCAGAAAATGCCCTTCAGAAGGAAGAAATATGGGTGCAGAAGTTGGTGGGGAGGGATGGGTGTAGGGACAGGGATGGGGAAGGCTGTGTGTGTGTTTGTGTGTTTAAGTTTAATATCATTTGCTGTGAACTGATAGGCTGGAAAAAGTCTTTTAAAATAATAACAAGCTATTTACCAGCAAAGGACAGTTGCATCTAGACTAGTAAGAAATATGTTGGAAAAAACTTAGTTGGAGCCCTGGACCTGCCACTATGGAGCTTTCTAAGCTCTAGTTAAATCTTATGTGACTATTAAATAAAATAATGTATATAATGTCCTATAACATTGGAGCTACACAGCAAATACTATTACTATTAACCACATAAACTTGGAAATCATGCAGACTTCTGTCAAAATATTATTCACCTGCCTTTCTATTTAAAAGAGAGATTTTCATATTCCCAACCCCCATAGTTCTTTTGGGGTTTATCTACTCTATGTGAATTCTGTAATATAATTCACTATGATTTTAAGCATGAGCCCCAATTTGCATGCCAGCCAGACATAGATAAATGCACTTATAGAAAAGGCTTGAATAGTCTTCAAAATATTCTAATTATTCTTCTTGGCAATTTTGTTTCATACACACACAAAATTCCTCCAAGGATTAAGCAACATTATCATTTGTCTAAATCAAGTAGACTCGGAATGTTTGGTGGGCTGCTTGCCACTGGAAACACAACTACCGTTGCAGAAATGTCAGAGAGAATAACATAGTCTGTATTAAGTCACCTCCCTGCCTCAGATTTCTCCACTTTCAACATATGACTTTTACACTTTACCAAACTTGTATTTCCAGAGCACAGATCTGTGCATGTCTTGTCTCTCACCCCGATCCTCCAGGGGCTCCCCATTGTCAAACAGCTCATCTGACATGACTGGGACACACTTCTAGCCTCAACTCTTATGATGCCTCCTCAGAGACCTTATGTTCTAGAAAAACTGAGACATATCTTATTTCTTGTCCCATGCTTTCCCAGTGGGAATGTTTAAATTCCACCCATGCATTGAAGCTCAGATAAAATGGCATGTCTTTTTGAAGCTTTTCCTAATTCCGATGTTGAAATCCAAGGTGATAGTTTTTGTCTCTAAACTATCATGGAACTTTATTTTACCCGTTTTGTACTGTACTGTGCCTACCTGTGTAATTGCTTGCCTTTCTCCCTCCTCTCCTTCCACCCCTTTCTGCCTCAAACACCATGTGCACCTATGCATTTCACAGGCTGAGCATACAGTGATGAACAACGCAGAAAAGATCCACACTCTAGTGGATGTGACGTGTGGTTGGGGCAAAGATAGCCATGAATCTCATAACCAAAAAGCAAATTTGTAATTACGAAATGAGTTGAGTACCACCAGGGAAAGTATAGAGCACTATAGTGATATGCTTTGGCTGTGTCCTCACCCAAATCTCACGTTGAATTGTAATAATCTCCACATGTCAAGGGCGGGGCCAGATGGAGGTCATTGCATCATGGGGGCAGTTTCCGGCATACTGTTCTCATGATGGTGAATCAGTCTCATGAGACCTGATGGTTTTAGGAATGGGAGATCCCCTGCACAAGCTCTCTTGCCTGCTGACATGTAAGATGTGACTTTTCTCCTCATTCGCCTTCTGCTATGACTCCCAGCCATGTGGAGCTGTGAGTCAATCAAACCTCTTTCCTTTATAAATTACCCAGTCTTGGGTATGTCTTTATTAGCAGCATGAGAACAGATTAATACAATAAGCTAGCATAACAGAAGATGGAATTTAGATTTTGAGGTAGAGAAGAAAGAAATTTTGGACAGAGAAATGGCGCGGACCTGTCATAACCTATATAAAGGTACTAACAAAGGACAAAAAACAGGCATCACATATTCAGGTAGCCTAGCCCGTAATTCACAGTGAAATGGTCAAGCTCTTCTGGAGAATTCGTAAGAAACTGACAAGGTTGTCCTTGATGCTTACTCAGCTGTCTAAGAGCAGAACACTTTGATTAGCCTTTCTTCTAGTTAATTATCAGTTTACCCATTTATCCAAATTATCAGTTTGAAAATTATCAGTTTTCAAACTGTCTTTGGTTTTTCCTTCTCCTATCCTCTTTTTATATTCCTGGTTTTGTTAAATAAATTAACAATAAATAATTATTATTGGTTTTCACTGCATATAATAATATGTTAATAAATAACAATATGCCTGTCAGTTATTTTTGGCAGAAGTTAGCATTTACTGAGATTTTGTTATGTGCTAAACATGGTGCTAAGAGCTTTAAATTGTTTCATTTGATCCTCATAATTCTAAGATCAATTATTATTCTTTTATCATCAAAATGGAAACTAAAGCACAAAAAGATAAGTCAAGAAAATACCAAATTTGATTCTAGTTCTTTTATTTCAAAACCTGTGCTTCTACTCACAAATCACCACTCCAAAGTCATACCACTTTTTCAAGCTTCTTGAAGGGATACATAATGTTTCATCCATAGTGAGTCTTGACTGGTGAGATGAAAAATCAGGTAGATTAAACACACCTGATGCCATGGTATTACAGAACTATAGGGGCTTATGCTGATCTTCTGAAAACATGACTCTCAAATTTGAGGACCCAAATCAGTCCAAAATTTAAATGCCAATTTTCCACAATAACATCATAAGTCGGCTCACAAGCAATAATTCTATGTGATTCTCTAAGATAACCGTTAGATGACATTGTGAATATATTATGGTTTCTTTTTTTTTTCCGGCTCACTTTTACCAAATGCATTTTATTTTGTTGTATTTATTTTATAAGGATGTTTATTGCACAGATTTTAATCTATGTTTTCCCTTCCCTTCCCCCCTTCCTTCTTATTCTTTCTCCCTTTTTATCTTTCTTTCCTTGTTGTTTCTTTTCCTCCTTTTGTATTTTCTTTTTTCCTTTCTTTCCCTTCCTTTCTTCATCCTTTCTATTTATCCATGCATCCATCCATCCATCCTACTTTCTCATTCTATAGTAGCAAAATAGTTGTAATTTCCAGAAATTGTAAACATCATTCTAACAAGAATAGTTCTCCATGTGTTAGCATTCTCATAGCTGAGTTCAGAAATTGGCATGAGTTAGCTTACTAGTGCAAGCATCTCTTGTTGAGGGCGATTTGTAACTTGATTTGAAAAGGATTTTCATTTTCTAAGCAATATTCAAAGGCACTGCTTGCTCCCCACCACAGAGAATTTCTAAAGCTTTCAGAAAGCATTCCACCTGAATAAAATATCAGGCTATATGATAAATAGGTAGACCTTGAAACCTTGAACATTGAGATACTTACCTAATCCTAAACTATGCTTAGTAGAATAACTTGATTAACTTCCAAGATTTGACACTGTTTCCAGTTAAGCCAGAATGTCTCTTAGGAACAACTACTTAGCTGTCATATTGGTGCTATGCTTCAAAAAATCAAAATAGTACAGATGATAGAAAGTAATTTTTAAAATTTTGTAATGTACACTTGTGGGTTTACGTTTAGATATATGCACTCAGGATTAACCTTAGATATGAGGACATGATGGGCAGGCTAATAATTTGGTATCTCCTTAAGCAATATTCTTTACATGGTTGTTCCAAATTGATTTAGTGGTAAAGAGGAGGACCTAGTTTTCTATTAGTAAGAATTGTATTTTTCTGCTATTCTGTCATAAAAAGGAACGAGATAATTCATTTGCAGGGACATAGATGGAGCTGGAGGCCATTATCTTTAGCAAAGTAAGGCAGGAACAGAAAACCAAATACTGCATGTTGTGGCTTATAAGTGGGTGATAAATGATGAGAACACATGGTCACATGGAGGGGAACAACACACAATGGGGCCTTTTAGAGGGTGAAGGATGGGAGGAGGGGAGGATTTGGAAAAACTAATGGGTACTCGGCTTAACACCTGGCTGATGAAATCATCTGTACAACAGCCCCCATGATGACACAAGTTGACCTGTGTAACAAACCTGCATTTCTCCCCCTGCAGTTAAAAGTTGTGTTTTGTTTTTTTCTTTCTAGATTCACGTTGCCTGACATTTCTAAATGTATTGTGGCTCTAGTTCTTTCTCTATTTTTCTATTGTTGTTTGTTAATCTGAAAAAAATTATTGGAATGTACTTAAAGGTTTTACATTTAGATTAAATAGTAACATTTCACTACAGCATGCACTACATCATATTTCTTGGCTTTGTTTCAGATTTTTCTTTGATTTTATTTCGTTTCAAGGGCCTACTCTCAGTGTTGGTGTCTGAACTTGCTGTGTGTGGAACAGAAGATTTTTAAACCTGTAGATTTATAGAAAACAACGAATCTTTAAATAGTTATTCACATCTGGAAGTGTTCCCACTTATTAATTAATTTGAGAAGGTTTTGCCAGATCTGAGGGAAATTTTCATATTTTTTCTTCTCACATGGCAAAGAAGTTCTCAGGCCTATGAATTTATAGAAAGGAAATGAAATCTGGCAAGATCCTCAGAGACTGTTTAATTGGAATTTTTGTGCTTCAGATATAAAGAAAATCAAGCTCAGAAATGAAGTCAGGTGTTCCAAACCTCCTGAAAGGAGTCTTCCTGTTCTATATTCAGGAAGGCATTAGTCACGTTGAGGTCCTTTTGGGATTCTCTAGTTTTCATGTTTCAGTGGTAGACAAAGGAGTGTTTGAAGCATCAAGAGCATTTTCGATGTCGCTATTCTCTGTCTTAATTCTCCTGAAGCACCAATTATGATCAAGCTTGCAGTCTGAGAGTAAAATGTGGGAGGAGACAGAAATGAAATGCAATTACCCAAGAAAGTATTTAAATACAATTGTATTAAATACTATTATGGAGAGATACAGGCTACTGTGAGCGTGTACATAAAAACAGAGGGTTCTGATCTGGTCAGGTGGACTGGGGAAAGCCTCCAGGAGGAAGACAAATTTAAGCTGAGACCTGAAGGGTGATTAGAAATTGTGCAACTGAGGGAGACAATTCTGTTACTAGCGCTATCATAAAAACATCCCCTAGTGACTGGAATGTAGGGTTTGAGACCTTGGGCTCAAAGACTGACTGCCTGAGCAAAATTCTCTCAGCTCTGTTTTCTGTGGGCAAGACACTGAGATTTTCTGTTCCTCTCCAGTCTTTTCTGTGAAATTAGGAAGCAATACTATTAAGGTATTGTGCTCTTATAACCATTATCACACAATTTTTATAATCCCATGTGAAACTTAAATGCAATAATGCACATAAAGCATTTTAACACAGTGCCCAACACTCAGTAAACAATCAACAAATATTGGCTATTATTATTGCAAGATTCTGCAGCTTACAAAACATTTTCATAGGCATCATGCATTGTCTCATCACCAATGCTTTCCTGTAGTACTAGTTCTCGGGGCACTTCCTCCGCTGATGGTACTATGATTCTATTTGGAGAAAATAAGCAAATGCTGTGAACCCCTTGTTAGCTTTATCAGCAGCTAGGAGTGTTCTATAGGGAGAATCAAGACAGAGCTTGGGTCTCAGAGTCCCCAAGAATACTCAAGAATCCTCCTATGGAAGTTTGCCAATACTTAAAATTCTAGCAGTGTCTTAGACGAATAGAAGCACACATTTAAAGGACTAGGTTACATTAAGGGTTTTGACAACATGACATTTATGGTTTAAGTGCTCCTCAGGAATCATGTCCTCAAACTGTTCAATAATGATGTAAGATGGGTGAGCAAACAATTTAAGCTTTACTCTAAAATAATCTCAGCGGGAGCACAATATTGTAAACAGTCATTGCTGCGTCTCCATTCTGTGAAGTACCCTTTCATTGTTGTCCATTTATTCCTTTAAACTAAAGTCTTTGACCAAGTTACTTAGCATCTTCTAACAATTCTTAAAAGTTCTTCTAAAGAAATTCAATGTAAGGCAGTGTGAGCTATTATCCTGACTATAAAGAATGTCATTTTTATTGAAAAGAGCAAACTTTCCACTATACACATTTGACCTCCTTCTACCTGGTATTGTGGCTTATCTGAGAATAGGGATGGTGGCTGTATTAGTTCATTCTCATGCTGCTAATAAAGACGTACCTGAGACTGGGTAATTTATAAAGGAAAAGGGTTTAATTGACTCACACAATTCAGCATGGCTGGGGAGGCCTCAAGTACTTACAATCATGGTGGAAGGGGAAGCAAACATGTCCTTCTTTGTATGGCAGCAGCCGGGAGAAGTGCAGAGTGAAGCAGGGTGGGTGGAAGTCCCTTATAAAACCATCAAATCTTGTGAGAGCTCACTGTTATCACAAGAACAGCAGCATGGGGGAAACTGCCTCCATGATTCAATTACCTCCCATGACATGTGGGGATTATGGAAACTACAATTCAAGATGAGATTTGGGTGGGGACACAGCCAGACCGTATCAGTGGCATTTATTATTGCAATTTGACAGCATTTAACGTTGGTAAATTATTTTACAGCTTGCAACATACTTTTCCACATTTGGTTCTCTCAGCAGCCTTTCTCAATTTTTAGTTAGTGAAATTGAGACCCAAAGTTCAATAGATTGCCCAAGTTCAGAGAGCTGGCCAGTGACACAGCCAGGACTTGAACCAACTGTTTCACTTCCAAATAGAAAGCTCTTGCCACCAAATTTTGATTTTTGCTTCATTTTCAAAGCTTGCACATGAACACAAGAGCAAGTATGTTACAGTTCTAAGATTAGTAGGACCCAGAAGAGGATCTTTTGCTAGTATGTCGCTGAGGACCCCACTGAACTACATTCAGTTCCCAGGAAGTATTAGGACTTCAAAGACCAGGCAAGAGAATATTACTGTGTCACTGCCAAGCAACAGAGACAAGGTCGCAGCAGCCACCTTGGGGAGAACTGTTGGGGATACAGAGTTACAGCAGGCCATTAGCCTCTGTGACACTTTCTATACCTGAGAATTCCCCAGAGGCCATGAGGGACTAATCCTCCCAAGGCCTCTGGGAATTTTCAACCCTGTGTGGAAAAGACAACCTCCAACCATTTAAGACAGTCAAGAAAAGTTGTTAATGATTCCCTTAGGGTCCCTCGCTTCAGGCAGTTTAAGAATTGTTTCATTTCAACCTAAATCAGGACATCTCTTTAAGAAAATCCAGCTTGCTATTTTACTGCCTCCTTTGGGATTAAGTTAAGGAAACTAAAGCCATTATCTGCTTGTGGCTTTGCTGAATCAATGAATTTTACTCACTATAAACCCACATGAAGTGATTCTTTTTCATGAAAGTATGGCATAGGCATTTTTTGAGCCTTGAGTTTTGAAGGATACACAGAAGGCTCTCTTAGTCTGATAATTAGAGCAGACATCATGGCAGTGCACATGCACAGTGTCAGGGGCTTTTCCATATTGGACATGCTGAAAGACAGAGATACAGATTCTGTTTAAAGTAAAATAATAAAAAGAGGGGCTAAGAAGGAATTTAAAATATTTGGAAATCATAAAAAAAATAGTTTGTCTTTCTTTGGATGTTGCTATCTAAATTGTACCTTCCCTTTAGACTTTTGAAACATCTTTTGTTAAAAGCAGATACAGATACAACAATTTTGCTTCTTTGGTACAAACCTAATGGACTGGCACACGTGGCTTAGGGTCAACAGTCACAGCTTGACAAAGCTACCATGTTTTCTTAAATCTAGGACTGCATTGATTCAAAAATGCACCACAGTATTTTTATGCACCACTAAGAAAAAAAAAAATACCAACAGCTGGTCACACCAGCCTCTTATGGCTTTGTATCTTGTCTTTTCAGTGGTACTGGTGATTTTTCTTTCCTTCATTTCATTGCCTGGCAAGTGAGAGGCACTGCCTTTTGCATGTGCCCCAATAACAAAATGTAACACATTTTCATCTACATCTATAAATAACTTGATTGTTGTTTTGCAAGAAATTAGGGAGTTTCAATCATCACTTGGACAGTAAGTATTTATTTCCCTAGTAATACCAAGTTTACATGCAGTGGCTCATTTCAACAAAATGACTTTGTTTCCAAAATGAATCATAGCGCAGTCTTTTTGAAGACTGACAAGTTATAATGTTTGGTATGTCACCACTGCCACCCAGATAACAGCAATGGTAATAAGACACATTTAAATTTTGGAAAAGTTAAAATGTGAAAAACAAGTGTGATTTAGAATTGATGAACTATGATAATTCATCAGCCTAAACAGCCAAGAGATGAGGAAACCGTCCAGATGTGGGAATTTCCTGTCCAATGATGAGGAATTGAAGAAGTAACCTAGTGACAAAGGACTTAATGTTCCCCTCAACATGACTAAGCTTTAGATAGGTTTCTTCCTGACCTCCCCCTTTCCTTAAAGCATTTACTTTAGGAAACTTTTACATTCTTTCTCTGCCCCTCTGAGGTGTACATCTTCTATAACTCAGAAGTGTTATTTCTTACAGTTATACATTCTTTCTCTGCCCCTTTGAGGTGTAAATCTTCTGTAACTCAGAAGTGTCTTTCTCAAGGTCCTGGGAACCACCCCCTTTAAATGTAATAATCTAAAGAGAAGGGGCCCCTGTCTCCCAGTCTCTGTGGGAGGGTAGGAGCCTAACTTTTGATGGGATCTCATTAACAAACACAGACGGCTTCACACATTAATCAGCCTTCACTCCTAATGTCCTCTAGTGCTTTCCCACTAACTCACTCCAGCACTTACAAATCCTCCCCTCTAGCCTTTTGTTTCAATGGAGTTGAATTTAATCTCTTTCCCCATTGCAACAGTCTGGAATAAAGTCCTCCTTGCTTGTTTACCTGGTCCAGCGCAACTTTTCTTTTACACTAGTAACCCAGTTGTAGAGAAATGGTCAGCGTTAACGTGATACTGCTTACACACTTAGCATGTGTTATTTTGAATTGTGATTTTCTCTGTTTATGCATAAGTTTTGGTCTCCCAATTAGCTTATATAGTTTATTTTCGGAGAGTAAAATCCCAGCAATATATATTCCCCTGTAGTATTTTCATGTTGTAAATGCTGAGTGAAAGTGAAGGTGTGTCGAAAATTATAATTTATGATTAGAACTGGTCATTTTTGGCCGGGTGCAGTGGCTCACGCCTGTAATCCCAGCACTTTGGGAGGCCAAGGCGGGCAGATCACAAGGTCAGGAGATCGAGACCATCCTGGCTAACAGGGTGAAACCCCGTCTCTACTAAAAATACAAAAATATTAGCCAGGCGTGGTGGCGGGTGCCTGTGGTCCCAGTTACTTGGGAGGCTGGGGCAGGAGAATGGCATGAACCCGGGAGGCGGAGCTTGCAGTGAGCCGAGATCACGCCACTGCACTCCAGCCTGGGCAACAGAGCGAGACTCCGTCTCAAGGAAAAAAACAAAAAGAATTGGTCATGTTTATCGTTTAGAATCATAGGAGTTTAGAGGTGAAAGGAAATTCTAATCCAAATATCAAATTTTTCAGTATAATATTGTGACCTAGCGGGATTAATATCTTTTTCAAGATCACACAATTAGTTAATGGTTAGCCAAAAACAATCCAGTGCTGTTTTCACTAGACCAGTGATGCCCCACACTGAGCTACCCGTTGCAGAGACCTATGGAGCTTTAAAAAATGCTGACGCAATTTTTTCATCAAGATCAATTGATTAAAAAGTCTCTGGTTGTGAGCCCTCATATTTGTGGTTTGTAAAAGCTCTCTAGGTGATTATAAAATGCAGTCAGGTCACGAAACTACTAGAATATGCTTTCTCCCTATGTGTAACCTAAAAAGAAACTAGTTCTTAGTTTGTGGTCCTGCACAGAGTGGCAGAGGAATAAATTTTTAATGCTTTTAGCACTTCTGAGTGGATTCCCATTTTAACAGCACTCATCATTTATTATTTTTATTCCTTCTGTTGCTTTCATGGCTAGAAGTTTATAAAGTTGCGTGTGTTACAACTGCCTTGCTGGTTATGGTAGCTCACAGAGCCTGGGAAAGTGGCCTTTGTACTAAAGCAAACAGTACTTGATGTGCCTCTGGAGCTGGTCTATTTGCAGATTGGGCTGCTTGGCAGAGGGAAAAAATTTTCAATGAACATTTCTATAATATTACCAATCTATTAGACTGCTGGCCTACAAATCTGTACCAGTGATAGAATTTTTGTACGTCAGTAAGATATATACTTCATAAGACTGTGAACGCCAAGGAAGAAAGAAATTGGATAAATGCAAATGATTATTTTGGTTATACAAATAAGTGAGCCTAATATAGTAATAATTGCAATTAAAAAAAAAGCCAGGTTCCATTGCATTAGAGAACAACACCTTCATAAAGAAATTTAGGAAAGAAATTATTACATGCCTTAGCTGTAAGCTTTGAATAAGAACCACATTTTTAAGGTTTTTTTTTTTTAAAATTCATTAGACATAAATTAAACCAGATTAGGAGATTGAAGTGTCTCCTCCCTCACTCCCACACCACCGTGGGCCTAACCTTAATTTGCTGATGTTCGCAGTATTTGTACAGTACTGCTCTTCTAGAGCAACAGCAATGCTACTGTGATGATTCAGGGAAAGAATTAGAAACTATATATTTTGAAAATTTCCCTTTTATGAGCAATTTAAATTGGCAGGAAAACACAATTAAGCAATTTCAAAGGTATAATTTCATGGAGATTTAAACATCACATATCCAAACAGTGTTTTTTAAAATAGAAATTTGTAATTAAATTTTCGTATTATTTATAGTTCTAGTCTTCGGGAGATAATGGTGAAGAAAATTACCAAGAACGTGATTTTTACAAAGAACTATTTGAAAAGTCCCAGCCTAAAATGTTGAAACAGAAAAAGGTGAGTGACTGGTGATTTTGGAGGCAGAAAACAGTGGAGCCGTCCATTTGGCATTGCTCTAAGGTCATTAACTAGGGGAGATCTGCAGGCTCCGTTCCTCAGCTTAGAAGCCAGTGGCTCATGGAAAAAAGTCCTCCCAGCAAATAAGAGACTATGCCATAGATACTGCAGAAGGAACAGGGAATTACCAGGTATCTTTAACCCTTCCATTTTTACATCCTATGTTTGTAATCTTCAAATGCAAGGTTTCATTTTACAGTTTTTTTTTTTTTTTTCCTGACAGCATCAAAGTTTGCTTCTATTTACGTAGAGTCTTGGGAGCCCCTAGTTTTTGAACAAGTCAGTTCCATTGCACAGCTTTACTTGTTTGAAAATTCTCCAGTGCATCAATAAAAATCTGATTCCAAATGTTTTTACCTGCTAGCCTGAAGTTGCCTGTCTTTCTAGGTCTACATTTGGTAATATCAGGTTGGGGCTTGAAATCACCCACAGTATGAGTATTTATACGGAAGAAATCTGCAAGTGATACGAATCAGGAAATCTCTGGAAAGAGTTGGTTGTTAAACTTTACCAGCACACCGATACTTCTGGAGCTGAGCAAAATAAGTCTACCCCCTCATCTTCACAACAGTCTTTCAAACATATGTAAGGTTCCTTTCCCATTCTCTCAGAAGTCCAGGCCATACAAGGTAGGAAGGACCCTGGGAGGGGCTCTTGCTGGGCAGTTCTAATTTTGAGCAAATGGTATGTATATTTGCCAGTGTGTGTGTCCTCATCTAAGATACACTGCTTGCTTCATTAAACTGTTTCAGAAATTAAAATAATGTCTGCAAAGTGCTTAGCATGGGACCTAGCACGTCATAAGACCTTGGACATTTTTAGCTCTTATTATCTTTAGTGCAATGGTTTATTGAGCCAGAGAACAGCCTTTGCTTACTCTTTTCTCCCAGTCAAGGAGTTTAGGGAAAAGTGCATCCTAACAATAGTTTTTACTTTTTTCCAAATGGCTTTATTTGACCCAAATTTGTACAATTTTGATTAGGCACCAAGGCTTACATATACATTTACTTTCAACTTCAAATTTAATGTTGCATCCTATTAGCACACTTGGATTGTCAGAGTGGCTATCCCAAAGCCTTCTTTTTGTCTTACAAAGAGAGTGCCAAACCATTTAAAATGTTTGCTTGAACAGGAGCATACCCTCAGGTTTGAGGAGAGGTTGTGGAGTGTGTGGTCATTTCCTATACTATCAACTCTTCTCTGGTTCATCATTCTGTCTCTCAGAGCCTAACACATTTGTCCCTTTGTGCATGATTACTTACTCTTCCTCTCCTAATGTCTTTAAGGCTCATGGTACTCTCCACATGAAAAGGGGAACCCAGCTGTTGTTGTGGCATGCTAAGGTGGTCACCAAGTTTCCCTCCTCCTCATGTACATGTCCTGTATAATCCTATCCTCTTGAGTGTGGGCATGAACTGTGAACATGATGGGATAGCACTCCCTTGATTAGGTTATTCTGTAAGGCACAGGTGATTTCAGAAAAGGCGATTATCCTTCTTGGGACCGGCTTAACCTTTAAAGGGATTGGATTTTTGCTGAAGTGAGAGATTTGAAGCATGAAACACATTCTGCATGAAGGAGATTGTCTGTTTCTAGCTTTGAATTATGGAGGGGGCCAATTTGTAAGCACTTAAGAGCAGCTTCTAAGAGCCTTCAGCCCACCAGAAATCAGAATTTCAAACACACAGCCTCAAAGAACTGAATTCTGCCAACAGCCTGAGTGAGCTTTCCCCTATCCTATAAAAGAAAGTGAACCCACCTGACACCTTCATTGTGAGACTCTGGGTAAAAGACCCACTTTAACTAGACTTGACTTCTGAACTACACAACTGTGTGAAAATAAATGGCTATTGGTTTTGGCTGCTATTTTTTTTTTTTTTTTTTTTATGCAGCAACAGGAAACGCATGTACCAGCTATCATGTGCCCTCAGAATTTTCTTCTTCAGTCTAAACAGCTTTAATCTCGTCACCATGTTGCCAGACTCTCTCAGCAGCCATGGGTGCCTCCTTCTCGATTCTTTCTGGTTTCATCAAAGTTTCTTCTAAATATGGGCTGTCTTTTCTCCACCTCTGGCTCAATATTCACTTGAATCACAGGTAGAATGTCTTAAAATGATCCAAGAGATGTTCCACAATGAGGTAAATGAACTAAGACATAACATTTTGAGGAGGCATGTGTATGTTATATCAACACAGAAAAATGTGAATCTGTTCTGAAACAAGGCAGATAAATAATCGAATAAAAAAGCCTCTGACCCATTCCTCTACTGAGGCATTTTTCACACTGCCGTGTGATTATTTCCATCTGGGTCTAGTCTGTGAACTCATTGGGGGTGAGAGACTGTACTATTTTCATCTCTAAACTCCAAGGATAGGTGTTCAGTGAATGTCTTCTACATTTACCTGAAATAGAAGCACTTGCAAATGATAGGAAGTACAGCTTGCTTAGATTGATTGAAGATATTCTCCGAAGTTGAGAAGCAGCAGAGAGAACTATCCGTTTGGAAAGATGTGAGCGACTGAGGAATGCACCATGAAGTAAATGCTTTTTCAGGAACTGAAAGCAATTTTAATGAAGCAGTTGTTGGCGAGCTCTTCCAGGGTGAGAGATGAAGAATTGAACAAAAATAAAAATGAGACACCTTAGAATTTGCCATAGAACAAACAAGACAGGATGTGATAACACTGGTAGTTTAGAGCCACTCTCAAAGCATATTTTCTCTAGTTCAGAAGGGCACTGTCTTTCTTTGAGAGAAACTGGGTTATACACACAGACATAACCAGGGGGATTTGTCCAGGGTAAAATAGCCAAACTAATATTAAGAGAAGAAAATCTACTCACAGTTGAAAGATAAATGGAATAAAGAGAAAGAAGCTGAAGAGCCTAGCCTTCTGTAGGGAAGTCTAGGCTCCCAACAGGGAACCCAATTAAGTTCTCTCTCACTTGGGTTGCCAGTTCCTCAGAGCACAGTCTGGGGAACAATCATCTGAAGAAAGTAAGCAGTTGAGAAATAGCAGCAACCAAAACCTAAATTTATGTTGTTACTTGGAGTGCATATGCTGCATGAATACATGTGAGATCAGTAACAGTTTCACCGTTCCTTAGTTGGGGAAACAGGCCCAGAAGGTATGTGACCTGCTAAAGGTTGCACAGCTGATAACTGGTAGGGTCAGGTAAGGACTAGAACCTGGTCCAAGAATTTGATGCCAAATCCTGTGCTCTTTCAGAACATCAAATTATCTCTCCAAGGAAGAACAAAGACTAAAAAAAATTTATGTATTTTGAGATCAACACCCAGGTTGATTTTTTTTTTCTTTTTTGCGAGATGTAGATGAGTTATGCTCCTGGGAAAGTCATTTAATTTTCTGGAAAAAAAATCCAATAACCCATTCAACTCTAACATCTTTGATTGCCCGATTCTAAGAATTTATTGAGCACCTAAAATGGATAAAGTTCCAGGACTGAGACTTTATAGGAAATACAGAAAAACTATGACTCTCTGTTGTTGTATATTCATTTATTTAACAGACATTTATTTAAACATCCTTCTGCCAGGCAGGTACTAGGAAACAATTCTAGATACTAGTATATTTTCCTCCATCAGCCAATTATACAAAGGTTTGCATTGAAAGTTGGCTCATAAATTCCCTCCTACTTTGATATCAATCCTGCATCAGCGATGTTCCTACAAATGAATCAGATGATATCTATTTTATAGATTTCTTTCTAAAAGCAGTTACTTTCTAACTCAATGTTAAAGTGTTCCATTTACCTTGAAGGTACAGATAATGTTTGTATTTGTTTTCGATAGTTGCTAGGTAACAGAACACTGCCCACCACTTTTCATCACAGAAACTATCAGTCAATTTAAGATATTTGTTTTTTATTTTATGTTATATTTTGGAAAGTGAGGAATGTATCTAATTGAGATCCACACCATTAAAATAAAAAGCTTTGCTAGGTAATTAACAGTGAATATCTGTGTAGTACCAAAAAAACTGTTATGGTTACTCACTATCTCATTACAAGGTATTGTATCATTTCTATCATTTGAAATAGAATTTGCAAATCCGTTTAACAAGGCAGACATGAAGTATAAAACAACCCAACATGCTGAAAGTGAACAAGTGAACAAGGATGACACTCACTGTCACCCCCCTCTCTGGTGGAACTCTCAAGATAGTTGGCTGGCTGTAAGTGATCCATATTTCTCTAACATAAGGATGAGAAATTATAAATAGAAGTTCTAATATTTTCTCTCATCATTTTGTTCCATCTTATACTATACTACAGTCACCACTGCCCATCTGCCATTGTCCTCCCTCCTCCCAGGTGACTGCAGCTCATTTTGGAGGCACCATTTAAAAACACATGCTAATTACAAAAATATTTAATAACACACATATGTGTAAAGAAGAAATTAAACATAACCCATAATCTACTACCTCACGACGAATGTATATTACATAATTGGAAGTTTCCTATTTGTGGCAGTTGGTTGTGTGTGTGTGTATGTGTGCAGCCTTTACATTTTTAAATCTCAACACTAATGTTAATAACTGGAATATTATTTCTGTTGGCTTCTTGTTACTATAAAGAAAAGCTATTTTAAACATTTTATTTTATGTTGACATTTCATTAAATTTACTAAATTCTCTTGTTATTTATAGCAGGTTTTTCTTTTTTTTGAGAAAGGATCTCTTTCTGTTACCCAGGCTGGAATGCCATGCCATGATAACTGCTCACTTTAGTCTCAACCTCCTGGCTCAAGTGATCCTCATCCTCACCTCAGCCTCCCAAGTACCTGGGGCTACAGACATGTGCCACTAGGCCTGGCTAATTTTTGTAGAGATGAGGTTTCACCATGTTGCCAAGGCTGATCTCAAACTCCTGGCCTCAAGCAATCCTCCTGTCTCAGCCTCCCAAAGTGCTGGGATGACAGGTGTGAGTCATCATGCCTGGCAGTCATTTTTTTTTTGGTTCGTTTGTTTTTCCACTGGAGTTTCTTGAATTAATTTTCTTGGTGTACAGTAGAATAATCAGCAACATTTTTCTTTTCAATATTTAAACCAATGGAACACTTCTTTTGTTATATATTATTTAGTAGAAACTTCAAGATAAAAACAAATAATATAAATATATTTTGCAATTATAGTGTAATTGTATTGCCAAACAGTCTGTTAGTATCTATTGAGTTTCACTCTCTGTCCTGGTAGTTTCACTGACTGCTGTTCTGTCAGTTTTTCATCTTCCTCTGTCTTGAGATTCCTGTTCTGATACTTTTTTTGATTGGTCTTTTTTTTTCTTTTTTTTCCCAAACTTTTCTTACAATGAGTAATCATTAGGTGTAATCGCTGAATCTGTAATGGTGATAGGTGAATCATACTTGTCTAGGAATAGGCCTTGAGTTCCACTCCTTTTCTCTCAGTAGTCCATAAATGTTATTCCAATTCCAAGTGTTGCAGATGAAAAGTGTGATTTCAGCCTGATTCTTTTGCCTATGTAAATAGATTGTTCTGTCTGAAAGCTTTTAAGATTTTTCACTTTATTTTAAGAAATAATGAATTTTAATGCTAAGTGTGTGTCTTCAATTATCAAACCTTTCTGGAACTCGGTTAGCCATTTCAATCTGAGACTCAAATATTTCTTCTGGAAATTTTATTATATTATTTGTTCAATATAGCCTCTCATTCATCTTTTTTTCTTTTCTTTTTGAAACTTTTTTTTTTTTTTTTTGGAACTCAAATGTTGGGTTTCCTACATCTATGTACCAAGTATCTTTCTATTTTCCTCCTGATATAAATCATGTATTTTGCTGTGTACTTCAGGAATTTTCTTCCACTTGGTCTCTCAGGCCTCTAATTAAGGCCTTAACAATGATTATATTCACTTTCGATGTATGATAATTTTAAAATATTTTTCTTTTTTTGAAATGGGGTTTTACTGTGTTACCCAGTCTGGTGTCCAACTTCCATGCTCAAGTGATCCTCCTGCCTCAGCCTTCTGAGTAGCTGGGATTACAGACGTGTGCTACTACTGTGCCTGGCTTTCTTTTTTTTTAGTTCCAAAATATATTCTTGACTCTTAACTTGAACCCTTGACTCTTCCTAAATATCTTGCTCTTTCTCCTTCCTCTTCTCTTTCATCTTCTCCATCTCTTCCTCCTCTTCTATTGTATTTCTTAAGTAACCCATTTTGGCTAGAGTTGCCCAGATCAGAGTGTTTTACTTCTTCTTCATCTTTTGCATGGCATGCTCTTTAAATGCAGCATTTTCTTCCTTAACTGTAATCTCATGTCCACCTACCAGTGTTCCTTAGTAGCCTCTCGTGTGGTCTGGCAGCATAGCAGCAGACAGGTTTTCAGTGCCACATCAAGGCCCTGAGAGAAAGCCCCTGACTTTATCTTCTCCAGAATTAGGGATAAGGAGTTCAGTGTTCCTGTTTAGCTTGGTCCTGGATCCCTGGAGAACAAGGTGATCAGGCACATTCATACTGGCTGAAGTCACCCTTTCCCTTGTGGTTCCACATCTGGCCCAACAAAGAGAAAGTTCACCAGCTTTGTGGGGACTCTGGCAGACTCCTAATGCTTCTGTACACTTTAGTAGCCTGTCTGGCTTAAGAAACGTTAGAAAATGAAATGGAATTAGGAATGGAGGGAAACAAAATTCTACTTAAACCTTCATCTTCCAATAATTCTCTCCTAACTTTTTTGTTAGATAAAGCCTCCCGTATGAAACAAGAAAGGGTAGTGGAAGGACACAGTTTAGTTGAGGAGGGACAGGTCATTCAGAAGTCCAGCCCTTGTCTCCTGTGATTTCTAGTGTGCCTGATGTTCTCTGATGTCAGCAGCTCACCCATAGCCCCAAGACTCTTACTTAGATGCTAAAGAGTCTCTGTTTAAAAATACAGATTTGATTATTACTTAGGTATGGCAAGACCAATAGATCAGGTGACTGCCATTGGAAAGAGAATTTGTTCTTCTCACAGATCCCAAGAGAAGAGGGAACACTACACCACAAGGGGCTACTAGGGGAAGACTCCGGGTCAGTCAGGAGACCACGGGAGGTGGTGAGGGGTATGTGGGCAAGAACTTTTATTGTATGGGGAGGAACAGTAAGGCAAGGTAGGTATATTTAGGATTAGCTAGTTTGAATAATCTCAGGGGAGCTCTGGGGCATAGGACTGTCCTTAGTTGTCTGATACTTGTCCCTTGGTGATTAGGGCAGGGGATAGTGGCCTGAATGTGTGAGCTGATAAAGGACATTGGGAGTATGGGCACTGGTTGAGTTGCTTTGCATTTGAAAGACACGCTCTGCTCTCTAGCTAAGTTGTTTTTACCGCAAGGTATTGGCTAACCCTGGGAGGACCAGTCCCTTCCACAGTCAGCAAGACCCAAGAGGTTGAAGTCTCAGGTCACAGAAAATAAAAAACATAGTTAATTCAGTCTCCCTCCTAGAACTGCTGACCAGCTGTAGGCAAAACCTCCTTATCTTGATTTTTCTCAGCATGCAGTTTAGAACATCTAAACAACAGCACGACAAAATGCTTTTCTACGTACTAGAGGAGAGAAACAAAAACAGTACTATAAACCGTAGAGAATACTGAGTAAAAGCAAGAATTTTGATCAGACATGGATTTGAATCCAAACTCAACTCTTAGTAACTCTGCTCTTGAGCAAAAATGGGAGAATATTACCCACTTTATAGAGTTGTCATGAGGAAAAATTATCCTACATGTAAATGATTGTGGTGGTTGTTATTAGAAAAATGAACAAATAGGATCAAACTAGGATTTTATCCAAAATGGTTATTTTGGGTCTTATTATACCTAACTTTTGTCCTCACACAGTTGGTATAAATTCCTAGATGCCTGGCCTGGTGTCCTTCCTTCACAGATACTGCCTTTGTCAGAGGCATTTGAACCAGGGCAACTCCAGTTTGAGTGAGGACTAGGAAAATGAGGCTGAGACTTGCTGGGTTGCATTCTCAGAAAGTTCGGCATTCCTAGCCTCTAGATGTTTACGGTTAAGGGAACAAATAACGTTTTCTAAATAGACCGAGACTTGGAAGTGTCCAGATATCTCATTATCTGGAGAACAAAGGCATTCCTATATTTGCTTTAAAGATAATACTGATTTCTACAAAATACCATAATTAAGAAAATTATTTATCACAAACCCTTGTAGCAGAACACATATCCCCATATATACAAGCATTGTACCTAGGGTGGATGTGTTCCTCCTCTTACTTTTGGAAATGTTCTACTCTATGGAGTAGCCATCTTTTTATTCCTTTGCTTTCTTAATAAACTAGCTTTCACTTTGCACTGTGGACTTGCTCTGAATTCTTTCCTGCGCAAGATCCAAGAACCCTCTTTTGGGATCTGGATCAGCACCCCTTGCCTGTAACACCTTCAGTCCTGATCTTATCTCCAAGGTAGAGAAGGTACCTAGGGCTCCTGTCCTCTTCACTCATAGTCTCAAAGGGGCAGATTCCAGAGCCTCGGACCCTTTGGATCTTTCTACCCAGTTCACTGAGAGCATTGCCTGTATCCTTGGTGAATGTCAGGACATAAAGACATGAACCCCGTTTTCAGGAGAGATCTGATCTCTAGTTAGTTTTGTCTCTTAAAAACCCAATAACACAACCTTAACCCCTGAGTAAACATCACATACTATTTAGTGAAGATATAAAGAGTACTTTCATGTTTCTATAGTTTCTATATGTGTTTATTTATGGATTTATTATGTATTAGTTCTTCCATTAGTTCATGTATTTATTCATGCAACCAATGTTTATTAACTTTCTACTATATTAAAGCACTGTTCCAAGTCCTGAGGGTATAGCAATTAAAAAATGCTCTGTCCTCAGGGACATTCAGTTGGGACTTATAGCTAAACAACATTGAGTAAGTTATCACAAAAATTAAAAATGAAATTGCTACTGTAATAACATGTGCTATAAAGAAGAGGTAGGGTAATTGCATCTTCCCTAAAAAAGCTAAAAATTTACTGGAGATTTAAAAATGGAAAGAAGTCATGTAGGCAAAGGGGACTGGAGAGGAGGAAGAGTAAGAGAGGAACAATAGCAGTGTTAATACTTTGAGTAGTTGTATGGCTGTTAACATAGAAGTTTCTGGAAGGTGGTTGTGGGATTGTTTACTTAGTTGAGGAAGAAAATTTAACACAAATCTAGAGCTCATGTTTTTCCAGAATGATACCAATTAAATGAGATTATTTAATGTTTAAGAACAGAAAAAAACACAATTTATGATTTACAGATGGTCTTTGACAGAGTGGCTCCTTCTGGGGTAGTAAAAAAACCCATTGAGATGTACTATGTATATTGTTTTCTTTTTTCTTTTTTTCCTTTTTTTTTTTTTTAAGACAGAGTGTCACTCTGTTGCCCAGGCCAGAGTGCAGTGGCATGATTTCGGCTCACTGCAACCTCCGCCTCCCAGGTTCAAGTGATTCTCCTGCCTCAGCCTTCTGAGTAGCTGGGACTACAGATGCTCGCCAACATGTCCAGCTAATTTTTGTATTTCATTAGAGACAGGGTTTCACTATATTGGCCAGGCTGGTCTCAAACTCCTGACCTCATGATCCTCCCACCTCAGCCGCCCAAAGTGCTGGGATTACAGGTGTGAGCCACTGTGCCTGGCCGTATATTGCTTTCTTTAGGTATACTTTCACATGCAGCTTAGCTGACAACTGTCCTGCACCACTTCTTGAACTTAGCCTAAGTTACTGTAATACTCTGTCTTCAAACCTGGAAACACATAGTGAGAAGTTCTCTTTTAGGGCCTCCATGTGAGACTCTGTGGGCTTCCTTGGGTGCTGCCACACACTGATAAGTCTGGTTCTGGAGTTATATTGTCTATATTAAGAGAAAGAAGGAAATGACTGAGATGCAATCATGAACATATGTCACATAGAATGAATAGATACAAGGATGCACACATGTAAAATACTTACTAGTTTTAAAAGAACCTACAGAATTAAGAAATACAAATATGTTACAGAAAAATGAAAACATTTCGGAGGTTCTCAATATAACTTCCAGGGGATTTTCAGAGGTTACTAGTATTGTTTGTTTGTTGTGTATATCAAGTATATTGTGAATTTTCTATCATTAAAGCAATAAATATTCATCATAAAAGTTTTTCGGAAAAAAAACTGGAAAAAAGAGAAAGAAAGCATTTCCACCACCCAAATATAACCACTATTAGTATTCTGATGTGTCTTTCAAAACTATTTTTAATTATAGTCATGTATGTGTAGTTGTAGTCATATTCTCTACATAATTTTACATCCTGGTTTTCATGATCATTTATTATATGTTCCCGTATAATATGAAACTATTTATAAACTCATTTTAGTTGCTGTATAATGTTCCCAAGTAGTGATAGCATGGTTTAAATTTTCCAAGTGATAGATTTCTTACCATTTTAAGTAACAATGCATTAAGTATCTTTGAACATTAGATTTTTTGTTTCACTTTTCAGATTACATACATAGCATAGATTTACAAAAAGCTAAAATAGTGAAAACAACAGTATAAACATTAATAATGAAAAAACTATGCACATTTTAAGACCTTGAATTACACTGGGAAATTAATTTTACAGAAATTTTACATCAAAAGATTCATGTAAAGCTTAAAATATTGGAAGAGCATGATCTCTCTATCCTCAAAGTGATTCAGGATAAATAGTGGAAAGCCAAAGTAAATATCAACAGAGAGAGAAAAATTTAAAATCTGTGTTCCCAATTCTGCTTTTGTGTTCTATTCTGCTTTTGCCTTTGTCCAGTGAGACAATATTGAAATCTCACACACAAGTAAACTTTAGCTCTGCCACAACTAAATGTCGCTGAGTTATTTCCTGACAGTTATTCATGGAACTTCTAGTGTGTTCTGTCCATCTAAGTCCATTCATCAATGCCAAGAGAAATGTAAAACTCAGGAATGTAAGTGAATACTTTGAGTCTCTCCATTCAGCAGATAATTCTTACATTGTGTGAACCGAATCTGGTTCCTGGCCCGGTCTAGTTTTGTCCTGATTCTGATTTTTGCATAGTCACTCTACTCCCTTTGCTAGTAGTATTAATATAGAAAGTATTGTTTTGCTCTCATCAATTGGTCTTTGTGATTAAGTGGTACAAACACAGGGAATCTGATATCTGCGAAGTGGCAATAGTCAGGAAACCTGGATGTCTCTTAATGCTTGGACTCCTGCATGTTTGTCTTGGTGATTCTGGTTCTCCTGACATTGGAGACACCCATCTCTTTGCACTAAACTTATTACATTTATTCAGGCCATTGGCTGGTGGTCTCAGTCACAGGGTTGGGAAGTCACTTGTGTCACTTCCTATACCACTGACCATTTGTTTTTCCATTGCTGTTATAGTTTTCTGTGTTGTCTGTCTGATCTGTATGAATCCTGGAAGCCTAGATATGATGTCCCAGCCATGTTATCACTGTTTATATATGAAAGTCTATGAAATTCTCAAAAGGTGAAACAAAATGATGGGCTCACAGGTGTCTGTACTTTCTTTTGATACAAATGTGTAACTAAAGCTCTCAGTTTCCTGTCGGTCTATAAATGGAAAAAGCTTTTTTTTTCCCCTTAAAGAAGCCATGTTCAATTGTCTGTTCATATTTATAGCCCTTTTTGTTTCTGTGGCCAGATTCTCTCTCTCTCTCTCTCTCTCTACCTTTCGGAAGTTAGTCATAATAATATGTCATCATTTATTTGCACTGCAGGGATATCTTATTCAGACCAGATCAACTATTCAAAGAGAAGAAACGTACTGCATACAAAGATCAAAGGAATCAATGAATCAAATTACTTTATATGGTTTGGAAAGCAAAGAGATCTGAATTCTGAGCTTGTTTTTTATAATCCTTATATAAAAGAGCATGAATGTGTGTTAAAAAATGCAGATTGGGAATATTACTTCTGGCTTTTTTACAGTTTTGTGTCCCCTCATTAAGTTTGGGGAAATATGAAGTATTCTTAGTGCATGGCCTTTGCTCAACTCCCTTGAAAATAATAGAACAGTTTTATAGAAATTCACCAAATGAACTAAATCAAAATGTGAGAAAAACCTTTGAGTGGCTAGAACTAAGTATAAATAAACCTTGGAGTAACGCTTCTATATCGAGTTGAACAAGTGTTAGAGAAAACTGCGTCTCTGGAAGAGAAAGGAACAACCTCTATCTATAAACTTCTTATAGTGGAGTTAGAAAACTATTTCTGCACTAAGCTACCTACCCGAGAATCAACAACAGGGAAAATGGCTTCTATGCTATAGAGGATAACTACTCCCCAGTTTTCCTTCCTTGATCAAGGGATTGATAAGTTTCCTTTGCTGTGTAGTGTACATGGTTTTCTAGCAAATACATTGAAATACATTTACCTATTTTGAAGGATATTAATAAATCACATTATGAAGACTCTTAAATTCAAAGGAGTTCCTATTTGGACTGGCTTACAGAGTGTAATAAATATTTTTATAAACCAAGGATAGGAAAACTCAAGAATTTTTGAATACGAAAAAAAATTAACTCTTTATGTTTTAAATGCCCTGGCTCTTTCAGAAAGCTTCATGCCCTTGCAGAAGATGTAACTCAAGGGAAGAAAATCTTGGCTGTGAGTTAAATTAATGGATGGTGTTAGGTTATAGCAAGTGGTCCATATAAAACTTGAGGCCATTTATCATACTTTTCTGTCCTCTTTTCTCCGATTTCTTTCACTTAAATTCTTCAGACTCTCTAAATGCACCATTTTCAAACAATTGCAGTGGCTAACAGCAGTCTCACAACTGTTGGGTTTGATATTTGACCCTAGACTCCTCTGGTAAGAATCATATAGCTATGTGTACTGCCACATTCCTTTTTATAGTCAATAAAGAAACGTGGTTAACCACAACAATTAGCTGCTATTATTAGTATCTTGCACAGCCTTAAAGAAATTCAGAAGACGGAGATAAAAATGGACACGAAATTAATGATGCAAGCTATGATCCAATTATTTTTTATGATACTACACAGAAATCATGACAAGATTTATTAAATTTCACCCATTTGTTTGTCTTTCACTATAGTCAAACCCATTAAGGCCAGAGAGTGATGGACAGAGCAACTGATTATCATAAACAACACATTAGTGTCCCTTCAAGATGTACTCTCAGGCATGCATGTGTGTGTATGACTGTATGTTCAGATGGTTCTCCTGTGCTTACAACATCAAAACCTAGCCTATACTTTTGATATGGCCATCTTCCTTTCTTATGTGTTCAAAAGCAACTCCCCTCCCCAATTAATACTGCCTGACAATAATTTACCAGGATGCATCTGCAACACTGGATAGCACCCATTGTATGAGCATTTCTCCCCTGTTTAAGAAGTTCAAACGTGGGAATATGTATCCACAATTTAAGGCTGACTAAGGCCCAGGGAGCAAATAAAGCAACTCAAGCTTTAGAGGCCCAATTGACTAGTAAAAATAGCCCTGGGTCATAGATTTTCTCTTGACTATTTACTGGCCAATCATGATTAAAGTGTGTACAATGACTAAAACACCTTGATACACCTGGGTATATACTTCAGGAAAAAAATGAAGTTATCACTAGCTTGGAGAAAAGGCTAATTGATTATCTAAAGATGACTGCCATTATTCATGGATATTGTTCTCTTGGTTACGTCTAGGCTGAAGAGTAAACTACATACAAATTGGGTTCTAAGTGTTTCTAATGAATTTTTGATTGCCAATAGATTTTTTGGCTTCCTCTTCTAGCTGATATTGTTATTTGTATTTTACTATCATTAACTGGATATCCCTGTGGTCACTCAAGCACCTCATTTGGGATCTGAGGTGGACTTAAGTGGGGACCGAAAAACCATGAGAAAATGGTGCAGACCTAACTTAACTAAACTGCCATCGGTAGGTTACCGGCAGCCAGAACTGAGACAGAAGCATCACGCTCCTGAAATAGCAGTATTTTTTAGAAACTCATCAAATAATGGAAATTGCCTTCCTCCCTTACTCCATCTACTGCTTAAGGGCAAGCTGTCCTCTCCTTGGTAGATTTTAGCCAATTAGTTTTGCAAAAAAAACTCTGTTCAAAAGAATTTCTGCAATGTTTGCTTTTAAAGCTTTGCCTTTACCTTTGTTCAGTGAGACAATCTATGCATGCTTGGTCCCCCTTATATAGGAGTTAATTTTAGCTGTATTCTAAATCGGGGTGGGGGGCAGACTTTATTCTGTAAAAGGCCAAATAGTAAATATTTAAGCTTTCCAGGTCATATGATTTCTATTGTAACTTCTCAACTCTACTGTTGTTGGCAAAAACGGGCACAGGATATGAAAATAAATAAGCATGGATGTTTTCTGATAAAAATCTATGTATGGATATTTACATTTGATTTTTATCTAATATTCTTCTCTCATATAATATTTATAAAGTCAACAGGAGAAGAATATTTAATATCTTTATTTTTAACCATTTAAACATTGATAAAATTCTTAGCTCGTGGACCATACAAAACAGGTAAAAGCTGGATTTGGCTCATGGGCTGTGGTTTAGCCATGTTCCAATGGAATATTTCTGTGTTGTCCTTTGCCAGAGTGTGACATGTGGACAAAGATAGGGAAACAAGAAGAGCTTAAGGGGAAAATCTTTAAAATAACCTGATTGTGTGAAAAGAGAGTTTGCCTCCCGGGAAATGTTAACCCTGAGGACATTCCTGGTAAAAACAAACAAAAACAAAAAAAACAAAACAAAAACACAACAACAACAACAACAACAAACAAGAAATTGCAAGGAAATGAAGTGAAAGACAGCTTAGATATTTTTCTCAGGTCTTCTTTTCTTTTTTTTATTTGGTGGATTTCAAGCTTCACAATGGAAACCACTATTGCCTGCTTATTTCATAGACTGCAAAGGAAGGAGTTAGAAATATTATTTTGAAGTCATTCAATTCCTCTGGTATACAAGCGCTATAACATATTTATATCTTCCTAATAGGTTTTTTACCTCCCATGCTAATAGCGAATTGGCTTTTTGTTTCAAAGAAGCATAGCTGCATAAACTTTTCGGAAAAATTGGAGAAAACAGGGCCAATGTCTTGTGAGTGATTTGTTCAGAGAACTTGAAGGAAGAGGAAGAAATAAATGGACATTGTTGAGTAACTACCATAAACCAAGCATTATGCTAATATGTTCAGGATGCCTAGTATAGTGTTTAGCAGAGAAGGCACTGTATAGAGTAGGCACTAAATACATTTTAATAACTGCTCTAAATACACTGTAGTAGTTGCAATTGCATAGTGTATTTTTTGATCTGAACAAGACAATCATGTGCATAAGTACTCATGTCTGTTTTGCACTTAAGATAAAATACAATTTATGAGATTAAGCATTTTTCTTATGTTACATAATTAGTAAGTGGTGGTAAGGGCTATCTAGTAGGCCCTCAATAAATATTTGCTAAATTTTTATATGAATGAGCCTACTGGATTTGAAGCCAATTTGCAGTTTGCTTTCTCCTACCTGGCACAGAATATGGTCTATCCAGCTGACCATTTTAATGCTAACGTGACTCCTTGATGTGCTGCTGAGATAATACCTGATGAATCCAAAAAAAGAAATTCATTAGCAGCTAAGGGAGCGTGAACTCCTGACCCAGAATAGATGATGCTGTTAAGGGATTAGCAGTGCCATGCATAGAGTTATGATTAGCTAAATAATTGGTGACACTTAACACAGGGCTTTCTCCAAGGGGGAAAAATAACACTATTTGTTGTTCGTATAATTAGATTTTTCACCTCAAGTGGAAAAGTAAATTGAGCACAAAATGCAAGCAGGTCTGAAGTGACTGCTCAAAGTTGATGTGGGTCTTTAATTATAGGACTCATCAGATGTAGTACTTTAAACTTACAAGACTGTGCTGATTTGAACTCAGAAATGTTAAAACCTCTGAGACAACAGATTACTGGTCAGCTCTGCCACTGCTGTGGCCGCCAGGAAATGTGAATCATTTATACTGGCACTTCATGACGATGTGCAATCAAATCCCACTTGAGGTGCCTTTAAATAATTCTACTGCTTTGCTCTGGAAACTCCTGTCAATCAGTAATCGGGGCTGCCATTTCTCCCCCCATTGCTCTCTCCGGCTTGGCAGCGGATGAACCTTTGTGGCCAGAGATTTGCTAATGTATCAGCTGAAAGGCACACATTTCATGTTTCCTGTGCCCTCTCATTTCCTGGCTCTCAAGGCACTACCTCTCCAAGGATCCATTTCAGTGTTCCTAATAATTACCCTACTCTCGAGACAGTGACTGTAAGACAGATTTCAGAGTGACTGGCCTCTCATTTTCCAAAATATGATCTTCTATTGCTTTGTCTGAGGGTCCTGGAAAATCATCTCTCTCCTGTGCTGTACAATATGACCCAAAGTAAGAGGAGTGAAAGATTAGGAGAGAGCCCAATTTTTGTACCTGGGGGAATGAAGTGAATTAAAGGAGTGTTTCGTGTTTCTTTCAAATGTGACTTTGATAACAATTAATCATAGACAGAGTTTCCTATAGCTTCTCAGTAAAAATCTATTTACTGATGGAATAATCTAATTCTAACATGCCACCTTTTCCAGGTCTCCCAACTAACTAGAAACTAAAGAGTAAATTCTTTTTGTTGACATTATGATATTCTTTTTGGCATTGTTCCTGAATTTCTACTTCTTAAATTTTATTATTTTATTATTTTTAAAAATTCAGGTAGAATTCTTTTGCTCCCTGTACTTCGTGATATTCCTGAAGTTTAAGTTATCTTGTGAATATATGTTCATATTTTAGTGCGAGCTGCCTCAAACATTTTTCGGAAGTGGGAATATGTAAACTGTACCTTGAAAATGGGTAAATGCCTCAGGCTAACAACATAGGATATAAACATTCAAAATATATATAAGAAGCCTTTCTCTAGTTCGGACTTAATGCTATTTTTTACAGCAAGCTCTGACTAGTTCTTGAATAGTGGGTTTATATTTAACAGCAATTGGATAAACCACAATTTGGTTTACATAGTCCTAAGTTTTAGTCTAAGCAAGTCTACTTGCAGAGATTAAGGTAAAGGGAAGCCTGGCACAGCAGGTCATGTTATCAGGGAAGTGCCTGGGCCATGGGCTGAGAAGACACCTTAAGGGAAGCTGTTAGAGATAACCAGATGGAAGAGAGACCAGCATGGTCCCTTTCCCCAGAGCTCTGTTAGAGAGGGATGGGAGAAGTTGTCTGGGGAAGGAACTCCTCTAGGAAGTGTCCCTAATGGAAGAAGAACTTTTTGTTATGAAAAATGTTGCTGTAGCTATTTTAATGCTAATATTGCCATATACATGGAGACCCAAAAGGAAATGGTTTCTTTGGTGAGATTAGTTATACTGTGATATAACAGATCTTAGGAGGAAAAGAAAATGAGGATTTCTTTCTCTTTAAGTTTAATATCTTGTTTTTCTCTTGATTGCATGTCCCTTCAATCTGTCAGCCTTTGTTTAAATTCTATTTTAATCTACAAATTCTTCTGGGTTTGCCTAGGAGAGGTGTAGTTTATTCCTGTTATCCAGGTATGATTATGAACAGCATCCCCTTTAACTCTCAAATTTGGATGATAAATTATATATGTACCTCAGTTACGAGGTAAAAGGAGTGGTTTGTAAGTCTCCCCCCACACAGAAAGAGATCTAAGATAGAGTGCATGTATATGGGAGCACTGTGTAGGAACCAGTCTGCTGTTCAGGGGATCATGGGATGAAGAAGGGGAAAGACAAGATGGAAGTGCTTTGGTCCACAGAGCTGAATAAAAGCAGGAGGGCAGGAGCCCATCCCCAGGGGGAGCAAAAGCAGGCTGATTGAGGGATAGGTCCTGGCCAAGCAGAGCAGCAGGAGGGCCTGGCTGATGAGGTGAGGCCTCCTGGGTGCTCTTTTGTCCACTGAGTTTTATTTTTCCTTTTGTTCCTTTGATCCTTTGTTTTGGTAATTGACTTCCTTGCCATTGCAGTAAGACGTAAACTCACAAAAATTACACATATTAGCAAGTTGTAGAGGTTTAAGAAATCTTACAGAATTGCCGTAGCCCTTAGACTTGCAGCTTTTTGTAGACCTGGATCCCTTGAAGTCCTCTTGAATTTTTGTTCTTATCTCTTATTTCTTAGGGTGGACCTCACCTGATTTCTCTCCTTCAGATCCCACCCTTTCTATGACACATTGATTCATTCCTCCTGATAGCATACTCCCCTGCTACGATGACCTTAGAAGATAATTAGTCCTGAGTCATTGACATGAACATTAATTAGTCCCATTAAGTGCCCACTTTTATCTTAGGGAACACCAGACATAGTGCACCCAATCCCAGTGAATCCTGGTATAGCTCTTCCTGATTTCCCACTTTAGTTGCAAAGGATAATTAATCACTCTCAGCGGGGCACTTTAAGCTGGAACACTGAGAAATGCCAAAGACCTTAAGGAAACTTGCAGGTATTGAATCACTGCTTAACAGGGAAGATTAGGGAAAAGCAGACTTCAAGAGTCGCCTAGACATATATTTATTTTGATACTCATCACATACATTTATTCTTTTATCATGAATTCAACAGATTCATTGATCACTTATTATGTCCAGCACTATGTTGAGTGTTGGGGACACAAAGTTAGATACAGTTTTTAAACTTAAGTAGGTCACAGTCAAGATAGGGTAGTAGAAAAAAAAAAGATTTGTTACAGTATCACATGATAAGTGTTTCAAATAAAGGTATACATAAAATTCTATCAAAAGGGAAAGGGGATATTTAGATAAGTTTTGAATGCTTCAGAGAATGACTGTATGTGGAGATTTTTTATCCCTATTATATTCATGAAAGACTCTGATTGAAGCCTTACCACATTTAAGTGTTGAGTAATTTGTGTTCTGTAATACTGACAACTGACACTGGTCAAAATCAAGGCTCTGGCAGGGTGTTATGACTCCCCAGATCTGATTCTGTAACTATGAAAAAGTAGTAGTATTCTATTCCAATCTGGTATGCTATTATTAAATATTAATATGGGTGTCCCATGAACACCTCCCTGTGTTTAAGACAAATTTATATAAGGAATAACTAGTCTACCTGGCTTGTAGATAAATTCACACAGAAACTTAAGGCAGAGGTTTTCTGACATTCAGTATGAGCTCACATTTCTGGTATTAAAGAGAGAAAGGAGATGTTGAGGGATGGAATCAATGGACTAGTACAGCAAGTCGAGTTATCGCTAAGAATTTACAACTGCACCTCAAGCAAATCTTAGAGTGTGCTTTCTGAATTTGCCCAATTGTGATACTTTGATTAAAACAAAATTGAGTTATTAGTTAGTTAAAATGGAGACCTACTACTTCAGAGCAGTTGGCTGCATTTCAGAAGGAAGGAGAGGAAGAACATATTCAGAGACATTTACCTGAGGAAAGTTGTGTTTATCTAATTGTTTAGTTATTGTTGGGAGCCCAAACTCTTTGGATCTAAGGGCATGTTTCCCCTCATGAAATCACCAGAAATTTTAATAAAGATATTTAAGTATGTAGCATTTTGCCTGAGAGGATTGGTTGTTATCTGTGCCTAATTGGGAAAATTTCTAAACTGAAATGACTAATTTAATAATCACAAATAAGGAAGTTTGTTTCAGATTTTCCCTTCAAGACATCCTTGGGGATAGATGACCCAGGCATCCTTAAGCAGTAATAGTAAGTTGGTTAACACATTCACTAAACAAAGGGAGCCTCCTGTTACAGGCAGCACTCTTAGTGTGAAGTTCTTTTATATGGGAAAAGGAAAGGAGGACATTCATTCACATAACTAATGTTATTGAAACAAGCCATATGTGCCAGGATCTGCATTCAAAACACTGTAGTAAGACTGAATAGGTCATGATCTTTGTCTAGAAAGATATTACGGCCTGGGGGAAGTCAGAACTATAAACAAAATATACTGCAATGTCTTAAGTGCCCTAAGAAGGGCCAAAAAGAGTACAATGAGGCTCAGAGGATTGAACTACTAATTTGAGGTTATAAAGTAAGTTCCCCAATGAGCTGGCATTTAAAGGAGATAGAAGAGGATGGGAAGACTCTAAGGAGAGGAAGCATCAGAGAGAGCCATAGCCTGGCCTGCTGAGTTGCCTTATAATGGTGACAACAGCAGAGATGATGGTGGAGGGTAAGACAGTGGCAGCTCTTGTGTACCAAGCTAAGGAGTTGGGCCTTCATCCTGTATATATAACAAGTGTAATTTTTCCTTCTTTAAATATAGTTATTGAACAGGAGGTCCTCTTCAGGGTACAATCAGGAAGCCGTTTAATTCCACCATGTCCTCAAAATTGCTCCATAAGCTGAGAAAATTTCATAGCTTTTTGTCACTTTCAGTTATAAATAAAACTTGTTAGAAAGGCCAACGTGCCATGGGTCAAAATTCCAAGTTCTCATTCTACTAAGGACATCTTCCCCTCACCACAGCTAAAACCTGAGCTGGGTGCAGAAGGAGGAGTGGGGAGCGGCATGATTTCTGAGCCGGTACTAGGATGAGTCCCCCGCGCCCTTAAATTTTGGTCCCTAAATGCCTCACTTGCTTCACCCTAATCTCTGCTCTACGAGTTGTTTTAATTTTTTCTCCCGTCTCCTGCACTCCCCTCTTCTCCTTTTCACTATGCCTGTTACTTCAGATTTTGAAGGAAATACAGGTAAAGAAGCGACAGAGAGAAGTGCCTTTTCACTTGGCTGGTGGTGGTGGTTTTCTTGATGGTTAATGCCTTATGTTGCAGCAGACATTCAAATGCTCTTCATGGCCTTTGGAGGCCTCTGACCTGGGAAACTGGCAGTTCCCTTATGTGTGTTGTGCATTCTCCAGCTGACAACTTTGGGCTCCACGCTCAGTCCTGTGCCAGTTGTATAGCCCACACACAGAAGTGGATTTACCCTGAAGCTAATGACGCTTCAACTTCAGCGCCCCTCACTTGCACAGGCTCCTACCAAGGTCCCAGGAAGACCCCAGCAATGTGTCTGTGTGGTCATATACTTTTGTAAAATTTGTAAGGATAAACTATTTTAACACAGTTAAGACTGAAGTCTCTTTCCTTTCCAGTTTTTCCTTTGAAATAATTCTCCTTATGTTTGGTGAACTTAGAGTGTCACTGGGAATTTGGGGAAGGTGATTTGGGGATCCATTAAATTAGGATTTGGTGGGATCCATTTGTGTGGTTCCTAAGTCACAAGATTTTGGTATAGATTCCAGAAATATTCCTATCACTCACTATAATAAAAAGGTATAGGGGACAAAGCTTTGTTTTTGTTTGTTTGCTTTTGTTTCTATATATATATATATATATTTTTTTTGAGATGTAATCTCACTCTGTCACCCAGGCTAGAGTGCAGTGGTGCGATCATGACTCATGCAGCCTTGACCTCCCTGGGTTCAGGTGATCCTCCCACCTCAGCCTCCTGAGTAGCTAGGACTACAGGCATGCGTCACCCTGACTGGCTATTTTTTTTTGTATTTTTGTAGAGATGGGGTTTCGGCATGTTGCCCAGGCTGGTCTTGAACTCCTGGGCTCACGTGATCTGCAATTACAGGCATGAGCCGCTGTGCCTGGCCTAGGACAAAGGTTTTATTGACATGAAATGTCCTATGGCATCTGCCCTCAGAAGTATGTGGATAATGAAGAAGAAATAAAGTCTAAAACCTATGAGGCTCAGAGCTAGTCTGTGAAAAATTCTTCCAAATATTACAAATCAGACATGATAAAAACTGGTCAGAGTTTCCTAAATTTGATAATAATCCAAAAAGTTTATATGGCATCACCAAAATAAGATTTGAAGAAAAAAGAAAGTTTCTAAACTATGAAAAACCAAAAAAATTGATTCAACCTTACCCAATGAAAGACTAAATGATTTTAAAATTTTCTCTACTATCATTGTCACATGAAGCAGGTATAAAAAATATGGAGCCAAAATTAGGGGTAAAACTATTACGAAGAAGTGTCAGACAATTAATTATTAAAAATGTTACGTTATCGTGGGGATTTGGGTGTTTATGGCATTTGTCAGCTTTTAAAAATTTGTATTTTGTTATTTATTTTTACATTCTAAAGCAATATTTGCTTTTGTGATGTAAAAGTATCAGAAAATTTTATATGTGTTGAAGAATCATATATGTTGAAGAATCAGGCCCACAAAACCTAGATTCACGCTTTGAAAAAAAATTCAGCATTTATTTCAAGTTTAGGGAGTACACATGCAAGTTTGTTACTTGGGTTTATTGTGTGATGCTGAGGTTTTGGAGTATGATTGATCCTGTCACTCAGGTACCGAGCACAGTACCCCATCATTGGTTTTTCAACCCTTGCCTCCTCCCTTCCTTTCCCCTCTCGTAGTCCCTAGTTTCTATTGCTGCCATCTTTATGTTCATGAGTACCCAATGTTTAGCTCCCACTTATAAGTGAGAACATGTGGTATTTGGTTTTCTGTTCATGCATTAAATCACTTAGGATAACGGTCTGCAGCTGCATCCATGTTGCTGCAAAGGATATATTTCATTCTTTGTTATGATTGCATAGTATTCTGTGAGGTATATGTACCACATTTTCTTTATCCAGTCCACTAGTGATAGGCATCTAGGTTGACTCCGTGCCTTTGCTATTAGAGTCATCCTTTTTGATGGGTGCATCTTTTCAGGTAGGCATCCTCTTGAACAGTAAGCTTTCAAGATGATTTGAGCTTGTTGACTTTCCATGATGTCAGCTGGGCCACAGATATGTTAGCATCCATGTCTTGCCAAACTCTGGAAAGATGAGTTGCTTCAAAGAGCACATTCTCACTTTCCTCAGAGAGCCAGGCCAATGGGTGTACGTGCTCTCTCAGCAAACCTCTAGCCACTCGTGGGAAGAAAGCAGCGTACTCTCTGGCAAGGACTCCTCTACCCTTTTCCATTCCGATAAACACAGTGTTGCTTTTGAGGCTTCTTTCACTTACCTTGAGGCAGAGAAGGGCAAAGGGTGGGAGATGCCTCATCTTTGCAGGTGAATACCTAAATCCCTTCAATTAAATCTGCCCTGATTATTCTTCTCAATGATTCTCTAGCTTTCACTTATGTATATAGTGGACGTGCATGCTGAACAAAGGTCTCATAACTGGTTTCACTTTCTCTGGGCAAGTCCTCTAAGGGCGGCAGTCCCGAACATTTTTGGCACCGGGGACTGTGGAAGACAATTTTTCCATGGACTGGGGTGTGAGGGAGGTATGGTTTGGGGATGAAACTGTTCCACCTCAGATCAAGCGTTAGATTCCCCTAAGGAGCTCGCACCTGGATTGCTCATACACAGTTCACAGTAGTGTTTCTATTCCTATGACAAACAAATGCTGCTGCTGATCTAACAGGAGGCAGAACTCAGGTGATGGTAATGCTGGCTCTCCTGCCACTCACCTCCTGCTATGCGGCCTGGTTCCTAACAGGCCACAAACTGGTACTGGTCTGCAGCCTGGGGGTTGGGGACCCATGCTCTAGGGTATCTAGCACCTCTTGTTAGAGAAAGAGGACAATTGTTATCCATTGGCCTCAGCTGCAATTTCAAAAGAGCACATGTTGGCATAACCACTTTTGTCCAAATATGTAGTCCTTTTTTTTTTATTTTTTATTTTTAGCTTTTGTGGATACATAGTAGATGTATATATTTATGGGTTACGTGAGATATTTTGATATAGGTATGCAATGCATAATAATCACATCAAGGTAAATGCGGTACCCAACACCTCATTTATCGTTTGTGTTACAGACAATCCAATTATAATAGCTCTTTTAGTTATTTTTAAATGTGCAATTAAATTTTTTTGACCATAGTCACTCTGTTCTGTTAGCAATTACTAGGTTTTACTCATTCTTTAACTATTTTTGTATCCATTGTAATTATTTCTTTGACTTCGATATTTTGCCAGCAATCAGGTCAGTGATCAAACAAAAGAAAGGAATTCCAGGCAAATGAATTGACCCACGCAAAAGCATTAAGGATGGAAACAAAGTGGCTGTGGGATCCATGGGATGTTAAGGCACCTGAAGCAGAGGACAATGTGACATGAAGCGCTAAGAGATGATGTTAAAAAAGGGTCATGTTGTGACTACCTTTTGTAGGATATTCAATTGTTTCCTCAAAGGTCCATGTTTAAATCTGAGGCATCTTTTAAGCCTTCAGGACATTTTAGCAACCATCTCTTTCTTTTATAATTTCCTTAAGTTTTTATTTATTAATCCCTGGTGTCTAATTTTCTACCTTCACAAAAATGTCAGGAATCTGCTGTTATCTCTTTGGGTAATTGACAGCTAGAACATGTTTCTTTGCCTTCCACACCACTTCCTCTCTGATTTTTTCACAGATTCTGACTGCTTCAAACTCCAAACCTCTTTTTCTGTATGGAAGAATTCAATGGTAGAGAAATTAAGAGGCTTTTCATGTTTTTCTAGGAAAATACTAAGAAGTGGATGAGGAAATTGGAATTCTAATGATTGAATTGTTTTCCGTGTTGTGGTAGGAATGTCACCCTCTAATGCTGCAATTTCTATATACTTTTTGGTTAAAGTTCAGAGCAATATATATCAATATAGATGTTTTAAAGCTAAAAGATACTGGCGAAAAAGTGAGAGTACTTGCACCTGGCACACCATTGTTTTCAGAATGCTATACTGAACCTCATTTTGTTGGATTTTCACAAGGATCACAGGAAATGGGATTCTGACTACTACATATGGGAAAGCCAGACACAGACAGGTAGAGTAAATTGGCTACATAGTGACAATGTCAGGACTATAATTCTAACCTCTCAATTCTCTTTTATATGTGGTGTTCTTTCCCTGAACACACTGAGGCTGGACAAGGAAACAGAAGAGATCAGAGGGAACAGAGAAAAGGGAGAAAGTGAAGTGAGTCAAGGACAAGTGTAGCGTGATGCCTGTCTTGCCTCACGCTACATGAATATCCTGGGTAGCTTAAGGCTGCAGGTGTCAGTTTTGGCCTAAAGGAAACTGCTTGGGGAAATGACACAGTGCATCAATCCACAGAAGGTCCTCCTTAACTAAGACAACAGAGATGTTTTCCTAAACAGATCAGACATGTTTAGGGATATAATCCTGCAGGCATTTGTGGGAGCGTTTCAGGGGACTTGGTGTCCTGGTGTGTGTGTGTGTTCTACAAATGGTATTTTGTATCTTTAAATGAATTCTTTTTGTTTTGTAAATACTCCCAATATCATGGTTATGTAAAATGAATTTTTCTCAGTGTCATTAGATAGAATAAAATGCCTCCTATTGTATGTTGTTGAAGAAAATGACATCTGGCATGCGATTTTTGCCTTTACTTTTCCTTTCCTACCTGTATGTTGGGCTAAGTGAGCCATAGCAAAGAAGGTACAAAATGATGTAATTTGGCTATCTTTTTGAGACCAAAATATTTGAGGGTGGCACAACATAAATGGAGTTTATATTTTGATGACTTGATATTTGAATTACTCTTTAGATATTTATTTCTCACTACATTTAACAGTCTCAGGGACCATGCAGACTTAGCATCTCACTCAAAGATTATGTGAGTGCATATTCTTTTATATTTATTTTGTAATTATTAGAATGCATATGGCCTGAGCAAATTTAACAAATTATTTTTGTTGCTCCACTTATAAATATCTGAAATCAAAAGTTTCATGAAGCTACTGTTCTATTAGCTCTTCTTAGTTATTATGTAAAGAAATGATATTTTATATACTGAGTGAGAATAAAAACTATTATAAAAGCATTTTCAATATTTATGCCAAGCTTTTTTTCATGAAAAATGATTATATCAATTTGCATCATTTTAATAATTTTTATTGGCATATAATATAGTATCTTGGCTGCAATATAGCAACAGATGGCTACAAATTTTTGAGTTATTGATTTATGCATATAGATATTTAAGAACAGGAAGGGAAAAGGGTTCTAGGACACTCATTCAAATGAATGCTAACAAGAATGGAGTTGTAAAAGGAAGGGACTTTAATCTCTTGACTGTCAAATATTAAGACAAAACTAATGAACTCCTGACAGGTTTGAGTAAATTGAACAAGTATCTTTGAGCACCTACAATCAGACAATGTTTTATTGGAACAGTCATTAGTTCAGGATTCATGCAGTAGGTAGGAAAATTGGTGGATAAACCTCTGCATAGGATAGAGCCTTATGATAAGGGCCTCAAACATCTTGATGTTATTCTAAAGGCAATGAAGAGCCACTGGAGCCATGCAAACAGGGAATTAGAGAAGAGAGAGACTGGAGGTAGAACCATCATTAGTATATCCATACACTATTAGTGTAATAGTACTATAGTCTAGAACTCTAGGGAAGAGAATCCAAGAATTAGAAGAAAGGCAGAAACGTTGCACATTTAAAGGATTGGGTGGGAGACACCAGAGTTGATAGGTACAGAATGTAGCAACTAAATAGAAATATCAAAGTTAAGTCCAAGTTTTCAAGTACCTGTAATTGGGAATATACTGATCATATTATAAAAGATAGAAGTCAAAGGAGGAAGCATTTGGGAAATATGGTGAGGTATGGGGTATTTATGTAAGGTTATCTAATAGGTGGGTAAATTATTATTTGTCTGGGACTTAATTAAGAAGATGAGGTATTAGGCATTATACATAATATATAGGATTAGGATATGTATTTGGGAATCATTTGGAGGCTTTTGTGGTATTAAAAAAAAAAAAGAAAAAAGAAAACCCACGAGACTTAAATGGTAGGGTTAAGTTTACAGACTTTGCCACTTTCCAGCTTTGAGGCCCTGGGCAGGTCACTGCACCTGAGTCTCAGTTTCCTCTTTTCTGAAATAACGATAGGTTGTTGCAAGTATTAAAGGAAAGGCTATGTACATTTTGTAAGTGTCTAGACAAATACAAGGTACAATTACACAGGGAAAGCTGATGGTGAATTTGTGAGAGAGGAGAGCAAATGAGATTGCCAAGGGAGTGAGTGCAGGGAGATAGGAAAGCTTTGGGAATGCTTACACCGAAAGGGCTTGGGAAGGAGCTCCTGGCAGAAGAGACAGACGGGAGTGTCAAGACTAAGCATGAGGTCAATAATGCCAAAAAGTCTCCAGGAAGGATGGGAAGGGGTTTCCTGTTGAAAGGCACCCATCAAATTGGAAAATTTGCTGTTCACCAAATGCTGAACCCTCAGAGAAACAGTTTCACTGGCGGTGTGACAGCAGAAGTCAAAGAGATAAATGAATGGGAGGGAACATGTCTCTCTGGTAGAACACTGTTGCCACTCAGCATCAGCATAGATCCTCAATGCGTACAACAAGGTCAAGATGTTCCTCTTTCTTGCTCTCTGGACTTTTATGTCTTGATACCCTCAGCAGTCAGGTAAGAGGTTTCAGGAGAGATGCTGGGAGGAGCAACAGAACAAAACCTTCATAACTACTTTAAGGATGTGGTACCGTATTTTTACCAAATGAGTTTGCAGTACCATTTATTTTGCCTTTACTATTGTATCTGTAATTACATGAATGTTTCCTTTACTTCTCCATGTAAATAACCATACTACTAAATTTATAGGAGGCCAAAAGCCAAGGATAGAGTGCACTGCAATTGCCATTTGTCTCATTCCGATTCTTCACCAAATTCCTCTGTTTTCTACATGGCAATAGTCCTTCATATTCTGGATAATAGTTTTTATAAACTGCCTGAGTACTAATAGCCTTCATTTTGATTCTTTATGCTCCTTAGTAAATCTTTGAATACCTTGCAGTCTGTGTGTATGTGTGGTAGTAGTGGTGGGGCTGGGACTGCTTGTAGCTCTATCGGATTCTCCACTCCACCTTCCTTATAATGTTTCTGATTCTTCTCATAGAATGGTTTTCTTCTATTAAATCACAGTTTTCGTGAACCTAAAAGCAAAAAGTTACCTTCCTTTTTCCCAGCAAAATTGTATTCTAATGGAGGAAAATATATTCTAGTTTTCAAAATTTCCATAAATGAAGATTAAAAAGAATTTCCACCTTAAAGTATGATTTTAGTAACACTTGTCATAAATGTGGTTTAAACAGTCTGTGTTCTTATGTTCTGTTCATAATGTTTTATGAAATATTTGGGGGTCTAGGTGTATCCCACACAATGGCTGGGTTTGATTTCTTGGTGGGTGACAGTCCAATAAGCACAAGTAAGGAGGATTTAACAAGGGGATTTTTATAACTTGCAACAAGTAAGGAGGACACTGGGAATAATTCCCCAAAGCAGTGCCTTTCTGAACAAAGGTGAAGACAGGGCTTTTATGAGGTCGGTTTGCTGAGTCATCCTATGCAGAGGCGGAATGAAGGCAGAGCAGGCACAATTGTCAGTGATGCTTCCACACGGTCGCATGTATAAAAAATGGAGAACAAGCTCCTCCCTGGGCAGGGTTTTTAGCACCATAAAGAGGAGAGTTTGTCAAAGTTCATCTCCAACTCAGGCATTCTGGATTCAACTGTTTGTTTTGTTTTGTTTTTCCAGGGATGGGCTTCTTCCTGGACCTTTTTGAAATAACAAGAACTTCAAGATGCAGCGGTTACAAATGGGTACATTTTCTTTTTCTTTTTTTTATTATACTTTAAGTTCTAGGGTACATGTGCATAATGTGCAGGTTTGTTACATATGTATACTTGTGCCATGTTGGTGTGCTGCACACAAATGGGTACATTTTCACAGTGTATATTCCAAACCTCATGGACCCTGGGTTAGGAATCCCTCCTGAGACATTCCACTCCTCATTCCTGAGGGTTTAGAGACAGAGTTCATGCTTCTGTATCTATTTCATGCTGGCCGAGTGTGTTGAGTACCCTAAAGTTAGAGGAATGAAACTCTTGGGCTGCTGAGATCAAATAAGTTTTTGGGTCACCTGGAGTTGCTTGAAGGGGCTGATATTATTGTAATAAAGCTGGAGATGAAACTGTTTGAGTCTTGAGGACACAAAGTTTACTACTGCATTGGCCTCCCAGAGACTCCTGGCAATCTAGATCTTCTAGTGTTGGAGGATGCAACCTAATGGGTTTTTCTTGAGGATTGAGGTCTGGTTTTCCCTACCCTCAGACACTACCCTCAGGATTTGATTCCAGCTTCCAAAAGATTTAAATATCAGGTTAATTATTATGCAGATGTATGATAATTGAGGTTTTCCTCTCAAAAAGCATCTCTCAAAAAACTCTCTAAGGTGTAGATCCAAAGTAAACCAATGTGTGAGGGTGACCCAGTGGTTCCCTAGTGTAGTCCCATGAACTTCCCTAAAACTCTGATTGCATCACTTGGTGACCCTCCTGGGTGTCAGGTGAAGCAGCTGCTCCTTTTTTAAAAAGCTGATACTTGAGAAGAACTCACTCAGGTGGTCCAGGAGTGCATTGGTAAGAGCCTCTTCTGTTAAAATTTTCCCAGCCTAGCTGTCAAGACTGAGGGCTTCCAGATGTACCTGGGTCCTTTCCCACTTTGGAAAATGCCCCCTGAATCTAAGGATCTTAAACCTGTGTCCTTGGAAAAGTTGATCTTCATGGTTAATCTGGCTAGGAACAGATTGCTGTTTACTGTGACAGGGATGCCTCCCAATCCTCCAGAGCACAGAGTGGCCAGGGATCAGGATTGCCAATTGCCATGATTGGAGTGTGTCTTAATCCTCCAGGGCACCAACTGGCAAAGGTGGAAACTAAAACAAGAGGTGCATTGTGGTTAAGGGTTCTGGAGATCCTGTTGCTAGATCCAAAGATTTTTCCCTTTTAGTCAGTCCACAGGGTGAAGTCCGCTTACCTCCCTGAAGGAGCACCAAACAAAAGGTCTGGACCACTGCTTCCACTCTTTTGGGCTGGATACAAGTGATGGCCTAGTGGGCTCTACCCCAAGATGAAGATCTTTAGGAATTGTACCCAACCCTCTCAGGCAACATGAGGAAGTTAGCTTGGCCAAGCTGCCGCTGTCCGCTTCTTTGCCCCATAGCAAGCCTTTGTGAAGTTAGCATTAGAACTGGAGTCTTTGTCTCATCTGGGTTGCCAGGGTTGTTACCCACACAATGAGTGTGTTTGATTGCTTGGTGGGTGATAGTCCAATGACCACAACAAAGAAAGATCTAACAAGGGGATTTTATTACTTGCAATAAATAAGGAGGGTACTGGGGATAATTCCCCAAAGTAGTGCCTTCCCAATTAAAGGTTCAAACAAGACTTTTATTAGGCTAGTTAGCCTCTACCTCACATGTAGAGGTGGAATAAAGGCAGAGCAGGCATGGTCTCCAATCATGCCTCTAGATGGTTGCATGTATGAAAAATGGAGAATAAGCTCCTCCATGGGCGGGATTTTTAGTATGGTAATTGGGAGAATGTGCCAAGTTTACCTCAAACTCAGGCATCTCTGAATCTAATCAGTTTTTGTTTTGCCAGGGATGGGCTTCTTTCTGGAACTTTTCTGCAAGGATGAGAACTCAAGGTTTAATAGTTACAAGTGGATACTTTTTCACAGTGTGTACCCTGAAACCTGGAGAAACTGGGTTACATGTGCTTTGAGAACCATGAGAAGTCAAAATTTACCTTCATGTGGAGAAATTTGAATTTCTGTTGAATTTGTCTTTGGAATTTATGGATGAATTCCAAAGAGAAATTTATCCTGGTAATGTTAAAATACCTTATGCTAGGAATTGGCTTGTGATCATGTCAACATCCTAATAATGTTTATTAAGATTCTACACATGTTAGTAATCTTTACTATGGTTAAGTGCCTTATAGTGTTGATTTTTTAAAATCTCCATTTTGCAGCATAAGTCATATGCTGTTATAGTCTGTTAATATGCATGTTATAGTCTGTACAATCACATGCATTATCACTAATTGATTTTTTTTTAGTTAAGACAGATGATGTAATGCTAAAGAGATAAGATGGACTAACGCATGTGTCATCTCTGATAGTATATTATCTCTCCTTATCAAGTTTTACCTTTACAGTTAGATGGATTTGTGGCACGAATTAAAATGAAAGTGTTTTGCACATAATATTAGACTAGAGGAGGTGACCTAAGGGTTTTCATTTCAGATCTATCATGAACCAACCATGTATGTAACTTTGGGCAAATCACTCCATCTCCTCTGGCCTCACTTAGTTTTCTCAACTGTAGAAAGGTTTAATTAGATTATCTCTAAGGGCCTTCTAAGTCTGTGATCCCAAGTTTTCTTTTCTTTAGAACACATGATTTTATGCATGCTTGTCTCTCTGAAAGAGTTCACAGTATGAGATTCAGGCCCTGTCACCTTGACACATTTGTGTTTGAGCTGGCTCCCTGGTGCTTGTGTCAGCTCTGGGCTTTTCTTCACAAAGAGTGCCTACAGGCTGAAGTACTCTCATCTCTCAAGTGTTTGAACATCCTCTGAATTTGTAATCAGTTTTTCTTTTTTTTAAGCACTAGTTCTCATTAAATGAATTAAGTCACCTCCAGTGGCTATGGACTCTTATGTTTCCTTATATACCCAGTGATCCTACAGGAGTCCCATTCAGATTGCTTCAATTCATGCAAACTTGCTCATTGTTCTACTGTGTCCATTTTTTAGTATTATTTTCTTTGTCCAAAGAATATTGATATAGGAAGGTTGTGTTAATTAGGGTTCTCCAGAGAAACAGAGTCAATAGCATTTATAGAGATAAACAAGAGAGGTTTTATTGTGGGAATTGACTCACATGATTATAGAGACTGAGAAGTCCCACAATAATGCTGTCTGCAAGTGGGAGATCCAGAAAAGCTGGTAATGTGATTCTGAAGAAGGCTTAAGTAAGCAAATTCTTAAGACTGGAAAGCCTGAGGACTGGGAACTTTGATGTCAGAGGGCAGGAGAAGATGGATGTCCCAGCTTCAAGAGAGAAAAAGAATTTGCCCTTATTTTGCCTTTTGTTCTATTTGGGCGCTCAGTGGATTGGGTGACACCCGCTCATGTAGGTGAGGGTGAATCTTCTTTACTTAGTCTACTGATTCAAATGCTAATCTCTTCTTAAAACAGCCTCACAGGCACACCCAGAAATAAAGTTTTTCCAGCTATCTGGGCATCCCTTAACCCAATCAAGCTGACACATAAACCACCACAAGGATGTTAATTCTTATGCAAAATGGCTTTATTCTTTGCCATCTCATCTTAATATTTTTTCTTTAAAAGTTCATAGGCCCTTCTACCCTCAGTCTTCCAAGGTCCTTCATCCTCTATTCATGACATTCAGGAGACTAATAAACTCATTTCTTTTCAAGGGATAGCTGTATTCCTTTCCTTTTTTAGCTGACTTTGTCACAGAGGCACACCAGAGCCCAAGACCTTTAGCATACTCGCTTCTGCTATAAGTGACCCACTCTCTTAGAGCACCTTGGGCTCTGTTATAATTAAGAGTCAGTGCAAAAAGATCAGGTCAAGCAAGGGATTTCTAAATCCTTTTTCCAATACCCTGCCTTCACCTTTTGGCATTTTCATTGTCAATACCCATTAATTTTTGTACTCGTTCAGACTACAGCTCTTTTCCTGCTTCCCAAAGAAGCTGCCTCCTTTTCTTATGCTCTCTTTTGCCTTTCAAGCCTTAATTATTGGGAAGAAACCAAGAAAAGACAATACCCATGGGATGCAAAGGAGATATCTGTCCTTAGTCCTGTCATGGATTCCTCAGACATTCCCAGAAAAAAATCCTGTAAGTTCTATAAATCTCATAGTAGGTTTTGCCTTCTAAGTAAGCTCATGGTGAAGGCAATCCCATGTTTTAGTTATACTCTTTGGAATTTATGATGGTTAATTTTATGTGGCAACTTGACTGAGACAAAGGGTCCCCATATTAAATATTAATTCTGGGTGTGCTGTGAGGGTATTTACAGGTGATATTAACATTTGAATCAGTGGACTGAGTAAAGCAGATTGCCATCTCCAAGGTGAATGGGCACCATCCAATCTGTTGAAAGCTTGAATACGACAAGAGGAGGAGGAAGGGGGAATTGCTGTCTGCCATCTGCTTGATCTGGGACATCGGTCTTCTGCCCTCAACTGCGACTTACACCATCAGCCCTTTGGTATTGAGAACTACTACATCATTGCCTTTCCTGTGTCTCCAGCTTGCAGACAGCAGATCATGGGACTGCTCAACCTTCCTAATCAGTTTGCCAATTCCTTACACTGTAATACATTTTTTCTCTCTCTCTATCCATCCATCCTCCTGGTTCTGTTTCTTTGCAGAACCTTAACTAATAGAGTAGTCTTATTTTTATCTGATAGTTTGTGTTTGCCTCTTCTCCAATTTCATGGCCCAAACTTTGAACTGTTCTGGGCTTTAAGATTTATACTGGTATTTTCCCTTATGGAACTTTCCCCTACATCATAAACCATAAGGCATCTGCTTCTAGTTTTGGTAAAAATGTTGACGATTTATGCCTACCATCCCTTGATACCTTGCTTTGCCATAATGGGAATTGACATCTATATTTGTTAATTGTAGGCAGGACATTAGCTGGGTCCCTGGGCTCATCTCTGTCTTCTTAGGTGCCTTGCTGGCCAGATCTGTTTTGTGGCAATGACAATGAGCTAATAATGGCAGCTGTTTGTAAGCTGGTGATAGATTCCTTAGAAACTTCCAAAGGGTACCACAAAGAAGGTAAAAAGTTCAGTGGAGGTTTTACCTTCGAGAGTAGCTCATTGTAAAGTCTTTTGTATGCCTAAATTACATGCTCAAAGAGAAAAGTTGGTAACTTTCCCTCCTTTGCTTGCAACATATTAGCTGAAATAACACTAACTTCTTTGTCAGACGGAATCTATCTTTTCTGTCTGTGTTTCTTTCTTTTTCAGAACATGCATCTCTGATGGGCAAGGTAAATACATGCTATGCTAGTGTTCAGACACTACAAACGAAGAGCAAATATTTCTAAATGCGTGTTTAGACAATATGGTCTCTAATGTCACTTAAAATTTGTAATGTTCTCTTAGGCTTTAGGGAGAGAAAAGAAACATGTGCAAGTGATATGTTTTGGATTTGTGTCCCCACCCAAATCTCATGTCAAATTGTAACCCCCAGTGTTGGAGCAGGGGCCTGGTAGGAGGTAATTGGATCATGGAGGCAGATTTTCCCCTTGCTGTTCTTGTAATATTGAGTGAGTTCTCATGAGATCTGCTTGTTTAAAAGTGTGTAGCACCTTCCCCTGCTCTTTCTTCCTCCTGCTCTGTCCATGTAAAATGTGCCTCCTTCATCTTGGTTTTCTGCCATGATTGTAAGTTTCCTGAGGCCTCCCCAGTCATACTTAATGTATAGCTTGTGGAATTGTGAGTCAATTAAACTTCTTTTCTTTAAAATTACCCAGTATCAGGTAGTTCTTTATAGCAATGCAAGAATGAACTAATACAGAAGGTAACAGAAGTAGCCCATACGGCAATATCAAACCATTCATCTCCTTCATATTAGATGAGTCTAGGCTCCCAGGAAGCCCAATGGCAAACTCTAGAAAAATATATCTTCCTTAACTGTGTGAATTCAACCTCTACAGAGGATTTAGGAGTCTAAAAACAAACTGAATCCCCCCTAGGCTCCACAAAACATTTTCCTTGGGACCCATGGAGAGTTAGAACTTTATAAGGCTGGTCAGTGAGATTTCCTAAATGGGAACCTCTGGCTTGGCCAGACAGAACATGGAATTATCTTAAGTCTTATCTACAAGTAGCCTAGAATTAGTATGCTTCTGTGACATATACTACACTTAAACAGCTTAAATGGAGTGGTACTCTGATCTGTTCCTCTTTTGATTACCTCCAAACTTGAGCCATGTGTGGACATATCTCAGATTGCAAAGAAAGCAGGCTTATTACATTCAGTACAAAAAACGACTAACAGAGAAAGAACCACTGCAAAGTAGATGTGTACTGAATAATTCCCAGAACTTAGAAAGGATTGGGAGACATTTGAATCTGATCAGCCAGAGTAGAGAGACTTGGATGAACCTGGAAGTCTTAGTAAACACAACAGAAGGATTACCTTTTTAAAATTTATTTTTATTCATTTTTATTTATTTATTTATTTTTTGGTAGCAGGGCTAAACTATTCCTACAGTGGTATCCTAGGTCCACCTTTAAAAATCTTAAAATAAGTCTGAAAAATATCAAGCTGAAATCTGTCTGCCAAAAAATAAATTAAAAAAACAAAAAAAAACACACACACAAAAAACCCAAATGCAGAGCAATAAACCAACACTTAATCCTCTTTAAAAGCAGATAACAAAATCCTGACACTTAAATGAACTTAAAGAGCAATCAAAATAATTTAAACCAAAAGACACATACACAAGCTTGAAACAATGTGAAGAGTCTCAGTGACCTGTGTGACAATGTCAACATGAAATGTATAATTTCTATTGTACAATACAAAGTCATTAGATATGCAAGAAGCAGGAAAATATGACCTTATCACGAGGAGAAAGCACATTAATAGAAACAGACCCAGGAATAACAGAGATTATGGAATTATCAAACAGGGACTTTAAAACAATATTATAAAAATGTTTAAAGATTTAAAGGAAATTATGTATAGGAGAAAGAGAAGATATAAAAAATAACCAGTGGAACTTCAGAAATTTTCTATTTCAGCACTTGAAATAGAAAATTCATTCACTTTGCATAACACTAGATGAGATACTGGAGAAAAATAGATAAATGAACTTAAAGAGCAATCAAAATAATTTAAATCAAAAGACACATACAAAGACACAAGCTGAAAAACAATGTGAAGAGTCTCAGTGACCTGTGTGACAATGTCAAATGATCTAACATACATTAAATCTGTGTTCCAGAAATAGAGAGTGGCAGAAAAATATTTAAAGAAATAATGAGCAAAATTACCCTTATTGATTAAAAGTAAGTTGTAGAATTCTGTGAAGTTAAAAGATAAATACACACCCAAAACCCATACCAGGACACATCAGAATCAAATGGCTGAAATTCAGTAATAAAGAGAAAACATCAAAAGCAGCCAGAGAGGGGAGAAAGACTTTTTATAAAGAGAAGCAAAGATAGGAATTATCACTGACTTCTCATCAGAACCAATGCAAGCCAGAAAACAATGGAATAGTATTCAAACTAGAATTCCATATCGTGCGCAAATATCCTTTATAAAAGAAGGCAAAAGAAAGGAGACATTTTAGAAAAGCAAATTATGAGAGAATTCATTGGTAGCAGACCTGTATTACAAGAAACATTTTAAAAAGTTCTTTTCACAAAAGAAAAATAATACCAGATGAAAACTTGGATCTACCAAAGAGTTGAAGAATAAGATCATAAATATGTGAATAAATATAAAAAGACTTTTCTTCACAAGCTTTTTTTAAAAATATAATGAATTGCTAATTCAAAAATATGTATTGTGCAGTATATACAAAATGTGGAAATAAAATCTGTAACAACTGCACAAATGTTAGTGGAATGGTGTGATGGGGTTATGGAATATGCTGTTGCAAGATTCTTATATTCAGTATATATGAAGAGATATGATATTAATGAAGGAAGACTGTCATGAGTTCAAAATGAATCTTATAAATCCTAGAGAAACAAATACTGATATAACAAACTAGTAATTTTTCCTCAAGAGGAAATTCTTTAGATGTAAAATTGATGTAGCCACTTAAAAATAAGTTGTATAGCTAATATTAAATGTACTAAATTAACATGCTACTCGCCTCATAAACACTAACAAAGAAGAGTAGAAGGAATAAGAAACACGCAATGGCCTTTCTTTGCTCGATGAATTTGGAATTCTGCTGAGAGTGAGTTTATCTTCTGTGGACTTTTTGAGAAAGTTGTTAAAAAGAATGGGAAGGGAGAAGAAATATTTCTTCATATTGTAAGGGTGCATCTGAAGATGGAGAGCATGTTTGTGGTTACATTAGTCCACATAGTTGTGCATTTTTCTCCAGCAGTGATTAGCCATTTGAAGGGTAGGGAAGTCAGGTGATTAAACTGATATAAGACTGGCATGTTGGATAGAAAGACTGTAATAAAATTGTGGGAATATATGAGTTCAAATGATGGGTGAGATCTAATCCAAATGTGGGGGGAAATTATTTCACTATGGGGTTTATTGTTTGGAAGAATATAGTTCAATGGACTAGAGGTCTTAATGTCAAATAAGTATAATTAGAGTGATAAAATGAGAGCAGTGAAGGCACAGAGATTTAGAATAGAAAACTAGAATTAAAGATTTCAGAGGTGGGAAAGTTTTAGGTGACATCAGGAAGTGAATGCAAGTGTTGATTGGTGGGGTCGGGGAGGCTGTTATTGATTTTGTGGAATTGGCATGCTTGGTGGGCTGTCCGTAAAGATTTGTATCTTACTCAAGATAATGGTGGGATTTGAGATTCATAGACCCTGAGCCAGGCGACAATAGCCTGTGATCAACAGTATTTTCAGGGCATAAGAACCGTTTTTTACACCTAATGAGGTCCATGATTTTTGACTTCCCGAGGCTTTAATTTAGTCAGCTGAACTAACCCTGTGCAGTACTCAGTAAATGTTGAATATTTATGATGAGAAAACTAGGGGAATATTACCAGAAGTGTCCTTGTGGATAAAATCCAGTAGCTACTAATGTTTGTTTATACTCTCTTTCCAATCATATGTTAAGAAATATAAAAAATAAGTGAATAACTTCATTATTTAGAAACTTTAAGGAAGGTAGGATTATAAATATCAGCATCTATATTCAGATATTATATTGCATAGGTTTGTATGTGATGCAGAGGAAAAGCTGAGAGAAGCACCAATATAAGCTGATTTCTATCTGATGTACTTTCTGTATGTTTAGTGAGGTGTGAACTCTTATAATTACTTTATAGATGAGGAAACTGAGGCTCAAAGAGATATCAGCTCTCTGAGTTGAAATTCATTTATAAATTAATTAGAGTTCTCAGATTTTAATGTAAACAAGAGTCAACTGTGGTGTTTGATCAAATGCAGATTCCTGGACCTGACTCCAGACCTCCTGAATGAGAAACTATTGGGATGGGTCACTGATAATGATGGTGTACATGGTATCTTTAAAAGACAAGAATCAAGGAAAAAAAAAAATGAAATGAAGGCATACCAGGTTAAAAAGGTAAAATTAATTTTCAGTTTCTTCATCAAATGTTGAATCAACTAACGGAACCACTGATGCCCTTCTGTTCAGGCTATGCTTGGGGCACTGACAATTTTAGTGTGGTCTTGTGGTGAGTGAGATTAAGAAGTTCTGAATCATCTTTCCACCATCAAAGCGGCATTAGACCACATGGCCACCTGGCTCCAGGCCTCTGCTGCCTCTCCTGGCCAAGTGCAGTACTGCGCACACCTTGACAGGTGACTGGAAGCTGTTGGAACTTTGAAGAACAGAACTAAGGTGATAAAGCCAGGATAAACTTTCATTTTGTTTTGGAAAGAGAAGAAAAAGGGAGTTAACAAGAGGCTTACTGTTTGAAGCTGGCGGTGTAATATAAACGTATGGTGAAATGGAAGCCATGTCCCTCAAATCCTAAACCTCTTATTCCTCCATTAAAAATGCGCTACAGATTATAGGCTGCAAAACTAATATTATTATAGAGGTAGAACAGAGCCATCCCAAAGGTTTTAACTTTCCTGATCAATATTTAATAACTTAAGAGCACTGATGGAACTTTTACGAGAAATTTCTGAACAATACTTTCAATCCAGAGAATATATGTGAAAAACAGGAGAGGCATCAGAAGTAGAGATGGGACTATGTCTTCCTGGTTTTCCAAGAAAGAAACATAGTCGATGTTGCAAGATGACCCAGTAACATTGATTGGATCCCTAGAAAAAATTTTAATGCGGTTTCTTCATTTAAATTGTTTCAAATCTACTTAAAAAGAAACAACAATCACAACACCATTGTGTCAGGAATAAATGAGGTCAGATATAAGTTTACTTCTTTCTTTTGTAGGCCTACTAAATTAGTAGTTCCAGAGAAGCATAGATCTAGGGCATCTCATATGCACCGCTGCATTTGAATTAAACTCTCTAAAGCCATAGGCCTCTAAAGTTTTCTTCTTGGTTTACTTAATTCCATAATCCTTCATCCATCTTCAGTTAGCTCAGGAGTTGTAATGATGAGAAAAGTAGACTGTTCACAGGACAAGTGATCATTGCAACCTTTTTAGGATGCTTGTCTATCAAAACAGACAGAAGGGTCAATGGTTACCTAAGTATAAAATCAATAGTTCTGACATCTTGGTCAGAGATGTGCATGAAGCTGTACAACCTGAGAAGTTGTTGTTTTACAATACTTTTTCCACTGCTATATGCTTATCAACTATTGTTTCTATTCTTAAAAATAAAATTAATAAATATGCAAGCTTAAAACATTCACAAACTTCATAGAGCTTCAAAAAAGAGACATAGACTCTTCAAAAGAGACTCTTCAAAAGAGACATAGACTCTTCAAAAGAGACAAAAATGTCACTGGGTCCAGTCTCTACCTCTTTTAAGAAATACCACTGTTAACAGTTTTGTTTGTTTTTTTTTTTTTCAGAAAAAAAGCATGTATTTCCCTATACATTTATACACACTGGATCATACTATATGTACTGTTTTACATCTTCCTTTTTAGTATTGAATAATATGCCTGGGCGATCTACACATATCTACACATGTAAAAAATTTATTTTATTCTGTTATTTAAATTTATGAAGTATTCCATACTTGTGGTCTTCAATACCTTAGCAACTAGTCACTAGCCGCTAGCTACTGGTTCGATACCTTAGTCACATTAAGTATTTGAAATGTGGCTACTGCCAATTAAGATATGCTGTATGTGCATTTCACTTTGCAAATACATTGTATTTGTTTTCTATTTGGTGGACATTTGGGTTGTTTATAGCTTTTTTGTTGTTATTCCTAGTAGTGCTGCTATGAACATTCTTGAACATATTTCTTCATGTGTTTAAAAGTTTTTCTTGGATGGATATTTTCAATTTTTATTTTTTATCATAACTCAGTGCAAAACACATCTTACGATATACAGAACATGTGCACACATACAGATATGTCATCAACTCTCCTCTCCTCTTTTTATTTTATAGTGAGGCAAATTGCATACTTCAAGAGTCTGATGGTAATTCTTGACCCTTTTCTGTTCCATATAAATTTCATAATAGGCTTGCCAACTTCCACAAAGGGCCCTGTCAGCATTTTGATTAGATTCCAGTTGAGTCTATAGTTTGATTAGTAGGCAATTTATAAAAAAACAAGACAAGGGTTTCTGGTCAAGAACATGATATATCTTCCCATATTTTATATATTCATTTCGAGTTTGAATGACAGAGTTATGATCTTTTGTAAAGTCTACTCTTAAATTATCCCTTATCTTTTACAAATTATTTTCTCTGTTTTTGGCATAAATTGATATTTATATGTGCTTGATATTTAAATGTCTCTTGTATACAGGAACCACAAGAAAATTTTAATCATTTTATTTCTTAAAATGTCAAATCCTGGCTACATTGATATCACTCTGATGCTTTGAAATTTATCCAACTTTTCTAGTTTTTCAGGCTACAAGAGGTGGTCTGATGCAAAATAAAATGACTCAGGCAAAATAAACATTTATATATATATATTCATAATGTTTTTGTCTGGTATTGGTATAAAGGTTATAGTAGACTCTTAATATTATTGGGAACGCTTCCTCTTTTCTCTTCCTTAACAAAGTTCACCTTAGATTCGCTAGATGTTTCTGAATGTTTGGTAGAACTTGCTTGTAAAATCATGGTGGCCTTGTTTACTTTCATGAAAATAATTTATAACTATTTTTAAATAGTATAGCAGTTATAGTATCAATTATATTTCTTTTGAGTCAGTTTTGGAATTTATACTTTTCTAGGAATTCCTTATGTTTCATTTTTCACATTTATTGGCATCAAATTACTCATAGTATTTTCTTTTAAATCTCTACTTAATCTCCAGTTCCCCTCTTTTAATCCCTACTAATATCATTTCCATCTTCTCTTTTTCTTTTTCAATTTCCTTCAGAAATTTGTCTATTCTATTAGTTTTTTTTCCCTCAAATAATCAGTTGTTGACTTTGTTGACCATCTTAATTCTTTGACCTTTCATTAGTTTTCATTGTTGGCATTCATTTTTACTTTTCGTATTTTCTAACATGAGCATTTAAAGCTTTGCTGCATTTCGAGGCTGTCGATGGCTTGCCACAGCCCAACTACGTGATCTTCTTACCTGCATCTTACTTCCTCTTCCAACAGACTGCCAGCCAGGCTGCTCCAACAAAAGCATGATTGAGTGTGTTCCTTAAACATAGGTGCTGATGCAATCTTCTCCTTTTTCACCTTTCATCTTCCTCTCATCTCCTAGTTTTCATTTTAAGCTAAGAAATATTTCTCAATTACTTATAAGCTAGCTATACTAAATACACCTGTTAGCATCGTAATACAACGCCAAAGTTCTTCTAAAAATAATTGATGTATCTTTCAACATCAAATGCACATTTATATTAAAAAGAATAACATAGCAACTGAAGTTTCTGGTTTACCTTGGCCTCAGAAGAAGTGTATGTAGGTATAAAAGTCTCAAAACTCTGAAGCTATGATGTGCTTTTGAAAGTTTGGATTGGCTAATGATGAGATAGCTATTTTTAAGGCTAGAGTTGTTCAAATCTGAATGTTGCCACCAAGGGGAAAACAAGAGAGCCCGGCTCTGTGTATTATTTATGAGGAAGTATCCTGAAACTTATCTTCAGGTCCTTTGTGGGAATAACTTCTCTTAATATAGTTTCAGAGCTGGCTGTTTCTCATTCATTTAAAATGGTTTAAAATTCTTTATCAGTTTGATTAAAGAAAAAAATTTAGTGCCCAGGTCGAACATTGAGTACGTTGAGATTGAATTTCTGTTTCTTAAAAATGTATTTTTTCACCTGGTGTGCAAAAGATAAGTTTTCAAACTAAATGCTGAAAAAGTCTGCGCTGACCAGTCTATGCTGAAGTCTGTGTGCCAAGTTTTGATGGCCTCAATTACGTTTCTGGCCCTATAGCACCTGCTGCTCCTCTGCTCCCCAGGATCCTCCACGCCCTTGCTCAGGGGTCATTTGTCTGCTGCTCTCACTTTGTTTAGGGGCCTGGCCAGGATCTTCCTCAGAACTATTTCCTCCTTTCCACCCTTTCCTCAGTCAGCTCAGGGAGTTGGGAGTTGGTTAGGCCCATGGGGACTCAGGACCTGAACTAAATGCCTTATCCAGACTGGCTAAAGTTTCTCTAGGCACCAAGACAACTTAAATGTATTTATCCATAGATAAAGCTATACTTAATTTGGAAATGTTAGCAGCTTATTTGTTAGAGGATTGACAATGTGGCCATTTTCTCATTTAGATAATTTCTACTATTAAATTATATTATTATAATCAAAAACATGTTTGTGGATATCCTGACAGGAAAAATCAACAGATGCTACTTAACTCTTGGTTCATCTCAGCAGTCAGAATGAGTGGGGATATTTATTCTGTATAGCCACTTTTCCTTTTTGATTTATAGTCCAGGGGCAAGCACTGGGAAGGCCCTGAAGAAATAAAGAATAATTCTGCTTTACCTAATATGCAGCTATAGTGTGGGAAGAGGTTAAATTTTGGTCAGATGTCTGGAAATAATGGGGCTAAAGATCCTCTGTGGCCTGATTGAGTTGATTCTGGATTTGTTGAATGTGCTCATATCCCCAGGAAGCCAGTGAATCCTGTGTAAAGTCCTTAATGGGCATCTAGCTAAAATAGCACTTCAGGTTAACTGTGACATTTGCTGCTCAGTTCAATAAGAGTAGGGAATTCTCATGCAGTTTTTGACAGATGTAGATAGATTATTACAACCACTTATTCAAGGCTTGAGAACACAATAGCATTAGGAAAAGTGAGACCCAAGTTTTAAGAGTTTTCAAGATCTAATGGATTTATGACCTGGAAGCAGAGTAATAAAAACAACATCTACGTTAACGTCGGAATCCTTTTCTGGGAAAGAAATGGTGATGGCCTGGGTGTAGTTGTCCCTGTGAAGGAGGCCATAGGGATAACCTGGAATGCACAATCAATCTCATGGTAGAGTTTGGAAGAGGTGGAAGAGGTAGAGGAAATAGTGCTATCATTTTCTTTCTAGGTTATCTGTATGTGCCTGTATGCTGAAAGACCAGCAGATGTCCTGGTCTCTGCCTTTTGAGATGCTCTATTCCAAAGACACCTAAAGCCATTCAAAGCTTGGGCCTGGGAAACTTATTAAAGCCATTTATTTATCTTTGGTCATTTCCCATGTTTGATTTACTGCATGTCATCACCAAGGGAGTAAATAATATAATTAAAAACTATATTGTCATCAAGTATTTTCCCAGTCTGTTTTTTGTTTTTTGTTTTTTAAGGGTAGGATTGAGGCTCAGAGAGCTTAAACTCTAAGGACCAGCAAGTAATACCATTTATTGAAGGGCTTTTTTTTTCTAATATGACTGTTTTGATGAGATGGTGTAAAGCAAACCAAGATATGTATCTCAGCAAAGCATCTCTTGGCGTTTAGTCAGTAAGTAGCTATAATTAGGTTCAAAGTCTCCAGAGGTCATGAAAAACTAAAATGTACTTCCTATTATCAGTGATATAAAAAAGAGTGGAAGGGTAGTAATTGGAGACTAGTATCATCCACCATTCTCAATATATTGAAAACATGGGAAACTTGTGAGAAGTTCCTGTGGACTGTGTCCAGGACCAGCATTAACCCAGATATTGACCTTTCTATTGTGAGTATGAAGGAAATGAAGAAAAATTCTTCATGAAATTTGCATAATTTGAGAGAATATTAAATGTGTGATATTTAGAAATCTATTTAGTTAAGTAAGTCTTTGCATGGAATTGGCCAGATTTCTTAGGAGCCATGCATAGCTTTGTGAGGTGATCTATTTTCTTGCAACATTTTTTTCTGCCCTACGTCATTGATTCTTGAGAATACATTTGAGACTCTTATTTAAACCAAAACAGAGGAAAGAAACATTTGCTCTTAAATTTCAATCTTTTTCAAAAGATCTTTTCTTTTCTTTTTTTTTTTTTTTTTTTTTTTTGAGAGCTAGGCAGGAAGACAAATTTCTCATCCTCGCAACTGCAATAAGTGAATAGAACCAAACCATGACTTTCCTTGCGCAGGTGTTAAAGTGAGATATGGCTGGTTTGCTACAATATTAAACTGTCCCTGAGGTTTTTAGTGATAGGATTGAGTATTTCTGTGGATGGGATTTGGGAATTTTGTCACTAATGAGGGATTCCATCTTTTTATGGTTCTTTCGCAGCTCTTGAGGTTGGAGGACAGTAGTGTTCTTGAGAAATCTACAGGAATGTGGGGCCACTCTTAGGGAGATGAGTCTGGAAACTCAGCTAGAATTCTTACCAGTGTTCAGCACTCATGGGCAGACATTGGATCCCACAGGCTTAGCATTAGTTAGAATCTCAAAAAGGATGGATATATATATATATCTCCACTTTCCTTAATAAAATCTTCAGTTGGCAGCAAAGAGAATATCTACAAGTGAGAGCTTAGCCAGACTCTAAAACCAGGCCTTGTTTTCTTTTTTCTAGAATTTTTCTTGCAAATTTTCATTACCACCATCTTGGAGATGACGGCATGAGTATATGGCATTGCTCCCTTTGAAGTTTTTTGTCTGAGAGACAGTCCATTTTTCTATTAACAGTTAGGCCAAACTTGAGATATTTACATTATTTGCATAAGACTTATCTGAAAGTTGGGGAATAACAAAAGAGAAGTAACTGGAGAAGGACATGCAACTGTGGTTTACAATGGATGACTGGCTTCTATGAGAATATGTTGGATCTCCTAAATTTCAGAAGTAAGAGATGAAGACATAGAAGAAAAAAGTCGTTGTCTCCTCCCCAGATAATCAATGACAATTTCTAGGAGTGACCATATCTATGTACAATATTAGAAAACCACACAGTGTTCATCATTTCATGGAAGCCATTAAATCTCAGAGACTGTGACATCTTCCTGTATTACTTAGAGCTACTCTTGATTGTTAGAGAGAATAAGTTTTAGCGCTTTGGCTGTGCTATTTACAAAAGTCTCTGAGGCTGTTTCAATGTCCAAAAGAGAAATTCTACAATATCTTTTGCAGAAAATATTTGAGACTCCAGAATATTCCAAAATGAGGAAATAGGAGAAGCCAAGGCTTAAGCTGTAAACGGTGTAAGAGCATCTCCATGCAGGAAAATTTGCTTAAGACCAGGATAAGGAGACTATGGAGGTTGGCATCCAGAATATAAATAATTATTGTGGATTTGATCTTTATCTCTTGAATCTTATCCAGGCACAAACTTTGATGGGAGAGTTACAGGGCTCCTGGGTGAAGTCTAAGAAATATTCTGGTTCTTAAAGTTACATTCTAGCAATGAATGGGCTACCCCAATACTAAAAATGTATTTCCTCACAATAATATGGCTTTTCTTCCTTGCAGCAGAAAAACAGAGGGGAAATAAAGGAACAACACTTGGCAAACCATGATAGAGATCTTACCTAGATATGCTGTATTGACATCTTTGTTTCTTCCCAGTGGGGTACCATGTAGTAGAAATCAAATAATGTGTAAATGAATCTTTAAATGAAGCTGTAGCTTCTGTTCTATTGTCTTCTGTGTTTCTAACAATAGAGTATTGGGACCCAATTTCTCTGTGGACATTAAAGAAATTGGTGCATATCTAGCAAAAAAAGACAACAAGTGTAGTAAAGGGCAGTATCAGATGAAAAATGTTTGGAAGTATTAGGAGTATTTAAGTTAGACAGATGAAGACTGGAACTCATGATACAAACAGTGTAAGAATTTCCCAGTGAAAGAAAAGTTTGTTTTATGTGAAGCCAGAGGGTGAGTTCTATACTCATGCCTTCATGGTCAGATTGAAGCAATTATAGATAGCCCTGCACAAAAGAAACCCAAGTACTTTGCAGCTTATCTGAACTCATCCAACATACATAGCAAGATCTAAGAATATAGAATTTTCCTTTATTTGTACACCCAATGTATCAAATTACTGACAACAAATAATTATTCAATAAATGATTTGTTGACAACAAATGGTTATTTTGTGCCAAGGTTGTGTCAGCTCCGTAGTGAACATAACAGCCATGGTCTCTTTCCCTCACACCTTTGTCTGATAAAATCCAGAATGCCTTATAAATATTACCTCTAATATCTCCTCCCTCATAATCCTACTAATCTCTTTTAGTCACTCCTTTTTCCATTATATATGCCTTTATTAAATATTTTTTCACATCACATTTTTTATAATTACTCAAGTATGTAAAAATTAATTTTTTCTTTAATTTTATAGTTTTAGCTCCTGGCAAATATCAATTGCTTAATAAGTGCTGTTCACGACAGAATGGAATTATAAACATAGTTTTCATGTCCCTGGAAGCTGGGGTTACTTAAGGGGCATCTCTAATGCTTTATTCAAAAAGGAAATTTAAATGCTTCCTTTTCTCCACGCCTTTTGCAATCAACATAGATTATTCCAGTGTCAATGCTGCCAATACCAGAGATAGAAGGATTATAGTGAAAGAGAGCCAATCAAGATTGCTCTTCTTGGCTATTAAAATTAAGTCTTGATCTATACTTGTTTACTTATACTTTCATTCTCCAATAAGTTAAATACAAGGTGTTTTCCAAGCCATGCCTTATGTAATTTAATTCTCATAGCAACCTATAATGTTGCCCATTATTAAAGTGTTAAACTAAATACTTTAAACTTGTCAGAAACTAAATTGATTGTTCCAATGTTTACTTTTGATATGGCTGCTAGAGTAGAAAATTATGTTGTACCACTGAACTGATGTATCTGAGTAGACAGCTTTAACTTGGACCATAAAGCTTTTAAATGGGACCATCAGATAATTATTTACCATCCCATACTTATTGCATTTTAGTTGGAGTGTGATAATGATTATTGTTGACCTACTTAGATTTTCCCTATAATCAGATTTATCTCAAAGCCTACCAGTTGTTCATATTTGACCAAATGCGTCTCTTATTGGTTAAGATGGCTGTTCTCTGTGGAGTTACCTGAAAGATGTATCCATGTCGATTTCCAAGTCTGGCATTTGAGTCTTCCAAAATGATTCTTTCAGTAAATGAGAGCTATTTCTAGCTCTTTAACCTCTTAATCTGCATCTTTACCAAGGTCATTATTTGTTGGGAATGCATGGGATGGATAGAACCTTTATTGTTTCCAGTTATTTACATATTTATGGTATTATTAAATGAAATAAAGACCAACATCAATTTTATTCCAATTTTTCAATTTTATAGATGTCTGAGAAATATTATTTACTGAAAAGTAGATGGGAATGGAAGGAGTTTTGTTATAGTAATGTCACTCACTTTGAAATTCTTCTGAGATACATGACAAAAACTGCATAATGATTAATCATCAAAAATATTTTTTATGAACAGCTGTCAACTGATAAGTTCTTCAATCAATCTCTTTGAAAGCAAATAATTGGATACCCCTTGACTGAGAAGAGGATTTTTAAAGATCCAGTCACTAAACTTCTTCATTTTCTCAACACTAACACCCATATTTAAATCATCCATTTGTTTGACATCCCAGAGACTGTTAAAAAAGAAGCAAGGAAACATGGTAAAATTGAGATGGATGAGAAGCAAGACTTTACCAACTTTTCTGAGCTTCAGTTTCTGTGTAAAATTGGAATAACAGTGTATCTATCTCTTATGTTTATTGTGAGATATTATAAATGAGTTATGTATCTATCATAGCAATACTAAGAACCACCCAAGAAATAGCTATTACATGATGCACTCAGGCCTGATTTAGGCAGTTAACCTTACCTTACCTTACTACAGGTGAGTGGGGCACACAATGGCCAAATATAAAACAGGCAGCACAATCAAGATTTTGTTATACAGTACATTTTGAGGTAGAATTTTATCCAGTGGTAACATCTAATCTCTTTGGGCAGGAGATTGGCTAAGGTTAGGTTAGGTGTCAGGACTCTAGAAACATGGGCTTAGGTAAACCGAAAACTCTAATTTCCAGCAGGAAGGCAGTGAAGGAGAATCTGTTCCAGACTTCCCTCCTATATCCTCAGGCATCTCTTGGGTTGTAGATGAGTTCTCCCTGCATAGAAGTTCTCTCCGCTTTGTATTCCTTCTGTATATATCTCTCTGTGTGTCCACATTTCTCCTTTTAATAAACACATTAGATACAGGCTTACCTTAGTGACCGCACCTTAACTTGAACCCCTCATCTATGAAGCCCCTATTTCTAAATAAGGCCATATTTACAGGTCCTGGGAGTTAAGAGGTCAACATTTTTGCAGAGCACACAATTCAACCCATAACAGTGATATATCAAGTAAGAGATAGGCAGATCTTAGGGACATAAAAACACCCATGGATTTTCCTGGAGAGTAGAATACTGATTAGGAATTAGAAGCATTTGTTGAAGCCCTGCGTTTGTCACTTACTAGCTGTAGGTGACTTTCCTTCAAAAGTCTTAATCTCAGTTTTCTTATCTCTACAGTGGGAGTAAAGCTTCATAGTTTTGTCTAAAGTATTATAATAAAGGAGGACATATATGTAATAATGATTTGAAAACTGTGTTACGAAGATACTGTATATAATTATAGTTGTTATTAATGCATTTATTTACTCAATTTCTGGAAAAATCTAGGAAACACAGGGCATAAAATAAAGTTGAAAGATCTGAAGTAGCTAAAAGGCAAGTAGACACAGGGACCATTATCCATATGATCAGTTTTTGAAATAGCAATGAGTGATTTCACTGTAAACATTAATGTGGTTTAATAACTGGCGATCACAAGTATAATTTAAAATATGTTACATGTTTCACAGTTTCCTATATGGAGTTATTTCTTTATTAGCCTATAGAATATTGAGAGGCAGAACAACTTTAAAAATATTTGCTATTGTTTGGAAGAAAAGCACTGTGCTGAATGTCCATGAGGGGAGAAACATACCAAATTAAAGATATATATATATATATCTTTATATTTATATTCCTCTGCCAAAATTCCTCCGTCAAAACAATGCTGATGTAAGACTCTGCAGGGTCAAATTGGGTTCTAACTGCTATGAGTTAAACTTCTATCTTTGGCTAAATGAATTTCCTCAGCCTTTTATTCTGCATTCTTGGTAAAAGTTTTGGGGGCTGACAGATTGCTGTTATGACCACTTCAGACACTGAAAAATGACTTAGGAGAAACAGCCACGGCTTGGGAGAGACAAATAGCTTCCCAGAAGACAGCGATTCATGCAGGGGTCATTACCACATATTCAACTACGTGAACCTCAAATATATGTAGACAGTTCAGTATTTGGCAGAATCAGTACAGAAGTTACCTTCTAATCCCTTCTATTAGGCAACAAACAGAAACCCAGAGAAAATGAGCACAGCCCTTTGAGTAGCCCATGTAGCATGTAACTTCATGAGCACATTCTCTGTTCTTTACATGGCTCAGATAATTATATGTAAGATTACAGAATATAAATGCAGATTATATAAACTAGTTGACATGCAGTAAATAATAAATAAACATGATGCCTGGCACCATTCTAACCCGAGACCAGAGCCAGAAATCAGATAAGTAGCCTTTAAAAGATTTATGATTTAGTGAAGTAGTATAATAAGCAAATAACTATGACATGGTGTTAAAACTGCAAGGATTAGGAATCTACAGGATGCTGCTGTAGGAGTATTCAGGAGAGTAACCTTACCTGGACTGGGAGATGGGTGTAATAATGGTAAAAAAGATTTCCTGAGGAAGAATTTTTCACTTTTACAGTGTGTTGAAGGTTTAGTAAGCATGGCAAGATTTATTATCTACCTCATTATAAGAAAGGAGGTGAGGAACATTCCATTTTAAACCGCTACTGAGAAGAAATATTAGGTCTTAATTTAGTTATAAATTGAACACATTCTTAAGGGAACAGGAACTCCTCGCTCTTTCAGTTCATTTGCCTTAGAAGCCAAGTAGAGGTATAACTTATGTGTGAAATGCTGGTATTCTGAGTGGCTAGGACCTGGTGGTAGAGTTGTCATACTTCTGGAACAGACTTCCACCTGAGAAAAATCTCTCAACAGAGTGTCGGATAAACCCACAGTAGCTCCATATGTCCAAAGCACACAGGACATAATGTAAGGCAGTTGGTTTATTTACATGTAAAACAAAACATTAAATGTAGTAAATAATATTGATGCTTAGTAACTCAGGGTCCGTTGGAGTATCTGTACCTACATGGATTAAGGTCTAACAAGACTTGCCATCCCTGGATGAAAGATTGTATTCACAGCAGAGGTTTCTACCAACAGGAATACTACAATGAAGCCAAGTGGACTCCTCTTTTCCTAGAAGGGTCCTTCCTCTGGAATTGTTGACACTGGGCCCTGCCTCTCTTCAGCCACAGCATCTGTATCGTATATGTCAGAGCAACGCATGGGTCCCAAATGATACTTTTCCTTCCTATAGAACTCCTGTAATATTTATGCTATGCTGTTTGAGTGAGGTCAGCCTGAAGTGGTTTTCACTGCTATGAAGATTATTATTGGTAACTTCTCTTATCTAGAGCCACGTGGAGATATAGCAGGAAGTGACCTTGTTAAAAAGAAGTCACAGTAGCCAGGGTAAAATCACTCATCTTTTTCTCACTTATTCAGAATTCCACTTTTATTTTACTATACATTTTCCTAAAAACAGACATATATGTCTTGCCTTTTAATTTTATTTACTTGTCCAGTCTTTAAACTAGTAACATGTTTCAAATATTGTGTTTTAAAAATACTTTTTAGTAACTAGTAATAAAAGTCCCTCTTTATTACTCTTCTATTTTGTATTCTAAAGAATGTCAAACTACTAAAAAGTAGGGGGAACCATGTAATACCCATGATCTCACTGCCCAAATAAACGTATTAACATTTCTTTATATTTACATTAATTTTAAAATATAGGAAATAAAATATTATAAAATTCTTTTTGACTACTATTCCCAGTTATCTGACCTCCCTACCTTTTCCCTAAGGCAAACACCATCATGAAATTCAAATGCAGTTTTCTAGGTCATTTAATTTTTTTTTCATTCTTAGGCTTATTAATTTTTTTTAGAATAGTTGCTAAATCACTTTATTTTCCCGTAAGTTACTGGGGTACAGGTGGTATTTGTGGTTACATGAGTAAGTTCCTTAGTGGTGATTTGTGACATTTTGGTACACCCATCACCCAAGCAGTATACACTGCACCATATTTGTAGTCTTTTATCCCTTGTCTCCCTTCCCTCCTTCACCCCAAGTCCCCAAAGTTCACTGTATCATTTTTATGCCTTTGCGTTCTCATAGCTTAGCTCCCACATACAGTGAGAACATATGATGTTTGGTTTTTCATTCCTGAGTTACTTCACTTAGAATAGAATAATAGTCTCCAGTCTCATCCAGGTCGCTGCAAATGCTGTTAATTCATTCCTTCTTATGGCTTAGTAGTACTCCATCGTATATATATACCATAGTTTCTTTATCCACTCATTGATTGATGGGCATTTAGGTTGGTTCCATGATTTTGCAATTGTGAATTGTGCTGCTTTAAACGTGCATGTGCAAGTATCTTTTTCATATAATGACTTCTTTTTCTCTGGGTAGATACCCAGTAGTGAGATTGCTGGATTAAATGGTAGTTCTACTTTTAGTTCTTTAAGGAATTCTCCACACTGTTTTCCATAGTGGCTGTACTAGTTTACATTCCCACCAGCAGTGTAGAAGTGTTTCCTGTTCACTGCATCCATGCCAATATCTACTGTTTTTTGATTTTTTGATTATGACCATTCTTGCAGCAGTAAGGTGTTATTGTATTGTGGTTTTGATTTGCATTTCCCAGATCATTAGTGATATTGAGCATTTTTTTATACATTTGTTGGCCATTTGTAGATCTTCTTTTGAGAATTGTCTATTCATGTTCTTAGCCTACTTTTTGATGAGATTGTTTTATTCCTTACTGATTTGAATTCATTGTGGATTCTGGACATTAGTCCTTTGTCAGATGTATAGATTGTGAAGATTTTCTCCTACTCTGTGAGTTGTCTTTTTACTCTGCTGACTGTTCTTTTTTTCCATGCTAAAACTCTTTAGTTTAATTAAGTACAAACTATTTATCTTTATTTTTATTGCATTTTCTTTTGGGTTCTTGGTCATGAAACCCTTGCCTAAGCCAATGTCTAGAAGGGTTTTTCCAATGTTATCTTCTAGAATTTTTATAGTTTCCAATGTTACCTTCTAGAATTTTTATAGCCTTTTGTTTAGTAAGAACTCAAGGACAGAAAGCTGGACAAGATTGCATGGTTCTATTCTAGCTGCTTTCTATGAAGATGTGTGCTTGGAAAAGAGAGGTTTTTGGTCTTTTCTTCTGCTAACCAAAGCTTGATTGATTTTCTGATTGGATAGGTCACATCTATAATCAATAAATTGGGGACTCCTTTTCCTTTTTGCAGAGCATAAAATCCATAAGGAAACAGGTCATTTATTTGTGGTAAAGGTAACCTTCAGCTGTAGGTTGTTTGTTCATAAGGACAAGTCTGTTGTTTATCACTGGCACAGTGATGACAAAGGCAGGAAGATTAGGCCAAGCCTACACTTTCAGGAGAGTCTATCATTGGATTGACTTTGGTGTTCAGAAGCAAACTTTCTCAAAAAGCAGGCAGGGAAGGAGCCAGTGATACTTCTGGGCTTGTTGAGGCATATCCCTTCCTCTCTCAGGATGGTATTTGTCCATTTTGATAAGTCTCACACGGTACTATTTATAACTTGTAAGATCATTTCAAGTTAGTATAGGTCAGTAAGTTCAATATTTAAGTTTATTTGTGCCCCCCAAATCATGACTTCTATGACCTAGGAACATCCCTTGTCCACATTTTTAATGGCATGAAATCTGTCCTGCAATTTGATCTTACAGCGTACACTTGGAATAGATTTTTTAAAACCTGTAAGCTTGACAGTAGTGGCTATGCTTCTGAACTTGTACAGGTGATCAAATGATTTATTTCCTTGTGGAATTCTATGGTTTATCTGGACTTTTATTTTGATTCAAGTTTTATTTATCTATAAGCACAAGCAAATTGGACTATATCAAGGGGTATTTTCTGCTCCATTTGCTATGGCTTCTTCCAATAGTTCTTCCAGAGTGTCTTCAGCAGAACCAAGATTTTCTTGCTGCTGGAAGTGCTTAACAGTGTCAAACTTCATAGAACGAAGTACACTGATTGTGTTGTCATCAAAAGTTGGTCTGTTAAGCATTTGGGCCATTTATATCAATTTTAAGATGAACTGGGAGCATGAAGAAAGAGAAGATGAGTTTCTCCTCTCACTAACACACAAGTTTTCCAAATGGAAAGAAGCAGGGAAAATACGGGGTAGAGGTTTAAAGAGAGGTTAGAAAAGAAAGTACGTTGCTCCAGACTTATTTTCCCCAACTCAGAATGGAAAAAGTGGAAAATAAGATCACAGAAAGAAGGAAGAGAAGGAAGGAAGAGAAGGAAGGAAGGAGAGGAAGGGAGGAAGGGAGGAAGGGAGGAAGGGAGGCAGGAAGGGAGGAAGGAAAGGGGCATTGAGAATGCAGTAAAGCATATGAATGTGTACAGACATTCAGATATAGGATTGAAGTTCCAGCCTTGCTACTTTCTAGCTGTGTAACCTTGGGCAAGTTACTTAACGGTACTAAGCACCAGTTTCTTTATCTACAAAATGAAAATAACAATAGCACCTTTCTTATAGTGTTGTTATAAGAATCAAACGAGATAATACATAAAGTGGGCTTAGTTCATGGTAAATACTAAATAAATAGTGGTCAGGATTTCAGTTATTACCAATGTTTTCTTTTTTCCACAACTGTTTTGAGATGCAATGAAATCTTACATATTTGGCCTTTACTGATACATAATTACTCAGACAGAAATCAAGCTGAAGTTACCTTGATGAACAACCTTTCCTGTGAAATTAGCATTACTCAATTAGTATAATTAATTAACATAGTTAATAGACTAGACAAAACTGAAGTAGATTTGTTGAGAAATACTGACTCAACAAATGTCTCTTATGCTTACTTAGCTTAGTTAGCTAAGCTTCAATTAATAGGTACATCTGAAAATTAAAATACTTCTCCCAAACTGAATTTCTTTAAAAAAATCTACATTTTATGCTGTTCAATGAATTAGACTTTCCTCTCCAATTAATAGAAAAGAGTAAAGTTGTAGAGTCTAACAAAATTTCCTTGCCTAAAATTAAAAAAAAAAAAAAAAAATCCGTGGGCAGCTCTCTTTTCAGGACAGGGTCACTCTAGACCATGGATAATCGAATTCTGTTGAATTTGCACAATGATCTCTTTAGCCTCATTCATGATCGTAAGCAGTCTGTGAGTGATTACCCAAAGACTCCTTGAGGACTCTTAAACCCTAATGAGGAATGAGAATTTTACCGAGAATGAAACAACTTCCTTAATACATCCTTCATAAAGTCCTTTGCACTCTCAGAGAGTCTATGTAAAAATAGAGAGTTCTATGTAGAACTCAACTGGACTTCAATTATGGCAATATGTCATCAAAATACATCCTCCTTCATAAAGTATGTAAAAATAATAACTAGAACTTAACTTTGTGCTGCCATAATATTTGTCATCAAAAGAACAGTAGATGAATGGCCTTTATTCTAGTCTTGGTTTTGGCCAAAATCAACAACAAGACCTTAGGAAAGTCATCAAACCAATCCAGGTCTCAGTTACATCATTGTAAAATGGGACATACCTCTAATTTCCTTTAGCTTTAACATTAATCAAAATGTATCAAGGCACTCACAAACTTCTTGTTTGTAAAAGATGCTGTCCTGTACAGAGCAGTAATATACTCCCTCTTTGTGTCTGCAAAATTAGCACAAGGTTATTGTTCTTGGGATTATTACATCATTTTACATTTATCATTTCTCTCTGTAGACTTTACTGGGACAGACAATTGTATTTTTTAATCATTTTTAAATACTAGTCTTGTGAAGTTGGCCAGATAAGAACAACCTTACTCCATGAACCAGGGACAACCTATTAGCAGTCCTAAAATTGGAGCCATGCAGATAATCACACAAAGAACCAAATATTATTATAAATGAAGTATTTGTGAAAGGAGAAAATGACAAATAGGGAAATTTTCTTGTGCTCCCAGAATAAAGCAAATGAGGCATGGTCGTAAGAGTTACATAAATTAAAATTTCCGTACTGATCAAAACCATTTCCATCATGAATAATGAGAATGGTACATACACCATTAGGCCAGAGATTGGGAACTGGGAGTCTGAGGAGGCAACTAGCTGGAACAGTCTTACAGTGCGATTCTTTAAGTCAGGGATAAGATCCTAGATTTCAGTCCAAGAAGTTCCCATAATGCATTTCTACAACGCTTAAAACATACTGGACATTAAATTAGTTAATTTTATGATTTGTACACCAAGAAGGGAAGGAACGGGCATGCTTCACGTTTGCCTGAGTAAGGGGTGCTTGTTCACATAGAAGCAATGTGATATTCAATGTTGTCAGGTAGGAGGTGTTATTAACCTTCTCTCCTGGTCCAAAAGAATATTAGTTAGCTCAGGAATTCAGATGGATTTCCTTAATATTGCCATATATGTATGGATATATGTATAGCATTACTCAATTAGTATGATTAACAGTTTATAGATTAGACAAAACTGAAGCAGATTTATATACTAAATATATATATATATATATATATATATATATATATATATATATATATATACACACACACACACACACACACACATATATTTATTTACTTAGGACTTTGTAAAGATAGCGAAACAATGTGGAAGGAATAGGACCTACAAAATAAACTAAACTCTGCGTATCGAACCATTAAGAAGTATTTTATAATGTGCAGTTATTCCTTCTCATTAAAGTTCGGGTGACCCTCTATTTTTATGCAAACTACAGTACAGTCACTTTTCTGGTCTGGTCCTAGTCTCTATCACTTATATTCCATTGCATCCACATTCTGTGGTAGTCATCAATGCTTCTGACAGAATACATCCAGCTTTCCACTTTCCAGACAATGACAGACATTTACTATTTGAATATCTTGTAGTATTAGAATTGTGGCCAATTCTAATGAAGGAGTTTTGAGCAGAAGGGACATGTGTTACTTCCAGGTGAATCAAACTACCTGTGGGAAATTGAACAAAGTATTCTTTTTTCTTAGGGATGACTATTGGATCAGCAATACTCCAGAGAGTGACTTCACCAGACTGGGTCCCTGGATGATGACAGAGTCCCCCTGTAGTACAATAAAAATGTAGTGTGAATGAGGGATACATCTTTGTCTTTTGAGCCACTAAGATTTGAGATATAGTTACTGCAGCATAATCTAGTCTTTTTTGATTAATATCTATGCAGTGTTACATTTCACTCTGGTAGACACCATTTCTTATCAGATAGGTCAAATATATTTACTAGTTATGAAGTGTTCCCAGTCTTTGCTGCTCTTATTTCAAGTTCCATCTTTAAAGTACAGAACCTTTGAGTTCAGACTATATAGCAACCTACTAAATGAATCTTATTCCCCAAGGATTTTGGTTACTACTTGTTGTTCCACAAAATTATACAAATACACAAAATGCTAGCAATATGTGTGAGATTATATATTATTGTCCTCTAAAATAATGCCCTCTGAATCCTAAGCAAAGAGGACAAAGCTCAAGGTACCACACTAACTGACCTCAAACTATACTATAGCGATCCATAACCAAAACAGCATGGTACCAGTACAAAAACAGACACATAGACAAATAGAACAAAATAGAGAGCTGAGAAATAAAGCCACACATCAGCAAGTATCTGACCTTTAACAAAGCTGACAAAAGCAATCAGGAAAGGATCCCTGTTCAATAAATGTTACTAGGATTACTGGCTAGGCATATGCAGAAGATTGAAACTGGACCCCTTCCTTACACCATATACAAAAATCAACTCTTTAAGATAGATTAAAGACTTAAATGTAAAACCCCAAAGTATTAAAACCCTGGAAGACAACCTGGGCATAGAAATGAGCAAAGCTTTCATGACGAAGATGCAAAAGCAATTGCAGCAAAAGCAGACGTTGACCAATGGGATCTAATTAAACTAAAGAGCTTCTTTTGCACAGCACAAGAAACTCTCATAGTAAACAGACAACCTGCAGAATGGGAGAAAATTTTTGCAAACTATGCATCTGACAGGGGTCTAATATCCAGCACCTGTAAGGAATTTAAACAAATTTGTGAAGAAAAACTCAAGCAACCCCATTATAGAGTGGGCAAAACCCATGAAGACACTTTTCAAAAGACATGCATGTGGCCAACAATCATATGAAAAAAAGCTCAACTTCACTGATCATTAGAGAAATGCAAATCAAAACCACAATAAGATACTATCTCACAACAGTCAGAATGGTTATTATTAAAAAGTCAAAATAAAAAAAAAAAGAGATGCTGGTGAGGTTGTGGAGAAAAAGGAACATTTATACACTGTTGGTGGCAGTGTGAATTAGTTCAACCATTGGAGAAAACAGTGTGTCAGTTCCTCAAAGGGCTAACAACAGAAATATCATTCAACCCAGCAATTCTATTATTGGGTATATACACAAAGGAATATAAATTGTTCTATTATAAAGACACATGCACCTGTATGTTCACTGCAGCACTGTTCACAATAGCAAAGACATGGAATCAACCTAAATGCCCATCAATGATAGACTGGATAAGGAAAATGTGGTACATATATACAATGAAACAGTAGACAACCATAAAAAAGAATGAGATCATGTCCTTTGTGGGAACTTGGATGGAGCTGGAGGCCATTATCCTTAGTAAACTAATGCAGAAACAGAAAAACAAATACCCGAAGTTCTCACTTGTTAGTGGCAGCTAAATGATGAGACACATGGACATATAGAAGGAAACAGACACTGGGGTCTACTTGAGGGTGGAGGTTGGGAGGAGGGAGAGGATCAGGAAAAATAACTAATGGATACTGGGTTTAATATCTGTACAAAATAATCTGTACAACAAACTCCCATGACACAAGTTTACCTATAACAAACCTGCATGTGTACCACTGAACTTAACAATTAAAGAAATTAAAAATAAAACCAAATAATGCCCTATGTAATAATCCCATAGCTTTGACTGCATAGGTGTTTCATAGGCCATGATGATATGTAGAGGAGAAGTGAAAAATGTTCGGACTGAGTGCATTCTGGAAGACTGTCCCATTTCATACAAAACCTTTCACCTACTGTTGTTCTGTCTCACACCAATAAATGAACCTTGACTATAACTACTGTTTGTGGCCATCCTGTAATAACAAAAAAGTAGATTAAATATCTACATAGCATAATGTAAACAAGATTGAAAAAATTTTAAGACCATCAGATCTTCTTTGCTTATGTACAATTTGGTAATTATCTTTTACTGTGCTGTTTTTTTCTATTTTTGTAGACACTCTCAAAGCACTGGAAAATTACCATATGCATCAGTAGCATATGTAATGATGAAATTATTAAGATACTGAAGTGACTGTCTCTTGAAAATATACCTACCACTTGCTGTTTCATGAGGCTAGTAGGCCTATATTTGGAAGAAAATGTCTTGCATTCGATAGATGCTTCCAACAGATACAATCTTGATAGAGAAAAACCAAGAGTGTAGTGAATATTTTCAAGGAATTAGGAATCGCCACAGTAAATAGAAAAAAAAGAGACTAAGACTAATATGAGGAGGTAAAAAAGGCTAATGCTGACTACCTATAGTTTTTCATAGAATTTTTTTTTTTAAATAATAAAATGGAAGACTTTGGAGCAGTCATTGATGTAACTACTAATTGAAAGTGAAACACGAATGCCATTCTTAATATCCTAATTATGAAAGTCATTCCTATGGAGCTGCCATTTTTTCTTCTCTTTGTATCATTAGTATCTTTTCCATTACCTCCTACAACCAAGGATCATATCTTTAGCTGCTTGCAGCCTCCATGAACTGCCCTCATGCTTTCCATACAAGAATGGGTCCGGGTGGTTCTTACACTTCCCAGCCAGAGTCCAGTGGATTTCTTCACAATATTGAGAAGTATGTCTATCATTTCTGGAGTATTTCTGTTTTACCTAATCCATTTGAGAATGAATGATTTTTACGTACTAGTATCTTCCTTTTTTTTTTTTTTTTTTTTTGAGACGGAGTCTCGCTCTGTCGCCCAGGCTGGGGTGCAGTGGCGCGATCTCGGCTCACTGCAAGCTCCGCCTCCTGAGTTCACGCCATTCTCCTGCCTCAGCCTCCCGCGTAGCTGGGACTACAGGCGCCCACAACCGCGCCTGGCTAATTTTTTTGTATTTTTAGTAGAGACGGGGTTTCACCGTGTTCGCCAGGATGGTCTCGATCTCCTGACCTCGTGATCCGCCCACCTCGGCCTTCCATTCTATTTTTGGTTGTTTATCATGAATCAAATGAAACACCCATTGGGCATACAACTGACTTTTATTGGTGACTCCATGTTTTTATAGGAGCAGACCTATGAACAAAAATTTGACAAATTCAACCAAATTATTGTTGTTGCTTATTATTATCATACAATCCACAACTACAGGATTTTGGGGACAGTATTGTGTTTATCTAATTATTTTATTTAGAATAATTTATGTAACTTATTACATTAGGAGGTTAAAACTGGTTTGGGCAAATAATGAAGGTAAACTTCTATTTTTTTAAGAGAAATTTTAGGTGCATCACAAAATTGAGTGGAAGATACAGATATTTCCAATGTAGCCTCTGCCTCTACACATACATAGCCTCTCCATTATCACTAAGCTCCCACCAGGAGTGGGTGAATTTTTTTTTTTTTTTGTAATAGATGAAGCTACACTGACACATCATTATCCTTCAGAGTCCATAGTTAACATTAAGATTCATTTTTGTTGTGGATTTTATGAGTTAGGACAAATATATAATGACATATACCTAGAATTGTAGTGTTACAGAGAGTAGTTATACTTCCCTAAAAATCCTGTGCTCTGCTTATTCATCCCTCTCTCCCTCAGAACCTTTGGCAACCAGTGATCTTTTTTTTTTTTTGAGACCAAGTCTTGCCCCGTCGCCCAGGCTGGAGTGCAGTGGCGCAATTTCGACTCACTGCAACCTCCACCTCCCAGGTTCATATAATTGGAATCATATATCATGTAGCCTTTTCAGATTGGCTTTTACTTAGTAATACATATCCAAGTTTTTTCCGTGTCTTTTCATGGCTCCATAGCTCATTTCTTTTTAGTGCTGGATAATATTCATTGTCTGAATGTGTCACTTTTTTTTTTATTCATTCATCTACTGAAAGACATCTTGGTTGCTTCCAAGTTTGGGTAATTATGAATAAAGCTGCTATAAATATCTGTATGTAGGTTTTATTGTGGACACTCATTTTCAACTTATTTGAGTAAACACCAAGGACTGTAATTGCTAGACCATATGGTAAAAGTTGGTTTTGTAAGAAACTGCCAAACTCCCTTCCTAAGTGGCAGTACCATTTTGCATTTCCACCAGCAATGAATGAGAGTTCCTGTTGCCTCTCATCCTAGACAGCATTTGGTGTTGTCAGTGCTCTGGATTTGGGCCATTCTAATAGGTGTGGTATCTCCTTGTTGCTTTAATTTGCATTTCTATGATGGCATATGATGTGGAGCATACTTTCATATGCATTTTAGCCATCTGTATATTTTCTGTGATGAGGTGCCTGTTCAGGTCTTTGGCTCAGTTTTTAAATTGGGTTGTTTAGTTATTGTTGTTGACTTCTAAGAGTTCTTTATATATTTTGTATAATAGTCCTATCTGATATATGTGTCCTGCAAACATTTTCTCCCAATCTGTGCTTACCTTTTCATTATCTTGATGGTGTCCCTTCAGAGAAGAAAGTTTTAATGAAGTCCAGCTCATCAGTTCTTTCACGATTTATACCTTTGGTGTTGCATCTAAAATGTCATTATTAAACCCAAGGTTGTCTAGATTTTCTCCTATGTTATCTTCTAAAAGCTTTTATAGTTTTGCATTTTACATTTAGGTCTCTGACTCATTTTGAGTTAATTTTTGTGAAGATTCACAAAAGCTTCACAAAAGATTCATTTTTTTTTTTTTTGCATGAAGATGTTCATTAATTCTAGCCCTATTTTTGGAAAAGACTTTATTTTCTCTATTGTATTGCCTTTATTCCTTGGTCAAAGATCAGTTGACTGCATTTATATGAGTGTATCTCTATGCTCTTTATTCCATTCCATTGAACTATCTGTCTGTTCTTTTGCTAATATCACACTATCTTGATTACTGTACCTTTATAGTAAATCTTGAAATCAGGTAGTGTCAGTTCTTCCTTCAACTTTATTGTTCGCCTTCAATATTGTGTTAGCTGTTCTGGGTCTTTTGCCCCTCCATAGAAACATTAGAATCACTTTGTCAATATCCACAAAATGACTTACTGGAATTTTGTTTGGGATTGCGTTGAATCTGTAGACAAAGTTGGCATATTGGCAATTGCTTTCATCTGAATGTTCGTGTTTCCCCAACATATACATTGAAAGATTTCCCTTATGGTGATGATATTAAGAGATAGGGCCTTTGGGACATGATTTAAAATAGAGCCCTCCTGAGTGGAATTAGTGCTCTTACAAAAGGCAGCTTGTTTGCCCATTCCCCATGTGAGTACACAGAAAGAAGTTACCACTTATGAACCAGGAATTGGGCCATCACCAGACACTGAATCTTTAACCTCCAAAACTATGGAAAGTAATTTCTGTTGTTTAGAAGCCTCCTAGTTAATAGTATTTTGTTATAGTAGCCTGAAAGGACTATGATAACAGTACTGAAAATTCTTATTCATGAACATACACAATCATGGCATCTGTGGACAAAGACAGTTTTGTTTCTTACTTCCCTATCTGTACACACTTTTCCTTTCTTATCTTTTTGTATTATCTAGGACTTCTATAGTATGATGTTGAAAAGTAGTGGTGAGACGGATTTTCCTTGCCTTGTCCCTGATCTTAGTGGGAAAGCTTGGAGTTTCTCACCATTATGTAATGTAAGCCATGAGGTTCTTTTTCATTTTTTTGTTTTAAATAGCCTGCCTGCCTGCCTGCCTGCCTGCCTTCCTTCCTTCCTTCCTTCCTTCTTTCCTTCCTTCCCTCCTCCCCTCCCCTCCCCCCTCCCTCCCTCCCTCCCTCCCTCCCTCCGACAGCCCACTGGAGTGCAGTGGTACAATTGGAGCTCATTGCAACCTTTGCCTCAGGGGTTCAAATGATTCTTGTGCCTCAGCCTCCCAAGTAGCTGGGATTACAGGTATGTACCACTACACCTAGCAAGGTTTTGTATTTGTAGTAGAAACAGGGTTTTTCCATGTTGACCAGGCTGGTCTCAAACTTCTGGCCTCAAGTGAACTGCCTGCCTTGGCCTCCCAAAGTACTGGGATTACAGACTATCATTTTCTTTTCTTATGTTTGTCTGATTTTAGTACAATGCTAATGATAGTCTCATAGAATGAGTTAGGAAGTACTTCCTCTGTTTCTAGCTCCTAAAAGAGAATTGATATAATTTTTACTTAAATGTTTAGTAGAATTCACTGGTGAATCCATCTGGGCCTGATGTTCTCTGTTTCAGAGAGTTATTAAATATTGATTCAATTTCTTTAATAGATTTAGGCCTATTCACATTGTCTATTTCTCCTTGTGTGAGTATTGGCAGACTGTCTTTCAAGAAGCTTGTCCATTTTATCTATGTTATCTAATTTGTGGGCATCGAGTTATTCACAGAATTCTTTTATTATCCTTTTAATGTCCATGGGATCTGTCGTAATGGCCCCTTTTTGTCTCCCCTTGAGGAGGGCTTCTCTGTGAATAAAGCCAATAAAGGAATACAGAGTAGAGAGAGATAGTTTACTAATGTACCACTTAAGCACCTATATCCAACCTTTACTGAGGTTTACTATCTGGAGTATGTGAGTAATAAATTCAATTTTTTGTCATCTAAAATATTTTGAATTAAGCTTTTACACCTGCAGACAAAAAAGCCCTAAGTGATATACTTTATTTTTTATACAAAGAATCTAAGAGCCAGAAAAAGTAAGGTTTACAACCCTGGGTCAGAATCTAAATCTCAATCCATTTAGTCTACAACTCCTTCCATTTTACACCCTCCCTCTTTAGAAGGGGTCTCTTAAACTTGCAATTTGAATAGCTGATGTTTTCCATCTTGCTACATGTTCATTTTGCATTCACTGACTTTATCAACTTCCTTGTGTCACATACAGAATGAAGTTCGCAATCATTCATGCTCCTGACACGGAGGCAATAGAATTGACAGATTCAGAAGGAATAAAAAGATGTCCTTTATTTCTGGGTGTTTGTCTTGTCAGAAATAAATAAGGTTGAGCTTTGATAGAATACCCTGTAAATAATTCTTAGGTGGAATATTCAGAACACTCCATTTGCCAAGTCTATGACAGCTATTATAAATGGAATGTGTGCTTTCCCCTATCTAAATGAACTTTATAAATCAAACTTTTAAATCTTTTTTCTAATATGAAGACTTAAAAATATTTCCCTTAGAAATTCTAAAGCAAGGGAATTCTATACAAGTTATTTTGATAAAAATCTGACCACTATGTTTAATTATATAATTCTGAATTTTAGAAAACACAAGCTACTATTCCATAAGTAAAAGGCATATGAAGCTTAAAACAGTCTTTGATTTCCCAGTATGTTCCTATTTTTGTATCAATATTGATTTAGTAGTTTCAATCTCCCATCAGGCCAACTCAAGAAAACCATTTGGCTGGTGGAACTCTGAAAAAGTTCATCTTGACTTAGAGATAAGTATTGCTGAGGATTCTTGTTGCTACATTTTTGATCCAACATAACAACTTGGGGAGGCACTCTGAATATTAAAGTGAATTTGTCTTTTATAGTGCTTGCAAATGAAGCTCGTTCAGCCAACAGCAAAGGAAATGCAGTTGCAGAATTTCCTGCTGGTTTTCTGCTTTTATAGCGTCATAATCTTCAAGGTGGCTTCAAGATGGCACAACTGTGAAAGGAGTCAATTGCCTGTGAATACAGCAAGAGTGCCCCAAACAAATAAACAAAAAAAATCAAACAATAACAAATCCAAGCAACATGAAACACAAAAGCAAAAAATAAAAATTCTGATTTTAATTAAGAATTTCTATTTCCCATCCCATGTATGGTTGATGGAAGACAAGAAATGACTTTTGTTCCAACATTTTTCCTTATACTTCCATGAATATAGCTTCTGTTGTTTACTTCAAATGCCATTTAAATTCTTTTTGAGATTGATGTTTGGTGTACTCATCACTGTTTTTTTAAAATAGGGCTGAAGCTGTTCTGCTTTCAAATTGCATTTGTTTTTTATATGAATGGTGTTTCTTTTTGAACTAATATGTAAATCTTGCCTTCTGAATTGGATGTAACACTTGGGGGCTGGTACTTGGCTGGTAACAGTTAACTGGGGAAGGAGGAGTTCATCTGGCATTCGGATTATCCAAAGTTGCAGTCAATGGTTTGGCAGAGGCAGACCTAACCATACTGCAGATGTGGTAGTTTGTTGAGCAGAGGGGTGCTGGAGATCAAAGTGTGCTTTCAATTTACAGATGAAACTCAGTCCTCAAATGAAGTTTCCTGACACTACTCCTGTTTTTGTATTGCCATCATCCTCCGAGTAACATTTGGAATAAGAGTATGGTAGCTTTAAGATTGACCTGGGTCCCATTTGAGCTTCAGAATGAGGGAGTAAAGGCAGCCACATCTTAATGGTTCCATCAGTTTTACGGTTTGGGGAGTCATAGAAGCAGGTGCTCCTGGATTGCAATTGCCACCTTCTGTGAGCTTATTCAGTAGGAGGGGTGAAATTAGAAGAAATATTCCATGGCACTCGAACCCAGTTACTTTGGTAGTGATTAAGAATTGCTGGAGTGTGTGTGTGTGTGTGTGTGTTTGTACATGTTTGTATGTGTTTTATGATAAATAGTTAAGAAATTTTGATGGAATGGAGAGAGAGGACCCCAGCAAGCAAGCCTCTTTATACACATATTTATATATATATATATACACACACACACACACATATACACACACACACACACCAACGTTAAAACATATATGTATGTGTATGTATATATATGTGTATATGTGTATGTATATATATATATAGCTCTAAAGATACCTTTTATTGAACGTTACCAGCTGGTTTGAATTATTACTTACAATATATTCCTTTTTTCTCTAGAAGTTCTTATTGGTTCTCTAAGACCTTAAAACATCCTAAAGGAGTATTGATATGCCTAATTAGAGAGGTAGAAGAACTAATATACAGAGAGGATGGAGACCTTCTTTGTCATTGATTGCTTTGATGCCTAGCAGCCAAATCAGAGGCTGCACTCATGTCAGAGATGACAAAATGCAAATCATATGGAAGGAAGAACAATCTTTTGTATTTTGATCCTCTTGTGAAGTGCAGACCCTAAAACACACAACACCAACCTTAAACAGGACATACGAAAGGAAATATTTTACATGTGTCTGAGTGAGGAATAGCACAGACCGATTTTGCAAGATCTGAAGAGTAGGCTTGCTCACTTTGATGCATCACTTTTCCTAGAAAAGTGTTGATTCAGGAGATGCTTTGGAGAGTGCAGGAGGCAAAGTCTATGGCTTACAATGAAATCAGAAGAACATTCAGGCTCGAAAGGTTTAATGAGATCTTTAGAATGCCTTTCTTTGCTTTGGGCATGATGTTGCTGAAAATTATCTTCAGCTGTTTGCTGATATATGCAGGTCTTTGTTAATTCTGGGTAGCTGGCATCATGGCAAATTGGGAAACTGAATTGCTCTAGTAATTTAACATTTTGGCCAACAGTTAAACACCTGTTTTCTCCCAACATTAGGATCACCTCACTCTGTGTCTCTGTCTCTTTCTGTTTCTCTCTCTCTCTCCCTCCTCATTCTCTTTCTGTCTTACCTTGCAGGTTTTCTTTTGGGATGTCCATAGGGAACAAGAACTTTGGAAGAACAAGGTTGCTTGACTGACAAGAAGGACACCTTAGCAAAAATGTATACTATATATTTTGTAGATGTTTCACAGTCCAATTATAGACCAAAAGAAGAAAATAGATCAAGCAGAACTTCTCAGCAATCAGCAGTGAAATAGGCTATCCTAGAAGACTGGGAGTTCTCCCATCACTGGAAATTCAAGTCATCTACAAGACATTTTGTGGACATGTTATCTCACGTCCCTTTGGTACATATATTTTATATATATATATATGTAATTTATATGAGTTCTATTAATAGTTGCTGCACACTCTCTTCAACAATTGGAACTGTTAGTCTTTTTAGTTTTAGGCATTCTGGTGGGTATGGAGTGGTATCTCACTGGTTTTAATATGGATTTCTATAAAAAATGATTATGTTGAGCCCTTTTTTGTGTGCTTATTGGCCATTTTAATTTTCTTCTCCAAAATGTCCATTTAAGATGTTTCTCTATTTTCTGAACTTTTCATTATTAAAGTATAGGAGTTTCTAATTTATCTTTGATACCAATTCTTTGTCAGATACATGTTATGTGAATATTTATTTCCCAGTCTATCACTTATCTATTTACTTAATGATGTATTTTAAAGGGAAATTTCTTATTTCAATGAAGTCTAATACATGATTATTTTCTCTCATGATTATTATTTCTGTGTCCTGTGGAAGAAACATTTCTGACATCTAAGTGGTACTCCTATCTCCTTTTAGAATATTTCTAATTTAATCATTGACATTCAGATTTATAATCCAGCTCAAATAAATTTATGAGTATGGTGTAAGGTAGGGGTCAAAGTTCATTTATTTCCTTTGTGCTCGTACTGGTTTTTGTCAAGACTGATTTTCTTATGGATTGCTTTGGTGTCTTTGTCAAAAATCAAATGATCGTATAAATGTGGGTCTATTTCTAAATTCATTATTTTGTTCCATTTGCCATTGTGTTGATCATTATCCAATACCACACTGTCCTGTAACTTTATAGTAAGGCTTGGCATTGGACAGTATTTGTCTTCCAACGTTATTCTTTTTGAAGATTGCTTTAGCTGTTCTCAGTCATTTTCATTTCTATTTCCATATAAATTTTAGAATTGGCTTGCCAATTTCTACAAATAGCCTATGGGAATTATGATTGGTATTATATTGATTCTATAGATCATTTGGGGGAGAACTGATATCTAAGCAATATTGAATCCTAAAATTCATAAATGTGGTTTATCTCCTTTTCTATTAAAGTTTTAATTAGTCGCTCTCAGCAGTTTTGTAATCTTCAGTGCAGAAGTCTTACAGGTATTTTGTTAAATGTATTCCTTAGTAAGTATGTTCTATTTTTTGTAATAGAAATTGTAAATGAAATTATTCTTTTAATTGAATTTTCCAGTTGAAGATACTGATATACAACAATGTAATTTATTCTGAATATTGACCTTAAATCCTGCAACTTTGCTAAACTTAGGTATTAATTTTAGTAGTCATTTTATATATTTCTTAGGATTTTCTGCATAAGCAATTATGCCATCTGTGAGAGAAGTTTTACCTCTTTTTAATGGTCTATTTAATTTCATTTCTTTTAGCCTTATTGTACTACTAGGATCTCCAGGAAAATGTTGAATAAGTATGTTGAGATTGGATAGCCTAGCCTTGTGCTAAGTTTCAAGAAGAAAACCTTAAATATTTCCCTAAGTATGATATGAACTCCAGATTTGTTATAGATGGCTTAGAGGAAATTCTCTTATTTTTGTAATAGTTTAGATGTTCTATTATGAATGGGTATTAAACCTTGTCAAATATTTTTTCCAGCGATTGAGATAATTATATAAATTTTCTCCCTTATTCTATTAATATGATGAATTATATTGATTGAGTTTTGAATGTTAAGCCTACCTAGCATTCCTGGGACAATCTTGCTTGCTGATGATGGAATACCATTTTTATATATTGCTAGATTTGAAAATATTTTTGGGCAGTTTTTGTGCCCATAATTTTTCATTTTAAAACTCCTTTAAGAAAGTGAACAGTTAAACAAAAACAATTATCTGTCATGGGATTTATGACATATATAAAAGTAAAATGTTTAATAGCTCACATAATGAGGTATAGATGGGACTATAAACCTGTAGAGATCATACCTTTTATATAACATATAGATTTAAAGTAAAATTGACATATAGTAAAGATGTATATTACAAAGCACAGCGTAACAATTGAAACACAAAACAAGTAAAATCAATTAGCCAATAGTGGAGAACAAAAACAGAATCCTATTAAATACTTAACCCCAAAGAAGGCAGGAAAATACGGAAAAGTAAAAAACATATAAGTAGAAAACAAAAAACAAAATAGTATATTTAAGCCCAATGAAATTGATATTTATATTAAATACATATAATCAAAACATTCTAGCTAAAAGAGATTATCAGATTAGATAGAAAATACCAACAATGAGCGCAAGCGACACAGAAGACTGGTGATTTCTGCATTTTCAACTGAGGTACTGGGTTCATCTCACTGGGGAGTGCCAGACGATCGGTGCTGGTCAGCTGCTGCAGCCCGACCAGCGCGAGAGCTGAAGCAGGGCGAGGCATCGCCTCACCTGGGAAGCGCAAGGGGGAAGGGAATCCCTTTTCCTAGCCAGGGGAACTGAGACACACAACACCTGGAAAATCGGGTAACTCCCACCCCAATACTGCGCTTTAAGCAAACAGGCACACCAGGAGATCATATCCCACACCTGGCCGGGAGGGTCCCACGCCCACGGAGCCTCCCTCATTGCTAGCACAGCAGTCTGTGATCTACCGGCAAGGCAGCAGCGAGGCTGGGGGAGGGGCGCCCGCCATTGCTGAGGCTTAAGTAGGTAAACAAAGCTGCTGGGAAGCTCGAACTGGGTGGAGCTCACAGCAGCTCAAGGAAACCTGCCTGTCTCTGTAGACTCCACCTCTGGGGACAGAGCACAGTAAACAATAACAAACACAGCAGAAGCCTCTGCAGACGCAAACGACTCTGTCTGACAGCTTTGAAGAGAGCAGTGGATCTCCCAACACGGAGGTTGAGATCTGAGAAGGGACAGACTCCCTGCTCAAGTGGGTCCCTGACCCCTGAGTAGCCTAACTGGGAGACATCCCCCACTAGGGGCAGTCTGACACCCCACACCTCACAGGGTGGAGTACACCCCTGAGAGGAAGCTTCCAAAGCAAGAATCAGACAGGTACACTCGCTGTTCATTCTATCTTCTGCAGCCTCTGCTGCTGATACCCAGGCAAACAGGGTCTGGAGTGGACCTCAAGCAATCTCCAGCAGACCTACAGCTGAGGGTCCTGACTGTTAGAAGGAAAACTATCAAACAGGAAGGACACCTACACCAAAACCCCATCAGTACATCACCAACATCAAAGACCAGAGGCAGATAAAACCACAAAGATGGGGAAAAGGCAGGGCAGAAAAGCTGGAAGTTCAAAAAATAAGAGTGCATCTCCCCCGGCAAAGGAGTGCAGCTCATCGCCAGCAACGGATCAAAGCTGGACGGAGAATGACTTTGATGAGATGAGAGAAGAAGGCTTCAGTCCATCAAATTTCTCAGAGCTAAAGGAGGAATTACGTACCCAGCGTAAAGAAACTAAAAATCTTGAAAAAAAAGTGGAAGAATTGATGGCTAGAGTAATTAATGCAGAGAAGGTCATAAACGAAATGAAAGAGATGAAAACCATGACACGAGAAATATGTGACAAATGCACAAGTTTCAGTAACCGACTCGATCAACTGGAAGAAAGAGTATCAGTGATTGAGGATCAAATGAACGAAATGAAGCGAGAAGAGAAACCAAAAGAAAAAAGAAGAAAAAGAAATGAACAAAGCCTGCAAGAAGTATGGGATTATGTAAAAAGACCAAATCTACGTCTGATTGGGGTGCCTGAAAGTGACGGGGAAAATGGAACCAAGTTGGAAAACACTCTTCAGGATATCATCCAGGAGAACTTCCCCAACCTAGTAGGGCAGGCCAACATTCAAATCCAGGAAATACAGAGAACGCCACAAAGATACTCCTCGAGAAGAGCAACTCCAAGACACATAATTGCCAGATTCACCAAAGTTGAAATGAAGGAAAAAATCTTAAGGGCAGCCAGAGAGAAAGGTCGGGTTACCCACAAAGGGAAGCCCATCAGACTCACAGCAGATCTCTCGGCAGAAACTCTCCAAGCCAGAAGAGAGTTGGGGCCAATATTCAACATTCTTAAAGAAAAGAATTTTAAACCCAGAATTTCATATCCAGCCAAACTAAGTTTCATAAGTGAAGGAGAAATAAAATCCTTTACAGATAAGCAAATGCTTAGAGATTTTGTCACCACTAGGCCTGCCTTACAAGACACCCTGAAGGAAGCACTAAACATGGAAAGGAACAACCGGTACCAGCCATTGCAAAAACATGCCAAAATGTAAAGACCATTGAGGCAAGGAAGAAACTGCATCAACTAACGAGCAAAATAACCAGTTAATATCATAATGGCAGGATCAAGTTCACACATAACAATCTTAACCTTAAATGTCAATGGACTAAATGCTCCAATTAAAAGACACAGACTGGCAAACTGGATAAAGAGTCAAGACCCATCAGTCTGCTGTATTCAGGAGACCCATCTCACACGCAGAGACATACATAGGCTCAAAATAAAGGGATGGAGGAAGATTTACCAAGCAAATGGAGAACAAAAAAAAGCAGGGGTTGCAATACTAGTCTCTGATAAAACAGACTTTAAACCATCAAAGATCAAAAGAGACAAAGAAGGCCATTACATAATGGTAAAGGGATCAATTCAACAGGAAGAGCTAACTATCCTAAATATATATGCACCCAATACAGGAGCACCCAGATTCATCAAGCAAGTCCTTAGAGACTTACAAAGAGACTTAGACTCCCATACAATAATAATGGGAGACTTCAACACTCCACTGTCAACATTAGACAGATCAACGAGACAGAAAGTTAACAAGGATATCCAGGAATTGAACTCATCTCTGCAGCAAGCAGACCTAATAGACATCTATAGAACTCTCCACCCCAAATCAACAGAATATACATTCTTCTCAGCACCACATCGTACTTACTCCAAAATCGACCACGTAATTGGAAGTAAAGCACTCCTCAGCAAATGTACAAGAACAGAAATTATAACAAACTGTCTCTCAGACCACAGTGCAATCAAACTAGAACTCAGGACTAAGAAACTCAATCAAAACCGCTCAACTACATGGAAACTGAACAACCTGCTCCTGAATGACTACTGGGTACATAACAAAATGAAGGCAGAAATAAAGATGTTCTTTGAAACCAATGAGAACAAAGATACAACATACCAGAATCTCTGGGACACATTTAAAGCAGTGTGTAGAGGGAAATTTATAGCACTAAATGCCCACAAGAGAAAGCAGGAAAGATCTAAAATTGACACTCTAACATCGCAATTAAAAGAACTAGAGCAAACACATTCGAAAGCTAGCAGAAGGCAAGAAATAACTAAGATCAGAGCAGAACTGAAGGAGATAGAGACACAAAAAAACCCTCCAAAAAATCAATGAATCCAGGAGTTGGTTTTTTGAAAAGATCAACAAAATTGACAGACCACTAGCCAGACTAATAAAGAAGAAAAGAGAGAAGAATCAAATCGACGCAATTAAAAATGATAAAGGGGATATCACCACCGACCCCACAGAAATACAAACTACCATCAGAGAATACTATAAACACCTCTACGCAAATAAACTGGAAAATCTAGAAGAAATGGATAATTTCCTGGACACTTACACTCTTCCAAGACTAAACCAGGAAGAAGTTGAATCCCTGAATAGACCAATAGCAGGCTGTGAAATTGAGGCAATAATTAATAGCCTACCAACCAAAAAAAGTCCAGGACCAGATGGATTCACAGCTGAATTCTACCAGAGGTACAAGGAGGAGTTGGTACCATTCCTTCTGAAACTATTCCAATCAATAGAAAAAGAGGGAATCCTCCCTAACTCATTTTATGAGGTCAACATCATCCTGATACCAAAGCGTGGCAGAGACACAACTAAAAAAGAGAATTTTAGACCAATATCCCTGATGAACATCGATGCAAAAATCCTCAATAAAATACTGGCAAACCGGATTCAGCAACACATCAAAAAGCTTATCCACCATGATCAAGTGGGCTTCATCCCTGGGATGCAAGGCTGGTTCAACATTCGCAAATCAATAAACATAATCCAGCGTATAAACAGAACCAAAGACAAGAACCACATGATTATCTCAATAGATGCAGAAAAGGCTTTTGACAAAATTCAACAGCCCTTCATGCTAAAAACGCTCAATAAATTCGGTATTGATGGAACGTACCTCAAAATAATAAGAGCTATTTATGACAAACCCACAGCCAATATCATATGGAATGGGCAAAAACTGGAAAAATTCCCTCTGAAAACTGGCACAAGACAGGGATGCCCTCTCTCACCACTCCTATTCAACATAGTGTTGGAAGTTCTGGCTAGGGCAATTAGGCAAGAGAAAGAAATCAAGGGTATTCAGTTAGGAAAAGAAGAAGTCAAGTTGTCCCTCTTTGCAGATGACATGATTGTATATTTAGAAAACCCCATTGTCTCAGCCCAAAATCTCCTTAAGCTGATAAGCAACTTCAGCAAAGTCCCAGGATACAAAATTAATGTGCAAAAATCACAAGCATTCATATACACCAGTAACAGACAAACAGAGAGCCAAATCAGGAATGAACTTCAATTCACAATTGCTTCAAAGAGAATCAAATACCTAGGAATCCAACTTACAAGGGATGTAAAGGACCTCTTCAAGGAGAACTACAAACCACTGCTCAGTGAAATAAAAGAGGACACAAACAAATGGAAGAACATACCATGCTCATGGATAGGAAGAATCAATATTGTGAAAATGGCCATACTGCCCAAGGTAATTTATAGATTCAATGCCATCCCCATCAAGCTACCAATGAGTTTCTTCACAGAATTGGAAAAAACTGCTTTAAAGTTCATATGGAACCAAAAAAGAGCCCACATCTCCAAGACAATCCTAAGTCAAAAGAACAAAGCTGGAGGCATCACGCTACCTGACTTCAAACTATACTACAAGGCTACAGTAACCAAAACAGCATGGTACTGGTACCAAAACAGAGATATAGACCAATGGAACAGAACAGAGTCCTCAGAAATAATACCACACATCTACAGCCATCTGATCTTTGATAAACCTGAGAGAAACAAGAAATGGGGAAAGGATTCCCTATTTAATAAATGGTGCTGGGAAAATTGGCTAGCCATAAGTAGAAAGCTGAAACTGGATCCTTTCCTTACTCCTTATACGAAAATTAATTCAAGATGGATTAGAGACTTAAATGTTAGACCTAATACCATAAAAATCCTAGAGGAAAACCTAGGTAGTACCATTCAGGACATAGGCATGGGCAAAGACTTCATGTCTAAAACACCAAAAGTAACGGCAGCAAAAGCCAAAATTGACAAATGGGATCTCATTAAATTAAAGAGCTTCTGCACAGCAAAAGAAACTACCATCAGAGTGAACAGGCAACCTACAGAATGGGAGAAAATTTTTGCAATCTACTCATCTGACAAAGGGCTAATATCCAGAACCTACAAAGAACTCAAACAAATTTACAAGAAAAAAACAAACAACCCCATCACAAAGTGGGCAAAGGATATGAACAGACATTTCTCAAAAGAAGACATTCATACAGCCAACAGACACATGAAAAAATGCTCATCATCACTGGCCATCAGAGAAATGCAAATCAAAACCACAATGAGATACCATCTCACACCAGTTAGAATGGCATTCATTAAAAAGTCAGGAAACAACAGGTGCTGGAGAGGATGTGGAGAAATAGGAACACTTTTACACTGTTGGTGGGATTGTAAACTAGTTCAACCATTATGGAAAACAGTATGGCGATTCCTCAAGGATCTAGGACTAGATGTACCATATGACCCAGCCATCCCATTACTGGGGATATACCCAAAGGAGTATAAATCATGCTGCTATAAAGACACATGCACACGTATGTTTATTGCAGCACTATTCACAATAGCAAAGACTTGGAATCAACCCAAATGTCCATCAGTGACAGATTGGATTAAGAAAATGTGGCACATATACACCATGGAATACTATGCAGCCATAAAAAAGGATGAGTTTGTGTCCTTTGTAGGGACATGGATGCAGCTGGAAACCATCATTCTTAGCAAACTATCACAAGAACAGAAAACCAAACACCGCATGTTCTCACTCATAGGTGGGAACTGAACAATGAGATCACTTGGACTCAGGAAGGGGAACATCACACACCGGGGCCTATCATGGGGAGGGGGGAGGGGGGAGGGATTGCATTGGGAGTTATACCTGATGTAAATGACGAGTTGATGGGTGCAGCACACCAACATGGCACAAGTATACATATGTAACAAACCTGCACATTATGCACATGTACCCTACAACTTAAAGTATAATAATAAATAAATTAAAAAAAAAAAAAAGAAAATACCAACAATATGTATTCCATAGGAAACCCACTTAATCCTTATGGTAATATGTTGTAATTTTTACTTTAAACAGTCATATATCTTTTAAAGAAAAAAAATTCTATATCTATCTAGATATCTAGATAGATAGATAAGCTGAAGTTTCTACTTTTAGTGAAGTCCAATATGTCACTTTTTTCTTTTTTGGTTATTGTGTCCTGTGTTCTGTTGAGGAAACATTTGTCTATCTCCAAGTGGCACCCATCTTTTAGGGGGGAAGACATATTTTCTGATTTTAACTCCAGCCTTGTCACTATACCATGATGAAATTCTGCATATAGTAGTGCTGTTTTCACTGTCAAGTGCCATCATATTACTTGACTTCAAATTATACTACAAAGCTACAGCAACAAAAACAGCATGACACTTGTCTAAAAATCGACACATTGATCAGTGGAACAGAACAGAGAACCCAGAAAAAGTCACAGACCTACTGAACTTTGAGAAAGTTGACAAAAATATACAATGGGGAAAGACATCTTATTTAATAAATGGTGTTGGAATAATTAGAGAATCATATACAGAAGAATGAAACTGGACCCCTATTTTTCACCATAGACAAAAATTAACTCAAGATGGATTAAAGACTTAAATGTAAGATCTAAAACTATATAAATCCCAGAGGAAAACTTAGGAAAACATTTTCTGGACATTGGTCTAGGCAACAGATTTATGATTAAATCCCCAAAAGGACATGCAGCAAAAACAAAATAGAAAAATGGGACTTAAACAAAAAAACCAAAACAACAACAACAAAAAATTAGCAACAGAGTTAACAGACAACTTACAGAATGGGAGAAAATATTTGCAAACCATGCATCTGACAAAGGGCTAATATCCAGAATATACAAAGAACTCAAACAACTCAACAAGAAGAAAACATAACTACTCCATTAAAAACTGAGCAAAAGACATAGACATTTTTTCAAAAGAACGCATACAAGCGGCCAAGAAACATGTAAAAAACTGCTCAACATCACTAATCAGAGAAATGCAAATTAAAACCGTAATGAGATACCATCTTACACCAGTCGGGATGGCTATTATTTAAAAAAAATCAAACAGTAAGAAATGCTGTTGAGGATGCAGAGGAGAAAAGGGAACTCTTATACTCTATTGGTGGGAATGTAAATTAGTACAACCTCTATGGCAAACAGTATGCAGATTTCTCAAAGAACTAAAAATAGAACTTCCCTTTGGTCCAGCAGTTCCACTACTGGGTATCTACCCAAAAGAAAAAAAAAATTATTAAAAAAAAATACCTGCGCTAGTCCAGGCAGAGTGGCTCACGCCTGTAATCCCAGAACTTTGGGAGGGTGGATCACCTGAGGTCGGGAGTTTGAGACCAGCCTGACCAACATGGAGAAACCCATCTCTACTAAAAACACAAAAAAATTAGCTGGGCGTGGTGGCGGGCACCTGCAGTCCCAGCTACTCGGGAGGCTTTGGCAGGAGAATGGCGTGAACCCGGGAGGCGGAGCTTGCAGTGAGCCGAGATCGCGCCACTGCACTTCAGCCTGGGCGACAGAGCGAGTCTCTGTCTTAAAAACAAACAAACAAAAACCTGCACTCATTTGTTGTTTGCAGCATTGTTCACAATAGCAAAGTCATGAAATCAACCTAATTGTTCATCAATGGATGATTGGATTAAAAAAATGTGGTACATACACGCCATGGAATTCTACTCAACTATTAAAAAAAAGAAGATATGAAATCAAGTCTTTTGTAGCAATATGGATGGAACTGGAGGCCATTATCCTTAAATGACTCAAATAGAAACTGAAAAACTGGATGTTCTCATTTGTAAGTGGGAGCTAAACAATGGGTTGGTACCCAAGGACATACAAAGTAGAATAATAGACACTGAAAACTCCAAATAGTAGGAGGGGGAGAGGCGGTGAAGAATGAAATATCACCTATTTGGGTCCAATTATTTGTGTATGGGTACACTGAAAGCTCAAATTTCACCACTATGCAATATATTCATGTAACACCAGTGCACTTGTACACATAATTTCATAAAAATAAAAATTTCAAAAAAATTTAGAAAAGGAAATGTGACACCAGAGGCAGTGGTTCACACCTGTAATCCCAGCATTTCCAGAGTCTGAGGTGGGTGGATCACGAGGTCAGGAGGTGGAGACAACCCTGGCTAACATGGTGAAACTTGTCTCTACTAAAAGTACAAAAAAGTTAGCTGGGCGTGGTGACACGCACCTGTAGTCCCAGCTACTCGGGAGGCTGAGGCCGGAGAATTGCTTGAACCCGGGAGGTGGAGGTTGCAGTGAGCCAAGATTGCGCCACTGCACTCCAGCCTGGGAGACAGAGCGAGACTCTGTATTAAGAAAAAACAAAAAACAAAAAAACAAAAAACAAAAAAACCCCACAATAAAAGGAAATGTGTAGTTCTTTTAAGGAATCTTACAACTTCCAGTCAGTGGTCACTAGGAGATTAGGAATCATATCGTCAGCAGCTGGGCATCCTTGCCATGAGAGAGTTCCAGTTCAGGTGTCTGACTTCTATGAATGATGCCTGCGGCCATTTTTCCTGTCAGGACCGAGTCTTCAATGGCAGATGCTAAGACTATTTGCCTCTCTCTCTATTCTAGGCCTGTTCCCCACAGACACTACCATTTCACTAAACAATTGATAAAAACGTACTACGTATATAAATGTTTACAGCACAAGTTTGAGTTGGTGTGCTCTCCTCCATCAGGGGAGTGAATATTAGCTGGACCACGATGTAGGAGACTGGGAGTAAGACAAGGTGATGGTAAATGGGAAAAAACCTTCCGTGAACAGCTCTTGTAACTCAATTTGGCTTTAGAGTGAACTGGGGATGGTATAATCCGGTTTTCTAAATCACAAGTTAATAGAAGCGAGTTTCATTTTTCCCCCTAATTTAGCAGCATTTTTTTTTTCCAAATGAATCTTACACAGAACCCTATTACTAGAAGAGATCAAGTCTGACCTGCTCTGTAAAAGAAGGTAGATGGCTTAGAAGCCACTTCTTATCCTCGGTGACAGCCTTGAACGGTCTAAAAGGATAGCAAAGATTCTTCTTTGACAAGGTATAGAAAGAAATCCAGTTAAATCTACATTGAGCTATGTTTAACCTAGCTGATGAGCTACAGTAAAAACAGCAACCAATATATCCCTAAACCAAAACAGAAAAGATTGATAAAGTCACTCACCTACATAAAGTTTCAAATTGTGTAATGGTAACAAAAAAAGCTAAAAGACTACAACACTCTAGTAAAACAAATTTTCAACATATAAGACAATGGACTAACTCCCTTACTTCACTAAGTGTTAATACAAATCAGTAATAAAAAGATGAGCAACCTTAAAAAACAAACAGGAAAAAGCGGAGAAAAGGTAATTTACAGAAAAAAGAAATTCAAATACTTAAACATGAAATGAAGCTCAACTTCACTCATAATTAAGGATATGCACAAAGTAACAATGAGATATCGTTCTTCCTCTTCCCCATCAGTTGGGAAAATATTAAACTGTTTAATGATATCCATAGCTGATGGTAAAAGGGTTAATAAAAGAGTAAAAGGGTCAAACTTTGTTGCTGGGAGAAAATTGACACAGTCTTTCAGGGGAGCAATTTAGCAACATCTATGAAGATAAAAATAATCCAGCATTCCATGTGCTAGGTATTTATTCTATAGCTATGTTTGCAAAAAAAAAATTGCAAATACATATCTTTCCAAAGACCATGTGGATCCTTTCTTCTGTACTTCTCATGCTTTCTCCCATGTGAAGGGACCTCTGCCAACATAAGACTCAGGCCTTTCCTTGTTCCCTCATTCACTCCTCCCCAGGGAAGATGGAGCAATCTCTTTAATTTGTGAGCTTGGAAGGAGAAACAGACATGTGAGTCTCTGCCCCTGCCTTTCTCCCTTTCTAAGGAAGTTGTCTAGCTGAGGAGAACAGGCATGCCACTCTGCCTCCTCCATGTTGTAATATATGTTTGTGTGTGTGTGTGTGTGCATGTGCTTGTGGGAGAACAAATCTTACTGTGGGGGGTAAATCTTCTGATTTGGGGTTGAATTATTAGGAAGCCCTTTGCAGATAGATTTAAGTCACATTCTCTAATACCAGCTTCACAGTATTGAAACAGCATTTTGGCCTTTGTATGCCTTAGTCTTTTTATCTCTTTCTTATTTGACAGAGAACAGAGAACAAGGGAGGGACAAAAAGGTTAGTCCTTGAGAAATATAAAGGAATGAAATTTCAGGTGCAAAAGGAATCAAAGTTATTTGTCTTGGCAGATTAATGTGACCTTCTGTTGGATAATGAGCTGTTTTTCTAGAGTTCTGCCCTATCTTTAATTGCTACAACTGAAATTGATAGGTTTTAAGCCTATTTTCATGTGGTATTTTAACTTCAGCAAGATGATCCAACTGGTGGCATCTTTGTCCACAGACCAGTGGTTATTTTTATATGGGCCACATCAGCCTACTGCAGGCACTTATGGGCTTTAGAGAAGATGCAGGCATCAGCAAACATGCCAGCCTCAGCAAGCACTCACCTCCCTATATCCACAGTCTTCCAGAGAGCTAGTTTTGCACAAGAGGGATCATCTTTGTAATAAACCTTGACCCTTTTACAGCCAATATTAATTGAGCATCTACTTGGACACTGGTGATTTGGAAAGTGGTAGGAAAAGAATACAATAGCTTTGGTTAGGAAAGATAATTAACCATACCAGAAACCCTAGTTTACTCAGTTACTTATATGTCTGAGGTGGACTAGACATGGAGCCTAGTCTCCAACATATATCATCTATGATTAGTGTACTTCTTTTTCTTCCATTATGCATGCCTATGCCTTGTCAGAGCAAATAAGACAATGCTACCATAATTCTGTGTCAGTGTCTGGCTCTGCATTTGTATCACTCTGCCTGAGCTGTCCTCTTCCACCTCTGCCTATCCAGATCTCTGGGATTCTTTAAGACCCAAGTCATATCCTGCCTCCTCCTTGACGCCATTCCTGATTGTTTACTCTTGTCTTCTTCTGTGAGCTCAGTAATTCATAACAAAGGGTCTTATATTATTGCTTTAATTTATTATAGACCAAAAATGCCATGGAGGCAGGATTTTATTTTGTATTTCTTACCCTTCTCTCCCTCCACCAACAAATCACTGTGCTTCGTAGCTCTAAGAGTACTCTATGATTATTGGGTATTTTATAACTTCATAATTGAGCAGATTATGAATCAGTGATATTTAAAATTTCAAACATAAAAAGAAAATTTTAATTTTCCTAGCCCTGATGAAGAACTATTTTTATTTTCCTATACTGTATGACTTACCATTCTTTGGTCCCTAGTCCCATTGCAGATCTACATTGTAGGTAGCAGTCTAAATTTTGCATTTTTCTCCTTAATGTATCATCATCAATGAGTGCATGCATCCCTATAATCTTCAAAAGTATCATTACTATTAGTTGCATAATTTTCTAGCTTGCCAGTAGGTGATAGTCACTATTCCATTCCCGTATTATTGAGTGTAAAGGTTATTTTTAGTTTTTTACCACAGTGCTACAATTAACATCTTCAAATGTGTAGCTTTTTGGTTCTGTTACATTCTGAGGATAAATTCTTAGGGTCTTGTTGGATTCATAATAGATGTTCAATAAATAAATGCTATTGATTTTGTCCCCAAACATTTATGAGTAACTTCATAGATTGAGTCAGTATACAAAAGTTCCCAGTTTTCCTTTGGTTGACAACACCATCTACAAAGAACACTTACACTTACAAAGGAATTTTCTCCTCAGCTCTAATTTCCACCTTCTTTGGGAAATATGGAGGCATTAGAATCAAAGTCTGCCAAAATGCGAGTTTTTCCCCTTTGGAACCTTGGGGCACCAGATGCAATAGCAACAAAACCACCCACATTTGACTTTGGCTTGAAAGGATAAAACTTTCATGCAGAAAATCCCATTACCCAAATGCAATTGTCTCTAGACACATGGACAACACAGCTGTGTGTCCAGGGAGATATGTATTGATCCCTCTCGTGTCTCTACCAGCAGTTCAGATTCTGCTGTATATTAAAAATGCAGAAGATTTTTCTGAAATTTATGATGGGCTTACCTAGCTACGTTTCTTTACAGAAATAATCACAAACTATAAAACATGCAAAGATTGAAACAGAGTATATGACATTCATATAAAGACAGCTGTGATTTAAGAGGCAGGAAATGTAATTATGTGCTGCTGATATTCTTGTCCTTGCTTATGAAAGGGCTTAGCAAACACAAAGTTCCCATACCCTGGGCGGTGCAAAGTGTTGCTATGGCTTGTTGGAGAGATCTCAAGAATTAACACTGAAAATCACCTCTCCTGACATAGTGCTTTGTGAATTGCTATAAGTAGATTTATATTTATTTTAGGTGTGTGTTGCTGAATTGATGAATAAATGAACCAGATGCCAGAACTGTCTATCTCTAGAACTCATCCAGAGGTAATGTGGTATTCTCTGTTCTTTATATCCAGGATCTTTGGGTAATGTCCCTTTCCCCTTTTGTTCTGTCCTAAATTTGCCTCAATATTTGACACCATACAGACTAAAGGTAGAAAGTTCACCAGCATCAACATATCTAATATAAGCAGAGAGAGGAAACAATAGGGAAGAGAAGTAGTAAGGACACACAGGCATATGCATTAGCATGTTCCTACAGTATAAGTCAGGAGGCCATAACTAGCATTTACTATTTTCATGCCCTGTTATATTGGCCTCTCCATCTCCTCCTTTTCTCTATCCAGCATCTCAGATGGTCAAGATTCTTTGCCTAGTATGGTAACAAATATTTATTTCTGAGAAGGCAAAGTTCATAGTAGTCCTACCTACGTGAAGTTTGAGAGAGTCTGCTCTTAAGGTAAGCAGAGTGAAGCAGGAGGTAGTTTAGGTTATCTTCTGGGTTCAAATTCCTCATGGCCAACAGCAACATTTTCTGCTATTTTGTCAATCATACAAAGTCAATCCCATGCCCCCCGTTTTTTATATAAGGCATAAGGTTCTGAAATACCCATAGTGCAAGTCAACTATCATTTAGTGGAAATATTGTCTGTGCTGTGGTAGAAATGTCTCTCCCATGGGAACTAAACCTGTGGACCAGTAGAGTGCTAAGTATGAAATCAAGAGGCAAACACTTTGAATATAGACTATTAAATGTAATCTCAAGAGGTACCTTCCACACCTCCACTGTTGAGTTCCCAGGTGTGGTATTTGGGTTGTCAGTGAAAAGAAATGTTTATACATTATAAAACTAATAATTCAACTTTGCATTTTCTCCAAGCTGGGACTATATCCATTTCTAGTTACTCCTTATAATATTTGTCAATATAGCTGCTTGTGGATGATGAGGTAAGTAATAAGACCAGTGATTATCTCTGGCTTCAGAGTTTAGAATGGTGAGCCTGGTTGTTACAGCAGCCTTCCCTAAAGGATTTACAACTGAGCTGAGAGTTAAAGGCATGAGAAGACATTTAATAGATGAAGGAGGAAGGGGCAAGTGTGTTCCAAGCAGATGGAAGAGAGTATGTGCAGACCTTGTGGTGGGAGAAATAATATGGAGAAACCTAACATGAATAATAACATAGTGAAGCATAGAGATTAATGGGGAAGAAAAGTATGAAATGAGGGTAGAGATATAGGCAGGGTCCAGAGCATATAGGGCCTTATTGACCATGTCAGGTATTTTTGGTCTTTATCCTAAAAATGAGAAAGAGCCAGGAAAGTGGTTTAAATATTGTGTGTGTGTGTGTGTGTGTGTGTGTGTGTGTGTGTGTGTGTGTGTGTGTTGAGGGGTGGAGGGCAAAGGGAAACGTTTTGACCTTATCAGATTTGTTATACAAAATTTTCTCTACCTGTGGCATTGACAACACATTGTTAAGGGTGACAAATAAGATACAGACTAGTTTAGGGGCTGCAGCAATAGTGCGAGAAGAAAGAGGTGGCAGCTTGGTGGCAATGAAGACAGGGAGGAGCATATAGAATTCAAGGGATTTTCAGAATGTAATTGAAGACATAGAAATAGATATATTTACCCAAGAAGGAGCATAGACTAAGAATCAAAGAAGGGTTAAGTTTGAGCCTTGAGGGAACTTAAACATTTAATACTGGAATGGTAAAGGATTAGCCTGTAAAGGGAGTTGATAAGGAGATCATAGAAAGGTAGAAGGAAACCATGAGAGTTTTGTCATGGAAGCCAAGGGAAGAAAGTGTTTCTGGCAATGGGTGTTGTTAACAGCATAAAATGCTAGTGAGAGGTAAAATAAGAGCAGCACTCAAAAAAATGTCCCTTCGATTTTGTATTCAAGAGGCATTGGTGATCCTTAGCAAGAGCTGCTTTGGTGGATGAATGTGAATGAAAGAAAGACTGGGAAGTGAGCAACAGAGACATGGTGACAAATTATTTGAAAAATTCTTCTGTTACAAAAAGGAGAGAGATTAGTTGCTGGGGAGGAATGTGGGTTAGTGGGTGGTGGTGGTGTTTTAATGAGAGACTTTGTGAGAAGGGATACTATATAGTGAAAATGTAATTAAATAAGAAAGGATAGGATTCAAATAGGTAGGGGGCTGCACAGCTCCTTTACTGTGATAAGAGGGAGATGAATGTAAATGTGGGGTGTGGAGGTTTGGCAGGAAACTGAGGCCTTCCCATTTGATGGTGCCTAATTTCTCTGTAAAAACAAGTTATCTGCTGAGAGGGAAGAGAAATAGGGGAAAAGACTGGGCATTGGAGAGGTGAAGTTTTGGAATCAGTGTTAGGGGAATGGAAGAATGAGATGATCATGAAAAGAAGGAAAAGAAACACTAGGACTGCTGGACAGTGAGGGTGACTATGCATTTACAGTATCTGAATAGGTAGGCTGAGGGGCCGGTTATGGAGAAGTGAGAGCAAGTTCAAATGTATTTATCTTGGCCAGTAACTCTTAGACTATATCTAACAGGTTTTCAGTTAAATACCTAGGATATGAATAGATACCTAGCTAAAGAATAGCATGGGGGAAAAGTCCTGTCTACCATCTCCCTCACTTGAAAATTCATGTTCTTCATTTTGCTGCATGGTCTGGAAGAAGTGCTCAAATGAGTAAACTTGCTAAATTGTGTTCAAACCAACTGTCTCAAGAGAGGTCTTCATGATCTGGCCTCTGCTTGCTGATCCTGCCACTTGCTAATCTCCCAACCTACAGTTCCCCTTCCCACTCTCCTGAACTATCTACAATTCTTGAAAATGCCCAGCCCTTCTTTCCTCAAGTCCTTTGCACAGGTTATTCCTTTAGCCTGGAACATCTTTTTCCCATCCACTTTTCATATGACTGTCTCTGGATAGAAATCATTTATGCCAGAAATGCTTCCTTGCATGGCCCAAGCTTTTTTTTTTTTTTTTTTTTCCTTGAGATGGAGCCTCGCTCTGTCACCCAGGCTGGAGTGCAGTGGCGAGATCTCGTCTCACTGCAAGCTCCGCCTCCCGGGTTCACGCCATTCTCCGGCCTCAGCCTCCCGAGTAGCTGGGACTACAGGCACCCGCCACCACGCCTGGCTAATTTTTTGTGTTTTTTTAGTAGAGACGGGGTTCCACCGTGTTAGCCAGGATGGTCTCGGTCTCCTGACTTCGTGATCTACCCGCCTCAGCCTCCCAAACTGCTGGGATTACAGGCATCAGCAACGGCGCCCGGGCATGGCCCAGGCTTTGAGTCAGGTTTCTATGTTTATCTGTTCTCCTATTCTGTGCTGAAAACACCTGAACTCCCTGTTTGCTTACCCTCTACCCCACTGCAACCTGAAACATAGAAGTACGCCTTCTTCAGACCCTCTAAAGTAGATACAATTATCCAAGGAGGAGCATAGTGTAAGAACCAAAGAAGGGCTAAGTTTGAGCCTTGAGGAACTTAAACATTTAATAGCAGAATGGAAGAGGATAAACTTGCAAAGTAGGCTGATAAGGATATCATAGAAAGATGGACGGAAACCAGAAGAGACACATCATGGAAGTCAATTACTTAGCACAGGGTTGACACATAGTACACTCTTTGTATGTGGCTAGAGAATGTGGCTGAGGAATGAATGATGAATGCCTCTTCCTTTTACCTGGGTGGGGGTGGAGGGTAGGAGGTGATTGCTAGAGATGCTGAATTAGATGAAGATGGCCCTGGGTGAACTTACTTAATCAGCAGATATCTGTGTTAATGCTGGTGTCTTACATTTCTATATACGTGATCGTTACCCTGCACACAATTTGACATGTGCACGTGCTCACATATACATCCATGCATGCACACAGATGTCTATACATACATGTATGTACAGTTTGTACTTCCTATTTTCTCAGTTTTTACTTCCACCTCTTCCATCTACCCCAGATTCCTGTGGACTTGTGGTTGTTTTCACACTCCTCATGCTTATCTTGATCTTTCTCCCTCCCCTTATAATATTTCCTGTATTCATTCCTCTGGGCCTTTTGGTCTTTCATTTTGTTTTTTATTTCTGCTGCTTCTTTCCAGGCTGCTTAAAGCACCTCCCAACAGATTTTCAATAGGAATACAGAGGCTCACTTTGGCAGTGCAGATGTTATACAATGGCAATGTTCAGTGCTTTTTTTTTTTGGTTCCTACAGGGACTGGATGCATACAGTGTTTCACTGCTGATTCTTTGTAATAGTACTGCACAGGCAAAATGTTAATAAATTATAGCAGCAGAACTAATTAAAAGGCATGCATTATACATCTTGTGGACACATTCTTCATTAGCATAAATTCTCAGCATTACACATTCATGTCGGAAGGAATTAAAAGGAAAAACTTAAAAATAAAAAGGCATACATACAGAGACCCAAATGCTTTGGTTTCCCCAAGGCTTTTGCTGAGCATATGCCCTTGTGGATTCAGTAGTTCTTTTAATTTTTGTGTGTTATTTTAAAGGAAATATACCATGTCCCATTTTTATGTACTTTAAAAATCAAACCAGCTGTAAGATGATAAAGTTAATCCTGTCTATCCCCCTTGCAACAAAGTTTAAAGAGTATTCAGTGAACAGGTTTCTAGAACTAGAAATAAACTCTTAGTTTTTCCATATTTTCTAACAGGCAATTGATTATAAGTAGCTCAATAACTAGTCTCTCATGTTAGCAATACTGTTGTTTTCAACTCAGTTCTTATTTTAGAGCCCTGGTTGGTAAGACAGACCAAGGGTCACAGGGAAAGGGGGCAGCCCATAGTTCCCTTATATTACCATTCAGTTATTCAGCTTCTTCCTTAGGAAAATACATTGGTTCAGGCTTTTTGTACAGATCACGCTTAACAATACTGGACCATGCATTGTCTGTGCCGACAGAGTTCCCTTGTGCATTAGCAATCCTCATGACTTTCTCTACACGTGGAAACCAATTTGATAGATAGTGGAAGTGATGATAAGGAGATGACCAGGCATCCTTTAGTCCCTGAGCCAGGGGATTCTCCTTTTAAACATGAGTATTCATATCACTTTTAATTTCTTGCCTCCTTCCAAAACAGGATTGAAGGGCTTGAAATAACTAGATGCCTACACTTTTACAAGAGTTTTCCAACTCATCTTCCTACTTCCACTCTTGGCCTAAAGGCTTTTCTCCTCATAACAGCCCAAGGAGCTTTGGAAAATGTAAATCAGGCCACACTGCATTCCTGTTGAAAGCCCTTCAATGTCTCCCATCACTTGGAAGAAAATTCAAAGTCTGCTAAATAGCCTGCCAGACCCTACTTAATTTGACCCCTTCTTCAATTTTGTTGCTTACTGTCTTTCCACTTTACTCCAGTACTACTACTGGCATTCTTGCTGTTCTATGAACATGCCATGCTCACTTCTTTTCCAGGACCTCTGCAAATTGCTTTTCCTTCTTTCAGATGAAAGCATGGCTTGATCACTCAGTATCTGTTGAGGTGTCTCCTCAGAGGGGGCGTCTCTGAGTAGCCTATCTAGAACAACAAGTAGCACTAATGGCTACCTGATATTGTATACGTATTGGCCTGTTTTCATACCACTATAAAGAGGTGTCCAAGACTGGGTAATTTATAAAGCAAGGAGGTTCAGTTGACTCACAGTTCAGAATAGCTTGGGAGGCCTCAGGAAACTTACAAAAAGGTGAAGGGGAAGCAAGGCACCTTCTTCACAAGACGGCTGGAAGAAGTGCAGAGTGAATGGGGAAGAGCCCCTTATAAAACCATCAGATATCATGAGAACTCACTCACTATTAGAGGAACAGCATGGGGGAAACCACACCCATGATCTAATTACCTCCACCTGGCCTCTCCTTTGACATGTGAGGATTATGGGGATTAAAATTCAAAATGAGATTTGGGTGGCGACAGAAAGCCTAATATATCAGTATATCTATTTGCAAATTTTCTTTCTTTTCTATCAAAATACAAGCTCTTCGTGGTTAGAGATTTTATCTATCTGGTTCAATGTTTTCGTATTGGAGTCTAGAAGAGTGCCTGGTGCATTGAAGATACTCAATATATGTTTATTGAGTAAATGAATAACTGAAACTTCTTGCCTGCAGTTGAGTGAGTACTGGTATTTTTATTTTACCAGTTAATAAATTAGAAAAGACCTGTTAGGCACATGCCTCTTTAATGCAAGAACTTGAGAGTAAATTACATGACTGAAAAAAACCTTTGCAAACAAATGGTCCAGTATCATCGTAGGGCAATAAATTGGGGTCAGGTGGGATCAAAGTGTGCTTCATGTAAAAGGAAAGAATGACAACCTTTATTATAGATGCTGCTTTGATCAAAATCTAGAATAGTTCATGAGGGGTTAGGGAAGAGAGTCATCTTGTACCCTTCTGGTCAATTTGTAAATTGGTACCTCTCTGGAGGTTAATCTATCACTAAAAAGCCTCAAAAAATTGCATTACTTTTTGACCCAGTAATTCTATTTCTAATAATTTAACTTCAGGAAGTAATTAGGAGCACAAATGAAGATTTATTTCCTAAGGTATTCAGTACATAGTAAGTTATTATCAGATAAAAACATCTGAAACAACCAAAATATCCAATAGTAGTATTTTGGTTAAATTACAGTATAATTAAAGAATGGAATTCTGTGAAAGAGATTCACAATAAAATGCTAAGCAAAAATAAAATATGAGCCCACTAAAAATACATATATATACATATAAATAATAATATATACTTATGTTAATGTAACCATCTAAGTGTTAGCAATGTTATCTCTTCATGTTAGAATGATTAAAAATGTTAATTTTTCTGTTTTTTAAATCTGTTTTTTCTAGTGGTTCTAAAGTAAACGTATATTGTATAATTAAAAATTAAAAATATATACCAATAAACTCCACAAAAAGTGAACAATTTATTAAAGAGATACATATAAACTCTTACTCCTTGTCTGTGAATATGATTGGTCACCATGTGCCCTGTCTTTCTAGGTCATGCACCCATTAATCCAGCATACATTTGTTGAACACATATTATCTGCAGTGTTCTGTGTTAGGCTCCTCTTCCGCCAAGGGGTTATTGACATTGAGAGCTGTTTACCACCATTGTAAGTAGTTTTATAAGACAGAGGAAGGAATCCATTACATATCACTTTATCTTCATTTTCCAGAAGGTATTTCTAAAATGTAAAGTGTCTGTATCAGCCCAATCCTAAAAGTTTTCATTTTGGACAGTCTCCAAAGAGACTTTTTGCCCAGCAGAGCTGCTCCTTGGTAGTAAAGCTGAACTTGTGACCAAGTGTTTGTGCCTAAGGTCTTTTCCTTGCTATTTCAAACTGGGCTATGTGCCTGGCCCAGCTTCCCATGGCAGAACTGATACACCAACCTTGTTTTCCACCTTACAAAGGTGGCAGTGGCTTGAATAAAAGCCAGTCTGCTGAATGGCTTCCAGATAGAGCAGGGGCTGAAGAACAGGCAGTGACTTGTTGCCTCCTTTTCCAGGTGTCTTGTTTAGTGCAGAAGCCTCAGTGCCTAGTGTGTTAGCTGACAGAGTAGGCACTGAGTAAATACTTGAGCAAATGATTTACAAGGAGGCCAGGTGTCAACCCACTTTCTAATCTCACTGAAAGCACCCAAGAATGGGCCCCTTTCTTTAGATTTTTCCATATACCAACCGGACATGTGAAAATATAAGGAATTTGGAAAAGGTACTTTGTGTGTAATAAGGCTGACACATGAAAGCATGTGATGGTAAAATGACAGAGATGAGAAGGAACATCAATAATCCATGCTGCACTGTAGAGATTGCAAAAGCACACAAGGACAAGTGGCCTTGTCTCTGCTTAACAAGCAAGCATTTAATTGGAAGCCTAAATAATATATTAAGCTTTCTGTGTTGGAATTACTCTATGCCGTTCTGCTTATCTGTCTCTGAATGAGATGAATTTCCAGTGGCATGCTTGGGTTGCTTTATTCAACACCAGCAGGCAGACATTGTTAATGATCTTTACTCTCCTGGTAGTTGGAAGGGAGTTTCTATCCTCCTGGGGAAGGCAGCTGTGGTGCTTGGGCCAGAGTTGCCACACCGTGTCCATCTGCACCATTAACCTCTGGAGGGAGAGTGGTCTCTATCTCTCTCCTACCCCAATTAACAGAAATTCCCAGCCTTATTCAATACCCAGTCTTTTCTAATTGGGCAAACATGCTCCTTTGTTTCAGTTACTCCAAGATTCACCTCCCTTCTGTAGGAAACTGAAGTTCTGCAGAATGGACAGAGATGATGTCCTATTAAGAAAAAAAAAAAAAAGCAGATGTGGTTTTCTCTTCCTACGGGTGACAATCTAGTTTTATCTTTTACTTCAATTCCAGGAAAATTCATTCCAATCATGAAAAATATGTCGGAAGAAAAGCAGACCGCTCTGTTGTATTTGGATTACATGACCAATTTTTCCAAGCTAGCTAATAAAAAGGGACTTTATTAACATGAAAGTAGAAGATTTTTGAAGGTGATGAGGACTGAATCTTTTTCCCTGTGTTAGCTGTGCAATCACAAGATGTTAATTTCAGGGGAAGAAAAATGACCCTTTGCCCTTTAAGACAGTCAATAGGCTTTTATAAGCAGGCAACCAAAGATTGCACTGTATTAGAATTTAATTTTTAATTAATACTAGATTACAATTGTATTTTCAGAGCATCCCTCCTTAGGCCCACATTAGCAGTAAGAGAGTTCACCTGGATGGATATTATTGCAGAGAACACCAGGGGAATGAATAAGAGATCCACAACTGCTGTCAGTGGAAAGCACAAAAAGGAAATGAATCTCAACTAACAGCAAAGGGAGCTCTGGAAGCTGCATGGCACGTGTACGGCACGATAATCAGAGGCCCCTCTGTGAAATGATTGCAAGGTTTTGTTCTACCTAGAAAAGTTTCGGAGTTGAGAGGCAGCATGGCAGAGTGGAAAGAGGATGGATTTTGGAATTAGACAGCTTGAGGTGAAAATCCGGTAACAAAGAAAAGATAATGTGAATGTCTGGGGCTATGGGGAAGATGAACAAGCCAGCTTTTGTAAAGTGCCAGATACATAGGTGTCCAGTAATTGGTAGGTATTATTGCCTCTTGTTTGGATCTGTAAATTTCACAGAGAACTCTAAAGACTGGCCTGAGTAAATTGTGTTAAAGAAAATGAAGTTTTAAGGATACAACTCACATCACGATCACTGTAGAGGATTTTCTCAGAACCCTTATCTGAGGTTCTGGATGAGAAAGTAGGCAAGTTATTTCTGTTTTGGGAGCAGAAGTCACTTTGTTGACATTTTACAAGAGGCATTGGAATGCTTAGTGGAAAGAAGGAGTAAGGGGAAAGGGAAGGAAGAATAGAAGAAGCAGGAGGGAGGAGAAAAAGAAAGAGCAGAGGTAGGAAGGAGTTGTGGTGTGGTAGTGAAACATTTTAAATCTTGATTTTAAAACCCATTTTGTTACTTTGAAAAGACCAAAAGGCATTCTATTATAACAATGGCTGTGATTGCCTTTGAAAGATAGGAGTATAAAATTTTTTCTGACTTATTTTTTCCAAATTTTCTCATTGAGTAAGCACATATTACTTTTATAATTAGGAAAATCAAAATGGCACCCTTGTTAATTATTTCAGGATCACATGTCTTTTTACGGTCCCTTTGAAAGAGTAATGTTTGAGAAGCTTCATTAACTAATGATGTATACAAATAGGACCTGAGAGGTTTAGGAATTCAAATTCCAGCCTTAGGAATTGCCATCACCAAGGTAGGCCAGGACCCTCAGCTCCTTTCATCTTCACAAAAGGCAAAAGGCAGAGTGTTTCATATGAGGGAGTCAAGCTTAGTAAACACAAATAAATCTCTGACAAAGTAAGGTTGTTTTACATGAGGACCCTAACCCTTCCTCCCTGACCTTTCCCCAGTTTCTGGAATTTTTTATTCCAGTGTGTGGGATAAGTCTCTGTGAACTTGTTTCCAACCCAGCATTTTTGTTCTCCGGGAACTTCAGGGAGCATGAGTGAATTCGACATATGCTGGCTTATCACACTGTGCCTGACACCTGGCTCTGTGCTATCTGCAAAACCAATAGAAATAGCTACAGGGGAACTTGTATGCATCTTGAACAACTTTTAATTTAGGCAGCTATCTTCTTCAAACAGACAGTTTGGGTCTCTACATTTCAATCATCAGGACTCTTCAGGACAAGCAAAAAGCCTCAGTAAACCAGTAAACACCACAGTGCTTATTTAGACCTGAACACTTTGATTAACGTTTACGTACTGAGATAACCATGGAGAACAAGTAAACAGCCCATCCCTTGACTCACATAGATGAGCCTATTTACATACTGAAAATGGCACAAACTGTCCAGGATAGTGAGTCTATTTGGACCATGAAGGGAATATCACCACGCTTTTTCCCTTGTATAGTGATTGTTTTAGCATGTGTTGGGACATAATCAAAGGAGAACTTGATGTATTTGGGAGGAGCATCAGATGAGTGATAGGTATTTCAGAAAGAAGTTAGTTGACTAATGATACTGAGTAAGAGAAAAGAAAGAAAGGAATGTAAGTGGGAACATAGCCCTGGGGATATGTTGTGAGAAATCAGGACTTTAGTGTTATAGAATGAAAAGTCATATGCCATTGCAGAAAATTAGCGACAACTTGGTCAGAGTCTTGAAGTGTCAAGGAGTAATAAAATAAGTACAATAAAGAGAAGAATATTTACTAGTTGAAACCCTTTTCTGTTCCATATTTGCTTGTTTATATTGACTTTAACTTGCCTTCATTATAACATCCTTCCTACTCATTATGACGTAGCATTTTGATCAATGTGCAGAAACCAATGGCTATGAACTGAATTGTGTCACCCTCAGATCCATACATTGAAGCCCTAACCGCCAATGTTATTGTATTTCGAAATAGCTTTTTTAGGAGGTAATTATGATTAAATGAAGTCATAAAAGTAGGGTGCTAATTTAATAGAATTGGTGGCCTTATAAAAAATGAAACACTCTCTCTCCCTCTGTATGCACTGAAGAAAGACCCTGTGAGGACAAAGAGAGAAGGTGTCCATCTACAACCCAAGCAGAGAGCCCTTACTAGATACTCACTCTTCTGCTGGCACCTTGACCTTAGATTTTCCAGCCTCCAGAAGGCTGAAAAACTTCTGTTGTTTAAGCCACCAAGTCTGTGGTATTTTACTGTGGCAGCCAGAACTAAGATACCAACAATATTTTAAAGTTTCTCTAAATTAATATGACAAAATCTTGAACCAGAGCACTTAAAAAAATGAAGCTCAGTTATTTTCATCTCATTTCTTAGTTTCTTGACTGACAGAAATAATATCTTCTGGCCATTTCCCGTCACTTATGGCGATATTTTCCATTGGAAGAGTAGGCCTTGGAGGTCCTATTTTTCACAGCCATCTATCTGTCTCAATGCCATTCCATGGTCAGCCTTACATTCAGACCCCTCAGAATGGGCTCTTCATGATTTGCTTCAATTCTACATGTTGAATAACTATTTTACTGTTTCCCAAGTTTGTGTAGTAAAGGACTGAGCTATAATAATAGATGTAGGAGAAGGATAGGCTTCTATTATATGATTAATAATGCAACACTATTAATGAAATATTCAAAAGATGAGAGGCATAAATGCTGTTTTAGAACATTCAACAAAATACAATTTTTTAAGAAAGTATTTTATTTTTGTGTCTCAACAGATGAAATTCATAACCTTGTTTTCTGATAAGACAATTCAAACATACAAATCAATTACAACAATGTGCTTATCAGCTCCCCCTCCCACCCCTATATTTTAAAGCAACTGACAGTTTTGAAGGACACCAAGACAATAGGGCTTAGCTAAACAATATGGCAATTAAAAATGGCCCTCTAAGAAAATAATTACAATAGTTGTTGAAAAGAATTTGTCCTTTGAGCAAAACAGACTGAAAAGAATTATCATGAAATGAGAATTATAGCTTCTCTTCCAATAAAGGAGAAAAGGGGATGTATGTTAAAACAATGATACAGAAAGCTGGGGAGTCAGACTGAAAACAGAAAGCCCCAGGCAATAAATGTCTCCAATAAAATGCGTCCCCTTGAAGATATCCATTCAAACTCTTGTTTCATATTGAAATAAATAACTGTTCCCCCACACCCAGCACCTGGAAGTGAATCATTTTTGTTCTGCTTTAAAATTAATTTAATAATTTTTCCAATCCAGCGTCTCTCTGAGAAAGAGGTGTTGTTATGAATTTTGTAAAAGTCAATGACATTAAAGATAACCCAAGCCAATCGATGGCCAACACCATTTTAGATTCTAGCCATAAAGAGATTAGACATTCTGGCAAACCTGGGGCTCCCAGGGAAAGCAGGGTTCATACTCAATGACATGTAGTTACTCTAATCCTGTAGCACCTTTCTACTAGGTCCCCAATTCTATATACCATTTCCTCATGCTTTTCATGGTAAGCCTCACAGCACCCTTGTGAGGTAGGTAGTGTTATGGTTATTTTGAGAGATGGGGATGCAGAGATGTTAAGTAGCTTGCCCATAAAGAAACATGAATCCAGTGACACAGCCCTAGGGACTCTCACTCCAGATCCTTGTCTTTTTAGTACTTAACTGTTCTGACTCCCTGAGAGTGGATCATTAAAGCAGGTAGGTCCTTAACGCCAGACTTGTGCCTGGCCAGGTGGACACTAAGGCCTATCTCTAAACCACATGATTTAGATGATAGAATGAGACACAAGTTGCAATCAATATGGAAGCCAAAGGAGTTAATGTGGAGAAACACAGGATTAATGTTTGAACAACAGTTTGATAATGACTTCAGTGATGGGCAGCTTGATTACTATGATAGTGGATACTCAGTAGATGTTGCATAATTAAATGAGTAAATGAATGAAAGGAGATTGTGCTTGGATAAGTGGAAAATTAAATTTTCTGTATCTTTTAAAACAAAGCTAGAGAAATATGATTTTTAACTTCTAATCAAGGATGAGAAGGAAAGAACTGAGTAGATTCCTGAATATTCTGAGGGCATGTATTTAAGCTAATTATTGGCGATATTTAAAAGATATAAATAGACATTTAAAATCATTTTCAATATACAGTGTATTTACTTATCAATTTGGAAACCAACTTAAGATCAATATTAGAGGAAGCGTGATATGCATAAACATCCATTTGCCTCTACAATTAAATTCTCTTATATATGCTTATATGATCATTGCCATTTATTTGAAATGCTTGTGTTCTCCAATTCTTATTAAATGTTCTTTTGAAAATATATTCAACCACCAGAACAATGAACTACTCTTCCCTAGACTCACCAGCCAGGATACATTTTTCAGTTACTTTCAGTTTCTGTGAACCCCTTTTTTTTTCCCCAGAAGACTCACAGCAGAAAACAGCTGTCCTGTACTGAAACCAGCCCTGCATTAAAGCCAGCAACTTTCTTACAGCAGTGCCATGAAGAGCTCTTGAGACCACTGAAGCACAGACCACTGGATTCTCCAGGTGTTGCTAAAATAGAAGAGCTTATATAAATCAAGGTGGTGGAGCTGACTTGGTAATCTCTTTGCATTACACATTTGTTCTGTGCTCAGTGAATTAATTCCCTGTAGGATGTTTGTACTGATACAGTGTGAGGCTTAAAGAAACTCTGGATGCCACAGTATGGATTTGTGTGTGCGGGTTTGAAGAAGTGTTTGTTTAACTTTTATGAGAGCCCTGCATGTATAGAATGGATGTAACCTATTAGTCTTTTGTACATCCAGCTAATAGCCCATGGCTAAAGGAATAGATTAGATGTAGTGAATTGCCTCTGTGCTATGGTACTAGCATACTTTATCTCTTGTGCTTGGAAATAATATGAATAGTGATGTTGTAGTTAGAAAAGGGTTCACATAAATGTTACTTCTGCCTTAGATGGGGATCTGGTAAAAAAATTTATCTCCCAATGTGACAATACAAAATTATTCACTATAGATATAACTTTTACAATCACATAAAAGATTTAGGTATTTCAATCAAAGAGGTATGCTCTCTAGCGGTCTGTTCTGTTTGTAGAGACTCTCCTTGGATTTTCATCTCTGAGACCCTGACTCTGTAGTGATTCAGGTGAGTTCTTAGTTTTCTTTATTAGCAGACAAACAGAATAGTGAGAATCCACATATTTTCCATCTGCCTTATCTTTTCCCTTATCTTTTCTCCAGATGGTTCTTAGTAATATATATGTATATATGTGTCATTCTGCCATTAATACACATATACTATTTTGAGAGTTTGACATGTCCTGATTTACCAACGACAGTGTTATGGAATAAAACAATGCCTGCATAGCTATAATAAGGGATCTCCTTCCTAATCCATTTTTTGTGATAGAGGGTCATAATTTTTGCATTTGTTTATAAAAGTTGATGAAAGGCACCAGTGTGACGAGCCCTAGAAGCCAGTGTTTTCAGATTTTCCACCTATCCGTGGCAGAAATAGTAGGTAAACTTCCTCTCAGGTTTCTCAACTTTCTCCTTAACTTGGCTTTATTCTACATTAATCTTCATGTACTGTGTTTTAGGTCTGATAATGAAGTAATTAAGAAAAGAATATAGGGTTGTACAATAAGCTTATCTGCCTTAAAGGGAGTAGGTATAAACTCCTAATTTTTATTTCGACTGTATCAAACAACACAAAAACATTAACAGCCATCTAGCAAGGGCAGTATGCTCATGACTGAGAAAAATGAAAGAAGAAACCAAACAAACACAAAACTATGATGAACTTCTAAATTTATGAAGTAATACATGACCAGAAAGTCTTTAAAGTGCAAAGCCAGAAGCCAGGCCACTGAGTTAAAAGTATGTTTAGCTTTCACTTCATTATATTATCTTCTTCCCATTGTTTAAGTACAAGTCCTGAAGTATTGGGACCATCTTATCCCTCTGATTGGTGAGTTTACTGGACAAGCTAACTCCTAATATTGATTGACGAGATGTCTACCCAACACATTCAAAACTATGTTTATGGGAGATGGCTCTTGTTTAGTCTTACTGGTTTAGTAGCATAAAATAAAAGCCCACTGTCAGACATGCAACTCTGACCAGAACAGCTCTGGCATTAACAGAAAATTTTCAAGAAGAAATTCTCTCTCTAGGGGCAAGCTTTTCATTTTGCAATTAAAGAATAGCGGGCCAGGCGCAGTGATTCATGTCTGTAATCCCAGCACTCTCGGGAAGCCGAGGTGGACAGATCACGAGGTCAGGAGATCGAGACCATCCTGGCCAACATGGTGAAACCCCGTCTCCACTAAAAAAATACAAAAATTAGCCAGGCATGGTGGCGGGCGCCTGTAATCCCAGCTACTCAGGAGGCTAAGGCAGGATAATGGTTTGAACCTGGGATGGGGAGGTTTGCAGTGAGCCGAGATCGTGCCACTGCATTCCAGCCTGTCGACACAGACTCCATCTCAAAGGAAAAACAACAACAACAACAACAACAACAACAACAACAGCAAAGGGACCTTTTCTGATTTCTTGCTAACAGTCTCAGTATTTGTGTGTTTGTTGCTTCCTGGAGGTGAATCCCAGGCTTTCTTGTTATCTAAGAAAGTGATTTCCAGGTACCATGACTGTCAGCTTTCTGCTTCCTTCTCCACCTCCTCCTTCTTCACTGGAAACCATCTAATGAGCCACAAGGAGAGTGAAGATGATATCCTAGATATGACGCCTGCCTGAACACATCTCCCTAAAGCCCATTCCCTCAAGTACGGAGGTAAAGAGAGGGCACCTTCACCCGCAGCCCAAGAAGAGTTTAACAATTTTCAATTCATTTCCTCTTTAACACTAGACAATTTTCCCTTTCCCTTTTTTAAATTTGCTTGAAGACTAAAGATGTTTCTCTTTTTAATTTTTTTGTGCCTTCCTACTTGACACAATGTTTTGAATCGTTTGGCTGAGTGAAGGCTAATTCAGAAAGAAAAACTTGGTGGTGTTGTATGTTTGGCTTGCTGAACCCTTCAGTTCTTGCTCAAATAGATTTTAAGCCTTAAGTTATGCCCATTACTTGCTTATGTAATTAATTCACACGAATTTGGAGAGTTTTGCAAGTGATACAGGATTTAGCTCTACTAAAGTAGAATATCTGTAGAGTATGGTTGATATTACATAAATTTGGATGCCCAGCAGGTTGAACTATGACCCCTTTGTAACTTTCTGTAGCTGGATACCCTGTCTTTTGAATACTCTGAGTTGTCTCCACTCACTTTAGCATTTGAATGAGATTCCACTGGACCTGCTTCATCTCTGACAGTATTGGGGATTACTAATTAATACAGTGGTATCTCATGTTCCCTGTGAGACTCATATCACCTACTTCTGCCAATAAGAAAGTATTTTTATATGACTCCAGTTGTCTTGTATTGCATTTCATTTCTTATTAATACTTCAATGAATTTAACCGAGATGGCAGATGCTTAAGCCCTTTCATCAGCAAAGAAAACATGTTTTCCTAACTTATGTTACATGTTAATAAGTTAATTTGTTTTTACATGTTAAAAAACATGCCCACAATTAACCAATAATAATACCTAATGAGATGCAAACCTAAATCAAGATACTTTTGTCATTAGCATCAATTTTTTGAAAACAAAAACTTTCAGGCCTTTTTTTAGGAAAAGTTTTGCTAGGTTGTTATTAACTTTCAATCATGGGATATTCTCAAAATAGCATTTTGATAAAAGACATTAAAGGAAAACACAGATACACATTGTTTTTCTCCTGCTCAAGCTTATCAACTTTTAAAACAGTTATAATTTAAACACAAAAAAATCAAACCACCCTTCCCCACATATTTATATATATATATATATAAACAATAGAAATTATGATTTGGGGCATTCTATACCATAAGGGAAAAACCTGAAGACAACTGTCTTGTGTATGAAGCAACTCAGGTGTTTATGGTATACCTGATTTTATAACTGCGGAGAAAAAGACTGTTTTCTTCCAAATAGCCTCTATACAAAGTTTGTCCATGATTCAATTCCAATCTCTTATCACACAGATACGTATATAAATCAGTTTGCTGTTGGACATACATTGTAAAGAATGAAAAAAAATTTTTTTGCAAGTCTGAATTAATCTCCTGTTTAATTATTTGATTATATTGTATTGTTGATTTTACTGAATATATTGCAGTGTAGACTAAAGATATTAAAGCAATTTAGAATAGGAGGTGTGCAACAAAATAAAGGAAGTTAACATGGCAACCAAATTTTTTTTTTTGGTCCTTTTAGAACAGGCATAAAGTCTTTGACCCATCATCAGTATGGACAGTTATCTTTTGAACTTTACTGGAATTAAGCAATTTAGTAAAACAAATTTGCATTTTTTTGTTGTCTTCTAATGACTATTTTGCATATTAAAAGTAAAGTCTTCTTTAAAATGTGAAGTACTCTCTTGATTATGCCAGCTCTTTTCTCATTCTGCTAAGGCTATAAATAAAGCTTTCTATTTAAGGCTGGCATTATATCAACCCACCTGCTTCTGGATGGGAGAGGAAAAAAATCAGAATCGCTCAACCTGCACTTTGCTGTCAGCTTGTGATTATGTGAATGGTAAGTCTTAACTTTTAAAGTGTTATGTGAGATAGCTGGAGGGTTTTTTTTTTTTTTAAAGCAATTTCCAGTTTAACAATTACCCAAGAATCTCAGTTACCAATGAAAGAAGACTTATCCCTGGAGAGAGCATTCATTGATGAGGATGGCAGCAGCTGAGAAGTGACAGTGGTGAGTAGGCAGAGCAGGAGAGTGAAGGATCATTTCAATTGCTGCATCAGGAAGGGAGGCAAGTATGTGGGGGAATACCAAAGCTTTTCTCCTTCTGTGGGCTGTCTCAGGGGACTTTAGTTCCTGCTTTTTCTCCTTCCTATTCAGGATGTTCTCCATGGAGAAGGGGGTCAGGGAGGGAGAAGAGGTATTAAAGACCTTGGTAAACTCGAGAAAGGCAGTCTGGGACGCATGCAAGCTTGTCCTGATCAAACTCCCAAGTTTAGAAAGAGTAACATCAGCCCCAGTCCTATTTTAGAAAAATAAGCCTTTTACAAACATCTTAATTATGTATTTTGTTGTTGCTGGAAACATTTCATCCTAGGCCATTTGTTAAAAATCTCACACAAGATAAGGAAGTTCTGGTCCCTACCATTTTTTTGAGAAAACATGCAGTTACACTTAACTGTTCTCCAGACACACAAACCAACTTCAGAGTCGAAAACCTGTCATTCATTGTTGATTTAAAACCTTGTTTACTTGGCTAAACCTTGCAAGCCGAGCCATATGGCCCCTGAACCCAATGTTTATTAGGTTAATTGAGCTAAAGATCACAGCAATCAGCTATCATTTCATCTTGTAGACCTATGTTGTAAAGCTGTCCTTTCCCAGCTGGAGTGTAAATGAGAAGGCTCTTTTGGGAATGGCTTTTGAAGGCGAAAAGGGGAGCATCACTGAGAGATTCATGTCAAGTGTTTGCCAAAGTACCAGAAAACACCCTCTGTTGCCTAACCAAAATAGAAATTCAAAAATCAACAAATCAAATAATATTTCATTCCTCAAGGCTTTCTGCGCCCAAAGGCAGAATTCCCAAACTCCTCAATCAGAAAAACATCAAGGGTTTTAGCTGAAAGGAACTGAAAGGAGCTCCCAAAGCCAATGGCGGAAAATCAGTGGAAATTACCAGGCACATGATGTATGAGTCTAACCAATAGGGAATGTTAATTATAGTAAGAGATAATAAATCTTTACCTAAGTGCTGAGTAGAATGAATGCCTTTGGTTCCAAAGGTTTTGTTACTAGATTCAGATGCCACAAAATCCATTTGGGATAGCTCATGTGAGCTATAGGTGACTGGGTCATAGAAATAAAGGTATAAAAAGGATACCAGTGAAAGTCAAGGAAGAACATAATCTCTGATTCTTCTTCAGGTAGGAGATAATAACTATAAAAATTGGCAGGAAAGAAAACAGGATTAAAATGGATCCAAGTGTCTCCCTCTAACCTTCCTTAAATTCTTCATATATCTTTATGTTTGGTCTTAGACTTCTAAGCTGAAAATTATGTAATTATTTTCTTTCCTAGAAAGCCTCAAGACATATTCAGTGCTGAATGGCTTCTGAGCACATCCCCTGAAGTTAAAACAAATGTCTTGACACAAAGATGAAGAGAGACCCTGGAAGTAGAAGTTAATTTACATGGGACTCTACTCTTTTATTTCTCCAAGATCACATTCTCTCTTTTGTTCCTCTGATATAAAAATACATGTGTTTGTACCAGAGTAAAGTGATAAAAGTCAGGCCTCGATGCAAGTGACATTTAAATAATCCTTTTTTAAAAAGTCACAGAAGATTGCAACTTCCAAACTCCTGTAAGAACTGAGGAACACAGAATGTTTGACAGAATAATGAAGAAAAGAATCCATCCTAAATACTGTAGGGCAACTTCTGAATGTGTTTTTCCTAATAGGGAGTTATCAGTAACAAGCAAAATTTCTCAGAAAGTTGAGCAAAACCAGAGTGGAAGGAAAACCACTGGGATGAAATGCTGAGCCAAACAACAGTATTTCTTTCTAGGATACTTTGAAACAAAGCCTCTGGGAAGAAAATGACTCAGAGATGTTATATTTAAGCAAGTAAGTTGGCCCCTATGCTGGTATGAGCTTTTATGCTCTACCATGGTCTAGTTGATATAACAAAGAGTAATCAGAAGCCATGAGGGAAAATTCATGAATCCTTTTGTGAAACTGAGTACTAAAGCACCAGCGTTTCCGTCAATGGATACCAGAACTTTGCAGGCACAAAAAGGAACCCAAGATCTGCTCAGATAGTGGGAGTGTAGAAAATTAAATGTCTATTCAATTACCTATTAATCCATTACTATGATGGATGCTTCAGGCAAAAAGGTGCCAATTCCCCTGAAAATATCTGGTCAATATACTTTTATGATCTAAACACTGACACAGGCAATTTTTTTTGATAATCTATTGCAGGCCAAACAGTAATTTTACTCTTATTAGAAATATTAGATTTGGGAATACTTCAGAAGACTACTATTCTAGTCTAAAGTTGACCAATCTGGATTCTATGGAGCTCTAGTTTTTGAAAATTTATAGCATGAAAAGTGCTTTCTGCTCATACAAATTAGTGAAGCCCGAAGATAAACAATATTAAACAGGATTCTTATTTACAGGACTTTCCAGAGAATTTATTAGGCTTATATAGATTTCGAATCTCTAAAGGTGGTTACAGAATGCATTTCCCCAATATACTGGGGTCAACAGGACTCTTTTTTTTTTTTTTTTTTTTTTTTAGGAAGAATGATTAGAAATATCTGAAATAACTATTGTTCCACGGATCAGAGTATGGGACCTCTAAGAAAATTCATTCTCTTTTCTTCCAATAAAATGAATAATAACGAAATCTTTTAACTAAATATTTTTCATGGATGGGTACATTTTAATACAATTTCATTTCACTCAGCTGTTTTTGGCCAACTTTTATTTTGACAAAAGAGCAGTCAAAATCACAAAACCCTCTTGTTAATTGCTCAATGTTTCTCCCTCTTTTTTGACAATTAGTTGAATACTGCTTCACACAATGCTGCCACATAAAGATAGTTTCTATTAACTTTTGGAAGTTTTTTGGAAATCTCTAACTTTGTTCATTTTCAAATTTGAAAGTCCCCATTCCATTTGCACACAAGTTGGATTTGTGATAGAGTTTGCAGCAGAGCTTGATTTGCATTGTTTGATATAAGGTAATTGGCACAAATGGAAAATAGAATTCTAAAAGATCCGTAATAATCAGAAAAGTCAAATGAAAAATGACTTGAGCAGGCAATTCTTCAATCTTTCATCATATTTTCCACCCTTTATTAGGGGAGAAATTGGTTTAACTCTGTTGCTATCTGACTGGCAAAACAATTTCTGGGCTTGTCCTACTTTTATTGGGATCAATTTAATTTTATTAAAGTTCCTCAAAATTTCAAATTTTCAAATTTCAAACTAAAAAGAGCCAGTCTTTTGAATGTCAACCCGCCAATCCAATATGTCAAGAAGCAAACCCCAGATACTTTCTACTCCAACTTACACGTTATTCAAAATGTAACCTATTTTCAGATCCCTCTTGAAATTGGAAAAGTATAGATATTTCCTATCAGTTCTATGCTGATTAAATGTGACATTTCATGAACACAGTCCACATTCAATGCTTTCTCAGATCACATAACCATATGCTTTGAAAGTCATTCACTGAACATTTAGCCAAATGAAACTATGCCTCCTCTGAATCAGATCACTGGTGGTCATGGAATGACATCAATTTTTATAAACTGGAATGTTTAACTTTGAGTAACAGACATTAATACAAACTGAATTGAACAAGTATCCTTGGGTCAGAGAGAGGAAAAAAATTCAGCACAACTTAACATATTTATAGGGTTATAATCTTGCTTTTTCCTCAGTGGAGAGAAAAAAGAAATCACTAAATGATTTTTAATCCATCTTGTTTTTTCTCAGTTCTTAGAAAACAAGACAAATTTCTCTTTATTACACACGATAATTTTCAAAGTAAAAACCAAAATCTAATTGGGAAGGAAGCAGGAAGAAACCCTGAAGTTGTCTATGCAAGGTAATACTGTGTGTACAGTATTCAAGTAGAGAACATCAGAGTGGCAGTAGCTAGATGTTCCCTTGACTAGCAGCAATCTAGCACGTAGGCAGCTATCATGTTTTAAACAAATCCTTGTTTGCATTAACATGTTATGTATTTATCACCCTGGTTTGTGTTGGCATCTGAGAAGAACTCTTTCTTATTCAGAGAGCTTTTGAATATCTGAATTCTTGATCTTAGCTACTGGTGAATGTTATCCTATGGTTATTTGTAACCATTACCTCTTCTTCCATTTTCTATTAACCCGCTAGTAGTGACTGTGGAAAGTAAAATCAAGGAGTGATTAAATGAATCATTTTCATTATTAACACCTACCTTGCATTTTACAGGTACATCTAGTGGTGCACCACCTTCTGGAGAAACCAAGGGCTTTGTTACAGTAAACTGGTCCAGTGTGATATTATCACAAGTATAAAAAATATTCCATTCTGTATCAAAACTAGGCACATGCCTTTATTTATAGTAACAGAAGTTAACAGAGTTGAGCAGTTTTGCCGTGGGTCCTGTTTCTTGGCATCCTACATCAAACAAACACATCTCTCAAAATATCTCCGCCCATAACTCCAGGGATCTAGTCTCAGGGTCATCTGTAGGTAACGGAAGGTGAAATCACACTTGGATCTATAGTGGTAACTAAAAGCACAACCTCTCATTCATATTGCTTTAAAAACATGTACAGCATATATGTTTCAAAAAAGGAAGAAAAGAATATATTGATCTCTTTGTGGTACTGAACCAACAATATGGTATGATGCAAGGCTTTAACAAATGATAATCATAGATACAAATTTTTCTGTAGAGTATGTTTTAGACAAATGTGTCTTTTAAATATGTAAATCCTACACTGTAGGTTGTTCTTTTTTTTTTTCTTTTGTTTTTGCAGTGGTAGAAAATGCTGAATAATTGTCCATGAGTGTGAGCCAAAGATTCAGGTTCATTACTGAGATCCCCAGAATGCCAATATTTGCAATGCAAACACTTAGTATCCCACTGTGTGAAGGGCTCTGACACATGCCTGCCTGCCTTTCGATGGAGAGTCTCCATTGGAAGTCCTCCTGCTTCCATAGACCCTGCTTTTGATACAGGGGCAGCTGCACACGGCTGCCTCTTCATCTAGTAATTTACTGTGCCATACTGTCTTACTGATGACCAACATTGATAGAGACAGTAGTGTGAGGGGCGGGCCTTCAAATCATTTTCATGTTGAACCTCCTGGGTCCAGCTACCTCCCCTTCCACAGCAGCACCATTGTTTTTCCTGGGCACATACTCAAGGTCAATGCTGTTTTTGTGCTTGCCTTTCCCTCGGCTCCACACAAACAGGAGAAGAAAACAAAATAAAACCACTCCCAGGAATGTGAAGCAGCCCATAGCTGTAGACACCAGTATTGTTTTAAGGTCCAGGGAAAAAGTATTGGCATTGGTGCCATTGGAAATGGTGTCATTGGAGTCGGTCATGTACATAGGGGTCCTGTTCGCATAAAGAAAGCGATCTGAAGCGAATCCTTTCACAGTTAAGGAGGCTGTGAAGGTGTCATTCCCAGCAGCGTTGCTAGCAATACAAACATACATCCCACTGTCTTGATCCTGGGCAAAGCGGATTTCCAAGGTGCCATCACCCAACACGGTGGCTCTTCCATTGGACTTGGTGGTGATGAAACGCCTTCGGGGTGTCACCCAGGAAATCACAGGCTGCGGGTCTCCATCGGCACTGCATTCTAGCTGGACCGTCTGCCCTTCATCTACTAGCAGATGCTGCAACTTCTTTTCACGGATTTTGGGTTTTTTGCAGGTAAAGTAAAAAGAAAGGGCAGTGCTATGGAAATCCTTGAATGACCTCTCACGGATGGTGTCTGGGCCAGCACACATAGGTTGCTGGCCACCAAACTGCAGGGTGGGTTGTCGCTGCAAGATCCAGAGAAGGCGGCAGTCACAGGCCAGAGGGTTGTTGTTAATGCTCAGGACTTCCAGAGCCCTAGGGGAGGAGAAGACATTCTCTTCCAAAGTTTCCAGCAGGTTCTGAGACACATTAAGGACGCGTAGGAAGCGGAGCCCTTGGAAGGAGTGAGGCTCAATGGTGCGAAGCTGGGCCCCCACTATATGAAGCTCCTGAAGGCGGATCAGGTCAGAGAACATGCCTGCTTCAATAGTGCTGATGGGATTGTAGGAGAGGTTAAGGTGAGTCAGGTATACCAGGTGTTTAAAGGCAAGGAAGGGTACAGTAGACAGATTGGTGTTGGTGATTGAAAGGGACGTGAGGTTCAGACCGTAGAGGCTATTGGCAGGCATCATATCCAGTAAAGGCCAATAGTCAATCTCCAGGTGTTTCAGGTGGAACAATCTTTTAAAGGCATACACAGGCATATTGTTGATATTGAGATGCTTCAGATGCAAGCTGATGAGGCTGCGGAGGTGGGAGAGGGCTTCTGTTGGTACTGCTGTTAAGTTGCATTTCTCCAGGGTGAGCTGCTCCAGGCTAAGTAGACCACTGAATGCCCTATGTGATATATAAACCAAATCATTGTCCCCCACTTCTAGAGACTTCAGGTTATGCAGATCCTGGAACATGTAGTCTAGTAAAATGACAATCTTATTCTCACTAATGTCAAGCTTAGTGAGATTGGACAGCCCTGTGAATACCCCCAAAGGGACCAACTTTAGACGATTGCCTTTTAGGCGGAGGGAACGCAGGTTAAAGAGATTGTTGAATGCTCCTGGTTCCACATTGGCAATGATGTTGTCACTCAAGTCTATCTCTTCCAGCAGAGGATATGATATGAATTCTTCAGGGTTGACACTTTTTAGCCTGTTTTTACTGAGGTCCAAGATTTTGGTTTCGATGGGAATGCCTTCTGGGATGGCGATCAATCGCCTTCTGTGACAGCTAACAGATTTGTTCTGGGCAGAGCACTCACAGCGAGCAGGGCAGCCAATGGTGGATCCCATGAAGATTAACACCACAGCCAGACCCAGGAATGGCTGCCAGCATGATATAGCCGTGTGAAGCATGACTCCACTTCTTAGTCTACACCTTGGTCACGGGCCTGCATGCAAGGGGCAAAAGAAGGGAGGAAGAGAAGGTGAGTTAGGATCTAAATAGGTGAAGGGACACAAATAGAGCAGCAAATGTAATGGAAAGGATACTGGATTTGGAATCAATCAGACCTGGGTATAAACCTGAGGGTTGACCCTCTTAGCAACATATGTTCTTGGTCAAGTTATTTCATCTCTCTGTATTTTAGATTTCCTGGCTGTGAAATGGGGATAATGGGGATAATAACAGTAATAGCTTCCCAGAGTTGCCATGACAATTTCAATGTTTGACAAGCATAATGAGATAAAGACAATGTGTGACACAGACTGAGACAACACAGTATAAATTTCACACTCAAAGGCTCTATTTTAAATTCAAATGAAAGAAACAGAGGTCAACAGCTAAGAAGAAAGCAGTTCAGTTTGAATCAGTGTCTGCATCACTAATGTTTAGGATATCATCCTCTATTCAAAACAAAGCTAACAGAAGTTTCATTCAATATCAGGCCTTTAGGTGCAACATACAAAACAAAGTTATGTTCAATGCAAGGTGTTGGAATGTTTTTCTTCATGTATACATTTTCTACTTTTAACCTTTGAATGTTAATGTATCTTTCATAATTTAGCAAACTTTAATTTATGAAGGGATTTTCTTATTTGAGGCAAACAGAAGGTCCTCCAAGTATGCCTGTATTGTTTTTGTGTTTCTCATAGGAATGAGGCAGAATCAAGGTACAGGATGCCTATAATAAAAAATGCCATTTTAAATGATTTTGAGATAAATATTGAGGAATGGGAAGAGAAATAACTTTCAGAAAAATATCTTGTAATGATAAATGAACTATCCCTCTTTCACATTCAAACAAACTCAGTGCACCTGTTAAAGTGAAATTAAATAGGTAGCAAAAGAGATCGGAAATGAGTATGTTTTAAATGTGGATAGTTTAGTAGACACTGAATTCAGCTGAATAATAAAAGGTGTATTACTGAGCTCTACTTTTCAACTTGGGGTTCTCAGGGGTACGCTTTATCCATGAACACCATATTTTAATTAAGGTTAAGTAGTTTGAAACAATACTTTTAGATAAAGAAGTGTTTTATAAACTTCAACATTCATTCCTGAACTATAAAGGAAAAATTACTAAGAAAATAATTATCCAATTACAGTGTTTACATATATATCTATGTCTACAACCACAGTATGTCTTATATGTAAACAAATTTATGAATAAAAATAACAAGTAGGATCAAACTTAATGGTGAATCACTAAATCACTAGAAAATTTTCCTACAAATGTAGAAACAAGGCAAAAACTCAGAAAGTGCTAGCCTATCAGTTAGATAGGAAGATAAGAGTTATAATTTTTGGAAAATATGTGGCAAAACTATCATTATTCACAGATCAAATTAATGTCTGTCATGAAAACCAATGGAAATCAACTAAAAATGATTAGAACAGTAGAATAAGTGAATTAGCATACTACACAATAAATATTTTTTAAAAATTATTTTCTTGTCTACACAAATAAACCATTTAGAAAATACTATTGTAAAAATTATTTCAGTCATGGCATCTCTGAAAAACATCAAATTCCTTAGTATAAACTTAACAAGGAATACATAGAAATAATGACAACTATTAAACCCCATCAAGAATCAAAATAACTTACTAAAAGAGGGATGTACTATGTATTTAGAAAGATTAAATATTATAAAACATTAATTTCTTTTTCCATAGAACACACATTACAAAGAATAATGTTTTAAGCTTGAAAAATTCATTCTAAAGTTCATTTGGAAGAAAATATATATGAAAATAATCAGAAACAGTATAAAATTTACGAAAATACCTGCCATACAATGCATTCAAACATGAGATACAAAACTAATAATAAATCAGCATGCTATTGACACAAAAATAAAGTCAAGAAAACAAAAAGTAAGCAATTATTGAAAAGTCAGTTTATGTTAAAGGTGGCATTTTAAATCAGTGAGAAAAATACACATGATTGACTTGATACTTTGTGGGAAAATTTGCATACTAACTTTACTTCTTCCAATAAAGTAAATTCCAGATGAATTAAGGATTCAAATGTAAGAAGAAAACAGGTACTAGAAGAAAATTCAATAATTTTATAATATTAAAGTAGCATTTTCTGTGAATAAAGCTAGAAACCAGGAAGAAAGATAATGATTCTATTGTATACATTTTTAAAACTTGGTATAACAAACAAGCATATAACACACACATGTGATTGCTAAACTGGAGAATATATTTAAAACATATGTAATAGATAAAAAGGTGAATGCCAATAGAAAATTAGGAAATGAGTATAATAAAATTAGAAATACCCAGTAAGTATATGAAAAGGTGATTAGCTACTAGTAAACAAAGAAATGCAAATTTAAAAATAGGGGTATATAATTTTTGCCTGTCATATTGATAGAGTTTGATAATCATTTTTAGCCAGAATTAACAAGGGTAGAAAATGAACATTCACATACTGATATAAAGAATATAAACTGGACATTGATATACTAGATTTAAATATATCTAAGTTCAGTATGTTCATTTCTTTGACCGATTTTATTCCTATTTCTAGAAATGTATCATTAGAAAATAATTGAACTAATATACATATGTTTGTTACAGGTTTGTCTACAATAGAGCAAAATGGAAATATGTAACAGTAGGAATTTAGTCATGTAAGGTATAAAACAGCCATACAGTAAAATACCATCTAGCCAATACACCGTAACCCTTGACTGCTGATATGGTTTGGCTGTGTCCCCACCCAAATCTCAGCTGGAATTATAATTCCCATAATCCCCACATGTTGTGGGAGGTAACTGAATTGTGGGGTGAGCACCCCCATGCTGCTGTTCCTGTGATAATGAGTGAGTTCTCACAAGATCTGATGGTTTTTATAAGGGGCTTTTCCCTCTTTGTTCATTCTTTCCCTTCCTGCTGCCATGTGAAGGAGGATATGTTTGCTTCCCCTTCAGTCATAAGTTTCCTGAGGCCTCCCCAGCCATGCTGATCTGTGAGTCAATTAAACCTCTTTTCTTTATAAATTACCCAGTCTTGGGTATTTCTTCACAGCAGCATGAGAACAAACTAATGCAACTGTATACTTACTAACATGGAAAATGAAATGATATATACTATGCCCACATTTGTATGTATGAACATATTTATATATATGTATATATATACACGTATGAAAGGAAAAAACTGGAAGGATGTAATAAAGATGTTGACAATAGTAACTTTTTGAGCTGGTGGGATTAATGGTGATTTTTACTTTCTTTTTATAACATTAATTCTGAATTTTTTCAAAAATATACCTGTATTACTTTTATAATTAGAAAAATAGTTATTTTAATTTTTGAAAATGTTTTCATTGATACGTATTTGTACATATTTATGTGACAATGTGATATTTTGTTACATGCACAGAATTTGTTACACGCATAGAATGTGTAATGATCAAGTTAGAGTATATAGAGTATCCATCACCTTGAGTATTTGTCATTTTTATGTGTTGGGAACATTTCAAGTCTTCTAGCTGTTTTGAAATACACAATATATTATTAACTACAGTCACTCTACTGTGGAACATTAGAACTTATTCCTTCTATCTAACTGTACATTGGTACCCATTAACAAACCTCTCTTCCTCTCCTCCCTTGCTCCTGGCCACAGTTTCCAGTGTCTGGTATCTATCATTCTACTTTCAACCTCCATGCTATCAATGTTTTTAGCTCCTACATTTGAGTGAGAACATGTGATACTGCCTTTCTGTGCTCGGCTTAATTCACTTAATGGCCTTCAGTTCTATCTATGTTGCTGCAAACAACACTTTATACTTTCTCTTTGGTCGAATAGTATTTTATTGTATATAAGTACTACATTTTCTTTATCCATTCATCTGTTGATGGACACTTAGACTGATTCTGTATCTTTGCTACTGTGAATAGTGCTGCAATAAACATGGGGGTGCAGATATACCTTTGATATACTGTGCATTAGTCCATTTTCATGCTGATGATAAAGACATACCCAAGACTGGGAAGGAAAAAGAAGTTTAATGGACTTACAGTTCCAGCAGAGGGATTGCTGGATCATATGGGCGTTCTATTTTTAGTTTTTCCGAGAAATTTTCATACCGTTTGCCATAGTGGCTGTACTAGTTTACATTTCCACCAACAATGTTTAAGAGTTCCCTTTTCTGCACATCCTCACCAACATAAATTATTTTTTGTCATTTTAGTAATAGCCATTCTAACTCGGTTAAGATGATCTCTCAGTGTGGTTTTGATTTGCATTTCCCTGATGATTACTGATGTTGAGCATGCATTTTGTTTTCATATTCCTGTTAACTACTTGTATGTCTTCTTTTGAGAAAATGTCTACTGATGTCCTTGAAATCATTTTGACATTCAACAAGTCAAACATATCCTTCTTCACATGGATATGTTTTATAATAAAAGATAAAATTGCACAGCTTTTAAAAAAAGGTTCAACTAAGCCATTTATTTAAATGTCTAATGCACAGAATAATTCATAGAAAATTATAATTTATTTAGTTACCTTGACATTATTCCTCCCTCATCAATTTCTCTACCTCAAAGAAGGTGGACTTTTAGGTATTAAAGAAATATTGTGATATTTACCACCTAAATTAAGAAGAAAACTTAAAACATGTCAATGGTTTGATTTCAAGCATACAGCCCAATGAATTTAGAAAAATGTTTACACCTTTGTAAGCACCATCATAATCTGATACAGAACATTACCATCATCCTCTTTACCTCTTTTCAGTCTATTCCCACCTCTGTTACTGGCTTAAAAGTAAGCACTGATCTGTATTGTCACTATAGATTAGTATTCATTTTATAGAATTTTATATCAAAGAAATCATATAATATATACTCTTATATCCAGCATCTTTCACTCAGCATAATGTTTTTGAGATTCAACCATGTTGTTGCATGTAACAGTAGTTTGTTCTTTATGTCTGGTGGTATTAGGTTTTGTCACAAATTGCTTATTAACTGAACTATTTTTGGAAGTTTGGACTGTGTCCAAGAGCTGCTATGAATATTAATATAGACATCTTTGTGCATACTTTTTATTTTTCTTAAATATATACCTAGAAATTAGCCTTATAGGTCATAGGGTAGGAATATGTAGAGTATTTAAAGAAACAGGCACATCATTTTCCAAAGAGATTATACCATTCAACATTTCCACTAGTAATGCAAGGGAGTTTCATGTGTTTCATATCCCCTCCGACATGGATACTGAGTTTTTTTTTTTTTTTTGAGATGGAGTTTCGCTCTTGTTGCCCAGGCTGGAGGGCAATGGCACGATCTTGGCTCACCGCAATCTCTGCCTCCTGGGTTCAAGCAATTATCCTGCCTCAGCCTCCTGAGTAGCTGGGATCACAGGCGTGTGCCACCATGCCTGGCTAATTTTGTACTTTTAGTAGAGACAGGGTTTCTCCATGTTGGCCAGGCTGGTCTCGAACTCCCAACCTCAGGTGATCTGCCCGCCTCGGCTTCCAAAATGTTGGGATTACAAGCATGAGGCACCACGCCCAGCCAGCTGTCGTTTACATGTTATCCATTCATGTGGGACTGTATTATCTCATTGTATTTTCCTCGTAACTAGTGATGCTGAGCATCTTTTTGTCTGCTTATTGCCCATTTAGGTAGATTCTTTGGTATATTTTATGTTCAAACATTTTGCTTACTTTTAATTGTGTTTTTAAATTATTGAGATATAAATGTTATGTATATATTCTAAATACAAGTTCTTTATTAGATATGTGTATTGCGATACTTTTTGCTCATCTATGGTTTACCTTTTTGTTTTCTTCGTATTTCTTAAAGAGCAGAAGTTTTAAAATTTAAATCCATTTTAACATTTTTTTATTTATGATTTATCCTTTTTGTGTTTTAAGAGCTCCTTGCCTATGCCAATGTCTTGAAGATTTTCTCCTATGTGTTCTTCTAGAAATTTTTATAGTTTTATTATTTACAATCAAGTCTGTGATCCATTTTGAATTAATTTTTTATATGGTATGAAGTAGGGAAAAATATATTTTTTTCCTCCTACAGCTTTCTAGATTTTTTTGTAGTGTTATTTCTTAAAAAGACTTTCCTTTCTGGCCAGATATGGTGGGGCTCACACCTGTAATCCCAGCATTTTTGAAGGTTGAGGTGGGAGGATTGCTTGAGGCCATGAGTTTGAGATCAGCCTGGGCAACAGAGCAAGATCCTGTATCTACAAAAATAAAAAAAAAAATAAAATAGCCAGGCATGGTAGCACACATCTGTATTCCTAGCTACTCAGGAAGCTGAGGTGGGAGAACTGCTTGAGCCAAGGAGTTTGAAGCTGCAGTAAGCTGTGATTGCCACTGCACCCCAGTCTGAGTGACAGTGAGACCCTGTCTCTACAAAAATATAAATAAGTAAATAAAAATAAATAAAAAATACTTTCTTTTCCCTATAAAATTACCTGGGGACATTTATCAAAAAAATCAATTGACCATATAGGTACATTTATCTCCATTTCTGTTTTTGATTCTGCTCCACCAGAATAGATACAGTACATACAGCTGTACTGGATTACACCAGCACAGCTGTCTTGGTTACTGTAGCTTTTATTTTTTGTTTGTTTGTTGTGAGAGAGTCTTGCCTTGTCACCTGCCTGGCTGGTGTGAAGTGGTGCAATCTCGGCTCACTGCAACCTCCCACTCCCTGGTTCAAGCTATTCTCCTGCCTCAGCCCCTCGAGTAGCTGGGATTACAGGCACGCACCACCATGCCCGGCTAATTTTTGTACTTTTAGTGGAGACAGGGTTTCACCTTATTGGTCAGGAGGGTCTTGATCTCCTGACCTTGTGATCTGCCCACCTCGGCCTCCCAAAGTGCTGGGATTATGGGGGTGATCCATGGCGCCCGGCCACTGTAGCTTTTTATCATCAGTTTAATTCTTGAAATCAGATGGTGTTATTCATGAAATTTTTGTCTTCTTTTCAAAAAATCCTTTGGCTTTTCTAGATCATTTGAATTTCCATATAAATTTTGGCATCAACTTGACAATTTCTAAAGAAATTTTCTGTGATATTGACAAAAATTGTGTTGATTCAATTAATAAATCTATGGAGAATAGATATTATAACAATATTGAACAATTTTCCAATCCATGAATGTTGTACTAACTTCATATCTTTAGGTATTCTTTAATTTCCTTCAGCAAATATTTTATCACCTAGAAATAGACAGTTTCATTCTTTCCTTTCTAATTTGTATACCTTCATTTTTTTGTGTCTTTCACATTTGTTAGTACCTCTCGTCCAATGTCAAATAGAAGTGCTGAGAGCTATCTTCCCTCCTTTCCTAATCTTACAGGAAAATTATTTGGTTTTTCACCATTAAGTTTGATGTTAGCTGTGGGTTTTTCATAGATGACCTTCGTTAAGATAAGGAAGTGTTTTTTCTTAAGATTTTTTAAAAATGCAAGTGAGTACTGAATGAAAAAATGCTCTTCTGTATCTATGGAGATGATCTTATTGTTTTTCTCCATTATTCTTTTAATATGGCAAGTAATGCTGATTAATTTTTGAAGATTAAACCAACCTCACACTTCTGGGATAAACCTTACTTTGTCCTTTATTGAATATTGTATTTGTAATGTATTTTTTAGGATTGTTCTGTTAATATTTGGTCAATAGTTTTTCTATTTCATGAGAATTTTTATCTAGTTTTTAGCTTCTTTGTGACGTATCTGTATACTTTTAGTTTCAGAGTACAGTAGTCCCTCCTTATTCGTGATTTTGCTTTCTGTGGTTCATTATAGTGGTCAACTGTGGTCCAAAATCAGGTGAGTACAATAGTTATTTTAAGGGAGACTGAGAGACTACATTCATATAAATTTTATTATAGTATATTTTTATAATTGTCCTATTTTATTAGCAATTTTTAAAATCTTGTGTTGTGCCTAATTTACAAATTAAACTTCATCATAGGTGTGTATACATAGGGAAAAACATAGTATTTGTAAGGTTTGGTACTATCTGCAGTTTCAGGCATCCACCAGGGAACTTGGAATGTATACCTTGTGGATAAGGGGGACTACTGCAATACAGTTCTCACAAAGCCAGTTAGAAAGTATTCCTTTATTTTTGTTCTTTTTCCTGAAGAGTTTGTATAGAGTTTTTATTATTTCTTTCACAAATATTTGGCAGACCTTACCAGTGAATCCAAATAGACCCTAGAATTTCTGCGTTTGAATGTTGTAAAATACAAATTGATTTCCTTGGCAGATACTGGACTCTTTGTATGTTCTCTTTCCTTTTGTGTCAGTTTTGGTAATTTGTTTCCTTCAAGAAATTTTGTTATTTCATCTAAGCTGTTAAATTTATTGTCTGAAGTTGTCATAAACTTCCCTTATTATTCTAATGTCTGAAAATCTATGTTATCTGTTTCATTCCTGGCATCAGTGAGTTGTGCCTTTCTTTTCTCTTGATAAATCTAGAATTTTTTCAGTTTTATTACACTTCAAAAGGACCAAATTTTGCTTGTATTGATTCTCTATTGTGTGTCATTTTTATTTCATTAATTTCTGTTCTTATCCTTGTTATTTCTGACTATTTATTTTGTCTTTAGTCCAGTCTTTTAATTCATTTTAGCTTCCTAAGATTAATTTTGGACCTTGCTTTTTCACTGATGTAAGGTATAAAAACTATAAATATCCCTTTCTACATTGCTTTAGCTACATTTCACAAATTCTGATTTTTTATAAAATATCATTCAGTCAGAAACGTTTTCTAATTTACTTTGTGCTTCCTTCTTTGTCCCATCTAAATCATCTTCTAAATACCCTCCAAAATTCCCTTCTTTAGGATTTAGTTGGTTTATTCTTAAATATTTAGGTCTTCTAAATATATTATTATTTCTAATTTAATTCTGTGAGGTCAGAGAATACACTATGAAAAATTTCCATCTTTTGAAATCTACTAAGATTGCTTTATTAGACCAGCATATGAACCCATCTTGCTGCCAGGCCATGTGCACTTGAAATGGATATGAATTTGTACTTTTTGGGTGAAGCAGTCTTTAAAAGTCATTAAGGCTAATGTGGTTGACTATGTTGTTCAGCTCTTCTAAATCCTTATTAATTTTTTCTAAGTTACGCTGTCAATTACTGAGAAATGTGTATTAAAATCTCCACGAAATGAAATGGGTATTAAAATCTCTAACTATGAATGTGAACTTGTCTACATCTTCCTAAGTTCTATAGGTTTGGGTTTCATGCATGTTAAAGCTCTGATACTAAACACAAGTTCAATTTCTGATGTATCAATCACTTATCATTAGGAAGAATCCATATTTGTCTCTAGTAATGCTCCTTGTTTTTAAGTCATCTTTGTTGGGGTAATATATTGGGGTTTATTTCATTTTGGTTCATTCTTTAATTTTCAGAAAATAAGATATTAAAATATATGAATAAAAGGAGAATATTCAAGAGAACAACAGGAACAACCAGCTTCCTTCCATTTTGAAATTAAGATTTAAAAAAAACAAGCTGTTAAAATCTGGTTGCTCTTCTAGTCTAATATATTGAGAAACAGAATCCTAGAGCTGAAATTATTTTCAAATAATTATGTTTCAGTATTCACAGTCCACTGGAAACACACTTGAAGCCAAATATTTCCTGGCAGCAGAGGCGAAATGATAATATTCAATAAAACATGACCTGAGAAGTATCTAAAAGACAATATTTGCTTTGCCATTGAGGATTCCCTATCTTGCAGCAATAATTTCCCCACAGCAAATACCCTTTGCCTGTTTCACAGTATAGCTTTCTGCTGTTTTCCTTAAGGTATGATTCAGTCATCTGTAACACTCTAGCTTTCTTAATGTTTTTGTGGTGTATTTTTTTTTTTTTTTTACTTTGTACATACATGTGATTTTGTATTTAAAAAGCTTCTCTTTTTGACAGCATGTAGTTATTTGTTGCTTTTGAATCTAGTCTCAATCTCTGCCTTTTGTTATATCGCTTAGTCCATTTAAATTTAATATAGTTATTGATATGGTTGCACTTAGGGATGCCATTTTGCTATTTGGTGTCTATTTGTCCCTTGCATTTTTTGTTCCTGTCTTTTTCATTTCTTGCCTTATTCCCTCTGATTTTTTTTTAGCTTTGTATTTCAATTCCTCTTTTGACTTTTTAATTTATATTATTTTTATTTATTCCTCTAGGGATTAAAGTATACAGATGGTCTCCAATTTATAATGGTCGATTTATAATTTTTCAACTTTACAATGGTGTGAAAGCAATATGCATTCAGTAGAAACTGTATTTTGAGTGCCCATACAACCATTCTGTTTTCCCATTTCAGTGCAGTGTTCAATAAATTACATGAGATATTCAATACTTTATTACAAAATAGGCTTTCTGTTGGATGTTATTGTCCACCTTTAGGCTAATGTAAGTGTTCTGAGCACATTTAAGGTAGGCTAGACTAAGCTATGGTGTTTGGTAGGTTAGGTATATTAAATGCATTTTCAATGTAATAATATCTTCAACTTGTAATAGGTTCCTTGGGATGTGATCCCATCATAAGTCATGGAACGTCTGTATATCTTCATCACAGTCTACTTCAATATTGAATTGCTTCAAAGTAAAATATAGGAGCTCTGCAACAGCATATTTCCATTTATACTCCTCCTCTCATCCTTGGTGGAGACAGGTACAGGCATAGGGAATAGTGTTTGCAAAGACATGGAGACAATAAGAAACACTCTACAATTGGGGACACAGTAGTTCAGAATGGTTGGAACAAAAACTGAGGAGAGAAAAGAGGCTGAAGAGGTAATTAGAGGAATGATTTACAAGGGGCTTGTAAACTGTGATAACCTGTTTACACTTTATCCTGAGAGCAATGGCAAGTCATTAAAGTGTTTTATGCAAAAGAGTGATATGATCAGATTTACATTTTGGAAAGATTAATCTGATTCCAACATGAAAAATAGACTTGCAGAAAAGAAAGACTTGAAGCTGATAACTCAGGAGACTGTTGTGTTAATTCAAGTCAGAAAAAAACAGTGGTTACTCTCAGGGTTATGGGTGTAGGCTTAGGTAAATGGACAAATGCAAGAGGTATTCTGAGGCATGACAGAAATGCTTCACAGCTGATCCGCTGTGGAGGTGTATGAGAGGATAAGCAAAGATTATTTCCACTCTTTTGACAACTGGGTGAGACCTGGTGTCCTTCACCGAGATGGAGAATTGAAAGCAGCATGAGGAATTCCTGGTTCCCTCAAAGGTGTCCATCAATAGACTAGACCACAATGTGTGGGGTCCCTGGGCAGATTAATGATTTTTCCACTCCTTAAAAAGAATATTTTTTTGTAATAGCTTTTAGAATTTCTTTGGTAGGGCAGGAAAATAGATTTTCAATTATAATCAGATGACTCTATGTCCAACATAAAAGTTTTATGATATACTTCATACTTTCCAATTCGTTTATGAATTGATGGTAAAGTGTGAGTCATATTTTATAAATTCCACTGGAGACTACTGTCTTCTTTGGCAGAATTTGCCCAATCTGCCCATCACCAGTTAAATAAAATAATTGGCACCTTATTTCTGATTTATTTCAATAGTGGTTAAGAGAAAGTTTATTATTTACATTCCTTAATTTTGCTGTAAGTATGTCTGCCGTGGAAGACAGTATCTAACTAAATCATGGGCAAAACTTAACTGGAAAGGAGCTCAACTAAGGTGGATCAATTTCAGCTCCAAAGTGAAGGACTGCCAAAAAGAAGGGTGGATAAGTACCCCGCAAGCCTGCTGTAGATGAGGTCCCTCTACATCTGGAACTGTTCACCCATTCTACTACTGTCCTTCAGCTAGGCAAAAGTGGATAATTTGGGGCCATATCTGGTCAGCTTTTTGAATAGCTTAGAAACTGGGGAGGAATGTTGTGCTTTATTATTCTCCTCACAAATATTTCTCAGTTTTAGCCCAGAAGGCAAACTGCTGACTCCATTTAGCTTTCACTGTCAACAGAAGTCTTACAATCAAAGCTTGCTCATAATGTCTGACTGTGACCAAGGTTTGACAAGATGAACTTTGTTTCATTAGGAATAAAGCAGGAAGCTAAAATCTAGAGGGAGTAGACTACGGTCTTTCCATTAATTCTGATCAAAGGGATTCTCAAGTACAATGATTAGTACCTTCTAATACCCAGCATGTGAAGTTGGATATTTTTATATTTACATTTTTTGTATGCTGAGTATTCCCCACTTACTCTATTCATTTAAGAAACACAAATCAAAGCATCAGGAAGTGGACTTAAAGAAGCAACATAAAAGACTACAAATAGCAAAAATTTGAGCTCACTCATACCTGGCCCAAATTCTGATTCTGACATTTGTTAGCTGTGGGACATCTTCATCTATGTCTATGATTCTCACTATTTCCTGTTAATTTTTGATAATAACACAGAATAACTGAGCATTAACAGTGGTATATATGGTGCCTAGCACATAAATAATAGCTGTCATTGTTACTTTTTATGGATAATGGTTTGGTTTGTTGAAGTATTTTTCAGGACAGAAAGCAAACCAAATAAAGGCATAGATTTCCTCTGCGACAGGAGTACATTTCAGAAAGATATCCTCAAACAGATGATACAGTGATAAGGAGAGTGAAGAGATTGGTAAAATGGAGCAAGAGAAATGAATTTTAAGCAGCCATTATTTTTAAAAACACAAGTAAGAAGGGAAAGAGATCATGGTTGTTGTATGTTGTTTAAAAAGAAAGTTTAGGAGGAAACAGCTGCTTTGATGGATAAGGTAATGATAAATTGCTTAGCCTGGAAATTCTATGATTAATTTAGTTCTCTGACTGGCAAATGAACAAGGCCACACAACAATAAATGGATAGCACAGAAATCTCTGTAAACCTTCCAAAGGTCAGTAAAGTTATTTCCCAAATTGAGAGGAATGGGTGAAGAGTGAGTTGAGGTAGGGTTAAAAAAAAAAAAAAAAAAAAAAAAAAAAAAAAAAAAAAAAAAAAAAAAAAGAAGAAGAAAGCAAAAGGTTTTAATGAATAATGGTGTCCAAAATACATTTGAGGCTATAATTTCCAGATATCTAAAACTGTAACTTCAGAAATCCTGGTCTCCACGAAAATCAGATACTGAAGAGTTGTGAAAGTTGTATAAAATAGTTTAAAATGAAAAGAAATCAATTTTAGTATGAGCAAGTCTGGAAAATCACCAGGGTTACCTAAGTTCTTTGAAGGACCCAAACCAACTGGAGATGAAGATTAAAGTCCCAGACCTGGCAGGAAACATTGGATTTGAACTCTTTTTTTACAGAAATAAAATATATCTTTATACATAATTTCTAATTATCTTCCAAAGCATTTGCATTTTTACCTCTCTCTACTTATTTTTGGTAAGGAAGGAATGGAAACTTTCAATATTGAGGCTCAACTTGGAGAATATTCAAGGGAAAATGGAAACAGCCAGAATGAAAGCCAGACTCAGAGAGCATCAAATGTGTTAAATATTATAAAATATTTTGTTTCCAAAAGTTTACAGGTGTAATGATAAAATTATTCAGTGGCTCAGGCAAATAGGTAGACAGTTACCCACTATTGTAGATACCTTTCAATTAGCTACATGCAGATGACCAATTCTGGGGGTAACTGAAGATAGTATTTTGGTCTATAGTTACTTGGCTAGGGACTGATATGTGCTGGCAATTATTATATGGTTTGAAGCCTATAAAGACAATGTGAGATTCTGTCTGTATAAAAATTAGCTGAATTAGCTGTTAATATGATTTAATGCAATGAAATTGATATAAAATGGGCATACGACTAGTAAATCGAGCAGGTGATATAGTCAGATAGCATCTTTATTCTTTTCCTCTATTGTCTCTCTCTATAATTTATTCAGGGAGGTAAGAAGATCAACAAAATTGTTATTTAATTGGATCTGTGCTATAGACAACTTAGTGTCCTCTGGGACTGGGGAATTTTAAAGCTCACTCCTTTTGTGTAGCGATTTCTGGGGGTTCTTCAGGATCCACAATCAAGAGCTATCCTCCATGTAGTTCCCTTTCATCTGGATGAGTAAATCTCCATTCTGGCTTGTTAAGTAGTCATTCTACAGTCTCTAGGAATATCTTACTTGTGGAGGTCTTGTAACCTCTTCCAGGTGGCCTTGTTATAAAGCAGCTCCCTCGTGTATGTTGCCTTCAAGGACATGGAAAAAACTCATTTGCCCAAAAAAAACTCTGGAAATGCAGAGCAATCCTAATACAGCAGCAACTTTCTTTACTTTCCCACAAGCCACAAAAAGAGGATATCTAGCTTAATATTTGTTTTTGAGATTTGCCAGGAAGGAGTTAGACAGAAGTCATAATGTGTCTTTAACTACAGGCAAAGTAGTTAAAGATTAGGTAGTTAAAGTAGTTAAGGATTCTAGATAATCCTGTTGAAGCAATTTTCTCCTGATTTCAGGAGAAGGGGAAAGAACTTTTCTTGCTTGATGAGTCATTTGCCTAATGTTATAGTAAAGGAGCAAGTATTTCTATCCAGGATTTTTTGACTCCCAGTATTTTTTTTCAATCCAGGTTTTTTTGAGCTCTTAACTTTTACCTTATACTTCTCCCATGCTTTCTCAAACATTATCACTGAAATACCTCTCATTGCAAATAGATAGCAACTATATTTTAAAAAGCAGATTTTTTTCCAGTAACACTTTCTTTTAAAAATAGAAAAAAAACCACCACACAATTTTCTCATCTTTCCTCTGGGCTATGCTTTGGTATCTTGTCCCCTGATTCTCAATCAGCTCTCCAATGGACTGTATCTATTTGAAAACATCAATTCATCTTGTATTCCAGTGACTAGTGAACAATTAGCAAAGCTTGTCCTAAGTCATTAATTAATAGTTTCTGTTTAATCTTTCCTGAAACTGGAGAGCCCTCTGTTCTCATGTTTATTTTGATCTCTTTGAAATGCAAATTATTTGCTCTTCTCCTACAGTTCTGAATCTCCTTTTGGCCTATCATAGAAATACTTGGACATATATAGTATGCCTATTCTGCTTAAATATTTTAAAGATGAAAGTGATTTTTGTCTAGCTTTGAGGTTTGTCTCTTTGAAATTAATATTACTAATTAAAGGGTAGTTGGCTTAAGAAGCCTGTTGGTCTCACAAATGTGATGCAAAATGCCTCTAATCTGTAAGGCAGTCTAAGGTAATGGCTAAAAGCACATATGTGCAACCGTCAAACTGTGTTTAAATCTTAACCTTCTATTATTCTCAGTTTTCTTACCTTTAAAATGAGAACAATAGTAACTATCCTACAGGGTGATTGTGTGAATGAAATCTCTCAACTGAAGGAAGTACTGAAAATCCTTTTTGATGTAAATAGCCACAGAGAGGATATGCAATCTGGAGACAATGGATTAATCTATTAAGGTAGATGTTAAACTCTGTTAAGTATTTTATATTACAGCTGAAAACAAAGGAAGTAATCATACCCAGGGCAAAAATTCCTGCTAAGAAGTTATTTAAGTTCCTCTAAAGATAGGGTTAAGACAAGCTATGAAATACATGCCTCAATACACACCATGGAATACTATGCAGCCATAAAAAAGAATGAGTTCATGTTCTTTGCAGGGACATGGATGAAGTTGGAAACCATCATGCTCCTCTAACACAGGAACAGAAAACCAAACACCGCTTGTTCAGTTGAACAGTGAGAACACATGGACACAGGAAGGGGAACACCACACACTGGAGCCTGTCAGGGGTTGTGGGGAAGGGTGAAGGAGAGCATTAGGACAAATACCTAACGCATGTGGGGCTTAAAACCTAGATGATAGGTTGATAGGTGCAGCAAACCACCACGGCACATGCATACCTATGTAACAAACCTGCACATTCAGCACATGTATCCCAGAATTTAAAGTAAAATTTTAAAAAGAAAAAGAAATACGTGCCTCACTTTGTGTCAAAAAAAGGTTGGCTGCCTTCTGTGATAATTGCTTAGGTTTCAAAACCCACCCAGGCCCATCTAGATAGAACGTGTGCCCACTGAGAACAACTACCCCTCCTTCATAAGGTTATTAAAGTTTACTTGGGAAATATCAACTGGAAGAGAATTCCGTTAAGTAGTTTCCCTTTCAGATTCTTGAATTTATCTATTGTTCCATGAAAAACTGGATTCTTTGAAGTGTGGATATTCATGAACAAAAGAGAATCTCTCTGGAGATTACCTGGTTTTAATTAGTTGGTGCTGAATGCACCTAGACATTTTAGCCTCTTACTTAAAGCTGTTCAGACAAGATAGCTGTCTTAAATCCCTTCTGGAACACTCTGGAAATGAACAAATATAAATTTCTACCAGCTTCTATAACAGATAAACCCTTAAATCTCAGTGACTTAAAACAATAGAAGTTTATTAGTTCTGCTCCATGAAGACATCGAGGGACTTGGGCTCTGTTTTGTGGCTCCTCCCTCTTCTAGGTCTTTGAAGTCCTTTCCATTTGATATGAAAAAAAGATGAAGAGGATCATAATTATAAGGTTTTCATAAACCAGACCCAACAATAAACTCATAATATCTATTCACATTTCATTAGTCAGAACTCTGTCATGTGGGCAAACCCAACTAAATGCAAAGCAGGCAGGAAAATGTACTTTAGCTACGTGGCTATGAAGAAGAGAAAGTAAGGCTGGTAGGTAGCTAGCCAGTACCTGCCAAAATAAATACAAAAATTGATATTAATATGAATCTAGTATGTATGCCTAGATTTATGCTTCTATTTTTTGTTTATAAGTTGTTTCAGAGAAGACACAGGCATCTAGAAAATGACCTATTGTCTATCTATCAACTATCTAAATGATCACTGATGCCATTTTGTATTTAACTCTGTGTGCATGTTTTTACACGTTACAGAAACACATCTTGCCATAGTAAGATTTAAGTCTGGCCTTTGTTAATGTAATCCTTTTCCAGACAGAGTGCTGCATCTAAACTTCTCATTTGCATGGCTACTCTTAATTCATACTAAATTATTATTAGATTCCTAGGTGGTATAAATGCAACCTTTAAAAAAATTATATATCAATCAAGCTGAGCAAGAACATGCAATTCTTTACATTCCAAAAATTGTAATAACTTATTTTTTGCCTGTAACTTTAGCAGATATTTGGGAACTTTTATCTACTGATGGTTGCCAACTAATTGCTTGAGTTCTGTCCAAAAGAGTAGAAAATTATCAAAGTAGGAAGTATATTTAATTGAACTCAATAAACACCTTCCGGCTGCCTTTTACATGCAAAGCAGAGCTGGAGACAGATGAACACATGCAATACTATTCTCAAACAGCTTATAGTCTAGTAAGGAAACTCTGTCCAGTAAACAAATTAATGATATTAATTTGACTTTCCCAAATTTGAATCACATAACTTTAAGCAGAAAGATGCACTTTATTATATTATTTAATATATTGAAATACTTAGAAAACAAGGTCCAGCCATGGAAAGATAATTGTATTATTCATTATTCATGACTCATGGTTCCAATGGACTATTATGCACGAATTAAAATGATGGCTATAGGAAATATTTAATAATTTGGAAAATGTTTATATGAAAAAGATATTAAGTGAAAAAATATACATCTACTTCATGAATATAGTTAAGGAAAAATACCTTCATGCATAAAGCAAAAGAATGAAAGGAAATATGCCAAACTTTCAAGTGTTAGATTGTGCTATAGGTATTAGTTACTTATTCTAGGAGTTCTGCTTTCTCTTCATTTTTTATTTAAAAAATGTTTTCAATGTGCATTATATTGTACTGATTGAGGAAACAAACGACAAAAATATAAAAATACAATAAAAGTCCTTCAAAATTCAATCTGTTCTGAATGTATAATGTATATAGATAACTTGCTACATCTTTAGTCAATTAATTGGTCACATTATAAAGTTAGATAAGTCTCCTTTTCTTTACTACTTCTATTTTCCCTGTTATAGTACTTTATCTCTACCTTCAAAACATTTATAATATGTAACTGTATATAAAATTATAATTTCCCACCTCTCTCTGTCTACTAAGGAAATTACATGTAGGAGAAGTAGAGAGAAGATAAAATGTGTATATATTCTAGTTTATTTGTATTTTGATAAACATTTTTGGAATCATAGGAATCACATTATTTTAAATATAATACTTATATCTGTATAACATACATGCTAATTATCCTCATCTGAATAAATCGTATTGAAAGCAAACTAATAAATGGCTCAGTAAACTGAGATTTTCATGATTCAAAATGAAGGTGAAAAACAGATAAAGTATGAAAGAGCACAGATAGAGTATAAAACAGCTTACATAATGAAATGAATCCTGGCAATTTAACTTTGTTTTATGGAAAACAAAGTCATTTCAGGCTTTAACTCAGCCACTTCAGGAGTATAATTCATAGGTTATGTTTATGTGAAAGCTTCATTGAGTATATACAACTAGGTGAACCCTTAGTTCTGTTTTCCAGTAAGAAAACTGGTTTTAAAGTAGGCCTGTTAGTGTTAAACTGTGTGCCCAGAAAAAAAAAAAACATTAACTAAAAATTTCTGCAACAAATCATTTATAGGGCTATTAAATATATTTCTATATAATATTTTGAAATAGAATTACTTATGGCATGATTATCTGATATCCATTATTTTATTCAGTCCTCAAAATAATCTCCCCTGAGATAGAAACTGTTCTCATTACCATTTTATAGATAAGAAAAGCGAGTCTCTGGGTTAAGTTTACTTGTACAAGGACTTGCAGCAAAGAAGTGACAGAAAGGGTATTCAACAAACTCAGGTCTTTCTGGCTCTAAAGTCTTAGTCTAGTGAAACAAACAAAAACAACCAAAAAATCCCTGAGTGGTAGGTGGCATTATTCCTATCTCCTTAACAGAATAGGCCACTGAGTCTCAGGAGATCTGAGCTACTATATCAAGATCACTTAGGTAGTGTGGCAGAACTAGGGTTCCAATGCAGATCTGTCATTGACCCGGCTGAGGTCCCTCTAACCCATCTTTGAAAAGCTGTAGACCTGCCATAGCAGAAAAACTAACCGCTATCTCTCAATATACATTTTGTAAATGAAACAAGCAGCATTTATTATGTAATTTACTAGTTTCAGCTTTATCAATGCCTCATAATGCTGTATTAATATATTGTATTAATATTGCATGTTCTCAGCATGAAAAATCCAAGGTGAAAGGGAGTACATTTGTATCTGCTCTGGTAGTGTAGGTTTTCTGTAAGTGGAGTGACCATAGACTATACCACCCACACTGGGATGCTTCTGTAGGGGTGGGGGCACTGTGTGTAACAATGCTGGGCAGCAGTGAAACACAGAGACTGTCTTAGTCAAAGGAGGACATATGGCCACCACTGTTCCTCGGACATGTAGACCCTCCTCCCTCTTGACAGTCATTGGCTGGTTTTTCCCTTAGGCTCGGGGGTTCTGTTATAAATATTCTTGTCTTGGATATTGCTCTGAAACCAACTGAGAACTTTCAATGTAAATCTGAAGAAAAGTATTTTTCTTTGTTCCTAATTGATTAATCTAGTTTTAGGAAAAGCATATTTAAAATCAAGTAAGAGGTTTTGAACTGGAATTGAGCAGATTTTCCTGCCTTTTGGGGGCATTGTCATGTTCACAGCTAGAGGACTGTTACAGTAAGGGGTTTGCATTTTAACCCTGAGTAAACACTGATTTTTGTGTTCCATTTTTGCGCAGAAAGAGTGATGCTTATGAAGTCTATTAACACCCAAGGAAGTAATGTTGCCTTTGACTCTCAATCCTTGTTCTGATCTCCATTGTGAGAACTTGGACTAATAAGAGTGAACTATGTTATTTTCTTATCAACATTGTTATAATTGGCAGCTGACTTCATGATTAAAAACTTGGAACTAGCAATTGATTATCAAGACATCAAAGATATAATGGTATGCTATGGAAACAGAGATATAACCATGAAAATAAACATGGAAAGAGAATAGGGCATTTTGAATAGCCATATCTGACACCAATTTCTGATTTTGTAAATGGTGATAACTATGTTAATCATAGTATGTAAACTCATAAGGCATGAGTTTCCCAATGTCAAGGATAATATCTACATCTTTCTACTATTTGTTTTGATACTTAAATGAGTTGAAAGTACATAAAGTAGCAAGCATAAAGAAAGCCCTTAGGAAATCGTGGTTCTCTATTTTTATTTAAAATAGCAAAGTCACACCCCAAGTTCTATAGCTACACGCTATACCTGTATTTTTCACAATAAACATACTAAAGGTCACAATCTATCCTTTTTCTTCCCTTCCTATTCCCTCTATTTTCCCTTCTCCTTTGTCTTGTCCTTACCCTTTCCATCTTTCCTTCTATTTCTTCTAATTTTTTCTTATTATGCCCTTTTCCCTTCCTTCTTCCTTCCCTTTCCATCTTTCCCTCTCACCCAAAGTCTTAGGGTGGCCAACATATTATAAAATGAACATACTGTACATCTGCACGTGAAAAATAATTTGAAATTTAACCCTTTCTTTTTTCTTAGATTGATTTCTGCTCCGTCGCCCAGGCTGGAGTGCAGCGGCCATGATCTCGGCTCGCTGCAACCTCTGCTTGGCAGGTTCAAGCAATTCTCCTGCCTCAGCCACCCAAGTAGCTGAGATTACAGCTGTGCATCACCATGCCTGGCTAATTTTTTTTTTCAGTAGAGAAGGGGTTTCACCATGTTGACCAGGCTGGTCTCAAATTCCTGACCTCAAGTGATCTGCCCACCTCAGCCTCCCAAAGTGCTGGGATTACATACGTGAGCCACGGCACCAGGCCTGAAATTTAATCTTTTTAGAAGTAATCATTATTATCAAAATAATTAGCCCTTTAATTAAGCATAAGTCAGGTTTGCTTATAAGGCCTTTGGGGACAGATTTCAATGGCATCTCTTAGAAAAGAAACATGGGATGTGTAAAGTGCTGACAAAATTTTTCCTCTGGAGAATAAATTTCTCTGTAGCAAACAGACACATGAATATTACATTTAGATAGAGTGCTCTTCAATATTAGTTTCATTCCTTAAAACAAAATGGAAAATGTTGATATATGTAAATATGTAAAGCCTTTACTATCCTTATAAGATTGAAACTTCTGTTAGTGCTCATGTTTGTTGACTTTTTTTTCTTTGATCCTCTCCCTGAGGCCTTCAATAATGGGTGCTGGAATGGAACCAAAGTCACAAAATGACTTATAAAAAGGAATTAAAAAAAAAGAAAGAGAAAGGAATGAAAGGTACATAGGTAAAAGAAAGAGGGGGAAAGTTGAGGAATCAAACTTCTCTTTCTCGGTTTAGGAAATGGTGAAGGCATCTAAGGATTTATTGTATGAATCTGATTTTTCAGTACTTTTCAGCATCAGCAGCTGGGTTCTGGTAATTGAAAACTGATTACTGTATAAAGGAGTGAAAAATAGATGTTAATTAGATAAAATTGTCTGAGGAGAATAGCAACATTTTGGAAACCTGGGATATAAGAAAGCTAGACTTTTTGCAAGTTTAACAAGGGCGAGTTTCCCCTTCTTATCCTAATCTTCCTTTCTCTGTCCTAAAAGCCTCCTAAAAATCCTCCCACAACCTCAGTCTGTCATGAACAAGTCACAGATCCACAGTGCAGGGTCTGGACTAGTGCTGACCTTGACAGTGATGGACACCTTGTGATCTGGACTTGGCTCTCCACCACATCAATCCCAGGTCTATTTAATGTTAGACCAATTTACAGAAAAAAGGGCTTAACTTTTTTGTCCATGCAAGTAGAAATTTCTGAGCATTCCAGGCAGGCTGGTATTGAGGTTTACCGCAGGAGTCAGAAGTTATTTTTCTACCTGGAATGCACTTCAATTTTTCCACAGGGACTGCTCCCTGATTTCCTCACCATTGCCACAAAGGACACTGATGTTTAATTTTATATGTCAATTTGAATAGAACTAAGAGATGCCAAGATGGTTACCAAAACTTTGTTTCTGGGTGTGTCTGTGATGGTGTTTCTAGAAGAGATTAGCATTTGAATCAGCAGGCCAAGTAAAGATCTGTTGTTACTAATGTGGGTGAACACTGTTCAATCTGTGAAGGCTCAGAGAGAACGATAAGGCTGAAAAAAAGCAAATTTTCTCTCCCTTTCTTCTTGAGTCGAGACATCCATCTTCTCTTATTCTCTGATATGGGAGCTCCTTGTTCTCAGGCCTTTGGGCTCCGTCTGTATAATTTCACTGGCTTTCCTGGTTTTCTGGCTTGCAGGGAGCAGATGGTAGGACTTCTCGGCCTTCATAATTGCATGATCCAATGACCATAATAAATCTGTGTGTACGTTTACGTGCATCCACATCTTATTGGTTCTGTTTCTCTGGGGAATTCTAAGACACTTTAAATAAATGCCATTGTTGGCTTAAAGCAGTGAATTCTCCAGTTTTAGTGAACTCAGAAGTCATTCTGGAAGAGTGTAACAGGGAAGAATATTTGTTCTGATTCATCAGGTCCAGGGAGGTACCCATGAGTCTTCACTTTTAATGAACAATATTAGGTGATTCTCATTCAGCTGATGAATGGACCACTCTTCCAATGGAATAATGTAGAACAGAAACTCTGTTCTAAGGAATTCACACCTCATAGGAAGGATTGGGTCAAATTCTCTTTCCGACTTAACAGCAATAGCTGTGAAACTGAAGCTCTAAAACATTTAAGGAAGGATATGTTTCAAACAAGAAAGGAAGAGAAGCCAGCGTGGTCAGTATGTTTCCTAGGGAAGAGAGTCACGGGATGAGATGGGGATGGTCACCGCTAGCTTAGCCCAGCCTTTGGGTTTTAGATGTAGCTTCTGAGTATCTTTCCTGTGGAAAGAGTACCTGGGCGCCCTTGAAGACAACTTGAAGATCCTAGTATTGCCATTGCAAGAAAGAAAAGTTACTTTAAAAATAATCAAAGGACACGCTGGTTCATTCATCAATCTTTTGGGTTTTTATTGTATTCGTGTTTTATCAAAAGCCAGATAAAGTGGCAGCTCTGTGTGTGACCAATGACATTTATATATAAGGCACATTCCTAGATTATGAGTCTGTAGGATAGATAAAATATGTTGATTAACTCCACCCTTTTCACTTCTACTAAAGAGTACAAATGGACTCAGGAGTAAGTAAAAAATGATGGTGTTATATGGAGTCAGTGGTTCATTCTGCTTGTTAATAGGCTTCATTTCTCAAACTTCCACACTCAAGCTGTTATTGACAAAAAATGACTTTCATACCCATCACAATTGCTGTGCGAACACACGGTTGGGAACTGTGATGAGAGAGGTGGCTTTGTACTTTATGGCCCTGAGAGGATGAGGATCACATGCTGGCATGTTAGGGGTTCAGGAGAGATGCTACCTCAAGCTGCCATCCTCCATGATGGGTCCTCTCTACACTTCCTGGGACTGCAGAAAAGACCTGTAATTGAAGACCATTTATTTTTCTGCACTGTCTTATTAGGGGTCATAACAGGTCTTTAGAGAAAGGTTTTTTAGGGGGCTTTTGAGTGCTATGGTGTTGGTGTAGTTTTGAAGGAGGTAGGAAAGTCTGAAAAACACAGGGCACAGTCACATTCCTATCGAGTCACCAAAGTCCTGCAGGTACTACTTGGATAATGTGGATTCCCTCGAAGAACCTGCAACACAGTCCATGCAATGCTAGTCACCATGACTGTGTTCATTACCGCCCGGTATTGCATGCTTTTATTCAGGGCTTATCATAACTTCAAGTGTTACCAGGACAAAAGCAGCCAGTATTCCTTCTGATTACTGAATGGACGTTTTGACCATAAACATTTGGGCTTAACAAACAGGGAGTAGGTAATTAAAATACCTTAAAGTCATTTAATTTACTCAGTATTTCAGCCATCACTAAGATGAGAAAAGAAAAAGTTAAAGTTTCTTATCACCTTAGAGAAAGGGTCGACAGGGCAAGTATAAGAATAATTTCAACCTGTTTGAGGAATTCCAAGCCTATTTAAATTCTAGAAAATTCCAAAATGCTACTTGGTTTTAGGAAATGCTTGCTATAAGGGTTAAAGACAGGCAGGTTAGAAGCAAAATGCTAACTTATCAAACCTGCCCCAGACATACTCCACATTGTTCATCCTGTTGCCAGAGGAGTTATTAAAAATCTAGACCCCTGATTTGCATCCTAGGAATATCACAGTGAGGACTTAGAGGCATTTTTTTCCTCATGATGTGTTTAAGGACTGTGCAGAAATAAATATTTAGATCCTTAATAGCAAAGGGATGAGACATAAATTGTGTGTCTAATTCACATTTTTTGGTTACTGGCAAGAATTTAGTGATTGAAGTTAAGCACCCAATACTGCGATTAACATGCTATTTAATGTGCCAGTCTTAGTAATGCACTATTTAAAGTATCTTTCCTTTTTTAAAAGTCCTTACTATGTAGAATTTGGTTTAGGATTCAAGACCTGCTTGGAATAGTGGTAAATACTTAACAACTGGCTTTCCAAAGGGTGGGGTAAATGGGTGAGCAAGGGCTGAGGAAGCCCTGTTTTCTATCTTTTGCTGATTTCCATGATATAAGTATTTTCTATCATGATCAATTTCTACCTGACAATATGATATCAGCACATTTATAAAATTTGTGAAAAATTAACAGTTGACTCTTGCAAAGCTGATACAAGTTGGATCCAGCACACACAGTACCTGGGCCCTACTGCTTTGAATTAAATAGCTCCATATATATTAAGACACTTTTATATAATGTATATAATTTTGTACGTAAATTTTATGTAACCAAATGTAATACATACATTGTACTGTTAAACCTTGTTATTGGGTTACTGTTAAACACTGTTATGTCTCATTTCATAAAACTGTTTCTGACAGTTCTGAAAGGCTGCAAGTGCATCGAAAATTTCCTAAATTCATTATAGGTGAAATCTGACACAAATTTTATTGTCTTAAAAAGATTTCTATTTAAAAAAGTACCTATTTGTCTTTTGTGTTATATTTTCACATTTGATAGTTGCTAGGTAAAGAAAGGCAGTTCTCAATCAAACTTGGTGCTGATTATATGGAAGCCAGTGTCTATTAGGCCTCATTTTGAGGGCAGGAAAGTGGCATAGAAGGATGGTTAAGTCCATCGGTGCGGAATCAGGCTAGTCCTAGCACTTACCACCTGAAAGAATTAAAATGGGGCAGTTACTTAATCTGTTTGCCTCAATCTTACCTTTGTAAAGTGGGATCGTAACAGTACCTACTTCATAAAATTGTTGCAGGCTTAAACAAGTTAACATATGTCAAGTGCTTAGAGCTGTGTCTGCCACTTACTAAGTACCACATGATTCTGCTTTTATGGCCACTAATATATTTTAGAACAGCGATTAACTTAAGCCGTTAGTGTAGAACTCGATAAATGTTGCCTTAGACTAGGGTTCTCAAAGTATGGGGCCCCCCAAATCTGTGTTTCAATAAGCATGCAGGTATATCTGATGAACTCCTGTGTTCTAAAAGAGTGAATGTTCTTTCTGGAGGAGTTGAGTGATCATTTGAAGACTGACTGTGGAATCATCTGTAGAGGCAGTTTTCAGTGAAGATCGACATTTATGTAAAATATGAAAAAATACTTAAACACGTCTTTGCCTATATGTGAATAAAAGTTTTCGAAGAATACAAAGATGATATTGTTTACTTGACTTAGTAGTAACTCAGTTCTGTTGCCAAAAAGAGAAGAAATCACTCTGCTTCAAAATTGTGGAAGAATTTAACGTCTTCTGAGAAGAAGTGTATTTTCCTTCCCCAAAGGCTTTCAGGCAGGAATGTTGAGTATAAAACAAGATAAAATTTGCAAAAAGAGGAAGCAGTTGGGTAGATGGGAGACAGAGGTGGAACAGAAAAATGATATCTAATTTTGTGTCTTTTGAATTTTGAGCAATATGTAACAATATTTAAATATTGAATATACATTGTAAATATATTACTATATAATATATATTATATATTAAATGTATGTAAGTATAAAGTGCAGATCGGTGGTTTTTACCCAAAGCTTGCTTAATCAGAACCCAGAATATAATTTCCCAAATCAGAACTTTTGTGGTAGATTTCCAAAATCTTCATGGAGTTATAAGGAGTAGCTAACTATTTCTTAGTTACCAGGAAGACACATAGGCAGAAATCTACCTGTCATAAGAAAGACTTCTGGTGGTTTGATATTGCCTGAATTGCTTTGTCCTCTGGGCCAAGAGATAAGTGGAGAGTTTTCCAAATATGGGACATAACATTGACGGAAGGCATTATTATGGCTTGTAACACCTGGAAAGTCTACACATATGGGATATTATTGGGACTATGAGTTAGGAGACTTGCATTTAATCTGGCCCTGCCACCTGCTGGGTATCTCTGGGTAAGACCCTTAACTTTTTGTCCTCAGTTTCCTTCCCTCTCAAATGGGAACATTAATAACTGTCTTACTTTTTTCGCTGGGTCAAATGGGACAAGATCTGGAACTGTTTCTCAAGTTCAGAGTTAGTGTAAAAGGTAATTAAAACCTGGCTTTGCTAGATTGGTTGCACATTTATGACACTTCAGTGACATTTAGGATTTAATTGGGATGGTCTCTTATACAGGGAATGGGATACAATTTTTAAATAATTTCAACATTGTACAATACTTATATCTTATGCCCCTGAAAAGAAAAAGCAGAGGAGATTAATTGCTTGCCTTTAATCCAATTCTGGTTTTACAAACGATGTGGATTTTATAGTCTCTCTAATTCTGTAAAAGAGTGTATTATTCCAACAGAACTGGATGTTTTTGATCTACAATACCCTTGTGAAAACAAAAGCATTCACTTTATCTGAATTATTAATTAGCTTCCCATAGGCTGTAAGATTGCTACATGTAAATCTGCCCCAACATAAGATGGAAGTAAGTGAAGTGATGGGTTAAGCAATGAAATAAAACAACACATGGGAGGTGCTTTCCTTTCCTCATCCACAGCCTGTGTCACTGCCCTCTTGTTAAAGCAGGCAAAGCTGGTATCTGGGTTTGAGTGTTACCCGGATAGCTGCTCGGCCTCCACACACAGGATGCTGTCCTCGACATCTCTGCCTGAAAGTCAGTCATTTGGGAAGAAAAATAGACTTGTTCTCATAAGACATTAAATTTTTCTCCAGTTTTGAAGCAGAGTTATTTCTTTTTTTCTCAACAACAGAATTGTTATATTACTACTAAATCGAACATTCCTTTCTACTTAGGCATGTTCAGAACTTGCTTTTCCTTCCATATTATAGTTTTTGAGACCAAACTGCTTAATAATTTAAAAATAGCTATAATTTTATATGCCAAGCATAATGCTAGGTTTTTTTTCTGTATATCATATCATTTACTCTTCACAACAACTCTAGGAAGGAGGTACTGCTATTGTCCTTGTTTCACAGATAGGCAATTGATTTTCAGAGTCCTTAAGACATGTGCCCAATGTCACAGTCTAAGTCTGGTTCCATCATCTCTACTTTTGTCCACTGCATCATATAGCCTAATATTTCCAAATAGGGACTATTCAGAAATCTCACTTTCATTTTTTTAAGAAATTAAGTTTTAGGAAGGTGATTCATCAAGCTACAAAAAAGTACAAAATAAATGTTACATCCTTCATAGAGTTTCCAGTTGAGTAGATGCTAGGCCGGAAGTCAGTCTCGCTGGAAAAGAATAATTTGTGTGATAAGAATATACAATGAACTGGACCCCTCCCATGACATTTTGCAGAACTTTCTGTGTATTTTTTTTTATATCTAAGTTTGTTTCTAAGTACATAAATCTCTGTGAGAAAGCCTGTGAGAAGATTCCACTAAGGCAGCAACAAAGATTTCTGTTCCAATGGACTTCTTTTTAGGTAAATGGGGGGAAAAAAAAGTGGAAGCAAACAACTGAAAATTCATAAGATGCTATTTCTCTATAATTATGCAATGTTATGGAAATAGACTCTAGACAACATGCTAAAATTTAGACTTTATCTACGTTTTTTTCTTTTTCAAAGCGTGGAAGACCAGGAAAGAGAAAAGACACGATCACAGACCACAGAGATAAAGACAAGAGGAGGCATTTCAGGGTTACTCCTAATGCTAAGTATCTGAGAATTAAACCTCCCAGACAAGCAGGAAGGCTTCAACTGCTGGGAATATTCACACCTTTTTGGATGACTAATTACTTCGGGTGATAGAGAGCTTGAAGGGCACTAAAGAGTGTGTGTGTGTGTGGTGGGAGAGGTCTTACCTTTATTGCCTCAAAAGAAAATTACTTTTTGCACTTCCCCAGGTTACCACGACTCCCTGACTACTAGTATAAATAAAAATAATCTATTCAGAAGCATCTATTACAAATAATATTCTAGGGAGAGCTCTTGACTGCATATCCTCAGAAGACAAGTTTTATTGGAAATAAAAAAGGAGTGTGAGCATACTAAACAGCAGCACTACCACTATACACACTTTAAACATTTTACTACTGTGTTAGTGAAATATTTAAAGTGATCTCTAAACTTTTCTCCCCCCATCACATGGGCGCCTGAATATGTCACTATCCAGTGCTGTCTGACAACCTCACATTGGCACAATGCTTCCCAGAAAAAACAAAAAAACAGAAAACAAACAAATCATGTCAAAGAGTGACTGCAACTGTTTTGATTTTTAATAGGAAAGAAATAGATCTCATATTAAATAAGTGCTGAGGCTAGGCATTAAGAGATGTGGCAAGCTGTTTGTCCCAGATTCTGGCTCTGCAAACAAGCCCCAGTAGGCTTCAATGAAAACAATTTTTGGTTTAGTTTAGGGTGTGGCTGGACTGCTCTTAGCTTCCTCTTGCTGAATGGTGTCACTGGAAAGGATATCCAATAAAAGAGCCTCTTGGACCTGCTTATACCTTGTGGCTTCTTTGTCCTTTGCAGCCTTTGCTCCTGGGATGAAATGTAAGAACACTTCAGCTCCAGAATCAGCTTTGGCACTGATCCTATCCTGAATTCTAAAAACTTTTCAGCCTTCTTTGATTCTAAATGAGCCATCTTTAGCCGAACTGCAATTCAATGCAACAGATGTTTGGAAGGACACTGAGCATGTGGCTGAAAATGGATCAAACAGATTATAATAACTAGATTTATGTCTAAATGGGGTCTTGCTATAGAGAGAATGTTTGCATTACTGCAAAATTTATATGTTGAATCCTAACCCCCAATATGATGGCATTTGGAGATGGAGCCTTTGAGAAGTGTTTAGGTCATGAGGGTGAAGTCCTGATAAATGAGTTTAGTACCCTTATAAAAGGGACCCCAGAAAGCTCCCTCACCCCTTTTCCATCATCTGAGGACACAGGAAGTGGGCCTTTAGCAGGCACCACATATATTGGTGCCTTCGTGAAGGCTTTCTCCTACTATCCAAAACTGTGAGAAATAAATTTCTGTGGTTTACAAGCCACCTAGTCTATGGTATTCTGTTATAGCAACCTGAAAAGACTAAGAAGACGGGTCTCTCCTAGACCAATTTATACTTACCTTTAATATAGAATCTAGCACCAAGGCCTAAGACATCATCAGATACCTCTGTAAAACTCTCTCCATGCACATTTTACTACAGCTAATGTTGCAATGTTGAAAAATGGAAACTACAGAAAAGCTACTGATTCTTTTGGACCATTGGATTGATACCATTGAGAACTTACTATGTGCTAAGCACTTTACACACACTAACAATACTGGGAGAAAAATCGAGTTATCTCTGTTTTATAAAAGAGTTCAAGGCTCAGAGAAGTTAAGTCACTTATTTAAGGTCATACTGTCAGTGTTAGAATTGGAATTTGAACATTGGTCAATCCCATTCTAAACCATATATACTTAATTGCTAAACCAGAAATAGAAAGTATGCTTTACATTGTGAGCTGTGAACAGTAATACGTGGGAATGGCCACCTGAAGCCACTGGGTTGAGACGACATCTAAGGCTGAGTGTGTGGGCTCAGAAGGAAGGAGGATCAGATCAATCAGCAATGCAGGGGTGGTGGCAGCTCTTGTACCAGGATTTGCCATCCTTACTTGTATCTTACTGGTCCTCAGTTACTAATCTCTATCTTTTATTTTGTTTTTCTATGAGCTTAACATGTATGGGAAGAAAATTCAGTTAAATGGAAAGGCCTAGGGTTGGTATACTCCTGGTAACTGCTTCACTTGGTGATCCAGGGGCAGTCAGTTCTTCCTTGTTTTTCATATATGACCTAAAGGAACCAAACTGAGTAGCCTCTGGAATAATCGTGTACATAAATACATACATATTTTAATAATCAGTTTTTATATTATCTTGCAAATTATATTTTATACTGTTTAATATTCTCCTCCCGCTAGTAATCTACCTGAATGAAAAAGGAAACCAGAGATATGGAAAAGTATGTAATCTTCACATAAAGCAGAAGCCTATATTTTCTTCCCCTATAGCTCACCCCTGCAATGTCACTATAATTTGGAAGGGCATTCCACTGTGATCCTTTGATAACAATGCCAATGATAAAAGGAAAGGATGTATTGTTACTAGAAATGGAAAACCACTATTGTTGCATATTAAAGGAAAAACCTTTCAAAGGAAATAGTTCTTGCTCAGAATTAAGCAAACTAAACCCTTAATGTAAATGATAACTGAGAAAATCCAGTGTCATTTTCTGTCCAGAAAACTGAGGAGGAGGAAGAATCATATCTCATGTGGGTAGTACCATCTCTCACCTATTATGGAGGCTGAATTCCAGGCCTGTTTTGTATTGACATATGAAGGGGACAGGACTTGAGGTGCATAGTAACTATTTCCAACACCATCTGTTCAGAGTGCTTTAGTTAGTACCTCACTTTGAGGCAAGAATTTTGCCTTGATACTGAGAAGCAAAGGTGCAAAGGAAGGATCCTGCTTAGTCAGGAGAAACAAAATAATGTATAGTAATGAAGCAGTCTGAAACACAGATTGAGAAAGACACAGCTTTAGCTATAGGGCCCTCAAACTTTCAGGATGCTAAGTGCCTTTCTATGCCATTTATTCATTCAATTCCCTGGCAATAAACTGGTAAGAAAATCTTTAATAATGCATTTTGCAGGTTGAATCTGAGGACTTGAAAAGAGAACTTTCCAGAAAAACATGGTAAGGCACAGCAATTGGAGGCAAACTGTCCAAGCTTCTGACTGTCCAGTATTATACATTTATTTAGTGCTTCCAAGTTCAGGAGGCAGAATATATTGCCTACTACCTTTAAAGGGAATATCTTCAATGTTTTAACTGCCGCTAACAAGATGATTAGCATGTCTTTAACCATCTTTATTAAGCAGATGTTTGCCCTGGCATTTTTCCAGCCCTTCTTGTGTCATCAAGCCTATTCTCATTTGTTGGTATGCTGTTCATTTCTGGTCCTCAGTGAGGGGACTGTTCCTTGACCTCGTCATGCAGATGGTTTAGATTTCATATGTGAGAGGTTGGCCTATCTGGGATGGGTGAGGATATTCTCTTAGCCCTTGCACAGGTCATCTGTGAAGCTCAGGCAGCTTGAGGGGATAAGACAATAGGAGAAGTGCTTCTTAAGTGGTACTTTTTCCTTGGTGAGGACTTTGTGTTTACATTTAGTTTCTAATGTGACATAATGAATTATGAACTAAAAGGCAATTTGAAGATTTGTGCCCTATGTGCAGAACAGAAATTTAATGTATGAAAGCAAACCACAGGTCAGTTAGGAGAGTTGATCAATATTGATATTGCTCTTTAATGAAAGGAAATAACCCTGGGGGATTTTCCTTGGGATTGCTGATGAGTATGTATTTGTACTCAACACATGGGACTTTTCATTGATCTCAGTCAAATTAAAATTTTATTAACAAGTCAGACACCCATCTGTATTTTTCCAGAAGTTCCACTGTTTCCAAAAGCCAGTTAACACTCCTGCTTTTTGTTTCTCTCTCTCTCTGAATTAACATTTAAATATCCATTATGTGCCAAACACTTTCCCATGTTTTATCTCACCTAGTCCTCTTAACAACCTTGTATGATAATATTATCTCCATTTACAGATGAGAAAATTGAGGCAGAAAGCACTTAGGTAACTTTCCCCTTATCACAGATAATAAAAAGCAAAACATGGGCTCAAATAGATTTAGTTTTTTTTGACACTAAAGTTCCTGTTATTTCTGCAAACCTCACACTGTTTCCCAGTGGCAGAATGAGGGTTATTTTGAAGTATGGTTTTGTTTGAATGGAGATGATATGAAAGGATAAATGATGAGGATGGAAAAAAAAGTACCTGTACCAGCAGTTCAGGAACCGTTGTAACCCACACAGGAGGACCTAAGGACTCCTGTTGCTCCCCTCTTATTCAGAGAGCAGATCTTCATGTCCATCTAGGTTGGTGAAGGGCCAGAAAGTCCTACGTGGCACCTCCAAGTCAAGTGATAGAGTTTAGCACATGTGACCCTAAAGCCTTCTGAGACCGTTTGGTCCCTTGGTTTTTAGAAGCTATAGTGCAAATACAATAGTAGTTTGAAGTTTTCTACTCCCTATTTGGATATAGTCTTCTCATTTTGTTCAAAGGCTGATTTTAGACATCCAAGCAACATGCACCAGGTTAGATAGTTTGAGGTTTAATCAATAAATTGACCAGAAAAGAATTCAAAAGCTACACCCTCTGATTTTATACTTCATATATGGGGCAGACACCAAGCTCTTGTCTTGTGTTTAATCTACAGAGTGTCTGAAAATTGACTTTTCCTTCCTGCATGAAATTTTAAATTTCAACCTGCCTTATATTTAGTGGGCTGTAGGGTTACTGTGGCAATCAGCTCCTGAAGTGTAGGGATTTTATCTGAGAAGCATTTTAGTGAAGATTACATTAGAGGTCAGAGGTTTGTCTCTGTTCCTCTTCTACACATTGGGATCCTTTTCCCAAATGGATGGTCAGATGCATGCTCTCAATCGCCTCATGTCATAAATATATCACACATAATTTATAATCAGCCAGACACTAGGAATGGGCTCTTTTGTATAAAGGAAATGAAATATACTTCAGAAGTAAATGTGTGAGAGATTTCTAAAATTGGGAGTAACAGTTCAGTGTAAACACACACAGACATACATATAAACACATACACATGCATGCATGTGCATACAGATAAACATACAGTAACTAATATTTATTAAGTGTTTCTTATGTATCAGGTTCTAAACTTCACATGCATTAACTCAATTCCCTTAATAACCATATGTGGTAGGTTATATCCTCATCCCATTTTGTGAATGGGAAGCTGAGGCATGTAAAGGTTAAGTAACTTGCTTTATTTAGCTCACACAGCTAATAAGTAGCAAAACTGTGATGTTAGTACTGAGTAAACTGATTAAAGAGGTTCTTCTCTGAACTACTCTCCTGTACTGGTTCAAGATTTGTGCTGAGAGCAGAGAACCTGGATATGAATCTTAGCCATAGCTTTGTGATCTTGGATGACAAGTCACTTCAATGATGCTTACTTAGCATCAGCTTCCTATTAGTAAACTGTGGTTAATAATAATATCAACCCTACAGGACGGTTGAGAGGAATTAATGAGAAAAATGTATGTAAAGTGTTTTACATATATTTACTAATTGCAAAGTGCTATATACATGTCATCAATCCATTGTAGATGTAGCACACAATACTTCCTCTGCCTTTCCTACTTATACTCCCCAGTCACCTTGCCTTTCCCCACAACGAACTGAACACATAAAAACACAAAATACGGAAAAATAATTTCCTATTAAATACATTCAAGTAGCCCTTAAAATATTTTCATAAATCCTAATCTAATGATTAATAATTGTATACATATAACATTTTATGCCTCAGAAAATGAAGAAATAATCTCAGAGCAATGGGTACAAATTTTGCCATCTAGTTATGGGAAATGTATGCATCTTAGAAGCTCTATGAATTTGTATGCTCACACAAAAAGCATTAGTTAATAGTAGAGATGTTACTGCCATCAAGACAATAAGACTGGTGTAGACTGGTGTTCCGTATCATAAATATACAGACTAGAAGTTCTCATCAATAATTTGAAGTAGGTGGGACATTAACAGAAAAGAGGCACAGTGAGGAAGTGAGACACAAAGTAGGACACAGGGCATTGACCCTGGATTCAGAAAACCCAGATACAAGTCATCATCCATCCAAAAGTCATTGAATTCCTACCATGCGCCAGGTCCCGTTAGTAGGTACCAGAGATGCAAAAGCATATAAAGACATGATGCTTTCCTAGAGCCATGCTGCATGTCCACTAAATGTGTGACCTTACATCTGTCATTCTATCTTACTATAAAAAGCCTTGATTTCCATATTAATAAAAGAAAGCAAGTAAAGAATGAGAGAGGTAAAATCACTGTTCAAAATTCATACATCTAACTGGTGCCACAATGAGAATAAAACTTCAAACTTCCAATTTGGTACTTTCCCTGACCAGATTTCATCATTCCTTTTGCAATTTCCACCATGGTTTGTTTCACATACTTAAGTTTGACTGTCACATGCCAAGATATTCATTATTAAGTTTGGAGTTATCCCAGAGTTTCTCTGCTTTCCTACCAGAAACTTCTGGCAAGGTCTACATCAGAGTCTTCCTTTTCTTGTCCTCCAAGATGGGTGTGGTCTTGCACAGTTCCAGGGCTGTGCGGTGGAAGAATGATAGAAAAGGGGCAGAGTAGAGGACAGAAAAAGAAAGAAAACAAGGGCTGTGGAGTTTTCATGAGTTGAGAAAGGCAGCTATATACTGTGTGGGGCAGCAGACTGGGAAGAACAAAAAGAAAAACAAGATTTTAATATTACCAGAGATTTGTTGTCCCTTTCATAATATTGAGTAATGCTAGCTTGAGTAGTTTTGAAATTATTCTTGGTTGCCTGGATTGTAATCATTTAAAAGCACAATTGCTCTGAAATTGATCTATGAGGGTAACAGGTTTATGAGCCTTATAGCAACCATTGGCTTCATCTTCTTAGCAATGGAAGACTGCATGTGGACCTTGCCAATGTATCTCATATGTGAGAATCAACCAGGTTTTAATAGGTGAGCAGTGAACTGTAGCTCAACTGGTTGAAATCTAGTGGGGAAATGGTATCAGCAAATGGAATTGGGTTTCTCTGGACACTGTCTTGTTAAGTACAAATATCTACATCAAAACCTCCTTCAAAGCTCTGAGTTAGAAGGAGAACACACCTGCTGTAATTTATAAGCCTGAGCTCTGGGCTCTAGACTGTGGTCTGAGAGGAATATAGAAAGAGCATTGCTTTTTTATGGGCTAAGGAGATGGAATTCTACTAGAGATCAGCATAATATTTAATTCACTTTCTGTGTTCCTAGCTCTGGAGTAGGGGTCATAGCTGGCTCTTGATCTTTAGAATTTTACATTCTAGAAGCAGAGTAGGGTAAGGAGATTGGTTTTTACTGAGATCTAACATGTGATAATGAGTTTATATTCATCATCTATTTCTAAAAAATCTTTATAACACCTTACGTGATGACATTAGTATTATTGCCATTTTATAAACGGAGAAGATTTTGAGTTTAAATGACTTGCTCAAAGTCACAAAATTGTAATTTTCACAGTATATTTTAGGCAGGAAAATAATATAGGGTATTTAATTATAAATTAAATGCTGTAAACAATAGTTTTAGGGGAAGAGGTTGAACTGAAGTAAGCACTTCTGTTTTGAAAAAAGTAATTAGACACATGTTTCTCTTTGGACTCTGAATTATTTTAGTTTAACAGTTTAGGTGTGATATAAATACATGGAAATGAGACAACAGAATTGTTATGACATTCTTCTTTTCTGAATTAGGAAAGAGGGTGTGTCTACCAATAGTTCCTCACTCTTCAAGATGAGTGCCATAACACATCAACCACGTGCATCATGTATATGCAACATGTATTTTTCTTCCACTTCTTTTTGGTTCACTTCTTTGATGTGAAAGTAATAATTTTAGTCAATCAAAATAGTATTTGAAATTAAGCAGCTCCACAACAAGGGATCAAACATAAAATTTACAGTATATATCCAACATAGAAGGTTAGGATATCCCCAATTTTCTCTTGTTTTCATATTCAGATAAGACATTGCATTTGGACTCAGGAGCCCTTGGCTTGAATGCTAGCTTGAACAGTTGAACTGTGCATCTTTGAGTAAATTAGTACCAAGTTCCTGAATCTTTTTCTCATCTGTGTAATTTGAGGATAATTTTTAGGGGGGATTTTTTGACATTAATTAGCAAAACACAAGAAAAAGTTTAGTACAAGATAAGGCATATAGTAGGTGGTAAATATTTATGGTTTTCAATTAGTGTTTATTATTACTTCTATGATGATGATTATTACTATTATTCTATTGGCTGAGAGAAAAAGGTAGCCAAAATCAGGAAAATACCCTTGAAATTTCCCAACACTTCCCAAGCCATCCTGCATATCCCAGCAAACAGAGCAGAAGAAAGGTGAATGAGATATCAAGTGCAGACAGACTCCAGTGAGGTGAAAATTGCAATGGTGAGAGGTTGATGGTAAAATCAAACTGAACTTGTTATTTTGTCATTCTGATGGACTAGAACTGAGGATTTTCAATTTCCTCTCCAACCCAAGACACTTCACACTGGAAAACTCGCACAATCACATTTATAACAAAGGAGAGACAATGTTATTCTCAAATTTCTTTTAGAAAGGAAACTGCCTTGTTGGGGAAAGTATTTCTTCTGGGTGGTAGATGACTAGACCCTGAGGAAACTGATTTAGGCAGATTTCTTACTTACAAACCTTGGGGTGGAGCTGGCTTCTGGAGGGGGAACAGGAGAAAAAAAACCAAACAGCCAGAGAAGACAGAAAAGAGACAGAAGAAGATGGTCCATTACCCCATGTGACATTTTCCAGCGACCACATCCCCCCTGCCCCCCCATCCCCCCCACCAGACACACACACCAGCTAATCTTCAGGACATCTTTAAAAGAAAACAAAAAAGAAAAGGAAAAACAAAACTAAGAAATAACAGGGGCAAAGGGACTGAGTACTTTTGAAATTAGCACCTGTGACCTGTGGAAGCCGGAAGTGAGGTAAGCTGTCCACAGCCATTACAGGAGTGAACAGAGTTTGGGCACCATTTAGGAGTAGGGTGTTTAGGAATAGGGCTTCCTAGTACTATTTATTCATTCAACAATATTTCCTAAGGACCTAGGTTAGGCCAGAAAAACTAAGCCTCTCTCTGCTCTCGCGCGAGAATGCATAGAAAGAAAGGGACTGCAGGTCTGACTTTGAGGGAAGGCAGGTGCAAACAGATCATGAGATCATGGCTGGAGTATCAGGGAAAGTTCTCATCCCTCCTTGAGCACTTTCTCCACAAAGCCTATAAAACTAGTTTCCCTTAAGATGTAGAGGTATACATTCCAAAATCGATGAGGTAAAGGTCATTTGTGATATGATGTTTAAGACTGGCCAAATGAGCTACAGAAGGCTGGGTTATGCAGAAAGGAGAAAGTACATGGTATCTTTTTGGGGATGTTCTCCTACTATCCAAGAAAAGTATAAAGAGGAAGTACATAAAGAGGGCTGACTTCCTGCTTATCAGTTCCTCAACTCAGAGTCAGCAAGATCTGTTCCTTGGTCTATTTCCTATGGAGATAAAGTGGGGAATAGTAATTCCTACTTTTTCACTCCATCTCACTTACGGTCGACTTTTTTTGTGTGAGTTTCAGCAATTGTTAACCTTTCTACATCTCAGTCAACTACTCAATAAATGAAGCTAAAAAAACAACCTTAAAGGGGTACCTATGAGGATGAAAGTAGATGTCTTCTAAAATTAATAAAATTTCTCCCATAGCAGATATTCTTAATAAGTAGCTATTAGTTTTGAGTCTTCCTGGTCAACATTTGCAATGTGGCTAAATATGCCTCTAGTCAGGATATTTCCCTCCCTCCTTTCTTTCCTTCCTCTTTTCCTTGCTTCTTTCCTCCTTCCCTCCTTTCCTGAGACAGGTTCTATGTTACCCAGGCTGGGCTCAAACTCCTGGGCTCAAGTGATCCTCCAGGTTTAGCCATTTGAGTAGCTGAGACTACAGGTATGTGTCACTGTACCTGGCTGACTTTAAAAGCTAGTTGCTTTAATTATAGACTTTCAATTCTAGCTTTGTAAGTACTGTACCCCAAACAGCTAAGATAATAGCTCTAGATCACTGTTAGATTAAATAATTAAGATATTTTGTTTGAAGTCGTTAGCTTTGTATGCCAAAGTAAAGCATTCCCTCCATCTCACTTATGGTCAACTATTTTCGGCCATGGGAGAAGTGGGGTTGTATATGTAGATAACTCCTTGGCCTCGTAAGTGAATGCTGTTGTGTTTCTCAGATTGTGACCTTGGAAGGATCCAGTAAACTCATGTGGAGCCCTAAAATTCCACTTAAATGAATCAGGTACCCAGATTCATTTAGACTCTTTGAATATATATGTGTGTGTATATATATACACACATACATATACACACATATATACATATATACACATATATACACACAAATATATATACATATATATACACACACACACACATACACACACACAAATCCCAAACCAAATTGACCTTCCCACAAACCTGTTCTCCCTATCTTCATAACTGGCATCATTGTTCACCTGACCTCCCCACAAACTGTTCTTTCTCTACTCTTCCTATCTCTATAACTGGTACCACTATTCATCCAGTTGCTCAGAGCAGGTCAGCAGCTATCCTTGATTCCTCTCTTTCTCATACCACCCTCATCCAATTAATCAGCAACTTGATTGCTTCATCTTAAAAAAGAAAAAAAAAAATGAAACTTACTTCCACTGCTACTACCCTAGTGTTCACGCCATAATTATCTCTTGCTTGAATGACTGCAGTAGCCTCTCAGTCTTTCCTCCTCTACCACTGCTCACCAACCCGAGCCTTCCATTTTCCATAGAGTAACCAGAGCAGTCAGTTCACCCAGCTTTGTTGATAGTTTCGAAACTTGTCCAAATCTTTTCCACCTTGGGAGATTCGCAATCCCTCTTCTTTCTCCCTGGAAAGCTCTAACCCGGGTCTTTGCATGACTTTTTCTTTCACTAAGTTCAGCATTCCCATTAAGGGTCTGCTCATCATCCTCCAATTTATTATTATTCAAAGCCTCTGTCACTACCTGGAATTTTACTGTATGCTGATTTGTTCATTTTTGATTGCCTAGTTTCCCAACAAAATATAACATACATTCAGACAGGGATTTTATCCTACCCATTGCCTTATTTTCAAAGCATAGTTTGTGATCAAGAAGTACTTATTTAATGAAAAACAGAGTGAATGCTCTCTGTGTGTGTGTGTGTATGTGCAGGCATGCACAGGAATACAGGAAATATGGGAAGAACTATAGAAGGAACTACATCATGAGTGGAAAGTTCTGGCAGGCACTATGGGATGAAATGCTCAGGCAGACATTAGGTCAATCCAGAAAGCTAGCATCATCACCATATATATAGCTACTACATTATGATTATGCACAGCTGGAACCAAAGACCTATGTCCAGAACAAAAGAACACAGAAAACTATGAGTTAAACACTGTGCTACACACTTTAATAACATATTGACCCATTTAGTTCTCATCCCAGCAAGACTGGTTATTTTTCTCATTTTGGCCAAATGAAGAAACAGAAACCTGGAAAGGTTAAATGACAAAGTTCATGCAAGAAAGTTGTAGAACTGGGATTTGAACTCAGGTTTTATGATTTCAAGTCTTTTGCTCTTCCCTTAAAACTGTTGTTCTATGTTAACAGTTGGAAAGCTCAAAAGAAGGACGAAGAGAAGAGAGGAGGAATGAGAAGTGGTTCCAGCTCTAGGAACCTCAATCAAGCCACAAGTCTGCATGGATTGTTCCCTATTGCTCTAGTGTGTAACTAAGCAATCACTCCTTTGAATGAATTGTTAGTATTAAAATCATTCACCTTCAGCAAATAGCACTGCTTCATTTTTACTGATCTTTTTACATATACATTGTCCAAGTGTTATGCTGAATCTTATGAAATTGCCAACATTCTACCATTTTTTACCTACAAAAACAGCATTTCAATAAGATTCAACATAATAGAATGAGCATCCCTCGAAGGCAGGTATCACATCTAATGTAGCTTTGCTACTGCTAGCTTCTGACTGATTAAATATCTGTTCATGATTGATGATTACAGAACTCTTAAACAGATAGAGGATAGACACAATGGCTTATGTTTCTCAGCCCATTGGATATATTTTAGAAATGTTCCTGGGCTTCAGTATCTCTGCAAAAAAGCATCACTTCAATGGTCTCAATCCCCTTTTTTTAAACTTCAATAGAGAACTTTACCCATCAAAGCTTCCACCCAAAGAAATACAACATATGAAGTAGTAAATTTTAAAAATTTGGAACAAAGGCGTTAAAAAAAGAAAAGCTCATAAGCTACCACTTAACTGTGTTACAGGAACCATGCTAAACACTTATTATAATAATCAAAATGAGTCTTTTTAACACTCCTGTGGGGAGAAAAAATAATACCCTTATTTCACAGTAGAGGAGGTTATTGCATTCAGTAGTTGAGTAGATTGACCAATGTAAGTGGAAGAGTCAGAATGAAAACCTAGGTGTGCCTGACACAAAGTCTGTGTGGTTAACCACTCTGTTATACTACATCATCTCTGCCAAGCAGGCATCAAGGGCTTTGCTCTCTGTAGAAATAAGCCATTAAAGGTGTCATGAAAACAGGCATCCCACACTAATTTGGTATCTGGCATCTATTTTCTCCAGCGTGCCTAAAAGCCAAGAGCTGAACTTGCTCTCCTGAAGAAACCAGGGAGTTAAGGATCTCTGGTGTAAACAGCCACTTTCCATGGGGTAGGCAGCCTCTCTCAGCCTAAGTCTTACTAAATACAGCTGGGCAGGACAGGGCCAGCACAGACAAACCTTATACTACACAGAAAGGCCAACAAAAAAGGGAATGGTACTCTAAAAATGCCAGCATTGAAAATCACGGAAAAATTATACAAACTTAATGATTCTAAGCTCTGTTTTTCTTTCTCAAAGCACTTAGATTCAGGTACTCACACCACTACATAAGAAATCTGGCTGAACAAAATGAACAGCAACAACAACGACAACACAAAACGATCTTTTCCGTACTGAGGTGAGTTATTGAGGGTTTCTACAGCCTTCTCTGAAGAGCTGAGAGAGTAATTTTTCTCTCCCAGATGATTTGCTTTTGGCTTTGGTCTTTTTACCTCAGTGCAAGCAAGTGGATAGGTGACCCTTCAGGGTTATTCCATAAGCCCTCATGATCTGTGTTCAGATGATAAATCAAAACAAAGACAGTTCAGAGCTTCACTAGAGCTCTTTAGTGGCAGCCATAATTAGCATAGCTCTCTTAAGACCTGGCAGATGCCAGGTGTCGAGGCATCCTTATTTTTAGAACATTGGAGGTGGTTGCCCCCAAAAAGGATATGCAGAAAGAGGAGCTGACAATGTCAAGGGCAACTTCAAACACATAGCAACACAACTAAAATGCTGATCATGCAAACATAGGGACTGTATAACTTTACATTTGGCAGCCATTACCACTAGCTGTCTCTCCCATCTCATAGAACTCTTATGGATAGTAGAACATTTTAGAAGACAAAAAGTGAGAAATATGCATTATTTTCTTTATGTCAGAGGAAGTCCTGGTAGGTGTTTGCATTATTTTGTGAGAAATAGGCAGTCATATTAAAATATTATTTGTTTCAATGCTTGTCACTATTCAGCTGAGCGGTCTTCCATTTTTAAAAAATATGCCTTTGATCCCATTTGCTTTCACCTGTCTCTCAATTTCCACAAGATTCTAGTTGTCACCAACATCATATACCCATTTTCACTTCTATCTCTACCTAAACCCATACCCTGACTATGGGAAATTACTACTCTGGGTATTCGGACATATTTCTTCAACTTTTCTGCTTCTGTCAGGTGTTAATGACAACGCTGCAGGCTGTGGCCCCCAAATAACTCACTATCAGGTTGATGAATTTTCACTGAAAATACCCCTGCAGTCCTTTGCCCTAACCTATCACTGACAACACTTTGACTTTATATATGCGTGCTTAAATCCTTATATTTTCTAATATTTGGATGCTAATCTCAAGAAAGGCAATGGATAGGTGCAAAATAATTGAAAACCATTTAAAACATAGCCATAGATACAATGGCTACATAAATCGACGTATTGGTTCAATGTAATGTATGCACTTACATCAAATTATTCAACAATTATTTATTGAGACAACAATTATTTATTGAGATGTGCCATATTTTATGCAAGTTGTTACAGGAGAGGCAAAGAAAACTATCTCTATATGGAAATATTCTCACAGGTAAGGAAAAGAAGCCAAAAAAATTAAAATAGTTATATAATGCAGTAAATGTTATAATGAAGGTGAGACTAGGATGCTACGGGAGAATAGAGTGATCAGTACAAAAATAATTTAGGTAAAAAAAATTGTATCAATATTATAAACACATTATGCATGCATATGGACAAACATTAGGAAGCAATGAGGGAAAGTGAAGTTATGTTAAGGTGGTGGATTTCTGGCTAGTTTTCTATTTTTTCCTTCTATTTTTGTAATAAATGAAAGTTTGGTGAGGGAACATTAACTAAGTAAACGGTGCCTTGTGTGAAGCATCACTTATAAAATGGATCTTACCAAACTAATAGGAGATACAAAAGGAAACTGACAGACTTTCTATACACAGACACATGAAATTGGTATGCAGACCAATCCCAATACCACTGAAAAGGCAACTCATGAGAACTACGGGAGCTGTTTTTTCCTTATATTAACTAGGACATATTGTCATTAGATGGGAAATCAACTGTAGAAATCAATCATTGTCTGGAAAAAAATCATTAATCACTTGACCATGGTTAATACAAAATATTGACTAATATGCTAATTTCACAGATGATGCTAACATTTATCTAATTTTCTGGAGTTTGGTAAGGCTAGCATTCAAATTGCAGTTGAATTTAGAGTTCTTTTATGTCATATATGAAATTGGTAATTTTTCCCCGTTTTTCCTTGCCATTTCACAGGTATCCAAAGTTAAGAAATAGCTTTTCTAATCCATCTTGAATTAATTTTTGTATAAGGAGTAAGGAAAGGATCCAGTTTCAGCTTTCTACTTATGGCTAGCCAATTTTCCCAGCACCATTTATTAAATAGGGAATCCTTTCCCCATTTCTTGTTTCTCTCAGGTTCGTCAAAGATCAGATGGCTGTAGATGTGTGGTATTATTTCTGAGGACTCTGTTCTGTTCCACTGGTCTATATCTTACCATAAAAACCCTAGAGGAAAACCTAGGTAGTACCATTCAGGACATAGGCATGGGCAAAGACTTCATGTCTAAAACACCAAAAGCAACGGCAACAAAAGTCAAAATTGATACATGGGATCTAATTAAACTAAAAAGCTTCTGCACAGCAAAAGAAACTACCATCAGAGTGAACAGGCAACCTACAGAATGGGAGAAAATTTTTGCAATCTACTCATCTGACAAAGGGCTAATATCCAGAACCTACAAAGAACTCAAACAAATTTACAAGAAAAAAACAAACAATCCCATCAAAAAGTGGGCAAAGGATATGAACAGACATTTCTCAAAAGAAGACATTCATACAGCCAACAGACACATGAAAAAATGCTCATCATCACTGGCCAGAGAAATGCAAATCAAAACAACAATGAGATACCATCTCACACCAGTTAGAATGGCATTCATTAAAAAGTCAGGAAACAACAGGTGCTGGAGAGGATGTGGAGAAATAGGAACACTTTTACACTGTTGGTGGGATTGTAAACTAGTTCAACCATTGTGGAAAACAGTATGGCGATTCCTCAAGGATCTAGAACTAGATGTACCATATGACCCGGCCATCCCATTACTGGGGATATACCCAAAGGATTATAAATCATGCTGCTATAAAGACACATGCACATGTATGTTCATTGCGGCACTATTCACAATAGCAAAGACTTGGAATCAACCCAAATGTCCATCAGTGACAGACTGGATTAAGAAAATGTGGCACATATACACCATGGAATACTATGCAGCCATCAAAAAGGATGAGTTTGTGTCCTTTGTAGGGACATGGATGCAGTTGGAAACCATCATTCTTAGCAAACTATCACAAGAACAGAAAACCAAACACCGCATGTTCTCACTCATAGGTGAGAACTGAACAATTAGATCACTTGGACTCGGGAAGGGGGACATCGCACACCGGGGCCCATCATGGGGAGGGGGGAGGAGGGAGGGGTTGCATTGGGAGTTATACCTGATGTAAATGACGAGTTGTTGGGTGCTGACGAGTTGATGGGTGTAGCACAGCAACATGGCACAAGTATACATATGTAACAAACCTGCACGTTATGCACATGTACCCTATAACTTAAAGTATAATAATAAAAAAATAAAATAAAATAAAAAAATTAAAAAAGAAATAGCTTTTCTTTGTTGAGGTAGTATTTTGAACTTGGATGTGGATAATTTCAGTATTATTGTTGGTTTCTCATGAACAACAATATCTAAATGAACTCTTCTACCTGTTGAAATCCTATCTATCAATAAAAGCCCAGGTTGGGCATGGTGTCTCATGCCTATAATTCCACCATACTGGGGGGCTGAGGTGGGAGGATCGCTTCAGCCCAGGAGGTTGAGGCTACAGTGATTCATAATCATACCACTGCACTCCAGCCTTCCAGCCTGGGCAACAGAGTGAGACGCTGTCACACATACACAAAAGTCCATTATCTAGTCACAACTTATGAAACCTTTCCTGTCGAAAACAAATGCTAAATGGATATATTTTCCTCTTTGTTTAAAGAGGCAGGCATTAAAAATAGCTTAATAATTGGTAATTTATTAGTGCCTAAGTTTTCATGTGTGCTAGTCTTTACTACTTTACTTATAGATTGCTTAAAGAAAGGTAATCTTATATTTTAACTTACCCCTAGTACCTAGTAAATGGCTGCAAACATGTAAGCAATTGAATCAAACCAACACAGAACATTTTATCCAACTGCTACTGAATATGCATTCTTTCTGTGAGCACCTGGAACATTTTGCAGTATAGACCATATGTTAGGCTGCAAAACAAGTCTCAACAAATTCAAAAAAATCGAAATCTTATTACTTGTCTTCTCTGACCACAGTGGAATAAAACTAAAAATCAATAAGAGGAACTTTGGAAACTGTACAAAAACTACAGAAATTAATCAACATACTCCTGAATGACCAATGAGTCAAGAAAGAAATTAAGAAGGAAATTTAAAAATTTCTGGAGACAAATTAAAATAGAAGCACAGCATACTACAACCTATGGGATACAGCAAAAGTAGTACTAGAAGGAAGTTTATAGGAATGAATGACCACATTGAAAAAGTAAAAAGACTTCAAATAAACATCCTAACAATGGACCTCAAAGAACTAGAAAAGCGAGAACAAACCAAACCCGAAATTAGTACAATGAAATAATAAAGATCACAGCAGAAATAAAATTTAAACAAAAAAAGAAAGTTGATTTTTAAGAAAAAATTTGACAAACATTTGACTAGACTAACACAAATGAGAAAAGAATCAAATAAATAAAATTGTTGGAGTGGGCAGATAGCTAGACATGAGTGGGAAAAAAAGGAGGTCTGGGAAATCTCACACCCTAGGGACCACCGGAACTAGCATTCTGGATATGAGGAGGGAAAGTACCTAGGCAGAAAGGAACACCCATTAAGAAGCCCAGTCATCATTCACTCTGCATTTAACCTGTCAGAACATAGTTAGATGCATGCCTAAGGAGGGGCAAAAAGGGCAATGAAGAAATTCCTGAGAGATAACGCAGGAAACATTCATATTCAACATTGGCCCACGCATGTGCACCAACTAATAGTAACTGATGGTCCTACAAGCCTGAGGCAGGGACTAGGCAGGGGGCTGGTGGGGAGAGAAGCAGGGGACTTAAGGCAGGGCTGACATCATAAAATCCCAATGCAGAACTCTCAGGGTGCTGCTGGCCCAATGCCTTAAGCAGCTTGCTTTGTCTTATCTTTTCAGAGTGTACTGTTTCTCTTAATAAACTCTCTCTCTCTGTTTTCCTTCAATGAATTCTCTTTTTTGGCTAAATTAGTCACTTGGCAGAATACTTTCTCCAAGTAACACTAAGAACCAGGATTCTTGCACCTCCTGGTAATGAAATTAAAGACAAAATGGAGACATTTTAACTGGTACCACAGAAATACAAAGAATCATTAGAGACTATTATGCTAGCAATACACCAATAAATTGAAAAACCTCGAATAAATTTATAAATTCTTAAACACATGCAACCTACCAAGATTGAGCCACAAAGAAACAGTAAATTTGAGCAGACCAATAATGAGTGAGATAGAAGTGGTAATAAAAAGCCTCCCATCATAAAAAAGCCCAGGCCCTGATGGCATCACTGCTGAATTCTACCAAATATTTAAAGAAGACCTAAAACTAATTCTACTCAAACTACTACAAAAATTTAAGAAAAAGAAATACTTCCAAACTCATTCTGTGAGGCCAACTTTACCCCAATACCAAAACCAGACAAAGACTAACAACAAAAAGCGCTACATGCCAATATCCCTAATGAACACAGATGGAAACATCCTAAACAAAATATTAATTCTGTAAATCAAAATTTGCTTTGCTAATGCAAACCAAATTGAACAACACATTTAAAAGATCAGTTACTATCATCAGGTGGGATTTATTCCAGAGATGTAAGGATGGTTAATCACATTAGTAGAATCAAGGACAAAAGCCATATGATCATTTGATCATTTCAATACATGCCAAAAAAGCATTTGACTAAATTTAACATCACTGCATGGTAAAAACTTTCAACAAATTGAGTATAAATTTAGAAGTAATATAACAATAAAGACCATGTATGACACACACACACACACAGCTAACATCATACTGAATGGGGCAAAATCGAAAGCCGTTCCTTTAAGATTTGGAACAAGACAAGGATGCCCAATTTCACCACTTATATTCAACACAGAACTAAAAGTTTTAGCAACAGCAATTATACAAAAGAAAGATAAAAGGCATCCAAATTGGAAAGAAGTCAACTGTATTTTTCTGCAAATGATATGATCTTACATTTAGAAAAACCTAGACTTCAACAAAAATCTGTCAGAACTGATAATTCAGGAAGGTTGCAGTAAATGAAAAAAATGCTCACCATCATTACTCATCTGGGAAATACAAATCATAACCACAGTGAGATATCATTTCATCCCAGTTAAAATGGCTATTGTCAAAAAGACAGAAAATAACAGATCCTGGAAAGGATGTGGAAAAAGGGAAGCACTTGTATATTGTTGGTGGGAATGCAAATTAGTGTAGCTACCATGGAGAACAGTATAAATGTTCTTCAAAATCTAACATAGAACTATCATATGATCCAAAAATCTCACTGCTGCATATATATCAAAAATAAAGAAAAACAGTATATTGTAGAGATATCTGCCCTCCTATGTTTATCACAGCACTATTCATGTAATAGCCAAAATATGGACTCAACCTAAATATCCATCAATGGAAAAATGGATAAGAAATGTGGTACATATACATACTGGAATACTATTCAGCCATAAAATACAATCCTGTCATTTGCAGCAACATAGATGGAACTGGAGGATATTATACGAAGTGAAATAAGCCAGGCACAGAAAGACAAATCTCTCATGTTCTGACTCATATGAGAGGTAAAAAATATTATCTCATGGAGATAAATAGAATGGTGGTTACTAGTGACAGGGAAGGGTAGTGGGAAGAGGAGATTAAAAAGAGGGGGGTTGGTTAATGAGTAATACACTTAGATAGAATGAATAAATTCTAGTGTTCAATAGCACAATAGGGCAATTATAGCTAACAGTAATGTACTCTATATTTCAAAATAGCTAGAAGATTTGCAACATTCCAAACACATAGAAGTGACAAATGTTTGAGGTAATAGATACCCCAAATTACCCCGATTTGATCATTACACATTGTATGCTTGTAGCAAAATATCACGTCTCCATAAATATGTAGAATTAGTATGTATCAATAAAAATTAATTAAAACACAAAGAGCCCAATAAATGCTTTTAAAAAAATATTTTCACATACACACAAGACATACCTACTATTTTCAGCTTTAGCTGACACAGGTTTCAAAAATTCTTATGTAAGCATATGTCTAATTGAATTTTTAAACTCCAAAAGAGAAATTTAATATTCATATACACACATTCAGCAAGATTCCTTGCAATACCATCAGTTACTTCTGACATATAATGACTCTTGCTGGCTTTATACTGAATTTAATCAAAGCCCACTACAACTTTCTGCAACATCTGTAACTGGGTGAAATGCATAGGCCACTCAAGGTCAGGGCTAATTACCTACATTTGCACCCACCTGGCAGATGTGAAAGACTTAACATGTGCACGTGCTCATTAATTGAGGGTCAAGCTGTTCTCTGTAGAATTCGGCAAAAACTCCAGTTGAAATATAATGTCATTCATTTTGCGGTAAAATTCCCAGGTTATTAAGCACACTTTGAGATGTGACTTTTTTCTGTCATAAGTGAGAAATCTGAGTCCAGATGAACTTTAAACCTGGCTCTGCTCCTAAAAGCTGTGTGACCTTGGGCAGACCCCCAGCTCCTTGCTGGGCCTGAGACTCCTGCCTATAACATAAGATTTTTTTCTGATGAATTACTGTTTTTATGGTCAGACTGTAATTCTTTAACTATTTAATTGAATACTTAGAGCTCATTTTTATTGTGTACTTACTATGTCAGGCAATTTGCTTTTATGAGTTTGCACTCTGTATCAGGCTGAAATTAAGCCATCTTGGGTTTAACCACAATGGAGATTTTGCAAAAATATATCTTTTTGCCTTGTCTGTGAACCAATAAGCCAGTGATTTGTTCTCTTTAAGACTAAATGGGTCTAAAGCAAGTTCAATACTAATTTAATGCACTTATTTTCCAGTCACCAAGCAAATTATTCATTCCCAAGTCATGTTTGGTGGAGCAGGTGATATCCGTTTCAAAATGTAGGTTTAACTGGTGTATCTACTAAATGGGTTTCAGTAAGGGGGTTCACACAATGGGTTCCCGCCCCCCGAGGTGGACACCAGTCTGTGAATTAGTTGCTATTTTGAAAATTGTAATGTTTAGTTTAATATAATGAACTTGATACCCACTGAGGTAGTTTGCCTCCAAGAAGACAGCCATCAATTCCTTTCTTCCCTGTACACACAGGCCCTTGAAAGGTAAGGTCTATTTCTCTTGCTACTTGAATCTGAGCTAGCCTATGTCTATATTATTACGAGGTGGGTTGTTCTGTTACACCACATAAATTTTACAAATACTCTAAACTCAGCCTTAAGTACCTAGGGTTCCACTAGAAGGTGCAGATTAGAGAGTCAGACCCAGAGTTGTCTCTCACTTTTGGTATCTGGTTAAAATCTTGGCACAGTAGAGAATTTATGTGCACCTAGGAATGAAGAATCAAGAGGCAAAAAATTTATAGACCCTAAACTAAAATATACCTGGAAGAAGAAAGGCACATTGGGCCCTGGACCTCATACTCCAGGTTAGTGCACAGAACTAAAAATGAAAACAAAAAACCAACACTGACAACAACAACAATGACGACGACAACATACTCTCTGAAAAGCCAGGACAGAGAAGCCAAGAGGGTTTAGGACAGCCATAATCAGAAAGCATCAACCACAAAAATTATAATGGAGGAATGCCTGGGTACGAGACTCAGGTGGAAAAGATAAAGAGATGACATTTTGTGTGCAGGTGTAACTTGCCAGCTGGCCGACAAACTGCAGATTTGACTTCATAAACCTCTACGACTTAATCACAGTGTCTAATCTTGAGACAGAATGTGTGTGCCTGTGTGATGCACATGCATTTGCATGGATGCTTATGTAGGGAGCTGATAGACCTTATATAAAGGATACTCACTGGGCTTTTCATCCTTGAGACAATATGTTCATAGTGGGTTACTTCTTTCCTCTGCTGCCTCTCTGGAAGAGACTGCCACCAGGTTTCTGGAGTGCCCTTCCAGAAGTCTTCATTTGAAATATTAGAAGTCAGTGTACATGATAATGGATATCTCTAAGTCCAATGCAAGACTGACTGTCCAAAGGACTTCTATAGATTAGGAGAGAGGTAGATGTTGACCTTCTAAGGACTTGGGAACTCCTAAATATGTATTGTTTAACATAGATATAATAAAAATGGTACATGTATTAGGTCGGTGCAAAAGTAATTGCATTAAAATGGCAAAAACCACAATTACTTTTGCACCAAACTAATAAAAGGCAGTATAATGGATTTTAAATAAATTCTCCTGTGACTCAGTATTAGCTCCACTATACATGATGTCAAATAATTGTTGTTACGGTACTTGAAATAAGCTTTTGAGGGGATTGGATTGTTTTCTAAAACCTCTTTCTCAGATATGCAACAATGATGTGATATTGATTTTAGATACTTAGGATAAACTCAGTGAAAAGACTAGACATGAGTGAAACAACCTGAATGCCCCACATTCACTGAAGCAGCTCTGTGGAGGGTATTGTAGTAAATTATGAGAGGTGGCAGCAGTACTCAAATTGCTGGCACGACTCCAAAATCAACTTGTAAGCTCTTTTTGGTAACCTGAAATACATTTTCCCACTGAAAGAACATTATAAAGGATTCTAGCTTTACTGGGAAGCCTTTAGAAACAGATTCCACACATCATGGAGTCACAGAGTGGTATTAACAAGCCGAAAAGGAGGAGGAAAAAAAGGAGGGAGAAAAAGAAAAGGAAGATTGAGGATTATTTTCCTTCTGGCTCTTTCACTATAAATTTCAAAAGCCTGAGTCAATAGAGTTGGATTAAATTCTTTAATAAAGATATCATGGAAAATTCTTTCTTTAGGCACTGGACTTTTATATAGTTCTATGCTTATCAAATAACCAACTTAATTTACTAGAATACAATCTCTGCATTCCTGACTCCCTAATTCAATCAAACATTTATTGAGCAGTATCTGAATGTCTGACACTGATAAGCTCTGGAGAGCAATAGTTCTGACATTTTTGGATTTCATAGACTTTTTAAAAGTGGGGGCACTCCCATAAAGTTGACCATAGTTTATTATTTGCTAAGAAACTACACATAAAACAACTGCCATATATTCTCATAATTATTCTTCACTCTAGCCTGGTAGAAACCTTATTCAGACTCTCAGTTGGGAGCTGCTGTACTGTGAAGTACCTAAAATTAATACAAAACATATTCCCACCTGCCTAGTCTCCTTATCCTGACATGGCAGCTCAGTTCTTATTCCAACAATGACTAAAGCTGTTATTTCTATCAAGACTATTCCAAATTACTTTTGGAAAATATTTTCAACTAATTGATTACCACATAGCAATTCAATCCTTCTTATTTCTAGACATCATCTGTTTGGGATTTATAATCACCATCAACGTGTTTTCACACATTTTAAAAGGAATTTTCTTAATCTAGTACAGAAGTTTCCAAGCATTTTTTTTTAACCGTTGAATCCTTTCTTCAAATGAAATCTTATTCAGAAAGACCCATATCTAAAATAGATCAAAGTGAGCTGTTCTGATTGAAGCAGCCAGCTTGGCTCCCCTTGCCCCTCTTCCACATGCCACAGTAGCCCTCAGGGCACCTGCACACAACCTCCAGGGATCCACAAAGCAGTCCTGAATAGCTACTGATGTAACAGAATCAGACTTACAGAATTTCTAAGTCAGGAGATATGTTAGGGACTATCACAAATTACACAATGCCGATCAAGAAGAACCTTGGAGCTCAACTGGTTTATGCCTCTCAACTCCCAGATAAGAAAACTGAGGATCAGAAAGTCTGCAAAATATGCTCCCAGTCTTCTGTCCCTGTGTTACATTCAGTGCTACTTAATGGCAGACATAACTGCAAATCAAGATTTCTTTGCCCAAGTCCAGTGTTTTTCCTATATTGTCACAAGTCTTTTGGAGGCATTGTGCAAGGAAAAGGTTAGGACCATTTGGAAAAGAAATTTACTTAAAGCAGAGAAAGTATCCAGCAGAGAAGAGAAAGCAGGTGGCAGGAAGGAAAAAAAAAAAAAAAAGGACAAGTACAGCTGAACTATTATTAGTTTCAAGTTCGAAAAACTAGGAATGAAATCATTGTTTACAAGAGGCTTACAATCTAGTTAGGAAAAAAAGGATGATGCACAAAAGGTTGTTTACAACTTCTGTGATGCTCTAAGAAGATCTTCTCCAAGCAGTGACAAGTATTTATCAAAATTTTGATAATTGCTACATTGAAAGTTACACTGAGATATGACAAAAACTTGCTGCACCATAGTCACAGTTGAAAATTTAAGTTTATACCAAAATTTGACATTAAACTTCATAAAAGCTGCCCTATGGCAAAACTTTCATACATTTTGGGAAGGAGCACTTACTATTTCACAAGTCACAGCACTCAGGCTAAACCTAGAAGGATCAATCAGATTGAATATTACAACATGAGCACCAGCAACATGACCAATGAACATAGATAAATGGGTCCTGGGAGCAGACAGTGTAGGCAGATTTATACACCAACATTTTCTTTGTCCACCATGAACTCACCGTCAGTGCTCAACAAATTAAAATTCTCTCTTCCCTTTCCTCCATTTTTTTCTCCCTTCTCATACTTCAATTTGTTTCATATATGACAAACCCAAGCCTATAAAATTCATCTACCAGCAAGTGGTTTCTAAATTAGAAAGTACTGCAGGCCGGGCATGGTGGCTCACGCCTGTAATCCCAGCACTTTAGGAAGCTGAGGCGGGTGGATCACGAGGTCAGGAGATTGAGACCATCCTGGCTAACACGGTGAAACCCTGTCTCTACTAAAAATACAAAAAATTAGCCGGGCGTGGTGGCGGGCGCCTGTAGTCCCAGCTACTCGGGAGGCTGAGGCAGGAGAATGGCGTGAACCCGGGAGGCGGAGCTTGCAGTGAGCTGAGATCGCGCCACTGCACTCCAGCCTGGGCGACAGAGTGAGACTCTGTCTCAAAAAAAGGAAAAGGGGGGGGGGGGAAAGTACGGCAACTAAGAAGCCGACTTTCTAATTGTGCCAATTTATTTTTCTATTGTTGAAAACCACTGTAGCAATATTAAAGGAACGTTTTCAAAAAAGAAAAAATTCTCATTTCTATAACTGTTTCCATTTGTCCAGATTCCTATTCAATCTGTGTTTATATTCTTGTGTATTTTTAAAACAGTTCAAATCATATTGTGCCACATAATTGTGCATTCTTGATTGTTGCCCTTTGTAAGAATTTGTGTATGTTGCTACTTAGTCTCTTTGACACAGACCCTTAAAGTCAGTGTATATGGAGAGATTTAAGTACAAGTCCTTGAATAATCCCATTTCAGTCAACATCACTTCATCATAACATTGATGAGAAAAAAAATTGATTCCTAGCTAGGGCCACCGTCTGTGTGGAGTTTGCCCATTCTCCCCTTCTGCCTGGGTTTTCTCAGGCTACTCTGGTTTCCTTCCCCATACTACAGATGTGCACGTTAGCTTCATTCATGTGTTTAAATCGTGTGGTGTGTTTTAATCCCAGTGTGAGTGTGAGTGTATGCGTGAGCGTGCCCTACAATGGGATGGCATCCTGTAAATGGTCGGTTGCTGTTTTGAGCCTGAAGCTGCCGGAATGGGCTCTGGCCACCTGTGACCCTCAAATGGAAAAAGTGAATTGAAAAATGAATATGAATTATTATAAAATCAAAATTTATAAAGTATGATAATCATACAAATGCATGACAAATAATGTGGTAAGAAAGTGTTAGTGATCCTGCCATATTTGTGATTATTTGCCTTTGGATTGCATGGTGGTAGGAGGAGCTCCTTAAAATTTCTGCTTTGCAAACATTTATTCCTTGATTTCACTCACTACCACAACTGCTGTCACTCACTGATTCACAAAACATTGAGTAAATAATTATCTCACTTGTTTTTATAAGTTTTTCTTAACCATATATATAGCTCACATTTATTTCAGTGTTTACTATTGGGGTGTTTTGGGTCTTTATTTAGAAGTTCGATTTTTTTTTTTTTTTTTTTTTTTTTTTTTGAGACAGAGTCTCACTCTGTCGCCCAGGCTGGAGCGCAGTGGCCCGATCTCGGCTCACTGCAAGCTCTGCCTCCCGAGTTCACGCCATTCTCCTGCCTCAGACTCCCGAGTAGCTGGGACTACAGGCGCCTGCAACCATGCCCAGCTAATTTTTTGTATTTTTAGTAGAGACAGGGTTTCATCATGTTAGCCTGGATGGTCTCAATCTCCTGACCTTGTGATCCACCCAACTTGGCCTCCCAAGTGATGATGTTTTTGTAACTAGAAATATGCCAGAGGAACTTAATCCTTGATTATAATCAATTGGTCTGTGGTAAACCTGGTTTTATGTCCTAAGTTGCAGTTTCCAGGAACTTAACATTACGTGAGGATTTATTGCATATGAATACTAGTCATCTTTGTTGGGACCGAGTTTCTCTTTTGTTTGAACACCGCTATGTACCAACACTGAGGAAATGCAAACATTGCTGGTTGAATTTTTTTTTTTTAATTAGCCATTTGAAAAAAGTGAATTTGAACCCACTGAATATATAATTTAACCCAAAGGTGACATGCTTTCTTTTTAAGAACAACGAAATAAACTAGCCTTCAGTATGAGAATTACAATTTGTATGATATCTGTCTTGGAACAACTTGAGTTGGCTCCTTATTAATCTAGCTTTGATACAGTGGTTTGTATTAAAAATGAAGTATCTACCTAATCCTGTATAATAAAAATTCATCATTTCCCATAATAGGTTTTTTGAACTCGGTATTTTAAAGTGTATAAGAAAAACAAAGTAAGATATATTAAAGTGTATTATTTAACTTTAATGTATGTTTAAATAGACAATAGCCTTTTAGTTCATTAAAAGGTAGAGATTTTTATCTGATTCATTTTTGTTTCTCTCACAGCTTAAAGCACACTGTTGTACAAATAGTATATGCTCAATAAAAGTTAACTGAATTAATCTTGGTTTCAAAATAATTACTAGAAGACATACCCTTCTTGATAAATGTAAGCCCGTTTGTAACATAGGTTCTGAGACGTATTAGATGAGTCATTTAGGGTATTTATCATTTAACTGTATTGATGGTAAAGAGTGTGATATATTAGCTGATGATATATCAACTAATAGTTGATAAATAGTGCGATAAGTAGTTTTATTCCCAGAGTTTGAAAGTCTCTTGGCTTGTAGTGGATACTCAACAAAGGCATCTGAACAGATTAATAGAGTTCAAGAGAAAGCAGAATTGGGCTGGGTTTTGAAGACAGGTAAGAGCTGATGTAGCAGAATGAGAAAGACACCAAAACAGGATGATGGTTTGAAATGGAGGTATGGGTAGAGATAGAAATATTGGAGAAGACAGCGGGGATCTCTGTTTTGGTGGCAGGTATGTATATAAGAGGAGTTCCTTCCAGAAATGGGTTTGTGTTTTTATCTAATATGATTTTTAAAACCATCAACCAGCCCAGTAATAAATGAACAGTAATGAATATGGGAGGCTTTTTTTGTTTTGTTTTAGACATATGCAGTTAGGCTGCCTTTGTTATGCAAGAAGAGGAAATGTCCCTGATGCCCGTAATTAGGCAGTATATCTGAAAGTGGCAGGATACAGTTGATTCCTTTCCTTGGAAAAAGGGAAACAATTAACTAGCTTTCCCAGTAACACATGACTCTCAACTGGATAAACTTTCTACTTCCTGCATGATGTGATTGGCTGAGATCATATCAATCCAGTGGTCTTCAGTCAAAGAATCACGTCAGCCATTTCCCACTATTCCATAGTGTTATGTGCCTACTGTGGACACTTTAGAAGATCATGTGTAGCTGTTTTAACCTTAGCCAATTTGTTTATGTTTCTTAACTGCTCTGGCGAGGATATAATCATTTGATTCCCAACTTCTCTGAGATGATTCGAGAACAAATAAGACAGGACTGAAAAACTTTTCTTAGGGCTTCATTTTATTCCTCTTTCCCTTTCCCATTCCTCTTGCCAGTCTGTTTCCCTCTACTTTTCTTCCCCAGTTTCTATCTAATTCTCCACATATCCTAAGACATTTAGTATTCAGTGTTCCAAATTGATACTTATTTTTTATGTAAGAAGTTCAATCTTTCTTTTTAAGTTTATTTAAAGAACATGGCTGGTTCCAATGTCTTGTTGGGCTGTAGGCTTGTTTTGAGTGTGTTGTGCTGGGGGTGATTTCTGTCTGAGATTCATTTCAGCTGATGAGGGAAGTAAAAATGGCAATGAGTTTGAATATATTTTTAATATATAATCTTTTATTTTGATTGCAGCTTTGACAGAATTGCATTTTTAAAATCTTTCCTTTATAGGGCCAAGACAGAGCAGAGGAAAAACAGCTTCACAAGAAAGCATCCAAAAATGCATAGATGGCCTTATCATTTTGAGAGAGTCAAACTGGTCCAGTATTCCTTCTTTGTCTGGTTTCTATTAAAGCCATTAATGGATTCAGAGCACTGCACTTTCTATCTTCCTAAAGATGTAAACCCCAGTAGCATCAGAATCATATGAATAGGCCTGTATGTACTGATAAGCAATTATCACTGGGGTAAAAGGAATAACGATAAGGTCTAGGCCTATCACAGGGCAAAGACATTAAGATTTATTTCCAGTGTTATCAGGAGAGCTTTGCTTCCCATGCAAAGCTCCTTCTGGAAGAAAAAAAAAAAAAAGAGATGGAGAAAAGCATAAGGGGAGATTATATTTCTTGCAAACATTTATCAATCAAAACAAACTCTGAATATGAAATTGAAACACAATCACAAAGTCAATTTTAAATGGGGAAAAGAGCCACAGAAAACATGGGCCTTCTGAGGATTAAAAAGAAGAAATGCTTACTTAAGATTTAAAAAATCCTTACCAGAGATCACAATAGTGGGGCTATCAGAGGGAGGAATAGTGGAGATTGCCTTTACAAATGATTTGGGATTGAAATAATTTATATGGCTTGTATTCAGCCACTGAGAGCAAGATGGAAAATTTATAGAATGCCTTGCATTAGATGAGAACTATAAAAAATAGAACACAAGCTCAACTCCAGGGACACAGAATTTTTTTTATTACAAAATCTAGGTTGGCCATGGAATGTAACTTTAATCATGAACTCAATGATGATGCATATTAATTCCAAGCCAACCCTTTTAACCATGGCATATTTTGCCCCAGTAGGACTATGATAATCTCTCAAGGATAGATGAAAACTCTATTAGGGAACACTTCTCACTACATGTCCTTTAAGGCATCCTCTCAGAAATAAAAATTTTAAGGAGTCAGTCAGCTGAGGAGCTATCTAGCAGATCATGGCATACTAAAATGATGTATCGTACATTAACCTCAGTGGTGCCGTATCTCAAAAATGCCTTCCACTAAAACTGAACAGCAATACCTAACAAATGTTTATGGTTAAACAAGTGTAGAGAGCAGCTAATCCACATATACTGAGCTAGTCTAATTCATTGTATCTATTCATGTAACAATTATTTATTGAACACCACCTAGTATGTATTAGGCACCAGACTAAGTACTAGGGATGCTTCCGATCTGGACTCTTGTGACTAGCAATGGGGCAATCTTGTGTTTCACTAGTCTGCTAGTTTACTTTTAAACTGTTTTATAAAGCTAGTATCTCCTCTTTAAAACAATCACTTATGCAGCATAGAATAGCAGACTTGTACAGACAGGAAAACTCAGAGGCAGTCATCTAGCCCAACTCCTTAATATAAGAAAAAGTTCTATAGTCTCTTGTTGACAGCCTCATAGTGCACGTTACAAAGTGGCCCCAAACCCAGGAAATGGTGATATGTACAATAGTAACAGACACCTTGGAGAGTCATTTATAGAATAGAAAACAATTGCATGGTAGAAGAGGAGGAGAATAGGAAAGACAAAAAGCGCTACACATGATGAAAACTGAGAAACAGTCCAGTACCAAGTAAAGGCTTCCTAGCAGAAGTTACTATTTTACTACTCCAAAAATGAACAGTAAACCTGACTGTGAAAATGTCCTTTTAATTATGTTTTATCCACTAAGATAACCTCACTTATCTTTGTTTCTGAAGCATTAAAATGGCTCTATTGATAATTAAAATAAAATGGTTATGGTGAACCCTCAGTCACCAGATGCCCCAACAAATAGAACGAAACATTGGAGAAAATATAATGGGATTCTTTCTATCAGTTTTACAGATAATTCCATCAAACTGACTCTCATACCTTGGAGCTGCAGAACCATCATTGGTTTCCTAAATGTTATTTTTTATTTTCATAACAATCATCTGACCGTTGGATGGCAAACATACCAATTTTTATGCTACAGGGAGAACACGTAAGTGACCTGGTGAAAGTCACAAAAGAAATCAAGATTATGGACTACATTTTTCTGGCTCCTGGCTTGGTTTTCTTTCCATTTTACCAAGGTATCACTCATAAGCAGTCTAACGTTCAAAAAGTTCAGCAGGTGAGCTCTTCCTCTGCTCATGACAGCATTCATGTGCCATCTTCCACCGAGCTTGGATGGTGAAGATGACCACTGCATGTTTACTGAATGATCACTTTTTGTTGAAATCAGGGGCTTTTGTTATATGTCCTAATGGAGCTCCTGTCTTACATCGTTTGTCATCAGAATCTCCTTCACTCTCATGAGAGGTCTAGCAAAGGTGAGTGGGTTTTCCATGAAAAGTGATAAAGTAGGGAGAAACTCAAAGATTATGTTGCTGAGTTGCAAACTAATGGAAAATATTAAAGTCTAATATGATTCTCTTATGTTTCTCAGCCTTCTGGCATTTATTCCTGTCATAACTTGTGTGTTAAAAATATATATCTGTTAATAAAGATGATATCTATAAAATATAATGTGTAAAAACAACTAGGAGGCACAGCTGTATCCTTCTTAAATCACAGTGAACATATCCATTAAATGTAACTCCACTCTTACAACTTCTACTTACCATTGCACTGAAGCTTCTACTCAAGACAGTTATGGAAGAAAAAAAGGGAGACTCCCAGATTGTAAAGGAAGAATTAAAAATCTCTTTGTTGATGACATATTATATATAAAAAATCTAAAATAATCCACTAAAAATTATTAGAACTAAATGAGTTTAGCAAGATTTCAGAATACAAGATCAACATAAATATATAAACACTGAATGTACTTGAATGACCAATCTGAAAATGAAATTTAAAAAAATTTCAATTTCCAATAGCATCAAGAAGAATAAGATACTCAGAACTAAGTTTAAAGACCAAAGTATATGGAAATATATCACATATTCACCTATTGGAAGGTTTAATACTGTTAAGATGACAGTGCCCCACCAAAGTGATTTGCAGATTTAATGTAATACATATCAAAATAATGATTTTTTGCAGAAATAGAAAAGCTGATTTAAATTTCATAAAGAATTATAAGGAACCCAAGGTGCCAAAACAATTTTGAGAAAGAATACATTTGGATTATTCACACTTCCCGATTTCAAAATTTACTATAAAGCAATAGTAATCAAAACAGTGTGGTACTGACATTAGGACAGACATACAGACTAATGGAATAGAATTGAGAGTCTAGAAATAAATTTATTGTTTTTTGACACATAATTGAAAGGGAAAACAGTTTTGTTTCAACATATGATGCTGAGACAAATGGATATCCATATGCAAAAGAATAAAGTTGAACCCCTACTTCAAACTATACACATACACAAAATTAACTCAAAATGAGTCATAGACACAAACTATAAGGCTCTTAGAAGAAAACACAGGCATAAATCTTCATGATCCTGGGTTAGCTAAGACGTTCTTAGCTACAATATCAAAAACACAAGTGATGAAAAAAAAAGATAAAAATAGGCTCTATCAAAATGAAAACTAGAGATGCAAATACAATTAAGAAAATGAATAGTCAACCCACAGAATGCAATTAAACATTTGTAAATTATAAATACATAATAAAAACTTGTAACAATATATATAGAACTTTTATAACTCAATAATAAAATAACCCAGTGAAGAATAGGCAAAACATCTGGATAGATGTGTCTCCCAAGAAGATTTAAAAATGACTACTAAACACATGAAAAAAATATTCAACATCATTAGCCATCAGGGAAAGACAAGTCAAAGCCACAATGAAATACTACTTCACATCTGCTAGATGGTTACAATAAAAAAGACAGATAGCAACAAGTGTTGACAATGATATGGAGATATGGGGACTCTCATATATTGCTGGTGGAAATGTAAAATGGTGCAGCCTCTTTGAAAAAGTTTGGCAGTTTCTCAAAAAGTTACTATGGTAACATAGGTGTACCACATAACCTAGCACTTCTATTCCTGGGTACATACTCAAGAGAAGTAACAAATATCTGAACAAAAAACTTCATGTGAATATTCATAGCACCATTTTTCATAATAGCCAAAAAGTAGAAACTTCCAAACGTCCATAAACTGATGAATGGATAAATAAAATGTGTTATCCATATCTATGCAAAGAAATATCCTTTGACAATAAAAGGGAATGAAATACTGATACATGCTACTATGGGGATGAATCTTGATATCATTATGCAAAGTGAAAAAGATCATTCATAAAAGATCACATACTACATGATTCCAGTTACATAAAATGTCTATAGAGGAAGCAGAAAGTGTACATCATTGTGAATATTCTAAAAACCACTGAATTGTACACCTGTGTATCTTTAAATTTTAGCAATAAATGTTGTAATTAAAAAAAATTTAAGTATAACTGATTTACATAGAGATAGGTTGAGTTGTAACAGCATTGAGTCATCATGACTCTGCCCTAATATAGTTTGTAACCTAGACACCTGGACACTGAGATCTCACTCTGGGCCCCTTTCCTCACCGATATTATATCACTTGATTGTTTTTTCAAGCATTATAATCCTTCCCTTTGCTCCAAATAAAATCTTACATGGAAGCTCAATGTATAAAGCAGAGAAAAGCCCCGTTTTTCTGATTCAAATAGGGATGGAGGTTCTAGATCCTACCCAGTCAGGCTTATTTCCTGAGTTGCTCCCTGCAATATCCTCAAATAGCCACAGAACACCATGGGCTCAGCAGCATTCCCTAGAAATATTGTTTTAAAATCAATCAAGGCTGGACACAGTGGCTTACGCCTATAATCTCAGCACTTTGGGAGGCAGAGGTGGGAGGATTGCTCAAGGCCAGGAGTTCAAGAGCAGCCTGGGGAATATCATGAGAACCTGCCACTCCAGAAAAAAAAAAAAATTAAAAAAATTAGCAGGCATGGTGGCACATGCCTGTAGTCCCAGCTACCGGGGAGGCTGAGGTGGGAGGATGATCTCCTGACCCAGGAGTTCGAGGCTGCAGTGAGCCATGATCGGGCCACTGCATTCCAGCCTGGATGACAGACTGTCTCCAAAATAAGATAAATCCAAATGGGTTTAAAAGGTACCTTCCAATCTTAACATTATCCACAGCTTATCACCATGTGGTTTAGCAGTCAAGTAGGTACAACAGCATATGGAAAAAAAAAAATAGGTGGGTGAAATTGAGTGACATCACATCAGTCAACTGGTCTAGGGAAAGGGGATGCGAGTAGAGAAGGGTTTGAGAGAATGAGAAATAAAGTCAAATATAAGAGGCCAGGTCAAATTGATTTTTAAAGTCAGCAGTAAGGAATGAAGGCTGAATTTCTGTGACATGACAATTCTGGTGCCAGCAATTTTTTTTTTTTTTAATTGTACGGAGGGAAATAACATTTGTTTGGAAAAATTCCTTTACAGGTTTTTTTTTTAGGAGTAGAAGGTAAGACAGGTCTGGATATTTGGAGAAAAGGAATCAAATACTGTGTACATCGTTTTGCATTAGGAAATAGCAAGAATAGAGAGTACGGGGTGCAGGGGAAAGAGTCAACATGCCTCACACTTAGGAACATGGAAGAATAGCTGAATAACTTTTAAGGACAGTAAGCAATTTGAATGTGATATAAACCCCTCTTCATTGTCCCCAAATCTTGACTTCAGTGTGCTGCACACTCAAATATATGGTACTTTAGCAGTAGAAGGTCAGGCAGATGGGTGAAGTTATATGGGCCACTTTTCTACTCCATTTCATTAAAAGTGATGGAATTTTATTTGATGTACGTGTTAGAAGCTTTAGGACCATAGGGATTGCTGAGCTCTGTGCATTTTCATCTTACTGCAGAATTTAAATACCCTAAGTGTGGTCACAAACTGTGAGAAACCCTCAGGCTAAGCATTTCTAATGTTATTCCTGGCAAGAGAAGTGGCCTGATAAGGAAGATGCCTCCTGCGGTTGACAGTCAAGAAGACACAGGCAGGGCATGAACTCAGATCCACACGTATGCCACCAACTGCCCTGCATGTCAAAGGGAACGTTGGTCTCAGCTGTTAACCCCAAGCCTCTGAAGGACAGTTACATTGTGTGGGTCATTCTTATAACCAGAGGATTAACGAATGTATTTCTTCATCTACGGTGCAGTGGAACTTGGTGATTATGTTCTTTTGCCAGCTTTGTGTCAGTACAATCCCACCTTTATTTTTCCCCACAAGAGTTGGTTTAGGACTTCATAAAAGGAAACGAGACTCCTCTTACCACCGAGCAAAATTGCCTTCTCTTTCATTTTGCCCACCACAGGGTAGTGGTTGGGAAGAGTGGAGGGAAAGGGAAACTAAGAAGCATGGATAAGGGCGCATACATGTGAACCACACATGGGGAGGATGTGAAGGTGGAGAGGAGCTGGTCTCATGTGGACTTTATGCCTTCCCCACTTGCGAAAGAATGGAGAGTTTGAAAAGATTCTGGCTTACCTTGCTTTTTTGCATGTGGCCAAAAGGGTTATAGGTTCCTCATGATTTCCACTCAAGGGTAAAAAAAAAAAAAATGTTAATCAAAGTCAGAGTCTTCTAGGTTCTAACCTTCTCTAATGCCTTTTCTCTACTGTCTCTACTGCCAAGGGCCATTCAAGGGCAGTGAGAGGAGTGTGATGCTAATCATAGTTTTACAAGATGTAGTTTGACTTTGTTCCTGAAATAATCCCTTCAAGTCACCAGCCCCCTTCTTTACTTACCCTACTTTTCTGATTGGCAATCCCTCCATACTGTCTGGCCAAGACACTTTACTCCAGAAGCCATTAATTTACCATCAGTTATTTCAGTTGGGGTTTGTGACTTTCTCAAGATGATCATTTTTGCTCACAGCTGCCACCTCCCTGGGCAACTCCCAGTTACAGTCCCAAGGAGCCTACTTTCTTTTCTTCCCCTTTATGATATCTCCATTCAAAAACTGTCCATCTGAAATTGACTATTAAAAGAAACATCACCTTCTCTAAATTCCTATTGTTTGTTCTCCATCTTTGGAAAGCATCAGAATCACTTGCAGGGCTTAAGAGAGATTCCTGAGCTCCACCCTGATTCTGATTGTGGAATGACATAAAGAATGCTGCCTGACACTGTTTTTCTAACAACTTCTCCAGTAATACTGATGTTGCTGGTCTAGGATTAGGATGTTGAGAACTACTGCTTTACGCATTTTAAACCTACAAAATGTTGCAATGATGTTTTAGCATAGGGTACCGTGGGTGTATCTTCTGAGCACTGGGTCTCCAGTAACAATCATATTTTTAGGGATGATGAAAGACATTTTGACACATAGAATTCCTTATTTCTACCTTCCACTTCTGATCTTATTTCTTTTCCTTCTCCTTTTATATTTTTAAATTCTTCACTTTTATTCTCCTTTTCCTCCTCTCCCAAGCCTGACTTAGAAGAGTCTCAAGATCCAGATGACTGTAATATATAATAGGAGTAGTGTGAGAAAGAAGCCCAAAGGTAAAAGGAATCTGCTCATCTGCTATACTCAGGGAAATCTCGTTGTTGTTAAACTAGTGTGGTCTCGCCTTCCTCTAGCATAGTTATTCAGGAATCAATCAATCAATCAAAATTATCCAAATATCCTGCAAATATTTGGCTTAAAACTTTTGTCAGTATTTCACAATTGTCAAATGCTCTTGTACAGAGGAATGTGGCAAAGACGGGTAGTGAATGAGAAGAAGCTGATGGTAAGTAGCTCTACTTTTAGTTTCTTATTGTCTACAATGGCTCTCCATCTTGAAGCCTGAGCTTTGCTTTATGGTTGGTTCCTGGTTTGCTAATGAGACGCAGATGTTTCCCACAAAGAAGGGATTTCTGATTTTTTTTTTCTATACCCCTACTTTCTACTTGGAGTTGGAAATCAATAAGTTCAAGGGAATGTATTACCTTTATCCTCTTAGCACATAAAATTGGAAGATAGGGTTTTAACTAGTTGTCAGATTGTTAGGTGAAAGGATATTTCTGGCTAAAGAATGGGGCTTTCATTGCCCTTATTTTCTTTTCAATTCTTTCTTCAGTTCCTAGAAATGAAACTAGTTACATTGCTAAAGTGAAGAGGTACATGCTCTGGTATTTTTGCAGTGAAGTTCTTCAGGCCCTGACACCTCTCTCAAGCCCAGATGTCAATCATTTCTAGCATGTACAGCTTTTTTTTTTTGCCACCACTGTGTAGGATTTGGTTACCACTCAGAAATTATGGCAAGTTAATCTGCAGGCCTTATTGAATAATTCTTAGAAACACATGAACACAGTTGGTGTGCTCGAGCATTTGGAAAATTAAATTATTCTTTAGAATTAGCCGACTGAGCTGGAAGAAAATAAAGAACACTTACCAAAGGGGAAAAAATGACAAAAAATTCTAATGACTAATGGTTTTTAATTATAATTGCATAATAGTCTCTTGATACAAGTGCTACTCATTGTTTTGATAATTCACTAATCCATTAGGCCCCTCCATACATATGCAAGCACCTAGATTAGAAAACAGAAGAATAAGATTATGTAATTGCACTCAAGTGCCTTAAATTAGATAATTCAATGGCACTCTTAACCATACTGCTATTAGCAAATGCTGAGAATATGAGAAATGATAAGCAGCTTCCAACTGATATACTAGATAATTGTCTTATTCTGGATAAAAAAAAGTAAAATTAACAAAGGTAACATTTAGTTTATAGTAACTTTTAAATTTCTGATGATTTATGCATAGTGCTGCCATAAACATTCATCTACTAGTTTTTATGTAGACACAAGTTTTTATTTCCCTTGGACATATTCCTAGGAGTTGAGCCACAAAGTAATTATATTTTGTGATGGTCTGACCTTGAAGGGCCCACATAAGATAATTCTATCTGTGTTGGTGGTTATAAGAATCTAGGTATATGTTAGTCCTCATAGAACTGTACACCAAAAAAGTGACTACTACCTCATGCAAATTAAATATATTTTTAATAATTTAGAAAACTCTCCAAATAATCTGTATAGATTTATAAATTGCAAACTAATTATTACATGGAACATTAAGATGCCTCTAGTGCTTAAAAAAACTAAAATTTGTACAAAAATATGGTGATAAACAAAAGTTCCCGAAGTGAATAATTTTTAGTGGGTAAAGTTATGTATCACATATACCAAAGTTATCTCTCAAATTGAATGTCAAGAGAACTGGAAATTCTTTGATCCAAAAGGCAACCAAATTGTCCATGCTACTCTAAGTCCTTATCCAAGATCCTTTAACAAAATGGAAACATATTAGTGTGAAGTAATTCTTGGATACAAGGCTAGGATAACAAGTTCCTCTTATTAAACCTACTGATTTCATTTTCCTGTTCTCACAAGGTTTAGCCAAAGCAGGTCTTACATTACAAATTTCTTGTAGGATTGAGAAAAGGTTCCACTTCTATACATGGAGCCTACACATTTATCCAATGGAGAATTGTTAAAAACTTTTATTATAAAAATGCATAGAACACACACATAGGACAATAATGTATTGAGAAATTTCAGTTAAATTATAATTTTTACTGTCAAGCCCACAAATCATCAACATAAGAATTCTGAGGTTCAATGTTTAAATAACATAAGTAAATTAGTAATCTTCCCTCTGTTTAAATTCCATGTTTAACATTGTCTGGAAAAATTTATATCAATATTACTTGTGATATTTTCAATTTTGAAAGCAATTATTACATTAGGAACATAGGTTTTGGAAAGAATCACAGCTAATGTCCATGAAAGGGCAAGATGCCAAGGATAGTTCTGTTTTTAACAAAGTTAGAACGTACGTCGTGACAAACTAATAAATCACAAAACTAGAGCTATCTTTGTCCCTTTTCTACCCTCAAAACAACCTGAGACTCAGATGATAATCCCAGTTTACCTTAATGTTAAGAATTTTGTTATTAATTTGTTCATTTTACATATATTGGATAAAACTATGCACCCTGAACTGTGCTGAATGTTTCAGATGCAATGGAGAGCAAAACACTTGAACTCTGATTTACAAGAGGAGACCAAATAATCACACAAATACTTCACGAGAAACTGTGCTAGCCATTATGAAGGAAAAGTAAAAAGGACAAAAAAAAAAAATCTCAGGGATATATTAAGGAAATGTATTTATTCTGAAGTTTAATCGAGGCTTCCCCTTGGGGAAGTGGCATTTTGATCCAAATTTTGTGACCAATGACCTGCATTTCCTGATTCCAATTTCTTTTCCCTACTCATTCCAGCTAATATCCAAGAATAATCTCAGGGTAATTGCTTTAGGTTCCAAATGGGACCTAAAATTACATTAAAACCTGGCAGTAGATACAATGGCATGGCCTATGTGGGACTCTGAGCATAGGCTTGGCATTATGTTCAGGGTTTCTGTTGCAGTTCCCACCACTTCCAAATATTTAGGTCAGACTATCTGAGGTATAACATGAGCTGCAAACCCTTTTATCTTTCTAGGATATTTTTATCCCCTGAAAGTCTGACTTCTTACATGAATTTAATATTATCAAGAAATAGGAAGGAGAACTGTATCTGACAAATATGACGTTTCAAATCAGAGTCAGAAGTTCTTATATTAACAAAGAGAAATTTCCCACAGAAATAATAAAAACTCCTAAGAGACTACTATGAACACCTCTATGCACACAAGCTGGAAAATCTAGAAGACATGGATAAATCTCTGGAAATATACAACTTCCCACGACTGAACCAGGAAGAAATTGAATCCCCAAACGTATCAAAAGAGTTCCAAAATTAAACCAGTTAAAAAAAAAAAAAAGCCTACCAACCCACAAAAAGTCCAGAACCAGACAGACTCACAGTTGAATTCTACCACATGTATAAAGAAGAGCTGGTATCAATCCTACAGAAAATAGTCCAAAAAATTGAGGAGGAAGGACTTCTCAACTCATTCTATGAAATCAGCATCATCCTGATACCAAAACTTAGTGGAGACACAACACCACCACCACAACAACTTCAGGCCAATATCCTCGATGAACATAGATGGAAAAGTCCTCAACAAAATACTAGCAAACCAAAACCAGCAGCATATAAAAAAGCTAATTCACCACGATCTAGTAGGCTTTATCCCTGGGATGCAATGTTGGTTCAACCTACATAGATCAATAAATGTGATTCACCTCATAAACAGAGCTAAAAACAAAAACCACATGATCATTTCAATAGATGTAGAAAAGGCTTTTGATAAAAGTCAACATCCCTTCATGTTAAAAACTCTAGAACTAGGCATTGAAGGAACACACTTCAAAACAATAAGAGCCATCTATGACAAACCCACAGTCAACATCATACTGAACAGGCAAAAGCTGGAAACATTCTCCTTGGGAACTAGACCACCACAAGAATGCCCCTTCACCACTCCTATGGAACATAGTACTGGAAGCCCTAGCCAGAGCAATTAGGCAAGAGAAAGAAATAAAAGGCATGCAAGTAGGAAGAGAGGAAATAAAAGTATCCCTGTTTGCAGACATTATGATTGTATAACCTAGAAAACACCATAGTGTCTGCCCAAAAGCTCCTTGGTCTGATAAATTCAGCAAAAATTTCAGGATACAAAAATCGATGTACATAAAACAGTAGATCATAAATCATTATATAAAAATCAGTAGTACTTCTATATATTGGCAACATCCAAGCTGAGAGTCAAATCAAGAACACAATCCCATAAGCAACACACAGTAAAATACCTAGGAATACAGCTAACCAGGGAGGTTGAAAGATCTCTACAACGAGAATTACAAAACACTGCTTAAAGAAATCAGAGATGACACAAATTGGAAAACATTCCATGCTCATGGATAGGAAGAATCAATATTGTAATAATGGCCATACTGCCCAAAGCAGTATGATTCAATGCTATTCCTATCAAACTACCAATAACATTCTTCTCAGAATTGGAAAAAATTATTTTAAAATTCATATGGAAACAGCTTAAATAGCCAAGGCAGTCCTAAGCATAAAGAACAAAGCTGGAAGCATCACACTACCTGACTTCAAGCTATACTACAAATCCACAGGAACCAAAACAGCATGATATTGGAACAGAAACAGACCCATAGACCAATGAAACAGAATAGAGAGCCTGGAAATAATGCCATATGCCTACAATAATCTGATCTCTGACAAAGTCAACAAAAGCAAGCAATGGGAAAAGGGATACCTAGTCAATAAATGGTGCTGTGCTGACTGGCTAGCCATATGCAGAAAATTGAAACTGGACCCCTTCCTTACACCATATACAAAAATTAACTCAAGATCAATTAAAGGCTTAACCATGTAACCTAAAGCTATAAAAATCCCAGAGGAAAACCTAGAAAATACCATTCTGGACACAGGTCCTGACAAAGATTTCATGATGAAGATGCCAAAAGCAATTGCAACAATAACAAAAATTGACAAATGGGATCTAATTAAATTGAAGCACTTCTGCACAGTGATACAGAAAGAAATACATTCTCCCATACAGAATCAGAATATATTTGCAAACTATGCATCCAACAAAGGTCTAATATCTAGATTCTAAGAAACTTAAATTAACAAGCAAAAAAACAAACTTCATTAAAAAGTAGAGAAAGGACATGAACAGATACTTTTCAGAAGACATACATGCAGCTAATAAGCATACAAAAAAATCCTCAACATCACTAATCACTGGGGAAATGCAAATAAAAACCGCAATGAGTTACCATCTCACATCAGTCGGAATGGCTATTACTAAAAAGTCAAAAAATCACAGATGAAGGCAAGGTTGCAGAGAAAAGGGGGGCACTTACACATTGCTAGTGGGAATGTAAATTAGTTCAGCTCTTAGAGCAGTGTGATGATTTCTCAGGGAGCTTAAAACAGAACTACCATTTGACCCAGCAACCCATTATTGGGTATATATGCAAAGAAATACAAATTACTATAAAGACACATGCACACATATATTCATTGCAGCACTATTCACAATAGCAAAGATGAGGAATCATATACACTATGGGATACTATGCAGCCTTAAAATAGAATAAGATCATGTCCTTTGCAGCAACATGAGTGGAGCTGGGGGCCATCATCCTAAATGAACTAACACAGGAACAGAAAACCAAATACTGCATGTTCTCACTTATACATGGGAGCCAAACATTGAGTACACATGGACACTAGGAAGGGAAAAACAGACACTGAGGCCTACTTGAGTGTCAAAGGTGGGAGGAGGGGGACTGGAAACCTACCTATTGGGTGCTATGCTTATTACCTGGGTGATGAAATAATATGTACACCAAACCCCTGTGACATGCAATTTGCTAGTATAACAAAGCTACACATGTACTCCTGAACCTAAAATAAAAGTTAAAAAATAACAATCAGTTTCTAACTATGGGACCTAGGAGAATATATATATTTTCCACTCCTTAGTAAGGGATAGCAAACACATAATAAAAGCTCACCCCAACTAGTGAGCGCTAGGTAAGGAACCATGGAAAGAAAGAAAGGAAGATTAGAACCCTGATTTGGTCTTTTATGTTACTCTGGGGAAATACAAAACTCACCAATGAAACAAACTGAAGGCAGTGACAAAGAATATTGTAGGTAATAATACAATCAGGCATTTAATCTGAGTAAAATAATAGTAAATAAAAAAAAGTGGTAAGATACATCAGAATTTAGCAGTGTTTTAAGTGGCAGGGTCATGGCCTATTCCCAATTTATTCTTTTTGCTTGTCTATGCTTTCTGAATATTCTATTTTTTTTTTTTTTTTTTTTTTTTTTTTTTTGAGACGGAGTCTCTGTCTCCCAGGCTGGAGTGCAGTGGCGCGATCTCGGCTCACTGCAAGCTCCGCCTCCAGGGTTCACGCCATTCTCCTGCCTCAGCCTCCCGAGTAGCTGGGACTACAGGCGCCCACAACCGCGCCCGGCTAATTTTTTGTATTTTTAGTAGAGACGGGGTTTCACCGTGGTCTCGATCTCCTGACCTTGTGATCCGCCCGCCTCGGCCTCCCAAAGTGCTGGGATTACAGGCGTGAGCCACCGCGCCCGGCTTCTACCATTCTATTTTTTCGTTAGGGATGCAAAAACTTTTTCTAAAAATAATGTGTGTGTGTGTGTATTATATTGCTTATCAAAATTCAGGGTTTAAGCCTCAGTTCTTTCACCAATTTAACCAACTTGCTGAGTAACCACCTTTCGCAAATCCCCCCTGCGCCTCCTAGACTCAAGTTCTTCCTACTTGTCAAATGAGGAGATGGGCCAGGTCTGTTTCCTGAACTTAGCCAATCTTCAGAATCCTTTCAGCCAACTGTTAAAAATAAAATCCCAAGAGCACCTGAAATCAGCCAAATGAGACACTCCAGAGAGAAGCCTGGGAAGGTGTGTTTTACAAGTGCCCCCAGGTGATTGGTAGAAATAGCCAAGCCTGAGAGTAGATGATGCTTATGGTCACTTCCAGTCTGAATGGGCTATCTCTGCGTTAACATTTAGCACATAGCATGCAATCCCCTCTCTAAGTGGGAAAATGACTCTTGTTGGAACTGGGCAGGAGCACTCAGAGCACAGCCTTTCTATTTTATCTGGGTTCAGTGTTAGGGTGATGCTGGGATTATACAATAAATTAGAAAGTGTTATTTGGGAAGCTGAGGAGGGCAGATCACTTGGGGTCAGGAGTTTGTGACCAGCCTAACCAATATGGTGAAACCTCGACTCTACTGAAAATACAAAAATTAGCCAGGTGTGGTGGCAGGCACCTGTAATCCCAGCTACTCAGGAGGTTGAGACATGAGAATCATTTTAACCTGGGTGGTGGAGGTTGCCGTGAGCCGACATTGCACTACTGCACTCCAACCTGGACAATGGAGTGAGACTCGTCTTATAGAAAAAAGAAAAAAAAAGAAAAAAAAAGAAAATGTTACCCTGCGCTTCCATTTTGAGGAGATTGTAGAAAATTAGTATATCTTTCTTAAATCTTTGGTAGTATTCACCAGTGGAACCATCTGGGCCTGGTGCATTATTTTTTGAAAGGTAATTAGTTATTGATTCAACATCTGAAATAGAGGTAAGCCTATTCAGATTTATCAATTTCTCCTTGTTTTGGTAGTTTGTGTCTTTCTAGGATTTGGTCCATTTTAAGGTGTCAAAATTGCAGGAGTAGTTGCTTGCAGCATTTCCTTATCATTTAAACCTCCTTGGAATCTATAGTAATGACCCCTCTTGCATTTCTGATATTGGTAATTTGTGTCTTTTCCTTATATTATTTTTGGCTAGCCTGGCTAAAGATTTATCAGTTGTATTGATCATTTCAAAGAACCAGCTTTTGGTTTCATTGCTTTTCTTTATTGTTTTGTTTTCCATTGCATTGATTTTAGCTCTAAATTTTTTATTATTTCTTTTCTTCTGTTGCTTTAGGCTTAACTTGCTCTTTTTAAATTTCCTATGGTGGAAGCTTAAATTATTGATTTAGATATTTTTTCTAATGTATGCACTTGGTGCTACAAAATATTTCTAAGGACTGATTTTTCTGTATCATACATTTTAATAAAATATTTTGAACTAAATGAAAATACTACTTTATTCTTCAGAGTTCTTTGACCCATGGTGTTATGGTACAAGTGTCTTTTGAGATTTTCTAGCTGTCTGTTATTTCTACTTTAATCCCATTGTAATCTAAGAACATTGTATGATTAAAGTTTTTGAGGTGTTTTATGGCCCACAGTGTGGTCTATTTTGGTGAATTCTCCATGTGAGTATCAGAAGAATGTATATTTCCTGTTGCTGGATGGCATGTTCTATAAATGTCAATTAATTTGATTGGTAGTGCTGTTTGGGTCAACTACATCATTATTGATTTTCTGCCTGCTTATCAATTATTAAAACAGAGCTGTTAAAGTTTCCAACAATAGTGAATTTGTCCATTTCTCCTTGGAATTTTATCAGCTTTGCCTCTTATTTTCATGCTTTGTGGTTAGGGTACACATATATTTTGGATTGTTATGTACTCTTGGAGAACTGACCTATTTATGTAATGCTTTTTAATCCTAGATAATTTTCCTTGTTCTGAAGTCAATTTTGTGTAATACATTACTTCTGCTTTCTTTTGATTAGTATGAGCACAGTAAAATTTTTTCCATCTTTGTTAAGCTGAATCTTGATCCTTAAAGTGGGTTTCTTGCAGAGGACATGGAGTTGTGTTTTGTTTTTATATTTTTAATTCACTCAAATGCTCTAATAATTACTGCATTTAACCATTAATAAAGTAATACTGAAAAAATTGGATTAATTTCTACCATATTTGAATTGTTTTTATATTTGTTGCATTTGTTCCTGGTTCTTTTCTGCCCTCTCTAGATTTAGCTGAATATTTTATGATTCAATTTTAGCTCCTCTTTTGGAATCAGTTATATCTTATTAAATTTTATTAAAAACTAAATTTTGCAATATACATAATTCACTAAAAGTCCACTTTCAAATACCACTGTATTGCTTGATACATGGTGCAGATATTTTAGCAGAATATCCTCGAAATTTCTCCCTCCCATTCTTTGTGACATTGTTTTCATTTCACTTGTCCTATGTGCTATAATTACTCAATACATCATTGCTACTATTACTTTAAACAGTAATCTTTTATATCAATTAAGATTAGAAATAATAAAATTTTATCTTTCCTTATTCCTTCTGTTACACTTTTTTCTTCTTGATATAGATCCGAGTTTCTGACCTATATCATTTCTCTTTCCCTGAAAAATTTATTTTAAACATCTGCAGAGTGGTCTTCTGGTCATGAAATCCCTCAGCTTTTGTTGGTCTGAAAAACTAATTCTCCTTTGAGGTTGAGTTTCACTGGATATTCTATATTTGTGGACTTTTTTCCCTTTCAACACTTTAAATATTTTTTATTTCATTCTGTTCTTGCTTGCATAGTTTTTGACAAGAAGTGTGATGTAATTCTTATCCTTGTTCTTCTGTGAATTGTTTCTCAATCCTCCACTCCCCAATTTCTTTCAAATGCTTTTTTGTCTTTTGCTTTCTGAATTTTGAATACAATACGTCTAGGTGTAGTTTTTTTCTTCTGTGTTTTTCTTTCTCTCTCCTTCCTGTTCCTTCCTGTTTTGATATTTATCCTGCTGGTGTTTGCTGAACTTCTTGGATCTGTGGTTTAAGTATCTCATTAATTTTGGGAAATTTTTGTCATTATTACCTAGTATTTCTTCTGTTTTTTCTTTCCTTTCTCTTTTAATTATGCTTATGATATACCTTTTGAAATTGTCCTACAACTCTGGATATTCTCTGCTGCTTTATTATTTGTTTTGTTTTTCAGTTTGGGAGGTTTCTATTGGCATCTTCAAGCTCGTTTCTTAGCTGTGTCTGTTCTACTAATGAATCCAAAGGCATTCCTTCATTGTATTTCTTATTTCTAGCATTTCCTTTTGATTCTTAGAGTTTTCCATTTCTCTGATTATATTAATCATGTGTTACTGTGTATTTTCTACACTTTCAATTAGAGCCTTTAACATATTAGTCAGCTATTTTAAATCCCTTATCTGATAATTTAAAAATCTGTGTCACACAATCAGTCTGATTCTGATGTTTGCATTTTGTCTTTAGACTTTTTTCTTGTGTTTTCCTATACCTTGTACTCTTTTGTTGAAAGTTGGACATGATGTTTCAGGTAATAGGAGCTGAGGTAAATAAACTTTAACCCATAAGTTTAATGTTTATCTGGCTAGGAGTTGAACTGTGTTTAATGGTTGCTGTATTTGGGTACCCGAATACAGGAATTTGAAGCTTCCAATTCCTCTAATATCCTTGTTTTTGTCATCTCGTTAAATAGAATCTATGCCTGGCAGTTCTTTCATCTGTAACACATTGTTACTGTATTTGAATCCTGTTGATATGGTGGTAAGGTGTAGAGAGGGGAAATACTCTATACTCTTATGAAGAAATCTCAGTCTTTCAATGGGCTTGTATTTTGTGGTTATGACCTTACAAGTTTTCTTAGCTTCTCCACAGCCCAGTTGAAACAGGAAAGCTAGAGGATGCTGAAGTCAGAGAAATCTTTCTCCTGGCAGGATAAAGCCTTTTCCTCTGGAGTTGACATTTGTTAATGAAGAATGCTCTTGGCATATTTCACAATGGTAACTCTTTCTCCCTGGGCAAAGCCAAGAAGAGATCTTTCCTAGGTTTCTAACATAAGAACCTGATGAGTTTCCTAGAGATAAAATTCACCAAAGTATGGGGCCCCCTAAGATTATGCCACACAGGAATTTCTTTAGCTAGTCCATACTTAGCCTCCAACAATCCATCAAATCTACCACTGAGGTTTTTCTACCCATTTATGGTTCCAGTAGCATCTGTCAAGGGAAGCAAATTTCATTTTTGATTCTCTGGATTCACCTTTCTGTTTAGATTCTGGGATAGCAGTTTGCCTTGTATCCTCAATTCTATGATGAGTCCAAGAAATGTCACTGATTTTTCAGTTTGCTCAGATTTTTCTAATTTTAAGAACAGGAGTGACCATTTCCAAGCTCTTTATGTGTGGGAACTGCAACTGGAAATGGTCCTTCAAAAAAAAAAAAAATAACCATGCATTTCTAGTGATACCTTTAAGCAAATCAGCATGATTTTAAAATATTTAAGTACTTTCAGGGCTGCTTCCTAACAGTTGTAAAGGTTGTGCTCTACACAAGGACAACCAGGCTAGGAAGCAAAAAGAGGTGGCATCTAGTTTGTACAAAGGTGCCTGGAGGATGGGTGGAGGGTGGGTAACAGCTGACCCTGTTTTGCAAGGTGGTGCAAGGGAGACTGAAGTCCGAGCTCATCAATTCCAACCATTTTATGAAACAATCCAGTGGCTCTTGTTAGCTCAGTTTGTGGGGAACATTCAGAACTGCTCCAAGAATTCCTTCATCTTGTTGAGGCTTTGATGGAATAGGGCCAGTAGCAGAGAGTTCTTTCAGATCTTCAGATTTTGCATTCATCTCCAGCCTCACTCTTTGAGAGGGCCAAAGCCTCCTTTTGTAATAGATTGTGCCTCCAACTGCCTTATGCTTGCCTGGCTGCCCGGTTTGACAACTTACATTTGTAAGCAACAAGTGAGTTACAATGTTCCAAAGTCATTGCCTCTTCATGGACATCCTCATTGTTCTGAGGAGTCACATGGTGAATGTGAACTTGAATTCTGAACAGTAGGCTTGTGCCAGGCAGCCAACTTCCCCAACGTGGAGCCAAATGTGTTGCATCTGAGCAGCATTTAAGCTGCATCTCCCCAGCCCCAACAATGAAATCAGGTCCTTACTAGAGTAGGGGATTGGTGACTGTAGACTCTGGTAATGATTCTGGCACTGCACCAGTAACAGGCAGCCCTCATTTGTTTTGCTGCCTAGCACCAGGGTGAGATCATTGTTTATTATGGCTCAAAGGCAGTAATCATTTCACATAATGTGAGGATTTTTTTCACTCAATTACTTTCATGCTTTGGGCTGATGAGAATAATAATCATGTGTTGATTACCGGTATCTTGACAGATGATGCTCAGAAATGCAGGTCACTGCTTGCTCCTACCCTTTTTTCCCCTTAAACATTCAAGGTTGTGATTTGGAATTTCATTCAGTCACCACTATTACAATCCCAAAGTTTCTGATGCTGAGAAGACCAGGACAAAATATATCTTATAGGGGCCCTCAATTCCTGCAGTCTGCCCTATGGGATAATTTATGCTGATTTGTTTTAAAGAGACAGGCATACATAATTCATGTCCTGTGCATTTCAGCTTTTGGCCATTGAAAATACTATCTCTTTTGGCAGCGCTTGCAGGAACTAGCTACAATAAACATTTTATACCTCAGTGGACACTCTTTTCTCAGCTAATAGAAGCCTGACTTAAATGTAGACTCCATCATGAGAGGTCTGTATTTAATGATGAATTCAGCTGAGCATTTTTTCCTTCCAAAGCATAAAATAAGCTTATTATCTGTATCAATAGTTGGTTTTTCTCAAAAGGAGTCAAGGTGTGAATGGGCATGAAAGGGAAATTAAATTGAAACTCTTGGTGGTTTCATGGTTGGAGGCCAGTTTAAAACTCAAACTCTAATAACTGCTTTTGAACTAGTCAGGAGAATTGTTAGGTCAGAAAGCATACAGATTTGAAGAGCGGCATCAGGGCTACGCTTCCCATACAAAAGGCAGAGAGCCAGACAAACTGGAGACTTTTGAAGATATTGGTTCCACTGCTGAGGATGGCTGGGTTCATACCTGTGTAGATTATAGGGGCGTTAAATAGAGTCTACACATGTAGTGCCAAAGTAGTAATTTAAAAATGCAAATCTCATCAAGCTGTTCTCAAATTCCTTCAATGGCATTCCATTTCACAGAGGATGAAGACCAAGGAGCCTGCATGATCATTTGGGTCTCCAATGCTTCATCGTCATCCAGTCTCCCGTTGCCTTTCCTTATTGTGCTCTAGCTACTGAGGCCTTCCTTTAGCTTCTCTACAACTGTTTGCTTTTACTTAAACTCCCGATTATGTTTCAGGATTCATCCTAAATAAATACTTCTCTTGGGAACTTCTATTTATTCTGGCAAGTTTAAATCCCTTTGTTAAGTGTACTCATGCCCTTTTTGTTGCTAAGGTTTTATTACTTGGGTAATTTTTGATGTTTGCATCCCTACTAGACTGTAAACTCCTTAAAGGCACCTGGATTCCACTTTGCAAATGTATCCACCTAAGGCATTATAGATATTAAATGAATGAATAAGTTAGTGCAGGGCTTCTCAAACATTTTGAACATCAGAATCACCTGGATGGCTTGATCAAGCACAGGTTGCTATGCCCATAGAGTTTCTGCTTCATAAAGCTGGGACCAAATCTGCATTTCTAAGGAGTTCTGGGATGGTGCTGTAGTCACACTTTGAGAACCACATAATAATGAAAAGTCTTTTAATTACTGCACTATTGCATTCTTACTATGGGGACCCCAAGTTAGAAAGCTTGCATCTCAGCAACTAAATGCCTGGAAGTCCTTAAAGCAAGTTCTTTTATTTTCTTTCAAGTCAGTCAACACATCTTACTGCTTTATTTTTGAGGTATTCCCTCCATTTCTTCCCTCTGCCCTGTTTCTAGATGGAAGCATTATAACCTTACATTTGAACTACTGTAACCACATCCTTATTCTCTTGGCTATCATTCTCTGCTCCTTGAAGTATTCATTTTTTATTGCCAGTTATAAGTGCCTCAGACATTATTATGACTAAACCTTGCCCTCATCTAAAAATCTTGCTGAAAATCTCAGCATTCAAGGATTTTTCACAACCTGGATCTCCTGTGTGTTGCTCACTTCTAAATTTGCATGCAACTCTTCATAGCTTATTGTGGTTATCTAATTATCCATTTTTCCCGACAGACTGTCAGTTGTATAGGGGCAAGCACCATGACGGTCTCATCCACTTAACATAAACTTGACCTATTGTTGTATCATAATACATTACTAAACAGATGAAAGTCACTGAACACTATATTTTACCTCTTGTATAACAGTAACACTGATAACCCTAGAAGCACTTAAATGGAGTTACTCTATGCCAGAATTCATTCTTCAAATAACTTTACACATATCAATGTACTTTAATTCTTACACCAAGTATTCGCATTTTATGGGTGAGGAAATTGAGGTGTAGAGAAGTAACTTGTCCAAGGTCTCACAAGTGGTGGTTCAAGGATTCAAACAGGAATTTGGCTGTAGGAGTTCATGATCTTACCTACCATGACTGAGGCATAGTCCAAATAATGCCTAAAATTACGTGAAGCACTAATCTCGTGTGTGTGCGCCAGTTTATTGAACTATACATAATCACAAAAAATTGTTCAGCACCTTTTATTTGTAGGAAGCTACGGCAAATACTGGTGAAGCAAGCACGGATGGAAGACAGCATGTAAGGTGCGAGTCTGTCTAATCCTACAGGTGGAGGCAGACAACCCATGTTTCACCACTTTCTTAGCAATGTGACCTTGGGCAAGTTACTCAACTGTTCTATGTTCTGTTTCTTTAAAATGGGGAAAATAAAACATTTTACAAAGTTTCTGGCAAGATTAAATGAGAGGTGTTATATGAAGTATTTAGCACAATGACAAACATGTCGTATCTACTTAGTAGATAAAAGCTATCATTATTCTAGCCGTGCCCTTGAGGAGCTTCCCATATATTCATCAGGAGATAGGAATTGGTAGTGATACTCTTGGATTAAGAATTTAGCTACTGTAAATGTTTGTCTCAACATATCCAAGATGAAATCTCATGTGTCCAGGGTTGGTCCCAAAAGTATATAGGAGTGGTATGTAATATCCAATTAAAGAGGAAATCAAACTTAAGAGTCATAAAATGATTCACAACTGGAGGTTTTTTCTTGACCATTTAACTTGTTATTTATTGAGCAGTAGGTGTCAGAAACTGTGCTAGGCATCAATAATTCAGAAGAAAATAGTGTTTGTCTTTTTTCTCTCAAAACTGTTTATCATTCATGCTATATTTGAATTTCTGTTATTGACTCCCTTGACCAGTGTTTTAAGATTATGAAGCTAAGTTTAGGCTTATATAGAGCTTACATTGAACAGAATTAGAAGGCTTGGAGTCGGTAGACTCTTAACATAGCCTTTCCACAACTAGGCAGGTGCAATGCAGCCATATCAAATCTATATTTCATTGATTCTCATCTTTCACTTTTAGCTTTTCAAGCTACTCTGCCTGTCATAGTAATAGCGTTACATCATGAGTTGGTAGGATATTACAGACATCTACACTATAAAAGGTGGAAATAGGATTTAGTTTTATATGCTATATTTGCTCATATACAAATGTATATACATAACTCACAGAAGATAACGATATAATCATTGAAATTAACATCTGTATATATATAGTTGTCTTTGTATCTTCAGGCGGTTGTTTCCAGGACCGCCATGGATACCAAAATCAGAAGATGCTCAAGTCCTTTATAAAATATGGCATAGTATTTGCATATAACCTATGCATATCCTTCCATGTCTCTAGATTACTTGTAACACTAAAATATAAATGCTATCAAATTGTTATACTGTATTTGTGTTTTTTGTTGTATTTTTTGTTTTCTTTTTGAACATTTTTGATGAGCAGTTGGTTGAATCCATGGATGAGAATCCACAGATATGGAGGGCTGCCTACACTCATATAGGTAAAGCATATACATCAAGTATACAGACACACACAAGCACACATTTGTAATCATCCAAAATTTACCTCTTCTGAGCCTATGGAACCAATTTAATCTTGGTGCAGCAGGCCCCAAGGCAACCATCAAACACTGCACAGACAAGTGCTTATTAGGTGTTTACTAGGAAGACTCACAGGAGCTTTTAGAAATAGGATAGGCGGGGCTAGATGAGAGTATATAAAAGGCCATCTATGAAGAGAAATTTCAGCACTATGTCTTTCTCCCTATGAAGAAATCTGCTTTATCCATATTTTGATGGTATTTAAATATCAAAAAATAAGGTCCCTTTAAGAAGCCAAGTGATAAGAATTTTTCATCTAGAACATTGATTTTCAAACTTTAGTGCATAGTACTATCACTAGATGCTAGTATAAAACACAAGATCAGTTCCACAGAATCATTTCTTGGGAGTGGGATCCAGGAATCTGAATTTTAACAAGCATCCTACTGTTCTGCTGCCTTTGATCTGTGGCCAATATATTGAGAAACACTAAGGTGTAAATTAAAAACAGGCAGGGTACTTCTCAAAGATACTCAGATAACAGAAAGGAGAATGAAGACGCAAGGCTTGTTGATCTGTTTGGCAAGAGAGATGGTTAAGTCACTTTGAAATTGAAAGGCAGGTGGGGAAATTTAGCACTCTGAGTACCAGCAGCAGGAGCAGCTATGAAAGGAACCACATTTATAACGTAAAGAACAGTCAAAAATAAAAGATTATGTCAGATATAAAAAGTGACCTGAAATAGGCAATAACGACAGATACATTTAAAAATCTGAGATAGTCAAAACTAATAATTAGTCAAAACTAATAGAAACTATGAAAATCGTTAGCTGTTTTAGAAATTAAAGATAAATGTCATAGGGTGCTGAGATTATATAAAATAACGTGTGGGAAGTTCTTAGAATAGTTCCTGGCATGTACAAATTCTTCAACAGTTGTATCTCTTATTAACGTGCAATTATATAACTTTAAAAGTATTTGTTGGTTGGATCAAGGTTATAGGTCAGAACAAAACTTAAAGGCACAATAATTGCATAGTCCCTAGAGAAATAGGAAGATTCCTACTGAAGGAGAGGACAATTCAAGAGCATAAGAAAATGAATCTGGAATCCCAGAAATCAGAGAAGATGATGCAAGGCCACCAGAGATCAGAATACAGAAGGAAAGCTGATCCCAGGGAGAAGGTAGTCTGACTTGTAAGAGCTTCCATATACTTCAGACAGTAACTGGCTATCACTGATGATTCAGGTAAAGCCAAAAATTATAGGGAAGAATCAAACACTGCACAGACAAGTGCTTATTAATGGAACGTGAGAACTTAGGCACAAATGACTCATGTTCAACACTAACTTGGAACATGAGAAAACACTTAAGTGAGGCCTTTGAGATTGAGATAGAAAAGTATAAAATAAAGTGTATATTTACTTTTATGTAGACATTTATCACAATGTAGTTTTTATTTAATATTTATGTGTTGACTAACAAGTCAACATCCTAAACTAAGACTCACTGGTATTTATGCAATTTACCTAGAAAAAGTCTTACAAAATTCCTAATAAAGGTTACTGTTGCACCACAAAGATGAAATTTAAAAAGGCCCAGAGACACTTCACTCACTTATAAGCTAAATATCTGGCAATCCCAAATGTATAAAATGGCTTGGAAGTGGGAAATAATAAGTGTTGGCCACTCAATGCTTTAAGTGTCTAACAGCAGATATTAAGTGTCTGCTCTAGGACCCGGTATCACAGCACTTGCAGTAATGCACCATCCTTTCAGTTTGAGTGACTGAGTTACTCAGATATTTTCTCGGAAGCTAATTAATCTTATTTGAAATAAAATTCTAACATGTTGTAACCATACCATATATTATAAACAGACTACATTGTAGCTTAAGAAGGTGGTACTGTTAAGAGCAAAAAGTGACAGTGAATCCAGTAATGAAGGAAATGGAAAAACAAAAGGCAGACAAAAGATTCAAAATGAGACTCTGAAGTCATTTAAGTAAATCCTATATTCACCTGCATACCGTTGACAAATTGCTGAACTCCCCAAGGCCACATTGCACTTTGAGAGACAGAGACACAGAGACAGATTTCCTGAGAACAAGGATTTAAATGATATCATATTATAGAATCAATATTAGAAAAGTATAATTAATGGAGTCTGGATTAATGAGACTTTATAGTGTTAGGCCAAGCTTTCATCATATTGAGGCATCTCCTTGGCTATAAATGAGCCTTCAAAATGGGAGAAGCACTAACTCTTCTTGGAGGCCAGGACTACATAGAAGATGTGATTTCTCCGATATATTAAAAATATCAAGAGTGGGCTTGTGTTAGGCTTTGGAGATACTCACTAAATAAAATGGGACCATCCGTCACATTTTGCTTTGTTTTGCATATATTAAGCAGTCTCCATTTCTACTCACTTCAGTAGAAAAACAGGATGGCCAGTGGGTTTTTTTTACAGTTTATTTTAAAAAATTTTAACATTGACATAATTATATGTATTTATAGGTTACAATGTTCTTGATCTGTTTACATTGTGGAATGATGAAATCAATCCAATTGAATCCACCACCTTACAAACTTAAATTGCTAAAAAGCTGATGGATTTTGATGACATCAGATTACTTTAGTAGGAATCTAGGGTCTGCCACTTACTTGCTGTGTGATCTTAGCCACTTCTCAAACTCACTTTCCTTATCTTTAAAGTGGGGACAATCTGGTGTCTGCCACACAGCATTGCTCTTAGGGTGAGATTAGTTGAGATAATTATGATCTTCTCTGTCCATGTCGGCTATGATTATCGTTTGTCCAGGGCTGATTGGGAATACCTGGGAGACCTCTGCCAGTTCCCTTTCAGTGCTGTATGGCAGCAAGCTCTCCAGAACACACACTCATCTATCAAAGGAAGACAAATCATTACAGAGAGATATTAGTGATTCTGTTCTTCAACTGTTGAGTAAAACCACACTTCACCATAATCTTCCAAATCCTCCTCAAAATATCTTCAATCTGGTGTGTTATTGTGACAGCCAACTGCGTGTCAGCCAGGCAGTACCTATTAAAAGTTGTTTGGAGATTAGGGCTCAGAGAACAGCTGGGTACCGTTGTTACCGGCAGTCTGCTGACTCAAAATGAGGGGAAAAAAAGCCTCACTGGGATGAAGAGAGTAAAGAAAAACCAGAGCTGGGGGAAAAATAAAAACAGCTTTGGCCTTTGAAAACAGATTGCTCTGCTGTCCTGTCATGAAGTAGGTATACGGACATTCACAATTCCACACAAGATCTAATTCAATTCTTTTAAAAAAAAATACAACATAAAAACCCAGGTCCAGGTGCAGGCTGTTTTCTCTTGGGACTTTGAGGAAGCATTTGTTGCTCTATTATGAAAGCGCCCACACTGCCTGCCCAGCTCCCCTTTCAGTCTCCAGGACTACAGGAATGCTGACCACAGACGGGCTCCCACTGCCTAAGTAGAGGGGCATCCGGTCTTTGTCAACAGTAAATATGATTCACGTAAGTAACCGCTCATGCCTTATGATTCCAGGCAATCAATGGTGAATCTAGCTACAGCTTAAGAGAACCAGGGGCCAGAAATACCTTCCATCTCTCAGTGCCTCTGGGCATTCTCATTCAGTACTGAAAGCAGCTTGACAAAGCAGGCAACACAGATGTTTTTAAGTCCCTTTTACACAGATGAAAACACAGACCCAAGCATGTTCAAACAACCTGCCTGTCATCCTGTAACTAGTTGGTGACAGACCAGAAATCTTGGAATGAAAACCTATAACCCATGAGTGAGCATACACTGACATAGATCGTGCCAGAAACACTCTCCACATTTTCACCCAAGACAATGGACACTGTGTCCCTGAAAAGTTCTACTTTGGTTTGGGTCGAGTAGATGGTGCCACATCAGGGGAATAGTGTACAACAGAAGGGATACCAATTTTAAAATAAAGTCTTCCATCAGGCTTCTGCCTTCTTTTGTCTAAGATTTGTGCCTGAAAGTTTTAGGAGACAGCATCCCAGTCAGCTTCATTCTTTCTCTGATAATTTATCCATATGAAATCCTTGTGGCTCTCAAATCAGATGAGAAATGTGCTAGAATACTAGAAAACATGGTATAGACAGAAGCCAGTACTGTTGCAGCTAATACAAAGCCTGCAAAACCCTCTGCATTTGCTCCTATGATCCCTTCACTTATTTATGTTGTGTTAGTTGTGTATGTGAATTGTGCCTTCCATTCCCTTTGCAAATGTTCACTGGGCTCACAGTTACACTAAATAGGTGTGCATAAATTCTTTAAACAAATCTCATTGAATTCCTAGCTTGTCTTCAGAACCATATATGTTGTTAAATTCCTAAGTCAAAAGAAGCTCAGTGATGGGGGTGGGGCAAGAGTCAGTACCCTCCGAAATGGGAGCATGTTGGAGACACTGCAGCAATGCTAGGAGGCCTGCCGTTCTGCCCTACTGAAACCTGTGCAGGAGGGAACCATTAACAGCTTTAGTTGGTGGGAAGGGGAGGCATAGCAGTAGGAGTATAAATTGCCATGGTATGGTTGTAAAAGGCTACTGGAAAGTAAATACACCAAAATGTCAATCAGGTAATTTCATCACGGGACTGATGTTTCTCTCCTAGTTTTTTATATTTTGAGAATGGATTACTTTTATAATGGCAAAAAAAATTACTTTAAAATTTTTGCAGTTTCTATTTTCCCCAGTTTAATATTGTCCTTACAAAGCTCACATCATGTACAAATTAGTTAAAAAGTATAACCAGAATAATCTGCTAAATTCATTAGAAAGAAGATTTAGCTGACTTCAGTGAGTTTGGAGTGAATGCGACCCAAGTCATGTATAGTCGACTTGAAGGACATTTGTTCAGTAAACAAGGATTTCCCAACCCCCCACCACCCCAGTCCATCCCTTTCCAGTGGGCCCTTGTCAGTTTTATTCTTGTAAACACAACTTCAATATCACTTTCTCCAAGAAGGGGCTGTTCATTTCTATGAACTTCTGTAGTTCTCTCTAAGAGATGCCTCAGTGAAGCTTCATATGCTCTGGAGGCCTCGGGCCCTCCCCCTCCCTGTCTAGGAGGCTCCTCCTAAGTGAATTAGCTTCATTTCCCATTTTCACTCTTCCTTAAACCTGTGAGGTGTTTGTTTCCTGGGGTGTTCAGCTACCTGCACACCAGCTGCTGCTCTGCTCCCCAGTGTGCATCTTGCAACAACGCAGCTCCTTTGCCGGTTGTTGAATAGGTAGAGGGGCAGCTGTGAACGGCAGAAGAAAGCTGATTATTCATCTTCTCTCTTTTCGAAATTCTGCTTTGGGATCTTGTTCCCTCCTTAGAATGTTTCCCGAGAAGCCCATTCTATTTAGCTCTCTTTCCAGGGAGCATTTTCTGTCAATTTTCCAAAATGTACGTATTCTAGGCAGTTGGAGGTTTTGCACATATTCTAGTTAGGAAAGCTCAGCCTGGGTTTTCTTTGTATCCCAGAAGCCCAGAATTTCAGCAACTCACAAAGAACTCAAATATCCTTATGTGTGATACTTGAAGGATAGGGCTTTGCAAGTCAGCCTAGAAAACGAGGGTAATCTCTCTTGACTGTAGAACAAACTGAAAACTCATTCCATTCTGGCTTGGAGAACACAAGGATTTCTCTCTCAGAACAAGCTTTCAGGGATGATAGCTAATGACCTGTCATTTTTCTTATTTCAAAAAACTATTTAAAGCTAAAATTGCTACTTATTATAAATTATGTGAATTACTTACTTAAGCTTACTTAAAATTGCTTCTCTTCTTCAGAGATCTTTTGTTTCCTCTCACTTGTTTGACCTCAGTCTTTAGAGGCAAACCAAAATACCATTTTCAGGTAGATCAGTTAGCAATTGCTAATGAAGTGTGAGTTGCAGATTTTGAGTGTAGAGTAACTGTAGCTAGCTATGAGCACTGTGTAGATGATAAATATCTATCACTGTGTCTTTCTCCATTCCACAGCTTTTGCAAACCACAGAACTGACAACATCCAGGCAACTCCTTAACTAATGTGCCTGTTTGGATATTCAAATATTTTCTAAAAAAGCAAAAATTATGCATTAGCTTGCAGCACCTACACTCTAGAAAAATCAGCCCTCAGGGTCTTTTCGTACGATGGTCTGGAGTTGCTTTTATTTTTCTAGCATTTGTCAGCATACTGCTAAACTCAGTTGATAAGTGTTCTTTCTGTTTTATGGATTTATGCTTCAGAGGGATTTGTATAGGCAAAATAGATAAAGCCATGTATTTCCTTATAGGACATATTTTTAAATGACATTACTTTGAATTCAGAACCTGTGCTCTCACTGTGGGTATCAATGCCTTCCTGAAAACAATAATTTCAAGGGCACCATCTCATTTGTGAAGGCCTTTCACAGTTAATATGACTACCTCAATTACAATAGTGCTTCTGGTATGCTACAGTATATAATAGAATCCAGTGTTAACTATGAAATGAAATAGAATTTTTTGGTAAATGTGACATAATTTGATAATTAGCCACACATGCTATTATCCATTCCATATTCACATAATGGGTAAGTGTTATGCAGTTTTGTCTTCAATGAAAACATTTAAGTATCTTGTTGACTTTTTAGTAATTACATATATTTCAGAGAAAACATTTAAAAAATTCTATGAATGTCTTAGGGCACTAGAAATGAAGTGAAATACATCTTTTGAGCATACAGAGCTGACATCATTGTAGGGGTATGTTGAAAATATGTGTTTTGTGTATTTTTAGTAGAAAAGTGCTATATGAATGTGAAAGCTCATAATTAGCTTTTGTAAATCCTCTAGCTTTGAATTCCTTAAACAAGGAAGAAGTGAGGACAGCAGAAATGAACACACACATACACACAATGCTAATGTAATACTGACTCATCAGGTAGTTGACATGATGTGGTCAATATCTAGCCTCCAGTTTTAAAAATTACAGATTATTTAGCAAAGTGCTTTGAGATTTAGGCAGCATCTCTACAGAATGCCAAGAAAGAGTTAATTTAAATGAGACATACTGGTGAGGCAGCAATTATATTAGAAGCCAAAGCATCACATATTAAGGATGATTGTTTTGTGTTCACCATTTGTAGGTGAAAAGGGAATCTTCTGGAAGAGAAAACAAAGAACAACAGCACATCATGTAGAAATGTAGAAACATTGTGCTGTTGACAATCTTGTTACCGTAGTTTTTTTTCTTTTTTACTAAAAGCGAAAGGATACATGAGCACTGCGCATCATGGGAAAGGAGAGGCGTCATCAGAACAGGCTGCAGACACGACATCCAGGGTAAAGTTAGCTGGATTATTGTGGGTCCTGGTTGCTCATACCATGGTTGCCAGGAAAACCAGGAAGATTTAAGTTCTCAATCTAGTTCGAGTAGACCTATGATTGAGGGTATTAATCTGTCTCGAGGGAAGAGTTTTTAGTCAATGGAGGCAGTAATTTTAGGCAAAAATGGTTTCCATCAGAGAAGTCCAAAGGAAGTGTTGCTTTGGGAAATATGCAAAGAATGGCAATTAAGGGGACAAGACTTTAGCCCAAAGACTGGTGCAACCTAACATGAGTTGACTCATAAGTCCATGATTCAATGGAGGACAGTTCATTTTTAGTAGGGTAGTGAAATATCATGAATGGATAAATGCAAATAGACATGTGTAAAATAAAAGACAGTTGGGGGAAAGGCTCCTTGCAAAGTTAGCTCAAGAAAATTCAAAAGCAGCAGGAGAAGCCAGACTTTCTAGATACAGAAAATATAATGATTAGCTCAGCCTGGACAAGAGGTCTGAAATAAAAATTGGACTAGAAAAATAGAAGGTTCTCAAACTATACAAATGAGAAGTTGAGTGTTTAAATGAGACAAGTGTAATGCTTATTGCAATTAGTTACATCAAGGGCTCTGCACACATCTTGATGTGTCTGTGTATCATTCATCCATGCTGGTGCTTGGCTTATTCTGGATGAATCCCTATTTCTAAGGATCCAAGCTCAAGCAGTCAATTCAAGTGATGTTAAAGTAGGAAAATGGAAGTATTGGTGGAATAAAATAACCACCTAGTCACAATCTGTGTCTACTCCGGGTATGGAGAAAACTCCGAATTGAACCCCTACTTATACAAACAGTTATGCAACAAACAGCAGCTGTCTCTAACTTGGATCTATCTTCTTACCAGGGTGCACTAAGTTGCTCTAGGCACCATTTTGCTATTTCTAGACTCAAACTTTATACTCCAGTAGGATTACATTGCTTACTATTTCAGAACTTTGCACACTACTTACCTTGCCCTTGATCTTTTCCTGCTTGTTTTCCTGTTGGGCTATTTCATTCTTCAAAGAAGTCTTCAGCTAATAATCTTCTATCTCCTTTAAAAAGTCTTCTGAGAGCCCCTCAACAGTCTTAATTACTCATTCCTTTGCACTGGCTTTGTCTCTTCTAGGCTTTTTTATTCTCGCTGTTTCAACACTGCCTTTTCATTTGTTATGTAGTTATTTTATCTGCGGCGCTTGAACTCTTTGGATGAAACAACTGTCTTGTTCATCCTTTGTGGCTTCATAGCTGGCATACGGCCAGAACTGCCATGGAAGGGACTCAATGAACTACCAATTAGCGAATGAATGAATTAGAACCCAGGAACTCAAATATGGATCACCAAATGTGGCTGCCTTTAAGTTCTACCAAGTTTTCATGCAGTATCTGTAAGACAACCTCTTAAAACACCTCCTATTTGGAGGCAGTTATATGTGAGGTGTCAGCTACTCTACTAGTCCTTTACCTGAACTAACTCATACACAGTGTCACCAAAACCCTGAGGTTAACGCTATTGATGTTCTCGCTTTAGATATGGAAGCTAGGCATAAAGAGGTTAAGTAATTTTCCCAGGATTACAGTCAATAGTAGCTGAACTAAGCATGAAACCGTGGTAGTGAGTTTCAGAGCTGAGTTCTCAACCACCACTACACCACTTTTTAATGAGAGAATTTATGAACGTAGGCTCTTAGCTAATTCTGAAAAATGAGTCTGGAATTTCTTTTTCTGGGATGATAAGAGGCATTTTAGCTGAAGCAACCCAATATTTGTAATGGATTTGAGACCATGCCAGGACAGACATTTATCATGGTTCATTTAAGTAACCATTCATTAAGTGGCTGGGGAAAAGAAAACCACTATGATACCACAAGGGGCCTCTAATGAGAAAAAGAAGAGGATGTGGGAAACCAAGTATCTGAAAATACTGGGAACATATATTATAGAACATTATAGAGACGTGCACCTGCTCATATTCATAAATTTTAAAAAAGCCTTGCTTATAAAATAACATATGTAGTAGACCCGAGCAGTGCTGAGATCAAAGAAAAACACTCCACCAAAATGTACAAAGAAAAGCAGGCTCTTTGCCTGTATTTTTCAGACACTGAAGAATATTCGCAAACCACAGCAATATTTTAAAAATTGTTTGTTTTGTGTTCACTTCCCCTAGACTCCATAGTTGTTTGCTCTCCAGAAATTGTCTCTAAATCTCTTCCAGATAAACCTTCAGAATTTCCTTCTCTAGGGCTACAGTTCGTTTTGATTCTGTAGCACGAAATCTTAAAGGAGTTTGGAAAGAAAAGATCTTCCTTTGTCAGGGAGGGAGGGGGAGAGGAGGAAGTTTAGGGAAAAGCCAGGACCCTTTTAGTAAGCAAGAGGAAGAGGACCTCCCTATATGAGCATGTTCCTCTGGCTCACCGAATTGAAAAACAAGTAGAAGTAGGCTGTGGGCATGTACAAACTGAACATACATAAAGTTGTTTTCTATGTTTCCTAAAGGAATAAGGCTGCACCGTTTAAGAAATTGGGCTAATAAAAAGACCAATACAATTGACTATGCAATTTTTAAAAAAAGTTTAAAAAGTTCTATATATAAGACTAAATGCAAAGATTATCTGAGATTTTTATTTGGGCAAAATTTAAGAAAACACATTATTGCATATACTTCTAACTTATAGAGGCACAATTAACAGTGGGAAGACAAAAGGGAAAGAAAAGCTTAAAGGAAATGCCATCTAGGTTGCCTTGAAGGATGAGTGTAACAGGGGTGTGTGTGTGTGTACGTATATATGTAAAAGGACGAGCAGGACACAGTAAGAGTGGTATCTCTTATAATTCCATTGAGTACATGTAAGTCTTTTGGACTTTGCATATAAACAACATTACATCTGGGTGGATATACTGTTGACCACAGAGAAGGTAGGGAAGCAAATCTTTAGAGCTTTATGGAGTCTACTCTGAGGGCTAACTCAATCATGGCAAGTCTCCTGATGTCATTTCACCAGGCACAAACAATTTAGTCTTTAAATAGTCTTCCAATTAAAATTCTGTTCCTTAATAGACACAAATGGCAGTGCCTCACTTATCTGCTGTTAGGCTCATGAGAATGTCCTTTTCTGTTGTCTTTCCTCTTTGGATTGTCCCTCTCTGACCCACCCCCCTTGTGGGATGTGCTGGAGGATCAGCTCCATGGGGTCATAGATGGGCTGAACATTCCATCTTCTATACATTTGCCACACTCTGAAAACTATTAAGACATATGCCAAGCTCGAGTCCATGTGCTAATCAGTATGAGATAAGGTGAACTGTTTATTTTCATGCTAGGAGATTTATCAAAACCATTTTCCTTCCTTCACTGCATTTTGACTATAAATCAAATGTTGAATGATTATCACTCCCTTCCTTGTAAAGTTTGCCTATTTTTTTTTTGTTGCTGTTAGCAAAACAGATTGATTCATTAAAATCTAGCTGTAGTCTCTGATTTCTCCATAGAATGCAATTGCAGCAAAGGCAAATTACTAATAATTTATCTTGAACAATGAGGCTCAGTGTTTGACTGGGAAGCCTTCACTACCAAAAGTAAGTCTGAATTTCAAAAACTGCTGAATTGGAAGGTTCCCAGCAATGGTCTAATGTAACTCCCTTCCCAACTTTAAGTGGTTGTTCAAAGACAGCTTGAAATTTTTTTGGGCGACAGGGATTTACTACCTCACAAGACAGACGGCTCTTAATTGTCAAAATCCTTGTTATTTTAAATAATAAAATCCTATTTTTTTCCTCAAAAGGTTCATGGCAGTTTATTATGACATGGTTCATAATTCAGATATTTATAATAAATCCATCATTCCAATACTAATGGAGTGCTACTAATAGTGTGCTATCAACTTCAATACTGCTGCTGCTGGCTACAATACATTGAGTGTCTACTATCCAATAGCTGCTTTGCCTTGACTGTTTCTAAATCTTAAACGTTCCAAGGAAGCTTTATTATCATTTTACTGATAAGGAAACAGACTCATAATTTAACTGACTTTTCCCAAAACACAGACTAATTAGCAGAGCCAGTATTTTGAACCCAGGGGTGTCTGGCTCCAAAATTCACTTATTTTCCCACTAAAAAATATACCCTGCTCATTTCTTGATCTACTATTACATATCAGGCACTGAGATAGATGCTGTAGCGGTAGAGGAATAGACCTGTGGTATATATTCTACCCAGGAAGTTATCAATTTGGCAGGAAAGACAGTCACATGTTGACAATATCTATGGCAGAGAGGACTTCAACTGTGTCTTGTCCTCTAGGTAGAATACCACCACAGCACTGCTGTTAGCATTTCCTCTGTAAAACTCAGGTCCGAAACTTTCCAAAAAAGCTACCACTATTGTTGACTGAAAAATGTTCCCTCAAAGAGATCCAAGATCATCTCTGTCTGAATCTAGCATCTATTCTCTTTCTACTGCCCCTCATAACTTTTCTTGGAGTTATGAGGTGGAGGAGGTCAGCACAGGTTCATACAATGTGGCAAGAATTCTGGACCAGGGTCCAGGTCAACATAACTCAGTTCACAAAAATTGTCGAACAGTGCAGTAGATAGTACAGTATGAACATTAAGACAACAGTCTAAGTGAGAGCTGCCTGGAACCACTCTACCTGTGTGCTCTGTGTGTAAAACCTACTGAATTGTCCTTCCTTGAATAAAAATGCTAGGTATGTAGAATATAGAGGGGTGCTGGGTATGTGTGTGTGTGTGTGTGTGTGTGTGTGTGTGTGTGTGTGTGTGTGTTAGAGCTACTGAGAGGAAAATTGGCTAACATGGAAGGCTGATATAATTTTTAAAAATCCAGCCCAACTGAGCATTCAGATCTTTTAGTCTCAGTTCTGACTTGAGATGTAAAATCCATCAACAAGAAAAAGTAAATCATGGAAGAAAAAAATTTATATTTGATCTAATCAAATCACTTTATATTTGGCAGAGATGTGAGCCCAGAGAATATATTAGTTCAGGACCACACAAATTGTTAGTGACATATTATAATTTACATATATTTTCCTTTTCCATGACACTTTACCCTACAACACATTTATAAACTTTGAGTTACAATAAACACCCTAGTACCTGAAATATTTTCAAAACCCATGAACTACTTTAGCATGATCTCCTTTGCAGTAAAGAGTCAATGAGGTGCAGTAGAAAGAAAACAGGCGCTAGATTCAGACAGAGGTGGTTTTAAAGCTTAGCCCTGACTTCCTAGCTGTATGGCTTTGGGCAAGTTACTGAACTTCTCTAAATTCAGTTTCATCACCTGTAAAATGGGGAGAATAAAAATTTACCTACATATACACATACATACTTCTAAGGATTTAAATCAAATACAGTGTGTGAAGCATGAAGCTTAGTACTATTACAAATGTTAGTTCCCATCCAAGTCTGGTAAGAATGAAAGATATGGGGTCAGGATCTACATACTATGTAGTTCCTTTTCTTCCATTTGATTTCAATTTAAAACTCTGAAGCATGTCCTAATCATGTCTGTTCTTAAATGAACCAGATTGATATTAATGGGGTGAATTTTCTAATCTCCATGACTATCACCCCTACAACTTGCTCCCTTTGGCTCTATCCTGAGGAAATCAATCAGCTCCATATTGTCAACCTGTATAAAACTGACAAAACCAGTGAAATTTTGGAAGATATGAGAAAGTCACTGGTATATGCTTGGAGTTTGAGGTTGAGCTATGTCTTTGACTGTTGTATGAATTTTTTAATGAAATACTGTTTTATTTGAATTTTGTAGAGAAGCTATAGAAGAAGTGATATAACCAAAGGCTACCATCTTTCATCTTCAACCTCATATTAGCATGTATAGGATATGAAAGAAAGGTATAAATTCAAGAGGATATTTTTTCCCTCTTTAATTCTCATGTGTCTTTTGGAAAAATGCATATCTTCAATCTATTTTTAAGTGTGTTGTCTCCATTTCAGACTCCAACTAGAATCTCAAGATCATGTACTCGCTTCATTCATATTCTGCAATCAATATCTTATTGTTCTTTATTCTTCCCCTCCCCCATGTTATATTTGCCCCTTTTCTTCCTTCTTCCCTTTAACAAGTGTTATAACAAAAGTTTTGATTAATATTGAGAGGGAAAGTTATTAACGAAACATTGCCACTTTTTGTCTCAGTGGAGCGGAATTTGCCAGATACCTGGTTCAGTAGCACAGGGAAGAGAAGAAGAAATCCTGTAAACATTTCTAAAGAACAACAGGTACACGTTAAGGGTCTAATGCAATGTGACTTGAGGATATTTCATGGATTGAACGAAGACTGTGCCCAGATAGGACACACAGGCAAATCGGGACACCCTGCCTGGGCCAAGCCCCTGGTGTTAATGAGACACTCTGCAGGACATCCTGACTGCACCAATGAGACAGGTAGAAGATGTCAGTGTGTGCCTCCTGGGCATTTGAAGCTAGCACTAATTTTCAAATTTCCATCCTGCCTAGCAGGGGAAACACTTCCTCAGACACATAAAACTGCAGTAAGAATTGGAATAACAAGGCTTTGGCAAGGCCCGTTTCAGACAGCCATTGTGTTCACTAGCTGTGTTGACTGACTGCATGCCCTCAACACTCACACGCGCATCTCTCAAATGAACTACTTCTCTTTACTGTACATTGAGGAAGATTTTTCATCTGACAAGGGTCACCCACCAAAAGAATCTGTCAAGTGATGTGTAGTATGTAGGAGAGTATGGCAGTCTCTGCAGTGGTTGAAGGTGAGGGGTTGAGGGACTGGGGACTGAAACTGAAATTACGTAAATGCATGTTTGCTTAATATTAGAAAAAGAACACTTCCTTGATCAGAACTCAAAGCACAAGGACTGCTGTTCTAGTTACCTTTATGGAACATTTCAAACAAATACAAAAGAATGAAAGAATTAACTCTTATGTACCTATCACCCAGTTTCAACAATGATCAAATTATAAACAATGATCAAATTATACTCAATGATCAATTTTGTTTAATCTACCTCTCTTGCCCCCACCCAATCCTCCACCTCACACCACATGGTAACAATCCTGGCATGACTAATTTCATCTATAATTTGCATATATCTCCAGGAGCTCTTTAAAAGCCTGATAGCTACAAAATAAACAATTCCTTATAATCAAGTATCTGTCAATGTTCAATTTCCCTAATTGACTTTTTACATTGTGTTTATAACAATTTTGAAACATTGCCACTTTTTGTCTCAGTGGAGCGGAATTTGCCAGATACCTGGTTCAGTAGCACAGGGAAGTTGGTTGTTGACGTATATCTTAGTACTATTTTAATCTGTTTTAACCATTTGAAGTATTCTTTGAACGTGAAGTTCCATGCCTTTGTACTAGCAGTTGTAGATCTGTCTTTAAAACTACTTCAGGCAAATTAAATGTCTACGTATGGAGGAATGGTTGAATCAATAGTATGTGTGTTTGGTTAAATCTTGTGCATGTAGTTGAAAGAATGTCCTCTCTGTGAAATAGGAAGTTATATTTGCAAAATGGGAGTAATGACAACAAGGATTAAGTAAAGTACATTCATCTCCCATTATGGTGCTCAGTATATAACACCAGAGCATAAAGGGGTATTTGACATACTTTTAACATGTATACCATTTAAAATTTTTAATGAACACATTTCCCCCATTAAATCATGTTAAGATTTCAACTAAGTCTCTTTCTCCAGGGAAGGAGAGACTGAGTACTACCCCATACATCATGGATCAGCTGTAAGTCTCAAAACAGACTTTCCTAAGAACATAGACAACCCGAAAGCCAGGGTTTTGGAGCAACAGCATGGGTTGCTAATTTTAAAGTCCCTCCTTTTTCATATGAAGGGATAAGCCTCATAAATGTTTTTTTTGTTTTTTGTTTTTTTTTTTTAAGTTCACAGAAAATACAGGAGAAAATATGGTATGGTAGTTCTAGTCAGGCAAGAGGAGGAAACCACCATTCTATCAATGCCAGTGCAGGGGAGAATCTAAGTGAGCAGAGATGTGAACAAAAAGTCCAAACAGGAAGGGAAGAGAGTTAGGGGAAGCAGGTGGGAAGCACGTGTCTTCGCTTCTCTCAGGCAGATGTTATAAGGAATGAGAGACTTTTGCACAGCTTGAAGAGAAAGCTGAAAGTGCAGGAGTTGTTTCCCTTTTTGCACTTGGAAAATTCCACCTTTAACTCAAAAGGCCACATCCAAAGTAATAGAGTGATGGTATAAAACTGATAAAGATGGTTAGATAGATGAGCAAAAATCAGTTTTCCTGACTCCCCTGTGCATTTTATAATCCCCATGTGCCAGCGGGCCCAGGGGAGTGAGTGGGGGCTCTGAGAAAGCCAGTGAACCGGAAGAAGTCAGGCAATATAGTAAAAGGGGAAAAATTGAGACCCTTCCCCCCCATCATTAAGATCCCATATAAGCCATTTTCCTGTCCATTCCCACCATCACCCCTCAAAAATAAAGCTATCTGCTGCCTTGTAAAGAAACAAGAGATGGAAAACAAATTAAAACTGAGTATTTATCTAATATGCTCAGTCACCCAAAGGGACTATTTAACCTAACCCTGACAGAGTTAAACTTTATTGAATATTTTACAGACATAGATTGCTTAAACTGGAAGAGACTAAGATATTATGAATTGTCAAGTTTTCCAAATTACCTAATAAGAATCAAGTTAGCTCTAGCAACTTATAAAGCTATATGCTCTTTGCATATCTCAATATGTTGTGTAATTTGACTCTAATGCACAATGATACCAGGGAAAAGTAGAACTCAGAATTTTAAGTAAAGTGTGATCATAAACATGTAAAACGAAGTTTTAGAGAATGGAGCAAAGATTGAGAATTATTATTCTAAAATGTAAATAGTGTTTGTGTTTGATTATGGCAGCCTAGAGGATTTTCTTCTACTCTTTGTTATTTAATACTTTGATTGCATAAAGATTTTTAAACTTGGAATATTGACCAAATTAAACACATTTCAATTAATAAGCCATGATTGAACACATTTTCACAGGCACTGTGCTAAGCACTATGGAAGATCAAGACGGACGAGACATAACCCCAAAGCCAAAGGAACTTAACAGCATGAGACATATGGGTAAGTGGCAAGAGAATTCAACATTGATTATGTCCTAGCTATGAGAAACTAAAATGTTCTTCCCCATCTGCTACAACCCGCTTCCCGAGGATTTCAATTCAGTTTGATGAAAAAGCAACGAGTTAAAACTACAATAACTCGGGTTTCTCTTCGTTTGCTCATCTGTCCTTTGGAAAATAAAGTTTAGACCTATGAGGATGATCCATGCTTCCACTAGTGGACACAGGTTGGTATGATGGGAGGCATCCATTCATTTTTGGGATTCCTGAAGTTCAACTTAAACACTATTTCATAGTTCACATCATGAAGCCATTTACTGGCTGAAAACCACTTTTTAATGAGATCCTTTATACCATTTCAATAGCCAACTTCCCTTAGATGCAGTATACAAGTCATATTGTATTGATTGCTATACAAGTGTACTGTGTGACAAATAGAGTTTAACAGTTTAACTCTGTACAGGACATTAAGGATTTATCTAGGTTAGAAGTTCTCCAATCTTAGCATGTACCAGAAGCATCTGCATGACTTGTTAAAACAGATTGGTGGACCTCACCCTCACTTTTCTGATTCAGTAGTCTGGAATGGGGTCCACCAATTTGCATTTCTAACAACTGTGGTTTTTTGGTGGATGCTACTGGTCCTGGACTTGCACTTTAAGAACCTGTAATTTAAGCCTACTTCCTTTGCAATTTAGGAGTACTTTGTAACTTTTTCCTCTGCTTAGAAGGTAAAACAAATTGCAAAGAAGTCAGTTTTACTGTTGGACAGGCTAATTCTGAAAGATTTTACTGTCTCCTTGAAACTTTTGTTCATTTTATTTTCCCCTCCTGCTCATAGCTCTTAAAATGTATTAACCACACCTAAAGTTCCCACCTCAACTATTTATTCCACGTATCTCTTCTTTATCTACCATGATATTGTCCCCTGATGCAACTCCCACTTATATAAGCTACTTGAAAAATGTGGCCAAGAACCAGCATTGTTGATGTTGATCCACTGAGACTATCACCTTCCATAAACTGATATCATATTTCTACTAACACAGGATTTCACTGGATTTCATTCCTTTGTTTAAAGCAATTGTTGTGGAAATATGTCCTGGGTATGTGATTGAGAAGTTGTAGGACACCGAGATGGGAGCAAGCGTCCTGGCTGCAACATAAATGCTGCTGCTGGGAATAGGCCTCCCCTAGCACCCCCTAAGTAATGCTTACCAGACCAGATTGTAGGAAACCCAAACAGTCCCTATAAGCAGAGAGTAAATAGATTAAGCAAGCAATCAGTAGCTTAACATGTCAGCAGCGACTCCACTATAAAGGCTAGACAGGTAGGTATTGCAAGGGTGGAGAGATACTTTGTCTTCTGGCTGCTTTGTATGGAAGTTTCTCCTACATAAATCTTTGGCTACCCACCAACCTGGGGTGATCTGACTTTGGTCTGAGCTTGCCCTCCTCTTATGGAGGATGGTTCTAGGTTCTGACAGGGAGTTCTCCCAGCAGCAATCATATCACTTTATTGGGTCATACCATATGAAAAGATCTACTAACAACCGAGTTCTTTTTCGTATTCAAACAGATACTGGCCTTCCACTTCTTTTCCAATTGAAATACTAACCATAGCACAATAACTTTGTTTTTATTCAATCTAAATTTTTATACTTAATTCCAGTTTAATAAATACAGGATGACAGGCAAGAGCATGGCCTTCAAAAGTCAGACAGTCCTAGGTACAAATCATAGCTCTACTGTTTAACAGCCATGTGGCCCTAGACAGCTTACATGATCAATCTAAACCTCAAGCTTCCTCGGGAGAGTTATGGTGATAATAACGGGTAGCTACCTCGTGGGAGTCTTCTATGAACAACCTGAGATAACATACAATTAGCACAATGTCAGGTGCATGTTATGTGCTTAGTAAATGTTCGCTTTTATTAAAAGCAATAGAAAACACTTGGATTTACACTGAAGAAAAAAGCAAAATATTTACAGAAACCTATAAATCTTCAGAATTTTAAAAATAAAAAGGTAGGCATAATTTTAGCCAGAACGAGACTAAATGTTATGTATCTGCTCACCCCAGGGAAATTTACAGGTTTAGTGCAACTTCAAAGTGGCAACACGATTTTTTATAATCAACAATTTCCACAAAATGTGAAAAGGGTGACTATAATAGAAAATATATAAAAAAATTAAAATCTAATCACATTAGACGTTAAACTTACAAATAAGTATTAGAACTTAAAACTGCGTGTACTGGCACAAACACAAAGACACATCAATGAGAAGGGGTAGGAAAATTATAAACCCAAAACAAATGTGAAAAAAATCAGCTTTCCAAAAAAAGGGGCAAGAAAGACATTTAATAAGGATTAAAATTTAGAAAACAAAAGTTGTTTAGAAAACAAAGATTGAGTTTTCCTCATAAAATCCAAACAGGATACAGTCCGTCCAAGAATATGCAAGACAGCCTGGGACACAGTTAGCACAGTAGTGTTAGAGTTTCTTATACCTAACAATAAAAAGCATAGAATATTCAAAAATCACAATTGCCCTGGGCACTGTAGGTATTGCCTCAAATTCCAAATGTCCTATCTCTCATTATACAGCTGGGGTTGTCTCTTGCACTGTGCTGTGTTCTTATCTCTTTGATATGCTAAGCAGCTTTGAATTAGAGGGTAAACTGGGTCCAGTAAGTGTTTCAGATTTAAATTTTAATTAAAGAAGCACATAGTTCTCTGTAGTGAATTCAGCAACAAAATTATGGATTCTGAATAGAAGAAAACCAAAAACATTCCTATGGCAACTTGATCCTTGACAAAGTAGGAAAGTGCTGCAAGTTTGAGAGTTGCTTAATGAAAACAAGACTGGAGAATGGAAAAGTAAAGTGCTAATACCAGTAATTAGAAGTAATGACTAGTTTATTAGGCTATTATTTGAACAACATTTTTCCACTTTAACACAAAGCACATTGCTCACACCTCGTCCTTAGTAGCCACTGTGGGGAATTTGGTGGGGGCGGGGGGGGGGGGGGTGTTTCCCAAGAAGCTAAAGAGCACAGTTCTGGGACTTCTGGTTTTCACTATTGGGCACATATAGTTTCCCAGAGATATACCAGGGATTTGCTAAGCACCATCTGCCAGAGATGACACTGCACAGCCCAGCCAGTTCTTTCCTTTACCTGGAAGCAGCAGAAACACCTAATTTCATGGCAGGCATCTGTCATTTGAACTTATGTCGTGGGTCCTCAAGGATGAAACCAGCAAATCCTAGCTCTTAAAGTTAGAAAGAGCCTGTGCTGTTCATTCCCAAGCTTTCTGGCAAGTAGGCTCTCAAAATTACAAGTTAAATCCCAAGGAGGTAAAAATTTTCTTAAGGAATTAAATCTAGTAAGTGGGAGAGAAGAGACATCTCTTAGTTCTCAAGTATATGAACTTTGGCATGAAAGGGTTTCCTTACAAGGGAAGTCATCATTTGGATATTTTATGTGACAGTAATTTGGGCTTGCCGTATCTAGATAGTTGCAACTGTACTCCACATTTCTATGTGTACAAGTAAAAGCCTGTATTCAAATAAATTTGAGACATTGAACATCTAGTACATGTAAGGCACTATGCTAGAAAGCGGGGATAACATGGTGACCAATACAGGAATGTTTTCTGTCCTCATGAAATTTATAACCCAGAGAGTAATACAAAGCAGTAAACAGGCAAGAGCATGTGACAACCCCTATGACAGGGGAAACATAAGGCATGTGAGTCATAGGAAGGCTCCAGAATTTGACTTGGATTCAGGAAAGATTTAGTAGAGTAGGTGATAATCTATACAGGGGATGTGGCATTTATACTGAGTCCTGGAGAATGGAGAGGAATTACATGACAAGACAGAGGGGCTCAGGCAGCAGCAGCAACACCGGCAAAGGACAAGAGAGAATATGGCTGACTGTGAAACTGCCAGCAGTTTAGTAATGACTGGGTCTTAGACTGCAAGGGGGAGGAGTCACATGAGACAAAACTGGAATGCTAAGCAGAAGCAAGATCATAAACTGCAGAGCAAACAAATTGTGCACACATTTTCTAAAGAACTCTTAATTGTATACAATCTAATAAATGGTACTTGTTTATTCATATCTTGACAAAAATTAATAGAAACTGAATCTGAAGCCTTGATACTACATTTGGAGTTCTTTCCTAGGATATCGTAGCTTGCTGCAGATCAAATAAGGTTTACAATCAAAACACTGGCCAGTCTCAGGGTTTGCACATTATTAAGATGAGTGGTTTCTCAGCTCTGGCTGCAAATCAAGATCACCTGGGGAGTTTAAAAATAAACCGATGTCAAGGCCTTGTCATGAAATCTTGATATAATAGGTCTGTATTGGAACTGGATATGGGTATATGGGTAATTTTTAGAAGCAAGAATGTGTAAATAGAGGCAGGAAAGAATCCAAGTTGTTTTCTATTCTGAGATGATTACGTGTTTTCAGCTGATCCATGAGCTGCTTGTACTTTAAGAACACAGCTCCTGCTTTTTCTTATCAATGGCTAGCCAAAGAATAAGTACTCAAAAACAATCGATTAACAACAGATATGGGGTAGAAAGGAAGGCCAGGTATTATATAATCTGTGCTTAGTATCAGTTATTGAGGGCCTGTATATATGCAATTCTGCATCTGCAGAGGGTACGTGGGTTGCAGCCCAGCTGGTAGACTCAATCTAGAAAGTAGATTTGGTGATGGAATAGAGCTGTAAGTGTGACGTGGGAGTGGGATTTTGTAATGGGACGTGGGGAGAAGCCTGTTATAGAAGTCAAAGTGTGGAGACTGAGAAGGATATTGGGACCTTAGCCTGTTGTGCATTTATTTGTTATAAGGCATTAGGAGAAATTTTAATGACGAGAAAAAGTGCCAGACAGAAAAATCCACAGAAGACCTCGGCCCTTCTTTTACCTTTTCACTTTTCTTACTCAGTTCAACCAGGAGGAGCTACAGCTGCATCTTAGTTTTTTCTTTTGACTTTGCATCTTGGTTGGTTTGGCTATTTTTAAAACTTTTACTTAGATGCTACAGATAATGCGGAAAGATCAGTAGTAGCTGATAAGCGAGATGAAGCATTTTTATAAGACTTGCCTGGGTCTCCACGTGTTACTGCTATACTGATATATACCTACACAATTTTATCTAGACCTTAACATATTATGGATACTAAGAAAATGTGTTATATTTATTGCATAAAGTTTGAAGTTTGAAGTTTCATAATCTGTATTTTAAAAATTTTAGAAGCTTAAAACATTTTGATCATTTTCCTTTCTCAAAAATGAACAAAAACAGCAGGCACTGAGTTTGTCTTTTGGTCAACAGTTGCCTCCCCTAATTCATAAAATATAAGTTTGTAAGGTAAAAACCCAAAAGCTTGTATTGATATCCACAAATACCAAATTGTAAATCATATTCCAGGCTATCATTTCCAAGAATTCTAAATTTTCAGTATTTCCTTAGGTTTCTATACTAAATCTAAGCCTTAGATTTTTATGCCTTATTTTAGAAGCAGAGCCTTTTGAAATATCCAATCACTACTTTCACATATTCCTGTCTTTTTTGTATGCCTCATACTACAAATGCTATATAAATAATGGCGTCTTTCCTCTTAAATGCGAATACTCTACATAGGCTTTACTGAAATTTAATTTGCTTTCTGATTAAAACACACACAAACCTGCAGTAAAATACATAGCCTCTCAGAGGGAAGCTAGATGGTAATCAGGAATTTCCAAAAGCCACAGATTGTTTTACTTACAGAAAGTATTTCAAAGCAAAATGCTGAAGTCTTTTCTTCTTGTGATTTATCCTTATATATGAATTGGCTTAATTTCTTAAGTTTCTGCAGACTTAATTTCTTGTGAATGTGAGGATGACTTATGAATAAGGCAGAGGCCTCAAACGCATTTCCTTTTCCCTGTAGTTTATCACATGTTTTAAATAGCTTAATTTCTTGATAGAGCAGGTACAGGTGGAGGGAAAAGGTCTGCTCAAATAGACTTTAAACAAGCTTCAGCCAGGGAGTCCGAATGGTCAGGCCATTTTAGAAACTGTCCACTTCTAGTCATACTCAATTTTGTATCTCTGTTGAGTATAAGAGCATTTGCAGTAAGTCTATTTGCATAAAACAAACTTATTAAAGGAGAGTAAGGTTCACCTTTAAGGAAAAGGTGAGGTACTTCTGTGGATTGGCTGTGGCTTCCACTTTGAATTAGACTCATTGTTGGAAGTCTAAGGCGTCAGTCTATTTTCTCAACATGTTTTATCTCTACCATGGGCTTAAACAAAAAAGGAGTCTTGCTTTTGAGTTTGTCAGGTTTTCAAGGAAGAAAAAATTTAAGAAAATGCTTTGTTAACCACCTGTTAAAATTAATTTTCTTTAGAGATATGTACTCAAAATTCAGTTTCTCTTGAAAGTTTAAAACAGTTCTCCTTAGTTCTATTTGAAGCCTATAGATACAATTTTATTTAAAAGAGTAAGTCTTCTTGCTTAGTCTATGTGGTCACAAACTTGCTTTTGTTTCAGAGTAGGCATATAGCAAATATTAAATGTGGCCGGCTGCCACAATTACTTCTTGAGACCCTCACTAGGACAGTTACTACTATTACTACTTGAGACCTTCATTACGAGACTGAACAAGGGAACAAACATAGAAATGAAAACTTAAGACAAAAGAAACTGTTTTAAAGGAAGAGTTCAGGGTAAAGAAGAAGAGCGGGGAAAAAAAGAGAGTGCCCTGCTTCTAGTGAGCAAAGGCAGCCCCTGAGCTTCTACAGCCCTCCCTATTTATTGGGTAGCAAGAGCAGGGAGGAGGAGGTAACAATTGGTCAGCTGCTTAATTGATAACAGGTTTATATTGTTACTAACAGGCTTCAGATGTGCCTAATGGCAAGAAACACTGTGCTTGGGGCGTGACTGCCCGTGGCATTCCTTCTAGGTGGCAGACTCAATTTGTCAGTTTGCCAACATTCTGCATTTTTGAGAACAGTTCGCTGTTTACTCACACAGCCTCCAGTGGTATACTGAGTTGATCACGACCCTCATTGTTTCAGCCTCCAACAGTTAAATACTGTTTTTGTCCCGTCTCAGCACTCTTTCCATGGGAAAACTAGTTTCCCATACTCTTTAACAAACATGCAGATGAGAATCATGTGGTTCATCTCATCTGCACCACCACCTTTACATCCCAGGGATGCCTCAGTGATTTGCATACAGCCCAGGCCTGAATACAGCACCCTACACAGTGATTGGCTGAAGCCTATTAGCCCCTGGCAGGACCTATCAAGAAAACCATACTTTAGGGTCTGCGGCTCTAAGAATGATCTTGGATATGTCACCAGCTATTCTGCAGCTGTATGGAGCAGAAGAGACAGGGCCTGTGGCTTAAGCTTGACTTTTGCTTTTGTCACTTGCAACTCCAAAGAATTCTGATATATACAGAGAGAAGCTAAGTTGTTAGGCATATCTTTTATAATGAAGTGTTGTTGTATCTTTGACATGTGCAAATTCTCTCAGTTCATGCTTTTTTAAAATATAAGAATGATGGAAACTGAAATGACCTTGGATTAAGCATACTACATAATTGTTACATAATTTTATATTATATTGGATTTTAAAGGAATATCTTGGTGTGGATTAATCATGGAAACACTTTCCATAGTGTTGATGATTCTATATAAAATATCTAAAGAGTACCAAGAAATAAAGTGAAAATCTACATGATAATATAATGATTGTTATTCTAATTCTGAAGTTGTGGCTGTTGTGCTTATGAATGAATGAAGTTTGACCAAAAAATTAAAACCGACAATCCAAGATGTCTATGCCTGTTCTACTAAGATATTGGCTACACTATTTTTTTCCAAGGTATTTCAATCGATTTGGGCTGAAATATATTCCACACTTAACACATTTGGCAACCAATAACTTAAGCAAAAGTAAAGTTTTTCTTTTTTTTATTGTAGGATTTCCCAGAACCCTGTTTATGTTAATGTGTATTGTAAATCTACAAAAGGGAACCAGCATATTCAGCCTTTCTCAAGCTTATTTAATTATGGAACCATTTGCCACTAAGCACTTCTGGGGATTAGTGTTCTACGAGATACAGTTTTCAAAATTTAGGCCCATGTTATCAAAATGAGCCTTGTTCACGGCTTTCCAGTTGCTAATGCTAATGTATATATAATGTGTATATATATACACACACATATATATATATAACCTGTTCAAGTAAATAAGAAATCTCTCTTCTTCATCCACTTTACAAGGTCACATGGTAGAAGATCAAGAATACATTCATGTTAACACCAGCTTTTCCACTGCCTACCTGCTTTTTAAGTATGTTAACTCATAGGTTTTTGGTGACAATCAAATAGGATCTACTCTCTTCTGGCTACCCTTCCCCTACTTCCGTGTGTAGTTAACTCCTACTTATTCTTCAGAAAACAGCTCAAGCATTGTCACCTTCTGTCAGGTCCTCTTTGCTCCTGTTTATCATTATATCATAGCAGATACCACACTGCATGATAAACAATAGCTTTTCTTTTATATACTATTCTCCCCTATTCAACTTTGAGCTACGTTAAAGACAAAACCATGATTTGATAATTTTTATTTCTTTGGAGACAAGCATTTGCCTAACATTTAGTAAGTGCTCAATAAATAGTTGTGCCAATCGGAAAGTCATCCCTTTTAGATACTTATGCTTGCTAATAAATAATTCCAGTTGCTAGTTGATACTAGGCTTAATGGATCAAAGTATTTGATGCCATTATCACCAAAATCTCTTTTGGCAGTCTCAAGATGGGGTGCTCCCATCAGTGGTGGAGTACAATACAATAACAATGCCAAAAGAAAACAGATATTCTATTTATTAATAGGCCATTTTACAATTAAGGAAATCTTTAATCTTCATGGATATACAACATGCTCATTGTCACTCATATATGGTCTGTATTGCATAAGGTACCCTATGTAGTTTTACACAAGAGAGGGAGTGCTACAATTCATAGGTATAAAAGTGACATAACTCATTCCTTCTTTTTCAGCAGAACTTGCTTAAATAAACTTACGGTTTCTCTTAGTGGACTTATACTAACTAAATAAATGTGATGAAGTAGATAAATGACTTTAATAAATTTCTTCCAAGCACACCACAGTTTGAAGATAAAGCAAAATGCAAGTTATACAAACACAAATGAACAAGAAAATTAAAGAAATAATTTTCTCTAATTTCTATTATAAACATTCAGCCAACTTATAAGGTAAATACAGTAACAGTCTAATCAGAAAATAAAACCATAAAATTCCAAACTTATCAAAAAATTTTGCACTATGGACTTAAGTCCACTCTTATAATAAGTTAGCTGGGATTAATGATAGTATAAAGACACCACAATTTCTAAGATATTAAAAATATAGCTAGTTTCCAATTTAATCTATACTGTTAAAACTTCACATTTTTCTTAGGTATGAACACTTGTACATGCATACAATTTTTAGGTAAACAATTATACATAAATTGCTATGCATGCTTATTTCCTCTTATGAAGGTGTATATCAAAAAAGATTCAGAGCTCACAATTTCAATTGTACCAAGTATTTTATAATAGAAGTGTTTTCTAGTAGTCAGGCTGTTGGGAAAAAGCTGTGTTGAGAGGGAAACTGACGCAGGGCTTGCATAATGTCCTCTGGAATGTGTCTAGACTTGCTGGCTCCTTGCTTCTAGCCCTCCTAGGCTCCTAGATCGATTGTATTCCCATTATCTCAAATAGCAGAACATGCTCCATATAAGTGCTAAACCATCACAGCTGTAGATCATGTGTCCTGCCCTTTTGACCTCCACATTCTCACCACCTGTTTCTTTGTTGGATTATCAAAAAATAGCGTGGGCTCCAAGAGCTTGGGGCCTTCACAGCCTCCATACACTAGCGATGGACCCCTGGTCCCAGCTTTACTTCTCAAACTGTCTTTTTCTCAATCCTTTGACTCCACCGGTGTTTGTCACCCTCATGACCTGGTATTGGATCTGATCACCCCAACACAGGCAATGCAGTTAGAACTGTGCCTTCCCTTGCCACAGGTTACAATCAGGGGTAACCAGTGGTATTCTTCACAAGTGTGAGCAGACAGCAGATGATGAAAGAACTATCAGGCTTACTAGAACTCAACCACAGACCTTTTGAAAAGCAAATTACTTATCTCTAGCAACTTTTGTGGGAATATGCAGTTATAGAACACATTTATATAAATGTATTCAATTATGAACAGTGTATTGGAAAGGCCCTATAGCCATCATGTTGACTTTTAGCTTAAATTCATTTTACAAAAGTTATATAACCAACAATGTCATTATGAAGAAATTAATGAAAGGATATTGGATTGACTCTTCTAAACAAAGGTTTGTCCAGAGCAGATGGCAGGAGGCCTAAGTACATGCAATAGGAGAATGCGGTGTGAGAGGAAAAGGGGAGGGCTTTGGATGCAAAAGACCTAGGTTCAAATAATAAATCTGCTTCTTACCATCTGTGACTATCAAAGATTCACTGATGTTTTCTTAGTATCAGTTTCTACAGTTATAAAGTTAAATGTACTCATCTTATAAATTTTAGATAATGATTTTAATAATAATAACTATTACTACAAAATTAAAAGACATAAATATATAGGCTCCTATATTGCAGAGGACTAGCCAAAATGAAAACTCACAACATGACCACTTGACCAAAAGAGGATAGTTTTTCCCCACAAAAGCAACAAACATCCCAATAGCATCTCCTAGGAATTAGAGGTAAACAGTTGAATTCAGATCAAAGAATATTTGAAGATATTCTTGCATTCTTGGTAAGCTGAAATTCTATCGGCACTGATTTTATTGTAATTATCAACTTCCTATCAGAAAACATATATTAAGCCCCTAATTACACGATATAATTAACACTAGTAGCTAACACTTGGTTTCTTACTATGTGCCAGGTACTTTTCCAAGTGCCTCACATATTATTTATACATTTAATCTTTCATAAGTAAAACTTTATTATTTGTATTTTACAAATGAGAAAAGTAGGCACAGAAAGTTCAAGCAACAGGATAAGTTCACAAAGCTAGGAAGTAAGTAAATCTGGGATTTGAACCCAGCAGTCTGACTTTAGAGCTTGAACTAATTATGATTATACAACCCTGCCTCAAGAACATGCTAACTTTCCCTGCCCTCTGCATGCTCAATGTGTAGAGATGGTAAACTTTCTTAAATGTATGTGCAAAAGTATAATAGAATTTAAACCTGACACCAGCATCTGAAAGGAGATTAAATATGACAGCAAATCATCAGGCCAAGGTTGGGCAAATTTAAGACGGAAGTCCAAAAGGAAATGTGTAAATGAGGTTTCAGACTCAGGGGGAAAGCCTGGCCTGATTTCAAACTTGTCCTCTTCTTTTCTTGGAAATGTTATGCTCCTTTCTCTTCAGGGCTTACAGATATGCTGTTTCTTCTTATAGGAACACAACCCCCAGCATCCTTCAGCTATCAATTTCAATCCCCATTTCCTAGAGAGGCTTTTCTTCTTCTGCCATCCTCAAGTTAAGGAAGAATCCACAGCTGCATGCTGTTGTCATACCTCGCAATTGTTCTTGATACAATCATCATACTCATAATTATTTGTTATGGTTATTTTTCAATTTATTTTTTTCCTTCTAGAGGATAAGTTCTGCATTCTTTCTGGTTCTCTAATATACATCACACACCTAGCACAGAACCTGGCATCTAGTATGTTTCTTAATGAGTGAAGGAAATAATCTAAATCCTGACTAGTGGATATAAAGGAAAACCATGCTGGTAGTGAGGCCTTCAATGTCTATTGGGCACAATGCATACTATTTGGGTAATGAGTACACGAAAACTCCAGATTTTACCACTACACAATATACCCATGTCACATAACTACTGCCTCAGTAGCAGGCTACTTTCTGGAATAATCCAGAAGTTGCAGAATATGGATAGGAACAATTTTTACCTTGTTTATGTGCAGAAATAGAGGAATGTAATAAAATATCATTCATCACCAGATTTCTTTTTTCTTTTAAGCCTTACACATGTTTGTAAATGCTTTGTACCTCTTAATCCATAAACATAAAAAAATTCAACAAAATAAAATGAAAATATGACCATGATGCCCATGCACCGTGGGCACAGGAGCACAAGTGATTGCCCACTTCTACAAGTTTCCCTCTAAAATTCATCTCAATAACCTAGAGATCCTTCTGAATAGTAGAACTTTTCACTCAAGCTTCTTGAAAGTACAAACAATCAAAGAAATGACAGTACACAAAACAGCATAGGAAAGTGATTAAGAACGTTGACTTGGAAGCCAGACTGCCTGGATTTTAATCCTGACTCTAAGGAATCTCTTCAAGCCCCAGTGTTCACATCTGTAAAATGAGCATAATGAAATAACTTATGAGTAATGGTACAAGAATTGAAATGAAATCAGGAGATCCATATGATGAATTTTTCACAGTACCTGGCAATATTACTACCAATAATGAAATATGTATATTTTTCAGTGGGAATAAATGAGATAGAGGTGTTCTGTCTCATTGCCAGAAGGTTGTTAGGACTAACGCTTAGTCTAAACTTCCAGAGGGACAAGCCTAACTAGGTCCAGACATTTCAGCATCGCAGAAACAGAAAAAAGAATCCAGGACTGGAAAAGTGAAGGAGCTAGGGAAGTGGTTTCAAATTCAGATTGAATGCTGATATACTTTACCAGATTCCCATCAAATGCAGTATTGTAGGTTGCCACAGGATTGGTGACTACCTTCTTTTTGGAAGTGTGTGTGCTTTCTTCCTCTTGCCTCCTTCTTCCATAAATGAAATGGAACCTTTCATTTATGGAGTTAGCATTTTCCATTTCAGTAATACATCCATCAATGTCTATTCAATATCACTGCAAATATCTCTGTTACGATATATACTACATATATACTATATATATACAAAATCAAATACATATATTTTGTATATATATACAAAATTTCTAAATGTACTTTTTTGAATAACAGCTTTATTGAGATATAATTAACATATCATACAATCTACCCATTTAAAATATGGTTTCTTTGGTTTTTCGGTATGTTCACAGACGTGCGCAACTATCATCACATTTTCATCAATTACTCCAAAAATTATTTCTGTACTCATTAGCTGTCACTGCCCTTCCATTAACCACCCACCCCCGACCCTAGGCAACCATGAATTTACTTTCTATCTCTATAGAGTTCCTTATCCTGAGCATTTCATTTACTTAACATATTTTTATTACTACATTTCCTCCTTACCCTATCTTGCAAGGCTGTACTTGGCTTCAGAAGGATGTAACAACTTTGCTTTCACATTTTTCTTACTCTTACAGAAGGAAATCATAGAACTAAAGCAAAAAGACCTCACTAGCAGGCTAGTTTCTGGAACAATCCAGACATTGCAGAACATAGGTGGGAACAATTCATACTTTCTTTTAGTTTGTGTGCAGAAACAGAAGAATGTAATAAAATATCACCCATCACCAGAATTTTTTGCTTTTAAGCCTTACAAAGGATTAAAAATGCTTAATACCTCAAAAATATTTTTCTGATACATTAATTTTTTAAAACCAGTCAGTCTTTCATTCATATAATATTAATAGAGTCATTGTAATGCATGCCTGGTGCTATGCTTAAATTTTACAACAATTCTGTGGTAGAAAGTAAGTCAATATTATTATCCTCGTTTTTTTTTGTTGTTGTTGTTGTTGTTTTTAATATGGGGTCTTGATATGTTGCCCAAGCTGGCCTCAAACACCCGAGTGCAGGTGATCTTCCCACCTCAGCCTCCTAAGTGGCTAGAACTCTTATCCCCATTTTAAAGATAAGGAAGTTGAGACTCAGAGAAGTAAACTAAATATTCCAAAATCATATAACTCATACATGGAAGAAGTAAGAATTAAATTTAGATCTTTCCATTTCATCGTGTCCTTTCCACCATGTTACATTTTCCACTCTCAAACAGTCTTTCTGTTATAATTTGGCAAGAGCTAACTCTATAAAAATAGTTTATATTTCTCCAAGCTCATTTTCCCAAGTTACCGATGGCTATAGTTCGGACACTTCTACAGGCAACAGAAATACTTCACTATAATTGATATTGTGGGACTGAGTACCAAGCCTCATGCAAGCAATCCTTTCTGGTTTGCTGATTTCCCTGATCCCAAAACCAGAAAGGCTTAAATATTTGAGTTCTAGAGTATTGTTTTCCTCAGTCACACCTCAACATACAATATTCTCTCCTGGTTATTAAATCCCAGTGGGCTTGTTGCAAAATAAAAAAATAGCATAAGACCAAAAAGAAAATGTGTGATCATTTTACATAAAGAAACCAGAGCTAGAAATTCAGTAGGGGGAGGAAAAAACGAGGGGGAAAGAACTGGTGATGACAGGTCAGCCACCATTAGCAGTAGTGGCATAACAGAGAAATGTCTAGTCACCTTACCAATCATTGTGGTCTCTTGTGTTTAGGACAGGATATTTCAGGGTAGATTGCCATTTTCCTAGCTTTTAAGTGCCTTCGGGTTAAAGGCACCGACATTTCCATGAGGTGTACCCATTTAACCTGGGGCAGGAATCATCTTCTGCATTAAACAGGGCTGCTTATAGCAGGTTGGATTTCCAGAGTCACTGGCACAAGTCCTTTCTGAGCAGAAATGGGACCAAGCCAGGCAGGTCTGCATTGATGAATCAGCTAGGCTTGTCTTGGTACAGTAACCTAATAAGTGCCAACTGTGAGAGGCAACACTGGTGCTGAGAATCCTGACTGTTCATAGCAACAGGACTTTCTCCAATAAGGTTGGTGAGAAATTCACGTGGTCCTATCTTTAGTAATATCTAGGGCACTACCTCATCCACTTAATTAACCCCTGGAGAGCTAACCAAGGAACTGCTCTGATTACAAATAATGGGTCCATCAGGCACAATTAATACCCAAGTGGAACATGGCAGTTTGCATGAAAACGATTGAAGTAAACAGTTCCAGGCCCTGAAAGGGGCTCCCTTCCTAATTAACCCTTAGAGGGCTAATCTGTTTGCCCTCTAACAAAAGCTAACCTGGTCCCTTTGCCAACTGGCATGTTGGGGAAATGGTTTTTGCATCAAGTCTTGCTAGCATGGCACTGGCAAGTGGAAATGCCTAATCCCTATAGACCTAAACCATAGAACATCTTGAAAACACAGGGTTCAGTGAACGTGTTAAATAGTGATTTGCTAAGGCATTAATAGATAAGAGTCCTAGAAAGAGTCTTAGAAAAACCCAAATTATAGGAAGCACAGCATTCCTACACATATTGCTCGAGGACAAGACAAGCTTTCTTCTATTAGAGCTCCACAGAGCCTAGCATAATGCCCTGCATACAGGAAGTGTATGGCCTATATTGTGGGCGTGGTTTGCTTTGGAGTGGGATTGGGAGAGATCAAACTGTTGGCTTTTCTGATCTCCAAGTTTTTTTAAAAAAACAAAAAACAAAAACCACTGTCTCAAGATCAATTTTTGTAACCATATTTTTCTGTATTCTAATGAGGTTTGTATTTATTTTGTTCACTGCCGTATCCATATCCCCAGTCTCTAGAACAATGCCTGGTACCAAGCAAGTTCTTCTCACAATACTTGTTAAATAAATACATGAATGACCTACAAAGAGGCCATTTTGAATAAGAGGGTCGGGGACGGTCAGCAATCATGTAAAAGCACATATTTAAGAGCTGCATAGTAAAAACGGGCAGTGATTTACATTTGATAAATCATAGTTAGATCTTTAGTACCTTTTTATTACTTTAAAAATGTATATTTTAAAGGCAATACAAAAATATTTTTATTACTTTTAAAAAATATGTATCTTCTAAAAGTGTAAGATAGATTCATGACACTGGTTACTAAATAAGTGAAACTCCTCCATTAAGCCTCAGATTTTGAGAGTCTTTCAGGGATCCGGGGTCCACATGTGTCCGATGCAATAAGGTATGATGGCATAAACCACAGTTTCCTCACCAGTAAAATAGAGTTAATACCATCTACCTTTATCTACATGTGAAGGGCGCAGTAATTGTTAACAATCATAATGAGAATGAGAATGATGGTGGTATTCATGATAATAAAATAAAATTATGGCAGCAGCTCACAAAAAAATAGAAATATTCAATTATTCACAAGTACAGGGAACAATCGACTCACTTATATGTATGTGTGGATACACATACACACATGCATATAATGTTCTCTCTATATATCTTGACAGCCTACCAAAAATAAAAGCTAGTCAAAGAGGTTTTCTGTGGCTCCTGCTATGCCAAAAACAGCACATTAGAGGGGTGTGTCCTGTACACGGATGCAGTGATTTCATTTGTTTAAAGTCCCTGGAAGTCTTCAGTCCTGTTACCTTAATTTACCTAATCTTTAAGCCAATGATAACTACTGACTGTACCACAGAGAGCCTAAATTTTCTCCATGATTTTGATTGTCAGATCACCGGGCACAAATACTCACAATATATTTGTGATCAGCAACAGAGGACAAAGTTTTAGAGATATGTCAGTGGTCGGCTTATCTTTTGTTTGGGCAGAGGAATACTGAGATCCTGGCTTTTATTTGTCTGCTTGCATGATTATTAAATCTGTGTTCAGGGGTGGCACCAAAGCAATCACAGAACGAGGCCAAGATCTCATGCTTACAGGAAAAGCTTCTCAGCTGGGCTCTTTGTGGTCCTGAAATTGTATCATGACCTCAGTCCCTACGGGGCTTCCCAGGTGGAAACCTTAGCTAGGAGAATAGGAATTCTCATGAGGACTGAACCAGGTCTCTTTTCACATTAGGCTCAAGAGTCCTGGGTTTAGTCTTCCATTACTGAACTGTCATTAAATGATAAAATTCAGGGGGAGGAAAAATTTGTATCACTCTCAGAAGAAATACCTGCTGTTCTTTCTCCAAGACGGACTTAACAAGATCTTTAAAATTTAGAAGGGGTCTTTAAGAAACCCTTCTGGTCTCTGAATGCCCAATTTGCTTTAAATTCCTGGGAGACAGTCTAGGCTGTCAATATAATCTGAGCAATAATGTGTTATTCATATTTCTCTGAGGTCATCAGTGTCTCTGCTTGCTATTCTTACTATTCTTCAGAATAATGGTGCTTAGTGAAGCATTTTCTTCTTAACTTCTACTGTGTGCCTAGTTACAGGCTATATTCAAAAGCCTATTATAAAATTCTACACCTCCTCACCATCCTTCCTCCAGAGATTTAAATATAATTTAGGTCTCTCTACTCATCTCATTATTTGCTTAATAAGTAGTTCTGCAGATACGGAATATGAACCCCGGTCCTCTTATTTTATGCCAGCACTCAGTTTCAAAATATTCAGGACCACATACCTTTGATATTTACAAGCACAAAATATTTTCACAGTAACAGCCCTTTTAAAAAATCTTTGTGAACAATTATATATCAACAATATGGGTATCCTGTGAATCTTAAGAAGACACCCATTAACAATTACCAAGAGGTAATAGGTAAATTGTACCTTGAAAATGGTTGCCAATAATATTGCATATTTACCAAAACTTAGAGATAGTGTAGCATTTTATAAAATATAAGATATTCCCCTTATGGAATTGAATGCAATACTGAGGGAAACTAGGTTTCATGGAAAATAAAAACAATTACATTTAAAAACCAAAAAGTTCAGATTTTTGTGCTTTAGTGGAAGAGTTCCATATCTGGAGTTAATTGAACATGTGTTGAGAACCTAGATGTGTCTTTGGCAAGCTGTGCGACCTTGGACAATGTACTTTGCCTCTGGAAGCTAATAGTTTCTTCCCTGTAAAACATGGCTCACAGGGTGTGGATTAAAAAATTAATACTCTTAATGAATTTTAGGACGTTAGAAATTTCTAGATGATGAGGAAATCTTGGGTAAGGAAGACAATTTTCAGAAGCAAAGGATGTAACACAACACATGAGTCTTTAAGGGCATGCTGCTACTGATAATATCTCACATTTTATCAACATTGAATAATTTACGAATTATTTAGCAACACATCAACTTCTTTGATTATCATGACAATGCTAGGATGTAGATATGTTGGGCATTCTAGTCTTCACTTTATAGATAAGGCAACAGAAGATCAGAGAGTTAAAGTGACTTGCCATAAGCACCCACTTCGACCTCAGTCTTAATACAGTTAAATGCTCTCCATTATATCCCGAACTTAGCAGTAAAGCTTGTCTCAGAAAATATACTCAACAAAGTTGTGGCATAGTGCTTTTAAGCATCAGTTAGTTCTCTGGAATGACTAAGATCTCTGCTTCTCTAGAGTGCCTTTGTTTACATTTTGATTGGATCCCCAAATTGCTTAGACTTTATGGAATCAAATTTTTTCTATTCATGTAGTGCATGCATATACACTGTCTTAGTCAGCTCGGCCTGCCGTAACAAAATACCATAACTGGCTTAAACAACAGAAATTTATTTCTGACAGTTGTAGAGGCTGCAAAGTCCAAAGCCAAAGTGCTTTAACGGTGGGTTTGTTTTTAAGACCTCTTCTCTTGTCTTGTAGGCAGCCACCATCTTGCTGTGTGCTCACAACATCTCTTCTTTGTGTGCACATGGGGAGACAAAATGAGCAAGCTCTCTCTGCTCCTTCTTATAGCGGCAGCCATCTCATCATGTGGACTCCATCTAACCCTAATTACTTCTCAAAGTTCCCATCTCCAAATACCATCACATTTTGGTTAGAGCTTCAATATACAAATTTTAGGAGACACCAACATTTAGTCTATAACATATTCATTCATTCATTCAATAGTAACCATTATATACTTAGTAATAACTTTTACTCATTTAGCAGTGAACAAAGTAGTTCTTTTTCATATATACCATACTTACTCGATCTCTAAAACAATCCTGTAAGATAAGTAAAGCAGAAATTTTTATTTCCATCTTACATATCAGGAATTGGAGTCTCAGACAGGGAAAGTCAAATTTTAAGCTCGATTTTTTAATTGGAGCTTTTGAGTTTAAATCCAATACTCCATATACAATACAACAAGGTACTATGAAGGTTACAAATCCATTCATTTATTCATTCATGCAAAATTTTGATGGCGAGTATACCATGTGCTTACTATAATCACTGCAGATACAGCAGTGAACAAAACACACAGAATCATGCTGCCCTTTCAGAGCTTATATTGTAGATATTTTACCCTCCAGAAACATGCAATTTGGAAGAACACGTGCACAAAAAGCTAGAGTACAGAGAAGCAGAAGATAAAAAGTCATCTGAGCATTAAAGGCGAGAAAATGCTATAGGATTTCAAATAACATGCAGACTGTTTTTGGTATAATAAATTCAGGAAAATATTCAGTGAGAGAGAAGCCCTTGAGGTGAAGTTTGGAGGGCAGGTGAAATGAAGATGTAAGCAAGAAAGAAAAAGAGAGATTAAGGGTTCACTAGGCTGCCAGTTCCCCGAGGTAGGGTTTGTTTTGTTTTATTTATCTCTTTTAATAAGGGCCTAGAATAGATACTGGCATATAGTCAGTGCTCATTATTTATTGAATTAGCAATAGAGCACTCCAAGCATAGACATACTACGAATGACATGCTGAAGGAAGGGAGACAAAGGTTTGTCTATGGAGCTATTATGGGAAGAGCAGGTTGCCTAATGTTCATAACCTAAAGCCTAACAGAACTATTTTTGTGGTAGAGAAACTATTTCAACTAATCCTTCTGTTTTCTGATAATTTCAGCAGGACTCAGCCTAGAAACTGCTTTGCATTCAAACCATGGCTCAGGGTTTGATATTCCTTCCAAATGCCTTTCTTATACCACTCCAAAATGGAATTATAACTTCTAGAGTTTCTGGCCCTTTAATCTCACCAGATATTCTGATGAGAGAATGTATTCTGTCTACATTGAGGAGCATACTGAAAGAGTAGCAATATTTAGTGCCCAGGGAGCCTGATGTTGAGTTCATGGAGAAGGCCTGAGACATCCAACTTATGAGGTTTCCCCATTTCTATAGTGTCCTGGTTGGTCCCAGTGGGAATCTCATCAGCAGAGGTTAACAGTGAGGCCATGAAATAGTTTGCTTAACTGCCAAAGAGCCATGTAGAAAGTGAAAGCTCTTCCAGCAATTGCTGGTAAGTGTCGCCATTGCACTGCAAAAACACACAGCAGAGCAGGGTCAGCTCAAGAAGCCGTTCAAACATAGTGGGCAACAGCAGATGGGCGGTGCAGAGCAGCATGCTCAGGATACAAAAGCTAATGTCAGTCCACTCTCTTTAATGTCACAGAGCACTCTGACCAGGCTTCCCCACATCATCTAAACCTGGAGAGATACCCCAGACCCATTAACTCAATAAGAGTTACCCCCTTTAGGTGGTTTAAGGACGCATTTCTACCAGCCATGTTATAAGCACAACTGCATATACACATTCCTCACTCCCTCAACCCATCTATTAGTTAACTAGAAACCAAGTCATTACGAAGATAATTTTTTTCCTGGGGTTGGTTGGAGTTATCCCCCTTGGTCAAAGCAAATTAGGCTTCTCTTTCCTCCTTAATCCTTTCGACTATCAAGTTTATCTGACTTTAAAATTTACCCATAGCCATATGACCTATACCAAAAACCAAAAAACAAATCCCAACACACATAAACATACATGTGCAAATAATCATTTCAGTTTATTTGATTGTCCTACAGTTCTGGCTTAAATCTCAGGATGGCTTTTCCATCTACATAATGCTAGGGAGTGACACTGATATAATAGAGATAACCTTGTTTCCACTTTAATTTCTATAAAATGGTAAATCATTTATAAACTGATATTATAAATGTTAGAAGTAACAACTTACCGTGGCAAATCTTATAACTACTGTAATTATTATGTACTTGGTGTTATAGGGCCATGGACCAGAACTACTTTATTTTGTTTTGTTTTGTTTGCTTTTTGAGACAGGGTCTTGCTCAGTCACCCAGGCTTGAGTGCAGTGGCATGATCATAGTTTGCTGTAACTTTGAACTCCTAGGCTCAAGCAATCCTGCCTCATCAGCCTCCCAAGTAGCTGGGACTACAGCATGAGTAACCATGTCTGCCTATTTTTTAAAAGTATTATTTTTAGTAGCGACAAGGTCTATGTTGCCCAGACTGGTGTCAAACTCCTGGTCTCAGGTGATCCTCCTGCCTTGGCCTCCCAAAGTGCTAGGATTACAGGCCTGAGCCACCATGCCTGGCCCCAGAACTACTGTTTATAAAGTATATTGAGGAAGATGAGATAGTTTACATGTCTGAGTACCAACAGTTATCTTATGGAATCATCTAAGGGTGATGCTGCCTTACATGCACTTATAGTGGAAATTTGGAAGCTGTATATTCCTCCCTTTTTCAGGCATGTTGAGAAGTTTATTTCTATTGGTGCCTTGGGGTTGGGATGGGGCATATATTATCCTTGGGTTGTAGGTTTCAAGTGTGGCGCTCAGCTCTTAACAACTATTGCCAACCAAGTTTCCAGCCATAGTCATTACACTCATGTAACATGATATGAAGTAGGCTATGTTCTTTCTCATTTCTCTTTATAGTCCTTTAATATGGAAACTGCAACAATATAGTCTTTATACTTTTCTACTGTTGGTACCTTTCAATCTCTCTGCTACCCTTTGTACTTATTTACACTAGCCTAGCTGCTAGTTAATTACTTTTTATGTGTAAATTTCTCTAGTCCTTACCATTTTGTGAAGTTTTTGTACTTTCCCAACTATTCTTTAGATGCTCTTAAATGTATACATTTATACTCATACAATATAATTTTTATCAAATTCCTATCTGTGACAGTAGCCCCTAAAAACACTAGAAGGTGGGTATTGATAGGAAAATCAAGGCTCACAGATATTGTGTACTTTGGCAAAAATTAGCCAATAAATGAGCGATAAAAACTGGATATACATCCAGGTCCATTTGGTTCTAAGAGCTGTCTATCACAGCTGTTTCTGTGCTTCATTCTCTTCATTCTGACAATAAATACAAACGTAGATATAAAATATTGATAGATATAAAATATATTTCTGAATTTTATTTATTGCAGAGTGAAAACCAAAAGAGTCAAAGACACTTCACCAACGAAATGACTAACAGTTGGAGGCATTCAGTTCCCAATGTATTTGCATCCTATTATATGCTATATAAGTCTTTAGACAATGCACATACAATGGTCTGGTTAGAGCAAAGATTTTGTTGAGACAAGATATACTAATCCCATCTTCATCTTCCTTCTACATATCAGTATTCACTTAACACTTTTTTCCATTCACGTAACACAAAGCATGATCTATTCTGGATGAATAATAAAGAATACTGACTCCTTCTATTTTCCTTTTTGGGTGCTTTCTGGGAAGGAGACTCGCACACCATTTGTATGAACTGGCACAGTTGATGTCTTGCACACAACATAGAGAATCTGGAAAAGCTACTTCTCTATTCTGCATTCTGAGACCTGTTCTCTCTAAGAAAACGCAGCTGCAGGCACACATTTCAACCTTTTTCTTTAGGGGGGGTGTTCCCAAGAGGTGACCATGCCGGGCAATATTAAGCAGAGTTTGCTCTTGTTTGTCTCAGAAAATTTCCCATCTTTGAGTTTCAGCAGAAACCAAAACCTTCAAAATCCAAACCATATAGCTTACTTGGTGAAATGACAGCTCAGTACAGAAATGGATCTTGATGAAATATTTCAGCTAGACTACACCTGTCAGGCCAAAAGGTTTAATGCAATTTCTCTGGAGGGAAGAACCATATATGCCTTCCCAGTAGGACTTCAAAATATTCCATTTCCTGACTTTAGCTTTTAAACAATAACTACTCAGTAAATGAAGCAGAAATTCTCCCTCTGATTTATTATTATTATTATTATTATTAGGTAGTGAGGTAGGAACACAAAAAATATGTTATTTCATCTGTACCTTCTCCAGTGTAAAATACCCCAGAGTCTTGCTCAAACATTATTGCTAGAGGGCCTAGGACCTGTTCTGTTTTTCAATATATCTGGGGCTGGGCCACTTAATGACCAGAAAGGGCAGGAATGGACAACTTTGCAGTATCCATGGTGCTTTCAGGCACACCAATAGCACAACATGCCATCTGCAGTTTTCTCTGTGGCCCACTTCTTAATTCTGTTCAGGCCTATCTTCTCTCTAGTGTTTATGGACTGCTTTGATATTCACTTAAGCTCCCTTGGTCTTCAGCTTGACTTCTTAGTTCACATCTGCATGCTGATTCATTACATCTTCACCAGACACCTTGGTTCTACGCTTAGCTGACATTAGACCTCAGTTAGACACCAACTAGACGTTGTGTCCAGCAGACCACATCTCCAATGCTATTCCTGACCACCCACTAGGCTTCTGTAAGGCTTACCAGCAGTTGATGGAGAAGGATGCACCGAAGTCCAACTCTCAAACTTATCATTAGTCAAGGGTTACCCCGTATTAGCTACTGTCCTTCAATTTAATTTCTTCACGTTTTCCTTGACTGTTAAATGAGGATGAAAATAACTGGCCTATACCAGTTTTCTTGTAGGGATGCCATGAGTTCCTACATACATGAAGGAGCTTCATAAACTGTGAAGTCCCTTGTACATATTAATAGTTAAAACAAAAACAAAACAAAACTCTTTTAGGTTAGTTCTCTGCTGCCCTCTCCTGGCTCCCAGTTTCCATAACTATGACTTATTAGAGGGAATTAACCCTTTAAATCTTGATAGCTTCAGAGACTAGATCAGTAATTAAAGGAACCATTTTAAAAGATATATTCTTGTTCATTTACAGAGAAAATATAAGCTACATACGTTGACTGAGGTTCTCCTAAAATCTACTTGCATTTACAGTGCAACTCTTCTGAATTGTTTTCCTACTTAGATTTCTTTATCTCTGAGTTTTCCCAGTCAATCTTGTTCTTTGGGAACATCAAGAACATTTTGAAGGGGCCAGGCACAGTGGCTCATGCCTATAATCCCAGCCCTTTGGGGAGCTGAAGTAGGAGGATGGGTTGAGGCCAGGTGTTCAAGACAAGCCTGGACAATATAGCCACACTACTCTCTCTACAATTTACTTGTTTTAAAGAACATTTTTGATGGAGGTTTTCTTGAAAGGGTGCTCTACTATTGTCTGCAGAATATTCTTTCAACATACCAGTATTCATTCTAAAGTTTTCAAGTTGGGTTGTCTTGATCATATCAGAATATGTCAATGAAAGCTTTTTGGAGAGGACAAGTAGGACTCACATTCTTTCCTGGAATGATTTGTTGACTAATTGCATTGAGGGAATTCCGTTGTCTAGTCATGGCACCAGGAATAATATTAATAATTGTTTGTTCATAATTAGGCAATGACAACTGCAGCACAACTGCTGCCTGGCTGATAAGAGTTTAAAAAAGGTGTCATCTATTGTAAGACCAACCTTGACTTCAGAGAAGATAAAATGTGAAAATTGTACACCCTAAAACTGATGAAGATTTCATCTTTTTGATAATTTAGTACCTAATATCCCTGTAATGATAGTGTAAATCCATTGCCATTTGTCATATAATGACTTCTAGAATATGATCAAATTTTAGCATGTCTAGAATTCACTAGCATATAATGCCATTGTTCTTCATTCTGCAGACCTGTATTGGATCATGTAGTACATGCCAGATACTTCACTAGGCACTGAAAGTTTTGCTAACAAAGACATGGCTTCTGTCTTCCAGGACATAACAGCTAATAATATATACTCCTCATTAGTGGAGAGGGTGTTCAAGTCATATACCAGAGGAAGTACATAGAGACTTACTGCAGAAAAATCTCATATAAGTTAGTTGATCCAAGCCATCTTAATGGACAGATGAAAAAACCCAAAGCCTACAGAGATTAGTGCCTTATCCCATGCCAAACACATGCACTAATTGTGTGTTGATTTTCATGTAATATTTTACAAACCAATTTTAGTGGAAAAGCTTAACATGGTTGACTTCAAACTTTTGCTAAAAGAAGATTTATAATGTGTTAGTTTTATTTTGATGGTTTTTATTTTATATCAGAATAAATGATAGGAGTGGGGAATGAAGCATTGTATCTTTTTTTCTTTGTTCTTTTAAAGTACACATCTTAATTTTTACTTTGTATTATACAATATTGTATATTTATAAAATTATATTTTTAACATATTATATATAAAATATATGAAAAATGCTAATAGAACAACCACATTCAGAAATAGGGTGTTTTCTACATCATTGAAGGCTCTCATGAGGCCATTCCTTTCTCTTCTACTCGGATGCTATCAGCATTCAGAACTTTTTATAATTCCCTGGAATTCCTTCATAGTTGTAATACATATGTATGTGGCTTGAAATAGTGTTTAGTTTTACATATTTTAAAATTCTATATAAGGAGTATCAAAGCATAGGTATTATTCTTACATCTTATTTCTTTTCTACCCAACTTACTGTTTATTAGATTCATGCTGATATAAGTAGCTGATTCATTCCTTTTACTGTTGTTTAGTAATCACTGAACTAAAATTTATCCATACTCCTGTTGATAGAAATTTGTGTTATTTCTGGTTTTTATGATTATAATTAATGCTGTACACTTACTCTGTTGTACATATGAAGGACTTTTTCTAGATTATATATCTAGGAAAAGAATTGCTAGTTAACTAATTGCCTATTAGTAACACTACTGGATAATTTACAGACAGCAGATATGTATGCATGATCTCGTTTCTGCACAATCTCACCGAGATTTGTTAACAAAATTTAAAAAGTTTCCAATGTCATATGTATAAGACAGTATCTCATTGTTGTTTTAATTTGTATATCCTAAATTTAAGATAAGACTGAATATCTTTTCAACATTACTTGTCCTACTGAGTTTTCTAGTCTACGCACTGCCTGTTTATTCTTTTGCCTTTTTTTTTTCCTTTTAGGTTGCTTGTCTTTTCTAATTGATTTGAAGAAATTCTTTATATGTTACACATACTAATTCCTTTTTAATTTTACATGTTACAAATATATTCTATTTTATAGCTGCTTTTCTCACTTTTTGTGTTTTCTAGTAGTTTATAATTTTAAGGTAGGCAGATTTGTCCATTTTTCCTTCAATATTTTTGCTTTTTGTGCTGTGCATTAATTTGAAGTAAATATGACTTTTTCCCAGATAGATTAACAATTGTTCTAGCAATATCTATTGAATGGCTCATCTTTTTCCTAATAAACTGTAATATTATGCCTGTCATACATGCTATTTCTCTATTCCTGCAGCAGGATGTCATGTCTTAATTACTATTGTTTTAAAATCAATCTTTAATATCTGGTACCACAATTCACCCCACATTTTCTTCACAAATTATATTTTTCAGAGCCTTTGCTTTTCTAAATGCTATCTTAGAACTGTATTGGGATTTTAACTGAAAATATGTTTGGTTGATCTTTTTTTTTCTCATTTCTTTTTATACCTACTGGTTTGGTATTTAAATACACTAGCTCCATTCTGTTAATTGATACCATTGAAGCATGAACATGCGTACTTCATAAAGTCTAAAGTTAATCAGTATCTTTAACTTCCCCCCAAATAGTAAACATATCTGAGAACATTTTAATTCTGATCTCTTCCTAGCTTACGTCGTTATAGCTTTTTTATATTTTTACCTCAAGCTTTTTTTTTTTTTTTCATTTTAGTCCTACAAGTTAGACATTATGATGTTTATTTTTAAGAATAGGTTTAAATCTCCCAACACGTATGTCTTATTTTATTTTTGCTCACATTCCTTTCTTCATGTCAGATTCTCTCTGATGTCAATTATTTACTTCTGAAGTATTCCCTAAGAAGTTAAGGTCTTTTGTTGATAAATTAAAAAAAAAAAAATCTGGAATGAAATTTATTTCACTCTGGTTCTTAAAACCATAGTTTTATTGGGTTTCAAATTTTTGATTGTCAGCTATCTTTGGAGCACATTAAAGATCCATTCCACTGACTTCTGGATTCCACAGTTGTTGGTGAAAAGTTACAGGTCAAACTCATTTCTGATGCTCTGTAGGGGACTCATCTTTTCCCCTCTGGCTGCTTTTAATGGATAAACCAAGGGGTTCATTCTTGAAATTCTAATGTCTATTATTTCATTGTTTATTCTGGTTTCAACAAAAGACACTGGAAATTGTGTAGTAAGGTTGAAAATGGGAATGCATAGTGACAGAAGTAAGTAGGGGTACTTTTTACCAACATTTTGACATGACTTAATTAAGTTTAGCTGCACAGCTTACCAGTTGCTACCTCATATAAAACTACAGTAAGTGACTCTAAAACAAAAACATTTTGGCAATGTGAACATGTGGTCAGAAAAATAAAAACCAGTCTGATATCACAAGAAAACTGACAGTCAACGGACCACCAAGATGTGTTTCCACTAAATGGTATACATACTTATAAGCACCATAAAATCTTAGATAGGAAGTAAGAGTTGAGTAAGGCCTAAAAAAGAGATAGTTTGTTGAGTATGATGAATTATTTCCCAGAAAATCATGAAATATATTTTCATCTAATCAAGTGAGTCTTATAAAAATATGCTCCCATTTTGTATACTATCCTATAGCAAAGGATACAGATTGGACAGCTTATGAATCCACATGCATATACTTTATACATATTTGTCACATTTTATTCACTCATGGATTCATTCATTCACTTAAAATTATTATTAAGTCCATCTGTGTTCTGGGGACCCATGTTCCTATTTAAGTAAATGCATCAAAACTAGTATCTTATTTTTTTTTTCACTGAGATAACAAAAACTCTTAGGCTATGAAGGCAATTGCGATGCAAGTATGCTATTTAATTACTTGGGGAAGAGTAGTTTCAATAAAATGTCACTTAAATTGAGTAAAAAAGATGCAAAAAAATAAAAAATAAAAACCCCACTCCAGTGTTATGTACAGATTTTTAAATGGTTTTATTTTATTATTTGATACGGTTGTAAAAAAGAGAAAAAGAAAAAAGAAAAAAAGAAGAAAAGAAAAGAAAAGGAAGAAAGTATCCTCGATCTAATAACCTCATGCTCAATTTTCAGTTACTTTCCCTTGTCAAAATGATCCTACTCTACTGCTGCTTTGAAGGAAAAGAGCAGGCCTGATTTGATGATTAAGCGTCAACTCTAGAGAATGGTGTGTTTGTAATCTGTCTGCCATATGTGTTATGGTTAAGTGGTGGTTGAATATCTTTTCTTGTAAAACTTAAAGCTGAACAAAGAAAACAAATAAATAATGGCTTTTGCCTTAAAATATGCCGGTAATGTATTGACAGAGAAAAATATAACTCTTTTACTCCTACTTACAGTCTGTCATTTCTGCCAATGAGAAGAATGGTCAGGCTAGTAAGAGGAGCAGATATTTGTGAGAGGAAATTGAGGCCCAACAAGATGAGTTAACTCTCAGGAAGTGTGTGTCTCCTGCCCAGATGGAGCTACAGGCATGCAGGGCAACAGAGTATATGCAGTGTAGTTTGCAGAGTTGCTATCAGCAATGTTTGAGGAATATGGAGAGGAGAATAGGTATTAAAGGACTGATTAGGACAATATGATTAGAAAACCTTAGAGAACTTAAAGGTCTAAATCTGATTTTTAAATAGACTAAGTTTTTAAAAAGATTTGTGAACAAATGGAAAAAGAATAGTGATCCTAGGAGGTACCATATATGCCTTATTGACACATTATGTTATATTGACCTTGCTTTATTTTGGGTTAAGATCTCTAGACTCTGCCAGGTGCGGTGACTCACACCTGTAATCCCAGCACTTTGGGAGGCCAAGGTGGGCAGATGACCTGAGGTAGGGAGTTTGAGACCAGCCTGACAAACATGGAGAAGCCCCGTCTCTATTAAAAATACAAAATTAGCTGGGCGTGGTGGTGCATGCCTGTAATCTCAGCTACTCAGGAGGTTGGGGCAGGAGAACCACTTGAACCTGGGAGGTGGAGGTGGTGGTGAGCCAAGATCGCACCATTGCTCTCCAGCCTGGGCAACAAGAGCAAAACTCCATCCAAAACAAAACAAAACACTATAGACTCTTCTGCTATTGAAATCTTATAGGCCAAGTGGGAGCACATTTCAGCAAGACAGTTTGTAGAAAATAATGAAGATAAAGATGAAAATATGGGTTCAAGGCCTTTATAGTTTGATATATGTATAACTGGTGGTACCCAAAGAGAGGTGTGATGTTTAACAAGAGGGAGCTCCCTGGTAAAATGGTCCTCCTCTGATTGAATTTTTTAAATTGAGATTTAAGTGAAGATATATTTGTTAAATTTGCAGGTGATAAAAAACTTGAGGCTGGGCATGGTGGCTCACGCCTGTAATCCCAGCACTTTGGGAGGCTGAGGCGGGCGGATCACCAGTCAGGAGATTGAGACCATCCTGGCTAATGCGGTGAAACCCCGTCTCTACCAAAAATACAAAAAATTAGCCAGGAATGGTGGCGGGCACCTGTAGTCCCAGCTACGCAGGAGGCTGAGGCAGGAGAATGGTGTGAATCCGGGAGGCGGAGCTTGCAGTGAGCCAAGATCTGTGCCACTGCACTCCAGCCTGGGCGACAGAGCGAGATTCTGTCTCAAAAAAAAAAAAAAAAAGAGAAAAGTAACTTGACATACTACTATTAGGCTTTAAAGCAGAATCAGGTTTTAACACAATCCCAACTGCCTAAAAAGATGAAATTTAATATAGATAACTGGAAAATCTAACACTTGACATGATTTACTGAGTAAAACTTAACTTAGCAGGCAAAAGCACCACGGTTTTAGGAGAGCATGCCCAATATAAGAAGGGGATGATAAAAAGCAATCAGCCACACCCAAAAGACTCCCAGAAAGTCTTGGTCAGCACAAGTTAAGTCTGAAGGCACTGTGAGCCGTTCCTTTTTATTTCAGATTTTCCACACTCTCTTTTCAGTTACTCTAAAGTAACTAACAATGCTCTTTACCTTTATAAAACTACTTTAACATTTGAAAACTTGTGTTCTTTCTCCCCTTCCGACTCTTTTGGTTTGGTTTAGAGCATAGTAAATAAGCATAATAATTTTTCAGATCTGCTCTGCTGCACATAATACTTCTTGTTTATAAAAAGATACCTGCAATTATTTTTATCCAGGATAGACGTGAGCTTCTGGAGGTTGAATTGCCACAAGTTTCCTTATAAGTCTCTTTATTTTCTCTATAAATATAGGCTCTGAAACTGATCTCATTTATTTCCAAGGTTTTAAATGCCATTTGCATGGTGGAATGCAAGGTTTTAAATTCCAAGGTTTTAAATGCATTTGCATGGTGGAAACTTCCAAATGCACATCTCCATCTCTGATCTCTATGATCTCTAGCTTCCTTTGTCCTGCATCCTTGACATCTTCTGTTGCATGTCACATCGAATACAACATAACTCCAAACCGACCATGTGATGTTTCCTTCTAACCAGCTTAGGTGTCATTACGCAACATACCAGTAAATAATATGAGCCTCAACCCCATTGCTGAAGTGAAAAATGCAGGTATCACTCTTGATATTCGTCTTCCCTTTACACCCTGCCCATCATCAAGCCTGTCAGCAACACCTCCTAAGTAACTCTTGATAACAGCCTACTCTGTCCCTTTCCACTGTTATACCATAGTCTAAGCTACCAACATCTCTCATTATTTCCAAAGCCTTCTATCTGATTCTCTGATTTCATTTATGCCTCCCATGGGACATGTTCCAAATAGTAGCCAAAGTTGTCTTTTAAAACACACATTATGTTTTCTTATGTCTTTGTTTAATGTTCTTTTATGGCTTTTAATTGCAATAATAATAATGCCGAAATTTCTATCATGACATATGACCCCCTACCTGATCTGGTCTGGTCGAGTTTTTCCAGCTTCTTCTGTCACTCTTTTACTTGTTTACTAGAATCAACTCACGCTGACTTGCTTTCTATTCTTTAAACATTCCAAACTCATTCCTGCTTTAGAGACTGTAGATTTTTCTGGTCTCTTTGGTTGAAATTCTCTGATCCCAGATTTTTAAATGGTTGTTTTCTTGTCATTTGCATCTTAGTTCAAATAATACCTCCCTAATAAAAATTCCTACCTTCCCCAGTTACTATCAGCACATCCTATTTGAATGTTACCAAAGCAAGCATCACTATGGGAAAATTTATTTTGTTTCTTTGACTATCCCCCCTCACAAGGTGTAGATAGAGTAATGGGGTCCTATCTGTGATTGCTACCACTGTACCCTTAAAGCCTGGAACAGAGCATGACACATAGTAGGCATTCAATAAATATTTGTTGAATGATGGATTCTATAATTAGTGAAGAGAGGTCTAAAGTGCAGGTTCTTAAATTCTCAAAAGAGTGTACTGTTACTCAGTCAGGACAAATGATTGATAGCAGATACTTTCAGCTTTAATGGGAGGAGGCCATGAAGAGAACATAAAAGGCTTGGCGTTCTGAAGTGAAAAGGTGTTAGTAGTTGGATGACAGCAAATGTGATAGAGTATCTGTAGCAGGAGAAGGCAGCCTGGAATAGAAGACAAGTTGCACTTTTATTAATTTAAGTTTAGAACTTCCTTCCCAGGGGACTCACTAATGGAAAACAATAACACAAAGCAGGGTTTCTCAACCTTAGGACTAGAGACATTTGGGGCTGGATAATTCTTTCTTGTGGGGGCTGTTCTAGGCATTGTTGAATATTCAGCAGCATCCCTGGCCTCTACCCACTAGATGCAGTAGCACCTTCCCTGTTGTGGCAAATAAAACTATCTCCAGACATTGCCAAATGTCCCCAGAGGGAAGGAGAGGTAAAATCACCTCTGGTAAAGATTCACTACTCAAAAAAAAAAAAAAAATTATTCACATTCACATTTTATTCACATCTAACTAATAGATAAAATTATTTGTAATAAATTACCTCTTATGATGAACCACTTAAGAATCCTCAAATAGGAAATAAAAGAGGGAAAAAAGTGCCTAAATTTTAGAGCTTCGTGGGCTTTCATGCGGTATATAATGGTAATGTGCATTTGGGCCCAATTGTAAAATAACAACATTAAAAGAAGAAAGGTATTCTATTCAATTACAATTTATGGTCACTTCAAATACATAAACCTAGAAAGGTTTTGTGGAATTCTGGATAGAGAAGGAGCTATATTGATGGAAATCTCAGCTCTGTTTTAAAATCTCCGCTCTGCTACTTACCAGCTGTGTGACCTTGGGTGAGTTACTTAATGAAGCTGAACATCAGCTTCCTTTGCTGTAAAATGGGAAATGCAATCCCTATATTTTAAAGGTGCTGTAAAGGTTAAGTGCAGTAAAATTCATGCAAACAGTTCAGCTGCATGTGTAGCACACTTTCTTTGCATGTTAGCAACTGTTTTTTCCTAAAGTAAATGGCCTTTTTCTTTTTATATCACATAAAAGTAGCTAAAGCAGGTGTATACCATGATACAGAATTAACATACAGTGAAACACACTAAGGGAATGCCTTCATTATTTTCAGGCAAATAGCTTTGGGCAGGAGTCAAGTATCAATTAAGGTACTGTTTTCTGATTACACATGGGACTTCTTGATTGTAAAAACCTCTATTAGACATGATCCTTTCTGCTTCTGACATATGCTATCACACTCTCAACTTTGTTTTGTTGAGGTCTATCTTCCTGCTAGACGTAGGTGGGGGTAGTCTTCTGTCACCTTGGATTTTGGAGCCCATCAAAGGCAAAAACAAAAATCACCTTCTGAAACCTAATTAAGACACATGAAATTTTAGGCTGTCACCTTTGTTGATTTTGAAAGATCTCAACTCAAATTGGTAATGGAAACTTAAGTCATCTCATATGGGCACAGGTATGATAACCAGTTTGTGCCTAAACTCAGTACAAAATTACAAATTGTCAGATTTTAAAAAATTTTGCTGTTGGTTGTGTACCTATGGGTCAAACCTTTAACATTATCTGAACACAGAAATAAGTCACATCTTAATACATTTTTTTTTCATTTTTACAAAACTGAGTATGATTTCTAGCTGTAAATTATGGGCATAACATTTGGGTAGGAATTTGCAATGAGACATGTTGAAAGTGGCAGTAAACAAATGGACAAATAATAGAGCCTTTGAAAACTTTAAACTGGGCTTTCAAAGCCTTAGTGTTTCTAATCGGAGTTGTATTATTGAATTTTTAAAACCTAAGTTCTCTTCTCCACTTCACAATGAGAAATACCTCAGTTAAAGAACATGTTCTCTCTCTCACTGTCCCTCCCTCTCTGGATCTCTTTCTCTCCCTCTGGGTTTTTCTGACTCATATGGCTTCCCCTCTGTCTGGATTGTCCTGCCATCTCATTATCCTTCAGTCGGTAAAATCAGAGCCAAAACACTAAATGCAATTGTGCAGCCTTTAAGGCTTGTGTTTCTGGTTTCAAATTTTCCCTCTGTTAGCATCTTAATGACTCACACTGATCATTATTGTCCCCACCTCCAGGTATACTTTGGTACTCCCATAGCACTGGTGTTTACCTCTGTCTTTGCACCAGTCCATGGTCCTGTAACTCCTTCCTTTCTTGCTGGATTCTCTACTAAATTGATGGCACTTCTCAGATTTCATTGCCCACCTCTAAGAGTAGAATTATATGCTGAGACTCACATGCATTGCCAAACATTAGCTCCCAAAACAAGATTCCCAGATAGGACTTGCTTTTGGTGACCACAAGGACATCCCCATGGGCAGGAAGCCCGAGTGTTTGCCCTGGGAAAGCCCTGTAGGACTCTGTCATTCCTGGCTCTGGCCGCACCTCCCTTTTTGACTCTAGACAATCTTACTCCAAGGAGTGATCAGTCTTCTCACCTGGCTCTGCCTCTGGGTGATGGTGAGAACCTTCTTCAATAAGCTGCTTCTGTTCTAATTTTGAAAAGACTCTCCTGAGTGGTCAGATTATAAGAACAGGGGTGCTACTTCCTCCCCCAATAGGATGACTATTATGTATTACCTGTTATTCAATTTCTTTTATTTTTATTATTATACTTTAAGTTCTAGGGTACATATGCACAACGTGCAGGTTTGTTACATATGTATATTTGTGCCATGTTGGTGTGCTGCACCCATCAATTCATCAGCACCCATCAACTCATCATTTACATCAGGTATAACTCCCAATGCCATCCCTCCCCCAACCCTCCCCATAATAGGCCCCAGTGTGTGATGTTCCCCTTCCAGAGTCCAAGTGATCTCATTGTTCAATTCCCACCTATGAGTGAGAATATGCAGTGTTTGGTTTTCTGTTCTTGCGATAGTTTGCTGAGAATGATGGTTTCCAGCTGCATCCATGTCCCTACAAAGGACACAAACTCATCCTTTTTTATGGCTGCATAGTATTCCACGGTGTATATGTGCCACATTTTCTTAATCCAGTCTGTCACTGATGGACATTTGGGTTGATTCCAAGTCTTTGCTATTGTGAATAGTGCCGCAATAAACATAGGTGTGCAAGTGTCTTTATAGCAGCATGGTTTATAATCCTTTGGGTATATACCCAGTAATGGGATGGCTGGGTCATATGGTATTTCTAGTTCTAGATCCTTGAGGAATCGCCATACTGTTTTCCACAATGGTTGAACCAGTTTACAATCCCATCAACAGTGTAAAAGTGTTCTTATTTCTCCACATCCTCTCCAGCACTTGTTGTTTCCTGACATTTTAATGATTGCCATTCTAACTGGTGTGAGATGGTATGTCATTGTTGTTTTGATTTGCATTTCTCTAATGGCCAGTGATGATGAGCATTTTTTCATGTGCCTGTTGGCTGCATGCATGTCTTCTTTTGAGAAATGTCTATTCATATCCTTTGCCCACTTTTTGATGGGGTTGTTTGTTTTTTTCTCATAAATTTGTTTGAGTTCTTTATAGGTTCTGGATATTAGCCCTTTGTCAGATGAGTAGATTGCAAAACTTTTCTCCCATTCTGTAGGTTGCCTGTTCGCTCTGATGGTAGTTTCTTTTGCTGTGCAGAAGTTCTTTAGTTTAATTAGATCCCATTTGTCAATTTTGGCTTTTGTTGCCGTTGCTTTTGGTGTTTTAGACATGAAGTCCTTGCCCATGCCTATGTCCTGAATGGTATTACCTAGGTTTTCTTCTGGGGTTTTAATGGTTTTAGGTCTAACATTTAAGTCTCTAATTCTTCTTGAATTAATTTTCGCATAAGGAGTAAGGAAAGGATCCAGTTTCAGCTTTCTACTTATAGCTAGCCAATTTTCCCAGCACCATTTATTAAATAGGGAATCTTTTCCCCATTTCTTGTTTTTCTCAGGTTTGTCAAAGATCAGATGGCTGTAGATGTGTGGTATTATTTCTGAGGGCTCTGTCCTGTTCCATTGGTCTATATCTCTGTTTTGGTACCAGTACCATGCTGTTTTGGTTACTGTAGCCTTGTAGTACAGTTTGAAGTCAGGTAGCGTGATGCCTCCAGCTTTGTTCTTTTGACTTAGGATTGTCTTGGCAATGCCTGTTATTCAATTTCTATAGTTGCCAGCACATTTTACAATTTCCTTTGTGGCACAGAGGGAAAGCCAGGAGTTACATTTCTCAGAATCACCTTTTCTTTATGGTTGTAGGTTAGATTTGGCCACATAAAGGTTCAATAAAATACCACATGTGAAATGCCAAGCATAATGCCTGGCACAGAGTAAGTCGCTAATCAAATTGGAGTGTCTTTCTTTCTCAACTTTGGTTACTGATGCCACATTAAGGGCATACATATCAAATCTAATGAATTTATAACCTTCAGAAGGCCATCAGATATATTCATTAATCAATTGTATCATTTTTTCTTGAGTTTGTTAACTATAGTAATTACAAAACCTGGAAATGATCTAGTATGAAGTCAAAGTGAAAAAGGAATAAAGAACAGTTAAGAGGATGTCATGTGTTGAGAAATTCATATAATAAGGGTAATTATACAGTGTGTCCACGTCAAGATTACAATGTTTTTAAATTAATAATTATGCTATAATTTTACTGTGTCTTGCATATCTTCCTAGACCTTCTTGGACCTTAGAGTACAATCTGATGAAATATTAATTAAAAGAAAATTTGTGCATTCTGTAAAGCAAGGAAAGGGAAGAAGGCAACTATACATACAGCCCTCACAGCATATTTATACTGTTTTAAAGAATTTGATATAGTCTAATTTAGGGTGTTACCTTATTTTAAAAGAGATAATCTTTGTTGGTATTAAAATCATCCTAATTATGTTCTTTGTTTTATTTGGCTTTTAAAAACAATTTAAAAGTACCAGTCTCTTGGTATCTATTATGCACCTGCAGGTACTGCGCTCTCACATGGTGACTTGAGACAGAAGGACAGAAGATAAGTAAAACATTTATAATAAATACAAATTGGATGAGTCTCCAATTTATTTCCAAAGAAATACCTAAATTGATATCAATCACATATGCTAAAGTGAAGGAAGGAAATTACCAGTTAATATATACCTCGTATATGCCAGGTACTTATCAATATTATATTAAATGTAATTCCTCAAATTATTTTATTAAAAACCTATAAGGTAGACTTTCTTATTCCTGTTTACTATATGAAGAAGCTATGGCTCATTTTGTTCAAGTCTACACAGTAGTAGGTGAAAAAGCTAGAATCCAAACCTACTGACTCCAGATCCTGTTTCTCTCTACTATGGTATTTACCTCTAAAACAATTAAACTCTTTGATTAGTTGTGTCATACCAAAGGCATTGTCTTGTACCTAGTAGATGTTTCATCCAGCACTCCTGGGCCTTGCTGAGGTCCATGGGCCAGAAAGTCTGTAAAAATAATTTTCCTGGGAAAGGAGAAAGCCAGGAGTTATGATGGATTTGAAATGGGTGAGGGCCATTGGAGAGGGAAAATATCAGATCTTTTGCAGGAGCTGGCACATTGGCCTAGTTCAAAATTATAGCTACCAGGAATTGCTATATAAGGTACTCTGTGAGCATTTTACACATAGTACCTAATTTACTCTTTAAAATAGTCTGTGGACCAATGAAGCATTATTGACCCAGTGTTACAGATGAGGACTTAGAGACACAGAAAACTCAAAAAACTTGCCTATGGTCATACAGAGTCTAGCTGATACTGAAGTCCATGGTAATGAACATTATACTGTATTTTGCAATTAAACATTAGACTATATTCTACAATGTAAAATGCTCACCAAACTTAAATTTGACTGCATTGAGACACAAATGTCATACTGTAGAAAGTCTTGTTTTATCTATAACTCCCAGACCATGGTGGCAATTGGAGCAGAGGGGTCCTTCCACCTGACCCATTCCTGATGTATTCAAAACCTTTGTGATACAGAAATATGGAGAAGATGTGACTTTTACATATAACCTTTAATGGATCTGTCCTACATCTTGGTATCTTTTCTGAGGGCATCTAGGGTACTAAGGCTGGCTTTAACATGAGTAAGTAAGCAGAGTAATTGTTTCTCACTGATGAAATGCATGTCTGATGTATCAGAAAATAAACATTTGGGTTAGAAAGTGAGAAGCAAAGTGGACCAAATGGACTGCCTTATTGGAACCACTGCTGGCCATTCTCAGACCTCACTGGAAAAGCTAAGGCAGGATATCCTTATAATACAGAAACATTCCAGTGATCCCAGAAAGTGAGGCATGGAAAGAAGGGTAGACATCTCATTACCTCTTGAGCGTGATCAAGATTGCAGGACCCATCTGAGACAGATAAAGTCTTTAACATGAAAATCGAAATTCTCAAGAATAGCGTATGGTTAACACATGAAGGGAGGCAAAGAAAGGGATGCTGGTGAGGTATTTTACTGGGTGGTATGATACTTGAATTTGTGAGTGTCTATAAATAAAATGAGGCAGTTCTCTATGTACTGACATGAAATCTCTAAGATAAATCATTATGTGAAACAAGTAAGGTTTCACTTGCATGAACAATGTGCCTGGGTAGTATGTTTATATTTATATTAAAATAAGAGGTATAAACAGCTATATAAAAATATTTACATATGCTTATCTGTACATAGGACAGCCCTGGAAAGACATATCACATATCTATCTGGACAAGGAGGGAGCTAGCAGTTAACAGTGGGAGGGAAACTTACTTTTCACTGAAACACTTTTATATCATACTACAAGCATATATTGTCTCTTAACTGAACATCAATATTTTTAACAATAAAAGAAAAAATTCACACATGTCTCTGAGCTGACAAAGTTAAAACAGCTAGAGAAATGCTGCACTGTATTCAAAATGAAAAGATGATGCTGATTCAGATTTAAAAAAACGATAAAACTCAGAAACCAGAAAGAATGGGAAAAGCCTGTATTTCATCGCTCTCCATTCAAAGCCACGAGTACAGAGATGCAATCTTTACAAGACAAGTAGCCAATATAACTAACTTTAAATGAAGTTTTTCCTTTCCAAACACCTGCAATAAACTTTCCTCATTTGAAACAAAGAATATATTTCTGGGCATATCCATGTGTGAAAGCTGAACTTCAGGAGATCCCAGTCTCATTTCTCCTGCCTAACAAAAGGGAAAGAAAAATTAAAGCTAATTTGGGCATACTTAATTTCAAAGTTAAAAGCTCTGAATTTGTATTTGTCAAAAAATGGTCTTGATGGCAAATTTTTAAAGGAAAACAACAACAAAACAAACAAACAGAAAAAAAAAAACATGTCCCAAATGCTATCACACACAATGCAGCAATCCCTGGGTGAGTGGGAGTGAAAAACCTGAGTTGTAATTTGGCCACATACTTTTGAGACTTTAGCAGAGTCACTGTTTTTATTTTTTGTGTCATCCATCTCAAGGCTATAATTTTATTGACATTTCCTTCAGTATAGGCAAGGCTTAAATAGCAAGTATTCTAGATTGATTATAAAAATGGCTCCAATTCTTTCTTTCCCTGTATCCACAGCACTCACAATATGACTTTGAAGTTGCTTTCGTGACGAGAATCAATTTTTCCAACCTTTGGATCAGAGTTAGACTTGTGTGACAATGTGCCAGTTTCAAGCCCAGGCTTCACATGGCCTGGCATGCTTCTAATCACTCTCTGCTGTACCTTTGGACAAGTCCAGACTAGCTTTTTGAAGAAAAGAAAGCATAAACAGGAGAGCCAAGTCCTGTAAGCTGAGGCCATCCCAGACCAGTTAGCTCCTAGTCCACATGCCAGCTGACTACAGATGCATATGAGACTCCAGCAGAGATAAGATGAGATTAACTGAGCCCAGACCAGATTGTTGGAAGTGCCTAGCTGACCCATAGACTCATGAGTTGTTATTTTAAATTACTTGCTTTGGGATTATTTGTTATACAGCATTATTGTAACAACAGATAAACTGTATGGGAAGAAAAGGCACTTTTAAAACAGTATGTTTTACCAATATTTCATTCTAATCATCACTATTAATTAACATTTCCCTTAAGGGCAAAAAGGAATACTTCTAAGCAGAAATATAAGTAAAATATATTCATGAGAGAATTATTTTTCTTTTGGGTTCCCTAAGATTAAAAGGTTACCTGTGACTTAGGGTGAGATTCTTTCATCATTCAATCTTGGTCCTCTCTGGGGAATCTTTTCCTGGAATGATCATGGAATAGATCCCTATGTGTAGTGTTCAGCACCCAGATACAGGAATATGCCAAGTACTCAACATGCATTTCCATTTTCATGCCCCCTCTTACAACCCACTTAGCCGGTTGCTTTGAGCCAAGTACACTGACAGCCCTTACTGAATTCCTGAGACAATCTTATGGGAATTAGCACTTCATTGGTACATATTTCCAGATTTGTGTGTTCACATTTCCAATCATGTAACATGAGTAACCCATGACATAGCTGCTAGTCTTCAATAGCCACAATTTCCTCCATGGCTACCTAAGATACTTTAGTATCAGTAAAGAAACTCTTTGGTTTCAGCATTCCCAATCACTATAATGACTCAGTACAGAATAATAGGCATCTGTTCTGATAACCATACTATTCCTTGACAGTTCATTCTATTTGGATGTCCAGCAAAGCAATTAAAGGAACAGATTTCGGAGTTCAAATTGTGGCTCTGCCATTAACTAATTTCTGTTTTCTTCTCTGTTTTCTTATCTGTTTTCTTTATCTATAGTATTGGGATAACAATAACTCCTGCATAGGGTTTGGGGGGATGAAGAAATAAGATTACATATATATGTAAATATATATATTACATCTAATTTACATATATATATAATTATACACACACACGTAATGGCTTAGTACAACTAATGGGTACATAAATGGAAAAAGTGGTGGCACCCAAAGTTCAGTTACATACAAGGCAACACACTGGACCTGCTTCTAGTATTATATACATTTGGACCATGGCTAGAATGGCTATGCCCTTTAAACTCTGGCCTTTATTGCCAGACTACCCTGATAAAAGCAAAATGTTAAAACCGAGATCTTCCTTTGCAAACACCATAGTAATCTGCATTCCATCTGATTCTGGCTTTCTTCCCTCATCCCTCTCCCCTACCTTGGGATCCATGGATGAAATGTAGGTATATCCCAGGTCTAAGTCCTCTGGGTACTGATAGAAACACATTGTACAACATACAGATGACCACAGAAATACAGCCTTAGGCACAGGATTACGACCAAGCATGGAAAAACTGAAAGGCAGTTTTCACTATCCAAAACCAAGCAGCCTCCTTCCTTACTTGTATGATCAATAATAAGAATGTCACATCCTTAAATAATAGTGAACATTTTATAACACAGTATTATAAAAATAACAACTGTTTACTGAGCCCTCCTCATATACCAGACATTGGACTAAGTGCTTTCTATGCATCATGGCTTTTAATTCTTATCACAACCTTATGAGTTAAGTGCTATCACCATTTCCATTTTATGGAAGGGATGCCAAGATAGGCTAAGTTACTTGCATAGGGTCACAAACTTAGCAAGTTGAACAGGTAAGATTTAAACCCAGGTAGTCAGACCTCTAAGTACATGTTCTTTATCTCTGTGCTAGTTACCTTGGGCGCAATGTGCAATGCAGCCAGGGTTCTGCTTTTAAATTAACTCTTAGACTAGTTCTAAGGCTCTGCTGCCTAAGAGAAAGAAATGTAAGAAGCAATTTATACAGTGCATTTTTCTCCAGAATGAAAGGACTCATTTCCTTGTCACAGAGCTGCAGACACCTCTGTGAAAAAAAATCCCTGGTCATTACCAAGAGCATTAGTGGCAGTCTCTGACAAGGAGCAAAGGTTTCTTTGTTCTGATAATGACACAGATGGGCACTTGGGTGAGGCAGACCGTGACACTGCAGTGTAACTCACTTTCAGCATAGCAACACGTTAGTTTAGGGTCAGTGTGAAACCTACAGGAAGTCATTCATTGACTGTATTTAGTGTGGCAATTAGTACATAGTAAGTACGCACTAAACATTCATTTTTTTTAAACCGTCACTTTTGCCAAAACTTCTAATATTTTTCTAATTAAATATTAATGTCAGACACATTATGACACCTTTTTAACACTCAAGAAACCCTTTTGTTCCTGGAAAATGGCTTTTTAAAAGCCCCTGCTTCTTCTAGTCTGAAGATACAGTGTGCTGCTAGCCTAAATAATCCCTTGCCATTAAAGTGTCGTTCTCACACTCTCAACCAGGAGCATTAGCTTGGCAGACTGAGCCACAAGAAAGCAAGGGCTGCAAACCACACTCCGGGAAGACCTTGAAATGTGTCTCTTTCCCAGTAGCTAAACATTTTTTTAATTTAACCATTGACAACCATGCAAAACTTTGGAAATCTGACCAGGGCCACTTTTTAGGAGATTGTAGTGAAGGTACCTGCTTGAGGAAGATTATTATGTCTCATTTATTACAAATTCCAAATCCTCCAATACATCTTGGATCTGGCAGCTAGCAGAGGACCTGGCACATGCTAGGCAATCAATAAGTGTGATTTGAACAGGGAGCTCTTTGAAAAGGCCAAATGGCCAAATGTTATTTATAATTAGCATAAAATATCTCCCAAGAATCAGAATTATTTTCACAAAATATGGTATAATGAGAGTAACCTATTTAGGGAAGAAAATGACTGTAAGATGCATAAATTGACTGCCAAAGGAGGAAGAGTAACTTAATTAAAAAACTATCTAGACAAGATGCTGGAGAAAATTTTAACTGTTGTCAAATGAGTACCTTTCTGCTGTTGCTCGTATTTCAGCAAGCTACAGCAAGTGACCAGAAGTAGCTTGCCTATATTTCTGTAAGGTATTTTCCTCACCTCTCTAACCCAAAATGTCCCAAAGTGACTTCAGTGTATGCCAATGCTTATAAGAAAGGCCATCGTGAACAAATCCTCTAAATGTGGTAAAAATCTATTGAGCTGTATTTTGCATGACAAAGCAACAAACAGAGAAAGGGGATGTGTGTTTGTGTGTGTGTATGTGTGTGTGTGTCAGACAGAGAGAGAATATTTCATTTTATTTATATGTTTTAGACTAGGACAACCTGTTCTTTTGATAATATTACAATGATACCAAGTATTTCATGACCTATGGGAAGTCCTGTGTGTGCTAAAGGTGAACATAGACTTTTTTTTCCACTGAGCATTTACTAGTACACTTAATAAGCTACAATTAGAACAAGTGTTCAATTTTCATGTCTTTCATTAAGAACATTTGAGATGAAATCATAGTGAAAAGTAGGACTCCTCTGTACCATACTTTTTTCCCACTAAACCAGACCCTCAAAGCTAATTGTGAAGTTCTTAAAGGATAGTAATAGCAAAAGTCCTCTTACTTAAATTAAGATTGCTTAGAAGCATAATGCACTCTACACAGCCTCTTAGAGGACATAGGAGATAGGACGTAGGTGGACGCTAATTGCATAAAATCCACTTCAAAAGTAATTAGAAAGCAATTAGATGCCTCGAAACCAATAACGTAATATTTTAAAAATTTAATAACAATCTAATTAGAATTCCATAATTAAAAGTTTAACATTTATATTGTGTCTGAACTCCAAAATTTTCCATTCAGATTTTTGAAAACAGTTAAATATTATATTTCCCTTGAAAGACAGAGCAACACCTTCAGTATGACCCCCAAAAACCATTGAAGAAAAATATATTCATTAGCATAAAAATATCCTACCCACAGAAGGGCCTATGACCACTGAAATACTCTGCTATCATCACAGCCCAATTAGCATTAGGCACAGGGACAGTTCGCCATATCCCAGCTACTCAGTCAGCAACTGCAGCACCAATGTTGTTTTTCCAAGGAAAGCAGGTGGTGAATGTCATAATAAAGATAAGCTTAAAAATGGAAGGGAGCTTATAGGAAAAGAATGAGATGAGCTGCATACCTAGTTTAAGGAAAGTCTGCCAACAGGCCTTGCTTAGCCAATGCTTCTCTTCATTCATCCTATTTTAATAAAAAGATGTTTTTAAAAATCGATACCAAAGGCCAGGTGTGGTGGTTCATGCTGTAATCCCAATACTATGGGAGGCCAAGGAGAGTGCATCACTTGAGGTCAGGAATTTGAGACTAGCCTGACCAACATGGTGAAACTCCATCTCTACTGAAAATACAAAAATTAGCCAGGTGTGGTGGCATGTACCTGTGGTCCCAGCTACTAAGGAGGCTAGGCAGGAGAATCGCTTGAACCCAGGAGGCTGCAGTTGCAAGTGAGCTGAGATCTTGCTGCTGCACTCCAGCCTAGAGTTTTACTCTGTCTAAAAGAAAAAAAAAAAAACAACTCTATACCAAAAACCATTGAATTTTATATTTTAATGGGTGAATTGTGTAATATGTGAATTACATATCAATAAAAATCTATAACATGTCATATTTCTTTGTCACTGTTTCCTAAACCTGCACCACAAATTTGGCTTGCTGTCTGCTTAGTGCTTTCGCATCAGATTATATATTTCTTAGTACCAGGCCTTCCCTGATACAGTGTAGTTACATCCTTAGGGCATAGATCTTTCTTTTTTTCTGTATAAACTAAATATCCTCTGTATTTTTCTGATATTTTTATGTGTGGATACTGGTCTCTGACCGAGGCACATGTGAATTATAAGAGTCAAGAATGCTAAGCCCCATGTGGAGATGCTTAGAGTACCAGTTGGTAGGTATTACGCATGATAAGATATCAATAGTTCATAAAACAATGAGAATGTTACACAGAACATATCAAGTGGAGCAGCCAAAGCTTGCACCTATCTTGACAAGGGTCCACAGCTTATTTGAGATATAGAACGTTTTGATAATGGATGGTGCTGAGATGGGAGGAAATGGTGAACCTGTTTGTGTTATGGAAAAAATGGGGTGAACATCCTGTGTAACCTTCAGTTAGGCTTTTTGACTGATTTTGAAATGTATTTCATGCTACACTGAAGCTGGTGGGTACTGGGAATGAAAACAAACCCAAGAAACTTCAGGTCACATTGATTCTGAGTTCAAAACATTATGCTCAAAGCATAGAAAGACTGTATGTACTAGATAGGACAGTAGCAATAATATTAGTATTACTAGTTAAATTAACATAATATCTAAAGGCTCCTCAAGGTCCCTTACAGGTGATTTTTTTTGGTATCTTTCATCTCTACCTTGCAAAAGCCTAAGCCCCTATTGTGTGTCCTGGGACTGACTATCAGTGGAGCAAAGCATCTAGTGATCATTTTAAAGTGGCAAATCACTGATTTGAATAATTACAACAAAATATCAGCAAACAAAAAGGCTTTTTATTTTTGAAAAATATTCATGCAATTTATCTGTGCTTTCTTGTTTTTTGTTTTGTTTTGTTATAGCCTAATGTTCATTCCATGACGGAAGCTTAAATACCATGTGGACAAGTAGAGAAGAAACTTAGGCTTCATATTTTCCCTTTTTTCCTACATAGAATCAATGAAGAAGTCTTGCTAATTTAGCCCATTGGGGTAAGTTGATACTGTCCAATCTCTCCATCTTAGCTGACACCATCCTGGCCCAAGACACCACTGTATCTACTTGGACTATCACAATACTCTTCTGTCACCTTAGAATTAAGTTTGCTCTACTCTCCATATTGAAGCCAGAATGATTTTTAAAAAGCAGATATGATAATATTAGTCTTTAACACTCTAAACACCCTAACTATGCTCATGAATTATTGATTCACATTGATAAAATGGCTTTTGAGGCCAAGAGGAATCTGGTCCTAACAAACCTACTTCTACAACTTCATTCTCCACCACTGTCCCCCAAAGTCGCCATGCTCTTGCCCTCCTGTCCTCTTGTCCAGCTGAGATCCTTTACTAATGCTGCTCCCTCTGTCCGAATGTTCTTTCGCTCAGTGGATTACTGCACATTTTACATGTGTGATCCTATTACTTCTATAAACAATATGTTTTTGCCTCTGAAAACATACTGTGTTCTCTGCTGTCATAGCATCATGTACTTCTCCTCTTAGCACATAACAAGATCAAATTCAAAATATTACTGTGGAAGTATTTGTTTCAAATCTGTTTTCCCATTAGATTGAAAGCTCTGGGGGCAAACACTCTCTTGTCCACTGGTATATGCCTCACACTTAGCATTGTACCTAAAATATATTGGAAGTTCAAAATTATCTGACACATAAAATAATGAATAAAATCAATAGAGTCTCTATGAAAGCTTCTCTTACTGTAAGAGCAGGTGAACCACACAGTTCAGAGCAAGAAAAATCTCTTATTATGTGAGCTCTTAGCACGTGCTAGGCACTAGATATACAAAGATAAATGCAATGCTCCCTGCTTTCCAACAGCTAACTCATAGTTTAGTGAGAGGGAAGCAGAAGGCTTAAATAGATAAATCAGAGTATAATGTAGTAAATTCTAACATGGAGATTTGAATAATGCTATGTGAAGTAGAGAGAAATAAACACATGCTGATGAGGAACTAAAAACTTGCTCTGTTGAAAAGATATAAAATGTAGTCACATTTGAGCCCAAAAAGAAAATTAATTCAGTGTTCAGTATTTAGAAGACAATTCTAGTTGGCCACACTACTGTCCAGAATTGTTTGTGGCCATTAATGTTTCCTTGCCAACACAGAACCAAAGCATAAAGACACTTGTGCAAATTGAGGCTGTAGTTACCTTCTTCATCTCAGGGAATATTGCTTCCCATCCTCCACTTTGAATTGTCTTGCCTTCCTTGAGTTGATTCAACTTCTATACCACAAACTCCTTCAATACCTGACTTATTAGAATTGATGAATTGATTGGGAATGAGCTTTGCTTACAATTTTGTTTCATCTAAGTTCTGTTTTCATGTTTGCTGTCATTTTCCACCCACGAAAACTACATTTTGGCAGTGTAGTTTTAGAGGGTCATTGCATCAGTCAATATATGAGTAAGTGAAGATATGTAGGTAAGGGTAGAGTCTAGAGGAAGCTGAGTGAGCAAATGCTCCTTTGAATATCTTCTACAGTTACACATTTTTTTCAATTTTGGGGGAATATGATGTTTAAATGATTTCTTTTTTGAAAGAAAGGATATAAAGAAGTTATGGTAGGCATTGTGAAACTAAAGCTATGAGACAAAGAGAGAAGACAATTAAATAACATTTGTTTTTGATGCATATGGTCTCCCTCTCCACTGCTGGGCTATTTCTCTTTATAGTCAGACCTTGACTATTGATGGGGTGTCCATCCTAGATCAAAATCTTGAGTATAGAGCTATGGTTTTCAGCTTTTGATTACTGAATCCTGAGTTTGCTAAAGGCTATATATTTTTACTAACAGAGCAACCAAATGTTAGTATACAAAATTAAAGTAAGATAGCGCTTCAAAATAAACTATTAACATGATTTTAACTAGGTTACTTCAAGGCTATTGCTAGAGGGAGAAAAAGGCTTCTAATTTCTTGCTATTGTAAATGCTGCACAGCCTAATACCTCACAGTGTGAAGAGTAAATTAGAACAACTTTTCATTGACAAAGATTAAACTTTTTCATCATTCCTAAATTCCTGGGGATTTCTCCCACTGCTTCTATGTGTTTTAAGCTTTTCAATTAAATCTCCTGGGTAGTGGTTGCAAGAATGCCCACTGACAAGGGAATATTTGTCTCTGGGAGAGTTCAACTATTGCAATGGAAGTTTGTCTTGGTTACTCCTGTATGGGCTAAATCTCTCAGCAATAGTACCTTATCAGCACACACTGCTAGAAGTCAAGTGCGGATTACATTCCCCGGCCATCAGAACTGAACTCGTGATACATTTAGTTTTGGGAAAAGAGTTTATGAAAAGTCAGGAAGTCAAGAACAGTCAACCTTGATAACTCACTTGTTTTCCCTGGGATAATTTATTTTGACATCTGGGAGCCGCGCACCAGGAATATAAACCCTTGTGAACATGCTGCCATAGACTGGTGTGACAAATACAAGCTTCTGCCTTCCAATTTTCCATCAGCTTTGCCTCCAACTCACCTTGATCCCTCCCACTGAGCATTTTGAATGCTTTCTTGGGCTGCCACAGAGACCACGTTGGAATCACAACTGTTTTGGTCTGTCCCAGGGCAGGAGCAGTCAATTAAAATCAGCTTAGAAGAAGCCCTGAGAAAGGCTGTATTTTTTTTCTATAAAATATTTCTGGTGGGGCTATGGGAAAAGACAGTTTTCAATTTTAAACAGTATATATGCTTGAATGAGAGATCAAACCAGCCATGTGGGAAACTACTAGGTTGGAAGGCTGAGGTGGAAATAACAATAATATTTTAAATTCAAGTATTAATTCTGATTGAAAAACATAAGCCAGAGAAGGGGATCCCTAGCTGCCAGAAATGAGGTAAAAGATGAATTCGTTTAAGAGATCTTTATTTTTTAAAACTCAAAATTGCCTTAAGCAAGAAAACATTTGCAAGATATTACAGATGGGAGAAGAGGGCAAACGGATCAGTAATTTCATTTTAAATATGCTGTATGTGTTTAATTAGTTTCAAAACAAGGATTAATGTGAGAGACTGCAGCTGGGAAGGGAAAGGCGTTATTGTTTTTAAAAACTGAGCAGCTTAAAAATAAGCCAAATTCAGATTTCACAGACACTTACAACCCACAGTATCAGTTATAAGTTGGGCATCCCAAACCATAAAGAGGCACATAAGTTTGATCCCTTCTTATCACTAATAAGCATAAAAAATGTTCACTAGCCTGTTTTCCAAGCCTTTATTCACAATAGCTTGTACCTACTATGACTATTTGAAAGTGGGACATGGGAGAAATTAAGTGGGCAGACGTTCTTCCATGGCAGCCTGACAGTCCAGCACTTAGCAATGAACTAAGCTTTGGAAATGGAAGAGCTGCTGAAGTAATATATTTCAGAGTGATTATTCTGAATATTTCTGCTTTAGAAGCCAAGCTGGTATATTAACTCTGGAGAATCCACAGTGAATTCAAAATTTTCTTTGGTTTGCCTCACTACATTTTCCACTCAGCTTGATTCACAACATACTTGTATACAGGTCTTTAGCATTCTTCCAAGTTTAGATTAGCCCTGGGTTAAGGAAGACTTTTTAGTACAAATTTCTGTTAATGTAATGTGTTTAAAGGTAAACATATGTAACCTATGAAGGTATAACTTGAGATTCTTTGAATTTTTATGGAAAGTTGAAAAGCATAATTAAGTGAAAATTAAAGAAAAATGCATCTGTATTTTTATTTACATGTGCTGTGTTAGATTATGTAAATGGTCATGATTCTCTGTGGCTCTTTTAAGAGGCAGAGTCTATTTCTCCATCTCTCGAATTGGGTTGGTCCATGGCTCATTTTGACCAACGGTGTTGGAAGTGAGACGGTACAACTTCCCAAGCTAGGCTCTAAAAAACTTTGTCTGTTTCTATTTACTGTCTTGAAACTCTGAACCACCATGTGAACAAGCCCAGGTTAGCTTGCTGAATGATGAAAGACACACAGCCTACTTGCCCTCATTGCCCCATAGCCAACAGCCAGCAGTACCAAGAAGCAGAACTGCCACACTGACCAGCAGGTGACCTCAGGCACATAAGTGAGCCCAACAGCCCAGCAGAACTATTTAGCTCTGCCTAATCAAGATTGCTGACCAAAGGACATATTGACAGAAGAAATAACTGTTGTTTTACATCACTAAGTTGTGGGGTGATTTGACATACTATGAAAAATAATTAATACATGTACACATAGAGAATACATGTGACAAAGCTATCATTTTTCTATTGCACTTAGAACTGCCATTTTAACTATTTTGAATATGCAGAGAGTTGATTTAAACTTAAAAAAATCTTTTTCTTTGCTCTGGAAACAATGAGGAAGTAGGGTGAACTATTCTGGAACTATGTTGACTTACACCAATCATTGGGTAACTTAAATTACTTTTCCTTTGATTGCAGATCTTTATTAAAGGATGCTTTTAATAGCTATCCACTGTAACCTCTTTTTTCTATTACCCATTATTTTGAAGGGGGAAGAAAACTCCTATAAAATGATTCTGCTGGACACAAAAAGCAACTGGCACATATTATGTACAGAAAATTCAATGATTCCTTGTCCCCTACTCCTCTCTGTTCTTCTTGGTTTATAATAAGGGCAGGAAGGGTAAGTAAAGAAGAAAAGCTACCTTAACTGTATAAGAAGAGTAAGGAGTAAGGATTTGCTTTTCCCCAGTACAAAGTTTTTTAATTGTTGTTTTGTTTTGTGTTTTGTTTATTTTTGTTTTGCTTTTTTCCCCAAGCAACAATGACAAATGAGAAACATGATGTATAAATGTAACAGTTATTACCTATCTTAGTTTAACTAGAAGCAATGTGTCTGCATTTTTCAGAGCCACCATCTAGCACACAGATTAAAGTTAACTATTATAAATAACTCAAATTCTCTCTCTATGACCTCATATTTTGTATGAGGCACAAACCTCATTCTCATTCCTTCCTCAGACCTCCCAATATACAGCCCACTGAGGACACTACCTCTAATGACCATTTTGTTTACATGTTTTTTTTTTTTCAATTACAATTCCATGATTCTAAGATGGAACACCCCGACTCTCCATCATTGTGGTGAAAATAATGTCAATCCTTTTGTATTTCTGTATGTGTTTTTCTAACTCTTTCTACTAAAACATACATTTCTTCTCAAATTTGCCATAATTTAAATCTGATTCTCCCTTGTTAACTCTGAGGCTCTTTCTTCTTTGATAATGCCAGTCTTGTCAATTCTCATGAAAAGAAATCAAAGAAATATTGTTCTATTTTTATTTTAGAAATATTTATAATGAGAAGATAAATACAGTATGGGAAAAACATAAGGTAGACTCTGCTCCCCCACTGACCCACATAGACACAAATGAATGTGTGAATGAGAGAGTTTCACTGCTGGGCTCACTATATAACTGATCACGTTTCCATTTAAATATTGATCAACTTGCCATATGTACCTTCTCTGAAGCATGGGGACCAAGAATCACTCATCATTTCAACCTGATTGCAATTAGAGTTAGGAAGTCAGATTGGCACACTTTATTCTCTGTGTATGCAGTAATAGATATCTAGAGAGAAAGTAAGAATATGCATGAACAGCTGAAGACAAAAATACTCCACTTCTGTTTTCCCTCTCAACAACTGTTCTGAAACACCAGGGGGTGATTTTTCTTGTACTGATGAGAAGTCATGTTATTAGGAAGTGTTCAGAAAATGTGCTCTCCAGTGAAGTTCTCACAGAATATAAGCTCTTCTCTTTATAAGCAAATGTTTTCTGGTGTCCTGTTTGTGCTAGGCACTGTTTTGGGCTCTGAGTGTATCATGATGAACAAGAAACAATAGTGCTCTAATGGAGCTTGTATTCTACTCTGGGGAGATAAATCATAATAGTGAAAACTAAACAGATAAATACATGAGTAAGAAAAATATCCAGCAGTGATAACTGCTATTCAGAAAATTCAATAGGGTGATTAAATGTAGGAAAAAATAAAATGAAGTGCTATGGACTGAACTGTGTTCCCCCCAAATTCATATATTGAAGCCCTAACCCCAGTGTGACTATTGGGAGATGGGGTCTGTGGGAGGTAATTAAGATTAGTCTGCTTAGCAGACTAAGGCAAAAGGCAAAAGGCAAAAAGATTAAGGCAAAAGGTAATGAGCTCATACAGGTGGAGTCCTAATTCAATAGCATTGGTCGCTTTATAACAAGAGGAATCTCTCTCTGTCTCTGTCTCTCTCTCTGTCTCTCTCTCTCTCTCTCTCTCTCTCTCTGTCTCTCCACACACATGCACTGAAGAAAGGCCACATGAGGACACAGAGAGAAGGCAGCTGTCTATAAGCCAGGAAGAGAGCCCTCACAAGAAACCAAATTGACCAGAAACTTGATCTCGGATTTCTGGCCTATGGAACTGTGAGAAAATAAATTTCTCTTGTTTAAATCAGGGGTCCCCAGTACCCATGCCACAACCTGGTAATGGTCTGTGGCCTGCACAGTAGGAAGTAAGGACTGGCGAGCAAGCATTACCAACTGAGCTCCGCCTCCTGTCAGATCAGCAGCATCAGATTCTCATAGGAGACCCAACCCTATTGTGAACTGCGCATGTGAGGGATATAGACTACATGCTCCTTATGAGAATCTAATTCCTGATGATCTGAGGTGGAACAGTCTCATTCCGAAAACACCCCCTTACCCCTCTGAGTCCGTGGAAAAGTTGTTTACCATGAAACCAGTCCCTCGTGCCAAAAAGACTGGGGACTGCTGGTTTAAATCACCCAGTCTGTGGCATTTTGTTATAGCAGCATGAGCAGACTAAGGCAAAAAGAAGACCCACACAATTTAAAGAAGACTCTTTAGAAAATTTTTCTCATTTTCTTCCATGTTGGACACAGACAGAAACAATTCAAGCCTGACAACTGTTCTTATTACAAATTTCAGATTTTTCAATTGCCTTCTCTCCTCTCTCCTTGCCCCACCCCTAGGGGTTACCATGCAAGAATGAAAAAGTCAGAGGAAGAGGAAAACTTCTTATTTAATCTCATGCCTGACTGAGAAATTTACTATTGAGGCCACATGGCTTTAGAGCCATATGCATATTCCCAATTCACATACGCATTCCAAGTTTACTGCTCTAGTCTTACCTGTTTCTTCTTTAGCATCTCTTCACAGCCTCCTTATCCCACCACCCACCATTTTCTTGCCCAGAAGCACCACAGTGTTTTAAAATCATACAGTCTGACAGTTCTGTTCACTTGCTGTGAAGCCTTCTCAAATTCTTTAAAATTTTCAAACCTTGGTTACCTTATCTGTAAACTGGAGGAAAAATAGCTATATCGCAGGGCTTTTGGGAGAATTACATAAAATAGCACAAATAAAAGTGTCTTGTTTATGGCAAAATGAATGTTGTTTTATTTACTTACTTTTTCCTTCCCCTTCTTACTCCTGTCTCTCATGCTTATGTGATTACTTACTACACAAGAAAAACATTCTGAGCTTTCTCATGAAGTTTCCATGGTGTTGCTTTATCTAGAATGCTCCATGCAGCTCTTCTCCATTCCTTAATTCCTCCTCCTGGCTAATTCCTTGGCTTCTTTGTTTTTCAGATCTCACTTCCCTCCTCCAGATGGTTTCCTTGTTTTCCCAATGCTGCCTTCTATTATACATTCTCATAGCACTACACAACTCTCTTACACAACATTTAACATAAGTATGTCTTCAGATTTATTTGTATGATTGTTTGGGGTCTTTCCCCCACTAGCCAAATGTCTATGAGGGCAGAAATCATATTTGTTTTGGTCAATATTATATTCCTAGCACCTTTCACAATGCTTAGTGTGTAAAAGGTACAAAAATTGAATAATTTCTAAATCTTTATTTTGTCCATTTTTCTTTGGTATTACCGTTTGAAATTTCATATTTTGGGATATATTCTGACTTTGGGAAAATTACTTTCTCTTGTAGCTCAATTATTTGTTAATCTATAAATCATTGAATTGGGTTAGTGACAGTCTGAGGTTTCTTCTACCTCTAAAAATCTATGACTTTCTCTACTGTGCATATTTCTGAGCCACTGCATTTCATCTATTTGTTTCAGTAATTACTGCTGCTTTAGTTCCAATAGCTGTCCACTTACCTCTATTAGTTACAGGACAGAGTATTCTTAAGGGTAATTAGAAAAGCATACTAAGGTAAACCTTTCTTAAGCAACGTAGAGGACAAAGCAAAAAGGGCCAGTGCTAATTCACCAATACAATTTCACATGGAAACCTCAGTTGGATGTTTGCTCAACCTCATAAATGATTCATTTCTAAGGGGACCCTGTGCATTTTTTGAGATATAAAACACCTCATATGCTTGGCTACTTTTGAAAATAGGCAAGTCATCAAAGTCTAAAATTCATAGCTACTGCAACCTCCCCTACACGTATCCTTTCTAAGAAAAAGGCAGTCATTTTAAAGACCTACTTCATTTTTCAGGACATAGAATTGCAGAGTCTAAAGTAGAATCCACAAGAGTTGCTCTAAAAGGAACACAGATATGAAAATAATAGCAGTGCAAGTTCACTGATGCTCAGACACAAATGGAGGCAAAAAGCCAGCAGCACTGCCAGAACCTCATTAAAACAGGAGTACACATAGGTTTTAGTGCTTTCTCTGAATGAGCCTTCCCTTTGCACTCGAATCTGAAAGCTCTCTCGCAGCTACAATACCTAGTGACTCTATATCAAATGCTATCTTTGAAAGGGAACACAGACTATGAGGTCCCTTTAAAGTTGCAATTAGGTTGTTTCCCCTATTAAAAGACTGGAGGAAAGGGACGTGAGCTAACTCTTTCTTCTCAGATAAAATTACCTTTGAAGAGTCTTCAGGCAGCCAAGTGTGCTACAATTATTAACCAGCATGTCACACTCGATGTGATGATTTGATGCTCTGGTACTCTTCCATGTAAGGAAGGTGCAGTGTGAAAGTTCTTTCGTCTTACACTGGCCATTGATCTTTTATACTCACTTCATGGCACCTTCATCTCACTTAGAAAAGTCTGAGAGTAACATCAAATCCAAGAAGGAAACAGGGAAGGGAAAGGAAAAATAGACTCTCAGGAGTGTAACCTTCTGAGCTAGAGGCCTCTTAGTACTGCCCTCTTTACTTTTCCTGTTAGGTTTTGTTCAGAGTAAAAAAAGGCAATAATACAGAATGCAACCTGGGACTATTAGTTCCTGGTAAAAAGAGTCCCAAAGGATGGAAACCAACAGTCCTTGAATACTTATTAAGTATTAAGCACCATTCTGAACACTTAATTCTTTCTTATTTAATACATCTACCCTGAGAGATAAATATTTTTTCCATGTTTTGTAGATGAGGAAACTCAGTCTCAGAAAGGTATAACAATGTCTGAATTTCATACATGGAGATTAGCCTCAAAGCCATTCCAAAATTATCTGAGATGTAAGCCTATGCTTTGTCTTCTACTCCATGCTATAAAAAAAAATGGAAAACCCTGATGAACATCAATGAGAAAATCCTCAAGAAAATACTAGCAAGCCAAATCTGGCAGCACATCAAAAAGCTTATCCACCACAATCAAGTCAGCTTCATCCCTGGGATGCAAGGCTGGTTCAACATACGCAAATCAATAAATGTAATCCATCACATAATCAGAACCAATGACAAAAACCACACAATCATCTCAATAGATGCAGAAAGGCCTCCAATAAAATTCAACGTCCCTTCATGTTAAAAAACACTCAATAAATTAGGCATTGATGAAACATATCTCAAAATAATAACAGCAATTTATGTCAAACCCATAGATAATATCATACTAACTGGACAAAAGCTGGAAGCATTCCCTTTGAAAATCAGCACAGGACAAGGATGCCCTCTCTCACCACTCCTGTTCAACACAGTATTGGAAGTTCTGGCCAGGATAATCAGGCAATAGAAAGAAATAATGGGTATTCAAATAGGAAAAGGGGAAGTCAAATTGTCTCTGTTTGCAATTGACATGATTCTATATTTAGAAAACCCAATCCACTCAGCCCCAAGACTCCTTAAGCTGATAAGCAACTTCAGTAAAGTCTCAGGTTACAAAATCAATGTGCAAAAATCACAAGCATTCCTGTATACAAACAATAGACAAGCAGAGAGCCAAATCATGAATGAACTCCCATCACAATTGCTACAAAGAGAATAAAATACATAGGAATACAACTGACAAGGGACGTGAAGGACCTCTTCAAGAAGAACTACAAACCTCTGCTCAAGAAAATAAGAGAGGACACAAACAAATGGAAAAACATTCCATGCTCAGGGATAGGAAGAATCAATATTGTGAAAATGGCCATTCTGCCAAAGTAATTTTATAGATTCAATGCTATTCCCATCAAGCTACCATTGACTTTCTTCACAGAATTAGAAAAAAAACTACTTTAAATTTCATATGGAACCAAAACAGAGCCCATATAGCCAAGCCAATTCTAAGCAAAAAGAACAAAACTGGAGGCATCATGCTACCTGATTCCAAACTATACTACAAGAATACAGTAACGAAAACAGCATGGTACCAAAACAGATATCTAGGCCAATGGAACAGAATAGAGACCTCAGAAATAACAACACACATCTACAATAATCTGATCTTCAACAAACTTGACAAAAACAAGCAATGGGGAAAATTTCCCTATTTAATAAATGGTGCCGGGAAAACTGACTAGCCATATGCAGAAAACTGAAACTGGACCCCTTCCTTATACCTTATATAAAATTTAACTCAAGATGATTAAAGACTTAAATGTAAAACTCCAAACCATAAAAACTCTAGAAGAAAACCTAGGCAATACCATTCAGGACATAGGCATGGGCAAAGACTTCATGACTAAAACACCAAAAGCAATGGCAACAAAAGCCAAAATTGACAAATGGGATCTAATTAAACCAAAGAGCTTCTGCCTACTAAAAGAAAACTAGCATCAGAGTGAACAGGCAACCTACAGAATGGGAGAAAAGTTTTGCAATCTAGCTATCTGACAAAGGTCTAATAGCCAGAATCTACAAAGAACTTAAACAAATTTGCAAGAAAACAAACAACCCATCAAAAAGTGGGCTAAATATATGAACGGACCCTTCTCAAAAGAAGACATTTATGCAGCCAACAAACATATGAAAAAAAGCTCATCACCACTGCCATCAGAGAAATGCAAATCAAAACCACAATGAGATACCATTTCATACCAGTCAGAATGATGATTATTAAAAACTCAGGAAACAGCAGATGCTGGCAAGGCTGTGGAGAAATAGGAATGTTTTTATACTGCTAGTGGGAGTGTAAATTAGTTCCACCATTTTGGAACACAGTATGGCGATTCCTCAAGGATCTAGAACCAGAAATACCATTTGACTCAGCAATCCCATTACTGGGTATATACCCAAAGGATTATAAATCATTCTACTATAAAGGCACATGCACATGTATGTTTACTGCAGCACTATTTACAATAGCGAAGACTTGGAACCAACCCAAGTGCCCATCAATGATAGACTGGATAAAGAAAATGTGGCACATATATACCATGGAATACTATGGAGACATAAAAAACAATGAGTTCATGTCTTTTGCCGGGACATGGATGAAGCTGGAAGCCATCATTCTCAGCAAACTAACACAAGAAGAGAAAACCAAACATCACATATTCTCACTCATATGTGGGAGTCGAATAATGAGAACACATGGACACAGGGAGGGGAACATCACACACCCAGGTCTATTCGTGGGGTGGGGGGCTGCAGGAGGGACAGCATTAGGAGAAATACTTAACACATGTGGGGCCTAAACCCTAGATAATGGGTTGATAGGTCCAGCAAACCACTATGACACATGTATACCTATGTAATAAACCTGCACATTCTGCACATGTATCCCGGAAATTAAAGTAAAATAAAAAAAATAAAAAAAAAAAAGGAAAACCAAGAGGCTGACATCATGTGTTTCTCCTATGTGAGTTTACTGGAATTGCACAGAAATAAATGGCTCTAGGAAACTTTTAACTCTGCCCAGCTGTTTTGTTTACTTATAATCATGTTTTAGGAAGGGAATAATCCAAGTGAATGTGGCTAGTTCCGAGTAATCATTCTTCTAATTATTCATCCCTTCAACAAAAATGTGCTCCCCACTCTGCGAGAATCTTAAAATCTATCAGGAAAGGGGAGATTGGGAAAAGATAATTTTAGTATAATAAATGTAATGCAAAGGGCTTCACCCATATTAATTGATCAATGAAGTGTAGTTATCTTCCCTTATTAAAAACAGGAAAGAATGCTGCCACAGAGATGTACAAGGGCTTTTAGAGTCACACAGGGGAGAGTGATGCATTACTTCTGGAGAAGTCATGATATATGAAGGTGATATTCAAACCACATCTTAGATGATAGAATAAATATTTTTAAAAAGACCAGACTTAATAGCACAAGAATGGGGGCAGCAAGAATAAAGGCATGAAGTGTAAAAGAGTCCAGAGATAGGAATGTAAATTAATTCAACCATTGTGGAAGACAGTGTAAGTGTCTTACTTATAAGTGGGTGCTGAACAATAAGAACACATGGACATAGGGAGGGGAACAACACACAATGGGGACTGTTAGGGAGTGGGGTAGGGGGAGGGAGAGTATTAGGAAGAATAGCTAATGCATGCTGGGCTTAATACCTAGGCAATGGGTTGATAGGTGCAGCAAACCACCGTGGCACATGTTTACCTATGTAACAAACCTACACATCCTGCACATGTACTCCAGAAATTAAAATTAAAATTAAAATTGGAGTCCAGAGAATGCAGGAGTGTGTGAATTGAGTATGGAGAACTGAGAGGAAAATACTGCCTGTCTTAACTCTAAATGAATAGCAGGTATTATTTAGATTGATTTGAACTTACTTCTAATAAGCCATGTAATACCAAATATCAAGTCATCTACAGATTTTCAAAAATAATGCCATGTTTTCATCAACATTAGCTAATAAGTACACTATTAGTTTAATAAGGAGAAGGCAGTGCTTCTAACAGTGCAGTAACTTATTCAGTAAGCTATCTAATTTTGTAGTGGCAAGTAGAAAATCCGTGGATATCAGGAATGAGAAAGCTTGACAGTGGGCATTATGAGAAGATAGTTCAGTGTGATTTTTAGGAGAGTAGTAACTAATATGTGATCTTCACAAAAGTAACAAAATAGGAATAAATTATAATTGCAACATTCACATACAATTATATGTACATTCAATATTACTGTAAAATTAACATGCTTGACAAGTGCCAATTATTTTTGCTGTTTTGGAGATTTGCTAATACATATTATCTTACTAGTATATGAAGTCTACATCTAGTAAAGAACAAAATACAAATAGACAATAAATATCCTGCAAGATAGAAAATGATCCTTGACATGAATAACACAACAAAGAGGTCTGGGGCTTTAATAGCAAAAGAGCCTTCTTCTGATATCTTACGTAGAAGTTGATGCTACATATTTATCATAGGACTTTGAAATTAATTGTATAATTTACCCGTGGACCCTGGATCATTGCCAGCCTGGGTTAAATATAATTTTGGTTAAAACATTTTACCTTTGGCAGTTAAGTAAAAAAAAAAAATAGTGTTTTTAAAAAAGAGGCTCACTACTTCTCTTAGGCTGTTATAACGGAAATGCACAGTATGAATAAATTCCAGCAAAATCTGAGTCTTGAAAAGGCATCATAGGTGGGTCAAAGTATTTTAGCATGTAAGTCAGTAAACAACAAACCCAATTACCTTGTGAGGGCTCCCAATCTAGAATACACTAGAATCCTAGAAAACTAGAATCAAAAGGTTTTGAAGATCAAAGGGTCAGGAACCCTGAGTTTATGGATGAGAAAACTGAGATCCAATAACTATAACATAAGCTCACTCCGGTAGTCAGTAGCATAGATGTAGCATCTAGATGTCCTTGTTTCCACTGTGTTTCTAGTCCGCTTGTATTCCTTGCCACTTAGAAGCACAACTCTTTGAGGGTCAGCACCATGTCTGGGCTATCTTGGTATATCTATAAGGGTAAAGCTTTGTGCACATTATGAACTTAGCAAGAATTTATTGACTAAACAAATAGAATTCTTAGGGTTGAATGTACTGCATTCCTATGGAATGAATGCGAAAAAATGTTACTTGAAAACATTCCACAGGATAAAATAAAAGTTTTCAATTTATTCTCAGTTGGTCTACACATACTAATATCGGAATTCCTATGTGTATGCATTAGCAATTGTAATTGTCTGGATAAAATGTTGTCTTGTGCTGATAGCGCAGGGAATTAGAGGCCCATGTTGAAAAGTCTAACGTTAGGGTTTCAAACTCCATGCAAGTTGGTTCATATTAGATGCTCTGCATCCATCAGCAAAGACCATTAGCTGGTATAATTACTATAGAAAAACTGGAAGGAATTTGGATGGGTTCACTAAAAAATATCTCATCTCTTGACTGGAAAATCGCTTCAAAATATGACTTTTTTTTTTTTTTTTTGAGATGGAGTCCATGGAGTCACTCTGTGGCATGATCTTGGCTCACTGCAACCTCCGGTTCCTGGGTTCAAGCAATTCTGCCTCAGCCTCCCGAGTAGCTGGGATTATGGCCACCCGCCACCATGCCCGACTAATTTTTGTATTTTAGTAGAGACAGGGTTTCACCATGTTCTCCAGCAAAGTATGATTTTAAGCTGTAATGAAGTAGTTAAAAGCATGGGGTCTAGAGCCAGACTGCATGGAATTGAATTACAGCTTTACTACTTAACAAACATATATTCCTGGGCAGGTTAATATAATCTTAGTCTTGATTTCTTTACCTTTAAAATGGGTACAATAATAATAATACATAATTCATGGGGATATGTTGATTCAGGCATCTAAGTAAAGCTTTTATCATTGTGGCTGGCAAAAAGTAAACATTCAGTGACTAACAGCTCTTATTACTTTTCTCAAACCTTTGCCTGATATATAATTCTAAGAAGATCTAAGAAGATGTAAGTTACTCCCCTCTCCAGATTTATAATTTTAGAGGTCTATTGACATGAAGTCTGGCCCTCTTCTGGCAAATATTATAGAGGGCTTGATTGATATATTTTATTAAGTTTTAATTAATCTGTCTCTAGTAAAATTTAAAATCAATCTCCTGTGTTACCCTCACCTTAGAAGTATAGGTAAATGCACTATGAAAAATAAGCACACAAACACCCTTCAAGATTTCAAGTCAAATTTGAAATAATCCAATCACAATCAATTTATTTCACAGGTCAGACCACAGATTAAAATACTAGAGTTTCTTTGTTCCCAGCATACATATTGTGGAGAAGATAGAGAAAAGATAGAATAAAAAATGCACCTTAATTTTTGAAAGCTCTGAGCTATACTTAAATTTCAATTGGGAACAGCTCTTTAAAAGGTAATACGGCAACTTAACAAGTAAATTTCCTCTAAAACAAACTGGAAAGAAATAGGATTGATGCTAATGGAACTGAGGAGGAAACTAAATAGACTATAAAAGCCTCGGCTGCTATCCCAGGCACAAAAAGATGTGGAAAACCAATCTAAGGTAATTCAGTTCATCACAAAAACACATTGTCCAATTGGAGGTACTGTGAATAATACCTTAACGCCTGTCACAATAGATGGGGATGGTCTTTCTTTTATTCTTTTATTCTGAGGCAATCTCTTTGTGGAACTTTATTTGTATAACTAACAATCTGAATGAAGGAGCTCTTGTGAGGACTTGTGCACCTTTATTGTTGCCAGGGAAACTGGGTCTTAATTTCTAGTGGCTGAATGCCAAAGAAAACAGGCTATACAGAAAAGGAAGAAACTTGGTAACACTGCATTGGTTGGAAATATTCAGTGTTAAAGGGTCCTTTCCTGGGACCCACAATTTTAGTAGATCTACAAGTACCCCCCTCCGTTTCTTCACCCCACTGCTTTCAAATGAACTACCAAATAGCAGTTTGATTTTTACTTGATGCAGCAATATGGTAATTATTATTCACAGAATTTCTTCATGTAAAATGGAAAAAAAAATGAATAATGAGTGTACTTCCTTGTTAAATTCCAGTTGAAGCAACACATACTTATCCTTCTGACAACTCAAGCCAGCTTATGAGGAAAAGTCTACTGTTTCAATTTACAAGATTCTTCTTGCCCAGACCGGAGCTTTATGTACCTTTTTTGATATTGTTTAATAGTTCATGACAGTGATGCTTTAAGTGAAATGGGGGGGGGGGGAAGTAAGAAAACTGCCTGGATTTAAAAACAAAACAAAACAAAACACAAATCCTTATCATACACAAAAATATCTGTTATATATTGATTTAATTAAAATCTATCTGCTTGAACTTGAGAATTTTGGGGGTTAGATTTCCCTCAAAATTATATTTTAGATACACTGATAGAAGATTTTTGGGTCTCCAGAACACAATTATGTATAGATTGTAAATTTGTGGCAGAAAAATACCATAAAACAAACTAGAAAGATATAAGAATAAAGGAGAAATAAAAGTGGTGAAACAATGCCAGGCAGCAATTGTGTACATGCTGTTTCTCAGTGCGGAGGTTTTTTTTTTTTTTTTTACACTAACGACACAGATTCCTCGGCAAATCTGCTTTTCTGTAACTAAACTAAAAATCATTTTTAAATATTGGTAAAGGCCTTTGGTGGTTTTACTTTATCTATGCAATGTAGGAATAATCTATGTTCTTTGAGGGTTTTTGTTCTTGCTCTATTGTTATACAGGAATTTTATCTCCTTCAAATTTAAATTCTTTATCTTTGATTATCCTTACTTCCTTCTGCATTCTTTTTTCTTTCTTGCTGTTGGACTTGGTAGCACTCCTATGGAACCTTCAGGAAAACAAAAGGACCTAGTCCTTTTTGTGCTTGGAGCTACTGCAGCCAATAGATAGGCAATCTAAATGAAATCAGTCGGGTCTCTTGGCAGAGAGCCATAAAAGACAATAGGACAATAGAGTCTAAAATGTGTCCCTTACAAGAACATTCCTCAGAGAAATACCCAAAGATTTATGAACTATATCTTTGGAAAGATTGTTTTACTTAAGGAAAAAAGCTCTTCTAAAGACCGGTGAAAAAAGAAAAACTGCACACTTAAAAAATCCAATTTCTTGTCATTACTCCACCAGAATATGAATCAGTGAAAATAAGCATGAAGACTTCAAAACTGATGAATTATATATTCAAGCTTGGTGCTATTAAAAATAAATATCTTGCAAAAATGCAATGTTTAATGCTCTTTTAAATTCCTAAGAATTGAAAATTTCATAGTATTGCCAAAAATAAATGCCACCATCTCTATTTTATATATGGGAGAAAATAAGATAAAAGATGAATTGACTTATGTGGAAAAATCAGAGCTGGGAGAGGACTTAACTCCCGGTCTTCACAAAACTAGCGCATGATACTACTTTTTACTTAATCTCCTAATTTTAATGTGTTCAACTGTTTTGAGACAGTATATAAGAAAGCTTAAAAAAAAACATTCAGTAGTGTATACTTTCTCAGTGTCCAGTTTGGGAATAGATTACTAGTATCAAAAGCCATTAAAAATAATTTTCAGGAAAGACAGACTCAAGCTATATGATGTTATTATCAGCAGCACACTAGCACACCAACATGGCACATGTATACATATGTAACAAACCTGCACGTTATGCACATGTACCCTAGAACTTAAAGTATAATTAAAATACATATTATTTAAATGTTTTAACAATTCATAGTGAAATAGGGCTATGCATATAAACACAGGGATTAGAAGAAAGAACATAACAAGTGCTTAGGGCTTCACTACATTCCAGATAAATGCAAAATCTTATTGAAACTCACATGTTACAGGATAACTATCAGCACTGTTTTGTCTATAAGAAAATAGAGAATCAGAAAGTTTTGCTAACCTGTCCAGAATCACACAGGTCCAAGTGGAATTAGAACCCAGATGTTTGTTTCTTAAACCCTTATTTTTCCCCACCATGTTACAGAAGAGTAGCTCTGTGGGTTTCAGTATGCAAGTTGTAAAAATCATTCCTCCTTATGGATTTCTTCCTGGGAATTAAAAGCAAGCTATCCCGGGATGATGCTGACTTAGACTTTTCTTTGTCTTTTCCATTTCCAAGCCACCATCATAGTGTCAAAAGAACCACAAGTTATGTTTTTTAATTCACTTCATATAAGAGTTCAATTACATTGAGAGAATTTTGAGAGTTTTACATTTTTAATTATTGTAATTATTTACTGGTCTAAAATGTGCTGACAAATTGGGTGACGCCTACTGCAGACAACATGCCTACTGTTGACTCATTTATTGTGCTAGGATTACAAATGTTCAATTTGTCAAAATATATTTATGATACCTAAATAATCTCTTTTCTATTTCTTTTATGTTCTTATTTGTTGATTTTCTATCTTTGGACCAAATTCTCAGCATTTGAAAAATACTGAGTTATGTGTCAACATTTTCTTCTCATTCTTTTGCTTATCTATCTTTTGTTTGAGATCAAAGTTGAACCAAATATCTGAGAGGATTGAATAATGCTGAATGGAGAAAAGGGGCCACTTCATATTTCCCAGGATTTAAAAAAAACAAAACTAAGAATGATAACATTTCTTCTAGTTTTGAGGATCTCCTAAAATCATAGTCAGTTTTCAAAAAGGAAATCTATTTAATTAATAAAATATGAAGACAGAAGAACCTCAAAAATAGGCTATATACTTAGATTTACTTGGCTATGTGAAAGGTAAGAGCAATCTGGATTTGATTCCAGCACTGAGTCTGTTCATCTGCTTGGTCAGCAATGTCTTCCTGTTTCTTTCCTTTTCTCTCAGTTCTAAGTGTGTCCTTCTCAAGGCTGTACTCTCAGGAATGAAGGACACCTTTTCTAGATAGGAATCTGCCTTCAGTCAAGAGACACTGGTCTATGTAGTCCTCGTGGCACAGAATATTGCTTCTGGAACATATCTGGCATTCAAAAATGCTTTTGTAATTGGCTTTCTGACTAAAATTAAACAAAATGTGAACCCTTCTATAAAAAAGGGACAGGGAACCTTTGATTCTCCAACATGGACGTTTAAAAAATATTTAATTCTTATATGGAAAAAGCACAACAATGTTATAGGACTTTTTTCAGCCTATATTTGGGAATAGAAAACACAACTCCCACAACAATGGAGATGTCATTTAAAACTGGCATATTACTGTGGATTCTCTCAAGGAGTGGCTTTAAAGACAATTGGTCTATTCATTGAAGCATTTGCTTGGTGGTAGTCTGGAGGATACCATGTGACTTGGCAGTCATTAACCCTGGTCACAATTTAGAGTTTGAATCCCATCTGGATTCAAGAAATCTGATTCTACCATATTTCGTTAAGAAGAATGTTTGAAGTTAACATGTTAAAATCATGCACTTAAATTCAGGAACAACATCTAAGATAAGACTTTGGGAGGACTAAACTACTTCTCTTTACAAGAACAGAAGATTACACTTCAATTGTTTTCCACTGGCAATTTCAAAATCAAACAGGTAAAAAGAAAGGAAGTTTTTCCTCAATCACAGACATACCACATTTATAATGATGCATATTATACCATCTGCACACTCTTATTAAAAGACAGCAAAATACCTCAGAGACAAAGTATATTTATCTTGTTTTTTGTTTTTTTGAATAGTTTCACATGCACATATAATTTTTTATTTACCTCTGTGTAAACAGAGATCAACTTATTTTTCCCAGTGAAATATTAAAATACTGCGCTCATCAGAAATTCCCCATTGGTTTCCTGAGAAATGGGATCACCATCAAGGCAGCTGCTAGCATTCATTAGTAATGTTCTGGGACATAGACTAGCTGTTGGAAAGAGATGGAATAAATACAGGAAAAGAAAAACAGGAAGAAAAGGAAAGCTCATGCCTTTTCTTCAATGATTCTTGCTTTGGCCTTTCATTGAATCAAGTAAATCTCTAGTGAACAAAAATAAATATTACCAGTAATAATATAAGGGAAGACTGTTTAGAAGATAATGACATGTGCCATAAAAGAGCAGGCTGTGTATTATTCACACTAAACACATAGAATAAGACAGATACTCATATAAAAAGAAGGTTGGCAGTCAGCAGTGTCCTATATGCCATTTCAAATCTCTTGATGTCAAAAGGAATTGTGCTTCTGGTAGGACATTCAGAACTCTGGAGCCAGAAAACACAAAGTCAAGAGGTATATATTCTTCAGCAAAACACTGGGGATAGGAGGAGGAAGAAGAAAAATGTGTGTGCATTGGCTATTTGGCTAAAGCTTCTCAGTACCAGAGGGAAGCTGTGGCTATAAATTTCTTAAGACCTTTCAGAAGCCCAAGCAGCATAACAAAGAGACATAAGAGACACGTAGTTTCTTCTGTAATTAAAGATCACTGTTGATCTAAGTACATCTATTTATTTCAGCAGTCTATATTTACAAGTATATTTGTTTCAGAGGATACTAAAAACAAAACTGCTTATATGCAGCATATATAAAAACTTCTTTTAGCACATTAATTTATGGAATATTTTAGTGGCACTCTGGACAGAGTATGGTAGAATTCTCTACCCAAATGCTGAAGCTAGACTGTTACGATTCTCCTAGTATTTCTCTGCAGCCAAATTAGACCCAACCTTATGAACACATGCTGTAGACTGCAGGGCTTTCTTGGAGTCTCATCCTTGGAATAGGAGAGGTTTCAGTTCCAGATCATTAAGGCGCACTTAGATTTCCAAGACCAGAGCTCAGGGGAAATAAGTACAGGGAAAAAAAATTGAGTGACCTTCTTTTCTGTGGGAGCCAAAGTGTGAGCTGAGCCCATGAAACTAACTGGTGACATTAATGAAATACTATAATATTGTCTAAGGCTGATCAGTCACTAAGAACGGAACAGCTACTTTCAAATCCAATTCCAGAAGTTCAGTTTTTACATTTCCCAAATGTCTCTAATTGCCAGCATATTTATCCCATCGTTTGTGATAAACACTCTCTGGTGAAAATTGAGTACCAACCAAACTGCACCTGTTATACTCTATACCAATAGGATCTCTAATTCAAATCATTCAAATTAATCTTAACAAGGCTGATTTAAATGAAAGGCCTTAAATACTGAGCAGTTCTGTCATGTTAAAAAGAAAAATTTTGATAAAAGGCCATGGAATTTGCCTTCTCTAAAGTAGTCTGTGATATTAATTCCTCAACATAATTTTTATAGTCGAAGAATGTGATATATTCTGTGCTGTATATGATGTGGCTTATAGTAAAATTTCATATCTAAAGGGTTAAAGCTCCAGATAATTGTATTTTATGGGCTTTGGCTACTACAAAAACCTAGAATAAGTACTGAATAATTCCATCTGCAAGGGTATTTATCGAAGGTTCATTTAGAAGACTAGTCAAAGATAATGGCTTTAAGTGGAAGGAGAAAAAAAAGACCTCCTAACTGACCACTGAGACCAACATAATGCGTTAGATAACAGAGAGTTGTAGATGGGGCTCTACCATCTGGTAGTGAATCTCCCTAAATGCAGTGATGTTTCTGTTCCTTTCAGACCACATCCTTGTGAAAGCTGCTGCATGACATTCCCAAATGTGACTGACATGTTTGAGATGGCATGACTTAAACTACAGGCCATTAGGCAAAGATGAAGTTCCCTTTGGGGCACCCTAGGGGTCCCTCAAAGAAACAGGCCATCATACAATTAGAGGCTTATGACTCTCCATTGGTGGAGACTTGAAATATGCATTAACAAGCCAGAGACACAGTAAACAAATATCAACTTTAAATACATGACAAATCAAAAGTTCCAGGCCTGCCGGGCGCGGTGGCTCAAGCCTGTAATCCCAGCACTTTGGGAGGCCGAGGCGGGCGGATCACGAGGTCAGGAGATCGAGACCATCCTGGCTAACACCGTGAAACCCCGTCTCTACTAAAAAATACAAAAAACTAGCCAGGCGAGGTGGCGGGCGCCTGTAGTCCCAGCTACTCGGGAGGCTGAGGCAGGAGAATGGCGTAAACCTGGGAGGCGGAGCTTGCAGTGAGCTGAGATCCGGCCACTGCACTCCAGCCCGGGCGACAGAGCGAGACTCCGTCTCAAAAAAAAAAAAAAAACAACAACAACAAAAAAAACAAAACAAAAGTCCCAGGCCATGGCACCCCTATTTTCAGGTGTTACATTTGTTTATGTGGTTAATAGCTCTTCAACTGGGGATGCACAGCAGTGAGCAGAAGGATATTATTCTCCTTCAGAGAAACAATACTCTCTAACCTTACTTCAATTTGTTCTTCATAAAAGCATTACAGAAAAAGGAAATAAATATGTACCCAGCATTTTTAATAAATAAAGAATTTTGTTAGACACATTACATGCATCATTTATATGAGTACACACAATCTTAAAATGAGCTATTTTAAAGATGAGAAAATTGAGATTCACAGAAGTCCCTTAGGTATTAGGTAGATGAAATTTCGCTGGAACTCAGTTCTGCCTGTCGACAAGATAGCCCCTGGCAATTTCTTCCTTCTCTGCACTTGCCACACCTTTCATCTAGAAGTAGAGACGTATGTCCTTTCACTTGAATCTGGTATGGCTTTATGACTGGTTTGGTGAATAGAATGTAGTATAAATGATGTCCAGGGATTTTGATGCTCATGCCTTTGGGGTCTTGGAGTGTTTGCTTTCACTCTTGGAAGACAGCCACATGTAAAGTACAACTATACAGTTGAAGAGAGGCAGGTCCTGGAGGATGAGAGACTACATCAGCCTCAGTCAAGATGCCCTCCCAATACTGCATGAAGCAGAGATGAGCATTTCCATTAAACCCTGCCCAAACTGCCAAATTATGGGCAAATAATGCACATTATTATTCTTGTTCTAAGCTACTACATTTTGGAGAGATTTGTAATAAAACAATAGATAACTGAAACACGACTCCCAGACCCAGGCTATTTTTATTGCATGGTGCTGACTTCCCTGGTTATTCATACTTTCTTAATTATTAATTTGGCAAGGAGACATTTGGCTGAATCAAATAGGTATTTGGGATGTGTCAATAGAAAACAGCAATTTTAAGGGTTTTTGTTATTTCAAGCCAAAATGCATTGAGTACTTCAACCCTGTGAGGTAGACACAATTTTTTTATCATTGTTTCACAGGTGAAGAAAGTGAGGTATAGAGATGTTAACTACTTAGCTGCTATAAAGTTGTAGATCTAAGATCAAAACCATGTGGCCACATTCCTGAGCCACATTGCCTGGACTTTCTTGTCACTGACATTTGAATCTGGTCAACTGATACAAGCAGCTGTGACAAGAATTCTACTTTTATAACTCAAAACTGTAATGCTTAATTTGAAAAACCTGGACTACCCTAAAGAACTTTCCTTGAGAAGTAGATGTAGACAGTAAACAAGCAAGTGCATCCTTCTTGGAGTGTCACAAATATGGGATTGCTGAATAGAGGATGCTTCCCATGGAATCAGACAAGGCACCTATGAACAGGGAATGCAAGCCTAACCAGTGGCAAAATGTCCTCTCTATGGTGGAAATGTCCTCTGTATGGTGGAAATGTCCTCTCTATGGTGGAAATGTCCTCTCTATGGTAGACTCTTCACATATTCTTCACTGTTATCAATAGCAATTCCCAGGTAGGAAAATAAAACTGGCATCTTCACTTTTGATGCCATTTTTGCTATGATTTTTCTGATTCAATGTAGAGTTTGATGTCAGAAAGACCTGGGTTTGAGTCAGGGGCTTGCCACTTACAAACTCTGACTTTAGAAATTTACTTTATCTCTTGTCTCTGCTTATATGAAGAAAATGTAAATTCTTCAAAATACAAGAGAGGAAATTCAGTCATGCAGACTTTACATTAATTGTCTCTATTTAAAAAATAAAAGCAGATATTTTTCTGTTCCAAATATCCACATGTAGCATCAATTAGTTAGGGCATAGGTACCTGTTCTGGAAAGCTCTGGTTAAAAGTCAGGCTTGCTTAATGGAGTCACAGGATGGTAAATTAAAAATATACCCATAGATATCATCTATCTAGCTCAATCCCTTTATTTCACAGAAGAAGAAAGATCCAGAAAGGAAAAGTGAATTGTACAAAGAATCCAGCTTGTGAGCCATAGAATAAGTACCAGAACCATTGTTTCCTGACTCCTCAATCAGGGTTCTTTCCACCATAACTGGAGCTTCCCCTGGGTGAGGAAAACATAACTAGATATAGCCCTAATTGTCATTATGAAAATCATCATTCCCAGATTAAAAATTGTCATGAAAAGGCCAAACAGGTACAAATAAACCAAACATCTTAGATTTCCTCTTATATTTATAGATGAAAAATACCAGCCCCATCTAATTCCCCCTGCCTCTGTTCCTCTTAATTTCTCACTCATGATAGCACATGGTTCTGAGTCTGGGCATAATTTAAGGAGAAAATATTTCTAAAGTCTCAGCTAAAGTTGGATAAGGGTTGCAGTTAAATTGAATTTAACTGCAATGCGTTCTCCCTCAGTGCTGCTCCAAAGCTGACCACTGGTCTGTTGGACTCAACCTCTCTACTGTTCTGACCTGGGGCTGAACCAGTGCTGATAATGCTCCGGTGAGGTCCAACCCTGGTAACACAAAACAGATAACAGAGCTGCCTTTGTTCCCCATTGTGATGGTTAATATTAAGTGTCAATTTGATTGGATTGAAGGATGCGAAGTATTGTTTCTGACTGTGTATGTGAGGGTGTTGCTAGAGGAGATTAACATTTGAGTCAGTGGACTGGGAGAGGCAGACCCACCCTCAATCTGGGTGGGCACCATCCAGTTGGCAGCCAGTGCAGCTAGGAAAAGCAGGCAGAAGGTAGAATAAGCTAACTTGCTGAGCCTTCTGGACTTCATCTTTCTCCCATGGTCTATGCTTCCTGGCCTCAAACATCAGACTCCAAGTTCTTTGGCTTTTGGAGTCTTGGACTTACACCAGTAGTTTGCCAGAGGCTCTCAGGCCTTTGACTATAGAACGAAGTCTGCACTGTCAACTTCCCTACTTTTGAGGCTTTGGGACTTGGGCTGATCTAGCACTGGCTTCCTTGCTCCTCAGCTTGCAGGCAGCCTATCATGGGACTTCACCTTGTAATTGTGGGAGTCAATTCTCCTTAATAAACTCCTTTTTGTATGTACATATATCCTATTAGTTCTATCCCTCTGGAGAATCCTGACTGATACACCCATGTTTGGCTCTTGTTTCGTTGTGTAACTGTGTACTCCTATAGCTCCTGAGAAGCTGAGGCCCTGACTCATTTATCTAGCATGGCATTTGGGTATTCTTCACCCAAAAAGAGATTCCTAAGTATAAACTCTTGGCCAGCCTGGAAATCTCATCAAAGAAACAGCCTATCCAGTCATACCTCTTCGGTCCTCAGACTGGGTCCTGCCCAGGTAAATGGACCTAGGATTACTTCCCTGACTTCCCACCTCACTTGGCCTATCTCCCTGTAAGTAAGTAGCTAAAACTCATCAATTGCTTGAACTAAGGCAGTAAGTGGGGGAGAAAATCTTCAAAAAATCCAAGTTAGTTTTTATTAGTGGTCCAATTGTAAATTTGAAAATTTCATTGCTCAAATGTACAGAAATTTGGTATAGACATATTGCTGGTGATTTGAAAACAACCTAGTCATAAGCTTTTTTTAAATATTAAGTTTATTTTTGGCTTAAGAAAGTGAAAACATTCATAGTAGAACACTTGGAAAATAAAGAAACATGCATAGAAAAAATATGTTTTTCTTTTTATAGAATGAGAAATAACTAAGATCTGTGTTTTGAGCCAGAACATGTGAATCTTTGTGGTATAACAACTTATGTTCCAGTAACTTCTATTTTAGTTGACTTTTTTCCTCTAAAATTCAAGAAGCCACAGAGTAACCTCTTCAGACTACTTCATACGTTTCAGCGTCTCATGAATATAGTTATTGATCTTCAGGTAAACTCTTGGGGATTTTGTCAATTCTGACATTGATTCTCATGTGCAATAGAGGACTTTTCTAGATTTAGAGTTGTGCCTTCATTTTAACCACTGGTTTGAACTCTAGACCCTCTAAAATAGACCTTAATACACTTCATCAGATTTTTGAAACTTGCTGCTTATTTTCTGATTCAATTGTATTTGTTCTGCTATGACTGTTATTAGTTTTGGATTCAAAAAGGTCAGCCACTGATAAGTCTGATATTCAACTCTCCCTCTAGCTATGAGACTGTATAAGGTATTTAAACATTCACAGGGACAGAGCTATGTTGGGAGACAGTGCCAGACTGCTAAACTTTAAGTTCCTTTTCTTCCCAATTTAAATTTAAGTCAAGTTTTTGTGAATCTCTCACCATTTTACCACTGACAATCATTTAATCTGTGTTAGAAACACCTGTAGAAATAGGACATTGCTCCTATGTCAAGGAGTTTACAATATAGCTGGAGAAACAGGACACCTACATGTAAATATATAACCAATGTTATCAGAAAACACATCATAAAAGTCATTAACAAATATAATAATAGTGTTATTGTATGGAAGTCAGAGGGCCAGAGAGTGATCTTGGGGCTAGGATGGCCAGAGTTTGAGATAATAGAGAAGAGTAGGACACTGTTCTTATTATCAGATATTCTGGGCCAAATGTGCAGAAATGGAAAAAGACTAGATTCTGAGAAGTAGTACAGTTTGGCTACGGAAGGAAGTTTATGTATATATGTTCCCATGCATGCATTTGAGGCCCTTCAAAATAGGGCCTCACATCTGTATTTGTTTCAGTTTTCTCTCTCCAAATATATAGCCTATATGATAGACAAACTGGGAAACTTTGGATTTCCCAACAATGTATATGCCTTCCCATCTCTGCCTTTACTGATGTTTCTTCCTTAACTTCTACCATGCTCCCAGCCTGCTGTCCCGTATCTCCTCAAAATGAAGGTTTTTTAAAAATAAGTTTTTTCTCTGCTTCCAACACTGATAAACTGGCAAGGTTTCTTGAGAGTGATATGAGGGAAAAATTCCAAAATCAATTCATCTTCAAAAAAAAAAGAAAGCCATGAGTGATTAGTGATGTCAAACCAGGTACAACTTTGGGAGCAGTGGTAGAAATGTCATGTATTTTGTATACTGCCAACACCATTCAAGGCCTAGAAAAAGTATCCCCCTGAGTCATACAGATCTTTGGGGTCTTGTTAATCAAATGAACTCCTTCTTCCTTAAAATCCCAACTGCATTTTCCATTTCTTTTATGTCACTTAACTCATTCCACTTTATGTTTGCACTTGGCTTATCACTGGCAATAAACTTAATCCTTTTTAACACTAAAAAATGTATCTCACTCATCTTTTTTATCTCTCCAAAATGCCTAGCATAATAAATACACGCTTAATAAATATTTCATGAATTGAATATAATGGAGGGAAGAAGGATCTAAGGCTGGAAAAGTAAATTGCAGATAGATTATAGAAACCTAAATAATAGAGTTTAGCTGGTAATTTTTCTATAATAGTTTCATGCAATTTGGCTGCATTCCCATAATAATCAGATGCTTCTGGGTAGAAGCCCTTAAAACATTCTCACTCAACCTCCAATAATAAAAGGTTGCTGACCCACCATTCAGGGGCTTGAGTTCTTCAGCTGGAACAAATTAAAGGTAACAAAATTTGTCAATGCATCACACCTCTAAGGTGATTTCAGGGAAATTTACATTTTGAAAGAATAAGGTTCAGTACAGAAGGAAAGATATGTCTAGGGTGAAACCTGACTTAAAAAGAAAGAATGAGAACTGCTCAGCACATTGTGGTAGAAGCAACATAGATTTGGGGGATCAAGGCTTGACATTCAAGATCAGATCTCAACTCTACCACTCTCCAACTATGCCCTTGGGTGGATTAAGTAATTTCTCTGAACTTCAATCTCTTTCTTTGTAAAAGTAGAATAATTATACTTGTGCCAAAAAGTTCAAAGCTAAATATGCAGCCTAATTTTAGTAACTAGTTTTAGTAAACTCATAGATATGTAAAGCTTGCTTATGTACTATATAATCTTTTCCATATTATATTCTATGTCATCTATGTTTCTACTGACCCTGACTTTTCTTTCTATTTTATTATATTAACTAAATTATTGAAAGCTGCCTCTAATTGTTTTGTATAAGTATATGGGCTATAAATATATAAATTGAGTTATACCCATGTGTAGAGCTATTGAAAGATAAAATAGGATAATGTCTAGATAAAAACCTTTTATGTAGCTTAATGTGATTTCTCCCAACCCAATTGCATCTGCCCATCGAAAACATGACTTAAAGAGACTTTCCAAGGCAAGAGGGCAGATACCAGGAGTTATAGCTGTCAGAATTATAACCATTGCAGGTACTTCAGTTAGACAGCTTTTAGCTGCATGGCCAGTTATTTAGATTTCCTGAGGTTGCATAGTTTGAACAGGTAAAAATTTTGAGCTAAAAAAAATCTAGTAACTGCTTTATACATTTTTACCTCTTTCTGTCACAGGCCATCATTTTAATAAATCAGGTTCAAATGTAATAAAACTACAGCTGCTTCTGGTTTTTATATGTTGTTTCAATGAAAAGACTGAGTTTTAATCTGTTGTTCCACAAAGTGGAACATACTTTGTGTTATTAAGGTCCCAGAGCATTTTATGCTCTTTCTTTAGATGCTACACTTTCTAAGGGGAAAACAAAGCTGACCTTGACCTGTTTGTTTTCAGTGGGCACTTATGCGAATAGTGACAGCAGTCACTGTGGCCTAAGCTGAGACATCACATCATTGTGAGCAGACCCCCCTTTTCATCAAAAGGTAATTTCCACATTCATGAAGAAAACTCAGTGAGTTGTTGGTAAGGCTTTCAGCCCATACATTTTTAACATAAATACCCTAAGAATAAGCAAGTTAAATGTCACAAAAATACAGGAAGGCAGAAAAAGCTTTTGCTTCATTATATCAAACCACAAAGCAGCTGACATTTCTTAAGAACAGGACTATTTTGAACAAAATTGCTGAAGAAAGCTGAGATCCTATTCACAAGTAAACTTTGTCCTATTCACAAGTAAACTTTGAAAGATTAAACTTTGAAAGATTAAACTTTGAAAGATTAAGAAGATAAAATAACAAAAAAGAATGTATTTTCCTGAATATATTATTAAATAAGTACCAAATACATGAATAATATATTACATATTATACAATTATGATTATTTACATAATAAAAGTTTTGGGTGATCTAGTACTATAGTTGTCATCAGAAAATATAATTTCATAAATGTCTGCTTTATGTTTATAATTATGAACATATATGTTTGGGATCCTATTAGGTATTCACGTAGAGCTGTCAATTAGAAGGATGATATATGAGCTCAGCAAAAAAGTCTGGACTAGAGATATAAAGTTAAAGTTAATGACATACAGATGGTATTTAAGATTCAATTGATACTATTAAAATATTACTCACTGGGTAAACTTTCACATTAAGAGTGAAATTTTGAAGTATTATCTTAAATCACTGAGATGAAGAGCAATGTGTTGAGAGACAGGCTCAGAAAGCACTAATGGGCAGCTTGGAGGCAGGGTTCATAGAACTCAGATTTCTTTTAAGTGAGATGAGGCATTCTGTGTACCTCAATGTCACCCCTCTTCAATTTCCTTTCCTGGCTCCTTAATTTCTCTTATTGTAAATGTTGGTGTCCTTTAAGATTTGGTCTTGGGATCTTTATTTTCATTAAACTCTCTCCAAATCTGATTTCCTCAAATTCCATGTTTTAAATGCCATCTATAATTTACTAATGCCCAAATTTATATCTTCAGTCCAGATTTGGCATTTCCTTACAGATGTCTTATAATATTATCCAATATCTAACATATGTCCAAAAAGAACTCTCAATAAATAATACCATCATCAACCCTATTCTCCAAATCTAAACATATAGGACCCTTCCTGAATTGCTTTTTCTCCCTTATATACAACTCCCAATTCACCAATTCCTATCCACTCTACCTTTGAAATATATCTCAAACACATTGACTTATCTCTTCTGCCATACTACAATCTTGGCCACAATCATCGTAGCATGGACTACTGAAGTTGCTCCAAATTCTTCTGCTTATATATATTCTTGTCCCCGAACAACACATTTTTCACTTAGCAGTCACAGTGATCATTAAAAATATAGAGAAAGAGAGAGAAAGAAATCAATATGAACATGGTTGTAGTTCTTTTATATGGTTATTGTTTACCTAAAAACAACTCACTATTCCTCTTAGAAACCATTAAGCATTAGGAAAACAAACCGACCAACAAACAAACATGTATAAAATGTCAAAAATTGCCAAACTTCAATGTGCAGAAACATTAGGAGACAGAAAGAAGCTGTAACTCTAATGATAAGTTAGTGCCACCAAATGCCGCCAAGATCGGGGCAGAGCCACCTGGGAGGAAGGGAGGGCACTGGCTGGTAAGTGCATGGAAGACCCAGAGGTAGCCGATTCTGGAGAGCACAACACAGATACATTCTCTAAGAGCAAGGAATCCCCTGAAATGTGAAAGTTAAAGCTGATGCTGGAGATGTAGTAAACATGGCTGAGTCCCGAGAATGCTGCCATCAGAGAGCAGTTGCCAAGGTGATGAGTCTAATAGCCTTGTCACATTAAAGACAATGCCAGTGGAAACAAGTCCTACAATGATTTGAAATAAATATTGCCTTGGACAACAGAGCCGTTTCTGTTTATGACAATGGCAGTGAAGAAATAGGGAATGTGGCATGCGGGGCTGGCAGCAGAAACTAATGGATATCTTAAAGATAGCTGACTACACGGATAAGCTCAGAGGCTCTATACAGGAAGAGAATAATCTAAATCCGAGAAGACTAAAAGAGACACTTGAGCTGCAAAGCCTAGAAGACTGCATAAACCCACACTAGGAACCTCTTTCAAATAAATACCTGTTCCAGTAAAATCTTCTACATTCAACCCTGAGTAACAAAACAGTAGCAGACATAGCATGGTTGTACTCTGTGAAGAAGGTATTGCTATCATATGAATGAATAAAAAACAATCTCAAGAAAAAATCACAATGAGCATATAAAAATTGTAACCAAACATTTTATCATAGGCTTAAATAAATACATGAAGTGATTGCTATGAAAGAAGACCTTAAAGCGGAAATACAAGAACTCAAGGAAGAGATGTTTGCACGAAAGAAGATGAAATGAAAGAAAGAAGAGATGAAATACAAGCTGCTAGAATTCAAGAAAGAGATAGAAGAGAAAATAAAATGAGTAAAGAAGGCAAGATTAAAAGGAACACTTGGGAGAACAGACATGATAAGAAAACATGGAAATTGACTCAGACAACAGAAATAAGAAAAATTAACAAAACAAAACCATCTATTGTTTTATTTTTAAACCCTGTCGGTCTAGTATCTACTCAATAATGAAATTCAAAACAGAAAAAGAAAGTCCTCCCATATCATTTTCATTCTTTAAACCTTTCAATGGCCTCTGATGATTTCTAAAATGAAAGTCAAACCTTGTATCATGGTCTGTTCTATATTGCTCCCACTCCTTTATAAATTTCAAGTCTTGCTGATCCCTCACTCAGCCATGTTGATCTTTTATTTACATTGCTATTCCCCTTCAAGCTCAAACAGTCCCCAGAACTTCCTGCAGCTGAGTCTGAATATATTGTCATAAATGCCTTCCCTCTACCCTCTCCCTGGCTTGTAAAGTATTTACCAGTGATTTTCTCTTCCATTATCCTGTTTATTTCCTTCACAGCCCTTATCTCATACACAACTATCTCATTATTTATATTGTTTAATGAGATATTATTTTTCTCCCTTCACTGCAATATAAGCTCCCTATGAACAGAGGTCTGTATAGTCCAGCATCTATCTAGCACAGTCAGCAGTGATAAAGTCTGATGACTAGAGGAAGGTGAAATAAATTATTTCTAAGGTTTCTTCTATTCTAATGTCCTAGTTATATCTAGTAATTCACTTTGTAGAGTCTGACAGACTCCACTAAGAACATTTAACCAACTTGAAGTCTTTGTATTCCTTGATTTATCAAGCTAATAATCACATAATTAATTATAGGATTTTTACAAAGTTACTGTGAGGCTAATGGTGGTAGTGGTGGTGGTGTATGATAATACTAGTTGATAATCAAGGCTGTTGCTAGCCCAGAGGGAGATATTGCATAAATCAGAAAAAGGCATTCCCTTCCTGCATGCCGATGCAGCTCTCAGCGGCTCTACTCAGGCCCTATACAGGACACTATCCAGACTCCCACACAGGGTCTTCAGTCGTCATCTGATAGAACACAAATCTGTGTATCACTGATCAAGCTAGACTGAGAATCATTCTACTTTTTGTCCAGTTAAGACTTATGGATTTGCTAGTTCTGCCAAGCATGGACGCTCAGTATTTCAGGGTCACTTTTCTGTGTTCTCATTCTAATCAGCAATTTTTCTTTTTTTTTTATGGTGATGAACATCAACATGATCTGGCTAGGGTAAGCTTTAGAGAGAACTCCTCCAGTGCTTTCTAAAAACCTTCATCAATGTTAGACTTTCTTATGTCCAGATTTTCCTCTCTATATCACATTAGAATATACCATATCCCATCATAATGTACTGTGATGGTAAATTTTGTGTGTCAGCTGGACTGGGCCATGGAGTTATCAGATAAACATGTGGTTAAGCATTATTCTGGGTGTGTTCATGAGGGTGTTTCTGGATGAGATTAACTTTTGAACTGGTAGAGTTGAGTAAAGCAGATTGCTCTCCCCAATGTGGGTGGGCCTCATTCCATCTGCTGAAGTCCTGAATGAACAAAAAGGCTGAGTAAGAGAGAATTTGATTTTTTTCTGCCTAACGGTTTTGGAGGTTGGGACGCTGGTCTTCTCCTGCCTTCAGACTTGGACTCGGACTGGAACTTATGCCATCATCTCTCCTGTTTCGTAGGTTTTCAGACTTGATCTGGCACTATACCACTGGCTGTCCTGGGTCTCTAGCTTGCCAACTGCAGATCTTGGGACATCCTTCACAGGATGAGCCAATTCCTTATGATAAATATTTTTATATATTCATAGATGTATAGAAAATCCCTCTCTGTCACTCACACACACACACACACACACACACACACACACACACACACACAAATTGGTTTTCTCTAGAGAACCCTGACAAATATATACATTTAACACAATGTAAAATGATTGTATACAAGTTGAATGTCAGTTGTAATATCTAATTAAATACATATTAATTTAACTTATTTTTAAGACTTAATTCTGTGCAGCAAGAATGCTTGACAGTTAAAGCAATCCTGAACACCTCTACAACAACCCTGCTCTAGAGAAATTTAAGTAAAGCCAGGCCTAGGAAATTAATCTGACAAGCTAGTTTATTGTTCTCGTGTCCTTCACACTCATATTTAGGGCCTAGAATATTGGATTCAAGTGGGTCATAGTTCTAAAAATTTCCTGGAAGCATGAACCTTGTAATGATTTCATATATATATTATATATTTTTATTGATTTTCTTACTGGAATTCTTTAACATGAAAAAGTAAATATGTATTTGATAGAAAATATTTTTTCTAAAGTCTGATTTATTCTTATAATAAATGAAAAGCTAGATTTTTATAATGATAGGCATATTACCTTTGAAGATTTTGATCACTTAAATATAGATACAACCAAACTTTTTACAATAAAAAATAGATATTTTCCCATTATTTAAAAACAGATTTTGGTATATCTTTGGTTCTATGAGGTAAGAGGAAGAATTTCCCAAGCTCAGCACATAAAACTTTATGTGAGAATATTTTTGTTTGTTCCATGAGTTATACATTTTCGAGAAATAGAATAAAATTCCTCTAAGATACATAGCTGCCATAAGCAACTGAGTGCCAAATTCTTTGCTGCTAAATGCTCTACATGCATTATCAAGTTTGTTCTTATAAAAACTCTGGAAGGTAGATATCATTCCTATTTTATAGATTTAAAAAAATCTGCCTCAGAAAAGTTAACACATTTGCTAAAGATCACCTTGACACTTAAAAGTAATCAGTGGCCAAGGTTTGAGCCAAGGTTTGATCTTAGCTCCGTCTATCTCAAGACTCTGGTCTGCACTATCAGACTCCCCCAAAGATTAAAGGCAAAACAATTTTCAATTTACCTAAAACACTGTTCAGCAATTCTCCCTGGACTCTGATATTTTTCCTTTGCTTTTACTTCAACCTATTTCTAGTAAGAGAAATAGCTGAAACTATAAAATGTGCTTTGTCTACACGTATGGTATATGGGAGGCAAAGAAAGATGCTTTATAAGACAACCAGTCGATGACAAAGCTGGGAATTAAAAGTTTTAATTTTACCCAGCTCATCAAATGCAGAATTGATGCATCTTTTTTTTGGTGAGGCCACTTTTCATATTTGAATCCAAGATAAGTGATTTAGTGAGATAATGTAATTTTCATTCATTGCCTCCAGTCTTTGATTAAAGAATTATAGCCTTGCTTTGAAAAGCAGGCATTTTTCAGTGACTCATTAAACTAATCATGAATTTTATTCCACTTCCTTTTGTAGTGGAACTCATATCCTTAGGCCTTCTTTAAGAACGTCATATAAAACCTTAAAAATGCTAATATTAACAAGCATATAAACTGTGTTATAATAACCACTCTTAAAGAATTTACATAGACTAATGCATTCATGCTTATTTTCAATGACTATACATCAAGTATGTACAAGATTGAAGTTCCACAAAGCAAGACCTTCCCCTACACAGATGAAAAGTCAAGGGACAGAGGTGAGAGAAGTATCAACCCAGTTCCAACATGTAAGGACTGTTATGTGTCTAAGAAAAAAAAAGTGGGTTATTTCTCACTAATGGTCAGTTTCACTAAGAGTTTTTCCCACCACTATCAGTAAATCTCAAAAAGGCCTGGCTTCTAGGAGGCAGTGGTCTGTTCAGTCATGCCTGAAGCTATTTTTCAGGTTAGTTACATCTAAAAAAACTTAGAGCAGCCCTGCTGAGTGCATCATTATCTGCTACTGCAGAGTGAGAGCCACAATTGTACAACTAAGTGATGCAGGGTATAGACCTCAGCAATGAGTCTACCAGCATCTCAGTTATTACTAAAAAAGTCACCAGAGACATAACCTTGGCCATTGGCAGTTTGCTTTTGGCAAAAACCTTGGCTTCCAACAGCTTTCTACAGCTGTTTAAAACACAGTTTACATATACCTTATTTATATAGTATAGATGAATAGTGGATACATGTACATGTAGAATAAAGTATCCTTAACTAACATTGTGTGGGTAGAATATATCTTTCTTTTTAATTTATTCCTTTTTCTATTCATCCAATTATGACAACAGCCTGGTATATCAGCTACATTCCTGGATATTCACTGGGGCACAAATGTAGAAAGAAAACTGATAAGAGAAATGTAGATTTTAATTAAAGAGCATAAAGTAAAGCATTTTTCCATGGTTAACAATAGAAATGCTTAGATTCTTCAGTTGGCCCCTTCATTGAATTTTTTTTCTTCCTACTGTGAGACTTAATTTAAAATATAAAGGAATTCTACAGCTAGAAAGGTTTACAGAAATTGCTTATGAAATACATTGAGATGTGCATATTGAATATTAAGAAAGGTACCACAAAATGAAAAAAATTAGGGAAAATACAATGAATACTACAAATATAAGCTTAGAGAAAACTATGTTTTGAGTTTCAGGGGGAAAAAAAAAAAGCAAAATTAAGGTAATCAGAATCATCCAAAAGAACCATTGAACTCACTTGTTAATCCTCTTGGATAACATTTAGTTTTGTGATTATTAATTGAAAATATTTATGCTATAACATTCACCTCACCTTACAAGCATGCCTTTTAATTTAAAAAAGTGTCTTTACAGTCAAAAGTATTTTTGTATGAGAATGATGTGCATACAGACATATACAATTAAATAATTACAGGGTAACCTTTGTCCCTCCAGCAAAACAAAACCTTAATGACCCATCTAAGCCAATCTAAATCTTAAAGACCTAAATAGTTGGACTTAAAAACTAGCAGACATCACAAAACAAAAGAAGATATATAACATTTTCTGGGTTAGCATGAAAAGCGTCTTAATGTACTCTGTAGACAGTGAGGATTGAGGAAGCCAGGGCAATCTACCAGTGGCAACTAGAAACATCTTTCTCCCCAAATTTCCATAAAATGATAGTTCAATTTGCAATACAAATGCAGAGATGTTTACTGAGTGAACCAGATAGGAAATGTGTATGATTGACATTCACAAACTAAATCATTGGTTACTATCACATATACATTTTTATCAGACTTTCTATCACCCAAAGGAGAGAAGCCATACTTCTTATCACTTATTCCTTCAAGTGCACATACATCATTTAAACCTAATTTCCTACTATTTCTTCCTGGTACAGCCTCACTGAACTACTGTTATTTAATACTCCTGTGTCTTTACCCATGAAGTTTTATCTCACTGAAGGCAATCTTCATCTGGCAAATTCCTATGCATGCCTTAACATCCAAGTGAAATGAAATATCTCCTGTGAAGCTCTCTTTAAACCCCATAGATGGAGTTATCATTACCACCTGGATTTTCCCATGGCATTTTGTACATTCATTTTCTGTATCTCTTAGTAAACCATATGGTAATTACTTGGTTAATATTCTGCCTTCTTTACTAACAAAAGACAAGGTCATTCTTTTGTGTATCTCTAATGTCCAGTATAGGTTTTGGCACAAGATAATCATGACTATTTTCTTAAATGAAAAGTATTCCTTGTTAATTTCTTTATTCCATAATATACTTAATATAATCTTTACTTAATATAATATAAATGATATATACTTACTATCATTAATCATCAATAATATAAAATTACAGTTCATATTGAAAATAGCAAATTATCTTGAGTCCAAACCAGTAATGTTCAAATTAACATTTGGTTGAGTACCCTGATGCAGAAAATTGCCTCAGTTATTCAATACAGATGAGAAAAGGAATTCTTAATAGCTTATTAAGGAAAGGTTAACTTATTTCTGTCATGATATTAGCTGGAGTTGGGGAATAGAACAGTCCTTCATGTACTAATATTTCTAAAGTTATGGATCTGGCCCTCACTTTGGAATTTTTAGAAATGCGTCCTTTACCAACTACTACACTCATGCTTTCCTTCAGAGGGCAGAATTGCCAGCCACAGGAGGAATATTTGCAAATGTGGTGTGGGAACATTGGTGTGTTTGTAACAAGACTGGCAGATGCTAGTGGCATTTAGTAGTCAGAAGCTAGGGATGCTCAGTGTTCTGCAATGCTTGGTAAGCCTCACATAAAAAAAGAAATGTTTACCTAAAACCGTAGTAGCACCTCATTACATATACTTAATAATTTAAGGGATTCAAGAATCATTTTGTATTGATTTTTATTACTAACTTCTGTAGCCTGGGTCACACTTTGGAAAACATTACAGTCTCATCATTAGTCTATGCCTGTAATGGAATTTCACTATTAAACACAATTCTTGGCCGGGCGCAGTAGCTCATGCCTGTAATCCCAGCACTTTGGGAGGCTGAAGCGGGCAGATCACAAGGTCAGGAGTTCAAGACCAGCCTGGGCAACATGATGAAACCCCATCTCTAGTGAGATACAAAAAATTAGCTGGGCATGGTGGCACACGCCTGTAATGCTAGCTACTCAGGAAGCTGAGGCAAGAGAATCACTTGAACCCAGGAAGCAGAGGTTGCAGTGAGTCGAGATCATGTCATTGCACTCTAGCCTGGGTGACAGGGCGAGACTCCATCTCAAAAAGCACATAATTCTTAGCTAGAATTGTTAACTAAATGGAACTCATGTTGAAAAACCTAAGAGGAAAATGCATCAATTTTCTGCATTACTTTAGCACGTTTCCTGGTTACCATGTGACCAAGTAGAATTTCACTGATGGATTACTAATAGAAAGTATATTTGTTGCCCAACTTCCTTCCTTTTCTGTGTACGTCATGAAAACCAGCTGTTTTCTTTGGAATTGATTGGGTTTAGTTTTTCTTTTCTTTTCTTTCTTTCTTTTTTCTTTTTTTGTGGCAAGTAAGTTAAATACTGTGCATTAGTAACATATATAGGTAAGGTAATAAGGTGTTTCCAGAATTCCTTAATAAGTTTATCCTCTAAGAGAAAAGCAATAAAACCAACACTTGAAATTAGTTGTATGTCATGTTTCCTTAAAAATACTGACTTTAAGTAGAGAAAAAAAGTTTAGTAATGGATTTTGTTACTGCTAGATCTGGATTTGAATCCTAGTTGCAAGCTATGTAGCAATGGGTGAGATTCTGATCTCACTTTTCTGTAAAAACTTCATAGGATTCATTTTTATTGTTGTTCAGGATTAAATAACATAATATATTTCATGTCCATAGCAAAGGGTCTGGTTCAGAAAAAAAATGGTAGATAAGATAATTCTTTTCAAAGAAATTAATTACCTATTAGTTGTATTTACATATCTGAAGAAAGACTAGGCTAACTAATGAAAAGATTGAAAGAGAATCTCAGTGTATATTAGTAATTGGCTAGCATTGACTTAAGGAGATAATTCTCTGATTCCTTTATTGTGGGGATTTTGAGTTGATTGACAGAACTATTCCAACTCTTGATGATTCCATCTGATAGGTTAAGGATGCTAGCCTCTACTATTATTTTTGTTTGTTTTGCCCCTTTATGATCATTTCCCTAACTGGGGTGGATATACTGACTAGCTGACTTAACAGTTGGTTTAGTTGGCAGTCAGTCCTCATTATAAATCAACTTTCTATGCTGATCTATGGGGAATTTTGTTATTGAAAAGTCTATTTCAGTAGATTTCAATCTGATCAATTGCAGATGCATTGACAAAAATTAAATTCCTGGAACTGTAAACCTATAGGTAGGACTCTAAGTTAACTATTTGTCCACATCTCACATGCAGAGGCCCTAATTAAGTGACAAGTTAGTCCTGCTTAGGAATCACCATCATTTTCTATAACTGCTACAAAAGCAGTAAATTTGAAGAAATTCCAAAATTTGACATCTACATTAGATCCTTTGACTTTATGTCCTAGTGGAATAGTTAAAACAATCTGAATTTGCTGCATTTATTGAATAGTCCTGAAGAGTCAAAGAAAGCAAAAATGGTAAGTCAGATGTCAATTCTTAGGACTGGAAAATGAAGAGTCATTGGAACCTTTTATATGGAGAAAGGATAAGTGCTATTTTGGATTTGCACAGATAATTTGCATCTTGAAATTGATAATCTCTTTTGTATGAAAGTCTAATAAAATCTCATCTCTTCAGTTTCAAGTAGCACAGGATCAGAGCAGTAAAATAAATTGGAAGGAGCAGGAAAATGAGTAAATGGGCTTAACGTAGTTAAGGAAATAGAGAGAGAAACTAGTGAATCAAATTGCTCGACCTTTTTAATATGGACTGAATAATGACTAAGAAGAAGATGGTTTTCAGTTGGTTTTTGTGTATGAAACATAAACACCAAGGGAAAAGAGGTGTTTAACATAGAACAAACGTGTATAAATAGAAAACCTGGTAATGAAAATGAGAAAAGGAAACTTCAGTGTCAATATCAAGTACATTTTTCTAAGCACAAGAACTGCCTATTGGATTATTTAAATTGCTCATAAAAAAGGAAACCCAATAACTCATGTCTCAAGAAATATTTTAATCCAAAGCAAAAGTTCAATGAAATGAGGTAATTAAGTCTTTTTGGTTATATTTATTTTTATAAAATCTTTGGTTGTGACTTCTTGCAGTAAGCATATGCTTATCTTAGAAGTATAAAGTACTTGTGCAGGAGCACTGAGAGTCCTTATTGTAATAAGATTAATTATGGATATATTGAAAGGTAGATACTGAAACAGGTAGGTAGGTAGGCAGACCGATTGAGATAGATAAATGATTGAACAGACAGAAAAATAAATAGATAAAATAGTTTGTATCTTTCAAAAAATTAATTGATCTTTAAAGTCATTTAATAATTTCATAAAGAGTATTGTGTTTTGGAAATGTATGCTATTCTTGTGAGCTTGGGGGTAAATGGCATACATCATTTCCAATGAGAAAAATATACCTTTTTCTAGGACATCTCAGATGTAGGTTTGTCAGGTCTATTACAGTGTTTCTCAACCCTAGCTACAAACTATAATCCCTTAGGATTCTTGTTAAAAATACAAATTCCCAAGATCTATTCTAACCCATTGAATAAAAATCTTTAAAGAGAAAGGCCTGTGAATGAGAAGTTTTAAAAAGTACTAGTGAGGTGCTTATATAAGATTTCTAGACTGTAACTACATCCATAGACAACATTCATAATGCCATCCATAATTCCGGGGATAAGAGTTTCAATCTGTAAGCTTCTTCTGACTTAATTTTAGTCTTTGGAAAATAACTTGTATACTCGATCTCCTGGAGTTTATTTTCAGTTTAGTTCCCTAAGAAACAGTTGAAAGTCTACTATGTTTAAGCCTTTGCTAAGTGCTAGACAGATGGGGACAGAGTTAGAGGAGGTAGTAACAACAAACGACAATGACAACGAAAAACGGGACTCCTGCCTACAAGCAGTTTACTGTCTGGTTTGGTAAACTGAAATAACAAAGGCAAATTGAAGCCTATGTAAGACAGTGTATGTGGGTATTAAAGAAGTACAACAAGGATGTAAAGAAGATTGAGATCAGTGCTTGAGTTGCATCCCAGTTACAAAAACTGGATGGACTTCTGCATCTCATTTACTCTAGTAGGGTGGATATTTTGCAGTGCAAACTTTTGAAAGGTAAGATTTTAATACCCAGGTATTAAATCCTCTGAAAGAAATGAACGCAATAGAGGCAGGAATGTGCATGAGGTGCTTTCTGGCCATCAAGGAGACCATCTAAGCAGAGCAATATGTCGCCTCTTCTCTTTTCTCCATCCTTCACTGCATTGTCACAGTGTTCTCTGAACCAAGATTACACAGAAAATTAGGCCATAGTAAGAAATGTTCTGCTCTTATGTGGGTTCAAAAGGTAGAGACATGAGAAAGCTTTAAGGGTTACTAGAAGCTCAAAGTGTGCAAGGAAGGCAAGGGTTGCACACAGTGGGGGTTGAATACAATGATAACTGCAGGGAGTTTCTGACACATGGGATAATCTGTAGTCTAAACTATGAGGTACTATGAATTTATTTGCATACTTTGGGTATTTTAGGCAGTTCTCTAATGTTGCAAAGTGGTAAGTAGCCTATAAAATAATATGTTTATATAGTATTTTCTAAGAACATCAAATTGTTTCCTCAAGACTACCACATTATCTATTTTTAAAAGATGAATTTTGATTTATAGTTAGAGTCAGGACTGGGTGTCTGTACTCTAATTCAGTTCTGAGATGTGCGTCTGACCTATTTTTGTGAACACTTGGAAAACATCTGCTCCAGATTTGAGAAAACCATGTGTTAATTTTTTTCTTCTCTCTCTCCTTCTCTCCCTCCCTCACTTCTCTTCCTCCCTCTTTCTCTCTCCTCCCTCCTTCTCTCTCTCTCATCTTACTGAATGTGAAATTTGAATCAACAGTCATTAAGCTTCCTGTCTTACCCGTTCTTTAAACAGTTTTTATACAATTTTAAATATTAAAAGGCCTTCTTTTTTTCTTTCACAAATAGCTTCAGCAAAAGTGGCAGAAACTAATTGATAATCTTACCCAGGCTCAATACTCCAGGATTCCTTGATCGAAATTCTTCCCCTTAAAACCCCTTTTCTCCCCCAGGCTATCCAGGCCTGGGGCTCTTTGGCTGATTTGCTCTGTGCTAAGGGAAACCCAGATCTCCATGTCTTTGGTGAGCAGACAGATGGGAAGGGCCACAGTTGTACAGCATTGTCAAAAATGATTTAATAAAGTTCTACTTTTGATTTTTAAATAGAATCTCAAGAGAAAGTATTTTCCCACTCAGCCTTGTGTGGTGCCATTCACAACAGAAGCACACAGCCCTCATTGGTTATGAACTGCCAGCTGTACCACTATCAGCCCCCTTCAGATGTAACTGCCTACAGGTCAAGAGCAAGCAGTCAGTCTTAAACTTGGCTTGGATAGTCAACTGAGTTTTTGCTGTCCCTGGGCCCTCAAATCCCTGCTTTCAGGATGTGTCAGAACTAGGAAGGAGAAGAGCCAGCAAAAAATTAATAAATTCAGAATAAAAACTATAGAGTTATTTACCCTAAAAGAAACTAATAAAATAAACACACACTACTTAGACTAATCTAGCAAAAGACAGAGAAAGTACAAATATTGATTGTGGTTTGATAAAGAGGAAAGAACTGCAGCTATAGAGGAAATGAAATGTTTGAAAACCTAAAGTAATTGATTTTTTAGAAAAACATAAACTACCAAAATTTACTTAAGAAGTGGTAAAAATCTTAAATAGATCAATAATCATAGAGCATTTTAAGAATGTCAGAGAGCTACTTCCTGAAATATTGCCAAACTTAATTTCAAAGTTAAATTCTTTTATCCTTAAAGAAACACATAATTCCAAGGCCTTTTAGAGTATTTCAGGATAGAACAAAATTAAGGAGAATTCCTGATTATTTTAAAAGCCAGAGTAACACTAATACCAAATCCTGAGAAAGTAAACACTCAAGTGAGAAAATTGTACAAGTTTACTTACTATGATGAGTTAAAGAAAAACCTAATTAAGACCCAACAGTACATTGCAATAATAATATATTATGACCAAGAGTTGTTTATTCTTGAATAGCAAAGATGTTTCATATTAGGAAATCAATAGCTATAATTCACTCTAGTAATAGATTGACAGACAAAAGACTAAAAACTCATTTAATATACACGTAAGAGGCATTTAATAAAATCCAACATTCTTTCCTCATAAAAATCTTGAATAAGTATGGATTATATTATGCTTTCTTAACTAAATGTGAATTTATATTTATACATACACACATGTATATACAAATTATATACACATATCAAAAGATCAATATAAAATAACAAAGGTCATATGACATTTAGATTGAATGGTAATATTTTAGAAGTACTGCAAATCAAGTCAAGATCAACTTAAGATTATCTTTTATCACCAGTGCTATTTAATATAATTCAATATGTGTCAACAAATATAATTAGACAATAGTATAATGACTATTTAAATAAAGAAGGAAATATTGTAATCATTTGAAGTTGATAGGATTTTGTTACTAGAAAACTCAAAACAATGAAATAAAATTAAAATTAATAAAACAAAATTAAAATTAATAAAACTTTTAAGAGTTTTTTTATATTATAAATGATGACTCAAATTTACTGAAATAATCCCACCAATTATGGCAATAAGACTATAAAAATTCTTGACTAAATTTAATAAGAATTATAAAGGTTGTAAAAAGAATAAACTAATGAAGAATTGAATAGATGGATATTTTCAATTTTGGACTAGATGATTTAACGTTTTAAAGACACCAATATTTCCTACATTCATATAGAAATGAAATGCAATTCCACATAAAATACCAACAAAATTATTTTTAAATTGATTTAGAAGAAAGTGTCATGAGGGCTTAATAACCCTTCCAAATATAAGATATACTAATAGTGATTAATAAAGTATAAAACTGGCAAAAGAATAGGCAGATTAATGGATGCTATAATTTGGATATTTAACCTTCAAATCTCATGCTGAAATTTGATTCTCAATGTCGGAGTTGGGGCCTAGTTGTTTGGGTCGTGGGAGTGGATCCCTCACGAATAGATTAATGCCCTCTCTGGGTCTAGAGTTTGGGGAGGCAGTGAGGGATTTCTCACTCTGCTAGTTCCTAAGAAAGCTAGTTGTTAAAAAGAGCCTGGCAACTCTTGTCTCTCTCTCTCTTGCTTTCTTTCTTGCCGTGTGACCTCTGCACACATTGGCTCCTCTTTCATTCCAGGCCTGAGAGGAAGCGCACTGAGGCTGTCCCCAGCTGCAGATGCCAGCGTCATGGTTCTTTCACAGACAGCAAAACTGTGGGGCAGCCAACAAAGCTCTTGTCTTTATAAATTACCCAGCCTCAGTTATTTCTTTATAGCAACACAAACAGGATAAGCCCAAGTGGAATGAAACAAAAAGAGGGAAACTCACAATAAACCCAAATATACATAAGAATGCAACACGTATAAAAATGACATTTTGGATTAGTGGAAAAATAGCTATTTGTCAATAGGACAACCGGAAGCTTTTTGACAAGTAAAACTGGAGCTTTACTTAATTCCCTACTCAAAATGCAGAGTGGATAAAATAATTAAATGTAAAAAAATAAAAATGCAACATACTAGGAGCAAACTTAAATGGATATTTTTGAAACTTGGGGACAGAAAATGTTTGAAACATGACAAAATGTGAAAGACATAAAGAAAATAACCGATAAATCTAAATAATAAAAATCAAAATCTCCTATCAGTCTTCCTTAAACAACATAAACTGATGGGCAACAACTTGGAAGAAAAGAATTCAATATAATTAGAAACCCTAGGACTAATATGCATGATATACAAAATGCCTAGATATCAATGAAGAAAATATAAATAACCCCAATGCTCAATATTATTGATAAAGTTATGAAAATTCAATCAGGGTTCACTATTCATCTATCAGAGAAGCAAAATGTTTGCATCCTGTGATAAGACATTTATTGTTCCTGTGAGTTTAAATTTGCACAATTTCCCAAAAGGCAATTTCGCATATCTAGTAAAATAAATATCAATAATTTTGACCTATTAATTTGATTTAATTAACATTTGCATAAGTGCAGAAAGATGATGTATACTGAAAAATCCTTGTTACTTTTTTGGTCTAATTGTGAGGTATTGAAAATAGCCTGAGTCCCCATTAGTGAAGTTTGCACATATATGTTATGCTGAATGTGTATATATGGAGATAGATTTCTATATGCAGCAATAAAAATAATTCTAATACATACAAACCTTGTCTAGATTATTTATTGCTGTAACCCAGAGCCTAGAACATTACGTGCTTATTGATGTCCAATGCATTTCTTCCACATGGAATGAACAACAGTCTTGTAGTTACATTCCAAAAGTAAATGTTAAAATAGAATGCAACACAAAATCACATATTTGTAAAAAGTCTGTCTCTTCAACATTTGACCAAAGTGATTCCAGTGGTCTTTACTTCAGAAATTTCCCATTTCGAGTTTGTCAATTTTTAAATGTTTTCTAATTGTTAAAATAACCATGCAATGATGTGACTAAAATATTGAAATACAAAAAGAAGAGAGCACTCCTCTATCCCTTTATACCAGAGCTATGCTACTTGGTGTTATCTAAACTTACATTCTTTGTGATTAAATTAATAATTAAACAGTAAGATATTACAGTACAGACAGGGTGATATTATATCCTAGGAAGGAAAAAAGATGAACATGATTAAAGGATTTTCATTAAGGAAAGCAAATACAGTTGGCACAATGCTTACCTCAATTACATGAATTAAGGTTTACTAAGCACTTTTACGTACACATTCGTTAAATTATTATACTATTATTTGCACCATAGTGATGAGATGAATAATGCTTAGAAAGACTCATCATTTTTAATGGAGAATCAAGACTCGAACTTGCTTTAGTACTCCATTCGTTTGCTATAGCTCTGACAACCATCCTCATAAAGCAGGTGCCTCTAGCTGAGGAGACTATCTTTTTGGGTGATAGAGAAGACAGAAGGAAAGGAAGTGGGTTGGGTGAGGGAATACATATTTCTATCAAAGACGTAATTGTATAGTCTGCTATTTATTACTATGAGATTTTATGTACTTGTCATAGTTTTTGACCCATAAAGAAAAGTTGAGACATTGGGTCTTAATATGAAGACAGTGTTTTTCTACTCAAAATAAAGTTCACCCCCTTCTCTGTTGGGCCACAATTCAATTGAAAAGGTTATAAATCAAAGATGAACACATGCTGATCCAAATGGACATAAATATGCTATTTTCATTTCTGTACTGTTTGGTCTGCTTGGATACATTCCTGAGTGGGTTTTTATTTATGAAGGCACAGGACAGATTGTATATTATTTTCCTGTAAGGGAGGAAATGAGGGTTTATTCACAGAGTACTGTGTTTCTGGGCATCAAAATTACTTTCTACCTATTAAATCCCAGTGTTTCCACAATGAAGAGAAAACCTTTGTGCTCTGATGAATGATAGTGTGCAATTTATAATCAAAGGTTATGAATTTCCACTTTGCAGCATCCCCTTTTCAGACACCTATGGACTTTCAATATATGTTGCAACTACACTTACTCAGAAAATAATCTCATCCTAGTAATGCCCTAATAGGATTACAAGGAAGAATACAATGTCAGGTTGGAATGAGATAAAGTTTTTCTTGAATGAAGAAATTTAAAAAAAATCAAACTAGTTGTTTTATTTCTTATTTTTGGAAGAACATTTAGAAATAATTTGCTTTATTTTTGAAAAATCATGAATCACTAGCTGTTAGAAGGAAGAAGTGAAAATCGTTGGTATATTGCAACTACTATTGAATTTTAATTCTCACCTGTGAATTCTAGTCAGAAATTCTTGTTATTGAAACTTTATGTATTGGTAGTTTATTGTAGACACATCTTTCTGAGAGCATTAAGACTCATTAAAGAAAAGATAAGGAAAATATGCAAGCAACTGGCACATGGTGCTTTCCACCTTTGGGAAAACAAGGTTTTCTTGATAATATACTCAATTTTCTGTAAGAATCCAATTCTTCTATGCTTAGACTTCCAGCAAATTCAACAACCCTGGAACCCAGCCAGGAATCTAGAAGTCATGGCAAACAAGGTCTCAGAGAAGCCACATGCTGTGTGAAAGGGGCAGTTATGAAAAGTCATGCGTAGAAGAAAGTCCTATATAATTTCTTTAAGGTCTCCCGGCTTTTTAATTACACACAATCCTAGAAAGTCCTATTTCTTTATGTCTACTCCTGCTTTCCTCCACATTCTCTAGCCAATAGTCAGAATGATCTTTTTAAAACACAAAACTGATCACGCTACTTCCTGCTTGAAAGCTTTGGACATAAGATATGCCCAAGATATGTTTGTGGAAATGAAATGTTTTCCTAAAATATGTTCCATGAACATGGCAGAATAAACATCAAGTCATATCTGTTTACAATTATGAGACAAAATCAGCCCTGGATTTAGGAAATAGTTGGTATAAGATTAATGCTATAGACTAAATGTGTCTTCCCAAAATTCCTGTTAAAATTCTAACTCTGAAGGTGACAGCATTAGGAAAAAATGCCTTTGGGAAGTGATTAACTCATGAAGTCACAGTCCTCATGAATGGGATTCCTTTCGTTATAAAATAGACCATAGGAAGTGCTTTCTTCCCTTCCACCATGAGAGGACACAGCAAGAAAGTGCAGTCTATGAACCAGGAAATGGGCCTTCACCAGACACTGAATCATCAGGCAACTTGATCTTGGACTTCCCAGCCTCAGAACTGTGAGAAATAATTTTCTGTTGTCTGCGAGACACTCAGCCTATGGTATTTTCTTATAGTAGCCCAAACAAACTAAGACAACTTGTTACTACTGATTTTAATCCTTTCTTTTTAATGAATTATTCACTGCAATAGACAAGATCATTATCGAGACAAGTATCTAAGAAGTTTGGGGGATTCTATCTTTGTTTTCTGGGTCTAAATGATTTTTCTCATTTCCTCTTATGTACTTAATAGTTATATTTTGAGAATAATAATATCAGACATGCATGATTAGAAGGGCCAGCATATCCTCTGTAAACTGTAAGATCAGAAAATGTTACTCCTTTCAACGGAAATGTGATATAATTCTGTGAGAGTAACCCCATTATAAGGAATGGTTTGTAAAAATGCAGTAGATCCAATTAGAATTGTTAAAGAACCTACTATGCACTAGGCAGTGTGGTAGACATTTTAAAGTATTGACTCTCATTCTATCACTGAATATCTACATCCAATCTTATGACACAGGGATTTTTAATCCCAGTTTTGCAAATGAAGTACAGAGAGGATTAACGTTTACTGGGAAAATAAGATGTCTCTAAAATCTCAGGTAGATGGAAACAATAACTGATGTATGCTTTTCTGTGATTTCATAAAGAAAGGGAGTTTCTCATTTTCATTGAGTTGAGGAAAATGAAAATCAGAAAAGTATAACTGATCAGGATTTAGCCAATAAAATTCAGAGAAGAGTTACTATGTCAGGTAGATTAGAGCATACCAACTGCTAAAAATTGAACTCAGTAATGGAGCAAGAGTATATCTTTAGCCTGTCTGGATAAACTATAACAATAATAATGATGATAATAATGATAAGGATTATGTAAACTAATATTGTAACTTACTGAGGGCTTTCTGTGAATCAAACATTGGGAGTATGTTATATGCATTATCTTACTTAAATTTTACAACAATTCTATAAGGCAGTTATTCTTACATTTTTAGATGAGAAAACTGGAGCTTAAATGACTTAAAGAATTATTTTAGAGAAACATAAAATTTGAAATAAGGCTCTTATGATTCTAAACCCTGTGTTCATTACTGCTAATGAACATACAGCTTTAACAGCTATCCAAATTCCCCGTATCCCTGTCTCTGCTATAATTCTGTGCTCACCAGTGACCGCTTGGTTATACATTTCGTTTCCCAAGTACATGGCCCAGATACTGGCCTAGATAATGAATATTCAAGTTCTTTAAAGGTGGCCACCCTCATTGTACATAAAGCAGTGGCCTTTTCATTTATTTTTAAATTGACAGATAAAATTGTATGTATTTATTGTGTACAACATGGTGTTTTGAAATTTGTATACATTGTGGAATAGCTAAATCTAACTAATTAACATGCATTACCTCAAAGTTAGTTTTGTGGTGAGAACACTTTCTATCCACTTTCTTAGGATCTCTCAAGAATACAATATATTATTAACTACAGTCACTATGCTGTACAATAGATCACTTGAACTTATTCCTCCTAACTGAAATTTTGTATCTTCTGACCAACATCTCTCCAACCCCCTCCCACCAACCACCCCATCTCTTGAAAATCATCATTCTTTTTTTTTTTTTTTTGAGACGGAGGCTTGCTCTGTCACCCAAGCTGGAGTGCAGTGGCGTGATCTCGGCTCACTGCAAGTTCCGCCTCCAGGGTTCATGCCATTCTCCTGCCTCAGCCTCCCGAGTAGCTGGAACTACAGGCATCTGCCACCACGCCCAGCTAATGTTTTGTATTTTTAGTAGAGACGGGGTTTCACCGTGTTAGCCAGGATGGTCTCGATCTCCTGACTTTGTGATCCGCCCACCTCGGCCTCCCAAAGTGCCGGGATTGCCATTCTACTCTCTCCTTCCATGAGATCAACTTCTTTAGATTACACTTACAGATGAGATCATGCAGTTTGTCTTTCTCTGCCTGGCTTATTTCACTTAATATAATGTTCTTCAGGTTCATCTATGTTGTCAAAAATGACAGATTTTTCTTCTTGTCATGGCTGAATAGCATTACATTGTGTGTAGTTACCATTTTATTTATTCATTTACTGATGCACAATGTATGTTGGTTCTATATCTCGGGTATTGTTAATAATGTTACAATAAACATAGGAGTGCGGATATATCTTCAGCACACTGATTTCATTTCTTTTCGATTTATACCTAGTAGTGAGATTGCTGGATTATTCAGTAGTTGTACTTTTAGTTTTTTGAGGAACCTGTATACTGTTTTCCATAATGGCTCTACTACTTTACATTCCCCCCAATAGTGTGTGAGGGTTTCCTTTTCTCCACATCTTCTCCAACCCTTGTTACCTTTTGTCTTTTTGATAATAGCCTTTTAACAGATGTGAAATGGATAACTCATTATGGTTATAATTTGCATTTCCCCAATAATTGGTGATGTTGAGTATGTTTTCATATACCTGCAGGCCATTTGTATGTCTTTTTTTTTTTTGAGAAATTTCTATTCAGTTCCTTTGCCCTTTTTTAAATTGAGTTATTTGTTTTCTTGCTATTGAGTTGAGTTCCTTATATATCTCAGATATTAATTCTTTATCAGATATATATTCTACAAATATTTTCTCCCATTCCCTAGTTTGCTCTGTTGATTGTTTCCTTTTCTGTGCAGGAATTTTATACTTTGATGTAACCCCATTTGTTTAATTTTGCTTTTGTTGCCTTGGCTTTTCGGTTTATGTCCAAAAAAAAAAAAAAAAAAAGTCATTGTCGAGATGAATGTTACAGAGCTTTCCCCTTTATGTCTTATTCCAGTAGTTACATAGTTTCAGGTCTCACATTTGTCTTCAATCCATTCTTAGTTGATTTTTATATACAGCATGAGACAAGGGTTTAATTCCATTAGTGGCCTATTTAGATTACTAAACACCTGGAGTAAGTTTAGTTATTGTGACTCAGTCCCTTAGAGTCTTATTACACTGGGATCAAATTTAAAAATTAACTTTCTGAGATTGCAGAGTTGAACAGAGAGACAGACACTGCACCCATGCAAACTCCAGCAACTAAGATAGTCTCTTTTTAAACATTGTAGTAATTTATAAACACAGTAATGTTCTTACACTCTGTAGACACTTCATGGAAAGTTTTCTGTGAAGTACCCCACCCACACCCCATTCCTGCTAAGTTCATCAACAGGAATTTTCTTCAGAGGAGACTTTTACTTTAGAAGCAAAAAATTCTATAGTGTTTTATTAGTCCATTTTTACACTGCTGATAAAGACATACACAAGGCTGGGCAATTTACAAATAAAGAAATGTATTGGACTTACAGTTTTACGTGGTTGGGGAGGTCTCACAATCATGGTGGAAGGTGAAAGTTATGTCTCACATGGTGGTAGACAAGAGAAGAGAGCATGTGCAGAGAAACTGCCCTTTTAAAAACCATCAGATCTCATGAGACTTATTCACAATCACAAGAACAGCATGGGAAAGACCTGCCCCCATGATTCAGTTACCTCCCACCAGGTCCCTCTCACAACACGTGGGAATTCAGGATGAGATTTGGGTGGGGACACAGTCAAACCATATTATTCCTCCCCTGGCCACTCTCAAAACTCATGTCCTCACATTTTAAAACCAATCATGGCTTCCCAACAGTCCACCAAAGTCTTGACTCATTTCAGCATTAACTCAAAAGTCCACAATCAAAAGTCTCATCTGAGACAAGACAAGTCCCTTCCACCTATGAGCCTGTAAAATCAAAAGCAAGTTAGTTACTTCGTAGATACAATGTGGGTAAAGGTATTGGTTAAATACAGCCATTCCAAATGGGAGAAATTTGCCAAAACAAAGGGGTCACAGGCCCTATGGCAGTCCAAAATCCAGCAGGGCAGTCAAATCTTAAAGCTCTGAAATGATCTCCTTTGACTCCATGTTTCATATCCAGGTCATGCTGATTCAAGAGGTGAGTTCCCATGGTCTTGGGCAGCTCCACTCCTGTGGCTTTGAATGGTATAACCTCCCTCTCGGCTGCCTTTGTGGGCTGGTGTTGAGTGTGGCTTTTCCAGGTGCATGGTGCAAACCATTCTGGGTTCTGGAGGACAGTGGCCCTCTCCTCATAGCTCCACTAGGTGGTGCCCCAGTAGGGAGTCTATGTGGGGGCTTCAACCCCACATTTCCCTTCTGCACTGCCCTAGCAGAGGTTCTCCATGAGGGCCCGCTCCTACAGCAAACTTCTGCCTGGACATCCAGGCATTTCCATACATTTTCTGAAATCTAGGCAGAGGTTCCCAAACCCCAATTCTTGACTTCTGTGCACCCACAGGCTCAACACCATGTGGAAACTGCCAAGGCTTGGGGCTTGCACTCGCTGAAGCCACGGCCCAAGCTCTACATTGGCTCCTTTCAGCCATGGCTGGAGCAGCTGAGATGCTGGGCACCAAGTCCCTAGGCTCCTTGATGCAGCACAGGGACCCTGGGCCCAGCCCAAAAAACCACTTTTTCCTTTTAGGCCTCTGGGTCTGTGATGCAAAGCGCTGCCATGAAGACCTCTGACATGCTCTGTAGACATTTTCCCCATTGTATTGGGGATTAACATTTGGCTCCTTGTTACTTATGCAGATTTCTGCAGCTGGCTTGAATTTCTCCTCAGAGAAACAGTTTTTTTCTTTTCCATCATCTTGTGGGTTGCAAATTTTCTGAAATTTTATGCTCTGCTAAAACTGACTGACTTTAACAGCACCCAAGTCACCTCTTGAATGCTTTGCTGCTTAGAAATTTCTTCTGACAGATACCCTAAATCATCTCTTTCAAGTTCAAGTTCCACAACTCTCTAGGGCAGGGGCAAAATGCCACCAGTCTGTTTGCTAAAATGTAAGAAGAGTCACCTTTGCTTCAGTTCCAAACAAGTTCCTCATCTCCATCTGAGACTACTCAGCTTGGATTTTATTGTTGATATCAATATCAGCATTTTTAGTCGAAGCCATTCAACAAGTCTCTAGGGAGTTCCAAACTTCCCTACATTTTCCCGTCTTCTTCTGAGTCCTCCAAACTGTTCCAACCTCTGCCTGGTACCCAGTTTGAAAGTCACTTCCACATTTTTGAGTATCTTTTCAGCAGTGCCTTACTTTAATGGTACCAATTTACTGTATTAGTCCATTTTCACGCTGCTAATAAAGACATGCCCAGTCTTTCCATATGAGTGGGGAGGCCTCACAATCACAGCAGAAGGTGAAAGGCACGTCTCACATGGTGGTAGACAGGAGAAGAGAGCTCCTGCAGGGAAATCCCCCCTCCCCCTTTTATTATTTTTTTTAACAGGTCAATGATAGGATTTTGTTTTTTAATTGTGTATGTAGACATTTAAATTTCAGTTTAGTGCAAATCCCAGCTGTATCCTTCCTAATTGCCACAGAAAAAAGGATGAGTTTTTGTCCTTTGTAGGGACATGGATGCAGCTGGAAACCATCATTCTCAGCAAACTATTCCAAGAACAGAAAACCAAACACCGCATGCTCTCACTCATAGGTGGGAATTGAACAATGAGATCACTTGGACATAGTAAGGGGAACACCACACACCAGGAAATTCCCCTTTTTAAAACCACCAGCTCTCGTGAGACTTATTCACTGTCACAAGAACAGCATGGGAAAGGTCTGCCCCTATGATTCAATTACCTCCCACTGGGTCCCTCCCACAACATGTGGGAATTCAGGAAGAGATTTGGGTGGGGTCACAGCCAAACCATATCAAGTGCCAAAAAAGAGTACTCAGGTAAGAAAGAACTAAAGGAAGGTCAGAGAAAGGTGGGCTCTTAAAGTTGGTCAGGGAGTCTGAAGACAAAAGAAAAGCAGACTTCCTCTCTCCCTAGCCTTTTCTTTCCTCTGCATCTCACGTGTCTTTCCTTCAGCGTGTTCCCTCCTCTTTCAAAATTGGATTAAAACTCAATCAGGGTTCAGTGGAGCAAATCTAATAGACAAGGATGTGTGTGGGAGGTAGGCTTGTATTATGATATCCCTAGGGTAACAATGAAGAGCCACCCTGGCACAGACAAGAGGGGGTTGCCCTTCCAATTGCTATTTCCACTTAGTGCTCCTCTGCATGGGTGCACAGCAGCTTCGAAGGATACCCTAAGGATGAGTTTCACAGGGGAAGAATCTGACTGTGCATTCACAAAACAGCTGAAAAACTATCCTTCACGAAGTATGTACCAAGGAGGAATTTGTTAGTTCAAATTTTTACTTCCATTGTAAACACTGAAAAAGGACTATTTTGAAAAACATGGCTTTATTTATTTAGGTTTTCATCATTCCTTTATTCTGTTTCAGAGCAAAGAGAAAACTAAGAATAGAACAATAAAAGCCGAAAGGAAGCTATACACAGACCTGTATACAAAAAGGCTAGATTTGAATGACTGCTAGATTCTTAAACAACTCACCATTTTCATGCCTGATTTGAGTGGATGACAGACTGCTTTATAAGGTATAAAAATGGTGATTATGAATATTTTCTTATTTTGTTACCTTACTTGTTAATTAGTTTAAAATATAAGAATTTTAGTTTGTTTTATGAATTATTTTAAAAGGTGAGCTAGATACTATTTTCCCATAAGTATCATAATATTTGAGGTGACTTAACAGAGAATTAAAATACTGAAACTGTCACTGAATATTTTAATGTTAGTTAAAATCTCCTTACTGAAAAAATGTAACTAGTTCTTTGTTTCAAACAAATTTGCAGCTTTCATTTTTTCTTCTTTTTAAAAAACCATTTAATAAGCATCTATAATTTTCTGTTTCTCAATTTTCATTTTTAATTTACAAATAATAATTATATATATTTGTGGAGTACAATATGATGTTTTGATATGTACTTATATTATAGAATGATTAAACCAAGCTAATTAATGAGTCCATTTTTATCTTAGATAATTGCTTTACAAACCAGTTTTCTGATACTAAATTTTCTTGGATTTCATACTGAATAATTATGAAAGAAAAGATTAGTGTAGAAATCCAAATGAAAATTTAAATTCCTTTATAGCCTTCTGGGATTTCCTGACATTATCTGGAACTCTGATAAGCAAGAACCAAATGGCATGTTTTCTGTTTTACCAGATTGCTTAACTAACTATAAACAATAAACATTATTTCAAATGCAGTTCAAATATTTTTATAATTGAATACAGTTTCTTTGCCTTCTCTTAAAAGGCGACCTATTACCCATAGTTATAGAGTAATTGAGAATTTTTTTAACTAAAAAAGTCTGATAGATGTCTGTTCAACAGAGATAACTGATTTGGAAATCCTAACCCAAACTCATTATACATGAGTTTCTTGTTTCTATGTTTCTATGAGTTATACATGAGTTTATTGTTTCTATGATTGCCAAGATGATGTTGTGATTGCCAAATTATTAGTAAATGTGCTACCTTATGCAAAGGAATCTATAGCAACTATGAAAAAAAATTAGTGACTCAAGAACATTAAGGTTAATATACGCATTGTCTAATGTTCTGCTAGGTAAGACATCTGTTGAACTAAGCAGGTCAGTGCATCTCTTGTACTAATTGGAGTTGACTAGACTCCAGTAGAAATAAGACCATCTTGTGTGATATCTTGAGAAAGAGCCTGAGCTTGCATTGATATCTGTGAGGTGTCTCCCTCATTAAACAGAATAATGACCCTTGGACCCATCATATTTTAAAAATAAAAGAAATGGGAGAAACTGAAAGAAGAATTCTTCACTGTCAAATTATTTATTGCCTCTCCTGTGTGGAATAAAATGGACAAAATTTCATCCTAATTACCTGCTACCTTTCTGTTCCTTTTATATCAGTCTACACACATCAACTCATATGTCCAGACTGTCCCATAAAAGAAAAAATTCAGAATCTCTGTCCTTTCTACTCCCTTCCTGACCCCCTTCTGCTCTTGCTCTTCATCTCTGTGATTTTTCTACCAATATGCATTGTTAATTACTTCATTCTTCTATAGCCATTCATTTATTCACTATTTATTAATAGCTTCTAAAGAGTAAAGAGCAGTAATTTTTTCCCTATTTATTTTTTTTGTTATTCTATCCTCAGTGCTGGGAACAGTGTCTGGTAACAGCAGACAATAAATAGTTTCTAGATAAATGAATAAATAAATGTACTGAGTGTCAGGTACTACACTGATTTCTGCCTCTCGGCTCCATATCTCAATTTCTTAGCTCCATATCTCAATTTCTTAGCTCCTCTTGCCCGCCAGGATTTCACCATTCTCTCAGTTCCCTTCTTAGCATTTGGGACATCCATGCTCCTGAACAGTGTTCGGTGTTACCCAGCCTTCCAATTCTGACCTCTGCAGTGGTTCCTGGTGGGGACTTCCCAAAGTGGCCTCGGCTCCACAGAATATCTGCTATTGCATCATTAACCAGACCAATACTCCTGCCAAAGGTTGAAGAGCATGGAGGGCAAAATTCAAAGAATAATATGAACACATACTACATTTATAGGGTGAAATTATTCCTAATAGCTTTAAGTTGTATAAATTAACTTTGCTTAGGCCTCTAGGACTACTTGGGAAAAAGCAAGGGGGTAGTAGGAGATAAAGACATTTGGATATCTAATGCCAAGGGTATAATTAAGAGGAAAATAATTGTTGGCAATGATATTTTAGTATCTTTTTTAGTATCAATATTTCATTGTTATTTTGCCTTTGAAAGTGCAAAAGATATAAGTGTAATGACAATTTTTTTAATTCAGTAATAAGTGAAATAAGTATATAATTTAAACACAAACTTATTAAAAATTATTTAGTACAAGTGTAAGCTAAAAGACAGTATTAGCCTTATTTTTATTGATGGAAAAAATAAGAAAGAGAAACTGAGTGGGCCTCTTAAGGGTAAAAAATAGTATAATTCTCCATCTCCATTTATATTGAAAATAGAATGAGAAGGATTCATGTGTAAAGGAAACCAGCTAGCATAATGTATGTCTTATGTTATCAAGTAAGATGCAGAATTTAGTCACCTATAATCTAGTATCTATGATCTAATAAGAAGATCCTATGAGAATATTATCAAATCATACTTCAGAACTTTTGCTCTTCAGGTATTTTCGCCATTTCATTTCATCCCGGTAGAAGCTAACTCACTCAACATTTTCTAATTAATTTAATAATACTAGTAAATACTTCATGTATGTAATCACTAGCCAACAAAAAAAAAATTAACAAATTTTCCAGCGTTTCAATGCTGTCCTTAAAATGGTTCATTAATATATTTTTATAGCAAAGTAGAAGTCAAAGTCTGAGACATCCAGGAGGCACTAACAGTTTGCAATGATTTCAAAATGTCTTTAAAATTTTGTCTTATATTCTAAAAATGCAAGCACAATTTCAATTAATTTCCATGATATATGCATATATTGCCTGCGTTCTTTCAGGCAAATGCCAGAAACCAGTACCAAATTAGGCAAAAAGAAACTTATGAGAAAATGCATAAAAACGAAAGACTCAGTCAGAGGCCATTTCTGTCAGGCAAATGAAAGACTCAGTCAGGGGCACCTTCAGTCACGGACTTGAATAATATTGTTTGTTCAATAAACCTTCAATCTTGTAAGTTTGCTTACTTACATAACTGGTAGTTCCCATATCTCACATCTTCTGTTTTTGGCATAAAGAAGGTAGTTTTTCATGTCAGAGTCTGGGTGAAAAAATCACAGGGAAAGGCTTTGATTCATCTAACTTAGGTCAGATTTGCACTAGATCAATCAACTAGAGCTAAGGAGGCAGAGATAGGATGTAATATGGAAGCCCTCTCAGAATCATATGGTGTCAAGAGGAATAAGTCTCTTCAATGAAGGATAAAATGCTTAAGAGATCAAACAACAGCAATAGTTATTCTACTACATTGATAACTTTAATATAAAAGGTTATAATTTACTTACTATGGATTCAAATTTGTGTTTTAGGAAAATGTTTTATATTTTTTACTAATTATGTGTACATCCTTGTGTACTACTTCCTATTCTGGGAGATGGTTGGATGATGACAATCTTAGCGGGGTGCTAAGATCCTAGTATGTGGCTGTAGAAATTATTACTTACATGGGACTTAACTTGGACATGATTGTTCATGTATGCTAGTGCAACAAAAATATGGTATAGCATAGTGAAGTTGATGTAGAGATATGTAAGGTAAGAAATTTCCAGACAGAATGAAATGCTTGAGCAAAGGAGCAGAAGTCTGATACTAAATTTTTTTAAGTGTATTGTTAAAACATGGTGAGAATGAACTGGAGAGAGTTGCTTGCAGGAAGCTATGTGCTTGAAAACTCTAAGTAACAGATTGAGAAGTGTGGATTTTATCTTTTGGCAAGAAAGGTAAATTAGAAATTTAAAAGCTAGAGAAGGTTATATTCATATTTGTGTTTTGGAAAACAACTCCAGCAGGAGTGTGTGAAGTTAATCAGAGGAGCAAGAAACCAGAGGCAGAAAACAATTGTATAAGTCAATTATAAATATTCCAGAAAAAGGGGTTAGTTATTTCTCAATTTGAGGAGGCATTGAAGGTATCAGTAGAATCTGCAGTAAAATGAGAGTTAAGAAAGAGGGAATAGCCAAAACTGAGGGAGATGTTGAGTGTATGAGTATGAACAGCATGCCAAGAGGTTAGTAATAGCTACACACTGATAACATGAAAGCAATGTAATATGAATGCAAAGTCTTTGTTATTTTTAGAATATATATGAAAGATATTTGAAACAATCCAATAATTTAAAATTTTTCAAAGGATAAAAATGCCTAAAATGCATACAAAAATAATCTGTAGAACTTAGAAAGGAAGTAAGATAGGAAGCATTGAGTCACATGGCTTAGGAGTAGTGAGTGATAGATAATACCATATACTCCACCTTTCAATGACTTTTTTAGTTGCTCTGAAACAAAGACAAAAATAAATAAAAATAAGAATACATGGTCAAAGACTCACCAAGAAAATCAAGAGTACAGATTATGACACCAAGTTACTTTTTTCTTTTTTGCAGATGACAGGGTCTGTTTGATTCAATAAGCATCACCACACACCCTACATCTACAGCCCAATTTTCTGCCTAAACGAGATACAACTTGCCTATTTACAGTTCACTGGACTTAGTTAAAACTCTAATAATAATTGTTCAAATGATTTAACTTCCTAATATAACCAGAAACTCTTCTGCAATAGCCCAGAATTAAAATATCTTTTGGCCCTGGCTTGTAACATTGATCAAGATGTAAATAGGTCACAGCTTGTATTTGTTCAGGAAATGATTCTGTCTGCAATTTTTTCTAAAGTCAAAAATATAAATTAATTAGGAGTAAATTTTCTCTAAATATTGGAAACTATTTTTGGCTTACATGTAATGAAAATAAGTTAATAATAAACTGTAATAGAATGGTATTATCACTTTGACAATTTTTAAGAAGTGTCTGTTACCTATCTATGTTGTTCATTTCATCCTAACTAGAGGTGACTATTTTGACATCTGAAGGTGAGCTAAACTCGGGACTCATGTTCTTTTATATGGTAACTTACTGGATATTTACAGATCACTGATAATGTGCTATACTAGACACTGTGGTAAAATATAAGATGATCATAATAACTATATTAACAAAATATAAATTTGTTTAATGTTACTACTTGCCAGAAACTATCCTAAGATTTTTCCATTTATTTACTCATTTACTTTTTGTAAAAATGTTATGAGATCTGGAAACTTTTATCTCCATCTTAGAGATAAAAATACAGAAAGAGAGCAAGTAAGTAATTTTTCCAAGAATACACAGCTAGAAAGGTAATCCAGGTAATCTGTCACCAGAGCCCAACTGTGGTCAAGGATGAAAAATAATGAACTATATTGGAGCAGTACAGATAAACGTCTTGAGAGTACAAAGGAAGCAAAGGTCACCTTGATATCAGACAATCTGAAAAGTCATCAGGAAAGGTGCTACTTGCAATGCATCTGGACTGCTTTACACCTTTGAGCTGGCCGGTTCACCCCTATATATGTGGCTAGCATGATGTCATTAGGGTAAGTTATTGGTGTCTTCCCAGTTGGTTCCAGCCCCCATTCTTGAACTGCTCCTTTAGCCCCCTTGCACTTTCCTCCTGACAGGTTCTACGTGTCCTTTGCTTCCTATGTCTTACTTTGTACACAGATAAAGGGTTCCCACTCATCACATCGAATTATTACTGGATATCACTGCTCCATTAAAATTTTTGGTTTTTCCACTTGAGTATGACTACTACAAGGCCTTTGGGCAAGTTTCTCTTTGAGTCACTTGAACTCTGATGCAGTGAAGCACCAACCTCATCTCTGGGCAATACCTAGATTAGGTTGTTCTTCCTGCCAATTAGTTTCTAAAACAAAAATTAGACATATAGGCCTCTTAATCTTTTATTGTTGCTGCTTCCATTTTAGGACACTTTACATGCAAATCCAGATGCCTAAAATAAGGACAAATACAGTCACAACATTTACAATTCCTTTAAAGAACATTTTTTTTTTTTAATGAATCATTTGTTCAAATCAGAAGTGAATCAGTAGTGTGCTTTGGTCTCTTTCATGCTAAACCTTTGTTAATGGTACACTGAATTTTGTTTCTTCACTGAACTTCTACCTCAGAGACCCTATGACATGCTGGGCAGATTCAGGGATTGGGGGAGGTCAAGAATAAAAGGATGGGAGGTAATTCATTGCTGTCCTTCCACTAATTACTCCCAGGTTTTACATAAAAGATGCCTGGTTTTCTTTGTTCAGACCATATAGTAACTTAACGGAAAAAACTGTCCTCGTGGATTGCAGTCTCAAATTCATTATTACCATGCTATTTCCCGTTCATTTTTAGTTTTAAAGCAAGGAAAATAAGAGCAAGAAAATGCATTCTGAAATAGAAAATTATTGAACCTGTAAAGCTTGTGGTTTTCCTCATAATTGTTTTCCCTTTTTTCCTGATTCCTTTTGAACTGGTATATTTCCCCTAGAGAAGCTAAGGGAGGCTTCCATTCAATGGTTTTAGTTAGTTTCCCTTCTCAATTTGCCAAATCTTACCTTACTAAAGGAATTTCATATTTAATGATTAGAATATCGATCACTAAATTTGCTAGCTCTGAAAACACAATCTGTTTTATATATCAATAAGAATATTTTGCTTCAGAATCCTAGCAATAGGAACACAAAGCAAGGAGAAAAGCAGAGCTAAAAGAAAAAATTCTCAAAAGGAATTCAACAAAACTCACATTTACCAAACACAAAACCACTCAACACATCAATAATATACCCTCTACTCTGTAGACATCACTTATATCTGGGTATGACTCATAACAGAGTTGCCTTTCAAAAGATACTTAAACAATTTTCATTCATGCATGCATTTACTCATTCATTAAATATCTGCCAATAACTAAGTACCAGTATAGGCAAAACACTTTGCTAGGTACAGGGCATATAAGGATGAAAGAAACCAACCAACCAGCCAACCAACCAACAAACAAAAAACCATAGCGTTTGTCTACAAGAACACCTAATCCAAAACAACTAAAACACAATCTATCATAAGTCGTAGATGGTAGAGTTGAATAACTTGTTTTCTAGAGCTAGATTGCTTGTGTTCAACTCCAGACTTGCCCAGTGCTACTTACCAGCACTCTAAGCCTCAGATTCCTCAGTGGGAGGTGCCTACCCAATGCGTTTGTTATGGTTAAATGAGATAATGTGCACAGCCATGAGACATTCAAATGACATCATTCACTGGAGGGATGATCTTTTTGTTTAGTGTTAGAAGGAAGCTTAAGAATGCTTTATGGTATTTATGTTGGACAGTGAAGGAAGAATATGATTTTAACTTACTGAGATGGGGCTGGAAAGAGTGTACAAATGCACAAAAAGACTTTTTTTTTTTTTTTTAGAGAAGAGAAGAAGTCTTCTCTTGACATAGAACTTGTACAAATGTCTAGAATTTGACACTGTACAAATATGTATTGGGGCTTTCTTTAACCAATAACATTATTGATGATACTTCCTTTTTTTTTTTCCTGGAATTCCAAAGTTGGGTCTTTATTTCTTGGCAAAACCAAAACCAAAACAAAACAAAACAAAAAACAAACAAACAAACAAAAACAAACAGAGTGAATTTTTGGATTCTATTGATTCCACCTCTCTACTATTACTCTTACTCCCATTACTCTGTGCTATTTCACATACCTACTAAAGTATGACTCTTCTGGGGTTTCTATGAATGCCACAGATGGTCAATGAGAACTCTCATCAACCTGCAGCCAGAACTCAAACCTCTCGAAGTTCTGTGTGACTCTGGGAACTTTTAAGCATAATAGTTCCTAGTTGGCATTTTCCAGCCTGTAGAATCTCAATCTATGGGTACATTCAAGGAAATGTATATGCAGATTCCTGAAGCTTTTACTTAATTAATATAACCTCCCCTTCTTTCCCTCCAGCTTTCTTATCCTGCAAATTCCAGCAACTTCAGAATGCTGAAAATCTGCTTCTACTCAACTTTTTAAGATTGCCATGCTCTGTTAGGGATCCCCATTTCTGCGCCATGACCAGTAAAGTGCCTTTAGGCATAAATTCTGTGATCCTTGGGCTTACCTTGCTCATTTCCCTTCACTAAGAGAGCCCAGTCTTTCTCTGCTGTCTAATATTTTTGTTTGTTTGCTTTTGAGACAGAGTTTCCCTGTTGCCCCAGCTGGAGTGCAGTGGCGCGATCTCGGATCACTGCAACCTCCACCTCCAGGATTCAAGCGATTCTCATGCCTGAGCCTCTTGAGTAGCTGTGATTACAAGCATGTGCCACCACGTCCGGCTAACTTTTTTTTGTATTTTTAGTAGAGGCGGAGTTTTGCCATGTTGGCCAGGCTGGTCTGGAACCCCTGTTCTCAAGTGATATGCCCCCTTCAGCCTCCCAAAGTATTGGGATTACAGGTATGAGCCACTGCACCCCAACTATTGTCTAATTTTTAAAGCAGTTGTTTTCTATTTTTGTCCAGTTTTCTAGTTGATTATGGTAGGATAATAATTCTTGTTCTAAGTTACTGCATTATGGCTGAAGCAGAAGTTGCTCAAATTGGCATCCTATAGATAAAAGAGCCCAACAGATGATTCTAACAGAAAGGCAGATTTGCAAACAATTTGATGGGCACAGTGGTCATCTCCTTCCCCACACATTGGGGAGGCTTCTTCATAGAAGTGAGGAGATGAGGTTTTGCCAGGCAGTATTGCCTCAGCCCTTTTTTGGTAACCATTCCCAATTTTTCCCTGAGAGGTCATGTTCATACCACTTCATCCCTGAAAAGACAATTTCTCTGGCCACAGTGACTTGATTCTCTCAAACTTACGCTGGTATTTCTGGGAGAAAACTCCCCTTCTTGCTACCTGGAGGAGAACTTGGTGTGCAGTGGGAGTGTGGTGATAACATCATTTGTGCCCTGACTCCTGCTGAGCCTAAAGCCAGATCTACTCCTGGATATTTTAGGTCCATTAGCCAATACAGGTTTTGATTAAGCCATGGTTTCTATTTTATTTTACTTGTAATAACTGGAGCAGGAATTATGTCTTATTTCAAAAATCATGAAGTCCTGATGCCTACTGTAGGGCTCTGCACATCTGGGGTAGTGTGAAAATAGCAACAGGAAGGCTTCTTCAGGAAAAATAATCTAGAAACTAGAAAAAATTGTTTCCTTTGCCCTCCAGTCTCTAGAGTCAAATTTGCTAAATTTAAGAGTTCCAACCTCATGTGTTTGTTAAGTAGCTAAAGCACTTTTTATAACAGGTGTTATTGTTTCATTTATTCTTAATTTACATTGCTAATAGCCTGCTTTTCAAAGGCATGTACTTGGTTCTAAATGACTATAAATTAGTTTTCAAAATGGGCAAGTAACGTATGTGCAGAGCCATGTGTATAGGACAGACATATGACACATATTGCTCTAAAGGTACATACAAATGATTATATGAATGGCTGATGCCGAGGCCTAAAGATCTGTGGAACCCACATTGTATTAGAGTCCTTGTAACATGCATGTATTACAATTGGGACAATAAAAATAGGTAATAAATGAAGTTGTCACCTCCATTTTCACACAGTGGGAGTTGTATTCACAAAAGGCACTGGAATGACTGTGTGTGGCTTTGCCACCCAGCATTCCTTCATACATTTTTCAGTAAGTCAATGAATGAATGAATGAATAACAAGCACTTACTGAACAGCTGGTCTGTGCCAGGTACTATGTTAACTGCTTGATATATCTTATTTACAAATGAGCCAAACATCTGCACCCATGAATTCAACTCTTTCAAGCTTTTGATAGGCACATACACACGAACAAACCACCAAAAACAATATTCTGACTAATATATGGACTAAATATTTTGTAGAAATTTTTAAAAGGTGTGGAAACTTTTATTATTTTAATTTTTAATTTGTATGCTTTAACAACCCAATTCACTCTCCTACATAATTGAGGCAGCAGCATGTAGAACAAACACACGTGATCAAACTCAAACCATTATTCATACACTGAGTTAGTTTTATGCTAAAATTGAAATATTCTTTAAAATAAGTAGAACTGAGGAAAGTTGGTAAAAAATTTTTTATAGGATATATTCATTTTCACTGTATTTAAAGTACAGTAGTTCAGAATTTCCAATCAGAATAAGAATGAGGCTTTTAGAAATCAATACTTTATGAAAGCAAAACCAGAAGAAAATATATTCAGTAATAACCTATCAATAAGTATAGGAAGTCTAACTTTATTCTTTTTTTTTTTTGAGACGGAGTCTCGCTCTGTCACCCAGGCTAGAGTGCAGTGGCCGGATCTCAGCTCACTGCAAGCTCCGCCTCCCGGGTTCACGCCATTCTCCTGCCTCAGCCTCCCAAGTAGCTGGGACTACAGGCGTCTGCCACCTCGCCTGGCTAGTTTTTTGTATTTTTCAGTAGAGACGGGGTTTCACCATGTTAACCAGGATGGTCTCGATCTCCTGACCTCGTGATCCGCCCGTCTCGGCCTCCCAAAGTGCTGGGATTACAGGCTTGAGCCACCGCGCCCGGCCTAACTTTATTCTTTAAAAACATTCACTAACATATCCATTCAACAAATATTTATCAAGTGCCTACTATGTGCCCAGATACTGTTCTAGGTTCTGATGTTACATAGTGAATAAAATGGACAAAATCAGTATCTTCACGGAGCTTAACATTTATTGAATGGACATATGAGAGGCAAATAAACAAATAAGTATAGTGCATAATCAAGAGCATAGAAAACACACAGCATGGGAGCCAGAATTGAGAAATGGAAAGGTAGCTGGAACGGATAGTGGGGTAAAGAATAAGCTGTTTTATTTATTTCCTAGATGAGAGAAAGATTAGCTAAACTTTGCACTTGGAATTTTCCCTGTCTGGATTGCTTCCTTCCCAAATATCTGCAATCTAGCTCTTTCATATGTTCTGTTTGAATGTCATCTTTCCAATGAGGCCTTCTTAGTCATGGTATTTAAGGTTACATCCCTTTTTACCCACCAGCACTCCCTATTTCATCTATATTTTAAAAATTATCACTGTTGCTTTTGTTTTTATCTGCCTGATCCCCACAACAATGGAAGTTCCAAGGAGGCAAGAATAACTCTGTTGTATTCACTGCTAAGTTTCTATCACTTGGAACAGTGCCAGGACCATACCTGGTATTGAATACACATATTTGAATGAATGTTTGAATAAATAAATATGTGAGCTAGGAGAGGGCTTGACATATTTTGAGGCATGGAAAGAAGGTTAGTTGGATGAATATAATGTACAGACATTATATGACATTGTTCCAAGTAGCTTTATGTAAATATATTATTTAAATTAATACAAAAAGTTCACAAGGTAGTTACTATTATCCATAAAAAACAGAAACAGCTTCCACTGACATGTAAGAGGAATCTAGTGGCTATTCATTCAGGCTATTTCAGTGGCAGGAAAACAGCTAGAAAATTTAAAGTAAGAAGTCCCTAAATTTTGAGAAGCTACTTCTGATTTCTCTGAGGTGTTGAGATTGTAAGGGTGGTGGCTGGCTGCAATGTCCTTTGGAAACTGCCTCTACTTCTGGAATCAATGGTATATCGGTTTCCCATTGCTGTGGTAACAAATTATTACATATTTAATGGCTTAAAACAGCACAAATTTATTATAGCTGTGGAGGTCAAAAGTCTAAAATGGGTCTCAGGGCTGCATTCCTTCTTGAGGCCACAGGGGAGAATCTATTTACTTGCCTTTTCCAACTTCAAGAGGCTTCCTGTATTCCATGGCTCAGGGCCCAGCACCACTCCAAACTCTGCTTTAATCATTGTATCTCCTTCTCTAATCTGCCTCTCTCTTCCCTTTACTAACACCCTGGGGGCAAACCCAGATAATCCAGGATAATCTTCCCATCTCAAGATCCTTATCTTAATGACATCTGCAAAGTCCCTTGGTTACATATACTAACATATTTAGAGGTTCTAAGGATTAGGATATGGACAACTTTGTTGGGCCATTATTCTGCCTATCACAGATGGTTATGGGCACCATCATTCCCATCCCCAAACTACATTCTAGATGAGTGGGTAGATATTCAATCTAAGTTGGGCCGATCATCTTTGTTTTCCAAAAATTTGGTATTTGGTTCTTGAGGCACTGGTGGTAGCTGTGGGACAATGAGTTGAATGTTATTATAACAGCATGACCATAATCTCTACCACAATAAATGAAAACCAATTGCAACATGAAACTGGAAGGAGAGGTGGGTGTAAAGAATATGAAGAAACTGAAAAACCCAGTCTGCATGGAAGGACATGGAACAAAGTTACAGAGGGAAGCAGAGTATTTGGGTACCTTTCATTTACAATCTATTCATTACTAAGACTAGCTTTAATGTCCTTGTCCTGGCAACCAGAACCGTTTTAATTACAATAATTCTTGATCAGGCTGGGGCTGTACCTGAAAGGGCCACTTGCACAAGGTCCTTCATGAATACTAAAACCCCATCAAATTGTGGAGAGAAGTTGTTGTCAGCCTCGCAGAGGGCTTGGGAAGCTCTCAAGAACACTAAAAAAACTATGCAACTTTAAGGGCATGGACAGAAGTCCCCAAATCTAGCACCATGGGATTTACATATTATATAAATATGTATTGGGACTTTTGCTACCAAACAATGTATCTTTTTTTCACCAACATTCCAATATCTAAATCTTTTATTGTGGCCAAAATGTAGGCCTCTGGATCCCGGCTGAAACTCAATAAAAACAGCATCTCCTACCACTTTACTGCTGTGGCTACTGCCATAGATGACATACTTAAGAATTCACCAGGCACTAAACTAGAACACTTTCCATACATTATCTCACTGAATCCATGTAAGAACCCTACACAGAAGAAAATACCATTATCGTCATTTTAAACATCTCAAAACTAGGGTAATCTTGACTTAAATTTTGGATATTTTTGTGATTAAAAACACATTAATTCCTGAAAAATAAATCCATAATCAAATGCATAAAGTTACACATGAAGAAATAGCTTTGGAGGGAAACTTTCAGGGAAGTATGAAGAAAGGAGTTTCAGGAGTTCACAAAGCTAAGCCTGTGTGGTCTTGCTTCAGTGCATTGTCCTTAAGTAAAATTTTCTCAATTTTTTTTTTCTCGAAGCTCTTTCTTCTAGTTCTCTTCTCGTTTTTTGTCTTTGACAGACTCTCTTGCTTTTTAATCTTCTACAAATGAATGTTGAGGAAAAGAATGCTGGTTGAAATACTGCTTTTGCCTATGGCCTATTGCTTATATACATGCACAACTCTTATCTCTTCATCATTGATGGACTGGAGTAATGGGATGCCAACCTCCTGGAGTCCAGTATATGTAATTACAAACTTGTTGAAACTATTCTCTTTGACTGTGCCTATTAGATTCAACTCCTAGGTGCATAACTGTCTTAAAATTGTGTAATCCGAAGGCTCCAATTCAGCAGAGGCAGTTTTTGCCTTCAAAATACTCTCACTGATTGTAGTTTTAACACACACACACACACACACATATATATATACATACAAATGAACTGCTTTAGGATATACTAAAGTTTATCAGTGTGTTACACTAAACAATAACAATTAAGCATCCAGTAATACCCTGCCTAAATTTTTGCTTCATTTTCCTCATATTCTTCATCTTCTATTCCAAAAGACCTGGCAGCTCACTCTCTTTAAAATGGTATTTATATCTACTGTTTTCTCTTTTATACTGAAGGACTTGATACTGTGAGATGGATAGCTGAAGTCTAGGGGAATGGAAAATTGGAAGGTGAGATATAACATAAGGAAAAAATTCAAATAATAAAACTCTTATTATTATTGAATCTTTAAGGGATAGGACCAATTTTTTGAATTCTATATAGAGACTAATAGACCAAAAGATGAGCAACTCATCTACCACCAGGAAAAGGAGAAAGTAAATCTCCATGGGAGAAGTGTCACAATGGGGATAGGATAATTGTCATTTGAACTTTTGATAAATACTCTCTTTTAAGTGGCATGAGCCATCGGTCCCGATTTAGTAATGCTATGCATTACAAGTGCTCTGCCACACTGTCTTTGTGACCAAGAATGGAATGGTTATAAAAATGTTTGTTTCACTGTGTGTATAATTAGTGAGGAAATTATTTTTCATTAATGCCTTTAGCATAGCATGTAAATATTAAGAGTCTGATATGTACTGTGCCTGTTAGGTTTTATCTTATTTAGCCACTGGTATTTTCCTGTGTCTTTTAGGGGGTATAAGTTAATCATTTAAAGTCGGAAAACCTCAATTGGACACAATATTAGGTGGAGCTGGTTATTGCAATCTCTGCTTAAAAATTTTTTTCTTTATAGTCCACCAAGCTCAGTGAGGTTATATCCAAACTGAAAAAACTTATGCTATATAAAGTTGAGGTCTTTTCACTATAAATAAAGGACTGTAAAATAAATATTTTATAAGATATCAATGTAGATTCACTACGCTTTTTGCAGAACAGAACAATGGAAAAATGCATGCACCATGTTTCTATTAAGCTATTCCAAAGACTTCTCAGCAGAGGATTTGGCTTAGTGTGGGTGACAGCTGCTCAGTATGAGCTGCGACATTTCTAAAATGAGAATCCACTCAGAATTATAAGCTTCTATTTCTGCATTAATTGTAAAGGTTCAATAAAAGAAATGTTCTCTTCTTGAAGATTGAGAAGCAAGCTATGGAATCAAAGCATAATGGGTCAGACACTGCTATGTAAAATTACTTACTTTCAGTTTACAAAATGTCACTTGCTCATGAGTCTTTGTACATGCTCTGCCTTCCTCCTCTCTCTTCATTTTACCCTTACTCTTCTTAAGTCTTTCCCTCTCTCTCCCTCTGTCTCACACAAACAGACATACAGATACACAAACACACACACATATTTCACATAAGCATATGCACTTCTAACTAATTCTTGCCTAACCATCACATTTCAGTTTAGACATAACCTCATATAGGGAGATGACTTTGATTGAGGTCTATATTTTGCATGCTTTCCTTTGGCTCTCTCATTGTACCGTGTACTACCATTGTGATATACATCACACTGTATGGTGAATGCATGAACACTGTTTTATATCTCCCAGTAGACTGAAAGCTCTGTGAGAGTTGGAACCATATATATATTATACATCGAATCCAGTGTCTGCTCCATGAAAGGTACTCAATAAATGTTTATGAAACATGTATCTTTCAGATGAATTCCTAAAAGTCAGATTTCTTAGGGGAGGCAGAGAGAGAAAGAGAATTTGTGTCTGAGAGAGAGAGAGAGAGAGAGAGAGAGAGAGAGAGGAGACTTATTAGCAGGCTTCATTCTACTGGCCAAGTTTTGTATAAAACTGCCTGCCCATACCAGCATCAGGCAGATTTAGTGTTTAGTAAGAAGAATTTAATCTACTCTCTTCATTTCATGTATAGCAGTTGTTAGCATAGGAACTGGAAGCTTACACAATCATTAGAAGGGCCAAGAAAGTAAAGTTGTGGAAAACTGCCACCCCGGATACCAGCCTGCAACAACAAAGCTTGTTCAGTGGCTCACCTGAAGCCACTGTGAACCATGACAACCTCTGGTGGCACCCACAAACTTTCTCAGCCAAATGCAGGTGATCTTCAAGATGCTTTCCAGGAAGGCATTTTGAATTCTACACTTGCTCATGTGTCTGACCACAACTCTCTCCAGAGAAGACCAGCCCCTCTTTCTTTTTCTCCTTCCAAAGCTCTCACAACTTTCTCTCATTGGCAGACACTGGCATGAAGCCATAGGGGAGGGGGGTTCTCAGAACTGTAGTTTTACCTCTTTGTGATTCAGACAATCGAATACAACATCCTCAATGAAACATTGCCAACTTCAGGAGTGATTTCTCACTATTATAGTAATTTTGTTATTATTCATGTAACATAGATTACATGCCAATATTGGGAACTCTATTCCAGAATGTAATGACTATGAGATACGATCCTTTGCCCAGGAACAGTCTCACTGGGACCCTATCCAGGGATATGCTTTTGCAACACATGTGGTGAGTCATTAGGAAAAATACTGAGTTAGTGTTACCTGCTCTGTTAGATAAGGTAGATTGCAAGTTCTGTTCACTCTTATTACAATGTTGATTCTAGAATCTCTCTAGCAGTCTTAGATGTTTGATTTATGTATCAACTGTATGAGCTCCAATAACTCAAGACAACTCAGGATGAAGCTCCTTCTCTGATCTTGGCCTCAATTCTTGTCCTGATGGTGAAGGTCAAGGAGGCAACATGCTTTTGTATATACTGATAAGACTTCCTCAGAAGATAAACACCTGAAGGTAGGAATGATTACCACCTTCACTCTTATCTAATAAAATCTGTGTTGCTCCCTGCTGAAAATATTTTCATGGCTTTCCATAGTATTTAGGATAAAACTCTTAAGTGTTCTGCTCAAAATTATTCACATACAGCCTTCAAACCTACCTTGTAAGCTCTACCATTTCTTCAGGCACCTTCCACAGCCCAGTCACAGGAGGCTACTCTGTTATTCTTTTATATTGATGCTCACAAAATCCCTTCCATGTACGATGTTTTTTACCTAGAATCTTTTTTTGCTGAAAAACTCCCATATCAGCTTTCAGAGCTAGTTCAATATATCATTCCCACCTGAAACTTCTCTGACAAATTTTGCCCTGAATTAAATGCAGCCCTTATTTCTATAGCACCATGGTACTTTGTCTATACATCTATAGTACCAGTTTTCATGTGAATTTTAATTGTTTAGATAAGATACATATTTTCCCCATTAGATAGTTATATCATTGGGGGTAAAATAACCTACATTCCAGTGTTTGGATTCCCATTACCAAGAAGTAGATTATGCTCAATAAGGATTAATGATCTGAATTTAATACAATATCTGACATTTATATAACACTTCAGAGTGTACAAAATGCTTTCACATATATTCTTTCACTTAATCTTTATAACAAGCCAATGAAGCAGCTATTTTTATTATTTCTATATTGCAGATAAGGAAATTAAAACTCAAGAATATTTAGGATCTGCTCAGCACACCAAAGACTCATCATAAATACTTTTTGATTGATGGTTTGATGTAAACAATTGCCCTCAGCTCTTTTTGCCATTACAGAAAATATAAGCACGTGCAGTGTGCTTAACTTGGCGTCAGCAGCCTGTGTCTCATACTGCTACTCCATCATTTAAAACTCACGAATCATATTTGCAATCTTTCCTGACAACTTCCTATACAAATATGACTTAAGGATGGCTTTGATGTCATCGTAGTTAAAAATGAACACAATAATACTTCCCCATTTGTCAAGCTTCCCAGACTCTAATTTGATTGTGATAGCATTTACTAAGTCTTAGGAATCCCTGAAAATTTAGGGAGTATATACATGCAAATGTTATTATAGAAAGATGTGGATGCATCTACAGAATTAACATTTCTTATTTTAACATGAAGGATCTCTTCTGTTATCCTCTGATAGGATTTTCCCACTATGCTGTATATTTGGATAAAATCATAGATGGTTATTGTAAAGGATGGTTTCTTTGAGTAAATGTATGAATAGAAATATGCTAGAAAGCTTTAGATATAACTAGCTTGTCCAATGGAGCTTACAAAAAAGGGTCTCATTTGGAACTGGCCAACGTTCTGAAAGATTCTTCTCTTTGCAGCCCAGCCATTTTCCAAAACCCCTAGGGAAATCCAAATTTATGCCTTCTAATTTCTGAAGGTCATATGGTACAAGTGCGTTAGAAACTTCTGAGTTCATAGATACATGTTCAAATCTGCAATTCACCACTAACCTGCATGAACCTCTCTGATCCTCATTATGTTCCCCACTTAAATGAAAATAAAAGAAGTACCTACCTCATAGGGTTAATTTATCTATTACATGTGATAAGGAATGTAAAGCTTGACATAGTGCTTGACACATTAAATGTCCCAACAAATATTGTTATGATTGCTATGGTGGAAATATAAAAAGGAGCAATAGATAAATAAATAAAAAGAAAGAAAGAAAGAAAAAGGAATGGATTCAGAACTCCAGAGACCAGGAATCTTGCTGGCCATTTCATCGCATTCTTAACAAAAATTCCATGAAATAAATTTCAGTATCATCCCCATTTTATAGATGAGGAAACTCTGACCCAAATAGTGGATGATTTAGAGGTCTCATTCATGCACTATTACCTGTTAAAAGTGACACTACTGAAATTTATTCTACAGCCTATCAAATACTCTTTACTTTTTCATTCTTTTTTTTAATAAGGGCATTTGTTTTAGATCTTCCAAGGTCCACCAAGTATTTTGAAGTGATACATGAATCTATGCAAATAGAGATGTGTCTTTCTTTTACTGCCCTCTGCACAGATGCTGAAGTCCTAGGAGCTATGAAGCCTACTTTCGGCCTTCCATCACTTTACCTCTGCCTTGCCCCTGAGTTTTAACAGGCTGAAACTAACTGGCAAAACATTGTCTATCTGCCTGACACTTCAGGGCATAAACCATGGAGTGAAATCAAGCTACAGATACCTGCAGCTCCCACAGTGTTGTGATAAAATTTAAATTGCGACTTAGAGAAGGTAGTGTATACATTATATGAAAATGTCTGGGCTTTCACATATAGTAAGAGGAAACTTGAAACTGTAGGTTTATAATCTCAATAAACTTGGAACATGAAATGCCTTATATGAATTAAATATACATTCAAAATATACATCAACATGGCAATAGATGGTTCTGCAGAAACTTTCTAAGTGTTAAATATGGTAAAAAAAAAAAATCAGTTAATTTAGACACCAGAAGAGTTTTGGGTTTAGAGTGCTCTAAGCATTAATATTCATTACAAAAATAAGATTTGATAACCACAGAAGGAACAGGAACAAAGCTTTGGTGATAACAGGAAATTATCTTCTCAATGTTCACGGAACATTTTGTTCTCCATCTTCAGAAGTTAAAGCTGACACTGAAAGTTACGATTTCTTTAGACTGTGCATTTTCTTCCATAAGTGTGCTATATTCATAGCTGAATTCTCATGTTTTTATTCTGGGGATTAGAACATAATTGATTCTAGCCAAATGCGTATTGTGAATATTATTATTGGCAGCTGGAAGATCTCCAATCCATGAAACTTTCCATCGGGAAAGGGAAGACAAGTGAATAGTCCAATGCAGCAAAATAACTTCTATTAGCTTATTTCTAAGTTGGAAACGATACACACTCCATTTTCAATTTTTCTGAATCTATGCTCCATTGGGTTATATCAGGTTTCACCTCTAATATCAGCTAAATAGACTTGAAGGGAGACAAATTGAGACTCAAAGGATAATATAGTTTTTGCAGACCTAATAAAATGTACAAAAATGAATTTAACAGCAGCATGGAGCAAGTGTTAAACTTTTTTTAATACATGGACTTAGCATCTGCTAGTTCCACTTTATTTAAAGTTCCTCCCGTATTTTATTGGAAACTTGATACTTCAAAAGATTTATAGCACAGCCAATAGCATCTCTAAGAGCTGATCCAATTTGTGTGGAAGCATTTAGTTTTAACTCATTTTCTTTAATACTATACATATATACTATATATAGTATGGTATATATACCATACATAGTATTTCTTTAATTGTGTGTGTGTGTGTGTGTGTGTGTGTGTGTGTGTGTATAGTATTTTCCCTTAAATAATCATTTACAAAAACAGGCGAAATTCTAGATTTGCAACATGTTACTCATTTCATTTTCTCTTTCTCACTTTTTTCTTCACAGAAGGAAAACTTTAGTTTCTGAGTGCCTGTTAAGCAGGCTTGTGCGGCTAAAACTCTGGTATGTTAAATTAGAAAAACAACAGAGTCGAATAATTCTTCAAATAAACCTTTGAAGTGAATTATCTGTTTTCTTCTTTGAATGTGGACTATAAACACAATTTAGGTAACCACTGCCTCAAAAGTCTATAATGACATTTAGCCTTCATATCTATATTTTCTGTCCTGTCATCATTAATCTGCCACTCAATATATGACCTGGGGCAAGGAGTAGTCTTTTGTGCTTCAGTGTGGATTAGGGAAATACAACCAGATAGCTTTTCTATAAACCATAGCAGGAAAGCAAAGCCATCTGCTTTATCTGTCACCACTGGGCTGCCTCCATGCTATGTGCTATCTTCCTCAGGTGAACTTCTTTTCCATGGCTATGTGGCCAGGGGTATCTTCAAGAGATAAGGAAGGTCCCCGGTAAACTCAGCAGTACTTTGCTAGAGCATTTGTTGTATTGCCTCATGTAAAATTTTCTATCTTGTGAATTTTAAAAGAAATGTCCAAGTGTCTATTTTATAAGTGAAAGCCACACGTGCATGAAAGACATTTACAAATTCTACCTTCTGCTTTGCATTGACATACTGATCACTAGGGTCATTATTTGGCAAGAGGCAGAGTGAGGCAAGTTCTTTTGCTTCCCCTCCCAATTCTGTTGTCTTTGTCTTGCTTCATTCTCTATTCTCATATTTTCTATCCAGTTTCATCTTCACTTTATCCTCACTCAGGCATGAATGACTGCAAACAGCTTAAAGACCAGCTTTTCCAGATAAAACAATGTAGTTCAAAAGATAGAGCTGAGGCGTTAACCAGCGAGTAGAACAGGAGTTTGGGAAGGAGAAGGAAGGTTGCCAGTTTATCCCATAAATATCATTTTAAAAAATGTCCTCTCCCAAGTAAGAGAACCCCAAGAGTGTCACATACATCAAACATTCACACATAGACCCCCCCACACACACACAGAGAAAGAAATGTGGAGCGTTTGCCTAAAAGAGGGAAAAACAACAGATTGTTCACTCCTCTAGTTCACATAGTCAAATTGATATCCATATGCCAATGTAGCTTCCAATGTACTTTCACAGAAACAAAACCATATGATAAGAATTGAGGTTGCATCAATGTGATAAAATGTACTGTTTGATTTTTATTAGGTTTAGGTAAAAACCCATTTCCATAAAGCGTCACTCTAGATGCCAGGATAAGTTGTTACAGCTGGCCAAAATTGATGAATGAGGCTGAAGGGAGACAGCAAGTACAGGAAGCCTACTAGTCTACAGCTCTTACCACCAACCAGCATATCCATTGATTTTAGATTATGCTTACTGGGCTGCTTCCAGTAGGCACCTACATTGCCAATAGGAGGGATGTATTCGTTGACTGAGTAGAAATATTGTGTAAAAAGTTTTCTATGAACAATGTTTGGAGGATTAACCAATTTCATTTTTGCTTGAATAATGTTGCCTCATTATCATCTCAGATTTTCTAGGCAAAGGCTCAGGCCAGTGGATCTCAAAGTGTGATCTCTCAGCCAGCAGCATTCACATTCCCTGGAAGCTTGTTAGACATGCAAATTCTCAGGTCCCATCCTAGGTATAGTGAATTAGACATGCCAGTGGTAGGGCCAGCAATGGTGTGTTAATAAGCCCTGCCAAAGATTAGGATGCACGTTCAAGTTTGAGAACCACTGGTATAGTCAATTTTGTGAAGCCTAATGAAATGTTTTCAAATTGACAGCAAAGGCCCTGCTTACAGCTCATTGAAAGTCTGTTTAGATTTCTCTGACAGTGTCAGCAGCAGGGTTCATTCCCTTGTGTCCCAGCCTCTAGCATCACTTGTGAGTTAGTGTGCAGATAAATATAGTTTTTACATTTGTTTGTGTCCTCTCTTATTTCCTTAAGCAGTGGTTTATAGTTCTCCTTGAAGAGGTCCTTCTATCCTCATAGATAAGAAAAATCAACATCATGAAAATAGTCACACTGCCTAAAGTAATTTATATATTCAATGGTATTTCCATTAAACTACCATTGACATTCTTCACAGAATTAGAAACAAACTACTTTAAATTTCATACGGAATCAAAGTAGACCCTGTATATCCAAAACAACCCTAAACAAAAAGAACAAAGCTGGAGGCATCATGCTACCTGACTTCAAACTATACTACAAGGCTACAGTAACCAAAACAGCATGGTACTGGTATAAAAACAGACATATAGACCAATGGAACAGAACAGAGACCTCAGAAATAACACCACACATTGACAACCATCTGATCTTTGACAAACCTGGCAAAAACAAGCAATGCAATAAGGATCTCCTGTTGAATAAATGGTGCTGGGAAAACTGACTAGCCATGTGCAGAAAACTGAAACTGAACTCCTTCCTTACAGTTTATACAAAAATTAACTCAAGATGGATGAAAGACTGAAATGGAAAACCCAAAACCATAAAAACCCTAGAAGAAAACCTAGGCAATACCATTTGGGACATAGGCATGGGCAAACACTTCATGATGAAAATGCCAAAAGCAATGGCAACACAAGCCAAAATTGACAAATGGGATCTAATTAAACTAAAGAGCTTCTGCATAGCAAAAGCAACTATCATCATAGTGAATAGGCAACCTAAAGAATGGGAGAATATTTTTGCAATCTACCCATCTGACAAAGGTCTAATATCCAGAATTTACAAGGAACTGGAACAAATTTACAAGAAAAAAACCCCAACAAAAAGTGGACAAAGGATATGAACAGATACTTCTCAAAAGAAGACATTTACATGGCCAAAAAAACGTGAAAAAAAGCTCAACATCGCTGATCAGTAGAGAAATGTGAATCAAAACCACAATGGGACACCATCTCAAGCCAGTCAGAATGGCGATTATTAAAAAGTCAGGAAACAACAGATGCTGGTGAGGCTGTGAAGAAATATGAACACTTTTACACTGTTGGTGGGAGTGTAAATTAGTTCAACCATTGCAGAAGACAGTGTAGTGATTCCTCAAGGATCTAGGACCAGAAATACTATTTGACTCAGCAATCCCATTACAGGGTATATACCTAAAGGAATATAAATCATTCTGCTATAAAGACACATGCACTCATATGTTTATCACAGCACTATTTGCAATAGCAAAGACATGGAAGCCACCCAAATGTCCATCAATGATAGACTGGATAAAGAAAATGTACATATACATCACAGAATACTGTGCAGCCATAAAAAGGAATGAGATCATGTCCTTTGCAGGGACATGGATGAAGCTGGAAGCCGTCATACTCATCAACCTAACGCAGAAACAGAAAACCAAACACCATATGTTCTCGCTTGTAAGTGGGAGTTGAACAATGAGAACACATGGATACAGGGAGGTAAACAACACACACCAGGGCCTATTGAGGGGTCGGGGGGAGGAGGGAGGGAACTTAGAGGTCAGGTCAATAGGTGCAGCAAACCACCATGATACATGTATACCTACGTAACATACCTGCACATTCTGCACATGTATTCCAGAAATTAATTTTTTTAAAAAAAGAAATGTAGTTTGTGTGCAGGGGTCATAAAACTATCATGTGTGAATGAGATCTAGTTCACTGCCTTTTTTTGTAAATAAAGTTTTATTAGAACACAGCCTCACTCATTCATTTACTTATTGTCTATTATTGCTTTAACACCACAATGGCAGAGTTAAGTAGTGGCATGACCTCACAGCAGGTCATGTGAGAGTTATACAATGTGACTATAGAAAACTGTTGCAAGGACATTGCATGAAATTCCACCCTTATATTTAGATCTAGCCGGTATACATGTAAGTGTCTCTGAAAGGAATTATACAGGCTACCATCAGCCCAAATCAAGACATATGTAGGCATGAGCTTGTGTAAAAATATGCTATTTTAGAAGGCCACAGCTAAAGCCCAAGAAGACAAGGTCAGCATGGTAAAATTTGGTTTGGAAACTAAAGAGAAGAAATAGGTTTGGAGTAAAATGGAAAAATTCGTATGTTGCAACCTCCTTCTCATGCAAATGATAGACATTACCAATCAATCATGAGGCTTGTATTCTCAAAGCCCTACCTGGGCCTCACAGCCCTTCTCAACAAGCAACCATCTAGGCAACCATTACTAATCTTCTGCAATTGGTTCATTGGAGGAAAATTATTGACCATCTTGTTGCTGGATTAAAGAAAAAGATCAACAAAGAATGCCATGAAATGTTCTCTAGAACCTGTATGGGGAAGTTCTAAGGAACATAGGAGAGTAAAATAGAAGGGGAGGTCTTAACGGGAAAAGGGGAGGTAGCTGGAAATAAAAGTCCAACAATGTTCATAAATGCTGTATACTTCTTTTGTATACTTCCACAAGTTAGCTACTACCCTTTTTTGTTTATTTTGAAAATAAAGAAGTGGTACCCATTCTCTTAAGTACCTTGCTAGAGGTAATGCAGCCAACAAGTGACACTATGAGGCACATCTGGTCTACCATTAAAGCCCATATTTTTCTACTACCTTTTGTACCACTATATTGTTTTGTCTAAGACTGCACTGTGCCTAAATTTTACCTTTGAAACTGAACTTCTTAAGGTTCAATTTAAAAAAATCCTGCTGGACAAGTATGGTTAATCTATATAAAGGAGGAAAGGAGAGACGGAGAAAAAGAAAGATGTAAAAGGGGAGGAAGGAGGGTAAGGGCGGGCCGGGGGGGCTTGGGGGAAGAGAGAGAGAGAGATGGGGGGAAAGAGAGAGAAAGAATTAATGAGTAAGAGAGATTGACTCTGAGTCTGAGAGACCGAGACAGAAAAAGACAGAGACAGGCTGGAGACATAATTCAGGAAGTATACAGACATTTATTCTAAAAGGAGAAAGTAAACAACAACACACTTTAACATAAAACTTTCAGTAAAAAAGCAAATTGGAAAAGGCCTAAAATAACAGCACCCCTACACATGGTACAAGAAAACATCTGCTGCTTTGTCTGACCCAGGAGCCAAATATTCATGTACAAATTCTTCATTCTCTGGAGAGCATACTAATGATATGGCGGTTGTTGAAAGAGAGGGGCAATTAAAACAAAACACAACAAAACAAAACGAAAAAATCCTTTTTCCAAAACTTCAGAGCGACAAGAAACAGAGCTGGATTTATGGGTAGGTGGAGTAGGTGATTTTTTTGAGAAATGCCAGAAAGGCCCAGCTACACTGAAATTGCACATATTTCTGGTACCAGCTTCCCCAAAATAGTGTCTTTTGAACATTATTACTTTGGTTTAAGCATTGCCCTCTTTGGACCTCATTTCAAAGGTAAATAAACTTGGTAGTGCTAACACATTCAATCATAGTTCAGCAGTGTGCAGATATCAGAGGGCAAGCAATAATGTCTTGCCACATCAATTTTAATTTTTTCAGTTATACATAATGCAAGATGTTTGAAGCATCCTTATGTTACTTTACTATTGTAATAAATTCTCTCTTATAAATGCCGTAACACTATGTTAGTATTAATCAAATGTGTTTCCTAAAATATTCATTTTGCATAATCATAACCTATGATTAACAGGTAAATGGTTAAAAAAAAACTTTAGAAAATGTGGCCTAATTTATGCCCTTCATGATATATCACACTCATGATATATCACACTCAGTACTTGTCATAAATGGCTCTGAGAAACCCCACAGTAATTCTATTTAATCAATTTTTGTCTAAATGCATTTGTCCAAGAAAGTCTTCACTCCCACTCTTCACTATTTGTATTCTTTAGATAACTGAAACACAATTGTAGAAATAGGACTGCAAAAATATAGTTCTTAGCTACACTTCTTTCTCTTCATAGATTGTTTTTTCTTGCTCACATCTGAAATTTTGATGGCTACAGATACTCCTAGGGATTTACAGTCCAGGAGAATGATATGGAAAAATTTAAAAAAACATATCTGACATTCTGAACCAGTTATTCTAGGGAATGGTCAGAAATCTGCATCTTTTATGCTTTATGGTCTGACAAATGACTTACAGGAGTCATTTCTAAGATTGTACTTTGAAATATAAAAAGGATAAAAGGCTTCTGCTTTTAGGAAGCATAAGTTTTCATCACTAAAAGATCTTGTCTAGGTGGATCTGATAAAACCAGAGAAAAAAGGCTTATTATGAGAGATGCTCAATCATCTGGGACATGTCCTCAGCCAACCATCTTCTTCCATTCTCCTTTTATCTGGTCAAAACCTCCTTTCACTCTCCGGTTCCTTGTCCTGTCATACTACTCTGACCCAGGTTCATGTCCTTGCCTTTTGGTACAATTTGACTTTTGACATCAATCTCATACTATAGGGGGAATGGAAAAGTTGAGAGGTAGACTCCTACACAAACTGTGATATTTCTTTAAATGAAGAGGCTTATATCGCATGTAGGAAAATTCCTAAAGAGGTGCTGATTCTATTCAATGATACTACGAGGTACAAAAAGTAGATCAATTGGCCCAGGGTCTGTTTAAGTTAAAGTAATTATAAATGAGAAATGTGCCTAATTCAGCAGATACTTATACAAGGTCTTTTGCGAGCCAAGTACTGCTCTAGGGCCAGAGGATTCAGCATGAACAAAAGAGCAGAGATCTCTGTTTTCACAAAGCTTGTATTCTAGACAGATGAGACAATTAACAAAATAAATACAAAAATGTATAATAGCGTTTATAATGGAGAAAAATAAAGTACAGAAAGTGAGTAGGGAGTGTTGGAGAGAGGGGGGAGGTGTGGAGTTGGAATTTTATAAAGTGTAGTCCAGGAAGATTTAGATAAGTTAAGAATCAAAAAATGTGAAGATTTCAATGAGTAGAGAATCAATAAAAGTGAAATGTCATATAGACATCTGGAGATAAAAGAATTCCAGGCCGAGGAAAGAACAGGTGCGAAGGCCCTGAGGTAGGAGCAGGCCTGGCATATTTGACAAGCAGCAAAAGGACCAGGCTGCTGGAACAGATCGGCAAGGAGAAGTGTAGTAGCATATGAGGTCAGAGAAATAACTGGGGACAAATCCACCAAACTTCACAGGGCATGGGGATTTACTTTGCCTTTTACTTGGAGTGAGATTTGACATCATCAGGGGTTTGGTGACAAAAAGTGACACAATCTCACATATGTTTAAACAAGACCCCTCTGACTGCAGTAGTGGGGGCAGATTGAAAGGAATCGATGGTAGACACAGGCAGACCCAGTTAGGAGACTATAGGAATCTTCTGGGAAATAAGGGATGGTGGCTGAAATCAGAATAGACATACTAAAGGAAGTTAAGAAAATGTGGGTATATTTTAAAGATAGAGTTATCAGGATTTCCTGATAGCAGATCAAGAGAAGATTCACTAAGGCCAGGTACAGTGGCTCACACATGTAATCTCAGCACTTTGAGAGGCTGAGGCAGGCGGATCACTTGAGGTCAGGAGTTCGAGACCAGCCTGGCCAACATGGCAAAACCCTGTCTCTGTTAAAATACAAAAATCACCTGAGCATGGTGGCAAGGGTCTGTAATCAAAGCTACTTGAGAGGCTGAGGCAGGAGAATCAGTTGAGCCTGGGAGATGGAGGTTGCAGTGAGCTGAGATGGTGCCACTGTACTCCAGCCTGAGCGACAGAGTAAGCCTCTGTCTAAAAAAAAAAAAAAAAAAAAAAAAAGGAGACAGAGGATTCACAGATTACTCCAAAGTTTTGGGCTTCACTACTGGATATATAGAATTGTCATCAATGAAGACGAAGGCTGCAGGAGGAAAAAATTAATCAGTAAAGAGGAGCGATTAATTTCCGCAGTTTTATGTTTGCAATACTTATTTCAAGCTGTGAGTTCAAGATAAAAGTCTAGGGCAGACATAAACATTTAAACTTGAGAAGGACAGAGTTGTATATCTTTTGTGTTAGGCAAATGCGTGCATAATTATTAACTTAGACTATAGTGCGTAATTGTTACTTCTTAACATACATATGATAACACGATCTCTAAGGCTTTTCTATGGTCTAAACTTCTAGGATTTAATTTTATACTATGATTTCAATATAATTTTTTAAAGCCTCAGAGCCCCTAATAACTAGGTAATTGCCTTTTAATTCCAAACTATGATTTGCTTCTTTATCTTTCTCCCTTGTTCCCGTCACCTCAGACATTTTCATAGCTCCTGGTCTCAGCTATCCAAGCTTGTAATTAGTTGCTCTTTAGAATAGGTTCATTAATCCTTTTTAATATTTCTCTGCTATTTGCTCTGGACTCTAAATGTTTCTACTTGGCCCTTCTTTAGGCCAAACCATTTCTTCTGCTGTCTAGAGCTCAAAACCTTTGTGTGGACTAAACAACTGACAGGCTTTTCAAATGAGTCTAACTCATAGCTAATTTCCACTTATTTACTCAGGGCTTCTTCTGAGTGAATGAACATTACCTTGGACTACTTGTTTCTCTCATAGTCCACATAATTGCTTATGATAACAAATAAAATAAGCATTTTTTCTGTAAAAAATAACTAAATTGTTTTCTTCTTTCAGATGCAGCAGCTCCTGACTTGTCAAGATCATATTTATAAAAAGCTCCTAGTTATTAAAGGCCGCCCTCTCTTCAACCACCTACTAAAGTTGAGGCATGGCAATTACAGAGATGACTGGACCAGAGGGTATGGGAAGACAACTGAGATGACTATCTTTCCTGCAATTTTGCCTGGGAAAAGCTCTGCTTCAGGAAAAAAAAATTACTGTTATCTTCTCTATCATCAAAAATTGGGACAATAAATGTTTTTTCTAACCCTTTTGGATATAAGAGGCAGTAAAAAAAAGGCCAGAGATTTCCTAGACATTCTGATGTTTTCTACAGACAATGTTTGGAGTATGGTGACAAGCCAAGGAAAATGCAGAAACGGTCACTATATCTATAGCACCTGCTTCTGTATTCCCATAATTAATACATAATGCTATTCCTACTGTGATGGGTCAAAGAGGTCTTATAGGCTGCTGTGACAACATCATCATTTATGTGTAATTACCATGACACAATATGCTCCAAGTTTTAAACAAAGGACTTGAAAACTGATTTTGGGAACATAATCCATCCTTGATTGCCTATAAGGGAAAAGCATCTCTTCAGAAACTGCGTAAGATTGGAGAGAGATGTGGGAAGGAAAAAACAGAAGACAAGTCTAAAAGTTTACATCAATTAAGAAGGTAATCTGGGCAGCTATTAGAGGATATATCCCAGAAAGTTCACTCTGAGGCAAACTTTTATCTTAGGTACGGGCTATCCTGAAAATTCAGAACTTTGCCAACTTTTGTCTTAGGTACAGGCTATCCTGAAAATTCAGAACAAAGTTCTTCAGGTTAGCTTTATACACCTTTCCAAACAACTCAGAAATGAAAGAAAAGATAGCCAGAACTGTGATCTTTTTTTTTCTCCCATACTAGGAAGGAAGGAAGGGAAGAAGGAAAGAAGGAAGGAAGGAAAGAAGGAAAGAAGGAAGGAAGGAAGGAAGGAAGGAAGGAAGGAAGGAAGGAAGGAAGGAAGGAAGGAAGGAAGGAAGATTGGTCCAAAAGATGATGAAAAGTTCACTGCTTTACCAGTGCCTAATATTCCCTGGAGAACCAAAACCTTGAAAAGTTGTGATCAAGGGCTTAAGGCAGCCACTCTTGTTCTGTGTGTGCTGCACATGTGCGTGTGCAAACATGTGGTGTGTGTATAAGGGGTGGTGAGTAGTGATGGAGATGAGAGAGAAGAGGGGACTAGAAAGGGGGACAGCAAAAAACAAGGGAAATAAATTAAGTGGAACATAAGAACAGGAATACTTAGAGAGGTCACCGTTAACTGAGGCCTCTTAACCTTGGGTTCAGGAATCTAGGCAGAATTGTGTGTTATAAGTTCTTTAAACCTTTAACGAACATGGATATTTTGATGTAGTATGGCCAAGGCAGCCACATTTTCAATAGTTTCCTCAGCTCCATAGTAATTCTGATGCCAGGTTGTTTCGCCCATACCTTCAGAATTCCTGAGCTGCTTTGTCCATAAATGGGCTTTAAGGGTTGATAAACTTTCCCAAATTGTAAAATTTAGGAGTGTATCTGTTTTTTTTTTTTTTTTCTAGGAAGAAGTTAGTAGCTTGTGCGGAATCACGTAGTATTTCACTACCTCCCTAATATACTAAAAAAAATACTGCATCAAAAGAAGTCAGAGTTGCTGGTTGCAGTGAACTGAATGTTTTTGTTCCCCACAAAAATTTACATGTTGAAATCCTAACCCCTAGTGTAATGATATCAGGAGGTGGAGCCATTGAGATGTGATTGTGTCCCGAGAGCAGAGCCCTAATGAATGACATTAGTGCCCTTATAAAAGAAACCCCAGAGAGTTCTCGTTTCTTCTGCAATGTGAGGACACGGCAAGAGGACAGTCATCTATGAAGCACAAAGAGAGACTGCATCAGGCACAGAATTTACTGATGACTTGATCTTGGACTTCCCAGCCTTTAGAATTGTGAGAATTAAATTTCTGTTGTTTATAAGCCACCCAGTCTATGGTATTTTGTTAAACCAGCCCGGATATTCTTTGTGGTTTTCTATGTATCCAATCTGCAGGTATAAAGGTAGCTATTCATTAGGAGTTGGGGAAGGTCAAGCACTACTCCAAACTAACTGATATAATAGATACTCTTGCTGAAGAAACATCTACCTTTTAAATATGATATTAAAGAATTATGAGAATTTAACAACTAATATACCAGACAGATGTCAGCTCTCTTTTTGATTTACAGTACAGTGACCAAATTGCAACTGTATAAGTGGAGAAACTGAATTATTTGCTCTTCCACAGCCAGGTGCCAGTTAGCATTTTGAAGGCAGTATGTCTTAAGCATTAAAGCAGCTGCTTAGTCATCGTTTATTAATTTCTTTAAAATAAACAACCAGTCCCAAATCATACTTTCCTAGAGAGAATTTAAGACGAAGCATGAGAAAGTTCCCATGGTTAAATTGGCTCTAGGCAGGCAAGCTGGGCTTTCTGACAGGAAACATTTTTGTGTAAAAATAGACAAATGAATAAAATAACTTTTCTTCACAGTGGTGGAGACTTCTATTTTCTTGACATTTGACTATTTATAGTAGGCCTGTATAAAACTATTCCATCATATATAGTTTATATAGTTCATAAAGGTAAAGTATAGCTCTGCCCCAAACTTGGGAACCCACAAATCTGCAGCTGAGCATCTAGATCCTATTCCTGCTGCCTGTGATTTCATTTTCTAACCAGCATCTCACACAATCAAATGTTAATTTTTGTCTAGGCAGGAAGAATAAAATAGAATCACTTGGCTCATTTATCTAGCTATCCTTTTCTTATTTTTCTCCTTCTTGAAGGCCTCCCTCCCCTCCCTCTAAACCCCCTTTCTTCCATCTTCTTTGCTTCCTTCCTCTTTAAGAATATTTAATGAGCATTTATTATGTACATGCTCAAGGCCAGGAACAGGGTATGTGCTCAGAACAAGTGTAAATGTCATCAGTAACCTCAATGATAAATGCAATGGTAATGTATCTATCCATATCTTCCTTGACTTCTCAGCAGAACCTAAAGTTTTAACCTCTCCTTCTTTCTTGAAACATTATCTTTTCCCATATTCAGTACAATGACAATAACCTGGTTTTCTTCTGATTCACCAGCTACTTTCTAATTGATTTTCCCAGGTCTTATTCTCCTACTTGACCACTAAATCTGCCCAGTGCATGCCTTTTTCTATTAGTTCTTTCCTCTAGTCTTAGGGCTTAAAATAACATCTATATTCTGTTGACTCCCAGATGCTTATATCCATCCTTGGCCTCTCCACTTGAGAGCCCGACTTGTATTTCCAACTGCACACTTGATATCTAAATATGTGTATTTCAAAGGAAACTCAGATTTAATATAGACAACCCTAAACTCTTATTGCCTCTTCATCACTCTGCCACATTTCAATATAGCACCACAGTCTTCTCATTGCTCAAACCTAAGATATATGCATCATCTCTCAAATGTATATGTATGTATATATATTTACATACATACCTGCTCATAGTCACAGAGATAAATATATGTTATATATACATTATATATATGAATAGAGTAAATATTTTAGTGGCTTTTCATATTTTTCAAGTGCATAAAACAGCAACCCAGTAAATGTTCACTGAATTAATTAATTTACTTAATTATTTAACAAACATTTAGCATCTTTAGCAACTTTCTTCAGAATAAATTTCAAATTACTGATGCCGTGTCTACCTAGATATTTGGCTATATATCCCCTGGTATCAGTGATTGCAGTTCTTTCCTATTCCTTGGTGGCCTCCTCACCTTTCTTTGTGTGTCTCTGATTATGATACGCCATAACCCATAACCCCCTGGCCTGGCTCTGTGGTGATGCACTTCTTCTTTGTGTAGACAACTTAATGCAAAGTCGATCTGTTTCTATGCCCTTTTAAATAGTAACACTGCAATGTTCCATGGGTCATATTTTTTTTATCACTACATGTTTAGACACTTTATGCAGAATGCTGGTTTTATTTTTGATTAATCAGTTTATCTGAGTGGCCAGTCTGGGCTCTCTTTGACACAGTATTATATGTACATAAAGAAAAAATATTTGATATAGGTATTAGGGTCTATATTTTTGAAAATACATTTTTCTATGTGAAAATTTTGTCTTTTAGGCTTCTGCCTCCTTCCCAGGGGGCACAAGATAAAATAATTTCAACAATACACACTGAGTCACATAATAAAGACATTAAGAGAAGAGATAATTGGGGAGACTTAGAAGGCCTAACTTGTATGTCATAACATATAGTGCTGAATAGCTCACATTTGATGGTTACTGACATAGTACTAATTTAATTTATTCCTAGAGGAATCAAGATGAAAAGATAGATTACACTGATGTTCTCAAAGATTTATGCTGGGAGTTCAAATGATTTCTGAATTTTTTTATGTTACAGCTAATGATATTATTATAAATAGGAGTTCAACCCCAATGCCTTTCCTTTGAATAGTCCCATTCTTTCTTAGATCTAGGAAATAGACTCACACTTACCAAGGCTGCTTTTCATTTTCCATGTTATTTTACTACAAAGTAGGATTAATTAGAAATTTCTGCATAAAATTCACATATATCTTGCTAGTGGCTTTATTAACTGACAAGTGAAATTAATTTTTATTTTTTAACTTTTAATTAAAAATGTAAGGATTTTGAAAGGTATAAAAGTAAGCACTAAGTAAAAATATATACCAAAATTGCACAGTAAAGGAAGATTATCCTAACTACATCAAGACTCATAAAGAGCTAATAGATACATTCTCAGAAAATAGAAGATTAAAGACATTATATCAAGCTATTTGATATAAAGGTAACCACTAGAACAAAAACACAAACTTTTATTCTACTTAGCTCTTGTTGTATAATAAGTCACCTCCAAACTCCGTGGCTTACAACACCAACTATGGTGTTATTATCTCTCAACAGTTCTATGGGTCAAAAATTGAGAAAGAGCGTTCAAGAGTTCTGGTTCAGAGTCCCTCTTGTGAGTCCATTCATGTGGAGGCTGCAGTGGAAACAATCAGAGGCTGGAGTAACTAGGAGCTGCCCAGGCAGTTCTCTCTCTATGTAGTCTTAGAGTCTTTCTAGGCTAGTTTGGTCTCCCTTATAGAAGGGCAGTCTCCGGGCAGTCATACTGCTCATATGGCAGCTGATTTGTTCCAGAGTGAGTAGTCAAAGAAAGAAAAGTGGAAGGGCATGGCATTTTTATGACTTGTCTTGGAAGTCACATAGCATTTCTTCTACTTTAATCTGTTGGTCAAGGCAGTCACAAATGCCAGTCTAGTTTCAAAGGGATAGGACATAGACTCCACCTTTCCAAAGGGGGATTGTCGAAGTCAAATAGTAAGAACAAATGAAATGAGAGATATTGTTGTGGCCATCTTTGGAAAATACAAGCTGCCATATCTTCCATGGTATCAGAAAAAATACATAACAAAACAATAGAAACATATAGTGTAGACAATATAGTGAATGTAGACAGTATAGTGAAAAGTAAAATAAAATATATGACACAAAATAGAATAATAGTAACAAATTTATGTGCCAAGCACTTTTTAAAGTCTTTTACCAGTACTAACCTAATTAATCCTCACTGTAATTCTGAGGAAGATACCAGTTTACAGACATGGAAATCAAGGCAAGAGAAGTGAATTGCCAAAGTCTCTGCAACTAATCAATTGTGGACCTGAGATTTGAAGAGGAGTCTGACTCCAGAGTACATTATCTCAATCACTTCATCATATTCCTTTCACAAGAACAGAGCTAAGACCTAAACTCTCTATCCTAAGAAAAAAAAAAAAATTGCTAAATTCACTAGAAACAAGGAAAAGCTTTCAAAATGCATGACAAAGAAAACTCCAAATTAATACTATCTTAGAAATGCATGGAAAACAATGTGACATAGAAAGTAGGAAAAGAAAGAAAAAAGTAAAAACACGCCTGCCAATGCAAACAACTACAAAGCACTGTTAGCTTAATTAATTAAATTAATTAAGTTAAAAATAATTTAAGTTTATTTCAGGGAAAAAAACAACAGGCAAGAAAAAGACCTTATTATGATGAAAGTGCAATGTACAAAGATCTAACAATTACTCATTTCTGTGCAACAAATAATATAACATCAATGTTTATAAAGCAAAACTACCAAATATATAGAGTAACTCCTGAAACATAGTAGTAGTAGGGGATTTAAGTCACCTCTTTCTAACCTTAACAGAATAAGTGGACAAAAACAAAACAAAACAAAAAGGATTAGTAATAAAACCTATGAAAAACAAACAACAGAAAAGTAAACATTGGCTTTTTGAAATTAAGGGGAAAATACTCTATTAAATAACTTTTAGGACAAAATATAAGTCAAAGCAGAATGACAGACTATTTAGACAGTAACAGTGGACACCTACATGTTAGAATGTATAAGAACCAGCTAAAATAGATTTGATAGGAAAAGGCATGAAATGTCATAGTTATCAATTAGACCTACCTGAAATAACCATGGGGATTAGGTCCTCTCTATCCTCATTTATATTTTGCCATCTTACTATGTTACGGAACTCTTAAAAAAAATTCAAGAAAATTGCCTTTAGATAACAATATTGTGAGTGACAAAGGGAAATAGAAAAATGTATACTTATATGAAAGATATGAAATGATAGTAAAAAAATAGAAACGTGATATTGAGAGGCACTTAAAAGATGCTTTTTTTCCTCTGATAAACAATAATTTGTTAAAAATAAATATAATAATTATTAATAATTATAACAAATAATAAAAGATTTATTTTTTTCACAACCCTATATAAACAAATTTGGGAACTTGGATGACATAGATGATTTTCTAAGAAAATAGTATTACCAGAACACATAAATTATAGCCAGAAATGACCTGATAAAACTTCCATCAACAAACATCTCCTCATTCCAATAAATAAATAAGTAAATCTCTTATTTCTTCATACATAGTTCATAGCAAAGGTACTTTTACGGAAAGAATTATACCATTTTCAGTAACAGAAAACTGTTTAAATTTCTTCACAGCATGGAAAAAACGATGTACACATACACAAAACTATACACCATGCTCATTTATTGTATCAATGTAAAGCTTCTATATAAGTTATCAGCAAATCAAATTAATCAGCACTATAACATAACAATAATCTATGAAAAACTGGTGTATTCCAGGAATACAAGAATGCTTTAACATAAATAAATATATAATCAACTATATTAATAAATCAATATAAAAAACATTTGATTATTTCTACTGATGCAGATAAGTGTGTGATAAATACACAAACATGCTAACATCCTTTTTGACAAAATCTCTTAAAATCAAAATATATGGATACTTCTCAAGATACTGAAATGTATACATACATAGATTTACATTGTTAAAACACACATTAAATTGAAGATTAAAAAAAGAATGTCTTTTATCATCAAACTATTTAATATTGCCCTAGTGGTACTAGACAAGAGAAGAAAAATTACAGTTTTAAAAATCTGAAAACAAGTAATATAATTATCAGAATTTCCAGACCTATGTTTATATTCTCGGAAGAGCCCAGAGAATCAATTAAAACTATAGAAAGGGATAAGAGACTCATGTAAGGTAGTTGCTCAAAATTAGCATACTGGAATTAATAGACATTATATGTACAAGCAGTACCCACTAACAAGGTAAATTAGAGGAAAATACCCCATTTACAATGGAAATAAAAAGGTATAGTCTCTCAGAAAAAGTATGACAAAAATATGAAGAATTGAAATGGATTGAAGTCTTAATTTTTACTAAGAAACAGAAATAGGTTGTTACAAATGCAAAATTGTGCCATTTTTTAGATAGGAAGATTCAACATTATCAGGGTATCAGTTCTCTTAAATTAATTTAGAAAACTTATGGTATCATCATAAAAATACCCACAGATTACCTTTTAAAATTTAGTCAAGTTATATCTAAAGTTTACATGGAACTGGAGGATGTTATGTTAAATGAAATAAGTTAGGTACAGAAATACAAATATCACATGTTCTCACTCATATGTAGAAGCCAAAAAAATATTGAAATGGAGATAAAGGGTAGAATGATGGCTTCCAGAGGCCAGGATGGGGAGTGGGGATTGGAAGATAAAGAGGGGATGATTAATGGGTACAAAACTACAGTCAGATAAAAGGAATAAGATCTAGTATCTGGTAGCACAATAGGGTGACTATAGTTAACAATAATTTATTGTATATTTCAAAATAACTGAAAGAGTGGAATTGGAATGTTCCTAACACAAGGAAATGATAAATCCTTGAGGAGATAGAGAATTCCTTCCAATTACCCTGATTTGATCATTACACCTTGTATACTTATATCAAAGTATCACATGTGACCCATGAATATGCACAGCTAGTATGTATCTATTATAATTAAAATTTTGTTTTTAATTTGAAAGATTAAAATGATAAAAATAAAGTTTACATGCAAAATGTAAGCAAGGATTCCTGGAAAATTCTAAGGAAAACAAATAGAATATTGTGGGAAGCTAGTCTACACAATATTAAAATATGTTATAAAGCTAAAATATCTTAAACAGTGTAGTAAAGATGAAAAGAAAAAAAGGATTATAACAACCAGAAATAAAAATTTAGTTTATAGTAAAGTGAATATAATAAAGATGGTATTTCAATTCACTAGGGAAGGCCTAAATTGCTTAATAAAATGTTAATAGTCACTAGTAATTGGGAAAAATAATAAAGTTGTATTTCTTCCTTTTATTTTTATTAATATATATTCCAGATGGGTCAAAGATTTTAGCACAAATAAAAGCAGTAAAAAGTGGAAGAAAACCTGAATGAGTTTTCTTTAAGAACCACAGAGTTGTAAAGGTTTTTCTAAGTATAATACTTTGAAACTATTAAAAGGAAAATGTAAATTAAATTTAGAAAAATTCAAAAAATTTGCATAGCATAAAAATGATCAAAAGATAAATTGCAAACCGGAAAAACACACTTGTAATTCATACCACAAAGGGTAATTACCTTAAAGAATTCTGAAAAGTCAACAAGAAATAGAAAATCTGCATTAAAAAAACACAAAAGACTATGAATCATCCTTACTCATTATAAGAGAAATGTAAATTACAACTACTATAAAGTGCCATTTTTTGACACACAGGAAAAATGAGTAAAATTTAATAATGTACCATAGTAATAAATGTGTGTGTAAACATATAAATGGGAGGGAAAATGGGTTAAAACTCTATTGGTGGCAGCAGCTGAGCACAGTAATCAAAATTACATGCACATATTTTTTGACTCAAACAGTTTACTTCTAGGAATTTATCCTATAGATATATATTTGAGGAACAATACTGAGAAATTTCAGGGAAAAAAACCCTAAATGTTCATCAATAAGCTGACTCTAAGTTACAATGTTTGTTAAAAAATGATGTGTCATTCCTCTGTGGACGAATATGAAAAAAAACCAAAACTCTAAAAACCTGTTACAGAATGCTGTGTATACTGTTTTACCATTAGTATTCTGTATAAATTTCCATGTACCTACGTATACCATATGCTTGGATATGCAGAGATACTCTCTGGATAAATATACTGTATAAGAAACTGTAGCAGGAGTTTGTGTCAAGGGAGAATGGCAACAGAACCCAATTTACTTTTCACCAACCATACTTTTGCTTTTCAATTTCTTTCCTATGCATATGAGTACTGATGCAAATATGACAAAATATTTTCATTTACAACTTATTTTGCTATTCGTTTTCTTTTTAAATATGCCAAGTGAGTTTTAAAAATGGAAGTGTCTGGAGGAACTTCCAGCTGCTAAGAGGTCGCAACCATCACTTAACAAAAATCATTATTTTTTTCCATTATAATTTTATAATTTTTGATTTCTCATTTTTGAAGAAAACTGTCAAAAAGATCCTTTACACTCCTGGCAGACAGCAGCTAAGAAAAATGATGACCCTATCTTTTCGGGCATTTCCAGTATTCAGTTCAGTAAAGTTTAGGACAAGTTTGCCTTTATTTGCACATCCAATCTCACGGATATATAGGATCTCAGAGTCAAAATGGACCTTAAATGTCCCATCTGTTGCTAGCTTTTAAATGATTTCCTGACAAGTGCTCTGGCTTGGCTTCTATTGAAAGATGTGAAAGTCTGGCAATTCTTTCCATTGTAATTAAAGTAAAAACACTATTGGAAGATTTGCTTAGAATGTTATTATGAAGATTTCCTAGATAATTTCTTTTCCATGTACATCTTGAAAAAGTCACCATCTGTAATACCATTTCTCAACAATTCCCTGTAAATACATGTATCATAGTTCTTATTACCCAGCATTGCAAGCTTCTACTTATTTATCTGACTCCTGGTAATTGGGTTGTCATTTATCTTTATTCCCATTGCCTACTTAGCACATTGCCTGGTGCATAGTAGGCAATTCATGTGATGAGGGCATGCATTTCATTAAGTCCAAGGGTTATTTTTTCTCTAATTTGCTCATAAAGTTGAAAGATTATGGGCTTTCTTCTTCCTCTTCCTCTTCCTCCCCTCCCCCTCCCTCTTCCCCCCCCTCCTCCTCCTCTTCCCCCTCCTCCTCCTCTTCTTCTTCTTTTTCTTCTTCTTCCTCCTCTTCCTCTTCCTCTTCCTCTTCTTCTTTCTTCTTCTTTCTTCTTCTTCTTTTTTTGAGACGGAGTCCCACTCTGTCGCCCAGGCTGGAGTGCAGTGGCGCAATCTCGGCTCACTGCAAGCTCCACCTCCCGGGTTTAGGCCTTTCTCCTGCCTCAGCCTCCCGAGTAGCTGGGACTACAGGCGGCCGCCACCTCGCCCGGCTAATTTTGTACTTTTAGTAGAGATGGGGTTTCACCATGTTGGCCAGGATGGTCTCGATCTTTTGATCTCGTGATCCACCCTCCTCAGCCTCCCAAAGTGCTGGGATTAGAGGCGAGAGCCACTGCGCCTGGTCCTTCTTCATTTTTAGGTAGCTCAGCTTGCTTTCCATATTTTAAGTGAACGTCTCCCTCCCAGTGTTTATCTCTGCTAAGCTGAATTCACATTTTTTCACAACTTAATTTTCTATTCTGATACTGATATTATATCAATAATTAAGAGAAGTAGTACATATCATCCTAGTGAATATAATACATGAACAATACATTGAAAGATAATTCTTCAAAAACAATATTATCATCGGATAATAACCTTTTAAAGTATTAGTATAGGGCTTTGAAACTACAGGTCATAAAGATAACCAAACAAAGAACTTCATGGTTATTTTCTGTTAACTGAAATTCAATTTGAAATACCAGTTGAACTTCATTTAGAAAAAAAAAAAGACTTCCTGGAAAAATGGAAGCTAATTAAAAAAATAAACAAGCAAACAACAATTACAACAAAACACTTTCTTCACAACAGGGAATTTTTAAAAGAAAAAGGACTCTGTGTTCACAAATAACAGAGCTATTGTGGGATTTACAAAGCAATAAACATTTAAGCTAATGCAGTTCCTGCCAATAAGGGTTTTAAACTGCACAACAGTGACTAAGATAGGTAACCTTGCCTCTGGAGTTATTTTAAGCAAAAGATAGTGTTGGTGTCTAGGTCTGATTTAGACTTAATGACTTTTCAAACTTCCTTCCAGTTTTATCATTTTATTACTTTTAGGGGGAAAAAAAGGCTCCAAATTTGGGAGAATAAATACGATCACATTTTTAAGATTAATCACACAGGCTTTATCCAAGGTAGCATCTCATCCTATAAAGAAAGAACTAGGTCATGCAGGTTAGAGCAATGCTTTGGGTAAAGCAGGTATAGTTCTCTTAAGGAAAAAAAAATAACCATTTACAGATGGCTTCAAGCATACTTCTAAATTACTTCTGAACATTTAGTATTTAATCAGGACACACTGGCTGCAAAGGTATGACGCTCATTATGGAAGATATTATTGATAAAGATCTGTATGTGAGTTTAGTTGTTTTGTAAAGTTGAATATTTTAATTGTAATAGGGCTGTTTAATAAATAAAGAGTAGAAGTAATACATAAATAAGTACCCTCCAGTCATCTACGTTTCACCACAAATTTCTACATGCAGAATATTATCAGCATTTTTAAAGTCCAGTGATAAAAATGTTAGAGAATAAGGCTAAGGCCATGCAAAGTGACTTTAGTTAAAAACAGTGGATCCCTTTATATATATTTAAATACTCAGGGGAGTCTACAAAGAAAAAATTAAAAATAAATAAACAAATCACTGTGCAAGACTCCTGACCTGCTTACTAGCTTTAATTACTGGGCTGACAGATTTACCTTTTTTTTTTTTTCTATCACCTCCTTAATTCAAAATCATACTGCTCTCCTTGAGACTTGATTCCTTGATGTCTTTTTTCTTTTTTAAGAAGAAAATAATAATGCCATTTAAGTTACTTGCCTTCTCATATTTAGTTCTTCCCATCATATCCTTTCTCCCTCTCTTTTCCTCCTCCTGCTCTTCCTCCTCCCCCTATTTAAATTCCCCTACAACCTTCATAAGAGAACTTAGAATAAATGAGCCCACTGCTCTAGCAGTTGATGCTACACTTGCTATCTCTCTTTCTCTTTCTCATGAAGGTCAAAATCAAGGTGTTAGCAAGGCTGGTTCCTTCTGGGTGCTGTGTTCCTTCTGGGCCCTATTCTATGCCTCCCACAGTTTGGAGGTTTGCTGGCAGTCCTTGGTGTTCCTTGGCTTGTAGACATCTACTTTCATCTTCATGTGGCCTTTTTTCTGTGTGTGTATACCTGTGTCCAAATTTCCCCTTTTTATAAGAACACCAGTCATACTGTAACAGAGTCCTCCACTTCAGTATGACCTTATTCTAGCTTACCTAGTTACATTTTAAATTAGCCTATTTCTAAGGAAAGTCACATTTTAGGGTATCAGGATGAGGGTTTCAATATATTAATTTCCAGGGCGGTCACAATTCAACCCATAATGCTCTCTTTGAAAGTTTGACTCCGTAGGTCTGATATGGCATCTAACAGACACATTTGTAACAAATACACTTGCAGGGGGATTTTGCAAGTGTATTTTTGATGCAGGGGGCCATTAGCTATCCACTCTTTGAAAACCACTGAAAAGAGTTTACCAGCCATACCTTCCTGAATGTGCCTGATGTCTTCTGAAAACCACTGAAAAGACTTGGAAACAAAAGCTCACTAATTAGTTTTTAGAGTGACAATTCTTTCCTGGAGGTGGTTGTAATTCTGTTCCCCCTCCCACCAGAAAGGATTTGCACTAACATTTCCTTTACTGTCATATATATTGTTTAGAAAAACAAAACTGAAGAGGGGCTATCAGTGCAGAAAAACCCTGGCTTCAGTCATGTGACTTTGTTAATGTTTAATCTTGGGCCTTTGTGAGCCTCTATTTTCACAAATGTAAAATGGGATAATGCACCTCACTAGGTTGAGAACACAGGAATGTGCCAGGCAGATATGAAGTGCTGAATATATGTTCTCTTTCCCAAGCTTGAGTCATGGCACAAACTGACATTCTCAAACTTCCAGTAAACAAGTAGGGGATGGAAAGATACATGAAAATAATTCTTAGTTATTTTTCATTTCACAAATAGCACAGGCTTATTGTGAATAGAATGTAAATTCTGTAAAGCAGGGACTTCGTTTGGTTCACTACAATAACCTTAGTACATGCTTTAGTACTTAGAACCTAATAGGTACACAACAAATATTAAAATTAAAAAAAAGCAAAAGACAGGAAAACAAAAAGCAGGAAATTATTCTTTAAAATTACAATGAAACGTATAGCCTTCCACCTATAATGATGGAGACTATATATTCACCATAGCAATACGCAGTGAACTAAATTACGTAACAGTAAGTATTCACAGAAAAGATGATTTTAAATGTCACTATAGTGTTTCAATGTGTTCACTGTTTCAACGTGTTACATAATTCATTTTACTTGAGAGTACTTTTATGTCATTCTTAATGTTCACTCTGCTAAGCAATGCTTTGGTATTGTTGCTAACAGTCAAGGGAGGAAGCACCTATTTTATCTGCAGGGCGTAAAGATGGACTCCAACCACTGAAGTATGACAGTAATAGCAGCAGTGCCTCCTCTTACAAACCATTACAAATAGGGATATTTCTTCTGGGCCTAGGTTCTGAAGGAGGAATAGGTAGTGAGGCAGGGGAGGAGTGAGGAGCCTGGAATCATACTTGGAAGGATTCTGAAAATTAGTCAATGCTGAATTACAGTAAGCATTGCTTTATTAATTAGTAACTCATCAAAGGTTTCCATAAAGAATGTGATAAACTCATAGGAAATATATTGTGAAAATAAGATAAAATAATCAATAAACAGCATCAAGAAAAATGCCATATCATACAAAGCATTAGCACCAGTGGAAGAAATAGATATATCCACATCATAAAATGTTAGAATTAGAACACAACACTTATTTTGACCTTCCTGGAAACTAAGAGCACTAGGCCTCTGGGTCTCAGGGTATTTGGTGGAACACTATTTCATAGAGACTTACTGGATGTTAACAAATTTTAAAAAGCAAACACAAAAATGGATTACATGATCAATATGTTTGGGAAACAATAGGCTAAGAAAACACAAGCAAAATTATTTTCCTGTTGTTCCTCAGAGCCTTTCCTATTCTAGTGTGCATTCTGAGTCTCCAAGAAAGGGTCACAGAGTATATACCACCTTTTCAAAGCTTATGTGATGCTGAACATTTTTACTTAATGCCACAAAGGGCTAGTGTTGCATGGAATACTCTTTAATACTGAATTCTGGGATACCCAAAGCCAGGTTACAATGTTATTGTAGCAACTATTTGTCACTCAGTTGTAGTTTTCCTAGACATCATGTATTACTCTATCTATATCTGCATTTGTATCTACCTGTCTTTATATTTGTACATATACATACACACACATGCATACACCTACACACACACAAAATCTTATTTTATTATATGTATTCCCTGTGAGTCATTTTGAGTATTTTGTGGAATGGATTAATTACTAATATGATTAAGTAATGTTTATTATTTTTGAATTATAACCAAAGGACCTACCCACACACATGCTGATACTGTGATGCTCTTTCTTCAACTGTGTCAGTATATTTTTCTATTTTGTAATATCTTTTCCATTATAGTTCCATGGTTACTTATTCTAATCATGCTCTCAGTGAATTGTTAGCAACATTTCTTCTTACATAGTGATGGGTCAAAGCAGTTCCCTAGGCATATCTTGCATGTGCCTGGTGTATGGGAGTAACATTGATTGATCGCCCCTCAGTTCCAGAACCTCGACTGAGTTTTTCTTCATCAAAGTATCTTAAAATGTAACTCTTCCGAGGAGAATTTGTGTTTTTAATGTTAACTCTTATGAAACAAAGGAGAGACCAGTGGAATTGGCAAGAGGTGAGTTTCCAGAAATTTTGCAAAAGTTTTTCAAGGGATGGGTGGGCACTTGGTTCCATGACCAGAATCTTCTTTTCCATTAGCTATCAGATTGAGTCGGTTTATTTTAATAAAGGGGACATATTTTCCTGGGTTTGGAGGCCATAAGTCAGCATCAAAACCAGGGACCAGTCAAACAGAGAATGGGCCCACTAGATCTCTGCCTAATTTTGTAACAGGATATTGCTCTTGAATTACAAGTAATGTTCTTCATATGTGACTATTCTTGTCAATTCAGAAATATGTGTCGAGTCCCAAATCTCAAATCTACATTAGAGCCTAATCTAGAGACTAGGGGATATGGAAATTACCAGGACCCTGTCTATACCCTCTAGGAGTATATATCACATTTAAGAAATGTTTGTGACATTAAGAAATATTTGTTTTTAAATAGCATATGATATAACCTAACGGTCACATTTGGAGAGTCAAGAATGTATGTTCCTCACCTGAATGTTTTCCTTTCTGACATGTACCTGTGTTTTGCTGTTCCTTTAATCTGGGTTCCTTTCCCCCAGATATTTACATCTGATACTTCCCATCCTCAGATCTTAACTCAAATGTCACATCCCCAGAGATGCCTTCCCTGATCTATCCCAATCCATTACTCTTGGTCATATCATCAATGTCAAATTTATTTCTTCATAATACTTATCACCACATAATATTAACCTATTTAACCTATCACCTCTGTTTTTTTTATCATCTCTAACTAAAATGTTAACTATTGGGAGACAACAGCCTTGTCAACTTTGAATATCACATTTTAGGCACTCAATAAATATTAGTGAAAATTCTTCAACTAAAAGAGAAACAAAGAAGAAAACATGGCAGTATTTATCCAGCTCTGACCAGGTAGAAAATTATTCATTATGGTGACAGAAATATTCTAGTCACCAGAGAATTGATCTTTATTATAAAAGCACAGATGGTTCGTTAGTCCTCATCATTTTCTGGATGAAACAAATCTTATCTCCATTTCCTTTTGTTCCAAGTCCCAGCTAGCAAACAAGTGCAGTCTAAAGTGTCAGCTTCCAAGGTATGCTGATTTCCAATTTACTCTAGAAAGCAGAAATAATGTCTTTGGCCAGGTGCGGTGGCTCACGTCTGTTATCCAGCACTTTGGGAGGCCGAGGCAGGCAGATCACTCGAGACCAGGAGTTCAAGACCAGCCTGGCCAACATGGAAAAACCCTGTCTCTACTAAAAATACGAAAACTAGCCAGGCGTGGTGCTGCCTGTCTGTAATCCTAGCTACTCAGGAGGCTGAGGTGGGAGAATCGCTTGAACCCAGGAGGTGGAGGTTGCAGTAAGCTGAGATCATGTCACTGCATTCCAGACTGGATGACAGAGTGAGACCCTGTTTCAAACAAAAGGGGGAGGAAGGAAGGAAAGAAGGAAGAAATTATGTCTCAGGAAGCTGTGCCTTCCTTTGTAAATAAATCCACTGAAATTTGGTTTAATTGTCCATATCATGTGAATTTAAGTATCTCAAGTCAGACTTCTTGCACTGGATGGCCTCTGGTATAATTGTAGTTGAGTGTTTGACCTACAAATTTGAGAATAAGCTGTTGAAGCACACAATAATAAATTACCCTGGAAACCTTCTCCAAATGATCAGCACATTTCCTTAGCACTCATGTCCAAGAGTAGTATGTCTTCTCCAAGTTTAGTAATATTCAAGTCAAGTACAAAAATATGAAAATGCCTAATTTGATACTAAATATAATACTTTTAAACAGTGCTTTGTGATAAAATGTCTGTCATTTTGACAAATGTCTCAGTCTGTACTGTCCGAGGTTTCAAAATGACTCACAGGGTAGCTAAAGGCAGTCTATCTGGATATTAAAAATCACCACCTTATATTAACTTATTTAATTTTTATCTATGGTTTTCTGTAATCTTCAACTAGAATGTCGCCAAAATACCAAGTTAACTTGTGTACTTAATAGGTATCTTTCCATAGATAGATAAAAATAGTAGCTCTTTAAAATGCATAAGTCACAAAAACTGTATGTTTTGATAAATTTGAAAAGAGAAGAATAATGCCAGTATTTATAATCTGAAGCATTACTATTAAGACCATAAGGATGTTATGTAATCTCTTTCAATGTGATTTTGAAGGAATCTTCAATTACTAGGTTATAACTGGTTCAATGGCTTAATTATTTCTGCCAACCCAGTTATCATACAAAGCCTACTATTTCTGCATAGTTGGATAGTTTTTGTTCACTTAAGATGGAACTATTTGATTTCATTTTAGACCCTGGATATTAGTAAACATTAGACACATTATGTATACCTTTTGTGGGCATAGTTAAACATTTCTCTCATTTCTTATTTTTGCTGTTAGAGGTATGAAGCAGTTTTAAAAATTGTACCTTCACAAGTTAAATGTTTAATCATAGAATCTGATTTATGTCCCATGCATTATGCATTTGCTGTTATTGATAGCACTACAATGAAAATTTTTCACTTTAAGTTTGGTTATTTTTAATATGATCATCTGTAAATCATTGCTATTCAAACTAAAAGTACTTTCAGGTTAGCCCGAAATTAAAGTCAAGGAAAGTACATTTTCCAATTTCCCACTGTAAACATAGTCAGTGGAAGTAATCACAGCCTGTTAAGACGATTAAGGCTGTTTAATATCATTTAGGATTCTTAAAATACCAATTTCACAACTGTCTGTTACTTTACATAAATTGTAGCAGATTTATAAGGATTTTAGACAGGCTAATTAATGCCTTTAGAAATATTTCTCAAATTTTATTTATTTTTAAAGGACCTGTTTCATTTCTTACAAGGAGAAGGTATTGGTCTTGAAAATAAAATACATAACCTATCAATAAATGCCTCACAGAGAGTAAAAAAAGTCTCTTCTCTCACTTCCAATATTGAATAACAAAAATGTTCCCCTCTATTCTAAATAATCTCTCTCTTTCTTCATCCTCATCCTGACTCGTAACAAGCTAAAAAAGGTGCCTATGGTTGAAGTTTATGTATATGTCTCAGCTCTGGAATATGAGCTTTAGGAGCGCAAAAGAAAAGCCCAGAAACCAATTTTGAGAATTGCTGAGTCTGAAGACATAAACATTTGGTGCCATGCCTAAAAATAATTAGCTATGTTTAATTCCAAAAATAGACTTGCAGTGTCTGCCAATATTTTAAAAATTGAAAGAGAAAGAGGGTTTTTTTTAACGTTTTGCATGAAACTTGGCTCTTCTGTATGTCTCACAGAGACCAGGTAATGTTTCTATGCATGTATGAATAAATAGATTGGAAATTCAAAGTCTGCTTTTTGGCTTACACGAATATTACCAATGGCACCTAATTTCCATGCCCATATCAGAGTATAGCTGCTTTTATAGCAGGATGCCACTGTTCATTATTTTACTGCTGGTTTACTTTTTGTAAAAACTAATATCAGAATGCGTACAGTTTTTCCTAAGAACATGCAGATTTTATAAATATACAATTGTCCATTTATACTATAAGTGTAATTAAAAGAGAATTTTATATCTTGAATTTTCATTTTGATTTAAAAATCACCACAAGCCTTAGGACCAAAAAATAATGGTAACCTACCCCAACTGCTGCCTGTGGGGTGGGGAAGGAGAACTATATGCAACTGAATTTATAGATACAAATCATAATATTGTGTTAAATCTATTTAAAGAATTTTTATGATGATATACCTTATGGCAAATCTTATTTATTTACTGGGCTTATTTCTTCAGGAAATAACTGCAATCTGCTATTTAAGAAAGCTAGAATTATAATATTTATTTCCAGGTTCTTGGGGGCAGGAGGTAAAGAGGAGAAAAGGTGTGAGGGGTAGGGAGATAGACTCATAATTAATTCTCATGGCCTGGGATCAAGATGGTGCCTCCTCTTTCTTTCACTGTATTTGGTTTCCTGCAGTACACAACTTTCCTCATTTACTTCTACAGAGAATAAATGTGCTATCACTATGTTGGTTGGTTGGAGAGACCTAGGCCTTTAACTGCTTCTTATTAGACTTCTGAACAATAGTCTAGTTTTCAGTCTCATCATTCACCTATGTCCTCATAGGCATATAATGTCTAATTCTGAGCATTTGGGGGATCTGTATCTTTAATAAGCTCACCTCACACTTGCTTCATCTTCTGCAGGCATTCAGGCTTTCTTTTCCTCTGCTCTGCTAAGTCCTTAGCACTTGGCCATCTGCTTTCCATTTCCCATCATTTTATTGATATCACTTCTCTACTCTTACTAACTCTCTTCTTTGTCCTTTCTGGGTTTGTTCTTGTACAACCAATTTAATGAAGTTGTAGGACAGAGTAGAGATAAATCCATGTGTTCTGTATGTCATATTTCTTCCTGTTCTATTCACGACAGAGAGCAAAAATACCTGTAATAAGCTTATGTAATCTTGAAAGCAGTTATGAAATTGTGCTGCCAATCTTCCATCCCAATTTTTTTAAAGTGTCCTTTCGTGATCTTATTTATCCATTCTCTAAACATTTTGTGATGACATTGGCTTTAGTTTTACTACATCAGAGATTTTCATATATCAAATATATATTGAATAACTGATATATGTCATGCCTAGGTTAGGTACTTCTCTCAGACTTGTACGTATCATTCTTTCTGTCTCCATTGGAGTCATCTGTCATGTACATATAAATTCAAGACACTTCCCAGTAGTTCTTAACTTTAATTTCCCTTGGGAATTTCTTTTCATATTGCAGGTGGTCTCATGAACTTTTTGTTACACTAGGTATAATGGCCATATTTTTGAAATAAAAATCAGGATTTACTGTCTAAGGGTCTTAAAAATAATTTGTTTTATGACTTGTGTATTTATTTTAATGAAAATACAAAAATAAAATCACCTTTAGTCATAGTTCAATTTAATAAATCTTTTTGAATTCTAAGTCAATGTTAAGGTAAGTTGTAATGGTAACGCTCTCTCTGTCTTGGAGTAATTTTGTATAAGCATATGGTTAAAACATTTTCTGTTGAAAGAGTACATCAGAAAAAGGAAATCAGAGCTGCTCTAGAATATACCAGGAGTATGATGGGATTCAGTAATGCTATGGCAAGGTTAACCAGATAATGGAAATATTTCAGTAAATGAACACTTTTCTCAGTGTATTTATATTTTATTTCAACAGATAAGTAAACAGATTCATCCTCCCAGGCTTATAATCATGGAAGGCAAGCTGTGAAACTACTCACTGAAAAATAAAAAATTCCACCAACTTATCTCCTTAGCTTTAGGGTTACAAGTATAAATAATTCAAAAGAATCTCCAATTAACATGCCCTAAAGCCACTTTAATGCAAACAAGAAGAAATACTGAATTAATTTCCTTTACCCTTTAAAGAGGGAAACAATTTATATTCTTTCTGCCATGAGTAATTCACATTGACTTGGTTGTATTAAATTCAAGGTCCAGATATTTCAATATTTCTCCAATTTTTAGTGGCTTTGGGCTCTTGGAGGTGGCTACAGCTGTAGCCATGTGTCTCAATAACTTGCAGCATTGATTCAGCAGATTTTAAGTAAATATATAAAGCTCAAGCCAAAAATATCGAGCAATTTTCTCATACTTTCCTAGTGCGTAGACCACAGATTTGTAAAGTAGAACCTAATAAAGTAATTGGGAATAGTACTGTTTTCTATCCTTGAATTCCCTCACTTTGATGTGATGTTAATATATGGAAATTTTAGCTGTAACAATAAAAAAATAAAGAATGACTTGGCTTTCTTTATAACAGATGCCATTCATATGAACTAATGAGTTGGGAGAGAGATGCCAATAAATACCGTTTTTGGTGCTATTATAATTAAAAGCAAGTTTTGTAGTTTTTCTTTAAAAAGTTACCATATTACTTTAAATGGAGGAGCTGCATGTGTATACTTAATGTGACTGAATTACAATCTTCTGCACCTATGTAAAATTTGTGTTTTATATGGCTGCAGAGAGAGAAGAGAGAAGAAAGCCACTGGGTATAAAACCGGTAGAGTTTTATGAATATTGGACTCACATCCATGTTCCTGATACAAATTATTTCCATGAGTATTTTGTGATATTTGGAGAAATATTATATTTTTATATATATTTTTTCATGAGATTTCTATCTGGTTAAACAGGAATTCTAAATTTAAGGGCAAATATCACATAACCAAGACAGGAACATTAGCTCCATAAAGACTATCATGAAGACCATAATGGAGCTAATAACTGAGATCAAACCTAGTGGTACCATTCTAAATGATGGTTCCATTCATTCGAAATGATGAAGATTCCTCCCCATGCATTTGCCTGTACTTTTCATGTAAGCTGATTGAGAAAATGCAAATTTCATAAGCAGTCTTAATTCTGTTCTAAATAAATCTTTGATCACATTGTACCTGTAAGCCTTGAAAAATTGCAGCAAATATGTACAGGCTAAATAATATTTATTCAGTCTACATGGACTATACAAATATACGCTACTTGTGCTTTTGCAATTAATTACTCTAGCCCATCAGGGTCAGTTACTGATTGGTCTGTAATCATGATTTAGATTAATTGGATTTACCAAGAAAACTCCAAATTCTTTTTTTTTTTTTTTAGTTTGAGGACAGTATTTTCCCTGCCATTGAGTTATAAATATAACCCCCCTCATCTCCGGAGAGCACCTGTTGAACTGTGTACCACTAAGGGAATAAAATACACACAATAATTTTAAAGGTGTACTTCCATGGTTTTCCTGCCATTGTCAAACAAAGGAGAAGAAACGTGGACCCTCTTGTGATCAGGCCTTTCTCTGCTCTCTCCACCATAACTCTAAGGAAGAAGGAGCTGCTAATTTGATTAGTCTAAGACTGAGATACTAATTAACAATGGACAGGGTTATGCTTTCTTAAAAGTTATACCTTCTGCAAACTTTTGCTTGCATTTCTTGCTTTGAAGAAGTCAGAAGAGACAGGCAAGGCTTGTATTCTCAAGACAGACCATTCATATTCATGTGATTTACATTCTCTCTCTCTCTCTTACCCACTCACTCTTCCTCTCTACTCCCAGAAACGAGCAAATGCATATTCCTCAAATATAAATTCAGGAGAGGTTGTCTCCTCCTTTCTTGATTGCTAACTTTACTCTTACTTTTCTTTCTCTTTCTCTCCCTTCCTTCCTTTCTTCCTTGCTTTATTTTAAAAGTCCAGGGTATCTTGCTTTGTATTCTCATGCTTATTTTTTTTTAATCCATTACTTTCAATGGCAAAAACTACAAATACTTTTGCACCAACTAACAGTTTAGACTTTAACTGCAGTTTAGCTGGTTACTACCAAAGAAGACACTGTAGCATAATGAAAAGAATATGTGGACTTATAATTCAAATTTTGGATTAGCTAAGTAAAATTGAAAATAATAACTTTGAGCTTAGTCTTTCCATCTGAGAAATGGAGATAGTATTTTTAATAAAAGTTGTATGACTACTAAATAAGTCAATATGTATGAAGACAACACCATCATGAACAGGATTATTATTACACTCACTATTTCTCCGTGTTGAGTAATAAGTACATTATATATACATAATCTCATTAGTTTCATTTATAACATAGAAAAATGAGACTAAAAAAACTTCAATATTTTGTCTAAGTTATCATGGCAAATGAGGGGCAGAGTTAGGATTTTAACCCATCTGACATATTCTAAAGCCTAGACTCTCAACTGCTATCTGCTATGGCCTCCTACGTGTTCCTTCTTTTGATATAACTGGTTTCTTTCATTCTGTTCATGTACAATGTACACATGAGCTGGATTTAGAAAAAAATTGTGTATCTTCCTATAGTTCTGGGTATCTACAGATTCTTGTCTATATATATGTACATACAATGCATATACTGAATATTGATTTTAATCATGTCAAGTATGCATCCATATATCAACTAGATTGTTCAATATAGTAGCTTCCAGTTGTAAGTGGCTACTTAAATTTAAGATAATTAAAATTAAATAAAATTTAAAAATCAATCCCTCAGTCACACTAGCCACATTTCAAGCACTCAAAAGCCGTATGAGGTTAGTACCTACCATACTGAATAGCACAGACATAGGACAGTTCCATCATTGCAGAAAGTTGTATCGACAGCACTGAACTGGATACATTTCAATGAGAATGTGAATAAATTTGTTTATCAAGGTACTTGTCTATAACAAATCCTTTGTCATAGTAGAGAAAGTACTTAATTTAAAAATTCTCATATTGGATCCTTACATACACATATACAAACTCAATTATGCAAACCAAATATACAGAGAAGTAAAATTTATCTGTAATTTTTTCATGGTCACTCTGAATCTGAAGCTGTATGCAAAGATTTGCCCTGTGCAATCACATTTGTAAGCAAAGCATAGCAAATACATTCTTACGTTATTACTTACTCACTTCAACAGATTCTAATCTTAGGTACTTCAAAATATATGCAGACCTTCAAAGCTAAGCAAACATCAGTCATCCTCATTATATGAAAGTTCCTAGAGAGTTCAATTTGTTGGAGAATCTTCAATAAAGGAGGATGGAAGTAGAGTTATTTTAGGAATCCCTGTGTTTTTCTAGAAAAAAAATAACAAGGCAAGAGAGATGGTATTCTGATATATTGAGCCAATCTTCAGAAATAGTCCATGCAGCCACAAAGATATGAAAAATGAAAAGCCAGAGTGATCAAACAATTTCAAGGAAATAAACAGATAAGCACAAAAATTGAAATAAATCAGTATGCCTTTCTTCTGTCTGGTTTTCTGAGTATCTACTTGGCAACTAGTGATAGAATAATGATTCATTAAGAAGCACATACATTTTTTCCTGGATCCTTTTTTTTTCTCTTTAAAAGAAGCAGAGGACATTTATATAATAAACATTTATCTTACTTTTCTTCTTCTCTATTAGTCAATAAATGTAAAACTATTACCTAACTCAGTTTATAAGTAGTCACTTACCAAATACTTAATAAAAATAAATATCTCTAGGAATCACCAGACATTATAAATATTCTCAGTGATTATATATTTATTTTAAACATTTTATGTTAGTACTGGATTCATCAGCCTCTAAAAAAAAAATGGCTTTTATAAACTTACACTCCACACAGTATGGTGAATTTGTTCAATGGAAAAAATGGCAATCTTCTAGTTTGCATTATTTGTAATTAAAGTATGCAATATTCCCCAATTCAACCCTCAGTGTTTATATTTTAAAAGAATAGACCAAGCTTTACTTTTAGATATACATTTTAAGTGTGCTCAGGAGAAACAGGAGGATTATTTTTGACTTAGAAGATATAAGGAAATTAATCAAAAGAAAAATACATATTTTTCCCACTTGAACACAACTTTGAAATATTAGGAGGATACAATTTTAGTATCAGGGTACAGAGAAAGTAAGCGCTAAAGAAGGAAGTTTCAAAAATTATGTCAGCATCTTTCAAGACTAAACTTTGCTTGAGTAAGAAATCCTTTATATTTTCATGCAGAAAAGCAATGGAATAAAATTGCTGATGGCCCATGACATTCTCTTTGCCTGAACAAAGAGACAGTTCATAATAGTTGAAGTTGTACAGATATTCAAGGCAGTCATTCCCAATCATTTGTAAACATCCATTTCCAAGGATGTTGCATCAGTTTGCAAAGTCTTGTCTACACTTGAAAATAACTAAAGGATTTTTCTATCTACCTGAAGAAAATTCGTTCAATTCCAACTGTTGAATTCCATTTTCTCTAGAGAAAATCTTAGAATGTGTTTCAGAAAAGTCCCCCCGGGAGCTTTTCCAACTCCATATCAATGACAATATAAAGATGGTACTGTAGGTCCATCTGGCCCATTTTCTCATTTTCTTTTCCATTATCCTGTAGAATTTACTAGGAGCCCATAGAGGTGTAGAACTATAAAAGGATTTTTGGGGAATACTAAGAAAATGATGTAACTACTAATGTAGCTGTTTTATATATGAAGGAAACAGAAAAGCTGTATGGTATAATTGTCCAAATATAAGTGCAAATTCATTCTCTGCAAGTCGGGCCAATGGTATATACATGCTCCACTCTCTTTTGGCAATGCGGTGCTAGAGTAAAAAAGATACTAATCACAGAATGGAAACAAATCAGCTTATTTCCCCATCTGTCTATAAAATGTAATTTAATTATAAACAAAGAGTAAGTGTATATTCCAAAACTCTAAAAACTGGTGTTCAAATGTAAGCACCAGAGGCATTGAATGACATGTTCTGTACATCCTTCTTGTGTTTTTAATGACATGGGGAATTTTAAAAGTGAAGAGATCCTCTTTCTTCTACAGGAAATGTCGTAATTCTTCTCATGGTTTATTGGCCATAAGCAAGGCAGGGATATTCTGAGAGTGGCTGATACTGCTGCTTCTTTCATCAGGGCCAGGATGCTACCTGATCAAGACACTCTCAAAAGCCAGAAAAAAATTTCAGAGGTGAAATTATATAGCTATGATATCCAACAATAACATTCTCCTTTAGAATTTCCCATTGCATATAGAAAAAAGAAAATACAGAGAGGTCAACAGTTTGCACTTGAAAGAAAAGGACAAAGTAGAAGGGAAAAGTGCTGGGAAAAGTTTATCTTATAAATTAGTGGAGGAAAATATGGGCAGTTGGCAATGATAGTGAAAGTTTCAAGAATCAATGATTAGAAGTCAAGAGGTAAAAATGTTATGCATATAGCCGTGATAAATTGAAATCTATGCTCATTTGCACATGGGAATTAGAACCTTTCTACTAAAAAAAGCATTTATTGTGGTACTTAAATCACATTTTTGACCTGGAAAAGCAAGTGAATATTTTCTTTTTATGTTTTGATTGGTTCAGTTTAATCAAACAACTGGGAGGCCACAATAAATTCAGTATAAAAGAAATGTTAGTCAAGGGTTGTGCATGTGTCTTTGTGTGTGTGAGCTGAATCGATGGAAGTGTCTAATCCATTACATCAACATGGTTATGGCAGCATATAAAATACACAGGACCAGAACTCATCATAGAAACACTCTTCATAGTCATGGTGTTGATTTCAATTATGATATCTTTCTTGCTAATGCATTCTGTGCACCTGTCGGTAGGCAGAGAAAACAGACTTAAATCAAACTGAAAGCCATACCCACAGCAAAAAAAGGCTTCGTGTAGCCCAAAGAAAGAGGAAAGAAGCAAACACCGTGAGCTATGAGAGTCACTCAGAGAAATGTGCTCAATGGCATGGAGTTTTAAATTGCCCATAAAAAAATGAACACATTAGCCATCTTTTGCTCTTTTGGCACTTCTGCAATTGACATTACCCCTGTCTGGTGTGTTAAGACTGGGAGAACTAAGCTGGAAAATGTGATAGCAAATCCTTAACTCAAGCAGCAGTATACAGGACAGGCTGTTAAACTGCCATGTTAGTGGAATGCATAAATGCCAACATTATTTTAGAATGATTTATTACATCCACAACTGTCAAAATAAATAAATGTGGCCTCATAGTCCACAACCCATGGATAGTTTTTCTAATTCAGGATTTTGCAGATGACATTTTCAACTAGGATGAAATTTTGGACCTTTAAAAACAAAAGACAGAATTTTGTTGGTATTTTCTGAAGTTCTAAGCATATTATTTCAATGATTCTGGGAGGAGTGGTTGTTAGTAAAAAAGTGCTATGAAATAGTTAAATGAAAAAAGAGTAGAAAAAAGAATGTGTAGCATAACTCACTTATATATCCATCTCTACAGAAACAGCAATTGCAGCGGCAGTTGCATTGTAAAATGTCTTCAATCTGATTTTTGTGTTGACAACATAAGCATCGCTACAGATAAACTTCCACTGACCATAAATTGCAAACGAAGCAAAACTATTTGAGTTGAGAATGCAACCCAAAAATTATACTTATATGAATATTCACTTTTTGAGAATTTATGGAATACAGTACATTATCTATTGGGATTTTTTTTTCCTACATACAGCAAGGACTTCACTGGCAGCAATATTTCTCAGAACTAAAATGGCTCATTTATGATCATTATTGAAGTCACTACTTTTTATAGTTTGTCACTTTTAAAATAAAACACCATTTATTCAAATAAATGGATCAGTAAGTTAGAAATTTCCCATTATATAAAAGAAAAAAAGATATCGGGTGATATTCAGGTGATATTTTAAACTTTATTCTCTTGCGCACATAAAATTTCAATTTATATGCCAACATCCTTCACATTATATAAACTAAACAGAAAATGGCATAAAAAATTGTAATGCCCTTGTTTTGCATCAGTGAGAAAAGCAAGGAATAGACATTTATTAGTATAGTTACACAAATCATCAGTGCTGATGTCAATAAATTCATGATAAAATATATAATATGTAATATACTAAATGTATATACACAATATAAATAATACTACATATTATATACTGTATATATACTATATGTGAATTGATTGAGTGGTATATTATTTTTATGTAGTTTATTTTTTAAGTCACAATACCTTACTGGAATGAACTTCTGAAATAAGAAATCCTAGTAAAATTAGTTAGGTCATTTACCCTTTAAGTTAAATACCAAATATAAATTGAATAGTTCCTGTGCCTCTTGGGGGTAATACACTGTTAAAAGATTTCAAAAGAATTTTTCAAGTTGTGAAAATAAAGACAACTGAAATCAAGATTCACAAAAAATGAAAAAGAAAATATTTGATAAGTTTGTTTCATACCCTTATGCACAATTGTTTTCACAGTTTTCTCTATATGAGCAAACACCACCATAGAAAAGACACTATTTTTGAAGACAGTCTTGGAAGTCTTATTTTTTTCTGAAATATTTTCTTCATATTTTTCTTCTTCTAATGGCCTTATTTTCCCATAGTTTGTATTGTCTCCTTTATTGCCTTGATGTCCAAAATAGCCTTCACATTGAGTCCCATAAAATATATTTGGTGATTTATAATGGGTCTTGGTCCGAAAGACCCCTTCTAACATTTTAGCTCTCAGTTATTGAGAAAGTATATGACTTCGTGAAATAGGAACTGCTTTTAAAGTGCAGGATCAACAGCTACAAACATAATGTGTCCACAAAAAGTGGGGTATGTTATTTTGAGATAATTGTTTGCAGAAATAAGGCACCTAGGTTCGAAGAACTAGAATAATTATCTAAGAATTAAGATGTCCTAAGGAAATAATTTGGAAAAAGAGGAGGGAGATATATTCTTAAAATGGTCTAAAATATAGATTAAACATAAAGTCTAATTTGGAAAGGGACAGAGATGAAGATCAAGTTACAGATTTGCAGATATAGATTTGAAGACTAGGGTCTGGATTCTAATTCTAATATAATAATTATATTATAAATATATATAATTCTAATATAATATTATCAAATAATACCAAATATAGTATCAAATATCAAATATATCAAATAATATCAAATAATAATATAGTAATATAATAACTCTAATATACAGTTCTTATGTGGAATTAACAATTTAATCTTGAATTTCTAATTTGTTTTTTTTTGTTATGGAAATTTGGACAGAATCTGTCAAAGAAAAATGAAGTCCCTAAACTAGTTAAGTATGCACTTACAAAGTGGACCATGCCCTCCAGCGACCTGATATAACATGCTATCTAGTAATCTTGGCCAGTCTGCTTCCTAGAAAACCATTTCTACACACACACCAAAACCACGCCTGTTCTGAAGTGGAAAAGTCACATGTTCTCCACCATGAAGAAGAGAGGTGATGAAGCCATAGCCTCTAAGAATTTTGTATCATCTCGCTGCCCAATATCCTGTGCCACAACCTACCTTCTATAACTAGATTTCTGCTCTGGACATTGAGTGGAGAACATGAGACCCTGATATGCTAATGTTTCACTATGTTCTCCACCATGAAGAACAAAGCTGATGAAACCATGGCTTCTAATAATTTTGTACCATCTCACAGCCCAATATCTCATGCCACAACCTACCTCCTATAACGAGATTTCTGCCCTGGGCATTGGGTGAAGGACATGAGACCCTGATATGCTAATATTTCACTATTCCTCGCCTGGAATTTAAAGTTCTTCCTGAGGCTCCATTCCATAGCAAATAGCCCATTTCCCATTTCAGACACAAGAATAAGGATTCTACTTCTGAGTGCTACTTATTTCAAATTTTCTGAGACTATAATTTGCATGTTAGCTTGGATAACCTGAAACTTGTCTTCACTAGTGACCATTTGCCAGAAATTCTAATCACCTAGTACTTTAAATATCAACCATGCAGTCAGAAACCCAGTTTTCAGGCAACATTTGCAGCCAGATTAGTTTTTGCAGACCAGGACAACTTGACCCACTGAATACCATTCCTTAGTGGCCCCATCTTGTTAACTATTGCCTGACAATTCTCTAAATTCAACTGAAGTTGAGAAATATTTAAGGATGTCTTTTTGTGCCAGGCACCCATGTAGGGCCTAGAAAGATATAATTCTTGCTTTCAAAAGCTTAATATTCAGAAAAACTAGTGGCTTTCTGCATACTTGCTCTTTCTTTAGCTTGCATAAAAAATGGGGCTTCTTGTTCAGTTATATTCTTTTATATTTCAAAATGATGGATATGCTTGCCATATTTCTTATTTTAGAGGTTCTTTTTTAAGGTCTCATAAATAGCAAGAATAATGCCAAGTAAAATTTCATATTATTGCTGTAAAATTGTCAATATATTTATTTCTCTTGTTGGAAGCAATGTGAATACATATTCCTTAAATTATAATTTTCCTACAGAATGCCTGTCACATAGATCTTTTATCAAGATTATATTAAGGTTCTGTTTTGGCAAATCAGTTTAACTTCTTTCATAAAGCTATCATGAAACATAGTCTAGATATGTGGCTTTTCTTGCTGTGAATTCTTAGGTTTATGCCCTTCATAGTTAGTTATGCATGTTGTAGAACAGCATTTACAAAGTATGTTCTGTTGAACAGTGGAGCTGCTACATAGTCTGTGCAAAGAGATTTTCAAAGACAAATTATATTGTGAAATGCTACATACTATGTTTTCCTCTTGGAGATTCATAACAAAGATGAAAATATTAAAATTTCTAAGTGTGGTCAGTCTGCTGTCTCCATGAGTTTTATATATGCTGATTCAACCAACTATAGATCATATTTTTAAAACTCCAGAAAATATTACTTTGTAGATGACATGAACTAGGATGGTTACATGTATACGGAGCCTGCACAAACTTTTTTTCTGGTCTTTAGTATTCCATACACAGTGCAGTATAACAACAACTTATATAGAATTTACATTGTATAAGGTATTATAAGTAATCTAGAGATGACTTTAAGGTTACAGGAGGATGTATGTACGTTATATGCCAATACTATGCCATTTCATATAAGGGACGAGAGAGTCTGAGATTTTGGTATCTCTGGAAGTCCTGGAACCAATTCCCTATGGATACTGAGGAATGACTGTAGTCCTTTAGAAAAGAAACTGGTTGAGCTTTGTTTAACACAACACTTTCCCAACTCTTTTAACCATAAGTCCTTTAAAAAGTATAATACTGGCTTTCAGAACAGGTTCAGCATTTAAAATCATCTTTTTTGTCCGTTATCACACAAAAGCAAGTTCTATGAGAGAAGAAGACTCCTGGGTACCAGGAGCACATAGTAGGATATCGTATAAACAGATCCAAACGAATGAATAATAAAATGCTGCTATGGATTTTTTTTTTAGAAGTAGTGTTATTTGGATTTATTTAGAAATGCTTTTGACTAAAGGCTCTGAATACGGCTTAAAAAGAGTTGAACTTTTCAGATTTTTCAGATCAACTTTAAAAAGAATCCCTTTATTGCTAACTTACTCATTTGGTTTGTTGGTTACAAGTTCATTTCTCATATGGGTCAGTTTACATTGTTCCAATCTACAAAGAACCTACATCCTAGAGCTCTGATCTATCAAATCACCAGATATATCAGAAATGCCTACCATTGGTCTCCAGAAAAACTGAGGTGTAGATGCCACTAAGTCCATGCCAGATCTATATCTCCATTGCAAAACAAGCAAGCAAAACAACCAAGTAACACTTCCACCCCAAAGGAAAAAATCCCAAACAAAAATTCTGAGTCAAATAGAGATGTCAATCAAATATGTAATTACAGTTAGTAGGAATAAATTCAAGAGATCCATTGTATAGCATGGTGACTACAGTCAATCACAATATTGTATTCTTCAAAAATGCAAAGATAGAGGAGATTAAGTTTTCTCACCACAAAAATAACTATGTGAGGTAATGAATTTGTTAATTAGCTAAATTTAATTATTACACATGTATGTATACTTCAAATCATCATGTTTTACGAAGTAAATATATAATAAAAATACATTTGCTGCTCCTAATTGAAAGTAGAGGGAGTCGGGATCCAATTTTAAAAAAAGCATATGATTCTGTGGTTCATAAATAATCAGGCAAGTTTAGAAATTACTGGTAATAAAGGGAGGTATTAAACTCTCCAATTACTTGGCTGAATTTAAAATTATAGACACTGAATTGCAGCTATTTTTAGACAAAAGACAAAACTAAGATATTTAATGCTTTACTCTTACATCATATAAAAGATGAAGAAATGCTGTGAGTAGATCCCTGATCATTCTTCTAGATTTGGAAAGTGTTTTCATAACCTCAATTTCATTTCACATTCACTGATATACCAAGTTATCCATGATTTTAAGATATATACTTGCTTCTTTCCAACAGGATATACTAATTTACTTTTTATATTTCCTTCAGAGTAAGTTAATATTTTAGCTAAAGCACTTCCACCTCTCAGTATTCCAGTCTAAATCCGTTTTGAAAAACTAGCCCTCACAACATTCACCAGAAAATTGTATTTATATTACCTTTTGTGAAATGTGCTATGGGTTTAGAGATATGTTATGAATCCTACTCAAAGGGAAAAATCCAGAAGTATGAATATATTCATTTTACAAATAAAAAAATTAAAGAACAAAGGAAGATAAAAATATATACCTGAACATTTTTCTCATTTGATTAATTATTCAACTGTAACTTTTTTGTAGAAGAAATATTTCCTATTCAGTAATTCTGAATTCAATTCAACTGTGATAAAAATGTGGCAAATGTGAGGAGGCATTGAATATTTCTTTTTAAATATTGCTGTAACTTGGTATAAGTGTAACTTAAATAGTGCATGAAAATAAATGGCATTTTCAGGTGTTACATGACATTGTTCCCTTAAATTCCAGTCTAAGTCATAAATCACAACTTTTGAATCAAATACCTATGTGTGTGAATGCATTTCTACCAAATAACTCTTTTTAACTGTAAAAAAAACCCATTGGCATACAGAATTTTGTAATCAGAGGTTCCCAGCTGCTCAACTTAAATTAACACTTGACTTAGTTAAAGGCAAAAAAAAAAAAAAAAAAAAGCATTACCTTAGGTTTTATTTTAACTGAGTCACATTTCGGATCTAGTAAAAATTAGGCATTTGTTTCTTAGTCTGAATCACAGGCAATTCCTAGGGTAATTGAGCCTATTTGATTTGGCTTAATAAATATTTAGATGATTCCAAATGTGCACAAATCACCTAATAAAATGAGAGATGAATAAGATCAATCTCCACAGTTAAGGCGCTAAAACATCTAGAAATGAAGATAAGTCAAATATACAAACAGTTTTATATTCAAGTCATACCATAGTAAGTTTCCAAAATCAAGATATGAAGAGGGGGAGATTACACACAGCTTTAAGGATGGTAGCATTCACTGGGGAGAGATAAGTGAGATGGTACCCTAGGGGAACAGCTGGAGTTTACCTAGTTAGGCAGAGGAATGAAATCATTATATATTTCTAAAGAACAAGAATAGTCCTATTTCAAGACACAGTAATGACTTGAAAAGGAGAAGAATCACCTGAAAAGGAGAATAGAAAAGAAATTGAGGCATGAGAGTCTTCTACATTGAGAGACTTGTGCTCAGTTAGGCAAGTAACCACTGTGGACTACTGGAGGATCCTTAAAAGAAGAGAGATGGTAGGTCCATTTGTGCTTCTGTAATAAAGTACCTGAGATGGGGTAATTTCTTTAAAAAATTTTGTTTTCTCACAGTTCTGGAGGCTGAGAAGTCCAAGATCAAGGCTCCAACAGGTTCGGTTGCCTGATAAGGCCTGCCCTCTGCTTCTAAGATCCTCCTGTCTCACATCCTCTGGAGGGGAGGAATGCTGTGGCCTCACATTGAAGAGGGCATAAGGGCAAGAGAACTAAACACTGTGAAGCCTCTTTTACAATGGCCTAAATCTCATTCACAAGGGGAGTAGCCCTTATAACCTAATCACTTCTTAGAGGCCCCACATCTTAACATAGTTTCATTGGCCATTGAGTTTCATCATCTGAATTTGCAGGGGGACATTAGAAACCACAGCACCAAATCAATGTTTTGTTTCATAAAGATTAATTAGATGCTTATCAGTCTCATTGGGATGGAAGAAAAGAAGATGGAAACAAAAAGACTAGTTTAATCACCAATGAAATAATCTAGACAGGAGGTGAGGAGAGCAAAAACTATGATAGTGGTTATGGAAACAGGGAGCGGGAGACAAAAGGATGGATGCTGGAAACTTCATAGATCTGAAATCTTTAAGAATTGCCTGTACGTTGCCTATGGAAACAGAGAAAAAAGACAAATATGCCCATACTTTTTAAAAATTTGGATGCATATTGAAATACCATTAACCAAAATATGGAAGTCAAGACTATTCAGCCCACAAAATAAGATAATGGGTTTGGTAGTAGATATTTTGAGTTTGGTGTGGCAATGATAGCAAAGACAACAAGTAATTATATTGGCTGGGTCGATGTCTAAGTGTGGAAGTTCATCTACTTTCAGGTAATAGCTGTAATCACTGGGATAGATGAAACTGTACAATCAGACTATAAGAAACAAATAAGGCAGATTTTTTTTGTTACATAATAGATGTACATTTTTAAGGGTACATGTAATATTTTGATACACGCAAATAATATATAATGATTAAATCAGGATAATTGGGATATCCATCATCACCACAAATATTTACCTTTTCTTTATGTGGAACATTTGGATTATTCTCTTACAGCTGTTTTGAGTAGCTGTAAAACAGATTATGATTCACTGTAGTCACCCTACTGAGCTATCAAACAGTATGTCTTATTCCTTCTAATTGTATTTTTGTACCCATTTTTTCTCTGTTTATCTTTCCTTCCCTATACCCTTCCTGGCCTCTGGTAACCACCAATTTACTTTCTATCTTCATGAGATATAGCTTTTAATCCCTGTAAAATATTAATGACATTCTTCACAAAGATAGAATGAAGTCCTAAAATTTGTATGGAATCACTAAACCCCGCAAACAGCAAAAGTAGTCCTGAAAACACAAAAAAGAACAAAGCCTGAGGCATCACACTACCAGACTCAAAATACACTATGAAGCTACAGTAACAAAAACAGCAACACAAAAACAGACACATAGACCAATGGAACAGAATAGAGAACCCAGAAATAAAACCACACATTTGCAACCAACTCACTTTTGATAAAGGCACCAAGAACATACCTTGAAGAAAGGACAGTCTTTTCAATACAAGGTGCTGGGAAGACTGGATATCCATATGCACAGGAATAAAACTAGAGTCCTATTTCTCACCATATACAAAAGTCAAATCAAAATAGATTAAGGATGTGAAGTTTTGGATGTCTATATTTGAAGAAGGTGAAAGAAGAGCAGGAAAGGGGACCAGTAAATGAGAAATTGAATAGCAAGAAACAAATACAATACTTAGGTATTAATTTAACATTGTTATTATTAAAGGATATAACATGTTATTGTAAGATTTTTAAAATTATAATTATAGTGATTTATTATGTTCTTGGATGATAAGGCTGAATATTTAAAGAATATTTACAAATATCAAGTTTCCTCAAATTACTGTATATGTTACATTAAATACAAATCAAAATACCAATAGAACTTTTCTAGCAATTTGATTAAAATGTAATAGATTGTATGAGAATTGTAAAAAAAATCTTTCTCAACATAATGTCAATACAGTCTAAAGGAAAAGGCTAATAGTTTTAAATGCAGTGAAAATTAAAATTCCTTAATGAGAGAAAATATACTAAAAATTATGTAGATTGAAACACTGACAAATATTTCAATAAATGAACAAAATATAAATACCCTTTATATATAAAACATTCTTATAAATCAACAATTTTAAATTTTCTTAAATAGAAATATGAGCAAAATGCACAAGCAAGCAATGTGAAAACCTCATGAAAATTATAAACTTTACTGTAAGCAGGGAAATATATTCAATTTTACTAGTAGTGCAAAAAATAAAAATAGAAATAATGAGATTCCTTTTGAAACTTGTTAAATTGAAATGCTGTTAAAATGAAAATTCCATAAAGCTGAAACAAATGGCCATTTTGAATTTCAAAATTAGTACGTGTTCACAATGGACAATCACCAAAATCAGTCATCTCTCCAGTATGGCAATCATTATTACTCTGAAAATTGATGCTAAATGAATCTCCAGGACTGACTTCATGTTGTATCTACATAACACCAGAAGTTCCTCCAAAATTTGAAAGCATAAACCTACTAAATATTAAATGGCGTATTCTCACAATACAACCAAGGGCACAGAAAGATTTGGTCCACTGGAATGCATTCTGAATATATCTCATTGGGGATTTAAAAAGAAATATCCAAAATAATTTCATCAACCTGCAAGGTAAAATCCAGAATGTATATAGTATGAGAGTTGTTGTTTCAGGTTCTACCCTCTGGGTCTGGAAAGCTCAGCTACATCTCTAGCCTATCTGAAGTGTACCAATTTACTCTTCAAGACCCATCTAGTACCTCTGTGAAGATTTCACTGTATTTATCTCCCCCTACTTCTGGTAGAGTAGAAATTGTCTTCCCAGTCTCTTATATATGCCTCCATTACAGTATGTTACATACAATGCACCTCTGCTATATTAATTATCATTTGCACGTTTTTTTCTTTTACCAGGTAGAGTCTTTCTTAAACATAGGATTTTTTTAAAAAGTCTCTGATTCAAGGGCATGAGAAGAGAAATAGAAGACATCATTGAGGAAGGGTGGGAAGAAAGAGAGAGAGAGAGAAAGAAAAAGGAAAGAAAGAAGAAAGAAAGAAAGAAAGAAAGAAGAAAGGAAAGAAAGAAAGGAAGGAAGGAAGGAAGGAAGGAAGGAAGGAAGGAAGGAAGGAAGGAAGGAAGACAGACAGACAGACAAGACAAGACAGAGGAGACTGCATATTATGATCCAGTGCATCCCTTGGATCCATTCCGTGGATGCATTTGTCCAAAGGTCCTTCCAGGACTGAAAGAACATAGGGCTCTCCAGGAAGAGTGTAGTTAATCAATGGCTTTTATCAGGGATAGGCAATTTAAAGTGCAATTGACATTAGTAAGTACTAAGCCAATTTTTTGTACAATTTTAGAACTAGGTAGGGTTTTTAATATTTGTATAGTTTTCAGGTATATATATGGCTTAGCTTGTAGGCAGACTGCAGATCTAATTTCAGTATCAGTTTGTGGAAAATTTCTAACCCATTGGATTATTATGAAGATTAAATGAAATAATCAATGTAAAGAGCTTGGCAAAGTGTCTGTCACATACTAAGCATTCAATAAATCAAGAGCCATTATTATTGTATGGTATATGCCTTCCAATGTACAGATCAGAAACTTGAAGCTCTGATAATATATGCAAATCCAATAGGAGTTGGCAGAACAAGAAGTAAAATCCAGACATCCCCAGTGGTTCTCAAGCTATCTTTAAACATTGTTATGCTTTTGGTTCTCTTTTACTAAATTCCATGGACCATGGTCCCTTATTATTTAGGGGAGATAGAGCAGGTGCTCAAGGAAAGAAAAAGGTTGAACTTCTCTTTGCTATTTTCCTCTAATTTTTTTTTCATTCCATCTGACCCAGCTATAATTTATGTCACATTTTAAAATAAGAATGGTAAATTGCACAATTAGTTGTAGTTCTCTAAAATGAACATGCAGAATCTGTATTGTTCCATTCTTCCCTTCTATGTGCTTGGTATGTATTCTTTAACAATAAAATCAATGTTCCCTTTTTTTCCTATGTTAAACATTAAATATTTAAACTACATACACAAGTAACACTAGAAACTCAGCAATTAAAAAAAAAAAGTATAAAATGACTCCTAAAAGACTGTTTAGAATCCCCCTAGTTAACAGCCACATACTATGTAATGAAGTTACAAACAGACCATCCACCAGAGGGCTTTTGCTTTGGTTACTATCCTTTTGGGGATTCCAGTGTGAGCAATGTGAATGCCTAGCTTGCCATCTGTCTGATATTCAAAGGAAGGTTCGGGGAAGATGGCCACAAAGGAGCCATAACATCTACAGGATACTGAAATGCAAACTTGCCCTTTCCACAATTTAGCAAAAAGCCACAACACTTTGATGGATAATAGGGTATTTATTAATTATCCAAAGTAATTAGGGCTTTATTATTTATCTAGAATAAATATATAAATAATAGTCATTCATAATAGATAGATCAACAGATCGATAGATGACAGAAGCTTAATACATGTAGTCACATCCTAATGATTCCATCTAATTACAACTTACAGAGCTTTGAAAACAGATGAATCCTTTATTTTTAGAGTCAGATACTTACCTAAAGAGGAGTTCCTACCTCTTACTATCTAGCGTGAACTATCTTTGCACAATATCTCGAAAGGTAGGCACCAAATCACTGCAGGAATACTTGTATTTTATGACTTTGGAAGGCAGTTCTGCCTCAATTTTTAGAAAGTTCTCAGTGTTAGAGAGATCAACATTTTACCCAGCCAACCTTCTATATAGCTTCTACCTTTCCATCTTAGTTTTGCCCTGCAGAATTGTATGAACTAAATCAGATCCATTTGGCACACAGCAATATCATGAATTTACCCATACATATCTTTCTTCCTTTGGTTTAAGTATCTGTAATTCCTTAGGGGAAAATGTTGAGATTTGAAACTTTATAACCAGAAAGATATTGTTTCTGTTAATAAGCAATGTAATGATATTCATATATAAAGCAAAAGTTCCAGAAATATAACATCCATGTGCCATTTTAAAAAGTAATATTTGAATATTCAAGTAGCCTGAGAATGTAAAATAAAGAATAGAGAGAGATGTTATAAAATGATTTAAAAATTACTTACAAAGTTAAATCTAAACAATCACTTACAAAGTTAAATCTAGCTGATTTATTTACAAAACTAAATGGGTCAAAATTATTCTTAAAACAAAATAATACTTTAATATAATAATTTAATATTTTGGAATTATTTTTTAGTTTTATGTTTTTATTAAATATTTTTAAATGGAAGGACCTTATTTTTACATAATGAGATGTGTCTCCTTAAAACATTTCCAAATGAAATTTGATTAGCATAGAAATTAAAATTTTTCTTTTCTTATTTCTGTATTCCCGTTATTTCTAAAATGCCAGGTTGTACTCATACGAGCATCCAGTATTTCCACATTTATTAATCAGAATAGAGATCATTCTCATGGATATACACTAAAACCTAAAGCATTATGGAACAAAGGTCATTCTCTTCTGAGAGCAAAACAGGAGAGGAATTCTTTTCTGTGATTGAACTTCTAAACATTGCATACATATTTACAAAGAAAAAGCAGGGAAAATAAAAGGATGCAAAATTCCTCCTCTTACACATAGCACAGTAAATTATATTTTGTTCTTATTTCATTAAAAAGGTAATTTTTAAAAGAAATGTTAAAGAGATAACCTTCCAAAATATTGAAAATAAAACAAAAATACCTTGGCTGTGACAATAATATATGTTGATATAGACAATTAATAAAAGTCTATAATAACTTTAGAAGAAAAAAAATAAAGAATTTTAATATACCTTGTTTACAAGAAAATAAGTTAATAGTAGGAACAAGTATCAGAGGAACAAAGAAAAAGATGAAGAAGAAGAGGAGGAAGGGGAGGTAAAGGACCCTTCCTCTCATCAGAAATGGCAGTGTTAATTTTACACATAAAACATAAGGCATATAGTTAACACAAAAAGAATGACCAAAAGGTATAATATGTAATGACAGAACAGCTGCAAACTGTGTGAACTGAATAATTTAATATCAAAATGGGTTTAACAAAACTGAAAAATAAAGTGATAATCAAACAGAAACATATTGTTAACAGGAAAATTTAACACATTGGCTTTCAGTTCTTTTATCAATCAATTAGAAACAGAGAAATAAGGTCATAGGAATTTTACGAAAATTGAGGAATAAACGCTGAACTCTATTCCATCCTAATAAATAATTCATCTTTTATTCATGTGTCCCTAGCCCATTTAGAAATATTGAATATGGAGTTTATTGCAAAATAAAAGTAATTTCATTTCTAAAAAGAACAACTTGTACAAAGCAGCTGATTTGACCTAAAGGCAATAAAAGAAAAATTGACACCAAAAGTTTCAGCAAACAAACAAAACTTACTTCTCAATTATCTTTCTTTTAAAAAGAAAACCAAAACTAAAAATGCAAGTTGTGTTAGATGTGAGAAAAAATTAAAATAACTATCAATGTCACATTTATTGTTCTAAAAGCTTTCTTTGTAAGACAACATACTTTAAAAAATAAGGAAAAGCAAGCTTTGTATTAGAAAATTTAGAAACATTGTATTCGACAAATTCAATGAAAGGATAAAAAATACTATATGTGTGTGCATGTGGGTATGCAGTTAATTAAAATGTGAAAAACAGTTGAATAAATTGAATAAACTGGTTCTATAAAAAATAAAAATACAGGTAAACTTCCTTAAGTAAGCTACTCAGAAAGTAACAGTGTTGGCAGATGTCCAAAGCTAGAATCAGATGTAATTACAATCAAATGACAAATGTCATCTTTATCATGCATGAAACCATGATATCAGGTTTGTTTTTGAGGTCTAATGTCCTTCTTGGCATAATAGTTTATGTTTCCATAACTGTAGCTTTATAACTTGATTTGATATCTGGTAAGGTAAATCCCATCTTAACTAATTTAAAATATATTGACTATCACCAGCCAGTTATTAATATTATGCTTTATTTTTTAAATTAAAGACAGGGTCTTATCTATCACCAAGTCTACAGTTTTTATTATTATTAAATTTTGATTTTACATTGTTGAAAACCACAATATTTATTGAGATTTTAATTGAATTACAAAAATCTGCAAGTTAATTTGTAAATAATTTACATTTAGGGAATTTCATCTTCCCATAAACGAAATGGATGTGCATACTCACTTATTTCTGTCTTCTTGCATGTTTATCCACAGTGCTGTGTTTTTTCAATATAACATGCCACATATTTCTTACTATAGTTAGTCTTAAATATCTTTTATAAATGTTGACATCACAGGTTTATCCAGTATATTTTCTTACTTGTTTATAATGGTATGTAGAGTATCAAATCAAATACTGTCAAAGCAACTTAACCAATGAAATAGTCATATATTTTTCTGACAAATAATCTCAGCTATGGCCATTATTTATTCAGCACACATTTCATGAGTTCCTACAAGATAATGAATATACTAATATATAATATAGAGACCTCAATATGTAGTTGGAAAAACAAACCCGGTTGAAGAGTAAAATGTTTGAGAGTGGGATCAATGAGATCAAGGTTTAGCCTAAGCCTCAAAAAAAAAAAAAAAAAGACACTACCTTTTTGAACAAATAAAAATGGTAAAGATAGGCAGGGATATTATTACACTGAAAGGTGAAGGAGGACTACATGTTGAAAGAGTTCATGATATATGCCTGAATCATTAGAAATAAAAGAGAAGATTCTTCCCTGTATAGGAGCCATTCACTGATAAGCCATTTCCAAGTATATTTAAACTTTTGTTTTTAGAAAAAAACTTATTTTTTGGAGCAGTGTGGGAAAATTGGTTTATTTTTTGATATTTAAAATTATAAATACTAAAGGATTCTTAAATATTTAAGAAATGTTTAATTTTTTAAAGGAAGTATGAAAATCTAGAATTTAATAATCACATTAACTTCTACAATTAAAAAGAAAACAAAACTAGTATCTACAGCAAAACACATTTGGGAACAAGCATGAGATATTACACTGAGTTTTAAGATATCTGACACTCTCTTCCCTAATGGGTTTCAAAGGACATACTCCCACATAGTTAGAGTAAAACTCTATTTATGTAATGGCTTTTGAGGAGATCCTTGAAAAGTCTTATCCCTCACCAAATCCCTGTTAGGTAAGTATGGTAAAGAGACCATTATCTCCATTTTACAGATCAGACCATCAAGACACTCAGTTTCAATGATTCGTAGAAGGCACTAAGCATGCACAAGAAGGAAAGATAAAAAAAATCCTGATTGCTACGCATCTTAAAAGGATACTTCATATGCTTTACATGTATGTCTATGCTGCTCTTTTATACTTGTTTCTCTAATATTTTCGATGTCAATATTTAATGTTTATATTTAAAGTAATAAAAAAATACATCATCCTTACCTTCACAAGTTCAAACCCCATGCTAATTGATGACTCTCTAAAACTATGTCTCTTATATATATCATTTTTTTACCCATGGAACTTCCCACATTTAAAAAGCTGAAAAGAGGCCGGGCACGGTGGCTCATGTCTGTAATCCAAGAACTTTGGGAGGCCAAGGCGGGCAGATCACTTGAGGTCAGGAGTTCGAGACCAGCCTGGCCATCATCATGAAACCCTGTCTCTACTAAAAATACAAAAAGTAGCTAGGCATGGTGGCACACACCTGTAATTTCAGCTGCTCGGGAAGGTGAGGCTAGAGAATTGTTTGATTCTTGGCTCAGGGCAACCTCCTGGGAGGCAGAGGTTGCCCTGAGCTGAGGTTGTGCTACTGTACTCCACCCTGGGTGACAGAATAAGATTCCATCTCAGAAAAAAATTTAAAAAGCTGAAAAGAGATTATGTTTTTCTCCCAGAGCTTATTAAGGTAAAACTGTCAAAATTAGATATATTTACTGCATACAATATGATGTTTTGATATATGCATACATTGTGAAATGATTAAGTCAAGCTAATTAATATACCCAGCACCTCACATAACTCATCATTTTTTTGTGTGTGGTGAGAACATTTAAGAACCACCCTCTTAACAATTTTCAAGTATACAATAATTATTATTAACTACAGTCATTATTCTGTACAGTAAGTCACCAGAACATACTCATCCTATTTAATCGAAACTTTGTTCCCTCGGACTACCATTTCCCCACTCCCTCACTCCCCACCCCCTGTCAACCACCATTATATTCTTTGCTTCTATTAGCTTGACTTCTTCTTTTTCCCATATAAGTGAGATCATGCATCTGGGAAAAAAAAAAAGACACGTCAACTCCATTGCTGTGAATATTAGCAAGTCACCCGTGCGTATGGGAAATACCCTGGTATCATCCAACCTATGGATGCTTTTAGTCTTCTATGGTTCCATAATCAAGAGAATGAATTAAGGACTTATACTTCTCATAAGAGAGACAGTAAACATATTAAATATATATATGTGTGTGTGTACTCTGTGTGTGTATGTGTGGTCTGTGTGTGTGTGCCCACATATCTGTGTGTGTATCTCTATTGATATGAACAACATGTATATTATTCTGAAATCATTATTATCTGTCCCATTCCCTTTAATAAGTGACAGATAAGCTAACTGAACAAATGAGCTCCAATGAGTTTGAGCAACTAAACACATTTTTACTTCCTATTTGAAAAATGTGTAACATGATAAAGACAATTACAGTCTTAAGTCAAATTGGCAGAAACTTAAGTATATCTGGCAAGATGACCTAGCCATTAGTGAGGTATTTCTGAGCAGAGGAATGACACTCCCAAACACCTAATATAAAATCTTATGAGCAGTCATTTAATTTGAACACATGTAAAAGCTGACTTGATTAAGAAGGAAAAATAAAATGATATTTATCATTATAGAATAGTGTTATAAGTGTAACTTTGATCTTCAAAGTAACTTCTTTTTACTTCTCATTAAAAGTTCCTGTATTAAGGTTAGCACCATCTCCTCTACAACTCCAGCAAGTACAGCTCATAGCAACAAAAGTGACCCATTCCTTCTGTTTAAGGAGAGGAGAGTGAAGACTAATGAAGACTTTGTTTTGCCTTTTGGGTGCCAGGTCAGCCACAATAGGATAGGCACCAAGTGGAGTTGTGAGGCCCCATTTCAGGCCCTAGCTCCCAGATGATATTTCTAGTCAAGTCCTGGGCAAAAAGGGATCCTGCTGCCTTGAAGTGAAGGAACTGGTCTTGGCAGAATTCACCACCTGCTGACTAAAGAGCCCTTGACCCCTGAATAACCAGCAGTGATACCCAGGGTGTAAGCCATTAGCCTTGTGCTCTGAGCTGTGCTGGCTTCAGGTGAGACTTAGCACATTCCCACATATATGGTGGCTATAGTGAAAGACTCCTTCTATTTGAGAAAAACAGTGAAAAGTAAAGGGGACTTGGTTTAGACCTTAGTACCAGCTCAGCCACAGTGGGGTAGAGCAACCAGCAGGCTCTTGGGGTCCTGGAGTCCAGGCCTAACCTCTTAGGCAGCATTTCTGGACCTGCCCTGGCCCAAAAAGGAGCCCACTGCCCTGAAGGTGAGTTCCAGGCCTGGCAGCATTCACCACAATGTGACAGAACAGCCCTTGGGCTTTAAGCTAACATCAGCAGTGGGATGGCAGAACCCCCTGGGGACTGATGGTGATGGTAGCCACAAGCAGAAGTTTCTTTGACTATTGAAAGGGGAAGGAAGAGTGTGAAAAACTCAGTATGGGTAATATTGAGTGTCAACTTGATTGGATTGAAGGATGCAAAGTAGTGTTCCTGGGTGTGTCCGACATAGTGTTGCCAACGGTGACTCAAAGTCCACTAACATTTGAGTCAGTGGACTGGGAGAGGCAGACCCACTCTCAATCTGGGGGACACCAGCTCATGAGCTGCCAGCATGGCTAGAATAATGCAGGCAGAAGAAAATGGAAAGAGCAGACTTCTTGAGCCTTCCAGCCTTCATCTTTGTCCCATCTGGATGTTTCCTGTCCTCGAACATCAGATTCTAAGTTCTTCAGCTTTTGGAATCTTGGACTTATGCCAGTGATTTACTAGGGGCTCTTGTGCCTTTGGCCACAGACTATCAGCTTCCCTATTTTCGAGGTTTTGGGACTTGGACTGGCTTTCTTCTTCTTCAGCTTGCAGAAGACCTATTGTGGGACCTCACCTTATGATAGTGTGAGTCAATACTCAATAAATTCCCCTTTATATATACATATATACTACTACTTCTGTCCCTCTAAAGAACCCTGACTAATACATGTGGTCTGAGTGCCAGCTAGGAGGCAAGAGAGTAGAACATAAAGTAAATTGCTAAGATTTTTAACTCCAATCCCTGGCTTCCACACAGCATCTCTGGACATGGCTGGGCACTGAGAAATTCACCATCCTAAAGGAAAGGCCCTTGGGCAAGGTTCAATACTGTGCTGGCTTTAGGTCTGACTCGACACAGTCCCAGTGGTGGTGGCCACAAGGGTGCTTGCATCACCACATATGCAGTTTCAAGGGACTCACCACAGAGAGAGAGAATCTCTATGTTTGGGAGAAAGTAAGACAAAAGAATGAGAGTCTCTGCCTTGTAATTCAGAGAATTCTTCAGGATCTTATCCAAGACCAGCAAGGAGGTACCTCTAGGAGTCTGCAAAAACCATAGTGTTATTTGTTTTGGAGCCAAAGTCCCTTCAAATACCTGGAAAGCCTCCCCAAGAAGGACATATGCAAACAAGTCCAGAATATAAAGACTATAGTAAATACCTAACTCTTCAATGCCCAGATACTGGAGAATATCTATAAGCATCAACACTATCCAGGAAGATAGGACCTCACCAAATGAATTAAACAAGGTACCAGGGACCAATCCTGGAGAAATAGAGATATGTAACCTTTCAGACACAGAATTCAAAATAGCTGCTTTAAGGAAACTCAAAGAAATTCAAGATAACACAAAGAAGAAATTCAGAATTCTACCAGATAAATTTAAGAGAGATTGTAATAAAAAGAATGAAGCAGGAATTCTAGAGTTGAGAAATGCAACTGACATGCTGAAGAATGCATCAAAGTTTCTTAATAGCAGAAATGATCAAGCAGAAAGAATTAGTGAGTTTGAAAACAGGCTATTTGAAATTACACAGTCAGAGGAGACAAAAAAAAGTCAATGAAGCACACCTACAGGATCTAGAAAACAGTCTCAAAGGGGCAAATGTAAGAGTTATTGGCCTTAAGGAAGAGACAGAGAAAAAGATAGAGGTAGAGAATTCATTTAAAGGGATAATATCATAGGACTTCCCAATCCTAGGGAAAGATATCAACATTCAATTACACAAGAAGGAAATAGAACAACATGCAGATTCAGCCCAAAGACTACTTCAAGGCATTTAATAATCAAACTCCCAAAGGTCAAGGATAAAGAAAGGATCCTAAAAGCAGCAAGAGAAAAGAAACAAATAACATACAATGGCACTACAATACATCTGGCAGCTGACTTTTTAGTGGAAACCTTACAGGCCATGAGAGTGTGAAATGACATATTTTTAATGAGATTAAAAAAAAAAAAAATTTACATTAGAATAGTATATTTGGTAAAAATATTCTTTAAGCATGAAGGATAAAGACTGTCCCAGACAAACAAAAGCTGAGAGATTTCAACAACACCAGACCTGTTCAACAAGAAATGCTAAAGGGATTTCTTCAATCTGAAAAATAAATGTTAATGAGCAAGAATAAATTATCTAAAGGCATAAAACTCACTCATAATACTAAGCACAAAGGAAAACATGGAATAGTTAAACACAGTAATTGTGGTGTGTATACTTTTCCTGACTTAAGTAGAAAGACTAAATGATAAACCAATCAAAAATAGTAACACAACATTTTAAGGCATAGACAGTACATATTCAGCCATAAAAAAGAATGAGATTCTGTCATTTGCAACAACATGGACAGAACTGGAGGTCATTATGTTCAATGAAATAAGCTAGGCAGAGAAAAACAAACATCACATTCTCACTTATTTGTGAGACCTTAAAAATCAAAATAATTGAACCCATGGACATAGTAAATACAAGGATGTTTACCAGAGGTCAGGAAGGGTAGTAGGGAATGTAGTAAGGGAGGTGGAAATGGTTAATGGGTACAAAAAGAATGACTCAAAGAATGAATAAGACCTAGTATTTGATAGCACATCAGGGGAACGATAGACAATAATAATTTAATTGTGCATCTTAAAATAACTAAAAGAGTATAACTGGATTGTTTGTAACACAAAGGACAAATACTTTAGGGGATGACCCGATTTGTCATCATGTGATTATTATGCATTGCATGTCTGTACCAGAATATCTCGGGTGCCCCATAAATATATAAAATTACTATGTACTGCACAAATTAAAAATAAAAAAATTTAAAGTCATAGGGTAAAAGACACAGTACAATAAGTCACAAAGAGAAACAAAATAGTTAAACAGTGGAGGATAAAGTTAAATGTAGGATTTTTATTAGTTTTTTTTTGCATGTTTGTTTGTTTATGCAATCAGTGCTAAGTTGTCATCTGTTTAAGGTAATGGGTTATAGGATAGTATTTGCAAGGCTCATAGAAACCTCAAAGTGAAAAAGCATACAATGGACACGCACGCACAAAAATTCTTAAGCAAGAAATTAAAGCTTTCCATCAGAGAAGAATCACCTTTATTAAAAGAAAGATGGGAAGGAAGAAAATAAGCAAGAGAAGACCACAAAACAACCAGAAAAGAAATAACAAAATGGCAGGAGTAAGTCACCACTTATCTCTTACTCAATAATAACATTGAATGTAAAGAAACCAAACTCTCCAATCAAAAAAGAGAGACTGGCTGAATGGATTAAAAAAAAAAAAAAAAAGGCCCAGTGATCTGTTGCCTATAAGAAACTCTTCACTGGCCAGGTGCAGTGGTTCACACCTGCAATCCCAGCACTTTGGAAGGCCAAGGCAGGTGGATCACAAGGTCAGGAGTTCAAGACCAGCCTGGACAACGTGGTGAAACCCCACCTCTACTCAAAATACAAAAAAATTAGCTGGGCATGGTGGCACATGCCTGTAATCCCAGCTACTCGGGAAGCTGAAGCAGAGAATTGCTTGAACCTGGGAGGTGGAGGTTGCAGTGAGTCAAGATTGTGCCACTGCACTACAGCCTGGGCAACAGAGTGAGACTCTGTCAAAAAACAAACAAACAAACAAACAAAAAACCACACACACACACACACACACACACACACACCAAAAAAAACCAAACAACAAAAAAACACTTCACCAATAAATATGCACATAGACTGAAAATAAAGAAATGGAAAAGGATATTCCATTCCAATGGAAACCCAAAAAGAGCAGGAGTAGCTATATTTATATCAGACAAAATAGATTTCAAGACAGAGACTGTAAAAAGAGACAAAGAAGGTAATTACATAATGATTCATTAGTCAATTCAGCAAAATGATATAACAATTTGAAATATACATGCACCCAACACTGCAGCACCCAGATATATCAAGCAAATATTATTATAACTAAGAGAGAGAGAGAGAGAAATCCCAATATGTAATAGATGGAGGTTTCCACACCCCACTTTAAACATTGGAAAGATTTATCAGGCAGAAAATCAACAATGACAACAACAACAACAAAAAAAATGGGACTTAATCTGCATTATAGACCAAATGAACCTAATAGATATATACAGAACATTTCATCCAACAGCTGCAGAATACACGTTTTCCTCACCACATGGATCATTCTCAAGGATAGACCATATGTTAGGTCACAAAAAGAGTTATAAAACATTCAAAAAAGTTGAAAAAATATCAAGCATCATCTCTGAACACAATGGAATAAAACTAGAAATCAACAAGAAGCAGAACTTTGGAAACTATATAAACACGTGGAAATTAAACAATATGCTCCTGAATGACAGTAGGTCAATAACGAAATTAAAAAGGAAATTGAAATTTTTTTCAAAACAAATGATAATGGAAACACAACATACTAAAACCTATGTGATATGGCAAAAACAGTACTGAGAAGAAAATTTGTAGCTATACATGCCTACATAACAAACAAGAGAAACTTCAAGTAGATAACTTAATGATGCATCTTAAAGAACTAGAAAAGCAAAAGCAAACCAAATCCAAAATTAGTATAAGAAATACTAAAAACAAGAACAGAAATAAATAAATTTGAAGTGAAAATAAACAATATAACAGATAAATGAAACAAATAATTGTGATTTTTTTTGAAAAGATGAACCAAATTGACAAACTTTTATTCAGGCTAGCTAAGAAAAAAGAAAGGAGCACCAAAGAAGTAAAATAAGATATGACAAAAGGAGTAATTGCAACGGATACCACAGAAATTCAAAGGATCATTAGTGGTTAGCATGATCAACTAAACACCAGTAAATCAAAACATCTAGAATAAATAAAATTCATAGACATATACAACCAACCAAGATTGAATAATGAAGAAATCCCTAAACTGAACAGACCAGTAACAAGTAATAAAATCAAAGCTGTAATAAAAAATCTCCTAGTAAAGAAAAACCCAGGACAAGATGGCTTCGCTGCTGAATTCTACCAATAATTTCAAAAAGCAATATCAATACCACTCAGACTGTTCTGAAAATTAGAGGAAGAGGAAATACTTCCAATCATCTATGAGGTCATTATTGTCCTGATACCAAAACCAGACAAAGATACATCAAAAAAAGAAAACTACAGGTCAATAGCTCTGATGAATACTGATTCAAAAATACTCAACAAAATACTAGTAAACTAAATTCAACAATATATTAAAAATATCATTCACCATGACCAAGTAGGATTTACATTAGGGCTATAAGGATGGTTCAACATATGCAAATCAATCACTGTGATACATCATATCAACAGAATGAAGGACAAAAATCATAGATCATTTCAAATGATGCTGAAAAAGCATTTGATAAAGTTCAACATGCCTTCAAAATAAAAACCTCATCAATTGGGTAGAGAAGGAATATACCTCAACATAATAAAATCCACTTATGACACACCCACAGCTAGTATCATACAGAATCTGAAAACACTAAAAGCTTTTCCCCGTAGATCTGAAATACTACAAGATTGCTCACTTTCACCATTGTTATTCAACATTGTACTGGAAGTTTTAGCTACAGCAATTAGACAAGAGAAAGAAATAAAGGGCATCCAAATTGGAGAGGAAAATATAAATTATCCTTCTCTGCAGATGATATGATCTTATACTTGGAAAAACCAAAAGATTCTACAAGAAAACTACAAGACCTGAGAAGCAAATTCAGTAAAGTTGCAGGATATAATATTGTCATATAAAAATTAGTCGGATTCAGCACTTTGGGAGGCCGAGACAGGCAGATCACGAGGTCAGGAGATCAAGACCATCCTGGCTAACACGGTGAAACCCAGTCTCTACTAAAAAGTACAAAAAAACTAGCCAGGTGAGGTGGGGGCGCCTGTAGTCCCAGCTACTCAGGAGGCTGAGGCAGGAGAATGGCGTGAACCCGGGAGGCGGAGCTTGCAGTGAGCTGAGATCCAGTCACTGCACTCCACCCCGGGCGACAGAGTGAGACTCCGTCTCAAAAAAAAAAAAAAAAAAAAAAATTAGTAGGATTTCTGTATACCAATAGTAAACAATGTGAAAAATAAAAAGTAACTCCATTTACAATAGTCACAAATAAAATTAAAAACCTAGGAATTAATCAAAGAAGTAAAAGATTTCTACAATAAAAATTATAAAACACTGATGAAAGAAATTGAAGAGGGCACCCCAAAGTGGAAAGATATTCCATGTTCATGGATTGGAATAATTAATATTGTTAAAATATTCATACTACACAAAGCAATCTACAGATTCAACACAATCCCTATAAAAATACCAATGACATTCTTCACAGAAATAGAAAAAACAATCCTAAAATTGATATGACATTACAAAAGACCCAGAATAGGCAAAGCTATCCTGAGTAAAAAGAAAAAACTGGATGCATCACATTACCTGACTTTGAATTATACTACAGAGCTATAGTAACCAAAACAGCGTGGTACTAGCAAACAAACAAACAAACAAAAAAATCCCAGACACATAGACCAATGGAACAGAGTACAGAACCCCGAAATAAATACACACAACTACAATAAACACTTTTTGACAAACATGTCAAGAACATACATTAGTGAAAAGACAGTCTCTTCAATAAATGGTGCTGGGAAAACTGGATATCTATATGCAGAAGAATGAAACCTGATCCCCATCTCTTATGCAAAAATCAAAACAAAATAGATTAAAGATTAAAATGTAAGGCCTTAAACTATGAAATCAGTAAAAGAAAACCTTGGGCGAAATTCCAGTAAAGTGGTCTGGGCAAAAATTTCTTGAGCAATACCCCACAAGCATAGGCAACCAAAGAAAACATGGACAAACGGGATCATACCAAGTTTAAAAAGCTTCTGCACAGTAAAGGAAAGAATCAAGAAAGTGAAGAGACAAACCACAGAATCGGAGAAAATATTTGCAAACTACCCATCTGACAAGGGATTAATAACCAGAATATATAAGAAGCTCAAACAACTCTGTAAGAAAAAATCTGGCCAGACACGGTGCCTCATGCTTGTAATTCTAACACTTTGGGAGGCCGAGGAAAGCAGATCACGAGGTCAGGAGATCAAGACCATCCTGGCCAACATGGTGAAACCCTGTCTCTACTAAAAATACAAAAATTATCTGGGTGTGACAGTGGGCACCTGTCATCCCAGCTACTCAGGAGGCTGAGGCAGGAAAATTGTTTGAACCCGGGAGGTGGAGATTGCAGTGAGCTGAGATTGTGCCACTGCACTCCAGCCTAATGACAAAGCAAGACCTTGTCTCAAAAACAAAAACAAAAAAAAAAAAAAAAAAGAAAAGAAAGAAAGAAAAAGAAAGAAAAAATTCTAAGAATGTGGGGTGGGGCCAAGATGGCCAACTAAAAGCAGTGGCTATCAGAAGCACCCATCAAAAAGATCCAAACGGTGTGCAAATCCTGCACTGGCAACTGAGGTATTCCGGTTCTGTCATTAGGACTGACTAGGCAGCAGGTATGACCCACAGTGAGGAAGGAAGGGCAGCATGGTATGGCCACCCACCTGAGAGCCACAGGGGGCAGGGGAGCCACCCCCAGCTAAGATAGATGCTCTGAGGAACCTGGGCAGCCCAGATTAGTGGGTTTCCCCCCAGCGTAGCACACCCCCTCATCACCAAGGGACAGCCAAAATGCATTGTTAAATGGGTCCTGCTTCCTGCGCCACTCAACTGAGTGAGATCCCCCACCAGGGGTTGTCAGACATCCTATACAGAAGTGTTCCTACTGTCAGCAAGTCAGTACCCCTCAAGGCCAGAGATCCCAGAGAAAGAAACAGGCATCCATCTTTGTTGTTCTCCAGACTCCTTGAATGACATCTCCAGGCACGGGAGTGAATAGGGCATGAGGTGAACCCCCAGCAAACTGCAGCAGCCCTACAGAAGAGAAACCTGACTACTGAAAGAAAAACAAACAGAAAGCAACAACAACAGCATCAATAAAAAAGTCCACACAAAATCCTCATCCAAGGGTCAACAGCCTCAAAGATCAAAATTAGAAAAAATCATGAAGATGGAAAAAAATCAATGAAAAAATGCTTAAAACCCAAAAGGCCAGAGTGCCTCTTCTCCTCCAAATGATCGCAACACCTCTCCAGCAAGGGCCAGAACTGGATGGAGGATGAGATGGATAAACTGACAGAAGTAGGCTTCAGAAGGTGGGTAATAACAAACTTCACTAAGGTAAAAAAGCATGTTCTAACCCAATGCAAAGAAGCTAAAAAACCTTGACAAAAGATTAGAGGATGTGGTAACTAGAAGAACCAGTTTAGATAGAAACATCCGGAGCTGAAAAACATAACTTGAGAACTTTGTGAACCATACACAAGTATAAATAGCCGAACTGATCAAGTGGAAGAAAGAGTATCAGAGTTGGAAGACTGTCTTGCTGAAATAAGGCAGGAAGACAAGACTAAAGAGAGAAAAAAAAAAGGGAAAAGCAAAACCTCCAAGAAATGTGGGCCTGGGTAAAAAGACCAAACCCATGACTGATTGGAGTACCTGAAAGAGACAGGGTGAATGGATTCAACCTGAAAAACACACTTCAGGATATTATCCAGGAGAACTTCCCCAACCTAGCAAATTCGGGAAATACAGAGAACAGCACTAAGATACTCCACTTGGGGGTGGTGTCAGATCAACCCCAAGACACATAATGATCAGATTCTCCAAGGTCAAAATGAGGAAAAATTGTTAAGGGCAGCCAGAGAGAAAGGCCTGTTCACCCACAAAGGGAAGCCCATCAGACTCACAGCGGACCTCTCTGCACAAATTCTACAAGCCAGAAGAGAGTAGGGGCCAATATTCAACATTCTTAAAGAAAAGAATTTTCAACACAGAATTTCATATCTGACCAAACTAAGCTTTATAAGTGAAGGAGAAATAAAATCCTTTTCAGACAAGCAAGTGCTGAGGGAATTCGTCATTACCAGGCCTGCTTTGCAAGAGTTCCTGAAGAAAGCACTAAATATGGAAAGGAAAAACCAGTACTAGCCACTGCAAAACACAACAAAATATAAACACCACTGACATCATGAAGAAACAGCATCAACTAGTGTGCAAAATAACCAGCTAGCATCATGATAACAGAATCAAATTCACACATAACAATATTAACCTTAAATGTAAATGGTCTAAATGCCCCAATTAAAAGATACGGACTGGGCTGGGCGTGGTTGCTCACACCTGTAATCCTTGCACTTTGGGAAGCCAAGGTGGGAGGATTGCCTGAGTCAGGAGCTCAAAACCAGCCTGGGCAACATGGTGAAAACCCGTCTGTACTAAAAAACACACAAAAAATTAACCGGGTATGGCAGTGGATGCCTGTAGTCCCAGCTACTCAGGAGGCTGAGGCAGGATAATAGCTTGAACCTGAGAGGCAGAGGTTACAGTGAGCCGTGATCACGCTACTGCCTTCCAGCGTGTGCAACGGAGAAAGACTCTGTCAAAAAAAAAAAAAAAAAAAAAAAAAAAAGACACAGACTGGCAAATTGGATAAAGAGTCAGGGCCCTTCGGTGTACTATATTCAGAAGACCCATCTCACGTACAAAGACACGCATAGACTCAAAATAAAGATGGAAGAATATTTACCAAGCAAATGGAAAGTAAAAACAACAACAACAACAACAAAAAAAAAAAACCAGAAAACACCAGGGGTTGCATTTCTAGTTCCTGATAAAACAGACTTTAAACCAATAAAATATTTTTAAAAAAGAAGAAGGGCATTACTTAACGGTAAAGAGAACAGTTCAACAAGAAGAGCTGACTATCCTAAATACAGGAGCACCCAGATTCATAAAACATGTTCTTAGAGACCTACAAAGATACTTAGACTCCCACTCAATAATAGGGAGAGACTTTAACACCCCACTGGCAATATTAGACAAACCCATGAGACACAAAATTAACAAGGATATTCAGGACTCGAACTCAGTTCTGGATCAAGTGGACCTAATATATATCTACAGAACTCTCTACCCCAAAACAACAGAATAATATACTCTTCTCAAAGTCACAGAGAACTTACGCTAAAATTGACCACACAATTGGAAGTAAAACACTCCTCAGCAAATGCGTAAGAACAGAAACCATACAAATCGTCTCTTAAACCACAGTACAATCAAATTAGAACTCAGAATTAAGAAACTCATTGAAAACCACACAATTACATGGAAATTGAACAACCTGCTCCTGAATGATTCCTGGATAAATAATGAAATTAAGGCAGAAATCAAGAAGTTCTTTGAAACCAATGAGAACAAAGAGACAATGTACCAGAATCTCTGGGACACAGCTAAAGTAGTTTTAAGAGGGAAATTTATAGCACTAAATGCCCACATCAGAATGCTAGAAAGATCTCAAATCGATACCCTAACATCACAATTAAAAGAACTAGGGATGCAAGAGCAAAGAAATCAAAAAGCTAGCAGAAGACAAGAAATAATTAAGATCAGAGTGGAAATGAAGGAGACAGAGATACAAAACACCCTTCAAAAAATTACTGAATCCAGGACTGGTTTATTGAAAAAAATAATAAAATAGACCACTAGCTAAACTAATAAGAAAAGAGAGAAGACTCAAATTGACACAATAAAAAATGATAAAAGGGATATCATCACTGACTCCACAGAAATACAAACTACCGTCAGAGAATACTATAAACAACTCTACACAAATAAACTAGAAAATCTAAAAGAAATGGATAAATTCCTGGACACGTACACCCTCCCAAAACTAAACCAGGAAGAAGTCGAATCCTTGCACAGACCAATAACACGTGCTGAAATTGAGGCAGTAATACTATGCCAACCAAAAAAAAAAAAAAAAAAAAAAGCCCAGGACCAGATGGATTCACAGCTAAATTCTACCAGAGGTACAAAGAGGAGCTGGTACCATTCCTTCAGAAATTATTCCAAATAATTGAAAAGGAAGGACTTCTCCCTAACTTATTTTATGAGGCCAGCATCATCCTGATACCAATACCTGGCAGAGACACAACAAAAAAAGTTCAGGCCAACATCCCTGATCAACATAGATGTAAAAATCCTCAATAAAATACTGGCAAACCAAATCCAGTACCACATCAAAAAGTTTATCCACCAAGTCAGCCTCACAACTGGGATGCAAGGGTAGTTCAACAGAAGTGAATCAATAAACGTAATCCATCACACAAACCGAACCAATGATAAAAACCACATGATCATCTCAATAGATGCAGAAAAGGCCTTCAATAAAATTCAACATACCTTCAGGTTAAAAACTCTCAATAAATTAGGTATTGATGGAACATATCTCAAAATAATAAGTGCTATTTATAACAAACCCACAACTGATACACTAAATGGGCTAAAGCTGGAAGCATTCCCTTTGAAAACTGGCACAAGGTAAGTATGCCCTCTCTCACCACTCCTATTCGACATAGTATTGGAAGTTCTGGCCAGGGCAATCAGGTAAGAGAAAGAAAAAAGGGTTTTCAATTAGGAATAGAGGAAGTCAAACTGTCTCTGCAGATGACATGATCCTACACCTAGAGAACCCCATCATCTCAACCCATAAGCTGATAAGCAACGTCAGCAAAGTCTCAGGATACAAAATCAATGTGCAAAAATCACAAGAATTCCTATACACCAACAATAGACAAGCAGAGAGCCAAATCATCCATGAGCTCCCATTCACAATTGCTACAAAGATAATAAAATACCTAGGAATATAGCTAAGAATGGATGCGAAGAAACTTTTCAAGTAGAACTACAAAGCACTGCTCAAGGAAATAAGAGAGGACACAAGCAAATGGAAAATCATTGTATCTAAGCCATCTATGACAGGAACAGCACTTATCTAGGGCTTCTACAGATTATGCTCTCATGTAGAACAACACTTACTAATTCCCTCACCGTGCATACACAGAAATGTGGAGAGTCCTATATTTACTTACATGATTTGTGGGAAAACGTGGTTTCTTTTTTTTTAGATAAAAATAAGAAGCAAAGTGTTATTTTACCTTGGGAACTGTATTTTCAACATACAACATTCAATATATATATTCTTAAATTCATTTTGGATCATGAGACTGTTTTAACCATGAGAAAATCTTAATTTTTACCTAAAACCCCCTACAGTAATTAAACCTAGAAATGTTTATTTCTTCTGATGAAAATATATTTTTATGCTAAAAAGAAGTTTGATATATTTGATATGCTCAGACCAGTAATTGAGTTTAGATCAGCATATTAATCTTTATTATTCAAGTTTCTAGAATAACTGTGGCTAAAAATGTGTTTAATGTGCTTATGGTAAGTGATTTGCCACAAGAATTATTTAAAACACAGAATAAAAGTAGAAGAAAGCAAGCAATAAGGACAGTCTTTATTTTTTTTTTCTTTTTCATTTTACAGTCATGCACTTTACAAATAATTTTCCTTAAATTAATGGGCCTTAAGAATTTTTTCTGGACTGAAGTAGGTTGATTGAGTAATCAAATTCCACAGACTAATGGAAATAATAAACCTCCTAAAGCCCAACCTTGCAAAAAAACCCACTTGAGTTTTATTGGAGAAAATTTTATAGCAATGCTTAATGAGATGGCAAGCATGCATGAATAATTATTTTTACTTACTGTTCTCATTAAAGAAAAAAATGAGTTATCATTCTTTTAGTCAGAAGTAAAAATTCTTCCCCTATCATTACCATTAACTTGACTTATTTTGTATTTTTTAAAAATCCATTTAAATTCTTCCTTGAAGTGATAGAAGAAATAGACAGTTTTAATCAGACAAAAGGGAACCATTTTTCCTTTGGTCAAACAATTATCTTAAGTTTTCAACAAAAGCGTTGCAAATATTCAGATAGGAGGGGCAGCGTTTGGGTACCACAATTATTAACCTTCACTCTGGTACTCATTCTCAGAGATGAAAAAGCTGTTTATAAAGACAAGAAAATGTTTTATTACTGACACCAAAAGGACTGAAAATTATCTAAAAGTGAATAAAGCAGCCTCTGTTCTCATGGGTCTTAACAATGAGTGGTTAGCAAACAAAGGGATTGGATTTCTGGATGTTAGTCACATCCTCCTGAGTTCCTGCAAGGTAAGTGACCTATGCCACTATTTTCAAAATATGCAGAGAGAGACTTCTGCTTCCAGGAAGATGAAGTGGATGTAGTTTTTCTTATTTCTGCCAAGTACAGTAACAAATACTATACAGTGTTTACAAAAGAAGCATATGAAGTCTCTAAAAGTTGAAGAGCAGCCTGACTAGCTAGAGAATTTAGCACAGTGGTGAGTTTCCTCAGTTTTCTTTTTGCCTCAGATATCCCAGACTTGGAGCTTAAGAAGTAGGCAATACAGGACATCAACAGGTGCAGACAAAGAAGCCCGAACAAGTCAGCCTTTTCTAGTGCAAGGACCAGGAAGGGGCAGTTTTGCAGGACAAAAAACTTTTAGACTTTAATAACTCTACTCCAGCTAAACACCACAGAAATGTCTGTGTCCTCATCCCCACTCATGATGGCTGAATGGGCAGAGAAGACTTCTACCTTCCAGAGGCTATAACAAAGCACCCTAACCCCTCACCAGAACTATGTTATAGAAGAGAAGACAAAGCAGGATCTGGACTTTTTATCCCGTGCCAGCCACAGGGACAGCCTGCACTTATACGCTACCTGGCAGTAATACAGCACCCTTCCCACTCCCTATTCAAGGGTTGCCAGAGGAGGACTAATGGACAGAGAGGACTTTCACAGTTACCCAGTGGTAATGAGTCCACTTCCACCTTGGTGTGGATCTCCATCAGTTGGGGAGCCGCAAATCCTCCCACCCCAGCAGTCACGAGACGCCCTCCCCATCAGGTGTCAACGTAGGCTAAGTGGGGAACCTGGAACTCACCTCCACCTGGCAATCACAAGGTGTTCTCCCCTTTCTGTAAGGGTACATTCAAATTTTAAAAAGAAAAAAATTAATTTTCCCTAATATAAAATGGAAAAAGACTTTTCCTCCTCCCCCTGCCCTTTGCTTAGAACATTTACTTTAGAAAACCTACAACTATGAATTCTTTCTCTGCCCCCTATGATGAATATAAATCTTTTTGAAAGCTAAATAGGCCTCCGGTCAGTTTTTAAACTCAGGAAACTTTTTCCCCCAAGAACCCAGAAGCCACCTATTTGAAATGTAATCATCAAAGAAGATAGTTCCCTTATCTCTCAGCTTCTAGAGAAGGGTAGGATCCTAACTTCCTCAGGGTAGTTGCAATATGTCTCCTTTTGTAAAGATATGAGAAGTCTATTTTGCCTTTGGATAAAGGCAATTAGTAAATGTGGATTGTCACTCTAATTATCAGGTAAATTTAAGATAAACTGTGTGACAAATTTCAAGTCCTCTTATTTGAGGATCAGTTGTCATTTATCCTGAAAACATGTATGTAATGGATCATACCCGCCTGACTATACTAAAGGGTAGAATTTCTTTCTCTCTTTGCAATCTCTTTAGCAGATTGTCTGTGGTGGGCATCACATTCTGATTTAGTGCTTATTCAAAAATAGAACTATTTTCTTTCTCTTCTGTCTTTGTGGAAAGGTTTTCTGAATTGGCAAAAATTTTACTTTTAATTGTATTTCCCCAAGATTTCAAAGGAAAGCAAGAGTAGCTCTATTAATAACAGGTAGAATTCAGAGTGAAAAAAAAAAAAAACAACTATTACATACAGGGAGGAACATTATGTGATAATTAAAGGGTCAATCCTTCAAGAAGCCATAGCAATCCTACATATGTATGTACCAAACAAAGCTGCAAATTGTATAACTGGAATTGTACTCTCTGGAGAAGTATAGGAAGGAATACTGGATCAAAGGTTAGGAGATCTTGATTCTTACATGTTTTACCACTAAATAGCTATGTGACCTTGGCCAATTTACTTAACTTCCTTGAGCCTCAGTTTCTCTGTTTTCTATAAAATATGAAGTTAGATAATCTACAAGTTTCTTTTCACTCTAAAATTGTAGATATCTCTGGGATCATGTAGTTTAGTATGCTATAGAAATTGATAATTTTCAGAACAAGCACAAACATTTATAGTCACACTTTATGAAATACATCTTTATGTTATGAAAGAATATTTGCAGTGGTCTATACAAAGATCATTATATAAATGGAATGAAGGTTAAAAATCATAGTAACACTTTTTTTTTTGAGACGGACTCTCACTCTGTTTCTAGGCTGGAGTGCAGAGGCGTGATCTCGGTTCACTGCAACCTCTGCTTCCCGAGTTCAAGTGATTCTCCTGCCTCAGCCTCCTGAGTAGCTGGGACTACAGGCACGCACCACTATGACCAGCTAATTTTTGTATTCTTTAGTAGAGACTGTTTCACCATGTTGGCCAGGACGGTCTCTGATCTCTTGAACTTGTGATCTGCCCCTCTTGGCCCCCAAAATCCTGGTATTACAGGTATGAGCCACCTCGCCCAGCCCATAGTAACGGATTTTAAAGCAAACACTTAAACATGTTACTCTGGAGATAGCATACCACTTTAAAAATGTCCCTTACAGTGTACTAAATTGTACCCTAAGTCTAACCCCCAGATTCATAAATGAATATGTAAATTATTTAAAAATAGGAACCATGGTTGAGAGAATTTGGCACACATTATTTCCACTCTAAGCCAACACTTCTCTAACCTTGAGTCATGAGTCATATTTTAACAGAAAATTCAGTTAAATGAGAGCAATCATATGAAAATATATAGTATATTTACTACATATGAGAATATACAGTATATATAGCACAAAATATATAATATCAGCAAATATTATCCTACAAAGAACTTTAGAAATGATTTTCTTCAACTCTTATTTTATACCAATAAGGAAATTAAGGACAGAGAGTTTGAGTTATACAGTGAGTAGTAATAGTATAAGATGTGGAAATCCAGGTCTCCTAGATTTAATTATGCTTATATAGAGGTCATCAAGCACACAGCCAAATCATATTGTAGATTGTCCATTAATTTACAGACTTTAATGGACAGTCTCAATTTCTCTACACTTAAAAAAATATGAACAAAGAAAACTAGCATTTGGAGAATATAATAAAGGTTTGTAAGCTACCTAACTGCTAAAAGGTAAGCAACAAATATTTTCAGAGCAGTTATCAAACCTAAACGTCCTCATGTTTCAATTTGCTTAAAAAATTACTATTTTCTTCAATAAACAGGTGGGAAAGACAAGGCAGAGAAAAATTAATGGATGTTCTCAAGGCATTATAGTACATATATCGATTTTCACGTGGTATTGGAACAGATGCACATTTCTTTTATGAGAGTACAGTTTCATTAAATCTTAAAAGTACACTGTAGGATATTGACAGATGCCCAATGGGAAAGTCCATCAACAAGCATTTATTGACCACTTAACTCTGTAGGGCAATGTACTAAACACAATGAGACTTCACAAAAGAAATGGAAGGCATGACCCTTGACGTTGTGGATGTTAAAAACAAAGGCTGCTGCATACCAATTGTTTTAGAATTTATGATAATCTGTTATTTTAGATGAGTGAGAAAGCATTCTTATTTCTTTCTCTCAATCCAGAGGTAAATATATTCCTAGGTATTCTCAGCAGTAAGCTAAATGATTCTTCTTGCATTATATTTTTGTAACCATGTTTTAGTAGTTTCTGTCTGGAAATTAAATGCATATTAAATGAAGAAAGTCTTTTCTCATATTTGAATGACAAGTTTAAGATGGTAGGAGTTAAAACCTGAGGGTCTAGAAGCAGGCTTACCTGGGGCAAATGCCATTACCACCACCTTAACCTGCGGCCTGGGGCAACCTAACTTCCCTTCCTGGTCTCAAGTCTCAGTTTCATTTGTAAAATGGGGATCATAATAGTCTAGCCTCATAATGAGATAGCCAAGTGTAAGGGGGTCCCTGGAAAAACTCCAACCAGCCTACGCACTGGGAAGAATGCGCACTGGGGTGGACTCACAGAAGTTCCGCCATTTGCAGCGGGAAGCGCCTGGCCTCTCCTCTTCCTGGGTGGAACCTGGGATTTAGTCTGTGAGGTGGGAAGCATACTAGTTGAACCCTTGCTCAGCAGAGAGTCCTTGTTTCCCCTGATTTTCCTTTCTGCCCAACAAATTCCATTTTTCCTCACCCTTCAAAGTGTCTGTGAGCCTAATATTTCATGGCTGTGTGACAAGGACCCCCATCTTTAGCTGAACGAAGGAGAAAGTCCTACAATGATAACAATTACATGAATTAAATTATATTATCTTTAAGTGCTTGGCATGTTTCCTAGTACATAATAGTTGCTAGGTAAAATATTAGTAATTGTTAACAATATTAATAATGCTACCATTATTTCTAAAACTTGTCAGAAAATATGAGAGCATTTATATTTAGTGCTATTTTACTGTATTGTTGGAATATAGCAATGAAATGGTATTAAAATGGAAACTAAAATGTGCACAAAGCTTGCCCCTAACCACTCTCTCTAAACTATTCCTTAATATACAATATCACGTTTTTCAGAGAAATAGACTACTTTTAGGGCACTTGATTTATCTGCCTAGAGGAAAGATAGACACATATGTATTTATTTCATATCTGGTGCAAAGAATATATCATCATGACACTCAGTGAAGAAAAATCTTATAGTTATCAGCAATTGATAGTTTTTAGAGGCACTTTAAGTCCCATGAGAAAGTTCACTTCCATCATATCCATCTTTTAACTTATGTATAAAGGTGCCATAAAATCTGTCCTTTTATTGAAACAAAAATTTGCTTTTGGCTGAAGATAAAGTTTTCAGAAGGCTCTCACTCAAACAACCATTTTATAAGCAACCAAAAAAAACGCCAAATTTTTTTTAAATTTAACTTTTAAGTTCAGGGGTACATGTGCAGATTTGTTATACAGGTAAAAACTTGTGTCATGGGGGTTTGTTGTACAAATTACTTCATCAGCTAGGTATTAAGCCCAGTACGCATTAGTTATTTTTCCCGATCCTCTTCCTGTTTCCACCCTTCACCCTACAATAGGCCCTAGTGTGTGTTGCTCCTCTCGATGTGTCCGTGTGTTCTCATCAAGACATGCAAAATCTAATACATAAATCCATGTAACAACTAAATTTACTACAGTTCCTCATTTATTAAAGTTCCTTTGTTACTTAGTAAGTGATACTTATTCCTCCCAATTTTATTTCAAAATAGTTGTGAAAATATATTTATGTACAGTCTCAAGGAAATTGTTTTCCTTTCTTCTATTTTTTTCTTCCTTCCTTCCTTCCTTCCTTCCTTCCTTCCTTCCTTCCTTCCTTCCTTCTTTCCTCCCTCCCTCCCTTCCTTCCTTCCTTCTTTCCTCCCCGCCAGCCACCCGTCTCTCTCTGTCTCTTTCTTTCCTTTTGTTCTTACACTATTCCTGGCACACTTAAAATTATTTCGCTATTTCTAGGCATATAGTAACATCTGTACAGGTATTATAGTAGCCCCCACTGGGAATGTCTTTTGACTTCTGCCCTCTTCTCTAGTGATTGAAATCTTATCCTCCTGTTGAGAAATGCTGTATCAGCATGGAAAGACTGAGTCAGACTTGCTAGGCTTGAAACCCTGCTCTACTATTTATTAGCTGAATATCTTGGAACAAGTTACTGAACCTCTCTAATTCTGTTACTTTTTCTATAAAGTAGGGATACTGTGGGGACTTTAAAAATATGATGTATGTAAAGGACTTAGTAGAGTGTCTAGCACTTGTAATGCACTCAATCAGCCCTAGCTATTATTTTATTATTATGACTATTCAAGATATAACTCACACATCAGGTCTCCCATTAAACTTTTACTGACATGCTTCAGTGGAATAAACATTCATCTTTGACTTAGCTTCACATGAAATTCTATGATGGATTTCCAACTTTTTAGCAAGTTCTTTAACTTTGCAATTCTATTTCCTTCCTGATCTTGAGGTGATAATAACTAAATGTGATCATATTTGCAATGTGTTCTCTCTATGAGAGGCTAAAGTGAAACTTCTGTTGCTGCTCTTAGATACGACTGCAACTTCTTGTGAAGATTTCTAACTATCCTGTACTTTGTAACTTACTATGTATGTCACAAAAGAGAAAGCAATAGCTTTTATTGTGGAAACTATGCACTCTTAAGGCAGTCTGTGAATCTGCAGAAACTGTGTGCAAAACATCATGTACATGTCCAAATATACACAAATATATTTTTGAGGGAATGTTTCAGATATTTGATTAGATTCTCAACGGGATCCATACCCAAAACAAAGAGATGTGGACCACTGATTTAGAGACAGGGTTGTGACCGCACTCCAGCAGCTGAATAGGAATTCTTGGCATTTAGTTTGTAAGTTGCCCTCACCCCTTGCTTCATTTTTCTATTTTTATTTTCTTAATGCTCATATTTTTCTTAAAAAGTAAAATGCATTTCATCCTGCCAATGCCAAAACATAGTAGGTGGTTGTATTTATATTAGTTCCTTTTATTTCTTCTTAATATAAGAAGAAATCAGTATATACACACTGCCAATTATTGATTAATTCTTTAAGAGCACATCCTTTTATTGAACAAATATGTCCTTCATGCCAGACCGAATTCCAGGGGACGTAGAAGTAAGCAAGATAGGAAAGTTTTCTGCTACCCTCATAGGTTTTCTTTCTAATGCAATAGACAGACATCAAACAAATAATTGCATTAAATAACAGGTTAATGATATAATTTCTGATAGTGCCATGAAAAAAATGAAGAAAGATAATGTGTTAAGAATGATGAAAAAGTAATGTTTGAGCAAATACGTAAAATAATATGATGCAGCCGGCTATGAGAGTGGGAAAAGAACATTCTGGACAGAGGGTACAAGCAGCAAAGAACAAGCTTGACATGCTTGAAAAATAGAAACACTTCATTAAAATAAAAACAAAGTAAAAAGAATCTTCATTGTTTTAGGCTAATTAAAGCAGTATTATATTCTTATTTTAGAAAATGAAAAACATACAAAGAAGTATAAAAATAAAATGTATTTCAAAAAAGCCTTTTAATAATTTTGGTATTTTCATATATGTCCTACCAGAAATTTCAGATATATGTTTAGCAAATGAAAAGGTCTAAAAGATGTTGCTATGTACAATTTTGGTTCTGCCTTTAAATCTATTGTGAGGAATATCTTCCTGGATCATTAAAAATATTAATAAACATATTGCTAATTGCTGCATATTATTTCATGACACAAAAGTATTGACTTTTATGTAATCAATCCCCATGGACTTTCAAGTTACTTTTAGTTATTTTTGTTCTGACACAAATGCTATAATTACTATTTTTGTGGAATTATTTATGTTATTATCTCTGAACAGTTTATTAGATTAGATGACTGGAAGTAGAATTCATTTTGATTTTAAATGTCCAAATAGCATAAACAGTCTCTTAAACTTATTCATCTCAATGTAGATTTAGTATAAAACATGTTTAAAGAGATGTTTTTTAACCTACCATTTTGTCTATATCAGTCATGTGTTCATATATTTATATGTCCACTGGCCTTTCTAAATAATTCATCAAGACAGAAGACCATTCCAGTGTGCAGGAGAGTAGTCATTAAAAGAGAAAGGACCCTTTGTGATTTAAAAGATGGTCTTCAGTGAAAATAGCCTCCCAGAGACTCAATAAAATTATGACTACTAGAAGTCGCTAATTCAGAGTTCAGAGAAAACAAACAAACCTTAGTTTCTTTATAATTCAGTAACAAAATAATTCCATAAGTAAGATAACATTTTGGCAATGACGGATATCTCAAAATTTGTACTTACAGCTTTACTTGGAGCTACCTTGATCTCCACCTGTGTTTCAGCAGTTCTCTTTGATCCACATGCTTATTTATTGCCTTTCTATCTTATCCTACAGCTATTTCTGCCCAGTAGAAGAGCAACATCAATAAACTACAAGATTTTATTAGGTTTATCCAACAAATGCTGATCTCTCCTGTTGGGTTTAATTTGTTCGTCTGTTATCATGGTTGTTCCAATACATCATTTAGTGACCTTTTCTTCTGTATATTCTAGAGCCCATGTAACATTAATCCTTTTATGTACCCATATTGGGGAATTATTGATGTGCAATTGTCATTCCTAATAATTATGGTGTTGTTGATTAATGCATAAAAAGCAGTCACATAGGTAAGCAACCAAACCAATACATTAGAAGCTACAGAATGACAAATTTTATTCTTTTGTCCTCCATTGACTTGGAAGACCAACCTGAGCAGGCAGCGTAACCTCTTTGCTAATAAATGATGAGGTGTCCTTGTTATCTTTCAAGTGTTTATTTTTTCTTAGATGACAAAACAAGTGTCTAATCAGGTTCATTTTAAAGCACTTCATAAATACAAAGGCTATAAAAATATTGAACAGAACTTCTGTGTTCACTGGAGTAAAAATGCTTCCTGAAAAATATATTTTTAATTAAGGGTCATAGGAAAGGAGAAAAATATCCCTCTCCCATCCTAAGAGAAAACTACCCCTTTGACCCTTCCATTATTTTTCCCAAGAGTGAGGCCTGAGGAACAAATGTAGAGCTACTGAAATAAAATAAATACAAGTCATATTAAATTATGCACTTAATTGTCAATATAAAAATATAAAAAGATCACTGCAGAAAACTTTTCTGGACTCTAAATTATTGAAAACACACACACACCCCACAAGATTCTTAGAATTATGCTGTCCTTCCTTTAATATTATGCTCAACTTGGCCTTCTTATGTATGCCTCATTAAGAAATACCTTTTAAAGAATTTTTCCCAGTCTGTTGCGATTAACAGATATCTCACCAGAGAGCCTTTACAGAGAGGTTTAGAAATAACTCTGAATTCCACAGCTCAATCAATGCCGTGAACTACAACACATCTTACAGACATTGGGATACTGTTTTTACCCTTCTTATCTGTGAGTTCAATGGCTTGCCAACCATATACCACACCAAAGTTTATACAACATGTATAAGTCATATCCAAGAGGAACTGCTTTTTCTTTTGAAACCTGAAAGCCTAGGCAAGCATGGTTCTGACTTTTCAAATGGTGTAGTGAATATTTTGTAAGTCAAAAAAACAAAACAAAACAAAAAAAACCCACATTAAATTTCAAGGCAAGAAAATCACAGAAGGATTGTTCCCATACCAACTTTATTTATATTTTGAGAAGATGCATATGAGATTTTTTAAATTCTCTAATTTTAACATTTTATCCTTTCCAGAATTAGTATGTTTGCATGTGTGATGCACAGCAGACCCTTACAAGAAAAGGCTTTGTTCTGGTGCCATTTTGTAAGGAGTGTTGCTTATTTGGTCTCCCCAGAATTGATACCAGAGTCCTGACTCAATCTGCCAGTTAGAATGTACAGAATTTCTCTTTTGTTTGGTGGTTTAGGAATCACAGAGGTGCCTAAATTTTGGACTTACCCAGGGATAAAATAAGAATTAACCTGCTTAAATGAAATAAAAATATATGACTGTGGTAGAATTGTGTTTTAATTGAAAACCTATTTTTTTTTTTCCTTCTCTTTCTAGGAGGTACTGGAAGAAGGGCATGGAAATAGTTTCCTTGAACTCCTGGAGAGATTTGTCAATTAATTTCTCCCAGCCCTACAAAAGAAGGGATGTTGATTTTACTTACTGATAGCTTGGGGTCTGAGTTGGTGAGCCATACAAGGTCTATGGAGGAAACAGAAGAGAAGGTTTTTGAGGGAAGAGGAAGAAATACAGGGAAGAAGAGAGATGAAGAGACCCAGAGAGGAGAGAGAATGAGAGCGTGAGAGAGAAAGAGAGAGAAAGAGTCATGGAAGGAAACAGAGAGGGAGCATTTCCTCATATTAAAAGGAGACCAGTAGAGGTACATTGGTAGAGGAGAACATAAATTTATCCTGAAAGCCCAAAGCAAACCGATCAAGAAGGGAAAGACTAGTGAGGGAAAAACTCAGAAAGGAACACTAAAAAAATGATTATCTGAAGATCTGGAAGCCAAACGGTAGCTGGGTCATTATGTACCAGCCACCAGCCCTGATTAGAGCAAGATCCTCCCTTTCCTACTTCCAAAGTGTTGGTCAGTTGAGCCTCCCCTGTTGCACCAGCAACTAACATCTCATAGATTGACCACCTGGCAAAAATGAAGACTATTTTTTCCACAATTTTTTTTCAGGATGTCAGCAGTATTGTGCCCCGTAGACAACCCATTTTTAAGACACCCTGTTTGCCTATCAGAGCAAGAATGAGCAGTGGGCTCATCTGTACTGAGGTGGAATGGACCTGACTTGAAAAAAACTTCAGGATCCATAAATTCAGAAATTATATGGTGATAACCTCAACAAATAATAAATATGTCAAAAATATGTCAATTGTCCTATGCATAACCATATATACAAAGGATACTACACTACTCAAAGTGGACAAATGATGACTTGTAATTTTTTTGTTTTTCCCACTTGGGAAACATTTAGGATGAACTGCCAAGAGAACTAATGCTTCACTCTTGAAAACTTCTCTATACCACCTGCTAAAGCTTTTCTATGTTCCATGTTGCTCCAAACTCTATTCTGATCTGTCATAATGGTCGCTTTGACTTCAAACTTTTAATTCTAACTTCAGAGATGTCTGAGGATCTTTCCCTAAGATACCTAGATCCACTTTAAGAACAGTGCCTTAGTCACTGTTTAACATGGATATTCAGTCTTGTGAGACACTCTTAAATGCTTTGTCATTACTAGTAGTTACATTCCCTCACATCAGGATGTGGGCCTGACAGAGGCACACAGGTTTAGATCTTGGTGGTAGAAACACGTATTCAAACAAATTTTCCCCAGAGAGTCCTACATATTTAGCAAGCTTTGTACCTAGAATTATACCTATACCTGTACACCAAACGAGCTCTAAGACAGATGAGTTTATTTCTTGAGTTTCTCACCTCTAATGAGTTTCTTACCTCTGAAAGTAAATAATGCCTTACTTTAGGGTAGCTTCTTCCTTTACTCTCATATGCCCCTTTCTCTGCAATGTGGTTGATGCTGGGGTTTTATAAATCAATTGATTATTCAGTGGTACGAGCATTCAGTGAATGCTATCTGAGCAGAATTTAGTAACCCACTGTGGCATCATCAGCAATCTTTGTGTCACCATCATATATCTTGGTCCGTGTGCTTAAAGATTTAATGTACCAGTATAAGATATGAGTAGGATACATGTGAATCATACATCTAGATAACCTAAAACTGACTATTCCTTAATTGCTATTATTTTTTAGAGCTTAATTACTGTGTAGTTCTGGAACTATATGAGATTAAATTATTCTATAAAAATAATTTTATACAATTAAATCCCTATATAACATAGTAATTTTAAAATAGGAATTATGCTTTATTAAAATGATAAGCATAATAAGGAAAGTCCTCCACAATATGTAAAGATGCAGAGTTACAGAATTAAAAAATATCTAAATTAGAAGGGATTTTAAAATCTTTAGGCAAAGATAAATCCCAGATTACTCTTTTGCCAGCCACGCTTAAATTCTGCCAGGAATAGTAACATCACAAGTTTTTAAAGACACGCTTGACATTTCCATTGTATTCATCACAATATTTGAACTGTTATCATCTATCCTTGGGTTGAGATCCAACAGTACTGCTTTGCTACATAGGAGATTTTTATTCACAAAATCTCACTATAGTCAAATCTCAAAACAAACTAATAAAAAACAAATTTGGCACATAATCCTTTCTGTACTCCTAATAAGATACCTTTAGATTTGAAATTTTAAAATCAAACTAAAGAGTTGTCTTTTATTCCTTGCCAAGTGACAAATACCCCTAGAGACAGAGGTGTACATTCCTATAATTATATGAGAAAAAAAAAATCCACCTTAACATTAGATGACAACATATTATTCAAGAAGAGAACCATGCAATTGCCCAGGGAAGGTAATTATAGACTGCAATATGGAAAATTAATATTTGCTAAGCAATTGAGAATTTCATATGTTAAGCTGTCATAACAGTGGGTTTTATTATAAGGTGTTGTAAATTAATGGACAAACTTTGGACTTGGTGTTAAAAGGTCATAAATTAATTTTCTAATTTGGCAACCATCTTGCTGGTGACTAAGGACAAGGCACGTAATTACTTTCCTCCATCATCTATTGAAATATGAACACTCTCAGATTTTAAAAAGACAGTTTGAATTATATATTAAATAAATCAATTTGTGTTAATACATGAAGTACAGATTAGAAAACAAAATATTCACCTGCACATGATCTACGTAGAATCTTTCTTTTAGGGTTATGTAATCTTTTCATGCCTGTTTTTTTTTTTTTTAAATTATTTCTTTTTTCCTTAAAATGGATGTTGTAATGGTACTTACTTCTTTGAGTTGTTATGAGAAATAATTTAGACAATGCTTATAAATCACTTAGCAAAGCCTGGCACCTACTAGTGCTTACTGAATATTACTTCTATGATTATTATTTGTTACTTAAAATGACCTACAATGGATGAAACTCTTTCTAATAGTGAGGATAATTTTCAAGATATACCATGAGCTCTCATTACAGTTCTGCTGTGAAGTAAGGAAAAAAAAAAGACAAAAAAATCTTTAGCCATCAAATCATCTTTGGAATAAAATATAAAGATAAAATGGCTCACTTGGACATTTAAACTTTATATTTACATAGATGTCATTTATGATTGATTTTGAATAGCACAGCTTTTCTATAAAGTCTCATATTTTTCGCTATGCCCTCTATTAAACAGAACTGCCAAATAGTGACAATGGTTTAAATGGTAAAACCACAAATAATGTAGGTTCCAGGAAAAAATGTGGTACAATTGACCTGTCTATTCTAATTAGGGGTACTAATTTAATACAAAGGTATCTGTGCATAAAAATATTATATCCTAATAAAAGAAATACAATGACTTTAAAACACATTTTTTAAGTTAATATAAATCCATAAAGGCAAACTGTATTGTAAAAGTCATCTATTACAATATTTCATTCAAGGCTTGACTAATTTCTGAAATATTCCCATTAGCTAGTCATTGGTGACTGGAAACTCACCACTTCCCGAATCATCCCACACTGAAGTTAGGCAACAGGGCGTGCCATGGAACAGCATGGGTTTTGGGAATGGGACACACTGGATTTATATTCTACCTCAGCCACACACAGTGAGTACCTTTAGGAAAAACAGTGGTGCAGCTCTTCATCTATAAAATGTGAGTGATAATCTCTTCCTGTGATAGTTTCATGTGTCAACTTGGCTAGGCCAGTTATTACTTAAACACTGGTCTAAGTAGTGTTGTAAAGGTATTTTACATATGTGGTTAACAACTACTGTCAGTTGACTTTAAGAAGAGTGCCCTCACAATGTGGGTGGGACTTGTCTAATCAGTCTGAAGGCCTTAAGAGAAAAAACTGAGGTTTCTTAGGAAGAAGAATTTCTGCCTCAAGGCTGCAGCATCAACTCCTGCTAAGTTTCCAGCCTGATGGTCTGACCTACAGATTTAAAACTCAAGATGACAATATCAAATCCTGGCAAAGTTTCCAGCCTGCCAGGCTGCCCTACAGGCTTTGAATTACCAGCCCCACAATTCTAAGAGCTAATTCCTTAAAACAAATATCTTCATATATGTGTATATACACAACACCACAACACACACACACACACACACACACACTCATCTATCTTATTGGTTTTGCTTCCCTGCACAACCCTGACGGGTACATCACCTCTTCTGAGGATAAAAAGGCACATCACTCACAGGGATACCTCTTCTGAGTATAAAAAGGATAAATCTGATCCCCCATAGCTCCTTTCTAAATGTTGTCTGAAAATTATCTTCCTATGGCCCCTCCTCTTAGTCAGAGTTCTAATACTGTGAATGTAATGCATGATTCTAAACTAGATTTGGTACCTGTACTGTAAATTATATGATTGGGACAGTAGACAAATTTCAATGTGGATTATAGATAAAAGTAGAATAGATAGAATTTAATAAATGTACTGCATTTATGTAGGAAGATATTTTTGCTTTTAGGAAATATACACTAAACTAGTAAAGAGTAAAGGGGCATGACACATGCAACTTATTCTCAATGGATCTGAAAAAAAATATGTTGTAACTTGAGAAATTTAAAGCATATGATAAAATGTTACAAACTGGTGATTCTGGATAAAGGGGATACAGGACTTCTTTGTACTATTCTTGAAACTTTTCTGTATGTTTAAGTTTATTTCAAACACAAAGTTTTAAAAAAGGGAAAATAAAAAGAAAAGAAAATGACATAAATGGGCCCAAACCAAAGTAGAGGTCTTATTAGCACCTTTCTGAAAGCACCTGACCTGACTTGCTGTATGCTTTGGTTAGGTTTAAAGGCTCATAGACATAAACAAGCCTGCTTCTTACACCCTGTCACATTCAAAGAGACACATTCAAAGTGGGGGCCAGAACCTGAGATGATAAGGATGGAATCTGATGATACATAAACACTTAGTACTTTTTTCATCACCAAATGATTTGAATGATTTAATATTAGCTTTAAAAATGGATGTTATTTAAAAACATTTAAACTAAGCATGCCTTTTCTTTAATACACTCACTATGCATCATTACAAGATGCTTCCAAAGTTCTACCTCACTAAAGCTTTCTCTTTAGTGAAATGAGACACAAAGATAACCCAAAAGGTCCCCATTTGATGAAGTACCCACAGAGGGCCATTTACTTTGGGATATTGTAAGGAAGTTGTCATGTAAATTTAGTACATTACTTGAATAGTAAAATGTTTCACAAAGAAAGAACTTCACTCAGAGGATTCCTACAAGAAAGTTACAATTTTCAAGTGAGCTTTTCTGCCATCTTCTCTGATATAACTAATTTTGACCTTCTAATGGACAAAGGCCACTTAAATCCTGCTCTCTGTTTCCAGGGCAAACCCAGAATTTCCCAGATTTCTCTCTTCAAATTCCATTTCCTAGAAAGCATGCATTTGCTCAGACACCCTACAATTTCAAATCAGTTAACAGAAAATTGACAAGAATGTGCCTTCTTTCTTTTCTGTCTCAGAGTTCTTCTCTTTGGTTATATATCTTGTGGATTATCTCTTATTTTTTTCCTAATATCGAATGTCATCCTTGATATTTGGACATCCTAATGCAGATGCAGTTAAACCAGAAAGCCAAAACCCAAATTAGGTTAATATTCTTGCTTTGTGCCTCTTCAAAAAATACAGAGACTTAGGTAAGAATGTTTGTTACTGCTGGCGAATCTCCCATTTCAGCCATTCCTGGTCCCTTGTGCCCGAGTAAACTATGACCAGTATTAATGCCCGTGTCAAGGTAGCATGTACATCATTATTCCACATCACAGGATAGTCGTAGACATCTGAACATAATACACTAGCTGTGCTCCACTGTACATCTATCTTGGGCAAACCTGTCACCAAAGTACAGAGGAAAAGTTAAAGAACTTTGTTATTCATGGTTCCAGGATGCAGGGAGAAACTAAAGAATGAATTCTTCTTCTGTGTTTCCAGATAGTGCAAAAATGTCCTGTTTGTGTAGGTCGAGGAGGGTGAGCGAGAAAACATTACCTTTGTAACTATATATTTTCTGCTATAGCAATGCAGTTTTGAGATTGTGTGAATTTCTATTTCAGAATTAAAACACTTCAGAACAAGGTCTCTTATTTTGTTTTGTTGGTGTTGTTCTTGTTAAAGTGTTTAAATCCATTAGAATACCACCATTGTTTTTCTATCATTCACCTCTGAAATCTTTTCCAGTTTTTATCTAATTATCTTACACATAGCTGCCAAATTCATCTTTCCTCACTTACTGCTTTGCTTAGGGCAAAACAAAATACAATAAAATAAAACTTCCAATCACAAACATTCACATCCAGAATGAATTTTAAACTATTTTATCTGGGTTGTAAGTTTCTCTGGAATTTGCTACAGCTACCCTTCTAGTAACATTCCTCCTGTACTTTTATATTCACTTTCCACCTCACTCCTGACATGTGTTGTTCTCTCCACATCATTCTGTGGTTTTCCACTTCAGTGCCTTTGCTGCTGCCAATCTGTAGCCTGCATGTCACCTTAATCTTCACCTGACAAAATCCTGGACCCAGCTTCAATTCAATGTTTCCTCTTTTATGAACCCTTCATGACACCACAAATGGACTTTCTTCCTATACCAAATTTCTAGAGTAGTTCCCATATGGACACATGATCCCCTACTCCTGGAGGTCCCAGTTTCCTTCCAGGGCATGGAGCCTAGCACAGCATCTAATAGCATGAGCTCTAGACTCAAATCACACAAGTTCAATTCTTGGTTCCTCATTTTCTGGCCCATGACATGAGAAAGCTACATATTAATTTCTTGGAGCCTTAGTTTTCTCACCAATAAAATGGGGATTTTAATTGGTATCCATTAATAGAAAAGGATTAAATTAGCTTCTATTATGAGAACGTACTCAGAATAATGCCTTACAACATAGTATGTACCGTTTAAAGGTCAATATCAGAGTTATTTGTGCATACATACATCTACACAGCCACACACATAAACACATAATTCTTTGCAAATAGGCACTTTAAAAATGTAGGTCAAGCAAATATCAAATAAAACTAGGTAGCTTTTGAAGATGTGCTCTTGATTTTCTGTAGCCATTCCTCTAATGCACTGATGAGTTTGGGTAAACTAATCTTTGAGAGGATGATGTCTGGTTGTATGGTAAACAATTTCTTTTGCTAAAGATAGATGCAATTTTGAACTCGATTACAAGAGTACCACAATCTGTGACGGTGTCTGAAGTAAAGAATGGAGAAGCTTATAAGGCAGACACTCAAGGTCATGCAGGAGAATCTGGTGAACCTAGAACAGAGTTTCCATGACATAACAAAGAAGATAAAACACTACCATCCAGGTTTATAGGTAGTTGCATTTATTGATTCAGGTGGTCTCATAAGAAAGTCAATGGGTAGGAAACCAGAAGTTCTACATTTTATTCTTGACCCTGTCAATGAGTCCATTTGACTATAAGACAATTTCTATAATTTTTCCTGGATGTTTTTCTGATTTGTAAAATGATTGATATCAAATTACATGAGAGTATAAAATTAAGTCACATTATTATGCTTTTCCTCAATTGCCTTTACCAAAAGAATTAAAAGTACATGAGGTCAGGACTACATAACCACTGAATAAATATTTCTCTGTCTGTTAAAGTTAAAATAGAACATGCTGTAGACAACACAATGTCTTTATTAGACAATATACTGCAGTATTTGGAAAAGCAATTAGTAGATTATTTTTCAGTTATGTGTCATTTACATGGAGGAATACAATTTTTAAATCCACAGTTTGGTATACAAGTCTTGAGGGATTTTTCTCTGCTTGCCTTTCTAATCTCATCTACTCATTTCAGCAGTGGTCATACTGAAGAATTCACATTTCTCAGAATGCATGCTCTTCTTCCTGGACTCCGTCTCTGCACATGTACAACCTCTTTTTCTCTCCTGTTACAGTAAACTCTTACACATCCTTCAAGATCCAGTTCAGAACTATCACCTTTTCCTTTTTTATAGATTTTTGCAAGCAGAGTTAAACATGACAATTTCTTGTGTTTCTATAATCTCTTAATTATACCTCTATTTTCCTACTACTATAATTACTTATTTACACATCTACCTCTTGATTTAACTGATAGGCCCCGGAGGAGTGAGATATGGATTGATTCATCTCCAGCTCCATTGTATCCAGTACAAAATAGGTCTTTAATAAATATGATTTCAGCAAGTGCCTGAATGAACTTCTATCATTTTTCTCAATGGAACATTAAGCTTTCTGTCCATATAAATTTCATATAGATTCAATACATCTTATCTTTATATAAACTAAATCTGATTTAATTTTCAATTAAATGTCACATTATCAATGATAACACAAGTTTCCATTTCTACTTTTGAGGACACTTGCTTCTTTCATTCTAAATTCTCCCTAAAATTACTCCAGGTTTTATGGACAAAGTAGGATTTCTCAAGCTTAATATTATCACCTTAAGTTTCACAGCAAGGTAAACTTTCTAAACTTCAGGAATGGCTTTTGAATCAATACTTTCCCCCACCAAATGTTCTCTCTTAATCAAAAAGTATTCCCACATCCACCACAAAAGACTGTGCTAGATTATTTCCTTTTCCCCAATTTCATCAGCATAGTCATTCATCCATTCATCCAACCATTCATGAGTCTATGCATTCATGTAGCCAACAATTGCTACTTAAGTACTGATTGTCTAACAGGCACTGAACTCAGGGCTGGAGATCTAAAGATGACAAAGACAGAGGACTTGCCCTCACAGAACACATAGTCCACAGAAGACAGGAAGATCAATAACAGCAACCACAACAAATAATGACGCTATGAGTTAAGTGCTACTAGAAAAATGTGCAAGGTGCAATGGATAAAATCCAGGCAGGAAAGCAGGGATTCTCAGATAGTTTGTAAAGAAAAATCTGAAATTACTTCATATGCCATACCTTTAAGGTTCTGAAGATACCCTGGCACTACCCCAGATCATCCTTTTCACTGACTTCGGCAAAGTGACAGAAACAATGTCCTACCCTCTTCACGGTATCTCTCAGCTGCTCTCAATTATTGTTAGGAAACACTTTATTTGAAAACCAAGATCCCTTTCCCCTTCAGCCAGCCTGTGGGGTGATACAAATATGGGAGCTGAGCCTATCAGTGCTTGTATCAAGCAGCTGAAAAACTTGTAGCCCATGAGTCATGGCTCTTTTCATGTGTTTCCAGATCAGTGGGAGGAGAGGCCTTTGGCAGGCAGCACTAGCAATCTAGCACCTATGATGATCACTTGGGGAAAGAAAGACACTAGAGCCACTAGGAGGGCTACACTGTCCTCCCACCTCCCTAAAGTATGCATATCCCCAATGCCACCACCAGGCCATGCCTCAAAATAGTGTGAGAGCCAAAACCCACATTTTCAAAATAAGGGACAAATAAATTAAGCTCCTACCACCCACCTCCCTTATGTGCAGTTAAGGAAAATCAAATGAAATAAACAAGCAAATTAGCAGCTGGTATATGAGCTGCAGATCACGATTGAATATGTTTTGAAGGCTCGGCCAACTAGTTCTTCCTGAATCGAATTTGCACTTGTTGGGAAAATAGTAATTAGTAATCATACTACTAATATTAATGTCTAATATCTATTGAAAGCTTACTTTGTACCAAACACCATGCTTACAATTTATAGGCATATCCTATTTAAGTGTTACAAAACTCATGAGTTTCTTCTATAATCCAGACTCTACAGATGAGGACTTGAGATTCCGAGAGACTAAATAATTTGCCAAAGTTTACTCAAACAGTGGGTGACTGAGCAGAGCCTATGTCTATTAACATAATTTAGAAAGACTTCCATATTTATAGCAGGACAAATACTGTGTCTCTACTACAGTCTAAAGGATGCCCATTGAAAAACTACATAGCTTCGTAAATAATTAAGAAGTAAAAAAACTAAGCATTTTCCATGTAACAAGCATTACTCTTTCCCAGAAATAACATAGAATTTGTAAATGGCACTGTCAGGCCTCTGAGGCCAAGCCAAGCCATCACATCCCCTGTGACTTGCACATATACGCCCAGATGGCCTGAAGTAACTGAAAAATCACAAAAGAAGTGCAAACGCCCTGCCTCGCCTTAACTGATGACATTCCACCACAAAAGAAGTGAAAATGGCCGGTCCTTGCCTTAAGCGATGATATTATCTTGTGAAATTCCTTTTCCTGGCTCATCCTGGCTCAAAAAGCTCCCCGCTCTAGCACCTTGTGACCCCCACTCCTGCCCGCCAGAGAACAACCCCCCTTTGACTGTAATTTTCCTTTACCTACCCAAATCCTATAAAACGGCCCCACCCTTATCTCCCGGCGCTGACTCTCTTTTCGGACTCAGCCCGCCTGCACCCAGGTGAAATAAACAGCCATGTTGCTCACACAAAGCCTGTTTGGTGGTCTCTTCACATGGATGCGCATGACAGGCACATGATAGAATAACCTCAAAATATTAAATTAAAGACACTAGGACATAAAATGATTTAAGTAGCTTCTACCATTTTCAAATTTGAATTGGAAATCTACCAAGAACCAGCCTTGTAAGATGACAATGGTTTCCAGTAAGTCAATAAACAGACCAAGGAAAAGCCTTCATGTGGTATTTTGAATAGTGAAGGAAGTCAAATATGGCTATACCCACTGTGATGCTTTCAGGATTTGGGGGAATTAGAAAGGACAAAGACATCTCCAAAAATAGCCTCCAAAGTCTTCTTACTCAAAGTGCACACTTTGGTTAGCATCATGACTGTGACCTAGGAATTTGTTAGAAAATAGAAAAACAATCCTTATCTCAGGCCTTCTAAATTAGAATCTGCACTGCAACAGAATGCCCAAGTGATTTCTAAGCACATTGAGGTTGCAGTACCACCCCTTCAAAACACCTCATCAGAATCTGCTGTAAATGCTTGCCAAGCAGCCAGGGCTGATGCCAGTTTAAAACAATTCCAGTCAACTATGACCTTTCCTGCATCCTTATTTCTTCTCCATGTCATCTACTCACCATTTTCATGGCTGCAGCCTTAATAGAAGCTACCCCCATCTTTAATATGGGCTATTTTAGTAACCTTCTAACTGTTCTCTCCCCTTTGCCTGCTGACCCCATGCTGTCCATAGTCCACATAGTAGCCAAGGAATCTCAACAACACGGAGAACAGATTGTGTTCCTCTTATGCCAAAAAGACTTCAGGGGCCTCTCTTTGCACTTAGTGTAAAATCAAGTATCAAAGCACAGCCTATGAACTCTAGTTGAATCTTTGTCTCATATGTCTCTTTCTCTTGTTCTTTCTTCTCCTTGAACATGCTGAGCTTATTCCTGCTTCAGAGCATTTGCAGTTGCTAAATATCGTCACATGGCTTTCTCTTTTTCAACAGTCAGGTTTCAACTTGAATGTCACCTCCTGAGAGAGAGCTCCCTAATGACTCTCTTCCATGTTTCCCTGAAATTACTTTGTTAACTCAATTTACAAATCATTAAAGATATTTTATTTGAATAGTTTATGTTAAACAACCAAAATTGCCTTTAACATAGCCTTCCTTCCTTTTTGAATTCTCTTTATTCTTTTTTTCCCTACTTCTGCCCTTGAACCTCAACTTCAACAAACCTCAAGTCTTATAAAAACAACTTTCACAAGAATTGTTCTGACCGTCATTGGGGTGGTATTGGCTCAATAATCACGAGCAGAGGACTAACAACAACAACAATCTCCTAACTCACCACCAGCAGATTTTACAGCAGTTAACGATGAAAATTACTAACTGAACCAATTTCCAAGGACAGGTACCCCCATCTTCTCCTCACCCTATAAAATCCCACTCCTGCTTTAACTTGGAGAGTTGCCCAGTCTTCGGGTGCTCCCAGTGCACATCAGCTGAATAAAGCCCCCAGCTCATTTTGAGTCACTTAAATTATTATCTTTTGACCTTACCTATTTTTTAGTTCCTTCCATTAGAATGTAAGCTCCATAGAGTCCTTTATAGTTAGGACCAATCTTTCTGATTCACCAGCATCACCAGAACTTAGGACAATGCTTCTCCCATAGGTTCTCAATAAATATCTGTGGGCTGATTTGTTTTTAAAAAGAAAACCACGTAGTTCCCCATACCCAACATAATTATTTCTTGCCTATCATATAAGCTGACCACATGGCCCCTTCTTCCTTGACCTTGTTCCTTAGAAGAGATTCTTTATTTCATACCCAAGAGTTATCTTGTTATTGAATGCAGCTCCAATAAATAAAGTTATTTATTGTCCTATTCACACTGGTTTTATGGCTGTAGTATCCACTGAATCCTGCCAAGGGCAAAAGCAAAGTGGTCCTTCTGTGTAGACAAATGGAATAGGGCTAAAATTTACTGACACTTCAAAAAGAAAGCCACGGAAACTCTCTGGAAGCTTTCACTCAGGGAAAATGGTCCCTTAGTATTTTGGTAACCAAATAGAGTTAGCATTATTCACAAAGTCCAAAAATGCCCAGGAAAGCGATGTGGCAGGTCATGGAGGACTGCAAAAGAAAATTCCAAGCTACCAACCAGGGGAAGGAGAACCCTAGACTGAACTCTACCACACAGATTTTACCCATTTTGTGTTTGCTTACTACTTCATCTAATTAATTCTTCTATCAGAAGATACTGGGATTGTTATCATTTTGGGCAACTAACAGTCCCATAAAATCCAGGGAAGAAAAGAAATACAAACAGTAAAACCAAGACTTAAGCTCTTAGCAGTAGCTGTACCCTAATGAGTGATTCTGGTATCTTTGTTCAGAGAGTAAATCTGAAGAAAACATTGTAATCTTCAGACATGTCAGTCTATCAAAGGCCAGATACTAGGGCTAGAAGTAATTTCCATAGCAAATTTACCAGGCACAGCTAATATTCCCCTACCTAGAGAGCAATGGACAAAAGAGGAACTCCATTTTCCTCCAGATGAAAAGCCACATATAATGGCACAGACTGAGCACGGACAGACTTGAGTTAAGAGACCATTATATCAACCAGAAGAAGAGAATATGGGGAGAAGTGGATATATTTGAGAGCTAAAATGGAGTTATAATTAATATTTACTGTAGATGATGACAGCTATGAACATATTTTTTGAATAATTGTTATTATATTACCTCAATAACCTAAGCACACAAAATTAATTCTAACCGTAAGTATCAAAATAATGTTTCCTGGTGACAAATTTATTCCTAATCATTCTCTCCTCTCTTTTAACACTATACATTATAAAAATCTCTATTGTATTATTCCAAGACCCATTTCTGTTAGTAAATTTAAAAAAGTAACCCAGGTCCACTTATGAGCACATATTTTTTTGCTTCTGGAAATTTAAAATGCATGGCTAATGTTTGGGTTAAACTGACACCAAGATATATTTGATAGCATATTCTAATTTTCTCATTGCATTCATAAATAACTTGGAAATTCCCCTCATTTTAAATTAGGAGAAAATTACATCATGCATAATGCTATCTGAACTGTGAAAATTGAAGATTTTCTTTCATTTACCCTTTAAAATTGGATTTATCTACCAATTATTTCAACCCTCCAAGACAAATTCACATACAGTTTCAGTAGAATGTGATTTCTTTGTAGGCTATTCTTGCTAAACCAAACTGATTCATAAGATAAAGTGTGGTTAAATAAGTTCCACATAGACAAGTCAGAAGTGGCAGCAGAGCAGCTTGCTTTTTCCTAAATGACTCCTTTTACCAACACCCAGCAAGACAGGGTACTTCTTTCTTCCAACCAACTTCAGGAACAAGATATCCAGTTACTACTGGTACGTTTTCTCAGGGTGGGTCATCACAAAAGTAGCTATGCCATTGGCTATTCTCCAATGTATTCAAAGCAGTTTTAGCACAATCTCTAAAACTAATTAAGTTAGGTGCTCACAAGTATAGAAAGTTCCTACTTATTCAGCAGTAGAGTAAGCCTTTATTGATTTCCTGTCAGTATGAGTATCTTCATCTCCAAGTCTTAAGTCACGTCTGCTTCTAGTTCAGAATGCTGGTTTTGTCTACTCTAAAGTCCATTTTTTAATATTTTATTTATTTGTGTGTGTGTGTTATTTTTGAGATGGAGTCTCGTTCTGTCGCCCAGGCTGGAGTGCAGTGGTGCGATCTCGGCTCACTGCAAGCTCCGCCTCCCGTGTTCACACCTTTCTCCTGCCTTAACCTCCCGAGTAGCTGGGACTACAGGCGCCCGCCATCACGTCCGGCTAATTTTTTGTATTTTTAGTAGAGACAGGGTTTCACCGTGTTAGCCAGGATGGTCTCGATCTCCTGACATCGTGATCCACCCACTTCGGCCTCCCAAAGTGCTGGGATTACAGGCATGAGCCACCTACTTCCAATATTTTAATGTAATATTCAAATTTCAATTTTCAGTGTAATTGATTTCTAAAGTAATAAAGAGGAGAAAGAAGATGCATCTCATTTTCTTTTAACCATTAAATGCCCCAATGAACTATTAAGACACACTTCCATTGAAATAAATTCATATGCATATTTACTACTTTATCTATTAATTTACATATATGCACACACACACACACATACATACACACATATAAAGGGACTATTGGGTGCTAGACATTTAAAAAATTGAATTATCAACATTTACCATTTGCCAGTCACTGTTTTAGGAATGAAGAATGCTATAGTAAGGGGGAAAATTAACAGTGCCTGACATTAAGATGTTTATATAGTCTAGTGGGGAAGAGAAATAGAGATGTGGATAGCAGCTCATACAAGGAGAGGTGACATCACAAATACACTATGTTGCTGATTGAATCACCCTGTCCCAAGGCTAATCTGGCAGATGTTTTGCATTCACTTCTATAGAATCTGGCATTATGCGATTCTGATTTGTGACAGACTTGTTTCTAGACTAAAACTGCAAATGCCTTCTTAGCATATTCTAAACATAGTTACTGGATTTCTGCATGTGGAAATACTTGCTTGAACCTGTAACTGTTTCCAAACAGGAAACAATATTCCACATGGTGAAGGCAAGCTGAAATTGGTATTGGTCTTTATAACACAAACACTGGAGGAACTTCAATGACCAGTCACGGAGTTCCTTAAATCATGCCCCTGATGAAATCTCACAAAGTATGCCAGATGTAGAGGCCGGACGCAGACTCACCTGTATGGAATTTGATTAGACTTGGGAAGCAGAAAGATACTAAATGCAATTACATTCTGATTCATTAGAGACCAAAGTTTGAAATAGTCAAGTTATTTCCAAGATACAAATCTTTCAATATTAAATGCATCATGTTGACTAGAATGAGTTATGGGACATAGCTCACAAGGGTGAGACAATGATAAGTAATGAGTGAATGATGTGCAGAATTCAGGACAAATGAGATCAAACTGTAGTTTACCATCTCTTTCAGGACAGTTTTTTTTTTTTGGAAGGTCTCCAAATCATGTATTTCAGAAGGTTCTGGTTTAAGAATTCTATTTGATGAAAGATCAGATGGAGAAAACACTTCCCTTTCTCCTAGTGAAGTATGTTTTCATTCTGCTGCAAGTCCATGGCAGGAGAAAATATTGTTTTTCAAATAAAAAGTATCATAAGTTATCTTAGTCCCTGTACCGGCTATAATAACTGTGCTCTTTTGGCTTACATCAAATCAGAGTTGATAATCAATTTTGCATCAACTGCGCCCTGGAGATATTCAGGAATAGGGTAGGAGACTTTCTAGGAGGTATGGGTTTGAGAAATTCTACAAGTTGGAATTCTTGGCTAGCAAATTATTTGATGCCTCTTTCGGTGCTTCAAATTTGCTAGTAACCAGCTCTAAAAATTTATATGCAAAGATTTTACTTTTAGTTCTTCTATATCCATAACAATATATATTATTTCCAGTATTTGTACTGGAACTCCCAGTAACTGACAGAATGTACTACTCACTTGTACCTTAATTATTACACAGGAATTTTTTTAAGCATTGTAATCCTATATTTTACACTTTCCTCCTTTAGTTGCACAAGTAGAAAAAAATATGTGGCAGGGAAGAATGTTTAAATCCAAGACCTTAGGTATGCCTTACTTAAGTCATAAAATAGTGGGAACAAACTTATTTACAAGTATATTTAACATAATGAGAGGTCAGTTTTTAATTTTCTTTAGGAATTAGATTATAGGCCTAGACACAGATGGTATATATGTGACACTGATTATGTTTAATCCAAGTAGAGTATAGGGGAGACATATTAGTCTTTACAGCCTAGTTAAATTCCAGTAACATAGAATCATCGAAAGGCATTTAAACTCTGAAAACGTTTTAATAATAGTTTTCCATCTACTTTGAATTGCTCATATAAATACTATTATTTTTATGAAGTCACATTTTTGAGTCACATTTGAATACCATCTACAATATTTCCAGTGCTGAAGATAGAATTTTTGTTTTCAATCCTGATCATTTACATCATATTTGCCAGCTCACAACAGTTTTCTACGTTTTCTAGAACTCGTTATTTTCTCCCTTAATGGCATTTCGGCTAAATAAAGGCAAAAAGAGAAGTAGGGTTTGATTTCCAGTTATCAAAATTGACAAAGAATTATGTGATTTACTCTTGATATAATTGAAAAGAAAAGGCATATGTTCATGTATACATGCCAGTTCTGTGGGAATCAAACGTTCTGGGAACACAGAGATGAAGAAGACCTGGTCCCCCTTAGGGGACTCACATTCTAATGAGATGAACAGATGTAGAAGTATGTGCAAGGGGCCAGGAAGGACAAATATAAGCCAGATGTACAGGGCAGGACAGGACCAACATTGTGGGATAACAATGAGACAAAAGCCAAGGCACAGGCATAGCAGGCGTGAGTCTTGAGAGAAAGAAATTTGATGATGAAGAATTTCCCATGATACATTAAGATATAAGTGCTTTATCCCTAAGAGTTTAGTGATGATATATTGAGATTTGCTGTGTGGGTTTCAAATGGGTGAAAGACAAAATTGAAGTCATGGAGACTTATGAAACGAATACTGCAGGAAAATATTTTTTAAAAGAAAGAGACGATTGTAGGAATGTAGGTAAGAAAGTATTGGACCCAAACTATAGGTGTGGCTTTGGTGCAGGAGAGGAGAAAATAGATTGAAAGGGATACTTCAAAAACAGAAAGGATGTAGTGATGTTAAGATATGACACGAGAAATAGAGAGACAGAGACGGTTCCCAGGTGGAGAGACTTTGCATGACGGTAGGGCAAGTTTGTGAGGGTACATGATATTTCACTTTTCTCCAAGTTAATTGTGAGGTATTTGAGATATCATTATAAAGACCAACAATGAAACTCAGTACATTTTCAGTTCCAAATAAATGATGTAGTATATGAGTCCTACTACTACTGGATAATCTAGCTCCACGTGGACTGCTCAGGTGTTGGTGTCTGAGCCTCAGGTATAGCTGCAGCAACAGCGGCAAAGATGGGCTTGAGGGCTTCTTCCATTCCATTATGAAGTCTATCTGAGGATATAATTTCCCATAGTAACAACTGCAATATAGTCACCCTTAATGAGTTGCTACGCTGTCTGTGGTATAAGAGCTAAAAGTCCTTGTCTTTGGCTCACCTGGTAACATCAAGCAGACTGAAATTATAACTTGAAGGTGTTTTTTCCAGAAGAGCTCCATGGCTCGTGTATGTGCATATACTCCTTATCAATAAACAGATGAATTGTTGAAACCCATAGCTTCTCACCCAACTCTTGCTACTGCCCTCCCAAATTTGGCTCTTAAACTTCTTTTCTGGATGGCTTCTAATTCCTTACTACTTTCCCACTTCATTCAAACCTTTATCTCAAATCTTATGTCTTGCTCGATCCCTATTGACATATTTATTGAACAAATGATTAAAATGAATAAATAATTAACAAAAGCTACATTTATCTGGCTTAGGTTTCCTTAAATGCAGTGTTCCATTTATTTTCCTCATAACCAAATATTTCAGTGTCTTTCCATTGGATAGATTCAGAATTCAGATTCAGCAATTTTACCCTAAAATTTAAAGGCATTCCACAATCTTCTTCCCAGTTACCTTCTGAAACATCTCTTTCTGTACTTGTTCTTGCAAATGCTTCCATACAATCAAAGGATGTATTTGCTTTTCCCTGAACAAACCGCATGTTTTTCTCCAGAACCTCTGCTCTCATCATATTGTTTGGCTGAAGTGTCACACCACATCTTCCCTACTCTTCTGTATTCTCACCCGTTTATTGAGACCAGACTCTGATTCCACCTTCCTCATAGTTTCCTAATATGGTGTTAGATGGCATGTTGTAGACGAATGCTGTCAGTTATTTCTTAAGTATTATTTTATCATGTTAAATACAGTTTTAATTCTAACTTTTCTTTTCAAAATTAATGACAGTATTTTTAATAAAATACATGTAATAAAAAGGTTAAAGGCATAATTATAGACACTGCTAGATTAATGTCAGGGATTCCCACAGACCATTTCTATGAGTGTACTTCAAAGAGGTATTTCCAAATTAGAGAATTAGGTCAACAGAGAAGGATGATTTGTTTGCTACTGTAAAGATATATATTAACATTTCATTTAGTTGCTTTTAATGTATTTTATGATCCGAAAGACTATAATTTGATAGGAAAACCTTTCTGGTATTCTATAGTTGTAAAGAAAATGCGATTTATCTCAAGACACCAATATAATATGAACTATATTAGATTATTAAGGAGAGCGTTACCTCAAAGTCAAAACCCTGACCATAACTCATAGAACTGCCACTATTGTAAGATGGAAATTGTTGATAGAAATGGACTAGACCAAGATATCTTCAAAGAGCCTGAAGAAGCAAAATGTTTATAAAGCGAATAATAGTAACTGCTACCACAACAAAACACTTATTGAGTGTTTATGAGGTGTCAGGCATTGTGCTAAGCACTGGCCTTGGATTATGTCACTTACTTCTGGAGATCGAGGTCAAAATATTATGACATTTGGCTTTAAACAAATGAACTTCTAGGTAGACCTGCTGTATATATAGACTTCACATCATTATCATCGTTGTCATCATCATCATCATCACAGTAACTTATATATAATATATCAGATACTTGGCTGAGTATTTTATATCAGTGATTTCATTTAATCCTTACAGTTGTCCCATTGGGTAACTACTAATATCTGACTGGAAATCAAAACTCTGAGAGGATACATTGCCCAAGATCTTTTTTTTATTTTTTATTTTTTTTGAGATGGAGTCTCACTCTGTCACCCAGGCTGGAGTGCAGTGGCACAATCTCAGCTCGCTGCAAGTTCTGCCTCCCAGGTTCAAGCAATTCTCCTGCCTCAGCCTCCTGAGTAGCTGGGACTACAGGCGCCTGTCACCGTGCCTGGCTAATTTTTTGTATTTTTAGTAGAGACAGAGTTTCACCGTGTTAGCCAGGATGGTCTTGATCTCTCGACCTCGTGATCCACCCGCCTCAGGCTCCCAAAGTGCTGGGATTACAGGCATGAGCCACCGAGCCCTGCTGCCCAAGATCATTCATTAGTGTCAGAGCTATGATTCAAACCCAGGCCTTACTTAAAGTCAATAATACCTATACACTTCATAGTTTATAGGTCAATCACAACTTACTGTAGTTTGCCTCCTCAAAGAAGAAAAGGGCAGCTTGTTGGGATGGCAGCATTCTAATAAATTCTACCCACTATCACATACCCAACAGCCAGAAAATGGCAAACCCTACTTCTTTCTCCCAAGTATATGAGACCTTCATAACGTGTAGATTTTATTAAGTAAAAATTCAAAGTTTGTGAAAGCTTGTGGAAGAGACCATACTTTATCCATAAAGGCAACACGATACCTAATAAATACTTTTTCTTGTCCCTTTATTTGAGATTAAATCCTCTATATTATTATGTATTACAAGGGTACAATTATATGTCACTTTGTGATTTTAAAATATCTATTACTAAATAATGGCACTTTAGTTAACCATGAGAGGATAAAGTAGCATTATCTGACAATGGACAGAACGAACCAATTACCAACTGGTCCCACCAACAAGAGAGAGATATGCTTCCTCCTGTTAAAAATACAGAAGTGTGACCAGTCAGAATGGCTACTATTAAAAAGTCAAAAAATAACAGATGCTGGCAAGGTTGTGGAGAAAAAGGAATGCTTATACACTATTGGTGGAAGTTTAAATTAGTTCAGCCATTGTGGAAGACAGTATGGAAATTCCTCAAAGACTTAAAGACAGAAATACCACTCAACCCAGCAATCCCATTATTGGGTATATACCCAAAGGAATATAAATCATTCTATTATAAAGACACACGCAGACATATATTCCTTGCAGCACTATTCCCAATAGCAAAGACATGGAATCAACCTAAATGTCCCTCAATGATAGACTGAATAAAGACAATGTAGTACATATATACCATGGAATACTATGCAGCCTTAAAAAAGGATGAGATCATGTTGTTTGCAGGGACATGGATGAAGCTGGAGTCCATTATCCTTAGCAAACTAACACAGGAACAGAAAACCAAACACCTCATGTTCTCACTTATAAGTGGGAGCTAAATAATGAGAACAAATGGTCACATAGAGGGGAACAACACACAATGGGGCCTTTCAGAAGGTGGAGGGTGGGAGGAGAGAGAGGATCAGGAAAAACAACTAATTGGTACTAGGCTTGACACCTGGGCCATGAAATAATCTGTGCAACAGCCCCCCACCCATGACACAAGTTTACCTATGTAACAAACCTACATTTGTACCCCTGAGCTTAAAAGTTAAAAATATATAGAAGTGTGATGTTAGCACAGGTTCTGATATTCATTCAGTCAGTCAGTTACCAGCCATGAGTATGTATGGGGCTCTGGGGTTACAGTCTTACAGAAGAAAGACAAAGGCCCTGACCTCAAGCATATTACATTTCAGTGAAAAATATCACATGTCCCCAAGTCTGCACATTTAGAAACAAGTTCTTAGATTATTTTCAGACTATAAGAGAACTTATCTGAAAATACATGACTCAATCATACAAAACATGCTGACTCTGGTGTACTACTAAGGAGATGTACAACAATGGTGTTTTCAATAAAATAACTGAAGTGAAAATGATGCTCTGAGTTAGGAGATTCCTCTAGCAGAGGTGTTAATGTGCTTCAGCTTATTAGAGGATTGTATCAAAGAAAGTTGAACTGACATTCACTTTTTTTGTGTGTTTTGTGTCTTCTTTACGTTCCTTCCCCCAGTTATTTTCTGGATCTTTAAAGTGTCCCCTATTATTTTGACCACACATGCACTGTAATGCAAAGGACATGATATATTCAGCAGAATTACTTAATTAGGTTTTTTGTAAGCAGTATGTGCCAAGTAGGCTAGGTTTGCTTTCTAGCCATAAAAATATGCCTGCGATGCATGCCGTGTTCCCGAGGAGGAAACACAGTGATTGATGTGATGATAAAACGATGAAGGGAAGGATAAAGCCAGAGAGAGAAAAGTCTCAAAAGGGAAATAAAGTAGGGTAGCAGCTGCCCTCATCTTAATTGAAGCATAAATTTCAGAAGCAGGATCTGAGGTTTAATTTCAAGCATACACTGACAGTTTGTGTGTGTGTGTGTGTGCGTGTGCACACTTGTGTGCATATGTGCACTGCTGTGATAAAAAACACACAAGCTCTTTTCATCCTTTGTATGAAGGGTTTTTAAGTCAGTTTTATAAAGGAAAAAGTTGCAAATGTATAAACGTATTGATTTTCATTGGAAGATGTTTATTTAGTCAGCATTTAACAGAGAATAACAGAATCCATGAAGGACAAGTGTTTCAGGCACTAGAGATACAATGGGCTAGAAATCACACATTTCTGCACTCATGGAGCTGAACGCTCTTAGTTTATCATTTCTTTCTGTACTTATCTTCCCTACTTCTACCGTACCCTTTGCCATAATCTTTAAAAAAAAAAAATATATATATATATATATAAATGGCTTCATTTTCACATTTAACACCACCATAGCTGTGCATGCAAAAACACTACAGTCTAGCCACTACTTATACATCCAGCCTCTTCTTGCATCCCTCCCGATATTCCAGTTTCAAGCTTTCCATTCCTCAAACATAACATTTATTTTTACATAATGGTGACTTTGTCAGACTGTACTCTGAGCCTCAAATACCTTCATACCAGTTTTCTATCATTAAAACTCCCTCCATTTGATTGCAGTGCAGCTGAAATGCCTCTTAAGCGCCATGATTTTTAATATTTCTAACAGTTTTAACAGTCCTTCATCTTAATTTCTGGATAATTTTGCGTGGAATGTGTCATTAAAGCTCTCAGTTCATTTGTGCTGAAACGAGCTGTTCATATGTCTGTTCATATGGCTTGTTATTTGTTGTTATTTTTTCTTTGGTAAGTGTGAACTACTTGAGGACAGGGCAGTGAGGGTTGCTAATTTGTTTCTGGCCACATGCTGTTTTACATGTGTTAGGCTTTTAAAAAGTGTTTACAGGGCAAATAAACATGCAGCCAGAAAGTATTTAACAGTCACATGAGAGTTTTCATGAGGGAATCAGCTGCCTCATTAAATTCTCAATATTTTATTTCAGAAGGTCTAAGAATGTGAAGAGCTGCACAGGTGAGAATGCCCACTGCTCTCTGCAGATAGCAAGGGATGTATTGCATACACAGGTGCTATTTAAGTGTTTTTCATGAATCACCTTGGGGAAGGCAAAGTCCATTAATGGGGCATACTATTATCAGGAATGTTTTCAGAGATCTCATCTTTTCTATCCTGTCTTTATAGCTTAATGTTGCTTCTATGTATGAGCCTGTAGTAATGTAATCCTAAACTTGGCAAATCTTTACTTTAAAAAAATTCTTTAAGAATGAAAAATTGCTTCTAAGCTTAGAAACAGTACAAAGTTTTATAGCTTTGTTATAAACTTCTGAGAAACAGAATCAAGACACCTTGACACTCTTTCTACCTTACGGAGAAGCTAATATACATCACCATAAAATAATGTAACTGCCATTCATATAACAGAGAACAAAATAAATTTAAAACTAATGTAAACTATAAAACTATAATATATAAATTTTCTGTTCATTTTAAAACACTTAACCTTTAACTGTGAAAACATATTAATTCACTGTTAAATCTTTTATATTCCAGATGACACTTCTAATTCATATATTTGTATACAGAAAAGTGGAATGGACTATCTCTGTACATCCTGATTAGCAGGATTCACTTCGAAGGGTTATGTAAAGTTTTGTGTTATAATACTTGGATCAAAATTATTTGTCCATTTTCCCCATACTTATGACTTACACAGTTCAGAAAGATAAAGTATTCCAAAGAAAGAAAGTTCATATCTCACAAACAGGGGAGCTCTTCCTTTGTGACAAGACAATTATTAATTGCATTATCTTATGATTATTTACCTTCAAAACAGGCTTAATTAATTTTATCTCCCTTTTTAAAAGTTTTTCTTTCTATACTTAATTTGAGCTAATATATTATCAAAATCTAGGGCAATATTCAGGGTTTTGACCTCTAGGGGACTAAGTATTCTAACATTTGAATGGTTTAATTAGCTACTCTTGCACTGAAGCTTCTTCTCTCTCCAGTCTCTCCATTTTTGGAAGTAGTACCTCACTCTCCTGGGCACGCAGGCTGGGAACCAGGAAGCAGGGCAAAGAGGTATTCCCTCCACATTGTAATTCAAGAATGCCAGAAAATTGTCTTCTCTTTTCCTCATGCCCTTCATACAAATTCCTCCTGGTTCACTGAAACATGAAATTCCATCATTTATTGCAGGCTCACAGCCAGGAGAAGGGATGCCAGGAAGCCATGTACATGTCTTCCTTTCTAGTGTTGACCTGGTGCCAGGCACTCTGTTATTGACTCTCCATCATTCTTCTGCATTACACCTTTTTCTTAGTGAGGGAACCAAAGATCAGAGAAGTTAAGTAATCTTTTTAGGGTCACAAGGCAGATTGATAGAAGATATGATAATTGAACCCAAGTTGGCTTGACTCCCAAATATGTGATTTAGCTACTATTCTAGGCTAATATTTACGTGGGCCTAGCACTGTATTAAGTATTTGTCTTACTAGATACTTGTTTTCAGGGCAAATCAGTGGAGCACCTGATGAAAGTGCCCTACCCATATCAATTTACACCTCACCGCTGCAGTGCACTGGGCAAGACTTTGGACTGCCCGAGGTCATTCTCTGGCTCCTGCTCTCTCCAGAAACACTAATATGGCAGACTAAAAGTGTTACAGAAACACTGGGGTGCTCAGTCTAGCTCCTGCTCTCATCGCACAGAAAGCCAATCACTGATACGACAGTATTGCCAAGTAAGAAGACTTTAATCAGGTGCTGCAGCTGAGGAGATGGGAGCTCAGGCTGAAATCTGTCTCTCGGATTGACTAAAATTAGAGGTTTATATAGCAGGGAAGGAATGTAACAATGTGTGAGAAAACAGGAACTGAGGAGGGGCAAGGAAGCAATCATGAGGAGTGAGGGGCCTGGCATCTCATTGTCTGGATGTGGGTATTTGGTGAGTGTCAGTTCTTTGATACTTTATTTTTTTTTTCAGAGGCCTGAAGGTCATTTCCTGAGGAAGGAACTCAGAGAAGACAAATGTAAGTTTCAAGCTTTAAGATCAGAAGGGTCAATTTCTATGTTTATCTTAAAAACTATCCATAGGAATACTGGGTCGGTTTGGGAGAATTAACTCTCCCACCCCAACCCCAGCAGCCCTCAACCAATGACTGACGAGAATGGTGTATACAAGCTGCAGCTCCCTTGCCTCTTGTGAGGAAAAACCCTGCACTGACTCTCAGAATTATCCACTGGGATTAAGCTCCAGTTGTCCACTTAATGACACTTTTGATAATACATCCTTTATCAGCTGTCCTTCTTACCCTGTCTCAGTTTCCAGTTTACCTATAGATATTTCCTGGCATCTTTTCCAAAATAATCTAATCTATTTGCACTTGAATCTTGGTGTTGGGGTTCCCAAAGTCTGCTTCTTTGGAACCCAAACTAAGGCTATCAGCATCATCTAAAATACAGATTTTCAGGAAGAGAAGGATTGGTGGACTTTGAGATCATCAGGCACTGAAGTGAACAGAAAAAGAGCTGGGCCACTCTCATTTGTTCCCAAATCATTACTACATCCACGTGTTCCTTAGTCCATCACTTATAGCTAGGGAGATGGTGTCACATGTTTGTCCGTGAACAGATACTATGCCAGTTCTAGGGAACAGGGATAATACAATGAACAAAATGGATACAATGCTCTGCCCTTATGGAAGTTATAGTCTAATAGCTGCCAAGAGATTTTTTAAAAAGAACCAAATGGATCTTCTAGAATGGAATAAGACATATCTGAAATGATTTTACAAATGTTATAGGCTTAACTGCAGGAGAAAGGATGAATGAATTTGAAGACAGATGAAAAGAAATCATTCGAGCTGAAGCAAATGGAGTAAAAATATATTTTTTAATGAACAGAGGCTCAGTAATTGTGGGACAACATCTGACATGTAATTAGAATATTAGAAGAAGAGAGAAAGAATGTGGCAGAATATTTACTTGAGGAAAATGATGGCAGAATTTCCAAATTTGAGAAAAAGTAATTTAACTTGTAGACCCAAGAAACTTGGCAAATTCCAAACAGGATAAATTTAAAGAAAATTACCATTAAGCAAGTCATCAGCAAACTGCTAAAAACCAGAGATAAAGCAGCCAAAGAAAAAAGACACATTGCCTATAGGAGAACAATTATCAGAAATAACCAAGCCAGAAGACAATGGAAAACCATCTTTAAAGTGCTTATAGGGTGAAGAAAGACCTGTCAACCTAGAATTTCATAACTAGTAAAAGTATCTTGAGTTATCCTGAATGAAGCCAAGTGAGTTATCTGCATCATTTGATCTGTGGAGGAACTTGTTTGGATAAGTTAGGCTACAACATGTGTCAGAGGGACTGCAGAGTATGATTGGGAGCCAGCCTGCCTGAGTCCAATTTCTGATTCCAGCTGTCACTAGCCAAGTGAACTTGGGCAAGTTCCTCAGTTTCTCTCTGCCTCACTTTCTCATCTCTAACATGAGGATAACAATAAGGTCCAACTCACATGGGTATTTCATGGATTAAGTGAATTATTTTATTTCCAACAGTCTGAGGATTTTCCCTGTATCTTTCTGTTGTTAACTTCTAGTGTAATGCCATTATGGTCCAAGAACATATTTTGCATAACTTCAATTCTTTTATCTTTATTTTTTAATTTTATTTTTGAGATGGAGCCTTGCTTTGTCGCCCAGGCTGGAGTGCAATGGCGTGATCTCCGCTCACTGCAACCTCCACCTCCAGGGTTCAAGCGATTCTCCTGCCTCAGCCTCCTGAGTAGCTGGGATTACAGGTGCCTGCCACCATGCACAGCTAATTTTTGTATTTTTTAGTAGAGACGGGGTTTCACCATATTGGTCAGGCTTGTCTTGAACTCCTGATGTCAGGTGATCCACTGCCTTGGCCTCCCAAAATGCTAGGATTACAGGCGTAAGCCACCACGCCTGGCCTGATTTTTTTTTTTTTTTTTTTTAGACGGAATCTAGCTCTGTCTCCCAGGCTGGAGTGCAGTGGCATGATCTTGGCTCATTGCAAGCTCTGCATCCCGGGTTCATGCCATTCTCTTGCCTCAGCCTCCTAATTTTCTTTTGCATTTTTAGTAGAGATGGGGTTTCACCGTGTTAGCCAAGATGGTCTCAATTTCCTGACCTCATGATCCACCTGCCTCAGCCTCCCAAAGTGCTGGGATTACAGGCTTGAGCCACCACATCTGGCTGGCCCTGATTTTTTAAAATTATTTTTATTTATTCTTTTTTTTATAGACAGGGTCTCACCTTGTCACCCAGGCTGGAATGCAGTGGTATTATCACAGGTCACTGTTACCTCAAACTCCTGGGCTCAAGCAATCCTCCCACCTCAGCCTCCTAAGTAGCTGGAACTACAAGCACACACCAACATTCCCAACTAATTTTTAAAAATTTTATAGAGATGAGGTCTCACTTTGTCGTCCAGGTTGATCTCAAATTCCTTGTCTCAAGTGATCCTCTCACCTTGACCTCCCAAAGCACTAAGATTACAGGTGTAAGCCACTGTACCCAGCCACAAATTCTTTTATTTTATTTTTTCTTATTTTTCTTTATTTCCTTTGATACACACTATCAACACACAAATTCTTTTAAATTGTAAATGTCTGTTTAATGACTCAGGATATAGTTTATCTTGGTAAATATTTCCTATGCAGTTGAAAAGAATGTAGATTTTGTTGTTGGGTGGAGAGTTCTATAAATATCAACTAGATCCAGTTGATTGATGGTATTGTTCAGTTCTTCTAAATCCTTACTGATTTTCTGTCTGCTGGTTGTAGTACTAAGAGAGGAATGTGAACATCTCCAAAAAAAAATTTTTTTTTAAGTTTTCCTTTCTAACTCTGAGGTTTTGACATATAACCCAATTTTATGGTAAATACTGAAATAAAAATAACTAGGATTAACTCTAAGACTTAAAGGTATAAGACTATGGAAGTCTATCCCAAAGTATTTTTGCTACAATTATGTGTTAGATGTCAATGCTAGGAAACATAGAATGGGGTTGCGCTTTCTTCTACTAATGTATGCTGTGTTTTGATGTCCCCTTCATTTACAGACTATCAGAAGTCTTCTAAATGTGAGTAATCCACTTTGCCACTAAACAGGACAAAAAAATTATACACCAGCTCAGTTCGTCAAACAAACATTACTGCCACGAGATTGGTAATCTACACTATTTCAAAAAAATTTTAAATTTGTAGCTATTTGGGTTTTATACTCTCATGATATCATCTTATATGCAAATAAGTCATTAGGGAATTGAAAATTAATGTTTATTAAACTTTAAAAGATTGTTTTCAAACACTTCAGAAGTTTTCATTTATATCTAAATAATTATGTCAGGCTATAATTTACTGACTGAGTTCCATTTACTTTATTTTCAGATAGTATGAAAGCTATATTTGTTAAAAGCTTAAGGTGTTCAAGCATTAGTGACATAGAATAATCTCCATCCATTGCTTTCTAAATAAAGGAATTTTACGTTCTTTTTTCTGTTTCTATACTTGAACTTAAAGAAAATCTTGCCTTGCAATGCATAACATTCAAAGAAACTGTTAAAGTCTAGATGGTCTTAGAGTCAGAAGACAAGAATACCTTGTAGTTTCTTCAGGTAATTATTGATAACAAATTTAATTGATGTTTTAGGGGAGGAAGCGAGTTAAAGAGAGAGATAAGAAGATCTGACCAAAATATGGTTAATAGTTGAGAAGAGTTTCCAGCATGTAATAGACAAAGTAGATAAAAGAGTACTTGAATAAGAATGCAATATTTTATATCCTCAGAGCCAAAATAATATAGTTTGTCATTGTATCACCATCTTAAATAAATAATAGTTGAATAGACTTAGAATGATAAATACTTTCAAAGAAATAAAAGGCAGAACAATGGTATAATTTTCTGAATTGGAGTAACTTTGAAGCATATTTATAAGATCATATGCCATGAACTGATATTCACTTCTATGTTGTATAAAATATAAATACTTAACGGCAACACTTTCTCTTCTGCACCTTCAAAAGTACAACTTTTTATGCCATTAGAGTTCAGAACAGTAGCTTAAAGAGGAAATCTTTATAGTACCGGCCTCTACAGTATTAATATGCCTGTATTATGTGTATCTTAAAATAGCTCCTTTCTCCTCTTATGAGTAAAGGGACTCAATTATTACTATATGCATTCTCCTAAATCCAAGGGATCCCCATTCTTTAACAATCTGCTCAGTGGACTTAGAAAACAAATAGAAAAGCTATACATTATTCATATATCTTGGCAGCACACTAAAGCCCTTAGAGCAAGTGATAAATGATCAGATGTCTCCCTCAAACCTTACCTGGTTTACTCTTTTGAAAAATCCAACCCTTGCTGTCTCCCACACAAAGCTCTTGGCCACTGGGTGAAATCCAAGCTGGGTAGTTGATCATGATAATTCCAGCGTGTCATGGGCAGCAGCATCTCTCAGAGTCCCACAAGCCAACTGCTTGAAACGAACCTGCAACAAACAAGATATTTCTCCGTTTTAATTGAAAAATAGTGAACTGTGTCCTAGGTCCAGGAGGCATCACAACTTAATAAGGGTATCATAAAGGAGTGTGTGAGGGACTATAAATGCCTCTCAAGATGCTGATAAACATTAAAACTGGAAGACTGAAGTCTATGTACTACAAAAGGTGTTTTTGCCAAATGCATGTTCCTCTGCATGTTGTTATTGATCTACTAAGCCATCAGTTATTAATGAACATTATTGATATTAAAACTTATACATGCTATAGTATGTACCACCTCTTCTTCAGGTAGGTAACCAGTTGGGGTACTCAGAGAATTTTTCTACTTTACCTATAATATTCTCAGGGTAACTGGGCAATGGGTTGCAACAGGGCAACGCCCATGAGCATTTAGAGCAAAATCCACAAGATTGCTGATCAATTCAAGGACAATTTCCATTGTGATTTCTGATGCTCCATTCAATGTCAACATTCCTTATATAAATGTTGGGTCACCTCTCTAGGATAATGTGTGAGAAACAACTTTGAGGGACATATGTAAGGTGTTGCAAATTGAGCAGCTACCATTATTGATACCAACATACAGACTGTAAGACAGTAACCAATGTAAATGCATCGTAGCCAGAGTCTGTACACAAAGGAATGACCAGACTCAAGAAAGTAATTAAACAGCTAATTTGGGGGCAATGTACCACATATTTAATGATTCAGTTGTTTATGTCCATGAGTAAATATGGCATTTAAACTTAATTAGCATGTTTGACTTTCATTCATACAGAGAAAACCTATGTATAATCAGTAACCTTTATTGGACTGTTACCTGACACATAAGCAACACTTCAATACACGATTAGGATGATACTAATGAACAAAATTGCTCATTGGTCTTCCCAGGATAGCTCTTAAAAACTATTAGATTTTTTATAACTATAACAACCATATTTAGTAAGACATATAGAGAAGCAAATTTATTACTGTTATTTTCTAAGTAGTGCACAGAAAGGGCTTAGAGGTTATTCTAAGTGTGTAGGGGGACTTGTGAATAACTACATTCTGAAAGTTCATGGACACAGGTGCAGAAACTGATTTTAACAAGCAACACAATAATAAATCCTCATGCACCTGTGATTAGAGCTGCGTGGATTCCCAGAAGTCAGTGTGCAGACTTTGTTAAAAGGCACAACAGTATGATATCCTATTATGCCATTTCAGCCAGAATGCTAAGATGACAAAGGGTTCAAGTTGAACACATGCCTTGCACTAGAATGCAGAACTTCAAAATAACTCCTTAAACAAAGAGGTGTGTATGTGACACTAAATGACCATACTGCAATTCAAAGCAGGAGCGTTATGTTGATGCTATTTGATACCCATAAATACCCACACCCCCTCAACACACACAAGTCTAAAAGTTTTGTATTTGTTGATCCAAGTTGTGGTACTTATTAACCTACAACCTTAGTCAACTTCTAGATGCAAACTGTTTTTATTCATGCCAATATTTTTTTTTACTTCCTATCTTCTCTGAAGATCTTCTGGAAATTATATAACTTATCTTATAAAACAAACCTGTTTTCATGAATGGTAAAGCCTTTTTGGTCTTTTGGCAGCCATGAAGGATATTAAAAGAAGCTGTATACTAGTGGACCATATGACAGGGAAGAGTTTATAAACATAATTTCTAAGCTTCCAAACTGGCTTTTAAGTGAGAAAGTTTTGAAAGCTACTTGCTTTGGAAGCACCCGTCTGTGACTTAGTGCCACTTCTCATACTTGGGTTCTGCCACTTATTATAAAAAAGTGAAAATAAGTCAGTATAACTACTTGCTTTATAAAATGGCTTTATTTTATTACACAGAAATGATGCTATTTCTCCCTCCTCAGAAGGGGTAAGTTTTGTGTATTTTCTTTTCAGCAGTGATGATTTTCTACTGATCTTTGTTCATTTATTTATTCATTAGCCCTCTTATTCATTCCACAAATTTTATTTGAGTACCTCTATGGTGCCAGGCATGGGATTTGGTGCTACAGGTACAAAACAAAAAGACATACATTCTCTTCATGAAAAGATTATCACTGATTCTATTCTGATTTAACATTTTCTTGTAACCAAGAAAGGCAGCAACATTACATCCAATCAAGATAATTAGCCTTACCTTATGAACAATCTGCTATGTGACCAGAGCTGGGAAATTTATGAGGTTTGTCAGTGAGTAAAGCACTACAGGCCAAGGGAAAATCTACAATATAGAAGGATCAATTCACATAGCTAATGCCTGTGAGGTTGTTATTCGATGTGATAGCTTTGTGTCACTCTCATATCTTCTTCCACAACCTCATGTAGCTGAGTTAAAATGAATCAGATAATCCAACCAATTAGGTTTTGATAGTACAATAACATCTACGGCATCAAACACAAGAGTCACTGCCTTCCAACTGTTGTGTAAGGAATCGCAATACAATCCTGTGTGCTCTGCATCACATCCAAGTTAACAGACTTTTGTGTGTGGGAGGTAGGGGGAGATGCTATTGCACAAGTTGCTTTACACAGTTTTTGTATGATTATTCCATTTGTTTTCTGTAAATTTTTCTGTAAAAATTAAATGCATGTATTCTCCTTGAAGAGAAGTCTATGAGGGGTCATAAGAAGTACCAATTCCATGACTTTGGTTTGAAACTGTATCCTGTCACCAACTTTCATTATGAAAAAATACACTTCAAATAATTTTTCACTTATCTCTCTCCAAATATGTAATTAATGAGAATACAATTAAAACAAAAGGTAGGAATAATTATTATTTAAAATGCTTTTAGATAGTAAGTGACTTTTTAAAATAAAATCAATATGATTTCCAAAAGATTTAATTATTTTATGTTTTGAAACTGCTATTATGGGGATGTGTAGTATGAAAACAAGCTATTTTCTTCAATGCTTTCATTATTTTTGAGAAACTTATTCTTTTAAAAATGAATTCTGGGCTAGGTGCAGTGGCTCACACCTGTAATCCCAGCACTTAGGGAGCCTAAGGCGGGCAGATCACGAGGTCAAGAGATTGAAACCACCCTGCTCAACATGGTGAAACCCCACCTCTACTAAAAAAAAAAAAAAAAAAAAAACACACACACACACACACACAATTATCTGGGAGTGGTGGTTGCATGCCTGTAATCCCAGCTACTTAGGAAGCTGAGGCAGAAGAATCACTTGAAGGTGGGAGGCTGAGGTTGCAGTGAGCCAAGATCATGCCACTGCACTGCAGCCTGGGCAACAAGAGCAAAACTCTCTCTCTCAAAAAAAAAAAAAAAAAATTATTTTCCTGTATGTAAATTATACCTCAATAATGTTGATTTAAATGTTCTAAAATGAATTTTTGACAATATGCAAAGAGGTTCCAAATAGGGCCATGGTATACAGAAGTGGTTGATAAATCACTGTTATACATTAATTTAAAGCAAAACAAGACCAAAATAAAATTTGGAAAACAAATGAGAAGAAATTCTAACACGTACAAACCCTGTTTGCCTGTTTGGTGGTCTGGCCCTAAGTGCTCTGTGATTGAATTTTGGTATTCTTTGTCTTTCCTTATGCACACCACTACTACTACCCTTTTAGTTTACCTTATTGCTTTGAAGAAAGCTTTCCAAAGGATCCCCTTAGCACTTAGGCACTCATGTTATAGGCTATTGATTTGCACTTGTTGACAAGTTGTTTTTTATATGTTATCTCAGCTTCATCTTCCCCATGGAGACATGTCGCATAGCCCTCTAGGTGGCCAACAGAACTAGAAGAGTACTCAGCATTCAATGAGTTCAGTGCATTTGTTAAATGATTGCTTGCTCTTGGTATATTTTGCAAGCTTTGTGTCTAAGTCACTCATTTTCCCACACTAACACAGAGAATATAATAATCAAGAATGTACAAACAGGTAGATTATCAATAATCAAAGTTATGAGGCTTTCTACCTTAGAAATGTCAAATTTAGCCTTTTCTGTCAGTAATTTTAGGGAAAGGGTAGGTTTGGCCATTTTTTATTCACAAAATTATTGCTTCTAAATTCTTTTTTTTAATTCATTTAGTCTGATGAAAAGGTCAAAAAGTACTTCTCAGCAGGCAGAGGTCATTAACAACCACCACTAATACTTGTAAATGTTGCTATCTATTTTATATGTAGTTTCTTTTTAATGGTCTCCTAAACTATGGGAAGTTTGTACTATAATAATGCCCACTTTATGGTGATGAAAATAAGAATCAGAAAGTTTAAGTTACTCACCCAAGGATATACAGCCTTTGAAAAATGGAGCTGTGATTTCAATGCAGTTAATTGATAGTGCTGTACTGTATTAACTCAATTAATAATAAGTTCCTAGAGATTGGATTTGAAAGATCCACTCAATTTATAGATGAAAAGCTTAGTCCCAGGGAAGTAAAGTGACATATTAGAGGCTACTCAGATCTCAATAGGGTCTGGATAAGCATTTAAACCCATGATGCTCCTGTCTTTCCAATACACCTCTTTCTTACCCAGCTTACTCAGCATGGTTTCCAAACAACTTTATAGATTTCCAATTCACTTGATTTTTTTAAAAAATGGTGTTTCTGGTAGGTTTTATTTCATAAAGAAGATACCAAAGCCAACAAACAAAATAACAGGATTTTGAGATACACAGCTTTAAATGAATTTAATTTTGAAAGCAAGAGATGCCCTTTCTCTCCCTCATTTTTCTAATGAAAAAAAAAAATCATAGACACAAAGAGAAGACTGTTGATAGACTATGACAAAACCCCTGATTAGATTAAAGTATGAATAGCACATCAGTGTTTTGCTGATGACCATTTTGTATGTGTAGCTACATTATTAGTATTCACAAGCTGGAAATAATCTTGCAAAATACTCATTTTATATCATTTTCATTTCAGAACCCAGCAGGAAGCCCTTCAAGTGACATAAAGCAAGATCTAAGGTAATGTTATCAATCACTGAGAACGCAGTGCCTGATACTCAAACACAATTCTCAATGTTTTGGTCTTTGCTCAAAGATGCCTAATTCTGAATTTATTATGATCTAGAAACTTTACCAATTAAAATAGGCCACATTCTTGTTTTCATTTTCTTAAAATGAGGCATCAATTTGTCACATTCCCAGATTTTCCAGTTGAAACTTGCCTCTGTCCTTTTTCCTTCCTTTCCTTAGTGTTTGTATCCCGTCCCCCCTCCTTTCTTCTTTCTTCCTTTTCTTCCTCCATTGTCTTTTTTCTTCCTCTCTTCCATCCCTCTTTCCCTTCCTTTTCACCTGCTTCATTCCAATAATATTTAAATATGTGTTAAGTTCTATGCAATATGCTGGTCTCAGAGGACAAGGCAAGACACTTAGTTCCTGCTCAAGTATTGCTTGTAGTCTAGTAGTGTGTGAACAAAGAAGTAAACCAACAAATTCTGGAAGAAGAGTAGAGGTCCAACCTGCATTGAACATGTCAGAACATGTCAGCTTTGAGTAGAAAATAATTCATAAATTGATCTTGATCGGTTTGGCTTGGCCTGGTCAACTTAGAACTCACAAACAAAATATAATTATCATCAGGCAGTTTCCAAATACTTCACATACTCTGAGTTTTCTACAATCTAGAGAGGGATCTTGTAAATTCTCAAAGCTCACAAACTGGAATGCCTCAGAGTCAAGTGTATCTCTTAAATATAAATATAGTGTGGCTGACTTTGACAAGGAGCCAGAGAGCCACCAATGATGAGCTGAAGAAAGTAAGCTTAGCCTAAGGATATTACAAACAACATTTGAAACACCATTTTGCCAGAAAGAACACATTTTTGGACTGGTTTTGGTCCTTGGCCACCAGTTTGAGATCCTCCTTTATAACTATTGAGGAGTCACCACCCACTGCTCTCTAGATATAGTATAGGTCCTGTTTCCACTGCCTTCGGCACAATCCATGACAGGTTAAAACAACAACAACAACAACAACAAAACAAACAAACAAACCAGAAACTTCTCCCTGGAAATCCTTTCTAGTGGAGAAAAAACAAAAACAACTTCTGAATTAGCTCATCAAAATTATGAGAGTGTTGTTGATTCATTAATTCTGGGGCATTGTCCAAGAACAATGGACAATAAATGTGCTTTCTAACACAATAAATGCTCTGTATGTCATTTGTCTTATCAATTTGCTTTTGATTTCCCATATCAAGAATAAAGCCAGGTGAACCCATTTCTTTCTCTATTTCTAATTGTCCAAGAACAATGCCCCAGAATTAATGAATCACCACGTCTGGAGTGAGACTGGAGATTCTGAAGATGACACTTCCCTAGATTACACTTAGACACACTCATGTTTAAGAACTATTCTTCTACAACAAAGTCATTTTTTAATTTTTTCAGTATTTTTCCACAACTTTTAATGAAAAATATTTATTTGTCTTTGAGTTTCAGATAGCCTATTTTGGGGGAAAAATGATTCTTCCATGAATTGCATAAAGTGAGAAATGGCCTTTCAATTCTACACAAGAATATCATCCCTAAGACACATAATCATCAGATTTCCCAAGGTCTAAATGAAAGAAAGAATGTTAAAGACAGCTAGAAAGAAAGGGCAGGTCACCTACAAATGAGACCCAATCAGGCTAACTGTGGACCTCTCAGCTGAAACCCTATAAGTGAGAAGAGATGGGCGGCCTATATTCAACATTCTTAAAGAAAAAATCTTCAACCAAGAATTCTATGTCCAGTCAAACTAAGCTTCCTCAGTGAAGGAGAAATAAAATTCTTTTCAGATAAGCAAATATAGAGGGAGTTCCTTACCACCAAACCTACCTTATAAGAGATCTTGAAAGGAGCACTAAATGTAGAAAGGAAAGACTTACCAGCTAAGACAAAAACACACTTAAACACACAGACCAGTGTCCCTATAAAGTAGCCATACAAACAAGTCAATGGAATCAAGTTTTTGTTGGTGTAAGGCAGACTGTGCCTAAAATGGGAAATAAGAAATGATGGAGGGTAAGTGGTCTCATCAGGACTTACGTTTCATGAAGAAGAAACTATCATCTCTCTATAGAACCACCCTCAAGAACAGTGCCACCACATGAGTTTGACAGCAATACCATTTCCTGATGGGATGCAGTTAGCATATTTGAGACATACAACCCCTTTTAGGCTGGGATCAGTGGCTCACACCTTTAATCCCAGCATTTTGGGAGGCCAAGGCAGGTGGATTACTTGAGTTTAGGAGTTCGAGATCAGCCTGGGCAACATGGCGAAACCCTATCTCTATAAAAAATTAGCCAGGCCTGGTGGCACATGCGTGTTGTCCCAGCCACTCAGGAGGCTGAGTTGGGAGGATCACCTGAACCCAGGAAGTTGAGGCTGTAGTGAGCCCTGATCACACCACTGTACTTCAACCTGGGCAACTGAGTGAGAACTTGTCTCAAAAAAAAAAAAAAAAAAAATTATAACCCCTTTCAGCAGGGTCATGGTAGTAGGGATGAATCAAAAGTAACACCATATTCTAAAGAAGAGAGATGGGAAAATAGTATTTGGTAAGTACACATTGAGAATTAGTGTGTCACATTGTACACTTTACATACATGTTCTCGTTTAATCTTCATAAAAAACCTGGGGACAGGTACTACTTCCATTTTGCAATCGAAAGGCATGGGGTCAGAAAAGATAAGTAACTTGCCTAAGGTCTAAAAGATATAAGGGAGAATTAAGATTTAAACTTATGACTTGTTAATTGTATAGGTCCTACGCTTTCTAACACAATAAATGCTCTGTATGTCATTTGTCTTATCAATTTGCTTTTGATTTCCCACATCAAGAATAAAGCCAGGTGAACCCATTTCTTTCTCTGTTTCTAATACTTCCTTCCCCTAAACACTATATTCCACTTTATCCCAATATCAGGTATATAGAGACAAAATACAAGAGAGACAATGTCATGGACAGCTTGTGTGTGTATGTGTGTGAATATTTTATTTTTTTGTTTTTATTTTGACTTTCCATAAACCAACATGCTCCTCTTCCTACTAATTCTCTGATTTTTATTAGGAAGTTGTTGCTGAGGATAGTCTTGGAGGGAAAGAAAGGCCTTCTTTCTACTGCAGCCTGGGAATGAGAGTGGGTTGGAGGTGACCTAACTCAACTAACATGACCTAAATATGAAAGCATGAGGGAGTGACACAAAGATTTTCTAAACTGTAGTTATATATAAAATTGACCCTTAAACAACATGTGGATTAGGAGCACCAACATCCTTGTGCAGTTGAAAATTTGTGTACAATATTTGACTCCCCCAAAACTTAACTACTAGCAGCCTACTCTTGATCGGAAGCCTTATTGGTAACATAATGTGCTCTATTTATTAAATACTGTAATCCTACAATAAATTAATCTAAAGAAAAGAAAATGTTATTAAGCAAACCATGAGGAAGAAAAATATATTTACTCTTTATTAAGTGGAAGTGGGTTATCATAAAGGTCTTCATCTTCATTGTCTTCATGTTGAGTAGGCTAAGGAGGAGGAAGGGAAAGGGTTGGTCTTGCTGTCTCAGGGGTGGCAGAGGAGGAAGAGGTAGAGGAGATGGGAGAGGAGGCAGGAGAACCAACACACTGGGCATAACTTTTACTGACAAAAATCCACATGTAAGTGGACCCAAGCAGTTCAAACCTGTGTTGTTCAAGGGTCACCTGTGTATGTGTGTGTATGTACATATATATTTACATTATACACACATTTTTAAGGATAGACACATAACAATGGCAGCTAAAGCACTACGTTTTCCTGCAATATGATCTAGGTGTACAAGCTTCTTTATTCCTGTCCATATGCCTGTTTTGTGAGATGTGAATCTCCTTCTGATGAATTCTTTTTCTGCTTATGACAGCCAGAGTCATTTTCCAATATTTATAACAAAAAATCCTTACTGATACAGAAATTTGTTCTTTGAAAATTTTAAATAATTAAAAAATTTAAAATTTATATATAAAATGCATAATTTTAAAAATATACTTCACCTGGCAGATAAATAGCTACATATGTATAATTTACATAATTAATTACATTATATACATGTATACTGATTTATAAATATATACATGATATGTATATATATGTAATTAATTATTGTACAATTTACATAGAGTGAAACATAAGATTTTATGTATACACTCGGATCAGTTTTAATAAATCAGTATATCCCTGAATCCAACACTTCAATCAGGATATAGAATATTTCTGCACCCCAGAAAACTTCCTCATATCTCTTCCTGTCAATACACACATTTCACAGGCAATTAGTATTCTGGCTTTAAAATATTTGTTTCATCTGTTCTTGAACTTTATATAAATGGAATTATATAGTACACACATTTGTATAAGTCTTTTGTTGGATATATGTTTTCATTTCCCTTGGATAAATACCTAAAAGTAAACTTGCTGGGTCTTAGTTTAGATCTATGTTTAACTATATTAGAAATTTTACCCAAACAATTCAAATTAATAGAAACCCTACTGGCACCCAGCTCAGGGACTAACTGAAAGTAGCATGGAGTATGTCAAAGAGAATAACAAAAAATAAAACATGAAAAACAAAATGTGAATAAATTGTAGCTGAGGTTATAATGCCTCTAGTAAAGTTAGCAATAAGATGTAAAGTCTTTATCAGTTATTTTAGAAAATACCTTAATTCTATTACTTATCAATGTTCTAGGAGGAATTTGGCAAATGACTTGAAGATATAATGGAATAGCCAGAGCAACTTTACAATAAAGACACATTAAATTGAAAGAGATTTGCTTTGTACAAAAGCAGTTGATGTAACCATATTAACCGTATTAATAAACTAAAAAATAAAAACCATATAATCATCTCAATTGACATACAAGAAGCATTTGACAAAATTCAACATCGATTGCTCATAAAAACTTTAAACAAACTAGGAATATAAAGAAATTTCTTCAGCTTGATCAAGGATATCTGCAAAAACCTGGAGTTAAGATTATACTTAATGATGAAAGTCTGAATGCTTTCTTATTAAGTACAGGAAAAGGCAAGGATGTCAGCTCCCATCACTTCTGTTCAACATTGTCCTGGAGGTTCTATCCAGTTCAGTATGGCAAGAAATAAAAGGCACCCAAAGTAGAAATAAAAATGTTAAAACTGTCTTTATTTGCAGATGATTGTCTAAGTAAAAATGTATTGGAATCTACACAAAAAGTACTAGAACTGATTAATATGTGGATTTAGTAAGGCTACAGAATATAAAAATTACATACAAAAACCAATTGTATTTTTATAGTCTAGCAACAAAACATTAGACATTGAAATTTACACAAAAACATCCCCAATAATATAAAATTAAATGAAATACATGGGGATGAATCTTTCACAACATATATACAAGATCTGTACACTGAAAGCTATAACACATTGCTGAGAGAAATTAAAGACCAAATGAATGTACACCACGTTCATGGGTTAGAAAACCCATTATTGTTGATGTCAATTTATCCAAAACTGACTAATCACAATCCCAACAGAATTTTTTAAAGAAATTACATACTGATTCTAATTTTTCTTTTTCTTGAGATGGAGTTTCACTCTGTCTCCCAGGCTGGAATGTGGTGTTGTGATCCTAGCTCACTGCAAACTCCACCTCCCAGTTTCAAGTGATTCTCCCGCCTCAGCCTCTCTAGTAGCTGGGACTACAGGCATGTGCCACCATGCCCAACTAATTTTTTTGTTTTTAGTAGAGAGAGGGTTTCACCGTGTTGGCCAGGCTGGTCTTGAACTCCTGACCTCCAGTGATCCACCTATAGCCTCTCAAAGTGCTGGGATTACAGGCATGAGTCACTGTACTTGACCTGATTCTAAAATTTATTTGCAAATGCAAAGAACCTAGAATAGCACCGCCCCACACCCCTGCCAGACTTTGGAAGTTAAGAAAAAAATTCAGAGAATTAATAATACCTTATTTCAAGACTTTTTAGAAAATGACATTTATCAAGTTTTCAAGTATGGTTTTGTGTCCAAACAGACAACTAGATGAATGGAACAAAACAGAGACCAGAAATAGACCCGCATATAGTTGGACAACTGATTTTCAACAAACATACAAATATAATTCAGTGGAGAAAGGGAAGTCACTTCAACCAATGGAGCTGGAACAATTGGTAACATAAAAAAATAAAAAGAAGCAAAATAATTTTAATTCCTACCTTGCACTATGTGATATAGAAAAATTAACTCAAAGACCATAGACTGCCTTAGTCCATTCAGGCTACTATAACAAAATACCTTAGACTGAGTAATTTATAAACAACAGAAATTGCCATTTATAATGCTGGATGTTGGGAAGTCCTAGATCAAGGAGTGAGCAGATTTACAGATGGGGTCTTCTTGCTGCAACCTAACATGATGAAAGGGGTAAACAAGCTCTCTTAAGCCTCTTTTATAAAGCACTAATCCCACTCATGAGGGTAGAGCCTTTATGACTTAATTACCTTCCAGAGGCCACATCTTGTAATACTATCACATTGGAAATTTTCGACATATGAATTTTGGGAAAGCAGGTACATTCAAACCATATCATAGACCTCAAACTAGAACATCTTTTGAAGAAAACAAAGGAGAAAAGCTTTATGTCTTTGGGTTAGGTGAAGATTTATTAGGTACTACATCAAAAAAATCCATTAAAAATTGATAAATTAGATTTAATTAAAATTTAAAACGTTTTGCATTGTGAAAACCAAATTTAAGAGAATGAAAAGAAAAGTCACAAACAAGGGGAAAATATACGCAAATTACATAAAAAACTCATGTATAAAATACCTAAAGAACTCTCAAAACTTAATAATATAAAGAACAAACCAATTAAAAAAAAAAGGTAAAAGAGTTGAATTCACACTTCACCAAAGAAGCTACATGGATGGCACATCAGCACATGAAATGATGCTCAATGTGATTGGTTCTTAGGGAAAAGCAAATAAAAACCACCACGAGATACTACCACACAGCTATTAGATTAGATAAGATTAAAAAGGCTTACCTTACCAAGTGTTGGCAAGGGTGCGGAGGAAGCTAAACTTTTATACAGTGCTGGTAGGAGTGTAATATGATACAATCATTTTGGAGAGTAGTTTCATGTTTCTTAAAATGTTAAACATACACAACTATAAAATCCACCCACTCAAATTCTAGGTATTTACTCACAAGAAATGAACATATGTACATACAAACACTTGTACACAGTTGTTCCTAGATACATTTTTGACATTTTCCTAAAGCTGAAAACTACTCAAACATCCACCAACATGTGAGTGGGTAAACAAATAGTGTTATATCCATGGAACAGAATTATACTGTGCAATAAAAAGGAATGGACTAATGGCACATGCAACACATCAGTGAATCACAAAATAATTATGCTGCATGAAAGAAGCCAGATTCTCCTGCAGCCCCCCAAAAAGAATGTACACTCTTCAATTCCATTTATATAAAACGCTAGAAAATAAAAATTCTAATTAATTATGATTACAGAAAGCAGTTCAGTGTTTGCCTGAGGGCGCAAAGAGGAAGCAGGAAGGAGAAACTTAAAAGACACAAGAAAACTTGTGAGGGTGATGGATATGTTCATTATTTTGACTGCAATGATGGTTTCATGGGTATATTCATGTATCAAGACATAAAAGTGTACACTTTATGTGTACTTTATTATATGTCCATTATAGGTAAATAAAGCTGATTTAAATAAACAAATGGGATATAAGTATAAAGTTTAATTTGAAAATTTCTTTAAAGTTAAATATCTTCTATCTGTAGTAATTTACAAAGAAACATTGCCCCAAATCTGATCAGGGCAAAACTTTTTTGAGCAGAGAAACTCATATTCTTTTAAGAGGAAATTTTAATGCTGATAAAATGCTAAGCAATTTTAAATAAAGTTCAACAATACTAAGGCTTCTTCTGAAATTAGCTAACCCATTTATTGGTTATTAGTCAAATATCTATGTTCTTTAGCTAGATGTTTTAGATGTTTTCTTTCTTTTTTTTGTATCCAGATACCAATAATTGTCTAGTCAATCTTTTTACTTCGAAATTGTCCTTACCGAGAAAGAATATTTCAATTGGCCAGCTTAGCCCTCTCTTTTTGCAAACTTTGAAATAAAACTTTGACATAAACTCAAATTTTTCTAAATTTTTATTTGAAAATTGTGAATCATTTAAATAAAAATGAGAGGGAGAGAAGGAAGGGAGTAATAGAGGATGATCAAAGAAAATAAGAAAATGATTACTGGAAATCAAATTATTAAAATTTTGCAGAAAAAATGAAAATTTAACAAAGTAAAATGATTATGATTAAATTTTTAAAATAATGATAAAATTGCAAAAAAGCTAAATGAGAGGATTTCAGTCATAAACATCAATACGCATAGAGTACTATGTAGTTTTATAAGGTTTTATTCTGATTAAGGGACTAGTAGAATTTACAAAATCATTAGATTGGGTTCAAATAAGTCTTTATCCCTTCTAACAAAAATGTATTTCTACCCTTATACAAGACAGAGTGCAATTATTATAATTCTGAGAAAATTTTAAGAGTTTTATTAGCATATCAACATGAAATAAAATCAGTAGTGGCTTATTATCATTGCTGTTTCCATTTAAAATAACCGTTTATATCACTCTCAACCCAAATGAGATTTCACAGCAGAAATCACCTTGTGCCTTTATTCTTAATCAGAGCTCTGCTGTGTCAGGAAAAAAGGAAAACTTGACCTTCTTGTTTTTAATGACCCAAGGGTAGTTATTTATTACATTAAATGTCATGAAAACCCACAAAATACAAAGGATTTCAGGCTGAGACAATATATCATCCCCACTTTCATACAAACTGATTAATAGTCCAGGTACCAAGCAAAATACCAAAAGAGAATAATCCTGACACATGTTTCAACAACTGATGATGAAACTTTGCTGAATAAAATTTAATCACTCATTTCCTATATTGTACAGACAGTTTTGTAATGAGACTACATAATTACAATTGAGAGGATTTATATCCTTAGCTAATACATAATTATATCTGGAAGCATAACCACTATATTAGGAAATTGAATTATTTCAAAAGAATGCTTTTCACACTCACAGTATTCAGGGAACTATTTAATGAGAGGGGTCTCTGGGCTCCTGCTAACACACTCAAATTCTTAGGTGCAATTTGGGAAAGATCCAAAGGACACAGAGAAAGGGTACTTTGTGTTAGAATAGTTCAGACAAAAGGACCGTATATAATATTTTATAAAGAAGCTTTTGCTAAGTTTCAACTCTACAGGATTCCTTAAATTTGGAAAATGGTTGACTGTGCCCCTTTTTTAATCTAGGGCGATTCAAATTCTTGAAGTTCTATGTGTAAAGATTAGAAGAAATTGAAATCTTTCAATCACTGTCATCCCTGTCTGTAAGACAGCCCATTCTTAGATTGTTAGGCAGAGAGGCTGGATGCTCTCAGAATCACCCTCAAACTTATTCTGTATCAAATTCTATTTTGAAGAAAGTTGCTTCTCAACTTCAAGCTTTTAAATGAAATTAGCATCAAGTAATAAATTCTTTCCCTAATGCAAACTAGAAATGGGAGAATGTAAGGAGTGCCAATGAATATTAACTAGAAGTCCTATCCACATTATTAGTTAGCTTCATGGTACTTTGTATGTGCCTGTGAAGGGTTCTTGTTTGAAGAGGGCCTTAAAATGTTCATAGACAGACTTAGTTGCTCAACACCTTGAGAATTTCAAACACTGTGACCAGTGAGAATTGATTTTTGATCTTTTTAAGTCCTATAACATGATTGGGGCATGAAATACTACACTTAAATGCAGCTGGATCCATGGTTAGGGTAAGCAAAAAGTTGATCAATAAATCCACAAATTTTTCGATTTGAAACCCAAGATAAGGTTTTAGAAATCAGAGTCAGTAAATTTTAGAGCAGAAAAGGAGCTTAATCATGTACTCTAACGCCTTCTTTCCACCCGTCTCGCGCTCCTTCTTCAAGAAGTAATTGAGTTCCTCTGTGTTCAAGGCACTGAGTTTATTTTACAGATAAAAAGAAACTGACGGCCTAAATATAAAACAGTTTCTCCAAAGCACTTTGCCAGAGCTAGGCTTTCGTTGATGACCATCACAAAATCAACCTGACAGCTCTTTGCTCCATCATGTCATTTCACATTAAAAATTTGTATTTACATACATAGTGGAAACAATGGCAAAGATTAAAAAATGAGGCCGGGCGTGGTGGCTCACGCCTGTAATCCCAGCACTTTGGGAGGCCAAGGCAGGCGGATCACGAGGTCAGGAGATCGAGACCATCCTGGCTAACACGGTGAAACCCCATCTCTACTAAAAATACAAAAAAAATTAGCCAAGCGTGGTGACGGGCGCCTGTAGTCCCAGCTACTCAGGAGGCTGAGGCAGGAGAACAGAGTGAATCTGGGAGGCGGAGCTTGCAGTGAGCGGAGATAGCACCACTGCACTCCAGCCTGAGTGAGAGAGCGAGACTCCGTCTCAAACAAAACAAAACAAAAAACCAAAATGAAAATATGAAACATTTCAGGAGTATGGAATACTTTATTATATTCTAATAATTCCCAAACGATCACTGGTAACACAATTAGAGATGGATAAAAAAAGAGACACACTCGCCTGTAATCCCAGCACTCTGGGAAGCTGAGGCGGGAGGATTACAAGGTCAGGAATTCAAGACGAGCCTGCCCAAAATGGTGAAACCCCGTCTCTACTAAAAATACCAAAAATTTAGCCAGGTGAGGTGGCAGGCGCCTGTAATCTCAGCTACGGCTAAGGCAGAGAATTTCTTGAACCCAGAGGCAGAGGTTGCAATGAGCGGAGATCACGCTACTGCACTCCAGTCTGGGCTACAGAAGGCCACTCTGTCTCGAAAAAAAAAAAGAGACACACTCTTGGTCAGATGTGGAGTGACTTTCTATAGGACAAATATTTATATCCTAAACTTGTTCCCTGTGCCTCATCTTTATTTATGGAAGCATTCTAGCTGACCAGCTGTTTTTACTGATGGAATGCAAATTATTTTTGTCACTTGAAATATTATATTCATATTATCTAGGTTTTAACAAAAAGAAGGGCTGCTTAGTGAAAGATTTTTAAAGTATTGGTAGATGATTTACTAGTTAAGATTATCTCATCAATGGGATCTAAGTGGAATGTGGCACTCCCAGCATACATGAGAACATCCACTGTAATTTAGCAAGAAAATACCAGAACTTCATTTATATATTCAAATTTTATCATTTTCTAATTTCTATTTCATATATGTTTATTGGAGTAAAAACTATGAATATGACATTCAAAGTACATAATTCTTAGTACTGGGTATAATAATAGTGTAAGATTTGTGAATATGCAAATTAGTTTATGGGTTGAATCGTAGGCTCCAGGAGCAGATCTTCTGAGTTTCAAATTTAAAAGTGGCTCTGCCAATGATCACTTACCTATGTGATTGTTAGCCAAGCCTCTAAATCTTTCTTTCCCTCAAGTTTCTCATTTACCAATACAGATAATCATATAAAATATTTCTCACTTTATAGAATTGTCATAAACTTTAAATGAGCAAATACATATGAAGCATTTAGTACAGCACTTATCATATATTAATAATAAGCAGCCAATAAATGTTAGTTATAAAAACAATTAAATATATATTAATACATGTATATATAAATATTTTGAAAACAGTACCAAAACTTGTTTTAAATTTTAATGACTGTATATTGTATTTCATTTACAATGAAATATATAGTGAGGAGATATGTATTTCATTATATACTCATCAAAATAAAATAAAAAAACTACAGATGAAGACAAACAGATAAGGCAATATGTATTTATGTAAAAATTGAAGATTACTATATGCCAGCTCTGGGTTGAGATTTGAGGGAACTCAAAATTATTAAGACACTGACCTTGGCTTTTAAAGGATTTAAGATATTGTAGGAAGTAGGGAACAGAGGCAAAGAAGTGGAATCTGGAAAAGTACATAGCTAATTTGAAAAATTGTGGAAACTTCTATAATACAGGTCCAATTACAAAGAAGTTACAAAAAAGGCCATGTAAAATTGAGTTGTTTTAGGATGTCAAGCAAGTCTCCAGAGAAGAACCAGCATTTAAACTTGGACTAAAGGACAAGTCACATTTATGAAACCAATATACACAAAGAGTCTAAGCAGAAGAGATCAAGGTGACATTAACAAATACACACAAACTAAGTATATAAGATTGTAGAAGAGGGTATAATTCATATTGAGAAGTTCCAAGAAGGCCTTTCAGATACACATTTAATGTGACACCAGGATGATTAGTAAAAATTAGGATGAGGGACGTTTAAGCACCCTTATCTGCTAGCCATCTGAAAATACAGAAAGCTCACTCCCCATTTTGCTTCAGTAATTGCCAAAAGTCCCTTGCATCAGTTGACTACATGCTACATGCACTATGCTAACTTGGCTATTTCACCTACATGACAATATATATCCTTCATTATCCTTATGTTGAAGATATTAACTCTCTTTTTCTTAGAAAAATTAAGTTCTTAGAAATATATTCTTTTGTACTATATTAATGTATTCCAATTATGTTTCCTATGTTACACAGGATAATGTGAAATTTTGAGGTCTGAAGATTCGGCTCAACTATTCTTGAAGCATGAATTATAAAGATGCATTCAGCAGGTGATGCATTTTGTCAGCATGAGTTCCATATATATTTGTGAGAAAAGAGAGATGTAATTTTCATGAGGGAGCTGAAATTCTAGATTGACCTTTCCTTATTTATCTCAGTCTGGAGAGCTAGAAGAAAAGTTTTTGATGAAGATTTCTCCCTAATTTGTGTCAAACAATAATGTCCAAAAAAAAAAAAAAAACAAATAAAAATCTTATAAATGTGACTGAAAAATGTTTCTACCTTAGATTAAACATGTTGCTTTGTAACTTTATTAGTGAAACCTTTCAGAACTTTCAGATCATTATTAGAAGCAAAATATGTAAAATAGCTAAAAATAGAGCTTTGTTCAAGGTGAAATAAGTTTGGTAGAGGCCACGAGGGTTCTATGGATTATAATTGAAACTTGAATATTGTGAGGATGAAATTTTAATGGATTCAACTGCCACTTCATTATTCTGAAAAACACAGTGTTTAAAAAAGATATTTTCAAAAGACTTTAATTCTATTTGCTTTCTCCCTTTTCTGCGGTTCACATAAAAGTGGGTTGATGGTAAAAATGAAATATTTTAATTCATACAGGGTACAAGAACAGCCAGCTGTGTTAGCAGTTACTAACTTTCAAAGGCTCCCTGTCTGCTAATTTAAGTCACAGTTCTGTCTGCCACACAGAGTATGGACCAACTTTTAGAGTCTCCATTATACAGTCCAGTCAAACGCAGTTCCTGCCTTTGTTGGGACTAAGCATATCAAAACAAAAAGAGATAAAGAGGGAGTTTGAATGGCCATTCTCTCAGACATCTGTGCATGACTCACATCAAAAGACTATGAGCAAGGAATACACATATGCTGCAGCCATACAAGAAGCAACTGAGTTGAAGCAGGTACCTGGCCCTTCATCCTACCAGGATTCTCATGTTCTTTCAAGGTTCACTGAGTTAATATCAGGCTACAATTGGACTAATTTGCTTCACAATTGGAATAACAATGACTCAAAGCACTTCTGTCATCATAAACACCTAAGAAATGCAAAGGAAAAAAATTTCTTTAATTTCACTGTTTCTATAGAACTGAAATACATTGAGTGAGAACTCCGCATTGTAAATTAGCACTTGAAAAAGTTAAGTGCAGATCATAAACATCAAATTATACACATACTTCTATTTATATCATTGACTCATGAGCATTCATATATCATTTATTCATGAGCATATATTATATTGTATAATCTCCAAATTTCTGTTTGGGAGAAGAAAATTAATGTTTAAAGTGTGAACTATGTGTTCATCTTAGTAGAATCTCATGATAACTTTGGGAGTTGGAGATTATTTTTATCAAGTTCAAAGAGGTTAAATAGCATGCACAAAGTCACTTGCAATGGTCAGTGATAGAATGTGACCCCCTTGTTTGACTGATGCTAAATGTCATACTTTTTCACAACTACAATAAAAACTGTCTACTTAGAAAATGAGCTCCAAAGGACAGACAGATCAATTGTTCTTTTTTTTTTTTTTTTTTTTTTGAGGCAGAGTCTCGCTCTGTCGCCCAGGCTGGAGTGCAGTGGCGCGATCTCGGCTCACTGCAAGCTCCGCCTCCCGGGTTCCCGCCATTCTCCTGCCTCAGCCTCCCGAGTAGCTGGGACTACAGGCGCCGCCACCACGCCCGGCTAATTTTTTTGTATTTTTAGTGGAGACGGGGTTTCATTGTGTTAGCCAGGATGGTCTCGATCTCCTGACCTCGTGATCCGCCCGTCTCGGCCTCCCAAAGTGCTGGGATTACAGGCTTGAGCCGCCGCGCCCGGCCAGATCAATTGTTCTATTGACTATTGACAAGATTTCTGCCTGACATCACTGTTCATGTGGGTATTTAATAAGTATGTCCCACAAAAGAGATCCCTATATTTGAAAATATAAAGACATAAGACTACTATTGGAAATGCTTGTTACTAAAAATTGTAATAATAATAAAACCATCATTTCTTGGTGCTTTCTCTAGGCTAGGCACTGTACTAAGCAAGCACTTGACAAAACACTATTTAATCTTCATAACAGTAATCCTTATTGTTTCCCACTTTTTACAGTTAAAAACTGAAGCTTAGAGATGTTCAGCTACTTGCTACATACACCTGGTTAGTAAGTGGCAGAAGGAGCCTTAGAATCTAGGGCTGACTCAACAGCCTCTTCCATTACTTAATAGTTTTAAACTCCTTATAATCAGTGATGTATTGTATTTATTAGAAATAATTACAAAGTATGAACTGCCCAGCAGACAGAAGAGAAACATTGAAAGCAAGAGTCAGGATCTCCACATGAACTCAAATTTAACACAATGTATAATGGGAAAATTAGGGCTTCCATATAGATTTCAAAAGTAATAGGGATGGCCACCCACATTCCTTGACTTGTGGCCCCTCTCTCCTCCATTCTCAAAGCCAGCAATAATGAGTGGAATCCCTGTCAGTCTTCTAATCTCTGCTCCTTCTTTCATCTATTTCTCTTTACTACTCTCTTATATGGATTTATATGATTAGATTAAGCCCACTCAGATAATCCAGGATAATTTCTCCATTTTAAGGTTCTAAATCTTAATTGTATCTATAAAATTGCTTTTATCATGTAAAATAAGAGATTCCTAGGTTTCAGGGATTAGGGTGTGAACATCTTGGGGGACTGTTATTATTCTTCCTACCACAAACCCTCAGCAACATACGTAAATTAGTAACACATACAATGTGAATGAATCTTAAATTTATGATGCTAAATAAAAGCGTTACATACTGTATGATTCCTTTTATATGACATTTGGAATAGACAAAACTATAGAGGCAGAAAATAGATTGGTTGTTTCCAGGAACTGAGAATGAGAGGAGCGGATTGATTACACAGGAGTTTGAGGCAATTTTTTGGGTGATAGAAACGTTTTACATCTTTCTTGTGATGGGATTATACTACTGTGTGCATTTGTCCAAACTCATAGAACTGAATTCTAAAAAGAGTAAATTTTTGGATATAAATTACATGCAATAAAACTGATTGAAAACAAACAGAAAAGAAAAAGGTATTAGTGCTTCACTGAGTCACCGTGAATCTTAAAGTACTAGGATTTTAGGGCTACAGGGAGATGTTATTAATAGGGTGAGAATATGTACCTAACTTTCTGAGACTTTCCTGATTTAAAACATTTTGTCTCATTGCTCCTATGGAACTCCAGCTATATGAATATTTTAGTGGCAAAATATACTTTGTGAACCCAAGAAAAATTCCATCACACATCAGTTCCAGTTTTGCATTGGAAACATACAGTCCCCTCATTCTCCAGGGTCACATAGCTTAGTTCCATTATTTCAAAGCAGCAGCAGCAGCCAGTGAGATTAAGTAATTTGCTTGAGGTCATATATCTTATTAGTATGGCAGCCAGGAGTAGAATTCCTGTCTCTAAGCTCCTGTCCACTACTCTATCACTGAACTGAAAGGTTCTTACAAATCTAAGGGAAACTATAATTGTTTCTGTCAATCCCAATATTTAAGCATTAATGAGACACCTGTGCAACTGCACAAATTGTGAATGGTGCTGCAGTTAGCAGACATAATTGGTGGCAATTTTAGTAGCTATATTTACTTTTCCAGATGTGTGTGCTGCTCTTAGGGCCTGGAGAAACAGTTACACAGCATTAGACTTACTTATGAATTGGTCAAACAAACAGGTATCTTTAGACATTCACTTAGGCAATATGTTCTAGGGATGGGATCAGGAATATAACCTAAGGCACAGGACACAGAAATGGAGAAGACAGAGGCAGTACTATATAGCACAGTTTAATGAGGGGAGCCAAATCACTCTCTCTATGAATGGCAGCTTCATTACCTTCAAAAGATTTCTTCTCAAAGATCCAATTCAATAGAGGACTCTCAATCCAGACTGAGACTAGGGATTTGTTTACTTGCCAACTCCCTCGCACATCTGTTCCCCTTCTGTTTCCTTCTTGATGTTAAAAAGCCCTGTTTTATCATGGCAGGACATTGAAACTCAGAGAGCACTTTTAGCTAGCTTCAAATGGCAGATTCTTATAGTACAGAATTATAGTATGGTCTGATTGACAGCATCAATAATTGAATGCACTTTGTCTTGCAGCTGCCAATCCATGGCATAAAATGATAGCTCATTTAATCACATTTCTTAGGATGAATAAGTTACTTTAATTTTTGTTAATTTTAAAAAAAAATATTGGCAAACTCATGCAATCACATTCATTCTCACCCTTCTGCCATTGAAACTGAAACACTCACTTCATTTAAAGAAATGCTTATCAAAGGGTTGAATACAAACTATTCCATGTGTTTCTCCATAACTGTTTTGAGAAAATACCCAAACAAATTACCTACTGAAATTTAAGAATCAAGAAGCCAGAGACCTGCTTGAGAAGTAAAACATTTGACAAAGATGTTGTCACAATAAGCTTCTATGGGATCATTCAATCCACAAGATATAACATGTCAGAGGTAGAGAAAACTGCATATAGCCAGGCAGTAACTACATAAAAGACATGCAAAAACCAGTGTGCTGAAAATTCAAAGTTAGGAAACCTGAGTTCTAGTTCACCTCAATCACAAATCATAACAGTAATTGAGGACCTATTATGTGCCAGTGAATTGATGTGTTGTACTAGTTAAGGTTCTCTGGTTGCCAGCAATTGAAACTGTTACTGGCTAAAGAGAATGTACTGGAAATATATTAAAAGTTTATGAATTCAAAAAGAAGAGTGGAGAAGCAGATTTCAAAGAGCTGTAATAGGGCTAAGAAATAGAAACTACAGGACCTGACCCATTCAATATGAATTGAGGCTTCAAACATTCTCAATTTCATTGTTGATCTGCCTTATATTCAAATTCAGATTGGAAATATATGCTGAACATATTTTAGGTCATGTCCTGGGTTGGGACAAGGTCAGGGCCCACCCAATTACACCCACCAATGAAGAGAAAACTTCCCAAAATAAATTCCACTGGATGTTAGGACAGGTAATGGAAAGCTAGATCCCACTCATTGGAATGGAAAAAAAGAAAAAAAAAACTCAACAATTTAATTTTGATGCATGATATTTTTATATATCTATCAATGAAATCCATTTTGTAAATACAATTAAATCATGTCATTCCAAAAGCTTTCCATGCTACTTGGAATAATCCAAACTACTTACCTCAGCTTACTAAGCTTCATCTCCATCTTGTCTTGCAGTATTCTCCTTACACACGAACCTTGAGACACATGGGTTTTTTCCTTTAGACACATCAAGTTCATACTGGCCTTAGGCCTGTGCTCCAACTGTCCCTTTTGCCTGGAATGTCCCTTACATTTCATGGATGAATCCTTCTTATCTTTTGGATGACAGCACAAATGTTTCCTCATCAGAGAGGTTTTCACTGATCACCCAAGCTAAAATTCATCAGTGACGTCCTATTATATCATACCATTTTCATTTCGCTTAAAAACTATTACCTGTCCCAAATAAAATATAAGATTTGCTGAGAATAGTAAGCCTCTTTTGTATACTTGATAGTTCCTAGACATACTAGGCTTTCAGTACATAAATACACACACACACACACACACACAAAGAGACACACACACACACTTACTATAAATAATTTTTTAAATAACCAAACATAATAGATTTTATTTTATTCACTTTATAGAAGAGGACACTGAATTTGATAAAAATTAAGGAACTTGCACATCAGACATTTATGTATGGCATAATTCAAAGTCAGATCTGTTTGGATCCAAGGCCAAGGTCTTAAACACTGTCATGTACTGATTGATTATCACTACCTGTATGATTTGGGGTAAGTCACTGGATGGAAAGATGCTTTTCTAATTTTTTTTAGCAGCAAAATCTATTTTCTTTCTAAATAAAATCATATAGACAACCTCAATAAATTGCTAATATGATATATTCAAAGACACAATGTTTATTTATTGTGAAATCATTCAGTGGAAATAATAAGATTGCCCTGACAAATATATTTTAAAATTTCTAGCTGCATAAGTTAAGAAAATACCTATTTACACGTACACAGTGAGACACAGTGAGCTTTTAAAAATGGATTTCCTTAAAATCTCAAAATACTCATTGATTGCAGGTATGGCAGGAAAATCTTTATTCTAATTGTGCCCAGAAGGGAGTTAACTTGGAATCATGTGTTTAGATATTGATGGTCTCCAGGGTGTTAAAATCTGGTGTATAAAAATAGTCCCAGAGTGGGTGTTTTATTATTATACTACCTAAAATACAGTTTAATATGCTATATATGCACAGAAAAACTTGTAGAATTTCTAAAGGATCTTCAAAAAAATCACAGTTTAAAATCTGTGGGCCTAATGTTATCCAGGGTTACATATAGCTCTCACATTCTGTAGGCAAATTCCATGCCTTTTCATATAACTGTATTTGCTCTGATAAAATAATATAAGAAGCAGGCCGGGTGCGGTGGCTCACGCCTGTAATCCCAGCACTTTGGGAGTCCGAGGCGAGTGGATCACTTGAGGTCAAGAGTTCTAGACGAGCCTGGCCAACGTGGTGAAATGTCACCTCTACTAAAAATACAGAAATTAGCCAGGTGTGGTGGTGTGCACCTGCAATACCAGCTAATCGGGAGGCTGAGGCAGGAGAATCACTTGAACCTGGGAGGTGGAGGTTGCAGTGAGCTGAGATCGTGCCACTGCACTCCAGCCTAGGCAACGGAGGGAGACTCTGCCTCAATCAATCAATCAAATAAGAAGCAAGCCAAATAGATCCAAAATAGTCTCGAAATAAGCTGTAAATAACTCCAGAGCGTAGCATCAAAGCAAACATAAGTTTAGAGAACAATGGCAGGATAATGGGCACCGGACAGTAACCAATCACAATCAATTACCATCATCTGCTTTAAAAGGCAGAAGGCTAACATCACCGTATATCAGAGTAACAGGGTGAGAAAGAATTGTCAGACACGTAATTTGTAAAGAAGCTGATAGAAATAATGCATGGTATTATAACAGAAATTAAAAGCTACCCCTAAAATACTAATATTTGATAAGAAAAGACAGGTAGGTTAATGAAGCAATCCAGGAAACCTAACAGTACAAATGCCAAGGCTCTTCCTTTGTTTTGCAGATTCTAGAGAAAGTCACAGCTTTCTATAGCTCTTATGTAATAAACAAAAGCCTTGGTGTGTTATACTGAGGAAGTTGTTTGTCTAAAGCAAAATGTTGTAGCAGTAAGGCTAATACTTAGAGTCAGAAGGGTATTAACCATGAAGCAAGGAAGTTTAGGATTCAAAGTCTCCGGCTTACATGGGCCCCTGTCAAGACTTCATTCCTATTTTTCCATTAGCAGTTATACATTTGTTGCTGTTTTTAAAAAAATAATAGCTATATCCCTCCCCCAAATTTTATAAGCTTCAAGCTCCACAAAACCTGCATCTACCTCTGGTTTCAGTAATGGGTTTTTAATTGTGAAGGAACCAGGTATAGTTGTCAGAGGTGTTTGAACCACAGCAACTCCATCTTGAATAGGGCTGGGTAAAATGAGGCTGAAACCTACTGGGCTGCATTCCCAGGAAGTTAAGACATTCTAAGTCACCGGATGTATAGGAGGTTGGCACAATATACAGGTCATAAAGACCTTGCTGATAAAATAGACTGTGGTAAAGAAGCTGGCCAAAACCCACCAAAACTAAGATGGCAATGAAAGTAACTTCTGGTCAACCTCACTGCTCATTATATGCTAATTATAATGTATTAGCATGCTGAAAGACATTTCCACCAGTGCCATAACAGCTTACAAACACCATGGCAACATCAGGAAATTACCCTATATGGTCTAAAAAGGGGAGGAACCCTCAGTTCCAGAAATTGCCCACCCCTTCCCTCAGAAAACTCATGAATAATCCAACCCTTGTTTCACACATAATCAAGAAGTAACAATACATATAAGCAGCTGAGTAGCCCATGCCACTGCTCTGCCTATGGAGTAGCCATTCTTTTATTTCTTTACTTCTCTGATAAACTTGCTTTCACTTTATTGATTTGCCTCAAATTCTTTCTTACATGAGGTCCAAGAACCCTCTCTTGAAGACCCCTTTCCAGTAACATAGTCAGTACCAGGGGTGACTATGGAGAAGCAAACTAAATGTTATGTCTCTCTTAACTTCTCTCTTCCACATATCTCTCTTTCAGGCTCTTTCACATACACTCCCTCTCTCTCTCCTTCTCTCCCTTTCCTCCCTCTCCCCCTACCTACCCCCCATCTCTGTCATTGACTAAGATGGCCTGTTTCTCTCAGCTTGACTAAACTTTAGACAGGTTTGTTCCTGATTATAGGTCCCTGAATTCTCTTTTCTTAGAGCATCTATATTAGAAAACTGGCAATTATAAATAATTTATCTTCCCCTTTAAGATATATTCTCTCAGCCTCTTGCCAGTTACACAACTCAGAAAAGTCTTTTTTAAGGACCCTTTGAAATATAATCATCAAGAAAGATAGAACTCCTATCTCCTAGTGTCTGTAGAACAGCTGGAGCCAAACTTCGCTAAGTACCAATGAATAAACACACATGATCTGATATGGTTTGGCTGTGTCCCCACCCAAATCTCATCTTGAATTGTAGCTCCCATAATTCCCACTGTGTTGTGGGAGGGACCTTGTGGGAGCTAATTGAATTATGGGGGTGGTTTCTGTTTCACGTGTCCATGTGAAGAGATTACCAAACCGGCTTTGTGTGAGCAACACATCTGTTTATTTCTCCTGGGTGCAGGTGGGCTGAGTCCGAAAAAGGAGTCAGCAAAGGTGGTGGGATTATCACCAGTTCTTACAGGTTTGGGGATAGGTGGTGGAGTTAAGAGCAATGTTTTGGGGGCAGGGGGTGGATCTCACAAAGTACATTCTCAAGGGTGGGGAGAATTACAAAGAAACTTCTTAAGGGTGGGGGAATTTACAAAGTACATGGATCTGTTAGGGTGGGGCAGAAACAAATCACAATGGTGGAATGTCATCAGTTAAGCTATTTTCACTTCTGTGGATCTTCAGTTGCTTCAGGCCATCTGGATGTATACGTGCAGGTCTCTGGGGATATGACGGCTCAGCTTGGGCTCAGAAGCCTGACAGTTTCCCCCATACTGTTCTCGTGGAAGTGAATAAGTCTCACAGGACCTGATGGTTTTATAAGGGATTTCCCTTTTCACTTGGTTCTCTCTGTCTTGTCTGTCGCCATGTAAGATGTGCCTTTTGCCTTCTGCCATGATTGTGACACCTCCCCAGCCACGTGGAACTATGAGTCCATTAAATCTCTTTTTCTTTATAAATTACCCAGTCTTGGGTATATCTTTATCAGCAATGTGAAAATGAACTAGTACATTGACTAAACTCTGGCCTAGTACCTTCCAGTACTATCCTATTAGCTCACTCCAGGGCTTAAAAGCTCTCCCACATTTTATTTAAACAGAGTTGAGCTCAATCTCTCTCCCCTATTGCAACAGTCTTGAATAAAGTCATCCTTGACTGTTTAAGTCTGTCCATTGCAATTTTTCTTTGACAATTAAGAAGTACAAAGTGTTTTTTTTTTTTTTTTTTTAGACAAAGTTTCGCTCTGTCGCCTAGGCTGGAGTGCAGTGGCATGATCTTGGCTCACTGCAACCTCTGCCTCCCAGGTTCAAGTGATTCTCCTGCCTCAGCCTCCCGATTAGCCGGGATTACAGGCTCCTGCTACCACGTGTGACTAATTTTTGTATATTTTAGTAGAGACAGGGTTTCACCATGTTGTCATGCTGGTGTGGAATTCCTGACCTTGTGATCCATCCACCTTGGCCTCCCAAAGTGCTGGGATTACAGGTGTGAACCACCATGCCCCAGCCACAAACTGTTTTTATAATGCTGTAAAGTGTTTAGTTCTAGTGCATGCCATGTCGGTTTTTTCCTCAGATTCTTTAACCTTGCTCCTCTATCCTACCCCAATTTTTTACTTCCTTTGTTTGTTCACTTAAATCTTACTTTCTCTGGCATTCCTATCTATAAAAACTTGCTATTCTATATCACTGCTTCCTGTTTGTTTCTTATATAGTTTTCACCACAAATAGTAATTATTGTATTTGTTGTTCACCTGTCCATTACCTTGTTCCTCCATGAGACGGTATGTTCCATGAGATTAGGAACTATATTTGCATTGTTCACTGTTTCGCTTTTCTTTAATCCTCAGAACATAGCACAGTGCTTTAAGGCATGGTATATACTTAATGAATGTTTTTAAAATAAACAATTGAATAAAATACATCAATAGTATTTTCCTAATCCCAAATCACAGGGGCTCCACAATTCACAAAGGTTAGGAAGGTTCAATATTCCTTGGGGATCATAGTCACAATAGAACAGGCACAACAGGTGATTGTGGCATGCTGGTTACATGGTCATCCCTAGACACACACATAGATACCATTACTGAGAAAAGCACTAGGGTAATGGCTAAGGCCCTCATTCACCTCTTCACATCCAATAGACTTGCTAAGGTCTGAATGTTTGTGTCTCTCCAAAATTCATTTATTGAAAAATTGATCTTCAACGTGGTGGCATTAAGAGGTGGCCATTTGGGAAGTGATTAGGTCATGAGGGCTTCACCCTCATGAATGGGATTAGTACCATTATTAAAAGGGCTTATTGACCTCTTCTGCTATGTGAAGATGCAGTAAGAAGGTGCCATCCATGAGAAACAGGCCCTCACTAGACACTCAATCTGTGGTGCCTTAATTTTGGACTTCCCAGCTTCAAAGAACTATAAGCAATAAATTACTATTGTTTATAGATTACCCAGTCTAAGGTATTTTGTTATAGCGGCCCATGTGAACTAAGAAAGTCTGCTACCATCATTCCCACCTCCAGCTGAATGAGTATTAAGTCGGCAGGAAGGAGTCCTGATAAAATGTTTAAAATAGGAATAAGCTCAGGACCCACTGGCAATGCATTTCTTCCAGCTCTGAGGAAGAAGGAAGGGCTTTTTCAAGCTCATTTTGTGAGTTGAGGTGGAAAATCTCTCTCATTTTTATCTACTTCTAAGCTTAGTCCAACAGCAGTTCTCCCTTAGGGGGAGTGTGGAGGATTCTTTGGCCCAGAGTTTAATTACCACAGGCCATATTCCCTTCACAGTCAAACTGGCAAATTTTATCTCAGAATTTTATATTTGTTTTTCAAAAACAGCAGAAATAAGCACACTTGTTTCTGTCATCTTTATGCTAACATCTAATTGATATTATACATATATGGGCTTTGTATGGCAATAAAACAGTTGGTTAATTTTAGTTTCATCTGATAAAATATTCTGGCAGCTGTTCTTACAAAGCTGTGATCATAATGTGAAAATCACTCATCAATAAAAAAAGTCATGAGCTATTCAATATTCAATAAGTAGACACTATCATTAAATGTCTAGTGTAATGTGATTAACAGAATGAAAGAAATGAAGGAAGGCAAGAAGAAAGGAAGGAAGGAAGGAAAAAAGGAAAGAAAAAAAAAGAGTGGAAGAGTTATGTGAATGTACAACATACACTCTCAGCAGTCAGGGGCCAAGACACTCCTTTCAAACTTTTGGACCCTGTGAACGTGTGCATCAAAAAGCTCTTAACAGGAGAGACAACAAATACGCAGCAAGAAGAATTACAGTGAAAAATCTGAAAGAAAAGGGAAAATCATATATTGTATCCAGAGGAAATCACTAGGCAAAGACCCTATGGTTCATAGCATGTGTGGCAGAAATGAGACAACAAAGTAAGCAAAATGAGGAAAGTTAGAAGGCAGCTGTTACTTGCCTTTTGATAAGTAGAGAAGGGATATTAACAATAAGGTATCCAAAAAGTAATAGGCTGTCTGTAATGTTATTTATATCTAACATTATGGAAAAGCCCAATGCGTTGTGATAACTAGAATGAGAGTTGGTTGTGAAGCAAAAAGAACAAAACTAAATGAATAGCAGAAGAAATATGTCAGATACTTTCACAGCCAAACATACGCCTCCAGCATCCTTGTAGAATATGTTGTTCTTATCTCTGAGGGACTGGTTATTATTTTGAAAACCATGGAATAGAAGAGGCATTTCTAGAAAGATTTTTTTAAAAGTTCATCTTTGAAAAAAAAAAAAAAAGCAGAATGATGGCAATAATTTAGAATGTTAACCTTAATTTAATCTTGGGAATGGCATAAAACAACTCATTAAGAACCTTAAGGCACTAAGCACAACATTAGGAAAGCCATATTGTGCCAAATTGTCTTAATTTTCTTCATTAAGGGAGTAGTGCTATATATATATATATATATATATATATATATATATATTCCAATGGAACTCAAATAAGTTATAGGATTCTGCCAGTTAACTATTTTCGTAATCCAAGAATATCATCTCAATATCATACATTGATCATGTTACAAGATGTTAGTAGGTCATAGTCAAAATTCTGAAAATTTATTGTTGGAAGACAAAAATAGTGAGAGTTGTCCTTCTGGGATTAACACTGATGCCATTTGACCAAAAAAAAAAAAAAAAACCAAAAAACATATATATCTAAGAAAACAGTGAAAACTAATGGAATACATTGAATGGCCTTGACAGAGACTTCTCAGGTTCTCACCCCATCCATATATGAGCTAGGCCTTATCCCTTACAAGATCAGTTCCAGTATTTCTTTGTTGTGTTGCTCATGCTCATGAATATTTTTCCATATTCCTTTGCTCCAGTCACTTACTAAGACAGACAGAGGGCTCCCAAATCTGAAACCAAGCCTCCAATTTCCAAAGGAGCCTAGATTTCCTACCAGTTTAACTGTTCTCAGCTCATTCTGGCTCTGTCCAAAAGTGGGGAGAATGGTTCTCTCACCTTCTAGTCATAATTCTGTCCCATGGCATAAAGCAGAGCTTCTTATTTCCCTGTATCTCACAAATACTCTCTTCAAAGCAGTACCTCTGCCTGTTACTAAACCCCTTCTCTCCATATAGCTTAACTTGAGGGCTTGGGCTGATAAGGTAGGGGCACACACCATACTGTCTCTTCAGCCAAGTCATTATTTCTTGTCATATATATAAAAGTTTTGCTCCTGTTCAATCTAATGCTCATGATAATTGACTCCTGGTACAACCTGCATGTTCAGACTTGTTTGAGCCAGGGCTTGGGTTCAAGCCAGGATATCCAAGCATACACAAAAATTCTTTATATAATTGCACTTGCTATTCTCTCTGCCTGGAATAGTTTCCTTCCCACTCTCCCCTTCTTTCACTCATTTATCACTGCAACTGCTACCTCCCCCATATTCTTTATCTGGCTAATTTTAACTTGCCCTTCAAGACTTCAAACAGGCATGACCTTTTCCAGGTAAACCACCCTGATCCCACCCTGAATTAGATAGCCATCCTCTGGGGTTTTATACCACCTTGTGTATATCTCTATTAAAGCACGTGGCCTGTGTATAGCTCTGTTAAACTTTATTTGTCTATTTGTGTATTTAGCTCTTCCAATAGACACTTTCTTTTAATTTTTATGTATTTATTTCAATACTTTATTTTTTGAGCATGCTATTTACTGAATTGTGTGCCCCTCATGTTCATATATTGAAGCCATAACCCCCAATGCAATAGTGTTTGGAGATGAGGTCTTTAAGAGGTAATCAGGTCATGAGGATGACACCCTCATGATGGAATTAGTAACTTTATAAGAATGAACAGGAAAGAATGCTCTCTCTCTTCTCATCCACACAGAGATGAGGCAATGTGAACACACAGTGAGATGGTACTGCCTACAAGCCAAGATAAGAGACCTCAGAATGAAATCTATCTTGCTGACACTTTGATCTTGAATTCCTCAGCCTCTAAAATTGTGAGAAATAAATTTCTGTTGTTTAAGCCACTCAGTCTATGGATTTTTTTATGACAGTCTGCTAAGACAAAGAGCAGTTTTTAGGTTTACAGGAAAATTGAGCATAAAGTACAGAGCACTCCCATATGTCACCCATCCTCTCTCCACAAGTTTTCCTCATTATTAACATCACACATTAGTGTGGTATATTTGTTATCACTGATGAGCCAATATTGATACATTATATTAGATGGTCATGTTTTTAATCTCCATAACCCTAGACTCTAAGGGCTGTGCTTGGTACATTGTAGATACTTACTAAATACTGTATTTAGTAAAAGAATTATAAGAATGAATGAGTAAACAATGGCTCTGAAAGACTTGATTCACGCAAAATGGGATCTGTTGTTGTGAATTACTGATCACCTTGACTGTGACACCTGGACGTGGTGGGCAGGTCTAAAGCTCAGCCCCAACTTCATGCCATCTTTTAACATCCTCTTTCTTTTATGCTTAATGCTTTGTGGTACACTCTTCTCCCGCTGTCACCTTCCAGGACATGTGGTGTTCAAAGGAGTGACAGCAAATTTTGGATTAGAAAAATAATTTAGGTAGGCTAAATTATTAATATGAAATTTAATTCATATTAATTTAATATGAAATTTTATATTAAATTTAATATGAAATTTCATAATTCATTCTGCCTCATTCAAAAAATAAGACAGATTTTTCAAGAGACATGAAGATCTGGTAGGATACTGTTGCTATTTCTATCTTTTTTTAAAAATGATTATAAATTTAAATAGGCTAAATTTTCTTTATTAAACCTGTATGAAGTTGACATTATTTTTAAAACAATGTTTCAAAGTATTTATTTATTAAGTATTCTAAAGTCAATAATTTCATACTAATTTTAAAAAGTATTCAACTGATACAAAATAGTTTATTCCTTTCCAGGCGTCTTTATTGGTAGAGAGGGGGGAAAAAACCCCATACTTTCTCAATAAATCTTAAATGTTATTAATTATAAATAACCTTTAGTTCAGTCTCATAATTTGTGGCCAGGAATATAGAAGTAAACAACTTCTATATTTTGTATACAAGAAGAAAAGAACAAAAACCAAATAAACAAGCAAAAATCTTAAATCTCCATAACCTTAATTAATCAAATAGAGTTGAAAATGCTATCTATGCTAAATATGAGTCTGTTCTAATCACTTCTAGAAACTGGGCTCTAAGATATGCAAAGTATATGCAAAGTATATAACAGGAGTACATTTCCTGTAGCATATAAATTCTTCCCACTTAACTAATATTGTTATAGTTTCTCTTTTTTTTTTTGGAGACAAAGTCTCACTCTGTCACGCAGGCTATAGAGCAATGGCCTGATCATGGCTCAGAGTAGCCTCAATATCCCAGGCTCAGGTGATCCTCCAGCCTCAGCCTCCCAAGTAGTTGGAACTACAGGCACACACCACCATGCCTGGCTAATTTTTGTATTTTTTGTAGAGACAGGGTTTCACCATGTTGCCCAGGCTGATCTCGGACTCTTGGGCTCAAGCAATCCTCCTGTCTTGGCCTCCCCAAATTACAGGATGAGCCACCATTCCCAGTATGATATACTTTAAAAATCACATAAAGGAAAAAGAAACTTTTTTGGAATTGTTTATCACCTTGCACATGTCACTAACCTGGATGTGGTGGGCACACCTAAATCTGAGCTCAAACTTCACATCTCTTATTAAAGTGTCTTTTTGCCTTACCTGATTTTTAAAGGATTATCTGAAACATTTGTAGATTATGAAGTTTTTACATTAAAATAATCAACCTAACTGCCAAACAAACTTATGTTAACCTGATACCTAATTAATTAAAGCACATAGTTATGTGCCATTTAGGTAGCCTCTTAGCAAAATTTTCTAATTTTTTTAATAGACTTTATTTTTCAGAGCAGTTTAGGCACCTTCCAATCTCTTTTTAGATTTTTTTTTTTTCCTAGTCCCTGCTTAAGACTTAAAAATTCCTGAAAAGTAGGCCAGGCACGGTGGCTCACGCCTGTAATCGCAGCACTTTGGGAGGTTGAGGCGGGCAGATCACAAGGTCCCCAGATCAAGACCATCCTGGCTAACACGGTGAAACCCGGTCTCTACTAAAAATACAAAAAAATTTGCCAGGCATGGTGGCAGGTGCCTGTAGTCCCAGCTACTTGGCAGGCCAAGGCAGGAGAATGGCATGAACCCGGGAGGCGAAGCTCGCAGTGAGCCGAGAGAGTGCCATGCACTCCAGCCTGGGTGACAGAGGGAGACTCCGTCTAAAAAAAAAAAAAAATCCTGAAAAGTAGATAGTAGGCCTGGGGCTGTAGTTTCTATTAGGTTGGTATAAAAGTAATTGTGGTTTTTGCCATCACTTTCAAAACCGCAATTACTTTTGCATCAACCTAATAATTCAAGGCGCTACACTGAGCTTCCTCACTGAAACTTACCTGGCCTGAGACTCACATGGCAGGTTTCTCTGTAAGTGAAAACGGGAATATACTAATTCTCTAATAAATCTAATAGATGAAAAAGACATTGTCTTAATAGAGGCACATATATTCTGTGGTGAAAATTTCTTACAAGGGCACTTCTCAAATCATCCTAGGGTGGTAATATTTATTCTTGAAGTTGGCCTTGTTGAAATGGGATTAAAAAATAAGTACAGCAAAAACAAAACAAAACAAAACAAAAAACGTTGAGGAAACGGGGAAAAGGCTTTTTAAGAGCCAACCTCAAGACAGAGATGGGTTCTTGTAAGAATCTGACTGGTTTCTCTCATGAGAAGAGAATCAAATGAAAGAAAATGAATGGAATTTGATTGAAACAAGAGCCTTGTTTAGTCATAAGAATTCAACTCATGCCTGGAGGAATACATAAATCCCTAAGTAGGAAAATCTGTAAAACTCTGGCCCAGGAAAAGTCCATAGGAAGTGGATGGTTAAAGCACATATTGGCTTGGGGATGAGGGCTGACTCAATGATCTCTAACTTGTTTTCTAGGTCTGTTATCTGATGATTAAATGTAATCAGAAAGAAAAAAATGGGGATCAGGTAAACATCCTCACTCCTCAAAGTTTATAGCTAGCTGTTTTAACAGGAAAATGAGAGTGTTATGATTCAGACATATTTATCTTTAATTTCTGCAGTTTTATAGATCAAAATCCTGCTGGTCTTTCCAAAAATCAGTCAGTAAAAAGAAGAGACACATCCACAGGAAACATTACACTAGAAGCTTTCTAACAAGTTGTGAGTCATATAAAAAGAAGAACAATTAAGTTAGGCAAACACTGTGCCCATGTCTTTGTGTTTTAACAATTGAAGGCAGATACTTACATTTTGGAACACAGTTGATTAAACAGGAAGAATGCTTGATTCAATAAGAAATATCTACAGCTGCTGTAAAGCTTCTTTAAAAGAAAGAGACCTTTCAGTGTAAGGGTAATGTAGGTCAACTAGCAATTGTCTAAGGACACATCAGAGACTTTTAAGGGACAGATTTGTATAAGGTTAACCTAGGTGGGAGACTAAGGTACATTCAAATGTAAAATACAAAGATATTTAGGACAACTGCATGGCAAAGTCAAGCCATTATATAATGGTAACTTGATGGAGCTGATAAGGGAAGTTACATTTTTCTTCTTCTTCTAATCCAGTGCTAACTACTTAGTTTTCAAAACACATCAAATGAAAAATGTACATTATTATTCAAGAAATTAAACCAAATTGAAAACCAGTAAATCCTCAAGCGTGCATATTAAAGCTGTGAGGTACTCTAAGGATATTTTTAATGAACTTTCAAAATCATGTCAGGACCTTGCCATATCCTCTGATTTATGCATACACAGTTCTTTAAAAGTCACGCAAATACTATGTAAGATATTCGAACAGGGTATCATCATTGCTCCAAATGATTTAAAAACTGTACATGAGCAGACATTCTCTCAGTGCATTAAACCTAACATTATATTCATTTGAAAAGAGCAAAGGAAATGAAAATATTGCTTACAAATGACCTTATTATATACTTTTGTCAGCTCACTGTTTCATAAAAGAAAGGGAACCATGATACTGGGGCACAGTAACATTAGCAAAATTATCAAGAATTTATCTAATGCTGACTTATATTTCAGATTTGAAAATCAGATTACAGGCTTCCCTTTGTGCTGTAGTTTGCTTCTTTGTAAAAGCGGGAGCTGTTTCTTCTCTGAAGCCTTCTCTGAACAGAGAGTAGCTTCCCTGGTGGGTGAATGTTGTGGACACATACATGTTACATACTGTAAGAAATTTCATGAAATATAAGAAAGAGGACGGCCTGAGAACTTTCAATCTTATAAGCAAATAAGATACATAAGGAAAAAAGGTACTATGAGTGACCAAACTCTATTTGTAAAACCTGTATTTATATTTCTTCTGATGGCAAACTAGGGAACTAAATAATGGTACAATTATTTAAAAACACTATTAAGCCAATTATTATGTCTACTTTTCAACTGAAGTCTAGTTAATGAATTCCACCAGAAAAATATCCACAATGTATAGTTCAATAAAATAGTATGGGTTTAGGTACCTAAAATCATATACTTTAATTCTGTGACTGCTTTCTCCTCTACTAAGTGGGGTTTTTATGAGGAAAAATGAGTTAATAGTAATAAGGCACTCAGAGCAATGCCTGGTATATAGTACTTTTTAAATAAGTGTTTTCCATAGGGAATGGGACTCTGGTAGGTTTGGGTGGCATAGTGGTTACGTAAGAACTCTCTGTGGAGTCCTATGCTTACTGGAAGCATGAAACAGTGGCAACATTAAAGGGAATGAATTAATGTGCTTGAAGGAGCTGTCCTGGCCCTACTCATGCCCAAGGCAGATATTGGAGCACCACAGTCATGAACCTGAAATGATCCTGGGGATTAAGACAGTGGGCATTTTGATTGTATCCAGAAAGCTATGAAGAGAGGATTCCTGAAGGCCTTGACCCCATTTAAAATACCAGCATTCAGGCACAAAGACAGAGAAGGGATAACGAGACTTGTTAGGGGAAACTCAGCAATGACTGAGTCAGAATTCCCTGCTAATAAGCCAGTGAGATAGAGGCCAGGCATAGAAATTAAGTTACTTTAGATATAATAGAAATGTGATGTTTCTTGCCTATCCATGTTGGTGGAATGAGGTTCATATTCACTACAATTATAATTATTTTTAACTTCTTCTCTTCCTCTAGTTAGCTGTTAATTCTGATCTACACTCTCCATCTCTTCTGAGGCAGAGGATCAATGCTGAGGCTTAGGAGGGAAAGCTGATGTCACTGTATTTTCAATACATGTCAAATGACAGGTGGAAAGAACAGAAAGTCTAGCATTTAAGGTATTGTTACATTCCATGCACATTTGTGCTAAGGAGTGCTTCATACACATTGTCATCTAGGAGAAGAATGAATATAGAGAGGTCTTCACAGAACCCTCCAGAGATCTGGCATTGTAGCCCTAGGGCAGTCACTTCAGGCAAGACATTTTGTAATCATCTCTTACATGCGAAAAATGTACCCAAATTTCATATTATACTGCACAAAATATCCATGCTTTCCATATACATAACATGCTAAGTGTTCCAATAAAACAGATATTCCAGGAAGATGTGATTATCCAGAGGATTTGTGCACATTGCTGTGGGGTTTCCTTAACAAGAATCTTACCACAGTTTGAAAAGTATATTCTTTTGTTTTCCTTAAAAATATCTGAGGACTTTTTTTAAGATTATAGAAACAACTGTCAGTAAGCTGAAAAATGTTAAAAAGTAGTAAAACAAAACAATAAAGTCAACCATGATCCAAGGATAAATAACCGCTGACATTTTTGAAAGCATTCAAATTTTAAAATATGAATTATTGGCTAAGTAATATTGGCATGGATGTACAACAGTTTATTTAACTATTCATCCATTGAAGGACATTTGGGTTGTTTCCAGTTTTTCGGTATTACAAGTAAAACTGCAATTTACATTAATTTCCAGGTTTTTGCTTTAACATAAGTTTACTTTTCTGTTAGACAAATGCTCAGTAGTATAATTTTAGATGTAATACTGCAAGTTTAATTTCTTTTTTTTAAAAAAACCTGACAGATTTCCAGAGTGGTTATACAATTTTACATTCCCATCAGCATTATATGAGAGATCTAGTATCTCAATATCTTTGCCAACATTTGGTATTATCTTTAATTTTATCTGTTCTATTAGATGTGTAGTAGTGTCACATCATAGTTTTAATTTGCATTGCTCTAAATGGCTGAACATCATTTCATGTGCTTATCTGTCATTTGTATATATTCTTTAGAGAGATGTTTAAGACTTTTGCCTATTTTCCAATTGGATTATATGTTTTGTTAATGTTGAGTTTAGAGAGTTCTTTATATATTATGAATACAAGTCATTTGACAGAGGATTTAGAAGTATTTCCCCCCAAGTCGGTAATTTGTCTTTTCATCCTCTTAACAGGATCATTCACAGAACAAAAGTTATTAATTTTGAGAAAATCCAATTTATTCATTTTTTTCTATTTGGATTTGTTTTTGGTAAGTGTAAGAAACTTTTACCTGACACTAGGTCATAAAGATTTTCCATACATCCTTCCCAGAAAATTTTATGGTTTTATATTTTATACTTAGTTCTACAGTCCACTTTGAGTTAATTTTAAAATAACATCAGTTTTAGGTCAAACTTCATTTTTTGGACTACTGCTGTTCAATTGTTCTAGTACTGTTTGTTAAAAAGATTCTTCTTCCATTGGACTACTTTTGCACCTTTGCAGAAAAATCAGTTGGGTAAATGCATGTGCATCTGGGTTTAGAAGCATGGTTGTGATAAGCTGTTTGTTTAAATCATTACCAGTGAAAACTGTGGCTAAAAAAATCTTATTTTCCATAGTAATAGCAGATTTAAAATATTTTGCTTATTACTAGAATACTTTTTTTACACAAATTTGAATATTTAAAAAATCACAAAGACAATTTTGAGCTGACCATACATATCACAGAATTATTTCTTTCAGTAATTCTTTACATAGTCAACTGTTTTGAAGTACTAAAATTTGAGTCAACTTATTAAAAATTTTACATATAGCTTTTCAATATTTTAATAATTTTAATTGTAAATGAATATAATATACTTTCATATTATAAAAATAAGATATAAAAAGCATAAATATTATATATAGAATATGTATATATAGAAATTCTTGAAAGCACAGTGTCATATTTTATAGAATAACAGTAGAATTATGAGAAAAATACTATTTCTCTCTTTGTGCTTTTCTGTATTTTAGACATTTTCTACAATGCTTATGTATTATTTAAAGGTAATTGCTAGGATGTGGTGGGAAAAATGGCCCTCCAAATTAAAATAAAAAATTGAGGTTAAAAAGAAAATATAATTAAACAAATCATTTTGTAATCAAATGTAAACAAATCATTCAACAGGAAGCAGTGCATAAAAGTTTGAAAAATTTTCAGCCTGAACACGTGACAGAAAATACAATTCCATTTTCTGAAGAAAAATTCAAGCCAGCTGCAGAAATTTGTACAAGTAAGGAGGAGCCAAATGTTAATCACCAATACAAGGAGAAAATGTCTCCAGGGCACGTCAGAGACCTTCACAGCAGACCCTCCCATAACAAGCCTTGAGGCCTATGAAGAAGAAATGGTTTCCAGGTCTAGAAGAAATGCCAGGTCTAGGTACCCATTGCTCTGTGCAGCCTTGAGACATGGTTCCCTGAGTCCCAGCTGCTTCATCTCCAGCCATGGCTAAAAGAGGCCGAGTTACAGGTTAGGTCGCTGCTTCAGAGAGTGCCAGCCCCAAACTTTGGAGGCTTACATGTGGTATTGAGCCTGTGGGTGCACAGAGGTCAAGAATTGAGGTTTAGGAACCTCCATTTAGATTTTAGAGGACGTATGGAAATGCCTGGGTGTCTAGGCAGAAGTTTGTTGCAGGGGTGGGGCCCTCATGGAGCACCTCTGCTAGAGAAGTGCAGAAGAGAAATGTGGGATAAAATCCCCCACACAGAATCCCCACTGGGGTACTTCCTGGTGGAGCAATAGAAGAGGGCTACCATCCTCCAGACCCCAGAATGGTAGATCCACTGACAGCTTGCACCATGCACCTGGAAAAGCCACAGAAACTCAATGCCAGCCTATGAGAGCACCCAGAAGGGGAGATGTACCTGGCAAAGCCACAGGAGCAGAGCTGCCCAAGGCCATGGGGGTCCACCTCTTGCATCAGTGTGTCCTGGATGTGAGACAGGGAGTCAAAGGAGTTTAGTTTGGAGCTTTGATATTTGACTGCCCTGCTGGATTTCAGACTTGCATGGGGCTCGTAGCCCCTTTGTTTTGGTCAATTTCTCCCATTTGGAACAGGTGTATTTACCCAATGCCTGTAACCCCACTGTATCTAGGAAGTAAATAACTTGCTTTTGATTTTACAGGTTCAGAGGTGGAAGGGACTTTCCTTCTCTCAGATGAGACTTTGGATTTGGACTTTTGAGTTAATGCTGGAATGAGTTAAGACTTTGGGGGACTGTTGGAAGGGCATGATTGTCTTTTGAAATGTGTGGACATGAGATTTGGGAGGTGCCAGAGGCAGAATGATATGGTTTGGCTCTATCCCTACCCAAATCTCATCCTGAATTGTAGTTCCTATAATTCCTCCATGTTGTGGAAGGGACACAGTGGGAGGTAATTTAATCATGGGGGCATTGCCCTCATGCTGTTCTTGTGATATTGAGTGAGTTCTCACAAGATCTGATGGGTCTATAATAGGCTTTTCCCTTTTTGCTCATTCTTCTTTTCTCTTCTGCCCTGTGAAGAAGGACATTCCTGCTTCCCCTTCCACCATGATTGTAAGTTTCCTGAGGCCTCCTTAGCCATGCTGAACTGTGAGTCAATTAAACCTCTTTCCTTTATAAATTACCCGGTCTAGGGTAACTTTATTAGCAGTGTGAGAACAAATTAATACACCACCCCCTCATCCACTAACACACAAAGCAAAATTAACAAACAAACATTAAAATGATGCTAGATGGGAGTAAACTCATTCTCCAAGAGAATGATACTCCCAAGTATTATTGCATTGTAGCACAGCCTGAAGCATGCTCCATAAGCATGGAACACGTTTGCAGTCTCTTGTTTTATCTTAAAATCTAATGAGATTCTGTTTACTCTTCAGTCATAACAAAATGTCCCTAAATGTCCTTTTGCTAACTTTCTTAACCTCTTTTTGGAATAGATAAGTTATATTATCAATGATCTTACAAATAAAATTAATGGACTGTGTCTTTAATGGAACTAATATTAATTACTACTAATAATAACAGTAAACATAGGCTGTGCTATTTTAAATTCATTATTCATTTTAATTTCCACAGAACTATTTATAGTAGGCTGTATTTAGAAAGTGAAAATTGAAGCTTAGTTTCTACATCTAAAAATGGGATAATAGGACTTACCATATAGATTGTTGTAAGGTTAAACCTAATTGTACATTGAAAGTGTTTATTTGAATGATTGGCAAAATAGTAAGCTCTCAGTAAGTGTTCAGAGTTGCATAAGTCCAGTAGTATGGTGGCTGTGAATATTTTTGAATGAGGATACTTTTTAATGTCAACATATTTTCTGAACCTAACTTAAATTAGGCCCACTAAATAGTGATATTAGGACCTATCAACTGAGAAAATACTTAAATATAAACTCTGAGTTCAATGATGCTTTTAAATAAATTTGTACTTTAATTATCATAATGAAATCTGCATATACTTGGAAACCAGTAGTGAATATTATTTATTGTTTCCAAGCAATGGTAGAAACAATGTGAAGATCTGTTATGAGAACTTCATTCCCACAGGAGTCAAAGTTAGGACGCTGTGTTTGTGGCAGTGAAAATTCTGGACAACTCTGTTGATTGGAGCCCCTGTATTTAGTTCTCTCCTCTGAGCCTGTAGCCTGTTTAGCCACAGGTGCTTTATTTGCCTCTAATGACGTTGCAAAGCCTGGTCACTTCCCCTCCATTAGCCTCCTTCATAGTTGTATTCTGCTTCAAGAAAAGCCTTGTCTGCAACTCTGCTGCTCAGTAAAACAGGGAAATACTGTATATATATTATTGTTTCGCCATCGGGCGGAATAGAATGATAGCAAAGAGCACAAATTCTGTTATCAGGTAGACCTAAGGTTAAATTCTGACACTCGTTCTGTGACCACAGGGAAACTATGTAATTTATCTGGGTCTCAGTTTTCTTGTATATAAAAGATGGAAAATTCATAACTCATAAAGTTAGTATGAGGATTATATTAGATAGTTACATAAAGCTCTGAAGTACAATGTCTTGTATATAATAAGCCCTCAACAGTGCTAGCTGATTTTATATTCTTACAACAGAAAATAGCACAGTGGAACATATATGTGTGCTTCATGGAATGCATAAAATTGAGAACACATTACATTCTTTCTGGATGGAGTTTAAAATGTTTGTAATTATACAAAATTTGATTTGAAGACAGAATAGTAATATTCCAACATGTAGCACACTAAAATAAATAGAACAGTACTTACTTTTGAATTCTATTGAGAGGTAAGGGGAATCTATTAGCAAAAGACATATTTTTACCATATTGTTTACAAATTTTCTGAACAACAGTGAGTAAAAGTCTCCCCTTTGTTGGTTTATTCAAAACTCAAATAGTGGATGTAACTGAGTAGAGTTTGGCTAATTTCTTAGTAGTGCAAATCAATTCAAGGGAAAAAAATACTCTATGGAATAGCAGCTTGTCTTTGGAACGTGAAGAAGTGGGTTTATGATGCTCATTATAGAAAATATGTAAAACAGTGAACATTTTAATAGAAAAAGTTGTTATTAGGTTATCAGCACAGTAATAGATGAAGTAATCACATGGATATTTTAGTAACAGAATCATTCTTTCATGTCATTTATTTTAGAAAATCTAGCAATAAATTCAAGAGCACAGTGTATCTTTTCCCCAGTCTCTTTAAAGGGCAAATAAAATGCATAACATTAAAACAATCTAATGAGTCCCTAGAGAAAAATGCATCATGAAACAAAAAACTAAGGCAAGCTAGGACTAATTTTTTTTTACATACTGTTATCTGGATTGTGTAATGAATGAAGAAAGTTGACTAAGTGAAAAAACAAGTTTTCAGCTGAAATAAATATTTAACCAATTCAACAGATATGGCTGGGCCATTTTAAAATCCATCTCTTATACCACATACCAAGAAACTAAAATTTGTAATTTTTAAAATATATTTTTAATATATGCTGACAACAGCGAATCTGGGAAAGGTGTTTTGGCAATCTAATAAAACACAACAGAAAGAAATGTTTTTCCACCTACTGTGTTACCAGTCATTTTGGTCACATGTAATATTATATTTTACTATTCAGACTCACTTAAATTAACTCTTCATTGTTACAATAATATTATTTCACGTAATACAACTCTGTGATGGTGACTTCTAAAATAAAGCAAAGACAAAACATTAGCCAAGAAAAGACACACTTTACAGTGATGAGGACTCAACTTTCTATGAAAGCAGCTAATAAAGCACATGGAGAAAAAATATGGCATTAAATACAATCAGAAAAGATGCACTTGTACAGTGTTTGCCATTTTCTCAAAAGAATACTCAGCAACTAAATGGATAATAGTTATTAAGTATATGCAACTTTACATATTACAAAACCCTTTTTCAAAATTTAACCATATTTAACCACTGTGAGAACCGTATAGTGTGTGTTTCTAACTCTCACACAGTAGATAAGTATCCTAGACTGGCCTCCTGACTCAAAGTCTCTATTTCCATTCTACCATAAAGTTCACAGAAACAGGTCAACTTTAGCATCCCTTTATTGGAAATAAAACACTACATACCCACAATGCAGTGTTTAAGTTTTCACTAACTTTAGGTTCTCTCTATGACCAACAACACATTTACCACCTTCTTTTTATACTACGGGGCAGAGTTAGGAAGAATATTAACGAGTTAGGATGAATGCTCAAAGCTTTACAATGTAATTCCAAATACCAAAAAAAGGAGGGGAAAATGTTGCTTAAAACTTATGGGGAAAGTTCTGCTTCTTCTAAGGAACTGTATGTTAACTCTCTTCTCTCTGAAAAATGCTGACTATAAAAAAGACTCCTTTTTTGAATTCAAGGAAGTGCAAAGCAAAATCTTCAACAAACCTCTGGCTCTCTATATGGCTAGTATGTGCTCTCTTTTGCCTGCTGTGTTTCAACCTTGTCTTCTAATCTATGTTGTTACTTGTCCTTGATCTTTTAGTGTTTGTATTCCCATCATCATATAAGTATTTCTACTGTAAGATGCCTCAAATCCTACATATAGAGAGATAAGAAATAGTCCAACAAACATGCAAACTTTATTGCTATGTGCCATCTCATCCCCTATGTCCACCCCCAGTTATGGAGATGTAAAATTCTAGTCTCAGTCATGCTGTAGTGACCACCAGCCCACCAGCAATCAGTGGTACTGGAATCTCAAATCTCTTGTCAGGTCTCCTCGTGGCTGCTTTTCAGCTTAAGGCCTTTGGTGAGATCTGAGAATCTCTTGGCTTGGCTTCCTCTCATCTAAAATATTAGAGTTCAACTCTATGATATCTTAGAGGTTTTCCCATCATGTAATAACCTCAGAAAAGTACTGTAGTATATGGGGTGAGTGGCGGTGAGGAGGAGGACTGTCACTAACTTCTCCTAGAGGAGTAAAAAAACTTACAAATGTAGTTTAAATATAATTTAATATTATTTGAAAATGACTCTACCCGGTTAAAACACTCTTTTTTCTCCTTTAGAAAAAGGAATGACCAGAATGAAGACATTCTGTAAGTGAGCATTTTCTCCTCATTTAAACAAAACAATAACAAAAACAGTTAGAATTGGTCTTGCTGTTCCTGGTGATCAAATCCTTCCATTTGTGTCAGGTGAGTGGCTTTATCATGAGACATTCAATGGCAGCAAAAGCCTGCTGCTGGGTGGATAGTGATTTCTAAGGGATTGCAAAATTGGTTTAAAGATCTGCTCTCATCAAAACACAGAGTTTCCATATGGTCATTTTATAAAGCATATGACCATCACCTTTCATAGTATTTCACACTGAGGATTTAGGAAATAGGATAGCCTGAGGTCAAACAGATAATATTGTCTGTTTAGACATCTAGAATATCCCTCAGGGCAATCAGGGTAATGGATCATACAACGAAGCATCATAATAATACAATCACAAGTTAAACCTACACTTTGCTTATAGTTTATGACACAAATTGCCAATAACAGCAAATGCTGTTGATAAACACACACAAACATACATATATACATTCCTCGCATCAAATAAACAAGTAAAAAATCATGCTCTTCTCTTCCATTTCTTGGACTGCAGAGCTATGGGTCTGCCTATTCTGTATTGAAATTAGTATAAAAAGACTGAAAAAAGTCTAAGGTAAATATTTTGTGATTTCTGGCAAATCAACATAGATTGTTCTATATATGTAGATTGTCCTGTGTAACTACTGATAGACATTGTGATAAAAGTACTCTTGGAACTGAGATGAAAATGTAAACTCAGCTTTGAGACTAGTTACTGATTACAATCAATCAACGTAATAGGAAAAAACATCCATATTCTTGCTGAAAACTAGTTAAGAATCTTACTCAGGTACCTGAATTCTTGAGACCTTAGACAAGAAAGTGCAGGTGAAAAATGCAGGGAAAAAGTTTGGGCCCACCTCTTCTTACCATTTCTATAAGTCACACAGTTTCTATCAGCTGCCATTATCTGTGGGGACTGGAAATCATGGAGATGCCTAAACCTAACATAAAGTTTGGAGAGACTAAGAATTACTCAGTACGTTAAACAGGATACCCTCCAAATAAAATGTCTTCATTAGGTGGCAGGGAGTAATAATTGAGCCTTTCTGGCTCCAATGTCTTAAGCCAGCCAAAGCTGACTTTCTAAGGGAATTTTTGAACAAGAATGTCTCTCCTGCACCAGTAATGTCCAGTAATGTCAGTCTGTGGGTCTCGTCCCCCAGCTCTGCAAACTACTGGGCCCCTCTAGTCTGTCAACAAAAGTTTACGATAAATTTAAACATTAAAGATGCAGTAAATAAAATTTAACATTATTAGTAACAAAAAATGACAGAACAGTCACCCTATATAATTATTCACAAATTTCATTTAATAACAGAAAAACAACCTGGATCTTTTTCTATAAGACCGAGGAGGCAGAAAAATCAATAGAGAAAATGAAAAGTCTCAGTAGTTCAAAAGATGGGGATCATATGAACATTAAGAAAAAATATTTCCAGCGAAACAGGTATTTAAAGAAGCAGGAGAGATATCTAAAATATATGGTTATGTTATTAAGTGAATAAAGGGGACTGTAAAACAGTATAAAATTATGTTTGTGAAAATAAGTAATGAAAAATGAATATGTCTATGCTTTCATGATTAGGACAAAAAGTATCTGAATATATACGCACACAAATATGGAGACTATGTATTCCTGAATTGTGAGATTAGATATTATTTTTATTCTTTTCTGTTTGCTTTTCTGCATCAAATTAAATTTATTTGTATTATGCTTTATTCTCAGAAAAAGGGTCATTCAGTTTTAAAATACATAAATAAATAAGTGGCACTAGTAAAAAACATCCATTCTCCAAAAGAAAAATACTTGTTTAAACACAGATGGTTTCAGTTAACAAAGACTCAAGGATTTAAGAATTATACCATCCATCCCACTGTCCAACATTTCGCCTAGCTAACTCTGGAATACAGCAGGCCTAGCTTAGCAAACAGTTTACCTCTCTAGTTCCCCAACTGCCCCAAAGAATCTTAGGGTGCTGCAATAAATCGACAAAGGTGCCACAGATTATTTTTAATTTTCAAAGGAAACATAGTAATACTAGACATTCTGTTGGATACTGTACAAAACATTAGACAGTGGTAGTTCACTGTCTCAACATAAAATCTGGTGTCATTCCCTTTGATAGTGTCTTATCTTTGTGAAGCTCGGCTTTTAGTGGCTGATATGTTAAAAAAAAAAAAAGAAAAGAAAAGAAAAGAAAAGCAGGTACCCCTTAAGAATTACCTTAGAACAGGGAATGAGGGTGGCTTCTATTCTGATTCTAAGGTTTGAGAAGCTATGTAGTGCCCAACAGGCACACACACCCAGCCAGTAATTAATTGTGGCTATTTAAGAATGGAATTAAACATAATTTTTTTCTTTTAATTCATATTTTTTTTCAGGTGGTTACTAAGGGCCTAAGTGCATAATAAGTAAAACTGTGAAATATCTCCTTTGCCATGAAAATATTACTGAGACACTAAGGGTATCATGAACTGAAAAAGTTTGAAAGCCTTTGTTCAACCCATTAACTAGTATACACATCAAACTGCTAGAATGCCAGAATGACATTTCAAATATAGGGTAACCTATTGCAGCCTTGTATTAAACTAGCAGGCCTGGATCACTTAGTAATTGCAATTGAACTTGATCATAATATAGTGTTGTTCATTATACAGTGTTGACCTACTCAAGTTTAATCCCTCTAAAATTTCATCACAACATAGGCCTTTTGAAGGATGACTTCAGAAAGAAAACAAGTTTTAAATGAATTTTTAGATTGCCTTCAACTCGCATTTGAGTTTTGTCCAATATTCTTTCACCAAAACAAAGTCTTCTTGACTCTCACTGTAAGACCACCACTGTGGCCTACACATGTGGCTCATTATGTATAAAATTTTAATGCTTCTATGTCTCTTGAGACTGTCAATTGCTCAGTAGTGACAATGAGGAAGGATTAGTTAAAATAAATGTTTCCTAAACAAAAATAGCAAAAGTTCTTATATAAACAACATGGATCATGACAGCAATCACACTGGAATAGCCTAATTGACAAAGAAAAAGATTTATAAGAAATAACTTTGCTAGACAAAATTATCACTAAATAATTTGGATAACTAAAGCATCTTCCACGGACATCTGATTTATCAGAAACAAAGGCCATAATTAAAAAAAAAAAACTTTTATTTTAGGTTCAGGGGTACATGTGCAGGTTTGTTATGTAGGCAAACTTGTGTCATGGGGGCTTGTAGTAGAGATTATTTTGTTACCCAGGTACTAAGCCTAGTACCCAATAGTTACTGGTCCTCTACTTCCTCCCACCTTCAGTCCTCAAGTAGACCCCACTGTCTGTTGTTCCTCTCCCAATATCCATGTGTTCTCATTATTTAGCTCCTACGTATATGTGAGAAAATGTGGTATTTGTTCCTGCATTGGTTTGCTAAGGATAATGGCCTCCAACTCCATCCATGTTCCCACAAAGGACATGATCTCATTCTTTTTTTATGGCTGCATAGTAGTCCATGGTGTACCACATTTTCTTTATCCAGTCTATCACTGATGGGCATTTCGGTTGGTTCCATGTCTTTGTTATTGTGAATAGTGCTGCAATGAACATATATGTGCATGTGTCTTTATAGTAGAACAATTTATATATCTTTGGCTACATATCCAGTAATGAGATTGCAGGGTCATATGGTAGTTCTCTTTTGAACTGTTTGAGGAATTGCCACGCCGCTTTCCACAATGGTTGAACTAATTTATAATCTCACCAGCAGTGTATAAGCATTCCCTTTTCTTCACAACCTCATCAGCATGTTATTTTTGATTTTAATAGCCATTCTGACCGATGTGGAATAGTATCTCATTATGATTTTGATTTGCATTTCTCTAATGATTAGTGATATTGAGTCTTTTTTTTTCATATGCTTATTGGCTACATGTATGCCTTCTTAGAGAAGTGTCTGCTTGTATCCTTGGCATACTTTTTAATAGAGTTGCCTTTTTCTTGTAAATTTGTTTACCTTCCTTATAGATATAGGTTATTAGACTTTTGTTAGACACATAGTTTGCAAATATTTTCTACCATTCTGTAGATTGTCTGTTTACTCTGCTGATAATTTCTTTTGCTATACAGAAGCTCTGAAGTTTAATTAGATCCCATTTGTCAATTTTTGAAAAGTCATTTTTTACAGATACAAAATATGTTTTATATTCTTTCCCAAGGGCAAATAAATCTTTAAGGATATAGGATGTGAATCCATGGTTTCATTTAAAAGAATAAAAATAGAAAATCCTACAACAGATTTTATAAAATATAAAAATTTGCATTTAGTTCAGCAAAAATTATTAAACCTACTAAAGCCTTTATTGGATATTTAAATATTCCTAGTTAAGGCCCTTACATTTGAGAAAATAAACGCTCGCTAGACCCATTACAATGGGCGCTCAGGAAAGTCATTTGAGTAAAAGGAAGAGATACATAGCTCAACCCTCTTAATACATATACATACACATTGAAGTTGACCTGGCAGAGAGTGATACACACACACACACACACACACACAAAACCAAGACCTGTAAAGATAAGAGAAGTTGTCAATACAATCCATCAATCCATTTATCCATCCACCCATCCATTCATCCAATATTTAGCAACAGTCTACTCTGTGCTAGATATTAATTTATTTATTGAAGACAAGGTCCCTTCTGTCATTGAATGTGCAGTCAAATGCACAATTTTCTTAGTTACATGTTAGAATAAGCTAAATTGTTCAATTCTGAAAATCTCAATCTCCAGACTCCACTCTGTAATTCATTAAACAAGAATCTCTAGGGTACCACCCAGGCATCATTATTGTTTTATTAAAGGTGTGCAGTAATTCCAATGTGCATCCAAGGTTGAGAACCACTTAAATGGGAAGACAGATGCTGACCATGTAATAACAAATGCCCTGAGTGCTGAGTATTATTGAGAACTGTCAGGTCTCCTGTCTAGCTCAAAGAAGTTTCTACTATGTTGTTACTGCCTCTCTTGATATAATTAGCATTATCATTTACAGAAATACCGATTAAAAAGATTTGGGTGTAAAGAATGTCACTTATTTTCAACACTTTGGAGTATAAGGTATTCTCAGAAGTATTTTAGGTTTCTAGGTAAACAGGTCATAGGATTGTAGGTGCAGTGAATATAAGCAGTGATTGTAATCTAAAGAAGAAATATTTTCATGACAAAAATGCTGTTCACATCATATGAGTTCTGAGTAAAATTGTTAAGACTTTTTTTTAAAATGTTGGCTCTTAAGGTGATATGGTACTCTTACCAAAAGGTTTGGGAAAGATTAGGATGTACCATGTTGAGGTTCATTATTAATTCTGCTTTATTTTATGGTAATTATGCAAATTCATGTTAACCTATTGCTTTAGAAACATAAAGCAAATATGACACAGGCTCATCAACACTTCACAAAATCCTACCAATGGCTCCCAAATTACATATTAAAATGAGAGTATGTAATAGCTTTAGGTGTTCTAACACTTCATAATTTTGTATGTGATTTTGCTTCTCAATTCTTTCAAGTCTCAAATGTAGAAATCTTCAAACAGTAGGAGTTAAGGTGAAATTTCAAAATTCATGCTCAAGACACATGGGGTGACATAAGTTTTTAAAACAGTATTTTCAAACCTATTGTTGTCACGTTAACTATCCCTATCCCCTTCAACACAATAGAACAACCCTGTACACATTTTTTCTTTTTGTTTGACCAATAGAAAACAACTTATGCATTTTAAAACATTTTTATAGCTGTTTTTTACCAATTCGTTCTACTGTAAGTTCACACTGAAAACTCTTTTAATATAACTTCATACCTATCATCTCTTAATTCACAATAAATTTGATAGGAGGTATGTTGTTGTCAGCAGCTAAGAGCAGCCAAATAAAACCTAATGATATCATATAAAAAATAAAATACAACTGAGACTTGATCAGCTTGCTGTTGTACATTGCTGAATTTGTACTGCAAACTGGAGCTTTTTGAGTGCAGCAGCTTTTATCATGATTTGACACATTTTAAAAGACATGTGCTCACTTATTAAAGGTGCTAACAAACCTACCCAAAACGTTCTAAAACTAAGTCTAATAGAAAGAGAAATTCATTCTAACTTTAGTCCAGAGAACATTCATCTTTTAAACATATCAATCTAATAGACTTCTATAATTCTACTTACCTGTCTTAACCATCTATTTTTTTTCTTCATTGCCCCAGGTTGTATTACAAATCTCAGAACCCAAATCTGTCTCTGTCTCTGTCTCTGTCACTGTCTCTCTGTGTGTGTGTGTGTGTGTGTGTGTGTGTGTGTGTGTATGTGTGTGTGTTTATGTGCAATGCTTTGGAAAAGTTTTTTTTTTTCCCCAAAAAAACAACATTTGCCCCCTAAAGTGCTAAACATTTTTGTATTCTCTAACTAAATGTGTTAGACACCAGCTGAAACACACATATATTTCCACTTCTGAGGTAACAACAAAAGCTTTCTCAAGGAGAACAAGTGAATATGGGTCTGCAAATAATATATGGATCCTTTCTCACCTCACAGGTGGACAGAGATCCCTAGAGATTTCTCTGTACTTCTCTGGAACTTGGTTCTGCATGCTGATCAGCAGGCTCCAGGAGGGTTCACAGTGAAAGATGGAAACCCTAGGCTAAGAGAGATTGCTTTTGTGTAGTATCAGCACGTAATACTCACACTGTACTCTTTGGGAAATGTGACTTGCATTAAGGTATGTGTATGTGTGCATACAGAAAAAACATCTATCACCAGAGGTTTGATTTATTGTTGTCAGTATGAGTATCATCATGCTACACAAATGTGCAAGAAAACCTTAAACTGGCCAGGTAATGTTGACTTGAAAGAGAGTGATAAACATGAACTGAGAGATTATGTGATTTCCAGGGTCCCAGGATACTACAATGATGCTTATAGCATTTAGTTAGATATTTAATCACTTCTAGTGTCTATGAAGAGCTATTGGTCTAGAAATAGATTATGGAATTGTCTCCAGAAGAAAGCAATCAATTGTGAATACTTCATCCATGCAGTGTTAAAGTTGTTAAATTGTCATACAACTGCCACAAATACATTTGCTTCTGGCTATTATAAACTGAGCATGCATCAAAGTGGTCCAATATACATTACAGATTTAAAGATTTTTAAAAAAAATCATTGAATATCATGATGTTCCTATAATTCCAACCAGGTCTATTTCTCAATCATTTCTCCCTTTGTATTTTGAAAGACATGACCCCCTAGGTTTGTAGACCCATACCCATGAGATAGTGTAACATGTATAAACTCAATCCTCAAAACTCACTTATTAGATATTGTTCTTTTTGGCAGCTACAGAAACTGTCTCTGGGAAAGTTGAATGAGTACCTTATAGTCGCTCTGTTGGTCAGTAGCAACAAGGTACCAACTCCAGGTCAATCTGTTTTATCATAAAATTGCTGCTTTTAACAGTGGTACCATGTAGCTGTTTCTTCATGGGAAACAATTTTAGGCTAGACAAGAACTTCCACAATCCTAAGCAAAATCTTTGAGTTGTAAGGAAATTGAGAAATCACATAATCAAATGTTCTACCACCGGAATTATTCCTTTTACCCTATTTCTAAATGATAATCACCCAGTCTCTGCCTGAATTATCCCTATGCCAGGTGGTCACTTCTCCACTGTCAGACAGCTTTAATTATCAGAAAGTGCATCCTTCTATTGAGCAGAAATCTTCCTCCCAGAAGCTCTTACTATCAGATCCCATTTCTAACCTCTGAAGAGGTACTAGGCAAGTTTACTTCCTCTTCCACTGAGTGATGATATTATTTCTTAAAACAGAAATATGTGGTAGGGATAAAAACTGTTCTGAGAATTTTAAAAGGGCTATACACTAACTTAAAAGTAAAAAATGTTTATTAATTATTTAAATATACATATCTAGGCTCCTATGCAATCAATTTCACTAAATGACTGTGTCACTAATGAATTCAAGAATAGAATATATTAATATCATATGTTGTAATCTATCCCAGAAGCAGAGATCATGGTGAGCAATTGGGATAGCCAATAGTTAAAACAGATAAAATATATCTAGCTTTCTAATTTATGGTTCTTTCGGGTTTGCAAAGTGAGTTAAGCATGCTTATTCTATAGGCTTAAAATCAACCATCTGTCAAATAGGAACAGTTGGAAAATACAACCTTTTATTAGTTAATCCTCTAAAAGTCTTTCAGATACAGAAAAAAGGGCAAAAAAAAAAAAAAAAAGAAAAAAGAAAGGACTAATATTTCTTGATCTTTTTGGGGATACAATTTTATTATATGGTCTATGTTGTGACTAATTTGGAGCAAATATTTAGTGTAGAATTAATTATGTGAATTTTGTATAACATTCATCATAGACATGTTGTTTTTTCTATATGACAAATATTCACCCCAAAATATAATCCTAAATTTGTTGTGTTTTTAAAGTGAGACATAACTTTGATTAGAAACAACTATAATCATATAGTATAAGCAAGAATTAGGTTCTAGATAATTATATCGAAACATTTTTACTCAATGATAGTTTTACCTTGAACAAATGAAAAGCAGAAATGTAGTAAATGATATTTCAACTAATAATGAGGCATCATTTTTCTTGTATTCTATAGCATCACTAACAGGTTCAGTGCTAACTTTAAGTTTCTGTTACAGTTTTTATAAACATCAGAGTGAAAAAGAGTGGGAAACCTATGATGGAGCACTAATTCTACAAATTTTGTGCGTGTGTTTTTCATTCATTGTTCCTAGCACCTAGCAGGGAATCAATACATATTAGCTACATTGATCAAATCAATTAATTAAATCAAATAAATCAAACACTTTTAAAAGTGTGTACACATTCCTGGGATAGAAAAGGGCAACTTAATTGAGACTTTAAAAAAGTTATAGGTATTTTATTGTTTTAAAATCTAGACTAACTTCATAAAAAGGGTAGATCTAGAATGATTCATTTTTCTCTCCATCTAGACTATTATAACTATACCAAAACTATTTTATATTTTTTAGCTTGTAAAACAGGTTAGTAATAACCATAACAGTAAAACTTATTGAGCTGTTACTATGTGTCAGGCACTATTTTAATTGATTTGCATTAATTAACTAATTTAAAACTATGAAGAGGATAATTATTATTATTTCATATTCTAGATGAGAAAACTGAAGCCCATGAAGTTAAGTTACATCTTCAGGTCACATAGCTAGTAAGTAAATTCTAATCAAGGAAGCCTGGCTCCATGATTCACCTCAGCCACTGAGCAATATCTCCTGTCATATATTACAGTGCCTAACTCATAGCAGACTCTAAACCATTATTTTTTAATTGATCAGTCACAAATGGAAAGAATAATTCATGAGATACTATGCTGAAGAGATGATGAACTGTAACCAGCCCCTTTTCCATGGGTCTCAGGATGACAGCCCTTTAGTAAGGCAGCTCAGAATTCAGATACACCTTAATTTTTACCCTGACTGGGGAAGAAAAGAGTTGAGCCCATGACCTCTGGAACCAGGCATATGGGCCACATGCAGAAAATGGAACTTCTCTATGATTCAGTTTCCTCATTTATAAAATGGGGATTATAGTGATGAAGGTGGTGGTGACAGTGGTTCCCAGACCACAGGGTTGACATAAAGCACTACATACCTGGCACTTAGTAAACATTCTACAGGTCTTATTGTCATGATTACAGCTCAACTTCTTTACCAGACTTCCTTCTTAGTAGACAACTGCTAGAGGCTAGAAAATCTTTTTATTCATTCAAAAAACAGGTTATTTGGGCTGATTTGCCTGTCTTGTAAAGGTTGAATCCAATTGCTGCTAAGGGGGAGTCTGTGTGAGTCTGTTCATTCTCATTAGCTGTTGTCAAGGCTTGATGATTCCAGATTGTTTTGAGACACCAGAGAGAGTCAGGAGAATTACAGGAATCTTGCAAATTTCCTTGTGCAAGATGTCCTTGAAAATCAGCAGTTTTGCTGTTTCTTTCCTTTACCTAACCCAAACTTCTACTTACAAAAGAATTGACTGCAAAGAGGACATCTACGCCTCTCACGGTTTTGGATAGAGGACAAACAAAGCTCTTTGCTTTGCAATGTGGGGGAGAACTGAGGAGAAAGTCCCCCTGAGTTCCTGTCAGAACTAGTCACAGCTGCTTCATTTTTTAGTTTTAACCCTCACTGGATGCCGACAGTGAATAGAATCTGGGACTAGATATACAGAGCATGCTACACTCTCTACTTCTATGCAGCGTAATTTCTGGATCAAATTAACATCAACCTTCTTAATTGCCAAACACAAAACAAACAAAAAGAAAACATTGGTCCCACAGTAATACCATTTCCTGTCCCCACACACACCACACACATACCTGCCCTAACCCTCGCCCTAAAATTACAAAAATACATGAAACAATTTGTTTTCTTACTATATTCACGGTATAATCCAAAATATATTTTTAGCATGATATTCTTTTCATCTCAGTCACTATCATTTCGGTGACAGAATGCAAATATATTTATGAAGCATACCACCAAATAAACATTTAAAAGGGAAACAAATAAGCAGCTGTTTTTTCCACCAAGTCCCTTTAGAATCCACTAAGAAACAAAAGACACAGTTACATACTTAATGAGTATAGTGAAGATGTTGAGACACTGAGCATCTTCAGCAGAGGCTGACTGCCTAATGCACAACACTTTTGTTTAGCCAAATTGCTTGACTTTGCAGGCGAGTTTCCCTCTCAGAAACATATTACATATGATGGTGACCTTCCAAAATCAGTCCATAAGCACCGGTTTGCCCTAGGGGCTGGGGCAGTGAGGTACAGCTGCAAGTAAATGACTGTAGAGATCTGGGTGTGAATTCTGCTTCTAGCCCTTGCTACTCATGTGGATTGAGGTTAATTACTTAATCTCTTTGAGCTTCAGTAAGATTATATATAAAGCATGTACACTAAAACTTTTCCCCTAGAGTTCTGGAAGGTAAGAGATCATGGTTGTAAAGTACTTAGTACAATTCTTAGTACATGGTATGAGCTCACAAAATGGTAGCCATTAATGTACCCACTAAGTAGTGCATACAATGTATTATTTCATTAAGTAGGGCAGTGTTATTGTTAAAAAGAGAAAAATGAATTTCAAAATTCACTTTCAGATGCTAGAGCACTATTCCTTTAAACTGTCAGCCAGAGAAAGGACTCCATCTTTTATCATAGCCCTAAACTTTGCTTTCAGTAGAGGTAGTTGGGGATTAGAAGAGCAGTTGATACATCAAGGAACCTATACCTGCAAAGTATAATTTAACTTATACCTGAAAAGTACTATTTTCCCTTACCAGTGTGCTTTATGTTTGGAGTGCTTGCACATACAAACTGCTCCACATCCTTCAGCTTTTTAGGATCATTCTTCTTTAAAATTTTCAAAGAAGCTGCTCTAAAACTCCTTTCTGCATGATCTTAAAAGTCTAGTGCCCTCCACAAGATATTTGAAGGCACTAAAGACACACATAGTCTCCTGATCTTCTCCTGAAAGATGTCTGAAACCCCAGAGAGTACCAAGCCATGTATACGCCAATTGCCTTATACATGCACACCTATGATAACATTTAATCATATTCCTTTTAACATTCCTTTAATCATATTCCTTTTCATATATTCCTGCTTCCCTTACAATCTCACCTATAGATGCTGCCTGCTTGCCGCCCCATCTTGCCCTCTATACTGACCAGCACTTCTCTTCTTCTATTCCTAAGTATGATCTCCAAACACAAGTCAGGATATATAGGAATAACTCAGGAGAAGACACAACATGGCAAAAAAAAAAAAAAAAAAAAAAACACAACTAGATTTAAATATAATAGTCCACCCTTATTTGTGGTTTAGCTTTCCATTGTTTCAGTTACCCATGGTCAACAGCTGTCCAAAAATATTAAATAGAAAAATCCAGACATAAGAAATTAATACATTTTAAACTGTGTGGCAATTCGGCTCCATCCAACCTGGGATGTGAATTATCTCTTTGTCCAGTGGATCCACACTGTCTGTGCTACCTGCCTATTAGTCATTTAGTAGCTGTTTTGCTTCAAATAAACTGCTGAGGTAAAGCAGTTCTTGTATTGAAGTAATGCTTATTTTACTTAATAAGTGATTCCAAAGTGCAAGAGTAGTGATGATGGTATGTCATTATAATTAATATTTAATTATTAGTTATTAATGTTCATCTCTTACTTGCCTAATTTATGAGTCAAACTTTTTCATAGGTATGTATATATAGGGAAAAACATAGTATATATAGGGTTCAATATTATCTGTGACCAGGCATCCACTGGGGGCCTTAGAACACATCTCTTGCAGACAAAGGAGACTACTGTATTAGACATCTGATTTTAAACTACTTCTTATGGGCAATGTGCTCTGACATTTTTCATTGTATTCTATCCTATCCCATTCCATTTTCTTCTACTGTATTTTAAGAATGCTGGGGCTACTACCTAACAGACACACAGTTCCCTAATGAGTCATGACCTGAGATTTAACACACCTAATCTATCTGGAGCAGTCAGAAGTCACAGCAAAGGGCCTTGATTTTTAAACAACAACAAAAAAACCCAAAGCTATTTGCCTCTAAAAATTCATATGGGTCTTTCTGCAGATTATGAAACCTAGATGTTCATTTAACTAATATGTTTTTTTCTATCCTTGTGACATATAATAGTTCATTTACTTTTTATAGCAACTTTATAAGTTAGGTTTAACAGACATTTACAACTTTCTCCATCTTTTAAAGATGAAGAAACTGAATCTAAGGTTGAGTGATTTTCTAAGGTCACACAGATTGTAATTGTTTCTGCTTTAAAAGCCAGACTCATTTACATCTCTTGCCTGCCACATCACACAGGCCGTTGTTTCTCCAAGTGTGGTAGAGTACTGTCTGAATCAGAATTTCCTAGGTGCATAATACTTACTAAAACATACAGATTTCTGGCTCCACTTTGATCTAGAGGATCAGAATATCTAGAGTTGGACATGGAAATACGCAATTTCAAAAAGGTTCACAGGGAGCCAATATAGGCCAAACTAGGTTTATCATTTCCCTTAGATGGTGTAAATTGTATGTTTGTGTGCGTGTGTGTGTGTGTGTGTGTGTGCGTGAGAGAGAGAGAGAGAGTACTTCTGAAAGTTTAAATTACGATTTCATTGTTTTGCTTCAAAACAATTTGAGAGAACCTAGAAGCCAAATACAAATAAAAACTACACAATTATAGATAAACCAAGAACAAAGATTAATAAAAGAATCAAAAGAAAAGAGGAACTTAGCCTAGAAGAAAAGTTATTTGACTTTTTTTTTTTTTTTTTTTTTTGAGACGGAGTTTCACTCTTGTTGCCCAGGCTGGAGTGCAATGGCACAATCTCAGGTCAGCACAACCTCCGCCTCCTGGGTTCAAGTGATTCTCCTGCCTCAGCCTCCCAAGTAGCTGGGATTACAGGCATGTGTCACCATGCCTGGCTAATTTTATGTTTTTAGTAGAGACAGGGTTTCTCCATTATGGTCAGGCTGGTCTCGAACTCCCAACCTCAGGTGATCCACCCACCTCAGCCTCCAAAATGCAGGGATTAGAGGCGTGAGCCACCGTGCCCAGCCCAGAAAAGTTATTTGACTTCGATTTGGACTCTAATTCTTCTAGCAGTTAAGATAAAAATAAAACTATTTTGAAAAGTGTTTTATTCACAAGATTAATTTGGTTCTAATTCTCCCAGCATCTGAGCAAAAGAAAAAATAGATGTCTGTTGCATTTTTATTTTCTGAGTAAGAACTTAAGGGAACTGCTTATACATACGGTCAAAGTGTAGAGTGTGAAAACCTTCATGTCTCTTCCCCTTCTCCAGCATGATCATATAATTATTGCAATAACATCAATTGAGTATCTACGGCAGGCCAAAACGAGATTATCCTATTTAATATTCATAAACCCCTCGGGATGCATCCTCCATTTTGTGAATGAGGAAACTCAACTTTAGAGATTGTAAGCGTCTCTTCCAAAACGTACACAGTAAGTGGACAAACTGGGAATCAAGCCCAGATAGTTTGTCTCCAGAGCCTATGCTCTGCTGACTCTCAGATCAATGATAAGTGAAATAGCCATGGCATATACACATTAGTCCTATTGAGAAGGAAAACTAAAGCAAGAGTAAGAAAATAAAGAGGAGGAACGGCAAAATGAGAAAACCAGACCTGAGGCTAAGAGATTGTTTATCAGGAAGGGGCAGTGGGCAACTCCTCTGCTAGTATGTAATTTGATTCGAGCCGATCCAGGAAATATCTCTAACTTATCTTGGGCCCCTGATAATAAGCTTTCAGGTAATAGTCACATTGACTAAAGAAGTTTGGGTTTCTTTAGACATATAAAGACATTCATGCAGCACCATCAGCTAAAAGGGGGGAACACAGGACTTTATTATTACTTGTCCTTTGACAAGCTCACAAATTAATCATCCCCACCAATCGGCAGGGTCACTATCATTAGTTAATTAGTCAAGGCTAGATGCATATGTTCACTTGAAAAAAAACCAAAAAACCCTTTACTACAAATTGTACATTTACAAAATTTCTACTATTATCGTCATGATCAATTTCTGAGATTCCTGTTCCATGTTCATTAGATGTCTTTGAGGTTGACAATTATTTTCTCCTATTGTGTCTGTCTCTTTGCTTGTGTTTCTCTTTTAGCCTACATTCACAGTATGTTCTCGGCATTACCTTTGTCTCCAAACAGGAGATGGTTTTGAAGTTACCTTTGATAAAGAAAGCTCAAAAGAGAAAATATTTGTTGTAATTGCATTCATTAGATTACCAAAAAAAAAAAAAAAAAAAAAAAAAGTGTATTTTCTGTATTTGCTTTTTGGGTAAAGATGGCTGTTACCCCGGTAGTCATGCGAGTTACCAGGAGAAATAATGCCCTGGTTCATTTCTCTCATATCTTTAAATAGTCATAATTCTAAACTCTGTAAGAGATGATATAAAATGAGTTATAGAATATATATAGTTCCTCTGCAGATGATTCTTCATATGATCAGACATAACAGTTTGGTCTATGAGTGCAAAGGATATTTTGCAAGTGATTGATTGACTAGAAATAATTCAACATTCTTTCTTGCAAGAGTCTGCTTTTTTTCAGATGCTTTCTCTGTTCTCAGTATCATCATCTACCGCTGTCAGCTTTAGTTTTTTTTTTTTTTTCTTTCTCTATATTGTTTTCTAACAGGGATACAAGGTAAGATGAATACCACAGTCAAAACGGCATCATGCGGCTGAAGCTGACATCAAGCACTTTTGGTGGTCTTCAGAAAACAGCTTTACTTTGTTCTGTGCTTAATGTCTAAGATGTGGAATCTGCCGAGGCACCTGCCATTTTATATAGCTCTCTAATCTTCCTTTATATTAGCTGTCTGGAAACATCATCACACTGACTGCTTGGTTTAAATCGTGTTCACTCTTGTAATGTAAAAAGATAAGAACTGTCCCCAAAGATGTAAACTTAGACTCTTGTATTGTAGACAGTTATTTTTTCAATGTAATTTTCCTTGAAACAAAATTCCTTTATATTTCAACAAGAAAAGAGACTATCTCTTTGCCTCCTAAGTAAATATTTTGCATTACAATTGTCCAGATGTGCAAGATGCCTACTGAAGCTTTCTTTGTTTAATCACTGATCTTTTAGATCAGTTGTTTAAAAAGGCAAACACTATGGCATATATTCTCATTCATTCACATATTTATTTCATTCATTCAAATAACATTAATTGGGTTCCCGCTACAAACCTTATACTGTGTTATGTACTGTAAATACCAAGAATAATAGGATGCTTTTATTTGAGAAATCAGGTAGGAAAGATAAACCCACGAAAACATAAATTAAAATACATCATGTTAAGTGCTATAATAGATGTATGAGCAAAAAGTCTTGGGAGCACAGAGGATTGCCGTCTAAGTTCAAATAAGGGAGTATAAGAAGGTTTTACAGAGGAGGGAGAGATATCAGTTAGTCTAGTCAGTGTGCTGCAGAGAGGGGAGAGGGTGGGAGAGGGATGATGGTGGGAAAGGGCATTCTCAATAGAGGGAACATGAAGAATTTAGTGTGGGTGGAACAAAGGGAGCTTTCTAGAGGAAGATCAGGATAGGAGGCTGAAAATGTCACTTGGGCCAGATTGTGAAAAATGTATGTGTCATGCTAAAGAGCCTGGAATTAATTGCCTGGGTATTGGGTGACCAATAGAAATATGACTAAGAGCTAAGAACTGGATCTGTGCTGCAGAAGCAACCCTGTTTTCAAACAGGCTGTAGAGCGAAACACCAGAAAGCAAAACTGCAGCACCCCCTAGTGCAAGAGCTTGGCACCACATTCCTATCCCAGAAAGAGGCCCCCGCAGGCCTGGGTGAGGGCTGATGGCAGAGGTAGCAAGTGAGTAGAAGGTAGGCAGTTAAAGGGACCTGGAAAAAAAGCAAAACAGGGGACAGGATGGAGAAGACAGGGCCACAGGGAGTGAAGAGTGGTTTTGAGTAGGATTTCTTCACCCGCTTTGGGGTTTACGGTTTACCCTGCCTTTTCAGAGTTAAAGAATAGGGACAAGAGCTAGAAGGTACAAAGGAAATTCCAACCTTTGGGTCTTTTTTTTTTTTTCTCTCTCCTCCTTTTCTTCCAATGGGGAAATGTATCCACTTTGAGACTACTCTGGAGGCCTTAGAGGCAGAGGGAGAAAGGATGTTAGTGGGCAGAGCATATATACAAGTCAGGGTCTGTCTGTGTGTGACTAAGAAAGGATGGAGTTCATAATAAAGCAAGCCCTGAGTCAGTCCTTTCCCAGGAGAGTTGCACAGCTTTCAAATGAAATGTTAGAATTTCACCCTTACTTTGAACTTTTTCACAATGTTAAATCTGGGCTAGAATTTGGCTCAGAACTTTCTGATTCTACTTTTTACGTTTTCCTTAGTACGTAAAGCAGCTGGAGCCTGTTCCTTTTTCTTCTAATCTCCATTGCTACCATATTAGTAACTACAGCTTGCTTCCCTGGTGGCTGTTGCATCTCTGGAGTAGTAGCAGGGCATAACATCATCCAGTCTATGGAAAGGAAAGACTTGGAACATTACTTAATTTACTAATTTAGCACTTGCATTACCTCTGTTTTGTATTTCATCCCTCTTATGTGATCTTTAGGCTGTGTTTGAAAGACTCTACCATAGAGAACTCACCAGTTACCTGTGCCCTGGATAGCCATGTTTTACAATAATGTTCCTTTGAATATTGAGCTGGCCATGTTTTCTTGAACCTTTCAGCTCCTGTTTTTATCACTTGAAACCAAAGGCCAAACTGCATCTCACTTCCACATAAGACTCATTCAAATATCTGAAAGAAGCGAACACATTGCTTAGCTCCTTTAAGGGGGAAATGAAAAAGAATGCTGGAGGACTCACTGCTTCATGTTAGATATTAAGGTAGGATCATTCACTTGCTTTAGTTTCCTTATGAGGAAAAGCAAAAGAAAATCCAACAAATATACAAATAAACCAGTAAAAAAAAAAAAAAAAAAAAAAAAAAAAAAGAAGAGTGACTTTTCCAAGGTAAGTGGTAAAGCAGGTATGTAAAGCTAGAGTAAACTATAAATTTTTAATATTAAATACATTTAAATTTTGCTTTATTTATGAAAGTAATATAGATTCATATTTTTAAAGCCAAGTAGTTCTAATAATAATATATTAATGATACACTAATAGGAAAATATAGTAATAATAATAACCTGCTTTATTCTTTTCAACAGGCTTACTCTCACCTCTTATAATTATATATTTTGATAATAATCTGTTTTTAATGACACAGGTAAAAATGCCATTTTTTTCTTCCTCTTTCTCCTTCTCTTCCTCCTCATCTATTTCTCATATGGAATATACAGATTTAGCTTCTTAAAACTGCCCATCTAACACATATACATTTATCTTCTCTATATAGTTGTATTATAATTTTGATTAAGTCAAAACTAAGCATTTGCATTATTATGACTGTTAATATCAGCTCAATAATATGATGTTCTATACATTTATTTCAATTCTTATCTCTCCTGGAGTTAATAATTGCCCTGTTTCATGACTTGCATGATTTCTATAAATCTGTCATTAATTTACTCCCAAATCATCCTGCAGAACTGAAAATCTTCTCTTAATATGTGTGAACACATTCATCATTCTTTCTAGTTTTGCTTGTTGTATTGTATTTGGCTTTAACACACTCCTCCTGGAGTCCTTCTTTCTGTATTTTTACTGCAGCTGGTCTGTTGTACTGGCTGTTCTCTAGAGGGGGCTGCATGAGCTGATATTCCAGAACTTCACTGATAACCTGGGAGATGTTATGTCCTTCTTATATTTGTGACCTTATTTCCTGGGGGCCATTGTTTCCTCTTTCTTGGTGGAGCATGTGGAAATTTGAGAGTATTTCTCCATGGAATTCTAGTTTTCAGGGTTGATACTGAGAAGTCGTGGTCTAGTCTGGCTCTTACTCTTTCATAGGTGGCTCTTTTCTTCCTCTCTCTTTTCTCTCTGGAAGCTGTAGTGGACTCTTCTGTCTCTTCTATTCTGAACTTTTATGATGATTTTGGTTTCCTATTTGTTATTGGTAGCATCACTGGGCCCTTTTAATCTGAAAATAATTCTAGCTATTAGTTTGCAGTTACTATTTATTAATCACTCACCTCCAACCTCTTTATTTCAAGAACTATTATGAGTCAGATGCTGGGTATTCTGAATTAATTCTGGTTTGTTGAACTTTTTTCCCTATTTTCAATCTTTTTGTCATTTTTTTTCTACTTTCTGGAAACTCCTTAAGTGTAACTTCCAATATGTTCCAATTTCTTTCCCTCTTTTTCCAAGAGCTTTTACTTTTTTTCTTTCTCTTTGTCTCTCTCATGCACATCTACCTCTATCTATGTATCTCTATCTCTATCTCTATCTCTCTCTAATCTATCTATACATCCTGTTCTACTTTAGGGGATATAATGTCTCATCATTTTGAGAGTATTATAGCCTTTCCATTGTTTTTTTTTACACCCTGCATTGTCTTATTTTTTTTCTGTTTGTATTGGTGTTCTTCTTTCATGGTGTACAATTCCCCCCTCTGTTTATAGCAGTTTCCTTCTGTTTATTGTAGGACCTCTAAGGTTGATTGGAATCTCTGGGTGTATTTGCTGGACCTGTCAGTTGGTAAGCCTTAGTGCAGCCCACAATAAAGCACTGGACTTTTCCCTGGGAGAAAACAGTATTCCTATCTGTACTTCTTTTCTTTTGAGTTCTTTTTTTTTTATATATATACACTTTAAGTCCTAGGGTGCATGTGCACAACGTGCAGGTTTGTTACATATATATATATATACATGTGCCATGTTGGTGTGCTGCACCCATTAACTCATCATTTACATTAGGTATATCTCCTAAGGGTATCCTTCCTCCCTTCCCCCTCCCCACAATAGGACCCAGGGTGTGATGCTCCCCTTCCTGTGTCCAAGTGATCTCATTGTTCAATTTCCACCTATGAGTGAGGACATGTGGTATTTGGTTTTCAGTTCTTGCGATAGTTTGCTGAGAATGATGGTTTCCAGCTGCATCCATGTCCCTATGAAGGACACGAACTCATCCTTTTTTATGGCTGCATAGTATTCCATGGTGTATATGTGCCACATTTTCTTAATCCAGTCTGTCACTGATGGACATTTGGGTTGATTCCAAGCCTTTGCTATTGTGAATAGTGCTGCAATAAACATATGTGTGCATGTGTCTTTATAGCGGCATGACTTATAATGCTTTGGGTATATCCCCAGTAATGGGATGGCCGGGTCAAATGGTATTTCTAGTTCTAGATCCTTGAGGAATTGCCCACACTGTTTTCCACAATGGTTGAACTAGTTTACAGTCCCACCAACAGTGTAAAAGTGTTCCTATTTCTTCACATCCTCTCCAGCACCTGTTGTTTCCTGATTTTTAAATGATTGCCATTCTAACTGGTGTGAAATGGTATCTCAAAAAGACCCCGCATTGCCAAGACAATCCTAAGCCAAAAGAACAAAGCTGGAAGCATCACGCTACCAGATTTCAAACTATACTACAAGGCTACAGTAACCAAAACAGCATGGTACTGGTACCAAAACAGAGATATAGACCAATGGAACAGAACAGAGCCCTCAGAAATAATACCACACATCTACAGCCATCTGATCTTTGGCAAATATGACAAAAACAAGAAATGGGGAAAGGATTCCCTATTTAATAAATGGTGCTGGGAAAATTGGCTAGCCATAAGTAGAAAGCTGAAACTGGATCCTTTCCTTACTCCTTATACGAAAATTAATTCAAGATGGATTAGAGACTTAAATGTTAGACCTAAAACCATAAAAACCCTAGAAGCAAACCTAGGTAATACCATTCAGGACATAGGCATGGGCAAGGACTTCATGTCTAAAACACCAAAAGCAACGGCAACAAAAGCCATAATTGACAAATGGAATCTAATTAAACTAAAGAGCTTCTGCACAGCAAAAGAAACTACCATCAGAGTGAACAGGAAACCTACAGAATGGGAGAAAATTTTTGCAATCTACTCATCTGACAGAGGGCTAATATCCAGAATCTATAAAGAACTGAAACAAATTTACAAGAAAAAAACAAACAACCCCATCAAAAAGTGGGCAAAGGATATGAATAGACATTTCTCAAAAGAAGACATGCATACAGCCAACAGGCACATGAAAAAATGCTCGTCATCACTGGCCATCAGAGAAATGCAAATCCTTTGAGATCTTTAGTCTCCAGAGAGGAATGCTTTGTTTTCCTGCTTGGCTTCCAGAGTTCTGAGAGTGAAGTCAGAGAGATATATTGAGGGTCTCGGTTTTTCATAAGCATACTTTCATTTAATCATCTTACTTTTGTGTACTTTAATTAAATCCTGTTTTCACTAGAGTGCCTTCTTTCTGTCCTAAACTGATCTTAGTATTTCCAAGACCAGTACTTCCCCAGTTGAATTACAGTATTCACAACGTATATCTCAAGTCTTTGACAAAATGAAGCTGGGGCAGTTGCCTGGCTTCACGATATGGGAAAGAATCTGGGAGCCCAATTCTCCATTTACAAACTTTCAACCCCCATTTTAATGTTTTCAGTCACTTCCTTAATCCCTGCCTTTAAGATGTCTAATTTCTGGGCATTTCTGGGGATCAGCAGCTCAGACTCCTTTTCATTATTATTACTTTTCTGATTGCTTCAGTTACAACCTTCTGTCATGCTACTATGACTATCTTTGTCCATCCACTTAAAATTTTTGAAAATGTGTTTGCCATTTTTAGTCTGGTATTGTCTGTCACCTTTCTTGATTACTTTGTCCTTGGGGGGTTATGCATTATTTATCCTTTATTCTTATTTTAGTTACTTTTGGGGAGGGAGTAGAGATAAAAGCTCACACCATGTTTAATTACAAGTGAATCCATTGCTGTATCCGCTACGCGTGCTGCCACTGCTTACAGTTTTGAGTCCATCATCATGCTATAGAATATACATGGCTGAAACAAGATTCACTGACATTTGGGTACACTCAGCGTTTCCATAATCTGCCTATTAATCCTTATCTCTTCCTCTTTCATAGGAAAATCTATAAAGACAAAATCAGAGAGGTAGGTGAGTAAGAGGGAAGGTTTTAGTAAGACAGACTAGGTTGAACTACATAATAAAATGCTGGAAGAAAGGAGAGAGAGTTACATATGTAACAAAAGTGGCAAGAACTAGGGCTTAAGTAAGGTTTTGATGAAGATTTGAGACATTGCACTGTGAAAGATTGGACAGGTGAAGAAAAGGATTTGTGAAAAGAGTTGCTGTGAGTTATAAATTTGATCACCTTTAATGATCTTTGAAAGAGTAAAGTGAATATTGATATTCCTCTTTAATTAATAATCATTGTATAATCTCTGCTTCTTTGACATTCTTTATATTTTGAAGGGCAAAATAGGTTATTTATAGACTTCTAAATGTGTGGTGCTCAAATCTAAATGCAACACTTTCAGTGTGAAAATATTAAACAGCTCTCACATGGAAAGAAGAGCTACATCCTATTTTCAAATATACAGGAAGGACAAAAGGAAATTAGATCTGAAATCTATAATAAAAAGGAAATTAGTTTTCTTATTCCTAACCTTTCTTCTGTATTTAAAAATTGAGTCTATTTATTCTAATGTTTAGCCTCTGGATCCTCTCTATCTATCCAAACATACATTCACATTTTCAGTAGGCATTCTCTATTCTCTTCAGCCACCCTAATGATTTACCCTGCAACTCATTAAACCCACATAGTCTCAGATAAATTTAAGTGATTTCTTTTGACCACCTCCTCCTCACACACATTCCAAAATATACACACATACAAAAACAAAAACAAAACCCAGCCATCTTTATTTGGTTTCTGGTTTCCTTCAGTGAATTTTTTTTTGTAGATCTTCTACAAAGAGTATCAGTGGAATTCACTGAGTTGGAATAGAGGCAGAGGTTCAGTGTTATTAATAAGGTTTAGAATAATGAACCACACAACATTTACCTAAAATTTATAAATATGGGAAAAATACAGAGAAATGATAGCATGAGCTTTACCTTCAGGGAGATCATGATATAGTCAGGGAAGTAAAAGGGTTCTTGAGAAATGCTTAAAAATGGAGGACGTAAACAATTTTAGGCAACAGATTGGTATGAAATGTGTTGTTACAGAAATGGTTTCCATTCCAAATGAAAGACTTTCCTATTCTCCATACCAACCACTGTGGGATGCCCTGTGTTAAGATGGTAAACAATGTGATTGTGGTCCCTATTTGGTTATTAGTGAACTCTGATTTAGAACAGTTTACGTATTTAACCTCTACAGGCCTGGATTTTATTATATGAAGACAAAAAATGATTAAAATGAATAATAGTTGAAGCATTTTTCAACCTAAAAATCTGTTATTGGGCTTCCCTTTTATAAGAAGGGCATGAGTTTACCTACAGTGGCTAATGCAAGCCATCAGAAGCATCTACATAGTGTATATAAATGGAAGTATGACCATGGGATATTGTAGGGATAGACTAGGTTTCATAGGCAGGTTCAAATTTGGGCCCCTTCACTCAAATATTTAAATATTTCCTGGAGATGGGTCTGCAGTTATCAAGATTTATTTTCCTCTTTTAATTTCTCCATAAGGACATTGCAGATAATTTTTACCATTTATCTATGACCAGTATGGAGATGATAGTTCCATGTCAACCCATTGATGTTTCAAACTTTTATAATGAGAACACTTGTGTTTTAGTTTGTTCTATCTACCATAACAAAATAACCATCAATTGAGTGCATTTAAACAACAGAAATGTATGTCTCATTGTTCTGGAGTCTGGGAAGTCCAAGATCAAGGCACAGGCAGGAGTACTGTATGGTGAAAGCCTGCTTCCTTAGAGACAGCACTTTCTGTGTCCTCACATGCTGAGAGGGGCAAGGTAACTCCCTTGGGCCTCTTTTATAAGGGCACTAATCCCATTCATGATTCATGAACCCAATCATTTCTCAAAAGGCCTCACTGCCTAAGACCGTCACCTTGGGGGTTAGGACTTCAGCAGAGTATCGCTTCTTGGCCTTCTGGCTAAGATCAAGTGAAGGACTTCAGCAGAGTAATTTTGAGAGGACAAAAACATTCAGGCCATAGTACCTTGTCACTGCAGGGCTATACTATACCTTTATCCAAGGGTGCTCATATATAAATTCAGTTCTGAGTGTTCTATTTCAGAGGCCAGATTAGGACTTTTTTGTACTCTCCAGATTTACTTGAATTACAATATACTTGGTAGTTATCGCCCCGATGATTTCCTCTTTGCCCCAATTATTTGGAAGTAGACATACTGGCATACACATAAGCTGAGGGATGTTGGGGAAACACTGCTCATTTATCAGATACAGCAATTTAAAATCGAATACCTGTTATAATAGGTGAAGGTTTATTGCTAGTAATAAGCAGAAAGTGCTGGAGCAAGGGATAGGTTTGAGAATCTGCTGAAGGTCAGTCAAACAATGTATGAAGAAAGGAATTAGATGATAGGAGCTTGCACACAATATGTAATAAGGATTCATTGATAAAAATACATGAATAGTAGATGAATTGAATGATGGATAGATGGATCGAGTGAATAATTATTAATATTAAATGTTAATATGAAAATGTTATGTATTTTCAACTTCACAATTTTGCTACAGATTGAATCAGCTATTATAATTGCTATAGTGAATTCACTTAAGTCTATGTTGTACTTTTCTGTCCATGAGTGAGGAGAATAAAAACATAATGTTTTCTAATAGCTATTGGTGCAAAGCTAAGGATATAGTTTGCTCTGCTACTTTCATATTGTTTCATATTAACATATATGTTAAATTCTGTCATTTGTGACAACATGGATAGAACAAGAGAACATTATGCAAAGTGAAATAAATCAGGCATTAAAGTCAGCACCGCATGTTCTAACTTATAGGTAGACTCTAGAATAACTGAAGTCACAGAAATAGAGAATAGAATGCTGGTTATAGAGGCTGGCTGTTGGAGAGAATGGAGTGATGATAGTCAAAGGGCACAAAATTTCAGTTAGACAGAAAGAATAGGCTTTTTTTTTTTTGTTAGTTCTATTGCATAGCATGATAAATCTAACTAATTATAGCGTATTTTACATTTGAAAATTGCTAAGAGGGTAAATTTGAAACCTTCTCACCACAAAAAATGTTAAAAATTTAAATTAATGGATATGTTAACTAGCTTGATTTAATTATTCCACATTGGAGTCATAAACTATAACATTAGTTTTTACCCCATAGATTTATACAATTACAAATTGTCAATTTACAATAAAAATTATAAAATGTACCAACCTTGAAAGCTGCATTCTGTTTTTCTCACTTCACCTAAAAAATAGAAAACACACAAAAAAAGAAATTGAAATAAAAGCCAATTAAAATAACACAAGAAGTCAAAAAGACATTTTCTTTTTTTCTTTTAACTTTTACCCATTTTTCTTGTGGACAGGAAAGAAGCATTTAACTACAGAGAGAAAAAAACCTGATAAAACTCTTTTTCTCCTAGTTTTTAATATATTTTTACTTTTTAAATTTTGTCATAATTTGCTTTTTAAAATTTCTAATGGGTATAGAAATCATGAATGACAGTGAGTGAAAATGCAGAGGGGATGTTTAATAAACATAATTAAATTGCATGAAAGAAAAAATATATAGGCAGCACTTATCCCATGGAAGCCATCATGGTAAGATTTTTGATAAATTCAGGCAAGAGTATTTTAAGGTGCTATTACAATTTATTCTCAGGTTCTATATTTCTACTCTTGAATGCTGATTAGAACACGTGATTTTGCTTCTTCTCTCTCCTCACTCCCCTAATAATCTGTCCTCCCTTATGGACCAAGTGATTATTCTGTTGTTTATAATAACTGTTCTACATTCCTTATGGAAATTGTAATTATGATGCTGAATATTCAAACTGCAAGCCACTTTTCTCAGGGAAATTGTAATTATGATAATGCTGTATTTACCCAACCGATGTTTTTTTTACTCATTGTTCTCTTTGAGGAATGAGGAGGTAAGAGAAAAACACTAACATAAAACATCCTGTTGGGATTTAAGATATGGATTCAGGCTGGGTGCAGTGGCTCACGCCTGTAATCCGAGCACTTCGGGAGGCTGAGGCAGGTACATCACCTGAGGTCAGAAGTTCAAGACCAGCCTGGTCAACACGGCGAAACCCTATCTTTACTAAAAATACAAAAATTAGCCGGGCATGGTGGCGCACACCTGTAGTCCCAGCTACTGGGGAGGCTGAGGCAGGATAATTGCTTGAACCTGGCAGACAGAGGTTGCAGTGAGCTGAGATCAGGCCACTGCACTCCATTCTGGGCAATAAGAGCAAAACTCCATCTCAAAAAAAAAAAAAGAAGAAGAAGAAGATATGGATTCAGACAAGCATAATGATAATAGCTAATATTTACTGTGGCAGGCATGACACAACCAGGCTTACATGTGTATGACATAGATGCATGTTACAGGCTATGTGAATTACAAAGGTTTTTCCTTTAACCCGCACAACAACCTCATGAGGCAGATAGTAGTATTGTCCCAATTTTATAGACAAAGTACTTAAGGCCTTTGTTTGGCACCACGATCTGAAGGCCTATGGAGTATTTGATACATCAATATACATAACATGATTTTACTTTTGTTAAAAATATGTGTATATATATATTATATATAAAATATCATATCCAATTGTGCATAGAAACAAATCTAAAGGAATAGCTGTCAGACACTTAAAGTAACCTTTTAATAAGAGGTTGAAGATGGAACTTTTTTCCTCCATGATACATGAATATTACGCTTTAAGTGTTTATAGTATTTTTTTATAAGCAGAAAACAAATTTTTAAAAATGTAACAACCTAGAAAGAAGGACATCCAAAAATAAATGTAAAAATTATACTATTTTAAAACGAAAGCAAAAACCGAGCAAAATGCAAGGCCAATCACTGAAACAGCTTATTAGATGGGTCCCTAGATCAAATGGGAAGCAGACCTCCAGTAACTCATTTCAGCTGCCTGCCTGTCTTCTAGCTTGCCAGATCTGTATAACCAGAGCCCTCATCCATTCCTCCTTAGCTCAGCAGTAACTGTTTAGGAGTGTTTCAATATTGATAGGCAACTCTTGATCATCCACCATGTATAAGCACTTTATAAGCAGGTTTTAAAATTCTATAATAGCCATTTTACTCCACTTCTACAAATAAGAAAATTGAGTCTCACAAAAGTCATTTATTTTCCCAAATTTACCAAGTTAGCCTGTGTTCTTTTAATTTGACAAATTGACCCATCTTGACCAAAAGTTAAGTAAGATTGAAAAGAAACTCAGAAACCAAAGGCAAACAAAAACAGGAAATTAAAAAGATAAGGACAAAGTGTATAAATTAGTGAGTTTTTAGAGGACTACCCTCTTGTACAGCTTAAGAACTCCCAGGACCTATTCTTGGACCCTTTCTGGACTTCGTTATATTTCTAACCCCCCACCCAAGATATTCCAACCCCTTATTGCACACATACCCCTTAACACACACACACACACACCAAGCTTCTCTCCACTCCTTCGGCAGCATCCATCTGCTCCAATGGGGCCACTCAATTATCCGTTTCTGATTTTCCACACCTGAAAATGTAGATGAGCTGTTCAACCTAATAGCAATGGGGGTAGATGCTGGGTCTTAATTCAGTATTATTCCCCGGGTTCAGACTGCCACTCAGTAGTAAGCTGATTATCACATCTTCCACCTTAGAAGGAACAGTAACTCATTTTGACTAGAACTGAGCCAATTCCAAATAAGGGTTTGCCTTACATGCCTGCAGGGCCTTGTTTAGCACCAAGATCTGAGGGCTTACAGAGTGTCTGAAATGTGAACACATGATACTGCATAATATCATCCAGGCCAATGGGACTACTTTGGACTGAGGTAGAACAGTGGGTACATAATCATGAGATCCACTTTGTCCTGGTATGCACTGCATGCCGCAGAAGGTGCTGGTCTGATGAGTGATGGACCAGCCTTTCGAATCCTAAACGATGTGGTAAATACTCTAAATCAATGACCATTCTTTGATACTGCATCCCCAACAGGTTGAACACACGGATCTAGGAACAAAGTGGAAAATATAGAAGTGGTTGAACTTAGCATCACTCCCACAGTCTTAAATGGGGAAATTTGTATTTCCTGTTCACAAAAGTTTAGGCTCTGTGGGTATAGAGATCCTGGTTTTGAGAGGGAGGTTGCTTCCGAGAGGGGACACTGCCTCTGAGAGGGGACACAGTAGGAATTTCATTAAGCTTCAAGCATATCCTACACCAAATTACTTTGGGCTCCTGTGCCAAGAGATTGGCAGCAAAGAGAAGGGTCATTCTCTTTACCGAGATAACTGTCTCCTCATCAGGATCTGATATGGCTGCTATTATACAATAAGGGCAGAAAAGAATATCTGGCAAGCAGGTGATACACTATGCATTTTGTAAAATTTCCTTGCTCCTTTTTTCTTTTTTTGTAATAAATGGACAAGTGTAGCAGCCTAAAAATAAAATGTTGAGGAGGGGTTCAGATCCCTCAGTAATAGTCTGTGTTACCCCACAAGGTAGGCCACATATGTCCATGGGGGTACTGGCTGAGGATGGGAGAATTTTAGAATGGGTAGGAGAAGGGATGGGAGGGGAGGGGGCGGAGGGGAGGGGAGGGGGCGGAGGGGAGGGGAGGGGGCGGAGGGGAGGGAAGGGAAGGGAAGGGGAGGGAAGGCAAGGCGAGGGAAGGGAAGGGAAGGGAAGGGAAGGGAAGGGAAAGGAAGGGAAGGGAAGGGAGGGGAGAGATAATAAGTATCTGTTGTGAGCTTGAACAGCAGGGGCCATGGCTCCCCACTAATCTTCTTCTAAGAGGTTTCCTAAAAATGGTGACCTATTCAGATTCTGGAGGAGCTGTTCTCGGATGGGATAAATATATCATACAATGCAAGTAGTGCCAAGTAGATGCCAAATGGCATCACCCCCTTCATGACAAAGACTCACTCCCCTAGCTGCCTGAAGTGCTGGCTGCTGGTAGCCCACAGCTGAGTCCTTCTCTGGGAATTTTCCACCTTCCACCCAAGGGAACTGCCTTGACCAAGACAGGTTATTCACAGGCAGCTCATGCTAATGATTGATTAATAATGTACTACAAAGACTGGACTCCCTTTCCTCAGCTTGGGACACCTATAAATACATTGATCCCAAGTAACTTCCCAATAAATTTCATGCCTGAAAACCTCTGCTTCACAGTTCGTTTCACAGGAAAATTTACCTAAATCAAGATTTACAAAATTTGGAAGATATGGAGCAGAGAGTTGAGAACAGATATGTCTGACTCTGAAATTCATAACCTTTCCATTATATTTTTCTCCCTCTCAAAAGGAAGAGTTGAAACAATTTTTCAAAACATTTTTGTGTATGCAGTAGACATAGGCAATGATGGTATATTTCAGCCTGTAAGTCATCATTCTTCAGTGTTACACAATAGCTACAATTATACTGCCATTGGAACTTAAACTAATGTATTTACATCTCTTGAAATCTAGACATCTACAGAGATGTTAGTAGATATGTACAAACACACATTGATTTATAATATTATATTAAAATACAGTTGACCATTGAAGAGCACAGATTTGAATTATGCAGATGCACTTATACATGGACATCTTCCCATCAAAGTTATATAAGTATGCCTGTTTCCCCTTCCACCTCCCCCACCTCTTCTGCCTCTGCCATCCCTGAGACAGCAAGACCAGGCCCCCTCTTCCTCTGCCTCCTCAATCTACTCAATGTGAAGAGAAAGAGGATGAAGACCTTTATGACAGTCCAATTTTACTTAGAGTAAATACATTTTCTATTGCTTATGATTTACTTAATAACAAGAAATATTTACATCTTTCCTGCAGTCTATTTTATTATAAAAATACAGCATACAATACATATAATACACGAAATATGTCTTAACTACTGTTTATATTATCAGTAAGCCTTCCAGACAGCAGTAGGCTATTCATAGTTAAGTTTTGGGGGAGTAAAAAATTATACACAGATTTTCAACTGTGTGTGTGGGGGGGTTAGTTTCCCAACCCATGCATTGTTCAAGGCTCAAGTGGATATAGTATACATGTACACACATGTGTGTGTATCCTATAAAACGTATCTCAGGACTCATTCCAAGGTTACTGTGACCAAAATCCTTAATTATACTAGCCTATTTGCAAAGAACAATATGATACTTTTAATCATGCCATTTTTCTAGGAAGACTATTCAAGACTTCTCTATTTCAGAAAACTTAAAAGATTAGTTATGGAACAAGGGCTTACATTTTCTGCAATAAATGTAAGAATTTTATCAGGCATGAAATGTAGTCAGAACAATTTACAGTCCAGTAAAATGTTACTTCAGGCAGCATTTACAATCAGAACACAGAAGTTGCCTAATTCTATGCAGTTGTGAGAAAATCCAGTTAAGATTTTACAAGATGTGAACAGTGCTTCACACTATTCCTCAAGAAATTCCGCATCACCAAATCTTTTATTTCATTCACAACTCTTAATTCTAGATCAAATCATTTATACTTTTTATTTAAGTATTTCTGGCATCACTGGTTTACTCATATTATGCCACAACTACACTGCGTCAAAGGCTTAAATGTAATAAATACAAACACAATTGTAGATAAAATTCCTCTGATAGAAAAATAAAACTAGAGCATTCCAAGAAAAGTATCCTAATCTATCCATTGAGAGGCAGAAAATAGTAGCTACATGTCCAGGATGAGCTACTAGCTTTAGTTTTATCTTTAATTGTCTTCAGTTAGTGGACAAAAGGCTATTTATGCCATTTTAAGCAGGGAGGCTTTTGAAAGAGCTCTCAAGTGTCAGAGGGTTGTAAAACTTAAACTTGTGGTAACTGGGATAGGAACCTCCCCGTGGAATCTGCATTATATGTCCCACGTGGCAATAAATACAGGAAACACTTTAAGTGAAGCATGCAGCTAATGGGGGACTTTCCACCAAGAGGCAGCAGATTTTGCAAAGCACACTCTACTTGGTGAGCTTTAAGTCAAAGATTCTTCCAGACTTCCAGAAAATCTACTAGACCATTGCTCCCTACTGACTGATGAGGCTACGGAACTGTCGAGTTAGGCTTTCTAACTTTATTCTGGGATCATTCACTATTCTTAAACAGCACCACTAATACGTAAACCTGGAAACTTCAGAAAGGTAGCATCATAGATTTCCATCAATTCATTCATAATTTAATTGGGATTGTGAAAGATACAAAGATGTATATGACATACTCGCAAACTTACTTTGACTTATAATGCAAGTACACTTGACACTGGTAAGAATGCACCTCAGTTTCTAGATATCAATATTCATGAGTTCAGGGAAGAAAGTCAATTTTTGCCCAAGAAACCCAGATTTCCTATAGCTGAGTGATTGTCAGTACACAGTACATTACATTTAACATCACAAAGGCACTTACAAAAAGTAGTCTGACAAACAGATAAAGACTGACAAAGGCACGGAGTTAACTTTGAACCACAAAGAGCTCTCCAGGACAGAGCTTATCAGCATGGAAAATAATGTTTTAATAATTTCCTTTCGATATTAAAAATATTAAAAGTTATTTAACTTTTAATTAAATAACAGGGAGAGGTTGGGGCAATGTCATAAAGTCTTTCATATGGTAAATTTTGAAGGAAGTACAGTCAGCATGAAGCCATAAAGTGTTTTTCAGATGAGAAGGCATTTTATAAAAATTGCTGAGGTAGCACCTGCACGAGAGTGAAAGCAGGTGTGTTTCATGTGTGTTTGATGGGGCCCTATTGACAAGGCTGGCAAATGTTGCTCAGGTTCACTAATTTGAAATCATGTTTTTTCCCCCTTGCACTAGGAAAGTAGAGTGGTGTGGTTCAAAGAGCACTGTACATAAAATCAGAAGCCCAGGATTTAGTCTATACTCTGCTCCAATGGGTTATCTATCTGTTTCTGTTCAACAATTTTACTTGAGTTACAAGTTAAATTTCAAGTACTCCCCTGCTCTCCTCCCCAAAACAAAACCAGCACTCCTTAATACAGAATGGTTTAGGCAAGAGTGTAGAGCAAAAGTATGACTTAGGATCAAAAGGAAATGCGATGTGCCTCCCACAAACACGAATGCTACTGTATGCTTTATTATTATATGTGTAGTATATAGAGGAAGGCAGGAAATGAACCTGCTTTACTTTTAAGTTGTCATATCAAGACGGAGCACTGATTTTAGTTTAAGATACCAGATTTTATAAGATCCACAAACAAATGGGACACAATCTGGGAGAAAGGCTACATTAGTGAAGAAACTAAAAATAGTGCAAGGAATGGCAGAAGAAGTTGCATTCAAGTGGGGCCTTGCATGTTGTTTTGGAACATCTAAGTAAGTATCATAACATTTTAGCTAGAGAAATTTGAAGTAACAAGAGGAAGAATACTAACTAAAAACTGTCTCAAGATGGCTTGTGTTAACTTAAGACAGGGGTTCACAAATTATAGGCCACAAACATCCTACTTCTTTTTATTTATAGGTTATTTATGTCCTCTTTGCTGCTACAGTAGCAGAGTTAACTAGATGCCACACGGTCCATATATGAACTAAACATATTTACAGCTGAACATGTTTACAATCTGACTATTTACAGGAAAAGTTTGACTCCTGCCTTAAGAAACAGCCAGTCCATCAATCATTCACTCATGTGTTCATTCATTTAATAAACAGGTTTCAAACATACACAATGTGTCTAAAATGTACCTGGCAATATACGGATAAGAAACAGTCTGTTTCTTAGCCTACCCACCAATTTCCATAAGGCCACCACACATAAGCTAGGTGACCGTTAATAGAGGATAACATAGAGGAGAGTAAATTATTGACTCAATGACTATAAAGGTTTTATTCCAATGGTAAGAGTCTTTAAAAAACAATACTTCATGGAGAGAAAGGCTATGAAAAATTGGTTAATGGAAATAGATGGAGAAGTAGGAGGTGGCAGTCCTCAAGGTATGGAAGAGTCAAGGTCAGTGATCAGAGAATGAAAACCAGACAAGTTGGATAAGCATATAGGGTACAAGTGAAGAAGTACAGGATAGATGTCTGGAAAGATGAGAAACATCATATCATGGAGGTCATTCAATATCAAGCTTAATTTTTTAGGTTATTTGGTAGCTAATAGGAAACTACGAAGTCTTTCTTAAAAGAGACAGTATAAACAAAATGAAGTTCATGAAAGATCATTTTGACAGTGATATGTAGGATAGATTGGAGATGGAATATAGAACAGCTGCAGTCCAGACTTAAAATAAGAACATGGAACACTAAGGATTGGATGGGAAGAGAGAAGCAGAAATGAATGTGTATTTCACATGAATGACAAATGCTAGGTACATAGCAATTCAGGCATATGAGGAAGAAATAAGGAGTGGAGGCTGGGTATAACTACGGGCTTGCCCTTGAGTATGTATTTCTTTCTCAGGTCGGAAGCTTCCTCTACACAGGGTCCAAAGGAACACAGTAAACACCATTTTGATTTGCATCAATATCCAATGAAGTCCACCATTGGTTGGTAGTAAGTGGTGTCTTCCAGAAAAGGATCGCTGACAATGACTATGCCTATATAGAATGGGGTTTGGATTCAGGGAGAAAGCCATCAATTTTTCCAGAGTCCTAGTGTGGAAGGTAACTTCAGAGCAGAGTAAAAAAAAAAAAAATGCAATTGCAGAGTTTTGACTAACATGGTAGAAATAGGGAAAAGCTGTGAGTCTATGGGTATTTGGGTGCCAGTGGCAGCAAAAATAATTTCAGTCCCCATTGGTTGGTGAATTTCAGACTGTTAATATAATCATACAGCTTGGAACTGAGTATGGCTACACATGCAGGTAGAAGATCTCAGGAATCACAGCCCCTCAGGGAATACAGGACATAATTATAACTATTTGTGTGGGGTGTTCAAATGTGTCTTTGTAATTTAGGCTGGAATATATACGCCAACATATTTCTTATCTTGAATATATAAAACCATATTTGTGTTTGAATCAGCACCATCAATAAGAAAAAAAAACATATTTTCAAAATGTTTATATATAAAGTCCCTCCATTATTCTTTGATTATAATCTTGGATGTTAAAGGAAATCTTCACCTTCTGGCCCTACTTTATCCAATTTTGTCTGATGGAAGTGTTTAGCTTGGAGAAAGGTGGTCTTGTACTGACACTGAAAAAATTGACCCAGATGGTCATTTATGTTGCACTTCTAACCCAACACTGCAATTTGGGGAAGATTTTTAGCCAAATCATTAGGACATTGCCCTGTGAGTCAATAGGCTCAGGTCATCATTCAAATTTTGTATCTTTAATTTTTTTCTTTTTCTTTTTATACATCCATGGATGCCTGCACACTTTTAATAGCAGCATATTACAGTCAGGATATTACAATGTAAAGAGCCAAGTATTTGGATTTAGATGGACCTAGGCTGGATCCCAGAACTACTACTTATTAACAGGGAAATTTTGAGCTAGTTCTCTACTTACTCTGAGCCTGTGTCCTTCTCTATTAAATGGGGATAATAACACTTGCCTCAAGGTTTGTTTTGAGAATTAGTGAGGTCATAGATAGTACTTGCCATTTATTAGGCACAAAATAAATATTAGTTCAATTTCTTCTTTAGTACTGTTTCTGATTATTAAGCTATCTCAGCTAGCTGCATTTATATTTGTGACATTCAAAATATGAAAACATTGTTAGAAAGTCTCAAATGTCTAGAATTCAGATAAAGATGTTCTCTCACGGAATGATTCACATGGAAAAACTCATTAGATACATCTTTCCAACATAATCACATTGATAAATTATGTATTAAATGATTTTAGTTAAATACTGACAACACATTATGGACCATTAATAGGTGCTCATTTATTTTAAGGACAGAAACAATACACACAGGGAGAGTTAGCTGAACACCAATTAAACACATTTCATGTTTCCTGTGTTCTATATCAGCAATATTTAGAGCAAAGCCTTGAATCTCATGGGGAGTCATTCACATGCAGTCTGCAGCTCTTCAACACCTAAAATCTTCATACAGGATATTATAATTCAGTTCTACAGGCCACATGGTATATTTCAATCAAAAACACTAAAGCATAGTGGCCAATAATACTTGCTCTGTTTTTAGACAGTTGACGGAACTCTTTAACTTGCTGTGCACTCTTTGGAAAGTTACTTGCCCCCATGACTCATTTTCCTAATTTGTAAAATGGGGATAGTAATAAATAGTGTTTACCTCCCTGGATTATTGTGAGAATTAAATGAAATACTACCACAAGAGTTCTTGATACACTGAAATCACTAAATAAATACTATCATTTTTTCATACCTGTTTCCAAACAGGATTTGTGGAGATTTATTTCACATAACACATATATAACAGGTAAAACAATATAGACAAAAAGAACAAGGATCCTATAGTAAACGGTGGTTAAGTGTGGAAGTGAAGTCTTCCACTGTGCTAAAGAGTTGATATTTCTCGAGCGCAATCCAGAGCTAAATCCCCTGAGTTCACGTCCCCAGTTAAAATTTTTTCATTTATAGCTCCTCATCTGTAGGATGAAGATTATTCATCCTAAAATGCATGCAAGGACCTCCATGGGTGACTTCTGCCCACGTGGGTTGCTGGCAGCACTCACTCTTTCATTTATAAAATTGAAACACTATAGATCACCATTCAGTGTGTGTGTGTGTGTGTGTGTGTGTAAGATCCTAGGTTTCTGCTATGCCTCTTGTATATCTATATACAGTCCCTCTCTACCTGGAATACTTTCTCCTCTGTTTTTAATCTCCCACAAGTGACCATACAGTATGAAAAAGGCTTAAGAAAGTCCATGATCTCATTGGAGGAAGGTTTCCAAAAAGGTCCACATGCTGAAGGCAGTAGAGGCTACTGGTGAGGCAGAAGTTTGTAGAGAGTGGGGAATCAAACTCCTCAGGAGATCCCTACCTGGAAAGGAAGCAGTCCATACAGAGAAATTCTCAGTGCATGAAGCCATAAATATATACAGGAATTTGGAGGTGAATGAAAACCAGAGGGTTTTGCCACTTCCAAGCCCCAACCACTACATTAATGCTGAATGTTGATTTATGTTAATGACATTTAGTAATGTAATTCTCTGTAAGAGCATCTGTACAATATTTCAGATATTCCCAGGGGTGCTTAGAGAAGGGGAGTTAGTCAACCATACAATATTGTGTAACATTAATTAAACAGAGACTTTAATATAAGAAAGCTCTGAATTGGAAAATACATGTGTTTTGTATATGCATTATTTTTCCCACCTCACCTGCAGTGCTTAGGTTTGCATAGAATTCCTATGTTAAAAGAATTTGGGGTAGAGAAATCTATGATCTTATGCTAATACAGAAAATAAAGTTATAAGGCTTGAGGGCAGGATTATAGCTATGAAAGTCTTTTATATATGTTCATTTTCACTGAAATAAAATATTATGTAATACAACATATGTGAAAATCTACAAATATTAAATTAGTGATAAATATTAATATGTTACTGATTTCTAGCATAATAGTTATTTATTTTATTTTAGACAATTTGAAAATTGCATTTAGACAATTATGGATTTTTAATAATATAATGAGCAAACCTGCACTCAAAACAAAAACTAGGAAGTTGACCCTATGCTCCTCTTTAACTCCAAACACATAATCCCCCTCAATCCATCACCTCAGGCAACCAATACTCGGAATTCCACATTTATCACTCCCTTCTTTTCCATGGTATTCACGATACTCTCTCTCTCTCTCTCTCTCTCTCTCTCTCTCTCTCTCCCTCTCTCTCTCTCTCTCTCTCTCTCCCTCTCTCTCTCTCTCTCTATATATATATATATATATATACACACACATATATATATGCCCGTGTATGTGTGATATTTGTAACTTAAAAAAGGTAATAATGTTGTATGTAATCATTTGGACATTTTTTCAGTTAACATTTTGTTGTAGTTACTGATATGTTTTGACCCACTTCATTTTAGTTTATTATTTCAATTTTGTCTCCTTTTTCATACTTTTAAGTAATAATTGTCTCACCTTTTTCTCATTGTTTTTAAAACAACCACTTCAGCACACATCACATTCATTGAATTCCAATCCTCAAACATGTCTGTAATGTTGGCATTATCATTCTAGACTTTTATTCTGTTAGTGCTTTCTCCTTTTCTTTGCTCTTATCAATATTTATAACAGTTTATAACAAGGAATAAAATTACTTTAAAAAATATGTTTCTTGCAACACCTCCTAAGATTTTAAACAATTTTCTCATCTAGATTCTCGATCCAAACTGCTCCTTGTATGGGTCTTTGGCAAAGTTTCAGAGGCTTTGTGTGATTTAAAAAAAAAAAAAAAGTCTTCACTTTTAAACTGCAGTTAGCCAGATATCACATTCTATATCCTAAGTTATTTTAATGCTTTACAAATAGCACTCCACTGTTTTCTTGTATCCACTGTTGCCCTCGAAAAATCTAAGGTTAATTTGATTCTTGTTTCTTGGGTGTGATCTATTTACTCCTATCCATTCATTCTCCTTTCATTCAATTAATATTTACTAAATGTCTACCATTTGTGATGTACTAAGCTAGACACCGGGGTACAGGAGGGCACAAGAGAGGCGTAGTTCTAAATTCTTGGAGGTTGACCTCTAGTGAGATGCATTGAATACTTCTAAGAATATGTTTTTATGACCAGTCTTAAAGGAAGCATTACCTTCCTTTCATTCTTTTAAAGATTCAGTGTTTAGAATCTCTATTCCTGTAGCATTTAACCTTACCTAATTTGCTACTTCCAGCTCTGCTCCTTCTATAATATAATTAACCTCACCTGAAGTGATTTAAAATTCACTGGGCTTACCTAGACTAGATTCCGTTTTCTTACAGCTGTTGAAAAGCAAATTCACATACAGGTTGATTTTATATAAGGAGAACTCACAATCAGGTGTGTCGGGGGGAGGGATTTCTGTATTCAACTTCATGCCTCTGCTCTGAATTAAGAAATATAGAAAAGGCACAGATACTGTTATGCTTCATAATGCCATTTTCTTCTTTCTAGGCAAATAAAATTAGGCTTTGTGGCTGGAAAGAAGGTATATGCAGCTTAGGGAAAATTATGAAGCAGAAGGAAATGGAGTGAACAAAAGATAAATATTCAAAATATAATCTTGCCCTGGAAGTCTCAAACGTACTAAATCCTCTATGAATTGTGTTTCTTTCCATAAAACCAGGAAATGATAATCGAAAAATATATGTGCATGTGCTTCATTACCATACCTTTCCAGATAACTGCAGCTAGGCTTAGGCACAGATACAGAGAAGGCAAAAGAAAATGGACCCAGAGAGAAAAGAGGGATGGCAGTTTGGATTTATTAGGGAAGCCGGTATATCCTTGGAAACTGTGTGGACTTTATTTTTAATGAAACAACACAATTCAATATATATCTTCTTACAGAACATCATTAATAAAATACTACAGTTCTGGGCCTTCTGGGAACTCAGACATGATAGCAGCAGATAATTGCCTTTGAGAGGAATATCAACAAGCATGAAATCTTCTTTCCAACTAAGTTAGACTTTAATATTGGAAGCCTTGCACATAACACAACATTGATGACTTATATCCCTCTGCCTGCCTGAGGATCCCCTGTTCCAAAGATTTGAGAAGGTGTAGTGTATCTCTGTTTTAAAGGGAAAGAATACACAATGTTCTTACAGAGATAAAGAACCGCTTGTTTATCCTGTAAATCTGGTCGTGTCCTTTGACACTGATGTGCACATGAAAGAGGCAAGCTTTCTAGTTGGGCAAGTTTTCTAGTTCTTTAATTTGCTACTAAGACACTAAATACTAAAAGGGAGATTCCTGTCTGTATGTGGAGGGGTGTGTTTACTCAATTCCACTCTGATTCATATTTACCTAAACTGTACATATCTTCTTCCTACTCATACCAATAGAAAAAACATTTTAAATAATGATGAAGAAAGATTAGAGAATATATAATTCAATGAATGATTCTAAAGATGAAGGGAATGTTCATTATTCTGTATCATGCCAATGAGAGATAACAGAGTATACAACTCTAAAAAAACCCCACAATATCTTCAACAAATAAAAACTTTAATAGTCTTTTGAAACAATCACAGTTGGTTACCTCAATTAACAGAGCAGTACTTTGTGTGGTATATGAGAATTTCTGTCACACCTTCTCCAATATGGCACTTCTAATTTAAAAAATAAACTATTCTAGATAGGATCTTTATAAGGTAGGTAGAGATTTCTTAGAATAAGATATGAAGACGAATATGTTAAAAATACTTAACAAAATAATTACTTAGATTTTAACAAAAATAAAGGGAAACAAAGCAGTTATATTTTATATGGGAATAAGAAGAATATCAAGCAGTACTGTGTCTACAGTATTTATAGTTTTTTAAAATTATTAAAATATAGTAAGAATGTTCGTAAACATTGCATTAGCAATAAATAATTACAATGCAATGAACACTGTGTACCTAATATAGGTACCCAATTTAAGCAATAGAGCGTGCCAATCACTTTTAAGGCCCTCATGGATCCATTACTGAGATCAGTCATTACTCCTACCACCAAAGGTATAAAATAAAGATAGCGCTTTATCATTACCTCACTATTCTTTACAGTTTTACTACATCGGTTAGTAACCTCTAACATCCTACTTGGCATGTTTTTAAAGTTTGTGTAACTAGACTTGCTTTTTCTGTCAGTGTCATGTCTCTATGATAGAATCTCTCTTTTATGCACCTGTGGTTTGTTAATTCTCATTAATGTATAGAGTATCCCATTGTGTGAAAATATGCCATTATCCCCCTCTATTCAACTGTTCATGGACATTTGGGCTTTTTCCACTATTTTGCTATTATAAACATTGCTGCTGTTAACATTCACCCATGTGTCTCCTGATTCAGATATCCTGGGACACATAAATAAGAGTTTCCCTTAGGTTTATAGCTAAGATTAGAATTGCTGAGTCATAGGGCATGCATATGTTCAATTTTACTTTAATATGACAATTTATTTCCCAAATACGTTTATTTGAACCAGGGACTTTTTCAATTTTATTTGTTCCACATCTTTGCCAAAACTTCGTACTACATGACTTTTAATTTTTGCCAATCCTGTATCTCATCCTTTATTTCAATATGTATGTCTCTGGTTATTAATGAGGTTCACAAGATACGATTTCTCATCTGTGGTATGCCTATTTATGGTACTTCCTTGTGTATTGTTTGGTTTTTGACTCTAAGCCGATATTCCTTGAAGGTTTATCTGAAGGAATTATTTGATGCCTGAGCCAAATGTGAACTAAATCAGATATAATTTGCATTTTCTCCTGTCATACGTTTAGAAGCTTTACCAAACTTCAGCAACTGTAAATATTTGACTTGAAGTTTTGTTTTTTTTTTTTGATTTCCCAAGTACAATGAATTCAGCAGGCTGGAAACCATACATGAGAACCTACTTGTGGTTACTCAAATTATTGGTTTTTGTTTTTCTTCACTCATTTTCAAGGCTCAAGGAAGGCAATTATTTTTGCTATAACCTGGTATAGACAGATTATTTATAATTTACCTTAAAATGTAGCTACAGCCCTTTATGCCCTCAGAATCTTGGGCAAGTCTCCTTAGACTCTCACCTTAAACCAGTCTTAGGAGATCATTGTCTAAAGTAATTGTTACACTACTAACAAAAATATTGAACTGTAAAACATACGAACTATTCTTTTAGCTTATATTTCTAAAATTATATATTTTACATGCCACTTATCAATGTATCTAGGAAGAGCTATATCATAAAGACAAGATAATCTTTATGTTTTTGTCTCGAAATATTATGACTTTACAATTTCAGAGATTTCTAACCACAGATTGGAAGCTACATATCAGAGTTTTAAAGTTTTCTACCATAAACATTCTTCAACTCTCCTGACCTGGGTGGGTTAGATCCCCACCTTCAACAAAGGTTTAAGAATTATGTCTTCCATAAATGTTGACAACCATGCACAGAGGCATCATTCCCACCTACCCAAGATCTCTAGGCATCAGCATTCTTAAATTCCTGCCTCATCTCTTAGAGTAGTCACAGTCAGCCCCACTTAGTGCTGCATCATCCTGCAGGGAGCCTCACCATCTTCCCACAGGAAACAAACAAATAAAAACCTCACCTTTCATAACCGCATCTAGAAACAAACAAAACCCAAGGCCGGGCGCGGTGGCTCAAGCCTGTAATCCCAGCACTTTGGGAGGCCGAGGCGGGCGGATCACAAGGTCAGGAGATCGAGACCACAGTGAAACCACGTCTCTACTAAAAATACAAAAAATTAGCCGGGCGCGGTGGCGGGCGCCTGTAGTCCCAGCTACTCAGGAGGCTGAGGCAGGAGAATGGCGGGAACCCGGGAGGCGGAGCTTGCAGTGAGCCGAGATCGCACCACTGCACTCCAGCCTGGGCAACAGCGTGAGACTCCGTCTCAAAAAAAAAAAAAAAAAAAAAAAAGAAACAAACAAAACCCTCACCTTTCATAAATGCATCCAGAACTTTGCAATCATAGCATCTAGAAACGATTTTACATTCAACAGACATCTAGGGTTGTATTATGTAGTTGAATAATATTTTTATTTTGAATTACCTATGAAGGACACCATAAATTTCTGATTCGAGGGGACATAAAGTCTTAATACAGTCTGATATATTTCTAATATGAGGAGAAATAAAGTCTTAATCTGGCCCTGGTTTCATGTTCCAAAATTCATTGTTTCCTTTTCCTGATGTCTAGATTTGGACTACTCCTAAATTGCCCTGAATTCATCTGACAAATCACACTGAAAATATTTTTATGGTCTGGAAAAATGTATGTCTCTTGTAACTAAGAAACATTTTTTCTATGTTAATAGTACCAAACTCAGTGTTTATAGCTTAAAAAGCCATGATACCAATAATAGTTACCAGGTACCTTTTTTTTTTTTTTTTTTTTTTTTGGTGTCTACTATCTGCCAGACAACATGTATGTGTTTTCCATACATTTTCTCCAGTTCTTACAATGCTTCATGATAGCTCAATATTGCCCAACTAGTAAATGCCTGCGCTGTATCCTGCTTCAGGTCATTGCTTCCATGGTTTCTGCCTTCTGCTGTACGATGCTGCCACACGTTGTGAGCAAATAGCCTTCCCATTGTTCGCATCCAGCAGATGACTACAAAATTAAACTATTTCTTTCAGTGCAAACAGGTTTAGAGTTGTTTGGCAAATAATAAAATAAGAACCTTTTACTCTGAAATCTTATTTCACATCTATGCATAATGGATGTTTACCCCAAAGCCATGTATTATTTAATAATTACCTAGTTATATCACTTTATGTATCAATTTATAAAGTCTGGAATAAAGAAATGGTATTGCAAATACTTTCAGCTTTTGTGTTTATGAACATCTTCCATTGTTCTCCTGCTATTAAAATGCTGACATATACACATAGAGCAGAAATAGGTTTTCTTTGAAAGATACATAAATGAAAAATAAAAAAAAAACAACTTCAGAATGGAGTTTATGATCACAGCCCTTGTAGCCCTTGACAGATACTTAAGTCTGCCATCTCCTAAACCCTCCTGTGCTCCTGTTTCCTCCCTGAAAAATGGGGATAATACACATCTGACTTCTCCTAGGTAAAAGCAATTTAATGTAGACATAAATTCAAAGCAATTTGATTTCTTCAGAGCTAAGAATTTTATAAACAAAAGACATTATCGTGATGCTCTTGTTATTACTCAGGAATGTAGCCACAGTATGGGGGAAAATCCAACATTTCACATCATTGAAAAAGCATCTATCTCTTTTACTCTTCTATCTTAGAAGCATTAGTGAAAAAAAAGTCTGATATACTTGACAAATCAGAGAGAACTATTGTTACAGATGTAACAGTAATCTTTTTGCATGTACTCATCCAATAATATACGACTCCCAGACATGTAAAACCATTAAAACCTAGATGTGGATAATTCAGAATCATTTGAATTCATCATTTGTTTGCTTATTGACCTATTAGCTTAAATCTAGTTTTATTTTTCATTAACTTTATTTTTATATAATTAACTTATTATAACTTACAAAGTTTTCCTGTAAAATTCAATGAAATGAGTCAAATTTATAAATCCAAATAATCAGCACCACACTGATTAAAGATATGGAATATTTTCGTCATCAGAGAGTTTCCTTGTGGCCCTTTACACAGGCCCAGTTTTAACTTATTAGAAATTAGATCTTATATCTAAGGAGGTGGTATTATCAGCCCCATCCTGAGATTATCTAAGGGCTTAGTTATAAATCACTTTATTACTTATAAACTCAGGTGTGCTCTTACGGGGTTCATCAAATTCAAAACTTCAGTGCCTGGATTCCTGTCAAGGGGATGTGAATCGGGGCAGTTGGAAATCATGTTTTTCTGTTAGGAGTTATTTCCTTACCAAGGCCTTCCCTGTCTAATGGCCTTATTATTCCCTCTTGTCCCTGATTTTCCCTTTTCCTTCTTTTCACAATTTGTATTTATCTTTTTGTGTGTGTGTGTGTGTTTATTTAATCACCTCATCCACTGGACTGGAGACCTGTTAGAAATAGAAATCATGTTTTCTTTATTGCTGATATGTCCTTAATTAAAGCCTTACACCTCCTTGTCACATGGAAATTCTTTATAATTATTTTCGAAAATACCAATAAATATCTAATTTATTTATACAACGTTTTTAAATACCTACTCTAGGCAGGTGGGCTACATTGTGCAAAAATCTAATGGGGAAAAATAATTCTTAGTAAGAAAACCCTATTTTATGCTGAATCGAAACAATTATGTGCCTATAAAACAACACTTTGGCCAAGTGTGGTGACTCATGCCTGTAATCGCAGCACTTTGGGAGGCCAAGGTGGATCACGAGGTCAAGAGATTGAGACCATCCTGGCCAACATGGTGAAACCCTGTCTCTACTAAAAGTACAAAAATTAGCTGGGCGTGGTGGCCCGTGCCTGTAGTCCCAGCTACTCGGGAGGCTGAGGCAGGAGACTCTCTTGAACCCGGGAGGTGGAGGTTGCCGTGAGTCGAGGTTGCGCCACTGCACTCTAGCCTGGTGACAGAGTGAGGCTCCATCTCAAAAATATAAGAAATAATAATAATAAAAAAAACACCTTGACTATTGCCATCTTTAGTCAGTTAAGATATTTTGTCTTTTAATTAGGATATAATTGATAATATGCATGAGGGAAGGAAGGCTACTTCTTGAGAAAAAGTATAAAAGCAACACCTGTACGCTGGCTTTGGAGTTGGGCATACCTAGGTCCTGTCTGTGCTATTCACTAGCTGTTTGCTCACATAAAAGTCATGTAACTTCCTTGAGCTGTGATGTACACACTAGTGAGTAGAAATCATAGTTTCACCTCATATGGGTGATGTTAAAGTTGAATGGAAGAGATGCATAAGGCAAGGTATGGGAGAGCAGCAGATGCATGGACCTTCCATGCTCTCTTCAGTTAAACTGCGTTCCCAACACCTGGAGGGGTTCATCAACTCTCCTCCCTCCAGGTTCCAGTTCCCCCTACCCTTCTGGAGGTCAGTGGGTGGGGCTAAAAGTTCCAGCCCTCTAATCACTTGGTGTTTCAGGTGACCAGTCCCATCTTAAGATTATCTAAGGGCCCGGCTAAAAATCACCTTATTACAATAAACTCAGGTGTACTCTTAAGGGGGCTTGTTATGAATAACAAAAGACACCTGATCACTCAGGAAGCTCCAAGGGTTTTGGAAGCTCTAGGCCAGAAGTTGCAGACAAAGATCAAAAATATTTCTTATGGCAGTAGTTTAATAGATTGTTTTTTCAAATCTAGATGTAGGAAGTATAACACTATCCCCAAGGGTAAGGCTATGAATGGTGCTGAGGGAGAATATGTCCCTAGGAACTTTTTAATACTTAGAACAAAGTCATTTGACTAATGTATCCCTCAGAAAAAGTCGCTTAGAGTGATGAAACCTTGTGTGAAATCACACAGCCAGCAAATAGCTGAGCTAATATTTGAAATCAAGGAAATCTACTTCAATGTTTACTTTATTTTAATGGGTAATTCTTATATCTGTCCTGTACCTACTATGTGGGATGTATTCTATGTCCTGGGGGCAGGAACAGCAGTGAACAAAACACAAACACTGCTCTCATGGAGATCCAGTTCTAGAATATAGGATAAAAGGACATATATTTAGTAAGCACACTTTGTACTATCTCATTAAGTGCTTACAGTACTCTTAGAGTTCATCAGAGAAAATTACATTATTCCCATTTCATACTCAAGGAAAATGAGGTTGAAAGAGAGTTATTAAGCTGGTAAACTGGACTGAACAGGCAAGAATTAAGCTTGCATTTTCTGATTCAAGATCTGGTGTTTTGCTGATTGCTAAATCAATGAAAACTTCAAATTTTATCCTTCAGGTAGGAGAGGCGGTGATCATATTAACGACAATATACTGAACCACAAGGCAAGACAACACATTTATCCTTAAGATGGAAAAAGGGGATGGGTAACAAGAGGTAGACAAATAGCGATGGAGTGGAATGCAAGGCAAGATCAACTGTGAGAGGTGAACATCAGGCCTTACCAGGTGGAAAACACCAGGCTGACTTCTGACTTCCAGCAAATCCATCTCTCTGCTCGATGTCTTCCTTCAGAGTTTGCTCTGCTCCAGTATAGCAGGGCAGGTCAAAGATGCCAGGGAATTAACACCCATTCTCCTCTCCCAAACAACCTTCAACTAATGACTAATAGAAGTTAGTAGATAAATACCCTTTGCCCCTTAGAGGGGATAACTCTGAGGCAAAAGCGCTTATACTAGCTGCCGGTGTTCCCCAACAGGATTCATCCCAGTTACTGAGCGGTAAATTGGTTGATAACTTGTACTGACCTCTTTTTTTCCCTGGTCTCTTTCCCCTATCAGTGTTTCTTGGGATTAACTCCCAAATACATTTCCTACAATATAATCTTTTCACGAGAGTCTCTGTCTGATGGTACCAAGACTAAGACACCAATTGATTTGCCCAGGTAAGGGTAGCCAGTCAGTGCTCATAGGATTAATGGGTCCATATCAAAGCTGTATCTGGTATATCTGAAGATCTCTTTCCAATGCAATGCTTCACTTTGCATAAAGACTATGAACCACAGTTTACCAGGCCTTTTTCTGATGGAAGACTTCACTGTCAGTACTCTCTAATTCTGAATGCAAGAGATATGAAATGTAGTTACTGCTTACAAATCAAATGGGGATTGTTTCTTCCACCATCCAAACAGAATCAAATGACAGTGAGAAAAGTCTTTTCCTCTTTTTTTTTCCCATTGCCCTCACTACCAATGTTCTCTCTCTCTCTTCCAGCCTCCCTCTTTTCTCTCCTGCCTCCCTCATTTTCTTGCTTCCTTCCTTTCTTCTTTCAGTAAAGATAATCTTATCTAAATTGTAGACTTTTTGAAAGAAGATATTTCTTCAGTTGAAAAGGTAGGCAGATACCAGATATGTGATTAACCTTTCCTCCCTTGATGTCTTTTGTTTTCTAAATCCATCAGAAGATGTATGGGGGTAGGCAGCGGTAACAGGTAAGAAATAAATTATTTGTACTGAGCTAGCTGTACTTAGAACTCCTTGTTATTACACAGTACTAGACACATAGATTCTTATTAATAAATAAAATTCTTTGTGAAGGAAATAATCCATTTCATTTTCCAATTGAGCACAGTGTAGCTAACAGAAATAATAGAATTAACTATAGAATTCCCAGCCCCAAACCATTGTCATTTCCTTCTTTAGTAAAATGAACACATGTGGAGAATGTATTAATTTCATTACAAGGTAGAAAAGCTAAACTCGCCCCATCTTTTTGCATTTAACTCCTATTTGGCATGAGGCCACTGCTCTCACATTCATTATATTATCAGAGCTCAAACAATCACCTATCTTGGCACTTGAGGAAAAAAACTTAAGACATTCTTGTTTTATTAAAACATGGAATCATTGGCATAGGAAACAAAATTAACATGTACTTGATAAGGGTCCCAGCCCACCATCAAAATGGTAACTGTACTTATTTGAAATAAACAAAAGAAAGCCCTTTCATACTAGTCCTTGAAGTAAGCGCTATCATCATAAAATAAAATAAAGTAAAATAAAATAGGTAAACTATGTAGTTATAAAAAATGAAGGAGATAACTCAAGTAAAAAAAAATGTATTAGTGAAAACCTTCATCAATTAAATTCAATGCAAGGTGTGCTGGAAAATGTCACTTTATTGTGATTTTACCCAAACACTGGCATGCTCTCTTTCAATGCCCACATATTAGAAGTTTAGAAGAAAGAGTATGTACTCGTTGCCAAGAATATGGATATTATTGCATAAAGTATATTTCAAAACCATTTCAACTATGATATTGAAGCAAATATATGACAGTAAATCCTGAAATAACAGAAGTGAAAAAAAATTCACGTCCTTGCTGCTTAAAGTGGAAAGCCTGGTCTCCTGAGCATATACCCATATGGCAAGTTAATCAACAAAGCCCGCACAAGTCCTGTAATGTCAATTTCATTTGGTGGTAAATAATTTAAAATATCATTTATACATTTAAACAGACATAAATATAGTATAAAGTTGAATGCAATGTTTTCATCACTTCTTGAAATAAAACCATAGCTTTCTGATAAGTTTTATACTTGTAGTTTGTCCTTTCTAGCCCTAGCTCAGACCTCAGCAGGGAAATTCACACTCCTCTGTCATTATGGATACTTTTTTTGGAACAGTACTTATTAAGCTTGGTTATTATTGGTGTAAACATTTCAGCAACCCTTTTCTCTTTCTGTGTTATAAATTAATATTAGATCTGAAATTTGGCCCTTTGGTCTTCAATATGGATTCCTATCCATGTGTCTTGGTTAAAAAAATGTTAAAAATAGGAGGGCAGGAGCAAACTAGGGAGACTGCCATAATTCCCAGTGCGCTTTGGGTAACAGAAAACTCCGGATTCCATACAACTGGTTATGGGACACTTCGTTTCTGAGACTCCATTTCTTCCCACAAAATGTAGAAGATTGATGATTTATTTCACAGACACTTATATAGAAATGACCAGGTGCCAAGTGCTGTTATAAGCACTGGTCATGTATTGACTCATTTATTCTCCATGACAAAGCTGTGAGTTACAAGTGCCAAGAATCATATGCAAAGTAAATCCAAGTAAGGAAATAGAGATATATGGGACAATTTTAGAGACTCTAGTCAGATATTTTATTATTTTATTTACTATTTTATGTGTCATAATTGGAGTTGCCAATCTTGAACAGGAAGTAACATTTAAGAAGTCCTGACTAGGCCAGGTATGGTGGCTCATGACTGTAATCCCAGCACTTTGGGAGACCGAGGTGGGCGGATCACGAGGTCGGGAGATTGAGACCATCCTGGCTAACATGGTGAAACCACGTCTCTACCAAAAATACAAAAAATTAGCCAGGCGAGGTGGTGGGCACCTGCAGTCCCAGCTACTCGGGAGACTGAGGCAGGAGAATGGCGTGAACCCGGGAGGCGGAGCTTGCAGTAAGCCGAGATCCCGCCACTGCACTCCAGCCTGGGCGACAGAGCGAGACTCTGTCTCAAAAAAAAAAAAAAAAAAAAAAAATCCTGACTAAATCAAATTATCTGGGAGAACAGTATTTCAGGCAGACAGATAAACAAGTGCTCTGAGAGAGAAACTTCCTTGCGGTTTTGAGAACTAGCAAGTTGGCCAGCTTCCTAGAGAGAACCTAGTAAAAATTTGAGGAGGGGGAGGTAAAATTAGAGAGGTTAAGAGTTCATATTTACTCTATGTCTGACAGAAAGCCACAATGATTTACTATCTTTCAAGATGATTTTGCAAGTATTTTCCTAATCTAGCCTACTCCTTTACTAACCATAATAAGAGTTTATATGTAAAAAGATGATGCCTTGGGCTCATTATCTTTGCCTATCCATTCTTCTCTGGAATATATGTCCAGTAACTCATCAGTACTTCCTTCCTAATAATCCTAGACTCAATTTTCTAAGAAGAGTTCTATCTCTTGGCATGTAGTGAGTCTTGATAATATGTATAACTCCTACATACATGGAAGAGGCAGTAAAAGTAGAATAGGATCCATATCCTTCAGTATCTTCTTGGGAGTATAAGATATATAAAAATAAAAACTGTATTTATTTTTCACATTTATTTATTTTTAAATTGACATAAAATTGTATTATGTATGACATGATGTTTTGAAGTATATATATACATTATGCTATGGATAAATCTAACTAACACATGTATTACCTCACATTGTTATTTTGTGGTGAGAATATTTAACAGCCACACTTGGGATTTTACAAGAAGACATTTTATGGTTGTTAACTATCAATACCATGCTGTACAATAGATCTCTTATAGTCATTCCTCCCATCTAAGAGAAAATATGTATTCTTTGGACAACATCTCCCCAAATTCTGTGACCTTTGTACCTCTGTATAGAGTATAGTGCTATTACACATATACTTCAATAGGCTTTAATAAATGTCATTTAAATTCAGTAGCAAAAGTCATACATTGAGAATAAAAGAAAATTATTGCTGGAGTTAAATTTGCATGTTAAAGGAATGCCATTATAAGCACCAGGTTGGGAACTGAGACAGAAAAGATCAGTCAGTGTTATGATTACCCTGGCTGATCAGGAACTGGACAGAGATTATTTGCATAACCCATGTTACGTGAGGTCAGACTATTTAATCTAAGGTGGATTACAGCATCAGAGATATATACAGGGACTCTATTACCTAACACTGTACTAGAGTCGTTGAATTTAGAAGGCATTGAATGAAAAGTTTGGTTTTATCCATTGCAAAGAGTTAGTGGTAATTTAATATACAAATATATTCATTTTACTTTCTAGCACAAGTTTAGCAGAAACCCTTTTTATAGTCTGGTTATAAATAAACATTTCTATAGCGATTTCCTGTCTGGTTCTCATTTCATAAATATTACTTAACTTGATTTGATGTAAAAACTGGCTTAGATACAGTTTGGCAAAAATGTAAAATACAATAATTTGTTAACAGGGATTAAAATCCATTCAGAAAGGAGTTAAGCAACATAGGTAAAGAGAAAAGAGACGTTTTTGAATATGCAGTTGGGGCCAACAGTCTATTATAAAATCTCACAGCATGCTGAGAAGTAGAAATCTATCCAAATGACTAGAAACTCTGTGTTGGAGCAGGTGAGAAGGTGAGTAAAAACCAGATTGAGAGATAGAAGGCCAAAGAAGAGGCTCTATACCTTGCACAATTTTTTGCTTTAACAGCCTGTGTATTTCTTTATATTTTTATTGATTTAGGAAATTTAATTTTTGAAGGATGGCATGCAAATGGTGTCTAGGATATTGGCTAAGTATCGCAAGGACTTTCACTTAACCCTTTTCCCTCTTACATTCCAATTCCTTGAGTGACAAAATTCAAGGAGATTCTCATTCCACCTCAGTTCAATCACAGTCAAAAACTCAATGTAGCAAACAGATATATTTCTGTCTTTGTAGAACAAAGGGGATAATATTATTTTTATCATAACATTCATTATGGAAGTGAAACTGAAAGGTATGTAAATATTGGAAGTGGTAGACTAATTACATAAATTATGATGTTTGTCATTTGTTGATTTACATGTAAATATTATGCAGTTAATAAAATAAAAAGTTACATAACTTTAAAAAATGATGAGAAATAGAAACAGAGAAAACATGGTTAGAAAAATTCATTAAAGAAGAAATACAAATAAACAGAAAACATAAATGAAATGTTCATCCTCAGAGTAATCCAAGAAATGCAAATTTAAACAATGAAATGACCATTTTCCACCTACTATGAAATACTATGTGGTTAATACTTCCTGTGATGATCAGGGAAGGATTCTGGTTGGAACTGGCATAGAGTATTAGAAAGAATTCCCAAGAAGGCAGAGGTCTGAATTATATTAGGTATTATGTTAAATTATGGGATTTGACTTATGGATGTTTAATGTTCATTCTATCTTCAGTTCTAAGATTCTACATCTGATATATTTTCAGTGGGCAAATTTTTTTTTTTTTTTTTTTTTTTTGAGACGGAGTCTCGCTGTGTCTCCCAGGCTGGAGTGCAGTGGCGTGATCTCGGCTCACTGCAAGCTCCGCCTCCCGGGTTCACGCCATTCTCCCCCCTCAGCCTCCCAAGTAGCTGAGACTACAGGCGCCCGCCACCACGCCCGGCTAGTTTTTTGTATTTTTAGTAGAGACGGGGTTTCACCATGTTAGCCAGGATAGTCTCGATCTCCTGACCTCGTGATCCACCCGCCTCGGCCTCCCAAAGTGCTGGGATTACAGGCTTGAGCCACCGTGCCCGGCCTCAGTGGGCAAATTTTTAAAAGTAATACCTATTTTGAACATATTGAAGGCATCTGTTGAAGAATCAGTATAAATAATTACTTAACTAATAGCATACTTGAATTAGAGCTTAGTTTATAAAATTAAAACGAATGGTCTGTGGCCCCCAAAAAGCAGTCAGTTTAATTTTGCAGCATTATTTTGTTGGAAGCAAAAAATAGTGGCAGGTCCATCTATGTGGACACAATGGAGCTGACTACAGAACACAATAGCGGTGTCTAAAGCAGACAGAGTGACTCTATTGTGACCCTTTGGCACCGGAAAGACTAGCCCAAGATACAATTATATCTTTGAACTATAGCCTATTTTGTGAAGAAAATTAATTTATGGGGATTCAGAAGACCTGGGATCCAAGTGCTAGCTCTGTCTCTTATGATCTTTGGGAGTTTACAGAACATACGAATTTTCCTAAGTTCCAGTACCTATCATGTGCAGGAATTGGCTCATACTGGTATGTGAGAGTCACTTGTGAACACCTCTTTCCATCTCCACGTTCAGTGATGTTATATGAGTAGCTTAAAATTAGGCATGTTAGGTGAATTTACATCATGGAAACCAGCAAACACTACAAACCAGGGCTCCTTCTCCCCAAAAGACCTAGTTGTAAAACATTTACCAATATATCACTGGTTTAAATAATTGGTTTGTTGGAGAGTTAAGAATAACATGACTAAGGGATGTAAACGTGCCTTGTAAAACAACATGCATTGTAAGGTATCGTTAATAATATTCTATGCATAGCGTTTCGATAGCTCAAACCTTGAACAAATAATTATCAAAGGTACCCATGAACGAAGAAGAGTTGATTAAAAAAAAGGGTAACTAATGATGGTTCATAGAGGCTTTCTCAAACTTAAAACTTAACGCAGGTTCAGGAAAACACTAACAAAGGATGAAGTTTAAGAGAACAACACAAGTAAGGTAAAGGGAGCATGTAAGAAGTTCTGAAAAATAAATTAGTTAAACACATGAGGGAGTTTAAATGTTATGCAGAACTGCAAATAATTGGAAAGACATATTTTATTTTTTTATGTTCTGCAAAAGTCTGAAGATATATTTTGAAATCATCTTTCCTGTTTTTTATTTCTTTCATGGACATTGAATCAAGGTGACTGCTCCTAAACACCAACAAAATTAACATATATGGACATGTGTTGCATTATTAATAATCATATGTACAATGAAAAACAAAATATAATGCTATATATTATAAATAAGTGAAAGTCATGTAGTGACAAAACAAGGGTGCAAATAAGATTTTAAATGTTTTTTTCTTTCTTTATTCTGAAAAAAAAGATATAAATGTATAGAATGTGCAGATTTGCTTCACAGGTATATTAGTACCATGGTGGTTTGCTGCACCTATTGACCCATCCTTTAAGCTCCCTCCCCTTACCCCCAACCCCCACTGGCCCTGGTGTGTGTTGATCCCCTCCCTGTGTTCATGTGTTCTCATTGTTCAGCTCCCACTTATGAATGAGAACATGTGGTGTTTGGTTTTCTGTTTCTGTGTTAGTTTGCTGAGGATGATGGTTTCCAGCTTCATTCATGTCCCTGAAAAGCACATAATCTCATTCCTTTTTATGGCTGTATTTATGGGTGTATTAATTTATGGTATTCCATGGTGTATATGTACCAATTTTTTTTTATCCAGTCTGTTACTGATGGGCATTTGGGTTGGTTCCATGTCTTTGCTATTGTAAATAGTGCTGCAGTAAATGTGCATGTGTCTTTACAGTTGAATAATTTATAATACTTTGGGTATCTATCCAGTAATGGGATTGCTGGGTCAAATGATATTTCTGGTTCTAGATCCTTGAGGAATTGCCATACTGTCTTCCACAATGGTTGAACTACCAACAGTGTAAAAGCAACAGTGTAAAAGCATTCCTATTTCTCCACAGCCTCATCAGCATCTATTATTTCCTGACTTTTTAATAACTGCCATTCTGACTGGTGTGAGATGGTATCTCACTGTGGTTTTGATTTGCATTTCTTTGATGATCAGTGATGTTGAGCTTTTAAAAATATACTTGTTGGCCCCATATATGTCTTCTTTTGAGAAGTGTCTGTTCATATCCTTTGCCTACCTTTTGATGGGGTTGTGTTTTTTTTTCTTGTAAACATGTTTAAATGTTCTCTAGATTGAAAAAAAGTACAAGATTTATAAGGAAAGACTAGCTTTTTGGCATTATGTGACCAAGGCCTCACTAGCGCAACATAAGCAAGTCTAAAACACCACCCAGGTGGATACAGTTAATGTAATGCAGCCTGGGATCTCCTACCTTATCTATTTTGTCATTTTATGAGTACTCGTAGCCACACAACTAAAGAAAAAAACAATAACTTAGGATAGGCATTATGAAGCAAAGAACAAATTCTATTTTCTTTTATTTATAATTCCTCTCTTTTCTTTTCCTCCCAATTTGTCGAAAAAAGAGTTAGTATGTGAAAAGAGGAATAGTTGCAGTTAAAACTTCATATTATATATAAATCTAATGCAGAGTAGAAGATAAAACATCGAAAAAAATGAGATTAGAAAATAAGAAATCATCATCAAGGTGTCAAAAAAAAGAGTGAATGACAAGTATAACAAAAATCATCAATGATTTTACAACTTTTTGGCATAAAGAATCTTTCCAGCAGATCCGTACACTGCCTCCTAACCTCTGCCCCACTTTCCCTCCCTCCCATCTTCCCTCTCCCTCCTTCCCTCTCTTCCTTCCTCTCTTCTTTTCCCCTTAGGTATCTGCTCTCCTCCACTCTCTCCTCCAACACATCATCTCTGTTTAGATCAGAGTTAACTCTATAAAGGTCCTTTTCTAAGGCGCATGTCTGACATGACATGCACATAATGAGAGCCAACACTTTCCCCGCTATATCCCAGGCTATCTTTCCCATCACGTTTTTCCTGTTTTCTTTCTCAGTGGACCCCCTGTTTCAACAACATTTCAATAGGATAGTTCCCAAACGCCTTACACTTTCAACCTTTCCATTGAAAAGAAGGTAGAATGTGTAGTAGAAAAAGCAGGGTTTTGGCAAAAATCACATCGGTTCTCTACCACTTAAAAGTTGTGGTATGAAGAGCAAGTTACTAGGCTTTTCAGTGCCTCAGATTCTTAATGCATAAAATAATGATACCCTATCTAGGATTTTTGTGAAAAATAAATGAGATGACACATGTGAACTGTCATTAAGAAACTTTGGTATTTAGTCAACTTTAGTGATGATAAAGATGATAATGACTGCTGGCTGGATATTTCCCTTCTGCTGCTCCAGATCTGCCTTGTACTTTTCCCACTGGCTCTGTATTCCAAAATGCTGAACTTCATGGACTTAATTAATGGGCTCCTTTCTCTTTTGTGTCTGGTTGGAGTAGTGCAAAGGGAGGTTCCTGTAGGAGATGAATGGAGAGGAAACTTTGGGGTATTTATTCCCAAGGCTCCCTCCCAGCTCCTCTACAGGATGGCAGGGGTTGCATTACTCTGTCAAAGGCTGCAGCTTCTATAAGGTGGCTGTTTCTCATGGCTACAGCTTCTCTTCAGGTCTGACAGCTAGCTCTTCTGGCTCTTTCTGTTCTAGAAATGGTAATGTATATCATTGGAGTGTCACCTGTCCTGCCAGGATTCTGACAAATTCTTTAATTATGATTGTTGCCTTTGCCTGCAATATCTTTATTTAACCTCTTCGAAACTTATCGAGGCCCTACCCTGTTCTCAAACAATGACTAAAATGCCATTGTTTTAAATAATTATTACAATGCCATCCCTCTCCTTTTTTTTTTTTTTTTAAAAAGAAAAAGGATGGCCGGGCGCGGTGGCTCAAGCCTGTAATCCCAGCACTTTGGGAGGCCGAGACGGGCGGATCATGAGGTCAGGAGATCGAGACCATCCTGGGTAACACAGTGAAACCCCGTCTCTACTAAAAATACAAAAACTTAGCCGGGCGAGGTGGCAGGCGCCTGTAGTCCCAGCTACTCGGGAGGCTGAGGCAGGAGAATGGCGTGAACCTGGGAGGCGGAGCTTGCAGTGAGCTGAGATCCGGCCACTGCACTCCAGCCTGGGTAACAGAGCGAGACTCCGTCTCAAAAAAAAAAAAAAAAAAAAAAAAAGAAAAAGGATGACCTCAACTTTTCATGGACTCCCAGAATAATCTGCATGAAACTTTAATCTAGTTTGGCAAGAAGCACAGTATACATAATAGTAATCTGGTTCCTGCCTACAAAATTGTGAGCCTGTTGGAGATCAGGGACTGGGTCTTACTCAATTTCATACCCTAGAAGCACTTGGTACAGTTATTTGCACATGGAATATGAATATAAGATTTTTTAAATGGAATTAAATCCCTTTCTTGGCATCATCTCTATTCTTCTCCCAATTCCTTAAGATGAAGATTAATTTAGTCCCTCTGCTTTCTTTAATTATCTCTCTAATTCTGTCTTTACCTATTTTTTATACCCAAGGAAACCCAGAAGCTGACCCAATAAGTCTTTTCCCCTTAAAGACCAAGTGGAAGTTGGGAACACTCATGTATGAATAACTTTTCTTTGCCAATAAACATTCATAATTTTGCCCCAAATATCTCTAAAAATATACCCCTATATCTCAACTTACTTTCTTCAGGGTGTCTTTTTTGTTTCTTTCTTTCGGCACATGCTAATAACTAAGCTTTCTTTCATTGCCTATTTCTGTACTTTTTTTTATTATTAAAACAATGTGTTGCTCTTTTCTATAACAGATGAATAAATATATTCTCCAAATGATTTGTGGTAGAGGTTTAAAGAAAAAAATCAGCTTACTTTAAGTTTATTAACTTTTCTTTTTTAAAAATTATTAAACCTAACAGGTACTCTATTTCAAGTATTTTACAACTGAAAGTCTCATAGATATTATTCGCTCTAAATTGTATTATTAAAAAGAATATTCTGTCAGAAATGAATTTCTACAATGTACCATAAAAAGTATGTAATTATATTCAAAAGAAAAAAATACATATGAAGTATGAGAACCTATAGCAGTACTGTGCTGAGCTAAAGCTTGGCTAGTGAGAGGCTAAATGATGCCTCTCCCTGGAATATCCCTGGAATATTTCTTTTGACATAAATTTCTTTTGAAATATTCCAGGCATACTTGCATCACTTGGGCACCTGCATTCAGGCTTGACAATCAGTTCTTTATTGTAATCTCACTTTGCATAATCATTTTTTTTGCCACTGTAGGTATGGCAAGGCTGAATAATTTCATCCATAAGTGAGCTGCAGTGACTTTTAGACCAGAAAATAGTAACTACTGAAATGTATGGAAAAATGTCACTGTTAAAACTTGAGGTTCAGCTGCTGTGTGTGTGTGTGTTTGTGTGTGTGTGTGTGTAAAATTCCAGAAGGACTATATCTTTGAGCTTGCCATATAAACCTTTGACTGAGGAATTTCATTTGGAGGAAGCCAGCGGAAATTTAATTTTCAATTAAATTTAAAAAGATCAAACCAGGCTGGGCGCGGTGGCTCACGCCTGTAATCCCAGCACTTTGGGAGGCCGAGGCGGGTGGATCACGAGGTCAGGAGATCGAGACCATCCTGGCTAACACGGTGAAACCCTGTCTCTACTTAAACATATAAAAAATATTAGCCGGGCGTGGTGACGGGCGCCTGTAGTCCCAGCTACTTGGGAGGCCAAGGCAGGAGAATGGCGTGAACCCAGGAGGCGGAGGTTGCAGTGAGCCAAGATTGCGCCACTGTACTCCAGCCTGGGCGACAGAGCGAGACTCTGTCTCAAAAAAAAAAAAAAAAAAAAAAAAAAGATCTAACTCAATAAGGAGGCAATAAGGAGGAATGTGCCTTTCTCTTTAGGAGGTATAGAAAGACAACACTGAAAACCAAATCCCTGCCGAGGGATCTTATTGTAGAAGCTTTTGATTAGGTTTATTGACATTTTAATATTCTGTAAGTTTAAAACTTTCAAAGAACATTAATATATATTATGTAACTTGTATATTTAATTTAAGGCATTTTATTTTTTATTCTCTCTTGAGCTTTATCAACACTGTATTATTATTCAACATTGTTACATTAATATGTGTCCTCTCAATTGAAATAGAATTGGGTCCTTCAAAGAGAATGCTTATTCTGAAACCTCCTTATAGTTAACTCAAAAACTGTGGCTTCATTCTTGTTTTCTCAGGGGAGCCTGGGCCCATCGCCTCTATTTAGAGGTCTTACTGTCACATCAAATTCAATTTAATTTGTTATTTCTAGTTTCAGCCTGACCAATTCCTTCATGTAGCTAGCTTTTCCTCCATTAAAAAAAGTATTAAATTTATCTCTCTCACTATTAGATTTGTAATATTTACCACATAATAGAAACACACACACATGCATATACACATTCTGGAAGTAAAAGGACGAGAGTAAAATGGAATTATTTATTGCTGTGCTTGTTTCAGTTATCCCTTGAAAATGGTTTTAGAAGTGGTTGTTTTTAAAATATGACACACTTTCTCTTTCTATCAAGTTTCCAGACTTTGCTGTCAGTGCATTTTTAAATCTTCTTTCTCTTCACTTCCCACCTCCCATCAATACTTAAGCCTTCTCCATGGTTTTTACATGACTCCGTTTTTCTTCCTTCCTATTTTTTATTTCACCAACCATGTGTAGACTAAAGGTTACCTCATTCCTGTATTCATTCAACCAAAGAGCATTTATTAAATGGCTGGCTATTAGCAATGTATTAAGGTACTTTAATTCCTAATTATGCCAATAGCTTTCTAATTTTTCTCCAGGACTCTAGTTCCTTCCTGCACTAACAATGCATTCATATTCTTCTTATCTTTTTCTAATTCCTTGTTTTCAAAATTCCCTTGACATATAATTGTTAATTGGATAGAATTTAAAGTTTTGACTTACATTCGAAATTTCTGGAATGTGCGGCCGGATGCAGTGGCTTACACCTGTAATCCCAGCATTTTGGGAGGAGATGGGTGGATCAGTTGAAGTCAGGAGTTCAAGACCAGTCTGGCCTACATGGTGAAATCCCATGTCTACTAAAAATACAAAAATTAGCTGGGCATGGTGGCACACGCCTGTAATTTCAGCTACTCGGGAGGCTGAGGCAGGAGAATCACTTGAATCCAGGGGGCAGAGGTTGCAGTAAGCAGAGATTGCGCCACTGTATTCCAGCCCGGGTGACAGAGCAAGGCTCCATCTCAAAAAAAAAAAAAAAAAAAAAAGATTTCTGGAATGTGTGTGGCTACTTGGCAAAAAATGAAATATTTGCCTTTCATTATGGCTAAGTGTATTTAATTGATGGCCATTTCCAGCCAGATATTAGCTTGCTATTCTCTTTATGCATCCTCTATTTTTTTCATTTCTACATAATAAAACCATATATTCAGATTAATTAACAGAGCAGGTGACAATAACTCTCCCTACTCTATCTTCACCAGATTCGGACTATGTATACTTTAGAAAATTTGCTTTGGCATTTCTAGACAAATGTGAATCCATCTGCAGCATTCTCCAACCAAATAGTTCTTCTTATTATTTCTTATTTGTTCTTTAAGGACCAAGTTAAATATACAACTAGGGTAAATATGTTTCTAGATTTTAAAAAGGTACTGTGAAAAAGCTATTTTAATTCATTCTTCCCACCAACATTGGTCCAGGTAAAAGAAATTTCCAACTGCATTGCTCTACTGATACTCGGCTTTTAGAGTTCATGATGATCCTATAGTCCAGACACTCAAGATAACTGCAAAAATCCCAATTAATCTCTTCATTCCTGTGTTGCATGCAGTTTACTAAAGAAATCTTCAACTGCAGGGGCTAAGTTTCGTAAGAAAGAATATATGATATTACTACATTTTCGTTTCTAGGGCTATATGTATATCCCTATATGTAGAGATACATATATAAATATGTATGCACTTATGATAGTTTAGAGTGGTGCATAAACTATCTACCAAGATAAGGAAAGAAGGAAGGACATAAGAAAGGGAAGAAAAAAATAATTTAAAAACAAGAAAAAAAAAGCAGGGAGGGGCAGGTTAAGGAATAATTGAGGTAAACAGAAAAAAAAAGTGATAGAAAAATATAATGAGTCAGAGTAAGGCTATAGAAAAAAATCACTTATGATATGGAAAATTAACTTAGCTGAAAGGGTAGCCACAAATGTGTAAAGCACTATTCAAAGGTTATTATTGCTCCTTAATGAATGGCTCTATTTGGAGGCAAATGATTACACAGAATTAAAAGCACAGATGCAGATTTCTCAGCTCACCTAATTCCCTGTGCCAAGATTCTGCTTATCACAGAGAAGAGGTTTCTAAGGCCACAGCACAGCACACAACTTAAGAAAGGAAACTTGGATTTGTTGCCAACACTTGCAAATTTTCCTAAGAGTTTCTGCTAATTTGCAGCAGATAGCAAAACACATGTGAAAGTGTGAAATGACACATGCTAAAGGGAAGGTTGAAAAAGGGGGGAGAAGGAGAGAATGGTTCTATTTCAGGAGGATGCCTGATTTCATTAAAATCAACAGCCTTTTCCTTACATTGTATTTACTGAATCACCATAATTTTACAAATAAGTTTGTATCTCAGTCTTATCCATAAACTTTCCTGTGAAGCAAGCAGACCATAAGATTCACCCCAGTGAAGTCTTCTTTGTGGGCCAAGGCATTCTCACCAAATAAAAACTTGTAAAACAATGTGCATTTGAAATAGTGTGCAGAAAGTCCAGTCCTTGACTGGGCAAAGTAACTAAAGGAGTAGTAAGAGTACAGATAGAGGGAGGCAGGGAGAGAAAGACAGAAAAGAGAAGCAATCTGATTATTTCACTACTTTGCTTAAAATTTTCTCAACAACCCTGTGATCTATAAAGGGAGGCAGTGGTGAGGGACCGTTGGGTAAAACCAACACTTGTCTTTGTCAGTAGACAGCGTAGGTTCAGATACGGTCAGCAACTTACAAGGTACCCTTGGGTACATCATTTATCTCCTTATATTTCAGCTTTTTCATGTGTAAAGCAAGACAATGTTTATGAATATTGTAAATATTTTCCTCTGTATGTTTGCTTCACTGAGATCACTTTACAAAGCATTTAATGCAATGCATGACAAATAAGAAACACCAGAAATATCTTGAGTATTATCACTATTATTACTTTCAATGTGAACTGGTAGATTTGGAAAAGCCTCCAGAGGATTATGCTTTTATTTATACATCAGGGAACTCAGGACCAGGGATGCTTCCTAACTTTCTCAAAGTCATTCAAATAGAAAGATGGCCTCCTGGTCCACAGTCTATAGTCCTCCTAGATGACAAAGAGAACCACTTTCTTTGAAGTTCACAAAAAGGGAAGAATTTAGAAAATAGGCCCCACAGTGGTTTCTGAACTTCTAGCATTTCCTTTAAAAGCGTCTACAAACATTATTAGAAATAAATTTCTCCTGCTTTAATGCCACATTCACCATATTACCATATGACACTAAGAACACAGGACAGGTTGTCAATAATCACTCCCTCCCTTCTATCATCTTGACTCCCCCTGGGCACCTGTCTAAAGCATCATTTTCATGTAGGCATTATGTGAAAAATAAATTTTGAATACATGGTTCATGTGTTTAAAATGAAAACTTCCTGAGAACAAGTGAATAAAATTCACGTTGTATACCCCATTGTGGATGGTAATTATTTTCTGTGATAATGCTACAGGATCATTTGCTTCTCCAAGATACCTTTACATAGAGTTTAGCCATCTCATCTTTCATAAACACAAGCCAACATAATTTTAATACCCACTTCACATTTCCTTTATGAAAGAAGAAATCAGATCCATCCTATCCATTTCTCGTGATAGCATGCACAAGTGTACAATTTTACAATGTTTCATCTTGAGCTTTGCTGTGGATAGTTATGCACATGAGTCACTTTCATTGAATCTGATGTGGATTTTTGAATAGTATTAAATGATTTAATATATTTCCCTGTTGAGACTCTGATGAATAATACTCATATTGTAGGAAGACTTAAAATTTATATTTCATATAAAATCTGGATTCTTATTACAAAGTTGGCTTAACAGATGTGCAAGGGTGTGTGTGTGTGTGTGTGTGTGTGTGTGTGTGTGTGTGTGTGTGATGTTTCGAAGTCATTGTAAAAGGAAAAGAGAGTATCAGGATCACACAGTAATAATGTCCAGGTTATTATCTGATGCAATTTCTCTTATCCTGAGCCAACCACTAGAATCACAGTCATTGCATATTAGAGGAGAAGGGACCTGAGATACCATCTAGCCCAACAACCTCTTTAAACTAATGAAACTGAGGCTAAAGGCGATGAAAATCATACATTTTACGATAGAGAGGGAGAAAGTGAGGGAGAGTGTGAGCGAGGGAGAGAGAAATAAAGGGAGAATGAAAGGAAGACAGCTAAGGGGAGGGAGGGAGAGAGATAGAAGAAGGGAGGGAGGAACGGAGAGAGGGAAGAAGAAAGAACGAAAAAAGAAAGAAAAAAGGAAGAAAGGAAGGAAGGAGGAAGGGAAAGAGAAAGGAAGAAAGTAAGAGAAAGAGAAATAAAGAGAAAAAGAGAAAGAGACAGAGAGAGACAGAGATAGAAAGAGAGAGAGAGAAATAGAGATAAAGAGAAAGAGAAAGGAAAGGAAAGGAATAAATAGAGGTTATAATTTGATTCAGCCTTCTTAAAATTTATTCTCCATCTTATTTTATAATTTGTATATGAATAAATTACTAACCAGGCAAGTTAGGATTTACATGTACTACTCAGAGTTGAACAGTTGTTTACTTTATGGGGGTTTTCTGCTAAAGAATAACAAGCCACTTGCATATTAAAATAAAAACTCTGAGAGTCATTAACAGAACTGCACAGGCATAAAAATAAGAATGTTCCCCTGCTCCCTTAAAACAGTCGAAAGGCTGTTTAGATTTTTGCTCACTAATAAAACAAACATACAATAAAACAACACAAAAATGAGTGCCAGAGCCATGAGTCCCATGAGATTTCTTGTGACTTAAGTCCTGACATTAATGAGAGCATGAGACTGCTGCTTCGTGACTGCCAGTGGCTCGTTATCGCCAAGATAAAGACCAACAAAGTATAGTAAGAGAAAGTTTGTTCTCTATTACAATCCGTATTTGAAAGATTCAGAACAACAAACACAATAAGGGGGAAGTTCACTGTGTATGTTTTACTTGCTTTCTATTGCATCATTAGTTTTGACAATTTACTCTGACATCTTGTAATTCTGATCATTTTTATTCTGATAAAATATGAAAACTCAATCGTCAGGCAAAAATTTCAACATGCTTCATAGAATACTTTTGCAAATGACGTAAAAGTGCAAAACTTCACAGTAGTTAGTTGATGAAAAAAGGGTCTGGTTCCTTACAAATTGCTTTCCCCTCAGTGTCACCATGCACAACGACCAAAACTGGCTGAGATTAGAGAAGCTGCTAAGAATTCACAGGTGCCTACCTCTGAAGGCAGCTAGCTGCAAAAACAAATTCTCAAGACAAGCTGGAACTTATCCTTTTTCCTTTAAATGTGATAGCATATCATTATAAATCAGGTATTAGGAGAGCATTCTAAACAAACAAATGTATGGAATTTTTTTAACAGGCATATGAAAACATGCTAAGATTAGTTATTTAGAAACCAGGCAACTCCAGAGCAAAGTGATATTTAATAAACCACATGCTCCCTTTTTTAGGATCTGTTTCAAAATCTATCAAGTTTTCTGAGTGGCAAAATGATTTTATCCTTGGTTTTTCTCTTCAATTCTTACAATTGTAATAAAATACACATAACTTAAAATATACTATCTCAACCATTTTCAGGTATACAGTTCAGTGGTATCATGTACATTCATATAGTTGTACAATCATCACCACTATCCATCTCCAGAACTCTGCATCTTGCAAAACTGAAATATTTTGTGGATTAAACAATAAATCACCATTGCCCCTTCCTGCCAACCACCATTCTGCTCTCTGTCTCTGATTTCAACAACTCTAGGTATCTTATCTAAGTTGTTGCATAAACCATAATTACCTTCCTTTTTATAGCCAAATAATATTCCATCATATGTTTTGCTTATCCATTCATCTGTTGGTGGACACGTGGGTTGTTCAAACATTTTATCTGTTGTAAATGATGCTGCTATGAATATGGGTATACAAATATTCTTCAAGATGTTGCTTCTAATTTTTTTTTGTGGTATGTACCCAGAAGTTATATTGCTGGATAACTGGTGAATCTATCTTTAAGTCTTTGAAGAATCACTGCACTATTTTCTACAGTGGCTGTACCATTTTAAATCCAATTAACAGTGTACAAAGTTTCAAATTTCTTCAAGTTGTTGCCAAAACTTGTTATTTTTTATTAAAAATATTTATTTCAATAGCTTTAGGGGTACAAATGGATTTAGGTTACATGGATGAATTGTGTAATTGTGAAGTCTGGGATTTTAGTGCACCCATTACCTGAATAGTGTTATTTGTACCGAACAAGTAGTTTTTCATTCCTCAGCCCACTTCTCCCTCCCCTCTTCTGATTCTCCAGTGTTCACTCTACATTATACTACTTTGTCTGCCTGTGCATACTCATAGCTTAGCTCCCACTTGTAATTGAAAAAAAAAAAAAACTGTTATTTTGTTTCGTTGATAGCAGTTTAATGGTGGGGTGGTATCTCATTGTGGTTTGAATTTGCATTTCTCTAATGATTTATGATTTTGAGCATCTTTTCATGCTTAATGATTAATTGGCCATCTGTATATGTTCTTTTAAAATACCTATTCAAATCCTTTGCCCATTTGTGAATAGGGTTGCTTGTCTGAAAGCCCAAGCCAGGGCAATTAGGCAAAAACATAAAATAAAAATTAAAAAACATGCAAATTGAAAAGGGAGAAGTAAAATTATTCCTGTTTGCAGATGATATGATCTTACATGCAGAAAACTCTAAAGTTTCCTCCCAAATCTGATAGAACTAGTATACGAATTCAGCAGAATAGCAAGACACAAGATCAGAACACAAAAATACACTGCATTTCTATAGTACTAATTATAAATCTGCAAATAAAATTAAGAAAATAGCTCCTTGGATTTTTAAGGGTTTTTATTTTATTTGGTAGCAAAAAAGAGGAAGTAGCAATGACATAAAAATCTACATAAAAATTTAGATTTTCATTAACAAATCTAAATTTCATAATAAAATTTTAACTCACCTTAAATGATAAGTACAGTTTAAATTTCAGCAATATAGGTTTAAATTGCCTGGGTCTACCTTTATTCAGATTTTCTTCCACCTCATCTGCCTCTGTCATCCCTGAGACAGCAAGACTAACTCCTCCTCATCCTCCTCTTTCTGAGCCTACTCAGTGTGAAGATGATAAGGATAAAGATCTTCATGATGACGCAATTCTACTTAAGGAATAGTAAATACATTTTCTCTTCCTTATGATTTTCTTAAAAAATTTCTTTTTTATTGCTTACTTTATTGTAAGAATATAGTATACAATACACATAGCATACAGGATATGTGTTAATCTACTGTTTATGTTATTAATAAGCCTTCCAGATAACAGTAGGCTATTAGTAGTTAAGTTCTGGAGGAGTCAAAATTAAACGCAGATTTTCAACTGCAAAGAGGATTTGCAACCCTACCCCCCACCCCATGTTGTTTAAAGGTCATCTGAAAACAGAATAATTTAATTTCGGATATGCTAGGGTTTATCTATCATTTCAGCTTTCATTTTATGGTTGGGAAAGTGACTTGCCTAAGTTTTCACATGTAGGTCTTTATTCATATTGTATGCTACCTGTTCCTGCTTTCCCTATAAAATACACACACACACACAGAGACACACACACACGTAACCACATGTAAATGTAATTAAAGAAAAGTGGTATGAAAACTCTACAGGCATAAAACACTTTCCCTCCAACTTCTCCCTCTCAGTAGCTCTCTGGTAATGAACAAATCATTGAGCTCTCTGGGCTTAATTTTCTTCATCTGAAGAAAAAAGAAATGGAAGAGACTCTTACTGTCATCTTCTTGGCACAGGGTACCACAATGGCTTTCTAGCCGTGCTCCATTATGCTGAAGTGTTCAACAGACGACTTCTGGGACTAAGCTGAGGGCTGAGATGTGGGAGTGGTAGGGGTGGCACCTGCTGTGCAGGTGGAGCTTAGACTGATCCTTTCTGCTTCACATATACTTCAAACGGAGGCTATGCTATGTCTGTGTTATAAATTAATACTTGATTACAAGATACATTTGAAGCCAGGATTCTGTTACTAATGTTAATTATGATGATGATCAAACAGACTGGTGTTTTGAAGAGAGGCTGTAAAAATGTAAGCAGTATTAATATTATTAAATCAAGTAGTATTAATTTATAATTATTTAGTTCCCACATTAATAGCATTTCTTAAGTGAATCACAAAATGGCCTCCCCCACGACATCTATTTGCACTGAATCAGAGTTGTACATAAGCAAAGCAGCAGCTTGTTTTTTAAAAAATATTTTTGACAAGTAAGTGAAAGAGGCAGGCTCCCGTAAGCGTTCTACCTCAGGGCTTCCTATTCTAGGCTTCTAGCTATCAAAAGAAAAAATAATAAGACTTTCAGAACTTTACTTGTTACTGTTTTGGGATTCAGAAGGTCCCTGAATTTTTAGGATTTTATTTCATTCCATGGTTCATGAGGTTGTCCATTTCATCATTATTTTGTTCTAGCCCTTGAAGCAGATAGAAATCCATAAGGCTATTGATGAGCTGAAACAGTACCTATATGTAAATATATAAAATATATTTTGCTAAATACACATAAACAAATTTTAATATATACTTTCTTTTTCTTTTCTTTTCTTTTTTTTTTTTTTTTGAGACAGAGTCTCGCTCAGTCGCCCAGGCTGGAGTGCAGTGGCTCGATCTCGGCTCACTGCAAGCTCCGCCTCCCGGGTTCACGCCATTCTCCTGCCTCAGCCTCCCAAGTAGCTGGGACTACAGGCGCCCGCCACAATGACCAGCTAATTTTTTGCATTTTTAGTAGAGACAGGATTTCACCGTGTTAGCCGGGATGGTCTCGATCTCCTGACCTCGTGATCCGCCCGTCTCGGCCTCCCAAAGTGCTGGGATTACAGCCGTGAGCCACTGCGCCCAGCTTAATATATATTTTCAACATAGTTTCCCTCACCATGTGCTTGCTAGTCTTCAAAACCTACTGCAAAAAGAAGAGAGCATTGAGGGGCTGATATTTGCTAATCATTTTCTAAATCATGAGCTGTTTTAGAAGAAGGAGATGAGAGAAAATATACCTTACCAACTGTGTATTTAATGTTCAAAATTCTAACTATTTGTTTAAAACTTTTAGAGTTCCTGAAACTAATAATATGCTGGACTGTTAAAATATAAATTTGAATCATCTTCTGATGGGGGTGGGAGACACTTTTGAAGGGTATTAATGAGCCATTTATTAATGAGTGCACCAAGCTGATTGCCCTACAGCCTCCTCTCAACTGGGCTTCATTGTTCTGTGTTTTTGCCACAGTAATCATAGATATTTGTTTTAGATAAAGTGATGGTTTTGTACAAATAATATATCCCTAGGAGATCATTCAAGATAGGCATTAAGATTTTGTGAGTGAAAATTCTTGAAAAGTTCTTTATTATAGTAGAGCATTGAAAACAAGTCCAGAGTTCCAAAATAAGGGGTTATTTAAATAAACATAGTATAAGCAGTAAAATTTTGTGTCTAAAAGATAACATTGTAGAAAATTATTTAATGGTATAGGAGATTGGTCATTAATTATACTGTTCAGTGACAATAACCAGAACACATATAAAAGAAGAGAGAAACAGAGAGTAGAAGAGGAATAGAAGGACATGCACCAAAATCACTGATAATGGCAAATTCTTCGACATGCATTTAGAATATTAATCAATTCACATGCTAGTTCCTTCTGTTTCTAGTTAAATACAGTTCACTCCCATAATGCAGTAGAATGGATAGGAAACTATCAAATCTCTGTCTCAGTAAATCCAGGACCTTGGGTCTTTCTCTTAGCTCCCTCTCCAGCCTGTCTACTTCCACTTCTGACACAGTCAAAATGTTTTTGATGACAACAGGCAGAATAATATATTTTAAATGATATCTGGATGTTAACACTTTCCAAAATGATCAACGGCATCCCATTACATTGACAATAAATCCTTAACTCTTTACTGCAGCCTGCAAGGTCCTGAATGAAATGGCCCTGCTGTCTGCTACCTCATTCCGAGATGCTCTTATTGGAGCTCACTTGGCTCGTATTTTCCCATCTTTTCTCCATTCAGGGTCTCTGAATGCACTATCTTTTTCCTGGAAGTATTCTTCCAATTGTTTATCCTTCAGGACCCAGTTTAAATATCATCTCAAATGCACTCGCAACCTTAACTAAGGGAGGCCATGCTATATCTTGTATCACTTTCTATAACAGCACGTTAGTTTTTAATTATTTTATTTGTCTGTCTGCACCTTTACAGAAAAATTGTTATACTATATGTTCCATGAGAGCTGTAATGCTGTTTTACAACCAATTACTGTATAATGACTGGCACATAGTAAGTGGTAAAAAAAAAAGTTACATAAATGCATGGATGGAAATAATATCTTTTGAGTATATTTATATGAACTGTAGTTGTGATCTCTATTATATTCAGAAAGATCAACAATTGTTTAAGAGTATTCAAGTTTAGGTTTTTGCAGAATACTATACACCCTATTAAACCAAAGGCTTGAACAAAATTATTTCCATTTATCTGCTCAACTTTTCATTTGTATAAAAAACTGTAAAGATTGAGGACTTTTATGTTTTTTGATTACTTTATCAAAATCTTATGCAAAATTGCTCATTATACCACTATCACATGTGACAGGAGTAGCTATAGCAGATATGTAAACAATCTGGTTTCTCTGACCACACAAGTAAAGCCAGAAAATTATATTCTTTTCATAAAATTAAACATTTTCTGTTAAATAAATATACTTTGTCATTATCCACTTTAATTAAAGATGCTAGATTAATTAGCTTGGGTAGTAATCATTATAATCAACAGCATTCCTTAAAAAGAACGGAATTGCTATGGTTTTTCTCTCCTTTGTGGTTCTTGAATTAAAAGCACTCACACACACAAAACTGATTTCTAAGAATATTTTGAACATCCACAATTTACTAAAGTGTGTCATCACCTCACTATCACTTAAAATAGATTTTTAAATTAAATTTGCTTCAAGAGATATTACCTTTTATGAAGCATTAATTATTTTTAGAGAGAGATAGTGAAACTCAAGATTACAAAGTGTTCCAAATGAATTACAATGAGTGAATCCCTTCTATCCCAGCACACTCAGCTTCAAATCCCATGCAAGAGACCCTCAAAATGTCTATCAAGAAAAAAATATGACATGTCATCTCGTCACTGTAAGTATCTTAGAAAAGGGCAGAACTTGTCTTGAAAGCAATGAACAGAGGAATGTTTTCATCCATAAAGTTGCAGAGTATAAGAAGATGCTTTTATTAGGCTATATTTAAGCTGTGAATGTTAAGATAAAACCATATGGTATAGGACAAAGTCCTTTGTATTTTTTAATCTAATGTATACATTTTCCTTCTATACCTACTTAGGTGAAGAATTGTACATATGTACCCAATTCTTTGTACTAATAAAATAAATACACATGGACACACATATGCATTTATACACCCTTACAACCCTTTAGAAATACACAGTTTATTGCAAATATCAAGTACATAAGTATGTAGATTATAACTATAACTCTGACCTAGTGAATAAATCACTAGAGATGGAAACTATTGCAATATAGTAAGGAGTTCAGATAAAAAAGCTGTTTCAGTTATATATTGATGTGAAATGTATAAAAGAAGTCATTGTGGAAATGGTTAGTCTGTGAAGGACTCTGGCAAGGCCAACTTGTTTCTGGTTTTCAGGCACACGAAATGGGCAGGGAGGAGAAGTTTAAACCAAGCTCTATTAGGAATGACTGCAGTTCAGTGGTGTTCAGTCCTATTCTTTTCCATTAAAGATATTATGAAAGCCAACACAGTCCTAGGTGCTACATTTAAATGTCATAATGAATAAAATCAAAACAGATCACCTTAACATATTTTATTTGTCATTTATGCCAGTAATTATGATAGTAATTATATTTTAAAATGTGGTATTAGCCTGAATAATAAGCACCTGATAAGTTTGATAATATAGAAATAATACACTACATAATTATTAGGAGATAATTATTCCATAAGGTTAGAAAAATTTCCCTTAATTATGTAATACACAGTTTGTGGTTCCCTGAAGAAACATCAGGTTGGTATTTCACTTTACATGATGAACTCTTACAGAACTCTCACAATCCTTCTCAAACGCGGTCTCCTTCAAGAAGACTTCCCTAGAAATATGCCACTCCTACTTTCAATATTGTCTCATTACCTTGTGTGCAGTATCTGTGTATCATGTATAATTTTTTATTGTTACTTATGTCATACGATTATGTTGCTTACATGCTTGTTGGGTCTACTAAACTATGAGGATCTTGAAAGTAAAGACTCAATTGTATTCATCACCATATCCCTCATCCTGCAGAAAATATATAGCAAAGGATAGGTTCTGAATGGATTTTTATGAGTGAATAAATCAATGAATTTGTGGCCATCTTCTCAGAAAACTCTAATCATTCCTGGGTGGTAAAAAAGGGGACTGAACTATCATTCTTAGACTTGAAGCACTAAACACTAAACTGAACCACAATTTAAGGAAGTCTAAGAGAGGTTCCATTTTTTTTCCCCAGTGGAATACTACTGTTTTTAATGAACAGAGATCAAACTCCTTCAACAATGTATTTAGACTTCCTAATTTTCTGGTGCCATGAGCATATGATTAGTGTTCTTATTCAGTAAGAAAGCACTGAATATTTAAGAATCCAAAAATTACAGGGACCTAGAATAAGTCCTAACTCTGCCACTTATTACTTATGTAATGTTAGGCCATTTATTATTTTATTTTATTTTTTTTGAGATGGAGTTTCATTCTGTTGCCCAGGCTGGAGTGGGGCAATCTCGGCTCACTGCAACATCTGCCTCCCATGTTCAAGACATTCTCCTGCCTCAGCCGCCCGAGTAACTGGGATTACAGGCATCCGCCACCACGCCAGGCTAATTGTTGTATTTTTAGCAGAGACGGGGTTTCACCATCTTGGCCAGGCTGGTCTCGAACTCCTGAGCTCGTGATCTGCCCACCTGTGCCTCCCAAAGAGCTGGGATTACAGGTGTGAGCCACCGTGCCCAGCCGGCAATTTACATTTATACCTAAGGCTCAGTTGCCTCATTTTCTCATCTGTAAAATGGATAAGATTACTTTCTTAAAGTAAATGGCAAGATTAAAAGAGACCATTTAGAATGGGGGCTCAGCACATGGGAAGCATTTAATAAATGCAAATGATCAGAGGCTGCAGCCTCTTGATTATAAGCGAACTTTCTTGATTACAAGGAAATTTTTGATTGCAAAAGGAAATGTCTGTGCTGTTTCAGCATTTAACATAATCTTTAATATGGTTTGTGGTAGCTTTCACATCATATTAAAAACTGTCTTTGAAAATGTGGAATGAATATTATTGATTTAAACAAATGTGTTTTTAGTACCAATCGAAATATTCATACACATTTTTTCTCCTTTGATCTATAATATGATCAATTACAGAAGTCATTTTCTAATTTTGATCAGTCCTAACATTTCCAGAGTAATTTCCTCACAATTAAAGCATATTATTATTTTACTAAATTACAGAATTAATATGTTATATTTTTTCTCCATTGTATTCTTTTATGTTACTTTTATAGTTCATGTTGTTTTGCTGTCAGATTTAGGCTAACTTAAGGATGAAGATAGGGAGTTTCCATCTTTTTTTCCGATCAGCAAATAGTATAAAAGCTATTTGATCTTCCAGCTTTGCTTAGTTTTGAAAACTTCTTGAATTTTTGTTTTTTCTCAAATGTATGTGCTGTGTAAACAAAGAAAAACATTTATTGGATATTTATTGACTAGTAGATAGCTCAGAAACATTATTTCATTTTTACAATACTAATCTATATTTAGTAATACTATTGCCATTTTCCAGATGTGAAAAATAGATTCAGAGGGTTTATTTGCTTAATGTAAGCTGTTGTATAAAGGTAAAACTTGTTCATAAGCAAGTCTGACTCCATTAGTCCATCTTATCCCTAAATATGGAAACGGAAAAAGAACAAGCCTGGGCAATACATTTCAATATCCTGTAAGAACAAAGAAACAAATGTGGAGATAGATTAAAAAAAAAAAGAAAAGAAAATATCACTTCTCTATTTTACAGTTCTGAAACAAAACATATTCAGCAAACAAATAAAACAATCAGCCTTAAGACAAATGACATTCATAAAATAATCCTTTGTTTTAAAATTTCTATTCTGAAGAATCTAAATTTGCAACATTGCCAATAATAGAAATACTACAAAACAACAAAATTATGTATAATTTTTATCTGTAAATATAAATTTATTTTCAATTTTAAAAATATGGGCTAAGAAATTGATTATAAAAAGTAGTAAGTAAGGTGGCTGCCAATATAAAAGGTTGGGAAATCATAATTTTAAAAAGTGAGAAAATAATTGCATGGTGGAAAAACTGAATATAAAGAAAAAATAAAAATCACCAACATCAAACGACACATTTGCATGTTTGGCAGTGCTGCAGTATATCAAAGTTAAGAAGGCCATTGCCTCAAATGAGGAAGAATAAAATTCATATTTTTTGTATAGTTTCTTAGAGTCCTAGTGTTACAAGTTTGTGACTTCACAAAGGAAGTCTCATTGCCCAAAGAAAATTATAGCTCCAAAATACCCAAACATGGCAAAGTGCAAAACTAAATCTGCATCTCCAAATACACTAGAAGTAATATTTCTTATTGTAAAATTGTCCTATTTCTCATTCAGGCATAACCACTAAGTCTCTTCTTAATTATAAGGTCAATTTTAGAAAGCAGCAGGTGACATTTTCTTCTTGATGATTAGCAATGCCATTTATAGTGAATAGAGGAACGTTCCTTTATGGTTATACAGTTTTTTATTTAAACTTGCTGGCTCACTATAAAGACTTGCTTCATCTGTGGTTATACAATTTTTAATTTAAACTTGCTGGCTCACTATAAAGATTCACTTCATCTATTGTACAAACACATTTTTTCATATATCACTTCCCATCTACCATATGCATGTCATTGTTTGTAAGGGAGACAATAAGACAGATCAAGGGGATTAATTTACAGCTATTGCTGGGGAGGGGCCAGGGATTTCTGTATAGATACAGGTCACAGGGCTGAACTATAGTACCATTTGTTCTCTATAAAAGTAATATGACCCATATTCAAAGAGAATAGGCATAAACTCTGCTAAAGTTCAGAAAATTTTTACTGTCACTCCTTTCTTTCTCTGTGTCAAACTCATAGGTTTGCACAAAGTAAGATAGCCCTGTATCATGATATTTATGAAGAACTGACTTGGAATACCTTTTTCTGTATTCAACATTCTTTGGTGGCCATGTCGAAAGGGACTAGATTTTCCCACCATGCATGTAAATTTCTCATGACTTAAGAAATGAATGCTGGAAAAATACTAAAAATACTAACCAAATTTCAAAGATTCTTGAAATGTTTAAAGAAAATAATATAGTTGGTGATTGTATAAATCACTTAATAATAAACCATTTAATATCTCCCAAGGTAAATACCAAATGGCTTTCCTTTTTCCCAAATTGTCATGATCAATGTACACTATAACAAACAAACAAACAAAAATTCAAAGTTGTAGAACACAAAAGTAACACAGTTGCATTTCTATACACTGAAAGGAAATTAAGAAAATCATTTAATTTATAATGGAATCAAGAACAAGAATAAACTTAACTAAGAAGATGAATAACTTGTAACTAAAAACTAAAAAAAATTGCTGAAAAAATAAAAAAGAACATCAATAAATGAAAAAAAATTCTATTTTAATTAATTAGAAGGCTTAATATTGTTAAAATGTCAACACTGTCCAAAGCAATCTACAGATTTAATGCAGTCCCTATCAAAATCCCAAAAGCATTTTTTTCCAGAAATGAAAAAATTCCATCCTAAAATTCATTGGGAATTTCAAGAGACTACAAATAGCCAAAAATATCTTGAAAGAAACAAAGTTAGATGTCTCACACTTTCTGATTTTAGAATTTATTACCATCATCCCTTGGTAAATATGGGGGATTGGTTTCAAGACCATGGGAGTACCAAAACTCACTCATACTCATCGGTCCTGTGTTCAGCCCTGGAGAACCCACATATGTGAAAAGTCCACCTTCTAGATACAAGGATTTCATATTCTATGAACACCATCTGCATTTAGTTGAAAAAACTTCATACATAAGTGTACTGCAGCTGATCAAACTCACGTTGTTCAAGGGTCAACTATACCAAGCTACAATAATCATGACAGTGTGGTACGTGCATAAAGAAAGGCACATAGATCAAAAAAACAGACAGCTCAGAAATACACCATGTCATATAAAGCCAAATGATTTTCCACAAGAGTGACAAGATCATTCCGTGGGAAAACAACGGTCTTTTCAACAAAGTGGGAATACTGGATATCCATATGCAACAGAACAAAGATGGACCCTTACCTTACCTATACCATAGATAAATATTAATTCAAAATGGGTCAAAGACCTAAACATAAGAGCTGAAACTATAAAACTCTTTGAAGAAAACATGGGGTAAATCTTCAGGACATTGGATTTGGCAATGATTTCTTGGATATGACACCAAAACCAAAGACAAGAAAATAAATGAAATAAAAAATGATAAATTGAATTCTATCAAAATTGAAATTGTTCATCAAAGGACACTATCAATAGAATAAAATGGCAACCTACATAATGAGTGAAAATATTTTCAAATCATATATCTAAAAAGAGGCTAATATCCAGAATATATAAAGAATTCCTACAACTCAACAGCAACAAAAAAGCAACCTGATTTTTTTGAAAGAATGGGTAAAGGACTTCAATAAACATTTCTCAAAAGAAGATATACAAATGGCCAACAATCACATGAAAAGATGCTAAATGTCACAGTCATTAGCAGAAAGACAAATCAAAATGACAATGAGCCACCAACTAATACCTGCTAGGATGGCTACTATTAAAAAGAAAGCAGAAAATAATAAGTGTTACTGGGAATGTAGATGAATTGAAATGTTTGTATACAGTTAATAGGGGTGTAAAATGGTACAGCGGCAATGCAAAATATATTGCAGGTCCTCAAATACTTAAAAATAGAAATTCCACGTGATCTAGCATTTCTTCTCTGAGTATATATATGAAATAATTTAAAGCAAGATTTTGAAGAGATATTTGTATATCCATATGTATAGCAGTATTATTTCCAATAGCCAAAAGATGGATGCAGCCTACGTGCCCATTGGTAGATGAATGCATTAACAAAATTTGGTACGCATATACAATGGAGTATTTTTCAGCAAAAATAAAAAGGGAGGAAATTCTGACATGTGCTGTAATATGGATAAACTTTGAAGGCATCATGCTGAATAAAATAAGCTAGTCACAAAAGAACAAAGACTTTATAATTCCACTTATTATCAGGTACTTAGAATAGTCAAAATCATAGAGACAGAAAGAATGATGGTGGTTGCCAGGGGCTGGGAGGAGGGAGGGATGGAAAGTTATTTTTTTCATGGATACAGATTTTCAGTTTTGCAAGACGAAAAGAGTCCCAAAGGTTGATCGTGGTAACGGTTAAACAAAAATATGAATGTATTTAATGCCACCAAACCATATACCTAAAAATGGTTAAGGTGGTAAATTTTATGTCATGTGTATTCCACCACAATTTTTAAAAAAGTTTCCTTTTTTGAGTAAAGCTTGAAATGGAATATACACTTCAATATTAAGAGAATATCCTAAAACTACATGTCAGAACAGATTCTATCTTTGCTAAATAATCCTGAGACACTCTAGCCCTAACAAGGAAAAAGAATTAAACAGTAAACGATTTAGAACTAGAATATTCAAGTTAATCATCAATAACCTAAAACTTCAAAAAAGGAAATGAACCCATGAAACTGAATTATCAGTGAATATCCTTTGTAGTTTCTCAGCTGTGGTTAAAGAGCTACGTATGTATCTTTAAAAATTAAATCAATTAAGGATGCTACCTGTCACTAAATTAGCTTACACTCTGTTCAGAACAAAATTTCCAGGGTGATTAGTGGCAGGGTTTATAATTCCCCATGGTAATTCTTAGAAGGGAAAAATCTTATAGTAGCTCTACATGTTTATAAAACATTCACAGGTGAAGAAAACTGAATTAGGAAATACTTCATTTACTTCTACTCTATGTTTTATATAAATATGAGCTATCTGTTTTAGAGGACTAATCTCATTTAACCAAAACGTTAGTGCTTAATAGTGGTGCTTCTAGTGTTGGCTGAATAAGGTGTATAATATCTAAATCTTTGTTCCTTTTCAAGATATAATTCAGAGAAATAGAATGATGGAGTGTTTTAAAATGACTATCTTTAAATGTGGTCTTCCAAGAGTTAATTTCAGAACCAGCTACATTGACTGCCCTATTTCCTAAATTAGGTTTAAATAGAAAAATCACAAAGTGCCTCAATCAGAGGGTGTCTCTTTTTCCCAGATCTCTATGAATAGTTTTAAGAATGCTATTATGGGCTCATGCCACAAATTCCCATCCATTGCCTACTCCTTGTCCACACTGTCTGCCATATTAATTTATAGGGAAATTAAGTCACTTGGTAGGATCACCTCTATATAAGCCATGAGAGATTGCGAAAATGCCTATAATACTTTTTATTTACCTTCATGAAGAGGAGGAATCTCTTTCCCAACCATTGAAACTAGGCAAGTTTTTCAACTCACTTTGTGTAGAAGAACATGAAGGAAGTGAAGTTATATATACAGCTTTTAGGCCTAGGCTGCAAGAGCCCTTTCAGCTTCTACTCTTAGTTTGCTGCCACCATATGAGTAAGTACAGGCTAGCCTGCTAGAGAATAGACAAAATGTAGGAGAACCGAGGTATTGTAGCCAATAGCCAGACAATTGCCAGACATGTGAGTGTGGGCATTTGGAATTAGTCAGTCGCCAGAAAACACAACAACTAACTGCACATATATGATCAGGCTCACCGAGATCAGCAGAACTCAGCCATGTTTAAAAACTGACCAGCAGAATTATAAACTAAATTAATGGTAGTTGATTTTAAGCCACAACATTTATGGTAGCATTTTATGCAGCAGTAGGTAATTGACATGTAAGTCCACGTCATTTAAGTACATCAATGTAATACCAAATTAATTACTATTTTTTGTTCTATAACTTGATCCAGTATTCCAGTTATTAAAACAAGGCCTGATTTCTCTTTTATACTCTGTTTTGCCAGGTGCTATGTTTAGCTACACTTGTGTCAATGAGTTCCATATGTAAGAATCAAGATTACATAAGAGGCAGTGTTGTGCAGTAGTTAAATGGTCAGGCCCTGGAATTAAACAGGACTTGTTTGAGTCCTTTCAACCATACAGTGGTTCATTGGTCTTGGATAAATATATTAATTTCTCAATTTTTTTTCTTCTACAAAATAAGGGTTGTAATACCTGCCTTATAAAGCTAAAGTGAGGACCAAATAATAGAACATATTTAATGTCTCATGTACAGTAGGTCTTAAACGGGTTTTAATTTTTAAATTTTCTACCACAGTGTAGGCCCCTCATGTTTTTGATTAATATATAATTAATATATAATTTTCAACTCCTTTAACTCCCATGGTCTCTTTTCTTTAAGTGCCTTTACATTTTGTACTTTAATAATACAAGTAAAACTCTTAATAGAGCTTACTATGTGAAACAAATAATTGCACATAATTATATAATATATATTAAATATATGTATTACATATTATATATGTGTGTATATATATACGTGTATATATTGTGTATATATAAACATGTACATATACACATATATTGGCTCATTTATCCACACATGAGCTCTAAGAGGTAGAAACTATTAAAATATTCATTTTAGAAAAGGGAGGCGTCTAACAGAAGATAAATCACCTGCTCTGATAGTACTAAAGAAGTAGTGGAGGCAGCCTGGCACTAAAGCTCATGCTCTTAATACTGCGCTATGCTGCTGGCCTTTTACCTTTTTTCATGATCTGGAACATTCCTGTCTTGTGACTGTGTTGATAAGGGCAATATCCAACACTATAGCATTTGTTAGGGATTAGGGGGAAGTAACTTATCTAGTAGAAATCAAATCCAGTGAAAATCTACACTTTAAAATTAAGAACAACAAAATCAAAAATCTTATCTACTAAGGCATCTTCTCGAAAATGTAGTGTCTTCATACTCATTGCACCAGCTGCCTATGACCTGTGCTAATCAAATATATTTTCACAACATGAGCATTGTCCAGAGAAGCCAAAATGGGAACTCCCTCAAATAGAAATTTCTTTAGAGTTTGACTATATTTTTGTTGTTGTTATTGTTAAACATAGATAAATTACTTTCTTTTTGAAATGCCTATTCAGCTTACTTCTTTTTGAGATCTACTTTAGGCGTGTTTTCAAGATTAAATTCATCTATAACTATAATTTGCTTTGCTTCAGAGAAGATAGAGTCATTTGTTTTGAAGTGGAGCACATTTAAGATACTTTGAACTGTATTACTGAAATCAACTACTTAAAATGAAATTCTTCTTTCTGCCTTTATGAAGATAAAATGGCAGATTAACAGATGACACACACATGCACACACACTTGCTAGGATACAATGACAATAATTTATCCTACCAATAAACACTTTTGGGGAAAAACGATAAATAGCACATCCTCCTCTAAAATAAAATATCTTTCCTTATACTTATTGCCTATAACATATTAATAATATATAATATATAATAAAATATTTAATACATGTACTGAAGTAGACACAGGACTTATAATACCAGAACTAATCTCATATATCTGAAAAAGAAGTAACATTTTGCTGATGCATTATAAATAAAAATATAAATTCAGTAAATTGAAAGTTATATTTACAACCTATTAATTTGGAAGGTAAAAAGGATGAAAATGAATTTTGCATGGAATAGCACTACTCTGCCACCATTGGTAGAAAAGCAATCAAAACAGTGTTTTGTTTTGTTATTTGTTAGCTTTAAGGGACCACTACCAACGGAAGTTTTTAAATATGCAAGTATATTGTGCTGATGTTTTCATATCCTTTGCCATGTTTGTAAAAGATGAGGGTAGAGAGGTTTCCCTGAGGTACACATAAATGGAGGTTTAGTGTCCATCCAAGAGGATGGAGCTCAATAGATATAGTCTAAGGTTGTTTAAAGGGAAATTGCACCAAGCATTCTTTACCCTGCTTTTATGCCTGTAGCATTTCTGGTTGTTTTTAGAGAGAGAACACAGATTATCATCTACCTGCCAAATTCTCCTTTAACAACCAAGATGCATTTCAGATGTTACTTCTTCCTGTCCTTCCTCTGAAACTGATAAACATGAGGTCCATATTTTTACTGGAATATTTATTTATTAATATTTTAGTACGATTTTCCTTTCAAAGGTTTAGCTATCATATATATATATCATAAACAAAGACTGGCACTTAGCACATAGAGGCATTTTAGAAAACCTGATATCTGGTTTCTTACCTCTCAGCTGCTTTGGATATAAAATGAATCATCTGTTTCTCTCCTATTTATTTTTCTCTCTTTAAAAATCGCACATGAGCACTTCCCATGCAGTAAACATTAGGTTAGATGCTGCAAGGGATACAAAGATGTTAAAACACAAGAAGACATAATCTAGAGGAGTTGAAAAACCCATTAAGAGCTCTTTCTCCCCTGAGCTCTACTCTAGATGGATAATGGGACACTAGAGGAGTTTCTTGCAAGTGGTCCAGCCCACCTGCTCTCACACATGTTCCTGCTTAAGAGATATGAAGGCCTGGTGTGTATGAATAAGATCCCTTCACTACTTAAACAACAAGCTATTATTATTTACTGAGGATTCACTGTGTACTTAGCACTTGATGTATATTCTCTCCATTAATCCTCTCCATAATCCCATGAGGGATAATCTTCATTTTACATATGAGAAAACTGAGGCTTTATAAAGGTTAAATCATTTGCTTAAATTCATATAATCAATATGATACAGATGGATTTTTCACAGGTTTGTCTCATTCTAAAATCTAGGCTTCTAATTTCCATCTAAACTTGTCTCTTTGTCAATCATTTTATGCTCCTATTCCATGGACTTTTAAATGAATGTCAAATTAGTCCAAATCAACCCTCTGTGGCATAAGCACAATGTGTTCATTCCAAAGGTATTCCTTTGTGTTACACATCAGGTGAAAAAGCTGTACCAGGAAACATCACTCCTTCTTTGTTAGATGAGGCCATCTCCTCTTAACCACTTCAAGATATAGGGGAAAACTCCTAATATAGAACTTGGCATAACTGATAATATTATACGAGGACATTCAATAGGTCAACCTCCCCTACTTTTTTCAATTGAGACCCTTGAAATCATGGTATTACATTATAGATCTTATTATTTATTTCTCTAAACAGTATCACATCTGTTTCCTTTGCAGAGTCTCTGTGTGTAATACAGTCAGTTACACCCAGGACAGTAGCAGCATGAAACATCTTCGATCATTTCCCCAGGATTTTTTAACATGGCAAAATATTCCTTAATCACAAAAACGTAACGGGTTGAAGCCAGTTATAGCCATGTATCACTCCTTAATTTAAAATGATGCCTCACCTAATAATGCAATTTCACAGAAGAGTAAACAAAACAGCCATCTATTTGGCTTTTATATTTCATCAGAGGATCAGGAACAAAGGTTTCCGATATTTGAGAGGATTCTTTGGGCAATCTTTGAGAAAAGTGGTTAAGAAAATCACAGTGTGAATAATAAGCAAAGGAGGAAAGGGGATCTCGCCTACCTTCATCCTCTGGCTGATGAAGCAGAATCACTGCTTTTCCACAGAGGAAGGAAACTATGAGATTGTACTAGACTGTGTTTCCATTTTCCAAAAGTAGGTTATTTTCATGTCTAATCAATTCTTTGGGTCATCAGGATGGTTAATTGCTGAGAAAGTCATCTGATCAAAACAACCGGACCTTAACAACTGTTTGGCAATGCAGCGGGGTTTTCAGTCATTGACCTCAATTGACTCAAAAATGGGTGATTTATTCAGCTTTAATCAGAGCAGTGATGCTATTATAAAGCTTGACTCTGCTTTTCATCAGGATCATGGTGGGTTCAGATGTATTTGCTGCTGGTTACACAGTAGATGCAGAAGATTTGGAATAGACACACCTGGATTTGAAACTGCCTCTGTCAGTTATGAATGACTTTTGACAACTTATTTGAATTTTTCAAGGATGGGTTTTCTCACCTGCATAATAATGAAGTTAATATCTACTGCATTTAGGGAGAATGCAAAGTAGTATTAAGTGGTAAACTATTAGTGCATCCTAGTTCCCTTTGTTCATCCTTATATTCAAAAGGCCTAGCCATATAAACTGAGAACATGATTCTTTATCTTGCCTTAAGTATCTAACTTGTTAAAAAAATTTGGTTGAAAATAAAGCATACTGTTTACTTACATACTTTTTTGACAATTGTATCATAGCAGTGAAAAATAGAAACAGTACTATTCTAATAAATCATCTTAACAGCTCAGTAAGTGTTTAATGTTTGCTTAGCACATTTATCTCTTTAAAGAAAAATGAAATAGATACAAAGAGTATTCTGCTATTATCCTGCCCCAGCAAACTTGCAGAACACATTGCAAAGACACTGTGCATTAAGAAGAATATGTTGTATGCTCTGGACTGTTTTCTTCCTAAAAACCTCATAGGAGTTTAAAAATTCTAGATTAAAAAAATAGTGATAGGGTAATTGAACAAAGCCCCTTTTTCTTCCCTATATGGCATAATAACAACGTGTTAGTTCCAAAGATATTCCCTTGTGTTATGAATCAGATTAAAAAGTTGCATCAAGAAACATCAATCTCTCTTTGGTAGATGAGGTCCATTCATTCTTAGGCACTCTTTAATATGTAGGAGAGAACTACCAATAATGAGTTCTGCAGAACTGATGATATTATATGAGGAAGTTCAATAGGTCAACCACCCCCACCTTTTTCAGCTGAGACACCTGAAATGCTAGAAATGTCCAATGATTCAAGGAATCCTTTAGTTTTAGAGTAGAAGGTGGCAGTAAAAATAGTCTTCAAGCTCTTATACACTAAACTAGCTAATTACTGTACTCATCACCACTAAAGTACTTCCATTTTCTCATTTCTCTATCTTCCCTTTTATGGCTTCTTAACCTCACCAAAGATGTAGCCCCTGGTGTTCCAACTGATTTTGAATCCATACATATAAAAATTGAGAAGTGGGAAAAAAGAGGGAGGGATGTAAGAAACTGAAGATAACCTAGGTAGGATATTATGAGATTTGCAGTTCAGTTTCACAAATATGTAATATTGGGTCACTGCTTTTGCAAACCCCTATAGCATCTATGAAGATTAGTTAGTTATATCTTCAAATTTCCTACATTGAATTAGATATGTGTGTGTCTGATCCTCAGTTTCATTTCAATGATGGTTTATTGGTAAGAGCTGACTGGAGCATAATGTAGAAGAAGATTATTTCTCATAGGCTTGGCAGAAGAGGGTCCTGGTCAAAGTGTCAGCCATGTGACTTAGGAGAGTGAAAGACACCAACTTTGTTTTCACTTTACCATCCCAGGCCCTAGAGCATAAAATTCAATCTTCCTAGTATGGCATATAAGATTTGTATAGCATCCTATGCTCTGTCATAGCACACAAGTATAACAAAGTACTTACAATTGACAAAACACACCATGCTGTTTCACTTCTCTGAGCCTCTGTTCACATAACTCTTTTCCTAGAATAATTTCTCTCTCATTCCAATGTCATCCTCCTAGAGAAAATCTCCTTATCTTTTAAATTCAAAATCAAAAGACTTTTGACTTCACTTTATTTCAAATAGATACGACTTATTTTGTTTCATCTATATTTTTCCTATATGTCATCAGGATACTGTCTTTAATGAACGGGTTGCTTACACTCAGTGTTGTATTAGTTATGCCTTGCTGGGTGACAAACTGACCTAAAACTAGATACTTAAAACAAAAAAATGCTTACTTTTTTACAGTTTCTATGTGCCAGGAGCTCAGGGCTGGCTTAGTTGATGGTTTGAGCTCAAGGTCTCTCATTAGATTGTGGTCAAGGTATTGACTGGGGCTGCAGTGATTTCAGCACTTACTGGGGTCTAAAGAATCTGCTCTCAAGCTCACTTGTGGTTGCTGTCAAGCCTCAGTTCCTTGTAGGTGATTAAACTGAGGGCCTCATTTCCTTGTACACCAGTGGATCTGTCCATTGGGCTTCTTAGAACATGATAACTTGCTTAGTCCAGCATGAGTGATGAGAGAGAGGGAGAGAGAGAGAGAGAAAGAAAGAGAAAGAAAGAGAACTCAAGGCAGAAGCAACAGTCTTTCTTAATAACCTAATCTCAAAAGCAATATCCTATCACATCTGTCACATTCTATTCACTGAAAGCAATAAGTGTGGTCACATTCAAGAGGAAGTGATTATAGGGAACATAAATACTAGGAGTCGGGAATCATTGTGGGGGGTGGAGAAGGTGATCTAAGAGGCTGTCTACCACATCCAGTATCTTCCTAATTAGACTTAAAGCAATTTGAGAGCTGAAACCAAACCAAACTCAATTTCTCTGTTTTCCTATCATCTGCCTAGTGTCTGGCACAGTAAATATTGAAGAAAGGAAGAAGACAAGAAGGGAGAAAGAGAGAGAGCAATCAAAGCTAAATCACATATTAAATCCCTTAAATAATTGGAAATGACTGATCTATAGAAATAAATAGAATTTTAATATTTTAGTCAAGATTGAAATTATATAGAATTACTAGCACCATGGCCCTTGATTATGGCATTGACAGAAACAGAATTTGTGATTTAACAACTCATATATAAGTCTGGAGAGAATCACTGAAGTTAGAAATAAAAAGACCAGTTATGGTCATTCTCCCAGTTCATGGCAGCTCCTTGCAGTATATTCTGTGACTCTTTCAGAAAGCCCTGTGGCTGAAACATTGACATTTATGGATGCAGTTTTATGTAATAAACAGAAGTTCAATTATCTTAAATGGGCTATTTTAAATGTTTTATCCAAAGTGAATTCCAATTTAGGCTGATTTCTCCTCAAAAGCATAGTGAAAAAGTATTCCCTCTGTGTCTCCAATAATACTTAATAGGATATTTTTTTCCCCTTTGAAATCTAGTGCTCTGTTTTTACTTACTCCCTCTCTCTTTCCTTAAATATGTAGGTAATGGGAAATCATATATGATTGAAATATAGTCCTTGCCCTAATAATTCATTGTATGTACATCCAGATAAGCATTTAATTAAAAAAAAACATAATGTAATATAAATAAACGTGCCATACCATATTCTATAAAAGCACTATAGGGTCATAGGAAAAGAGCGATTAGCTCTGCCTGGAAATATCAGAAGACCACACAGATGAGATATTATTTAGACTTTTACTGTTAAGGAGAAAGTATATACTAGTTTGTCACCTTTTCAAAAATAAACAGTGACCATGGGGGAGATAGTGTAGTTATGGGTCAAACTTGTGGAAAACAGACACTGAATTTTATTAAAAGCTCATTTTGACACTAAAAGACACAATGTGAGTTGAAGTTGTACCTGAATTTCAACAAATCATTTTCCCCAATCAATATTAATTTAATTTTTAAAATAAGATATTTACTAATATACGTAAAATAGAAATATTTCAACTGCAATTTCAAGAAAAAGAAAGGAACAGATAATGGAAAAAATCAAAAGGCAAAACTTTCCCTGTTATTTCTCAGAGTGGCAACTATATTAGTTTCCACTTCCTATTAACTGTGATTGATTTTGTGGCAATTTACATGTATTAAAAATAAATCTATTCACATGGGTTAATGTGATTGCAGCTTCAGGACTAATAAAGGACGGTCTGCTTTCAGATCTGAATTGTGCCTCTATTTTCTTTGCATTTATGGTCACATTAATCATGAATTTAGAATATAAAAATGTTACAAGACACACTTTGTATTAACTGAACATTTAAATACAGAATTCTGATGTTTGTATTTAATTTATATTAATTTCCATAATAAAACATTGCAGATAAAAGAGACGTTAACTTCAGCTTGACTACATTTTCAATTTATTATCAGCCATATATACTGAAGATTAATCACAATTCCACTAGTAGAAAATGAATGTTGTTAAGAAATCTTGTTTTAATTTCTGGAGAGAGTAGAAATGAGGAGGAAATGATAGCAGTAAGCCAATAAGAATATGCATTAAAAATATCCCAATCTTGGATTTTCTTGAAAAAATATAGTTTCAGAAAGACTAAGCATAGTAATTAATTGCTACTTTTTATCATTCAAAATGGCTTTCACCTCTCATTAAAAGCAGGGTATGATAAAGACATGGAAGAGGTAACAGTAGATGGTTTCATGGGAAGGCATCATTGTATACAATTCCAAGTAGGAAAAGTATGTTAAGATGTGATCTTGCAAACAGGCTTCTTAAATTATAAAACCTAAGCCTGTCATCCCTTTCCCACTCTCCCAGCTGTGACCCTTCACCCCTATATGAAGGGAAGATCTCAGCCACTGGGTATATAGACTAGTCTCTAAAACTCTTCCACTTCTCATTTATTCCGCAAATATAATTTGCTAAAATTCTATATATCAGGCATCATGCTGAGCCAGAAAAGCAGATAAATACGAAAAGTCCCCTCTTCTTAGGGACATGCACACCAGAAAGAGGAGATGACCCTCAAAGCCTAGGATAGTGCTGATGGAAAGGAAGGAACAGATTTAAGAAATTATTTCTGAATGCAAATAAAGAAATCTTCATTAAAATCTGGATATGGTCACAATGAGATATCACCGCACTCCTGCGAGAATGGTCATAATTAAAAATTCAAAAAGCATTAGATGTTGATGTGGATGTGGTGAAAAGGGAACAGTTTTACACTGTTGGTGGAAATGTAAATTAGTACAACCACTATGGAAAACAGTATGGAGATTCCTTAAAGAGCTAAAAGTGGAACTACCATTCCATCCAGCAATCCTACTACTGGGTAGCTACCCAAAGGAAAATAAGTCATTATATGAAAAAGACACATGCACACGTATGTTTACAGCAGCACAATTTGCAACTGCAAAAATATGGAACCAACCCAAATGCCCATCAACCAATAAGTGGATAAAGAAAATGTGCTATATATACACCATGGAATACTACACATCCATAAAAAAGGAACAAAATAATGTCTTTTGTAGCAACTTCGATGGAGCTGGAGGTCATTATTCTAAGTGAAGTAATTCAGGATTGGAAAACCAAATATCATATGTTCTCACTTATAAATGGGAGCTAAGCTATGAGGACTGCAAAGGCATAAGAATGATATAATGGACTTTTTGGGACTCTGGGATGTGGGAAGAGAGGGTTGTGAGGCATAAAAGACTACACTGCATACAATGTATACTGCTTGGGTGATGGGTGCACTAAAATCTCAGAAATCACCACTGAAGAACTTATCCATGTAACCCAAAATGACCTGTTTCATAAAAATTATTAAAATAAAAAAAGAAGAAAAGGAAAAAAAAAGAGAGTCTCCAAAATACTAAGAACATTATTCAGCTAGAGGACAGAGACCCTCCTGGTTAGTCAATCGTCTGACCCCTGATTGTGTCTGGCTCATGCTACAGCCTGTTCTCACCATAACTATCTATCTTGTAAGAGCATTGCCAGAATAAAGTTCTTGAGCACACACACACACACACACACACACACACACACAAAAAAAAAAAAAAAAAAACTGGAGATGGGACTTGAGAAATGACATATTTATCCTTCCTGCATTTGGCTTCCATCAAACAAGAGGTCTTCTGTTTCAATATTCTCCTTAAATATCTTATTCTCGTATGCTCTCAAGGCCAAAATTTTTATCACATTTACTTCAAATGATAAGGCCAATACAATCAGATATGAATATTTCTTTTGTTTCTTTCCTAATCCATAATTTGGACTCACTTTTATTTTATTCTCTAGTCTGAGTCGTAGCTTGGATATCTATTCTTCTCTATTGTTTTTAGAAGGTTTATTGACTATTTTCATGGAACATTTGTACAAAAGAAGGAGGGAAAATGAAACACTGATATAAGCCATGAAGACTATATTTTACCATTCTATTATTAGCTTAAAGTATTCCAGGCTCTCTCTTGATCCACTATAACCTGTGTATTTTTCTTCCTTACACTTTCGTTTTACTTAAAAAAAATTCCCTGTCATAAAACCCACTTTTTTCCCTTTAGCAGAGTTGACTTTTGGGAAACAAAGTTTGTCCCTGGTAATTTTTTATAATAAAGAACATAAAGTGAACATTCATTATATAAATATTAAAATGAACTCACTACAGGAAATAAATAATATAGTCCAAATTCAAGCAACTACACGCACTAAAGGCTATGTTTTAAATGAAAACCTGTTCAATTTTACTGTAAAGTAATTCAAGTCTTGTTTTTTGTAAGTCATTTTAACCATATTTCATAATTTAACACTTTAGTACCTTTAGAACATTGTGATCTAAGAATCACCTCAAATTTTATTTAGCGGTATCACTATATATAAGAAGGGTTATTTTGCTTTGTGGCCAAGAAAACTTCTAAATTAGCAAAAATCGTGATGCCTTATATTTCTAGGACAAAATCATGCAATATAATAGAAAAATAGGAGTTGCTCACAAATGTTCTAATTATTCTGGACTGTGAAGTTTGATGCTGAATTGTCATTCTATCTGACTTCAAGATCACTGCAAAGGACTATGTAGAATGACAACGTAATGGCAGAAAAAAACAATGTAGATTGGGTACTGGAATGCAGGCTTACACATTTGTCCCATGATCATCAGTCCTGATGGCTAGGATTAGAATGAGAATATCCCTTCCTGCTTTTGTGTATGAAGTAGCTCTCTCCTTGGAGAATGGAGTATCAGACTAAGAAGGCAAGTGATATGACAAAGGACCATGTGGGATTGTAGTTATTACGAGCAATGCGGTCAATAGAGAGTAATAAAAATCAACACAAAAGATAATAGAATGAACAAAACTTGGAAAATTGTTGGATAAATCAATAGAAAGGATGGACTGGGGACGTGAGATTTTAGAACAGTAAATACTCACTGATTGATTGACAGGTTGGTTTAACATTCTTGCCACTTATTTCATTCTCAGTGTTTCTATTTGTGTCTGCCAGCAGTGATCCACAATAGAAAGCAGTTACCAAGATTACTAACTTGAGAGTTTTATTAATAGTCTGTCTTTCTGTTAACATAATACGTAGCCCACTCTACAGTTTCTCAGAAGCTTTTGACCAAATTATCCATAGCAACAACCTGTAATTGCAAAGACTTCAAATATTTGTTATGTTTTGTTTTTCACTTGGTAAACTCAGGACTTACATTTACTCTTTATACAACGAAAATAATTTTGAGATCCTAAGAACATAAAATCTTAATGGAAGATTAGTTTCTGCCAAGACCTTTGCAACCTAATAGTTTTAACTATTGGCACTGAACATAGACATATGTCATAACACCTGGAGACAGTGATTCTCAGGATTCTGGCAGGAAACAGATGGGACAGTCTGTTTGAGAGAGAAGAATAAGGAAAAGTATTTACAAAAGTGTGGCAGAGTATAGAGAAATGAATAAGAGATAAGGCAGTACTGCATGGCAGCAAGAGGAGGAAGTCCTTACCACTGCAAGGCCTGATGGGGCAAGGGTAAGGAACGGTTCCTGGACTCTTGAAAGCATAGTTCTGTGGAGAGGGTCATGGGATAAGAACTGTAGCTTTCAATAAAGAAGAAGAGCCACCCTTTGAAGACCTAACAGAGTGAACTGGGGTTCAAATACCTCAATGTGATGGTTACTTATAGGTATCAACTTGGCTGCATTAAGGAATACCAAGATAACTGGTAAAGCATTATATCCAGATGTGCCTATGGGGTGTTACCAAAGGAGGCTGTTTTATGAGTTGGTGGACTGAGTGGAAAAGGTCCACTCTCAGTGTGGTGGTCACTATCCCGGGCTGCGGCCCAGATAAGACAAAAAGGCAGAGGAAAGGCAAACACTTTTCTTACTTTGTCCTAGAGCTGGGACACTGTTCTTCTTCTGCCTTTGTACGTCGTAACTCTAGACTCTTCAGCCTTTGGACCCTAAAACTTACACCAGCAGCCTCCCAACTCACCACATTCTTGGGTCTTCAGCATCTGACTGAGAGTTATATCTTGGGCTTCCCTGGTCTTGAGGCTGTCACACTTGGCCGCAGACATGTTACTGACATCCCAGGGTCTCCAGCTTGCAGACAGCCTGTTGTGGAACTTGTCAGCCTCCAAAATCACATGAGCCAATTTCCCTAATAAATCCCTTCTTACACACACACACACACACACACACACACACACACACACACACACACGTGCAAACAGATCACTTCTATCTCTCTGGAAAACCCTGACCAATGTATCTCTTCTCCCCCTTTCTCATCTCTTGATGACATCTCCATTTTTTAAGCTCAGGAAGCCAAAGGACAAGGGACCTACATACATCAGACTTCTTGAGACCATACAAAGATAGAGAACAATGGAGAGGGGTTCTGAAGGACAAACAACATATATTTGGCACAGAAGGCCCTATCATAATTTTCCAATGCAGCACAAAAAAATTCTGCCAGGTATATTTTTTCATATCATTTTTAACAGTTTAAATTTTTACTGTTAACACCATACACCCAATTACCTACCCCTCTTCTAAATGTATTTCATACAAAGAAAACAACTTTTTTTCATACAATAATTATCAGACAAGTGACTTAAAAATATGGGGAAACTTATAAAGTTGAAACATTGGCTTTGGCTCCAGTAATCTAGTTTTCTCCTTTCCTTGTCACACCAAAGGCCTAGGGCTTTCATGATGGTTCCCTTTCTGATTATATTGATTTCTGTGGCTATTGAAAAAAAAAAACCTATCATCCAGCTAGTCCTCTTCTGTCCCAAACCAGCTGGGATGGTGAATTTTATGGGTCAATTTGAGTGAGCAAAAGGATGCCCAGAGAGCTAATAAAACATTATTTCCATGTGTGTCTGAGAGGGTTTTTCTGGAAGCGATTTGCATTTAAATCAGTAGATCTATAAAGAAGATCCACTATCTAATTTGTTGAGGATCCAAATAGAATAGAAAAGTAGAGGAAGGATATATTTTCCTTCTGTCTTCTTGAGCTGTGACATCCATCTTCTTCAGTCCTCATACATCAGAGCTCCTGATTCTTGGGTCTTCAGGTTGTGGGGCTTAGATATGTGGTCCCACTGGTTCTCATGTCTTCAGCCTCAGACTGAATTATACCACCAGCTTTCTTGGTTCGTCAGCTTGCAGAATGTATATTGTGGGACTTTTAGGCTTCCATGATCACATCAGCCAATTTCTAGCACAAATTTTCTTTTGCATATCTACATATATCCTATTTGTTCTATTTCTCTGGAGAACCCTGACTAATGCATCAGCTATTGGCAAGTAGTGATGAGGACTTAAGTTTACAAATCTTCACTACTGCCATTGAAGGTCATCAAGGGCTAATGTCTTTGTCTTAAATCGCAGAAAGCCAGCTGTGGAAGATAGTTCTGATGTTTAAGAAAGGAAGAAGAAAATATATGCGCATATATATAATGAAATATATATAAATAGATATTTACACATTATATATTTTATATATATATATAATGAAAATGCCCAGTAAGCAAGGATCCTCTGGCAGTCATTAGTGCTGTTCATCAAATATTTATGGTTCTCTTGGGCATATTGTGTGACTGTGTTCCCCTGCACACTGGAGTTTGGTATGACCATGTGATATGGTTTGGTTCTGTGTCCCCATCCAAAATTCATGTTGGTTTGTAATTCCCAGTGTTGGAGAAGGGAGCTTGGTAGGAGGTGACTGACTCATAGGGGCAGATTTCCTCCTGCTGTTCTTGTGGTAGAGTTCTCATGAGATCTGGTTGTTTTAAAGCATGTGGCACCTTCCCCTTCACTCTCTCATCCTCCTGCTCCAGTCACATAGGACGTGCTGGCTTCCCCTTTGCCTACTGCCATGATTGTAAGTTTCCTGAGGCCTCCCCAGACATGGTGCATAGCCTGCAGAACGATGAGCTAATCAAACTTCTTTCCTTCATAAATTAGTCAGTCTCACGTAGTTTTATATACAACAGTTTGGAAATGGATTAATATACCATGAAACTAGCTTTGTTCAGTGATATGTGTTACTCTGTGAGGAAACTGTAAGGTCTGTTGTATGATTCATGTTGCCATCACTCTCTCTCTGCCATGGGGCTGAGCAATGTTCCAGATAGTGGCTTCTCTGAAATCCTAAATCCTGAATTGAGTATAACTTGATGTGTACATGCCAGTAGCAAACTAAATTTGGGCTGTTGTTAGACTCTGAAATTTGGTGTTATTTTTCACCCTGGCATAACAGAGCCCATCCTGACTGATAACAATCCTTAAGGGAATAACTTAATACCATAAATGTCTTGTTTTTACACAGTGACATTTTGTTTTCCTCAAACTCCTGTTTTTTATTATTTTGTTTTTAAAGAGTAAAATTATACTCAGGAGTAACAGCATTTTGTGAATTGAAGCATCTGCAATTTAGGATGCTGAAAACATTTCTGGAATACTAAGTATGGATACATAAGAGATTTTTAAAAAATATTTCATAAGTCAAATGTATACAAAAAGGTGTGAATACTGAAGTTATATAAAGTTACAGGTATACTTTTAATGGAAGACACAGGACATTTATAAAATGTTTGCTTCTGGAAAAATGTCTTTTAGCACTTCAGAAGAATTTGGAAATTGTCCCCCTTCGGAAAAGCAAAGCCATCAATTATGAGGTCAGAAAATTACCTCTGATATTAACATACCATTGGTCTCATGAATTCTTCCTATATTTTTGACTTCTTAAACCTTCCAGAGCTGAAGTTTAGTCATGCCTTTTAGAAATACCATAGGGCAAAATACACAAAAACTCTGAAAATAACAAAAGTAATTTACCTTTGGATTTAATAACTAAAGGAATATAAATATCTCACATAATGCTTTTCTGTTTCAAGTATGACTGCTCTATGAAGTAGGATTAAAAAAAAAAACCCAGGGATCACATTAGAACAAAATTAATCAGCTGAAACAGTACATATGCCTCAATGATTAATAAGAATATTTTATTTCTATCAGTTATGCAAATGAGAGCAAAGCATTTTAAAGTTTTCCCAGTTCACATACTTATTCAGAATATATAAAACAATTTGAATGAAAATGACCTAAAGGCATATCTGTAAAAGTGTGTATACAAGCTGCTGTGGTTTGAATGTTTTCCTGAAAAAGCATGTGTTGGAAACTTAATCCCAAATGTAACAGTTTTAAGGGGTGGGGCATAAAGAGAGGTATTTATATCAAGAAAACTCCACCTTCATGAATTGATTCTTGAGACTTCCAGTTCAATTTCTTGCTCTCTCACAGTTTTTTCTACCTTCCTGGGACTGTGCAGCACAAAGGCCTTCACTGGTTGCTGAGGCACCTTAATACTAGACTTCCCAGCCTCCAGAATTGTGAGAAATAAATTTTACAAAATGACCTTAGCCACAAGTATAGCATTATAAATTCATTGGAGGGTTTGTTTGCTTGTTTGTTTTTTGGTGCATTAGCCCATTCTCTCTTCAGAAAGTTTATATATTAAACAAACTTTCAGTTAAATACAGAAGCTCTTTGTGTAATGAGAAGTGTGAAATCTACCACTTTGTCTTTGATAGATTTTAGCCCATACTTCATGTTATTTCTTTGTCTTTGATGGATTTTAGCCCATACTTCATGTTATTTGTTCTCAAACTTCAGTGAATATAGGAATTAACTTGGGCACTTATTGAAAAAGCAGTTTCCTAGGGAATGTGACTCCAGATAATTTGATTGGGTGGCCAGGGTCAAACATCCCAGGTTTTCTCATACCAGCTGTCTAGGCATTACACATTGAGAAAACTGCCCAAGACAGGAATTTTGACATCTTATAAGGGCATTGATTTTCTTCTTTTTCATCATGCATTTATAGTTACCACGCTTTTCGTAAAAATCTACTTCTCTTAATAACAAAGAAGAAAATAACATATTATCCTATTGATTTGTTTTCCTTGATGAATAGTAAATTATTCTTCCTTGTATTATTCAAGTCACCTAATTACTTGAGATTTATTGCAAACAAATAACTCTCTAGAAGTCTCTGTGGCTGTAAAAATTATATTTTGATAACTTATTGTGTTTAAGATTGTTAGTTGTCTCTGACTTCATTGAACTAAGATACTCCCTAACTTCACCCACTGTTTTCTATTGTAAATGCTCTTCAAAATTTACATTGATTGGATCTTTTTGTTATTATATTTTAGAAAGCTTTTCTGCCACAGGCAATGTCTTTGCAATGTATCTTTTTCTATTTGATTTGTTTGAATTTTAATATTTTCCCTGGGATCACAGAGGTATTTCTTAAATTTCCTGAACATAATAAAAACATTGTTCAGTTTTGCAAATTATTTTTAAAAAGTTTCCTAATTGTCAGCTGGTCAGCTTACTTTGCATTTTTGTTTATTTCATCTTTAAGGACATAAAAACGACATAGTAGAAAAATAAGAAACTAGTTAGCTAAATAATAAGTAAATGAATGACCAACCCAAATCCTACCACTAAGATATAACCACTGTTAAGTTTTTGGTTTGTATACTTCTTTGATTGTTTATGCTAAGAGTACATCATAATTTTTAACAATAAACAATGGATTAATGATTCCACATTATATACATATATTAAAACATCACACTGTGCCATGTAAATGTGTACAATTATAATTTGTTAAAGAATAATAAAATATTTTAAAATGTACTAATGTGCCATATTTGTTTTATGAACTTTTTTTATTTCCTTCTTCAATACTTAACAATTATTTTTCTTTGTTATTCTCTCTATTTTTAGGGCCACAGCTACATAAACTTCCATTAAATGCATTCATTTTCTTGTTTTTAAACATGGACTCTCTTTGAAACAGCAATCAAGAGTTTACATTCAGGAGAGCCAGGGGCTTCTGCTAGGTAATTAGGCTTCTTTACATCTTCTCTTACAGTGTTGAAAACCATCAGTGGTATAAGCATTCCTGTGACAGTTATATATATATTCTTACAAATTCATGGCCATTCATTAGTTGAAATCACAATTCTAATGGTTATGAAGGCACATGAAGCTTTTGGTAGTAAATTTGCTTCAAATATAAAGGATCAAATCCTTGCTTTGGTGGAACTTCATTACATAGTATGTATTTTCAGTATACTCAATATTAAAATTATTAGCCCCAATGTTGTTTTATTTTTATTTTTTCACAAATTGAGGACTCTTACAAATGAGGTTGTAACATACATGGATGAATAAGGTTTAAAATAAGGAGTACCTCAGTTATAATTTTACATAGACCATGGCATGTGCATGAGGGAAGAGGAAAAATGATGTGTTGATAAGTCAAATAGACAAGAGGCATGTATATGAGAAAGAAGGGACAAAATGGTGTAAGAGGAAAAAGGAAGATATGCTTTTATACCAACTGTCTCACTTCATCTATCAGGTACCTATTGCTGTGCTTGTTAAAGGTTCTGACTGGGTAAGTACATTAGGGTAACAATAACAATAATAAAAGCTAACACCATGTTCACTATGTACCTACCAGGCACTGTGCTGATGGTTTGATGGATAACATCATTTAAACTCATAGTGGCAGAGGCCCATCTGGAGCAACTGTTGTAGGGATGCCAGCTGCAGGTGGGGAGGCATGGCTGGGGCTGCACACTCTGTGGAGCTAGCTGAAGCAGGGAACAGGTAGGAGCCCTGACCCCTGCTGAGTTGGTGGGGCAGGAGCCCCATGTTCCTGAGTGCAGCTACCCCATGGCTCTAGACTCGGGCATCCTTGTGCTCTCAGGGGCCTGGTAAACTCCCTACCCCCTCCAGGCTTGATGTGCCTGCTCCTGCTCCTTGGCCTCTCCCCACTCCCAGTGGCTGCTTCAATGTGGAGTAAAGTTGTGGCTGAGCCTGGGTGCTGTCACAATCTGGCCAGGTGTGAGCACTCTTGGGGCAGTGCTGACATGCCAGACCCCACTGCTTGGGTCCCCTCTGGACTTTGGGTGTCAATGAGTGTGGGAGAAAGGCCAGGGAGCTGACGGTGACTTGGTGTGGGCCTGTGGGCGGCCCTCAGCATGGACAGCCTGAGCACCACAAACAGTACATTGACAGTGGCAGGAGGCAGACAGGTTCCTAGGTTGGGGGGAGTGGTCTCTGGTGGAACCTTACCTTCAAGCCAGGGACAATCTGAAGCCTGGGCCTGGGCTGGCAGTTCCAGGGGGAGTCCATGACCTGGAGTGAGCACTTATGGTGCTTTTTCCAGTACCACCCATGACTGCCCATGGATCAATCAGCATAGACTTCCTCCCATCTGAGCCCATAAAAACCCCAGACTCAGCCAGACTCAGACTGCCTGTGGATAGAAGCTACCCACTTTGTGTCTCCTGAGAGCTGTTTTGTCACTCAATAAAGTTCCTCTCTGCCACACTCACCCTCCAGTTGTCCATGTCTCCTCATTCTTCCTGGATATGGGAGAAGAACTCAGGATCCACCCAAACAGCAGGAGGAAGAGAAGCTGTAAGATGTTCCTGGCCGGCTCACTGAGCTGCAGATGGTGAAACACTCTTGGACTGTGGGAGTGAAGAGTGGTGACCCTTCTAGTGGCCCAGACTTCCGGGTTGCCCAAGCCAAAGCTGCTGTAACACTATAGCCCTCCTGTTCTCTGCTGGCACTGGTGGTGGCCACCCCATGCAACAGAAGCAGCAGTGGGGCCAGGCCAGCCCATGAGTTGTGGGCCAGAACAAGGGAGCAGGACTAAAAGAGCTATAACACAAATGGGCTGAAACATGCCCCCACCTACCGACTCACCATGCTGCAGGTGACATGAAAGAGAGAAGAGCTGCAGTCCTTCCTGGAGTCCAGACCTCAGGGCTCCCCAAGCCAGGGCTGTGACAGGCTATAACATCCTCTTTGGGCTCTGTGGTTTCTGGTATCTCTGAGCTTTCAAGCACCACCACATTCCCCTTGTCCAGACACTGGTCCCCACAGTGGAAGTTTCTTGTGGTATGTCTGGTCCAGCTGGAGCCTTGCATGGAGCCGGCACCTGTGCCAGTGCCTGGAGTTGTCCACCCTGCTACAACAGCCAGTATACCTGGCTGTGTGCAGTAGTCAGACCCCACACTCATTTACTTACATACACCTTGCCACTCTGCACCTGGCTTGGCCTTAGCAGGTGTGGGATCCAGGCCAGTAGTGCAAGCCAAGTGCAGCCTGCTGGGCCAAGTGGGCAGAATGAGCCCAGTGAGAGCAACCAATACTCAATCATAAGGTGCTGCTGTCTACAGAGGTTTCCAGCTGGTGAAGTGACACCCCAAGGATCCTGTGACAGAGCCACCAAAGAACCCTATCATTACCTCACTTAAGTAACTTAGCCAAGGTCACAGAGCTAGTGACTGATAATGCCAGAAGCCAGGGACCAGAACCTGTGCTCTTCACCACTCCACATGACAATGTTATCAATAATAATATACATTCTTAACATGCTACTTTTTATCCTGTTTTCAGAAGTTATTGTTATTTCTTGATTCGGTAAGTCTGAGCCCTTGTCAGTGGGAATGGTGAAGTTTCTGTATTGCAAAACAACTTATTTCCTCTCACTTGATAGTTGCCATGTTCCTCACATTGTCTCAACGGGCTGGAAATACATGGTCCCTCCACCTCATCCTGACCACCTTGAAGCTTGTGATCAAAGCCACTGAACTTGCTCATCTTCCACCGATCTAGCATAATCTGACATGTCTTGATTTGCTTCTCTTGGAAAAGGAGTAAGCTAGAAAAACAGGAAATAAACTGGAGATATAACTACGTGCACAGTAGCAGGCTTGTGAAGGAGACAAAATTGTGTCACCATCTATAGTGGTCTATCAACATTTAAAATTGTTATTTTTTTTTACATATTTTATTACTCCATTTGTTCCATCAGAATAATGTGTACAGTGTCCACATGCAATTACAACTAAAAGTATATTACATAGAAAGCAGTATTCAGAGTTGTCAGAGAAACTTATTGTTTCTTACTTATTGTTGGCAACATTTTTAAAGATGAAATCCTGTGGCTATAACCTTTTGTGATTCTCTGTTAACCCAGAAGGGGGAAAAAACCATGATTATGGGTTATGATTTACTACCTCACATTACTAAGGGCATCTGAATTCAAAAAAGGAGAGATTCTACCTGACCTCACATACAATTAATTCTCCTGATCTGTGCAAATGGTTACAAAGTAATTTGAGGATATATATCACAATTTTGCTATTATTAAGCCAGACAGAGTGAGATAGAACATTACAGAGAAAATACATGATTTTATAATTTGGGGAAATTTTTTTCTTTCATTCAAGGATCCAAAGGAATGTTTATTTTTCATTTTACCTTGAATATCTCATTATGATTATTATGTTTACCACCTGGATATGGGATGAAACAAATTAAGGAACCCCTTATTTCACAGGTTCTCTGAAGAGTCATCAAAGCTAATTCTGAATGACAGATCCTGGATCTGCTCCATTATTCATTTTGAATTGCACATGTCTCTCCATTATGCTGTTATGCACATTCAAGCATATATAGTTTATAACATAAAATTTCAAATACTGGAATGCTTGGCCATTTTAATCTGGGTTTCAGAGGAGCATACTGGTAACAGCACAAATTTTAAACAAGGTCCAAATCCCTAACACTTATTAGCTATTTGTCCTTGGGCAACTATTATATTTAATTAATATCCACCATGCTGGACAAGCTTTGGCTTTTTCTTTTTGCTCCTCACCACATTCAATCAATAACTAAGCCTTATAATTTCTATTTCCTGAACCTTTTTTGACTCTAATCACTAATCTTGAACCCTTTTGTTATTACGTGCTCCAAAACTGTTATTTTTCTCCTTCACCTCTGCAAAAGCCTTCAAACTGGTTTTCCTTCACCTACTTATGCTGTTTTCTAATCCATTCCCTACAGAGCAGCCAGAATGATCTTTTTACAGTGCAAATCTGATTATATTTTACTATTAATTAAAACAAACAAAATACAAATAAGCAAATAGGCTTTCTGCCTTCCCATTCCCTTCAGGCTAAAATCTAAAATTAATAGGTGGCTTGCAGGAAGACCATAAATGATAGGAAGCCTCTCTGCTCCCTCTCACTCTCTGCCAGGGAGTCACACTGGATGCCTTTTATTTTTCTGAAAAGTGCCAGACTCCTTCTCTATCTCAAGATAGGTGTTCCTTTCTCTGCCTTAAAGAATCTGCCCTCTCGCTCACTACCCCACTGTCGACATCCCTTTGGATATCTAACTCTTATCAGGATTTAGATTAACTGTCACTTCCTTAGAGAATCCTTTCCTGCCCCTCCATCCTAGGTCAGGTTTGCCTGATATCTGTCCCCATATGACTCTGGATTTTCCTGTATTACTTTTCATCATTGCAACTGTTAGGTCTGGATGGTTGTGTCCCTAAAAATTCATATGCTGAAACCCAATCTCCAATGCAATAGTATTAAGAGGTGGAGACTTTAGAAAATGATTAGTCATGAGGGCTGTGTCCTTATGAGTGGAATTCGTTGCTTATAAAACTCAAAGGTATCTTGTTTGTCCTTCCACCGCGTAAGGACACAACTAGAAGGTATCATGTGCAAACTAGAAGAGTGAGCCATCACCAGACATGGAATTTACTAGTGCCTTAATCTTGGACTTCTCAGATTCTAGAACTGTAAGAAACATCTCTGCTGCTTATACGCCACACAGTTTATTGTATTTCATTATAGCAGCCCAGATGGACGAAGACAGCAACCAACTGAATTTTCCTCTAATGAGTTTGAGGGCAGCCTGGGGAACATAGTGAGATCTCATCTCTAAAAAAATTAAACTAATAGATGTTTCAAAATATTGAAATGGTTAGCTTTTGCTATTTTGAAATGATTAATAGGATCTTCTCTCAGTATTAGACTTTCATTAAAGTCTAAATGCACAGCTAACATGGGAGAACTATATATGTTGCCAAAAATGCAAACAACTTTATAACACAAAACTTTACATTACTTGCTTGATATAGGAACTCATCTCTTTTTATTGTGATGCACTGGGCATATTGGGAAAAATTTTTAAATAAGAACACACATTGATTACAGTAAGGCAGTGAAATGTCCTTTGACATCTTTGTGGGTAAGATGGAGGATTATGGTCATTGTGGATGATTTATAATTTGCTGATTTTAATTGATGCCAGTTAGAAGAGAAGGCTCTATTTCTGTCTTTGTACCACTCCGTTTTATCAATGAATTGCTAAGCTTCTCTGTGGATCACACTACCTAGAGCTTCGAATGAAGGGGTATGTGCAGGGGGAGAGACAGCTAGTCTTTTTTACTGGCACAACTGATTAAGATCGAAAAATATCTTGAAAAGATAGAATAAAGGACAAGTAAAACCAGCATTAAAATGCTGTATGAGTTTGAAAGTTGTGGACCTATAAAATGGAGAATACTTGCCGGGTTGACAGCAGGTGGTACAAAAATCCTTGCAGCATTTAATAGTCAAGCACATGACTGGTACTAAAAGTTAAACAACAGCATATCCCATAACACATTTTAAAACTGCTATAACGCATTTTTAGATTTTATTAATAGACAGTAGAATCAGAAAGCATTCTGATGTTTAAATTTCAAGGCTCATATTTTGAACTCTTACTGATTAGACAAAATGCAGGCAGAAGAGGACGTTTGTTAAAAAAATACATATTGTATACTTACTACCGATATAAACCTATTTGCTAAAGGCAATTCCGGGGGAGGGACAACCAGTTCTTGATGCCCAAGAACATATAGCTTCCAAAAAGGAGATGATCAGATGCAGAAAAATGTAATAGAAATGAGAAAATGGAAAGACCTAGAAAAGAAGGTAAATCTAAAAGTGCTATGGAAATTGAAAAGAAAGTGATTTATTTCCTTCTGATCATAAAGATTAGGTGGAAGGAGCATTTAAGGTAGCCCTGAGTGACTGGTAAGATTCTGCATCTGGGGAAAACAGTACAGCAAATAGAGGAAAGAGTGTGATGAGAGAGTGTGGCCACAATACCTAGGGTAAGTTTGGGAATGTTAAGTTATCCAGTTTGACTAAAATGTAGGACAAGTCAGGGATGTATCAAGGGAAAAAAGAAAAGCATTACCACCAGATTGGTACCACATGGTGAAGGGCCATAAGTATCACATCAAGGAGATAGGCTTGATTCTGTTGGCAACGACAATCCATTCCGCCTACGTATTCACATTTGTGTGTGTGTGTGTGTGTGTGTGTGTTGGGAAGGTAGATTTTTATTTGGTTGTTTTAATATTAGCCTTGCCTATAACAAACAGTTTTCTTGTGTCTTTCTAGACTATGAATCAAGGCATCATGACACAGCCTGTCTATGGGATGCTGTTGTTGGATTTTGCACTAGCTGTCTCCACTGTATTCCAAAGTTTACTTACAGGAAAGCACTGGCTGGATTAACAAAGCATCTCGAAGTTCTATGGTAGACAAGGTAGACTAATTTCTTACTTCATGCATATTCTGCCACAGTATCCACAAATAGTTTGTTCTTAAGCAAAGCACAGAAGTGCATTTCTTTTTTTTTTTTTTTTTTTTTTAAAAAAAAAGCGGTTATGGGCAATGTTTAAAATAAATATCCATAAAGCCAGAAAAGGAGTTTAATATTTAATAGTTCACCTGTTGCCAAGGTTCTTTTGAATATTGAGTACTGCTACTTAAAGTAGGAATAACAAAGTAAAATGCTATTTTATATAATACTACTCAATACCCAACAAGTTACTGGTCTACTAAAGAGTAAAACAAACCAAAATCCCAAGGTTTTTTTTTTTTTTTCTCTCTCCCTTTGAAGAATCAATTCTTTATTACCATAGGACAAGTCTGGAAAATGGAGATCAGCTAGAATATTTATAAAAGGCAGACTTGAAATGTTTTGACTGCCATTTCTTACCTGATTTTCTTTGCTTTGATTACTAGTCCCCACCTATTGGTTCAATATTATCTACTTTATGAATCCATTCTGAGACTGGCTGTACAGAAGAAAACTTGGTGACACCATCCACTGGGACTTGAAATTAAGTCACCAAATCAGGCTAAATTATCCAGCAATTTCTGCCTTTCTTAGAGTTGACTAAGGCCAAATCTCATTTCCTTATCCCCTGGTCCTTGCGTTGCAGGAAGGAGGGAGTGCTAGAATGTTCTTGGATTCATAGGCACACCATTCCACATTACTCATGCGTCACACTATAACTTAGACTCCCTTCTTGAGATGTCTTCTTGCAACAATCAGACTTGTGGATTAGATTTCCCTGTATGCAAGATGTCTGAAACACATCTGAACTTGTATACCCCTTGAACATTGTTCTTTGGACTGTCAACTATTCTCTCTCACAGTGCTTCTGAAATGTAATCTGTGGACCACTTGTAACAGATTTAAGGACATTTCTTAAAATCAGACCCCTAAGTCCAATCTAAGACCCATCAAACAGATAGAGCATTGGGTCCTGTGAATCTGCATACTGACAAACTTTCTAGATGAATTCTCTGTTCATTAAAGTCTGAGTGTAAGTGCTTTATAAGAAGTGTTCTATTTAACAAATCATCACAATTTTAAAGACAGTAAAAAAGAGTGGGCTCTTTGAGCTGCAGAGAACAATTAAAGCAGTTTTGGGGGAGGCCAAGGCCACAATCCTTGTTGCTAAACATCTAGAGTAGTAGCATTAATTACAAAGATTTGATTAGATTCCTCTTTGATCCTTTTAACTTTGAGGCTCAGAAAATGACCAAATAAAAATAGTACTTAATCACTGAAGTCTGATCAGTCACATTGGAATTAAACATTTCTCTACCTAATTAGTTTCCTTATCAAATCAACCTAACCCAAGAACACTGTTTCTGTTACCATCAATCCATGCTGCATGTGAATACAGTAGAGTGTTCCTGACGATGGGTTGAAGTACTACTATCAAAAACATAATCTTTACATTTTTATGACTTCTTAAATGTGTATATTAACTTGGCTGGAAGAGATTCCTCATGTTTCTATTTTATACTCTTTTGTCATTATAAAAATAAAAGTTAAACCACATAAAATTAATGATTAATAGTTGTATTTAAATGGCCCATTCTCCTCATTGATTTTATCACTTAATTGTGGTGAACAGTATACATGAGTCTGAGTCCTTTCCTTCGTTTTGAATAGAAATAGTCTTAATTTTCTTTTTCATTGTTTAAATTGGTAGAGTAGTTTAAAAGACTACAACCGTATTTTCAAAGTTAAAAAAGATAAAATTTGTGAATGCAAGTGTGTCAAATTGTTTAACAAAAATACAGTTCCATATAACTAACCAATAAGGATCAATTATTAGTTTTAATTCTTCAATATTTCCCTGTGTTTATGAGAACTCTACTTGGGAATAATGTTTCAATAATTCACTTACAATGTTCTTTATGAACATTACTCTCAATAACATTCTCTCTCTAGATTTTAAAATTATTATCTGAAGAAAATAATCATTTCATAGAAGGGAAAGAGAGAATAAGAGAAACAAATGGCAGTAGAATGCTTATCTCACTTCTCAGGCTATAGTCTAACACCAGGAAGATAATGTTTAAACGATGGCATTGAATCTGTACACAAACAGGTTTGATAAAGTTTTACTTTTTTTAATTGAATCAACTCGTGGGTTCAATAAAACAACTGAAGAAATTCAGCCAAACCGATTAACAATCACCAAATACACAAATTCAGGTTGTTTTTATAAAATCTTTACCTTGCCACCAATTGGGTTAGTATGGAGTAAAAAATGTTCTTAGTGTATTTTTCAACCAATTATTCATTAAAATGTATTATGGGAACAATATTGACAATCTATTTAGAATGAAAGCTAACTAAATTTCAGATAGTAAATCTAAGTATCTATATTTGCACCTTGGCTACATTTTGCCATCAGTCTGTATGAATATTTTGGTATTATATCTTATACCATAAAGAGATTTAGCTACACCCAGTAGCCTATTAAATATTTTAAATATAGGCTTTAATATAGTTGAAATAATTGTACTCTCCTTTAAAAAATTCCAACTGAATATGTGCATAATAATGATCAGCATGAAGTATTTATCAACATTAAGTACTATAAAAATGTAAAATTTTAGTGTATATTACTTTTAAAAGTTCTTGACCAATAAAATATACTGCAACAGAATATTGAGCATATGAGAAACTCTAACATTGACATAGGTAGAGTATACTACAAAATAAATTCTCACTTTATTTACATGTTTTACTTATTTATCCAACATTCATGTGCACTAGTTCAAACAAAATCACAGCAAATAAGATGGATGAAAAGTGACACTTTTTTAGTCTTTTCATTGAGATATGATTTAGAATATTTTCATGTGTAAACTAAGTCAATATTCAGACAATTACTCACATTTTACTAAGCAAAAGAGTAGCAAATTTTACTGAGTGCACAGTCCCTGATCTCAAGGACTCACACATCTTAAGAGAATAATCGTAGTAAGCAAAATAATAGAACAGGTTTCACAAACTACCTTGAGTAGAAGCCTTGTGCCCCATGGGATGTTAAATGATGTGTGAAACATGTATTCCATAGAGAAATTCATATGGGAAACTCTGCATATTATGAGATCTGCTCTTAAAGACTCATGATAAACACGAAAACTGAAAAGGCTCTGACTATTCCTAGAATAAAAAAAACTTGCTTAATTTTATTAAATACATAATTTTCCAATTTTGTTGACCCTAGAATATTCTTTATCCCCTATCCCCTTCAATACACTCTTACCACTCTGCAGGGCTAGTTCCCTCGGAACATGGTTTAGGGATAATAGCAATAAAAGTATAAATTAGGGAAAGTGATTGTATACAAGAAGTGATTACATCTGTTGGTCAAGGAAGGTCTTAAATATAGAAATGCCTGGGATGGGTCTCAAAGAATTAGTAGAAATTTGCTAGATCCAAAAGAAAGAAGTACAGTCTAGACAAAATGTAAGAACATATGTACAAACATGGGTAAGAGCCAAGAGCTGTGGAAAAAGTGAAATGTACTGAGTTAGAGGAGAGCAGTAAGAGTTAACCCTGAAAGAATAGGCACGAGACAGATAATCACAGGTCTTGTATATCTTGCTTAAGGAAGAGTTAAATGTTAAACTTTATTGTGCAAAACTTAAAAGGCCATGCGTATTTGCCAAATATATAAAATTGGGGAAAGTTTAGAATTAGCATTAAGATCAATGACTGATAAAAAGATAATCGATTTAAGTAGGATGATACTGGAATAAGAACTCGAATGGCAATATATAATGTACCATAAAGTTTTGAAATGGTTGTTAACAAACATCTTTATTTATTCAATATTTTCTCAGCATCTTCTGTGTTCCAACAACTATGCTAGTCACTGGGGATATGAGAGGGAATAATAAAGAGTCCCTAGAAATTCAATTTATTGTGAACGATGCTCACACAAACAGATAAAATATAGTGAGGTGCATACAATTCCATCATTTGACACCCTGTACTGTATAGCAAATGTTTGGTTAATTTTTTTGGATGTGTGAAATGGATGAATGTTGGAGGTAACATCAGTGTTCTATTAAAATACAAAGAAACCTGATGTAACATTCTGATCTATTTTGCTTGATAGTAAAATTTTAATACAGTATTTTAAATTGTGAAATAAATAAAATATTCAGATACATTTTTAAGGTAAGACTCAAAGACAAAGAAATTTTGTGATTGTCTTTTCTTTGTCCTTAGGGATATTTAAGTTAAAAATTTTTAAAACACTACATAGATTATTAGGAATCTCTACAAATTTTTCAAAAGAGGAGTAAAATGGTCTAATTCAGATTTATAGAAAATCATACCAGATTTCTTGCTAATACTAGTATATAAATGTATATTGAGCCCTTTATCTCATTGACGCTCCTTTTGCTCAAGATCTTTTTGGAACTCCTCCTTGGCTACCACCTTCAGAACCCACAGCACGTGACTCAAAAAGCTTCCTAATTCTTTACTCAGTGTCAGTGTCCTTAGAGTTGTTTTTCTGATTAGTGCTTTAAAAAATAATCCTTTGGATGGCTCTTCTGAACCACATAGATATTGCATATGAATACTGACCCATGCCTTTAATTTTTGCTGCAGCTGCCTTGCAGTCTGTCTGCATTCATGGCTGGAATGGTGAAATGAGAAGATCGAAAGATTAAAATGGAACAAGGAGTTGGAAGTAGGCTTTTAATGAGACATGCTAAAATCAGTCTTGAGTAATGAGAGTGTCACTGTAAATAGAGAACCACCGCTCACAGAGATAACTTAGAAGGTAAGTAAGAGGCTGCAATGCACAAATCCTGTTAAGACATTAGTCATACTACTTCATTTTATTAACTCTCAGATTCTCAGGTTGTAAACAATAAATATCAATATATACCGACACAAGTCAATTTTCCATTGCTTATATTTGTCTTCCTTTTATGACACTTTGCTAAAATTGTTTTTCAACTTTTGCGCTTATTTTTAAGCTGTGTCTCTGTTACCTCTCCTGTAGAAATAAGCACACACATGCATATAAACACATGACACCTTCAAACAGTGAACTCAAACAAAATTTTCAAAAGGGTTGATATAACACCTGCAGAATAATGTATTTAAAAGATGAGTATACAGGCAACAGATAGACATTAGAGGGCATAGTAGGCATGAGGAAGTCTATACAAGAAAAGTAAGTCTCAAATGCATTTAAACAGATTGTTGGTATTTAGGATACATACATATACATATTAAATATATACACACACAATGTACATATATATTCTGTATTGTATAAGTTTTGATCATTGAAACTGCAAGATAAAGACACTTGAATGAAATAAGATGAAAGTGTGGGAAGCAATACTGCAAAAGGAATCAATTCAAAGCAGTGAATTATTACAGCTAATTCCTTTAAATAGGTTTTTGCACTTGACAGATATCATAGAAAATGGATTTTTCCCTCAAAATAAAGGATGACAAACATTTCTGAAACTTCTTTTTTCCTTAAGGACAATTTTAATATAGATGAAAGAGCTTTAGATAAATGAGTTAACAAAAAAATACTACTTAACCATCTGCTAGAACATAATGTGATACATTTTTGACACCTCTTAGCTTCTTTAGCTGAATTTCAAAATGCAGCCATTAGTATTAAGAACAGGTACTAAGGATTTTCCAAGTCATTTTGTTATTCTCATCAATATTTCTAGTATTCTTTTAGATCCCTTCACTCACTTTCTCTATTGCTTTCTATTTCCTGAGGTTTTAAATAAAATTTCCCTTCTGTTTGTCTTGTAGGAAAAATCATCATGCTTGCCACATAGAATATAAGTTGTAGGAGAAACACAGTGGGAGACACTGGTTAAGGGACAAAAGACATTAACATTTTAGGTGATTGTGAGCTCATAATTTTTCCGGAACACAAGTATTGCATGGCTACTCTTATATACTAGATTATTAAAATAGTTATATCTTTGCCCTACCTGAATAAGTGAATATATTTTTAATATTAATCCAATATATTTCATAAGAAATACTTGATTTGCAAAGTAATCTGGGCATTAAGATGATTCCCTATCTAAATACTTGCATGGTGACAATGAGGACAAATCTACCCTCTCTCTAATGTAGTTTCAGGCAAGCTATACTCATATAATAAACAACCAGAACATACAATCAAAACCAATGCATGAGTGTAGGATGCAACTAAAGTCAAGAGCCAAAGAGTAAAAGATAGGTATGGGTTTTGAGAAGGGACTACACTAAGCGTAATGTATTTAATTTGTAAATCTGTGCTTTTGCGACAGTCTGGGAGAATAGGCCATGCTACTCTCTTGCTTACAACCAATCAATGGCATTCGATTATTCATAGGGACAGGTACAAACTACTTACATAAAATATTATGGCCTTCATTAGACAGCCTTTATCTAATTCTGAAATCATATCTCCCACATTCCCCTGCCTTGAAATGAATACTCTTGAAGTACGAACCATTTTGCAGCTCTTCACCTACACCATGGTATCCCAGGTGCTATATTCTGATCATGATGCCCTCTGTATCAGGAAGGCACTGTTTTCTCATTTGCCAGGTAGACACATACTTTTATAAGACTCAGTTTAGCATATTAGTAGTAGAACTACCTTCTATATTCCCATGTGTTCTCATATATCTCATTTTTATCTCCTTCAAGCTTTTTGTTTCTCAAATAATAACTAACATTTTTTAACCTGTTGAAAATGGCTAGTAATTTTTGAGTGTTTATTTTATGCTGTGTTAAGTGTTTTATAAGTCATATGCTATTCAATCACCACATAAACTTTATTGAGGTAAGTACTATTGTTATTGCCATTTTACACATGAGCAAAGTGAAAAAGACTTATCAAAGTCACATACTGGTTAGTTCTAAGACCAAGATTCGACACAAGGCAACTACAGGGGCTGGCCTGGCTTGTCAGTTTACGAACACACTTCTTCCTCCAACCTGAGTTGCTTCTATACTGGATTGCCTCATTTACAGCCTCCCAAGACTTTTCTCCATTCTCTCTCTGTCTTCTAACTCAGAGGCATGGTAGTGCATTTCTTACAAATCATAAAGACTTTCAAGAAAAGGAAGAGAAATCAATATAAAATGTGGAAAGAGTACCAAAAGAGAATTTGGGCTTGCAGAAGTCTCCCTTGATTTCAGAGCTTTGCACCATTCTGACTGTTCATTTTCCAGAGCATAGACAACAGACTGTTTCAGATATCTTTTGAGAAATTGCCCAGTAGTCTACCCATTGGAATAAGTGCCATCTTTCTTCATCCCAAACTATGACCTTGAAGGCCACATGAAGTTTTTTTTTTTTTTTTGACATGCATGACACAAACTGAACCTACAAACATAAAATATTTGTTAATTTGAAGCTTCTAGTTCAAGAAGTTCCTGTAAAAATATAAGAAATGAATTGGAACAAGGATTCTTTTTGGTGAAAACTCTTCTCTCATTATGAAAGATCACTGGTCTTGCTACAGACGTAGGCTATGAACCATTTTGTGTTCATTCCTCGTGGGATTTATTCAAAATAATATTTGACTACTTTTACTATACATGTTATCTTTTCCTCACCCCTTCCACATTTGGAGAGCCTCCAGAACTTGGAAGCAAGAATCATTTTCTACAACTCATGAGGACAGAGTACATTCCTGAAATTGCCAAAGTGCTATAAACTAGCCACTTAAATCATAAGTGAACATGATCACTTACAGAGCTAATTCCAGAAGAAAGACAATCAAGTAGTGCACATCATGGAAATATGTAAACCTAGAGAGATTCAGGAGAAACCTTGACCCATCACAGTGGTTTATAAAAAATGTTCATGAGCTCTGTGTATGACAGTCTTCTTGCATAGGCGCAGTATCTTTTCCTTGCATGGGACCAACTATATAGCTAATCACGTAGTACAATGAAAGAAAGCCTTTCAAATAGGACTGAAGTGCTGGCAAAGCACACAATGAAGCCTTGAGATAATTTAATGTGACTAAACTATATGCCATAACCTTCAATCCACAATGATGTCACCATGTCACAAAGTTTTTGCTTGTTTGTTTTAGAGATAGGGTCTCACTTTGTCCTCAGGCTGGAGTGCAGTGGTACGATCATCGCTCACTGCAGCCTCAAACTCCTGGGCTCAAGCAATTCTTCCTGCCTCAGCCTTATTAGTGGCTGGGACTACAGGTCCGTACCACTATGCCTAGATAATTAAAAAAAAAACAAAGAACAAAAAACAAAACAAAACAAAACAACAAAGAAAAAAAAACCTAAGAGATGGGTTCTCGCTATATTGCCCAAGTTGGTCTCCAACTCCTGGCTTAGGCAATCCTCCTCCCTCAGCCTTCCAATTAGCTGGAATTATAGGTAGGAACCACCGTGCCACACTGAAAGTTTTCATGTAAATACTAGTTCCAGGAATATAAAACTACCTCCAACAAGAGAATGAGAGCAACATTGTATATGAATTTCACATTAATGGTTTCCTTTTCTCTCCTGTCATTGCTACTTTCTTTTCCCCTCATATAAAAAGTTATTGGGAGGCATAAATTTTCATTAATAACACAACTCAGCCAAAGCATTCTCACTGAAAAGAATTAGCAATCCAGGCAGGGTACCGGAAAGTGAATCTCAATGAGAATACTTCACAAGGAAAATTACAAAGGAGACTATAATTATCAATTTCTTTCAATGCTGTTCAGCTTAATAGTATATAGAGAGAAAACTGTTGGGAAATTGACTTGATGCGGATTATGAATTGGTAGGACTAGTTTTAAGAGATCAACAACAAATTGCTCTTGTAGCCTCAGATCACAACATGAGCCACATATCGTAAGTCTCAGGAGCATGCAAACAATTTGTCAGAAATCATTCTCTGAATGTTTTTTTAAATTATATTTTATTTTTACTTAATGAAGGATGATTTCTGCAGCTGGATTATATGTTTCTTAAAGGTGCAAGCTCCTATATTTTTATATGTACCAGGACTAACATAGTGACACTTGTTCATAGCTAAAAATCTACTTGCTGATTAACTACATTTTCTGTGATTTTCATTTGTCTTGTTATTTGTCTCATGACAATTTTTACCTCTGCTCACTTCTGCCCCAATATTCACCATGAAAAATATCCTGCATTTTAGTTACATTAACAGAGTCACTGTTAATATACTTGGGTCTCTTTTTCTTTTTTTTTTTTTCTTTTTTTTTTTTTTTTTTTTTTTTGCATATAAACATATACTGCCAAGATCTGGAGCAAACACTTGGTCATCCTCTCACTGATCTTGTTAGAACCTGAAGTTCCCCTTCCAAAATTCACTTGCCATTAGGTGGGATCCTTGCTACTTGCTTCTCAGCTCTGCTGGTACCTGTCTGATGACCACTGACAGGTTCACCTAAATTTTGATAGACAAACTCCCATCCTCCCACATCCTACTTCTGAAGCTTCCTAGATTAACTGTCCACTCTTGAAGGTTTGCCCTGGCTACAAATGTTAAAGTCATTGCTTACCTTGAACTTTGCTCAAAAACTACATACTCTAAAAATTGGAGAAGAGAAAGTCTACAAAAAGCTATGAAGCATCAAGTAGTACATGCCTATTCTTGTAGGATTTGAGATACAGGAGCAAGCTGTTAAAGATATATAGAGCCCAAATGTGAATTATGATTTTTGCATTACTAAATTGCAATGCAACATGATTTATTCAATAATTATCCATAAAATAAGATCTCGGCATCACTGAATGTATATATACGCTCTATTATAACAATTCCAATAGTACTCTACAAGATTATTTTACATTAATTTGCAAAAAATAGATGATGCTTTAATTATGAAAATAATGATATTAGTAAACTCAAAAAGGCAATCAAAATATATTCCACCATGATGTTATAGCTCTTTCATCTGATCTTCTGGAAATAAGCATTTAAAAGGATGGGAAGGAGAAAACTTAAAAAAAAAAAAAAAAAAAAAAAAAAAAAAAAAAAACCTCTGCACATGCTATTGTTTTCTTGAATCTTCACAATAACCCCAAAAGTTAGGTAATTACATACTCATTGTAAAGTTAAGGATTCTGGGCTAAAGAGATTTAGTAACAAGTTGACAGTCAATAGGGATAGTGATACGCTTCAGCTCATTGGTTAGTTGTAAAAAATACATGAGAGTTGAATCAGTTTCAACAAACACTGAACATTTTCTATGTGCCAGAAAAAAAGTCTATGTCACCTCATTTTATGTTTCCAGGTAGATGAATGGACATTTAGTATGAATATTAATATGGAACTAGGGTCCCATGTAGACTTTTTGCTCCTTAGAATCAGAAATAATATCTTCTTCACAGTTGTATTCTTAGCACTAGACAATATTCTCAGTCCAAAACTGGTACCAAGTAAATATATTATTTATCAAATAAATAAATGATAATCTGGCATTCTTATAAGACGGTTGCCTAGAAATATTTGAAGCTTCAAAATATTTATATTGTTAAATAATATTATTGTATGTGCTTCGAAATTTAAAGTGAAGACAATATGTTCGCATATTGTTACTATAAAAAAATCAGTCTTCTGAGATCATATTAGATAACTTATAAACATAATGCCATATATCCAATAAAAACCAATAGTTGATGCGGAAAAATTATTTTAAGAAGGCATATTACACATTCATGTTTTTCATAAGCTGAATAAATGAGGCATATATTTATTCTTCTGTGTCTGATGAATCTACTTCTATATCATAGTAATCATGGTTTTGTAATTTTTCCAATCTGTAAATCTGAGTGTGTCTTTTATTTTTATCTATTGTTATTTTGCCAGCTATCCCTTTTTGACACTCATAGTATATCTGATTTAAACAGACTTACTGCCTTTTTCTAACTCCCTGCAGTCTGGAAAACCAGATAATAGAACCAGTTGAAATTATTCTTAATATAGGAGCAAATTTTTTTTTTTTTTTTTTTTTTTTTTTTTTTTTTTGAGACGGAGTCTCGCTCTGTCGCCCAGGCTGGAGTGCAGTGGCGCGATCTCGGCTCACTGCAAGCTCTGCCTCCCGGGTTCACGCCATTCTCCTGCCTCAGCCTCCTGAGTAGCTGGGACTACAGGCACCCGCTACCGCGCCCAGCTAATTTTTTGTATTTATAGTAGAGACGGGGTTTCACTGTGGTCTCGATCTCCTGACCTTGTGATCCTCCCGCCTCGGCCTCCCAAAGTGCTAGGATTACAGGCGTGAGCCACTGCGCCCGGCTAGGAGCAAATATTTTATACACAACACTCACATAAGATATATCTCTTCTAAAATCTCAGAGTCCTTTTAGGATCTTAGTTATTTTCTTGGGAATCAAGGTTGCAAAATAAACGACCTTTGGATAAGTGAAATATTGAACTGTTTGCAAAACTATCTGAGAACTATTAGCAAAATATAGCTTATGTCTAACTTAAACATATTTCCCAATACTAAAACTCAGCCTTGCAGTGTAGGTGTTAAAGTCCAGATTATAGAATGCTTGCTCAAAGAGAAAGATGCTATTAGAAACATATATAAGAATACAGTGCAATAGGCGAAATGAAAGCCAAATAAATAATTTCATGTAATACATAGTAATGGAGAAATGGGAGAAACTGAAAATCTTCCTGGTGTGTAATCAGAAAAATGATCTTTCAATGAAAAGATACTATATAAAATATAATGTATCTGTAACAGGAAATTTTACTCCTCCCTCTGGGAATTAATTCCTCTACTATGCCGGTATTTGGGAAGAAGTGGTACGATAGATAGTATACCACAGTAATGAATTTCTCCCAGTCTGGAGGGCAAGTATGTGGTTTGTGTGTGTGTGTGTGTGGGAGGGGTGGAGGAGTGTGAGGTGAAGAAAAGGTAAGTGAGCAAGAACTCAGCTTCGTCATACAAACAGACTAAAAATGTCTAGAACCCGTTGTATCACTTCCCGTTTACTTCAACCTAATTTTTTTTTTAAACTCCACGATCTCTAGTTGTTTCTAGTGTAGAAAGTGTAGAAAGTGTCTCTAGTGTTTCTATTGAAGATACAATATAACCCTAAACACTTGGGCATAAACTCATTCTTGCCTGTCTTTCTTGTTTATCGTCATAGTCTTTTTTTTTCTTATATGAAGAAAAATCTACAGTTTGCCACAAATATTTGATTCACTTTTATAACAACATAAAATGATAGAAGATAGTACTGAAATTGAAGTTGATTCTAAAGGAATACAAATCAAAATAATGTTCCAGATGGGCTTTTTGAAACATATTACACAATATCGAGATAATAAGACAATTCTTGATCTGCCTCACTAGGAGCCTAAAGTGCTATGCAAGCAGCATTTTCCCAGTCTCAGTGCTCTCTCCCCACCATTCATCTCTCACTAGCATTTACTTGGGGGCTTTCCGAAATGGTGTTTCCTGGCCATACAGGGTATCTTCAATTTGTATTTACTCCATTAAAAATAGTAACACATTTTGTATCAAACAAAGTCCTCGTAACTTAGGTTGGGCACATACTATTTTTTCTTGACTGGAAATAACTAAAAAATGAAAATAAAAAGAAACGTTAGATTCTTAAAGATGCAAACAATTGCTCTAATGAGTAACAAATATTGAGAATTGATGTCCTGAAAGATCGGGCTCATTTCCCTACAGCTGAGGCACCAGCTGGTCTGACTTAGCACAGTCTGCGAATCAATGTCATTGTTTATATTTGCAGGGATGTGGAGAGGAGAGCAAGAGGATAGTTTCTGAGAGTCTAATATGGACAAAAGTTACAAAAACATCAGGTTCCAAAGGCAAGTAGTAATTCCTGATTATATTAGTTAATGATTCTCAGGCAAAGAAAAGTAATTGTTGTGCAGTCTATGACATTACAGCAATGGTGACAGCTCTACATATTTATCTCATTGAAATTTTTCAATTACTCTGTGAGTTATTAGATGTCAGCAGTCCATTTTACAGATGAAGGAACATAGGCTAAAAGAGTATCAGTGACTTAGTCTAATGTGACAAAGTCAGTAGCCACAGAGCCAAGATTTGAAGCATCATCTGTCTCCTTTTAAAATTTATATTCATTCTCCTCTAATGTTATTTCTAATCTTAACACTATTCTTTATCTTTGTTTACGTTAGTCCTAAATCATGCTGCCTTCTAATCTCATAGAATCAGAGTAACTGAATGGACTTCCTAGAGAACCTGACTTTATCCATTAGGGTTAGATGAAGAGAGAACGGTCATATAGCTGCCATTATAATGGTTAGTAACTGTTGCAGAATCCCTAAGGTGAAATTATTTCAGTTCAAATAATACAGAATTATGGCAGATAATTTGATTTTTAACAATTTTTTAGAAATAAAACAAAAACCAATGCCGTTATTTTCATTTTATGATCAACAAAAAGGGTCACATGCTAGAATAACATTCATCATGCTCTAGCTAAAAAAAAAAAAAAAAAAAAAAAAAAAAAAATTCTTATACCTGAGTTTGCAATGACATCTCACTTTTGAAAGAGATCAAGCACAGTTGGTCCACAACTGAAGACCACAAATGGGGGAAAAAATGGAGTTATAAGTTTCTGTCACCTTTCTCTTCAATCATTATTTTAGAGGGCTCCAAAAATTCACATAGATTACACATAAATGATTTTTTAGTTTGTGCTATTATTTATTGAAGGGATAAAAATTTATCATAACTCTTACTCAGACTCATAGGATATCAGTGATGAAAATATTTTTGGGCATTTTCTAGTCTAATTACCTCCCCCTACAATGTTTAAAACAAGGAAACAGTGGCTCAATGAAGTAATGTGGATTCATAGATTAACTTGGTTGTGAGTAGTAATTAAGTTCTGAGCATTTTTCCAAGGAACTATCTATTATGAACTAAAAATTGAAAAATGACCCATCATAGGATTTCTAAGCCATCTTGGTAACACCTTAAAGAGCAATACTTCTTGACATTAAGTTTTGCAAGACAGTATATGTCTACAAATTGTGGGAACTACATGCAGGGTTAAATATCCTGGACAAATAATACTAGGGTTAGAAGATGACATTTAGGTTCTGGGTTACAAAAGACACTTCTGATTTACACTATTATCCTCAGGGAATGATTAATAGCATTTTTTTCTCTATCAAAAGTTTCTTGGTTTAGGCAACAAATTTTATCATTTCACAAGTTACCCTAGTCTTTGTTATTGGTATCTATAATTATTTACCTAGATATGTAACATCAGTTATTAAAGGAAAAATGTCATTGTATAGGAGAGCTTAGCCATTACTTTCAATTTAGTGTGAAGAAATTTATCAAATCTCTTTTATCTGATGCCTAAACTATAATTGATTTTTTGAAAGAGTGGGATGGCAGAACAAAAGAACACTGGCACCAAAAGGCCAAAAATATATATAAATAAGTAAAAAAGAAAGAAAAATGGGATGAAGAAAAATGAGAAAAATGTTCACCTGTCTTCCAATTTTGCTCATGGATAGTCTGGATTATAGGTATACTAGGACTTTTCATTTCTATTGAGAAAAAGATCAAGCAATGTGAATTAAATAGGAGGGTTTTAGCCTTGAGCATTAGGGGCAAATGGCCTGTAAAAGGTCATGTGAACTGCCATAAAGGAAAAATCATGGGCATTTACTTGACCTTACACAGACAAATATATGTACGTGTGTGCTATTGTATACAAAAATATTCACTTGAGATGGTTTCATAGAAGGGGAGAGAACCAAGATGAGCCATTGAAGAGTTTTAGAATTCAATCATAAAAGCAAATTGAAAAAAACTCATAATGATTTACTGAAAATAAGATAAGCCTATGGTAGCTGTTTTAATTGAGTGCATTTGGCAGGGAAAAATATCTTTAACAAAGCCAATAAATTTAAAGCACCTTATATTCACTCCTCCCTGTCACAATAAAGATAATTATTTATTTATTTAAAGTTAGAAGAAATGAACCTGTTTTCATCTTAATATACTCCACATTATGCCTGTATAAGGAGGAAATCCATAAGTCATAGAGAATCAAAATGTTGCTAGGGTTTTCTGCAGATTTGTCAAGACAAAACATTTCTCTAACATTTAAGGTTGGGAAGCAAATATTTTGTTCAGGGAAACTACCTCACAATTCTAGTAGTTTATTGTATGAATCATTATTTTATAACACAATATTTCAATATTTCCCCATGTAATTAAATTAGCAAATACATTTTATACAACATAGGATATAAGCTAAAGAGTGATTGGCATAAATTCTATTCCTATGTTACAATATAACTACTTTGCTATCTCTCTGTTTATCTGCCAAGAAAGTAGTTATGATCAGAAGGGTTTAGCACATTTACTCTGATGTGACTATGACACATTTTATGCTTTTATCAAAATATTTCATATACCCCATAAATATATAAACCTACTATGTTCCCACAAGAATTATAAATTAAAAATTAACAAAAGACAGCATTCCATTTCACTAAAATTGTGACGTTAACTCAAAGTGTTTTTCTCTTTTATTAAACTGAACACAAGGCATGAATAAAATTATCCAGCTATCTCTGCATCACATGCATATTGTTAAACTATAGAAATGGTATTATAAATTGGTTAAAAATGATTAAAATTATTGTTTATACAAAATTAATCCAAACTAACTCTGCTGATAAGATACAAAGGCAAAGTGGGTGGATCTGTCCTAGTAATAAAAATAACTTAACCCTAGCTGACTCTTAACCTCAGCTCTTTCTTCTTTCAAATCGTATACTAGAGTAGCGTACAACATAGTAAAAACAATATTGACATGAGAAACTTACAGATTCGGCTTTCCCTATGATGAAAGGCTTATAACATATTTTTTAGTCATTGGAATTCTTCTTTGTTAATGCTGAAATCATATATCTAACATGAACCACAATTCCTTAAATACCATAGCATGCACTTTCTCCTTCAAAACTTAGCTCATGAGACTGTTGCTTGTTTGAACAACAAACTGATTAAAACTAGAAAACTAGAGTAAAATTGAAGAAGTAAATATTTTTATTACATATTATTTATTTTGTATTATTTTTAATGAGTAAAAATTGGTTGATCCACTGGAATTTTTTTAAAGAAGTCTAATTCAACACAGTGCTTATTGTGGTCATAGATTGCAAATAAAAGTCTCATAAAAATTAGTCTTTCCCTTTGAATCATATATTAGAGTAGGAAAGAACATAATACAACTGTGTCGACATGAATAACTAACTGATTCTGCTTTCCTTGTTTGAAAGGTTTATAACATATTTTCAAGTCATTGAAATTATTTCCAATGCTGAAATCATACATCAAAATAATATACAAAATATGCAATATTGTATTACATTCACAATGCATTTTGTTAACAACTTTAAAAAAATAATCAGGAAAGTAGCAGAATGGAAAGCTCGAAGCCCTTTTATCCATCACAGAAAACAAACACTAAAATAAATAGATAAACTTATAGACTGATTCATATAATTTAATAGTATCTCTGATAGTCAGAAATCTACAGAAACCAAGCAAATGCCCAATCAAGAAAAAGCCACATTAAAAATGGTAAGAAATTTCATAGTGTTTTACTTGCCTTTGCCCCATTCTTTATCCTATGTAGTGCTTCACAGGTGGAAGATGATGGCCCAATACCCAGTTCCCTCACTTGGGCCAGAAAGAGCAAAGTAGATCATATTTGCAAGGTTATAACCAGTGTGAGCACTGCCAAGGCACTGGTTTTTCACCCTCCTTACTTGGAGCTCAGAAGAGGAAAAAGCGGCATAATTTGGATCTTAGGCTAGAAACCATGTAAACCAGTGGCATGCATGCAAAAACTACAGGACAGAGGGGCAGTTGCAGGTCCACAGAAACCCTAAGGTAAGAGATTATTGGGAAAATAATACAATAGTACATCTAAGGCTCCAAGAAGAAGCTGAGTTGAGACTCCTTGAAACGTAAAAGGGTCTGTGAGTGACATCAGCAAGTTGTTAGATTAGAAAGCTCTAGACCCTTGTTTACCCACAGAAAGTTTAAACACGAGAGACTGACTAATACAGGTTTTTTAGGAGCTCTGGAAAGCAATCACAGTTCTACAGTGTGTATAAGAGAGAAAAGCATAAACACATGCCCAGACAGAATATATGCTCAAAAAAGGTCTGAGAGGACTTTATGTGTTCATAGTACATTGATTAGTAAGTTTTCCGCTGCACAGAGCCAGTCTGCAAAAACTGGGAGATGTGGTCTCTTTTGTAAATGACCAAATTTCAACAAAAATATCATAAAGCATTCAAAGAGATACGGTAATATGGTCCATCAAAAGGAACAAAGTTAATCTTCAGAAACTGTCTTTAAAGAAATGCATCAGCCTCACTAGATAAGACTTTAAAATAATTATCTTAAATATGCTCAAAGACCAAAAGAAGAATGTGGAGAAAAAAATTCAAGGAAGTAGAGAAACAATATATAAACATAATTAAAATATTGATAAATATAGAAGTCATAAAAAAAGAATGAAGCATAAATTATGGAGTGGGAGAAATACAATATCTGAATTGAAAATTCACTACAGCTGTTCAACAGCAGCCTTGAACAAGCAGAGAAAAGAAACAGTGAACATGAAGAAAAGTCATCTAAAACTATTATGTCTGAAGAGCAAAAAGAAAAAAGAGTAAAGAAAAGTGAACAGAGCAGAACATAAGGGACTTACAGTAAACCAATAAACAGAATTGTACACATTATAAGAATCCAAAAAGATAAAAGAGAGATAAAGGGGTACAGAGATTATTTGAAGAAATAATGGCTGAAAATGTTCCAAATTTGAGGAAATGCAGGAATCTATAAACCCAAGAAGCTCAACAAATTCCAAGTAGAATAAAGAGATTCAGAAGAAGAGACATTACAATCAAATTTTTGAAAGCTAAATATAAGGAGAGAACATTGAAAGCAGCAAGAGAAAGAACACTAATCGTGTACAAGGGATCCTCAATTAACCTATCATTGAATTTTTCAGTGGAAATCTTGCAGACCAGAAAGCAGTAGGATGATATATTTAATGTGCTAAAATAAGAAAAAAAAAAACAACCCTGCCAACCTAGAATCTTGTATTTGGCATAAAGCTTCTTCAAAAATAGGGAGGAATTAAAACATTACCAGACAAACAAAACTGAGACAGTTTAATTACAACTAGACTTACTGTGTATGAAATGCTAACAGGAGTCTTATAACTTGAAATGAAAAGATGGTAGGCAGTAACTCAAAGTCATATGAAAATATGAAATTCTCCAGTAAAAATGAACACAGGGACAAACACAAATAACAGTATTATTTTAATTTTGGTTTGTGACTTAACTTTTTATTTTCTACAGGATTTAAAAAAACAAATGTATAAAAATAATTATAAGTATACGTAAAGGAATACCCACTATGTATAGATGTAATTTGTGAAATCAATAACATAAAGAGAAACCGGGTGAAGCTCTAAAGCAGTAGAGTTTTCCTGTGCATTGGAGTTAAGTCGGTATGTGAAAAAGCTCTGGAGATTGATGTTGGTGATAGCTGTACAATAATGAGAGTGTATTTAATCCTACAGAACTGTACACTTGAAAACTGTTAAAGTTGTAAATTTTTTGTCATATATATTTTACCACACTAAAACAAAGAAAAATTTATTTGAATTTTGCTAATTCCTGATAATATGGCTTCATAGGCAATCATACCATAAGACAACATAGTATTAAATGATGCACACACAAATTGTCTCAACAACATATCATCCAGGCTCTCACACTGGAAACTAATAGTACTGGAAATAAATCAACCATTACATAGCTCACCAGAGGAAATGCCTGGGAAAGTGATGGAGCTGTCACACTTGCTGCATGGTTGAGAGCCCGAGGCCCTCTGTCAAGATCATGCTGCCCTCCTGGATCATTTTCATGCCTGTTGCCCATGTGCCATCCCTCGTTTCAAATGGCTTAACAAATAATTAGTTTTCCCAACACACAAATCGGGTGGGCAATCATTCTCTGCAACAAATTTTAATCATCACCATTCAGCTGTGATTCTACTGTCATAAGATAGGTTGGTACCCAATGAAACAGGACAAAACTTGATAGATTCTCATGTATTAATTAGCTAATGGGAAAGTCAAAAAAAATAGATGTTGAATTTTAAATTAAATGGGATTGCCAGACTTGCAAACAATTAATGACATAAGGTTTTATATGAATTATATATATAATTATATATATTACATATATGTAATAACAATATACAAAATATAAGAAATATATAACATACATTACATGTAATTTTCTTTATATATAATATATATAATTTTCTTTATATAATAGGAAATTATAGGTTTTTTAAGCCTTGATTATTCATTTAGTGGAGGCGAACAAAGTTACTATGCTTCTTAATGCCTCTTCTAAATGTCCATGTACCCTTTTAACTTAGAGGAAGGAATTGTTGATCTTGTATAGCAATGCCATCTGTCTTTGTTAATTTTCTGTTGCTAAAATAGAATACCCAAGACTGGGTAATTTGTAAAGAAAATAAGTTTAGTTGTCTTACAATTCTAGAGGCTGGGAAGTCAGAGTGTATGCTAGCAGTTTCTGGCATGGGATTTCATACTGTGTCATAACATGGTAGAAAAACAGAAAAGCAAGAGAGTGCGTGTAAAAGAGACCAAACAAGAGGATGGCCTTACTTTAACAGCCTGCTGTCTTGGTAAATAATCCAGTCACTTGAGAGCAAGAACACACTTACTCCCTCAAGAATTAACAGGATAAAACAAGAGTGGCATTAATCTCTCTCAGTGACTTAATCACATCTTAAAGATCCAACCTCCCAACGCTGCTACACACGGAATCACATTTTTCACACGTGATTTGTGGGAGACACACTCAAACAATAGCATCATTCTTACCAGTTATAGCAAAGTTAATTAAAACCACAGTGGGATACCACAATATACCCAATAGAACAGCTAAAACAAAAATCTCTGATAATGATTACCAAGTGATTATAAAGATATAGAGCTACTGGAACTCTTATACTATGTCAGTGGGAATACAAATTGGTATAACTCTTTGAGAAAGTAGCATCTATCTATCAACAAGCTTTTAAGCCACATAAACACAATTACACAGCAAGAGAAATTTTCACACACATGTCCCAAAAGATATGTATAAATACGTAAGGTCCAAAATCTGGTCATGATGAAATACATTGAAAATTAAACTATTGCCACACATAGGAATCTCATATACACAATATTGAGACCAAGAGGCCGACATAAAACAAGTGTAAACACTATTATTACATTTATGAAACTCAAAAGCAGGCTAAATAATCTATAGTTTTAGAATTCAAGAAAGGGGTTGCCTTGTGAAAGAATGGAATTTGTGACTTGGAAAGAAAAAAAGGGCCCTTGCAATGGTGTTGATTATGTCTTATTTCCTAATTTGAGCGGTATTACACAGTGTTTTAGACATTCTGATAATTCATTTAGCTATTCATTTATGATTTGCACACTGTTCTTATGTATGTTTCGATACAAATACTCGCTTAACCTATGATACAGGGTTATTTTATATACCAGAAAACAGAAGAGACTAAAGTTGAAAAAATAAAAGTTACTTCTTATTCCACTAGTGCATTGACTTCAAGTCTTTTATTTTTTAATACGTAGGTTCACACATGAGTAATTACTCAGCATTGGTAGTTTTTCTAGGTTAACACAGATTATCAAAATATGTTAAGGAAATCAAGAAAATCTTGAATAGACCAATAACCATAGAAGCATGAGAAATTAAAAAAGAAACTATTAGACCCAAGATAATCTTTGTCTAAGTTTACTATTAGGTTGTCCTAACACTTAAAGAACAAGTAATTTCCATGCACTACAAAAAATCTTAGACCACAGCAAACAATTTATTTAAAAAAAAACAAAAACAAAAAAAAACCTTTCCATTTATTTCTTCAACAAGATTTTTTCCCTTGCAATTGTGGAATTAGTGCTTCTTTTTTATTTATTTTGGTCTCTTGTTTTCATAAATAATTACCTATACATTTGTTTCTGTTTTCCATACTGGTCATATGTTTTCTCTCATTGTTTTTACAGTTTATCTTTGCCCTCTGCAGTTCTGAAGAAACTGAGTGCTCCTTCAGTTTCCTTTGCACAAATCTGATTCTGTTCTTTGTTGCCTCCAAAGACAGATATCATTCTTCTGTAACATTTTGGTTACTTTTCAATTGTTTGTACTTTAGTTTATCCAATCTCTGTGTTTTTTATTTCTGAGTCATTCAATGCATACGCAAGGATGGAAAACAATTTTCTAAAACATTTTTTCTGGTTTCTGTATTAATTCTTGCTTTACATATGCTTTTCTTCTGAGATTTTAATTTTTCATGTCAAGTAATTACTACTGACAACCAGTTTTGCCTTAATGGTTTTGTTGTTATTTTTTCTTTACTGATCTGAGATTGTGACAAAAATCTATTGAAGTGTAGGATTTTCTAACAGACAAGTGACAAGATTGACCATTAGCCCTTGGTTCTACTGATAACTTTTTTTTTTTTTTTTTTTTTTAGCAGAAACCTTCTCAGCTTCACAGTTGAAGAGCAGATTGTTATGAAAAAGCTCAGGACCAAATTCCAATGAGTAGCAAGCATTCTATTAATGCAATTTTTCTAGAATGTTGGTAGATGGTTCATCATCTTTCCCCACTCTGTGGTCTTCTCACCTTGATCTGATAACATCTCTAGAGCCTCTCTCTCTCTCTCTGTCTCTCACACACACGCACACACACACACTTGTGAGCATGCACACACTACTACTGTCTCTATTTCCACTATTGTAACACCTACAATGCTTTTGGGACTTTATCTCTCTTTCCTGGGACATAATGCATTACTGTAAGTTCTTCCTTCCTTTCTTCCATTTTCAGAGGGAGCAGAAAAAGTAATCACCAAATAAATACAGATGTAGAGGCATTGATTGAAGAAAGGTGCCCATGTATGACTGCTTCATTTTCTGAGTGATACAAATCTTGGATCTTTCAGTCAGGGGGAAGAAGCATAGAGTCTCTCTACATTACTTAAGGCCATAGGTTTTCTTTACTTCCGTTTGTGAATTTCAATTTAGCAATGTAGAGTCTTCCCAGAAACTAATAATAGGTTGACTGAAAGTGTCAGTTTTGAATATTATCATAAAATGTCATCTTTCTCTGGGCGCTTACAGCCATTTTAAGCTAAATCAAGCACTGTTAAGCTGGTAGAACTTAAAAAAAAATACTTATTTCTGACATCTCAAACTATGATAAAAAAAACATTCCATCAGCATAATTTTGAGAAAAATTCAATCTTCCTTTAATGTTTACTCACAACCAAAAGCTATTCCCGAACATCTGTGTAATATTACTTTGACACAGATGGTAAAATAGTTATTAATAAAATAGCACATGTAAATATTTGGATTCATTTCAGTAGAACTGAGAAAGCCACAAAATCATCTTACAAAGTAAATTTTCATTGCTGACTCAATGTGCATTTTACTTTGCACCCCAAAGTGCTACAATTTTCTTTGGTAGTTTTGAAATAACAAGTAACGTTTATTTTCAAGCCCCTTCAATGTAGTGTGGAAATGAGTTCGTTTTTATTTCATAGCAGGCCAGGATCCACCTTTATCTCTCAGAATTGTACACAGGTTGGTATACTGCTTTGAACTGACAAGGTCTAGTCTCCTAAATAAAATTTAACTTACCTTCTCAAAGAATAAAAAAATGAAAAAAGAAGAGACATAAAAAAAATCTTGAGAAAGTTTTTCAAAAACACAACACATACTGAATTTTTACAAGTCTTGATGTCTTATAAATCAATGTAGAATAAGTCGTTCCTACAGGCTTCCAAATGTTTCCCCCAATTTTTTAATGTCAGTTGTTTCATACAACTCTTTTATAATTTTTGTCATTTTTCATTTTTCTTGCACCAGTTTCATTTTAACAATTTGGAAGTTGATCTTCTTGTCCCTTGGACCATAAAACAGGTTTGTTACTGTGTGTTCAGGAAGCCAAGGCTACTATGAAAAGACCTGGACTAGGAGATGGAAAACCTAGACTGAGTGTTACACTTGTATCACATGAGTTTTACCAGTGCTGTATGGTCAACTGTCACCTGTCTGTATGGTCAGGCTGGTGTCAATCTGCAAACAATAACTGGTCTGCATCATGAGGATTTATAGAGATTGGGAGAAAGTATGGAAAATGTTATAGAAATGAGGTAATTTGTTGTTTGTAGAATGAGGATAAATAAGAATAAAAATATAAATCTGTATATTTTCTATCTTCTTTTTATCATTTTTTTCTAGCAATTAATTTTTAGTAATTTTACAAAAACATTCAATCTGCAATGCATAAAAAATAAACTGACTCTTACTCACAGAGAGTCTGAGAAGTACTGAGCTCTAAGACATCCAGAGAGCCAGTTAATGTCTCACAACCTGAATTTCTTTATCTGTAAAAATATGAATAATGAACTCCACTCTGCATTTTTTACAGAGTATGTGAAAACTAAACACAATTATGTGTTCATAAGCTGTCAATAAATATAAGGTCTCATATAAATATATAGTCATCATATATTAAGTAATAATTATTTGTGAAGTAGCATGGTGTCTCAGCTAAAAGAAGCCTGGCATATATTAGATACTAAAGGTTTTTTGACTTTATAAATAAATACAAAAATAGAAATTTTGGCAATGGGTACAATTGTATACAAAATAACTGTCTCATGGAGCAGCATATGATTTAAATGCAAGTCACATCATCTGTTAATAGCAAACTTTCTTCCTCTATAAAACAAGGATAATTATCACTACTAATTTCAGGTTAAGGCAAGGAACAAATAATACAGTAAAGTATTTAGTGGTTAGTACTTGTACATGAAAAGTATTCAGTAAGTATTAGTCATATCTTTAAGTTCTTTATGCTAAGAAAACTACTGAATTCTTTATATGCAATGTCTTAGTTAATTCTTATAAAAATTTAACCAGATAACTATGATAATCTCCATTTTAAAATAAGGAAACTAAGACTCAATGTCAGCAACTTCCACAGTCCTACACAGCTACTTTAAATCCATGTCTGTCTATAAAAAAGTCTGGTCAAGTTTCCCACAGAATACCACCTCCCGAAAGTCTTCCAAGTCATGAGAATAAATTTCACAGTCTACATTTTAGAAGCTTTCTCATTTTTATTTATAAACTATGAAGACTTCCTGCATAAGACACAGAATCAACAGATTGCCTGAAACATAGAAAAAGGGACCCACTTACCAGTTTGAATTGTTGGGTTCTTCATGCTGGTGGTGGCCACTTTTGGTGCTCTGCTCTGAGCTTCTTCTCATAACCCTATTTCCACGCTGCCAAAAAATAGGAAATGAAAAGAAAAATGACACTCGCTTGCTTCAAGAAGGATTTTAATATATTAATGGCCATACCGATAATAATTAACATATATAGTATTTGTTTTATAAATGAAAGAAACACAATAGGGATTAATTCACTTCACGTGTTTGTGATTTTTCCATTTTGAAGGTAAGTATATTGTTATGTTTAATTGGAATTCATAGAACATAACAATCTATTAAACTTAATCACTAAATTATCTTCTCTTTTATTAAATAGATGAATAAAGGAAACTCATGTTTAAAGCCATTCATATATCTAAAGATCTGTGTACTGAAACTCCAGAAGGCAAAATGGTGTTTTGTTATAAAGTAATGAGGAGAAAACAGAACGGAAGGAAAAAAGACTTGCTGTGTCAGTAAACCTTCCATTTCAAAGGTTAAAATTTGACAATGTGGTCAGCATGCAAGTCAAAGATTATTCCTTGTGGTTTCAGTATTTAATATATTGGAAAAGTCAAAAATAGTGATGATTAATTTATAAAGGAAAATTTAAACGCAATCAGTTAAAAACTGTAATCTGCTTTTGGAATTGTAAAATTGTAAAAGGAAATGAGATGTTCTTTTCAGGATTAGAATATGACGTTTCCATTTTCTTGATCAATCATTTGCTTCTTACCCTATACCACACCAACTCCCTTCTGTGACCCACAGAAAGAGAGAAAGATAAGTTGGCAGAAAATAGTAGAAACAATTCTAAGATAATTTTCATTCACTCAAAATAACTATAATGAGAAAAAAATGCTTTCTGAAAATTATTAGAATGTCAATCACTTTCCTTTAAACTTCATATTTACATATCAGATTTCCTCCATGACACTGCCACTTTTGTGACCAATGATAATGGCAATAATTACGTATTGTTTACACTGTATCAGGAACTGTTCTTAGCATTTTGGGGTATGATCTAATTTAATATTTACAACAACCCTGGAAGGCAGGTGTTATTAATATCCCTACTTTTAACAATGAGAAAAATGAGGTGCAGTTTAAGTGAACTATTCAAGATCTGCAGCTAGTAAAAAAACAGAGTAGGATTTGAACTTTTTCAGAACCCATTCTGATTTTATTTTATTTTATTCATTTTTTATTATACTTTAAGTTCTAGGGTACATGTGCACAACATGCAGGTTTGTTACATATGTATACATGCGCCATGTTGGTGTGCTGCACCCATTAACTCATCATTTACATTAGGTATATCTCCTAATGCTATCCCTCCCCTGTCCCCCACCCCACTACAGGCCCTGGTGTGTGATGTTCCCCTTCTTGTGTCCAGGTGTTCTCATTGTTCAATTCCCACCTATGAGTGAGAACATGCGGTGTTTGGTTGTCTGTTCTTGCGACAGTTTGCTGAGAATGATGGTTTCCAGCTGCATCCATGTCCCTACAAAGGACACAAACTCATCTTTTTTATGGCTGCATAGTATTCCATGGTGTATATGTGCCACATTTTCTTAATCCAGTCTGTCATTGATGGACATTTGGGTTGGTTCTAAGTCTTTGCTATTATGAATAGTGCCACAATAAACATACGTATGCATGTGTCTTTATAGCAGCATGGTTTATAATGCTTTGGGCATATCCCCAGTAATGGGATGGCTGGGTCAAATGGTATTTCTAGTTCTAGATCCTTGAGAAATCGCCACACTGTCTTCCACAATGGTTGAACTAGTTTATAGTCCCACCAACAGTGTAAAAGTATTCCTATTTCTCCACATCCTCTACAGCACCTGTTGTTTCCTGACTTTTCAATGATCGCCATTCTAACTGGTATAAGATGCTATCTCACTGTGGTTTTGATTTGCATTTCTCTGATGGAGAGTGATGATGAGCATTTTTTCATGTGTCTGTTGGCTGCATAAATGTCTCCTTTTGAGAAATGTCTGTTCATATCCTTCACCCACTTTTTCATGTTTTTTTCTTCTTGTAAATTTGTTTGAGTTCTTTGTAGGTTCTGGATATTAGCCCTTTGTCAGATGAGTAGATTGCAAAAATTTTCTCCCATTCTGTAGGTTGCCTGTTCACTCTGATGGTAGTTTCTTTTGCTGTGCAGAAGCTCTTTAGTTTAAGTAGATCCCATTTGTCAATTTTGACTTTTGTTGCCGTTGCTTTTGGTGTTTTAGACATGAAGTCCTATGTCCTGAATGGTATTGCCTAGGTTTTCTTCTAGGGTTTTTATGGTTTTTGGTCTAACATTTAAGTCTCTAATCCATCTTGAATTAATTTTTGTATAAGGTGTAAGGAAGGGATCCAGTTTCAGCTTTCTACATATGGCTAGCCAGTTTTCACAGCACCATTTATTAAATAGGGAATCCTTTCCCCATTTCTTGTTTTTGTCAGGTTTGTCAAAGATCAGATGGTTATAGATGTGTAATATTATTTCTGAGGACTCTGTTCTGTTCCATTGGTCTATATCTCTGTTTTGGTACCAGTACCATGCTGTTTTGGTTACTGTAGCCTTGTAATATAGTTTGAAGTCAGGTAGCGTGATGCCTCCAGCTTTGTTCTTTTGACTTAGGACTGTCTTGGCAATGTGGGCTCTTTTTTGGTTCCACATAAACTTTAAAGTAGTTTTTTTCCAATTCTGTGAAGAAAGTCATTGGTAGCTTAATGGGGATGGCATTGAAACTATAAATTACCTTGGGCAGTGTGGCCATTTTCACGATAGTGATTCTTCCTATCCTTGAGCACGGAATGCAGAATCCATTCTCTTAATCTTCAAGGTATTCTACTACCTTTCAAACTTGACCCAAATTGGACTCTTCATTTTCCTCATATACCTTCTTAAGTCTTCCCCCATTTTCTAGGAAACTGAAACATTTGCCTTGTATTCAATCCAGAAATGTAGGCATCTCCTTGATAACTTTCTTTTCCATGTGATTTTACAGGCTAATTATAGCTAAAATCCACATAGTTCACTCCAATACTCCAATTGAAGCCACCATCATCTAACCCTTAGAATATAGCAAGAGCTTTCCACCTATTCTTACTGATCCCACTCTTGACACCTTCTACCATACATTAATTACATAATTCAGAGCATAAATCATCATTTTACTTCTTCAGTTAAAATTCTTCAATGGCTTTTTAGTGCACATGGAATAAAATGCAAGCATCTATCGTGGCCTACAACTTATGACATGAGCTGGCTGCAGCCGATCTCTCAAATATTACCATAGATAGTCATTTTCCATTTTGCCACCAACTCATTCTCTAATAAGCCATGGTCTTCAGCAACTAAGGACTTTGGAAATCAACCCTGGAAGGCTCTGAGACTGGATACTTTTCATCCTACAGGTCTCAGTTCAAAAGTCACTTTCTCAAAGAAGTTTTCCCTGACACCCAAGGAGTCCTTCCTTCCATCATAACCTACAGTCATGTTTTAATTTATTTGTTTAATTTTCTATTATCTCTCTCCTCCTCACTGAAGAAACCAGTAGCTGTCAAATAGCCCTGAAGTAAGCTTGTAAAATGAGGCATCAGAATGATTATTTCAGGACATATATGTTGGTTTTATTTATACAAAAAAAAATTTATATGTGATTTTCACTAGTAGCATTTTTTTTTCTATCTGAATCATTCTGCTAAAACATATGCAGCCCTCTAAGCTTTGTTTCTGATTTTTTTTTTCCTCGGTTTGATTTAAAGCATTACTTCTCAATCTTAAAGCAAATATGAGTTACATGGAGATTTATATGCACATTCATCAAACTGCATATTTTTCATTAAGTGAGTCTAGGGTAGGGCTGCAGAATCTGTATTCATCACATAGGTTACTCTGATGGTGTTGATCTACTCACCACACTTTGAGTAACAAGAATTCAGAAGATAGATCACAGTTTTAGATGGTTTCAGAAAGATTCTTGAATGTTTCCTATTGTATATTTCTGTGTGTTTGTGTAGGTTTTCCATGCGCAAAAATATTAGTATAACAATAAGTTTTTTAAACGTACATTTTCTTCTTCAGACAAACATCATTTCTGTGAGATCAACAATACATCATTAAGTAGTTAACAAATCATACATACTTCTTCTCTTACTTACTTTGTAATTTGTCAATAATTCTGAATAAAGATTGTCCTTGCCTTGAAAATAAGTGTGCATCCTGATGTCACATAATGCAGATACCCTTAAATTTAATAACACATATAATATATAAAATACTGGATTTTTATAATTGGCCAATATTTGAGATAACTTCTGCATTTTTCTGTGCTTTGTTCTATATTTCTGATTCCTTTCACAGTATACATTTTAGCTTTCATTTGGGAAGTCCTACAATACAGTGTGCTAAATATGTATGTTCATATACTTTTATGTACTTATGTTATTTCATTTAATTGATAAATTGATGGAATTAAAGTTAGTGGTAGTTATTATTTTGGGCTCTTACTAATGGCAACACACTGTATTAGTGCTTTGTATATATTAATTATCATTACAAAAATAAACTATTAATACCTAGAGACAGAATTTTGGGATGGAGGAATTATTTCAAGCATATATGTTTTAAAAGTGGCAAAAATGATATTAAATTCAGGTATGCTCAGTCTTGTTTTTATAATCACGGGAAATTTAGTTTTTTTAAAGAATCATATCTCTGCTAGAAGATATTTTAGGTAGCCAATTATATTACAAGAGAGAACATAGGTACTAGCTCTGTATTATATACTTTATAAAAGGAAAATATGCCAAAATAAGAAGTGTTTGTGAAAGCATAGGAAATGTCATTATAAATTTTACAGAATATTTTTTCTAGTCCTTATTTCCAAAACTTAGCAAAAGATCATTTTATTGCTAAATATTACTGCCAAAGATCTTTCTGAAAGCATAGGTTTTAATCAATGTTGAAAGAATGAAATGAAATAAGTAGATGTTTAATAATGGCCGACCCATGTAAAAAACAAATGCTTATGTCTGACATATTTTTTCATTTAAGAATGATAGACCCAGGTGACAAGAATATGCTTATTTCTTACTTGTCTTTTCAGCAAAATTTCCAAACAACAATGTATTTCAGGAACATTTCTCCAGTTTCTTTAAAGAACACTCATTGGTCCTATCTGTAATGATTATTTCTCCCATATGAGTACCATACTGAAGAATGTCTTAACTACTAGACCCATGTCATCTGTGTGTGTGTGTGTGTATGTGTATGTGTGTGTGTGTATATATATATATACATTTTGAGAAAAACTTAGAGTTACTTCCTAAGCAAAATTTCAACAACCATAAAAAATTGCTAATATTTGTTTTGATAGATTATTTAATGCTATGATTTCTGTGAGGTTCATTTACATCTACAAAGAGTTGCTATTTTAATCATTGTAGGTCAATAATGATTTCACTTAGATTCAATTACCAAAACAAGAACTTTTAACAACACAGGAAAGATAAGGTATTTGCCCAGTAGGTTAGTATGGCTCCTTTCTGAGAGAGGTTTAATAAGAGCTGGCCAGTTTATTTTCTTCATTATTTCTGAGACCCACCTTATGATTTTCTTTGCCCATATGTTCAAATGCTATCTTCGGTAATTTCTCTGAAAGGGAACACTTAGGTGCCTTTATAATATAAAGCATCTTGACTCTGATTATATTTGAAAGCCAGTTATTCGAAGAAATTTATTCTTTTTCAAGAGCAGATGGGAACAGGCTCAAGGAATCCATGGCAGAAGACACAAACATGGGAGTAAAATGACAATAGTTTGGGTAAATTTCTGATAGGAATAAAGAGAAAAATAAATTGTAGACTGAAGTGTTTGTTGGAAGGGAAAATAAGATTAAAAATTAAAGGGGGAAACTATTGCCAGGAGGAAGAATTCAATAACTGTAATATCCTTGGATTAATGTCTTACTGGAATAACTTACCACTTCACCTCGCAACTGGCTTCTCAGATTTCAGTCTCTTTCTTGTTCAGGTCTACTCCTAAAATGCTTCCAGGCTTTCTATCCAATTTTCTTACTTTATTTTACTTTTAATTTTTTATGTTAGTGTCCTATCTGTCCTTTTAGGCCTTGATTCCCTTTCATAACTTACAACTTTATAGAAGGTTAATTGACTTTCCTGAAGAAACAAAAGGCATTGCTACTTCTCTATTTCTATGACTCCTACCACCTCTTGTCCCTTACTGCAACAATTTCTTAACTAAGTCATCTGCCTCAACAACAGCCCTGCCTCCTTTTCATACATCAATTTTGTTCCCAATTTCACCAAACTAAATTCTCTAAACCCAAGCTATAATATTTTCAACTCATTATCAAAACATTTCTCAAGCTCCTCTGTGTAATACAGGATTGGAGAATGGGTATGGAGCCCCATTTCTAACTCCAAAGCCTGGGCTCAAAGTCTTTAAATGTTTTTGATTTACCTATTTGGACTCATTTCCTATGTGCAAATTCATAATGCAAAAGTGTATTGCAAATAATTAAGATCTTCATAACTGACTAAATTCATGCTCAGAAAAAAATATGCAAAATAATTATTAATATCCATATTTTGTAATTAGACAATTGAAACATGGAGATGTTATGGCTACTCTAAGCCTTCAGTTAACCTAATAAATAGTAGGAACCAGGCCTTCTACCTCTGCAGCCTATACCCGCCAAAATTTATTTGTCCTCTAATTTGCATGATTAGTCACTTCTTTAAATACTTTATTTTCCTTTCTCTGAAGACAGATTTGTGCATATTTATATTCAGAGGAACATTGCTTTCAGTCTCTTTATTTTCAAGTATTTATCACCTTCCAAGATCTAGATCAAATACTAACTCCCTCTGTTACTGTCAACTGGAAATGCTCTCTCCCTCCTCTGTATAAGTTTTTACTGAATTTCTCTTACAGCGGTTCTATCTTCTGCCATTTTTTAAGTTACTTGTGTATGAACTACTTCTCTTGTTTATATATAAGCTTTTTATTGGGCTGAGAATGTTGGCCCATCCGAGGTTATGAGGCTCAGTTAGACACATTTTTAAGAAAGATTTTTCTACCTAGCCCATGTTGCTCTGTTCCAAGATAACTTTATCACCTGGTGGTAGTTACCTAAATTGCAGGCACATTGTATAAGAAGAATTAAACAGTCTCAAATACTAAATTTGCACTTCAAAGCCTAAAAGGTGGAAGGCATTGGAATCCCATTTCAGCTATACTAGTTCAGGATGGGTAGATTCATTTAATGTAAAACAACTTTTGTTAGAATTAAGATTGTTTCTCCTTAAGTGTATTGTCATCATTTGTCTAGATCTTCACTACTATTGAAAATCTTGCTGATATTCCTATCTCCAAAGCAATGGACTATCTGCTGATAAAGTGTTTATTTTGTGTACTGCAGGCATTTTGGAAATAGCTCTCGGATCAAACTAAATGAGTTCCAGTATAAATAAAGAACTTAAGACATTGCAGGTGGCACTCAGCAAGACATTGGTGTGACAGCTAGAGATGCGGTGTGACCCTCTGTAACTGATGTTTTGTATTGAGTGCAAGGTCTAATAAAATGAGTTCCATCATGGAACTTGTGTGCTCATTGAAATCTAGATTAAACCTAAATATGAGGTTTAACTGCTGCTTTAGTGACAGGAAAAAAAAAAAAATGATAAAAACCGAACTGTAACTAGGATGGTAACTTGAGTCACATTCAGGCCTTAAAATAACTGTTAAATATGTACTTTCTGTTGTAATCAAAGTGAGGAGTAAAATAATATTTGTATTATATATGTTGTCTCTAGGTATATGAACATCTAGGTCATGGCATTACTTCAGATATACTGAAACATGATTTACTTTATTTATTCTAAAACTTATGGCACACTTTACAGTTTGATTCATTTTCTAACATTTTCAAAGCTGTAGTTCATTAAATTACACTTGTTTCATATAAGCCACCCAAAACATCCACTGTTAACCTAAAAAGATTGGGAGGAAAAGGGTTATTTTAAACATATTCTATTTCCTTCATGTAGATCGATGAAGATGGCTTCCTAAAGAACTACATTTTCTCACTGTTGCAGGAAAAGCTTTAGATTATGGTAACTTAAGTAGAGAGAAAGAAATACTACCTCAATACAACAGGCTAAGCTTTATCTACAGCCTGGGCATTTAATTAGGGGTTCTAGTGTCAGCAATAGCTTCCAGTAGCAAGGTCTTTTTCAAAGTAACCTTCACCTGAATGAGGTGAGTAAGAATTGCTGATGAGGTTAGACTATCATCCATTGGGAATAGGCTGATGACTCAGATAATTACACAATCTTCAAGTCATAAGTGATTCAGGTTGTCCAGTCTATCTCCCACTCAATGTGGGGTATACCAGCTTTTGTTGGCAAGGAGGGCCCATAATGTGGTTCTCTTGGCACCAAGAATGGAGCTTGAAACAGCAGCTCCAACTGTTGGACAAATCTGTTTATATAGAGTGGAAGGCTTGTACCTGTCATACATTGGTCCAAGTTTTGCCCTCTAGAGCTATTCAAAATACACAGAATCCCAGTTTCATGAGGCAGCTCTTCAAGTAATTGAAGGAAGTTATCACTGCCATGAAGGGATATAGAGCATCTTTCAGACTCAACATTACCACTTTCTTGTATACAAAATGACAGCCACATTTCTCACATGGCATGTTTGTAGACACTTCACTATTCTGGTCACCCTCTTTTGGATTTACTTCAATTTGTCAATGACTCCTTTTAAAATATATTGAACACTGTGTGACATTTCTGGAGCTACTAGCAAACATGGAACACCATGAGAATAATAGTAAATTTATCTGGCTTGTGACTAGTGACAAGGTCTAAACTTAAATAAAATTTCTATTTCTCAAAAGTGGTCAGAGAAGGAACTATTACAATATTAATGGATTGAAAATTCAACTCTAAGTCTGCTGGTGTTACAAAGTAGTGTCAGAGAGAGACATCGTCTATAGGGTGTAGTGAGCAACCTACAGACAACACTTCAATCAATTGTCTGTTAAGTCTCCAAAATATTGAACTCTGAGAGGGATGGAAAGAATATCTGTTAGAGAAAGGACATCTAGGTCATGACTCTCCCCTCAAACAGCTCAGTAAACTTGGACAAGTAAGTAATGCCTGTGGTTCTCAGTTTCTCCATTATCAAGTGAAAGCATTGACTAAATCATCTCTAAGATTCCATGTAAACCATAATATTTCCTGGTAAGGGATTTCAATGATTCCCAGCTTCTTATTTGTCAGAAATCATTCTAAAATCCTGTCTTTGATTACAATTTAGACCAAATTTAAATAGTTTTATCTTCAATAAAAATCTGAGAAAAGTGCTTCTCCAGTTCCTCCAGTCTTCCCACTTACTGGTTCATTGGCTGATTCACTCAGCAATTTACTTTGTTACATACTATGAGCACAGCACAGTGCATGGCACTCTGGATGATACAAAGTAATATCCACCACAGCTCTTTCTCTTGAAGAATTTATAGTCTAGTTATGCAGATATACCTATACTATAACCTAGCTAGACTATAATATGCTACAATTTAAAGTGTAAAAGTATGAGTATCAAGTAAACGATAATGACAATAAATAATAGTGGAATCAGATGAGAGAAAGCTCATTACAGCCTGAAGAGATGAAAAATACTTTGTGAAGGATATATAAGGAGACAGTAGAAGTTGATGAAGTAGGATTTTGAGAGCTGAGAAAAGGAATTATTTGTGTCCTGATAAGATAAAGCATATTTTTTGATAAAGAGTCTTCCATTGCTCTAGAAATTATGTAGCCACAGCATGAAACAACCCTGAAACATGGTTGCTGAAACCAACCCCTTGTATACCTTTCCACCCTGCTTAGTTAGCATTGATACAACCATCAGTCATTTGACACTCCTGTGGGGCCTGTGCAGCTCTGTAACTATTAGGAGACTTAAGAACAAGAGGGGATATTTACTTTTGGGTTCTAAAATATACTCAGAAGATGTAAGTGGGAAAAAAAAAATCTTGTTGGCAACTGGCTTTGGAGGAGGTGACTCTGAGCTGTGTGACTGCTAAATCACTGTTCTTATTCTTGGTGTTTCTACTGACTGGTATGGTAGAGGTTACTTTAATTATGGAGCCAGGTGACACAGCTCGAGTGACTAACTTTTTTGTAGGAGAAAAGGCACACACTTTCAGAATTAATTTCAATTAGTCTGAAAATACATCAATTTAGTATGGATGAGGAGAGCTGAGGATATCCTTCCAATGCTGATTTGAAATCCAGCACATCCAGACTATTGAGTGTTGTTTACCTCTTCTAATAATCTGCTTGAGAGTAACATTAGCTGTTGTTTGGCCTAATCATTTTCTTGAAGACAACAGGCACAGCAATGACAATTGAAAGATTCTGTGTGGCAATTTCTTACACACAAGAAAAGTAAACGTAGGTCGTTATGTTTGGCAATTTATGTGTTACAAATGAGTGATAGAAACTAATAGGTGGTCAGTAAATATTTAGTAAGTAATTGAAGTCTGACAAAAACTAGGATTGCTTTGTGTTATTTAAAGAAAATAAACATTTATTCCAATCAAGAAATTGTCTCCTAGAAATTTTCCCCGGTGCCTTATCTTTCCCAAAGAAAGTAGATATACCTACGTATGTTCCTGTGCATATGCACATGTGTGTGCATGCATGTATGGGGTGTGTATGTATTGTTTTTCTATTGCTCAGATTTCCTTTTAAAAAGGTATTCCTCATGTACAGGAGATATCTAGTTCTGTTATACTGAATACTGCTCTCATTCTATGAGGCCTCCAAACAAATGAAACTTTAATATAAAAAAAAATTGGGTTGACCCTCCTTCAACTCATGAAACACAACCTCATGTTCTTAAAAACAAAAACAAAAAGAAAAACAAAAAACAAAAAAACACTAAATGGAATTTAAAAAACAATAATAAAATAGTCATATAAACTCACAATCTATGACTGGGGATAGAGTTTATAGGACATACAGCCAGACTCTCTTTTGTAGGATGCTTGCAGTCCCTACATTAAGGGTGCTGAGTTATTTGAGACAAAGAGAGAAAACATTCAAGAGGCTGAGTGCCAAGCAGAGATGGCAGGAGCAGTTCCAGAGGAGGATGGCCTCAAGGTAGAGTGAAAGAAGGTATGGAGTCAAAAATATATCCCCTATATAGAGTAAACCATAGAAAGAAAAAGTGGAGCTCTGCTTTGGATGGAAGAAAACCTATATAAAGTTAAAGTTACTCACTAATCTAACAGACAATCTTGTAGAGACAGACATTGGTCCCCATGGTGCAGGAAACTAGCTTCTTTTCATCCTCTGTACCTTTCCAATAGCAGGTGGTCTTCTAAGAGTTTATAGAACACTGAAATCTTTTGATAAATATTCTTTTAGTATGCTTTTCTCACCACTGTGATTTGGGGAATGCATTAAAGAACAAATTGATATTTTCAATTTCTTCTCACCAGGTATTTCTGGAATGCAGGTAAGGTGATTTAGCATAAGCCAATCTTACTTGAATAAGCCTGATATTATCATTTGAGAAAAAACTAGATAGAGTTTGGGTCATATGCATAATAACTCTTATGCCAAAAATTTTAAGGAAATTTATCTAAAAACTATTGAAAGTCACATTTATAAGAGTCAATTAATTATAATCAATCCTCCCATGAAACATCCTCTACTTCTTCTCAACTCACATGAAATGTGTTGGAAATGTCAAATTTCCCAATGAAAGGTTGAATAAAGTGTACACAAATACCCATAATATACCCAAAAGAAATACTAACACAAACAGCAGCATAAATCTTTATCTTTTCTGCACTGTGACACCTTAGACCTGAGAATGCTGCTAGCTATATTCAGACTTGATCCTAATTTATTGCTGATATGACATAAATGTTAAATACAGCTGCATCCATTAACCCAAACTCATTAATTAGAAAGTAAAATTACGGAATATTTTTTCAGCTTAATTTGCCAAGATGCTCTCAGTCAACACAGGTTAGGTGTTTGATGAGGCTTCCCAGCTTTTAATATGACTCATAATGGATAGATCAAAAGCCAAACAAAACAGAGAAAACAATTAGCTATTTAGCCTATTTAAAAGTATACACACATGTATACTCTGAAAAGCATGCTTTTAAAGTATAGCCCTGCTGACATCTATTTTGAATATACACACATTCTTTCTTGCCAAACCAAATGATAGTCATTTCACTAGGATAAAAACATTTCTTCCACTTTCCCCATGGAGGTGATTTTGAGTAGCAAAAAAGCTACATGAGTCATAGGATAAGAATTCCAAGTGCTAAAAATTAACGTGAATTCTTAAAGTTTCTGTGCTTGTTAATGTTTGGCAAATAATTGGGAGTGCCTGCAGAACTCTGAAAAGACATTAAGAAAAAAATTTAAAGAGATGTAATGAAATCCCACATAAATAGGGAAACTTACTAAATACTTTAGCAAAGAAACACTGACGCAAGGAACTGAAATCTGTTACCTTACTAATTAAATAATATTAATAGATCCAACTTCTTCACAGAATCATCCCAAGTGAGTTATCCTAAGACCATTAAGGCAAGATAATATAGAATAGTGGTTAAAACACCAACTCTAGAATGAAACCTTCAGTTAAGATCTTAGCACTGCCATTAATTGTTTATATATTAAGCAGGTTATTTGACTTATCTAAGCCCACCTTTTCTCATTTGCAAAATAAGGAAAACAGCAGCACATATTTCATGTACTTGTGAGAATCAAAGGAGATTTTTTGTGTCCTTGGAACATAATGAGTCATATATGTAGTTATTTTTAATTTTGCAAATATCATTATTATTAAGTAGTATCTCCAAGTATAAAACCTCAATGAAAGATTTTTCTAGAAATAATTTGATCAGCGCTATCTTAACATGATGATCCTTGTTGTACTAAATCACAGTTCAAAGTTAAATTGTAATGTTGCTTGAGTTAATCATATTACTTGCTGTCATTGAATTGTGTGGTGGTGAATCAGGCTGGATAAATATTGCTCTATAAATGTTTGACCAATAAACAAATACCTTATATTTTGTCCAGCGTTTTGAAATTTACACAATGTTTTGAAATAAATTATTTTTATTTGTTTAGCCAATGCTATCGAGACCAAGGCTTCAAGAACTGCAAAGATGTTTAAAGGAAGCAAAAAAAGCTTATATTCTAATGATGCATATAGGGTAGAGGTGGGGAATTCCTCTACCCACTTCTCTACCTTCTGGCATAAATCGTCAGTTTCCAGAATACTGACTGAGCAATATTTATAAATGATCGTGATATCATACTTTAAAATGTCACACTTCAGGGAGGTAATATAGCTTTTCTTCTACAATTCCCTCTTTTTTTTAAATTTTTATTTTATTTATTTATTTTCTTTTTTTGGAGACAGAGTTTTGCTCCATCGCCCAGGCTGGAGTGTAGTGGCCTGATCTCTTCACTGCAACCTCCATCTCCGGGTTTCAAGAGATTCTCCTGCCTCAGTCTTCTGAGTAGCTGGGACTACAGGCATGGACCACCATGCCTGACTAATTTTTGTATTTTTAGTAGATACGGGTTTTCGCCATCTTGGCTGGCTAGTCTCGAACTCCTGACCTCAAAGTGATCCACCTGCCTCAGCCTCTTGAAGCATTGGGATAACAGGTGTAAGCCACTGCGTCCAGCCCATCACTTTCCTTTTAATATTGTGGCTAAGTTAAGAAAGGGCTTGTTCTTTGAGGATAGGCATGAACTTTTGTTCTCTTGTCTGTTCTCGTATTTTGTTGTGACTTTCTAAGTCCGTTAGCCACCTGCTAAAGCTAAGGTTTAGGAAGATAAGGAGGCCAGGCGCGGTGGCTCACGCCTGTAACCCCAGCACTTTGGGAGGCTGAGGCGGGCGGATTACGAGGTCAGGAGATGGAGACCATCCCAGCCAACATGGTGAAACCCCATCTCTACTAAAAAAAATACAAAAAGTAGCTGAGTGTGTTGGTGAGGGCCTGTAATTCTAGCTCCTCAGGAGGTTGAGGCAGGAGAATCATTTGAACCAGGGAGTTGGAGGTTGCAGTTAGCCGAGATTGCGCCACTGCACTCCAGCCTGGCAACAGAGCGAGACTCCATCTCAAAAAAAAAAAAAAAAAAAAAAAGTAAGATAAGGAAAGGCATATAGGTATGATTTATGTAATAAATAAAGCTTATAATTCCAATTAGCAGATCAATATTTATATAAATGGCTGTAGCTCTGCAATGAAAGGTTGAGAAATGAATACATATTTATATAAATAAAAATCGTCAGCAATTTAAATAATAATTTACATTTACTTAGTTTTCCCAAGCATTCAACTTAATTTTAGTAATCAGTTTTCTTTATTTTTCCATACACATTTCATTATCATTAATTTATAGAAAGTTTAAGTGAACTATGTAATTTCAGTAATGAGAACTGCTAGCATCTAAAGGTTTTTGAGCAGAGAGCCTCTTAGTGACAGCAGAAATGCTTCTCTGTGTTAGAGTGACTCCAGCTGGGAGTACACAAGTGTGTTTCACATAGGAAATGGAAACTTGACTATTTTGGTGATTATGTTAGAGGGTTATCAGGTCACCCATTGAGAGGGTTTCTCTTGTACATGGGCCCAAAATTAACAATAAATTGAAACCTGCTTTTACTACTTAACATTGTCCTTTGTGTATTTAGCTCTCTGAAGAATGCCCAAAATAGGAAGGATAACTGGCCCATTATGTTTGGCCACTCATGTATTGACCAAATTCCACCCACACCCATACAATTTACAAATAAATCTTACCTTTTGTAAGATAATGAATGAAAATAAAATCAAAGACCAAGAAAGTGCTGAATTCAGTCTTGGCATAAAATCAGTCAGCAAAGTCCCAGGTTAGTAAAAAGGTATACGGTGTGAGCTGCTTTCAAATCCTACCCCAGTAAGGTGGTTAAAATTTCTAGGTAGGGTTAGGGGAGCAGGCCCAATGGAACAAGTAAACTTCAAGTCCCAATACAACCTTGTGGGAAAGGCAAGCTTATATTGCAGGAGTTTTACAAAAGAAAATGTACTCAGGCTTAGAAATATTGAATAAGTGGTTCTCAAATGTAGTCTTTAGACTGCTCCTTACTAGCTGTGTAAGAATCAGCTCAAGTGTTTGTTAAAAAGCAAATTTTCCAATCTCTAACCCAAAGAGAGTCTGATTGAGTAAACTTGGGTGAACTAGGAACGTGCATTTTAAAAGCTTCCCAGATAAATCTCATAGAGAGGGAGGTTTGTGAGCAACTTGGTTAAACAATTTGCACAGAGTCATAAATGCAGTGAGTGCTAATGCCAGAACTAGAAGCAGTTGTGCTCAGGGTTCCTTCACTACAGATTTCCTAAAGGTAACCTTGAATTAATTTAGTTTACTTATATATAAAACAATAGAAACATAAACTCAGATTATGTGAGGTGTCCTACCCAATGGCCAATATAAACCTATATCTTAAAGATCAACATTTTAATAGTTTTGGCGAGGGTAGAGAGAAATAACATTTTCACATAATACTGGGATTATATAAATTAGTTTAACCTTTCTAAAGGGTAGTTTTTCATAATCTATCAAAACTACTAGGTTATTGTACATAATTTATCATCCAATAATTTCACTTCAAGAAAATTTTTCTACAGCTATGCATCTCACATTTATCAAGGGGTGTATGTAAAAGATGTTTCTTGTAAAATTATTTGTACATGTTAAAATCTGGAAAAAATACAGATCTTTCAAAAACAAAGAGAAAACAATGTATATAGAGTGATTAGAAAATTCTTTGAAGGATACATGGATAATCGTTAACAGTGGTTAACTGGAAAAGTGAGACGGGAGTATTGGAGTGTGTGTTTCTTGTTGCCATTGTAACAAATTACTACAAACTTGGAGGCTTTAAACAGCACAAATGTATTTTCTTAAAGTTCTGGAAGTAAGAAGTCTGAAATGAGTCTTATGGAGCTAAAATCAGGGTGTATGCAGGGCTGATTCTTTCTGGAGGCTTCAGGGATAAATATATTCCTTGTCTCTCGCAGCTTCTGGAGACCTCTTGACATTCTTTGGCTTATGGCCACATCACTCCAATCCCTGTGTCTGTGATCACATTGCCTTCTTGTCTGTCTTAGAAGGACCCTTGCCATTCCATCAGGCCCACCCATGTGATACAGGATAATCTCTGCATCACAGAATCCTTAATCACACATGCAAAATCTCTCACCAAATAGAGTTACATTCACAGGTTCCAAGCAGCAGGATACAAGCATTTTTGGGTAACCAGTTTTCTGCCTACCACATGTTCGAAGTGAGTATTCTTTTTATTATCCTCTTTTTTGCATTATTTGACTTATTTTAACTATGTTTTTATATTAACTTTAAAATAAAATTAAACCTAATTAAACATTTAAAATCAAATAGAAACCTGTGACTTTCTTAGGCAAACTGTGATATATCAGCTACAAGTGCAATAATTCATTTTTGAAGAAGGATTTATTTATGCCCCAATTTGTTCCAAAGAATATTTAGGCAGTTTACAAAATAGGCACCTATAGTAAAATAAATAAAATTGAAAGTTAAAAAGGGATTAAAAGTATAATAACATGAGAACGCTTATATGATAATCTTATGAGTCAAAATACTTGCTTTGAATAGGCATAAATCTTGTTTTTAGGTTCCTGATTGCTAAAGCAAAAAGGGAAACTGGGGGAAAATGGTGTATTATTTTTATTGTTGTGAACTGAACAAATGTATCAAATTATGAGGAGGAGACAGATCTTTCTAGTACTAAGCTCATAGAAAATTTTGCGTGGGCATCATTGTATGGGGCACTTAGTGTTGTCAATAACTTCGAAAACAAATTCATATCAGATTTCAAAATTTCAGCTTTTGCTTTCTCTCTTGTGATTCCTAATAGAAAAAGATGTTGCCAGAAATGCTCTACACAGAGCTAAATTCCATTCGGTGTTATGTATCTTGCATGTGCCAGTGAGACTAAGTGGAATACAAGAACAATGTCTGATCAATTTGTCTAAAACTATCCAATCCCCCAGTTTTAGTGTCTTGGGGAAAAAACTATATGCCAAACAAATAAAGCATTGAGAACACATAGCATTAACTCATATGCTGAAAACCTGAAAGCTTTATGCTAGCCTGTAGCAAATTTTTAGAAAGAATCCAAAAGTACAGCAAAGTATGGGTATAATATAAATGCTGCCACCGTCATAATGAAGGATATGCTGTTGGCAACCTGAAGCTGCATAACATAGCTTTAGGTTACAATAAAATACCACATACTCCTGTCAAGCTTAATGTTGTTTTTGTTAAAAGTAGGGCATTACAAATCATTCTGGGTCTCTTCCAAAGTTCCACTAAACTCCTGAAATACTGACAGCTGTTAATTATGCCCCCCATTGAAGAAGATGCATGGAAAGGTTTCAACTAAAGAGATCCCTAACCGTCAATGAGTCTCTGAATTCCAATCAGCATCTAGAGGGACTACTGCCATAATACAGAAGTCACTGCCATAATACAGGACACTAGGAAAGATCTTTCACCTGTCCTGGAGGGAAGAAGTCGATAAATGCACAACTGCAAAGGACTCCTAAAAGAAAAACAAAAAGGTAGGTGGTGGAATACTTCATCACTGAGCAACTATCCTAAAAGCAGTTGCAGCTCACCAGGTTTCAAAAATTTACGGAAGTGTTAACCTATTTTATTGGTGAAGGTACAAATAATAGAAAACCCAAAGAACTCTGACAGATGGAGGCTCATGTTTTTCAAGTCTGTAGGCTGGTTGAGATGCCTAAAGGTGTGTGTCTTTAAGGAAACAAGTATCCCCTGTCATCCTGATCCATAGTCCTTAGTTTGTGATGTTTGTCTTATTTTATTTCCAGGCAATTATTTGCATTTCCTGACATAGGAAATGACCAAAGGAATAAGGTCAAATTGTTTTTCCTTATGAGGCTTTGCCTTTTTGTCCTAAAGAGAATCCCTTTTTTTAATACTTCCACCTACATTTCTTTCTCCAGAACTCAAAACATGATCATCTCTCATTGCCAGGGTAACCAAGACAGAAAGTATTTATAACTGGCACCTCACTTCTAAAATCAACATTGGGGGTCTGTTAGTAAAGATAACAAGTGAGGATGGATATTCAGTAGGCATTCAGCTGAGAATACCACAGACATCAAAAGAAGACATGGTAATAAATCATTGGAGATACATTGGTAAATGCAGTACCTACTCTCTACCCACCTCTCCAAGTCTTTTCTATCTATTTCAGAGTAATTAAAGTGAGTAATACAGATAGGTCATATGTTACTTATTTGAAAAATCATGAAACAAACAAATATATAACAAAAATCTATTAAAATCCTAGTGTGATGGTTAATACTAAATGTCAACTTGATTAGAGTGAAGGATGCAAAATATTGTTCGTGGGTGTGTCTGTGAGGATGTGGCCAAAGGAGATGAACATTTGAGTCAGTGGACTGGGAAAGGCAGACCCACCCTTAATCTGAGTGGGCACAGATCTAATAAACTGTCAGCACGGTCAGAATAAATGCAGGTAGAAGAACGTGCAAAGACTAGACTGGCTTAGCCTTCCACCTTACACCTTTCTCCCGTGCTGGATGCTTCCTGCCCTCGAACATTGGACTTTAAGTTCTTCAGCTTTGGGACTTGACTGGCTTCCTTTCTCCTCAGCTTGCAGACGGCCTATTGTGGGACCACATCTTGTGATGGTGTGAGTCAATTCTTCTTAATAGACTTCCCTTTATATATACATCTCTGCTATTAGTTCTGTCCCTCCAGAGAACCTTGACTAATACACCTAGAATTATGAATTCTTAGATTTTTAGATTTAGAATAAATGTTAACATATATTCCTTTGGTGCAAAAGCAATTGCGGTTTTTGCCATTACTTTTAAATCACAACAACACAATTACCTTTGTATCAACCTAATATTTAGGCTACTTTGATCAGTAGGTATCTAGTGCATGAAAGATATAAGACAATAAAAATAAAAGACTATATAATAAAAAGAATACTACATAGTGTGTTAGAAATAAAGGTAAACATTGTAAAATATTAAATTATCCACTATGATATTTTATCCAAAGACTTTTTGGTCTTTAAATATCAGAAAGAAAGCAAACCTATGGGGACTTAACCTATATTCATAGTATCTGCAGGCATCTTCACCAGAAAGTAGTCTTTGATTCATTTATCCATACTCTGAAGAGTAGCTTATTTAACTCTAACAGGTTATAACTGCTATAATTTTTCCCTTCTTTAGCAAACCAAAGGTAAGTCCTGGGAGGTCAGTTGGAGATACAGAGGAATGAAGATACCATTTTCTAGCCTTAGAGTGAAAGACAGATGACTTGTTTTCTGAGGCACTCAAAGTAGAATATGGGGAATTAGGAAGTGAAAAGACCATCTCAGTCAGACCTACCTGGGGGTTTGAATATCACTTTTATCTTACAATTTAATACGTGTATAAGAATAGACCTAATAAAGTCTTGAGTGATCATAGTTCCAGGAGCCTGTTGTCAATGATCAACATCCCTTAGCCTTTGGCCCTAAGTAAATGAGAGGTAAGTATCTTGTTCTGTTGTAATTAGTTCAATTCAAGTGCTTGACAGCAATTCTAATTTAGACAATTCTAAATTAGACATGTTTAGACATACATGGGTTCAAACCCAGATTTCCCACCTGACAGCTGAATGACTTAGGGTAAGTTACTCAATTTTACTAATCCTAGTTTTTTTCATATATAAAGAGTGATGAGGATAAACTTCTGAAAATTAAACAATGTAACATACATAAAATCACATAGCACAGTACATGGCCATAGTGGATGTTAAACAAATGTCATTCCTTCATATTATTCCCACTGAAAAGCCATCACTTTATAGACGTGACATTTCCAAAGAAGCTTGCAGAACATCTCTCTCCTACAATCCCATTTCTCACAGGAAGACGTTCTAGACTAATTAGAGAATGGTAGATAACTTTCTATATGTCCCCACTGGATGCCATAGTTGCACAGTCACACAAGCCATAAAAAGTATGTCACCTCCTAGAAACTTCTCTTTGTTGGTAGTCAATGAAAATGATCCTAGACTTGAAGGTAAATTGTGACACCAGAGATTTTCCTTAATATTGCTTTTCCCCTTAAGTAGCAACCTCTATCTCTCGTTCTCACCAGTAAGGAGTCATCTGCCCCTCTCCCTGTTTTGGTCTTGGCTGATGCTGAATCATTTGCTAACAGGATAAAACTCTGAATAGAGCCACTGTGTGTGTCTTCTGACTGAAGATTTCGAGATGGGAAGCAGGATTAAACAGGCAGAGTTGTGCCTCTGGATTCAAGGAAGATGAGGGCTTTCACACCAAGAAAATACACTACCAACATATTTCAACTTATTAGACATCCTTCTCCTCCTTCCTAATCACTGACCACGTGCCCTTGTCCTTGTAATCAGAAGCTATATGCCTCTAAAGGCAGAAAATGTTAAATCCCCAGAAATTTGAGGCAAACAAACAGCATTAATATTCACTAGAATCCTCAAAGATGAAAGGTACTACTATAGCTAGAAAAACAATAATTAAAACATATTTTTGTGAAACAAGTAAAAATAATTGGATGCTAGAATTTTAAAATGAGTTAAATAGATTAGATATAAACTGAAGTCAATTGGTTGAAAAATTGAGGCAAGATATTTTCTCAGAATGCACGATAAAAAAATAAGGAGATGAGAAGTAAAATAGAGGAGTTTGGAGGCAGGAAGAGTATATTTCAATGTTTCAATATTCATCTGATAAAATTTCCAGAAGACTATAATAGAGATCATGGAAGAGATGATTTTTTAATTAAAAAAAGATATAAAATATCCCCAAATGAGAGAAATAAGATGGCTCCAAATAGAGAGGTGATCGCTGAGTACTGAGCAGAAAGAATAAGAAACGTAAAATTGCGGCTATATTTCCAAAGTCAAATTACAAAAAGCTCCAGAAGGAAAGCAGCTTGAATTCAAAAGAATGAATATTAAATTAATATAAGGTAATTCAGCAGTTAAAGTGGAAGACTGAATATAATAGTATAATGTCTTCAAAAACCCTGATCTCATACACAGGAAAATAACATGTAAGTAGTAGAGAAAAATAAAGACTTTTATTAAATTCTATCTACCAACTGTAGGTCCTTTCTGAAAATATTGCTAAGAGATATATCCTAGCAAAACAAACAAAAAAAGATTTCCATATCAAGAAATATGTCAAATTCATGCAACACTGTTGAACAAAAATGTTATCAGCATATTTATATAAAATAAATTATACTTGATGTATCATACACAAATTGTTGGTAATTAGGAAGTATTTATTTTTGCTAAAGATAAGGCAGGGCAGGTAAAAGAAGAAGCATGCTGCATTCTTTGTTTTATTTGAATGTGGCTATAAATACTAAGTAATTCCAGATGTTGGTAGAAAATAAAACTTTTTGAAGTTTAAATAAAATATTAAGCATTACCACTATCACATTGTAAATATGATGGAGAAATTTAAACTCATACAAATAATTGAATGAAGCAAAGAACATTAAATTAATCCAACAAAGTCAAGTGAGGAAAAGGGCAATTTAAAGGAAGCATTGCAAGTAAAAAAAAAAGATCTACACTAAAGTGCCAAAAGTAATTCTAAAAATATCAATGACCACTGTAATGTGTAATGTGAATGTTAATTTATTAAATTTTCCTATTAAAAGCCAGAGACTCTCAATTTGGGGAAGGGATGGTAGAGAAAAGAAAATCCCTCTGTCTACCTAGGTTCTGTTTTTAAGAGGCATACCTAAGAAACACGCACACACCTCTACATACAGGTGATACTTCTACCAGCTGATACTTGAAAAATCTCTTTAGCAGAAATTTACACCTAACATCCTGCTTTGCAATCCAGATCTATTGTCCATTTCTCCACTGATTTACAATGTAATTGATTTAGAATGCACGAAAATTCACAGAAGAAAAACAAATTGCCAATAAATAGATAAGAAATGGTCAGCTTTGTGAATAAGCATGGAAACACAAATTAAAGTGAGGCATTTGTTTTGCAACTGGCAAAAACAGAAAGAGAAGGTAGGAGGGAGGAAGAAGAGAAAGCGAGAAAAAAAGAAAGGAAGGAAGAAAGGGAGGAGGAAGTAATGGATAAAGGGAAGAAAGGAGGGAGGAAGACAAAGGTTGATAATGCACATTGCAGGTTTTGGTTTCTAAGTCTCAAGATGAGAAACACACACACACACACACACACACACACACACACACACACACACACACAGAGTCATTTCTGTGGCATCACACAATCTTTTTCCGAAGATATTTTCTTCTTAGATTTTCATGACACCACCCTCTCTACTTGTCTGTATCCTTCCTTTCTGCATATGTGGTCTCACGGGCACTTGTTTATCTGCTACTCCTTAAATATCAGTATTTCCAGTATTTCAGCTTGACTTCTCTCTTGTCTTCCCAAATAATCTCATTCATTTTTCTGATTTCCACAACTGATGACTCATACAAAAGTATTTCCAGCTTAGACCTTACTAATGAAATTTCAGGATTCCTATCCAAAGGTTCACTCATACATTTCTGAGAGGGATCCTAAACTCAGTGTGCCACAGAATAAAAATATCTTTTACACATATTTATCACTTTAGCCTTACAATAAACGCTTCGAAAGGCAAATACAACAAAATAATATAAAATATGTCTTTTTAGAGGGCAGCAAAGATAATCTCACAACTATTTGAATATTATAGTGACATTTGTTATTCACCAGTTTGGATTGATAACATAAATTTTAAAATTAGAAATTGATTAAAAGTATAATGCCACTCAGCTCTAGAATATTTTATCATTTTACACAATGCAAGAAGCCACTAAATATAGCACTAAAAACAGTCCTTGATACACAAGTATTGCCTTTTAGTGCCATAAAAATGTACTTTCAGGAGAGTAGCACATTGTCATTTAAGTGAAGCTCTTCATTAGATAGTATGAGAAAATGAGGCATGAAAGGAAGATGGCAAAGCCTCCTTAATAGTTCCTGTGCAGATAATGTAGGCCAAAGACAATCAATAGCCATGGCTCATTTATTTTATGTCCATGAGCACTTAGATGCAAAATGTTAGTGTTTGCTATCCTGTTGGCTTTCTTTGTTCTGCATCAGTAATGAAAAAATAAATTTGCATACTGAGGTATAATTTTTATGAATTTGACTCAAAAAACAGGCTGTTATTGTTAACCAATATAGAAAGAAACACTTTCTGTATTACTTTGGGTTCATTACAGTCACTATGAAACAGCTCTGATTATACATTTAGTAACTCTTTAGAAAGTCAAACTATGAATACGAAAGTATATAAATACCTTGTAAAAAAGCATTAAATGTACATAAAAATTAAGAATTCCGTAAAATATCTAGTTTAAGATATGTCATTATAGTTGATGAAGGCATCCTAAAATCCACATATTGAAGATAAAATGTTCTTTTAAAAAATCTATTGATGGTGCTTCCATGTGACACATATTTAGCTATCATGTATGATAACCCATTTAGCATCACCTTTAGGGGGATGACAGATTGGAAAGCAATGCATGTCTACATGAAATCAAAAGGCTTCTTTCATTATTGCTGTCATATTTATGGGAACAGAGCTTACAAGAGAAAATCTTCAGTGAAAAAAATATTGTTATTTAAAAAAACTTCAGTTTTCCATAAAGAGAGTAAAACTTAAATGCCATATAGTTAGATTAATATTTGTTTTATATAAGATAATTAAATGTTAGACATTATTCTTTGAAAAGAAACTCTACTGGAAGGGATAAAATAGTAAAGTTCTTCCATAGGAAAACTCCACCTGCCACATCTTCCCGAGGTATAAGTCAGAATGTTGGTGGTGAGCAGGAGGAATTAATTAGTGGGAACATTACGAGACAGTAGAAAATCAGAGAAAAAAGATACGAGGAAAAAAATAAATAAAATTTTTTAAAAAAAAGACAGATTGAACAATAAATAAGATACTAGGAAGGGTGGAACAAGAAAACATGATTGACTATGAAGACAGTTTTGGAGGTTCTCCTGAAATTTAGTGGATACTTCTTTAACTGTCTATCATGTGAAGAACAGAATAAAGCCCCATACAGCAGAAAAACTATCATCAAAGGTCAGATTCATAGTGCCTACAGTTCAGTAATCTATTCTGATTTCAACAGTTATACCTCAAAACACATTTTTTTTGGAAAACACATATTTCATTAATTCCTCAACTTCAAAAAACTAAGAAAATGTTCTAAATAAAATAATGCAAAAAATCATACTTCATCATTTTTCTATATTTTCCCACATACTTATATATTTAGGCCATTTAGTATTGTTTATCATTTAAAACATTGTGCCAAATTTTTTACCTTTCCCTTTTCCACTACAATTTTTAATTTAGATATATTAAAAATATAGTAACATAAGCAGCAAAATTCAACTTGTCATGGTATATAAACATACTGTGGCATAATGCTTCACAAGGGGCCTACTTCAAAAAATGTGTAGAAGTAACCAGTACACAAATAAGGCTTGTAAATTGGGATGCTAAAAAATAAGTCCCTACTGTGCTATGTTTACATTGGCACAGTTCTAACATGATTGTTTAAAGCGTTCTTTCATCTATTTCTAACCTCACTGTTCTTTTACTGCTAGATTTTTTTCACTACATTTTAATGCATTTAGCTTTATCATTAAAAATGGACAAAATATAAATATTTTTATATATGCATTTTATACCTAATATATGTATTAAATTTTTAATATTTTCAAGATATTAAAAAATAGTCATTGTAGGAAAAACATGTCATTGTAAGTGCCCTAAATCAGCTTATAAGTTAGCTGGGAAATAAAACTGAGAAATGAGAAAGAAGTAAAGAGGTAGAATATATTTTTTTGGTAATACAGCGTGGGATAATTGTATTTGGAGTTAGAAAGGCTTCATAGAGGAGGCAAAACAGGAACCATGGATTGAAATGATGATGTAGGGTGCCAACAAACAGGGAAAATGGCATGAGCATAATAGAACAATGAGGAGACCAAAATGATGGCAGAGAAGCATTTAAGTTAGGGAAGGACGAGAAAGCAAATGATTTGACTTGCTGTAAGCCAATTTAAGAGGGATTTTGAATGCCATGCTGAAAAAATAAAGTTTGCCTTGTGATAGAAGGAGCAACAGTAAGTTATTACATTGGTTAAAAATTAATCAATTATAGTGATTTGGCCATACACATTGAACAAATTATTTTATGTTTAAGAAAGATTACTAGAAATTCAGTCTAGAAAGCATAAAGGGGAAAATATGAGGCGTTTTTTCATGGAACAAAGGAGACTCTCAAAATACGGAAGTGACTCTCAGGTAGGCCAAAGGTAAAAAATAAACAAAATGTTCCTCAGCATCTGTGGTTTAATCTCCTAACTTGTACTTCATTGGCAATATTTAAGGGGTTAAACAAATGAGGGTAAATAACGCCATTAACAAATTTGTTAGATAATGTTTATAACATTTTATTAAGTTTTGGAAAGTTGAAAATGAATGTTTAGTTATGTTTCTAATTTGTGACCAATGACACATTGAATTGAAAAGGCTTACTTTTGTTATAAGACAACTCATATCTTTTTAAAAGAAATAGATTGTGATAATTATAAATCATAAATGGATATTAACTAGAAATAGAGGGCTTTTTATTCCCAAGAGTTTAGAAACAATAAATAGTGCATTTACTTTTTCCTGTTTGACCCTAAGACAAACAACTGCTACATCTACCAAGTAATACATAATCTGCATTTGTAAACCTTAATTCCGAGGCTATCATTGGTGAAAATCTGTCCAATTTTCATATGCTTTATATATCAACACATTGTTTTTTCTATTTCATTCATTCTTGCATTAGGTTTCACTCCTGTGGTAGTGGGAGTCATCTGTTGCAACTAACCACTATCCCAAATACTGATGACTTCAACTAAATAACATTCCTCCTATGTTTTAAGTGAAAAGGAATTATTGTTATGCAAGGGTATTTCTGTTGTTGTCATTGTTTTATTATATTTCTAGGTCCAGCAACTCTACTTAAATAGTTTTACTGACCAGTGGAAAAATTCCTCTCTTCATTAATAATAACAATATGAGTAGTAATATAAATATTTAAAGGTGTTTACCTATATGATATAGTTTATATTTTATCTTCACAGCAATATACCATCTGAAGTAATTCTAATTTTACATTTCCACTCAAGAAAAGTAAGGCCACTTTGAGCTTTGAGCTTCTGTTCCACACTTAAATAACAAAGTCACTTTAGGCAAGTCATAACTTGGTGGCGTATATATATATATACTCTCAAAGACAAAAAGCCCCCTATTTCTAGTTAATGTCCATTTATAGTTTATAATCATCATGATCTATTTCTTTAAAAAAGATATGAATCATTTCATTTCATATATATATGTGTGTGTGTATGTGTGTGTATATATATATACACACACCTGCATGTCCATCTTCACTCATTTTAAACAACTATTCACTGATATATATCACACAGAAAATGTATTTGCTCGCATTACTAGCTGTGAGTTGTTTTGTCTCTAGGCAGCATAATTATTGCCAGGTGTTTATGCTATAGAAAGTACTGAGTGTAAGAATTGCCATGTTGGTCACTTGTAAAGGTACTCCTCCTGGAAAACCAACTCTAACAGATTCATTAAATCATCTTCTCTAGAGCAATTAGGCAATTTGTTTCATCAAATTTTATTTATTTTCCTATATTACTATAAAATTCAAAAGAACTACAAAGGGAAAGAAAAGCTCTGTGTAATGGAAAGTTCACACAATTTGGAATTAAACAAAAAGTTTGAATCTTGTTTCCACATGTACCAGCTGAAGATTCTTGAGCATCAAGGTCTAGGAAGGCAACAAAGACTTATACCTTAGAAGAAATTCCAAGATGATGTCCCATGAATGGCACCTCTGACTGACTGAGGCTTTTTATCCTGGATAGCTCAGCAAAAATCAGAAATAGACCTTATTGCATTTTTGAGGAGTGTGTGTGTGTGTGCATATGTGTGTGTACATAATTACTCTTTCCTACCCAACAGTCTTCTGTATCTATGTTATATCCTTCAAGAGAAAAGGATACATTGCTCAGTCTTTTGTTAGAACCACATAGCAATGGAAACTGGAGTGGTGAGGAAGAACCCAGCCTTTCAATCCTGAAAGCATTCATGCTCAGTGGTTTCTCTTCTGAACTCCAAAATCATATATCCCACTCACCATCCTACCTTAGATATTTAATAGACATCTCAGACTTGAATGTGCAAAACTGAATTTCTGACCTTTCCATCTTCCAGTAATGACATTTAACAATACTAGAAGCAAAAGATGTCCAAGATATGTTAGTAAAGAAAAAGGACTATACATAAGGTATGACTCAAATTTTGTTAAATCAATACATACACGCACACATATAAAACTTTATATATTGGTATTTGCTTTAAAAATAGGTTAAAGAATATATACTCAAGTATTAACAGTGGCTATATTCAGAATGAGGAAGAGCAAAAGCTTTCATGTACTACATAATATGAGATTGGATTATTAAAAAGATTTATAATGAGTCTCTCATATGGTTATAATCAGGGCAAATTAACTACAAAACCAGCACAGGTAGGTTTTGATTTTCTTCTAAAAATTTCACTTAGGTATTATATTTTGTGACTCAGAGCAAAGGTAGGATGACAGTGAAGGGTTCATTGGAAAGCCAGCCTTTCTAATAATATATTTTGTCATATTTGGAAAGAAAAAATAGGTATTAAAAATCAATCTTTGATGAGTGGGTAGGTTAAATGTATGTGGGGTAATCTGGGTTCATTCCAATTTCTTTAAATGATTTGGAATTTATAAGACTAAACTTGGCTTTCTTACAGCACAGATTATGGCTCTAAACAGTATTTACACGAAATTATCGATACACGTATTTCCCCTTCCTGTTACTTTAGGCTCTTGCTCTGTACATTTGTTAAAATTCCAAAAAAAAATCATTACATCTATTTGTATGCCAGAGGATTACAGCTTGAATATATCATTGTTGACATCAGAAAATAGTATTTATTAAGTGCTCATTGAATGTGCTATTCCATGGGGCTCAATAGTTGAGTAATCTTTTACTCAGATGACATATAACAGCATGTTAAGATGTCAGCTTTAGGCACGCACTAAATACTAAAGGGAAATTGTAGAACAAAAACTCATCTTAAGTTCTTATCCTCTTTACTTATTTTGCTCGCCTTCTCTCTCTTTCTCTCTTTGTACTCTCATTTTTGGTTAATTTTTTAAAAAACTTTAGCCCATATGTGAAATGACTTTCCTACTTTTTTCACTTGTATTTATCTAACTACTGGAATTAGTCTTTTGTTAATCCTCCGATTTTGTCTTGGATTCCACAATACATCTTTTCCTTTATTTGATGTATAAACAGAAGGTTGGTTGTTTAATTCCTTTTTTGGAGGGAGAAAAAAAAATATTTGTAAGACATTCTATGACTTTCTGCTTGTATTTAATGTAGAAAACTCTATTTGTGTAGCAGAACAATCATGAGAGTTAACAGACAGAAACAAAGGATTTCTCCCTGCCTTTGATGATTTACTACATATATGATCTTTGACTTAGCTTCTTACCTTACTTGAGCATAGATGTCATCATCCCTAGAATGGAAATAATAACTTTATGGAGTGGTTGTATGAACTACTTCATGCAGTATGCATGCCATACTACATACATACTACATACCACATGCTACATACTAATCTGCTGCCATTTCATATGGTATGCCAAGAATCTAGCAAACTCTATGATATGGCACTAATACTTCTCCCAACCTGGAATTCATCTGCTCTGGTCTAAATCAGCCTCACTTTAGATCAAATCAGCCTTATTGTGGCCCTAGTTATTTTTTAGCTTTAGGCTCTTTTTTATTCCTCTATGAGTGAGACTCTAATTTACAAAGCAATTCTAAAAACTGAGTGTAGCTTAATTTCCCTCAAGAGGAATGTCCAGTGGGCTACCTCTGAAACAGGTTTTACTTTTCCCCTTGGACATGGAAAATCTCAGAGAATAACATTCAGCCTTTCTACTACAAGCTTCATTGCTTGAAACTCCTTCCTATGACAGTGATTCCTGTAGCCTTCTGCCTTTAGATTGAAGTTCTGACTATTGACCACCTTTTGAACCCCTGCCTGAAATATTGTCCTGTTTGGATATTTTTCAAGTCAGTGGTTTACAATCATTGTCTCCATTGAGAATACTTCTGAGAAAACATCGTTTTACATGTGTGGTTATGGTATCAGTTGTGCCCCTATCAAAATTTGTATGTTAAAGCTCTAACTCCCAATGTGACTATATTGAGAGACAGGGCCATTAAGGAGGTTATAAAGGTTAAATGAGGTCATAAGGGTGGGACCTCAACCTAGTAGTACTTTTGTCCTCATAAGAGAAGAGAGACGGCAGCCTTCTACAAGTTAGGAAGAGACAGAGGCCTCACCAGAAAGCAACCTGAGGGCACTCTAATCTTAGACTTTCAGTTTCCAGAACTGCAAGGAAATAAAAGTTCATTGTTTTAGTCATACACTCTGTGGTATTTTGTTGTGGCGGCCCTTGCAGACTAATACATGTATAGTCTAGATTTAACTTATTCTGATATTGTAACAAAACTTAAATATTTTTGAAGATAGACAAAACAAAGAGCACTATACTAAGATTACAATCGTTGCAATAATTCATAATTATCACTGGCATGAATGCAGTGGCAGTTGCTCGGCTTACCCTATGGCAGCGAGAAGAACCTTGCTCTCAGGCAGCTTACTGCCCTATATTTTAAGATACTCACATGTTGATTATGGCTTGGAAACGTGAAAAAGTTAAATACGCTTGTGGAAAGTGAGACATTTGTATTGACAGAATTCATTTAAACAATTCCCTAAACATGGTTATTAATATACAGTTGACCCTAGAACAATACAGGGCTTAGGGGTGCCAACCCCTCACGCAATTGAAAACCCACATAAAACTTTTCACTCCCAACACTTAACTACTAATAGCCTTCTGTTGACTGGGAGCCTTCTGATAATATATACAGTTGATTAACACATATTTTTTATGTGATATGTATTATAATATATTCTTATAGTAATCTAAAAAAAGAATGTTATTAAGAAAAGCATAAGGAAGAGAAAATGTGTTTGCTATTCATTATGTAAAAGTGAATGATGCTAAGGTCTTCATCTTGGTCTTCATGTTGAGTAGGCTAAGGAGGAGGAGGAGGAGGTTGATCTTGCTGTGTCAGGGGTGGCAGAGGCAGAGGAGGTGGAGGAGGTGGAAGATGAAGAACAAGCACACTCAGTGAAATTTTACTGAAAAAATACACACATAAATGGACCTGTGCAGCGCAAACCCATGTTGTTCTACTGTCGACTGTATATATATATATATATATACACACACACGCATACACACACACACACACACAGAGTCTTTTTGTATTAGTCAGGGTTCTCTAGAGGGACCTTTACTATATATTTAAAAATCTATCTATCTATCTATCTATCTATCTATCTATCTATCTATCTAGGAGTTTATTAAGTATTAACTTACACAATAACAAGGTCCCACAATAGATTGTCTGCAAGCTGAGGAGCAAAGAGAACCAGTCCGAGTCCCAAAACTGAAGAACTTAGAGTCTGATGTTCGAGGGCAGGAAGCATCCAGTGCAGGAGAAAGATGTAGGCTGTAGGGCTAGGCCAGTCTCTCCTTTTCTTGTTTTTCTGCCTCCTTTATGTTTGCTGGCAGCTGATTAGATCATGCCCACCAGATTAAGGGTGGATCTGCCTTCCCCAGCTCACTGATTCAAATGTTAATCTCTTTTGGCAGCACCCTCACAGATACACCCAGGATCAATACTTTGTATCTTTCAATCCAATCCAGTTGATGCTCAGTATTAACCATCACAAGTCCACCCCTTGTCAACTAGGCAGCAGCATTATGTGCAGGATAGGCAAACCTATATCCGGAGTAAGTGTCTATTCCAGTGAGGAAAACCTCTGCCTTTTCCATGATGGAAGAGGTCCAATATAATCAAGCTACCACCAGGTAGCTGGCTGATCACCCTAAAGAATGGTGCCATATCGAGGGCTCAGTGTTGGTCTCTGCTGCTGGAAAATTGGGCAATCAGCAGTGGCCGTAGCCAGGTCAGCCTTGATGAGTGGAAGTCCATGTTGCTGAGCTCATGTGTAACCCCCATCCCCACCACTATGGCCACTTTGTTCACGGGCCCATTAACAGATGACAGGGGTAGCTGGGGAAAGAGACTGAGTGGTGTCCACAAAACAGGTCATCCTAACCACTTGATTATTAAACTCCTCCTCTGCTGAGGTCACCTGTTGGTGAGCACTCACATGGGATACAAATATCTTCACAGTTTTTGACCACTCAGAGAGGTCCATCCACATACCTCTTCCCCAGATTTCTTTGTCACCAATTTTCCAATCATGCTTCTTCCAAGTCCCTGACCATCCAGCCAAACCATTGGCTGCAGCCTATGAATCAGTACAGAATCGCACACCTGGCCTCCATGCAAAGTGCACAGCCAGGTACACTGCTCAAAGTTCTGCACACTAGGAAGATTTCCCTTCACTGCTGTCCTTCAGCGATGTCCAAGAAAGGGGTTGTAGTACACCAGCTGTCCACTTTAGGGTGGTGCCAGCATATCATGCAGAACCATCTGTGAACCAGGCCCTAGTCTTCTCTTTCTCTGTCAACTGATCATAGGGAATTCTCCATGAGGCCATCAGTGCAGGTTGGGGGAGATAATGCAGAGTGACAGGAGTGGAAACTATGGGCATTTGAGCCACTTCCTCATGTAACTTACTTGTGCCTTCAGGACCTGCTCGAGCCCGATCACATATGTAGCACTTCCATTTGATGATGCAATGCTGCTGTGCATGAGCCACTTTATGGCTACATGGGTCAGAAAGCACCCATTTCACGGTGGGCAGTTCAGGCTGCATGGTGACTTGAGGCCCCATAGTCAAATGTTCATTTTCCACCAAAGCCCAAAAATAGGCCAGGAGCTGTCTCTCAAAAGGAGAGTAGTTATCTGCAGAAGATGACAGGGTCTTGCTCCAAAAATCCTAGAGGCTTCTGCTGTGATTCACCAATGGGGTACTTCCAAAGGCTCCAAACAGCATCCCTATCTGCCACTGACACCTCAAGCACCATTGGATCTGCTGGGTCATATGGTCCAAGTGGCAGAGCAGCTTGCAAAGACCCTGAACCTGTTGCAGAGACTTCTCCTGTTCTGGATCCCACTTCTGGAACCAAAATCTGTATTAATCAGGGTTCTCTAGAGTGATAGAACTAACAGGAAATACACACACACACAAACACACACGGATATCTACCTATCTATCTATTTATCTATCTATATCTGTCTATCTTAGAGTTTATTAAGCATTAATTTACACAATCACAAGGTCCCACAATAGGTTGTCTTCAAGCTGAAGAGCAAGGAGAGCCAGTCTAAATCCCAAAACTGAAGAACTTGGAGTCTGATGTTCAAGGGCAGCAAGCATCCACAACAGGAGAAGGATGGAGGCTGGGAGGCTAAGCCCATCTCTCTCTCTCTCCTTTTCACGTTTTTCTGCCTGCTTTAGATTCGCTGGCAGCTGATTAGATTGTGCCCACCAGATTAAGGGTGGATCTGCCTTCCCCAGCCCGCTGACTCAAATGATAATCTCTTTTGGCAACACCCTCACAGACACACCCAGGATCAATATTTTGTATCTTTGAATCCAATCAAGTTGATGCTCAGTATTAACCGTTACACACACACACACACACACACACACACACACACACACACACACACACAGAAAGTATTCTAGCTTTAAATGCCACATGCAAACTTTGCAACAAATAGGCAAAAACAATTGGCAGATGTAGGTATTCACACTTTTTATACCAATCAATCAATCAGTCAATCAATCTGCAATCAATGCAATTTATATTTATGCACTACTATGAGCTAACTGCAGCTCCAAGTGTTACAGTGTCTAAATTTCAGACTCAAAGTGAATATTCTTTTAAATAACATGTACTTAGCACAATATCTGAAATCTACATTGTTTCCTATAACTATGGCACAGGATATAATTTTTTAGGGTGCAGCTATACAATCTTAGTTTCTAGAAGAATCTGTAATCTCACTGATTATATTTAAGTGCATGAAAAAGATACAATTATAGAAAAAGCAATATTTGAGTAAATAGCTTCATAGGTTTTATTGTCACTTGAGTTCTACAATGAGATAGTTGTTAGAAATATATTCTTATAATATTTAGACACTGTTAAGTAAAAATGCTGGATGAGTCTACTTTTGATAACATTGTTTTGTAAAAAATTCAGATATTGCTCTATAAAATTAACACAATAGTATATTTTTCTTCTTTATGTGTATGTTCTTCACATTTCAAATACGTGATATCCAATAAAGTATATTGAAGAAGCTTACAGGTTGATAAAATGGATGATCTTAAAAAAGGACATACTGACTTCATGAATGTATGTGTATTAAAATTAATACAGGCACATATCTTTCTATTGTGCTTGGCAGGTATTGCATTTTCACAAATTGAAGGTTTTGTGGCAGCCTTGCATAGAGCAAGTCTATCAGCACCGTTTTTCCAACCGCATATGCTCACTTCCTGTCTCTTTGTCACATTTTGGTTATCCTCACAGTATTTCAGAACTATTCATTATTATTATATCTGTTACGGTGATCTCTGATCTTTGATGTTACTGTTGTAATTGTTTTGAAATGCTAGAAACTATGCCCATATAAGGCAATGAACTTGATGAATAAAAGTGTGTCTTTTGGCTGCTCCACTGAAAAGTCATTCCCATATCTCTCTCACTCTCCCTGGACAGCTCTGTTCTTGGAGACACAACAACAGTGAAATTAAGCCAATTAGTAACCCTACAATGGCTTCTAAGTGTTCAAATGAAAGGAAGAGTATCCCATCTCTTATTTTAACTAAAAAACTAAAAAAGATTAAGCTTAATAAGAAAAACACATTGAAAGCTAAGACAGGCTGAAAACTATGCCTCTTTCACCAGTTAGATAAGTTGTGAATGCAAAGGAAACATTCTTGAAGAAAACAAAAAGTACTACTCTGGCAAACAACAATAATAAGAAAGGGAAACAGCCTTACTGCTGATATAGAGAAAGTTTTAGTCATCTGGGTAGATCAAACCAGCTACAACATTCTCTAAGCCAAAACCTAATCTAGAGCAAGGCCCTAACTCTCTTCGATTATATCAAGGATAAGAGAGGTGAAAAAGCTGCATAAGAAAAATTAGAGGCTAGTAGATGTTAGTTCATGAAGTTTATGGAAACCAGCCATCTATGTAACATAAAAGTGCAAGGGAAACATCAAGTACTGATAAAGAAGCTGCAGCAACTTATCCAAAAGATCTGGCTAAGATAGCTGATGAATGTGGCTACACTAAACAACAGATTTTCAATGTAGACAAAATAGCCTTCAATGTAGACAAAACGGCAGCTGGTGACTTTAAGTTTAAGCCAATGCTCATTTGCCATTCAGAAAAATCCAAAGGCCTTAAGAATTATGCTAAATCTACTCTGTGCTCTATTAAAAACAAACAAACAAACAAAAAAGCCTGGATAACAGCACATCTATTTATAGCATGGTTATTGAATATTTCAGGCCCACTATTAAGACCTACTATCAGAACAAAAGATTCCTTTCAAAATATTACTGTTCATTTACAAAGCACCTGGCCACCCAAGAACCCTGATGGAGAAGCTCAAGGAGAGTAATGTTCTCTTGCCTGCAGACACAACATCCATTCTGCAGTCCACGGATCAAGGAGTAGTTTTGACTTTCAAGTTTTATTTGTTAAGAAATACATTTTGTAAGGCTATAGTTGCCATAGACTTCAGTGGAGGAAGTAACTGCAGATGTAGTGGAAATACCAAGAGAACTAGAATCAGAAGTGGAGTCTGAAGATGTGACTGAGTTGATGTTATCTCATGATAAAATGTGAATAGATGAGTTGTTCTTATGAATGAGCAAAGAAAGTGGTTTCTTTTTATGGAATCTACTTGTAGTGAAGGTATTGGGAACATTGTTGAAATGACAACAAAGGATTTAGAGTATTACATAAACTTTGTTGATAAAGCATTGGCAGGGTTTGAGAGGACTGGCTCCATTTTAAAAGAAGTTTTACTGTGGGTAAAATGTTATCAGAAAGCACTCCATACTATAGAGAAATCTTGTGAAAGGAAGAGTCAATTGATGCAGCAAAGTTCTTTTGTTGTCTTATTTTAAGAAATTGCCACAGCCACCCCAGGCTTCAGCAACCACCACTCTGATCAGTCAGCAGCCATCAACATCAAGGCAAGATCTCCCACCAGCAAAAACATTGTGACTTGTTGAAGGCTCACATGATCGTTAGCATCTTTTAGCAATAAAGTATTTTAAAATTTTGGTATATACATTTTAAGGCATAATGTTATTGCCCATTTAATAGACTATGGTATACTATAAATATAACTTTTATATGTATTGGGAAACCAATAATTTCACGTGACTTACTTTATTGTGGTGTCCTGGAACTGAGCCTGCACTCTCTCTGAAGTATGCCTGTATATTTAATCCCTGCCCACAGAAGTCAAGGAGCTCCTGATAAGAACGATAATTTCAAAATGATTTTGTGATACTTTAGTCTCTTTACAGAGAAGACAATAAAAACTACATTGAAGTTTTAACAGATAATTTTTAGAAATAAGACAGAAGTGATACAACTTCGCTGTGGACTAAGCCAATCTTTGGTGGAGATGGAGCCACAGCCTGTTGGCTTTAGAGACACAGGTCATGCCTGGGTGTGATGACTCCACTTCTTCCTAGTCAGGGGACCTGGAAAAGTTAAATTCTGCAACCTGCTTCCCCAAGTCTAAAGAGGTGATGCCAATAATATCTACTTCATAGAAATGAAATTTAAAAAAAAATTAAAACCCATGTGTAAAAACCACTGAGGATAATATTTGATATTCTCATCATCAACATTGCTATTGTTGCAGTGTTACTGACACTGTTGCTGTTGTTGTTAATGTCACTGAAGACCACTCTATCCCAAGAAGTATTCTCTCAGGTTGAAATATCTTCTTAGCTAAATCTAGAGTTGTGATCAGATGATTCATGGATATACTCTTCCTCTGCCAGACTCTATGAGATATCTGATAATATTAAAAACAGGAAGGCTTGACCCTAGGTTATTTTTTCTTTCTCAAATATTAGTGACACATTCTATTGAGAGCAATTTCAAAGTAATGTCAGGATGTTACGGGCACATTTTGTCAGCATGGATCTGTGTCAATACATACAACTTGATTTTCAAGATGCTAAAACAACTTGGCAAATATCACTTAGGTCCTTCATGCCTGGTAGGCAGAATAACTACCTCAATTTTTCAAGGTGATTAAGCTGATTAAGTAAGAACACTGTGATTCTTCATTCATTCATCTTCACTTAACCAGATGGAAAGGTCTTTTCTACAGACAAATGAATCTAAGTGGTGTGACTTACTCCTCCTATTCTTTTCTTCCCCCTCAACCCCCACCCAGCTGCCACCCCTTCTAAAAGAGCCAGATCTTTAATATCACACTAATTCAAAGACCCTCACTTCAGAGTTGTGAGGTTCCTCTTTTCTCTTTTTAATTGAAAACATTTAACAGACTTTCTAGGAAGCAAATGCTAGAGCACTAACCTCTGAATGCCATTTAATCACTCCTTTCAATCAATTTACATGTTTATTTATGAGAATTTCTGTACCTGTTAAGTGTTAAATTATAAGAATTGGAGGGGAGGAAGACACTATTAGGAAAAACCCAGAAAGTAGTGCTACCTGAAACATTTATGAGCATCTACTGCAAACACTCTTAAAATCTGGTAAATTGCATTTTAATTATTTTGTAAATGTACTAAAATTAAAGAGCATTTGGAAACCAGTCATCTAGAGTTGAGGAGGTACAAATTAATCACATGGTTACAATGAATATTCAGAAATTCAGGAATCCTTAATGGAGCAATAATAATTTTCAAGCAACATTAGTACTTCTTGGCACAAGCTTAGGGGCTGCTTGGAGCATATTTTCACACTGCGGAAATGTTTACTCTACCCAGAAGCCTATTTCCCCCAATAGAAACACAATGAAAATTCAAACACAATAAATCATTCTCAAGGTACAAAGATTCAAATGCCACAAGTGCTTTGATTCACTCTGCTTCAGGGGTGGAATTTATAAATTGAAGAACTTTTAAATGTGTTCAAACATAGCACTCTGGAAATGAGAAAAGCAAAACCAATTGGATTCCAGGATCTTATTTCTGTGTCCCTCTGCATTACCCTTGGCAGTGAGTCACTGGCATAACAGATAGGGCCCCCAAATGTGATGTATGGAGCAGAGTCATTTCACCTCCACAGCCAGCAGGAGAGGCTCAGAGAGATTACAATTTGGAAAGGACTCAGAGGTGCCTCCAACTACCACCCCATTTTAAAAATGAGAAAATGAACCTAAGAGATGAAGTGAATTAATTCTGGTTTTCCAAGAGTTAAAACAAATCAAGAAGAAAAGACAAGTTTCCTGATTCCCAGCCCAGTTTCCATTGCCTTCCACCATTCAATAAAATATATGAAGGTCCCATCTCATATCTGATTATAATGTAGGTTAGTACTATGTTCTAAACACTCATTTGTCACCTCCAATTAATGAATCACTTATGAAGTGTACCAGAATATGCAACCCTGAAGTATGTCACTTCAACATAGGGGTTAGTTGGAACTACAGTCATGAAAAATACCAGATCCAAGAAGGACACTCTCGACTTAACCTTTTTCTTCCTTAAAACAGGACATAAAAATGTTCATGTGAAAGATGCTCCTTGCACCAGGAGAAAAGAAACATTCTTTGATGATGAATCATAGCTGAGAGAATTCTGCACAGACAGGCCTTATTAAAATAACTCATCTTTTAAGTTTCTCCACATAATTGCTTTTTCAAAACTTACTATTCTTTGTCCAATTCAAACTGGACAAAGTATATAAGTATATAAGTGATTGACTGCAATTGCTTTGTTGGGTCTACATTTTCTTTTGAGGGCTCTGTGTCACATAAAACATTAAATTTGTAAGCTTTTCTCCTGTTTATCTTATGTCAGTTTAATCCTAAGGCCCAGCAGGAAACCTAGAGAGAAAAGGTACAGTTTTGACTCTTCTTCTGGCCTGGATTTATCTAACTTGTGTTGTACTTTCTGCTTTTCTTGTACTGTTGAATCCTATAAATACTTGTCTTTTTAATGACTATTTCTTAGTATTTTTTAAATGTTTGGTTTGTTGTTTTTTTGTTTTTTTTTTTTTTTTTTTTTTTTTTGAGACAGGGTCTGACTCTTGTCACCCAGGCTGGAGTGCGTTGGTATGATCATTGCTCACTGCAGCCTCAACCTCTCGGGCTCAAGTGATCCTCCCATCTCAGCCTCCAGAGTAGCTGGGCTACAGCTGTGTGCCACTATGTCCAGCCAATTTTTGTATTTTTTTTTAGTAGAGATGGGGTTTCATCATGTTGCCCAGGTTGGTCTCAAACTCCTGGGCGCAAGTGATCCCTGGCCTCTGACTCCCAAAGTGCTGGGATTACAGGTATGAGCCACCACACTTGGCCCCACAAGATCTTCTATTTTTCGCTTTTATTGTCTTCATTTCTTAAATAAGTTGTTCAGGTAAGTAGTAACAGCTAGTGTCATTGATGTATTGTTATTTAGTTGAGACTTCCCTTTTTGGAAATGCTGAGCTATATATATAGCTTTTTAGATGTTAAAGCATACATAGAACATTTTGTACTCTGCTTAACAAATCATTCCTATCCTATGTACTGTGGTTGCTACCATCAAACTTTTGAATCATGTTTATGTAAGCCAATGATGCTGCAAAAAGTTACAGCCCCATAAATGAAGTTGTAGAGTCATGGAACTGCCAGATAAGAAATGTTACCTGCACTATACATCCTTCACCACATCTACAGATCTTAATGAAGAAAACCTTTCTGCAAGGCAAGTCTGCAGCTTGTCTTTTACCCTCTCCACTGGAGTTTTTGACAGAGAAACAGTTTAAAATATTGAGGAGGTAAAATTTATCAAATTTTCCATTTATGGATCATGTTTTTGGCATTGAGTCTAAGAAGTTTTTGGCCAGCGCTTGATCCCCAATTTTTTTTCTGGATGTCTTATGGGTTTACATTTTGTCTATAGTCCATTTTGAGTGTACTTTTATACAAAAAGGGAGGGTTCAGGTTTATTTTCCAGTTAAAAAAATGACAAATTACATATAATGATGCTATTAATTTTATATTTTGACTTTATAAACCATAACATATCAATTTGTTTTCATTATCATTGTTAGCACTATGACTTTGTCTGTAAACAATCATTTGGGTTTTCAACATAAACATCCCATGATATGTATACAAAGATAGTTTTACCTTAGCCTTAATTCTTGTGCTGCTTTTGTGTTCCTGTTACATTAGCTACAATCTTCAGTAGAGTACTGAGTAGAAGCTGACATAGCGGGTGTCTTTTAGTCTTGATTTTAAGAGTACTTCTAAAATTTTATTATGAATTATGATAATGTAGGTTTTTAAGTAGGTGACATCAAGAATTTTTTACTAGTTTATCAAGATTTTTTTAGTAATATTGGAATGCTCTTTTACCAGATCTCTGCATAGTTTGCTTCTTTATGACATTTAATATCCATTTATTACCTCTTCAGAGGGGCTTTCTATAACTACCTTAGTTAAAAAATCTCTCGTTACTCTCTTTATTATTATTATTATTATTATTATACTTTAAGTTCTAGGGTACATGTGCATAACGGGCAGGTTTGTTACATATGTATAACTTGTGCCATGTTGCTGTGCTGCACCCATCAACTCGTCAGCACCCATCAACTTGTCATTTACATCAGGTATAACTCCCAATGCAATCCCTACCCCTTCCCCCCTCCCCATGATAGGCCCCGGTGTGTGATGTTCCCCTTCCTGAGTCCAAGTGATCTCATTGTTCAGTTCCCACCTATGAGTGAGAATATGCAGTGTTTGGTTTTCTGTTCTTGTGATAGTTTGCTAAGAATGATGGTTTCCAGCTGCATCCATGTCCCTACAAAGGACACAAACTCATCCTTTTTTATGGCTGCATAGTATTCCATGGTGTATATGTGCCACATTTTCTTAATCCAGTCTGTCACTGATGGACATTTGGGTTGATTCCAAGTCTTTGCTATTGTGAATAGTGCCGCAATAAACATACGTGTGCATGTGTCTTTATAGCAGCATGATTTATAATCCTTTGGGTATACCCAGTAATGGGATGGCTGGGTCATATGGTACATCTAGTTCTAGATCCTTGAGGAATCGCCATACTGTTTTCCATAATGGTTGAACTAGTTTACAATCCCACCAACAGTGTAAAAGTGTTCCTATTTCTCCACATCCTCTCCAGCACCTGTTGTTTCCTGACTTTTTAATGATCGCCATTCTAACTGGTGTGAGATGGTATCTCATTGTGGTTTTAATTTGCATTTCTCTGATGGCCAGTGATGATGAGCATTTTTTCATGTGTCTGTTGGCTGTATGAATGTCTTCTTTTGAGAAATGTCTGTTCATATCCTTTGCCCACTTTTTGATGGGGTTGTTTGTTTTTTTCTTGTAAATTTGTTTGAGTTCTTTGTCGGTTCTGGATATTAGCCCTTTGTCAGATGAGTAGATTGCAAAAAGTTTCTCCCATTCTTTAGGTTGCCTGTTCACGCTGATGGTAGTTTCTTTTGCTGTGCAGAAGCTCTTTAGTTTAATGAGATCCCATTTGTCAATTTTTGCTTTTGCTGCCGTTGCTTTTGGTGTTTTAGACATGAAGTCTTTGCCCATGCCTATGTCCTGAACGGTACTACCTAGGTTTTCCTCTAGGGTTTTTATGGTATTAGGTCTAACATTTAAGTCTCTAGTCCATCTTGTATTAATTTTCATATAAGGAGTAAGGAAAGGATCCAGTTTCAGCTTTCTACTTATGGCTAGCCAATTTTCCCAGCACCATTTATTAAATAGGGAACCCTTTCCCCATTTCTTGTTTCTCTCAGGTTTGTCAAAGATCAGATGGTTGTAGATGTGTGGTATTATTTCTGAGGACTCTGTTCTGTTCCATTGGTCTATATCTCTGTTTTGTTACCAGTACCATGCTGTTTTGGTCACTGTAGCCTTGTAGTATAGTTTGAAGTCAGGTAGCGTGATGCCTCCAGCTTTGTTCTTTTGACTTAGGATTGTCTTGGAGATGCAGGCTCTTTTTTGGTTCCATATGAACTTTAAAGCAGTTTTTTCCAATTCTGTGAAGAAACTCATTGGTAGCTTGATGGGGATGGCATTGAATCTATAAATAACCTTGGGCAGTATGGCCATTTTCACGATATTGATTCTTCCTATCCATGAGCATGGTATGTTCTTCCATTTGTTGGTGTCCTCTTTTATTTCACTGAGCAGTGGTTTGTAGTTCTCCTTGAAGAGGTCCTTTACATCCCTTGTAAGTTGGATTCTTAGGTATTTTATTCTCTTTGAAGCAATTGTGAATGGAAGTTCATTCATGATTTAGCTCTCTGTTTGTCTGTTACTGGTGTATACGAATGCTTTTGATTTTTGCACATTAATTTTGTATCCTGAGACTTTGCTGAAGTTGCTTATCAGCTTAAGGAGATTTTGGGCTGAGACAATGGGGTTTTCTAAATATACAATCATGTCATCTGCAAAGAGGGACAATTTGACTTCTTCTTTTCCTAACTGAATACCCTTTCTTTCTTTCTTTCTCTTGCCTGATTGCCCTAGCCAGAACTTCCAACACTATGTTGAATAGGAGTGGTGAGAGAGGGCATCCCTGTCTTGTGGCAGTTTTCAAAGGGAATTTTTCCAGTTTTTGCCCATTCAGTATGATATTGGCTGTGGGTTTGTCATAAATAGCTCTTACTATTTTGAGGTACGTTCCATCAATACCGAATTTATTGAGCGTTTTTAGCATGAAGGGCTGTTGAATTTTGTCAAAAGCCTTTTCTGCATCAATTGACATAATCATGTGGTTCTTGTCTGTGGTTCTGTTTATATGCTGGATTATGTTTATTGATTTGCAAATGTTGAACCAGCCTTGCATCCCAGGGATGAAGCCCACTTGATCATGGTGGATAAGCTTTTTGATGTGTTGCTGAATCCAGTTTGCCAGTATTTTATTGAGGATTTTTGCATCAATGTTCATCAGGGATATTGGTCTACAATTCTCTTTTTTTGTTGTGTCTCTGCCAGGCTTTGGTATCAGGATGATGTTGGCCTCATTAAATGAGTTAGGGAGGATTCCCTCTTTTTCAATTGATTGGAATAGTTTCAGAAGGAATGGTACCAGCTCCTCCTTGTACCTCTGGTAGAATTCAGCTGTGAATCCATCTGGTCCTGGACTTTTTTTAGTTGGTAGGCTATTAATTATTGCCTCAATTTCAGAGCCTGCTATTGGTCTATTCAGGGATTCAACTTCTTCCTGGTTTAGTCTTGGGAGAGTGTAAGTGTCCAGGAAATTATCCATTTCTTCTAGGTTTTCTAGTTTATTTGCGTAGAGGTGTTTATAGTATTCTCTGATGGTAGTTTGTATTTCTGTGGGGTTGGTGGTGATATCCCCTTTATCATTTTTTATTGCGTCTATTTGATTATTCTCTCTTTTCTTCATTAAACTTGCTAGCAGTCTGTCAATTTTGTTGATATTTTCAAAAAACCAACTCCTGGATTCATTGATTTTTTGGAGGGTTTTTTGTGTCTCTATCTCCTTCAGTTCTGCTCTGATCTTAGTTATTTCTTGCCTTCTGCTAGCTTTTGAATGTGTTTGCTCTTGCTTCTCTAGTTCTTTTAATTGTGATGTTAGAGTGTCAATTTTAGATCTTTCCTGCTTTCTCTTGTGGGCATTTAGTGCTATAAATTTCCCTCTACACACTGCTTTAAATGTGTCCCAGAGATTCTGGTACGTTGTATCTTTGTTCTCATTGATGTCAAAGAACATCTTTATTTCTGCCTTCATTTCGTTATGTACCCAGTAGTCATTCAGGAGCAGGTTGTTCAGTTTCCATGTAGTTGAGCAGTTTTGATTGAGTTTCTTAGTCCTGAGCTCTAGTTTGATTGCACTGTGGTCTGAGAGACAGTTTGTTATAATTTCTGTTCTTATACATTTGCTGAGGAGTGCTTTACTTCCAATTATGTGGTCAATTTTGGAATAAGTGTGATGTGGTGCTGAGAAGAATGTATATTCTGTTGATTTGGGGTGGAGAGTTCTATAGATGTCTATTAGGTCTGCTTGCTGCAGAGATGTGTTCAATTACTGGATATCCTTGTTAACTTTCTGTCTCGATCTGTCTAATGTTGACAGTGGAGTATTGAAGTCTCCCGTTATTATTGTATGGGAGTCTAAGTCTCTTTGTAAGTCTCTAAGGACTTGCTTTATGAATCTGAGTGCTCCTGTATTGGGTGCATATATATTTAGGATAGTTAGCTCTTCCTGTTGAATTGATCCCTTTACCATTATGTAATGGCCTTCTTTGTCTCTTTTGATCTTTGATGGTTTAAAGTCTGTTTTATCAGAGACTAGTATTGCAACCCCTGCTTTTTTTTGTTCTCCATTTGCTGGGTAAATCTTCCTCCATCCCTTTATTTTGAGCCTATGTATGTCTCTGCGTGTGAGATGGGTCTCCTGAATACAGCAGACTGATGAGTCCTGACTCTTTAACCAGTTTGCCAGTCTGTGTCTTTTAATTGGAGCATTTAGTCCATTTACATTTAAGGTTAAGATTGTTATGTGTGAACTTGATCCTGCCATTATGATATTAACTGGTTATTTTGCTCGTTAGTTGATGCAGTTTCTTCCTAGCCTCGATGGTCTTTTCATTTTGGCATGTTTTTGCAATGGCTGGTACCGGTTGTTCCTTTCCATGTTTAGTGCTTCCTTCAGGGTCTCTTGTAAGGCAGGCCTAGTGGTGACAAAATCTCTAAGCATTTGCTTATCTGTAAAGGATTTTATTTCTCCTTCACTTATGAAACTTAGTTTGGCTGGATATGAAATTCTGGGTTTAAAATTCTTTTCTTTAAGAATGTTGAATATTGGCCCCCACTCTCTTCTGGCTTGTAGAGTTTCTGCCGAGAGATCTGCTGTGAGTCTGATGGGCTTCCCTTTGTGGGTAACCCGACCTTTCTCTCTGGCTGCCCTTAAGATTTTTTCCTTCATTTCAACTTTGGTGAATCTGGCAATTATGTGTCTTGGAGTTGCTCTTCTCGAGGAGTATCTTTGTGGCGTTCTCTGTATTTCCTGGATTTGAATGTTGGCCTGCCCTACTAGGTTGGGGAAGTTCTCCTGGATGATATCCTGAAGAGTGTTTTCCAACATGGTTCCATTTTCCCCCTCACTTTCAGGCACCCCAATCAGACGTAGATTTGGTCTTTTTACATAATCCCATACTTCTTGCAGCCTTTGTTCATTTCTCTTTCTTCTTTTTTCTTTTGGTTTCTCTTCTCGCTTCATTTCATTCATTTGATCCTCAATCGCTGATACTATTTCTTCCAGTTGATCGAGTCGGTTACTGAAGCTTGTGCATTTGTCACGTATTTCTCGTGTCATGGATTTCATCTCTTTCATTTCGTTTATGACCTTCTCTGCATTAATTACTCTAGCCATCAATTCTTCCACTTTTTTTTCAAGATTTTTAGTTTCTTTGCGCTGGGTACGTAATTCCTCCTTTAGCTCTGAGAAGTTTGATGGACTGAAGCCTTCTTCTCTCATCTCGTCAAAGTCATTCTCCGTCCAGCTTTGATCCATTGCTGGCGATGAGCTGCGCTCTTTTGCCGTGGGAGATGCGCTCTTATTTTTTGAATTTCCAGCTTCTCTGCCCTGCTTTTTCCCCATCTTTGTGGTTTTTATCTGCCTCTGGTCTTTGATGATGATGGTGACGTACTGATGGGGTTTTGGTGTAGGTGTCCTTCCTGTTTGATAGTTTTCCTTCTAACAGTCAGGACCCTCAGCTGTAGGTCTGTTGGAGATTGCTTGATGTCCACTCCAGACCCTGTTTGCCTGGGTGTCAGCAGCAGAGGCTGCAGAAGATAGAATATTGCTGAACAGCGAGTGTACCTGTCTGATTCTTGCTTTGGAGGCTTCCTCTCAGGGGTGTACTCCACCCTGTGAGGTGTGGGGTGTCAGACTGCCCCTAGTGGGGGATGTCTCCCAGTTAGGCTACTCAGGGGTCAGGGACCCACTTGAGCAGGCAGTCTGTCCCTTCTCAGATCTCAACCTCCATATGGGGAGATCCACTGCTCTCTTCAAAGCTGTCAGACAGCGTCATTTGCGTCTGCAGAGGTTTCTGTTGCTTTTGTTGTTGTTTAGCTGTGCCCTGTCCCCAGAGGTGGAGTCTACAGAGACAGGCAGGTTTCCTTGAGCTGCTGCGAGCTCCACCCAGTTGGAGCTTCCCAGAGGCTTTGTTTACCTACTTAAGCCTCAGCAATGGTGGGCACCCCTCCCCCAGCCTCGCTGCTGCCTCGTGGTTAGATCGCAGACTGCTGTGCTAGCAATGAAGGAGGCTCCGTGGGCGTGGGACCCTCCCGGCCAGGTGTGGGATATAATCTCGTGGTGTGCCTGTTTGCTTAAAGTGCAGTATTGGGGTGGGAGTTACCCGATTTTCCAGGTATTGTGTATCTCAGTTCCCCTGGCTAGGAATAGGGATTGCCTTTCCCCTTGCGCTTCCCAGGTGAGGCGATGCCTCGCCCTGCTTCAGCTCTCGCTGGTCCGGCACTCCCTAGTGAGACGAACCCAGTACCTCAGTTGAAAATGCAGAAATCACTGGTCTTCTGTGTCGCTCGTGCTGGGAGTTGGAGATGGAGCTATTCCTATTCGGCCATCTTGCTCTGCCGCCCCTTCGTTACTCTCTTTGTCCTTCATTGTCTTTGCTTTTCTTTTTTAAGGCAGTAATCATTACTTGATATTTGAACTTTTTATTGTTCATATATTACTTGTCTATGTCACCCACTAGAATGCAAGTTCCCTGAGGGCAGGTGTGTTATTTCTTTTATTCATCTTTGTTTCCCCAGAATCTAGAAGAGAGCCTAGTACCCAAGAGGCATTGAATAAAGAGTTGTGGAATTAATAAATTATTGCATTCCACCAATGCTCAATAATTTAATTAGCTTAATCAGCTAACGCAGCTACTATACTAAGGAAGTAGTACATAGTATATTCTTGCATTTAGTAACCAAAAGCATGAAGGTGCAATTATTTTTCAACTTTTTCATTAAATCTCCTTTACATATGCCTTAGAGCAGGAACATGATAAGCACTAATTAGAAAATATTAGCATTGAAGATGTGCCACACAATAGCACCTGCATCACTCTTTGATTCCTACATTCCTGTGCTTTTTGGATCCTCAGCTTCTCTGTTCTCAACGGCTGGATGTGTGTAAAATGTTTAAATCCCTACAATTAAACTCCTTCTCAATAAATGATTTTGTTTTTCCCTTTGAGAGTTTTAGGCCCAATAGAGCCTAAAATTTGAGGGAATACAAATCCTCTGAATTATTTGTTATGACAGTAGTATCATTCCATTGTAGGTTCTTTTGACATGTCATAATAAAATCAAAATTTTAAACTGTGTGGGGTATTCAAGGCAAGATAAAAATAAATACTGCAATTTTTGATAATTAAGAGGGCAGTAGAAACATCATCTCTGAAATTCAATAGATGATCTAAGGCAGCTAACTTTCCTGCTGTACTATTCAAAACTGTAGTGAGGGTATGAGTACTAATGCTCCAGGAGGCAATGCCACTGTATGTACACAGGGTTCCTACTTACAATGCCAAACCTAGAAATAGATTCAATAGGACCTGTGGAAATGGGTTTATAAGCCATTCACCGATATTGTGCATGATGTGTCAAAATCTAAGGAAAGGATATGGTAGGCCTTTGGCAGCCAATTAGTCATGTTTTTTCCCCCATTTTTCCCTCTGAAAAATGTAGAATGACTAACAAAGTTGGGGGAAAATCCCCATAATTTACAAACACTGAGGTTGTAGAAAGAAACTAGAATATGCAAATTTTATGCAAGTGGGGATATATGCAGGTGCACTGGATTGAATAGTGTTTTCCCCAAAATTAATGCTCACCAAGAACCTGGGAATGTGACCTCATTTGAAAATAGCTTCTTTGCAGATATAATCAAGTTCAGATGAGGTCATACTGGATTGGGATGGGCCCTGGTTTAATGACTGAGGTCCTAATAAGAAGATGGAAATTTGGGCACAGATACACACAGAGTAAAAATAGCCATGTGAAGGTGGAGACAGGTTGGAATTATGTGGCCACAAGCCAAGGAAAGCCAAGGATTGTCAATAGCCACCACAAGCTAGAAGAAGCAAGGGAGGATCCTTCTCTGGATCCATCAAGGGAGCATGGCCATGCCAACACCTTTGGACTTCTAGACTTCAGAACTGTGAGAGAATAAATTTCTGATTTTTAAGTTGCTGGTTCGTGGTAATTTGTACAGCATCTCTATGAAACTAATGAAGCAATTAAGCAAAATTTCTATGACAATAAGACCAGAAAAGACGAGGGAAGTGGAAGAAAGCCAGCAGTGGAAAGCTTAGAAATCAACAGCAAATATTCAATTTTAGAAAAAGGTGGGAACTCCATGAGAAGGACTGTGATGAGATGAAAAACTATCATTGTGGACAACAAAGAAATAAATCAGAAAAAATGGCCAGAGGAAATCAAAGGAGACAGATCTCAGAATTTTGTCTTTGTAAAGGGTAGAAGTTCTATTCCATGGTACCAAAGACGATAAATCCATGAGGGGCGTACAGAGCTACTAGTGCACACTCTCTTGAACTCACTGGTTCTAAGAGGCAAATAAAGTATGATTGTATTTTAAAGAAACAGTCTATCAGAGTAGCACCAGAAGAAAGACTCATAAGCAGAAAAATATGAAAGTATTTATCACTTCTAAGAAAGTTTCTGGCCGGGCGCGGTGGCTCAAGCCTGTAATCCCAGCACTTTGGGAGGCCGAGGCGGGCGGATCACAAGGTCAGGAGATCGAGACCACAGTGAAACCCCGTCTCTACTAAAAATACAAAAAATTAGCCGGGCGTGGTGGCGGGCGCCTGTAGTCCTAGCTACTCAGGAGGCTGAGGCAGGAGAATGGCGTGAACCCAGGAGGCGGAGCTTGCAGTGAGCCGAGATCGCGCCACTGCACTCCAGCCTGGGCAACAGAGTGAGACTCCGTCTCAAAAAAAAAAAAAAAAAAAAAAAAAAAAAAAAAAGTTTCTTCTAATAGTTGGTATGGAAAAATACAACTTATACAAAAGGAATATATGCAATCAAAATAAATATTTAAAATCACAATTGAAATATGTAAAATATGACAAGAATAAGTAATGTGGGAAAGAGCAGCACAAATTCATTTCACATTCTTAAAAATTCTTACAAGAAAATTATTTCTACAGAGCATTTGAAATTTGTAACCCAATATTCCGTTACAAATTATAAATGAAGTACATAAAACTATGAAGGGAAACAGCTAGGCAGGAAGATATTAGTGATTTCCAGGTAAGAGGAAGGGACAAGGAACCTGTAGAAATCAAAAAAAAAAAAAAAAAAAAAAAAAAAGAGAATAAGTTCTAAGAAGCCAGTGAAAGAAAATACACAGGAAGAAACAGAGTAAGGAATGTAGAAGGTATAAATATATAAACCAAACAAATGAAGCAGAGAAAAATGAATAAAAAGCAGTGGAGTGAAAATATAAGAGATTAGGCAAAGAAAATCTAACACAGCCATAATTTATATATCTAAAAAGACCATTAAAATAATAGAAAATGAATGTAAAAATAAATTTAATAAATTTAATCCAGGAATAAAAGTTGCTTTAATATCCTAAAATAAATGAATACAAAACAATATATGAATAGAATAAGGGGCAAAAGCCACACGATCCTCTCAGTAGATTTAGAAGTGCAGCTTGAAAAAAAAAATAATAATAACATGATAGAAATAGCGAACAAGTTAAGAATAGAAGGGAACTGCTTCAACCATACAAAGAGCATCACAGAAAACCCACAGCTCACATCATACTTAATGGTGAAAGACTTAATAAGATCAGAGATAAGACAAGGATATTCACATTCCCCACTTCCATGCAATATTGTATTGCAGGTATAAACAGGACAATTAGGCAAAAACAATAAATAAAAGAAATCCAGACTAGAAAATAAGAAATAAAACTAACTGTAATCTTATAGGACATAATCTTACATACAGAAAATTCTACTAGATCTATTATTTGAGTTTAACAAGGTTGTAGGACACAAGATCAATACACAAAAATAAATTGCATATACATACATTAGCAATGAACACTCAAAAATAAAATTAAGAAAATAATTTCATTCATAATATGATACAAAAATAAACAGATATAAAATTAACAAAATAAGTACACGACCTGTACATTGACAAGCACAAAATATTATTGAAAGATATTAAAGAAGATCTAAATAACTGGAAAGACATTTCTATGGATATCTGAATATTATTAAGATGGCAATTCTCTACAAATTGATCAACAGATGCAACACAATCCCAACTAGAAACTCAGTTGGCTTTTTGTTTTTTCAAATTCAAAATTGACAAGCAGATCCTAAAATTCAGGTGGAAATACAGGAGATTCAGAACACCAAAAACAATCTTGAAAATAAAAGATAAAAATCAGTGAACTTCCAGATTTTAAAACTTACTACAAAGCTACAGAAATTATAACAGTGTGGTACTAGCATAAGTATAGACATAGAAATCAATGAAATAGAATTGAGACTCATTACAAGTCCCAAAATTTAGGGTCAATTGATTTTCCAACAAAGGGGCCAAGATAATTAAAAGTGCAAAAGCAGCTTTTAACCTTTAGTATGAGGACAATAGGAAAATACACATGAAGAAGAATGAATTTCGATGCCTACCTCACACCGCACACACAACAATGAGTTAAAAATGAATAACAGAATTAAATGAAAGAGCAAAAGCTATAAGACTATTAGAAGAAGGTATAGGAGTATATGTTTGTAATTTAATTAGGCAAATATTTCTTAAATATAACATCAAAAGCACACATAATAAAAGAGATTAGACTTCAAAACTAAGCATTTTTCTACTTCAAAAGACATCTTTATAAAAGTCAAAAGTCAAGGCAGGGCTGGGTGCAGTGGTTCATGCCTGTAATCACAACACTTTGGGAGGCTGAGGCTGGGGGATCACGATGTCAGGGGTTCGAGACCAGTCTGGCCAACATGGTGAAACCACATCTCTACTAAAAATACAAAAAATTAGCCAGGCGTGGTGGTGTGCACCTGTAATCCCAGCTACTCGGGAGGCTAAGGCAGGAGAATCACTTGAACCGAGGAGGTGGAGGTTGCAGTGAGCAGAGATCACGCCATTGCACTTTAGCCTGGGCAACAGAGCAAGACTCTATCTCAAAAAACAAACAAACAAATCAATAAATAAATAAGTAAAAAAAAAGTCAAGGCAAAGACTTGAAGAAAGCTCTTACAATTTAATACTAAAAAGATAAACAATGAAATTGAGAAAGAAGCAAAGGGATCTTTAAAAATAGGTAAAGAAAATGAATAGGAACTTCTCAAAAAATGATATATGAATCACAAATAAGTACATGAAAAAATACTTAACATTACTAGTCAATAAGGAAATACAAATCAAAACTTCAATGAGATACTACAAAGATTAAACAACCCAATTCAAAAATAAGCAAACTAATTTTTTAAAATAGCTAAAGATACGAATAGGTATTTATCTAAAAAATATATATGAGTCATGAATAAGTACATGAAAAAATACTCAACATCATTAGTCAATAAGGAAATGCAAATCAAAACTGCAGTGAGATAACACTTCACCTCTACTAGGATTATTATTATAAAGACAGACAATAGCAAATATTTGTAAGAATGCAGAGAAATTAGAACTATCATTGTCAATAGAAATGTACCATGGTTCTGGACATCTGAAAGTAGGTTTTCAGTTTCCCAAAATGTTAACCATAGACCTACCCTACGATAGCAAGATAAGTGAAAACATACACCCCTGAAAAACTTGTACATGAATGTTCATAATCTAAAATTGGAAACAACAGAAATTCTCATCAATTGTTTAATGTAATGAAAAACAAATTAGGGTATACCTATATAATGGAATATTATGCCACAATGAAAAGGAATGAAGTAGTAACACATGCTGCAATATGGATGAACACTGAAAACATTATGCTAAGTAAAATAAGCCAGTTACAAAAGACCACGTATTGCAGATCCTATTGGTAAGAAATGTCCAGAACAGCAAATCTATAGAGACAGAAAGTAGATCAGTGGTTGTCTAAGTGGGAGTGTATGTGTGGGAGGAAACAGAGAGTCACTTCTTTTTGAGATGGTGACATTTTCTAAAAGCAGATCTTCATAACTGTTACAAAACTCTGAAAGTATGTTTTTTAAAAAGCCATTGAAGGTCCAGGTGCAGGGGATCACCCCTGTAATCCCAGCACTTTGGGAGGCCGAGGCGGGCGGATCACGAGATCTGGAGATCGAGACCATCCTGGCTAACACAGTGAAATCCCGTCTCTACTAAAAATACAAAAAAAAAAAAAAAAAAAAAAAAAAAAAAAAATAGTGGGGCGTGGTGGCGGGCACCTGTAGTCCCAGCTACTTGGGAGGCTGAGGCAGAAGAATGGCGTGAATCCGAGAGATGGAGCTTGCAGTGAGCTGAGATTGCGCCGCTGCACTTCAGCCTGGGTGACAGAGCAAGAGTCTGTCTCAAAAAAAAAAAAAAAAAAAGTCATTGAATTACCCACTTTATACTGGTGAACTTGTATGGAAAGTACATCTCAATAAGGACATTAAAATAACAAAATCAATAATACGATACTGGAATCTAAAAATTGCTGTTAGAAAGGTGCACCATATTCTGGAAGAATGTTACTCAGAAAATCAAGACACATCCTAATAAAATTATTATGCTTTAAAGAAAGAATCCTTTGAGTGCCCAGCCAGAAAAGTCAACTGCTTTACAACAGATAGAAAAGCAGTTTTGCATTAGGTTTCTCAATAGCAACATCCAATGCCATAAAAGAGCAAAGCAGCATCTACAAGATACTGAGACTAGCTTCCATCTTTCTGTTGCAGAATCTTAGAAATTAGCCTTTGTGGCATTTCTGAAACTAGGCTTTCAGTTTTCCAAAATGTTAACCATAGACCTACCCTACGATAGCAAGATAAGTGAAAACATCCACCCCTGAAAAACTTGTACATGAATGTTCATAATAATCAAAATTGACATTTTGGGTAAATCTAAATGAATTCTATGGCCTTCCTGCAAAATTAAGGTAATAGAGGCTGAAAATAACCTGTGTTTCTAAGGACAGACCTTTTGGCCAAATGGAAACCCACCACTGTGTATAGATATCCCTGGAAGCTCAAGTACCTAAACTTGCTAAATGCTACATTACAGCATGCCGTGTGGCCTGCCCAACCTTTCCAACTAGGCTTATTTTGGTTTTACAGTGTGATAGATTTCCCTTTCCTTATTACTGTATTTTATAAATGAATTATGTATTATTCTAAGAGATTATAGCAGCTTCCCTAAGAATTACAGGGAATGTTTACCTACTGGGAGCTATCAATATACGTGTTCTTTATAATGTAGTTTAAATAATGAACCATCTTTTTATGAATTAAATATTACATTATTATATTAAAAGTCACATTTTTAATTGACTCTAAATCATTTTGGAAGACGACTTAAGAGTTAATTTTCTAGAAACATGTTCATTTTCTTTTTCACAGAAGTAGAGTCATTTTATACATTCCAGTTATCAAAAGAACGTGGAGATTATGTAGTATAATCTTCTCACTGTGCAGGCAAGCAAACTTGGTTCATAGGACAATTGATGACAATTAAATAAATGCAGAGCTGAAACTGGATTCCAGGTCTCTGCTTGCTTGTCTAATGCTCCTTAAACTGCCCCATAACCTCCCATTTTCTTCTGTTTCTGTCTGTACTCATAAACATCTCATTAGTTTATTCATTCTATGAAAACGTATTCATTATCCACTATGTGCCAACTATTCTTTGAGATTCAGGGGATGCAGAGGTAAAGAAAATAGGCAAAGTCTATGTTCTCAGGGGCTTTTATTCTCTGATCATATGTGGCTTCTGCAGAATCTCATTGAAATGGCCTCCCATGCCTGTTCTTTTTACCATTCTTCACCAAGGTCCATCTTTATCAGGTACCCAGGGCATTTCTATTATCTGTCTCTCTAAGTGTCAAGGAAAACAACCCAAGCAGCCTGAGGCAGACCTTCCTCCAAGTCTTCTGTGTTCGCCTCACTGCCCCAGTGTGGACACCCCTGCTCTGTACTCCCTTAACACTGTGTGCTTACCTCAATCAGAGCACCACAACCCGGAAAGGTATTTATCTGCTTATTTGTCACTCTTCCTCTTAAACTATGACCTCCTTGAGGGCAGGGACTGGTGTCTTGTTTTTTGCAATATCTCTAGTGTCTGCACCTTACCTGGAACAGAATGAGTGCTGACTAAATCTGTTGTTGATTAAATTGAGGATGTCTGCACAAACATAAGATCTTATACAGTGCTTTTAAATCTTACTGAAAACGAGTTTAAGTAAAGGAATTCTTCCTCTTAGGGTCATTTACAACTTATTAGCTCCAACCTAATTATCAGTAAATAATGTCAAAAATATCCAATTTATTTTTGGATGATGTTCTTCTCCACACTGATGTCATGTTTTTCTCAATGCAATCTCTCAGCAAGGAACATCTCATAGCTGTGGAAGAATACAACCCTCTCTTCTACTTAACTCAGGATAAGAAGCTGATGCTAGAATTTTCACAAAACAGAGACGAGTTCTGTTCGACTTCTGAGAAAATTACTTCAGTTTTCTGTTAAATGCCAAATTGATGTAAAAATTGTCACATGATAAGCTGCAGCATAAAGCAATGCACAATTCAGAACTGGGGTAGTTGTCAGAAGCTATCTTTCAGAACTGAGCTGCTTTCATTTGTGATTGACTGAAGGAGGTCTATGGTCTAGTTTCGAAAAGAGAAAACAGCAATAACAAAACCCTTAGCACCAACACAAAATTCTACACAGTCTGGTTTAGTTACTTACACAGGTCAATTTATAATTCTTTCTCAGCTGTAATCTGAAATGGCAGAGTCAATAAATTAATTCATATCTGAACTTTTATCCTTTCACTGGGTCATGCTCTCTAATTGAACACTGCTTACATTTTGTATTGGGAATGTAAAAACATTCCAAGATATCTTTTCATTAAAGGGAGGTACATGAGTTGTACTACATAATTGTCTTTGAATTATATTACAAATAACTCTACAAGAGATACTAAAATTTGTCCTTACTATCTACTAAATACTAAGAGAAATAATGTCAACACACCATCTATTATTATTTGAAGCAAAAGTATGTGTATATATACACATATATACATATATGCTTATATATTATGTGTCTATATATTCATATGTTGATGTGTATATATCCATATATATACATATATGTGTGCATTTGTATATATACATATAAAATTTGATATTTTTAAATTTTGCCATAAAAGTCAACATTATTTTCTCAAACAAATCACCAGCTACTTTAAAATTCAATATCATTACTTTATATCAGTCACTAAGGATTAAGTGTTATTCAAATTATTAGCAGGAATAGTTCCCTGGTATTCTTCCTAGACTTAATCTGAGTATTAGTTAGACTAATTCTAAAGTAGAGGAATAGTTTTGGAAAGTCCTTCATGTTCCATTCTTTCTTTAGAAACTCCTGGTTGAGTCTATCTGCTACCCATCTGGGAACTACAGAGACCATAAACATTGTAATGACCCATTCTCCTTCCAGTACCTCAGGTAGAGTTATGGGAAAGTGAAATAAATATAATATACATTGAACGCAAGCCAATTTTGATTATGTATTAACATTTATTTATCTGGAATGGAATTCAGCGTTAGCGAGACTACAATTACACTAATATTCTTCTCCATATTAGATATTACTTAACTATTTAAGGCTTAGTTACCCATGATTAAATGGTTTTGCATTTTACATATGGTATGTCAGGAGTATAATACTGTTTTTCACATGTTATGACTCAATGGATTTATATCTATTATCCCTTAATATATTCCTAGTTATCAATAAGCAATATGAAATGTCACAGTACAGAGATAAGGTAGATATACCTAATTGGAAATGGCAGTCTTTCTCAAGGCTTTAAAGCCCTAAGTAAACTATTCCTTCAGGCAACCATTAAGACCAGTTGCAAACTGCAAATACATTTTTTTTTTTTTTTTTGCCATCTCTATTTTAGCTACTAGGTTTACTGCCCTAGGAGTTTTAAACACAATGTCTGCTTTTAAAAAGTTGAATCTGGTAAGTTGGCAAAGTAACATAAATACAAAATATAATGAATAGTTTAAGGTTGAATACCAGTTTTTTCCCAGGTTTACTAGTCTATAAATATAAATGCAAATGAGTACAGTACATGATTAAGTAAAACAGCAGGAAAGTGTGAAAAGAGCTCTAAATTTAAATAGCAAAATTAAAAGAAAGGTTCTACTTCTTTTATCTAACTGGTTAATTCAATCTTGACTTTATTCACCAACCAACCTCTTTGGACAGGAGATTTTCCTCTCTAAAATAAAGGGATAAAACTTGACATAGTATTTTTCAGCTTTATCGTGCTATGATTAATGTTGGGAGTAGAAGTAGGAAGTGATTCTTGAGCTTTTTGCGGGGAGTGAAAACTGGATGGAGCAGGGGGCACCTAAAATGACCTTTGAAAAATGAGCTGAATTCATTCTGGCAAAAGCAGGTGAAGGTGGCATATGAGATGAGAAATCACTGTAAGCAATGTCTCTTAATCAGACAATTCCAGACAAGTTTAATAGCACGATGATGGTGATGACAATGATGATGATGAAGATAATGCAAAATATTTTAGATTATAACAATATATCACTACCATCATCATGTGCCATCTGCCATTCCATTTTGAGCAAATCATCTCTCAGGCAATAGTTGCGCTTGCCAGAATTTACACCATGTACAATACAGTGTTGCTCAAATAAAAACCATCTAAAACTGGAATGCCTTTGCCCCAGCAAAAATTAAAAAAAAAAAAAAAAAAAAGTGTGTGATGTCTTCATTAATATGCTAATTTGTCCATTTTCTCTCAGAGTAAACATAATGGCCCCATGCACAGGTTGACCCAATTAACAGCATAAAGTTGTTTCTTTCAAAGAGCACATTCCAAAAACTACTGTGTGAAAAAGAATGAAACCTATAGGGATTTCAGCCTTTATGGGGGAAATGGGTTAAAGTAATAGAACTAAGGTAGGGCTTAATATTTTTTCAATCACTAAAATAAAAATCAATAACATATTACATAAAGACAACACCAATTAAATGTCAGTAATATTGAAATGTTCACTACTGATTTCCCTCTGCCATCTTCTAATCACGATAAACATCTCAGGATTGCTGCTTCTCTAAAATTTGATTGCTTATGTATGTGTACTGTATTGAATATTAGGCACATATTGAAAAACGTCTTTTTCTGCACTTAGTCTTTTTTCTAAGGTCTCATACCACTCTTCACAATGTCATATGCCAAGTCCTGCCATGTTCTCAGAGATGCACAGTCACTATGTTTGCTAGATTTAGTAAATAAAAATATAGTGCCAAATTAATTTTTAATTTCAAATAAACCAAAAAAAAGTATGTGTGTATATATATGGCATACTTCTATACATTTATATATATATATGTATAAAATACATTTATGTGTATATATATATAAAATTCCAAATTAATATGATTGCATCTTATATTTTATCTGGTAACCCTAACAGTAACTGAAATAATTAAAAATGGAAAAAAGAGTATTTCTAAGCAAACATTTCTTACGCCTTCTTCACAAAACCCAAGATGATATATGATCAGCTTCCCTCACAGTAATGCTTTATCAAAGCACATATACATAGCCTCTTTCACAAGTATCCCAGTGTCATGTGCGTCTGTGTGAAGAGACTACCAAACAGGCTTTGTGTGAGCAACATGGCTGTTTATTTCACCTGGGTGCAGGCGGGCTGAGTCCGAAAAAGCAGTCAGCAAAGGGAGATAAGGGTGGGACGGTTTTATAGGATTTGGGTAGGTAAAGGAAAATTACAGTCAAAGGGGGTTGTTCTCTGGCGGGTAGTAGTGGGGGTCACAAGGTTCTCAGTGGGGGAGCTTTTTGAGCCAGGAGGAGCCAGGAAAAGGAATTTCACAAGATAATATCATCGCTTAAGGCAAGGATCGGCCATTTTCACTTCTTTTGTGGTGGAATGTCATCCCTTAAGGCGGGGGCAGGGCATTTTCACTTCTTTTGTGATTCTTCAGTTACTTCAGGCCCTCTGGGAGTATACGTGTAAGTCACAGGGGATGCGACGGCTTGGCTTGGGCTCAGAGGCCTGACACCCAGGGCCACGGCAACCTCTATCCCTTCCATCCCACACAATCTTGGGAGTATTAAAGCATTGATTATTTTTCCTACATTGTCCTCTTTTTCTCCCCAAGTTTCAACACTATAACATTCCATTATGCTTTGTCTATTTTTTTTTTCAATTTTCCAAACACCATTATCCCTTTTTTCTAGTTATGTTTAACAATTTACAACATCTGACTTCATATCTTTGAAGTGTAGACAGAAGATAACTTGCATGTACTCTACTAGAGTTTTACATAAAGAAAACTTGCATTTTGGAAGGTTCATCTTATTTAAGTATCTACAGTTTTCTTTGACTCAGTCAAAATACTGATAAAAGATCAGATCAAAAATATTTATATAAAAATTACAGTCAGCAAAATACCAGTAGAATATATATTTAATTTCTAAATACTTATTCACTTTATTTGTATTAACATTTCTGAATAAACAACACCGATTTTGCCATTTACTAAAGGCCAGCTTTTGAAACGGGGGCTAGTATAAGGGAAATTTAGTTCAGATCCTTGAGGGTGAAAAAAAAAAAAAAGAAGCTTTTGTGTGTGAAAATCCTGGACTATTTCCAATGCAAAACTTTCAGAAGCACTGAATTATTCATTTGTATTTGGAAAATATTATGGGCTAACAGCTGAACAAATAAAATGGCATGTTAAGATTGTAGTTATTGGTATCTAAAAGCATAAAATGGATTTTAAACTGTTATGGGAGCATTTTACCTTATTTTACAAACCGGTAATGTTCCAATAAGAGTCATTCAGATTTTTAAAAATTAGGTAAGTGTAAGTAACAAGATAACTGAACTGAGAGCAAGGACTCTCATTTTAATTTCTTATACAAACAGAAGCCATTAGGATTTTTAACAGACATTTTCTGCCTCTGTTTTCTCATCTGAACAGTGGGGATAATATCTTTCAGAATGCTTGGGGGCTGAGGAAAAGCAAGTTGAATAGATTTTTCCTACACATCTAGGAAAGAAGAAAGAGAGGTTTGATATCAGCAGGAGAATATCCTGTTTTAGTCCTTTTCTCATATTCAGCTAAAATAGGTTGTGAGAAGTCAAAGTCCTCAAACTGTTTTTTGTTGTTGTTAATATTTTTGCGGTTCACATTATTTGTCCTCAGATTTTTCTTTCTAAACCGACTTTTTTTTTTTCCAGAAAAAAAAAAAAAAAAGGAGGCCTTTGTCACTTTTATTTATTACACTGGGAAACAAACAAGACAAAACAAAGGCTATGTACCTGCCCTGGGATTGAGGGTACTTCTTCAAGCTAACACTCCCTATGTGTTTATCATATACTTATTCATTTGGTGGGGAGGGTAAGCTTTCCAAGGAGAAAGAAAAAGCAGGAAAACCTCAAGGGACCGTGCTCTGATTCTCCTCTAGACTTCCGAGCAGTTCATCCTGAGAAAGGAAAGTTAACTAGCCCAGCCCGTGTTGAAAGGCTACTTAGTATGCTTCTGATTGTGGAGGATTGGGGACCAGGTGTCAAAGTACTCCTTCTGACTACAAATATCTGTCCCCTGAGAGTCCTGTAAATTGGGTTTTCTTTTCTATTATACATTTCTAATTATGTTTACTGCCTCTTATAGACTGAATCCAGCTTGCCTTCTGTCAGTCTTCGCAAGGCAATCCTTTGGACCCTGTTGATGACATACTTGGCTCTTTGGTCCTTATGATGGTTAATACTGAGTGCCAACTTGATTGGATTGAAGGATACAAAGTATTGTTCCTGTGTGTGTCTGTGAGGGTGTTGCCAAAGGAGACTGCCAAAGGTGGACTGGGAGAGGCAGACCCACACTCAGTCTAATCAGCTGCCAGCGTGGCTAGAATAAGGCAGACAGAAAAAGGTGGAAGGAGCTGACTTGCTGAGTTTTCTGGCCTTCATCTTTGTTGGGTGCTGGTTGCTTCCTGTCCCAGAACATCAGACTCCAAGATCTTCAGCTGTTGGCCTCTTGGACTTTACACCAGTAGTTTGCCTGGGGCTTTTGGGCCTTTGACGACAGACTGAAGGCTGCACTGTCGGCTTCCATACTTTTGAGGTCTGGGGACTCAAACTGGCTTCCTGACTCTTCAGCTTGCAGATGGCCTATTATGGGACTTCACCTTGTGATCCTGTGAGTCAACACTCCTTAAAAAACTCCCCTGAAAATATCCATCTATCCTATTAGTTCTGTCTCTCTAGAGAACACTGACTAATAGAGTCCTCTTTAGTTTATCTTATAAGGAAGGAGTCAGGACATAAATGCTGCTTTGAAGTCCTGATGACGTCAAGATTCTCACACTTAGGTTGACGAATCGTGATAGGTGTGGCCTATATTATCTGTCAGGGCTGAGGTTTGAAACTGACTGCAGACTCTGTATCCCTTTATCACAGGATTGTGCCCTTGAAGAGGCTGTGTTGAGAATAAGAGAGATTGTTCATAAAGAAGGCTCAAATCTAGTGGGAGTTTAGTAAATGATAGTTAATATTTACTTCAATATTTCCAGTACCCAGAACAGTACCTGAATTAAAAGACATTCATGAAATATTTGGTAAATGGATGAAAGTACTTAGCTTAAAGGTGGTAGTGATTTTTCTGTCCGTGACTTATTATTTATTTATTTCAAGTTTAAATATCTATTTTGGACTGCTAGGTTACAAATTAAATTATATAATAAACATGAAGACCTTCTGTGACCTATACACTGATAAACACATCTAATAGATTATTGTTGTTAGGTCTTTTCAACTTAATAGAAAAGTATGAATCAATTGTTATAAGTGAAAAATATGATTAGCAATTTATTTCCTTCTTATTGAACTGGTTAAGAATATCCCTTAAATGGGTACACAATTAAACCTTGCTTTGTTTTCATGAAATCTCATTCTGCTTTATTTGTTTATTTATTATTTATGTATTTAGAGTCAGGGTCTTGCCCTGTCACCAGGCTAGAGTATAGAAGCTCAATCATGGATCACTGCAGTCTCCAACTCTTGGGCTCCAGTGATCCTTCCACCTCAGCATCCTGAGTAACTGGGACTACAGGCATGTGCCATCACTTCTGGCATCATTCTGTTATTTTGGATTCTTAGATGGATGACTACCTAAATACAATTACTATATACTACAGGGGGTGCATTTGTTTTACCAAAAACACATTGGGGTCATTCCCAGGAGTATTTTTGGATCCTCTGGGATTTGTTTTTTAAATCTCTTATCCAACAACTAACCAAGATATTGTACTATAGCAATTCTCCCTTGATTATTTTTTCATTTCCTACTAAAACCCCAAAAACTTGTCATTCTTAGTTCATTTTCTTTCTAAGGAACTTGTCTTAATTTCTTCTCAATTTTTATGGAATTCAATGTTGCTTACTTATTATAATGTTTGCATCCCTTAAAAACTCTTACATACTGAAAAACCAGCAAACTAAAAAACAAAACAAAACAAAACAAAACAAAAAAAAATTAGAATTATTCTACTGAATTAAATATAGAAACTTAGAACAAAGGAATAAGAATTAACATTGTATATCAGAAAAATATCTACTTATACTTGAATCTCAGCTGTAGTGCATCATCCATGCAGCTAAATTTAAAGGTTTACTTATTATTCATGGCATATTATTCTGGAGTTTTGTCAAAAATTAAAACAGCTGTTCTATTATTGTATATAAATCAAGTAAAATAAGAAATTTGTTTGTATATATACATGTGTATGTATATACATACACACACTTTTTAAAAGCCGAAATGTAATAGAAAATGGCATTATGTATTTAAAGCTTTAACAATGACTTTATTATCTGACTCCAGAATTCTTCTCCAAGGAAATTACCACAGGGAAAGTATTAGGGATGAGTTCATGCATTTATGTTTACAAATATATATTGCTTTGTTCATTATAATAAAACACAGGAAAAATCTAAAATTCAACAATATAGGAATTTTGATTTTAATTTTATATTTACATAATGGATTACTAGGTCACATTGAAAAGTCTGCCTTATGAGAATATTAAGAGGTCAATGGACATAATCTAATTCAAAGGTGAAAAAATACATTTTCAAAATTAGAGTTAGTGTTTTTAAAATGTTTGCACAGATCATGAATTATATTAGTATTCTGATAAAATACATCAATCCTTTACCTGGAAAAAATGCACTAATGCAAACAAACAACAAAATGGTATGCAGTAGGGGAAGAGGGTGAGATTCCCACAGCCATTTTGGGGATGCTAGGTAAAGGAAGCCTGATATATATTGTCATGATTTTCTTAAAAATAATCTGTATCTATTTATTTATTTTTATTTTTACACACACAGATAGAAAGTGTTCAGAAACTTCAGCAGCAAGGTAGGCTAAGACTGTCCAAATAGATTTCCTTTCCGCGACAGCTCAGAGAAATACTGAGTAATACCACATCCGTGTGCACACATGCACACACATACATATGTACACCACATGAGTATGTGCGTGCACACACACACACACACACACACACACACACACACACCCAAGGAGCTAAACTGGATAACTACACTTAACAGAAGAAAGTGGACATCGGCGGGCATAGAACCATAGGAGAAGCCAAATCCAGAAGAAAAGTTACTGATATCATGATAATCTTGAAGTTTCAGAGGAGGATTTAAACTTTAGACCTGGATTTGTAATGCTCTTGGAGATGAGATATGACCTTTGGCCTAAGCTAGACAAGAGAGCTGGATCTGAGATTCCTGCACAAAGGAGATCATAACTGGATAGACACTTAAGTTTATTTTATTATTTTTGTTTATGATAATTAGATGATCTCAATTTTTTTTTTGTTTGGTCACTTAAGATTCATAGGTTTGGGGTATCCTTGACTAAAAATGAAATGTAGGTAAGAGAATAGATTGTTCTAAAATAATAGACATCAGAACCCAAAGATACACATTGCCAATAAAATATTTTTAACTCTGTGCTTAAGTGTAGTGGGAAAATTTTAGAGATAAGATATCAAATTTTACATAATTCTTACTTTTTAACTATAATTTCTTTTACTCCCTCCTTTAATCATAAAACTCAAAGTCTCACAGACATTTACTAGTTAGGAATTTTTACCCCCTATATAAACAAACACTGGCTTCCTAAAGGGAATATTTTGGGTTGTCATAATTTCATTCAAGCATTTTTCAGTTAAGTTAAAAGCAAAAGGAAAATCACTGCAAAAATATAGCTGCCATAGTACATCTACTACTGCTGAGCAACAATGCATGAATAAAGACATCCCCTTATCCAAAGCCAGTCGCTTGAGAAAAACTTGAACAAGCAAATCAAGCACAAGCAACAGAGGCAGACAGAGGATGATCGCATGGATCGCTGAATAATTGAGATTGCCTTAACAGTTGAATATTTTCAGTGTGTTCTAATTCAGAGAAAAATTGTGATAAATACACACTTTTTTCAAAATCTAATTAAGATCTCACCAATGAGCAATCAAGTTGACAGAATCTGAATAGACCATATACCACAACAACAAGGCTCTTATAAGACAAGACACTTGATACTATGTAACTTTTGGGGAAAAATTCTGAGATCCCTCAGACTCTAAACTCAAGGCTGACTCCTACCAATAGTGTCTCTGTTATGGTTTGACTTGTGACCCCCTCAAATTTGTGTACTGAATTCTTGACCCTAACCACCACATTATACGAGCTTATTTGAAAATAGGATTGTTGCAGATGTAACTAAGATGAGAACATACTAGAATAGAATGAGTCTCTAATTCAATGTAACTAGTGTCCTTATTAAAAAAAAAATTGTTGCTGATGTAACTAAGATGAGAACATACTAGAAGGGAATGGGTCTCTAATTCAATGTGACTAGTGTCTTTATTATTTAAAAAAAAAAATGAACACAGGCATGCACACAGGGATAACGCCATGTGAAGTTTAAACAGGAAACTGACATGATGCAACAGAAGACTATATACTCCAAAGATTGCTAGCAAACCACTAGAAGATACGAAAGAAGCATGAAATACAGTCTCCCAAACAGATCTCAACATCAGATGGAACCAACTTTACCAACACTGTGATCTCAGACTTCTAGCCTCCAGAATTAAGAGACAATATATTTCCACTGTTGATACCATGCAGTTGTGGTAGCTTTATACATCAGCCCTAGCAAACTAACACAGTCTCCTTCAAAATATATAAATCTCCTCTCATCCCTTTCCCCTTCATTAGTATGGTTTGTATATTGATTCTGGCTAATATTTTGAATACCAAATTATTTGACTCTTTTGAGCCTTTCCAGAAACTAATTTAACTTTTTAGAAAAATAGTCATGGACTTTGACTGTGGTAAACAAGTTTGTTAAAAACAACTTCGTTCTATAAACAGAGAGGAATGCTGGATAAAGTAAATCAAAAAATGTTTTAAAGAGACCTAAATTTAAAAGAAAGGTCAATTAGAAAGAGAGCTGAAGAGGAATTTAGTAAACTAAAAAACAGAACTGAGGAAAGTATCCAGAATTCAACTCAGAGAAAGATGTAAAGATAACAGAAGTGAATACATAAAAGGTATGATGAGAACTTACAATGTGTGTACCGTAGCAATTCTATAACAATATAATAGAGAGAATAGGAGGAAAGAGGCAATATTCAAAGTGGTGGTGAATGAAAATTAGCCATAATTGAAGAAAAACTGAATCCTGAAAAAGTGTCAGTATCAAAAATGTTAAATTAAAAAAAAATACTTAAACACTTCTTTTAGAAGAAATAAAAATAATCCAAACTTCCTAAATTCAAGAGAAAAAGTTGCCCTAAAATTTCTAAGGAATAATGACTGAATGACTGCCAGATTGACAGTAGTATTGCAATCAACCACAGTTGAGAAGACAGTGGAAAAATACATTTTAAGTATTAAGAGAAAATATCTGTCAACCTAGAATTGTATACCCAGTTGGGATTTTAATCAAGAGTGAGGGCAAAATAGATATTTTTGTCAAAGGCATTATACTCACAGATTTCACTGAAAGAATACAAATAGAAGTACTTTAAGGGAATATAATTTAACTCAGAAGAAAATAGTGGAGTATAAAATAAAAATAAAATAATATAAAATAGGAATATAAAATAAATTAGTAAATGTACTGTCTATAAAAAGCATTGATAATGATGAATTCTGAGGTCTTAAATTCAAAATATAGATATGGAAGATGAGACTGGAGATTGAATTTAAAAGACGACAATTTTTGTATTCGGAAGAGGTTGATAGAGATATTCAGTCATGACAGACATAGTTAACACAAACATTAAATCATTAAATTCAAAACTGTCAAAGTATGAAAACAGAATGCATAATTTTAAATTAATAGAATAAAGGAGTAAAAAAGAAACTTGACTAATGTATTAGTCCATTTGTTCTGTTATCACAGAATACCATAAACAGGGTAATCTATAAACAACATAAATTTATTTCTCATAGTTCTAGAGGCTACGAAGTCCAAGTTTAAGGTTCTGGCATGTGCTGAGGACCTTCTTGCTGTGGCCTCACATGGCAGAAGTTGGAAGGTGCAAGAGAGAGTGAACCCACTCCCACAAGCCCCTTTTATAGTAGCGTTAATTCATTCGTAAGTGTGGAGTCCTCATGACAGAAACACCTCCCTAAAGGCCGCACCTCCCAACATCGTCGCATTGGGGTTTGTTTCCAAACTATGAATTTGGGGAGTCACATTCATAACACAGCAGCTAATAAAATAGATTGAGAAAAATAATTAAAAGAAAGCAAAGAGAAAGCATGGCATAGAAAAAAAAACATAAAATAAAAAAAAAACATATTAATAGTCTCAAAAATGTATGTGGATGGAACTTTTCTGTTTAAACACAGAGATTCTTCAATCATATTTTTCTTAAAAACAAATAAACCTGTCATGTGTGTATAAAATACATACCTAAATACAAGATTTTCTTTCACTAAGGTTGAAATTAAAGATATAAAAGAAGATATATCTGATAATACCAATGTAAAAAAGGTTATGTAGCAATATTAAAATATATCAACATGGATTTTAGGTAAACTGCATTATTTTTATAAAGTGGGTCTTTTAATATATGTAAGTTACAGAATGGTAGATTTTTGTTGTTTAATCAATATATTCTATATGTCTAGAATAGTACCTGGCACAAAATAGGCATTCAGAAATGTTTGTTTAGTGAATGTTTAATAAATACTAAAAGAAAACATTCGCAGTGAGTTAATACAATTCTCTTCATATACAATTAACAACTTGGCTTCGAAATATAAATGAACTCACATTATGTTTACAATGTATGTGTGCACACAAACACACACATGAAATTTTGGCAAAAGAAAAAATCCAAAACATTTGTGAGAAATTGTGAACCTTGTAATAAAATCCTCACTAACATCTGCCAGACTGTGTCACCTGTTTGAGCTAGACAAACTACTAAATTACAGGTGCTCTGACTCATACCAATAACACTGTTGTGTAATATCATGCTTGTGTTCTCGTCTTTGCTTATTTAATAATGGCATGAGGTGCATAGATAAATCAGTCATCTTGTTTAGCTGAGTCCCTGATGCTAAAAGGACAAGGTGATCTTCAAATTCTGTTTTCAGTGTGATTATGTTGTTGTCTCCTCCACATTTTTCAGTAGCATCTGGTAAGCATGCAATGTGAATTGCTAATTCAACTCTAGCTGTAAAATTAGTCTAGGTTCAGCAGAGAGTGTAGGAGCAGCTGGTAAACAATACGAGATCCCACAGGCTCCACTAGCTGAATATACTTCAACAGGATGCCTGAGTCGTTTATTTTCCTCATCCGTTTCTCTAGTGATGCTGCAAAATTTGGAAAGGTTTCCAGACAGAAAGCTAGGGTTAAGTGGTGTGGGGGTAAGGGAGATTCTAAGTCTAAAAGAAATAGCACAACTCTGAAAAAACAGTTTGATAAGACTGGAAACACAGGACTCAGACTCTATAATCTTTTTTTCTTTTTCTATAACCATCATGTAAGGCTATACCTATGGTGAACTTTCCCTTTATACCATTTTTCAGTTCAGTTTTTTTTTTCTTTGAGACAGGTTCTCTCTCTCTCTCTCTCTCCCCCTTCTCTCTCTCTCTCCCTCTCTCTCTCTCTCTCTCCTTCTCTCTCTCTCTCTCCCTCTCTCTCTCTCTCTCTCTGTCACCCAGGCTGGAGTACAGTGGCACAATTACAGCTCACTGCAGCTTTAACCTCTCTAGGAGGCTCAGGTGTTCCTCCCATCTCAGCCTCCCAAGTAGCTGGGACTACAGGAATGCACCACCACGTCCGACTAATTTTCGTATTTTTTGTAGTGACGATTTCGTCATGTTGGTTAGGCTGGGCTCAAACTACTGGCTTCAAGGTATCCACCTGCCTCAGCTTCCCAAAGTGCTGGAATTACAGGTGTGAACCACCACGCTTGGCCCATTTTTCAGTTCTCTTTTGTATTTTTCTTCCAAATAATCTAAAGAAATAATACCATCACTATTATCACTCTTCGTAAGAGTTTGCAATGTGTTTGTTTAATAAACGAATGATCTTAGTTACTAGGACTTAGGTATAAAAATGTATAGGCATGGTCATCACTCCACCAAGTGCAGAATTTAATGATTACAGTAATTCCACACTAGAGAAGAGTAGATATGTGTTGTCATCATAAAGTATTCTAGCTTATTTGTATTTTGTCATTACAATGTCATAAGCTGTAGTCTTTGCCCAGGTGTACACCAACTTAACCTATTGGGCTGTGATCACAATGTACATTAACTTTTGTTTCTTTTGTAGTTCAGTTAAAAACTAGGTCTTTTATTTCTATAATGGCTTCATTTTCCTATCTAAAGTCCAGGCCCACTCCAATATATTTGTTAGAAGAAAATATTTGAACACACTTCTGATAGCATTCAAAAAGTTCAAAATAGAAAGGAACAATAGATAATGCAAGTGAGAAAGAGTGAATAATAAAAATACAGTTGCTGATATAGATGAAATGTGGTAGGAAGATAAAAACAACTCAAACTATGCAGTATTTCCCAACAGAAAACCATTTCATTCTATTATTTAAGATAATATCCAGAATGCCTGCAATGAGGTTCAGTGGTAATTTACCTTGAAATATTGAAATGAACTCTGTGATCTTTTAAGACAGAGAGTACCATGGGTTTGGGAGTAGGTTTAAAAAAGCAAAAAAGCACTTCTCTCCTGGAGGAGGGACACATTTTCTATCACATTTATTTGCTTTGGTGAAAATAACAGGTCCTTACGAGGATGACTGATGTAATTAGAAAATCAATTTTTAAGAACAACATTCACTGTCAGAAAAATAGATTCTCAAGAAAACATGAATAGAAAAACAAGGGCAATTTTTATAATTGAGTCAACTTTCCAGATGAGGAAGAAAACTTCCAATGTGTGGTTTTCTAGTTTCAGAGTTATTAAAAGGTCTGGGAGGCCATGTCTATTAATCATAAAAAGCAAACAAACAAACAAAAAAACAAGTAATGGAGTTGGTGAAGAAACAAAAATGTGCAACTCACTTCTTTGAAACAAAATGCCAAATATGCTTATTAAAACCAAAATTGACTGCATTTCCTTGGGTAAAACATAAATCATTACAGGGAACAGATGGCTAATTCACTATTAGAAAAATAGAACCCACCTATTATGTTCTTGAATATGGTAAATCAGTTTCAGAGCTGAATCTTGATTAGAGTTAAAATTCAAAAACTTGGTGTATTCTGAAGTAAGATATATTGGAAACATATCTTAGTGACTTAAGAGGGCCTGGGGAGTAGCGACAGGCTGTTTTCAGAGGAGACAAGCTGCCTCCATAATATGACTGCAGACTGAAGCCATCATAGAATGGGTGCATTGCTGGAAGCACACACTAAAACAGAATTTGGCGTGTAAAATGTTGATTAGGAACTAATATATGTGAAAAGAAGGGTAAGAAGTAGGATTAGGAAGGGAAAGAAGTTCATTTGCGATGCCAATCAACAAAGCATCTGCTAGGGAACTCTGCAGTGGATATTACCTTTCAAAGTTGTCTTGGAATGGATGGAAATGGCCATACCTTTTCCACTCACTTACCAGGTGCTGGATGGGTAAGAGTACAGCAAGTCTGTCCTCTATAGATAAGGTAGACCCTGAAAAAACAGGCAGCTGCAAAGCTATCTTGCAATGGATAGCTCTCCTTGTAGCTGGACAGCAAGGTCTTAAGTCAGAATCTCGGCAATACATCTTCCTATCTACCAGAGAGGCCTAAGGAAAAGGTGGCCCTCTGAGAGGCTCTTGTGCCAGGTAAGAGATCCAAATACATGAAGATTAATGATTACTGTAGTGAATTGTGGATTTCTTACCTTACCTAAAGGCATTCCCATTCAATTAAAAAAGAACTGAACTCAAATTCAAACTGGTAGTATAGTATACAACACATGGGTAGCCAGAAAATACCAGGACAATGAGGCCTAAGAAGCATATTTAAGGTGTTTTTTTGTTTGTTTGTTTTTTTTTAAGCGTAATTTATATAGCTGATCCTTTCCCCCATCACCACTGATTAACCCAAAAGAGTTGTTCTCTTTGGTGTAATTAAGAATTATTTAAGGAACTTGTTGAAAATACAGATACTTAGCTGTGATTTCCATGGATTGTGGCTCATGAGAGCAGTGATGTGATCAGGGATTCCACGTGGGTATCCCAGTTATGCTGAGGTGAGTGAGACAGTGCATGAACCACACTTGGAGACCAACATCCCTAAAGCTTCAGTAAATTCTGCTACATGCCACACTCCTGTAATTCAGGGTCTGAAACAAGAGGACATCTAGGAATGGGCAGAAGGAGCAGAACACAACGTGTAGGGCACAGAAAACAATATGGAAAAGCACCAGAGGAGATCAGGCTTTGGCGACAAATATGGTAAAACAAGTCCTTTGCCAAATGCACTGGGGTAGACGATCTGGGAGCAGACACTTCTAAAACACAAATAATGGGCCAAATGACGTATTTAGTACTTCAGGAAATAACAATTGCATATAAAGACAGGAGGGAATATGAGACTTCAAAATCACCCAAATGTCTTTAGCAGATATAACAAGCCTCTGAGTTTCCCACTTACAAGTTGATCAGTCCAATAAATGTCTATTTAAACTTACGTTTTACTTACTTACAACCAAATACTCATAAATTTCCTTTATACCTTAATGTAGAATAGTACATCTCTGGAACCAAAAAAAAATTTTAATGGCTACTTGTTACCCCTTTTTCAATGTCTTTAAAATATTTTATTCATTATTAGAAAGACAGTTCTGGATTATCAAGCACAAGATCTCTTCATTTATGCCCTGTGAATAAATTTGACACATTTATGTAGAGCACTGAATAATTTAGTGAACTGAGACCACTTGGGACTGAGCAACACTCATGTTGGAATGCCTCAGAATTTTTATGAATTTTGAGTTTAAGCCCAGAAACAGTGACAAAAAAGTATTAACAAAAAAAGGTATATGAATGCATAAAGTCTCCTTACTTTTTCTATATTTAGTGTATGTGTACATGCTTTTTAAATAACCATGAACACAAAACACTTAAGAATGCTTGAAAAATTGCAGAACATTCATTTGAAATAAAATATATTGCCTTGTTTTTAATCAGTGTAAAAGTAGGTGTTGTTTCATTAATTTCAAACTCATTATTTAGGTATTAGAATGTGAAAGGAGGGGGTTATAACGCACCTGATGACATGCTTAAGTTTAATAAGATCTTGATTCTTATGTTAAATTATAAAAACAAGCAATTATGAATCTAACAAAAAATATTTTAGGCTGGGCAGAGTGGCTCACGCCTGTAATCCCAGCACTTTGGAAGTCCGAGGCAAGCGGATCACTTGAGGTCAGGAGTTTGAGACCATCCTGGCTAACACAGTGAAACTCCGTCTCTACTAAAAATACGAAAATTAGCCTGGCATGCTGCTATGTATCTGTAGTCCCAGCTGCTCTGGAGGCCGAGGCACAAGTATCACTTGAACCCGGAAGGCAGAGGTTGCAATGAACCAAGATCAAGCCACTGCATTCCAGCCTGGGTGACAGAAATAAACCCTATCTCAAAAAAATACAAATAAAAAATAAAAATAAATGATAATTGCTCATACTGTAATGGCATAATTTCGAAGACCTCATTTTTTTTTTTTTTTTTTTTTTTTTTTTTTTTTTTTTTTTTTTTGAGACGGAGTCCTGCTCTGTCACCCAGGCTGGAGTACAGCGGTGCAATCTCGTCTCACTGCAAGCTCCGCCTCCCGGGTTCACACCATTCTCCTGCCTCAGCCTCCTGAGTAGCTGGGACTACAGGCACCCGCCACCACGCCTGGCTAATTTTTTTGTATTTTTAGTAGAGACGGAGTTTCACTGTGTTAGCCAGGATGGTCTCTATATTCTCACCTCGTGATCTGCCCGCCTTGGACTTCCAAAGTGCTGGGATTACAGGCGTGAGCCACCGCACCTGGCCAAAGACCTCATTTTTATGGAATAGAGTTGCCAGTTCTCTAATCCAGAGACTTCATAAATTAAAAACTACTGTATCTGGAAATCATATCTCTAATGCAGTGACAGCTTTCTTGACTGACTTTCACTTAGTTGGTGCTGGTTAACAGTATTTTTTCATTGGTCTTCATAAACCACACTGACTGCTATACCAGGTACACCGAACCCTCTCTGTTGCTGATTACTCACTCATGTTTATGACTTCTACTTGATCAATGAGGCCTTCAATCAACAAAAGCAATTGCATTTGCAAAGGACCTACCATGGAGCCCAGAGTGGGCATTCCCACCCATGTTAGTATCTTTCTCTTTCCTTCTCCTCTCTATTAAAAAGTCAGAAGCTGTTAGAACAAGAAGAATAGCAAAACACACTACTAGCATCGTATTAAAAATGTCATAAGGCAATACATGTGAGTACACTGAATATCAAAATATATTTATAGGAATAAAATATATCATTATATGATATATTATGTTATATATTATATTATACTCTACTATATTCTATTATTATAATAAGAGAGCACAACAGAGAATACCTAAAATATAAAAATAGGAATTCCATGGGTCCCTTGTTTTTGAACTGGGGTAACTTGAATGGTCATCTAATCTCAATCCTTTTAATTGCCAAATTAGAAAACAGACTCAGAAGAGTTAGTATCTATAGATTACTTATTTTGGAACAGGTACTATGTTAATTACGTTATATATATTTTATATGTATATACAATTATGTTATATATAGTTTTAAAGTCATTGTAAAAGCAACTTTAAGACAATTGTTATTTGCATTTAAGAATTATTTTCGGCACTTTACAGATGAACAAGGGAGGCTTGCTAAGAGTTATTAGCTGCAGAGATTAAAATCACTTCTATCTTACCCCCAAACTCACTTTTCCCTGCCTTATATAATATTGTATAAAGGGACCAATAAAGATTTTAATTGAACTGAGGGGAGGCAGACAAGGTAGTGCTTCATTTATGTTAGGTTTAATTAAAAAGAGTTCCAATGATAAACTCAAAGACTTCAGAGGCCAGTTAGGAGACCTAAATATGTAAAAGAGTAATAATTACTACAGAACATTGTGAATTTCAACCTAAAGACATTTCTGTTCAATTTTTTAAAAATGAACTGGCCCAATTGAAATATATCTGCTGGATGGTTACCCATTTGCAACTTATGAAACAGAGCAAAGGCAATGGATCTGCAAAATAAGTCTGGAAAATATCCTAGGCTTGGGATGGAGGCACTATAATATATGGGAAGGTACAATAAACAGATAAAGAATTAATGAATCAGGGGCTGGCTGGGCTTAAACATATCAAAGAAGTATGTATTTAGTTATTCCATATAGGGAGGGCAGAGTTGGTAGTACAATTGAAAGCATAGGAAAAAGAGTGGGGGAAGTTTTAGTGGTCCTTAGGTGCTAGCCTGGGTATTTGTATTTTATTAGAATGAAGAAAGGACCCACTTAGAAATATGCCAAAGACTTCCCTACTGTGTTCTAAGTATACTTACTGTACATTATGCCTTCGTAAAAGCCTTTACATTTTACAGATTGGTTCACTAAGATTTATTGAAGATAAGTAACTTCTTCAATGTCATAAGGTAGAAAGTGGGTGAGTAAACTTTGGAATTGTGTCTGTCTGGTTCCTAAAAGAATCCACACAACACTATACCATACAGTCTTCTGTAGAAAATACTCACTTTCATATTGTATGTCACTACTACTCTAAGTATTCTTCACATATTAGCTAATTTTTATCATCATAAGAAACCTATATAGTAAGTACTATAACTACCCTTGTTCCATTTAACAGATAAGAAAATGGAGGCACTGAAGTCTGTATAACTTGTGCTAGGTTAAGCACACACAAATTGTGAAAGATGAATTTTTAATTCACTAAATTGAACCAGTGGTGCTCGTGTTGTTTTCAGCTTTATTAAGGTATAATTTACAAAGTTGTATATATTAATGGTATATGCCATGATGTTTTGATATATGTATACATTGTAACATGATTAAATCAAAGTATTTAACATATCCATCACCTCACATACTTATCATTTTTGTGATGAGAACATTTAAAGTCTACTCTCTTAGAAATTTTCAAATGTACATTATCAACTATAATTACCATGTTATACAATAGATCTAAATAACTTGTTCATCCTAAATTAAACTTTGTACCATTTGACCAACATCTCCCCACTCCCCCTTTCCCCTCAACATAAAATTATCATATGATCCAGAAATATCACTTCTGGATATAAATTCAAAAAAAAGAAAGAAATTGTATTGAAGAGCTATCTGTATTCCCATGTTCATTGCAGTATTATTCACGATAGCCAAGATAAGGAATCAACCTAACCATCAACGGATAAGTGGATAAAGAACATGTGGTATGTGTGTGTACAGACACACACACACACACACACACACACACACACACGCACATGCGTGCACACACAAGCACCCTAGAATATACTTTAGTCTTAAAAGAAGAAGAAAGAAGAGGAGGATGTGGAGGAGGGGAGGAGGAAAGAAGGAAGAGAAAAGTCTGTCATTTGCAACAGTAGAGATGAATTTCACAAATATTAGGCTAAGTGAAATGAGACAGGCACAGAAAGACAGATATTTCATGATCTCACTTATATGTGGAAGCTAAAGAAGTTGAACCAGTGATACTCTTTACCAAGAGTAAAACATGTCGATAAATTAAGGGAGGTGTGAAAAAGAAAAAAGGTCTTCAGATCGATTAGTTTTCTTTTAATATAAATAGGTTTTGATAGTGTAAGGGTAGACAGCTATGACAGCTTTCCTCACCCATCATAAGGATCATAGCTGACACTCCTATAGCAAAAGGCATGTTAATAAGAGAAAAGCATTAAAAAATATTTACTCAGTTTTATGTGACATGGGAGCCTTCAGCAATGAAGACTAGTTAGGTTAGATGAAGGATAAGCAGCAATGCAAAAAGGTGATTGGACAAAAAGGGAATGATCTAATGGTAATAGACGGAGTGAGGAAACTCAGCAAGACTTGTTTGTTCAGATTCTTCTTGAATTCTCTGTGTATTATTTCTTTCTCCTGGATATAGGGCAGGACCCATTCTGAAATGAGGGTCTTATGATCTATTATTAGACAAGGTGGGTCAGAGAATTTCATTATGGCCAGCTCCTACACAGAAAGGTGAAAGAAGGTTAAAGTAATATTTCTAAGTTTTACAGCTGGCTTTTGGGGAAAGTAGTTCTGAAATTCAAGTTTCTTTGGCCTGCCTTGAGGGAGAAAAGGGAGCAGGAGAAAGAAGGGCAAGAGAATGTCAGAAAGAGACTCTGCTTCTGAGACCCTTCCAATGTCCTTCAGTTCAAAGTACTCAGCATTCCAAAATGCCATACTTTGGGGTATCATTTTCTGAACCCCAATAGTAGATCAGTTAAATTAGGGAAGTAGAATGATAATGAGGTCAAATCTCTGTGTTCGAACTCTCAAAGTCTTTTTACCTTTTCCTTAAGTTGCATTGAAAGTCTTACCCTCTAATCCCCATCAATTATTTCAGAACTTGCAGGAAAAATTGACTGGGAAAAGTTGGTGGGACAAACTGAATCCATCAAATAATTCCAAGTGAAATGCTAGAAAAAGGAAGGTGAGTATTGTGATGCTGAGACAGTAAACATGTCTCCATTCGTTCTATATCAATATTCCACTGCTTTCTGCCAGCATCTGAAGTTAAGTTGTTTACGTGTTAGTTTATTTGTGAAATCAAGTGTTCTCCCTATATAACTGCTATGTGAAAAAGGTACAAAGCAGGCATACATCTTTTCTATAACCTTAATTTTTTCACAAGTTTTAGTAGATACATTTACAGAAACCTTTACATGTAAAGAAGTCTTAGTAATTTGATTTAATGAAAACACATAATTTGGGAAGAGACCCTTTAAAATGTTCCATTTGCATCTCTCTGATATACATTTCAATATCAAAATTCCATCAACAGCAGGGGAAAAACTGCCATTAACTAGAGATAGCAACTTTGCTCTTAACAGAAACACTAAATTACTGCTCTAAGAGCTGAACTATATAAAACAACTTTAGTTCTTTAAGAAAGGGTGAGCAACATTTTATTTTCAAAAGGAACATATGTTATTTTGTCTTAAATGACACATGGAAATTAAGAAACCTACCATAAACAGGCAAACAATTTACAAGAAATGAAATACAATACTAACAAAAGTTTAAATGGATCTGGTTTCAAGATTTGAAAATGGAATATTACTCATAAGAAAAAGGAAAAGAGTAGGAAACTGGGCTTCATGCCCATTAAGAAAGTAAACCTGAGAACAACAAAAGGCTGAACATATATAGAGTGAATGGTGAATATAAAGGTGAAACCAATGTCTTCCTCTGTATTGCCTTTGAAGAAAATAGGGGGAAGAGCATAGGTAAGTTTCTACGTAGTTATACAAATTTCAGTAAAATAGTTTATATTAGTATTTTACGGTACTTTTGGTTACAAGTAACAAAATCAGACTCTGGCTACCTTATGCCCAAAAGAAAATTCATTAGAAGAAGCTAGAGTATATAACAGAATGCAGTGAAAAGTCACCCAAGGAAGCTATTGGAAAAGCAGGAATCTGGAGAGCTCACAGGTCCTCCCTAGAGATCTTAATGAAACTTTCCTTTGACGAACCGTAACAAACCTGCCAGAGTTTCAAGAAGTTCAAATCCCTTTATCCCTCAAATATCAACTTTATATTAAAGTTAGGTGTCCATTCTTTATCAGCCAGATGTATCTAAGGGACTGTTATGTAGGATAAATGAAGCAACTGGTGCTTACTCCTGTTTGAGGGGATATTGAACTGGCATTTCCTACTACACAGTAAATGTAGTTACACTAATGAAAAATTTAAAAAAGTTAATAACTGAACACCACATTACATTTATCATTCAAGAATTATTCGGGGCCGGGGCCAGTGGCTCACGCCTGTAATCCCAGCACTTTGGGAGGCCGAGGTGGGCAGATCACAAGGTCAAGAAATCGAAGCCATCCTGACCAACATGGTAAAACCCCCCTCTCTACTAAAAATACAACAATTAGCTAGGCGTGGTGGCAGGCATCTGTAATCCCAACTACTCGGGAGGCTGAGGAAGGGAATCACTTGAACCCAGCAGGCAGAGGTTGCGCAGAGCAGAGATCGCGCCACTGCACTCCAGCCTGGTGACTGAGCGAGACTCCATCTCAAAAAAAAAAAAAAAAAAAAAAAAAAAAAGAATTATTTGCTTCTCTGTAATAGTAACATGGAGGAAAAAAAATGCAATTGTGTATTTACTATCTCAGGCAGTTACTGCAAAAATGAGGACACATTAAGTTGTCACCACTTCATTTAACATCTTCACCAGAGGGATATTAACTTTATTCTTTTTTTTTTTTTTTTTTTTTTTTTTTTTTTTTTTTTTTTTTTTTTTTTTTTTTTTTGAGACGATGTCTTGCTGTGTCGCCCAGGCTGGAGTGCAGTGGCGGGATCTCGGCTCACTGCAAGCTCCGCCTCCTGGGTTCACCCCATTCTCCTGCCTCAGCCTCCTGAGTAGCTGGGACTACAGGCACCCGCCACCACGCCCGGCTAGTTTTTTTGTATTTTTTTAGTAGAGACGGGGTTTCACCGTGTTAGCCAGGATGGTCTCGATCTCCTGACCTTGTGATCCACCCGTCTCGGCCTCCCAAAGTGCTGGGATTACAGGCTTGAGCCACCGCTCCCGGCCAACTTTATTCTTAAATACATTTTTTCATTTTACAAATTTATTTTGTATAAACTGGGTAATATTCCAAAAATGTAGAAAAGTTGAGAAGATAATAAAACAAATGTCTGCTTTCACTGTACAGATATAATACATATTTTATACTGTAATATATTAACCTGTATATTTATCTGTATACAGTTCTGAAATATTAACCTGATTTTTAAAGACATACAGATGTTTCAGATATAATAAAACCATTATTTTCTCTCTACAGGTAACTATTTTCCATCATTTTGAATTATTCACACATACCCAGCTAAGCATAGACAATACATATCATTGTTGTGTGTGTTTAAATCTTACATAAATATTATCTTACTGTCGGTATCCATCCCAAACTGGTTTTTATGAAGTGACAACATATTTTTGAATCTGAGTCATGTTAATGCACGTAGTTTTAGTTCATTAATTTAAAATGCTAAACGGAATTTCATTCATCTATATTGATGAATATTGAGGTTTTTTATTTCCTTATTTCTTGCCTGTCTAACTAAAGGAATGATAGAATAAACATTGTGGTAGGGAGCAGATTGAGCATATGCTCAGTGGTTTACATAGGGTTTAAAGTTAAAAATGGAATTGTTAATATACAAGACTTGTTAATGTATGCTTTTACTAGATATTGTTCTCCAGAATAGTTGTACCCATTTACAGTTCCAGTAGCAGTGTACGAAAGCTGCCATTGAACTATGTCCTTACCAATAGTGGGTATTATCATGTGCAATATTTCAGTATTTTTTTTACTAATAGTAGTATCTTTTTAAATGATAACTAGTCAGGGAATAGTTTTCACATATTCATTGTCTATTTTCCTTTTATCTATTTACCTTTTTCTATTACAGTAGTAATTTTATATATAACAGATACATTTTATTTGTCAGTTATAGCTATTTTGAATATCTTAATACATTTTGTTTTTTGAATATCTTAATACATTTTGTTTTTTATTTTTTTCTCATACTCTTCAATAGCTCTCAGAAAATATCTTCATTTTGCCCACCATTTTTGATAATAATTTAACAGGACATAAAATTATAAACTGACATTTGCTTTCTGTTAGCACTTTTTAGATGTATTTTAATTGTCTTCAGAACATCCTGTTGTTAATTTGAATTATTTACTTGAATTGCCATTCATTTTAGATAATCCTATGATTGCTTGTTAAGAGTATCTATTTATCTTTGCATTTTATATTTTAAATTCAATGTGTCTAAATTTGGATTTATTCTTATTTATCCCTCTCAGAAAGCTGTACATTATTTGAGTACTTGCCTTAAATTCTGGAAAATTATTAGGAATTAAGCATCAATATGCACAGTTCCCATTTTCACTAGTTTCTTCTTCTATAATTCTTATTATTCCAACATACACATGGGATCTTTTCATTCTCTCCTCTCATTTTATGTGCTGTGTTGCTTAACTTCTCATATTTTTTTTTCCCTTTTTGTTGGTGCTGCATCCTTTGTAATTTCTTCAGATTTATCTTTCAAAGTACTGATTCTTTCTTCAGCTTCATGTAATCTTCTGTTTAAATTATTAACTGAGTTTTATTTTCAATGACTATATTTTTATTTCTATTAGTTCTGTATAATTATTTCCAAGCATGCCTTCTTTTATCTATTTTTAATTCAATACACTTCTTAAACATATTTAATTTATTATATCTTTCAAATTGTTCTATTATTTCTGTAATTGCCAGGGTGTCATTTCTTCTATTTGCTATATCAACAGACACTCCTTCAGGGTAATTTGTTTCTTCTTAGCCTTTGAATTGCTGCTGCAATTGAACTTATTTTTTAATATTAAAAACAGTCTGTTAAACAAATTACCATGTTAATATTTTTGTTTTCATAAAATAGAATAGTAAATACCATTGAAAAATTGGTGAACTAAAGCTACATGCATCAATGTAAGGAGTTGTATAAAATAATGTTTATAAAAGTTCTTGGTTAAGAAATACATATAGCATGACATCAATTATAGACTTTAAAATATATAATCAATGCTACATATTATTTTGAATTACATATTCATATAGTGAAACTTTAAATATGTACATAAGAATGATAAATATCCAAATCAGTAGTTACTTATGAGAGAAAGAAGTAGAAGGAGATCCAGGATGAATACAAAAGAGACTACAAATTTTGTAATTGCTTGCAATCTTCAGATTTATATTAACAGCAATATTAACATTCAATATAGTGTTCTCCACACATTTCTGTAGATTTGAAATATTTCATTAATACATAAAGGCAGTAAAGTCATTGACTGAGTAGCCTCTCTTCCAAATATAAAACAATAAAAAGAGATAATCATTAAGGCAAGTCTTGTATTAATATTTTAAACTTTAAATAAATTATTAAAATAAAACCAGAATATCTGAAATAGGCCCATCTTTCTATTAGAATTTAATATAATAAAACCAGAGACTGCCATGGAAAACTAGAAAAATAATCTAATAATTCACAGAACTATAAATCGCCTTGTATCCATCAATCTCTCTGTGAAATATTTTCTACTTCTATAAAGTATATATATTTATTATTACCTATATATGTATATGTCTATATCTAAAGAGATACAAAGTTAGAAAAAAAGAAACCAAACTATCATTGGAAATAGTTTAATAGAGGTAGGGTTTTAGGTGATTTAAAATTTCTAGTATTCTAAAATAAAAATATTTTAAAATTATGTTCTACTTTTATCAAAATTATATGCTCATGCATAAAAAGTTATATAATTCAGTGGTTTTACACAAAATCCACAGAACACTCTTATCACATACTTTTCCCTGCTTCTCAGAGGCAACCACTTTCAAATAGTTTGCAGGATTATATTTTTATTTATATGCACATTTCTCTGCAATATGATTATATTGCTACTTCTTAATTTATTTTGAGGGGGAAGGGATGATTTAGACACTGTATATTGACATTCTATTTTGGAAGATACAAATTAAGCCTTTTTCAACACTTCCACAGGCTTTGCTCTCTGACACACATGTGTGTCCTCAGCCTCTCATCATTATGTCATATCATGACATAATTTTTACATTGCCATATTGATATAAACACAATTTACAGCATACAACTGTCAGATATTACTTCTACCCTTCCTTTTATAAAAATATTGATCCTTTTTAATTTTTCAGTTTATTGTAAGATTTTTTAAATTGTGTGGTTTGTGTTGCAATCATTTTCTGTGTTTTAGTAACCACTAACTGCCATTTAATCCTTTGCCTCCATATCCCATATATAATTTTTGTTAATACATGTAAATATAAAAGAACTTATAAATTTATCTTTTTAAATCAAGCCCTCCTGATAAAACTCATCCTGCTGCAAATTTCCCTGGGTGTTTCTCCAGACCTGTCCACAGCTGTCACCTTGTGATGGGTGATGCCCTCCACCTTTCTTCTAGATTAAATGCCCTATTCCCTAGATTTCTTGTCCCCTTTCTTGGTTTACCAGCTAAAACATCTTCCAGTAACATTATGAAAATGACTGCATGGGAGATAAAAGTCTTATATACTTTGTTGCATACTTAGCCATAGAGCCCTAGCTTATAACTCATATTGTCTCATCAGAAGCATGAACACTTGGTCTTACTGTTTACTGGCTTATTACATATTAATGTGCCCTCTGAAAGCTTAAAGATCTCCTTTCTTTGTATCCAGAGTACTGACTTTTCAGTGATGTGTCTTAAGGCGGATCTATTGCTATTCACAGGACTGGGAACATGGTCACATGGTGAGTCTATTAAATATAAAAACATATGTCTTTCCATTCTGGGAACTTTTTATGATTTTCTATCCTATATTTTCTGGGTTTTTTTTTCTTTTTTTTCCCATGATTTTTTTTTTTTTTTTTTTCATGATTCCCTATCCTATATTTTCTGTTTTCTCCTTCTGGGATTTCTATTTTTTAAGATGTTGTATTTTCTCTATGGGTTCCCTAATTTTATTTTATTTTATTTTTTTTCCCTAATTTTGATCTTAGACATTTTGCTTTTCATTCTGGAATAGCTTCTCAACTTTATCCCCTAAAACTTTCATTGTATTTTTTCACTTATACTATCTTAGTTTCCAACATTAAAAAAAAAAAAAATCTATGTTCTTGTTTTCGAGATGAAAAATATTTTCTCATATCTTTGAGGATATTAATCCCAGATATTTTGAAGCTTTCTTTTTGTGGAATTTTTCTCTGAGTCATTGTTTATTTGTTTTAGTCTCTTTGGTATAACATGCTTTCTTCAAATATCTAATAATCCTTGGGTTTGTGCTACATTTAAGAATGGGTCTATTGACCCCTTGGGTTTGTGCTACATTTAAGAATGGGTCTATTGACCCCTTTCTTCACTATGATCTAGTTGATTTCAATCTACTTAAGGAATTCCTGCTGCCATTTTTGTTAGGTCTTTTCTCTTGAGTAGGACATATTCCCTAGAGAAGATTCTTACATTTTCCTGCTGGGATGAAATTTGGCTGTCTGGGTTCTGCTGCGAATCTCAGTGAGAGGGGAGAGTCAGGCAGAGTGAAGTGTTTCAATGTTTAGTATGCATATCCCTCCTTCAGTTTTGTATTCCCATCCTGACTACAGGTGTCCTCCAGGTCAGAGAACCTGTTTTATCCTCTTCAGAAAATAAAGTTCTTCTTTTCTACTATGGGGAGTGAGGAGTAGTAGCCTTATTTTGAAGTACAGGAAAGGCAACACAGAAGTCTAACTGTTCAAGAGACTCTAAACCACTTTTATGATCTTTAGCCATAATTTCATCTCTTTTGACAAAAATCCTTGGTGGGACAAATCTTAAATTTTACAAGAGAGTATTGTAATGAACACTGGGGGGCTTTTTAAGTTTCTGCACTGTCATTTTACCAGAAAGAAAAAAACAAAGCTGAATCTTACTTACCTGGTTTCCAGCTTCAAAAATGTTTCATTTGTGATATTCCCCTTTTGCTTTTGAGCTCCTGTGTGTGTGTTTAATTACTCTTACTGGTTTATTGCATCCCTAAAAGTGGTATTCCCCAGAAAAGAATCCATATAAATAAAAACTCATTTGATGACGATTTGAATAGGAGACCATGCCCCCAAATAAAGAAATTTAGAGAAACAAGTAAGTAATATATTTGCCAAATCTCTTAAGAAACGATGCTTTGGTTTCTTATTTTTTGAAAGAAAAATTCAGGTCCACTATTAAATATAAGAATTGATAATACTGAGTAGGATGTTTACTTCTTCAGGATGAATATACATTCAATTTGCAATCAAATAAATTCTAAAAACTGTCATCAAACAAATATTCAGACACTGTCAGCACTTTATAGGAGGAGTTGTGAGTATTTGATCTGGCAGATTACTAATATTCTCTAGAGAGGGACTTTCATGTTTTCAGTTTTTAATTTACAACTATGGCTCAAAGTCCCTACCTTTTATGTCTTCATCTGAAAACGTCTCAGATCTTTATTCCGAAATGTCTTCAAATTGCTGCTTGAGAATATATGTCCCATTTCACCCAGGAGAATGTTTCCTTCTGTTAGGAGCAATGCATTTTGTTTTGTCTCTCTCCAGTGACCTCACATACAGAATTTCAAACATAATAAGTCACTGCACATTCATTTTATTGCCTGTAAGTCTTATAGCTTGTAGTATCCTCTTCCAACCTCAGTTTACAAGATCCTATAGTACATGGCCACTGATGGCCTTTGGTATATGACTGTGTAATAACGGAATCTATTTTCTTGACCAAATACTGTGTAATAGCTTTTATTCTTTTCTTTCAACCCATATAACTTACATAAGAAATACAATCAAAACTCTCTTTCTTTCACAAGTTACAAAGGTTTTATGTCAGTCCTGTGCCCTTTTTTCCATTTTTCTGTTAAATTGTTTTTGTTCTGTACAAGATTGTCCTTTTCTGTTTGCCAGTATTTAAGTTGTTTGGGGGAAATATTTATATCTCCAGGATGTTTTTCATTTCAAGAAAAGTTTAGTGTATCTCAACTGACTCTGAGGCTGGAATCTAGGAAAAACAGAGAATAATCCAGGGACTTATTTTCACCAGCTTAAAAATACTATAAAATCATCCTCTGTATTCTCCAATATCTGTACATAGAGTAGAGGAACAGCAAGGAGCACTGGGAAAAGCCTGTCTAGCCACATGCAGCCTCCTACTCAAAGCTGCCTTTGGTCTTCTTGTCTGTATCTCCCAAGTGGAGCAGCTTATATTTAGGAGGAGAAAAAAAAAAAAAAAAAAAAAAAGGAAAGATGATCTGCTCACCACTGATTAAGTTACCTGTTTTTCTCCTCATCTTTTGGGTACTGTGAGGATTAACAGTATGTATCTATATAGCTGGGCCACAATGCCCAGATAATCTGGCTAAGCATTATTGTGGGTGTTTCTGGGTAAGATTACACTTAAATCCACAAATTTGGGTAAAGTAAGTTGCTCCCCATAATGTGGGTGTGTCTCATCTAATCAGTTGAAGGATTAGGAAAAATCTGGTCTTGATCTTTCTGAACAAGAGAAATTCTTCAGGCTATCAGTCTTCAGACTTGAACTTCAGCATTAGCTCTTTTCTGGGTCTCCAGCATGCCAGCCCACACTGCACATTTTACATATGTCAGCCTCTATAACTGAATAAGGCAATCCTTAAGTCATTTTCTATATATGTTTACACATCCTATTGATTGTCTTTTTTCTAAAGAATCCTGACTAATATAAAGACTAGCAGGCATTTTTTGAGTATAATAATAAAAATACACATACATTACATATATATGTGTGTGTGTGTGTATATATATATGTGTGTGTGTGTGTATATATATGTCTTTATGCCACACTGGCACTTTTATTTTTTACAATTTTATTTTTTTATAATTTTTTTGAGACAGGGTCTCACTCTGTCACCCAGGTTGGAGTGCAGTGGTGGCAATCTTGGCTCACTGCATCTTCCACTTCCCAGGCTCAAGCGATTCTTCCACCTCAACCTCCCAAGTAGCTGGAACCACAGGTGCACACCACCATGCCTGTCTAATTTTTTTTTTGGTAGGGATGGAGTTTCTCCACGTTGCTCAGGCTGGTCTCAAACTCCTGAGCTCAAGTGATCCACCTGCCGTGGCTTTCCAAACTGCTGGGATAACAGGTATGAGCCACCACACCTGGCCTCATTCTTCTTCTTAAACACATCAGTTTTGTGTAAAATTACACAATGAAGAAGACAAGTATTGTGTTTTTCCAAACAAAATTGCCAGCTCTTTTGTTGAAATTAAAGTAGCAAGTGAGGAAAGCAGGAGGGAGGAGTACATGATATGGTACTTGTAAGTACCTTATGTTTTCCTAACTCCTCCTACTAATTTTCTCTTACCATATGCACTCTGCCACACTCCTTATTTTTCAGCCTCCCTTTAGAATGCCCAACCAACCTATAGAAAATGAGTACAAACACTGAAGACATCATTGAATGGAGATATCATTAAAAAAAATTCACTCAATGTTATTCAGAAACATTTTTCAAAGAAACAGCTCTGGCCACTAGACGATATGAACCTGAGTATCATAGGTAACCAGTGGATTAAAACAGATTACTTACAGTAGTAAACAAAATAAAGTGTAGGAGAACTTCTGATACTTACTTTTTAAATTTACTTCAGGAGATTTGTCCCTGTTTCTATAATTGGTTTATAAAAAAAATTTTTGTTTATTTTAAATATTTTATATCTATACTAGTCACTTATATACCAGTAATTGGTTTAATTCATTTGTATATAATATATATTATATATAAATGCATTTATATATAATATATATTGATATTTATTATTTTTCATATATTTATAATATAATTTATAATATATTTATATAATATATAAATGTATTATATATACATTATATATAAGTGTTTTATATATAATACGTGTGTGTGCATGTGTATATATATACACGCGCACACACACACACACATATATAAAATATGCTACCAGAACTGAAAAAGAAAATAGAGGAGATGGCTGAAGGATTTAGGCTTCACACTCCTGCAGACTTACCTTTACACAGTGAGGATGAAGCACTGCACACAGATCTGTGGTGTACTAATATGCACTTAGGGAACCCTCTAGCTATTTACTTTTCAATTTGCACTCACTGAGCTTACATTTTTTAAACTGAAAACAAACAAAAACTCTCTCATCTTTCTTTCGTGATGTATCTGCCATAGCCATTTCGAACTCCTCTGGTACATTATCAAATAACCCCATACAGTGGGCAGTCTGCAGAGACTGCAGGGAACTACAAGAAGGGTCCACATAATATGGTGTGTTAAAGTTACTAAAAATGTTCTACTCATGAACCAAGCTAAGATGATTGGTCTCCTTATTCATATAGCTTTTCAGTTTTTCAGGTAATAGAAAGTCTATCTTTTTTTCAGAAGAAATACAAGTAGGGAACAATGATTATTAGAGATTAGAAAGCATTGTTCTTTTCTTCCTCTATTGGTGAATATTCTTAGTGAGCTAAGGCTTTCCTGACCGCCAGAGTTTCACAACTCTCCCACATAACTATCTCTAATATCTCATGTATAAAGTCAAAATGAATGCTTTCCAAGAATTCAATATTCTTCAACAGGAAATGAGCAATATGCATTTACTTTCAGGAAAAAAAAGGGAAAAGAAAACAGAAAATTGGTCCCCATTAATCAAATTTCACCAGGAAAGTGTGTTTCCTTCACAGACTTATAGGAAAATAAATTTCCACAAAGCTTTTCTGGGTCATGTTAAAAGGGTTAGTGATGAGGTTATAAGGTTTTCAGTGTTAAAGTTGCAAAGGAATGTGTCTTTATGATGAGATGAGCCTCTTTCTGATGTTGTAAAGGTGTTTGAAATTCCTCATTCTCCCATTTTTCTGACAGATTTTATATTTTAAAAGCTTCGGACAGTACAGACACAAATAGCTTTTACTGTATTTCACATATAATTACCACATTTAATCATTACAAAAGCTGTTTGAATAAAACTTATTTATTTATTTATTTATTTATTTATTTATTTATTTATTTAGAGACGGAGTCTCTCTCCGTCACCCAGGCTGCAGTGCGGCAGCGCAATCTCAGCTCACTGCAAACTCCATCTCCTGGGTTCAAGTGATTCTCCTGCCTCAGCTTCCCAAGTAGTAGGGACAACAGGCGCATGCCACCATGCCCTGCTAATTTTTGTATTTTTAATAGAGATGGGGTTTCACCATGTTGGCCAGGCTGGTCTTGAATTCCTGACCTCAAGTGATCTGCCCACCTCGGCCTCTCAAAGTGCTGGGATTACAGGCGTGAACCACACGCCTGGCTTGAATAAAACTTCTTATTTTCATGTTACAGATGAGGGAACTAACTTTCAGTGAGGCTAAATATTTTGATCAAGACCTCAGAACTAATAAAAGGAAGAGCCAGGAATTAAATCCAGATGTATCACTGTCTACTTTTCTATACTATCTCCTCTCTGGGAATATCAATAATTTAAAATAGGTTACTTAAAGCATTCTCAATTGTAACGACAAATCTAGAATATCAGGGTTTCCATACTTAGTGACCAGAAGTCATAAAGCTTTCTATTTATGTCTAAGTTCAAAAGCTATTCTGGACGATAAAAGAATAATCCTCTCTAAAGACAAATTTTGGCAAGAGAAAAATGCAGTCCAATTTGCTTGCATTATAAAAATAGAAACACATGTAATCTCAAATTAACTGTCTTTGTTTTCTGCAGTTCTATGCAAATGCAAATATGCAAAAGAACAAATGCTTGAAAGAAAAAAAATAATGTACATGTTGGTAGTTCATTATCCTTGTGTTTTTCTTAATTGATGAGTGCTTTCTCTGTTGGAACTCTTAAGATCGCTCAGATTCCCTGGCATAAGTCCTCATGAAATATCATCTAAATGATATCTTTGTGGAGACTATGATGCTCAATCATACATTTTGGCTAACACGCTAGGTTGCTGATCTGACATTCAGTGCCCAGAATCGCGGGCTGAGCCAAGTAAACCACCTCCTGAGTTGTTTCTGATCCAATCTGTGGGGTCTCTGCCAAGGAGTTTTCTAGATAGTTAGACCCCTTCTACCTATGCATAACAATGAGCTAGCATGCTCGCAAAGACCCATTTCTTATGAATGCAGTGATGCATCCTACAGATAAATAGAGTCACTGATAATCAGACCAATGTCTGCACATAAATGTTTAAATAAATTACAATGACAAATAGCTGCTTTATGAGACCATGACTATTCAGAACTTTATTTTTGACACTTAACACATGGAAACCATCACAGAAACAACGACAAAGAATTGTGGGGAAAAGTAAAATAACAAAATAATTATCTTTTGCCGATGTAATATCATATGGAACAATAGTCTTATACATAGAAAGAAAATATGATTATATTATTGAAGCATCCTGCACTTTCACAATGTAATCAGTCATTATAGGTAGTCTTCTAAGATTAGAGTTATACATAAGAAATCACAAGGAAATCTAGATCTGCAAAAGTGGATGAACTGGGAGGAAATAAGTCTAAATAAACCAATTGTGCTTTTTTAAAATAAATAATCCAGTATACTTGAGACACCTCACCAGATTTACAGGTACCAACCCTACCTCTATCTTAGATTACAGCTCCTACTAACCAAATTCCTGTATCCTCAACCTCCTCCAATTTACCATTCATACCGCAAGCAGAGGAATCTACTAAGAGCACTGTTGTACTTGCGTTACCACCCTGCCTTAGAGCATGTATGCTCCTCTTCCTTCCACCACTGCTATCACACATAATGTATGCCCAATTCTTGATCATGAATCTTATGGCTTCAATGTGCTTTTCAAGAATTTTCTTTTCTCTGTTTATAACATTAGACCTATGCTGCCACCAATAAACCTGCACTGTCTAATGCAATTGTTACTGGCTGTGTGTGTCACTTTACACTTCAATCAGATAAAATTAAAAATTCAGCACTTTGGGAAGCCGAGGCGGACGGATCACGAGGTCAGGAGATCGAGACCATCCTGGCTAACACGGTGAAACCCTGTCTCTACTAAAAATACAAAAAATTAGCGGGGCGTGGTGGTGCGCGCCTGTAGTCCCAGCTACTCGGGAGGCTGAGGCAGGAGAATGGCGTGAACCCAGGAGGCGGAGCTTGCAGTGAGCCAAGATCGCGCCACTGCACTCCAGCCTGGGCGACAAAGCGAGACTCTGTCTCAAAAAAAAAAAAAAAATCAGTTCATCCACTGCACTAGCCACATTTCGAGTCCTCAGTAGTCACTTGTGACTAGTGGCTATGGTATTGGACAGTGCCAATTATACGTCATTGCAGAGTTCTATGGCACAGCACTGCTGCATACCTGGTCTGAGGTTCTATTGTATGAAGCCGTCTGCAAGTTCTGATACATGCTATTCCCTTAAAGTAGAAATGCTCTTGCTTCCTGTACAATCCTCCAAATTTACAATCTAAAATCCCATCACCCTTCAAACTGTCGGCTCCATTTAATATTTTCTATTCCCTCCACCCATATATATTCCATTTAGAAATGATCTCCTATACTTCTAAACTTTTTTTGAGTTTAATTTATAATATTCACATGCAAACTCTCCTACTGCTACTTTATACAAAAATAGGAAAAAGTGCATATTTATACTTTTATATATATAAATATTATATTATATGTAAATATTATATATATTATATGTAAATATTATATATACTCTCTCTCTCTCTCTCTCTCTATATATATATATATATTTTTTTTTTTTTTTTCTTGGAGACGGAGTCTCGCTCTGTCACCCAGGCTAAAGTGCAGTGGTGCCATCTCGGCTCACTGCAAGCTCCACCTCCCATGTTCATGCTATTCTCTTTCCTCAGTCTCCTGAGTAGCTGGGACTACAGGTGCCCGCCACTACGCCCAGCTAATTTTTTGTACCTTTTAGTAGAGATGGGGTTTCATCGTGTTAGCTAGCATGGTCTCGATCTCCTGACCTCATGATCCCCCCGCCTTGGCCTCCCAAAGTGCTGGGATTACAGGCGTGAGCCACTGCGCCTGGCCAGGAAAAAATACTTTTTTTGTTTTTACTGACATCTAGAGACAGAGAGAAGGAGAGATCTAGGCAAAATAATTATTTTCTTGCTAATGTGGGGAAAGGTGAAAGGCTATATAGCTTTGTCTTCTCAATCTTGGGCCTTGACACTCAATAGCTATATATCTATATATCTATATCTGTATATTAAAAATATGAACATATAATTCACCATAATGTGAAACTTTTTCATTTACAAGGAGAACACTGAGGACCAGCAAAGTGGCCTGCAGAGATAACAGTCAAACTCCTCAACAAGTGCTATGGCACCAGCTCATCAGAATGGACACTGGCTTTAATGGTATAACTGAGTCCTAAAGGCCCCCTTCTCCTTATTTCCTGAATACTGGGAAGATCCAAAGATTTTTGCAACAAAGGGGACGACCAAGTAAATGATGGAGGAGGATCTTTTAGGAGCTTGTGGCTGAAGCCACTTTATCTACCAGAATGGCACCATTTCAATATTTCGTCAATGAATATAGCTATACCTATACTTATTAAACAAGTCTGGTGATGTAACTGTCCCAAGTTCATACAGTCAGTAGAATTTGCCATCAAACAACTTTAAAACAACTTTAAAGGAATATAACTACTGTGCCACATGAAATACCCACCTTCTGGGACATTGAAGCAAAAGCTTTTCAACTGCTAAATAGGCACATGATCTTTATACCATTGGTATAATGTCACGTACATTTGTGTGCTGATTACAGCATCCCTGAAAACTGCTCCCTCAGATGTTGTATTTGGGGTAATTGATGCTTTAGGCCTAAAAATCTTAATAAGCTGACACTTTTATTTTCAGAAGTGCCTGCAAGGGGTGCAATTCTAAAAAATTACATTTCAACCTGGCTGATTGGCTAATAAAATGAAAGTAGTTTGTGACAAATAAACAAGTAAAGGATGTGGCATGCTTTGCACTGCTTTTAACATAAATGAGTAAAATCACATCATTTATTTCAATAAAAACATCTTGCCTCTAAAATAAAATGCCAGTGTTGATACTGAAATGGCATGCTTTCATATAAAATATTTTTGGTAGCTCGTTGTTGCCAACACTTAAAACAAAAAGTAACTAACTTCTTTAAAGTGGCCAACTACAGTAGTGCAAAACCAATAGTTGATATATTATTTTTAGCCTTCATCTTCAGTTTCAAGTAATGTTCAGTTTGTAAGTAAATGTATCATTACTTCCTTATTGATATTTATCCATGACCCCACACAGAACACAATAAACAAATCAACCTTATTTGCAAGGCTGTCTATATACCAGTGGTCATTTTATAGTCAGCAATTTTTCCCATATAAAAAGACAGCTATTATGTTGGTGAGGATGCAGAGAAAAGGGAATGCTTTATACCCTGCTGATGGCAATGTAAATTAGTTCAAATTCTATGGAAAACAGTAGGAGATTTCTCAAAGAATTAAAAACAGAACTACCTACCATTCAACCCAGCAATACCACCATTGGCTATTTACCCAAAGGAAAAGAAATTGTTTTATCAAAAAGACACCTGGCACTCAATATGTTTATCATAGCACTATTCACATTAGCAAAGGCACAGAATCAACCTAAGCATCCATCAACGGTGGGCTGGATTAAGAAAAAAAAAAGTGGTACATATACTCTATGAAATAATATGCAGCCTTAGAAAAGAAGAAAATCATGCCTTTTACAGTAACATGGATGGAGCTAGAGATCATTATCCTAAGTGAAATAACTCAGAAACAGGAAATCAAATATTACATGTTCTTACTTATAAGTGGAAGCTAAGCAATGTATACACATGGACATAAAGATGTAAATAATAGACACTGGGGACTCCAAAAGTAAAGAGGATGGGAGAGAGGCAAGGGTTGAAAAACTACCTATTGGGTACTACGTTCCTGTTTGGGTGATGGGTTCATTAGAAGTACAAACCTCAGCATTATACAATATACTTATGGAACGAAAGTGCACATGTACCTCTGGAATCTAAAATAAATAAATAAATAAATAAATAAGGAGCTGTTAAATACTTCTAGATTCAAAGCATGGAAGGCATTCTTTCCTCTTCTCTCCTCATGCAGTTCTTATTCTGACTCTACTCATTGCTATTTTATAGTCAGTTCTAACAAGCAAAGCTGACTTCCCATCTCACAAAATAAATGATTCAGCAAATCACCAGGGAGTGAGAAATTCCTATAGACCAGACAGTGAAAACAAATAGCAGGGAACTGAAGTAGGAGTGACATCAGCAAGGTGGCAGAATAAGAGTTTTCTACTCTCATCTCCCCACAATGAACCAATTCTGATAACCACCCATGGATGAGAGTACCTTTGTGGAAGTGCGGGAGTCAGGTGGAGAAGTTCTAGTATGCCACTGGAGCAAAAAAAAAAAAAAAAAAAAAAATCTGAAAACAGACAAAGAGAAAAAAACAAATACCGCATGTTCTCACTTATAAGTGGGAGCTAAACGATGAGAACATATGGATTCTAGGAGAGGAACAACAGACACGGGGGTCTACTTGTGCGTAGAGGGTGGGATGAGGGAGAGGATGAGAAAAAAATAACTATTTGGTACTAGGCTTAGTACCTGGGTGTCAATATAATCTGTACAACAAACCCCGTGACACTAGTTTACCTATATTATAGCAATCCCACACCTGTATTCCTGAACCTAAAAGAAACATTTTTTAAAAGTTCCCAAACAGGTTCAACCCAAAGGGAACTTCACCAAGACACTTTATAATGAAACTGTCAAAAGTCAAAGACAAGAGAATTTTAAAAGCAGCAAGAGAAAAAAAAGACTTGTCATGTATAAGAAATATGCCATCAAATTATCAGCAGATTATTAACAGAAACCTTGCAGTTCAGGAGAGTGTGGAAATATATATTGAAAATGCTGAAAGAAAAAATAAAAACTTCCTCTGAAGGATACTTTATCAGACAAACTGTCCTTCAGAAATAAAGATGGATAAAAACTTACATAGATAAACTAAATTTGAGTGAGTTCATCAAAACTAGACCTGCCTTCGAAAAAATGCTAGACTGTTCTTCAACTTAAAATGAAGGATGCTAATTAGTAATATAATAGAGGAAAGCATAAAACTGATGAGTAAAGATTGTTATATATTAAAATTCAGAATACTCTAATACTCAACCCTCCCAATAAAAAGTGGGCAAAGGACTGTAATAGAATTTTTTTTTCAATGAATACATATAAAGGCAACAAGTGTATGAAAACATTCTCAATATTACTTATCATCAGGTAAATGCAAATCAAACCACAATGAGATATCATCTCCTATCTATTAGAATGGCTATTATCAGAAAGATGAAAAATAACAAGAGTGTTTATGTAAATGTACTGAAAAAGTAAACTTTGTACATTGTTGGTGGGAAAATAAGTTAGTACAGCCATTATAGATAACAGTATGGAGACTCCTCAATAAATTAAAAATAAACTTCCGTATGATCCAGCAATCCCACTTCTGGGTATACAGCCAAAGGAAATGAAATCAGTATATTGAAGAGATAGCTGTACTCTCATGTTCATTGTAGTGTGATTCATAATAGCCAAGATCTAGAAATAATAAATTCCTAGATATAAACAAATGGATAAAGAAAATGTGATATATACTATGGAATATTATTCAACTTAAACAATAGGAAAATTCCTTCATTAGTGAAAATATAGATGACCTAGAGGACATTTTGTTTAACAAAGAAGCCAGACACAGAAGGACAAATATTGTATATCACTTATACATGAAACTTGAAAAAGTCAAAATCATAGAAACAGAGTAAACTGATGGTTACCAGGGGCTAGTGGGTGGAACAAATTGGGGGATATTGGTCAAAGGGTACAAACTTTCAGTAATAAGATGAATAATTTCAGGAGATCTAACATACAGCATGGTTACCATAGTTAACAATGTCTATGATAATTGTATAAATAAAATTTATTAAGAGTATATCTACTATCTAAAGTATTCTCACCAGACAAAAAAAGGTAACTATGTGAGGTAACAGATAACTCAATCAACTTGATTGTGGTAATCATTTCACAATATATGCCTGTATTTAATAATCACATTGTACACTTTAAAGATTTATAATTTTTATTTGGCAAAAAATAAAGCTGGAAGAAATAAATAAATACGATAATAAATACAAAATTGAAGTAGTGATCAACATTTTCAAACAATAAAGAAAATAGAAAACAGCAGTGATAGTTAATAAACTAATGGGGTGGGTGAAGATTAACCAAGGGAAGACTACATATTCAGAGAAAACAAATATTTTTAAAACAGACATATGGGTGGCCAAAAAATTCTAAATATTTTGACAGTTCCTGTGGGCATCACTGACTTATAGTAAAACATAAAAATAGATACAATGTCATATAATAATTGACATTACTTACATACCATTTCTCATAACTGAACAAATAGTAAATGGTTTAGATAATTTCTACCACATCACAGCTATTATGGAAGTTTGTCTATATGACATGCTAACATTTGTTTTTCTCAAATATGTTAATAAAGAATTGGACATTGAAACCCAGACATTAGTATTAAATAGAGCTATGTTACGAGAAAGAAGAAGGCGTTCAGGAACAAAGACGGAGAAAAAAAAATAAAAGGAGAGTTTTCCTCTCCTTTATTTGTCTATGTTGATAAAATAAAATTTATTTGGAAAATTTATTTTGGTATTTTAAATTTTCTTTCTGGATATTTGTTTGTTAGTTTTCAAGTTTTATCAGAGGCATATAACTTTTAAGAATAAAGCCAAGGTCACTGAAACAGTTTGCAAAAAACCCACCGTGTGATTGACTCTCTACTTGGGGAGCAGTGTGTGTTTTTGTTGTGGGAATTCTCTGCCTTGCACATAACTGCAAAACTCTATCTACTACCCATGTCTTTTTCTGGATTTAGCATTAACAATTGGCATGATTTACCATGGGTCTGGGCAAACACTAGAACAAAAATTTTAAAACTCTCTTCAATTGTTTTTCACCCCATAAATCCAGACTTTCTTCCACTATTGTGCTATTTCTCGGAATGGTTGCATAGGTTATTTCTAAATAGACATGCATTGTATTCACTATCAAGTAGCCAACAATGTGCTTAAAAACATTCACACTTCCCAGATTCATAAAGCAAGTCCTTAGAGACTCACAAAGAGACTTAGACTCCCATACAATAATAATGGGAGACTTCAACACCCCACTGTCAACATTAGACAGATCAACAAGACAGAAAGTCAACAAGGATATCCAGGAATTGAACTCAACTCTGCACCAAGAGGACCTATTAGACATCTACAAAACTCTCCACCCCAAATCAACAGAATATACATTCTTCTCAGCACCACATCGCACTTATTCCAAAATTGACCACACAGTTGGAAGTAAAGCACTCCTCAGCAAATGTAAAAGAACAGAAATTACAACGAATTGTCTCTCAGACCACAGTGCAATGAAACTAGAACTCAGGACTAAGAAACTCAATCAAAACTGCTCAACTACATGGAAACTGAACAACCTGCTCCTGAATGACTACTGGGTACATAACGAAATGAAGGCAGAAATAAAGATGTTCTTTGAAACCAATGAGAACAAAGATAAAACATACCAGAATCTCTGGGACACATTTAAAGCAGTGTGTAGAGGGACATTTATAGCACTAAATGCCCATAAGAGAAATCTGGAAAGATCTAAAATTGACACCCTAACATCACAATTAAAAGAACTAGAGAAGCAAGAGCAAACACATTCAAAAGCTAGCAGAAGGCAAGAAATAACTAAGATCAGAGCAGAACTGAAGGAGATAGAGACACAAAAAACCCTCTAAAAAAAATCAATGAATCTAGGAGCTGGTTTTTGAAAAGATCGACAAAATTGATAGACTGCTAGGAGGACTAAGAAAGAAGAAAAGAGAGAAGAATCAAATAGACACAATAAAAAATGATAAAGGGGATATCACCACCAACCCCACAGAAATACAAACTACCATCAGATAATACTGTAAACACCTCTACGCAAATAAACTAGAAAACCTAGAAGAAATGGATAATTTCCTGGACACTTACACTCTCCCAAGACTAAACCAGGAAGAAGTTGAATCCCTGAATAGACCAATAGCAGGCTCTGAAATTGAGGCAATAATTAATAGCCTAACAACCAAAAAAAGTCCAGGACCAGATGGATTCACAGCCACATTTTACCAGAGGTACAAGGAAGAGTTGGTAGCATTCCTTCTGAAACTATTCCAGTCAATAGAAAAAGAGGGAATCCTCCCTAACTCATTTAATGAGGCCAACATCATCCTGATGCCAAAGCCTGGCAGAGACACAACAAAAAAAGAGAATTGTAGACCAATATCCCTGATGAACATCAATGCAAAAATCCTCAATAAAATACTGGAAAACCGAATCCAGGAGCACATCAAAAAGCTTATCCATCATGATCAAGTGGGCTTCATCCCTGGGATGCAAGGTTGGTTCAACATACGCAAATCAATAAATGTAATCCAGCATATAAACAGAACCAAAGACAAAAACCACATGATTATGTCAATAGATGCAGAAAAGGCCTTTGACAAAATTCAACAGCCCTTCACACTAAAACCTCTAAATAAATTCGGTATTGATGGAATGCATCTCAAAATAATAAGAGCTATTTATGACAAACCCATAGCCAATATCATACTGAATGGGCAAAAACTGGAAGCATTTCCTTTGAAAACTGGCACAAGACAGGGATGCCCTCTCTCACCACTCCTATTCAACACAGTGTTGGAACTTCTGGCTAGGGCAATCAGGCAAGAGAAAGAAATCAAGGGTATTCAGTTAGGAAAAGAACTCAAATTGTCCCTGTTTGCAGATGACATGATTGTATATTTAGAAAACCCCATTGTCTCAGCCCAAAATCTCCTTAAGCTGATAAGCAACTTCAGCAAAGTCTCAGGATACAAAATCAATGTGCAAAAATCACAAGCATTCTTATACACCAGTAACAGACAAACAGAGAGCCAAATCATGAATGAACTCCCATTCACAATAGCTTCAAAGAGAATAAAATACCTAGGAATCCAACTTACAAGGGGTGTAAAGGACCTCTTCAAGGAGAACTACAAACCACTGCTCAGTGAAATAAAAGAGGACACAAACAAACAGAAGAACATATCATGCTCATGGATAGGAAGAATCAATATTTTGAAAATGGCCATACTGCCCAAGGTAATTTATAGATTCAATGCCCAAGGTAATTTATAGATTCAATGCCATCCCCATTAAGCTACCAATGACTTTCCTCACAGAATTGGAAAAAAAAAAAAAAAAAACTGCTTTAAAGTTCATATGGAACCAAAAAGACCCCGTATTGCCAAGACAATCCTAAGCCAAAAGAACAAAGTTGGAGGCATCATGCTACCTGACTTCAAAACTATACTACAAGGCTACAGTAACCAAAACAGCATGGTATTGGTACCAAAACAGATATATAGACCAGTGGAATGGAAAAGAGCCCACAGAAATAATACCACACATCTACAGCCATCTGATCTTTGACAAACCTGACACAAACAAGAAATGGGGAAAGGATTCCCTATTTAATAAATGGTGCTGGGAAAATTGGCTAGCCATAAGTAGAAAGCTGAAACTGGATCCTTTCCTTACTCCTTATACGAAAATTAAGTCAAGATGGATTAGAGACTTAAATGTTAGACCTAAAACCATAAAAACCCTAGAAGAAAACCTAGGTAATACCATTCAGGACATAGGCATGGGCAAGGATTTCATGTCTAAAACACCAAAAGCAACGACAACGGAAGCCAAAATTGATGAATGGGATCTAATTAAACTAAAGAGCTTCTGCACAGCAAAGGAAACTACCATCAGAGTGAACAGGCAACCTACAGAATGGGAGAAAATTTTTGCAATCTACTCATCTGACAAAAGGCTAATATCCAGAACCTATAAAGAACTCAATCAAATTTACAAGAAAAAACCAACCCCATCAAAAAGTGGGCAAAGGATAGGAACAGACACTTCTCAAAAGAAGACATTCACACGGTCAACAGACACATGAAAAAAATGCTCATCATCACTCGCCATTAGAGAAATGCAAATCAAAACCACAATGAGATACCATCTCATACCAGTTAGAATGGCAATAATTAAAAAATCAGGAAACAACAGGTGCTGGAGAGGATGTGGAGAAATAGGAGCACTTTTACACCGTTGTTGGGACTGTAAACTAGTTCAACCATTGTGGAAAACAGTGTGGCGATTCCTCAAGGATCTACTACTAGAAATACCATTTGATCCAGCTATCCATTACTGGGTATATACCCAAAGGAGTATAAGTCATGCTGCTATAAAGACACATGCACACATACATCTATTGTGGCACTATTCACAATAGCAAAGACTTGGAATTAACCCAAATGTCCATCAGTGACAGACTGGATTAAGAAAATGTGGCACATATACACCATGGAATACTATGCAGCCATAAAAAAGGATGAGTTCATGTCCTTTGTAGGGACATGGATGCAGTTGGAAACCATGATTCTCAGCAAACTATCACAAGAACAGAAAACCAAATACCACATGTTCTCACTCATAGGTGGGAAATGAACAATGAGATCACTTGGACACAGGAAGGGGATCATCACACACCAGGTCCTATTGTGGGGAGGGCAAGGGGGGAGGGATAGCATTAGGAGATATACCTAATGTAAATGACGAGTTAATGGGTGCAGCACACCAACATGGCACATGCATACATATGTAACAAACCTGCACATTGTGCATATGTACCCTAGAACTTAAAGTATAATGCAAAAAAAATTCACACTTTTAAATTGTAACAACAAATCAAGAAAAAACTTCTACTGATATTCAACTGAAAAAAAGAGAATAAGAAAAATAAATTTAAAATGAGGAAGTAAATAGGAAAAAATTACAGATTCATAAATCAAGATAAACCAGAATGTATCATTAAAATGTTAGAAGAATAAAGGAGATGAGATCCATGATGCAGACTGAGCAACTTAGAAGAAAGAACCTGAATCAATCTAAGGTATCTTAAATAAATACTTTCATGACAGCTTATGACTTGGAATATTTTCTTCTCAGGTGAGGGAAAATGCATTTTTAAAGCCTTATATGTAAACCAGAAGTCAGTTTCCTAAGAACTAGTGACAGAAAATAAAAGTGTAAGTAGTCTTTCAGAGGCGAATACTACTAAAATAAAGAGGTTGTAAGTTTAGTAACATATACGTGTTTAATTCCTTGTATTTCATATGCAGGGTTGGCTGCTATGACTAAAACACCCTTTGTACAGAGATTCGCTGAGACGAAAGCACACATAATAGTTATCGTTATCACATGCTGAGTGCCCTCTTACACCACACCTCACAGACATTCTCTCTAATTCATAAAACAGTCCTGTAAAATAGGAATTATCATTAGTCCCATTATACAAATTAAGAAACTGAAACTCAGAGAAGTTAAATAACTTGCATATGATCATGCAGTTAAGTGATGGATTGAAGATGTAAATCCATCTCTTTTGTATGGCCTTTAATACTTGACTCCATATGAATTAGTTTTTTTGCATAGGCAGACTTTTAAAATATCTTATTTACTATGGGTTTGCCTCATCATCATTCATAAAATATTTTTAACTCTCTATTTTGTAACAGACATTGTTCTATATGTTCAGCAGATAGCAGCAATTAAGACAATGTCCCTAACATCATGGACCAGAAAATTAGATATTACTCACAGAGGAACAGATCAGCAAATTGACCAGGGTCAGCTAATTTGTTCCCAAACTCTGTTTTATTTTTAACTTTTTGCTTTGTGCAGGAAGCTATAAGATAAGCATAACATAAGGGTTCAGCATGCAGGATTGCTATAACCACAGTGGTCCTCACATGTGACTTGAAAATTACATGAAAAATATGAATGATAGACTGACTCTACATCATGCTGTCACCTGGATAAACTCTATTCTTGGCATGTAAGTCATTCTTGGCATGTAAGTCCCTCTTTCAGCCCTCACATTTCTCCAGGAATTTCTTTTTTCTCCAGATTTATGGTGCTGTGTTCTCTCTTCCCCTCTTCATAACTCTTAAATTCCACAGGGAAACTATCTAATTAATTCATATTTTGTAATACAAATGACGTAACACCACCCTTGGATTATATCTCTCAATACTTATTTTACCAAATGGAATTGATTTATGATGGGTTGGATTTAGAGACAATACATTGAGGCATGAAGATTTCCTATCCCCTTTATTCTGCTTAGATACAACTGGCATGTACAAAGTTACTCTTGCATAGGCAACTTTCAACAAAGGCAGGGCCACACCACTTGAGAACATCCAATACTTGACATTATTTTTTGAAATCCAGTACAAACTGATCTGTGAAGCATAACAACAAGGCTGCTCTTCATGGTCTGTGCCTTGTCCTAAAGCACAAGCAATTGGTGTCATCACCTCAATAAGTTCTATAAAACCCACCTGCAGCCAGACAAATTTGAAATTGAAGGCTTTAACAGAAAATGGAGACATCTTCCTACCAGCTCTCTTGAATAGCAGAATGTCCTGTGATTCATCCTTTTATGTGAAGGGCTCTCTGACAGTGACTTCAGTCCAACAGCTTCCAGAGAACAACTCCGCATACATTGGACTCATATCTGAATACTTAGAGCAATAATTGAATTCCAATAACCTCTGCAAGCTAAATATATTGCCTTTATTCAAGGAACACTAGAAATTCAGTATAACATTGCCCTTTGGAGTTCATAATTTGAGATGTCCTTGAAAGTAAGATTACTTTATAAAGATGCCATTTTATTGCCTAAGTAACTAAACCTTCCTGGCCATGAACCAAGACAGAATCATGGCATTTAATCTTATTATGCATATTCCACAGCTTCATATACACAAAGGTGTACTCTGTGGTAAGTTTTTCAATATCTATTGGCAAAATATTTGCAGAAATTTATTCTTATATTTGTAGGAACTAACTGGATTGATTCTGTTTCAAGTGAAAGAACAAGGACACAGTAAAAGCTGAAGGCAATCTTGAATTTGAAATTAAATCTGAACTTTATGTCAGTCACATAAGTAAAGATAAGGTTTCAGCAATTGTTTAACACGCTTAGCCAGTTCAGAAAATAATCCAGATTACTGAAGTATACATGAAATTTCCTTCAGCTTTGCTATTTTTTTCTACCAAGTGAAATTCTTTACATGTATACACTAATTGCATATTTAATTATAATTCCACTTCATCTTGGCAACTTTAAATTAAATGCAAAGACCCTAAAGTTGGCTACAGTGTAGAGCTGTGCCACCTCAAAACTCCATTCAACCACACAACACATTATTATAATCAGTTTTTAATTAAACAAAAATTCCCTGAATTTTACAAGAGTTTGTCAACATTCATATCAAAATGTACTGCAGGAACATGACTATTCACCTGAACACTATAGTATTAAATGTCATAGGCCTTATACTTTCAAATCTTTTTGTCACATTACGTTTTTCTGCTAGGAGCTAAAATGATATATGAGCTAGTTTTATGGCCAGAAATAATTGTGACAAAGGTTATATTTTTTGATATTTTATTATTTGTTGTTCTCAAGAGTAATAAGCAATTCCTACTCACATTTGGGAAGTCAGAAAACAGATGAACCACTTACTTGACAAATTAAATGTGAAAATAAAGAATAGACTGCAAATCTTTTAAACACTCATATTCTGATGTTAAAATCTTGCATAGACAATCAACAACTTTTCATTAAAAAAACAAGAAATGCACAGTATAGAAGAAAAACTAAGAAAAAAGATTAAATTTAGATGAGAGGCAGTTAGCTATAATATCCAAATTACTAAATTTAAAAAATGACAATATAAAAATTTAATTGGCTATCTTCACGTTAATAAAGGCTCCCACGATTCACTGATACTTAATGAAATACTGATCTTTATATACAAATCAGACATCGAAAGAATGTGATGTAACTTTCACTACAGACAGCCTACACTACGAGTATGAATGTGTGCTTGTTAGCATGTGAGTGTGTGCGTGTCTATGAGAGAGAGAAACTGAAAAATACTTACTAAGACTCACTGTGGATGCACTTTAAAGCATCCACTCCTCAAATTATGTGTTAAATTTAACATTTGCAATAACTGAATTCCAGTAATACTGAGTCTGAAAAAGGGTAAATAGTTTTCATCAGATCCTGAAGGGAATTCATCACCCACCCAAAGTGTTAGAAACCACCTCACATCTCAGCCATTTGTTTCCATATAGTCACTGTTAGTGTGTCATTCCATCTTGTAAGAGAGCTACTGGTATTGCAGGTTGAGATCTAATGTTGACTATGATACTAATGTTGTTTTGTGCTTCCACAGTAGCTGCTGGTTATGTTTTTAGTACATATTTATTGAAGACAAAACTGATGATGCAGGGGAGAACTGGATGAAAGAGCACATTTCAGGGAGATTACTATGAAGAGGACTCTGTATTTTTTCCCTTATTTTTTTTTTCAGGTGAATATTTGAAAGCCATTCATTGTAACCCTACACGCACAGATTTTAAGATTTTACGAAATGGTAACAGAAATTCTCATAATGTTCCCTGAGAAATATCTGAAATCAATCTGCACAAGGAATCAAAACATCCAAATTCAAATTCCAGCTTCATCTCTAGTTGAAGGACATAAGGCAATTCGCTTAACATTCTAGGCTTCTAATCCTCATTTTAAAAAGAAAGAAGTTCATTACATAATTTTTAAAATCTGTTTTCAAATTTAGAATTCATTGCAGTACTATTTACAATAGCAAAGTCACGGAATCAACCTAGATGCTCATCAGTGGTGGACTGGATAAAGAAATGTGATACAAATACATCATGGAATACTACTATGGAGCTTTTAAAAGAACAAAATTATGTCATTTGCAGTAACATGGATGCAGCTGGAGAACATAATCCTTCATGAATTGATGCGGAAATAAAAATCAAATACTAGGCCAGGCACGGTGGCTCACGCCTGTAATCCAAGCATTTTGGGAAGCTGAGGTGGGTGGATTATGAGGTCAGGAGTTCAAGACCAGTCTGGACAAGATGGTTAAACCTCTTCTCTAAGAATACAAAAATTAGCTAGCGTGGTGGCGGGCACCTGTAATCCCAGCTACTCGGGAGGCTGAGGCAGGATAATTGCTTGAACCTCAGTGGCAGAGGTTGCAGTGAGCCAAGATTGCACCACTGCACTCCAGCCCAGGCGACAGACAGATTCTGTGTCAAAATAAAAAATAAAAAACAAACAAACAAACATGTTTTCACTCATAAGAGGGAGCAAAAAAATTGAGTACACATGGACATAAAGATGAGAACATAAACGCTGAGTACACATAAATATAAATATAGACACTGGGGAGTTTTGAAGTGGGGAGGTGGGGGCAAGGGTTGAAAAACTACCTTTTGGGTACTATGATTGCTACCTGGGTGACAGGACCACTTGTACACCAGACCTCAGCCAAATGCAATTTACCCATATAACAAATCTGCATGGCAATACACCTGAATCTAGAATAAAAATTGAAAAAAACAACTACAGAATTCTTAAGAATGCAAACAGGTCTTATTTGGGATAGATACGATAGGAAAGTACATTTTTAGAATCTTCTGTACTATTTGCATGGAACATCCCAGGTCTCCTAGCACACAATAATTTGGATGAAGCATTTTGTATATGTTATAAAATTAATGACTAAAACACACTAAAATGAAAGACTATACAATTATCCTCTTAACCTTGAAATACATATAGATATACACACGTATACACACGTATATATACACGTATATACATATGCACGTATATATACACACGTATATACACATACACGTATATATACACATGTATATATACACACATATATACACATAAACGTATATATACACACGTATATATACACACACATATATATACACACACACGTATATATATACACACACGCACACACACACATACATATCCCCCCTACACACGGACAGACAGACAACCTCCTCTACTTACAAGGGTATTATATCCTGATAAACTCACTGTAAGTTGAAAATATTGTAAGTCAAAATAGATTAAATACACCTGAACTCCCAAACATCAAAGCTTAGCTTGGCCTACCTTAAATGTGCTTAGAACACTTATATTAGCCTATATTTGGGCAAAATCATTTGGCAACACTGTACACTCATAGAGTCTCAATTGTTCACCCTCGTGATTGCATGGCTGACCGGAAGCTGCAGCTTGCTAATGCTGCACAGCATCACAAAAGAATGTTCAACTATGTATCGTTAGACCAAGAATAGACAAAATTCAAAATTTGAAGTATAGTTTCTGATAATGCATTATCACTTTTGCAGCATGGTAAACTAAAAAATTCACAAATAGAACCTTCATTAGGCAGGGACTGCGCGTGTGGGGTATTCTTCAAGCGCATAACATAAATGCTAATTTACAAATAATGTAATTTTGAATAAATATCATGTACAAGACAAACTAATGAAAGCTTTGCCATTATGCAGATATTCCAGAATGACTGAATGTAGATATTACTTAAATAATCAGACACAAAATTAGGGTATAACTTCAGAAAAATTCTTATGATAATTAATAATAAAGTCATACACTTCCATAGTTTTTAGGATTTTTTTGAAGCACTTTCACATACATCATTGTTTAAAACATCACAAGAATACTTCATAGTAGATATTGCTATTTTTTTCCATAGGTTATAGGGGTACAAGAGGTACTTAATTACATGAGTATGTTCTTTAGTTGTGATGTGGGAGATTTGGGTGCATCCTTAATAGATAAGAAAAATAAGCATAAAATATTTTCAAATGATATTTCAAGCTCACCCAAAATAGTACAGTTAAGATAAGAAGTGGAGTCCCATGACTTCTTCCAATTTTTAAGAACTGCAAATTTTTAAAAATCGCTTTTGCCAAAAATGTATCAGTGATAAAATTATGACGGTGACAGAAATCTGACTTAACCAACTCCATCTTGCCTTTAACCTCTAAACTGCCCCTGGTACTCCTGGCCTTGGGCCAAGCTAACTTTGGGAGAATTTCAGTTTATAGTTTAAATTTTAATAGCCTTTCCCCAAATAAAACTGCCTTTATAAAACAAATAAAAGGCCGCAAGTTTAGGATTGAGAGGGGCCTGAATTTTGCTAAAATGTAGGAGTATTTAAATGATTATTAGCCCTTGTTCTAGAGGTCATAAGATTTGTAACTTCCCTAGTCACTCCTTTAAATAACCTCACTATTACAGAATCTAAGATTGACCTTTTGAGCTGTCTTTTCAGACTTTTGCATTTCTGACAACCGGATGACTTCACTGGATGACTCCACTGAGACCCAAGACTCAAGACCCGACCAGTCCTGTGGCCCTCACCTGTAAGTGGATTCAGCCTACAAGTACCATTTTCCATAACCTTATAATTGCATTCCCCAACCGATCAGTAGCAACCATTCCATAACCTACTGTCCACAAAACTGTCTTTAAAAAAACCTAGCATTCAAATTTGCATGGAGGCTAATATGAATAATAAAACTCCAGACTCCCATTTAGCAGGCTCTATGTGTATTAAATTCTCTCTCTATTGCAATTCCCTGTCTTGATAAATTGGTTCTATCTGGCCAGCGGGCAAGATGAACCTTTTGGGCGGTTGTATTTTCATGATGAGAAGATCTTGCACACAGATAAACAGCAAAATTTCAAATCAGGATAAAATAGGAGCAATATGCATTCATTTCTTCAAAGTGAAACTGTATCAATAAGTGCCAAGTAGCACAAGGCAATATGGAGACAATGATTATCAAGTTTTTCTTCTTAAGGAATTAATAATCTCACTGGGAAGACAAACTGTAAGCAGATTTTCACCCAGCAGCTATGAGAACACAAAGAAATGACAACTTTTTCTGAATGGAAAATCTGATTCAGGCTTCCTAGAGAAAGTGACAGCATATGGGAGAAACAAAGGCTCTCTTCTGATGATGGAGAAAAAGGAATTCCTGGCAGTAGAAATAGCAGGCAACGGTGCAGGAAGGTACTTTAGGGCAGAGTACATTCAGAAGGCGCTGAAACTTTGATGTAGCTGGAATGAGATATTAATGGAAGGTAATGATGCAAGATGGGGCTTAAAAGGGTAATTTATACATGATGAAGAAGGGTCTTGCTGCCAGGCTAAGGGTTTTGAACCACATTCCAAAGGGGAAGAGTGTCAAAAGCATAAAGACTAATTCTCAAATGGCTCCAGGCTGCTGCATGGAGTTGAGGTGGGGAGAGGGGTAATGGGGTAGCAGATCCAGGTTCAGCTTGCCTGTGTGTCTCAGCAGCTCTCATTCATTCTCCAGCCAGATTTTGGTAACAGATTAAATTTATTCAATTAATCTTTGCCTGTAGTTGATTTTTAAATTTCAGACTATGAGCATTGCACAATAGCTTTATAGTAAAAGATTAACAATTACTTAATGATATTATAGAAAGTTCCTTATTTTATACTGTATAATTATTAATCAGAAATAAAACATCTCTTAAAGACTGAATTTATAACGTGGTAGTTTGTGTCACTAGGAAAAACAGTTTCCTTGCTGTTAAACAAGTCCATGTTTCTCCTGCAAAAGAAACCATTTTAACTTAAATTAGAAAAATGTAATTCTTTTATTGGACATTATAGTTATAAATTCTGCTAAAACCAACCACTTAACTCTATGTACAAAGATCAATCTTTGTCTTCCCTAGGTTTTTGGTGAATACTAATTAACATTCCACAATGCAACCTTAACTGTGACTTGCTAGTTCTCCCTGAAGGTCAACATTCTATTTTCAGAAAAATATGTATAAATTCATGATTGGTTTAAATGCAGATGTAGCCTGTTTTTGGAGGTTAGTAAAATAGGTTAAGCTTAGGTTGTTACCCCAGTCATGTTATTGCACTAAAAACTCCAGGGATGCCATCACATAAATGCATGATAGAAATAATGGATTTAAGATAAGGTAGAATAAAGAGTGTAAGATTTATTTTAGTAACATGTAATTATGTGAAAATCAATATTTAAATCATAAAAGCTCTTTTTTGTTTCCAGAGCTACACAGTATGTGTGAGGTTCAATTTGGCTATCCATCATTTATGGAAATGCTACATTACACATTAACTCAAAGGCTGAGAATCCATTAAGTCAAGGTGAGAATCTTGAGAATTAGCATCATCAATTGTGACTTTTCTTTTCCCTTATTCTAGGCCTCCACGTGAGGCTTTCACTATTGTCCTTACTCTCTTAGCCCATGAGAAAAATACATATTTTATAGGAACAGTTTAAGGAGATGCATTTCTGAGGGAGGGATAATGACAGAAAACTACATCCATTTTTTATTAGTATTAAGGAAAACATATTGGTCATTCATCACTGACAAAACAATACTTTGGTGCTGGCTGCCTATTATACTAAACTGTGAATCTATGAAAATAAATTTCTGAAAATAATAAAAAACATATAAAGTCAAATTTGAGCAGTGATGGAGGTAGGGTAGGAGTAAAGTTTAGCAAGAGTCTGCAGATTTTTAATAATTGTGTTATTTTGCATGAAATCTTATATGATTTTGCTCAAGCCGCTGGCTTAATATATTTTAATGAATCAAGTAATGACAAAAACACAAAGGCTGCCAAAGTGAGAGGCAATATATAACAATAAAATTAGTGGATTTGGCTCTTCACTGTTGTCTATATTCTAGGCCCATTTCAACATTCAGATTTAGCTGAACTATTTCGGATTCCCTAATATTCCTTTTCCAGTAACAATGATGAATTGGCTTCGGGGAGAAAAGAAGAATGGTACAACAGGAGAACAACAGTCAAGAAATACCATTCATACTCCTGTCAAGAATCACTCCGTTTTCTTAGCCAGAGAGGGAAGCAAGAGAGCACATTATAAATTTGATCATGCATTACCCAAAAATCGTTTGTGAAGCTGGGCAGGCTGTCAAAATTAATCAAATGCACTTTGGGCTTTTTGAGCTCAACTTTTTTTTTTTTTTTTTTTTGAGACGGAGTCTCGCTCTGTCGCCCAGGCTGGAGTGCAGTGGCCGGATCTCAGCTCACTGCAAGCTCCGCCTCCCGGGTTCACGCCATTCTCCGGCCTCAGCCTCCCGAGTAGCTGGGACTACAGGCGCTGCCACCTCGCCCGGCTATTTTTTGTATTTCTTAGTAGAGACGGGGTTTCACCGTGTTAGCCAGGATGGTCTCGATCTCCTGACCTCGTGATCCGCCCATCTTGGCCTCCCAAAGTGCTGGGATTACAGGCTTGAGCCACCGCGCCCGGCCGAGCTCAACTTTTATTAGATAGATGTACATGTGAAAATCCATGGCTTTAATTGCTATAGCAAAAGAAGCAGTGCAGAATGTGTATATGTCTTTGAACTACAAGAAGAGAATCATTTTTCAAGCCTTGTTTCTTCACTGGTATGTTTCTAGTATTGGGGAGAAGGGTCTTGGGCTAGGTGGAATATCATATACCAGTACAGAATTCAATTCTTCAAACATTAGGACAGCTGATGTTTAAATCCAAAACTTGTATAATTTTAGTGTCATTAGCTGTAAGAAAATGCCACTCTCTTTACAATTGTCTAGTAGATAACAAATCAACAAAACATCATGAAACTGGCCCCAGTACAATGGTTTTAAGGCAAAGCCTTAAAAGATACCTTACAGCAATGTCGCAATTTTAAAAATGTATACAATTCTCTGGCACCAATCACCATTGCCCATCCCCCTCCCTTCCAACGAATAGATATACTACAAATCAGAGATCTCTATGGAAGGATCATGATGATTAATCTATTTCAGCTCTTGACCACTTGCTGTTTTTAGTATAAAAATCACTGCTACTGTGGGGAAAAAAGTGGCACATTAACTGTAGAAATGGAATGTTGTATGGTTATACTGTCTGCTAAATCCACTGAGATGCACAGCATGTTTAAGGTCAAGGATGCCCAGCACTTTGGCATTCAAACAGTCCTTTATTGGAGGATACAGGATAAAATATATTTATCATATTCTGTTGATCATCTTTCACCAAGCTCTGAGCAGCAAAAAAGGAACACAAATTGGGATTCTGAGAACCAAACTGAGCCACGACTCATTTTGACACTCCAAATACTGGTATTTTTCACTTAGCAGCAATGGGTAAGTATTGTCCTGGAGTGACAGTTAAACCTTTTAAAAAATAAACATTTTTTCACTGTAAACAAAATAGATTCTGGCTGCTCCCTAGTCACTGTAAACAGATGAACAAATCAATTCAGTGGGTGGATAGGGAGAGAAATGAAAGTAACATATTTTCTCCCTTCTTAAAAACTGGAAGAAGATATATTGAAGGTGATGCTATGTAACCAGCAGGGGGTAAGAAGGAAGAAACTTGGGCCTTTGACATTTTCTGGTAAGATCTTGTAACGAACTTTAGCTATTTTGCTATTTTGTTGGTTAGAGTCCATCTAATACATTCCTAGAAGTTTCTTACAGTAAGAAACCATTGTGTGCATTTGTGTGCTTCTGTGTGTATGTATGTGTGTGTAATGCCCAACAACTGCATCTCTCACAACTAAATTTCATTATGGGAGTCAAACCACCTCCTACAGGTAAAAATTTTTAGGAGAAACTTGAATACCTGCAGTTACACAATGACTGACTGCAGTTTCAGCTTTTTCTAAGTATACAGAAACTTTTAAAAATCAAATCATCCACTATGATGATTTGATTTCTTTAAAAAGGAAACTCCAAAGGTGTAAGCCCAAGATTCATGTAAATAATATAGTAAATTGTGATATATATATAGAAAGCAACATACAGATAAGTCTGAAAGGAAAACTTACCTATGATCAGTTTAATAATATATCAATTATATGTTCAAAAATAGATTCTTGTGAACAGATGCTGATTATAATGTAAATATACATAAACACACACACAATTAAGAATACATCTATTCCGTTGAGATATGTTTAAATGTTTCTTGTAATTTCAAGTGATCAATGGTTTTCCTTCTTCTGAATATTAAATTTTTATATAAAGTTACTTCTGAAAATGAATTTTCATAATTCATATTTATTTTAGAAATGTTAAAGAAGCATTAAAGTAAGTGTGACATCATCACTGTGCTACCTTTCACTATTTTATTTTTTATTGTTTGTCTAAGTTTTAATTAATCTCTCAATTACACAATGATAAACACATGAATATTATCTTCATATTGGCCCTATTACTAAGGCTTCTAGACATTCTGTGTTTGTGATACATGTTCTGTATTTAATGATTCTGTCCTAAGTCCTATATTGAACTTATCAGGCTACCTTAAAGTCGTATATTCTGCTTTTTATTGATAAATTATTTTAAAATGGCTATTTCTCAAGGTGTTTAAATGACTTTGATGAAAACACAAGCTGAAAATCATGCTTCCACAAGTAAATATCTGGATAATTCCTTATGGTCTCTCTAGTAGTTTGAGAGAAAATCAAAAAGGAGGATTGAGAATTAAAAGTATTTATTTTTCATATTCGAGAAAGAAAAAAATTATTGTTTGGCCAAAGACCCAAATCTGAGATAACTTCTAATCAGTTCGCATGCTGTAAAATTCAGTCAATCAGGACAGTCTCACTCCAGTGGCCATGATTCTGAAAATCAGGTATTCAACAATGGCATCACTCCAGTAACCATGCTTCTGAAAGTTAGCAAGTTAGTAAAAATCTCAGCCTTCTGAAACTCAACTTACCAGTGACAGCCACATGCTTCTACACAAGAGCTGATCAGCAAAGGTCTCACTCCAGTGACCAGGCTTCTGAGAGCCAGCCATCAATAAGAGGTTTAATCCAGTGACCACTCTAACATAGCTAAAGTCCATTAATCTCTAAATACTCCTTCTTCTGAAAACCCATCAATTCTTGAACAGCAGACTTCCAAAAACTTCATATATCAGTTCTGGGTTCATTAGGGAAGATTTTGCCTTATAAATGCAGCTTTCCTTTACAGTCAATGAAAAGTTTGCATTAGTTGTCAAAGTATCATTACTTCAAACATTTGCAACCCTTTTATGGTTGAAACTTGTTTATGGTTAGTCTTGAATTGGACTGGTGACTGACAAACACATTGATGCTCTGACTCGAGATTATCATGTTTAATCTTTTTAAATCCTCTAGTTGTTAGTATTATCTTTTTAAAATTTGTGTATATATGTACACAACACTAACCTTGGCAAAGTGCAAGTATAAATTCTGTGATAAAATTTTTGAACAGAGGACAATCATTACATGGGGGAAAAATGCTTTTGAAGTTATTTGTTCAGGATACAGTTGTTCAGTTAATATAAAAAAATGCTGAAAAGATGAAATAGCATAGAATATAGCTAACGAAAAGGGATATATAATTTTGTCAACTAGTACCAAAGAAAAGTGATTAATATTAAAACTCAGAAGATAAAATAATTACAGTAGAAGTTGTAATGGCTGTCCACTATGTATAGCATTAGTTTTATAGCTCAAACAACTGAACATATTGCTGTTATAAGCATTTTCTGATTCCAAAATTGCAAATTTTCAAGTGTCAAAATGAAATTGATTGCAAAAATTTTAAAAATAAAATAGTTCCATTTACTATTATAGATTATAAAAATCTAAATGTCTCATCTTTTTCATAATGTAGCCACAAATGCAAGTTATCACAATTCAGAAAAAATTTTCCCTTTGATTGTGTAATAGTTTTTTCATGAAAAAGGCTTGCTTAGCCATAAAGCTACTTCAAGCAAAACTGTTCCTGATAAAACTTCAGAAATAATAGCAATTTTTTTCAGAAACACTTTTATTCATATTGAAGTTAATGAAGAAAAAAATTTTTCTTTTGAAAATTGATGGACATAATACAAGTAAAAATTTTGGTGGATATGTATCTGAAGGTACAAACAATATTAAATGATGAAGCAAAATATATGAATGATTCTAAAAAAGGTGTTGGCTGTTCTGCCCATATTCTACATAATGTTGCTAAAACAGTACTTGATGCTGACATGGTTTGAAAACATCCCCCAACATTCATGTTTTTGCAACTTAATCCCCAATGCAGCAGTATCAAATGTTTTAAATAACTTTGGAAGGTTATTAGGTCATGAAGGTTCTTCCCTATTGAATGGATTAACATTGTTATCAATCATACATTGGTGAGAGACCATGGAAGTGGGCTCCTGATGGAAAGGATGGATTTGGCGAGATTTCAATTCTTTCTAGTACACTCATGTGCCTTCCACCAGGGGATGCTCCTTGCCAGATTCCAGTGCCATGCTGTTGGACTTCCCAGCCTCCAGAACCATGAGTCAGATAAGTTTCTATTATTTACATAAATTACCCCATTTTTGGTATTTTGTTACAATAGCAAAAAACAGATTAGACACATGCCCTTCTCATTCACACTGAAGTAATTTTGATAAACTTTTTTCTTACTTCAGCATTTATACTGTTCACAGTGAGCAACTGAAAGATTTTAATTTTGTTTACATTCAGTATTGTTCAATTCTTTCACATTCAAAAATACATTGGCTCTCTTTAAAAAATGTGCTTGACAGCATCTCGTTTTATTTGAAGCACTAAAATTATACTTTAATTCTAAACAAAAATGCCCCCCAAATTCTGGTTAACATTTTGTATAATCCATTGAGCAAAACCTAATTATTTCATGTTCATAGTTCATAGTTCACAATATCTCTTTAGCACATTAAAAGAAGAGCAGTGTTACTGAAGTACTCTTGCTTAAAATAACTTGTTGAACATAGTAAAGACAGAATTGGCCAAAAAAATTATCCCTGTGTCAAAATAAATACACTATTATTTATAAATAGGAAAAGAAATTCCAAATTGAAATGGATCCTGTGATGACTATTTCTTATAATAGATTTTGTCTCTTGAATAATTCAACTTTTTGCATGGTTGTTATTAAATAATCACTAGCTTGGGAACGTGTAGCGTCATCATTTATAGTGTTGAAGAGAGAACAGAAAGAAAATTAAAACTCATGAGAATGCTATTATTTTGTTACTAAGTTTAACATGTTTTTTCATTAATGAATGCTTGATGGACAAAATAACTAAATAAGGTTGATGTGACTACTGTACAACTGCATTGCAATGTAAATGTAATATAGAATGTGACTGCAAGAGATTTTAAAACAAATTCTGTAAATCATGGAACTGTTCAAAAGAGGCAAGTCATCAGAGAAGTATAATCAAGGAAAGAGATAAATAATTTAGATTCTCATAATTTGTTTCAAATAAATGGCAACAGTGTTTTTTAGTATTTGTATATCCAAGACAACATTTTAAAAGTCTCAGTGTATGTATTCATAGGTAATTGGAAATCATTCTATTTTAACTGGGCATCTTGTATTCTGTTTGCTAAATCTGACAACCCTAAGAAGCATGACCAATTTGGAAACATTTTAGTGTTGTTTCTTGGATTGGGGCTCCCTAAACTGAGGATATTGTATAATTCAAATCCCAGGACTGCATGAGAGGAGAGCTATGGATAGCAATTATTAGGGAAGATTATGAATACAGACAGTCCCTAACTTACAATGGTTCAACTTAGGATTTTTTGAAGTTACAATAGTGGGAAAGCTATGGGCATTCAGTAGAAACCATACTTCAGTACAGTATTAAGTAAATTATATAAGATATTCAACCCTTTGTAAAATAGGTCTTGTGTAGGATGATTTTGCCCAACTGTAGGCTAATGTAAGTGTTCTGAGCATGTTTAAGCTATGCTAGGCTAAAGTATGATGTCCACAATTTAGCTGTATTAAATGCATTTTTTACTTACAATATTTTCAGTTTAGGATGAGTTGATCAGGAAGTAACCTCGTCATAAGTTGAGAAGCATTGATATCAAGAATACTAAGTTCTTCCCACCAAGTTCCAATAGAGATGGGCTGTTCTTATTTTTGTTGGTGGTCCACTTGGTAAGAATTCCCCCTTCGGGACTGTCATTATTGAGCACCTGATTTAACATGTTTGGGGAATCACCTCAGTTGAGGCTCTCCCACTAGCCGAGTTCAAATCCTATTCCACAGTGGCACTAATGGCCAGTGAAGCTTGAAGTTTCTAGGTTGAGCATACCTCCTGGTCAGCCCCGGCTTCTGTGTGGGCTGTTGCATGTGTATTTTAATTTTGTTATTGTTTGTGCATTTCAGAATATTTCTGTGTTAAACTACAGCAGAAGAAACATGATAAAGTCTGTTTTAGAAACAGACTTTGTTTGTTTACAAAGTGGATTTTATTTACAAATTTTAAAATTCAGCCACTGTGGAACATACCTGTGGGAGTTTCTTGTAATTTAATTTTATTTTTTTAAAGTAAGATGTGCTTATTATTTTAGGAATAAAACAAGTTCTATAAGTCTCATTAAAAAAGAGCAATCTTATCCACACATTCTTCAACAACAGACCCTGTCTCCCAGTGGTAACCACTTCACACTTTTAATTATTTCATTTCTTATTGGGTTTCGTATTTTTGAATGTGTTAACAATTTTTACAGTTTATTAATTTTAGGCATTGAATTCGACCTCTTACTATAAACGATGAGAACTTGGCCTTTACAGCCTCCCCCATTTTCATGCAACCATCCTTTTAAAATAATCATATCATAATACTGAATAATGTTTAACATTTGTATTATCATGAATGTATAAGTATAGTTTACTGTTGTGCTAAATAATACTATCATATTTCTCAATATTTTGTTTCTCATAAGCAAGGGTATTTTCTCTTCCCAAATATATCTGTCCTTCCAATAGCCAAGTGCTGCTCTGTCTATTCTGTGTTTGGAATTCAGCATTAGAAAATTCTAGAAATAAAGATTCAAGGAAAGAAGTCAATTTCAGCTCTTATAGAAGGATAACTTGGGTTTCTCAAAGGTGAGCAGGGCCATGGAGAGAGGTTGATCCTGGCACTGCTCATCTGCCCTAGTCCTAGGCCCCTTGTTCCTACTCAGAGGAGCTATTTAAAAAACATTTTTCCTAACAATATCTTAAGAAAAAAACTACACAAAATGCCATAAGCCATTCAGGGACTTTTCAAAGTGACAAACAATAGAGACCCCAATGCAAGACCTAGTTGAACATAACTTTAACCTGTTTCTTCACTAACTTGAAGTTTATATAGTTACAGAGAGATGGGATTCCTAAGGCTTCATACAGTTAGAAATCCCCCACTCAGTTTCCAGAAGAGTAAGAGAAAAGGAGCTTCATATTTTGCACATTTGGGAGCTGAACGTTTGAAGGTAGCTGGGCCATTGTGAGGGGAAAAAACACTGACCTTGACTATGTTGGTGGGGATCAGCTGCTACTTGCCTGCAAGATCCCCTTCCCCTTCTGATGGAGGCTGGCAAGTTCTGCTCTGCTAACTCAGCATTAATGAAATTCCGAAGCAATGCTGCAGGTTCCCTTCCTATGCCCTCATATTCAGCTAGAGCAGAAAGGCATACAAAACTTCCAGCTCTGTAGTTTGTGAACAGGGGATTGGGCAGAGAGATTGTTGCAGCTCCTTTTCACCTTCCTAGCCACAGAGAGAATTGTTTCTTGCTCAATGGTCCCATTCAAAGTCACCAGCCTTCCCTTTCTCTCTCAGCTCCAGAGAATCTCAGGCTGGTGTGAGTGGTAAAGGTGTGTGACTATGTACAGGGTTACCTTGGCTACCTGACTGTAGGACACCCTGGGCTTAGTGTGCGATGGGTATGATAAAGCAGAATCCTTTGGTCTCCTCCTGTCATGACTCTTCCTCATGACAGGAGGAGTTCAAAGAACAGAACAAAGGTCATAGCAAAACTGAGAAGGGGAGGAATAGATGCCACGTAGGCCAGCAGAGGGAATCTTAGCACAAAAACTGAAAGCACTCATGTTACTCACCTGGCCACTGCAGTAAGAACTGGCTTCATAGCTACATACACCACATGTGTACAGGGCCACATTTCCCCCTCCCTAATCCTAACAGACTCTGGCTCTGAAGGGCATAAAGGACAAGAACATTTTTGTGAAAACAGTGACTATTTCGTATTTTTGAAATGTCTGATGGACACCGGGTTGGATGAAGAATTGCTGTAGTGGGCACAGGGCTGGCCATGTATCCATGGACCAGGGATATGTAACAAAAGGAAAGTGACTTCTCTGAGGTCACATGGCAAGCCATACCTGCCTCTTAGTTCTTTATCTCCAGATACAAATCTAGAGGAAAGAATCATATAAGGATTTGAACACACTGGGGCTAGAAAGTGACTTGTCCAAAATAAGCTGACATAGATCAGTAAGCCAGCCCATTCCCTCTCTGTTTCTAGCATGCTGTTTCCTCCTACACAACCTCCTGCCTATGTGGAAAAGTTAATATGGTCCAAAGGAAAGAAAAACTATTTAGCGAAACAATGATTGGAGAATGAAGTGCTATTTTACCAAATTTTTTCGAGGCTTTGCCCTCAGCCAGGGTCTGAAGTTTGAAAAATTCACAGGGGCATAATTCACACATTTTGCAGGCCTGTGATCCAGTAGGTGCTACTGGCATAAAATAGTGGAAAAGGAAAAGGGGGTTCCTGGAATTACAAGAGATGAAGTCCTATACCATAACCTAATATCAGGGAAACCAAAACGCTGGGAGCCTGTGGATGGTGGGGGCATAAGGATACCATGAATCAGGAGCTGGAGTCACAAATATCTCTCTAACGCATTCAGGCTAAAAGAAAACAACAACAATAACAACAACAACAACAAAAACATGGCAGTGTCGGCATGGAGAACTGAACCAGAATCCAGTATTTAGGAGGGAGTCAAGGCTAGCATTTGGTCTTCTTCTCTTTGAGATCTTTCATTTATAACTTTTATAGTTCCTTAAATCCTGAGCTAAAATTGGGCTGTGGTTACAAGGACAGGTACAGATATTACTAACCAGGCCATTTGAAGAACTTGTGGCAACTGCTTCCTATCCCCACCCTTGGGACTCAAAGGCGAGTTCCTTCCTTCTACTGGAAAGCCTGAGACATAGCACACTGTTGTGCAAGTTTAGATGTGATGCCAGTGCTTCAAAGTAAGAGGCAGTTTGGGCTGCCAATGAGTGTTAACTATAATTCACTTATTGGAAGATTCCTGTTCTACTTACTTGCATTCTGCTCAACAATCTATATTTGTAGCAGAAAAGAAAATAGCAAGCTATTTATGACTGTCTCCCAATTCCAGAGGAGAAGCAGAGGAGACTAGACTCCCAGAGAAATGAAAAGGTATTTCTGCCCTCCTGTCTTCCAGAAAGTTCTGGTCTTCTGTATTCAGAGATTGTTAATGACTTTTTTCCCCAAACCCCAAAGAGAAGTGTTAGGCACCTTTTATGCAACTCTATTTGTGTGGGAGGGCAATTTAGATGGGTAGAGAAGGATGATGTGGAGGTTGGGAACTCGGCACTGCTAGGTTGAAAGGTGAGGGATGCCTAAGGGTGAGAGGGACTTGAGAAAGTAATGCCTCAAAAGACTTCAAAGTGGCAAGGTCCTGGTGGAAATCTTGAATTAAGTAAGACTCCTGTTTGGTAGAGTTTATTTGATGCCTGGAGACTTCAACCTCCAATACTACTGTCTGGGAAACTCTAGCTATAGCTGTCAGTGCCCACACTTGGCATAAAGGCTGTGGAGACAACCACCTTTAATGGACCATAAGGGCTTCACAATGAGCTTCCTGGCAGGAATCACAATGGGCAGAAGCCAGAACCTCCTTCTAAGGCATTTTTGGATATTATGTGCCATAATATCCAAAGAAGAAAAAGGTCTCCATTTATGACAGATATTGGTCTCTTCCCATAGTCATAGTGTGACTCAGGGTTAAAATTAATTTAGGAAAATGGAGGAATGGGATATTTTTTGTTCCTAGTGTTGTGGAAAAAAATCATGCTGTTAAATTTATTGTTTCATTTAATCTTCATAAACCCTTTAAAGTAGGCATTGCTTGTTTCCTTTCACAAAGAAGAAAATAGAGTATTAAAGAGGTAGTATGTATTTAGTGAAACACACAGAAGAAGGAAGCTGGGTTGGTGAACCTCCTTAGATTTTAAAAAAGCCTGTGGATGTAACTGACAGAAAAGGCAATCTAACTAACTTAAATAACTGATATATGTAACTGCAATATCTGGGAGTAGGACTGGCTTCAAATCCCAGAGTTTATTCAGAGACTCAAGTAATGTCCTCAGGATTGAAGTTATCTCCAGTTTTTGATTCTCTGTCTTCCCTACTGAGTTTGTTTTCAAGCTTTGTGTGGTAACATGATGGCTGCCAACAAGTTCAGAGCTATATTTTCTCATGTTGAAGCACAGCTGAATAAATAGTGTCTCTCTCAGCAAGGCATCTACATAGTCTTATTGAACCTTATTGGCTCCAATTAGATCACATGTCCATTGCTGAACCAATCCTTGTGGCCAAAGGTATGGATGTTATTTTTAGTCAGGTCTGAGTCACAGACCAACCCTTCGAGGAAGGGTATGGGAAAACACATCTCCACATGCACATGGTGAAAAGAGTGAGAGACATAGCTTGTTTTTTTCAAAAGGGTACACTTTCCAAAAAGGTGAAGGAATATTGGATTTCAAACTGAAAACAGTAACAAAGCAGACATCTTCTGTAGCCCTCTTTCATTGTCCCCAATCCCATCTATTGGCTCTCTGCCACGGGTAACATGCCATATGAGTCAATGGAACTACGCTTCATCACAATGAAAACTGTATCTTCCACTTACATTATCTTCTCAGCCATATTGCATGCAATTTGGCTCACTTAGAGGAATGGGGATGAATTATTATTAACAAATACTAATTACATTTCCTGCTTCAGGTGTGAACTCTGTTTCTCCTATTAGACTTCAGCAAATCAAGAATTCAGCAAATCAAGAAGTCACTTGATTCCAAGGCTATGTTGTACAATGATTAGTTGCTCTTATATTTCCTAGTGAAAAATAAGAATGATAATAAAGCTATCATTCATTAAGCACCTAATATTTGCTGGCTCAGAAATGTTCCATACACATAATTACTAATCATAAACATTCCATACACATAATTACTAATCCTCACAGCAGCCTGAAAGGGAGGATACTATTATCCCTAATTACTAAATGAGGATCCTCTGGTTATGTGTAGTAGATAACTTTTGATGTTCTTTCCCAGGTCATGATGAACTGTTAATCACCCCCTCTTATTTACTTCCAGTGATCTTTTCCTACCTTCCATATGTTTTATAAAATACAGCAAAATGGTCTGTAGAAAGAAGAATGAAACAGATGTACCACAGTAGTCAAGTGTCTTTTAAGTTCCCCATAAAAGGTCTGACTATTGCCATTGGGTTTCATAGGATACTCCTAACATATTTAAAACTTCTCTGCAAGCCAAGCCCCAAAGAAAATGTATGTATTTTAATCAAAAATTAAAACAAACTTGCTCAATATTATTTCACCACAAAGTATTGGGGTCAAGGTTTGAAACCAAATCTCTGATACCAAAGGCAGGGCTGAACCACTGCAACATGCTTTCGCTTCCAACTGCTGCAACTTGAATTCCCAACATTGACATATTTAATTCCAAAGAACATTACACTAGTTTTTAGTCAAATGAAAAAGTTAACCAGCTGCTATCATAGCTGTCAAATTTCTAGGAAGCAGCTTAAATTGCAGGAGAATATGAATCATCATGGATGCCAATTAGCATGGCTTCTGTTAACAATGAACTCCTTACTTTCACTATTTTAAAAAATAGGTAATAAAATCAACATGCTGGATTTTTCAAAATAGAAAACACAAACGTACCCTTGTTATATTACCCTTGTTATATTACAGTGATGATACCTATAGTAAGAAGTGAAATGACATTTGTGGGTGTGTATAAAAGAGCAAAATCAATTTCATAGTCTAAACTACATATTGTTTAAAAGGAGCACATATTGAAAAGACATTTAAGGTTCTCTCTACTTAGGAAAGCATTTTTTCTTCTGTGTTCTTTGCTAAGTAATGAGATATTCATAATTAGCCAACTCATATTTAACATAATTTTCTAAAGTATACAGCTTAGATTTTATTTTGCCAAAATTATCATGGTTCATGGTTCATTGCCTTCAAAATTATCAATCATGGTTCATTGCCTTCAAATCTTCACATTTGGTTTGGAGATTCTTTCTTGCTTTAATCCTCCACCAAGTCAAACTGCTTGCAAATACACTTTACAGTAAAGCCTTACTAAGGGGATGCCTAGTTGTACTTTTCATTTGCGCTTACACTTGCCTTCTTCTGAAACTGGTATTTTAAAGTAATGGCTACATATTCTTAGTTGTTTGCTAAAGTGAAGTCTTGTTTACAATATATAGAACAGTGTATATAAGGTGCACTATTTCACAATTGTGTAATTACAGCAGCCAAGGCTTAAGTTAATGAGTTTCCTACATAGCTTTAGAAGAGAGATCACAATATGAAAAGCTTAGCGTGGAAAACATAGGGATTATCTAGTCCATCAGAGCTCCATCTCAACTATTCTAGAAAGATAGTTTTATATCCTATTTCAAAAACTGTCCAAGAAATAGATTCCAAGTTAAAATCTGTATGAAATAATAATCCCCAAGACTGTCCTATTACTGATTTTTCATGTGTGAAATGGCACTGGAGATGTGGTTTATAAATTTGAAATGATGTTTGAACCAGTTATTTTCTTCAAAATGTAAGATTTCATTTGAAGAGGCCCTATTAAGTAATTCTGTGAATAAATTCACAGTCATTACCTGACAATCTGCTTAACTCCATCATGATCAGAATGGATATTCATGAGCATAAATAGTCAATATTGGCTCTAGGAAATCAATTACTCCACTGTTATCCATCAACAATCCTCTTGACACCAGGCTTCATATCTATCACTTAAAATTGGTGAGAAAATGCCCCTTTCAATGGTGTAAAAAAAGGCAAATAATCATGTGAAGTTAAGTGGATGCTAGCCAATATTAGATGTGGGAATTATGAGAGAGAAATACAGAATATCATCTTAAATGTAGTTTCATTTTTTGTTTGTTTGTTTAGTGTATGTTGAACTCAACTTTTTCCATCTAGTACCCACCTTTCACTCATTCCATCTCTGCATTGTCTGGATAGGTTTTCTAAACAAATTATTAAGATGATATCTCCCCTCAGTCCTTGAAAGTGTTTCTGACACAAAGATGCCCTTTGCAGCCTGGACATTCTACTAATTTTCAAAATACAATTAATTTCTCAGGGTTAAAAGAATGAGTTTTAGTCTATAGTCTTATAATTGATAGTGTCTGTAGCAGTTATACAATACCAATAGTGAGTGCTCAAAAATTATTTGTGGTTATGATATATAAAATGAACAGGATTTTTCTTCATGGAAACAAGTAATACTTAATGTAATAAAAAATGATATAATAAATGATTTACTACCACAATGTTACCTATAAACTATATTACAAGGGCCCAAAGACTGAGGCAGAAACTAGGAAAGCAGGATCACAGCAGGGGAAACCTAACAGTTGTATTGTCACATTTCCTGTGCATCTGTTTTCATGTTTGTACAAATTCTGGCAACCAGATAATAATAGCTGCTGATGAACTATAACATCTGTAGATATTTGACCAATTAAACATAAAGATACTAGCTAAAATGGGATACTTTTGCATAAAGGTAAAACACATTGCTTTTTTAAAAACGGAATTTGTTTATCTTTTTGCATATCATTTTGCACAAATGCACACTGTGAATACATGTAAAACTAAAATTCTGCATTGAATACACACCGCAAAGAAACAGAAAGGTTAACGGAATTTTTTACTGTAACTTTTGGTAAGGTCCTAATGATAGCATATATGTGAGAGGGAAGGATATTGTAACCATTTTTTGAACACTGAAATCTGCCATTTTCCTGTTTTCATACCTAATGTATGATACAGAGGTGAATGTTAAAATATTGAGGTGGAGTTTCTGCACAGTGGAAGAGGATTTGCCAGAAATTTTCTTGACCACAGGGTTCCAGTTATCACAATCAAGTGACTTAGTCTATTCAATAAAACTGACTCTAAACATATTTGACCTGATTTTGAAAGTTGTTTCTTTTTTTATAACTGTAAATAAAATAAATGTCCACTTTTTACCAAATCTTAGGCTAGTGTTTCAGTTGGATGTTTCTTAACAAATATATTGACTTTTTCCTCTAGTGATATCATAAGAAAAATCAATTCTCAGTAGAGTATATTCTATAACAGATGCATGAACCAGCCAACAATGGCTTTATCTAATTGCTATATAGATTGTTTTAAATTTTGGCCGGGCGCGGTGGCTCAAGCCTGTAATCCCAGCACTTTGGGAGGCCGAGACGGGCGGATCACAAGGTCAGGAGATCGAGACCATCCTGGCTAACACGGTGAAACCCCGTCTCTACTAAAAAATACAAAAACCTAGCCGGGCGAGGTGGCGGGCGTCTGTAGTCCCAGCTACTCGGGAGGCTGAGGCAGGAGAATGGCGTGAACCCGGGAGGCGGAGCTTGCAGTGAGCTGAGATCCGGCCACTGCACTCCAGTCTGGGCGACAAAGCGAGACTCTGTCTCAACAAAAAAAAAAAAAAAAAAAAAAAAAAAAAAAAAAAAAAAAAAGATTGTTTTAAATTTTCTTTCTAGGCTTTAGTGCTGGATAATAAACAGGAGAATCCAACTATATTTTGTAGTACATTTAAGACCTAGCTTGTAAAGTCATAGCAAAAATTTTATTTATTCTCAACAATATATGACATCAATGCCTTTAGTATAAAACTGTAGCATTTTCTTTGATGAATACTTAATATACATCATTATCTGTATAAATATATGTAAAGTGTCATAGTATAGTTCAAATGACCCATTAATTACAACTTTCAAACAAAGCAAGTTCTGCTCTTTTCAGGACAGCTAGATTGATAAAGGGGACTGAGCATGCCTGTCTTATCCAAGCAGCTGGTAAACAAGCCAGGCTCCAGAGTGGGTCCCCTGTGCTCCATGGCTATACATCTCATGTTTATATGCTTTAAAAATGACAAATACGTCTATCTATACTGGCAAGATGCAAAGGTATCTGTAAATTCTTTATAATTAATAACTGAGAGCAATGATTCGATGATAAAACTATGAGAAAAATACAAAGATATTCTTCAAGAGGTTGAATTTACAGTAGAGAGGTTGACACAAGATAAGTAATATTCCCTCCTTGAGGCATGAAATGGTGTGCCTAGGGACAAATTTAATTTCTAAGCATGGGGTAAGGCATCTACTAGCTTTGGTCCGTACAGCTTAATAGAGAAAAAGGCTGAAAAGTAAAAATATGAATCCTCAATTGCAGCAGTTTGCAAGTCCTCAAAATCAATTGCACTTCTTGGAATGGAGTTTGTTAATCAGAAATGCAATCAGAAGTGCAGAAGTGAAGAAACAGCTAATAGAGAGGAATAGTCACTCAACGATTACAGCTTAGTGATCTTAATGCAGTCATGAAATTGGACATGTGGGGGTCTCTGCAAAAGTCAAACCAAGAATTGATCAAGACCACAAATGGCTTGCATCTTAACAAAGCTATGCATCAAAAGCAACACTAGTAACAGTATTTTAAAAGTACAAAGGTCTTTTGGTCAAGCATTTTCATCGATGTGAGATGCAGTTGTTTATCAGAAGCTTTAACTTTGAAACCACGTATCATAAGGACTTTTGCCTAAGCAATAAGATATTGTATAGTCATAGAAGTACAGCTTCCACGAACTAGTTTGATGGGGTTTTAAAATTATAAAACTATTTTGTATGTAAGTATGTATGTATGTATGTATGTATGTATGTATGTATGTATGTATTTTGAGACAGAGCCTCATTCTGTTGTCCAGGCTGGAGTGCAAGAGCACAATCTAGGCTCACTGCAACCTCTGCCTCTTGGGTTCCAGTGATTCTCGGGCCTCAGCCTCCTGAGTAGCTGAGATTACAGGCATGTGGCATCATGCACAGCTAATTTTTGTATTTTTAGTAAGGAAGGGGTTTCACCATGTTGCCCAGGCTGGTCTTGAACTCCAGGCCCCATATGATCCACCCACCTCTGCCTCCCAAAGTGCTGGGATTGCAGGTGTGAGCCACCATGCCCAGCCTATTTTGTATTTTTAATAGTCTCTCAGTTATGAATGAATAAGTAGGTAGCTTATAGATATCTATGATGACTAATAAATTCAGAACTTCTTTGAGAGTTATCACACTTAATTCCAAAGGAAACTTATCTGAAAGAAGCCTAAATAGCTAGTAAACATCCACAGAAACAAATACTAACAACATCGAAATGCAAGCAAAAGTTCTTATATACATCTCACACTCATTCAAACTTTTGTTCTGAGAACTAAAATATCCTCCCAGTATTCTCACTTGAGAAAAACAGAGAACTCAGATGGAATTGTATATCAATAAAGGAGTGTATTCACTTTGTTAAAGAATTTTTTCTCTATATCAAAAAATAAATAAAGCCAAATAATAATCTGGCTTATTTTAAAAGAAGATTTCCAGACTCCAGGGAAAAGAGCAGGTGGCCAGGAGCCTGCCAAATGAGCCTGCCAGGAACACAGTAGGGAGGCTGGGTGGGAGGGAGGACAGCTCATGTCCGCTTGCCAGTTCAGTGGTGGTGAGCAGCCCAGCGGCCAGCTGTGTGATGTGGATACAAGCCACTCCAATCCTCATCCTTTTCCAGATGGTGGAGTCCTTGGCTGCTCCGCCTGTGGCCTCCAGCAATGCATAATTAAATTCCTGGCTATGCTATACTTCATTCAGGAAATGTCCATGCTCTTTTAAAATCCAGGTTTTGAGTCATTCTACTTTGGTCTGTTTCTTCACAGTTGGTAGATGACGGAGGTATAGCAAAAGCAGCAATCTTGAAGCCCTCATACTAAAAGGATCAAGAGCATAATTAGTCCCCTATAACATCTGTTTTTTTTTTTTTTTTAGATGGAGTCTCGCTCTGTTGCCCAGGTTGGAGTGCAGTGGTGTGATCTCGGCTCACGGAAAGCTCCGCCTCCCAGGTTCATGCTATTCTCCTGCCTCAGTCTCCTGAGTAGCTGGGACTACAAGCGCCTGCCACCACGCCTGGCTAATTTTTTGTATTTTTAGTAGAGATGGGGTTTCACAACATGTTTTATAAGTAGGATCTTCCATTAAAGTTCATGGACAGCATGTCAAAAAGTTAAATGCTTTCCAACAACTTGTTATCAGATATGTTGGTATATGAATAGCTGTTGCTGCTTCTGTTATATAGCAACTGCAAAGCTAGCTTATTTAAAGTTACTATAAGTTTTAGTCTTTATTGGAGGAAGTGAAAACAGACTCTGCAGCAAGACTCAAAAGTACCTTTGTTTTCTAGGCCTGCCAGGGATTTGTCTGTGAGGCCCTAAACCATGACCTCTGCCAACAACTCTTCCATCTCCCCATGGCTCTCAAGAAATAGAACTGCTCCATCCTGAAGGTAATTGAATATCTTACCTAAGTGATTTCCTCATCATTTATTTACATTATGGAACATTTTTCTTGCAGAGTTAGAGTATATCCTGTATATAATACTGAACAATATTATTGTAAGCTGCACAAAAACATGCCCATAAATGAGTTCATTAAGTATTAGATATTTAAGTAATTGCTATTTTAAATGGTTTCTACTGTGTAAAAATTGTTGGTGGCTTGTTAAATACGTGTTTGAAAATGTTTAAATTGGGGAAATTGGTTGGTGTTTTTGTATGAATGAGGAACAGCTTATCTTTTTAATATTTAAAATAATGAAATATCCAACATTTTTTCAGGAGCAAATCAGATTTGGATAATAAAGAAAGTCTATTGTTTAACTACTTTACTTCTCTGTAAAGAGGCTTTAATAATGTCTTCCCATTTTAACTGACAGGCCATCATTAGATTAATTTGTTTATTGTTTACTCAATTATTAGTCCAAAAAGCACTTGCTTTAATTCATTATAAAAATGTATACTCAACTGGACCATTAAAACAAAACTAAGTGGTTCATAGAAATGTTTTTTTCTATATTAAATAAAAATAATTTCAGCAATTAAGCACAAGATTAGCTCTGAAGTTCCTATTAGGCAAAGAAACAAGAGAAACCATATATGTTACATGGTATTTACTGTTTAGTGAATTGAAACATACCAGTATAGGGCTGGAACAAATTATTTCCAAATACTCTACTCATTTATTCACAATAAATGTAATGAATACAAAATGCTTTTGAAAATGGCAAATCATTATACAATAATAAAGTATCACTAGATTCTATTACAAAGAGCTACCACAATTCCATTCCACCATTGTTATTAAAAAAGATGATCATTCAGTGAGAATGATATTGGTGTACATTTTCCAAGAAAACTATGGAATGAGGAATCAGTTTATAGTTAAAAGGTTATTAATTTCAAAAAGCAGACTTATTCAAAACACATAACACAAATAATGGCTTAACGGGATTTGTTTGTTTGTTTCCCCAGTAATGAGGACAAAGTCAGCATGAATGAGCTTATGTTTGACTCCACCATTACAACATGACAATATTGCATTCATGACACATTATAATTTGTATTGTTTCATTGTTATATGTTAATATCAATGAGTCCACAACATTCACTAAAGATACAATACTCTTTTCCTAGAAAAAAAGAAGCAATGTTTATGATACCGAAAATGTCGTAAGCACTATCATAATAAGCATCTGAGAGTATCATCTCTTTGGTCACATGGATGCCACTGAAGCATGAGGATCTGTTTTGAAGAAGGCCAGTATGAATTACTAAATTGAGTGATGCAAAGTGTTTCCTAAGAAACAAAATTGTTATTTTATTTAATATAAATAGAAGGTCAAAGTGAGCTATAAAACAAGGAGGTGTCTGGAGTAGTTTTCTAAGGAAGCATTTTTAATAACTTAATAACAAGCAGTAATTAGCATACTAGCTGTTTGTGGCTAAATATAGCCTTTTGAAGTGGGCTGAGGCGCTAGAATAGCCTGTTCACTTAACTAATTTAAAGATTCTTTCTCAAAGTCTTGTTCTTAACATTAATTTACACTCTGTATATAAAAAGAAAGAATACCTTGATACCATGACCTTGGCCACACCTTCCACATAGTAGATCCTAAATCCATAGATTAACAAAATGGAAATAGCAGAAAAAAAAATGGGAAGAAAAAAATAAAAATATTAATATGTTTTGCTACAAAATAAAGCATGTTTTTTCTCTGTAAACAGATCCCTTGGAGCCTGTTGAGTTATGTGGTAAAGAAAATCACATAAAGTTTTCTCCATGACACACCTAGCAAGGCATTTTCAAGTCCAGTTTATTTACATGGGCTTAGCAGTACCTTGGAGAATGCATATTTTCATATTTTCTCCCACTGTATTGAACCCATGCTTTGTAGCAGATGTCACAGAGCGGATAGCGCAGATAGCTAAGGTTTGCTGTAGAAGCATGTGAAGAGAAAGACATCCAAAGACACCAAATCCATTGCCAAATCTGTACTACACTATCAAACTCTCCATATTTAACCTTATTCCTAGAATACAAAGATTTCTCAACCCAACAGGCAGCCAGGTGCCCACAAATCCTGAAATTATAAAAACTTTGGCCAATTTGATTTACTTCTGTGGTCTCTTGTTGAAACATGTGTTGATTCACATTAATGGCTTGATTAAGTGGGGACTGGAGGACTAGAGGTATCAGGGTGAATAGGACTTGATGGGTTTTGCTCTGTAATCAGTGTCACTCAATCAGAGTATGTGGCACAATTAGCATCTTATTATGGTGTTTGCTTTCTTCTCTTTTTATACTGCATAATTTGGTACTTTATTGTACCATTTCACAATCTTTAGCACCTCATGTAGCACTCATTTATTTGGAAGTCATTTCTCAGAAAAATTCTGAAAGATAAAACTCCTGCTGAGAAAGAAGTACCTACAAAAAACCCCTCAAGTCCTCACTCATAGCTGCATATTCTAACTTTATAAAAAATCTACCAAGTTTGCTTTATCTGTCTACAGCAGGTCAGAACTAGCAAAATGAAAAAAATCTAGAATGTGTTATATAAGGCTAATGAAAAAAGGCAGATTGAGAGTACCAAAATAACAGCTGGAAGTAAAGGAAGACAAAAATAAGTTACAAAACTCAGGTTGAAGAACTTCAAAGGTATAACATTTTTCTCAGGATGCATTCTCAAGAAACAGATTCTAAAGTATGGATTCGACTAATTTATTAAAGAAGTGCTCCCTGGAGAAAAGAGCAAGGGAGTGGGGAAGCAAAACAAGGAGGCTAAGAAACCAAGAAAGTTGTGATTTTTAGGTAAAATTCCAGCCTAGGCTTACCCTGATTAAAATTGTGTAGAATATATTGCATCTCAGAGTTTGTTTTAAGGCAAGGAATATGGACTGTTTTGTGTTCCTTTAGTAGTCATTCATTGGCTTGGGCCATGGGGAGGTTGGTGCAGGGGAATATACCCTATGTTGCGGGAGTCTGGCAAATAGAAAAACAAAACCAAACAAAATAAATGTTAACTAAAAACAAAAACATAAATTGATTTATCCAATAATACATTTGGCTATTAATGACAAGGACCATGAGTGAATAGAGACCCAGTTATCAAAAGCCTAATATTTTTTCAGATACAAAATATGTTTTCCTTAAATTTCTGACATGATACACAAATACATCAAGTTGTAGATATACCATTTTTTTCTAATAGTTTATGTATACATTAAAGTGAGTGATTATTCTTAAATCTGCCTATGCATTTAAAATGTGTCAATACATTGAGGTTATATTTTTCCAGAGAAGAGTAAAGAAATCTGGTAAAGACATAGTTATAAATGTTTTAGTGTATGTATTTTTTTTAAATTCTAAGAAGTTGTGCAGGGAAATAAAAGTCTTCCTTTTCTAACATATTTGTTAGTATTTTCAGAAAAATCCATATTTAGATTTCTAAAGGCAATGCTATATCTGTATACAGAAGGCTGAATGACAATTTAAAAACAAGGCCTAATCCCTAGTGACTGTACATCTGTGTCACAAAACAATCGTATAATCTGGCATGATTAAAAGGTTTGCTGTTCAGAGCTCAACAGCTGAAAGCCAAATATGGCAAAGTATGATCTAGTTTTCTGCTTCATAAATGCAAATAAAGACTGGCACATAGAGTATAGAAAGCAGTTGTTCTTATACAATTTAGGTCCAGCACAATTTTGGATAAAGAAAATGTCCAATAGAAAACAAATCCTTTGAAAACAAAGCTAGACACTGAAGTTTTCCAGCTTATACCATGAAGCCAAAGTTTCTGCTTTTACAAATATGTGTTTAAAATGAAAATACAGGATGACATGTGTTTTGATAATCTGTAGAAGGATTTTAAACACTCTAAACCTCTACAGCAAGTTCATAATAAAAGTCTGTATGAAATTAGGAAAAACAATGATTTGTATTTTAAATAAGCATTCAGTAATAATGTAGACATTTTCCTGCTTGTAGATATTATGCAGAAAGTATTGTTATCTTTGTCTGTCTAGTACTGAGTCATAATCCCTGGTACATAGTAGGCACTCAATAAATATTTTTAATTGAATGGATGACTATAGACTGAATGTATCAAGAAGTAGACAAACATGAATTAATTTTCAAAAAAAAGTTGGGAATCATAGTGGCTTCTGGACTGACGTCTGCAGAATATTCTAAATTGTAGCCACAGTAATATAAATAACCCACTGGACCAAGGAGGAAATATACATTAGCAGGTCAATATTTTTAAAAGATACAATTTATATTGCTATATTTGTGAGGTACCTGATTATAAATCTTGCATTCTCTTTCAGAGCTGTCTCCTTTGGGAAAAATGAAAGAGGAAATCACATTAAGAATAACATTGTCATCGCAAGATTCGTTTTATTAACCCAGTATTTCCTTACTTGCTGCAAATATGCTGGCGATTTTGGATCAGACAATCCAGGACAGTGTTATTTGAATTTATTCTTTGGCATAGTTCCTTGTGTTTTTGATGTAACCCAGCAATGTCTCCAACAGCAAAGCTGCAGAATTCTGCTGTCTCTATCTTTACTGAAGTATCGAATGCAATTGAGACTGGTCTGCCTAGACTCACCCATGTATACTAGGGCTTTGGGTTTGATAACCATTGTTTCTTTATGTTTTCTCTACTTCAATGTTTCACTACTTTAATCATTTCTTTTTCTTGAATTTTAGCCTTTGAGTTTTTCTTCTGCAGATTTTCATTTCTGAATATTAAACCATGTAAATTCTCTTTGGCCTTTTACAATATGACTTTCTATATATGCCTTAATTCCAGGTGGCAGGACAGACCGTGTAACAATGTGCTACCCAAACTCACTCTGGTGATACCCAAATTCACTGTAGTTTGTGCAAAGTCCTACAGTTCAAAATGCATGCCCAGGCACTATAGTGTTAGGCAATAGCAGAAAACTAAATGCCCCAAAAGAAGGCATATAAAGATAGAAAGTGCCCACATAATCCTCAAATTCAAAAACACCTTATAAATTAACTGTGTCCGAAGATTGTGGTTTTTATGACTTAGGGAAGCCTAATCTTTGTTCATATGAGCTCTTGTTCAATTTGGATTGTCTTTTAGAAAGATGAGTCTACTGAAGCAGGTCAAAATGACACTTTATTTTACATTAAGATTAGAAACAATGACATTTTATTATGATAATCATGTGTTTTTCAATGGATAATTATAAAAGACACCACAGTTTAACATTTAGCTTGTTTCCAAAAGAGGAAAAAGGGTGGGAAGTATTTTTATTTAACAATGAGAGTATTTAGAGGCAAACAACTGTATCTGAAATTTACTATTGTTAACTGTTGAACTGTTTGCTGTAAATTAATATGAAGTAAGCATCCATAGAGAAATGTCTATTTGAAATAATCATTTCTAAAATCCTTGAATATATCTAGTTTGGCAAGTATGCAATTATATACACACATGTCATATTTACAATTGTAATGGGGTAAAATTGTATATATAGAGAGACGTAATATGTGAGAATGAGGAAAGGTATTAACTTTTTAGTAATATCAGATGCCACTTGAGGACTTTCTACATGTGCAAGACACTGTACTGAGTACTTTTGTAAACATGCAGGTAAGCACTTTTTTTATTTGCATTTTATATACCAGATAACTGATGGATGGATATGCTAAATGAGTAGTGGAATTAGGGATTTAGGGATTCAAACTGAGAAATATCTAAATCTAAAGCCAAGTTCTTAGCCACTACCTTGTACTCTACAGTATGATTGCTACTCATATATAGTTATTGAGAAATAGAAATGTGTCTAGTTCAAATTTAGAAAAACTATATAAAATGCACAATGTTTTTCATTAGTATTAGAAAATAAATACCTCAATACTTTTATATTGATTACATGTTGAGATGATATTTGGCCTATAACAGTTGAAATGAAATATATTATTTAAATTTATTTTATCTGTTTCCTTTTTATTTTCATTGTGGTTACTAGAAATTTTAAATCACATATGGGGTTCTCATCTGTTGTTTCACTTTATTTGTATTAGACCATATTTCACTAAACTGTATAGTCGCCATCTCTGACAAGTTAGGGGAGAGACGCTGCAATGTTAATTCACTGCTTAGTCTTTTCCTCTTATTCATTTCTTGTTTCTCTCTTATGACAGACTTTATTTTCTTCATTTTGATGTAATTATTTATATAAATATTGTATATCTCTCACTACATGTAAGTTCCTAGAAGTCAGGCCTCTGAGTTTTCCTCTTGTAATACCAAGTAACAAGGGAAGGCTTTTAAGGCAAATAACAATGTCAAGCTTTTTAGCCTAAGTAAGCTTCTTCTTCCTCACAAGCTGTCGTCTCATTACACAGAATGGAGTCAGGAATGTCTCCATCTGGATTGCTCAGGGGTGTGCACACTGCAGCTTGTGACAAATGCAACCTAGTACCTGTTTTTATAAATAAAGTTTTATTGAAATACAGCCACATCCATTCATTTAGTACTGTCTATAGGCTAGCTGGGATATAATAACAGAGCTCCATAGTTGCTACAAAGTCCTGTGGTTCTCAAATCCGAAATATTCAATACCTTGCTCTTTAGGGAAAATCTTTACCATTTCCCAGGTAGCTTATGCTATCAGAGTCTTTTTGTGTCTTCCATCTCAGGTAACAATTACACTATAATGACATTAGAATCTCATGAAATAACAAACATTTTTCACATTGTGTTTCAAGGATGCTTACATTTTAATAACTTGTAGAATAAAAACTAGGATCCCTTTGTGACTATTTCTCTCAGTTAAAATAGTGGGTCTGAGAAGATGTTTTGATATGTCTGCTACCCTGACAACCTGAAACAGGGACAATCTTTTAAAGTTAATTGCCATCTGAGGCCCCTTGATTTCAGGATTTAAAGACTTATAATGGGCACATCCAAAACAGCTACTATAATACTTTTTAATGTTAGGAAAGTCACTGTGGGAAAATAATAAATAAATAAGAGATGTTTTTACCTGCTGGTGAGTGAGCTCTTTAAATGACTTTACTGGAGAATAAAGGGTGAGGAAACTAATATAGATATAATACCACTATTCCTGTGACCTATCAATACAAGTTATTTTACACTTTTTAACTACGTCAAGTAGGTCAATTAAGGATCATACAGAGTGAGGGAAATTCTCATTTTGTTTGAAGGAATTTGTTTGTCTTGATACAATCAATTGATCTTAACTTTCCTAGATGTGGAAAATGAGGTCAAATTTGTTACTCTTAAACAAGACATATTGTTTAGCAAGACTAAAATGAAAAGATACCAAAACATTTACTCCTTACTGATGCTTCCACAACTTGCTATTGTCAACATTTCCAGTATCATCCTTATAGTGAAAACCACTATGACAAATACTATGCATGCAATTATGTAAAATTGAGTCATAAAACGAGTAAGCGGAATAGGAGGATTATACAGATGTTCAAATATTTTCATCAAATTGTACAATGAACTAATTTGTTCTGACAAGTGTTCTGACAAAAACCAAAATATTAATTGGCATATTTCATATAAACATATTTACATTTCATTTATTAGGAGCTCCTTATTTGTTCCAATGAATAATTAGAATACATTTACAGGAAATCAATTGAAACATTCAGTAAAGTCTTTAAAATATCCGAAGGAAATGTGTGAAATACCTGTCTTGGTATTCTGAGATTGCAAGGAACTGTCTTATAAAGCAATGGTTCTCAAAGTGGACTAAGTACATAATGATCCATTGGTGACCAGAAAGAAAAACACTAAACCTTGATTTAAAAAGCAAGTAAATAATTAAACCTTAATAATGTTGAAGGATTGATTGATACTGACACCTTCATTCAGTCCTAAAAGTTGCTGACCAAAAGAAGTCATCATGAAGACAAATCGGAATTGTACAATGCAGAGGTTTTGACAGTGGCATTCTCATCATAAATTGGTTTTATCATATTGGAATATACAGGAGTTTATATTTGTTCCTATTCATATCTTTTTCCTACTCACAGAAGCTAGAATGCTAAAAATAGAACTCAAACTAACTTGAGCAAAAAGGTAGACATCATTTGCTTACTAATATTTAAGTCTTAAACTGCTTCACTCCAAAGTATGCCATAGAACTTTCACTCTGTTGCTACATCTTCATGTCCAGCTTGTCAGTTGCTCTTATTCTCTCATTCTATAGACAAAGTTTCTTCACATGATCAGAATGATGACCACCAGCCAGCCTGCCTTTCACCTTACAGCTAACCAATTCTAAAGAAAAAGAGACCAAAAATTTCCCATCTTTCATGTCTCAAATCTGACTGAAATACCCTTACTAATCCTAGCTGGTCATGGGTCAACTCCTTATAGCAATCACTATGGTTGGGTAAAGGGATGGAACAACATGATGGGCCAATCAGAACCACAGAGTAGGAGAAGAACTATTCCCCAAAGAAAGAGGGGTTTCAGAAACACCAAACAACTGGTATTGCCTAGAAATCTTAGAAGATATGAAAATAAAACATTCCAGTTGCATTACAGCATGCATGGTAAGAAATCATAATGTAAAAAAAAATTAATGGTTTGCATATATGTTTCTAATTTATGATCTAATCTGGACAATCATCAAATTAGAAATATTGCAGTGGGGATTTCCATATGCCAACTGCTGAAGTAATATTCTTTTCACAAATTATACTTTTTAATTACATTCTGTAGAAAGATAAAAATAAAACTTAGTACTATCTTTCTTATATTCTCATTCTATGGTATGATTGGGGATATTCTAACATTTTCCCTAAAATTATTTTTAAGATACTTTATTTTAGAACACATTGACATGGTAAGGCTCTTTATAATAATGAATCTTTTATTAAAAATACATTTCTTTTCTGGAATGGATACTGTTTTTCCAAAAAAAAAAAAAAAAGAACGAGTTTGAACTTAAGATTGAATACATTCTAGACAATCTCTACAGTCTCTTCCAATTCTTAACAATTCTGTTTCTAAAACTGTTTTCTAAAATATTTCATTACATAACGCCCCGGCAAGGCCATCTTTGCATGCATTCATACAGGTTATTATGTGCATAAATAGCAGAAGGTTCTGCTTTTTAAAACAGAAAAATTGAGAACTAGGTTTTTTGAAGTTTAATAGGTATTTTTGGTCCATGCAAATTTTCAATATCTTGGTGAGTGCTTCTTAGATTAAAATATCTAGTATTATTGTAGGGTAGGCCTTTTTCAAAATGAAATATCGTTTGTTCAACATTCCTTAAGCTAAAACAAACTGTATCATTTTAGCTAGAGAGAAGCATGGTACACAGGTAACTTTTCTTTCAAACCATGGATGTAGTTCAGATTTCATTTATATCATTCCTTGCTTTCTACAAGCTATGAAAAAGTAGATGGTCATTTAGCTTTTTTTATTTATTTATTTATTTTTATTTATTTATTTATTTATTTATTTATTTGAGATGGAGTCTTGCTCTATCGCTCAGGCTGGAGCGCAGTGGCAGGATCTCGGCTCCCAGGTTCACGCCATTCTCCTGCCTCAGCCTCCCCAGTAGCTGGGACTACAAGCACGTGCCACCACGCCTGGCTAATTTTTTTTTTTTTTTTTTTTTTTTTTGGATTTTTAGTAGAGACAGGTTTCACCGTGTTAGCCAGGATGGTCTTGATCTCCTGACCTCGTGATCCGCCCTCCTTGGCCTCCCAAAGTGCTGGGATTACAGGCCTGAGCCACCGCGCCCAGACAGCATATTCATTTTATAATTTGTGTTATTTAATTGAGTTCATTTGTACATTCCTGTTTTTTAAAAGCGGGAGATATATATTTTGCTCTTCATTTTGGTTTATGGGTAGATTTTGGTAAAACATTTGGGGCAGAAAAATGTTCTTGAAATAGTTACATAGCTTCAAGGCTATTTCAAAATTCAACAGAGTCACACATGTCCATATACCTAAAACATTATTTTTACTTTTGTGGAATCTAGAACATGTACATCAGCCATCTAAAGACAATATTTGAAAATCCAATATGGATTAATGAGCTAAATATATATGTGTGTGTGTGTGTGTGTGTGTGTGTGTATGTATTTTTTTTTTTTTTTACAAAACTATAAAAATATTTGAGGAAAGTAAAATAATGCTTATTTTAGAATCTTTGGTTGGGTATGTCCTTTCTAGCAAGGATGCAAAATATATAATTATAAAATACTGAAACAGTTGATAATAATATGGTGGGTGAAAACACACTTCAAACAATGTTCTAACATATGTGACAGCTGGAGAAAATTTTCAGCTCAAAAATAAGTCAAATCATATATCAATGGCTCATATGAATCAGTAATAAAAAGCAAACTTCCCCAAAGACTTCTAGTTGAAAAAAGTATATAGGTAAGCAATTCATGAAAGCAGAAATACAAACGACCAATAAACACTGGAAAATTTGGTGAATCCTCTTTTAAATCAGAAAAAAAATAACAAAAACAATTAAATGATATATTCACATAAGATTAAATAATAAAATATAGATGTACACAATGCAGAGATAAGATAATGTCTTATCTCATTTTGAGATAAGATAATGAACAATCTCATACATTGATTATAGGAATGTAACTTAGAAAAGTCTTTGAAGAGCAATTTTGTCTGTCAAAATGTCAGTTGCATATTCTTTCAAACGATTATTTTTCATACATATTTATCTTAAAATTTTTGCACATATGAGTGTTTCTTACGCCATACCTTAAATTAGTGAACACAAAACCCTAGGAAAATTCTAAAAGTCCTTCAGTATGAAAATGACTAAATAAAGCATGATATGTCCACATAAAATATGTGGCACCTTTAAGAAGATTGCTTTATATCCATCTATCTGACATGGGAAGACATATTATCATGTATTGTTAAATGTAAATAGCAAAATGAAGAACAACATATTATTTTTATAATACCCTTTAAATAGATCTGGAAGGACACATACCAAAGTGTTAATAGTGGTTACTCCAGTGGAAGGTAGAGAGAGGCAGAGACAAAAACTTCTGTTTATATGACATGATTCTCCAATAGCTTGAATTCTTTTTACAAAAAAACCTGTTTTACTTTTGAAATAAAAGACTATTTCTAAAGTGTTTAAAATCAAAATATATTTACTGTTAACTATTTTTACCTACACTTTTAAAATATGAATAGACAAGAGTAAATGAAGGCAGGAATATTGTTTTTATCAGGTTACTAATATCAATGCAAGAGCAAGATTTTCTGTGTTTTGAAAACTGAAAAGCAATTTATTTCACTTCCTCCAATTATCACAGGCACATATTTCTCTGGTCTGAAAGTGTCTATGAAAATTCCTATGTTGAAATGTAATCCCCAATGTACTAATATGAGGAGGTGGGGTGTTTGGGAGGTGATGAAGTCATGAGGGCAGGGCCCTGAAGGGAATTAATTACCTTATGAAAAGGCTGGAAAAAACTAGGTTTGCCCTTCTGCCCCTCTGTTCCTTCCACTGCCTGTGAACACAGCATTCAAGGCTTCATCTTGAAAGCAGAGACCAGGATTTCAACAGATACTGCAACTGCCAATTGCTTGATCTTAGACTTCCCATCCTCCAGAACTGTGAGAAATGAATTTCTATCATTTATAAATAAACCAGTCTCAGATATTTTGGGATAACAGAACAAAAAAACTAAGTCACATACAGAATGGCAGAAAATGGGCAGAAGGTGTAACACTCGTTGTGTGAACTCTAAATTTGGTTAGTCAAGTAATCACTTTATCCAAATCTTGAGTAACTTTTAACCTTTTTATATGGCAGATCTCTAACATTTTATTTTTTCCTTTGCAATCTCAATTGTATTCTAATACTATAAAATAATACTAAGAAAAACATGCCATATCCTTAATTACCCATCAAAAGCCAGACGCAATAAATATTTGGGGTAAAATATGCCAACAAAATTATTTTAGGCAGATGCTATTATGCCTACTGTAGAGCTTCCTGACATAACAGTAGTAAACTCACACACCATCAGATGTGATCAAAGGCGTTTTTGAAGAAAGGTTCTATTCTTTTTGTCTTCAAATACATTACCAGATGAAGGTCGAAATATCTTTAAAGGGGAAAATACTTTTTCCAGCTGTATTGAGGTATAATTGACAAACTGTATACAATGAAAAAATTGTATATATTTAGGATGTACAATGTGATGTTTTGATATATGTATACCCTGAGAAATCATTACCACAATCAAGCTAATTAACATCCATCATCTCACAATATTATCGTGTGTGTGTGTGTGTGTGTGTGTGTGTGTGTGTATGTGATGTGAGGGCACTGAATATCTACTCTCTCAGCATATTTCTTTTTTTTTTTTTTTTTTTTTTTTTTTGAGACGGAGTCTCGCTCTGTCGCCCAGGCTGGAGTGCAGTGGCGCAATCTCGGCTCACTGCAAGCTCCGCCTCCTGGGTTCACGCCATTCTCCTGCCTCAGCCTCCCGAGTAGCTGGGACTACAGGCGCCCGCCCCTGCGCCCGGCTAATTTTTTCTATTTTTAGTAGAGACGGGGTTTCACCATGGTCTCGATCTCCTGACCTTGTGATCCGCCCACCTCGGCCTCCCAAACTGCTGGGATTACAGGCGTGAGCCACCACGCCTGGCCCTCTCAGCATATTTCAAGCATACAATATAGTATCACTAACTACAGGCACCAGGGTGTACATCAGATCTCCAGAACTTACTCATCCTGCGTAACTGAAACTTTTTTACCTTTGGAGAAATATCTCTCTAAATTTCGCACCCCATCCTCATCTCATGGCAAATACCATTCTACTCTCTGCTTCTACAAACTCATCTTTTTTTAGATTTCATATATAAGTAGAATCATGTAGTTTGTTCTTTCTGTTCCTGGATTACTTCATTTAGCATAATGTCTTCCGGAGTCATTCATGTTGTTACATACCACAGGATTTCTTTCTTCATAAATAATATTTCATTGCATATGTGTGTGTGTGTCTGTGTCTCCATATGAATGTCACGTTTTCTTTTTTACTTTTTTTATTTTTATTAATTAATTAATTTATTTATTTATTTGAGGCAGAGTCTCGCTCTGTCGCCCAGTCTGGAGTGCAGTGGCCGGATCTCAGCTCACTGCAAGCTCCGCCTCCCGGGTTCACGCCATTCTCCTGCCTCACCCTCTCGAGTAGCTGGGACTACAGGCGTCTGCTACCATGCCTGGCTAACTTTTTGTATTTTTAGTAGAGATGGGGCTTCACCGTATTAGCCAGGATGATCTTGATCTCCTGACCTCGTGATCTGCCCGCCTCGGCCTCCCACAGTGCTGGGATTACAGGTGTGAAGCCACTGCGCCCGGCCTTCTGTTTTATTTTTAAGGCAGGGTCTCTATTGCCTGTGATACAGTGCAGTGGGACAATCAGAGCTCACTGTAGCTTCCACCTCCCAGGTTTGAGCCATCCTTCTGCCTGTGCCTTCAGAGTAGCTGAGACTACAGGCTTGTGTCACCACATCCAGCTAATTTTTTGATTTCTGGTGAAGATGAGTTCTTGCTATATTGTGTGGGCTGGTCTCCAACCCCTGAGCTCAAGTGATCTTCCCACCTCAGCATCCCAAAATGCTGGGAATATAGGGATGAGCCAGTGGCCCACACTTTCTTTATCCATTCATCTGTTGATAAACATGAAGGCTGATTCTATATCTGGCGATCATGAATAGTGCTGCAATAGGAATGCAGAATATTTATTCAGGATATTTATTTTATTTCCTTTTGTTATATATCTAGAAGTAGAATTGCTGAATCATATAGTTCCATTTTTAATGTTTTGAAGAACCTGCATACTGTTGTCCATAATAGCTGTACCAATTTATATTTCTATCACGAGTTTGCAAGGGTTCCTTCTTCTATACTAACATTTGTTATTTCTTGTCTTTCTGTTGAGAGTTTTTATTATGAAGGGATATTGAATTTTGACAAATGATTTTCCTACATCTATTGATATAATCATATGATTTTAACCTCCATTCTTTTAACATCATGCATCATATCTATTCATTTTTGTGTGTTGAATTATCCTTGCATCCCAGAGACAAAATCTACTTGATCATAGTAAATATCCTTTTAATGTGTTGTTAAATGTGGTTTGCCAGTACTTTGTTAGGGACTTTTGCATCTATGTTCTTCAGGGATATTGAACTGCAATTTCATTTTCTTCTAGTGTTCTTGTCTAGCTTTGTATCAGGGTAATGCTGTGTAAAATTATTTTGAAAATATTCCCCCTTTTCGATTATTTGACACAGTTTGACAAGGACTGGCACTTTAGATGCAGCTTCTCTGCTTTTAAAGACTCATGGCTTCACTGGACACATACAGATAATAAGTATACTTACTGCATCTCAAGGTTCTTCACCTTACTCACATCTTCAAAGTCTCTTTTGCCATATAATATACTCCTAGGTTCTTGGGAATAGAACATGGACACTGATATGGTTAGGCTTTGTGTCCCCATCCAAATTTCATCTTGAATTGCAATCCTCATAATCCCTACATGTCAAGAGGGAGACCAAGTGGAAATAACTGAATCTGGAGGCAGTTTTCCCTATGCTGTTCTCATGATAGCAAGTTCTCACAAGATCTGATGGTTTTAGAAGGAGCCCTCCCCCTACTCCCTAGACACTTGTCCTTTGTGCAGTCTTGTTAAGAAGGTGCCTCACTTCCCCTTATGCCTTCCACAGTGATGGTAAGTTTCCTGAGGCCTCCCCAACCATGCTAAACTGTTAGTCAATGAAACCTCTTTCCTTTATAAATTACCCAGTCTTGGGCGCTTCTTTATTGCTCTATGAACATGAACTCATACAGTAAATTGGTACCACAGACAGTGAGATGGTGCTATAAAAATACCCTCAAATGTGGAAGCAACATTGGAACTGGCTAACAGGCAGAGGTTGGAACAGTATGGAGGGCTCAGAAGAAGACAGGAAGTTGTGAAAATTTGCAGCCTGACAATGGGATAGAAAATAAAAACCCACTTTCTGAGGAGAAACTCAGAAAATTTTGGTTGGGGTGACCTCGGAGCATAACTAAACCTCCGAATAACCTATGCTAAGACTACACAAGCCAAAGTGAGCCAACACCTATAATTGATCCAATAACTCGACCAACGGAACAAGTTACCCTAGGGATAACAGCGCAATCCTATTCTAGAGTCCATATCGACAATAGGGTTTACAACCTCGATGTTGGATCAGGACATCCTAATGGTGCAGCAGCTATCAAGGGTTCGTTTGTTCAACGATTAAAGTCCTATATGATCTGAGTTCAGACCGGAGCAATACAGGTCGGTTTCTATCTATTCTATATTTCTCCCTGTACAAAAGGATAAGAGAAATAGGGCCCACTTCATAAAGTGCCCTCATTCCATAGATGACCTAGTCTCAATCTAATAAAACATCACACACCCAGCCCAAGAACACGGTTTGTTAAGATGACAGATCCTGGCAATTGCATGAAATTTAAAACTTTACAATCAAAGGTTTGTAGGGTCAGAGCCCCACATAGAGTCTCTGCTGGGACATTGCTTAGTGCAGCTGTGAGAAGACGGACACCATCCCCCAGACCCTAGAACGGCAGATCTACCTACAGCTTGCACTGTGCACCTGGAAAAGCCGCAGACAATCAACACCAACCCATGGAATCAGCTGGGAGTGGGGCTATGTCCTGGAAAGCCACAGTGGTAGAGCTGCCCAAGGCTGTGGGAGCCCACCTCATGCATCAGCATGACCTGGATGTGAGACATGAAGTCAAAGGTGATCATTTCAGAGCTTTAAGATTTGACCATCCCTCTGGATGTCAGTCTTGCATGGGGCTTGTAGCCCCTTTGTTTTAGCCAGCTTCTACCATTTTGAAAGGGTGTATTTATGCAATGACTTTACCACCATTGTATCTAGGAAATACCTGACTTGATTTTGACATTACAGGCTCATAGGCAGAATGGACTTGCCTTGTCTAAGGTGAGACTTTGGACTTGAACTTTTGGGTTAATGCTGGAATGAATTAAGACTTTAGGAGGCTGTTGAGAAGGCATGATTTGTTTTGAAATGTGAAAGGGACATAAGATTTTTGGAGGAGCCAGGGGGTGAAATGATATGGTTAGGTTTTGTATCCCCATGCAAATCTCATTTTGAATTGTAATTCCCATAATCCCCACATATCAAGGGAGAGACCAGGTGGAGATAATGGAATCATGAGGTGTTTTCCCCTATGCTGTTCTCATGATAGTGAGTGAGTTCTCATGAGATATGATGATTTTATAAGTGTTTGGTAGTTCCTCCTGTGTTCATTCCCCTTCCTTCCATCTTGTGAATAAGGTACCTTGCTTCCCCTTCACTTTCTGCCATGATGGTAAGTTTCCTGAGACTCTGCAGCCATGGTGAACTGTGAGTCAACTAAACCTCTTTTCTTTATAAATTAATTAAACAGTGTTGGGCAATGCTTTATAGCAGTATGAAAATGGACTAATACAGATTCTTTTGTGGGGAAGCATTCTTGTGATAAATATGTATCATATATAATGTATAATGTATCATATATAATATAAATATATATTAGTATACATGAGTACATCACAAATGACTATACATATGTATTATCTAAATTTATCTACACAAATAATAGAAAACATGTATCTATGTATGTGTGTGTATGTATATAGCTACAGATAGGTACATATACTATAGATATTTATATGTAGTGTGTACATATATATTTGCCTCTATATAAAATATATATAACATATATATTTGCCTATATATACCTATATGATATATATACATATATATTTTTTTACCTACTGCACATGCACACACACATATTTACCTACCTATAGACATATTGACATATTGATATGTAGTATGTCAGAAGATTGTATTTTAATATAAATATAATGTCACCTCTGCCATATTAGAATGTATAAAGTTGAACCCATCTTTGGTGGGATAGGGAGGTTACAGAAAGAACTACTGGTGGGAAGTTAGTGGGAATATACTCACATAAGGGGGTAAGGCAGAAAGTAGTATAAGAACTAACTTCATAATACTGCCAAAGACTGATTCTGTTTGTCAGTCAGAATAGGATGTAAAAGACTATTTCAAAGAGTTAAATTATTTGTTAATATCAGAGATCAGCCACAGACAAGTTTATGAATGAGTGCAGCAGTGGTCCACTGGACATTTTAAATACTTGTGGATATCCACAATTTGAACTGACATTCAAAATGCATGGATACCCAACTTTGAATTCCATATCATGTTTCATATCAAAAGTATTATTTTAACTATTTAAACATTTTAAAATTATTCTCAGCTCATGGGCCATTCTAAAAGAGGCAAAGGGCTATAATTTGACTTAGGCAGTATGGTTTACTGATGCCTGGACTAGGTAATTTATAATAAATGAAAATGCCTCTCTTGATCATTATTTCAAATTTGGTCAAAGAAACTGCATGATATCTTAAAAGTCTCTATGTCTTTGGTAGTTACTATATTCTTTAAAAAGTATCAGAAGACATTTGTCTTTTGAATGGACACAAGTACAAGAGCATCGATAATGAAATCATTTTTTATTACAGAATATAGATATTGAAGCCAGACCTATGTGTTTCCTAGCTGAATAAAAATAGTGTGCTATGCATATATAAGTCAATAGGCTTTTCATTAGTGAAAATAATGAAAAATATCAAAGCTAAATCATTATGAATTTCTTAAATTTATAAAGTCTATTTCAAAAGGATTTTCTAATAAATAACATAAACAAAAAAAAAGTGTAGGTAAGGTTTTTTCACATTAACCTAGCATCCCTCTTCTCAATATTTACCTCAGAGGATGTCATATGTAAATTGAAAATCACATGAATATCCATGAAATCAGATGATAGTGTGAGAGATACTTTCTAAAAGTAACTGTATAGGCTTTAAAGAAGCAGCTAGATTTCATTTGGAAGGCAGGCAGAGAAATATATCAGTGAAATTTAGGTCGTAACTTTTAATGTTAATTAATTTGCACCTCAAGTCTATTAGGCTAGTGGAAATTAGGATATGATAGAAATATGCAGGATGTATTAAGGTCTTGGCCAATGGGAATGACATGCTTCTCATATTATAACCTTAGCCTAGTTAATTTACTGGGTACAGGTTTTAATGTTAAAGTCAGGGTTTTAACTCCTCAGATGTCACCCCTACATTCAGATGCAAGAATAGTATACAAAGAAGAAATGGGTTAATTTGTTTACTGTGCTAGAGGATGCAGAGGCTTCTATTAGCCTCCAACCTTATAGGCTTCTCACATAGTTCATTTAATATTGAATAAATATAACTTTAAGTTATAGCCATCAAAACTATACATTTCATCTTCTTTGTATGGAAAATATAAAATGAAGGGAGGACATTTTAATTTTTTCTGTACTCTATATGGGGGAATTAATTTGCCTGCTCATGGGAGACCAAAGGAAAATTTAATGTCACTTCTGCCATACTAGAATGTGTATGTTGAGAAGGAATCAGGGATGCTCATCCCTAGAACATCTTAGTCATTGATTTGTCCACTTCTTAGAGGACCCATGGATAATCCAATGATATGTACACTCTAAATATTCACTTAGTATATTCAAGGTAATTTAAATGCTGCATTTCACATTTGTGAGAAAACAGGATATAAATGCCTATGCAAGTCCAATAAACACATCTCAGATTTAAACTCGAAGAATGCTCAGTATAGCAGGAAAAGGGCTGCAATATAAGCTACATGAAGGCAGTGATGTTGTCTCAATGATTATTTTATCCCCAGTGGCCTGCACATTCCCTGACACAAAGTAGACACACGATAAATATTTTTAGAATAAACGTTAAATCATTGAACCCATAATATACAAAATTATTAAAATTAACAAAATCCTATATAACAACAGCAAAACAAAGGTAAAGTACATTAACAGATGATTTATAAAATACATATGAATAGCAAATAAATAAAAAATAGAAATAAACTAATATATGCCATTGCATTTTGTCCACTGGATTGGTATTTTTATAGCATTGACAATTTCCCAGTGTTAGTGAGGTAATTAAAAAGCTATCACTCTTGGGACAGTCTGGGGGCATATAAATTTTTTAAAACCATTCTGCACAGCACTTTAATCAATGGATCAAGATGAAAATAAAAATCTATTATGTCATTAAACAGCATTGATAGATCTTGTAAATAGGAGGGAAAAAAAGCAGGCAGAAAATAATATATACTGTATGAGTTCATGTAAATTAAAAAAAAACTGGAGAAACTAAGCTATTCTAAGTTGTCAGGAGTCAAAACAGAAATTATATTTAGGGAGGAAAGATTATTGATTAGGAGACAGAGTGATTGAGGCTAGTAATGTTCCATTGATCTGGATGTGATTATTAATACATGGTATGTTCAATTTGTGAAATTTCATCAAGCTGTATATTAATGATTTGTGTACCTTTTCAGGTATATGTTATACCTTAATGAAAAGTTTATTTTTAAAATGCTTATAAATATTTTTGTTCAGCTGGTCAAAACACAATGTGAACAAAATTATAGTCTTTTAGTTACCAAAATATACTGCTTCTAATAAGTCAACAATAAGCAAAGGAAAGATTTTCTACTTGTATATGCATGCATACACATACACACATGTGAAATATTTTCTGAATAGATTCCCATTTAATGTCAGTCCCTTTGGCTTTGAGCTACATCTGACCCACATCAGCTGTTATCAAACAGAGTGAAGTGATGTGTCTCAAGGTGACAAAAGATGGTTGAGGTCATCCTTCTACAAAGGCCCTTAAGTAATCAGCAACCAGAACTGCCATAATGCATTACTAAAATTGCAAGGCATCTCTGCAAGTTAGAGCAATGTGTATGAGGGCACACAGAAATGAAGTTCCGTTGGTCATAAACATCCTTTGCACATATGGAAATGTACTTCCCTGCCCTGATTATTGCCGTTTAATGAAAACAGACAGAACTGGAAACAAATGCACTGTTTTTAGCTATGTGGACACTGTGCAATCATTTGGACTGGACAGTCCAACAGTCAGTTATCTAGGCCAGAAACAAAGAATGAAATTAAGAATCAATCTCTACTTACATGAACGATTTTTTCCAATGTAGTGAGATGTTTGGAGTTTTGTTAACTGTATGGGTTTTGAACTTATATTTTAAAGTTTCCCCTTTCAAAAGCAGATCCAAAAGAGTCTTTCACCACAACTATAAACAGAAACTAGGCCAGTACTGGCATACATTTATTTTTTATTTTTTCTAAAATTGTGACAATTTTCCATTTAAGAGGTATTTTCCTTTCTTTATGTTATGGCAATATAGTATTTATGAGCCTCCTATTTTCTATTTTAGTAGCAAATTAGCCCTGGCATGAATATGAAGTAAAAAATAAGTCCTATTAATTACGAAAGATGGAGCTATAGGATATAGCTAATAACATATTAAAACCATCTTTTCACACCTTTCTTAAAGACAAAAAGAAGACTAATTAATTTCATGATTATAGCATTATAAGACTATCCGTCTTTCTACTTTTCTCCTCTTTCCGGCTAGTTTAATCTAAAGAATATACACACACACACACACACATACACACACACATATACATATAGACACATATACATGCATACACTTTTTCTTTTTCTTTTTTCTTTTTTTTGAGACGGAGTCTCGTTCTGTCACCCAGGCTGGAGTGCAGTGGCGCAATCTCGGCTCACTGCAACCTCCGCCTCCCGGTTCACGCCATTCTCCTGCCTCAGCCTCCCGAGTAGCTGGGACTACAGGTGCCTGCCACGGCGCCCGGCTAATTTTTTGTATTTTTAGTAGAGACGGGGTTTCACCGTGGTCTCAATCTCCTGACCTGGTGATCCACCCGCCTCGGCCTCCCAAAGTGCTGGGACTACCGGCGCTCACCACCATACCTAGCTAATTTTTTATATTTTTAACAGAGACAGGGTTTCACCGTGTTAGCCAGGATGGTTTCCATCTCCGGACCTCGTGATCCGCCCTCCTCGGCCTCCCAGCGTGCTGAGATTACAGGCGTGAGCCACTGCGCCCGGCCAAGAATGTTTCCAATTTATTATTCCTGAAGTCATTAATAACCCAGGGACTACTTTCATATGTTCTCACCAATGAAATTACTCCCTGTATTTTCACACTGAAAGGACAAATTCATCCCTGTTTTCATCTTTACTTTTTTTTATTTTCATAATTACAACTTTACACAAAATTTCGAGTAGAATAAAAAAATGTAATTTTAATAGGACACCTGTATTTCATATTAACTAAGACTGGGCAAGACTAAAATTCTATTTATGTCTTTCCCCTTTACACGCTTTCAATTGCTTTTTGGATAATGTTCTTTACAAGTGAAAAAATATGGTATAAATATACTCATTATGAACATTTCTCTAGTGATGTGAAGATATCACTGAAGTTGAAGCTTTTCGCAAATAAAATAGGATGACCATTGAGTTAATGACGTTTTAAGAGCTGAGGACCTTCAGCTAGGAACTGGATATTAGTGAAGATGCAGGAGCTCAAGAGCTCAGGATTTTATTATGAGATAAAACTGGTCTTAAATTCTAGAGCAACCATTTGAGTAACCTTGGGCAAATTAGTGATTTCCAAATTGACAAGTCTAAAACAGAACCCTTGCTCCCCCAACCCTAACCTGGTCCTCCTTTATTCTGCCCCATGTCAATTAGAGGGGGCATCACCACATACTCAGTGATCATGCCTAAAATCTAAGCTTTTTTTTATTTTATTTTTTTCTCTCTAACTCACTACACATTCAATCATCAGCATCTGCAAGTATGTTTCCTTCTCCCTCTTTTTCTTTCTACCATTACTATCCACATACAAACCACCATCATATAATGCTTGAATCATTTCAAGAACTTCCTAATTTTCCTCCATACAATTCATTCAACAAACAGCATCCAGAGCGTTATTTTTGAATATAAATTGCCACTTACTCTCCTGCTTATAACTCTCTAGTGATTCTTCATCATAAATCGAATATGTAAATCCCTCCATCAGGCTGACATTGACCTGTTTGATCTTGGCCTACTTATATATTCAGTTTCTTTCTATAACATTCTCCTACTTACTCATTATGATCTAGCCACTTTAGTTCTATCTGTAATGTTCATCCTTTTTGTCCTTCAGATTTCATCTTAAATGTTACTTTTTTATCTCACCAGTCTAAAGGAGACACCAAGTTACTAAAATAATATATCCTTATATTATTGTTTTTTGTTTTATTTACTTCTATACTTTCTGTATCTGGCACATAAAATATGTTTCTTAAATATTTGTTGAATGACTGAATTAACTTAAAAAAATTTTTGTTACTGTAATGCAGATAATTCTACCTAGCTGTCAGACTTGGACTAGAAGTTAAATGAGGCAAGATAAATTGAGTGTTTAGCATAGTACCCGGGGCAAAATAACACTTCATAAATGGTAGACCCTTGTGTTTTTGTTAAAATAGGGACTACAATAAGGTCTTACAAAGGACTTCTTATTGAGTAATAATATCTCTCCTAAGTGTAAGATACTAAGGACTTTTTTTTCCCAATGGAAATTATTAAAATATAGGGGTTTTATATAAATGGCTAGTGAATGAATTATTGAATGATGTTCAGCATTTTAAGTTAACCTGAATCATACTATTGCTGATGTATGTAAGACACTTTTATCCCTTATTTCTTTATCATCCTGAGATTCTAAAGACTGCCATATTTAACTTTACTGTGTGTTAGAAGAAACCTGAAAATTATAAACTAGAAGGATTTGACAAAACAAAGAAGGAGTTTGGGATTTAAAGAGATCAAGGAATACTTTATTTCTACCACTTCCTGATGAGCTTCAGATAACCACCTATATATGCTGAGCCTCAATTTCCTTATGCCGCTTCTTTACAGACTTATTGGAAAGGATTAATAAGATACTGAATGTAATTAATTTAGCACGATGATTTAGCAGGTGACTGGTGTTCAACTAATAGTACATTTTCTCCAAGTATGTCAGAGAAATAGATTTAGAAGCAGTTCAGGAATTCTGTTCTGGTGTGAATATGTGAGCTTAGGCTGATTTCATTGTTGTTTAGGCTTTCTTGTATTTCTTTACCCTGTTCTTGGAGGTGCCAGTGTGGCCATGCTGTCTACTAGGTTTTCTTCTCATATGTTCAGTTTCACTGGTGCTATTTGCAACTACACAATTTTTGAAAGTGGTAGTAATTTCTTTGAAACACAAAGCCAAAATTAATAAGTAATGACAGCTTATAGGAGTGAAGTAATCACTTTTAAAAAGGTCTTGGCGGTTTGGTTTCTTGAATAAGAAATGTACTTGTTTCCATAAATTGGCAACAAAAACTGAAACATAGAATGCTGCCCAGAATCTTGAGAAATTTGTACTTGGATTATTGTTATGGTCCATTAAACTCACTCTAAAAACCTTAATATGTTTCTGCTTCAGAGACTTGTCCATGTACAGCCATATAACCACACTATTTACAATGCCCAAAGAGCAAATTGTTTGATTCAGCTGCAGCAATGCTCTTTCCACAGAGAAAGTTTGCAGAGTTTTCAACAGCTCTAAGTGCTGCATTGTCCTAACTGAGGTAAATACTCTGCATTGTTTTCTTCCCAGGTGATTCAAGCTGAAAGATAGATGACTAGGACTCAAATACTGGAAAAGAGAGGAAAGTAAACTGTGTTATTTGTCTAAGGTTTTGCCAAAGTGTGTTTATCAGAAGCAGAGTTAAAATAACAGCTTGAACAATAGTTTTTAAAGTATTCATTTTTCCCAGCTAGTACTGTTCAGCATGTGATTTCATTATCCTCTTTGCCTGATTCAATTTGAAACATTTTTATACTTCAGATCATGTGTAACAGATCATCACTCAGATCTAATACATAAGACAAAGGAATTCATAATGAAAATAATGTGTGCAACAATACTTAGGTCCTAAAGAGGACCTAAGGAAGCAGTCTCAGTTTGTAATATACATCAATGACCCTTCAAGGCAGGGACCTCAGTTTGCTAGATGGGCTATTATTGGACAGAGAGCCAAGACAGAAGTGATAATATATATGACCAGTTCTAGGCAATTCTTAGTTAAAAATATAAAAGGATGGGACTGGAGGCCATTATCCTTAGCGAACAGAAGAATAGAAAACCAAATACTACATGTTTTCTGTTATTAGTGGGAACTAAATGATGAGAACACATAGATACACAAAGGGAAACAACACATACTGTTCTTGTGGTGGAGGGTGGGAAGAGGGAGAGGACCAGGAGAAACAACTAATGGTTACTAGGTGTAATACCTAGGTGATGAAATAATCTGTACAACAAACCCCCAAGACATGAGTTTACCTATGTAACAAACCTGCACTTATACTTCTGAACTTAAAATCAAGTTAAAAAAACAAAACAAAACAAAACAAAAAACAGTGGAAGGTAAATTGCAAGAAATGTCTAAAAATTTACTTGGATATATGTGTCAAAAACTTTGAAACAGTTCAAACATTACTACTGTTTAGTACTTCCACTATTAGGAGTTTATTCTAAAGAAAGTTGTGGAAAATACAGCAATGCTCAAAACAAATATCCTACATAAAAACAATTTTAAACTATGTAACATAAAAATGTATATATGTACATAGGAATAAGAATATATAATGTGTTAATGGTGATTACCACTAACTATAAAATTATGAGTAGTTTAATTATCTTAGTCAATTTTTAGGTATCATTAACATACAATAAGTAATATTTTCAATGAATTCGACATATAGAGTCATACCACAACACAAGATGCAGGTCATTTCTGCTTTCCAAAAGGTTTTCTCGTACCCCTTTGCAACAGCTCCATAAGAACTTTTTCTCCAAGTGTGTCACTGAGAAATAATCCTGAAAGCAGCATACCCCAAATGACACGAGAGAACCACTGATTTGCTTCCTGTCACCACAGATTAGTTTTACATTTTCTAGAATTTTATATAAATAGAATATACTCATATATATGGATTACGTTCTTCCAAATGTTCCTGATATATATCAATGTCATTGGGTTTTGGGTATGCTTTCTTTTAACTAACCATGTTTCTGAGATTTATCAGTGTTTTTGCACATAGTAATAAAGGCGTACTATGGAGAGATTGTGTATTCTGTTCCAGACCACCTCAATAAAGCAAATATTGCAAAAAAGTGAGTAACAGGAATTTTTTGTTTCCCAGTGCATATGAAAGTTATGTTTACACTATAATATTGTATGTATATTGTGTCACAGCATTATGTCTAAAAATGTAAAAACCTTTATTTAAAAATACTTTATTGCTAAAAAATGCTAATGATCACCAGACATGGAGACACAAAACAAGCATGAGCACACACTGCTAAAAAAATGGTGCCAAGACGTGCTCCATGCAAGCGTTACCACAAACCTAGTTATTCTATTACTGGGAAATTTTTAATTTTTACATTAAATTTAATTTTTACACACTATGTGCATATATGTATGGAGTATATGACATACTTTGATGCAGGCATGCAATGCATAATAATCATAGTAAATGAAGTATTCATCTTCTCAATCATTTATCCTTCGTGTTACAAACAATCCAGTTATATTATTTTAGTTATTTTAAAATCTAAAATTAAACTATTATTGACTATAGTTACACAGTTGTGCTATCAGATACCAGGTCTTTTATTATTATTATTATTATACTTTAAGTTCTAGGGTACATGTGCATAACCTGAAGGTTTGTTACATATGTATACTTGTGCCATGTTGCTGTGCTGCACCCATCAACTCGTCAGCACCCATCAACTCGTCATTTACATCAGGTATAACTCCCAATGCAATCCCTCCCCCCGCCCCTTTCCCATGATAGGCCCCGGTGTGTGATGTTCCCCTTCCCGAGTCCAGGTGATCTCATTGTTCAGTTCCCACCTATGAGTGAGAACATGTGGTGTTTGGTTTTCTGTTCTTGTGATAGTTTGCTGAGAATGATGGTTTCCAGCTGCATCCATGTCCCTACAAAGGACACAAACTCATCCTTTTTGATGGCTGCATAGTATTCCATGGTGTATATGTGCCACATTTTCTTAATCCAGTCTGTCACTGATGGACATTTGGGTTGATTCCAAGTCTTTGCTATTGTGAATAGTGCCACAATAAACATACGTGTGCATGTGTCTTTATAGCAGCATGATTTATAATCCTTTGGGTATATACACAGTAATGGGATGGCTGGGTCATATGGTACATCTAGTTCTAGATCCTTGAGGAATCGCCATACTGTTTTCCATAATGGTTGAACTAGTTTACAATCCCACCAACAGTGTAAAAGTGTTCCTATTTCTCCACATCCTCTCCAGCACCTGTTGTTTCCTGACTTTTTAATGATCGCCATTCTAACTGGTGTGAGACGGTATCTCATTGTGGTTTTGATTTGCATTTCTCTGATGGTCAGTGATGATGAGCATTTTTTCATGTGTCTGTTGGCTGTATGAATGTCTTCCTTTGAGAAATGTGTGTTCATATACTTTGCCCACTTTTTGATGGGGTTGTTTGTTTTTTTCTTGTAAATTTGTTTGAGTTCTTTGTAGGTTCTGGATATTAGCCCTTTGTCAGATGAGTAGATTGCAAAAATTTTCTCCCATTCTGTAGGTTGCCTGTTCACTCTGATGGTAGTTTCTTTTGCTGTGCAGAAGCTCTTTAGTTTAATTAGATCCCATTTGTCAATTTTGGCTTTTGCTGCCATTGCTTTCGGTGTTTTAGACATGAAGTCTTTGCCCATGCCTATGTCCTGAATGGTACTACCTAGGTTTTCTTCTAGGATTTTTATGGTATTAGGTCTAACATTTAAGTCTCTAATCCATCTTGAATTAATTTTCATATAAGGAGTAAGGAAAGGATCCAGTTTCAGCTTTCTACTTATGGCTAGCCAATTTTCCCAGCACCATTTATTAAATAGGGAATCCTTTCCCCATTTCTTGTTTCTCTCAGGTTTGTCAAAGATCAGATGGCTGTAGATGTGTGGTATTATTTCTGAGGACTCTGTTCTGTTCCATTGGTCTATATCTCTGTTTTGGTACCAGTACTATGCTGTTTTGGTTACTGTAGCCTTGTAGTATAGTTTGAAGTCAGGTAGCGTGATGCCTCCAGCTTTGTTCTTTTGACTTAGGATTGTCTTGGAGATGTGGGCTCTTTTTTGGTTCCATATGAACTTTAAAGCAGTTTTTTTCCAATTCTGTGAAGAAACTCATTGGTAGCTTGATGGGGATGGCATTGAATCTATAAATAACCTTGGGCAGTATGGTCATTTTCATGATATTGATTCTTCCTATCCATGAGCATGGTATGTTCTTCCATTTGTTTGTGTCCTCTTTTATTTCACTGAGCAGTAGTTTGTAGTTCTCCTTGAAGAGGTCCTTTACATCCCTTGTAAGTTGGATTCCTAAGTATTTTATTCTCTTTGAAGCAATTGTGAATGGAAGTTCATTCATGATTTGGCTCTCTGTTTGTCTCTTACTGGTGTATAAGAATGCTTGTGATTTTTGCACATTAATTTTGTATCCTGAGACTTTGCTGAAGTTGCTTATCAGCTTAAGGAGATTTTGGGTTGAGATAATGGGGTTTTCTAAATATACAATCATGTCATCTGCAAAGAGGGACAATTTGACTTCTTTTCCTAACTGAATACCCTTGATTTCTTTCTCTTGCCTGATTGCCCTGGCCAGAACTTCCAACACTATGTTGAGTAGCAGTGGTGAGAGAGGGCATCCCTGTCTTGTGCCAGTTTTCAAAGGGAATTTTTCCAGTTTTTGCCCATTCAGTATGATATTGGCTGTGGGTTTGTCATAAATAGCTCTTATTATTTTGAGGTACGTTCCATCAATACTGAATTTATTGAGCATTTTTAACATGAAGGGCTGTTGAATTTTGTCAAAAGCCTTTTCTGCATCTATTGAGATAATCATGTGGTTCTTGTCTTTGGTTCTGTTTATATGCTGGATTATGTTTATTGATTTGCGAATGCTGAACCAGCCTTGCATCTCAGGGATGAAGCCCACTTGATCATGGTGGATAAGCTTTTTGATGTGCTGCTGAATCCGGTTTGCCAGTATTTTATTGAGGATTTTTTCATCGATGTTCATCAGGGATATTGGTCTAAAATTCTCTTTTTTGTTGTGTCTCTGCCAAGCTTTGGTATCAGGATGATGTTGGCCTCATAAAATGAGTTAGGGAGGATTCCCTCTTTTTCTATTAATTGGAATAGTTTCAGAGGGAATGGTACCAGTTCCTCCTTGTACCTCTGGTAGAATTCAACTGTGAATCCATCTGGTCCTGGACTTTTTTTTCGTTGGTAGGCTATTAATTATTGCCTCAATTTCAGAGCCTGCTATTGGTCTATTCAGGGATTCAACTTCTTCCTGGTTTAGTCTTGGAAGAGTGTAAGTGTCCAGGAAATTATCCATTTCTCCTAGATTTTCTAGTTTATTTGTGTAGAGGTGTTTATAGTATTCTCTGATGGTAGTTTGTATTTCTGTGGGGTCGGTGGTGATATCCCCTTTATCATTTTTTATTGCGTATATTTGATTCTTCTCTCTTTTCTTCTTTATTAGTCTTGCTAGCGGTCTGTCAATTTTGTTGATCTTTTCAAGGAACCAACTCCTGGATTCATTGATTTTTTGGAGGGTTTTTTGTGTCTCTATCTCCTTCAGTTCTGCTCTGATCTTAGTTATTTCTTGCCTTCTGCTAGCTTTCGAATGTGTTTGCTCTTGCTTCTCTAGTTCTTTTAATTGTGATATTAAAGTGTCAATTTTAGATCTTTCCTACTTTCTCTTGTGGGCATTTAGTGCTATAAATTTCCCTCTACACACTGCTTTAAAGTGTCCCAGAGATACTGGTATGTTGTCTCTTTGTTTTCATTGGTTTCAAAGAACATCTTTATTTCTGCCTTCATTTCATTATGTACCCAGTAGTTATTCAGGAGCAGGTTGTTCAGTTTCCATGTAGTTGAGCGGTTTTGATTGAGTTTCTTAGTCCTGAGTTCTAGTTTGATTGCACTGTGGTCTGAGAGACAGTTTGTTATAATTTCTGTTCTTGTACATTTGCTGAGGAGTGCTTTACTTCCAATTATGTGGTCAATTTTGGAATAAGTGCGATGTGGTGCTGAGAAGAATGTATATTCTGTTGATTTGGGGTGGAGAGTTCTATAGATATCTATTAGGTCTGCTTGCTGCAGAGATGAGTTCAATTCCTGGATATCTTTGTTAACTTTCTGTCTGGTTGATCTGTCTAATGTTGACAGTGGAGTGTTGAAGTCTCCCATTATTATTGTATGGGAGTCTAAGTCTCTTTGTAAGTCTCTAAGGACTTGCTTTATGAATCTGGGTGCTCCTGTATTGGGTGCATATATATTTAGGATAGTTAGCTCTTCCTGTTGAATTGATCCCTTTACCATTATGTAATGGCCTTCTTTGTCTCTTTCGATCTTTGATGGTTTAAAGTCTATTTTATCAGAGACTAGTATTGCAACCCCTGCTTTTTTTTGTTCTCCATTTGCTTGGTAAATCTTCCTCCATCCTTTTATTTTGAGCCTATGTATATCTCTGCGTGTGAGATGGGTCTCCTGAATACAGCAGACTGATGGGTCTTGACTCTTTATCCAGTTTCCCACTCTGTGTCTTTTAATTGGAGCAGTTAGTCCATTGACATTTAAGGTTAATATTGTTATGTGTGAACTTGATCCTGCCATTATGATATTAACTGGTTATTTTGCTCGTTAGTTGATGCAGTTTCTTCCTAGCCTCGATAGTCTTTACATTTTGGTATGTTTTTGCAATGGCTGTTACCGGTTGTTCCTTTCCATGTTTAGTGCTTCCTTCAGGGTGTCTTGTAAGGCAGGCCTACTGGTGACAAAAATCTCTAAGCATGTGCTTATCTGTAAAGGATTTTATTTCTCTTTCACTTATGAAACTTAGTTTGGCTGGATATGAAATTCTGGGTTTAAAATTCTTTTCTTTAAGAATGTTGAATATTGGCCCCCACTCTCTTCCGGCTTGTAGAGTTTCTGCCAAGAGATCTGCTGTTAGTCTGATGGATTTCCCTTTGTGGGTAACCCGACCTTTCTCTCTGGCTGCCCTTAAGATTTTTTCCTTCATTTCAACTTTGGTGAATCTGGCAATTATGTGTCTTGGAGTTGCTCTTCTCGAGGAGTATCTTTTTGGCGTTCTCTGTATTTCCTGGATTTGAATGTTGGCCTGCCCTACTAAGTTGGGGAAGTTCTGCTGGATGATATCCTGGAGAGTGTTTTCCAACTTGGTTCCATTTTCCCCCTCACTTTCAGGCACCCCAATCAGACGTAGATTTGGTCTTTTTACATAATCCCATACTTCTTGCAGGCTTTGTTCATTTCTTTTTCTTCTTTTTTCTTTTGATTTCTCTTCTCGCTTCATTTCGTTCATTTGATCCTCAATCGCTGATACTCTTTCTTCCAGTTGATCGAGTCGGTTACTGAAGCTTGTGCATTTGTCACGTATTTCTCGTGTCATGGTTTTCATCTCTTTCATTTCGTTTAGGACTTTCTCTGCATTAATTACTCTAGCCATCAATTCTTCCACTTTTTTTTCAAGATTTTTAGTTTCTTTCCGCTGGGTACGTAATTCCTCCTTTAGCTCTGAGAAGTTTGATGGACTGAAACCTTCTTCTCTCATCTCATCAAAATCATTCTCCGTCCAGCTTTGATCCGTTGCTGCTGATGAGCTGCGCTTCTTTGCCGGGGGAGATGCACTCTTATTTTTTGAATTTCCAGCTTTTCTGCCCTGCTTTTTCCCCATCTTTGTGGTTTTATCTGCCTCTGGACTTTGATGATGGTGATGTACTGATGGGGTTTTGGTGTAGGTGTCCTTCCTGTTTGATAGTTTTCCTTCTAACAGTCAGGACCCTCAGCTGTAGGTCTGTTGGAGATTGCTTGAGGTCCACTCCAGACCCTGTTTGCCTGGGTATCAGCAGCAGAGGCTGCAGAAGATAGAATATTGCTGAACAGCGAGTGTACCTGTCTGATTCTTGCTTTGGAAGCTTCCTCTCAGGAGTGTACTCCATCCTGTGAGGTGTGGAGTGTCAGACTGCCCCTAGTGGGGGATGTCTCCCAGTTAGGCTACTCAGGGGTCAGGGACCCACTTGAACAGGCAGTCTGTCCGTTCTCAGATCTCAGCCTCCATATTGGGAGACTTACTGCTCTCTTCAAAGCTGTCAGACAGAGTCGTTTGCGTCTGCAGAGGTTTCTGCTGCTTTTGTTGTTGTTTAGCTGTGCCCTGTCCCCAGAGGTGGAGTCTACAGAGACAGGCAGGTTTCCTTGAGCTGCTGTGAGCTCCACCCAGTTCGAGCTTCCCAGCGGCTTTGTTTACCTACTTAAGCCTCAGCAATGGCTGGCGCCCCTCCCCCAGCCTCGTTGCTGCCTTGCGGTTAGATCGCAGACTGCTGTGCTAGCAATGAGGGAGGCTCCGTGGGCGTGGGACCCTCCCAGCCAGGTGTGGGATATAATCTCCTGGTGTGCCCGTTTGCTTAAATCGCAGTATTGGGGTGGGAGTTACCCGATTTTCCAGGTGTTGTGTGTCTCAGTTCCCCTGGCTAGGAAAAGGGATTCCCTTCCCCCTTGTGCTTCCCAGGTGAGGCGATGCCTCGCCCTGCTTCAGCTCTGGCTGGTCAGGCTACAGCAGCTGACCAGCACCGATTGTCCAGCACTCCCTAGTGAGATGAACCCAGTACCTCAGTTGAAAATGGAGAAATCACCGGTCTTCTGTGTCGCTCGTGCTGGGAGTTGGATACTGGAGCTGTTCTTATTCGGCCATCTTGCTCCGCCCCGATACTAGTTCTTATTCATTCTTTCAAACTATTTTTTGTACCTATTAACCATCCCAACTTCCTCCTAATCCCCCAATACCTTCCCAGCCTCTGGTAACTATCCTTCTACTCTTTATGTCCATTTAATTGTTTTAATTTTTTATTTTAATTTCAATTAATATTAAAATTGTTTAATTGTTTTATTTTTTTAGCTCCCAAAAATAAGTGAGAACTTGCAATGTTTATCTCTCTGTGTCTGGCTTATTTCACTTAACATAATGATCTCCAGTTCCATGCATGTTGTTGCAAAGGACTGGATTTCCTTATTTATTTGTAACTGAATAGTGCCCCAGTGTGCTTATGCACCACATTTTCTTTATCCATTCATCTGTTGATGGACACTTAGTTGCTTCCAAATCTTAGCTACTGTAAACAGTGATGGAACAAACATATGAGTGCAGATATCGCTTAGATATATACAGATTTCCTTTCTTTTGGGATTGCTGGATCATATGGTAGTGCTCTCTCTCTCTCTCTCTCTCTCTCTATATATATATATATATATATATATATATATACTTTTTAGGTTTTTGAGGAAGCTACAATCTATTCTCTATAGTGGTTGTACTAATTTACATTTCCACCACCAGTATACAAATGTTCCCTTTTCTCCACATCCTCGTCATCATTTCTTATTGCTTGTCAATTGTACATAAGCCATTTTCACTGGGGTGAGATGATATCTCATTGTAGTTTCGATTTGTATTTATCTGATGATAGATAATGTCAAGCACCTTATTATATGCCTGCTTGCCGGGCATATAATATGTCTTATTTTGAGAAATGTCTATTCAAAAATTTTGCCCATTTTTAAATTAGATTATTAGATTTTCTTCCTACAGAGTTGTTTTTCCTCCTTGTATATTCTGGTTATTAATCCCTTTTCAGATGGGTAGTTTGCAAATATTTTATCCCACTCTGTGGGCTGTCTCTTCACTTTGTTGATTGTTTCCTTTTTTGTGAAGAAGCTTTTTAACTCGATGTGATCCCATTTGTCCATTTTTGCTTTTGTTGCTTGTGCTTGTTGTTATCACTGAAGAATTTTTTTTTTCCCAGACCAATGTCCTGGAGAGTTTCTCCAATGTTTTCATGTAATACTTTCATGAGTTGATATCTAAAATATAAGGTTTTAATCCATTTCTATTTGATTTTTGTATGGAGAGATATAAGGTTCTAATTTCATTCTTCTGCATATGGACATCCAGTTTTCTAAGCACCATTTATTGAAGAGACTGTCTTTTCCCCAGTGTATGTTCTTGGCACCTGTGTAGTGACAGCTTATAGAGGTGAAGTAATCATTTTTAAAAAGGTCTTGGAAGTTTGGTTTCTTGAATAAGAAATGTACTTGTTTCCATAAATTGGCAACAAAGTCTGAAACACAGAATGCTTTCCAGAATCTTGAGAAATTTGTACTTGAATTATGGTCCATTAAACTCACTTTAAAAACCTTATTATGTTTCTGCTTCAGAGACTTGTCCATGTACAGCCATATAACCACACTATTTACAATGCCCAAAGAGCAAATTGATTCAGCTGCAGCAATGGTCTTTCCACAGAGAAAGTTTGCAGAGTTTTCAACAGCTCTAAGTGCTGCATTCTCCTGAGGTAAATACTCTGCATTGCTTTCTTCCCAGGTGATTCAAGCTGCAAGATAGATGACTAGGACCCAAATACTGGAAAAGATATGAGTTTACTTTAGGAGTGTGAATTTTTTCCTGGGGGTTCTCTATTCTGTTCTATTGGTCTGTGTGTCTGTTTCTATGTCAGTACCATGCTGTTTTCGTAAGTATAGCTCTGTAGTGTAATTTAAAGTTAGGTATTGTAATTCCTCCAGTTTTATTCTTTTTGCTTAGGATATCTTTGGCTATTCTGGGTCTTTTGTGCTTCCATATAAATTTCAGGATTTTTTTTTTTTTTCTGTTTCTTTGAAGAATGTCATTGGTATTTTGACAGGAATTGCACTGAATGTATAGATTGCTTTGGGAAATATGGATATTTTAACAACATTCATCTTCCAATCTATGAACATGGAATATCATTCCATTTTTTGTATCCTCTTTGATTTCTTTCATCAGTGTTTTATAGTTTTCATTTTAAAAATCTTTCACTTCTTGGATTAATTTCTGGGTCTTTAATTTTATGTATGGGGATTACTTATTAAATTTCTTTTTCACATTGTTCACTGTTGGCAAATAGAAATGCTACTGCTTTGTAAGTTGATTTTGTATCTTGCAACTTTCCTGAATTTGTTTTTCAGTTCTAATCTTTTGTGTTAGAGTCTAGATTTTTCTAAATATAAGATCATATTATTTACAAACAAGGATAATTTGACTTCCCCCTTTCCAATTTGAATGTCCTTTATTTCTATCTCTTGTCTGATTGCTCTAACTAGGAATTCGCGTATTATGTTAAAAAACAGTAGTGAAATGGGTATCTTTGTTGTATTTCTGATCTTAGAGGAGACGCTTTTAGTTTTTACCCATTCGGTACGATACTAGCTGTGCATCTGTCATGTACAGCTTTGTTATATCGGGGTGTATTCTTTCTATATCTAGTTTTGGGAGGATTTTATCATGAAGAAATGTTGAATTTTATCAAATGAGTGTTCAGCATTAATTGGTCATATATTTTTTTGTCCTTCATTCTGTTGATATGATATTCCATATTGACTGATTTGCATATGCTAAAATATCCTTGCATACCTTGAGTAAATCCCACTTGGTCATGATAAATGATCTTTTTAAAAGTATTGTTGAATTTGGTTTGTTTAGTATTTTATTGAGGATTTTTTCATTGATATTCATCAGAGATATTAGCCTGTAGTTTTCTTTCTTTCTTTCTTTTTTTTTTTTTTAATGTGTCTTTTTCTGTTTTTGCTATCAGGGTAAAAATGACCTTGTAGAATGAGTTTTAGAAGCATTCTGTCCACCTCTAATTTTTTTGAAATAGCCTGAGTAGGATTGGTATTAGTCTAGAAATGTCATCTGGGAGCTAGGGCCTAGAATGGAGGACTTATGGCTTGCCGGGTGCCCTTACTCGACTGTGATTGAGCTGATATCCAATGCAAGACAAAGCACTCTTTACTGTTCACGCTCCTCTCCTCAAGCAGAAGGAAGCAGTTACTTTTGTTGCTGCCAGCTCATTGCCTGGCACTCCTTTATCCACCCCACCTGGCATCCACCCCAGCTGGTATCTCCCTAGATCACATGCTATCCTAGTCCCCTGGCTCGAAGACCAGCCCAGCACTAGAACTTACCTAGGAATTTCAGACCTGTGTCCTAGACTTCCTTTCAAGTTTATCTAGGACCCCAGAGCCCTTTAGCCTGTGGTGGTGAGGCTTTCCAAAGCTCAAGTTCTGACCACTAAGATGGGTTATTCCCCCTTGGTTAGGGCTGATCTAAATGCTCCTTATGTGGATGAGTGCCAGCCAAACCCAGCATAGCTTTACTTTCTGCATGACAGGATAGCACTGAGTTCAATGTCAAGTCTATAAGTCACTGTGTTCTCCCTCTCCCAAGTGCACAGATTCTCTCTCCAAGCCATGTGGCCACTGCCAGGAGATAGGGGAGAGGTGACATAGGCAGTTCAAGACCGTCTTTCCTACGCTCTTCAATGTCTCTTTCAGTGATGTGACATTAAAACCAGATACTATAATTACTCACCTGATTTTTGGTTGCTATGATGGTACTTTTTTGTGTGTAGATAGTTCTTAAAATTTGGTGTTCCTGCAAGGGGAGTTATTGGTTGAGGCTTCTGTTTGGCCATCTTGCTCCACACCTCTATGAGTATATTCTCTAAATGAAATTTAATTTATATAAAAAAGTAATATTTGTAAAGCACAACAAAATGAGGTATGCCCATGTCTTTTCCTTTTAAATGTTAAGTAGTATTTCATTATAGTTATACTACTGTTTGTTTATTCATTTATTTGTTCCTGAACATTTGGTTTGTTTCCAGTTTTTGAAAATTATAAAGAAAGATATAAATGTAGATATTCTAGTCTCTCTTAGTTACTGTTTGTATCATGTAGCTTTCTCTAACATTTAGCTTTTGAACTTCGTGTTTTTTCATCTGAAAGATATAGTTGAATCCTAAAAAATATATTTACACAAGCATTTGTGAATACATACACACTTTGAGTTTTCTTGGGTAAATACTGAATAGGAAAATTATTTACAAGTGTGTATGTTTGACTTTACTAAAAAACAAAAACAAAAACAAAAAACCCAACAACAAACAAAAAAAAACTGCCAACTGTTTTCAAAGTGGTGGCAACATTTGAGAATTTCACTTGTTCTACAAATGCCAAAATTTGTATTTTCATTCTTTTAAATTGCAACCATTGTAGTTGTTGCACAGTTTTATCTCACTGTCTTTAACTCTCATTGCCCTGATGACTAATATGTTGAGTATCTTTTCATGTGCTTATTAGCCATCATCACTTTTTGTATGAAATGAATATTCAAATATTTTACACATTTTCTTAAACTGGACTATTTGTCTTCTTATTGTTGAGTTGTAAATGTCCTTTATATATTCTGGAGATAAGTATTGTAATTTTTTCCAATTTGGGGTTTGCATTTTCATTTTATTAATAAAGTATTCTTTAAGAATAAAAATGTTTAATTTTAATAAAGTCCAATGTGTCAATATGTTTCCTTCATGATTTGTGCTTTGAAAACTGTCTAAAATATCTTTGTCCACCCCACACTCATAAAGATGTTTCTCTTATACCCACTTTAATTTTTGTTAGCAGTACAAGTTAAAGTTTGAGGTTCATTCTTTTATACAGATATCTAGTGTAAGCATCATTTGTTCAAAAACTTTCCTTCTCAATGACATATTTTGGCACCTTTGTCAATAATCAATGACCATTTCTGTATGGGTGTGACGTCAATACCACACTATCTTTTCAACATTTTTTTCTCTCTGTTCTCCAATTTAGATAGTTCCTAGTGGTATTTATTCAAGTTCACTGCTTTTTTTTTTCTACAGTGTTTTTTCTGAACTATATTCCACCTAGTAAATGTTTTCATTTAATATATTGGATTTTTCAACTCTAAAGATTATATCTGTTGTTTTTGTCTTCCATTATCTCTTCATTATTTTCATGTTTTGAAAAAAAATACTGAGCATGTTTATAGTAGCCATTTTACAGCTCTTGTTTGTTAAACTAATAATCTCTGTCATTTCTGAATCTTTTTCTATCAGCTGATGCTTTTCTCCTGGGCTACATCACATTTTCCTGCTTTTTTATTTCTAGTAATTTTTTTTTAATGGTTGTTTTTGAGTTTGTGTATTTTTTTAAGTACTGAACTTTGTTATGGTAGAAAATTAAATAAATTTTGGATAAATTTTATCTTTTCAAGGCTGACGTAGGTATAGCCCTTACTTTAGGGATTGTTTAGCTCTTCCACAAAGGTGAAACATTTCTGTACTTTCTACAGGATGCTCCAGGTATTTATGAAGGTCTCTCTATTCTGACTGGACAGAGATCTAATACCTTTTAATCTTGAGCAAACTCAGTGATTGTGTACCTTACAGCTCTCCAACAGACCTCCAATAGACAAATAGTATTGTATAGAATTCTTCATACATAAGTATAGCTTACTCTCTGGCAACAAAGTCAAGGGACCCCCATGTAGATTTTTGGAGCTCTTTCCCCGCTTACCATCTGCTCTGCAAATTCTACCTGACTTACCTTCCTATGCTTCAATATCTGTTTTCTCAACTGATCTCCTAATGGTCCCCTTTTCTGCACTATAATCTGGAAAATGCCTCCAGACAGAAAGCCAAGGTCATTATAGTTCTCATCTTATTTCCATTCTCTTCTAAATTACAGTCTTGTGTTGCTTATTGTTTAATGTCAGAAATCAAATGTGTCATATAATTTTACAAGTTTTCTGGCTGTTTAAGGTGGGGAAAACAAGTCTAGTTTCAGTTATACAAACAGAGTTCTTAATTATATTTTATATATGTCTCCTTTTTCAACATTGTCTATAATTTGCATAAAAATAATTTTGAAATTAAAAATATGCACACAGTAATCCACTGGTCATTCTGCATCTTTTCCCAAAGTAAAGATGATACTACAAGCTAATGAGATAAAATGTCATGCATTTTATTTCCTCTGTTGTTATTAGGCATTAGAAATTTTGACCTTGGAGAGCAATATTTTAAATTTTTATATAACTAGCAGGAAGAAAAATGTTTTTACCCATGCTTACTCGTGTGGTCAAAATCATTATTGTCTGCTCTCTGTTTCTATCTCAATAATACCATTCTTCATGGTTGTAGCATAGTTTTTATTTGTGGAGTTATGAAAAATGCAGGCTGGTCACCCAAGCAGAAAAAAAGAATGTTGTCTTCAAAGCCAAATCCCCAGTGTACAGAAGAATCATCTCAAAATCATGCAGCGGATTTCAGTACAATTCATAGCTACTGACATTTTATGGACCAGGAAGATCCAAGCTTAACTAGCATAGAAAAAGTAATACATTTCCTTCCTTTTGTAGAAAGCTGCATATAATATATCTTTGAAGACAGGGTTAAGATTATCACCATGTTCTTCTATGAATAAATACAGGAGTTCAGTTTCTGAGGCTGTGGCAGAGTTTGAGACAATAAATTCACATAACAGTAAAACAAATGCTACTTGCAGAGAAAAAAACATTGGCAGTTTGTATTTCAGTTCTGTGCACTATAGTGTGCTGATTTACAGAGAAGGTTCCTCACTACCTTATACTTTGCAAACTCATATTTCCTGTCCTATAGTGTAATTGATTTTCCAAGGGTTTTATTTTGGGGGCAAGAGGGTGATGGGAGTACAAAACACCTGTATTTGTTTGAAGTATGAGTGATATTTAATGACAGAATGATAACAAATCAATGTGTCCGGGATTGATGTTACCCACTTTATCCCCTTGGTACCTAGTCTCTTCATTTCTGCTTTCATAAACTAAGCACAATATTTTATTTCTGTACAATAAAGTTTGTCTCAATAAAATTATTTCCTGCAATTAGCTTCCTCAGCAACGATGAGCTAGTGGTAATGTAATGATATTGTACTAATAGCTGAAAGTGTGGTATCAGCTAATGCCTCTTTTCACGAGTGCTAGTGTGTAATCTTTAACCAGCTCCTAAGATGAGTGGATGAATCTCTGCAGATACCCAGAGCTCAAGTAGTTTACCACCCATAAAAGCATAGGTCCATTACCTTATTTTATACAATGAGTAGCATTTATGCACTTATTGAACATTTATTATGTGGTGGGCATTACATTAATGTTTTATGTATACTCTGTCTTACTTTCACAAGTACCATCCAAGCAGGCATTAAACTAAACTAGTATGAGACCATGAGGAGCTTCAGGGTAGGAGTATGGGTGGCAATGCTAATGTCAAGAAACTCATAACCAAGCTGATATAGGAGCAGATGGGTGATGTGCAGCTCCTGCTCAAATCCTAATAAAGTCTGAATCCATCTGGAAAATAGATGGGAGCCACTGGACAATTTCCAGGGCACAGACAATGTATTATAAACTGTGCTGAGCTACTTAACTGTATTCTTTGGTAAGTTTGCTTCCATCACTGGAGCGGAAAAACAGAAGACTACAAATTACTTTCTTTTCCCCTTTTCTTTACTATCCTCTTGTTTCCACCAAAAACTTAATCTTTGCGTATTAAAAAATTTCCCTTTCTCTTAGGAGAAAGGAAGTAAATTCTCTTCATGCTACACATATAAGTTGCCCCATCTTAGAATTTGGATATGAATACACACTTTTTATGTTATTTTCATTTATAGCCAAATACATACTAAACATGAGAAATTAAATTCAGTATCATTCATCAAGCACAGAGCCCACATCTAAAAATACAGCTTGCTGGGTCAGAATACAATAATATATAAAATATGGACTGCATTTTCAGAATGCTTTCCATCTGGCAGATGGTAGACCTAGAGTACAATATAAAACTAAGGATATCTTAAAGAAAAATAAGATAAAAGGCATATAAATGGGTTCAGAAAAGTAATAACATGAAAACCTTCCTGGGGAAGAAGTATGAAAAATTGCATGAGGGTCAGAATTGACATGACATTTTCTACCAACTTAAAAAGTTTCAGAATTCAGATGAATGCATCATCAGGCACATTTTTTTTTCCAGAATTATACCATATGCTGTATGTTGTAACTATATTCTAACTGGCTTATCTTTTTTTCTGTTATTAATACTTCTAATTAGCCCTAACTAATTAGTACTAACTTGACATACACACTCAAGTAATTGATCAGTTTAAGAATAATTTCACTTTTTGTCAGTGTTAAGTTTTCCGTCAGAGGTTTATATACAAAGTCTACATTTTCTCTAATTTATGAAAATGACAGACATGATACAACTAAAGCTTCTGAACAAGGAAAATCCCAGTAAACATATTTGGTATCTATCAAACTGACAACACACATTTGTCTGGTCTACTTTCATACATGGAGGCTTCTAATGCTCTCAAAACTAACCTTGAACCACTAATCAATGGCTAGGAATGTAGAGATGAGGCTTCCAAAGATATCTGAATGCATTATTAGTTAATCAAATGGCTATAAGCACCAAAATTCCACCTTAAGATAGTGTTTGTATCTACAAATCTCTAGAATCTACAGCTAATACTTAATTCAACACTCTACTGAGACTATGCAGACTATTTTCAGTAACCCTCAGAACCAAAACAGCCTCTATTCATAAGATCTTTGTGCATATAAAGAAAAAATAAGTAGTCCCATGGAGAGCATAAAATATTCACTCCGTTTGAATACATTACTAGTGTTGATATTATACTGTAATTAGATAAGATGTTACCATTGGAGAAAACTGGGCAAGATGATAAAGAACCATTCCATATTATTTTTGCAACAGTACGTAAATCTATAATTATTTAAATTTTAAAAAATTATAAATGAAATACCAATCCTCCAAGGATCAATGCTAAATTTAACTGAAGAAAAGAGATTGTGCTTAAAGAAATAAATGTAAAGTCATGATAGTCTTCTTTCATCTTTTCATTTATAAGAAATAGTAGGTTCAGAAAGCAGGACCCAGTGTGGTAGGGGAAAGAATACTGATTCCTTTCATTCCCTGTCTTCAAGTATATTATTTGAACTTCTTATTGCACATCACAGGGGAGAGTTACTTCTTGCTAGCTTTATTCCTGTGGCAGTATCTTAGGAATACTGCTGACTTTTTATCTTCCATTAGAGTACTTGTCTGTTTTCTGAAGAGCTCACCCTCGATGACTAAGGCAAAGTCATTGTCAAAGGTTAGACTTATGGACAGATTGCAGAGCTAAGATGGAAAAACAATACAACTTACTAAAATGGGTAAGCTAATAGATCTGTGACCAAAGAGATCTTCATTGTTTTGCTTCAGAATCCCAGGGTATGTCACACCCAATGAGGAAGTTGCTATTGTACCTCCTGGAGAGTACTGGCTCATATCTTATATCTCAAAGATGCAATTATGCATGTATTGCATACTGGACCTTAGCACTCAATCCTCCTATTCAGCCAGAGATTATAGATACGGACACATTGGAATTGGCAGGAATTTTAGAGCCCTTACCAAGTTTGGCAGTATTGTAGCAATGCTTTTTCAATCTGGCCTTCCCTAACTGTTTTTCCTGAGTATTTCTGGGAATTGTATCAAGCTGCAGGTGTTAGAGCTAATTATCACTGCATGTCACCATTCTAAAAGTATAAGCAGTTTATACTATATTTTGGTAAACGAGGAAAATATAACATACCAATCAAATTGGGTTTTCAAAAATAGCACAGAAGTAGCTGATAGCTTTACCTATATACTTTTTTGTAACTGGGACATGCAGTTGCTGCCTAGAATGCTATCTCAGGTAGAGGAGAGGTTGAGAGAGAAATACTCTATCTTCTTCCTTCTTTATTCTCCCTAACTTTTTTTGTTGGTGTTTGCCATTAGCTCAGCCTACTATTGCAATTAATAAATACATGCATGCATGAATGTTTGTATGATATAATTTAGGAATATCTACTATTCCACAATTATCGCACACTTTCTGACTGACCAAAGTGGCACAATTCAGCCCTAGTATCTGGAAAAGTAAGAAGGTGGAAAGAAAGAAGTACAATAAACTAAAAGTCACAGTCCCGAATTGCAGAAAGCATACCAAATGCTTCATAACTGCCTAATGAAATAGGTTTTATACATTGGAAATCATTAAAATTGTGATTTATACTGATAAAAAAAGATATAAAAATATGTGATAAAGACTAAGATATGAATAATGACACTCCTCCAAACAAATGTTTAGTTTTACAATTCTGTGCTTCAATCATGCAAGCATGTGTGTATGTATTTATCACGTACTCATTCTATTCCTTCTCTTCTTGCTGGTGATCATCTTTACTATGTCCCAACATTAGGCATATTTCTTAGTTACTGTCTTGATGGTGTTTCTCAAACTCCAAGACATCATATTCAATTTCAACTCATTGTATAAAAGCCTATACACAGACACAGATACACGCACGCACACACACACATACACATTTACACATATATATATAAATATAATATATATAAAATATGCAATTGTGTGCTTCAATCATGAAGGGGTGTGTGTGCATGTATGTGCGCGCATGTGTGTGTGTGTGTGTGTGTATTTATCACATACTAATTCTATTTCTCCTCTTATTGCTGGTGATCATGTTCATTATTTCCCAAAAACACCAGGCATATTTCTTAGTTACTGCTTTGGTCGTGTTTCTCAAACTCCAATAAATCATATTCAATTTCAGTTGATTGTATAGAAACCTACACACATACACACACACACACACATACACACACACACATATATATAAGATACATATATGCACATATCTATACCTAAATATAAAATATATATGCAGTTTTATACCATATAGTGGTGTTTCAGTTAACAGATCACCTATTTGATGATATAATGGTTGAACAAGATTATAATGGAGCTGAAAAATTCCTATTGCCGATGGCATCCTGCTGTTGTGATATTCTAGCACAATGCATTGCTCACATGTTTGTGGTGATGCTGGTGTAAACAAACCTATTGTGCTGCCAGTCACATTAAAGTATAGGATGTACGATAATGTTCAGTATGTGATAGTTGATAATGATAATAATGATATTATTGGTTGATGTATTATACTATATTCTGATTGATATTTTAGAATGTAATCCTACTTACAAAAAATTCACCTGTAAAACAGCCTCCTGAAGGTCTTTTCTGAGGTATTCCAGAGGAATGTATTGTTATAATAAAAGATGAAAGTACCATTCATGTTATTTCCCCTGAAGACCTTCTCGTGGGACAAGATGTAGAGGTGGAAGACAGTTACACTGATGATCTCGATCCTGTGTAGGCCTAGGCTAAAGTGTGTGTTTCTGTCTTGATTTAAAAAAAAAAAAAAGTTTAAATAGCAAACAAAAAAGGTAAAAATTGAAAACAGAATAAGGATGTAAAGAAAAAAACATTTTCGTATAGCTTCACAATGTGTTTGAGTTTTAAGCTAAATATTATTACAAAAAACACAAAAAGTTAAAAAAATAAGTTTATAAAGCTAAAATGCTACCATAAGCTAATATGTCAATTTACAATTAAAGAAATACATTTAAAAATAAACAGTGTAGCCTAAGTATACAGTGTTTATAAAGACTACAGGAGGGTACAGTGGTGTCCTAGGGCTTTACACTAACTCAGCACTCACTCACTGACTCACCCAGAACAACTTTCAGCCCTGCAAGCTCCATTCATGATAAGTGTTCTATACAGCTATATCATTATTCATATTCTATACTGCATTTCTAAGGTATCTTTTCTATATTTAGATGTGTTAGATACGCAAATACTTACCATTGTGTTACAGTTACCTTAAGTATTCAGTACTTAAGGGATGGAAATAATAGTTCTCTCTCTTGATACATAATATATAACAACATATATCTCAGTATATTGTATATCTCGATACACAATATATATCTCAAGATATATATACAGATATCTATATATCTATCTATATCTACATCTATATATACTATATATAGATATGTATGTATGTATGTATGTATCTATCTATCTATCCATCTATCTATCTATCTAAACTAATAATACACTTTTTCTCTGTTGGCTTAGCCTAACATCTCACCTAAGAACTTAATTTCTTTGTAGTGTGGAGCCAGGAAGCTGATAGCCCCAAAGCCTAGAACATGATGGGTAGTCAATGAATATTTCGTGAATGAGTAAATAGTTTAGAATTTCGCCTCAAAATTTTGATATATATCTATATATGTGTGTATATATATAGATACATATATATATATATATATATAGAGAGAGAGAGAGAGAGAGAGAGAGAGAGAGAGAGAGCGGGGGGGAGTTGATTAAGAATTAACTTGTATGCTCACAAGGTCCCACAATAGGTTGTCTGCAAGCTGAGGAGCAAGGAGAGCCAGCCCGAGTCACAAAACTGAAGAACATGGAGTCCAATGTTCGAGGGCAAGAAGCATCCAGTATAGGAGAAAGATGTAGGCTAGCAGGCTAGGCCCATCTCTCTCCTTTTCACATTTTTCTGCCTGCTTTTTATTCTCTTGAAGCTGATTAGATTGTGCCCTCCAGATTAAGGGTGGATCCGCCCTCCCCAGCCCACTGACTCAAATGTGAGTCTCTTTTGGCAATACCCACACAGACACACCCAGGATTAATACTTTGTATCCCTTAATCCAATCAAGGTGACACAGAAGGGGAAATAGAAGCTGCCTTTATTCCAGAGAATACCTTTTCTAGGCATGAAAGGTGAAACTGAGATGCAGCTGTAGAGCCCTAGCTCCAGATATATGTGGTGTGCTGATAAATTTCCAAAAAAAAAGCAAAAATAATAAATTATCAGATTCAAAGAAGAGGTTTTACATAAAAGAAACATTAATAATTTGAGAAATTAGGTGATTTTGAGGTAAAAGCTCTCAAATTGCACTAAAATAATTTATGTGTCTTTTCAGTAACATGTACTTTAAAAAGCAAACAAACAAATAAAAACCACATTCATTTGAAAAATTGAGATGTTCATGACAGGCCTGCCCTACTTCCTCTCCTATATTAACAGGTGTGAGACCTTCACATGGATCATAGTACTGTGAGGCTCCTTTCAACAATAAAGTAATAATATACTTTCCTCTGTTGGCTTAGCCTAACATCTCACCTAGGAACTTAATGTCTTTGTAGTGTAGTGCCAGGAAGCTGATAGCCCCAAAGTCTAGAACACAATGGGTAGTCAATGAATATTTCATGAATGAATAAATAGTTTAGAATTTTGCCTCAAAATTTTGACTTTGTTTTAAAGGCACACACTCCAAAGAAAGGACATATTTTAAGCCACTATTATTCTATCATAGCTTACAGTGAGTAGGTCTCCTAGCTTTTCTTAGAGCGTGGTTTGTTAAGCAGAGACCAAAGGCTCTGAATGAGAACAAGAAAGAGGCACAATTAAATGAGAGGGGCAGTGGTGATTACAGAAATTATTCTCTAAATAAAAGCAAATGTACAAAGAACAACATCAAAATCCAATTTTAGCCCTGTGGAATTATGTTTAGGTCTTACTAGTTCCCATGAAATTTATTCTCACATATGTTCCACTTGTATTTATAATACCCTGGTTTTCTTAAACTAGCTAGTGATTTTCCTTACATTTAAAATGTTATATACACAACTGAGGGAATGTTGTATAACTATCTAACAAACATTTCAATTTACTGTAAGTTGAATACATTCTCTAGCGGTCCATGCAGGACAATATCTTTTATTTTTTACTACATATAATACAAATATATATTTTCCCTATCATTCCTTCCTTTACCAAACAGAATATTGATTGTTGTTTTAGAACCAACTCCCCTCCCCGTCCCACACTGTTTTTAATTTTTTTTTTTTTTTTGAGATGGAGTCTCACTCTGTCACCCAGGCTGTAGTGCAGCGGCACAATTGCAGCTCACTGCAACCACCGCCTTCTGAGTTCAAGCAATTATCCTGCATCAGCCTCCCAAGTAGCTGGGATTACAGGTGCCTATCAGCACACCTGGCTAATTTTTGTATTTTTAGTAGAAATGGGGTTTCACCATGTTGGCCAGGGTGGTCTCAAACTCTTGACCTCAAGTGATCTGCCCACCTTGGCCTCCCAAAGTACTAGGATTAAAGGTATGAGCCACTGCACCTAGCCTCCCCACTTTCAATCAAAGTAACATTGGAGGAGTTAATCTTTTCCTCCTGACTTCAGGAACAAACACGTAGTCTGTGAATAGAAAATCACTTTTCAATCCTTTTGCCCCAATAAAAGGTTTAGGAAGTGTGATGTACGACAAGGAAAGATAATAATTCTGAGATTCTATTTGAAACAGTAGAGGCGGGAAATTACCATGTGTGGCTATAAGCCTGGAGGTACAGAAGGAACACCCAAAAGGAAGAGCATGCCTCACAAAGGAACCAGCACTAGAAAAGCAAAGCAAAATAGGATAAGAAATAGCTTCTTGATGTCATTTTGGAGAATCTGGACTTATCCACTACTGAAACTTTCAGTTGTGCATCCAGTATATAAATTATGCTGTTCTTATTCTACACATGTTGGACTATCTGTAACTTATAACCAAAAGAGCCTTTTTATTACAGTAGCTCAAATTAAAGGCAAAATGCAGCGAGCAACATTAGAAAGACAAAATGATAAGGAAGCACAAAGGTGCAGCACAAAGAAGGTAGATTTCTACCATAATTGTGATATTAAGAAGTTGCCCTGAAACAATATGGTATTTGATATAAATCTTTAATGATAGGTGGTATCATATTGACAGTACTCAAGTTAGCTTAACTTATGAGATATGGTGAAATAAAAGAAAATGGCATGGAAAAGTGCAGAGAGTATTCAGAGAACAGGGGGGAACAGGAGACAGAGGGAAAATAACATTTTAGATGTGGTATTTTGAAAAGAAAAGGAAGAGATGGGGAAATCGGCGCATGGAGGTTCAAACGAGACAGAAGCCATCAACATCTGGAATTCATATTATGAAATTTATAAACCTTAGATAAATAAGGTTTAATTTGGGTTTAAAAGCCATAAGTTAAAGTACAAAATATTATGACAAAAATTATTTTATAGGGATAAAAGTAACAGAAACATAAAAAAGACACCAAAATATATTAGTTTTAATATCATCCAATTCAGATGATTCAGAAAGAGTTCAGAGGTTTTAAAGAAGTATCTTCTGACAGTTTTTATGCACTGAAATAATACTAAATTAGAGCTGTTAAAAGCCTGTACCACTCACATCACCTGCTAGAGAAAACTGGCCCCAAGAAAGTCACCAGTGAAAGAAAACTTTCACATGGCCCAATACACCATTGCTGTAGATGAATGTACAAGATGAGGGCTTCTAACTAGAGGAGACCCAATATAGATGTGAACAATCGACCTTTGATTATTGTCTAAGGACTTTCACTTTGTAGGAAAATCTAATCTGACCTGATTTCACATATATTTGTAGTCAGCAATATCATGGAGATTTTTCAGTTATTATCAGAAATTTAAGTAAGATATACCAAGAGATAGAGATGCGGCAAGAAAGTTTGCACAGTCAAAATCAGGGTTATAGGCAAGACACAGTGATGTGCAAAAGGAAACTATGCATAAGGAGTCAGGCACTGGCAGTGGAGAGAAGGAAAGCAATGTGATTTTTACCAGCATTCCATTAATAGTGAAGCATGAGACTAAATAACCATGTTTCCTGGAGGGGTTGTGGAGATCTTAAGGACTGTTCTCAGTTCCAGAATGTTCTTGTCTCCATTCTGGATGGTTTAGTCCTTACTAGTTCCCATGAAATTCATTCTCACATATGTTCCACTTGTATTTCCACATGTATTATGTTCCACTTGTATTATAATATCCTGCTTTTTTTTAACTAGCTAGAGAATCTCCTTACATTTAAATGTTAGATATGTACATATATATATATATATATATGTGTGTGTGTGTGCGTGTATATAAAAATATAAATGTTTTATAAAAATTAACATTCACTTTTATGCAGATATGTGAACACGCACTAGATATCTTCAATATGCTGTAAAGTTCATTGTGAAAAATGAGAAAAAAACTTTCCCTTTTGAAAAAGAGAAAAAAAAATGTGTCCTTAGGAAATCCAAAATTTCAGTAAAACATATTCTGCTAAAATTCTTAAATTCTGAGATAACTGATTTTTAGAATTGAGTTGGACATGTTTTTTTTCAAACTACTGGCCCTGTGACCATTGTCCTTAATCAACATCATTTAAATTCAACCCCGCTGGATTTCATTTCATATATTTATAGGATCAAAAACAGCAACATTGCCATAGTTTAACAAGAAACACAAAGGAAGTTGACTTCGAAACAAGCATGACAATTGTTTTTATGTTTTCTGAGGAAAGAGTTATTTAGATAGTGATTAAAGCAGACAACTTTGAATGTATGCTTACATTGTGACTGGTCTTAAGTGATTTCTACATTCTTAAAAAAAATAGTGAAACATCTACTACCTGAATTCTGTTATCACAAAAATGCATTGTGGAATGGTAAACTTAGACAAGATTAAAGAAGATAGACATGGGGCATAGAGATATGACGAGAGGTCTATGACTCCATCTGCTTATTCTAGGGGTATAGAGAGAAATAAATCTGGCATACATGACCTATTATCTTTCAACTATAGACCAAAGAGCTGGTGTAACCATTAGAATATGAAACCATTTAAAATTGTTGTTAAATTCAAGGCAGATTTTGTTTCTTGATGTGTTTTCCCAAACATAAATTACTGAAGGTCATACCCACAAATATAAATACATATGATGAATAAATTAACAAAAGATCACTGATCTTAAATACCTGGGAATTACTGAAAAAAGTGAAACACTGAATAGTGAAAACTATAAAACAATGATGAAAGAAATTGAAGAAGACACCAAATGATAGAAAGTTATTTCATGTTCATATGTTAGAAGAATCAATATTGATAAAATCTCCATATTTTCCAAAGCAATCTATAGATTTAATGTAATTTCTATCAAAATATCAAAACATTCTTCAAAGAAAGAGAAAAAAATGGTCCTGAAATTTATATGGAATCACAAAAGACCCAGAATAGCCACAGCTATTTTAAGCAAAAAGGATAAAACTGGAACAATCACATGTCCTGACTTCAAATTATTCTATAGAGCTGTACTAACCAAAAAAGCATGGTACTGGAATAAAAACAGACACATAGACCAATGGAACAGAATAGAGACCCCAGAAACAAATTCACACACTCACAGTGAACTCATCTTCAACAAAGATGCCAAGAACACACTTGGGAAAAGACAGTCTCTTCAACAAATGATGGTAGAAAAACTGGATATGCATATGCAGAATAATAAAATTAAAACATTATCTGTCATCATAGCAAAAATATAATCAAAATGAATTGAAGACTTAAATGTTAGACCTCAAACCATGAAACTATTACAAGAAAACACTGAGGAAACCCTCCAGGATATTGGTCTGGGCAAAAATTTCTTCAGGAAATTTAGTACAGACAACTAAAGAAAATGACTGGACAAATGTGATCACATTAAGTTAAAAAGCTTCTGTATAGCAAAGGAAACAATCAATGAAATGAAGAGACAACCCACAAAATGGGAGAAAAAATATGCAAACTACCCATCTAACAAGGAAACAATAACCAGAATACATAAAGAGCTCAAACAACTCTATAGAAAAAAATATAAAAATCCAATTTAAAAATGGGCAAAATATCTGAAATAGACATTTCTCAAAAGAAGACATGTAAATGGCAAATCGGCATATGAAATGGTGTTCGACATTGATCATCAGACAAATACAAACCAAAACTCCAATAAGATAGCATCACACCCCAGTTAAAGTGACTTATATCCAAAAGATAGGCAATAACAAATGCTGATTAGGATGTGGAGAAAAGAGAACCTTTGTACACTGTTAGTAGGAATGTAAATTAGCACAGTCACTATGGATAGTTTGGACATTCCTCAAAAAACTAAAAACTAAAACCATATGATACAGCAATTCCACTACTGGATATATAACCAAAAGAAAAAAAAAGAAAATCAGTATATCAAAGAGAGATCTGCACTCTCATGTTTGTTGCAGCTGTTCACAACAGCCAGGATTTAGAAGCACCCCGTGTCCATCAATGGATGAGTGGATAAAGAAAATATAGTACATATACACAATGGAGTACTACTCAGCCATAAAATAGAATAAGATTCTGTCATTTGCAAGGAGGTTCCTGGCTAAGTGACATAAGCTAGGCCCAAAAAGACAAACATTCGATATGTTCACTCATTTGTGAAATTTAAAAATCAAAACAATTGAACTCATGTACATATAGAGTGGAAGGAGGGTTACTAGAGGCAGGGAAGAGTAGTAGCGGGAGGATAGGGAGGAGGTGGGAACGGTTAATGAGTGCAAACAAAAAAAAAGAAATAATTAATAAGACCCAGTATTTGATAGTTCAACAGGTGACTATAGTCAATAATAATTTAATTGTTTTTATTTTTAATAAGTAAAAGCATATAATTGGACTGTTTGTAAAGCAAAGGATAAATCCTTGAGGGAACAAAAGCCCCATTTTCCATGATGTGATTACTATGCATTGCATGCTTGTATCAAAACATCTCCTGCACTCCATAAATATATAAATCTACGTATCTATGGAGTCACATAAATTAAAATTTTAAAAAATTAAAGATCACTGTTTTTAAGCAGAAGTATCTAACATTTTAAATGCTTCCTGATCCTTTAAAAGGTAGAGTCATTGCTATATGATGTAAAAGAATGAACAATTTAAAAATCCAAGATGATCATAATGACAGGCCAATTTGAAGATGATATGCATTTATACCACGTGATAAATTTAGAGGGTATCTGTTAGTTTGATAAAAATCCTCAGTACAATATTGTCAACAAAATACCACAGCTATGTTCTCTTACCAGATGGTTCTAGAATCCAGCTTCTAGGTTTATATCCTATCCTTTAATTCAGTGTTTTTCTACTGAATTAGTTATGGTGAGTTAATTAATTGGAAAAAAAGGAGATTCAGTTATAGTCACTGCAGTAAGAATTGGACATAACCCAGTGTGTGTCTTATCTATGCAGAGCCCACAGCTGTCAACCTTTATGGACTGTGATAGGTAATTCATATAGATATAACTCACCATTTAATTTAGAATAGAGAAAATGCTATGAAGTGCCTTTATCCTGTAGTCAAGCCTATGGTATGTAAAATAGAAATCAAGCTCTAAAACAAAACAAAGTCCACTTGTGGAACTGTTTCTGTAAGTATACTACTATCTGAACCTACTGACAGTAGCAATTTGATAAAAGGCAAGGGGCCCAGTTTTTTTATTGTGACTGAAATCATTGTTAACTAATAGTTCAAAATCAATGAGAATATGCTCAGAGACCAAAAACTTCATTAAACAGCAACCCTCTAGACAGATCATGTGAAGAGATTGGTGACCAGGAAAAAATAAGACCAGTAATTGACGTGTAAGAAGACATGGTAAGTGCTGTTGAAGTTTTTATTTTTATTTTTAATAAGACCTTGGTAGCCCTGTCTACTGAAAATAATATGTAACATTGCACTATAATCAAGTTCTCAGGTAAACAGCGTGGCATGGAGCAGACAAAACAAGGCGGACTTCAGTTGGCTCCAGGAGTGCCTTATTAGTAACTGTCTTGAAGGCAGTGCACAGGCTGGTTAGAGCACCATGCTATAGAGCTAAACAGACATGAGTTGAATACCAGGTCTCTTACTTACTGAGTTTAGTAATTTTAACTATTTAACTAAATTTCTCTGTGCTTCAATTCATTAAATTCAAAATGGTTTTGATAATATTTATCATATTTAATTGTTTTCATGATCAAATTAGAAACTGTAGGCCAACTCCCAAGTAATGTCAACTGGCTCAAAGTGGGTCTTTCATAATTTGTAGTTATTAGTGTTTTTACTTCTTGTCAGGAAACTCTTCATGAACTCTTGTGGATGTGCTCTAGCATCCCATTGTTAGTTATTTTCCTCAAAGTAAGAAGTCCATGGAAAAATCCTCCTCTCCACCTATATTATCCAGAGCTCTATATCTCTGATATCCATTGGTTGGAATCTCACTTGAAGCTAGAGAAATAAAGCTAACATGCTGGGATAGTCATTCTATGGCACACATACATCACTGCTAAAGCTCCTTTCATAGGTATGATCAGTGAGTCTGGAATCTCAAATAATATGCAAGCTGAGATTTGAACAATTAATAACTTTAAGAACTTAAAGGGCTAAACTAATTGAGAAAGTAAAAGAAACCAATAAATTGTAGCCTGGTAAAAACAATCTCCAACTAACTTTGATACAAACATGATATGAACCAACATAAAGGATCAGACAAAATAGAAAGACTGATCCATATGATCTGAGGAAGCAACTTTTTTTCAAGCATCCAACACTGTTGAAGGGAAAAGACATAGGATTTGGACAGACTGATGTCCCCAGGTCTCCATTGTGATTAAGCAATAATTTCTTATGAAATGTCACTTTTATTATTCTACCAATATTATACCATCAAAGTAGCTTTCTCATGAACAATGTAGTTCTGTACATAGCTTGGTAGCAGGATAATATAGTTTGTTCTTGACTGCATATAATAATTCTAATAACTAGAAAGAATTCTAATTGACACTTTAGTATTTCTGGTTTATATAACAGTCTGCCATGAGCTTAATGAGCATGAGATAATCACTGAATGCATTGAGAACATACACCGGTTTCTGCAAAGTTAAGAGACATAATTCCAGAATGTAGTGACTCAATTGAGAAAGGCTGTGCCTAGATTATCTTTAGCATCTCCCAAACTGAGCAAAGATATCACAGGTATCTCTTTCTCACTGTCCCTTTGAAACAGCCTTTGCCACTGCTGTCTCCACTGCTATTGCCATGATTGATACCTGGAGAATATGCAAATACCATTCAGTTCAGTCTTATAATACCCTCAAAAATGATATATAGAGATATCTATGGGAATGCTTAGTTGCCGTGAAATTGATCAAACTCAAAATATTGAAGGATAGGTCCCAAGCACCTCTTACTTCCCATAATAACTTATTATGACTACTTAAATGCATAAGTTAATTTTTTTCTTTATGTTTATTCTCCACTGAGTAAAATAATATATCCTTTTATTTCCTTCTAACTACTTCTTTTGAACTTTAACAGGTGTGCTGCCAGTTCTAATATTCGGTGAGTTTTTGTGAGTGACATATAATCAGTGTCAGTGATCTAGAATTGTTTTCTGTCTCAAGACATGGTTTTTTAAATAATACTTTATAATGTACTTTATTTCCTACTAGCTCCCAATAGCAGAAAATGACATATGTTTTCCTGGATCTATGCTTGTATATACTTATTAAAAAGAATGTGGAATGTTATACCAGCATTATAGAGAAAATTACACAGATGTACTAAAATTTCATCTTAGTCTCTTAGTAGGTTGCATTTACATAAAGGTTACTTTGCCCTTCAGGGATTCAAAACTAACTACCCTTTCAAATCTATGCTAGCTTCTAACATTACAATAAACTGAACCTTCCATGGAGTTTGGGATTATAACATACATTAACTCGAAATATTCTCTATTTAACTTTTATTATTCAACCTGTGTCAGCCACTATTGACAATAATTCTGTATGAGTTTATTTCTTTTTCTTTCTTTCTTTTTTTTTTTCACTCCTTATATAGCTTGTGGTTAATCAACCCTAGCAAAGTATTTAAATAAAAGGAGACCAAGATGTAGACACATGTACTCTAAACAGAGAGCTGCACAATAGTGGAAATGCAGATGTGAAATGCTTAAGCACAAGACAAGACAGAATGAATAGTATCCTGGATTATTTATAAAGCACACAATTATCACTGCAAAGTTCCACTGTAGAATGACAGTAACTTGTAATTTTCAAACATAAAGATAGACTGGTTTCTATGAGATGGCAAAGAAACTTTACCTAAATTTAGTTCAGGTGATGCTTTGCAAAAAAAATATAATATATAATCCATTCAACTCAGAATTATGCCTCTCTAGTTGCCCCGGACATTTTATGAGAGAGCACAGACTGTCCCAGGATAATCGTTTTGACATTAAATTTACATTAGCAAAAGTTAAATCCATACCCTATACATTGCCTATTCATTTCATTTCTCTAAGGATCAGTCAATGCATCTTCACAAGGTAGACATTCTTTTAAGGAGCATTTATTAAGCACTTAATATAGTCCAGTGAATCCAGTGAACCTAATGAAAATCTGAAACATGCTATTATTCACACATAAGTCTAATAATCACTTAACTATCTCATAGACTCAGAAATTAGATTTCTCTAACAGGTAATCTATAATTATTCTCTAAAATGTTGTTCTGTTTGACTTTAATTTTCATATCCAATCATGTTTGAACAAATTAAAGAAAAGCAAAAGCAATTGTCCTCTTTCTCACAGTGCAGTAGAAAGATTTGACTTCACAAGTCTTAGTACTCTTAGTCCAGTGGTATCTACTTCTTACATCATTCCTCACTTGAAAAAATAAATAAATAAAAGGTATTCTTAAAGCAAATATATGTATGCGTGTTTCTGTGTTTCTACACAGTAGTTATAGGTAAAGGATCTACCAGAATGTACCATCTGTTGGCAGTTTCATTGATTCAATGCCTCCCAACTTATATGTCTTGGAATATATAGAAATGGCAGGGGGCGGTAAAGAGACAAGGCTGCTTATGGTCAGCGGTAACCAGCTTTGGGACTGAAGTTGTGGCAAGTTTTTCCCAGACACTCTAAGAGTTGAAGTACTTTACATCTTGGCATAAGTGTGTCCTATTTCAATAGCACACCAACTCAGAAACCTATGTTGGACATAGTAAAATTTATGGCTTTCCCCTTTCTGAACTTGAATGCCTATGTTTTCAGTCAAAGCAAAACACACATACACTTTGCAGCAAATTTGAAGACTAGAAGATAGAATTTTTATAGTAAAAAGCATACTCCCAGAAAGTGAGAAACCTTTAAAAAGAAGCAGTAACATAGCTTCCATTCTTATAAACATTCTTACAGCAATACCAGCACTAGAAGTAGTAACCATAGTACCTAATGACTAGCATGTCTTAATAATGTTGCTCCCACTTCAAATTATTATCTGATTAAATCCTCACAACAGTTCTACTAGTTTATAGGGGGAAAAACTGAGGTTAATAGAAGTAAGCTAAACTGTTACAAATAGCTCATCTAGCATGTGGCAGAACCTGAAACCTAGATTGCCCTGCCAAAAAAAAACAAAACAAAAAACAAAAAAAAAAAAAAAAAAAAAAAGCAGGCATACATACATCCAAACAACCTAAATTATATGGTGCAACTTAAATCAGTTAAAAAAAAAAACCATTTTTTAAGTTACCTTTTAATTTTCTTCCATTCTGCCTCAATTCCTGGAGAATAGAAAGTAGTTAAGAAATTGTAAAAGCTTGGAAACATTGGATAGATGTGAGGAAAAAAAAAAAAAAAGGAATGGGGGTAGGAGAAAACTGATGTGAAAAAAAATGTGTATATATATATATATATATATATATATATATATATATGATTGGGATGTACTGCAGAATGTGAAACAAACAGAAAAAGGAAATCTAAAGGAAAAACCAAAGGGAGAGTACAGAAGGGCTGAACGGCCCCTAATTCAACCCTCAGAAGGCAGAGACCAGTTTTGTGTCATTCCACTGAGTTTGGTCAGTACGAAAAACTAAAGAACATTACTGGGATGAGCCTCACCCAGTGGAAGAGCCATCGTGGACTGGTTGAAGGTTGAAATGAATTTACTGACGGGGGGGGGGGGGGAAACAAAAACAAAAACAAAAACAATAGAGAGGTAGCTATACTAAAGGTCTGATGAACTGACTCAATGAACAGACGAATAAGAGGAATATTACTATATTAAGAAATGAAAAAAGAAAATTGAAGACCCTCAGAGTTGCACTGGAATACTAGTGTTGCACCCCTCTCAAAACAAAACAAAAATTGTTCCAAATTGACATGCCTGGAGTTTCCTCAAATACTCTAGCCCAGGGGCTCTTTTCTCTTTCCTAATCTAAGAAAGTAGATTGAGTTGCTTGTGAACCTATCATTCAGAGAGCTCAGCCACAGTATTTGCAGATTCGTGCCCAAATCTCCAAATTCACAAATGTAGTGCTGGTTCCATGGCACCAGGAGTTAACTATGCTCTCTTTTCTTCCTCCAGTGCTTATGGATGGTCCCCAAGGCTAAATGAAATCCCCACATCAGATGAAGTCGCCTTTTCCTTTGAGATTCAAATACAGTCGTCATCCTCCCTTCCCTAGTCAAAGCCCTGTGGGAAGATCAATGCCTTCACCAATAAATTTGCAAATTCTTTGTGCTTCTGACCTCTCTGAGGTCCTGTTTCCTAATGACATTTGTATTTCATTGACATTTCCTCTTCCCTGGCTGTTTTCTTCTTTCTACTTATGTCTACTAAATGAGCCCCTTCTCTACATTCTCAATAAACAAACAAACCAGTGCATATATATGTTTTATAAATAAGACTTACATTTTCATTATCCATAGTGATCGCTGTCACTGTATTCTGTGAACACTAATCATCTGGGGAAAGCAAGTAATAGCCCTTTGTTTGGCTTACCAGTCAATTTTAAAGGTACTACTAACGTGTGATATATTTGAAAATTATGGTCGGGTGCAGTGGCTCACGCCTGTAATCCCAGCACTTTGGGAGGCCGAGGCAGGTGGATCCGAGGTCAGCAGATCGAGACCATCCTGGCTAACACGGTGAAACCCCGTCTCTACTAAAAATACAAAAAATTAGCCAGGCGTGGTGGCGGGCACCTGTAGTCCCAGCTACTCGGGGGCTGGGGCAGGAGAATGGTGTGAACCCGGGAGGCGGAGCTGGCAGTGAACCGAGATTGCGCCACTGCACTCCAGCCTGGGCGACAGAGCGAGACTCCGTCTCAAAAAAATAAAATAAAATAAAATAAAATAAATTAATTTGGACAGAGTCACATGATTAGTAAACAGCAGGACAAGACTAGCCACTGGATTGTCTCCCTCTGAGTCCCAGTGAGATATCTCTGAGAACCTCTCATTCTACACTGCTCCCCAATGCAAGAACAGAAGCCAGCAAATGTGTCCTGCGGAAGTCAGCCACCATGTTCATCAGAGCTCTCTAAGGGCTTGATCTAACTCATCAGGTTTCACCCCACAGTCCCTGGGGAAGTCTCTATTTGGCAGACATAGCTGAGGCAAGTGAAAATTTCCATAATCGTATTAATGTACTATGTTTTAGTAAAACGTGTTATTTAAAAAAACAACAGCTTTTACCATCATTTTATTTTTCTATTCTAACATTTGTAATGAGCCCTTCTGCCACTGTCTCTAAAGCAAATTCATGTATCACATGCCTCTGATGGGCTTCCAATCTATATTTATGAAGTTATCCATTACTACATAGAAACAACCATTTAATTCTTCAGCCTCTCCAGCCTCTGACAATTCATCATCCCCTTAGCATATCCAGTTCTGTTACTGGTTTATTACCTTTGCGCACAATTTACTATTTAACTTTATTTACTTGTATTGAAATCCAAACTTCGAAGGCTACCTCATTCACAAACACACACACAAGTACGTAGCCCTCAACTTGATTTTTTAAATTGAAATTACCTTTGTCCTTTATCACAGAATTTTGTTTCTAAAATATCATATCTTGTCTTGTATATTTTTATAAATATTTTTATAAATATTTATAAATATTTATAAAATTTTATAAATATTTCTATAAATACTTTCTGCATATGTCTTTTTTCTATTCTATAAGGACAAGGACATGTTTCATCTTTGTATATTACCCTTTACCACTTCTCCTTCCCTAATTTATTAAAGACATAGGGTTTAACAATAGGCTAATTTGTTTAAGACACAGGGTTTAACAATAATATACTTAATTATGTTAAGTCAATGTCTTTTCATAGACTATTAATTGTGAGTTTTTTTTCATTTATAAAATACCACTACTAAGTTGGCACTTTCCAAAAGTTTAAAAATCTTACCAAAAAGAAGCTTGATACTGCTTAATCCCACATTAAGTTCTTTGTTTATTTTTGATGACAGTTTCAACAACTCCAATTTAAGGCTTTTGGTTCTTCGGAAACTCATAAAGGAAGGCACCACTACAGGCATAGAAGCAGATCTCAGAATTTCCAATATATGCAGGTTCATGCTATCTACTTGACAAAAGATTATTGTTCCCAAATGATGAAAGGAGAATTCTTACAAAACCATACCTTGTTGCTTCTTAAGAAACTAATAGGAATATAGAATACACATTATGTCTGTTTTTTTAGGCAGTGAGTTTGGTGTTTCCTTTTTATCTAGTAAGACATTTCCCTGAAATCTCCCCCCACCAAAAAAAAAGAAAGTAGTGCCTCAGGTATATTAAAAGCATTCATGTATGGTGGAGGAAGGAAAGAAGAAAGGCAGGAAGAGAATAGTTGATTCATTTTTAATTTAATTGCAAAATCTTTGTTAAACAACCATAGTATATTACTATAAAGGTCAAAAGCCTCAGAGTGAGACATGAGATTTGAAGCCTGGCCCATCAGGGTTGGGATATATATTGAATTTAGGAGGAAGTATGTTAATTAAATTGATAGTAAAGATATAGCTGAAGCTCCAGATAAAACTTACAAGGATTAATATATTATCTACAGTTTATAATTAACCTCAAAATTACTTAGATATCTTCAAGAAAATGTTTAATACTCTAATTCAAAAATATTTATTAAGCACCCTGTGGAATATGCATTAGTCAGGCTTATTGTATACAAACAAACCCCAAATCTCAGTGGCTTAATAAAACAGAAGTTTATTTCTCACAAATGCTGTATCGACCATGTGGACACCTCAGGTAAGACCATTTCACATGTAACTAGGATTTCTAGGCAGATGAAAGCTCCATAATCTTGTGACTGTACCACCTGGAGCTAGGGCCTCTTCGGTCACCTTGTTCAAAAAAAGACAATGCTAGAGAATTTTGCAATTAAATGCTTAGACTTGGATATGGTTTACTTAGCCACTTCTGCTCAGATCTCACTAATTATAATAGGCCATAGCCCAACCCAACAATAAGGGGATGAAGTATATTCCACCAGTGTCCCTAGAGGGAGAAATTAAATAATTGAGGACAATATACATCTCCATCACAGGATACAAAAATTTAATCAAACAGTACCATCCTGGTTCTATATTCAATGTTTTCATGACTTACTTCTCTCTCAGATATGGCTTTATTGTTAGAAAGAAATCTGATAATGAGAAGAATTGATGCAAGGAAACCAACACAATATAAATAAGAGTCAAATACCAGAGCATCTTGATCTCCATACCTTCACAATGAACATTAGAGCTGAAATTCATCCAATATACACTCTACGGGATTGTTTTCTGCTGATCTTTATTCTAATTGGTTGGTTCTCTCTTTTCATTCATCAGGGCACATGACATACCAATTTGTTAAAGATTTTGAACATCATTCTTTGCTAAAGATTACAGGAATCCATAAAATATGGAGCTGCCTGGAGTACTATTTTAAAACAATCTATGTATTATAAAACAACATTATAGCAATAATAAATATGTTAATGTATGCTGTTATTGCGAACTATATTTTTTACATTTATTTATTCTACATGTCAATGCTAAATAGTATAAATAACATGAGTGTTTTGCTAAATGAGTATGTGTATAATGACTTGTCTGCTTAGTTGCGTATCTTATTTACTTGATAAGCAGAAATGAAATTTTCCAAAGTATGTTCACAAATTGCATCTTCAAGGATTACTTTTAAACAAATAAGTGGAGAAATGATGTCTAATATATTTGCTTAGGACAAGAGAAAAGCTTTGAACTAACCAGATTATCGTGAAAAATGCATGGGTCATCCAAATTATTTCCCTAAAGCCCTTTTATGTACTAAGAAAGCAAGCAAAAGCAATTCATGTTTAATTAATGTGTAGCATATCTAGCATATTCATTTTAGAAATCAGACTTTAAATCTGACATTGAAGAGTTATATTGTTGTCCCTGGTGGGAAAAAATAAGTTTAGGGTATTTATTTTCATCTTACCAGATATTTATAGTATATGATAGAACATGAATTGGATTGATTATCAGGAGACCTCAATTTTACTTCAACTTTATTCCTAAATTGTAAATAAGCGAATTTCTTCAAGTTTCAGTTTGTTCATCGTGTGAAGAAAGGAAATGATTTTTAAGTTTTCTTCCAACTCCAGTCTCCCATGTCTTAGAGATTTTACACTACCATAGAGGTTTATGGTTGCCTCACAGCTTTTGAGGAGGCAATCCTCTTCATGGCAGTAATGCACAATAGTTACAAATAAATCCACTAGAAATAGACTGCCTAGATTTGACTCATAGCTTTACCACTGTCAGTCATCTCATCAGTAAAACTGAGACAATAACAGCATCCAATTCGTAAAATATTCAGTAGATTAAATTAGTTCACACTTGCAAATGCATATAGAATATTATAATGTAGCAACCACTCAATTATCATTAGTTATGATATCGTTAGGCTTTTTTTCTTTTTTCTTTTTTTGGCTGTGTGAAAATGCTGGTATCCTAATGGTGATGGAATTTACTGAGCTACTATTCATAACACGTTTGAAATAGGATATTAAACTCTTTCCATATGGTGCTTAAGATAACTCGGTGAGTGATATTGTTTGGCTGTGTCCCCACCCAAGTCTCATCCTGAAGGTGTTTTTGCCCATGCTATTATCATGATAGTGAGTTAGATCTCAGAAGAGCTGATGGTTTTATAAGGGACTTCCTTCTTCACCGGGAACTCATTCTTCTTCCTGCTGCCATGTGAAGAAGGATGTATTTGCTTCCCCTTCCTCCATGATTCTAAGTTTCCCTTGCATGGGGCCTGTAGCCCCTTAGTTTAGGCCAATTTCTCCATTTGGAATAGGTGTCTTTACCCAATGCCTGCACCCCCATTGTATCTAGGAAGTAACAAACTTGCTTTTGAATTTACAGGCTCATAAGCAGAAGGGACTTGCCTTGTCTCAGATAAGACTTTTGAGTTGGACTTTTGAGTTAACGCTGGAATGAATCAGGATTTGGGGGGACTGTTGGAAGAACATGATTGCGTTTTAAAACGTGAGGACCTGAGATTTAGGAGGGGTCGGGGTGGAATGATACGGTTAGGCTTTGTATCCTCACCCAAATCTCATCTTGAATTGTAGTTCCTATAATCCCCACATGTTATGGGAGGGACCAGGTGGAGATCACTGAATCATGGGGTCAGTTTCCTCCATCCTGCTCTCATGGTAGTGAGTTAGTTCTCATGAGATTTGATTGTTTTATAAGGGGCTCTCCCTTTCACTGGGCAATCATTCTTCTCCCTGCTGCCATGTGAAGAAGGATGTGTTTGTCTCCTCTTCCTCCATGAATGTAAGTTTCCTGAGGCCTCCCCAGCCATGCTGAACTGTGAGTCAATTAAAACTCTTTCCTTTGTAAATTACTCAGTCCCAGGTATGTCTTTATTAGCAACGTGAGAACAGAGTAATACAGTGAGCCAAAATGTATCAATAATTAGTGGGCTGTACCTCCCAAGTTTAAGAAGAAAATAGTAACCACAATGCCAAGTGACAGTAGCCAAAGCTATGAGAAGCAGGTAAATTATTTAATATTGGCTGTAAATATAGGTGTCAAATTAGGCAACACTGCATTGGTTTCTAACAGTTGGTGGATGAGATATCCTGACTGACCTTCATGCTGAAGACAACCTAAGATTCTAGATAAAACACTAAAACAAAAAATGAAACATGCTTCCTAAATACATTAATGATCTAGCAAGAAATTTTAAAGTATTTGTTCTAAAGCAAGTGGGTTAAAGTTAAAAAAAAATAGCGTATTTACATAGTCTCAAAGTGTATTATCCTATAAAAAAGAAAAAAAATACAGGATTTTAAAGGCAAGATATTAATTACAAAGACAAAGATAATAAGTATACCATAGAAAAATCAGTGGTAATCAACTTAACGAAATGATTAAAATTAATACTACTAGTAATAAGAAAAGTAGACATCATGAGCCTTCTTGTATGATGCAAGGAGAATATTACCTTTGAAATATTTCTACCAAAATGCATACATGAATCAAATCATAAGGAAACATCAGACACATCCAAACTGAGAGGTAATTTACAGAATAACTGGCTTGCAATCTTCAGAAATGTCATTATCATGAATGATAGAGTTTGAGATTAAAGGACACTAAAGAGATGTGATCTGACGCTTTCTATTTACTATAATGAATGCTATAGGGACAAGGAGCAAAATTTGGAAAAATGTCTATGTGGTTTAAAATACATACAAGAATTTTTGATGTTCCTTCCTTTAGAAGATAAGCCTAATTCACCTATCCATTAGTGTGAGTTTTACTTTGTGACTCACTTCTAACTAATAGATAGTGATAGAAATAGAGATGTCACTTCCCAGACTAGATAATTAAATAGCTTCACCCTTGCTCTCTCTCCTAGATCGTGCACACTGAGGAAGATAGTCATCAAATCATTAAGACAGCAAACAACTCTGTGGATAGATCCACATAGTGAGGGACTGAGTTCTCCAAATAGCAGCTACATAATGAGTGAGCCATTCTGGAAATGAATCATAAGCCCAGGCAAGCCTTTATATGACAACTGTTTGAAGGTAACCATACATAAAGACTTGATCCAAAACCATTCAACTAAATCACTCCTGACTCTTGACCTACAAAAAAAAAAAAAAAAATGTGAGATAAGTGTTTTGTTTTGTTCGAGTTTTTTATTTCTTTAATTTTGGTAATATATACATAACAAGATTCACCATTTTAGCTGTTTTTAAGTGTACAATTTAGTGGAATCTAGTACCCTGATATTTTTGTACTTCCATCACCACCACCCATCCACAGAACTCTTTTCATCTCCCAAAACTGAAATTCTGTACTCATTACATAATATCTCCTCATTCCTCCCTCCCACAGCCCCTGACAATCAGCATTCTACTTTCTGGCTCCATGAATTTAAATACTCCATGTATCTCATATGAGTGATATTATATATTATCTGTTCGTGTCTGCTTTCTTTTACTTAGCACATGACTTTTTCAGGTTCATCCATGATGTAGCATCTGTCAGCATTTCTTACTTTTTAAGCTGAAAAACATTCCATTGTATGTATGCTCTATATCTTATTTATCTGTTTATTTGTTTATGGACACTTAGGGTGCTTTAATCTTCAGCTCTTGTGAATAATGCTGCTAAGAACATATAGAAATATTAACAAACATCTCTTCCAGTCCCTTGATGCACCAAAGTTTTAAGTTTTGATGAATTCTCATTATCTATTTTTTTTTCTTTTGTTGCTTGTGCTTTTGGTGTCACATCCAAAAAAACATTGTCAAATCCAAAGTCATTAAGCTTTTCTTCCAGTGTTTTTTTCTAAGAGTTTTATAGGTTTTTCTCTTATAATTTGGCCTTTGGTTCGTTTTGAATTAACTTTTCATATAGTAGAAGGTAAAAATCCCACTTCATTATTTTGCATGTAAGTATCAAGTTTTTCCAAGACCATTTGTTGAACAGACAGCCCTTTCTCTATTGAATGGTATTGGTACTCATGACAAAAAGCATTTGACCATGTTTGTAAGAACTTATTTTGAGGGTCTTTATTCTAGCCTATTGGTTTATATGTTTGTCCTTATGCTAGTATCACATTGTTTTGATTACTGAAGATTTGTAACAAGTTTTGATATCAGGAAACATGAGACCTCTAACTTTGTTCTCCTTATTCAAGGTTTCTTGGATATTTAGGGACCTGTGAAATGTCTTATGAATTTTTGGATATATTTTTCTATTTCTGCAAGAAAAATATTGTTGGAAATTTGATAGGTATTCCATAGAATATGTAGATCACTTTGGGTAGTATTGCCATCTAAAGGATATTAAATCTTCCAATCTGCAAATCAAAAATGTCTTTCCATTTATTTGTGTATTTTCTTTCAGCAACATTTTATAATTTTTAGTGTATAGGGCTTTTACCTACTCAAGTTTATTCCTAAGTATGTTTTTTTTTTTTTTGACATGTTGTAAATGCAATTGTTTCTTAATTTCCTTGATTGTTGTTAGTGTACATAAATAAGGTGATTTTGTGTATTGATTTTTGTAGCTTAAATCATTGTTGATTTCGTTTATTACTTCTAACAGGGTTTTTGGTGGACTTCTTAGGGTTTTTTTACATGTAGGATCATTTTATCTGTGAACAGCGATAACTTTACTTCTTTATTTCCAATTTGGTTGTTGTTTCCTTTTTCTTTCCTAATTGCTTTGCTAAGATTTCCAGTATTGTGTTGAATATAAATAACAAAAGGAACTATCTTTATCTTGTTCCTGATTTTAGAAAAAAAGATTTCAGTCTTTCACTATGGAATATTATGTTAGCTGTGGGTTGTATTTTGTTGAGGTAGTTTCCTTTTATTTCTAGGTTCTTGAAGATTTTTTATCAAGAAAGATTATTGACTTTTGTCATTTTTTTGTGTGTGCTTAAACTGAAATAATGTGACATGGCTATTTTTCTTTATTCTCTCTCTCTCTCTCTTTTTTTTTCTTGAGATGAAATCTCACTCTGTTGCCCAAGCTGGAGTGCAGTGGCACAATCTAGGCTCACTGCAACCTCCACCTCCCAGGTTTAAGAGATTCTCCTGCCCCAGCCTCTTGAGTAGCTGGGACTACAGGCACATGCCACCATGCCTGGCTAATTTCTTTCCTTCTTTCTTTCTTTCTTTCTTTTTTTTTTTTTTTTTTGGTGCTTTTAGTAGAGATGGGGTTTCACTATGTTAGTCAGGCTGGTCTTGAACTCCTGACCTCATGATCCACCCGCCTCAACCTCCCAAAGTGCTGGGATTTACAGGTGTGAGCCACTGCACCTGGCCTCTTTTTTCTCTTGATGTGGTGTGTTACATTGATCAACTTTTATATGTGGAACCATTCTTGTATTCTATTAGCAAACTCCAGTTGGTCATGGTGTATAACCTTTTTACTATATATTGAATTTTGTTTTCTTGAATTTTGTTGAGGATTTTTGCATCAATATTCATTAGAAATATTGGTTACTAGTTTTCTTTTCTCATAATGTCTTTGTTTCTGGCTTTGGCATTAGAGTAATGCTGGTCTTACAGAGTGAGATTAAAAGTGTTTTCCCCTCTTCAATTTCTGGGGAGAATCTGAAAAGTATTACTGTTAATTTTACATCAAATGATTCATAAAATTTACCAGTGCAGGCATCTAGTCTGGGCTTTTTTAATATTTTTCCTTGAGAAGGTTTTGATTACACATTTAATATCTTTACTAATTACAGGTTTATTCAGATTATCTATTTCTTCATGATTTATTCTTAGTAGACTGCATGTTTCTACAAATTTGTCCATTTCATTAAGACTATACAATTTGTTGGCATACAATTGCTGATAGTACTTTCTTATAATCCTTTTCATTGATATAAAATAAGTAGTAATATCCCCTCTTATTTCTAATTTTAGTTATTTGAATCTTCTTTTCTTTCCTTAATTTGTCTAGCTAATGGTTTGTCAATATTCTTGCTCTTTTCAAAGAACTAACTGTTGGTTTTGTTGAATTTCTCTATTGTTTTTCTACTATCTATTTTGTTTATTTCTGTTGTAATATTTATTATTTACTTATTTCTAGATTTGGGTTTTGTTCATTCTTCTTTTTCTAGTTCTTTAATATGTAAATTTAGATTGTTGATTTGAGATTTTTCTTCCAGCTTATAAATATTTATAGCTACAAACTTCCCTCTTAACACTGCTTTTACTGCCTCCCACAAGTTGTTATGTATTGTGTTTTTATTTTCATTACTCTTGAGATATTTTCCAATTTCCTCTGTGACTCCTTCTTTTTCCCATTGGTGGTTTGAGTGTGTTGTTTAATTTCCATATATTTCTGTCATTTCCTGTTTTCATTTTCCATTGATTTCTACTTTTATTTCATTCTGATCAGAAAATATAATTTGTATGATTTTAATCATTGTAAATTTATTGTTTTGTTTTATAACCTAATATATGGTCTATCCTGGATAAAATTCCATGTGCACTTAAGAAAAAATGTGCATTCTTCTATTGTTGGGCAGTGTTCTATGTATGTCTGTTAAGTCACATTGGTGTATACTGTTGTTGAAGTCCTGTGTTTCTCTGATCTGGCTAGTTGTTCTATCCATTATTGAAAGTGGAAAATTCAAGTCTCCTAGTATCATTGTAGAGCTTTGTATTTCTCTTTTTAATTCTGTCAGTGTTTGCTTCAGCTGTTTAGTAGCTCTGATGTTTGGTGCATATATCTTTATAATTATTATATCTTCTTGGTGAACTGACTCTTTTACCATTATATAATGTTCTTCTTTTAACCTTTAACAATTTTTCACTTAAAAATGTATTTTGTCTGATATTAATATAGTCATGTTTGCTCTATTTCAACTACTATATGCATGGAATAGCTTTCATTTGCAATCTATGCATGTCCTTAGAACTAAAATTTGTCTCTTACAGAAAGCATATAGCTAGATTTTATTTTTTTTAATACAATCCACCAATATATGTCTTTTGATGGGGGCAGGGGAGGTTGTCCACAAGCGTTTGTTTTGTTTTGTTTTTAAACCACTATATTTTGGAGTAATCACAGCAATAGAAAACTAACATAATACCTGTAGATTAGTTAACATTATCATATCAATGTAAATTTCCTGATTTTTATAATTATACTATGGTTACGAAAAACACATTCCTAGTTTAAGGGAAATCATATGAATGTATCTTCAGGGTTAAGAGATATAATACCTCAGGTTTTCCTTAAATGTTTCATAAAAACCGCAAGATGACAATGCAATGTGGTAAAATGTTAACTGCTGGCAATAGAGGTTGAAGGTAAATAAAATTATGTGTTATTATTATTTCAACTTTGCTTTACATATAAAATTATGCTACAATTTCAAATATTAAATAAAACTTAATTTGGAGAATACAAATTAAGGACATATTAGAATCCACAGTGGAAATATAGCACTGAAACTAACTTTTAGCTTTTTTGGGTTTCCAGAAGAGAAGAAGACAGAAAAACGAATAGAGGTAATATACAGATAGACACTGAGTGAAATATGTTACAGAATTGAGGAAAGATCTTAATATGAAGATTAAGTTATCTAAAATTCAAAAAATTTAAACTAAAGGAAATTAATGCCTGGACATATAGTACAAATTCATGACACTAAAGCCAATGAAAAAATATTAAATATTGTAGGAGGAAAGATTATCTTCTTCAAAGAAAGCAATAGCTTAAAAGCTAACTTCTATACTTTTTTTTTTCTTTTCTTTTTTTTTTTTTTTTTTTTTTTTGAGACAAAGTCTCACTCTGTCACTCAGGCAGGAGTGCAATGACACAATCATAGCTAAATGCAGCCTTGAACTCCTGGGATCAAGTCATCTTCCCAAATTAGCCTGTTGAGTAACTGGGATTATAGGTGCATGCAACCACACTCAGCAATTTTTTTGTATTTTTTGTAGATACAGGGTTTTGCCATGTTGCCCAGGCTGATCTCAAACTCATGGGCTCAAGCAATCCACCTGTCTCAGCCCCCAAACTGCTGAGATTACAGGCATGAGCTACCATGCTTGGCTAATGGCTGACTTCTGAATCGCAAAGATGATGACCAGAGACCACTGTAGCAATAGGTGGAATGTAACAAAATAAAATAACTGGTAACTTACAATCATATGCTTTAAAAAATGACTTTCAATGAGGAGAATAAAATAAAGACATTCATAAACAAACAAAAACTGAGCTCTTGCTACCAATAATTACAAAGGGACATTTTAAATGTTCTGCAGGAGGAAGTAAATAATCTCAGAAGAAAAATGTCAGATATAAGAAGGAATAATGAGCAATGTCAGTGACCAATATGCCTGTTTATCTATATTAAACAAAAATGAAGTTGTCATCTGGATTAAAAACTGTAATGGAACTAAAATATATAAAAATTGCATATAAAATAATTATAGTTAAGTTATTATGAGCACCTATATTATTTTGAAAGTGAATAAAGATTAAAACTGACACTTTGATGAGTTTATGCATCATAACTTTTCTAGTGTTTATATTAGAAATTAAAATATGATTATTAATTGAACAGAAAGAAATATGAATGAGAATAATCAATTCAAAATATCCAAGAAATAGACAAAGATAAAAGGAATTAGACAAATAAAAAACAAAAATAACAGTGAAGACATAATAAAAATATGGTAGCATATGTAATAAATGTAAATAGACTAATTACCTCAGCTAAAATACAAAATTCAAAGCTATAGCTGACTGGCAGAGAAGCAGTATGGTTCCATTAATGTATTTTATATATTTCAAAACTTTATAATTTATATATCTCACAATAAATATATATTGGTAAAAATATAGCTTAAAATCATAATAAAAAGAAAAATGATGATGATAAAATTCAAAAGAAAAGTTATCTCTGAGAGGCCACAGAAAGGGATTGGATTAAGGAAGAACATACTTGTTAATTCAGGATATGTTATTTTTTTTTCCTTACACTAGATTCTGGGCCTAATGGTTATGCATTGTATACTTTCACCTACCCATCATATATTTTAAAATGTTTGTTTCCCTCCATATTCAATACAACCAATAAAAAAGAGGCAGCATCAAAAATAAAAGATTTTACATGAATATGGAATGTGTCATATCTCTCTTCTGATGCTACATTTTCTGTCGTCTTGAGAAGGAGAGCTGTCTTTGATTGAGGAACCGACTGAATGAATACAGCATTGCAGAAACTAAACCGGGGGCAAGTCCAGATGACCATTAACCTCTGCCAGGTAGTTAACTGTTGTAGACTGCAAAAATGTCCCAATTTCTCACCACTGCCTTTATAGTGTGACCTTGCAACTACCTCTATCCAGAGGTGGAGTCTATTTGTCTATGTCTTGTATCTGGGATAGGCTTGTTACCTGCTTTGACTAATAAGATGCAGCAAAATAAATAAATTAATTAATTAAATAAATAAATAAAAATGCTGGGCCAGTTCTAAGCACTGATCTCAAGAAGTTGTAAATACTATTCTTTGTCTTGAAATCCTGCTATCCCTTCTGTGAATCTGTCTAAGCTACCCCACTGTATGATGAGAGACATGTGACCCAGTCACTCCTGTTGTATCTGCCAGAAACTTGAAAATAGATGATCGAGGCCATCCCGGAGTAGCCAGCCTTGGCCTGCTCTACAGCTGACTCCATATTGCGTAAGTGAGCTCAGGTACAATATTGAACCTAGGATCATCAAAACTGCCTGCCCATTGTTGTTAGGGACTCGTGGATCGCTAACAATAAATGATTGTTGTATTAAGCATGTAAGTTTGGGGGTTAATCAAAGCAGATATCATAAATAAACTGATTCTACAACTTTATAAGCACTATTTCTTTCCTTCCTATTGTTCTTTTGTTGTGAAAGTACTCATAGAAATGTTAACCTGGATATAATTTTGTAAACATATGAAACATGAAGTGGCCATGAATATTTCTATTGCATGTAAAATGTCCCCATTTTGAAAAATCTGAGACATGGAAATCTTCAAAAATGACAGATTTAAAATCACATTTTTAGAAAGCCAAATGGGATAAAGTTTCTTAAGGATAAAACAGAAAAACTCAAGAGAGATGCACAGGTTAGGAAACTGAGATGTGCTGATATTCCTTCTTCAATTTGTGGTGCTGTGAAAACCTTGTACTATGGAGCCACAGTATTCATAAGAAGAAGAGAACAGGGGTGGCAGGAGGTATTTTTAACAAAGTCATCAAGGTACTCATGAGGATGGCATATTTTCCATGAACAAGCAGCATAACTTAGTACTTTGTTCGAACGCCACACACAGCATAATGGAAGTGGCACTTTCAGAATACTGATTCTCCCACAGGGAACTCAACAGTGAACTAGGAAAAGATCACAGGCTCTGACAGTTGATCGGTGAATTAATTAGCTGTTGAACTTCTTTAATGCTACGGTAAATTACATGTGGAGTGTGCACTCAGAGTCATAAAAAGATTCCAAGGATGCTAGGTGTCACACAACAGTAGGGCAAAATGCAATCAGAATCCAGAGCAGGGCCCAATGCAAATTGGTTTACCAGAGGCCTGCTGAGATTAATCTTACTTGTATCTTTTTCGGAGGGGAAAATTTAGACTGAGTGGCACAATTATTTAGGCTACAAGCAAAAGGAATTGGTGCTTTTTTTTTTATTCTGTCTAAATTGTTCTTGACACAGACTTAGAAAGTTAATATTTATCAACTTTTTACCCACCTTTAAAGTCACACCTCCTCATGTAATCTATCAAGTGATAGGAGATTTTGAAGAAAGAACAGAGAGAGGGCCATTTTTTATTCTGCTATGACCACATTTGTCATTGCTGCCTATATGCTCTCAGAAAATACTAATTGTTGGCCTTCGTTGCTAAATACATGTTGGTATGTAATATATTGTTCTTATCAATTGTGTGATCTTGGGCAAGTTAATTAATTTCTTTAGCCCTCGGTTTCTTCATTTGCAGAATGGGGACAATGACAGTATTCATTCTGTAGGGCTATAATGTGAATTAATTATGTAAATATTGCAAAGTACTTAAAATAGTGCCGGGCAAAGTACTTAAAATAGTGCCGGGCACATGGCAAGTGTTATAAAAGTTGCTGAATGAATATTGAAACAAAAACAATGTTCACCTATTTCCAAAGAGATCCAACACCATTTAAACTTCTGATCATTCAGCAAAACAGACTTTGATTTCCAACATAGTGAATAACCAAAAATGAGACTTTCCCTGGGAAAATGAAGCTTTCATAGAGGTAAATAGAAGAATATTAAGATGTGTGAGCATTCAATGGAGTTTTACTCTTCTTCCCTATTATCTTCTGTAACTAGGAGGATATAGAAATAAATATAGATTAGGAATTATATCTGTCAGGCCAAAAAAAGTCATCTAAATTCATTTCAAACTTCTTTTCTGCTGACAAGTAGATGCTGCTGCTAACATATTGAGGTGCAGTTGTATTTTTTTTTTTTTTTTTGGTAGGGACAGAGTCTTGCTCTGTTGCCTAGGCTGGAATGCAGTGGTGCCATGTTGGCTTGCTGCAACCTCTGCTGCCCGGGTTCAAGCAATTCTCCTGTCTCAGCCTGCTGAGTAGCTGGGACTACAGGTGCTGGCCACCACGCCTGGCTAATTTTTATATTTTTAGAAGAGATGGGGTATCACCATTTTGGTCACATTGGGCTCGAACTCCTGATCTCAGGTGATCCACCCGCTTTGGCCTCCCAAAGTGCTGGGATTATAGGAGTGAGCCACCGCACCCGGCCTGCAGTTATATTCTGATTAGATATCCTGCATGCCCTGTGAGAATGGCATGCAACAAATGCAAACACAATTTGCTGCAATTCAACTCTTACCATGAGCAAAATACTGGGAAAGACCTTGAAGAAAATGCAAACTAAAAACTGGAATAAGTTCCTCTGCTTCATATCTCCAAAGTATGTATTAATAATATTTTAATATCTTTCACAAATTATAAGTGACTGAAAATATATATGGGTATATAAAGAACACATAAAACATTTTAAAATGTTATTTTTAATTTTAGCTCCTTTCTCTTCCCCTGTCTGCTGTATGCTGAAGACGACTGCTGAGTCATGACAAATCCTGCACTGCTGACAAAATGCATAAGGATTATATAGGGTTGAGTTGAGATAAACACAAAAAGTGGACCAATATTCCTGGAAGAGATTATAGCTGAATTATTATACCTAAAAAGGCTTGAGTTATTTAAGCCCCTTATTAAGACTGATGATACTACAATATTCATGAGGAACAAAAATGCTATCTATAGATAACATGAGATATTTGGTAAAGAGAAGTAAGAAATTAAATATTTATATTGAGAGAGGATATTGTGTCCTGCTTTATTCTTAAGAGGATTTGGGATGGTATCATAAGTTGGTTTTGATGCAGGATAAAAATAAATGAGGAAAAAATTTAAAACAGATACAATAATGCTAGGGATAAAATTAGTACCTACTAGAAATTAGGTAAGACTATGGCTAAGGGAATCTAGGATGATTGGACTTCTTCCTCAGCCCACAGTACTGCTTTTTTTGTTACTCCTAGGGGAGCTATCTGCAAGGAACAATGACAAAAGAGGACTAAGTTCCACTTTCTTATTAAACAGTCTTTGAGACCTATATGCTACGATAGCACTGTGATAAACAGGGCTGGAACCAGAGTCTAGTTAGAAGTCTGAGAGACCTCTACTGCTCACTCTTGATTTAAGCCCAAATAGTAGATTTTAGGTTGATCAGGTTGGATGCCTTCAAGGGAAAAATAGGTCAGAGAGAGAATAGGCAGTAAGACTTTGGTCAGTTTAACCTTTTGAGATAAGATAAAAAGGAGAACAGTATTAGGAAGAAGGATGACTGGGCTTCTCCATGTAGAAGGGCCTTTCAGTTTGAAAGGAAAAGAGAGAAACAGATAAATTTTCATCAAATGGCTATCACACAGAACCAAGGAATCTCTCTAATGAGATCATTATATCCTCTTCTTGGGGACTAGATTTTTTTGTCTCCCAGAAAGCTCTTTCTGTAGTTATTATACAGATGTTCCAGATATTGACCTTGTTATAATTCAGGTCCCAGCTTAAAATATATCTACAGTGACAACACAATTCAAAGTAGCCAGCTCTTCAAGCTCTCACCTTGTTTTACTTTTAACTTAGCACTTATTACTGAATATTTTCTTTCAAATATTTTTATTATTAATGGACTCCATATCAAAACTACCCATCTAGAACATAAGGTCTATGACAACAAGGACTTCATCTATATTATTTACGTATGCATTTACATATATATAATATATATGTACATATATATTATATATTTATATATATAACTCATATATCTATATAACTCATATATATATATGAGTTATAAGCGAACACAATAGGTACTCAATAAAGATTTAGCAAATAAATACATGCATGAAAATGTGTTTTAGTAAGCCAAGAAAGGTGGTGAAAAGAGAGATGCTTCTTGAGAACTTACTTTAATATTGGCAATAGCTGACATTTATCAAGAGTGTTAATCTTCTGAACAAAACCATAACATAAACACTGAAGAGAAAAATGCAGTGGCAACTTGATCAAATCTACTCTAGATCTAAATAAAAGATATGGGATCCACACCTAGACTGATCTCAGAGCAGTTATGCTTCACTACCATGTATGCCATTAGATTCTGTTTACATGCCAAATATATGCAACAGATTTAGTTCTGAAATTCCTAGTATTCCACACACACATGTAAATAAATCTATTGCATGATCCAATAGAATCGTAAGTTAATTGTAAGTTAAAAATAAATGAGATGCCATAAAAAAACCTTGCTATTTGGAGTGGTGAGACTGAAGGAAAATACGTACCATGGTCTCCTGAATGGAGAAACTTCATAAAGGATGAAGAAAAACACACCGTGAATTACACCATGAATAATATTACTAAATGCAAGCATGAACTTCCAGCATTTATAATACAGATCAGTGTAAGTTGATAGCATTGATTCAAGTTTTGGTTTAGTGAAAGCACTTCTATGGAGAAAATATAAAGATTTTAATAGCCTTGTTTAATCCATTGGTAAAATTAAAGCTATGTAGATGAATGAAACGGATTAATATCATTCAGGCAATCATTCCTCAACATTATCTCTGACACCTACATTGATGATCAATATTGGCTGGTAGAAGTTATGATGTATGTATTTTATGATGAGTACCAGACCATAGATATTTAGTGTTACTTTTTTTTTTTTTTTTTCTTTTTAGATGGAGTTTCATTCTTGCTGCCCAGGCTGGAGTGCAATGGCGCGATCTCGGCTCACTGCAACCTCCGCCTCCGGGTTCAAGCGATTCTTCTGCCTAAGCCTCCTGAGTAGCTGGGATTACACAAATGCACCACCACACCCAGCTAATTTTTGTATTTTTAGTAGAGATGGGGTTTCACCATCCTGGTCAGGCTGGTCTCAAATTCCTGACATCAGGTGATCAACCCTCCTCAGCCTCCCAAAATGCTGGGATTACAGGTGTGAGTCACCGTGTCCAGCTTAGTGTTACTTTTTAAGAATGTATTTATGGGTTTGAAAACGTGCATAATTTTGGTAACTTCTCAGAAGCAGATATGGTTAATCAGAATATATACCTGAACATGCTACTACTATACTTCTGCAGAGACATACAAATGGAAATATATACAACCAATATCAAGTCTTTCCTTTGAAATAACTGGTTTTATCCAATACATGAAAAGAAATATGATTAATGGCCAACACTTTATCCAATCTAGAACCCTATATCAATAGAAAATAATAAGTAAAATACCCATAAAATATTTGGCATTAATCTATGCTTTAAAATGGCTCTAAAATGTACTCCTACTTAACTAAATAATTGTTAGGCTCTAATTCAAGGTCAGGTAAATGGCAAAGCATATATTCTGTAATAGTTTATTTTAAATCACTCTTTCCTACCATCCTTGGTTATACTATGAGCCTCAATGACATCATATGATGAGCAGTACTTTTATTATCCTTTTCTTCTCAGAGTAGTAAACTAAGCCTCAGAGACCTCATATAAATTGCAAAAGTGACATATCCAGAAATAGAGACTCAGGAATACTGAATCTGGATCTGGGATTGTAACCACTGAAATATTTTGCCGTACTTTTGTCAGTTTTTCTCAGCTAGATTGAACTAATATATGTTTAAGCACAGTAAATAGTTGGCTTTAGGTCCATGTCCCGGTGATGGAATTAAAATACAACAATCCCAGCATTTTTAAATGAATATTCTTTATATTAAAATCACTTTAAATTAAGAAAACATATAGCTTAAAAAGTATCACTTAGTATTAAATAAAATGTATATAAAGGCTATTTCTCCACCTAAAAGATCGTCAAAGACTTGTAGAATAATAAAAGAGATGTAAAGTGTTATTTCTCCACACACTGGTTGACAAATGCATGGTCTGTGAGAAGCACTTGGCTGGCTAAAGAAACACACCAACTATTATCTCTAGAGTCAGTACTCAATTCTTTATGTAACAGCCCATTCTGTTTATATAGAAATTGTAATTTTCACGGTTATTTCTCACTTTAACTAAACCCATGTAATATTATTTTTAAAACCTTTCTCATATTGGGTCACATTTCATCCAAATGTCTCATGGCCTCCCTTAGAAACACAGCTATAAAATCTAATCTCCTTTTCACCTGACATGATTTAAAACATTTACAGAGAGTTACCATCATGTCTTACACTTTTAAATCTTACTTTCTCCAAACAAGTTATACCTAATCCTCTCAAACCTTCAAATTCCCACTAGGCACGGTGGCTCATGCTTGTAGTCCCAGCACCTCGGGATGCCAAGGCAAGTGGATCATTTGAGGTCAGGAGTTCAAGAGCAGTCTGACCAACATGATGAAACCCCATCTCTACTAAAAATTCAAAAATTATCTGGGCATGGTACTGCATGACAGTATCCCAGCTACTCATGGGACTGAGGCATGAGGATTGCTTGAACCCAGGAGGCGGAGGTTGCAGTGAGCCGAGATTGTGCCACTGTACTCCAGCCTGGGCAACAGGGTAAGCCTCCATCAAAAAAAAAAAAAAAAAAAAGAAAGAAAGAAAAAAATTAAAAAACCTTCAAATTCCCAAATTATTATGTCTGTTCTGGGCAGTTATCCTTGGGTTTATCAATGTTCTCCTTCAACGTGAACTGAGCTAACAGTTTTGGGCAGGTTCTTCTATACACACTGCTGACCTATTTTACAGCTTGTTCAGTATGCCTGTGCTGTCATCTACATTCCAATTACAGGTTGGTCATCACACTGGTGACACCTTCTAAACATGAACCTATGACTCTATGGACAACATAAAATGTCTCTGCTATATTCACAGTTTTTCTAGCTCTTAACTAATATCATGGATTTTTTTTTTTTTAATATTCTGGATGGCTTTAGAATTGAGAAAATAATCTTTAAAACCCCAACAAAGATTTTGAGGAAATGAAGACCTTTATTTTTCTTGGAGATCAGCAATAAAATAATGGTAAATAATTCAGTACCCATGGTGGAGTGATAGTAGGGGACGGTTAAAATCTCCTTTTCTTATTTTAAATGAAATCTTATCCACAGGCAAAAGAAAAGGAGCCAGTGCTATTAGGCAAAGAGGATGAAAATGGAAGTGAAAATGAACTTAATAATTAGAACTAGAACCTAGAGGATATTGACCTATCATTTCACCCTTCCTATGTTACATGCCTTAAACTTTGGTTAAAATAAAGTTCTCAGTGCAGAAAAATTTGCATGTGGATTTGATTTTTTAATCCCATAAAAATGAAACAAATTATTAATTTTAAATAACTTCGAATAATTTCATAGATTAATAATGTGTGTTTCACTTTTAGCTGATAAGAAAAAAAAAAAAACCTCCTAACTATATGCTCTGAAAGTACATCTTTAATATATCTAAAAACAACTAGTGTCCATTGGGTCCACAATCAGAGATATATTGCAGAATGTCACATAAATTCAAGCAGGGAAAAAAGGTTTTAATTTACCAGGATTACTTAAACTGACTAAAGAAACTGTGAAAGAGTATTCTCAGATATATTCAAAAAAAAGCAATTACATTTCACTATGTCTCCAAATCATTTCAAATTTATCATATTTTAAGTGTCCTTAAATGTTCTTTTTGATTGGAAGAGTCCTATAAATGACAGGCAGTTTTGTGCTGTGCAAATTAGCAGCTTCTCCTAATTCTTTTCACAAGGCTGTCAATTTCTTATGTATTATCTCATCCAAGTTCACATAATGGAGACTCTTGTAAATTGTGAACCATATGCTTCATTGTGCAGTTCACAATTTAAATTTTATCAATGATGCCTTTAATTTTTTTAAAAAACTGACCAATATTGTGTATTTTGTATCTGTTTAATTTACCCTAGTTACACCTGAAATATATGTATTTTTATATTTAATCTATATTTCTGCAAATGAAGAATGTCAGTTTTCTTTGAACCCCAAGATCCCATCCTAGACTAAGGTGTAGGTGTATTTTTGTGTCTATGTGTGTATTCACCATTTCTACCTGGGTAAATCACTTATGTACAACTCCCTGCTTCCTGTCTGTTATTGTTTGAGACAAGTGAACTTGGCTGGAAGCGAGCATATTCCCTTTTTAGAAAACTTATTTTTTTTTCAGAAGACAATTTTGTATTAGTGCTTCATTTCTTTGCCTTCGTGAGGACACAAGTGATGCAGTTCCATACACCTTTCTTTAGATGAATTAAATAAGACATTTCTTAACAGTTATGAGCTAAACTTAATCTTCCTGGGCACTACTAGATTTCTTTTTATTTTTTATTTTTATTTTTTTTTTCTGTAATTTCAGGTAGTAAAAAGAAAACAGCAGTTGTAAATGCCACAATATACTCTCCAACATTTGGAAGAAATACGAAAACACAAAAACAAAAATACCCATTGTGATGCTCAGTAAGTATTCACTAGCAGAGAAGGCAAAGATTAAGAAACTAACAAGACATTCCAGGAAAAGAAAGTCACTCCCATCACATATATACAAGACACTGTAAGGCCATTAGTATTACTGGGGGAAATAAAAAGTAAAGGAACTCAGTTTTCATTTAAAATGTACAATACCTCCTATACAAATTTAAATTTATATACCTCTTATATCACAACTTTTGTTGTATGTATTAATAAACATCTTCATTCATCACCCTTTCAAATGTGTATTAAAACATGCTAAAATAGTGTTTTAATGGATAAAATATGACGTATATTTGAACATGCTAAAATGGTGTTTTAATGGATAAAATGACGTTAAGCAAACACAAACAGTATACAGACTGTCAGAAACATCATCACATATATAATAGCTTTATAGAGAAAAATTTATAAGCCCAGCAGTGGATTGTCAACATGCCAATAACTTCCTCCAGTCACTTTGGGGCACACAAATTAGAGGAACTAATTAAATGCTTGATTAAATTATTAAATATATGATTAAATAAAACTGTCCTCTTCCTTGGTATAATAAAAATACATTTTAAAATAAAAAATCCTATTTCATTTCATCCTGAAAACACAATTAAAATAAATTTGGCATTTACCTCATGTGATTAAAAATCCACTGGATACTTTAGAAGCGCAGGCAGCTCATGATACAGCTTTCTGACGGCACTCATCAATTCCTACAAATAACAAGAGGGTGAAAGAGAATATTCAGAGCAATACATGTCTCTGTAAAATGATGTTGATTAGCGATGAAACTTTTATTATCACTCTACACTGCCTTTTAAAATGTACCTGACTATATATTGCTGTTATAATAGCTTTTGTTAAATGTGCAATATAGCAATGAAAATTATGTCTGTCTAGGACTTCCAAGGTACTAAAACAGACCCCAGATTACGACATACTGCAAAATATCAAACCACACAGTAGCACGTTATTTTACTGAGAAAGGCTCTTGGATTATAAAAACAAAATAATTTGTAAATGAAATGTTTTCTTATGTGCGTTACCACATCAAATCATTTTTCTAATCATGATGCTAAGTTATCAGAAGTAGAGGGTTTAGCTTTTACCATTGGCTACTTTAACTAAATTGCAGCAAATATCCTTACTTTATATCTCATAGATTTCCCAGGGAAGAGCCATAAAATGTGGGAAATGATGGTTATCCATCTGATAAGTGAATATGCAATATGGTAGTTTTTAACTTATCAGATGAATGGCTATCATTTCCTACATTTTATGAATCTTCCTCAGGAAGACATAGAAAATAAAATAGGTATGCTTGCTAAAATAGCAAGATACTACATAGTATACACAGTAGAAAATTATATAGTAACTCACACTTTTACGGTTTCAATTATCTGGGGAAGAAACTTTTTTAAAAAAGCATTATTTTCTCCCATCTACTTGATGAAAGAGAAATAAAATAAGCAACATAGATGCGTATTTTGTTGCTGCATATTGTCACTTTCCCATGTTTCCCATACACAAATATGTAGCGTGATAACTGTATAGCATCCCTTTTCTACATGCCCATTACTCTAAGCCTCACACATGTTACATTCAGGAACAAATCTCAGTGAATCACCACCATGGACATCTGCTCATCCTTTCCCCTCTGCACATCCCCGACCCTTCCTTTAAACCTCTGACTCTTCAGGTGACAAAGATGGTCAAGGTAGAATAAAAAGAGATGGTAGAAAGATGGTGCTCCTGTATTCATAATAGCAAAGACATATAATATACCTAAATGCTCATCAATGGCAGATTGGATAAACAAAATGTGGTACATATACAATACAAAATGCTATGCAGCTATAAAAAAGAAAAAGATTATGACCTTTGCAGCAACGTGGACAGAGCTGGAGGCCATTATCTTAAGCAAAAAAATACAGGAACAGAAAACCAAATACCACATATTCTCACTTATAAGTGGAAGCTAAACAACGACAATACACAGACACAAAGAAGGAAACAACAGACACTGGGGCCTATTTAATTAAGAGTGGAGGGTTGGAGGAGGGAGAGAATCAAAAAATTACCTATCACATACTATGCCTATTCACTGGGTGATTAAATAGCCTATACAAGAAGCCCATGTGACATGCAATTCCCTATATAACAAACCTGAACATGTACCCCAAACCTAAAATAAAAGTTAAAAAAAAATGGTACTCAACTAAGAAGTATAACTTTGTCAAGGCACATATAGAAGATTGGAACATAAATACACGAGCATTTTCTTATCACAGGAGAAGTCATATAAGTTCATGATTTAAGTGTTAGATTTATAAAAATTACAGTATTTCAATTTTTCTGAAAGCTACTACTATCAGGAATTATATATATATATTATTTTCATATATAATATATTATTAAATATTTATTAATATATATATTTATAAACACATATATATATTTCTTATTACGTGTTTTCTTTTTTGTTTGTTTGTTTGTTTGGAGGTATTACAACTCACTTTGAGAAAAAGATGCTTTATAGCCAAATAAATTCAGTATAGTGAATAACACATCCTGTTAGGTTCTAGAAAGAAATCAAAAGCTACACTTCCACTAGACGGAAACAGACTTAGAAAGAAAGTGGTAACCACTTTTAGCAAGAAAGTGAGCATTCATATGTTCAGAATAGTAGGACACTAGGCAGAAAAACCCTAAAGCTCCAGGAATGGTTGTGTTGCATTTTATGAATTTCTACATATGTTGCAGAAACATCCCGTTTACTTGAGAATGCTTCAACTTCTCCAATGCCAGGTTGTCTTCTAAATCCATACAGTATTCACTTTTTTGTGCCCTGTTTTATTTTATGATTTATAAATCCACAGCAAACAACTCTTAACTCTTTATTGGAAGCTCACTGTAACAAGTGCTGTGATAGGAACTTTCATATGCATATCTCATTTAATCAACAAGATATGTACACTGTCACACTTTGCAACCATTGGCTTATATAATGGATATCTCAGCATACAAATCTTAAATTATAAGTTGTATGTTCCATGAAATAAAGTGCTGTTTCCTACTCATTGTAAGTTTTAAGTTCCATATATTTAATTTGACTAAAGTGCTTTCTGAATGTCTAAAGTGTTTATTGAGTGTTTTAAAATATATATGGAATGTGAAAATTATTCAACTAAATCCATGATCTATTAGTTTGAAATGTGAATTTTAGCATTACAACAGAGAGATTCCTGAAACCTCATAAGATCTTTTGTTTATGATATTTACATATTAGATATATGATCTCTTTGAGGAAGAAGAAATGTACATTATATTTACAACCCACAAACCAGAAATTCCTAATTCCTTGGAAGAAAATAATTTTAACTAATACCCAATGTTATTTGAGGGATGTGAAAAATAAGTTATGTTGGTGAAGTAAGGAGTATGAATGCAAAAGAAGATACAAGATAAACAGGATTAAAAGGAGACTATTTTTCTAAAAAGAAAACTAAATGGTCAAGTGAGTGGATAAATAAGTTGGGTGAAATGTGTTGATAAAACTTATAATAGCATTGTGTTTGCAAGGTATTTTTTGAAGGGCAGTTTAAGTAGTACAATTTTCCAAGTAGAAATTCCTCCAGAGTTTTGTGGGTTAATAACAAAATAATGGAGAAAAGAAACCAAAGCTGTAATTTCTAAAAAAGTAAATCAAAATTTACAATGGTGGGGCATCACATTCTGTATTAAATGATAACAGCAGATGAGAAGCCAGGCCCAGATGTAATCCTAGATTATGTGATTTATTAGATTCTTCTCACCAAAATGATTTAGAGAAATAGTAGAAAGATATTAGTAATAGAATAAATATTGTTCAGGCCAGGTGCGGTGGCTCAGATCTGTAATCCCAGCACTTTGAAAGGCTGAGGCAGGCAGATCAACTGAGGTCAGGAGTTCAAGACCAGCCTGGCCAACACAGAGAAACCTCGTCTCTACTAAAAATAAAAAAGTAAAAAAATCCGGGTGTGGTGGCATATGCACCTGTAATGCCAGCTACTTGGGAGGCTGAGGTAGAAGAATTGCTTGAACCCGGGAGGCAGAGGTTGCAGTGAGCCAAGATGGCATCACTACACTCCACCCTGGGCAACAGAATGAGACTCTGACATAATAATAATAATAAATATTGTTCAGAGGATAAAAGAGGAAAATATGAAAATCAGTTTCTTAAGAATTGGTAGATGTAGCTCAACTGAGCTGGGACAAGATTGAGAACAGAAACATTAAGAAGCTATATCCTGAACACTTTAATCGACACAATTCAAGGTGAGTGATAATGTTTATAAACAAAAGACAAAAAGTGGGAATTTGATGAATGTGTATTTTAAAGTAGTTAACAGACAAAAGATACCCCCAAACCATGTGTAAAAAAAAATAAAATTCATCTGTATGCTTAGGATGGTCAATAAAATCTAAAGTAGTGAGTGTATCTAATTAAAAAAAGAAATAGATCCAGTCTCATAGTCATCATGATATAATGGTTAAGAGAGAAAATAATGTTAAAGAGAGGTAGTGAACATGCTGTAACAGTAACTAGAGAGGATTAATATTTTTAAACTTCAAACAAATGTGACTCTAACTTCAAGGCCAGCAATATGTAAATGCAATTGATAAAATAATAACTGGCTGTGTTGACTTCTTATACAACACACGTAATCATCTTTAAAGATAAACAATACTTTAAATTGATTCAAACTGGGGTAAGCATATCATTTAGGTTTACAGTGATATGCTAGGAATAATTTGAAAAAGAAGGAAACAATCTCCCTCGAACTTCAGTGCTACTTGAAGTTTTAGAAGGAAAAATATCAACCCACACTTGAATGTTTCTAGGTGGAAATAGTCTGTAGTTATTAATTATGTCTCTACAATTGTTTCAGAGAAAGATTTGAAAACCCCTGCTTTAAAGAAAAAGGTACACATTTTTACCATTTTCTCTGTCTTTTTCTACCACATTTTATAGTGATTCTCACACTTTATTTCAAGGTGGGGAAAAAGGGAGAATACTTTTCCAGAGAAAATATATACTATATGACATCTTCTCTCAAAAGGAAATGAATCCTTTAATTTATTTAAATGTTTATTTATTATTATTCATACTTTATATAGAGTAGCCTAGAGCATTTCACATGGCATAACACAGGCTTTCACACATGATGCAGGGTTCATCATGGTCAAAAAGTCTGGCTGGTAAATTTCTTGGATGATTGCATAAGGCTAATAAAACAGCATCACTTAAGGATCATCCAAGTGATCTGCAGCCTCTCACTCTCAACATCGTTGTCTTTTTGTTAGGTTAATCAAGTTAAAAATTTTCATTGTGTTTAAACTTTTAAAAGTTGAAATTCTACCATAGCTACACATTTTCTTAAGTGGATAGTGTATTTTGTTTGGTCTTAAAACATATGTTTATAAAATCTCTCTCTTTAAATTACACACAAACAAACACACAAAACTTTTGTGTCTTGTATCACAATAGCAAAATAATAACGATAATTAACAGTTATGGAATGCTTTCCATATGCCAGGCACTGTTCTATGTACATTATATTTATTTGCATGGTTAATTCTCACAACAGCCCAAATATATTATTTTATCCCAATTGAAAGATACAAAGTTGTGGCACAGAGGGATTAACTAATCAGGTAAGTAAAGAGCTAAGATTTAAACCAAGGTGGTTTGACTTCAGAGTCTGAGCTACTAAGAATTGCTGCACTATCTTTGAATAAAAGATACCAATAATGGCATTCAGATAACAATTGTGCAGACATGTTCCTTAACCATCGCAACTACTCTTGACCAAAAAATATCAAATCATTAAAAATGTGATAGAGTGGCAGAAGTAGTGAGTGAGAAACAACAGAGCTCAAGCTATCTGAAGGCATGGGCTACTCCTGCTTACTTTATCTCATATTCATTGGTAAAGCATCTAAGACAAAGTAAGCCAGTATCCAAGAAATATTTGTTGTATGAGTGATTAATAAAGAAAGAGGCTTATATGAGCACTGGTATTTCTGCATATCTTGGCTGGAAGTGCAAACTTCACACACTAGTCCAGATTCAGCACACATTTTCAGTGGATTCACACTCTCACCTTCAACTACACTGTCTAAGACTCTCACATAATCCCTTGATCCCTGGCCACCTGTGTTCCATTTACAATTGCCTATATTCATATTCATTAAAGCCTTTTATGCTACAGTCCTTTAATAAACTGCTCTAATGAAAAAATCTATTGTAATTTCATTTAATATAGGTAATTTTAACACAGATTTTTGATAGAAAATACCATAATTCAGGATAGTAATTCTAATGGTAGGAAGATCAGGCAGTAACACTATAAACCAGAAATCCAAACCAAGAAGCCAATACCCTGGGAAGTCCTGAGTTCCTCCTTCTCTCTCACCTCCCCAGAAGCATCGCAAATCCGTCTACATGTTATCATTATTACTGCCACACCCACTCCAACCTTTCTCCTGGATTATTCTGATGGTCTCCTAACTAGTCTTTCTTCTTAAGCTTCTGCCCTTTCAATCTATTCTATACCTTCCAACCAAAATTATCTTAAAATATCAATTGGATCATGTCTTTCCACAAATGACTTCCTGTTGTGCTTTGAATATTTAAAAAAAAAATCTTTATTTTTAAATGTTAAATCTAAAAGGCCTGGCCTGATCTGGTCACAGTCAACCTCACTTTCTGGCCTGCTCTCACCAGGCTCCATCTGTGCTGAAAGCTTCATTCTATTTCAAAGCCCTTACATGGCCTGTTGCCACTGTTAGAGCAATCCTCTTTCCATTCCTTGCTTAGTCATTCCCTTCTTTCCTTAGGTATCAGCTTAAATGCCACTTCCAAATGAATACCTCTTCCTAAACGGGAGTGCCTTTTGATATTCTGTTTGGCTTCCTGAAGTTTTCATCCCTGTCATTTTTTCATAATAATAGAGTGGTTTTGAGTTCAAGATTTATGTCCAGACTTACTGAGTTTAAATTTTGAGTGCATCGCTTGCTAGACTGCATGGTGTTAGGAAAGTTGTAATCCTTGTTATGCTCTAGTTTCCTTATTTATAAAATCAGATACAACATCATGTACCTAAAGGGATGGTTGTGAGGACTAAGTGAGTTAATACAACTAAGCACTCAGAATAGGGCTTTGTACATCAAATACTCAATAAATGGAACTGTCAATACTAAGTGAAATCATATTTATTTGAGTAATCTTTTGATTACATTTTGCTATCCTGATAAACATGCAAACTTAAGACGAGCAGGAGCCCTGGCTATATTGTTACCCAACCACAAACTTGGTGCCTCAACAGTACTTTCCTTAGAAAAATTCATTACATATTTATTTAATTAATCAGCTAAATAAATGTGTGAATCTATAAATGCACAGAATAAATAATTTTAAAATAAAATACTATAGATCAGCGATTTTGGGGAGGGTGGATCTTTGATATCCACAAAATCATACAATATGTGGCAGTCTGCTTCACTTCTTTGGAAGGTTCCCTGGATCTAAAGACAATTTTGATATTGTGTTCACTCAACTGTTTCTCAATTCAAAGATATTTGAGAAATGACTGTAAAACACTTAGAGAAATTTGTGGCGGGTCATCTCATCTTCTTTCATTACTGGCAAATTGGGTTGTTAGTGAGTACAAACCCTTTGATGACTTTCAGAAAAAAAATTCTAATATAATATTTCTAAGTTTTAAAGAAATCTTTTCACCATTATCAAAGCTACCACACAGTTCCTTGGGGCTAGACTTTATTCTAAGAAAATCTCAAAACTCAGCTTCCCACAGGATTTATCTTCTAATCTTCTAACTTTGGTTCTGATTTGTTGGCATTGCTGTTTTGTAGATGTCACCTTATGATGCATAGTCAGTAAGGATGTCTTGCTGATGCTTTTGAGAAAACTGCTATCCCAGTCCTCAAAACGGAAAGTATAAGATGCCAGATACCTAGACTTTCTAACCGTTAAAAAACAGAAATAACACTTTTTTGAGGTATGACTGGCATACGGAAAGCTGTACGTATTTAAGGTACACAACTTCATGAGTTTGAAGATAACTTTACACTTGTGAAACAACCTTCACCTCACATAGAGAAATAATAATAATAAAGAGGGTTTATGATTTTTAATATTTCTATTTAAATGTAGCTATGCTGATAAAAACATGAAAAGAAAGTGTTATACTAAAGCCTACTGAGTTGCTTTGTTCTGCTTTTTTAAGAATATTAATTTGGTCCTTTTTAAACATTTTTATTTATGTATTCATTTATATTAATTGATAAACATTATACATATTTATCAAGTACAACATGTTTCAAAATATGTACACACTCTGGAATGGCTAATGTATAATAGTATAATTACTATATACATTTCATTTCTTCACATACTTACCATTTTTTTGTGGTGAAAGCATTTAAAATCTATTCCCTTAGCAATTTCCAGATATAATTATTGGATTATATCTGGAATTATATTCTAGGTGACTGTGTTATTGACTATGGTCATCACGTTTTACATTCAATCTCTGCAACTAATTCTTCCCACCTAACTGAAATCTAGTATACCTTGACCAACATCTCCTCAACCCTGCCCTGCACTCACCACACCTGCTCTCTACTTCTGAGTTCCATTTTTTTAGATTTAACATGTAAGTGAAATCATGATATATTGGTATTTCTGTGCCTGGCTTATTTTACTTAACACGATGTCCCACAGGCTCATCAATGTTGTTGCATATGATGGAATTTCCTTCTTTTAAGAGACTGGGAAGTATTCTGTTGTGTATATTTACATTTTCTTTATTCATGCATCTGATGAGAAACAATTAAGTTGATTCCATATCTTGGCCATTGTGAATAATACTGCAATAAACATGAGATGCAGGCATCTCTTCAACATATTGATTTTATTTCCTTGGGATATATACCCAGTAGTGGGATAGCTACATCATATGGTAATTCTATTTTTAATTTATTGATAAACCATCATACTGTATTCCATAATGGCTGTTCTAATTTATATTTCCAACTATAGTATACAGGGATTACCTTTCTCTATATCCTCTTCAATACTTGTTATCTGTCATCTTTTTTATCATAACAATTTTAACAGGTGTGAGGTGTTAGCTCATTGTGGCTTTAATTTGCTTTTATTTGATTATTAGTGATTGTGAGCATTTTTTCTATAACTGTTCACTATTTATATGCCTTACTTTGAGAAATGTCTGTTCAGATCCTTTGCCCATTTTAAAATCAGGTTATTTGTTGTCCTGCTATTGAGTTTTGTTAATTCTTTATGCATTTTTGACATTAAACCTTTGTCAGATATGTGGTTTTCTCCCATTTCATAGGTTGTCTCTTTACTCTGTTCATTGTTTCCTTGGCTGCGCAGAAGGTTTTCAGTTTTATATAACACCATTAGTCTATTTTCCCTTTTGTTACTTATACTTTAGGGGATGATATCTTAAAAATCATTGCCCAGATTAGTGTCATGGAACTTTTCCCTGTCTTCTTCAAGTAGTTATGAAGTTTCACATCTTATATGAAAGTCTTTAATCCAATTTAAGTTGATTTTTGTATATAGTGTGAGATAAGGGTGTAAATTCATTCTTGCATGCAGAAGACAAGCAGGAATAAGTTAGTACCCTGGAAAAATTCATGTATCACAAACACGGCTATGCCAGATACACTAGAGTGTCTTTTCCTGAAAAAGTTAATTGGAGGTTGGTAACCAGAAGGTTCTAAAGGGCAGCTCCTTTTAACTTCTTCCTCTGAGAAAGGGCAATGATAGCAACAATCCAACCCCATACTGTGGTGTCCTCATAGAAGCCATTCCAACTGTCAGTGCAAAATTTCTTATCAAGCCCCTACTACTACAGCTTTAGACCTTTTATAGAATGCAAACAGACAAGCAGGGGAGGTGGAAAATGAAACAAACAAACAAACATAAAAGAAGTAGTAAGGAAAAAGGGATATGGGAATGGGTGAAATGTCTCCAAGAAGAAAAGGAGCATCTGGCTGCTGGAACTGATGACCCACACTTTGAGGGTTAAAGTTACACTGGCTGAATCAATTCCCGGGCTAGCCTCATTTCTCTGCAGATGTACCATATTATATTCAGAGTATTTTCCCAAACTGTGTTCCTTTACCTATAATCCTAAAATAGTTTGGCCTAAGTACTATTACTAAGTACTAACTACTAGGCTGAAGAATTTTGAAAGAAAAATCTACAGCAGAGAATAGGAAGTAGAATAGAGACTAGAGAGAAATAGCTTCTCTTAAGTGAAAGCTTATGATTCAATCAATCAACTATAAAATAATTTTAGTCTAAATGGACCCATAACACATTCTGATCTCAAATTATATTTGAACATATCAAGAAGTAGAGATTCAGAGAGGTAGAGTGACTTACTGACAGCAAGCTGAAATGGCAGCAGAACTTTGGCTTCCAGATGCTACACAGTGAGTGTTTTCTGACTTGTTTCACCCTCAGAGGACACTGTTGCCAATGCTTGTGCATAGTTGTTAGATTTATATTCAGCACTTTCCTGGAATTGCTGATTCCTGATCCTATATGCTGTCCTTTATAAAAAATGGATCTATAAACTTATATCAGTCTCTTTCAATGACACTGTTCAGTCACTTGAACACTGGAGCATTACTGAAGCCCTGAAAAGGATTGGACAGGTGGAAAAAAGCTCATGAAACCTAACTATTAACACAATGGCCTTTCCTGAACCTGTTCTGTATTCACTGGACTGTGCCTGACTTACATGTCTGTGGCCTTGTCAAATATTTGTTTTAAATTTCACTTCTTGCAAAATAATCTGTTAATGAAAGAGTCATAACCAAAGTCTTGATTCATTTTTGTACAGGTCATCTTTTAGACCTTTTACATGATTTTTATCAACATGGAATATTGCTTAGGAATCTTGAGGAGGTTTTAATTTACTTTCCTAAGACTTTTTAATATCATTTTTCATTTTGCCAGATACTTTTATAATATCACGATTATAGATGTAATTCTATAGTCATCAGTCTATATATTGTGTTTGCAGCAATATGATTTGAAATTGATACAAAATAAGGGCAATTTTGGTCATTCTAAATGTATTGTTATATATTTAAAATAATTTGCAAGGGGTTAGTGAACTACATTAATTATGAATATTGATATGCTTTTAGATTATTTTGAATATGTTTAATTAAAGGAATTCATCCAGAGTTAAATAATAGGAAGATTTCATATTAAAACATAATTATAGAAAGTTGTTTCTCTCTATAGCAGATACACTTCTATTATTTTTAAACACAGGAATTGAAAAGAAATGCAAATTTTAACCAAAGCCACGGTGAGATGTCTTTGAATGAAGGATAACAAAACACATATTCTCTGATGTAAAGTATGCAGTTATGTGGTAGAGTGATAAAACTGGAGAACAGCTAAAAATAATGATTTTAAGTATTCCCACTTTCCCCGTCCTGAGATAACAGAAAGAACCTCACAGCTAAACATACTATAGCCTATTTTTGGTATTTTTTGCTTGTATGTATATGTTTTTTTTAATGTACCCAATTCTTTGCCCAGTACTTGTGCTTCATTTTAAATCAGTGTACTCGACCCTATTGTATTGCTGTTACTGATTCTAAAGGTTGAAAAAAAAATTCACAAGTCATATAACCTAAGCAAGATAGATGAGCCAAACTAATTTTTTAACCAAGTTTTGTACCACCATGTTCCTGTGAGCTCCATCCCGATATCTGTATGGGCACATCTTTGACAAAACCTGTCTGGTTTTGCACTGTGTTTCTTTCACGGGATGATCATAGTATTTTTCACAATTTGGCACAAATCACACTCTTAAATCAAGCCTTCTAAGTTTTCCTACCCCAAGCAATAGGAACGTTGCTCATTCCCTCCTTTATGCCACCAAGCAATTAGATACATGCCTCTATTATTACATTTATCTTATTTCATAGCAATTATTTTGTATACAATATTTACCTGTTAATCAAAACCATAGCTTAATACAGTTCTCTCCTAGATGCCCATCTTAGAGCCAGGGTTAAATATTTCTTTTCTGAATGAAATAATCTTGTTTATATTTTATTTATACAACCATGATAAAAAATCTAACATGAAACGCAATCAAGCTTTATCATGAAAGTTTGTCATTCACTCATTCAGCATCTGCTATGTGGCAAGCATGTCTAGCTCTTCCTTAGTTTTGCAGAGACAGCATAGGAGAAACTGCGTGCGTTAACACATAGTAGACGCTCATTAGATATCAATGTATTTCCTTTTCTTCTTTCTTTCCTGCATTGTAGCCGTGTCTCACATGGGGTCAAATAACAGACTCGTTATTAAGTACTCTTACTCTTTAAATACATGAGGATTTATTAAACTTTTGGTTTCCTGCTTTTATAAATCAAAACTTTTTTTTGAAATTCAAAATTTCAAAAATATATATATTTTTTTTGCAAAAAATGTAAAGGTTTACAATTTTAAACACATTTTGTACCCAGTAAGTAATTTTATTTCCATTGTATGCATACAATAAATTAACAATATTTTCTGTGTAGACCAGGTTTTAAAATGTTTATTTATTTTTATTTTTATTTATTTATTTTTTTTTTGAGACAGAGTCTCGCTCTGTCGCCCAGGCTGGAGTGCAGTGGCCCGATCTCAGCTCACTGCCAGCTCCGTCTCCCTGGTTCATGCCATTGTCCTGCCTCAGCCTTCTGAGTAGCTGGGACTACAGGCGCCCACTACCACGCCCAGCTATTTTTTTTTTTTTTTTTGTATTTTTTGTAGAGACGGGGTTTCACGGTGTTAGCCAGGATGATCTCGATCTTCTGACTTCGTGATCCGCCTGTCTCAGCCTCCCAAAGTGCTGGGATTACAGGCGTGAGCCACTGCGCCCGTCATCAGGCCTGCTGAAGTGCAGTGGCGCGATCTGAGCTTACTGCAACCTCTGCCTCCCAGGTTCAAGTGATTCTCTGCAACCTCTGCCTTCCATGTTCAGATGATTCTCCTGCCTCAGCCTCCCAAGTAGCTGGGACCACATGCATACACTACCATGCCAGGCTAAATTTTGTATTTTTAGTAGAGACAGGGTTTCACCATCTTGGCCAGGCTGGTCTTCAACTCCTGACCTCAAAGAGTGATCTGTCCGACTCAGCCTCCCAAACTGCTGGGATTAAAGGCATGAGACACTGCACCTGGACTTTTTTTTCTTTTTTAACCTTTTATTTTAGGTTTAGGGGTACATGTGCAGCTTTGTTATACAGGTAAATTGCATGTTTCACAGGTTGGATGTACAGATTATTTCATCACCCAGGGAATATGCCTAATACGTGATAGGTAATTTTTTGATCCTCTTCCTCCTCTCAACCTCCACCCTCAAGTAGGCCCCAGTGTCTGTTCTTCCCCTTTTTGTGTCCATGTATTCTTGTTTAGCTTCCACTTATAAATGAGAACATGTGGTATTTGGTTTCCTGTTCCTGTATTAGTTTGCTTAGGATAATGGCTTCTAGCTCTGTCCATGTTGCTGCAAAGAACATGATCTCATTCTTTTTTATGGTTGCATAGTATTCCACGTTGTATATGTACTACATTTTGTTTAATCTGCATTGAGCATTTAGGTTTATTACACGTCTTTGCTATTTGTGAATAGAGGAGCACCATCTTTCTACCATCTTTTTTTTTCCTACCCTGACCTTTTTCACTAAAGAATTAGATATTTAGAGTCAAAGCACAGTGCTTAGTAAATAGTAGTTGACAGCTGTATTTATCAGTTAACATTATAACAAAAAATAGATATACTTTGCAAGGTAATCTTTAGTTCATTAAATTTCATTAAATTTCTGCTTTTATAATAATAACATTTCGTACAATTACTCATAGAAAAATATGTGTATCTGATTTCCATTTGAGGCTTTCATTTGAATCTATTATACTCATATATCTTTGGAAACATATGATGTCATGTCTCTCTCATAATTGATGTTCACATGGACCAGTCATTATTTTTGTTTTAGTCATTTTGGAGTGGAGAATAACTCCTTTATCTTTGAAGTTCTCCCTAAAACTCCTTACAGTAAAGTTGTCAGTTTCAACTTGTCACATATTCAAAGTCAGAGATCCTAAAAATAATCTACAGATACGGAAAAAATTCATCCACATATTTATTTGTATATCTTGTATATGTGCAGGTATGTGAGTCTAGACATACATATTTCCTCACCATTCCTCAAATTCTATTATGACTACTCAATTGCACCATTATTGGTAAGGTTTGTACTAAAAGTCATAACTACAGTCCAGACTATATCAAGATGAGTAGTGTGTGGCTGCATGATGATTTATATATAACATGTATGATGTGTGTGTGTGTGTGTGTGTGTGTAAAAGAGAGAGAGAAAATCAATGGACAAACATTCTAGCAGTATACATTGGATAGTTTTAAAATAGCTTTATTTTCTTTCTTTCTGCCCAGATATGGGGCAGAAATTGGGGAAATTAACCTGGCCCTAAGGTCTTGTAATTGGATATCACACATAAATATCCTCAAGCCTTACATCTTCTTTATATAATTGATGAAGGCATTCTAAGTACAATGTAAGTCTTTGTGCTAAGTATAATATAATGCAAATGCTTGACCAGATGATTTTGTAAGGGCAATATTCATTTTTGAAAATTAAACAACTGACATTTCATATGCCCAAAGGCTCTGGTACTGTACATATTATTGATTAAAGTGACATTTTAAAGTTACTATAGTGCAAAAGAGCTCATTAAAATAGAAAACTAATTTTTATGGCTTTTAATAGCTCAAAATTAGCCAGAACACTAACAGCGTAAATGTTTGACTGAAGCACCAGGTGGAAAATTTGTATCAATATTCAAATGTCCTCAAGTAAGATTTCATTTCATAGAGTACAATCTTGGGACCGTTTTCAAACTACACAGATCTATAAATGGCAAGCAAAACACCTGTATTAATCCTTGACTATGCTTTTATTTATTTTTTGGCAATAAATAGTCAACTTCTACACCTAGTCCTATATTTTACCATTTTCTAGAGACAGTAACAAGCCTCTAAATGCAGGTTTACATCCATTGGACACCTTTGCCCGATAAATTGAGCTTATTGGAATATCCATTTCCGGTCTTGTTTCTTTGGCTTAAATTACACCAGAATAGGAATCATTTCTGGTGATAGGAGTATTTAAACACCCATGTCCTACTGAAGATTCCATTTTGATACAGTGGAATTTATGCTGAATATAAGAAAAAGATGCCTTTAAAAGATCTTTCATTTCAAATTCTATGTCACACCTGTAGTAGGTATTCAACTTAAAGGGGATGAGTGGTTACTCTACTTTTATGGTACTTTTCAAGATAGTTACATCACTGACCATATTCAGACAGCGGAGATAGTAAAAATGCACCTGGACAAATGAAATTTGATTAAAATAAACATAACTGAGAAACAAACTATGTGTGGAAGTCAGTAAATTACACAGAATAGAAAACACTGATTTATTCATACCCAGATAACATGTCAGCTCCTATTTATGGCTGAGCACAGCATTTACATAGGTAAGAAATACGAATGATATTGCAGTGCAGAGGGATGCATTCTTGATATTCTTGAATATAGTTCTCCCATTTATAGCTTCACGTTAAGCTAATGATTTAGGCGTAAGTGTAGGGTTTCATTTTCAGTATAGCTAAGATTGACTTCAGGTTAATTTTCAGTGTTATATTTAAGTTTCAACTAAACAGTCATGCCAAGTGAAATTCCTTGGTCATTCTTAAAATGTCAAAGGCAGAAATTATGAGAAACAGAGGCTTACCATAAATACTATGCCAGAAGCTGAACTGTAATATGTCTTCTGAAAAAGAGAGAGAAAGACTATTGGTCATAAGAGTCAGCTGTCCTTACTACTCATTTGAGTGAACATATGTAGATCATTTGTCCTCTCTTTCATTCTCAGATCTGTCTTACACCACAATGTGCTTGCTCCATCTATCACATTAATCTCTGTAAGCTGTATGCACATGGATACACAAAAAATCAATGCAGGCTCAAGCTCAATAACTGTATGAAAAAGGCCTGACAATTAAGGTGATTTTTTTGTTTATTTTTATTCAGTTGTTTTAATGGAAATGTACAATTCAATATTTTGATGCCAATTTTATTTTATTTCTTATTTCCTGAAACAGGGCTGTACAGTAACATAGTTTCATTACGGTAATATGTAACGATTGTACCCAAATCACAATTGAAAAGCTTCCAAGTTATAAGCAAAGACTCTGTGAATGGGAAAGAGGAGAAATGTGTCAGCTGCATAAAACACAGACAAAATGTAAATAGTGTGAAACCTTCCAAAAGTTAACTTTGAAAAAGTTCTAAAAATTTCACACCAAAATCTCATCCCTTCAAACAGTTATATGCACACTCCTCTATTTACTCATATGATAAAAATGGAAACTTCACATATAGTGTTGCCGCAGGCTACAGTAAACACTGTAAGGCAGAAATACATGACCTCTGGCAGGGTGTATCACAATGACCCCATTAAACTCCTTTAAGGATTCTCCTTATGATCTCAGTTCATTAGTCCTTTAAATAGCATTTGCCATGACAAAAGAGAACACTTAGAAGGAAAGCCTTAAATCCTTCTCAGTCAAAGGCTCACTGAGCCAAGAACAAGCCCAGAAGTTATCAAAACAAAGCTTCACAAGTTTGGAATAAATTAGCTTGCTTGGGCACAAACTGAATAATGTGTCTGTGTTTTTTCAGTGCCTAAACATAATCTGTTTGCCTCAGGCTTTTTCTAAACCTAAAATCTCATGCTGTCAATGTTATCTCTAACCACACTCCTTTAAATGAAGGAATGTCACTGCTTCAGGTGACATGGTTCCTGCTAAGGGAAATTGCCCGAGGAAGAATGCAGGTGTATCTGCCATTCAAAAGCCTAAAAGTTGTGTTCGTTATTTAAAAATAAACTCGTTTAAACAACAGAACTAGTTATTACATTAATTTATTGTCAACACAACTAACTGCAGGCAGGCAGATATAATAACCTATGTGTAAACTACTAAGCAAGCTGAATAGAAAGGAATCTCTACTGTGAGTGACTTTCATGGCACGAACACAGGTACTCACTAAAGCCGTATTTCAGATTCCATTGTGTAGTTTCATTATTACTATACGGATAGCTCTGCACATAGCTTCCTATAATATGTCATCTATCTGTCGTTTTCACCTTAGCCCATTTTGATTCATTAATGTGTTGAGGGGATGTACTGCATGGCAGCCCCCTGATCCTCATCTGCAGGTGTTCATGATTTTGCAAAATCCCTTTCCCTTGATCTTGATGAGCATGTGATTTACATCTAACTGACAGAATATGGTAAAGACAGCAGGATGTCATCACTTCCATGATTATGTAAGACTGTCTTGTAATACAGTTGCTCTAGTCTGCTCTAGTCTTTTTCATCCAGATGAAGTAAGTGGCCATATTAGGGAAGTTCACATCTCAAGGAACTCCAGGTAAAATGTTTAGGAACTGTGGGTAGCTCTTAGGAGCTGAAGGGAATCAACAGAAACTTAGGACCACCCCCAGCTACAGCCATCAAGAAACCAGGACCTTTTGTGCTTGAACTGCAAAATAATGAATCTGACAAAGAGCTGAATGATCTTGGAAGTGGATCTTACCCATTTTAGCCTCCAGGTGAAAAACAAACAACCACATTAAAAATTGAACAAAGGACATGAACAGACACTTCTCAAAATAAGATATACATGCAGCCAAAAAACATGAAAAAAGCTCAACATCACAAATGATTAGATAAATGCAAATAAAAACCACAATGGGATACCATCTCACACCATTCAGAATGTCTATTATCAAAAAGTTAAAAAACAACAGATGCTGGTAAGGTGGTGGAGAAGAAGGAACACTTTTACACTGTTAGTGGGGATGCAAATTAGTTCAACTATTGTGGAAGACAGTGTGGCAACTCCTCAAAGACCTAGAGGCAGAAATACCATTTGACACGGCAATCCCATTACTGGGTATATATCCAAGGGAATATAAATCATTCTATTATAAAGATACATGCATGTGGATGTTCACCACAGCACTATTCACAATAGCAAAGACATGAAGTCAACCTAAATGACTATCAATGATAGACTGGATTAAAAAAATGTGGTAGGCCGGGTGCGGTGGCTCACGCCTATAATCCTAGCACTTTGGGAGGCTGAGGCTGGTGGATCCTGTGGTAAGGAGATCGAGACCATCCTGGCTAACCTGGTGAAACCCCGTCTCTACTAAAAATACAAAATATTAGCTGGGCGTGGTGTCAGATGCCTGTAATCCAGCTACTCAGGTGGCTGAGGCAGGAGAATGGTGTGAACCCAGGAGGCAGAACTTGCAGTGAGCTGAGATTGCGCCATTGCACTCCAGCCTGGGTGAGAGCGCGAGACTCCATCTCAAAAAAAAAAAAAAAAAAAAAGTGGTACATATATACTATGAAATATTATGCAGCCATGAAAAGGAATGAGATCATGTCCTTTGCAGGGACATATATGGAATTGGAAGTCATTATCCTCAGCAAATTAATGCAGAAACAGAAAATCAAATGCCGCGTGTCCTCACTTATAAGTGGGAGCTGAATGATGAGAACACATGGACACATGACAGGGAACAACACACACTCGGGCCTGTTGGAGGGTGTAGGGTAGGAGGGAGAGCATTAGGAAAAATAGCTAATGGATGCTGAGCTTAATACCTAAGGTGATGAGACGATATGCACAGCAAACCATCATGGTACACATTACCTATGTAACAAACTTGCACATCTGCACATGTACCCCTGAAGTTAAAATAAAAGTTGGAAATTAAACAAACAAACAAACAAACAAAAAACCAAAAGACATCGCCCAGCCCACACTCTGATTACAGCCTTGGGTGACCTATGAGCAAAAGACACAGCTAAGATGTACCCAGATTCCTGACCCATATAAAAATTGTGAAATAAAAATGCATATTGTTTCAAGCTGCTACACTCGTGACAATTTCTTATGTAGTAAAAGAAAACTAATACAATGTATATAAGATAAGATAGTATCATTTCTGACTATCAGTTACCTACTTCCATCTCCCTGGGTAAGGCTTTCTTCATTTCTTATTAGGAAAATTTGTTGTAGTCATTTTCTGGAAAACTTTACTTTCAATTCATGAATAGTTTCTAGAATAGTTTTCAAAGTTGTTTCTAGGGGAGACCTTTATCAAAACAATAAAAGACATACTTTGCCTTTGGAATTTCTGTCTTTTACTTACTCTCTTCTTTCTATCCTCTTCTATTCCCACTTAATCAGGTGAATTCCCCAGTCCTTTAATCTATTGTTTCTCCACCTCTCCTCCTGACAACGAATCTTTCAGATGCCTCACAACCCTTCTCATTCTAACAAGCCACTCTTAAGATTAATAGATCATAATAGCTTAATTCCATTTGTATTTGTACAGAGACTTACACAAACACACTGCCATCCCATGGTTATTAAGTGGACCAATATTGTAAATAATTGTTGAAGAGAAATTTCAGTATATAGAACAGGTAAAGCAAGGTTGATGGTAGATGGTGTTGTAGAAGGAGATGGAGAATGTGGGTAGGGGTTGACAGAAAACCCAGTACAATTCCAGCTCAACATCTGCTACACCCCTTAACACATGCAATGTCAGCCCAGCAGCATCAATGCGCAACCATAAGGTTTTGGTTAAGACAGTTTGAAAATCACGGCTTTAAACCAAAATAATTCTTCTCTGATGGGAATATATCTCAATAGTTCTCAAAAGAGATTGGTTTACAGTCTTAATGGAATCATGCCATTTTGCCAAAGTTTAAAATATATGACGTCAATTTACCCTCAAATTCTTAGTATTCTCAAATCACATATAAACCTACTGTACCAATTTCACAAACTTTATTTTCCTGCTAGCTCACCCTTGGGTAAAGTTGATTGGTTGAAACAAAAGTATTCATAGAATGTAGACTTTTTCATTTTTCCCACATCACAGTGAATGCACCTGGGGCCATCACTGATCCTTACTGTATTGGATCAGTAATTGACTTTTTTCCTTCCTGTAGCCTCTGATCTTCCACGTGCAAGCAAAACCTTATATCATAATCACTTGTAGAATGTTTTGTCAAATTCCTTATTGCATCCTTAAGAAACTGAGAGGAAAAAAATGCCTCTTAAAAAAAAAAAAAAGCAGTACATCTACATACTAAAAAATTTAAAAGAATATCCATCATAGTAGTGATCTTGAGAATCTTGGATAACTTGTATTTAACATTTATATAAGGTATGTGCATATTATTTCATTAACATAATTCATATCTCCATGTACACTTTCAGCAAAAGGATTTTAAAAGTCTTGTGTACTAATATTAATGCATCTGGGTACTACCAACAATAGCTACAATTGAGTGAATTCCTACTATAGGCCAAAGCATAGCTAAAAATTATGTATATATAGCAATTTCTGAAGAAAACATATAATGCAGTTATTAACTCCATCTAACAATTAGTAAACAAGCTAGAATGGGTGAGGAATCCTCAAAGCAGAGACAGCTAGTAAACTCTGGAGATGAAATAAAATCTCATCCCTCATTATCTCCAATGCCTGTGTTCCGAATCTTTCTGTCACTGGTTTGATTCTAGGATGGAATGAGGTTACAAAGAAAATAAAATGGATAATTATTTATAGTAACTGGTATTTGCACTATGATATTCTCATATCCATTCCTAGGTACTCTCTTGCCTTTAAGATAATCCCAAACTTTATAAAGTAGCAATATCAGCCGGGCACGGTGGCTCATGCCTATAACCCTAGCACTTTAGGAGGTTGAGGTGGGCGGATCACCAGAGCTCAGGAGTTCGAGACCAGCCTGGCCAACATGGTGAAACCCCGTCTCTACTAAAAATACAAATACTAGCCGGCTGTGGCAGTGTGCACCTGTAATCCCAGCTACTCAGGAGGCTGAGGCAGGAGAATCGCTTGAACCCAGGGGTCGGAGGTTGCAATGAGCCAAGATCATGCCACTTCACTACAGTCTGTGTGAAAGATCAAAACTCCGCCTCAAAAAACAAAAATGAAATTAAAGTGACAATTTCTCTCATATCTCCTTGTTTATACTTAGAACCGCTTATAAGACCTTTCCTTTCTATTCAAACCTTTATGTTGTCAAATACAGGTTTTCCTATTTTCTTGCCTCCATACATTCATGCCATTCAAAACATAATCACCTGAAATATGATCTCTCCATACATAGCTGTTTTCCAAGGACTACATCAAATCTTACCTACTCAGTGAAAACTTCTCTAACAATAAATGCAAGAAAATTGCCTGACATTGGGGTGGCACTGGTGCTCATAAAAACAAAGGTATTGGAGTTTCCATCTTAGTCACATGTGATTTCTTTCTCTTAATTCATAGAACAGTGGGTGTCAACATCACATATTTCGAATATATATTGCCTTATACTTTTAAAATCAAAATATGAGCATGTTTTATCTTTTCTACTACATTGTAGAGGAAAAGACTACTTGCTTCAGAGAGCAATAAATATAGTTTATTATATTAAGGTATTTAATAATTATTTTTTGATGAAAATTCTGAGATCTGTGATGAAACAAATTGTCATTTTTTTTTAAATGAGCATACAGTTATCACCTTATCATTTTAGGTTAATAATTCAGCATTTTATTTTTTCTCTACTAGCCTCCAGGCAGCTTTTCCCAATTTTGTGCTTGAGTCATAGCCACACAATCCAAGCATTAACATTGTATTAGGGTTATATTTTACATGTGATTTTTCTTGGTGCACTTCCATTTTTTAACATATTGTTACACTTTAAACATATGAAATGATAGAAATCAAGAATATATAATGTTTAAAGCCAATATTTTCAGATACCTAAAATTCGGTACCATTTCTCATTTACCTCTGTAACTGATAGTTCATTCATTCCGTGATTTATTCATTAAACATTTATTGCACTCCTATCATCCATCATACACTTTACAAGGTATTTCAGATGCAGGGATTTTAAGAGACCATCAATGTGGTGATCCAGATACATCAATAGACCATAAAAATATAAAATAATAATTATTCTACCAGAGATATTCACAAGGTGAAATAGAAGTACAAAGGAAGACATCCTTAAGTCAGCCTGGCAAGGCTTAGTCTCATTCAAGTGTTAACCCCAGATTTTGAGAAGAGGCTTCTTATGAATCTTAATCTGAATTCTGTCTTGGAGTTAAATAAGTTCTCATTCAAAGTACAGCTCTGAAATGCCAGGGCAAGCTGACATCAATAGCCTTTTTAGAACCTGAAAAATAACTGCTGGCTTGAAAATGTTAGGGGGATGGTAGGTAGGATTTGTGTCTTCTTTATACATTTATTCATTATAGTTTTCATATGCTTCTCATAATTCCTGAGTAAATGCTTTCATCAATTGCTTTCCCATGTTGTTGGTGATACCGCTTACTGGAAGTCATACACTAAGTGTATACATATGCTATCAGAAGGTGGTACTTAACCAATTTATTCTTATCATCAAGTATTAGACACTGACCCCATCAAAGTCCATGTCCCTACTGATATTTTGAGCATGATATCAGGTGGTAGTTAGTGAAAAAATAAGCTTATTATTGCTTCCAGCTATAACTTCTGTGGTCCAGTTAAAAACTCTTATGTAAGGCCATTTTCAATTGAATATATGGTTTGCAAAAAAAATCATTTGTGAGACAGTTGTTTCATTATGGACACATTTTTATTTTCAAATAAAGATTGCAAGTAGAAATATATTTTGTTCTCAGGTCAATTTTCCCAGGTCAATTTTCTATTAATCTATTAAACTAAATATAGTAGATAAATGTCAATAATAAAATAAATATTTGATCTCCTAGTTCCCAAATGATTTATGAAGAAGGGTAAGAAAGAAACTTAAAATTCCTGGTTCATAAGTCGAACTATGGCTACAGTTTTGAACATATGACATTCTTTTACCATCTTATTTCCTTTCTACATCTGCATTAATAATTTCAGAAAATATACTCACTACTGTAGCTCACACGACATCTCCTATCTCTCAAAGGATTTCCTGATGAAAATAATACCTATAGCAATCAGGTGAAGCTTATTTACAATCTAAAAAATCCTTACATATACCCACTCCTCCTATCCTCACAGCAACCCTATGCCTATGAGGTAGATAATGCTATTATCCCAAATTTTCATGTTAGGAATCCAGGGCACAAGAAGTTAAATAACTTACCCACAATCACACAGCTAGTAAGGGCAGAACTTGAATTTTGACTGAGGCAGTCCAGCTGTAAAGGCCATGCTGTTAATTATCTTTTCACTGAATTAATTGTGTGGGGGCTCTAGTAATGAAAGGTGGAAGGGCAGCATAGCCAATGTTCACATGTGTCACTTATGAGCTGGATTCTTCTCTGTTAGACTAAGTATGTGTGTCATGTTCAAAAGTAATTTAAAGGCTTCATTTCCCACTAAATTAGAGGACACAGTTTCCTTTATATGTGTTTCCATGATTTTATCCTGCCTGTTACTTTTTATGCAGCTTATTGAATTTACTGTAGGTGAGCTGTATACCCATTGAGCTCTCAGGACATTTTACCTTCCCCAATCTCTAATGCAAAAACAAACACACAAGCAAACAAAGAAAGCATTCCTATTACAGTACAGAACAAGAAAACATTTCAATTTGTCATAATTGTTTTGACAGTGAACACAGTTTTTCATAACTGGCAGGCTTAGCTCAGGCCAAACCCTATTGTAAAAGATGTCATTGAATCCTCACAAAAACTTATTATATTCATTCCAATTTTGCTTCATTAAGTGATAAATATACAAAAGTGTTTAACTTCATTAAATGTCAAATGAAACTTTTAATTGATACATAAATATTTGCAGAATTTTTAAAATGTTAATATTAAGATTGTACTTACTTATAATTGAGATTGTAAGTAAGCTTCACCTGATTGCTATAGGTATTATCTTTGCCAGTTTGGGCAAAGAAGGAGAAAAATAGGTACTCATATGCATTCTTGGCATAAATATATATTTATACAGTCTTTTTATAGGACAATTTGTCAATAACTATTAACTTTTAAAGAGGTTGTTACACACAATTTCACTTCAGAAAATGTATCTTAAAAAAAAAAAACAAAATCATGAACATAAATGCCTTGATAAATGGGTAGTAAATAGATGTTAGACAAACAATGAAGTGATAAAAAGATACACATTTTCAAGGACTTGTAAATAGCGATTTTTGGAAAATAGCTTACACGCCTGTCAATAAGTGGGCAGTTAAATAGACTATGGCACTTTCATACAAGAAAATACCATAAAGCTGCCAATATTGCTGAATGAACACAGCAAATTGAAGAACAATATGTGGAGTATAAAAAGCATTTCTGTAAAAAAAAAAAGAAGAATGAGAGGATATTACTTTTAAAAAATATATAGTTCTGAATCATTTGCTTTTTTTGCAATTAAAAACAAAGATAAAAGCATAACTTCCCCAATTGATAATTTTTAAAATGGTATTTACTTTGGTTTGATGCATGTACTACTTAATTTTAATAAAAATGGATCTACGTTCTCTACATTGATGTTTCTTTATGCTATGCATATTTTGATTTCCTAAAAACAACTTGATAAAAAATAATAGGGAGAAACATTTTTCTTACTTTTTCCCCTCAATTGTGAACCTGTTGATCTCATTATCTGTGCCTAACAGAAATCACTGAAATCCTTTCAATGTCAGCCTCTTTCTCTTTAGTGGTTAGTTCTTTCCAAAGCTATCCTAAGCTACAAGAATCTTTTCTTCTGTTGTCAGTTGGCTATTAAAACACTACTTTGACACCAAACAACTTGTAACAAATACACCAAGATTGTTGACTACCCATTTCCCATGATTTGGGTTCACTTTTTAAGGACAGACTTCTTTACAGCTTGCAGTAATTGGTAGCACGAGAATGACTGCTCTTGTGCTGTGCTTCCATTATACCAAAAATTTGAAGTCACACAGAAATAAGATTTGTAAAAGGATAAGCAAATTTACTAATGTGGAAGGGCTTTAAGTTGACTTACTCTTTTGTTCACAAATGAATGAATGGATTCATTTTTGACTATCTAATGAAAATCAGGAAAATTTTGGGTAATACTACCAAAGTGAAGCTTATTTCCAATACACTTAAACTCTAGTAGAAAAGTAAGTCAAATTAATAAAGACTCATCATATTAAGATAGGAGGATTAAGAATCCATGCATAGTCAGAGATGAAGTATGATTAGAAGTTCAGATTAGGGAAAGGTTATTGTATACAAGGGGGCTTCCAACATGTTAGATGGGTAGTAGGAAGCCAGAAATCATTAATGTCAAATAAGAAAGCTATTTAATTAATTATATTTCTGGCTTTATTAAAAACGAATTTAGATGAGCTAAGGAAGTTAGATTTTGTCCTGTCAAAAACAATATACAGTTTGTGCTATAAAAGTGACATGATCTAAATTTTCATTCCTTGGCACAGTTATTTTGCTTCTATAATTCCTTTAGCTAGGTGTCCCCGAGTTTGTTTATTTATTTATCAGGAGAATCCAAAAAGTAATCCACATAATCTTTATACTTAATCTTCTGGGATGTAGAAGTGGGGTATCATATTATTTGAAAATTTTATGAACTGTATGTTATTTTTGTCTATTCAAGTAGGCTTTTATTCCTTGACTGATTAGAACTCCATAGGAACTCACAAGGCAACTAGAGTGGAAATTCAATTTAAAACCAGAGACCTTGATATAAGATAATGATCCCTAGCTCTGCCCTCATTTCCTCTTCTTCCTGGTGTTCTGTCTAGACCTGCTTCCTATTTATTCACTTTGTCACAACACCCTAGCATTTCTGGCCAGCAAACCTTCTGGATTTGGAACAGGTTAGGTAATTTCATTGAATATAACTTCTGAAAATGGAATTTCACTTTACAGAATAAAAACCTACTATATATTTTTTTAAAACCCACTATAAAAATTGTTTTACCTAGTGCTTAGAAAATGTTTTCAAGTTGTACTATGATGAATCATAGTTTTAAGAGTTATTAAAATTATGGTACCACCTCCTTCCAAACCATAGTTTATTTCATATCTAAAAGTCTTGTTTAAAAAACAAAGGTGCTATTTAAAAAAAAAATCACTGTGAAATACATTTGTCCATATTTAACTGAAGTAGAAATATTAATAAGGAAAATCAGGGAAACATATCTAATATAAGATAGGTTAAGTAATCACATTTCATCCTCATTGTAACTCCTGCTATGATTTTTGTTAAATGGAATTCACATTATCAAGTGAACTGTAAAAGCTAATCAGCTCAAAAAACCCCAGGGCGCTTCTTATTGCTCCAATACTTTATAATGTTTCCCTGGCTTTAGATAAAAAATAATATTTTGTTTTGCAAAGAAGCATACAGCATTTTGTCTCGGTGAATTTTATAACTTGGCTTTAATCGCCTAAACAAAGCACATGTAAAATTTAGATGCAAAATTTTGTCAAAATCAGGTAAGTCTTTATTGATTGAATCACTTCCAAATATTGGTAATTAGTGAAATTTCAATGTAAAACTGGTTCTATATATGAACTTCTTAGACTCAGAAAGACACCTCATAAGCTGATACTGGCAATCCCAAGAAGACACTACATACACAACCAATGTGCACATATTCCTGAAGGTTAAATTTCAGGGTGATCTGAGATGATGGACATAGGCTTTGGTTTTTCATGCGTTTTACTTACCTGATAAAAATTTGCTCAATGGTATTTGCACCATGGCTTTTTTTATTTCCAATATAAATACACTTATAATAAGCCATTCATATTATCATAAGCTATTTGCACAGGTCCTTTATATATCCTTCTGAGTTAGAATCCTATTATTCAAAAAAATTATCATATTTTTTCTTTTTTAAATTATACTTTAAGTTCTAGGGTACATGTGCATAACGTGCAGGTTTGTTACATATGTATACATGTGCCATGTTGGTGTGCTGCACCCATTAACTCATCATTTACATTAGTTATATCTCCTAATGCTATCCCTCCCTCCCACCCCGACCCCTGGTGTGTGATGTTCCCCTTCCTGTGTCCAAGTATTCTCATGTTCAATTCCCACCTACGAGTGAGAACATTGGTGTTTGGTTTTCTGTCCTTGCAAGAGTTTGCTGAGAATGATGGTTTTCAATGGAAATAGATATACCAAAAACTCATGTTGTATCAATGTTTAATATTATTTAGACTATTCTTCATTCAGTAATATCTCCAAACGTCTGATTTCAGTTCCCTTGGAGTTGTGTTTTGGCAACTGTTTTAAATCATCTAGCACAAAATGGCATGTTTTGTCAATTTCTAGGTATGAATACTTTGGAACATAATGAAATTCTATAGATAAAATTACTGACTAACTCTACAACATGCTCTACTGTGTGTGTTTTTTTTAGGAGTTTATTGTTTAGAGCACTTTTAGGTTAGTTTCACAATAACATTGAACAGGAAGTACAGAGAGTTCTCACATACCCCTTGTCCCCCACATACAATCTTCTCCACTATCAACATCTCCCACAGGCCAGGTTAGACTACTGGCTCATACCAGTAATCTAAACACTTTGGGAGTCCAAGACTGGAGGATTGCTTGAGGTCCAGAGTTCAAGACCAACTTGGGCAACATCATGAGACTCTAGCTCTACAAAAAATTTAAAAACTAGCTAGATGTGGTGGTGTGCACCTGTAGTCCTAGGTTCTTGGGAGGCTGAGGTGAGAGGTTCACTGAAGCCCAGAAGTTTGAGGCTGTAGTGAGCTATGATGATACCACTGCACTATAGCCTGGGCAAGAGAATGAGACCCTACCTCAAAAACAAAACCAAAGAAAACAACAAAAACACCAACGTGGTACATTTAACATTAATGTTTTTTTTTGTTGGTTTTTTTTTTTTTTTTTGAGACGGAGTCTCACGCTGTTGCCCAGGCTGGAGTGCAGTGGCGCGATCTCAGCTCACTGCAAGTTCCGCCTCCTGGGTTCACGCCATTCTCCTGCCTCAGCCTCCTGAGTAGCTAGGACTACAGGCGCCCGACCGCGCCCGGCTAATTTTTTGTATTTTTAGTAGAGACGGGGTTTCACTGTGGTCTCGATCTCCTGACCTTGTGATCCGCCTGCCTCAGCCTCCCAAAGTGCTGGGATTACAGGCTTGAGCCACCGCGCCCGGCCTTAGCAACATTAATGTTAACTCTTAGTGTTACATTTTCTGTTGGTGTTGACAATGTATAATGACATTTATCCACTATTATCATATGGACTGTATTTTTTTTTCTTTTTTTGCCCTAAAAATCTTCCATACCCCACCTGTTACAGGAAGTCAGGGAACCTGAATGGAGGAACCGGCTGAAGCCACAGCAGAGGAAGATAAATTGTGACGATTACATGGACATTTTTATTTTTTTGAAGCTTTTGGAGCTAGAATTTCTTTCACAGGTTTTTTTTTTTTTTTTTTTTTTTAATTTATTTATTATTATTATACTTTAAGTTGTAGGGTACATGTGCATAACGTGCAGGTTTGTTACATATGTATACTTGTGCCATGTTGCTGTGCTGCACCCATCAACTCGTCATTTACATCAGGTATAACTCCCAATGCAATCCCTCCCCTCTGCCCCCTCCCCATGATAGGCCCCTGTGTGTGATGTTCCCCTTCCCGAGTCCGAGTGATCTCATTGTTCAGTTCCCACCTATGAGTGAGAACATGCGGTGTTGGGTTTTCTGTTCTTGTGATAGTTTGCTAAGAATGATGGATTCCAGCTGCATCCAAGTCCCTACAAAGGACTCAAACTCATCCTTTTTTATGGCTGCATAGTATTCCATGGTGTATATGTGCCACATTTTCTTAATCCAATCTGTCACTGATGGACATTTGGGTTGATTCCAAGTCTTTGCCATTGTGAATAGTGCTGCAATAAACATACGTGTGCATGTGTCTTTATAGCAGCATAATTTATAATCCTTTGGGTATATACCCAGTAATGGGATGGCTGGGTCATATGGTACATCTAGTTCTAGATCCTTGAGGAATCGCCATACTGTTTTCCATAATGGTTGAACTAGTTTACAATCCCACCAACAGTGTAAAAGTGTTCCTATTTCTCCACATCCTCTCCAGCACCTGTTGTTTCCTGACTTTTTAATGATCGCCATTCTAACTGGTGTGAGATGGTATCTCATTGTGGTTTTGATTTTCATTTCTCTGATGGCCAGTGATGATGAGCATTTTTTCATGTGTCTGTTGGCTGTATGAATGTCTTCTTTTGAGAAATGTCTGTTCATATCCTTTGCCCACTTTTTCATGGGGTTGTTTGTTTTTTTCCTGTAAATTTCTTTGAGTTCTTTGTAGGTTCTGGATATTAGCCCTTTGTCAGATGAGTAGATTGCAAAAATTTTCTCCCATTCTGTAGGTTGCCTGTTCACTCTGATGGTAGTTTCTTTTGCTGTGCAGAAGCTCTTTAGTTTAATGAGATCCCATTTGTCAATTTTGGCTTTTGCTGCCGTTGCTTTTGGTGTTTTAGACATGAAGTCTTTGCCCATGCCTATATCCTGAATGGTACTACCTAGGTTTTCCTCTAGGATTTTTATGGTATTAGGTCTAACATTTAAGTCTCTAATCCATCTTGAATTAATTTTCGTATAAGGAGTAAGGAAAGGATCCAGTTTCAGCTTTCTACTTATGGCTAGCCAATTTTCCCAGCACCATTTATTAAATAGGGAATCCTTTCCCCATTTCTTGTTTCTCTCAGGTTTGTCAAAGATCAAATGGCTATAGATGTGTGGTATTATTTCTGAGGACTCTGTTCTGTTCCATTGGTCTATATCTCTGTTTTGGTACCAGTACCATGCTGTTTTGGTTACTGTAGCCTTGTAGTATAGTTTGAAGTCAGGTAGCGTGATGCCTCCAGCTTTGTTCTTTTGACTTAGGATTGTCTTGGAGATGCGGGCTCTTTTTTGGTTCCATATGAACTTTAAAGTAGTTTTTTCCAATTCTGTGAAGAAACTCATTGGTAGCTTGATGGGGATGGCATTGAATCTATAAATTACCTTGGACAGTATGGCCATTTTCACGATATTGATTCTTCCTATCCATGAGCATGGTATGTTCTTCCATTTGTTTGTGTCCTCTTTGATTTCACTGAGCAGTGGTTTGTAGTTCTCCTTGAAGAGGTCCTTTACATCCCTTGTAAGTTGGATTCCTAGGTATTTCATTCTCTTTGAAGCAATTGTGAATGGAAGTTCATTCATGATTTGGCTCTCTGTTTGTCTGTTACTGGTGTATAAGAATGCTTGTGATTTTTGCACATTAATTTTGTATCCTGAGACTTTGCTGAAGTTGCTTATCAGCTTAAGGAGATTTTGGGCTGAGACAATGGGGTTTTCTAAATATACAATCATGTCATCTGCAAACAGGGACAATTTGACTTCTTCTTTTCCTAACTGAATACCCTTGATATCTTTCTCTTGCCTGATTGCCCTAGCCAGAACTTCCAACACTATGTTGAATAGGAGTGGTGAGAGAGAGGGCATCCCTGTCTTGTGCCAGTTTTCAAAGGGAATTTTTCCAGTTTTTGCCCATTCAGTATGATATTGGCTGTGGGTTTGTCATAAATAGCTCTTATTATTTTGAGGTACGTTCCATCAATACCGAATTTATTGAGCGTTTTTAGCATGAAGGGCTGTTGAATTTTGTCAAAAGCCTTTTCTGCATCAATTGAGATAATCATGTGGTTCTTGTCATTGGTTCTGTTTATATGCTGGATTATGTTTATTGATTTGCGAATGTTGAACCAGCCTTGCATCCCTGGGATGAAGCCCACTTCATCATGGTGGATAAGCTTTTTGATGTGTTGCTGAATCCGGTTTGCCAGTATTTTATTGAGGATTTTTGCATCGATGTTCATCAGGGATATTGGTCTAAAATTCTCTTTTTTTGTTGTGTCTCTGCCAGTCTTTGGTATCAGGATGATGTTGGCCTCATAAAATGAGTTAGGGAGGATTCCCTCTTTTTCTATTGATTGGAATAGTTTCAGAAGGAATGGTACCAACTCCTCCTTGTACCTCTGGTAGAATTCAGCTGTGAATCCATCTGGTCCTGGACTTTTTTTGGTTGGTAGGCTATTAATTATTGCCTCAATTTCAGAGCCTGCTATTGGTCTATTCAGGGATTCAACTTCTTCCTGGTTTAGTCTTGGAACAGTGTAAGTGTCCAGGAAATTATCCATTTCTTCTAGATTTTCCAGTTTATTTGCATAGAGGTGTTTACAGTATTCTCTGATGGTAGTTTGTATTTCTGTGGGGTCCCTGGTGATATCCCCTTTATCATTTTTAATTGCGTCGATTTGATTCTTCTCTCTTTTCTTCTTTATTAGTCTGGCTAGTGGTCTGTGAATTTTGTTGATCTTTTCAAAAAACCAACTCCTGGATTCATTGATTTTTTGGAGGGTTTTTTGTGTCTCTATCTCCTTCAGTTCTGCTCTAATCTTAGTTATTTCTTGCCTTCTGCTAGCTTTCGAATGTGTTTGCTCTTGCTTCTCTAGTTCTTTTAATTGCGATGTTAGAGTGTCAATTTTAGATCTTTCCTGCTTTCTCTTGTGGGCATTTAGTGCTATAAATTTCCCTCTACACACTGCTTTAAATGTGTCCCAGAGATTCTGGTATGTTGTCTCTTTGTTCTCATTGGTTTCAAAGAACATCTTTTTTTCTGCCTTCATTTCGTTATGTACCCAGTAGTCATTCAGGAGCAGGTTGTTCAGTTTCCATGTAGTTGAGCGGTTTTGATTGAGTTTCTTAGTCCTGAGTTCTAGTTTGATTGCACTGTGGTCTGAGAGACAGTTTGTTATAATTTCTGTTCTTGTACATTTGCTGAGGAGTGCTTTACTTCCAATTACGTGGTCAATTTTGTAGTAAGTATGATGTGGTGCTGAGAAGAATGTATATTCTGTTGATTTGGGGTGGAGAGTTCTATAGATGTCTATTAGGTCTGCTTGCTGCAGAGATGAGTTCAATTCCTGGATATCCTTGTTAACTTTCTGTCTCGTTGATCTTTCTAATGTTGACAGTGGAGTGTTGAAGTCTCCCATTATTATTGTATGGGAGTCTAAGTCTCTTTGTAAGTCTCTAAGGACTTGCTTTATGAATCTGGGTGCTCCTGTATTGGGTGCATATATATTTAGGATAGTTAGCACTTCCTGTTGAATTGATCCCTTTACCATTATGTAATGGCCTTCTTTGTCTCTTTTGATCTTTGATGGTTTAAAGTCTGTTTTATCAGAGACTAGTATTGCAACCCCTGCTTTTTTTTGTTCTCCATTTGCTTGGTAAATCTTCCTCCATCCCTTTATTTTGAGCCTATGTATGTCTCTGCGTGTGAGATGGGTCTCCTGAATACAGCAGACTGATGGGTCTTCACTCTTTATCCAGTTTGCCAGTCTGTGTCTTTTAATTGGAGCATTTAGTCCATTTACATTTAAGGTTAATATTGTTATGTGTGAACTTGATCCTGCCATTATATTAACTGGTTATTTTGCTCGTTAGTTGATGCAGTTTCTTCCTAGCCTCAATGGTCTTTACATTTTGGCATGTTTTTGCAGTGGCTGGTACCGGTTGTTCCTTTCCATGTTTAGTGCTTCCTTCAGGGTCTCTTGTAAGGCAGGCCTAGTGGTGACAAAATCTCTAAGCATTTGCTTATCTGTAAAGGATTTTATTTCTCCTTCACTTATGAAACTTAGTTTGGCTGGATATGAATTTCTGGGTTTAAAATTCTTTTCTTTAAGAATGTTGAATATTGGCCCCCACTCTCTTCTGGCTTGTAGAGTTTCTGACGAGAGATCTGCTGTTAGTCTGATGGGCTTCCCTTTGTGGGTAACCCGATCTTTCTCTCTGGCTGCCCTTAAGATTTTTTCCTTCATTTCAACTTTGGTGAATCTGGCAATTATGTGTCTTGGAGTTGCTCTTCTCGAGGAGCATCTTTGTGGCGTTCTCTGTATTTCCTGGATTTGAATGTTGGCCTGCCCTACTAGGTTGGGGAAGTTCTCCTGGATGATATCCTGAAGAGTGTTTTCCAACTTGGTTCCATTTTCCCCCTCACTTTCAGGCACCCCAATCAGACGTAGATTTGGTCTTTTTACATAATCCCATACTTCTTGCAGGCTTTGTTCATTTCTTTTTCTTCTTTTTTCTTTTGGTTTCTCTTCTCGCTTCATTTCATTCATTTGATCCTCAATCGCTGATACTCTTTCTTCCAGTTGATCGAGTCAGTTACTGAAGCTTGTGCATTTGTCACGTATTTCTCGTGTCATGGTTTTCATCTCTTTCATTTCGTTTAGGACCTTCTCTGCATTAATTACTCTAGCCATCAATTCTTCCACTTTTTTTTCAAGATTTTTAGTTTATTTGCGCTGGGTACATCATTCCTCCTTTAGCTCTGAGAAATTTGATGGACTGAAGCCTTCTTCTCTCATCTCGTCAAAGTCATTCTCCGTCCAGCTTTGATCCGTTGCTGGAGATGAGCTGCGCTCCTTTGCCGGGGGAGATGTGCTCTTATTTTTTGAATTTCCAGCTTTTCTGCCCTGCTTTTTCCCCATCTTTGTGGTTTTATCTGCCTCTGGTCTTTGATGATGGTGATGTACTGATGGGGTTTTGGTGTAGGTGTCCTTCCTGTTTGATAGTTTTCCTTCTAACAGTCAGGACCCTCAGCTGTAGGTCTGTTGGAGATTGCTTGAGGTCCATTCCAGACCCTGTTTGCCTGGGTATCAGCAGCAGAGGCTGCAGAAGATAGAATATTCTGAACAGCGAGTGTACCTGTCTGATTCTTGCTTTGGAAGCTTCCTCTCAGGGGTGTACTCCATCCTGTGAGGTGTGGAGTGTCAGACTGCCCCTAGTGGGGGATGTCTCCCAGTTAGGCTACTCAGGGGTCAGGGACCCACTTGAGCAGGGAGTCTGTCCCTTCTCAGATCTCAACCTCCGTGTTGGGAGATCCACTGCTCTCTTCAAAGCTGTCAGACAGAGTCGTTTGCGTCTGCAGAGGTGTCTGCTGCGTTTGTTTAGTTTACTGTGCCCTGTCCCCAGAGGTGGAGTCTACAGAGACAGGCAGGTTTCCTTGAGCTGCTGTGAGCTCCACCCAGTTCGAGCTTCCCAGCAGCTTTGTTTACCTACTTAAGCCTCAGCAATGGCGGGCGCCCCTCCCCCAGCCTCGCTGCTGCCTTGCCGGTAGATCACAGACTGCTGCGCTAGCAATGAGGGAGGCTCCGTGGGTGTGGGACCCTCCCGGCCAGGTGTGGGATATGATCTCCTGGTGTGCCTGTTTGCTTAAAGTGCAGTATTGGGGTGGGAGTTACCCGATTTTCCAGGTGTTGTGTGTCTCAGTTCCCCTGGCTAGGAAAAGGGACTCCCTTCCCCCTTGTGCTTCCCAGGTGAGGCAATGCCTCGCCCTGCTTCAGCTCTCGCTGGTCGGGCTGCAGCAGCTGACCAGCACCGATCATCCGGCACTCCCCAGTGAGATGAACCCAGTACCTCAGTTGAAAATGCAGAAATCACCGGTCTTCTGTGTCGCTCGCGCTGGGAGTTGGAGACTGGAGCTACTCCTATTCGGCCATCTTGCTCCACCCCCCTACATGGACATTTATTACTTTCCTAATAATACACTTATAATTTCTTATGCATGTTTTACTTTAATCTCTTAATCCTGTTGTCTTTGTAAGCTGAGGATTTACACACCTCAAGATCACTGTGATGATTGTTAACTGTACAAATTTATTGTAAAACGTGTGTTTGAAAAATATGAAATCAGTGCACCTTGAAAAAGAAAAGAATAACAGAGACTTTCAGGGAACAACGGAAGACAATCATAAGGTCTGACTGCCTGAGGGGTCAGGCAAAATAGAACCATATTTTTCCTCTTGCAGAGAGCCTATAAACAGACATGCAAGTAGGGAATATATTGCTAAATTATTTTCCTAGCAAGGAATATTAAGACCCTGGGAAAGGAATTGCATTCCTGGGGGGAGGTTTATAAACGGCTGCTCTAGAAGTGTCTCTCTTATGGGGTTGAGATAAGGACTGATATACGCCTTGGTCTCCTGCAGTACCCTCAGGCTTACTTGGATTGGGAAACCCCAGCCTGATAGAGGTCAGACCAGTTCTCTGCTCTTGAACCCTGTTTTCTGTTAAGATGTTTATCAAGACAATATGTGCACCGCTGAACATAGACCCTTATCAGTAGTTTCTGATTTTGCCCTGGTTCTCTTTCCTCAGAAGCATGGGATCTTTGTTCTCCTTTTTGCCCTTTGTAGCATATGATCTTTGTGGCCTACTCCCTGTTCTTACACACCCTCCCTTTTTGAAATCCTTAATAAAAACCTGCTGGTTTTGTGGTTCAGGTGGGCATCACAGTCCTACCAGTATGTGATTTTCATTGTTTTGTATTTTGTGTTTAGACCTATGCTCCATTTTTAATTTTTGTGAGCCTATAAGTTCTGTGTCTAAATTCATATTTTTTTGCCTGTCGATATCCAGTTGTTCCAGCACCATTTGATGAAAAGACTATTTTTTCTCCATTCTATTGTCTTTGCTCCTTAGTAAGAGATCAGTAGACAATATTTATGTGGAACTATTTCTGTGCTCTCTATTCTGTTCCATTGATCTGTCTATTCTTGCTTCAATACCACACTGTTTTGGTTACTGTATATTTATCACAAGTTGGTTAATGTCAGTCCTGTGACCTTGTCTTTTCTTTCAATATTGTGTTAGCTATTCTGGGTCTTTTGCTTTTCCATAAACAATTTAAAATGAATTTTTAAATATCAACTAAATAACATGTTGGGATTTGACTGGGATTGCATCAAATCTATAAATCAAGTTGAAAAAAACTGTAATATTGAGTCATCCTATTCATAAACACAGACTATCTCTCCATTTAGTGCTTCTTTGATTTCTTTAATCAGTTTAATAATTTTCCTCATATACCTCTTATACATATTTTGTTAGATATAAACCTAAATGTTTCATTTTAGGGGTACTAGTATAAGCAGTACCGTGTTTTTAAATTAAAATTCGCTTCTTTATTGCTGATATATGTGAAAGTGATTAACTTTTGTATCCGAGAGCCTTGGTATAAACACTTACGAGTTCCAGGGCTTTGTTGCTGTTGATACTTTCAGATTTTCTACATAGGAAATCACATCATCTGCAAAGAAAAATAGTTTTATTTCTTACTTCACAATTTGTATACCTTTTATTTATTTCTCAACTTGTTGTATTAGCTAGGATATCAAGTCCTGCTACGTTGAAAAGGAGAAGTGAGTGGGAATATCCTTCCCTTGTTTCTGATCTTAGCTGGAAAGCTTCTAGTTTCTCACTATTAAATATGAAGTTAACTTTAGAATTATTTTTGTAGATATTCTTTACCAAGTAGAAGTTTCCCTCTATTCTTAGTTTATTGAGTGTTTTACCATAAATGGTGTTGGATTTATGTTAAATGATCTTCCTGTATCTATTGTTACAATCAAGTGGTTTTTCTGCTTTGGCTTTTTGATGTGAGGGTAACATCAATAGATTTTTCAAATCTATTACCTGGAATAAATCCCACTTGCATACCTGAAATAAATTCCACTTGGTTGTGTTGTGTAATTCTTTTGATAAATTCCTGTATTCAATTTGCTACTATTTGTTGAGGATTTTTGCATTTATCTTCATGAGAGACATTTATGTCTACTTTGCTTTTCTTGTAATGGTCTTTGCCTGGTTTTGGTATTAAGTTAATGCTGTCCTCATAGAATGAATTAGAAAGTATTTCCTTCACTTTTATTTTCTGGAAGAGATGACAGAACATTTGCAATAACTCTTCATTAAATGTTTGGTAGAATTTACCAGTGAACCTGCCTTGCCTATTTCTTTCCATTTTGGATGACTGTTAACTACTGATTCAATTTCATATATATAGGCTTACTTCTTCTTGTGTAAACTTTGACAAATTGCACTATTTTATCTCAGTTTTCAAGAAATTTGGCCATTTCATCTAGGTTTTCTAATTTGTGGGCACATAGTTATTAATAGTCTTCCTTTATCAACCTTTTGATGTCTAAGGCATCTGCAGTTAGGTTACCTCTTTCATTTCTGATATAACTAATTTTTGTATATATATTTTTTTCTTAGCCTGGCTATAGGCTATCAATGTTTTCCATCTTTGAAAAACCTATGTTTTTGTCTCATAACTTTTCTATATTGATTTCCTGTTTTCAATTTTACTGATTTCTGCTCCATTTTTTGTTTCTTTACTTCTGCTTACTTTGCATTTAATTGCTCTTCTTTCTTATAATTTTCTAAGGTGAAAACTTAAATTATGGATTTTAGATCTTTTTTTCTTTTCTAAATTATACCTGAAATGCTATATATTACCCTGTAAGCATTGCTTTCACTCTATCTCAACATTTTAAAAAGTTGTATTTTCATTGCCATTTAGTTCAAAATATTTTAAAATTTCTCCTGAAATTTGTTTGGAATGAGGTGTTATTTAGAAGTGTGTTGTCTATTCTCCATTCATATTTTCCATTTATCTCCCTTTATATATTTCTAACTTAATTTCACTCTGATCTGAGAGCGGACATTATATAAATTTGTTAAGATGTGTTTTATGGCCCAGAATGTGGACTGTCTTGGTGAATATTCCATATGAGCTTGAAAATAACATGTATTTCCTTGTTGTGGATGAAGTAGCCAACAGATATCAATTACAAGTGGTTAATTAATGGTAACTTTGAGGTCAACTATGTCCTTGCTTATTTTCTGCCTGCTGGGTCTGTCCATTTCTGATTAAAAGGCATTGAGTATTTTATATGATTCCATTTTCTCTCTCTTTTTTTTAACTCTTTCAGTTGTTGTCTTATAATTTGCAGTATACATTTACAACTAATTCAAGTCTACTTTCAAAGAATACTATGCCCTTTCACAGGTAGTATAGGTACCTTATAACAATAAAGTATTCTTAATTCCATCATGCTATTCCTTGTATTATTTCTGTCATTCATTTCACTTATACATGAGTTCTATTTATCAAATACGTTATTGATAAAGTTTGGACACATTGTTACCTGTTAGATCAGTTAATAAGAAATATAAAAGATTTGACTGAACTTCACTTGTTTCTTCTCTAATGGTTTTCCTTTTTTTAAATGTAGACCAGAGTTTCTGATCTATATTATTTTCCTTCACTCTGAAGAACTTTTTAAAATTGTTATTTTTAAAAGCGGGTTTATTGACAACATATTTCCTCAATTTTTACTTGTCTAAGAAATCTTCCTTTCATCTTCACTTTTGAAGGGTAATTTCACAGGCTATAGAATTCTGGGTTGGTGTGAGTTTTCTCTCAATGTTTTAAACATTTCACCCCACTCTCTTTTTGCTTGCAAGATTTCTGAGGATAAATAAGATCTAATTCTTATCTTTGTTTCCCTAGAGGTGAGGTTTTTTTTCTCCTTCTGGTATTTTTCAACATTTTTTTCTTAATATGCTATGTTCAGGTGTAGTGATTTTTTATGGTTTTTTTTTTGTTTTTTTGTTTTTTGTTTTTTTTTTCATTTGTCCTGCTTAATGTTCTGTTCTGTGTGCTTCCTGGACCTGTGGCTTGGTGTCTGACATTAATTTGAGGACATTTTCAGTCATATTGCTTCTAAAATTTCTTCTTTTTCTGTCCTCCCATTATGTGAAGTTATACCATTTGTAATTGTACCACAGTTCTTGGGTATTCTGTATTGGCTTTTTTTAGTCTTTTTACTGTTTTCCTTTCAGTTTTGGAAGTTTCTATTGGCATATCCTCAAGCTGAGAGATTCTTCAGCCATTCCCAGTCTACTAATCAGTGTATCAAATGCATTTTCATGTCTGATACAGTGTTTTTCAGCTGTACAATGATGTTGTTATTCTTTCTTAGAATTTCTCTCTCTGTTTACATCACCTATCTGTTCTCGCATATTGTCTTAATGTTGTTCTTTACGGCCCTTAGCATGATATTCAAAGTCTTAAAAAATTCCTGCTCTAATAATTCCAAATTCTTGCCACGTTTGACTCTGGATCTGATGTTATTCAATTGCTTCAATCTGTGTTTTCCTGCCTTTTGGTTGCAACTTTTTCTTATACAGTGGCTCAATCTCAGGTCACTGCAATCTCTGCCTCCTAGGCTCAAGTGATCCTCCCACCTCAGCCTCCTGTATCTGGGATTACAGGTAAGCACCACAATGCCTGGCTAATTTTTGTATTTTTTGTAGAGATGGACTTTCTCCATGTTGCCCAGGTTGGTCTCAAACTCTTGAGCTCAATTAATTCACCCCCTGTCTCAACCTCCCAACATACTGGGATTACAGGTGCGAGCCACCGTGCTCGGCCACCCTGTAACCTTTTCTTGATAGCCAGATATAATGTACTAGGTAAAAGAAATTATAGTAAATAGGCCTTTAGCATGTGGTGGTAAGACATTAGGGGAGGAGGAATAACAGTCCTATAATTTTAATTCTATAATCTCTGTCTTTTAGTGAGTTTGCTCCCCTGAACTGTGGACTTCACAGGTGTCTCTTCACAACTGTCTACATTCTGTTTCCTTGGGACAGAATAGCTAAAGGAAGCTGGAATCGGGTATCAGTTGGGACCTGATAAAACCCCAATGTGTTAGGCTTTGATAAAATAGTTTCTCCTGAAGGCAGCCCATGGTCATAAGAACAGAATGCTCCCAGAGTATTTAAAAATAGTTACTTTTCTGCACCCACTGCCAGAATGAGGGGGAGGGAATCTTTCCCTGATCTTCACTTTTGAAAGCCTGGTAGAGATCCTGGAGTTAAAACTCACAAAAGTGTGAGGGCCCCAATATGACTATCCTCACTGGAGTATTTGACTCTCAGACTTGTCCACACCAAGCCTCCAGAAGTTTGTCGAGTACATCTCAGGTTTTCCTACTCTTAACTAATTCCAGTGGAGCATTCTGTTCTGCTCTGTTAAGTTGTGATTCTCTATATCCAGTCTGCCTTTCCAATTTGGAGGACATAAGTTTGCTGTGTAACCTCACTTCTCTGATGGATCTAAAAAGAGTGGTTGATGTTTTTCAACTTCTTTTTTTTATTTTTTTTTTACTTGTTGTGAGGATAGAGTAACAACTTCCAAGCTCCTTATTTGTGTGATTGGAAACTTACACTCTAGTTTTTCAGACAATAAAAATAAACTATAAACTGAGGGCACAAATCTTCTGTATACCATTAATTCTGTATTTGTAACTTCAAGGAAGAAAAATTCATATATTCAAGGCTTCGAAGATAAAATGGTTCTTCCTAAACTCTCTATATGACAATTTACTGCCTTTTTCTATTGTCTTGTCTGCCTTCCTCAAGGTTGGTTTCAAACAGTCCATTTAAAGCATGAAACAGTCGATGGGTTAAAAAAACAGAGAACATATTAAGGACTACATAAACAAGAAAGGCACTGGAATAGTAACCATTCAAAAAAGGCAAGAATTCATGTCCATTCTTAAGCACAAACATAGTTTTTAAATCAGTTTATTATGATGATAATAACTTTTACATTCAGGAATGAAGGAACAGATATTAAAAAAAAATTAATGTTACTTAGGATTAGCCTTTTAAAGATTAGTTTTTCAAAGAACAAATAGTAGGCCTGGCAAAACTAGAAAACTTATTTTAAAATTCCAAGATGCATTTTTGCCAGCTAAAACTTTAGAGTCAACTTTTGTAGCTTTAAAACAAGATGACTCTTCTTGTCTTCATGATAGACATGCTATTCCATATTTTTCCCAGAAAGAGGCCAATAACCTTCATATTGAAATCTGCTGAAGTTGGTAATTCCCTCCCTTAAAGTTCTACAAAGCATTTTAGGGGACATGTAGGTACTAGGCTAACAAACCTTGCAGTCTTACACTTGTGTGTCACTCAACTACCATATTTTTGACTAGGAGCATTTTCATTTTGTATAATCTTTAGGTTCTCAAACTATCATCCCTCATGCTAGACAACCCACCTGACCTTATCTGCGCTTTATCTGAAACTTTGCTTGTAAATGTTCCTTTATCTAAAACACTTTCTCAACACCCCAACCCAAATTAAACATATCTAAAAATTCATCCTTCAAATTTCAGGAAGGGAACCTTATTTAATCATTCCTCTCTACTCCTGGACTACATGTTCTTAGAGATATATGCTCCCTTCTTTCAAAATATTTATATTGGTTTGCAATATGAATTCATACAGTGTGATGATTTGCTATTAAAAATTCACAGGTGGTAACTGCTTTTGCTCACAACTGTATTCTTATATCCTAAGGATGGCAAAGAAAGAGTGACAAATAAATAATTGTTGAATCAGTAAAATAATTATTGAAGTGTCTCATGAAATCATTACATCTTCCAGATAATTAAACTAGGAGGGCCCTAATGGAATCATACATACTGCTGGGAGTAAAGAGAGACACAGCATGTGGGATGCAAAGCACCTCAAGTCAGGCCTCACAACTTTTCTCAGGGTAAATGTTTCCCCATTGACCATTAGATAAACGAATTCCCCTGATGGTCCAGCGCTTGCATTTTCTCCACCCATCCTCCTGAAATGCATATATCCCTGAGAGTCTTTCAAAGTAAATTTATATATTCTTTTCCATCTCATTCTCTGCACTGGGGAATTCAAAACAAAACAAAACAAAACAAAACCTGAAATAAACCTCAAGGAGCACTAGACTTGAAATTCAGCTACAGTGAGAACTGATTCATTTTTGTCTCACACTATGTGTTTCAAACTCCCAAGGGTGGTGGCTAGGCCTGCTCAACTGTCTTGTAATGATCCTGTCCTCCCACTGTCAGTCTCCCCAATCATGAGATGCTGTCTGGTCTGTTTGGAGGCCTGAGACATGAATGAATACCTTAGGGGGCTGTATCAGTATTTATTGTTGGGGTGGTGAAGGGTAGGAGGAAGAAGTAGTGTAATAAAAACCATCTGTGCTGAGAATTATAGAAGCCAGAAAGGGACTCACAGGGAGTCCTGCATCTATCACCACATGGAAGCCCAATTAAAACACACATTCGGAAAACAGGATCCTGTCAGAATATGCCTCAATCAGAAACGCTGCAAGTGAAATTACACTGAACTCATTCACTGTTAAGTAGAATAGAATAAATGGAAATAAGAAGGCAGGAATAAAGACCTAATAAAATGTTCTCAGTGTATTTTTTTTTTAACTTCCTCTATTTCAAGTGAACAAAATTCACAATTCTAAGTCAACTAAATGGAACTTTCACTGAAATAAAGATTGACAGAAGTGATGTTATGTGACAATAAGAATAACCACACTCCATAACAAGCATCAAGGGAGCATATAATTAGAAGGCATGTGTCGCAGGCATTAATATCGTGAAATATGAAAAGATATATTCTTTAATGCCCTGAAAAGTACAGAATTCAGCTAAAATATGAATATTCCAAAAATAAACATAAGCACACCTGTTAGGTACGTATCATGTATAATTCAGGGATCCCCAGGGAGAGCTCCTTTGTTCCCCATCTGATTCGTTTTGCATGAGGTTGACTCTTGCAGATGTTTCATCACTGTGACCATTTTTATCTGTCTGCCTTAGCAGCTCTCTTTCTCTGTATACCTGTATGCAGTTTCAAGGCTGATCAGTTGACTGTGTACTATGAAAAATAAAATGCTCATCTTTGTCTGGGAGGAGAACCTGGTTAATGCTCTTCCAGTGGAACAGCATTCATAGTAAGAACAGGATGAATAGCTCAGTGTGAAATAATGAGAGAACTCAGCCGAGAAAGCCAGTCTTTCCAACCACCTATGTAAACAGTGCTTCTTCGTGTAGCTTCCTCTGCCTCAGCCACCCTCCAGATCAGATTTCAGGGTTACAGCAAGCTGGAGCCTGCTCTCTGTTCTAAACGAATTATATATCTCCCCAGCTATTATCTGTCTATCTATCAATCAGTCATCTATCCATCATCTATCATCTACATCTGTCCATGCTGAGTTTAAATCAAGGTAATGACTCTAGACCTGATCTATAATAGAGTATTCATGTTTTCTTGTTCAGATACAACCAAAAAACAATGTATCTTTGAAAAATTGATAATAATGACAATCATGCTACCATTAACTAAGTAAAACACATATGTTAACCACTTTTCCTTTCCCACATGTCTTTTATTCTTATGTCCTCAAGGGTTCCAACACAGACAGTCTGATAGATGTTCTGCAGAAACTTGAAAAATACCTTGTTCCTATTCTTTTTATTCCTGAGAACATCACCATCCTTCAGGTAATAGTGACTACAAGGGTAAGATTTATTAAGTTTCGACTAACATGCCATATCCCTATTATTTCTAATAAAGTGTTTATTTATTTATTTATTTATTTAAAACTCTCATACTATGTCAGTTAAAGGATGCCTGACTGGACATTGCTAATTTGTTTTAGTTGAGTGTGTTTTCAGGTGCTGACTTCTTTTATGCAAAATTGAGAAATCCAGTTTGCTTATTATACTGTCTCAATGTTGAATGAATAGTGTTTTGAGTAAGAATGGTTTGTTGTTTTTTGAACTTTAGAAAGATACATTTTCTTCTGTATGTTTAGTTTTGATGTATTTGAGGGAAAAATCTAATATATCTAATGCTGTGTTCCAAGCTTTCTTTAAGTAAATTTTCAAAATTTTACTTCAAGTCAAATGCAATAACACACTGAGTAATTATGAATCATATATAATTTTTAATGTCAGGAAATATTAGTACATGTCACAAATATAAACAGAAATGCAAACAGAAATGCTTGCACAAAGAATAATACTTCATTTATCTAAATGTGGTATATGAGCGAATTCTGCACATAAACAAACCTCTATTTTAAAGTACTAATTAAAATTATATATATATAAAAATAATATATTTAATTTGTAATTATCAGGCTACTTACACAAATATACTCAGCATGATTCTCAATACGACTGATAATTCAAGGCTATTTAATAAATGTCAATTATTTAACTAGAGATTAATATGCCAATGTCTCTTGATTTATGAAGGGCTATTGCACCTATGATTTAATGGTTCACATATGGAAATTTTTTTTTAATTCCAGAGGCTATATTTTATGCTTTTAATATAATCAACCTTTTTTTTTTTTTTTGAAACAGAGTCTTGCTCTGTCGCCCAAGCTGGAGTGCAGTGGCACATCTCGGCTCTCTGCAAGCTCTGCCTCCCAGGTTCATGCCATTCTCCCGCCTTAGCCTCCCAAGTACCTGGGACTATAGGTGCCCGCCACCACATCCGACTAATTTTTTATATTTTTAGTAGAGGCAGGGTTTCACCATGTTAGCCAGGATGGTCTTGATCTCCTGACGTCGTGATCCGCCCGCCTCGGCCTCCCAAAATGCTGGGATTACAGGCATGAGTCACTGTGTCCAGCCTATAATCAACCTTTTTATGAATAATACAAATTCTACTAACTTTTATCCAAACCGAAATAGACATCTCAGATGCCACAGTTTGAATGTTTGTGTCTCCCCCAAATTTGTATGTTGAAACCTCAATACCAATATGATGATATTAAGAGGTGGGGCCATCAGGAGCTGATTGGGTCAAGTGCTAGCCACTCATGAATGAAATTAGTATGCTCAGAATAGAGGCCCCAAAGTGTTGCAGGAAATCAGGGAACAGAGGGACCAGCTGAAGCCATGGCAGAAGAACATAAATTGTGAAGATTTCATGGACATTTATTAGTTCCCCAAATTAATACTTTTATAATTTCTTGCACCTGCCTTTACTGCAATCTCTGAACATAAATTGTGAAGATTTCATGGACATTTATCACTTCCCCAATCAATACTCTTATAATTTCCTATGCCTGTCTTTAATGTCTTAATCCCATCATCTTGGTAAGCTGAGGGTGTCTGTTGCCTCAGGATCCTATGATGATTGTGTTATCTGCATAAATTGTTTGTAGAGCATGTGTGTTTGAACCATATGAAATCTGGGCATCCAAAAGAAGAGGATGGCTGCGATTTTCGGGGAACAAGGGAGATAACCATTGGGCCTCACTACCTGCGGGACTGGAAAGAACAGAGTCATATTTCTCTTCTTACAAAAGCGAATAGGAGAAATATCACTGAATTCTTTTTCTTAGCAAGGAACAGTCCTGAGAAAGAGAATGCATTCCCAGGGAGAGGTCTCTAAAATGGCCGCTCTGGGAGTGTCTGGCTTATAGGGTTGTAGATAAGGGATGAAATAAGCCCTGGTCTCCTGTAGTGTCCCCAGGCTTATTAGGATTAGGAAATTCCTGCCTAGTAAATTTTAGTCAGACTGGTTGTTTGCTCTCAAACCCTGTCTCCTGATACAATGTTATCAATGACAATGCTTGCCCAGTGGGACATGAAACTTCATCAGCAATTCTAATTTTGCCCTGGTCCTGTGATCTTGCTCTGCCCCCATTTGCCTTGTGATATTTTATTGCCCTTGAAGCATGTGATCTCTGTGACCCACACCCTATTCATACACCCCTCCCCTTTTGAAATTCGTAATAAAAAAAGTTGCTGGTTTTGCGGCTCAGGGGGCATCACAGAATCTGCCAACATGAGATGTCACCCCCGGACACCCAGCTTTAAAATTTCTCTCTTTTGTACTCTTTTCCTTTATTTCTCAGACCAGCCAACACTTAGGGAAATAGAAAAGAACCTATGTTGAAATATTGGGGGCTGGTTCCCCTGATACCAAAGAGTTGCCTTGAACCTTGTATCATGTGAGGACACAGTAAGAAGGCACCATCTGTGAGCCAGGAAATGAACCCTCACCAGATGCCAAACCTACCAGTGTCTTGATCTTGAACTTCCCAGACACAGTAACTGTGGGAAATTAATTTCAGTTGTTTATAAGCTACCAAGATTATATTATTTTGTTATAGTGACCCAAATGGACTGACATCATATAATTGAGGTTGTTGGATAAGTGGACTCTGAATAAAAAATGTCATGCACCTAAGTATTAGATGCCTATTTAGCTAGAGATATTTATGTGACTAAACCATGAGATTTGTTTCCAAAAACCTGTCACTATAAAATAGACCCTCATCAGCCAATGGAAAGGTTTGTGCAAATACGTGTTCAGGGGTTAACAGAAAAATCTACTTGGGATAACTGGCACAGTCTCTTTCTACATCCCACTGGTTATCTTGAAACTATACACCTTTCACATCTTAGCTAAAATGCCACTAAAATGCCACTGTCCCAGGAATAGCTTCCAGGAATCCCCCCACTTCAAACTAGATCAGTCCTTGATTTGATTTAACTTTCCAATTACATATATATATACACACACATATATATATATATAAAAAATATATATAAAATAAAAAATATATATAAATATATATATATATATATATAGGTTTTTTTTGTGTTTTTTTTTTTTTTTTTTTTTGGAGACAGAGTCTCATTATGTACCCAGGCTGGAGGGCTGGAGTTGCAGTGGCATGATCTCGGCTCACTGCAACCTCTGCCACCCAGGTTCAAGCAATTCTCCTGCCTCAGCCTCCCAAGCAGCTGAGATTACAGGCACCTGCCACCGCGCCCGACTAATTTTTGTATTTTTAGTAGAGACGGGGTTTCACCATATTGGTCAGGCTGGTCTTGAACTCCTGACCTCATGATCCACTGGCCTCAGCCTCCCAAAGTGCTGGGATTACAGGCGTGAGCCACTGTGCCCAGCCACCAATTACATATTTATATGAGTTGAATAATATATGCTTTCCTCCATTAGATTTTATTAAGTTTTATTTATTTATTAATTTATTTTGAGACAGAGTCTTGCTCTGTCTCCCAGGCTGGAGCGTGGTGGCTGATCCTGGCTCACTACAAGCTCCGCCTCCCACGTTCACACCGTTCTCCTGCTTCAGCCTCCCGAGTGGCTGGGACCACAGGCACTTGCCACCACGCCCGGCTATTTATTTTTTGTATTTTTAGTAGAAACGATTTCACCATGTTAGCCAGAATGGTCTTGATCTCCTGACCTGATGAACCGCCCATCTTGGCCTCCCAAACCTCTGGGATTACAGGTGTGACCTACCATCTCTGGCCCCCCATTAGATTTAAAAAAAAGAATCTTCCAAGTGAAAACAAACTATTTTACTCAATGCTATGCATAAAAACACAGAACAGTGTTTAAAAAAAAAAAAGAGTGGGTACACAATTGACATGCAATGAATAGATGAGTGAATATGGTAATGGTGATTCTGGGTAGAGGGCCTCAAGGAAATATGGTCTGGGGAAGATGTAGGCTCTGCAGACAAACAGATCTGGGTTTTGATACTGGCCCCAGCATTTATTATAGGTAATTTTTAATTGTACCTCATCTCTATGTTAACATTCCATACTACCTTGAGCTTTAGTGATAATAAAATTCAGTATTTTAGGTAAAAGAATGTATTTATTAGGTGCTTAATGTATTTATTAAGTGATAATAAAATGAGGTATTTTAGATTAAAAATGTATTTATTATGTGCTTAATTTTAAGGAAGATTCTTAGTTTAATTGCAATAATCTATATTTTGGGACTAAACCTAAGTTTGTATCATAGCCTTGCACTTAACAGCTTAGTGATCAAATAGAAGTTATTAATTCTCCTCAAAATTCAGTTTCCTCATCTGTAAAAGAGTGATAACACCACTCAAGAACTGTGAAGATTTATATGTCATATTTTAAAGAAGGTATTTAGCCCAGAGGCTAGCACATGGTAAGTACTCAATATTCCCTCTCATGATCCATATAATTATTCTCTCAACCACCTAAGCCCCACCACATTCACTGAACAGTAAGGTGAGCAAGGTTTTCAAAAAGAACTGATACGTATTTAATTATGCATCCTAGAGAAATTAATATAAAAAGATGCATTGACCTTGCGACAACACATAATTCAAGTGTGGGTCACAGAAGTGAGTTAGTAGAGCAGTTAAAAGTTGCTTCTGGAGTCACACTCCTTCACTAACTACCTGATTCTGTTATTTAAGTACTGTAATACTTAATTTCCTCATATAAAAATAGAAACAGTCCCAACAGATACAGCTTTTTTGATAATTAAATGAGCTAATTAATCAAACATATTTAGTACAGTGTCTTGCCCAGAATAAGAATTCACAAAAACTTACTCCATTAAATAACTCACACATATTATATCCATATAGGAATAAGGCAATGAGTCTATTAAAGATCAGCTATACTTACAATGGCTGTAGGCTTGGGACTTGGTTATCTTCTCCATTGGAAAAGAGATGCTAGGAACAATAAAGACAGCCTTTTCATTGGATTATGGCAGTATAGTATCCATTAAGTCCAGCAAGTCCAGCAATTATATAAAAATGATTTAACAAATACTCTACATCTGACAGAATAAAATGTAAATATGTAAGAGCTAATAAAGGAAAGAATAATGCTGGTAGGAGATAGTAGAGATAGAAATGATGAAGTGTTGTAAAATGTAATAATTAAAAATCTAAACTGGTAATTAAGTAGTGATAAATTTATATCCCTATAGAATATTAAGTGAGAAATACATGCTTTTGACCCTTTAAGGGGTTTATATTAAATTCAGCATTGCACCCACTTGAATTATCAAAATGAACTTGAAAATGTATGTGTGTAAATATAAACAGCATATGTTGAAGTTTCACCATCTCTTACATATAAAAACTTTATTAAAAAGAACATAGTTTTACAAAGCACCTTAGGAAGCCAAGCCTAGGGTTCTTTGGATGACATCTTTTCTCTCAGACTGATTAAGTGGCTCAAGCTCTGAATCTAGAATCCCTGTGATTGAAACTCAGCTCTACCATGTTATAGACAATTACTTAAGTTATTTGAGGTTAATTTATCCCATCTGTAAAATGTATATAAAAAACAGTACCTACTTCAAATGACTATAATAAGGATTAAATAAACTAGACATATACAGCATGTAGAATAGAGACTGGCACATAAGAGATGAATTAATAATAGATGTTACCATTAACTCTAAATTTTTATTCATGATTAAGTACAATAAAATATTCTAGAAGAATGCAAAATCTAACTATTTCAAATACGTAGCAAACATTTTTGTTGCACGTGTTTTGCTTAAATATGATTAAGAAACATTATAGAATTTAAAGAGAAAGTATATTACAACTCAATTCCTAATCTTTTTTTTTTTTTTTTTTTTTTTTTTAATGGAGTCTCACTCTGTCACCCAGGCTGGAGTGCATTGGCATGATCTCGGCCCACTGCAAACTCCACCTTCCAGATTCAAGTTATTTTCCTGCCTCAGCCTCCTGAGTAGTTGGGATTAGAAGTGCTTGTCACTACGCCTGGCTAATTTTTGTGTTTTTAGTAGAGACAGGGTTTCACCATGTTGGTCAGGCTGGTCTCGAAATCCTGACCTCATGATTCACCCGCCTCGGCCTCCTAAAATGCTATGATGACAGGTATGAGCCACTGTGCCTGGCCTCGATTCCTAATCTTATTGCTTCAATACTTATTTTTTTAGGCTTCAATACCTGGTCTCAATTCCTAATCTTATTGCTTTAGTACTTTTTTTTTTAGGCTTCAATATATTTTATTTATTTGCTTACAAAAGCCTCAATTATGACATTTCTGTATACATATACAAACGGTTATACAAATACAATAACTAAAAGTGATAAATATGAATTTGCCACTATTGAGTTTCTGTTGATAGTTTGTATGGCAGAGATTCTAACTACTCATGAAACTGACTGCCTCTTCTTCATGGTCACACAATTAACCTCCGTTTCCCAGCTTCTCTTGCAGTTAGTTATGTTCATACGACTATCCTACCCAAAACAAGGTGAGCAAAAGTGGTAAGCACCTCTTGAAAACTTGGATCATAAAATCCTCCATGCTCTTTCCTCCTGGTTGTCCAATTGGTATTTCTGTGTCTATTTTCTAGTATTTCTAACTGGACTTTTTGCTTTGTTCTTCTGTGTTTATATGTGTATTTTCCATTATAAGGTACAGATTTTGGATAGAGGATTTGAGTACACAGTTTTGTGTGTGGAGGGGTATGGTTGGGAACAGCAGAGAACATCTCCCTCTTGGAAGACAATAAGAAGCAGTGGCTACCACAATAAAGAAAGCTTAACAAAATCCATACCTGGCATTGACTGGGAATCATTAATTCATAGAACCCTTGAATAATTCTACTGTCTTATTATGTTGTGACAACTAAAATACAATAAAAATATATCTCCACTGGGGCCGGGTACAGTGGTCACACCTATAATCCCAGCACTTTGGGAGGCCGAGGTGGGCAGATGACCTGAGGTCAGGAATTTGAGACCAGCCTGCCCAAAACGGCGAAACTCTGTCTCTACTAAAAATACAAAAAATTAGCTGGACCGGGTGGTGGGTGCCTGTAATCCCAGGTTCTTGGGAGGCTGAGGCAGGAGAATCGCTTGAACCTGGGAGGCAGAGGCTGCAGTGAGCTGAGATTGTGCCACTACACTACAGCCTGGACGACAAGAGTGAAACTATGTCTCAAATTATATATACACACACATAAATATATATAAAAATATATGTGTGTATATATAATATATATTATGTATATATAGTATGTATGTATATACATATAAATATGTATATATATTTGTGTGTGTGTATATATATATTATTTGAGATGTAGTTTCCTCTATCAGTGGAGATATATATATATACACACGTGTATATATATATATATATTCATATGTGTGTGTGTGTGTGTGTATATATATATATATCTCCATAGTCATGAACATCTTCTACATCTCAACATCTTAACACTTCCGTGCACTTTATACATTTCATGCCAATGGTAGCAAAAATACCAGCAGGATCCCAATCACCCTCAAGGCTCAGCATGCTTCCCAAGCACTTTTCAGATCAAGGTTGAAGCCAGAAATTTTGCATTGAATCTGCCAGTTGCTCTGTAATATGCAGGGTTTTCACAGTGTCTCATAGATACCTTGAGAGTTGCAATATTCTCATGAGCTCTACTGCAACACCGATAGTCACATGTTGAAGATGGCAGAGCCTTTTCAGCCCAGTTCTATGCAATGCTGAATGAAACATAAGCCCTTTACCATTAAGGGTAGCCATTTTGGTGTTTTAATGAGCAAGATAAAATCCTTTGTGTCAAACCATGAATTTTGAGCTCTTCTCTATTACAATAGCTAGCATTATCTAGCTAGTATAATTAATTGTCCATGATGTTAATGGTTTTGATAAGTTTGAGTCACTGTAATAAAAATGTTGATTCACTCTAAAATAAAATAATTATTTATTACAGTTACTTAAACGTTTCATAGTTATTAGATATGCAGTCTACGTTAGAATATGTTTAGTTATTATGTAGGTAGAAATTCAAATTCTTACCATGTCAGTACTGTAATGTTACTCATCCAGAAGCAGTTTTTAGATGAACAATGTGATACTTACAAAAGAGTGAATTTAGTTAATTCTAATAATTTTGTTTAACTAAACTATGAGTCCATCTATATCTTTTCTATTTTATAGGTTACACTTCTTAGAATGCTAGTCAATAATTCTAGCATACTGTAACCTGACTAAAACCAAAAATTTAGGAAGATCACCAGACTCCAATCCAAGACTGCAGGAATATTTGGACTGGTGATGGATTTTTCCAATTACTGCTTTCAGTGTTCACTGTCTATGAACACATTGAAGCCATTTAGGATATATTATTCTAGTAAATGAGCAGACTGTTCACACACATTAAATTCCTGTTTCTGTGTAGACTGTAAAATGCAATACCTTTATCTATTTCATGCTGGAATTAAAAATCCATATCACAAATTCTTAGAAAATAAACCATTATTCCTTCCTGAAAAATGTAAATGAGAATGAGCATGTATATTATCAGAAAAGTGCTGAAATATATCCACCGTTTTTCTGGCTAATGTGTCTAAGATTAATTTATTCTGCAATGTACACTTATAATGTACAGTCCCCTAATATTAGATAATGGAATTAGAGAAGTCAAAGGATCCAGTTGAAGGATGAATAAGTTATTTGTATGTGAGCTGAGAGGTCAGGAAAAAGAGGTAGGAGTTGCTAACCCAAATAAATAGGTTTAGTAAAATCAGAAGGTCATCGTTCTGGTTTACTCATTCCATATATTTTAACGGTATTATAAGAAGCTATGCCACTTTTAATTTAAAATATCTACTATGATTATTAACACTTACTTTATATAGACATGCCACTTCTCTGAAAAGGAATCTTTCAGAAAATTTGTTGGGCAGGAGTTGAAGAATAACTTAGAAGAAAGAAAGAAAAGAACTAAAGGTACCTGTGGCTTTAATCTACACAAATGATGCCTGCCTATATTGGGCTTGTGTCAGTGGAAGAAAATTAGGTAAATCCAGAGGACCCTCCCAATACATTATTAAATGTATGGGACAAGTTGAATTTGAATTTGGTAGTTGGGAGTCTGTAACAAAATTAATAGTGACAATAAAATGTGTTGTGATACCTTTATACAGGCATCATATAAGATAAATTACATGCATTACTTTTGTCCAAATTATGAGTCTGAGAGCTAGAAATAATACTTCCATCTCAAATGGATATACCATTCTCCTGTTTTTGTACACTTAAAATGCCTTCAAAAATTTTTCAGCATTAAAAAACAAAACAACATAAACAATAAAATCTTCTCGGCAATGCGATGGCTCCTTCCACATGTAAGATTAAAATTAGAACCATTTTCCAAATGATTTTTTTTTAATTTTTTTTTACAAAGAGAAAAAATAGAAAAACAGAGTAGGGATTTTAAGCAGAAAGAGGGATGGAGTATGTGAAAGAAAGAATGGCATTAATGAAACTTAGATAGGAAAGGGTCCAAAATATTCAGATTAAGTAAATCTTATGACAAGGGGACAGGGAAAGTAATGTTATAAGAGGTCTACCCTGACACATTGACATAATTCAGGCATGGATTTGGTTGCATGAACCCTAAGACCTGTGTTAAAAAGAAGCCAGTATAGGATCACATATTTGTCACAAATGTAGTTTCCTTTAAAGCAAGAGTAAAGAAAAACAGATTGTGCAGTGTATTCTGTACCCCTTGATTTAGTTCTAAATATTCTGTTCTTTGAGGCCAGAAATTGTGTTCCATTTATCTTTGCCAGAACACCTCAAATACAGTCATTTTTCTGGTAGATAGGACAGAAATATAGATAGACAGATACATAGGTAGATAGACAATTCATTTAATAATCATTTTCAAGATGATATAGCAAACCAAAATTTTAAATCTCTAAGTGTTTGCTATCAAACTATATTAAAATAATGGTACAGATACATGCTATTAAACTTAGGGTATAATTTTAAGCCAGCTACCATAAATTAACTGTTTCCATTTACTTAGAGACTATGTCTGGAAATTTCTGATGGATTTTAAAATATAAGGTTTCTATCAATAGGGTATCATAGTGCAAATATATATTTTAGTGTAAAATCTGCTATAACATTACAGATAATAATATTGAAATTTTAATACAAGCTGTAAAAACAACCAAAGCGTAACTATGAGACAGCATTTTTTTTTCCTGATTTGTTAATATATGACCCCTTAGTAGGTGAAGTCTCTGTCAAGTTCACAGAGGTATCCAAGAAATTACATTCTAGGCAGAGGTTCTCCGAAAACTGCAGACTAATGGCTGCTTTAACCCTGTTGTCCAGTGTCAAAGGAATCATTCATATTGGAGGACTGTGCCCATCAGCTGCTTAAAGAGGCCCATGGCACTTAACTGACCTCAAACTAGGGGAGAGTTACAAGATTTATTTCCCATGGCCACAACTTAATTAAAGTGACCCTAATCTTAAAAAAACAAAACAAAACAAAACAAACAAACAAAAAAAGAAAACAAAAAGATGAAGGGGGGATTTTAAAAAAATAAATGTTATTAAGGTCTAGGGATGGGCTTAAGATCAATAGCTGAAATTTGGTAGGGGTGAGGTAAGTGGAGATAGGAATGGAAAATTACAATGAACACTTAGGAGATTTTGGAAAGTAATTAACAGTAAACAATAAAGACCCAAACTCTGGGGAGATTTCCCTCTCTTTCTCTCCCATACACTCAAGAGCAAATGTACACAGAGTCATAATTTCTTCTCTCTAAACAATTCCAGTGAATTCATAAACACATATAGAAACTAATGGTAGACAGAGGTTTTTTTTTTTCCCTACTCAAAATTATACATAGGCAAAGATTTTCAACATTCATCCCTCCTGCTTCTTTTTACTACTCCAGATACCCAGTCCTCAGTGTTTTTATATGACTCCTCAATTCTCAATTAGCAATAATCGCGCCTTGGATAAACCTCATTGGCTACGATACTGCCACTGCACAAAGCTATGACTCCTCAATTCTCAGTCTAAAGGGAAACTTTTCAAGTGCTGGACCATTCGCTCCTAACTCCTGTCACACAAACCTACTCCTCAGTAACTCTCAGACCTTACTATATGATAGTCAATACATCTTATGACCTAATTCAGAATGAGGGGATAATGACCACTTAAATTCACAGAGCATTTATTGAATACCCAGATTTGCAAGACAATATGCCAGTGATACAGTTAATGAAATAAGGCAGTGTCCCAAGCAACATATATTCCTTATAAATCAATAGAATACAGGAAGAATATAGGCAATGTTATAACAGAGATGGCAGGGATAAAAAAAATTAAAAAGATTAATTTCAACAAAGAATATTAAGAAAAGCTTTACAGAGGAGATGAAAATTAAGAAGATGCTTATATGGCTTAAGTATAAAGGAAAAAAACAATGTGAGACTTTAGGTTAATACCAGTTAAGATGGTAAATAGCCTGAACAATATGCCCAGTATTTTCTCAGTTTGTGAACAGAGTTCAGATACTTGATGGGCCAGTTCAAAGCTGGATACCTCAGAGCCCTAGGACAATGGGAGAAATAACTTGAGTCTCCTGGCAGCCCTCTAATCATGAAATATATGTATAATACATAAACTACACAACTTCTTGCTTTTATCTTTCTCTTCAACCGAACATTGCTATCATACCAGACAATTTTGAAATTATACCCTTGGGCATATCATGTCCTGATTACTTACTTCATAATTGCTTGATTTTTTTTCCTTCTCCCCTTCATCACACTATAGCTTTATCTCTCTGAAATCCCTGCTCTGATAAAAACCTCTTAAAATTCTCTCATCCAGTATTTTCCACTAAATAGTCTTACTTTTCTCGGAACCTCCATTTGTTCCTAGGCTAAAAGCATACCAATTTTTTATTTCTTTTTAAATCTCAACTACTCGGCTATCTTGGTGACATTTACTGGCATACTTAACTCATTTTTCCTTTATTCTTGGCTCTAGCTTTGCTGACAATGTGTGAACAAATGAGCCCAAACACTTTGTTTTTTCTGTACTTCCCCTCCTGAAATTTCTGGTGATGCTGAAACAATTAAATAGTAGTCTGTTAATTTGCATTATAAATCTATGATCTGTCCCCCCTCTTCTAGATCTGTAACACTGTTCAGTACCCATTTACTTTCTCTGAAACATATGTTCCAAGCCATCATCACTCTTCTCAGTGCTACTCAGACTCTGCAACTTCTACCTTTAGCAAACACAGTATGCTGCCTTCATCACAGCAAACAACTTGAGGCCATGGGACGGAAACTCCCAAACTCTCATCCTTCTCACTTTTCAACTTATCTGCATTTGTATCTATCGTTAATTATCTTCCTGCTGTCATGAAGGAGTAGAGTCTCTGAGCATTTCAAGGTTAATGTCACTCCTGTTCTTCTCATTTGAGAGCACCCCGCCCGCCCCCAGCGGTTTGTGTCTTTAGGATTCTCTCTCTTAGCTCTTTGTCGTCCACAACCAACATGTTAAACACTCCCTACATCTTCTCTACATTAACCTCCTTCTCTGAAGGAACCAATTGTTTTATTTTTCCTGTGCTGCCTGCTTTGAACATCTGTTAGCAGCAGAAACCACTTTCTCCCCATTCACTCCACACACTAATTCACATTGTCTCCCTGTAATCTACTGCAGCACCGCAGCAGCTCCTGTCAAACTCATCAGTGTACAAAGTCTGGTGCGCATTATCAATCCTCACCCTATTTGATTTCTATAGGCATTTGGCCAGTCCTCTTTGTTCAGACACTCCTACCCTACTTCCCATTTGACCCTATCTTATTGACTTTGCTTTCCTTCTCTTTTTATGTTTTCCTCTTATTGAAAATTCATTCCTATTCTCATTTTACACTTCCTGAAAAGTCTGCTCTGCTCTAAAATCTGCATGTAAAATCCAATTTCTACATCTAATAAAGATTATTCCTCTAAGATGCAGGTCCATAGCTTTTATTGCTTATTAAATATTAGAAATCAGCATTTTAAACTCAACTTGTTATAAAATGAACTGCCATTTACTCTCATTTATCTTTCTCCAGTCCAACTAACTTGCTTAATCATGTAAATTGCTCAAATTTTTTCAAATTAATTTTCAAATTTTTCTACTTCCTCTTCTTTCGAAACCTCATCAGTAACAAATCTTAGTGTTTCAATATCATCAGGACATATAATATCTTCTCTGAACTACTGAAGTATCTAATTTGAGTTGGCTTTTCCCATTCCAAATCATCTTTCATATTGTAGCTGAAGTTATTTTCTTCAAAAATACGAATTATATTGTGTCATCCCCCTACTAAAGTACTAATAATGCCAAACCAATCACTGCACAATTAAGTCCATACTTAATTTGACATATATAAAGTCTTGTTTCATGTACCCAAGCACTTCATTTTTTTCTATAGTCTTTTTCAAGCTTTGCCATAGATTCATTCTATGTTTTAGCCACAAAAATGTCTAATGTTCTGGTATATGCAGACATTCAAAGATGTTTCTGAACTGTCTGTGTATAATTTGCTTAGTTTGCTCTTCTCTTCCTTTCAAGGTTCATGCCAAAGGCCGTTTCTGTAAAGCTTTTCTAACCTCCTTTGCACAACACTGCATTATAATCATCTGTTTACTGGACTGTGCCACCAGTCTGAATTCCTTTATTAACATTCATATTTAGATATCTCTTTCCCCTAATTCTCCCACATGGAATTCCTATGTGTAAAAAATTTCTGTCACTGATTAGGGGATGTTTTTGAACACTAAATATATGCAGTGCCATAATTAGAATTCAAGGGGAAAAAGAAAGTAAGAACATTATTTGACCTAATTGATGCTAAATATATTTCACAGCAACCTAACTCTTAAAGAATCAATTGACATATATTTGTATCATTCCAAATATAATGGTTTCAATGTTATAAGATTGGAGGAAGAGGAATATGTGTGCTCCCTTCAACATAATGCAGTGTACCTTGTATTGTATTGCTTTTCATGCAAAATAAAATAATAAGCACAGGTTTTTGCAATATAATCTGTCTTGGTTTTTTTGTTTTGTTTTGTTTTGTTTTGTTTTGTTTTGTTTTGAGACGGAGTCTCGCTCTGTTCCCCAGGCTGGAATACAGTGGCGCGATCTCGGCTCACTGCAAGCTCCGCCTCCCGGGATCATGCCCTTCTCCTGCCTCAGCCTCCTGAGTAGCTGGGACTACAGGAGCCCGCCACCGCGTCCGGCTAATTTTTTTTGTATTTTTAGTAGACACGAGGTTTCACCGTAGTCTCGATCTCCTGACCTTGTGATCAGCCCGCCTCGGCCTCCCAAAGTGCCGGGATTACAGGGGTGAGCCACCGCGCCTGGCCTATAATCTGTCTTCGTTTTATGAAGAAATAAAATGAAGAAGAATGTGACTTAGAGGTATTCAGAGTGACCGAACACTCTAAATAGTGAGTCATTGGAGTGTTGTCTCTCAGGAGGAGGGCTGTCCGTTGTCCTCAACTCACATCTTAATGCTGACAAGATAGACTATTTCCTGTTAAGATGGACGGACAGATACTTCTCAAAAGAAGACATTTATGCAGCCAACAAACATATATTAAAAAAGCTCATCATCAATGGTCATTAGAGAAATGCAAATCAAAACTACAATGAGATACCTTCTCACACCAGTTAGAATGGCGATCATTAAAACAATAGATGCTGGTAAGGCTGTGGAGAAATAGGAATGCTTTCACACTGTTGGTAGGAGTATAAATTACTTCAACCATTGTGGAAGACAGTGTGGCAATTCCTCAAGGATCTAGAACCAGAAATATCATTTGACCCAACAATCCCATTACTGGGTATATACCCAAAGGATTATAAATTGTACTATTATAAAGACATATGTGCACATACGTTTATTACAGCACTATTGACAATAGCAAAGACTTGGGACCAACCCAAATGCCCATCAATGATAGACTGGATAAAGAAAATGTGGCACATATACACCATGGAATACTATGCAGCCATAAAAAAGGATGAGTTCATGTCCTTTGCAGGGACATGGATGAAGCTGGAAACCATTATCCTCAGCAAACTAACACAGGAACCAAAAACCAAACACTACATGTTCTCACTCATAAGTGGAAGCTGAACAATGAGAACACATGAAAACAGGGAGGGGAACATCGCACACCAGGATCTGTCGGGGGATGGGGAGAAAGGGGAGGGAGAGACTTAAGACAAATACCCAATGCATGTGGGGCTTAAAACCTAGACAACCAGTTGATAGGTGCAGCACCATGGGACATGTATACCTATGTAACAAACCTGAACATTCAGCACATGTATCCTAGAACTTAAAGTAAAATTAAAAAAAAAAATTAAAAAGATGGAGATACAATTTTTTTTTCATCAAAGTCTAGCTTTCAGCTCTTGTTAAAATAGCCAGAATTTGTTCATTACATATGGAACATTTTAATATACATAAGTAATACCTTTCAAAGAGCATTGTACTTATATATGTATGAAAAATGGGAAAATCTTCATGAGGAGAAATAATAAAAACCAAATAGTCCAAACATGTTAAATTTTACATTCTGATATGTTAATAAATGAACTCCTATGCAATGGGAGGGTACCAACAAATATGAGATATATTTTCTGCCTTAATTGAGATTATGATCTATTTCAAGAAATGACATAAACATGTAAAAAGTAACATAAAACTTGAAAATTGCCTAAAAGAAATACTGCAAGTTGTTCCACTATTTATAATCAAACAAAGCGTACAAGCAATAATTGCCACAGATTTTCATGGAAGAAAAAGTATCCTTTCCTTTGGGATACTGAAAACAGGTATTTTGGGCTATACATTTTGTAATTCTTTGTTTGACCTGAGAAAGACTTTCAACTATATATTTCTGGGACTAAATCTGTATAATTATGGAAAAGTTCATTTTATACTGTTTCTTAACAAACGCCAAAGTTGTATTGCTCTTCTCGAAACCATACCCAACGTGAATTTGAAGAGTAAAGCAGTCTAAAAAGTTCAGTCAGTGGCATTTCTTTTTACTAAGTGACTTAAGATAGTCCTGGAGAGGAAGGAAAGGACTATCTGACAGTGTCATTACTGAAGGAATAAATGACATATCAGGCACATCAAAGTTGAATCATGGAATCAAAATGGATTCTGAAACAGGAATGCTAAAAATTGAATATTTATTTCTCTGCCTTTTGAAGGTCACTGATATCAATCCTCAGGAGAGCACTGGGAATATGAGACAACCTTTGCTGTTCGATGCTATCTTCTCCTCTAGCCAAAAATAATCCCAGTAGTAGGGGCCCAATAGGACTTTGCTGTTTGACAGCCTTGTGATAAGTAATTCAACCTATTCTCTGCTATAGAGTCAAACGCAATGCTAAAATGGCTTTGGGTTGAAACAAACACAGCCAGGGAGCTCTGATATCCACTGGCTGCTTATCACATGATGCTGCCTGTCGTTCGCCATAGCTGGGTATCTGCTGAGGAGCTTTTAAAAACACGACTGCCTGGACCCTACCTCAAACAATTACCCCAGAGTCTCTGGGGGCAGACTTCAGCATGATTCTTTTTGAAAGTTATCCAGGTGATTTATGTGCACACAGGTTTATTAAACATTGTATCGGATCAAGATCAGTGCTTCTCAAACTTTAATGTGCATACTAATGACCCGGAGAGCTTGTTAACATGAAGATTCTGACTCAGTAAGTGTTGGGTAGGACCTGAAATCTTTCACTTCTAATATGCTCTCAGATGACACTGCTGCTGCTGCCATAAGTGCTGCATAATGAATTGTAATTCTTTATAGCATTATTTGGCACAGCTATTTTTAAAATCCTATATATTAAGCTTCACCTTTAAGAGATTCTGATTCTATGAAGTGTCTTCTAAAAAATATATTAATTAAATTTCTCAGATGATACCAGCTTCATTGTACAATGTGGCTATATATATTAGAAACTCCTGCTTCAAGATGTCCCAGGAAAATTCTATCTTCCTTGAAAGAGTGACAGAAGCTGGGCCAATACAAGAATGGAATTGCTGAACTCCCTCAGTGCTAGTTTCTCCTACAGTATTCTAGACATCATTTCTATTATCAAAGTAACCCTGTTGGTTCAGTGGATTAGATAGAAAGCGCAGTCCCATTTCCTCATAGAACACCTCTATACCTCATCTCCTAGAGATCAGCCACTCTTAAAATGTTTGAATTTCTTCATAGGAAACATAAAGTATGGCAATAGGCATGTTGCAATTGGTCATACAAAGAAAATAATCCTCCTAAAAAACTGACTTTGGTGCTACATCATTCTTGAAGAAGTTATTAAATAAGACAAAAGAATTAATATAAAAGAAAGTTTCAGATGCAAAAATAAAAAAAAAAATAACAAGATTGGCTATTCTTTCCCCCCCCCCCCAATGACAGTGCATATACTCTATTGGCTTTTTCTGTGTTTATTATGGGCATATATGTAAATATGTACACAATAATACAAACATACCATATAAAGAAGATAAATTAAGGCTAACTTCAACCCTTTAAGTAAGCACTGACCTCCGAGTCAGAGATTAGATCTAGTTCTACCTCGGTGACTCTGGGCCTCAACTTTCCATTTGTAAAATGAAGGAGTTAGACTGCATAATAATATCAACCACTGTTTCTTGAGTTCTTATTATGGGCCAACCACTGAGTAATGTGTTTGGCAAATCATTAGTCCTATTTACACCCCCATGAGACACACTATGTTGCACCTGCTTTTGCGGATGAGGAAAGGAAAGACTCAGATGAATTACTTTTATTGCCCAAGGTAAATATTGATCAATTAGATTTAGTTCCTTTCCCAGAGAAGCTCTCCATAGGCCACTCATTCAGCAACCTGTATTAAAAAGTTGCATTCACCCAACTTGGAGTTAGAATTGCAAGACAAGCCTCTGGACTGTAGAGCTAATGCACTTACCATAGACCTCTCATTCCCTTGGGGTAAACCAAGACTGACCTTCTGGATGGAGCTTTCAGATAACTCCATCACCATGATAACCTACCTAAATAGGAAAGGGAACATGAAAGAGATAGGAGCCAGTCAACTCAGAGTAACTGTATCCACCTCAGATCAGTATCAGCAAACAGCTGATGTGGGTTGGGAAAATTAAGGATGAAAGATGTTTGAGAGGGAAAAGACCACAAAGAGAAAGTATGCATGCTGTTGTGCCTTCCTCTAACCTAAATTTTTAAAAAGGCAATTGGTTCATAAATTTGGGGGTCATCCAAATCCAGAAATACCTTTGAAGAGTCACAAATCTTTCAGAGCCCAAAAACTACAAGAAAGAAACACATTAGATCAATAGTAAGAATTCAAAGCTTTTGTAGATAAAAGAAATGGGTTCCAAAGACAACTCACTTTAAGTATTTTGGTTAAAAAAAAAAAAAAAAAAGCTTGAATGCACCTACCATCATTTGAAAATAAACAGAAAAAAAGAAGACAAAAATCTGAAATAAAAATAAAAGAAGAAAATAAACCTATACCTGAAAAAAAATTCAGAGTATATTTTTTAATGATGATCTAGTCCATGAAGCAAACATTTTAGACAGCAACTCTTTCACTTGCTCAAGGAAATAAAGGCCAAAATGAACTCAATAAAAAAAAAATCACATGTATTACCTATATGTATGCATATTTGTCTATTTTGAAAACATACAGAAAGATAAATAGAGATAAAAAGGGCTTATTAGAGTTAATAAGAAAACAAGCATTCCTAATTAAAATATTTGAAATAAAATGTGTAGTTAAACTTGAAAAAAAATCAGTGGAGAGTGAGTAAACTATGCCGAAAACCAGGGAGGAATGCAAAATGATTAAACACAGATAGGATTGAAGGTATTCAACATAATATAAAGACAATGAACAAACAATGTATCACCATTCTTATTCCCAAATAAAAGAGAACTATCAATGTACAACAGGGGGAATAATCCTCGAAGATGATAGGTTATCTCAAAGAAATAAAATCTCAATCCATGGAGTAAAAAGAAAAAAAAAAAAGAAAGAAAATGGCCTGCAACAACATCAAGACATGAAAATAATAACCACTGGTTTGCAAAGATAAGGAAAGGAAAAGAAATAAACAAAGAAAACATAAAGGAAGAGCAAATACATCTGTTAAAACAATAAATATAAAAGTAATAAACTTACCTATGAAAAGAAGAAAGCTCCTTAGTTTCAAACAAATAATAAAATTTTAAACACACATTACTGTAAAGGAAACTTAAATATTAACATTGAAAAACATCCTAAATTAATGGTAAAGAAATACAAAATGTGTGTTTATGTGTGTGTGCATATATATGTGCTATTTCATTGATGTTAAAACCAAAGTTATAAGCACTGAGTTGGATTTTTGTTTATTGTTTTGGAAAGGTATAATCCAATGTAACACATCAAATAATAAAACATGTGCCAAAATATTTATATACAAGAATACACAACTTTACTTCGTTCTAGTTTCATATGGTACATGTGACACTAGCATTTTCTAAGGTAAATATTAACTTTATTACACAATAAGCAATCATTTTGAGCCCTCACAATGTGGTACTGCTTATCAGTCAGATGGTCTAACAGTCTTCCTTTTTTATTTGTTTCTTTTTTTTAAGAGCTCTATGTGTGAGTCAATTTGAATATCTCATTATTTTGTCCTTATTTCTTTATGAATATGAGTGGAAAATGGGAACATGAAAGTGTTAATATAATCAAGAGGAAGATCATCTGCTGAAGTGGGGCTACAAGGAAAATGATAAGTTACAACAAGTAGACAGAGTATAATTCACATTTTCTGACCACAATAGGATAAATCTAAATTTACTAATGATACTTCTGCAGAGAGCTCTTTGGATTTAAGCAGGTAAAGTGTGTATTCAAAAATGAAGAAAAAAATAAAATTAAAGAACATTCATGAAATAATGGAAACAGACTATTGAATATTATCTGTAAACGGTAAGGTGTAGTATAGATGATCTGGAACAATCTTTAAATTTACAGATTGAAACCTTAGGTGATTTTTATAAAAACAACATTAACAGGTCTATAGCAAATAAGCAGACAGCTTGCTACAAAGAACAATATCAAAAAATAAGTAAAGCTGGTATTCTAGCCTTTCTTGAACATATTTCAAAAGAGTCAAAAGACAATAGATGTGGTGTAATTTACATTTTCTGACCATGATGATATACATCAAAATTTATTAAATTTTGGAACAATAGGAAAGTCGTATATTTGTTATATTCCATTTGGTACCTCTCCACCCACTACCCATGCTATGTATACCCTTTTCTCCAACTTACTTTGACCACCATTGGATCTGGGCTCCCCTATTTTCAGTTTTCTGGGTGGCTTTTAGCCACTAAGTATATTGATGGGAGACTGAGGAGGAGAGGAGAGTGAGCATTTTGACACCCCAGTTTCTTCTAGAGTTGAACCATTTGGTTGGAATTCTGTTTCCTGCTAGACCCCTGACTAATGCATGTAAATATATGAATTTTTTAAATCACACACACACTAACATAGATATAAAATACACTTAAATTAATACTAAAACTATAAACTATTAAAATATATTAAAATTAGACTCTTAACCTTAGTTTTGACAGAGGCCCCAAAACTATTCCAAAGAATAGGCAGCTGGGAATAGCGTTAGACTACCTGTCTATGTGGAACTTGTGAAGAAATAGCTAAAAGAGTCTTTTTTTTCTTTGAGACGGAGTCTCGATCTGTCGCCCAGGCTGGAGTGCAGTAGCGGGATTTCGGCTCACTGCAAGCTCCGCCTCCCGGGTTCACGCCATTCTCCTGCCTCAGCCTCCCGAGTAGCTGGGACTACAGGCACCCGTCATCATGTCTGGCTAATTTTTTTTTGTACTTTTTTTGGTAAAGACAGGGTTTCACCGTGTTAGCCAGGATGGTCTCAATTTCCTGACCTTGTGATCTGCCCACCTTGGCCTCCCAAAGTGCTGGGATTACAGGCGTGAGCCACCATGCTGGGCCAAATTTGCTAAAAAATACTTTTGTCACCACTGGTTTTCATCCATCTTTAGATGGATGAAACAAACAGTAAACTGGGTACTGACTCTGGCTGTGCAATCTAAAGGGTCACAAAGAAAGGTGGGATGAAATGTTTTGAAACATAGGGTGGGAAGGCTGTAATCTGGAAGGAATTTGCTCCTTCACTAATTAAACACTGGAAGCATGAGTTTCCCGTTGGCCAGATGTGGACCAAGAGAGAAGGAGAGACGCAGATAGAGACTGGTTTGGCAGGGTGAGGTGGTGGGTGCAGAGCAAGGGGCAGACAGATACAGAGGCAGAGATAAGAATGCTGTCTTGAAGTTCACTCAACGAGATGATGCCCAATAGGGTACCATAGAAGAGCCATGGGATCGCAACAGAGAGGACTTGTAAAGAGGTAAACTACTAAGAACCAAAGAAACTACTGAGGTACTACTAAGATGGAAATTAAAAGTGGTCAGCAGGAGAGCATCTCATTTATAGCAGAGAATTGAAATTGAAGGCCAGTTTTAAAGAAGTGTAGCTCAAGAAACCTTTTCTCTACCTTACCTCTACTCTACTTTTTGCCACCTATTTAACCCTGGACAGAAACTGCCTCTGGCACAGGAAAGAAGGAAGAAGAAAACCACAACCCCCTCCCTCACTGTGCCCTAGAGAAAGATAGAAGATGATAGGTAAATATAAACTAGTAAATTATTTTTAAAAGTTAAATAAATCCAAAATTTAAATTTTTAGAAGGGCAATCAAAAGTTAAATTATTATTCACAAAAAAATCAAGAAAATGTGAAGATTGCAAATGAAAACAAAGAAAAGAAAAGGAATAAAACCACAGATAAGAAGTAAATGAATAAATCATATAAAAAGAATGTTTTCTAGATACATGTAAGTTATCAAAATTGAGGTAAGGAGATGCAAAAAAATAAAAATAAAAATAAATGCATATCCATAAAATGAATTGTAAAAGTTGTCAAAAAATTATTTCTGACTGAACTGCCAGCTCTGCTTCTTACTTGTGATGGACAATAAAAAACATACTGCTAATATCACTCTCCCCTAAACCCACCACCCAGAAACATCACTGAATGACATTAAAGATAGTTTTTAAAATATAAACCTCATAAGGAATGGGGCAAAAAGAGAGAAAACAAAGGGAAAACGTTGGGAACTCAAAGAGGAATCGTTGAATGGTAAACAGCCTTACAGAAAAATATTCAAATATATAATATAAATTGTTCCAAAGACTCAGCAATCAACAATGCCAAGAACGTCTGGACCTGGACGCTGAGAAACCTAAGAAGGTGATATAACCCATGGAGGATAGCGTGAGAAGGCAGATCTCTCGACATCTTCCAACTCCATCACATTAGAAAAATATACTTGCTTCCAAAATAAGTTATTCTTTAAAGTTTGTTCTCTGGAGATGTTCTCTAGACTGGGGGACTGGCAGGAACAGTGTGGAATATTGAAAGAGGAATTAAGTATCTCTTTGAATATTCAGAGCAGAATCTTGATCTTTTTTGCCCTCTTCTGACACCTGCCATCCTGAAACATGGCAAGTAGACCAGTATCAGGCTGGATATTGAAATAAACTTTTTAAAGAATTCTCAGCAGCCCAAGAAGAAAGATCAGAAATAAAAAATGATTTTGTAGCTCTTCCAACTAACAAATAATTAATTCAACAGTGCAGCTCAAAGTTAACAAGGTCTATACATGTACTCAGAATCTCAGTTTTTGTTAAGTTAATCATGAACATAAAATTAATATATTCCATGCATCTGAGAAAAGTTTCTTACATGAAAGATAGAAACTAAAACAGAAACAGAGGAAAAATATCTCAGGGGAACTAAAGCTTAAAAAAGAGGAGAGAGAATTTTCAAAACAAACAAACAAAATACATCATTAAATATTGGCAGAGAGATAAGATCCATGAATCATTCATCAAATATCAAGAAACATTCCAAAAACAAATAACAAAACATGTTCTTTGTATGTTAAAATCACAATACCCTAAATGAACACTTAAAGAAAACAGAGACTCAAAGATAAAGCTGAAGAAATCTCTGAAAAAGCTGGAGAAAAGAAGATAAACAGAAGGAATTCAGGAGGAAAAAATATTAAAATCCTACTCTCCACTGTACTCAACATTCCTAAAGAAATTCCAAAAAGAAAGAATAAATAGAATAAAACAGTAGAAATCACCAGAAAATACAATTCAAAAAAATCAATTATATTAATTACCAAATTCAAAGAGATGACTAGCAGTCTGAAAAGCATGAAAATAAACTCTCACAAGAGTACACCTTTGTGAAATTTTAGAGCACTTATATAGATTAATATTCCATAAATAACCAGAAATGAGGGGAAACAGGGTCACATACAAAAATCAGAAATCAAAATGGAATTAGGTATCTCAATAGCAACAGTAGATGTACAGATATCAAAATCTAAAATAAAAATAATTTTAACTTGGATTTCTAACAATTAAATGTGAGGATAAGAAAAAAAGACATTTTCAGACATCTTCTCAAAAACGTATCCACCATCTACTCTTTCACAGTAAACATATTCATATAAATCAAGAAAGAGGACAATAAAGGGAATAGCAAGTGATCCAACATAAGAGAGATAAGAAAATCCCTAGGATGATGAGGAAAAGAGAGACTAGGGTCAGAGCTGTGTACAGACACAAAAGAGCAAGCAGTCCAGATGCAGAAATGTGATCTTGAAACTTATCTGTTTAGGGTTGTCATTGATAAAATCCTCACTGCTCTCTGGGACTAGATTTGGGCAAAGAGTTAGGCTTAACATCCAAAGGATGATCTACAACAGACAAAACAAATAAATCTCTCCTGATCAAAATTAAAAACTGTTATTTAGCACAAGTCCACATGAAAGGATAAGAAGCAAAGCTACAGTATGGGAGAAAATGTTTGCAAAGCACATATCCAATAAAAGACTAGTTTTTAGAATAGCTAGAGAACTCTTCGAAACTCAAAAACATAAAACAAATCAGTCAATTAGAAAATGGGCAAAATACATGAACAGACACAGAGGTTCACAATGACAGCTGTTCATATTGTATACAAAGAAGTTTTATACATACAGCAATAAGATTGTGAAAAAGATGTTCGGTGTCATTACACATTAGGGAAACTGAAACTAAAAGCACAAAGAGATATTACTACAAACTTATCAGAATAGTTACAATGAAAAATAGTAGCAATAACAAATACTGGAGATAATTTAGAGAAAATAGATTACTCACACATTGCTGTTGGGAATGTAAAATGGTACAACCAGTCTGGTAAACAGTTTGGTGGTTTCTTTTAAAATAAAACATGCAAATAGTATAAATTCCAGAAATTGCACTCCTGAGTTTTTTTTATTATATTTTATTATTTTTATTTTTTATTTTTTGAGACAGTGTCACTCTTGCTGCCCAGGCTGGGTGCAATGGCACAATTTCGGCTCACCACAACCTCTGCCTCCCAGATCCAAGCAATTTTCCTGCCTCAGCCTCCCAAGTAGCCGGGATTACAGGCATGCGCCACCACGCCTGGCTACTTTTGTATTTTTAGTAGAGACGAGGTTTCTCCATGTTGGTCAGGCTGGTCTTGAACTCCCAACCTCAGGTGATCCACCCACCTCGGCCTCCCAGTGTTGGGATTACAGGCGTGAGCCACTGCGCCGGCCTTAGCCCAGGTATTTTTCAATGAGTTAATGGCTGAACAATCCATGGTACATTCCACCATGGAATACTATTTAGCAATAAAATGGAAGTAACTATTGATATGCACAATAACTTGGTTGAATCTCCAGGAGATTATGCTGAGTGTTAAAAGTCAAAAAGTTACATATTTTATAGTTCCATTTATACAATACTTTGGAAATAACAACATTTTAGAAGTGGAGAACAGATTAATTGTTGCCAGGGGTTTAGGAATGAAGAGGGTTCATGAGTGTGGTTATAAAAGAACAACTCAAGGGATACTTGGGAACATTTGAGGAACACAAGGGCTACTTGGGACATCAAGGAAACTTGGGGATAGTTGCTGTTCTGTATGTTGACTATGATGGCAGATAAAGAAACCTACACAGGTGATAAAATTGTGTAGAATTAAAGATACACATATGTACACACAAAAGTATGAGGACGGCTGGAAAAATCTGGAAAATACTGATGAATAATATAAATGCAAATATCCTGTGATACTGTACTATAATTTTGCAAGATGATACTCTTGGGGGATACTGGGGAAAGGGCACATGACATCTCTATACCATTTCTTACAATTGTATATGATTCTACAATGATAAAGAGATAAATATACAGATTATTCTAGAACTTAGAGAAAGAGGGGGAGGATCCCAATTTATTGTTAATAATAGTATAACCATGATTCTAAAATTGAACAAAATACTATAAAGAAAATAATTACATTTCATCCTCAACTGAACCTTCCGGGATTCTAGAAGGATTTACCCGTAATAAGGAGGAGCTAGAACAACTACTTTCAGCGAGCCAAGGAGGTAGTCAAAATGCCTGTTTCTGGTCAGGGTTTTAAGTGGTGAAAAAAAAGTCTTCCAGAAAACAATCAAAACTTACTACCTCAGCCCTCATTGACCTGTAGTCCCTATTTAAACTCTCAACGAAGCCCTGGAATCTCCAAGCCAAGAAAGCAACCTAAAATTTATTTTAGATTTTTGCCAACCCAGATGCAAAATCATTTTATAAATATAATACAACAGGGGTTCACATTTTCAAAAAAATGAAAAAAAAAAAAAACCAACACACTGAAAAGTAACCACAATAAAAAACTTAAAACCACACAAGTAAACAATCCACAATGTGTGAGCACTCAAAGGACAAAAATAAACAGAAGTATTTTTACCCCTTGAAAATGGTAGAAAATAGAATACAATAAAATTGATGATAAACTGAATAAGCTTACATTTTTTCTTTAAATAAGGGGAACATAAACCATAAATGGAAGAAAAATTAAATTTGAAAAAGAAACAAAAGTACTTTGATAAATGAAATGAATATAATTAAAAATTAAATTTCAATGGGTATATTAAATAGCTGAGGAGACATAGCTGGATACAGAATTAGTCAACTTGGTAATAACCTTAATGTAATGATAAATAATGTAATTCATATAGATATATAAAGACATAGACGATATGAATGATAGTTAAAGAAATATGTAGAATAGAGTGAAATGATCTAATTGAGTGAGAGTTGTAGGCAGAGAGAATGAAGAAACAGGAGAGAGGTAATATTCAAAGAGAAAAAGACAAACTTATTCCAGAACTCAGAGGAATATAAAATCTCAGATAAGCCCAATAAAACATGAAAATGAAGTGACACCTAGATACAATGTAGGGAAACACTGTGAAACAGACCACTAAAGACAAAGAGAAAATACTTACAGAGCAACCAGAGGGAAATGACAAATCACACACAAAGAGACAAAAGAACAATACACTTATTAGTAACAATAAAGAATAGAAGAAATTGAATTAATGTCTTCAAATTGATAAAGAAAATGACTGCTAATCTATAATTACACATTCATTAGTAAAGATGAAGCCTGCAAATTTGCACCTCATAGAATCTAGCTTAAGAACTACTAAGAGAGAAAATTCAGTATATGAAATAAATTCAGTATATACCCAAATATTAGTATTAATTATTTGTCTGATGGAATAAAGAATTTTGTTGTTTTTCATCTGGATTTTTCATACAATAAACATATTATTTGCATGACTATATAATGAAAAACATTAAAATTTTCCTTTGAAATGTTCTCCATAAAAATAATGGACTAATTTAAACATGATATTGTGACAAGTTGCTCAAAGGGATTTAGAGCAAGAAGTTCTGATAACTTTCTTTGCCATGTGACATTGAGTAATTCATAATTCCTTTTAGTCTCACTCTCTTACTATGTTAATTCTTCATGACAGCAAGATAACACATATGAAAGAAGATTGAATATGAAAAATCCCTCTAGAGTATAAAGTGTTATTATTATATTATTGTTTGCTAGAGCCTAATGAAGATCATTTAGTGGTGGGTATTGAATATGAACGGTATACACATACTTTGTGGTCACCTTACTTTTCTTTCTGAAAATACTCTTGTTCTTTGAACCTACACTCTAATTCTAGGCTCACGGACTGCTTCAGGAAAACACACACACACACACACACACACACACACACCCCTTAAATTCAGCTTCAAACCTTTCAGCGTTTTCTAATACAGAGGTTTTTGGTTTTTGTTTAATGTGCATTGCCCAATGACTATTGCACTGTAACCATTTTTGCTGCTGTTGTTCTCGATATAATTAATTCCATTCCTCTGTAAATAGCAATTAGCCATTAATCTTCTCATGCTATGAAATAAAACAATCTACACATTCCACTTTCTGAAGAAATCCTGGCCTGATGAAAGAAATCCTGGCCTGATGCTATTTTGGAGAGGCCAGTTCTGGAGCCCAGCAAGGGCCAACAACCCTGTGTATGTTCCTCAAATGAAGGCTTACCAGACCCATGAGCACATAGCTCTCATCCATCTGTATACTCCATAATAATTACAAGTTTAGTTCCAGATAAAGAATATTTTAAAAACCTATTAATAGTATACTTAAGAGTATACTGCTTAAGACAGGGTGATATTTGTGGTATACACATAGTACCTACACAGGTTTAACTTCAGTCTTAGAAATTTAAAAGCATTATTTCCATTGCTTATCCACTGAAAAAGTTGGTGTCTGGAAGGGGGTAAAAAAAAAAGTCTTAAGAAATCAATTGACTATTCCTAGCATTATTTTTTCCTTATATCCTAGCTTATCTGGGAGAAAAAGGTCATATGGAAAGAGATACAAGCTCTATTTGGGTCTAAGAAGATAATATTGCACTGTTTTTTGATATATATTTTAGGTGAAAGAAGGTTTTATCACTTACTGTAAAATCCTACATCAAAAAATATTGTGGAAAATTGATGGTGATGTTAACTGAATTTATGGACATGTGGTGAGTGTTCTTCTCCAGCCCCTAGTCATCCTTTTGTAATTTTCAGGTTCAAGATAAATGCTAGTGTGCATGTCCATTTGCTCTACCCTGTCTCACCTAACACACTTATCACAGGTCACTTTGAAAGCATGATTCCTCTTTCCTTCCTTTAAAATTGTGAGTGTCACTAGGGTTGTGTTAACCAGTCCACCTTTTTCTCTATCACTTCTGTGATATCTATCATTATTCAAGTTAACCTCTGTGCCTCCCACAGAGTCAGATTTACCCGTTTTACTGACTTCTCCTAGATGGCCTTTCCTGTAATGAGGTGAACGCTCCTGTATTTCACCATCTGCCCTTCAAAAATCCATTCACATCCCTATTCATCATTGGCCAAGAAAAAAAAAATGCAAAAACGTTTATGGAGTGGCAATTTTGTCCTAAGTACTATCACTAAGTAGTAGAAACTTTACATCTGTTATCTGTATTTAGCTTCACAGCAAGTTTAAGAAACAAAAATAATAGTCCCCCATTATCTATGACAGATATGGTCCAAGATTCCCAGGATGCCTGAAACCATGGATAGTACCAAACCCTATAGACACTATGATTTTTTTTCTCTCTCTATATATATGCCTATAATACATTTAATGTACAAATTAGACACAGTAAATAATATTCATAACTAATAAAGTTATTAGTAAAATATTATTAAATAAAATCAGGGTTATGTGAACACAAGCACTGTGATACCATGACAGTCAAGCTGATATCCCAGAAGGCTACTAAGTGACTAATGAGTGATTAGTGAGCAGTATAGACAGCATGGATATGCTGGACAAAGAGAACACTCACATCCCAGGTGGGACAAAGTAGGATGGTGCAAGATTTCATCACACTACTCAGAATGGTGCACAATTTACAATTTATAAATTGCTTATTCCTGGAACATTCCTTTCAACATTTTTTGGACCTCAGTTGATGGTAGCAAACTGAAATTGCAGAAGGTGAAACTGCTGGTAAGTAGGGGACTACTGTATTGTCATCTCCCTTTTTCAGAAGGGAGAAGTGAAGCACACTTTCCCAAGGTCATACAGCTGCTAAATGGTGGATTCGCATCTCAAATATAAACATAAAGCATACAGATGACTTTTTAAAATGTAGACTTGTTTGTTTTGGAATACAATTTACCATTGATGACGTAAATTAATACTAAATGTTCCTTCAATGAATTTTGACAAATGCATTCACCTGGGTAACCTAAAGTACTATTGAGATAAATTTACCATAAACCCAGAAACATTCCCTCTGTCCTTTTCCCAGTAAATCCCACTCTGCATCTCCAACAGTGACCACTGCTTTGATGTATTTATAGCATGGACTCATCTTATCTAATATAGAATTTCATATCAGTTGAATGACACAGTATATGCTTCTTTTTTGTAAAGACTATTTCAATCAGCATAATTTAAAAATTCTTTTTGTGTGTTTTACATTTCTGAGTAATATTGCATTTTATGAATTTATCAATTTTTCCATTCTCCTATTGATGGACACATAGGCTGGTTTCAATTTTTAGTACTTATGATTTTCTTTTTTTGTCTTCTGAAATATGTTTACTGTAAATTGTCAAGATTTATACTCTTTCTAGTTTATTTTTCTTCAGTATTGTTTAAAAGAACTTGAATGAGGTAAAAGATCTGATTTAAGAGACAGGGTAGAGAAGAGTGTGAAGTTGAAGGGAGAGAGGAAACCATCCTTTCTCTGCTCTGCACACCTCATTGGCACACTTCTCTAGAGCTCAAAGTGAAGTCTAGCACATAGCCATTTATTTAATTAGTCATATGTTTTAAAAATTATATTAACATTTATGAATCAGTGTTTATTCACTATATTTTATACACTTAATTATCATACATCTAATAAGCCTCTAAAGTAATTTTACATTTTCTGATGCTTTATCAATTAGAATTTCTGATGCTTTATCAATTAGAAATATCCTTTCTCCTTTTAAGTATAGTTAGTAAATATTTCAACTTATCAATATGCCCATTGGGTGGTATCATGCAGGCTTCTGTTATGTCTCAAATAAAATTATTATAATTATCTTAAGTTATTCCAAAATTATATAATGGTTAGGTAATTCCATATTTCCTTTCTGACAGCAAATTTTTCCTAATAGTAAACATTCTTATATGTATATATCTTGAAAACTCTTTAAAAAGAATAATAATTATTACACATTGTTTGAAAATCTATGACCTGTAACCATACTCTTTTAATTATCACATCTGCTTTCTCACAACAGATGAACAAAAATCTCATTACTTAAAAAAAAATCTTGTCAAAGAGCTTCTAAAGATCATTACGCCATCACATATTTGAAGGAGAAATATAATCAAGTACCTATCACAATGACACAGGGTTGCAGATGATAAATAAGGAGTGTAAGACTTACTGTCTATAGTCATACAAGAGATGTTATTTTTGTTCTCCTCAGTGAGCTGTGTAGATGAGGATGTCATGTGAAAAATTAAAATGCCATTAAAAGACACTGGACATAAATAGTGAGATCAATAGTTCATGATTGCATAGCAAAAGAAACACTGAGGAAGAAGTTGTCTCAGCTTGTCTCAGGATAACTAGGTTATTCCAGCTAAAGCAATTAAACAGAACTCAACAGACTCTTGATTCTGTCAGGACATGCCCAGTACGTTCATCATGGACACACGGTGCAAATTTGTGTTATAGCTCAGAACTGAGGAAAGGAGACCATGAGGAGAGGCCAATGGACTCACCCTGACTGAAATTAGGCTCATAATTTTCAGAGTTTACCAGGATTTCCCCGGTCTTTTGCCTGGGTCAGCCAGTATAGGATGAAGACAGAGCCAGGATAGTGTTAGCAGTATGTGCTTAGGAGTAAGAACAGTGTGGATATCACAGTCTTTTTTTTTTTTTTTTTTTTTAAGCAGCCATGCAGTCTAAACACATTCTATAAACTTTCTTAGCTTCAATTTCTTCATTTATAAATTCTTCAAGAGGTTTTTGTGATGATTAAACAATAAAACATAAGTAGGCCGGGCACGGGGGGTCACGCCTATAATATCAGTACTTTGGGAGGCTGAGGTGGTAGATCACCTGAGGTCAGGAGTTTGAGACCAGCCTGGTCAATATGGCGAAACCCCGTCTCTACTAAAAGTACAAAGAATTAGCTGGGCGTGGTGGCAGGTGCCTGTAATCCCAGCTACTGAGGAGGCTGAGGCAGGAGAATTGTTTGAACCCAGCAGGCAGAGGTTACAGTGAGCCGAGATCACCACTGCACTCCAGCCTGGGCAACAAGAGCAAAACTCTACCACAAAAAACAAACAAAGAAATAAATAAATCATAAGTAATTTTCCTAGTAGATGTTCAGTAAACATTATTCAGAGAGATAGTAGGTATTCTGTGCTTATGATTTTCCGGGTGCTATTCTAGGTGCTTGGGGTAAATTGCCATAAAACATTCCCCAAGGGGATCATGCCCTCCCAATTCAGGCCTTGTGTTGTAGAAGGCATATTCCCTTGTATCCTTGCATATTAGATTTGGACTGTCCTTAAAACTGGTTTAGATCAACAGATGACAGTAGAAGTGACAGTGGGAAAGTTCTGGGTTCAGGCATTAAGAGGCTTACAGTTTCTGCTTTTACTCTCTCGCTTTCCTGAGGTGTCACATCTTCTTGAATAGAAAAGGTCATATAGAGACAGAGTGAAATACTGCAGGATGCAAGAAACAGGAAAAAGGAGGCAAATGACAGAAACCATCAATGAACCCAGTGAACATAACAGGGGGCAAAAACAAGTCAATCAGTGGAGCCTTACCCAGACTGCAGAAACATGAGCAAATGAGTGGTTGTTGCTTTAAGCTACTAAGTCTTGCGTGGCTTGTTACATGATATTAGTAAAGTGGCATATTTATTGATACAGTTAACTTTGTGATCCCCATTTTACAGATGAAGAAATTGACATACAGAGAACTTACAACCTCTTCTGAAGTCATACAGCTAAAGCACGACAGAACAAGTATTCTACTGAGGCAGCGTGGCTTCAGAGCTCCCCTCCATGCAACCACCATAGTAAACGGTATTTCTAGGCTTTGTCAGCTATCTTTCTTTTCTCCTGAAACAAGCCTACATCTAAAGCTTTAGAGTTATTCGGTTGTTTCAAGTATTTTTATGGAGTCTGACCAAAATTAGTTTTTCTCTTGGGGTTCTCATTAGTGATGCATCCAATAAAATTAGTTAAGACAGAGTTATAAAATACACACACACACACACACACACACACACACACACACACCACACACTTTAAATTTGAACCTTAGCAATGAGAAGGAAAAGAATGTATCCTGGAGGGGAAGTTTATATGGATACATTCTTTAATGGACAATTGCCGCTAGATTTGGGCTACCCAGCATCCATTCCAACATCACTTTCTTTCTTTTTTTTTTTTTTTTTGGCATTCCCTCTCAGCAACTGAAAAATGTGTAGTACAAGAGCTAATAACCAATTCTTCTGAACTCCTCCCCCTTCCTGAGGCATTAACTTATACTGTGAGACAAACATACACTTTCTTCCTATAATTTGGATTGTAGTGTCCAGAGAGGACAAGAACACAAGCATTAATTAATTCCAGTTGTACTGCCTGAATAAAACTGTGAAGCAACTCTAGTCACCAAGTTATTTCAATTTTTTCAGCCTTCCTGAAATCCGAGATCTATCCCTACCTCATGTACTTCAAATTAATATTCTCTCTCTTTCTTCTCCACTTTTCTCCCTCTCTCTTTCAAAGCTAGCAACCAAATAAACCATATTAATACACATATTCACTTAAATACACTTTCAGAAATTCTGATAATCTTAGATATCAACAACCCATAACTGAACCTAGATGTTCAGGTAAGTTAACTATTTAATATACATAAACTTTCCTGAAAACATATTGTTCTTGAGGCCCTATGATGCTTTCAGGAATTCAGACGTGTTTGATTAAAAATAAGACAATTACAAATGATCAGAATGGCATATTTCTGCTTATAAAATCTGACAACAGAAAATCACTACCAAAAAAAAAAAACCTCACTACATAGCAGTCTTACTTATGAATACAAAAATAGATGCTAAATATCATTAAATTATTCAAACATAATAACAATAACAGACTACGAAAAATGCTGTTTATTCTCAGAATGCAAGGGAGATTTAAAAGTAAGACATCTTTTAATATGATATCCCACATCAAAATGTAAAAGGCAGTTTGTCAATACAGTCCAGTAGAGTCCAATAAAAATAGATATTTTAAGTAAATATATTTGATGAAACATGAAATCCATGGTTTAAAAAAATTAGTTAGTTAAAAGTCAAACTTAATTTCTTATGTGACAAATAAGAACTACCTGAAATCAAAAGCTAACATCATACTTAAGGACACTATTTCTCAAATTGTGTTTTGTCAATTTTAATACAGCATGGTAATGAAACATTTCTAAGTTCTAATTGATTAGGATATGGTGGTTTAAAAAAAATGATGATTTATAAAACTTCAATCCAAAAGGGATATATAATTGCTTCTGAAATTTATTATTATTATTATTATTATTTTTTTTTTTTTTTTTTTTTTTTGAGACGGAGTCTCGCTCTGTCGCCCAGGCTGGAGTGCAGTGGCCGGATCTCAGCTCACTGCAAGCTCCGCCTCCCGGGTTTTTACGCCATTCTCCTGCCTCAGCCTCCCCAGTAGCTGGGACTACAGGCGCCCGCCACCTCGCCCGGCTAGTTTTTTTTTTATTTTTTAGTAGAGACGGGGTTTCACCATGTTAGCCAGGATGGTCTCGATCTCCCGACCTCGTGATCCGCCCGTCTCGGCCTCCCAAAGTGCTGGGATTACAGGCTTGAGCCACCGCGCCCGGCCGAAATTTATTATTTTTTACTTGATGAATACATTCTGTCATTATTGAGCCACTTTGGGCAGTAGTTTTCCAAAAAATATATTGGAACAAATGCCATCATAAAGGTCTCCCTATTTCAAGAAAAGATAAAAATGTGCATCTACACCAGTATTATTGACATTTTCCTATTAGTTTGGGCTGATTTAATGAGAATAGAAAAATAGAACATAAAGAATATTGTAAAGGGCAGATAATATTCATTCCAGTGTCTTCACGACATGATTGTCTAACGGAAACACAAGAACAATAACCAAAAAGCTATTGGGAATAAAATGAGAGTTTTGTAATAAATAGAAATCATGAATGGAAAGACCAAATACTACAAAAGTGTAAACATTTATTAAAACATCAAAACATGTAAATTCTGACAGAAACTAGCAAATAAAAATACATCAGGAAGAACAAAAGGAAGAAATTTCTCCAAAGAATTTTTTTCAGTTATGAGGACCCTACTATAGAGATTTTTAAATATTATGAAACTCTAATAAATACTACTTTGTTAGTATAAAATAAACACTGAATTATCTCAGAACCTTTATCAAAATTCAATTCACCATAAATATAAGAGTTTTTTTTTTTTCTGAAATCTTATTTCCATTCCATGCATCTATATGTCTAGCTTTATGACAGTGCCATACTATTGGTTACTGTAGTTACGTAGTAAGTTTTGAAATCAGAAAGAGTGGGTTCCCCAACTTCAATATTATTTTTGAAGATATTTGGGTCTCTATATATATGATGTATACATATACATCATATTAGTAGAATAAAGGTCAAATATATATATGTGTGTGTGTGTGTGTGTATGTATGTGTGTATATATTTCTAGATGTTACCAACCTTGTTTTCCCAGAATAAATTATTTTACCCATTTGTTATTTAGGAGTGTGCTGTTTAATTTCTATATATGTGTTAATTTCCTTTTGATTTTGATTTCTCACTTAATTCCACTGCCCCCAGAAAATTATGAGTTGCATGATTTTAATATTTTAAAATTATTAAGTAAGAATTTCTTAGGTAAAAAGTTTTATGGACTAGTGTATGACCATTCTGGAAAATGCTTCATGTGCTCTTCAATAAATACATATTCTGCTGCTGTTGAACAGTGTTCTATAGATATCTGTAGATCTAGTTTGTTGTGGTGTTCATGTATCTATCTTCTTTTTGACTTTCTGTCTAGCGTTTCTATTCATTATGAAAAAAATGGTATTGAAATATCCACGTATATTTTTGAATTGTCTATTTCTCCCTTCCGTTATGTCAGTTTTTGCCTGATATATTTTGGGACTCAGTTGACAGAAACATATCTTCCTTTGGAATTTTGTTTCCTGTTACACATAATATATATAAATATATACAAACATACATCTTTAATATTATTGCTGATAGGGTTGGATTGAAATCTACCATTTTGCTTTTTTGTTTTCTGTTTGTCTCATATCTTTTTTTATTTCTGTTTCTCTTTTTTCTTCTTTTGTGTTGTGTTGTGAATTTTATAATAAAAAAGACTTTCATAATTCTAAACTACATTTTTAAAAATTGACATAAAACTGTATTTTTTTTATTCAAAACATGACGTTTTGAAATATACATACATTGAGGGATAGTTCAATTGAGCTAATTAACACAAACATTACTCACATAGTTATCATAGTTGTGAGAACACATACAATCTACCCATTTAGTGATGTTCAAAATATTATACATTGTTATTAAACATGGTCGTCATGTGTACAATAGATCTTTTGACTTTATTCCTCATATCTAACTGAACTCTATCTAGCCTGAATCCTGAGTACACAGAGAATGACCTGATGCTGGAATGGGATGTGAGCCTGAGTTTGCAGGGGCAAAACTCAGGTACCTGGTTCCCCTGAGATGGACCTGAAACCGAGTTCACATAAGCTGGTCTCATCTGCATGCAGCCTACTGGACCCAGGGGCGGGCCGGCGTCTTGGGTCTCCTGGGGTAAACATGGTATCTCAGTTCATGAGGGAGAGCCTAGCACTGGGGTCCACTGAGATGGACCTGGATTGTGTCTGCTGGAACATGGGGCAGTCACAGGGACTGGCCTGGCATTGGACAGGACTGTATCCTATGTCCACAGGTGCCAACGTGGTGCCTGAAGTTAGGGGTGGTGACCTGATGCTGGGGCAGACCTAAAAATTCGGCTGTGTGGGCTGATCTTTCTTTGGGTTGGTCTAAAATCCAGGGCTGGCCTGGAACCCTGGGCCATAGGGGTTGGCCTGGCATTGAGTAGAATCTATTGACAGGGGCTAGTTAGAGGATGGTTGCATGGGTGTTGTACAAACGAAAGAGGCTTCGGTTGCTGGCATGGTACTGAGTGGGCCTAATACCTGTGGCCTTGTGGATACAGCAGCCAGAGACACTGAAGCCAATCTTGCTCTGGGGTATACCTGAAGCCTGGGGTTGTAGGTGCGCTGATCCAGAGCATAGCACTGCTGGGATCAGCCTGGTATAAGGTGACCTGGAAACCTAGTCTGTTGGACAGGCCTAAAGCCTGGAGCTATAGTATCCCACGTGGTGCTAAGGTGGATGTGGCAGCTAAGTCTACAGGTACTTGCTTAGTGCCTGGGGTTGCAAGGGCTGGCCTGATCCTGAGACCTGTATCCATGGGGGCTGGCCTAGAGTCTGGGTCTGTGTGTATTGCCCTGATGACTAGGGCTGCAGGAGCTGACCCGGTGCTGGGCTGTCTGAAACCAGTCTAGTTTGAAGCCTGGGACCTTGGGTTTAGCCTGGTGTTGAGAGGCCTGGGGTGAGCCTGGTTAGCCAGGATTGGAGCCTGGAGCCACTGCAGTCAGTTTGGCAGTGAGGAAGGCCCAGAGACTAAGTCTTTGGGGGTGTATCTTGAGCCTAGGACTGTGGCATTCCACCTGGTGTCAGGGTGGACCTGAAGGTTTAGTCTTTAGGCACTGCCTGAAGTCTAAAGCCATGGTGGTCTTCCTAGCGCTATGTTTTACTATAGTGAAGCTGGTCTTGGGGTTTGAGGCAAAATCTAACGCTCACTTATCTCTCCTCCCATGTGGAGTTTATCTCTTTTCATGTTGTTCTGCCTGGAGTTGGGAGAGTAATAACATATATGTGTAAAACTGTCCATCCTACTCTCTTCAATTTGTCCTTTTTTTTTTTTTTAAATTTCTGCACTACACACAGGTACTATAATCTTTTTACCTAGTTTCTTTAGATATTGCCAAAGTAGTGGCCGGGCGCGGTGGCTCAAGCCTGTAATCCCAGCACTTTGGGAGGCCGAGACGGGTGGATCACGAGGTCAGGAGATCGAGACCATCCTGGCTAACACGGTGAAACCCCGTCTCTACTAAAAAAATACAAAAAACTAGCCGGGCGAGGTGGCGGGTGCCTGTAGTCCCAGCTACTCGGGAGGCTGAGGCAGGAGAATGGCGTGAACCCGGGAGGTGGAGCTTGCAGTGAGCTGAGATCTGGCCACTGCACTCCAGCCTGGGCGACAGAGCGAGACTCTGTCTCAAAAAAAAAAAAAGATATTGCCAAAGTATGTTTGTATGCAGACACTTCTTCAAATTGATGTGTCTGTGGAGGAATGAGTTGTGGAAAAGTCCTATTCTACCATCTTGCTTATGTCAGTCTCCCTAAATTACATTTTTTTTTGGGGGGGCGGGAATCTTTTTCTCAGTGGTTGTGATTGGGCTTTAAACATACATCTTATCTTTTCAGAATTTACTTCAAGTTTATATTGAGTTCCCTGAAATGGAGAAACTCCATTTTCTCTCTACTTCTCTTCACTATCTATCTTATCCATACTAAATCTATATCTGTTAATAACCCAAGATGTATTTTTACAATTTGTACTTTTTATTATAGTATGTCTTTTAAAGAACCTGAGAGGAGAAAGAAGAACTACTAGATATTTACATGTTAGTTACATTCACTTTTTGATTAACCCTTTCTGGTTCTCTTAGTTTATACCTGTGGATTTGTACTACCATTTCAAATTTTCTTAGTTGAACATAGTTTATTTCCTCTTGCCCCCTCTGTGCTATTATTTTCAAATACATTATACTTATATTTGTTATAGGATCAACAATTCAATTACATAATATGTTTTACGCAATTATTTTTTAAAAAGTCAAGATAAGGAAGGAGAAGAAACATGCAATTACATAATCTTTTGTAGTTACCTACATAATTGCCTACATGATGTCTTTCTTTTTTCATGTAGTTTTGGATTGCTGTCTGGTGTCACTTGCTTTCAGACTGAATGACTTCTTTAGTATTTTTTTGTAACGCAAGTCTGCTAGCAATAGATTCTAACAGTTTTTAGTTTTCTGCGAGTATCCTCATTCACCATCATTTTTATTATTTTATTTATTTATTTATTTTTAATTATACTTTAAGTTCTGGGATACATGTGCAGGATGTGCAGGTTTGTTGCATAGGTATGCATGTGCCATGGTAGTTTGCTGCACCTATCAACCCATCATTTACATCAGGTATTTCTCCTAATGCTCTCCCTCCCCTAGGCCCCTATCCCCCAACAGTCCCCGGTGTGTGATGTTCCTCTCCCTCTGTCCATGTGTTCTCATTGTTCAACTCCCATTTATGAGTGAGAACATACAGTGTTGGTTTTCTGTTTCTGTGTTGTTAGTTTGCTGAGAATGATGGTTTCCAGCTTCATCCATGTCCCTGCAAGGGACATGAACTCATCCTTTTTTATGGTTGCATCACCTTCATTTTTAAAAGCTAGTTGTGTTAGATGTAAGATTCTTGGTTGACAGTTTTTAGTCTCCACTTCAATACGCCATCCTACTCCCTCAGGCTCCATTATTTCTGATGAGAATGTAGTTGTTAATCTAATAAATTGAATATGTATGATGAGAATGTAGTTGTTAATCTAATAAACTGAATTACCCTCTCTGGGATGAGTAGTGTTTTTTGTTTTCTCTTGCTGCTTCCAAGATTTTTCTATTTATTCTGTCTTCCAAAATTTTGACTATAATGTATCAGCCTATGGATCTCTTTTTGTTGATCTCACTTGTAGTTCATTGAGCTTCTTGGATACATAGATTAAGATTTTTCATCAAATTTGGAAACTTTCCAGGACTTATTTATTTGTAAATTTTTCTGTCCCTTTCTTTCTCTTTTTATGGTACTTTGGCTACACACATGTTGGTGTACTTAATGATATTCCCCATTTCTCTATTGCTTTGTTCATTTTTTTTTCTGTGTTCTCCTGATTTCATAATCTTTAATGATTTATCTTCAAGCTCAATGATTCTTTCTTCTGCTAGCTCAGATCTACTCTGGAACTCCTATATATATTTTTTCTTTTCAGGTATTTTACTATATAACTCCTAAATGTCTATTTGGTTCTTTTTAATATTTTCTCTTTACTGATGTACTCTATTTGATGAAACAGTGTCATAGCAACTTCCTTAATTGTTTAAGCATAATTTCCTTTATCCTTTCAACGTACTTATGGTAGCCAATTGTAGTCTTTGTCTACTAAGTGCACTAACTGGAGCCCTTCAAATGCTATTTCTACTTCCTGCTTTTCTTTTACCTACATGGTGGTCACCCTTTCCTGTTTCCTTTCATGGCTCATAAGTTTTTGTTAAAAACAATCTTGCATGATGTATGGTAGCAACTCTGGATGATGATGCCAAACATGAAGTTTTTTGCTGTTGTTTGCTTGGTCATTTTTTATTACTTTAGTGACTTGGGTGAATTAATTCTTCAAAGTTTACTTTCCCCATAGTGTATAGCTTCTGATTTCCTGGCTCAGATAATCCCCTCGTGTGTGTGTGTGTCTGTGTGTGCACGCGTGTGTGTGTGTGTATGTATGTAGGGGTGTGTGTGTATATATATATACACACACACACTTTTTTTTTTTTTTTTTTTTTTTGAGATGGAGTCTTGCTCTGTCACCCAGGCTGGAGTGCAGTGGCGTGATCTCGGCTCACTGCAACCTCCGCCTCCTGGATTCAAGCAATTCTCCTGCCTCAGCATCCCGAGTAAGTGGGACTACAGATGCGTGCCACCACGCCCAGCTAATTTTTGTATTTTTGGTAAAGACAGGGTTTCATCATGTTAGACAGGATGGTCTCGATCTCTTGACCTCATGATCCACCCACCTCAGCCTCCCAAAGTGCTAGGATTACAGGAGTGAGCAACTTCATCGCACCTTGTTTTTATATTTTATTCTAACTACCCAGGAGTGATCCCTAGGTCTACATAAGCCACTTATTGATCAAGGTTATGTTTAGGCACCCATGTCATTTAGGTTTTCAAACTTTATCTTAGATATGTATGTTTATTTATCTTTGCCCATGTTCAACCTGGGACTAATAGCTTGTAAGTTCCTTCTGTGATTACTCCTGAGAGAGTATAGACTTGGGCAACAACACGGTCTTCCAGACCACCATGGGCACTGAAAGTATTTTTAAGCCTACTTCCTAGGGGTTGCCCCTGAATCAAAGTACCTTATTATTCAGTCAGTGTTTGGACAGAGGTTGTATTTCAGCTTCATGTAGTTGTGAGGCTTCAGGTCTATGTTGGTTGGTGTGCATGTGGCTTGAAGGTTGTTTGTAAGTCAGCCCTCATCTTGTTTTGATTGTTCCTGTGGCTGCAGATGTCTCAAAACATGGAGTTGGGGTAAGGTGATGTGTGAATAATGGACTGAATTATGGTTCAAATGCCAAATTCTTTCTGTTACCAAGATTTAGTCGATTTTTATAAATGAATGTCTTTACATGTGCAGTTTGTTCTTAGGAAAATTCCCAGACTTTGAATGAGTGGGTTTTTAAAAATTATTTTCATTATTGTTTTGTTTACTTCATCATTCTGGCAAGGATATTTTAAAAGGTATATTTAAATGTTGTTTATTAAAAGATTGATATGTGCCATGGACTATTGATTGAATTTGGCATTTGAACCGTAATTCACTCCCAGATTAGAATTAACTGTTCTAATTACTGGAAAACTATTATTTTGTTTTAAAAATTAAGAAACCAAGGTCAGGGAATTTAAGTAATTTGTTGAAATTCACACAATCTGAAGGTAAGAGAATATGGCTTTAAATATATATTTGTTTGACTCCAATGTTTGTGTCCTGATTCCTATACTATGTCATTTCATAGTGGTATCACTTACAGTAAAAAAATGGACTAAATCATTTCTAAAGTTCTTGTCAGCATTAATATATAAAGAACGTATTATCAACATTGCTCCACGCATTAACTGTTAAACATAAGATAAAATATACAAACTATCAAATATGATAAAAAATATACAAACTATCAAAGTAACCAAACCAGAAAACCATTTTTGACCAATTATTAATAATAAGTAATAAAATCTGGCTTGAAAATTTTGCTGGGAGAAAATTATAGGTGAGATTATTGAGTTCAGGTAACTAATAACTATTTTAAAGGATTTGACAATTATACTCACCTCTAAAAGTTTAAAATATATAATTCCCATCTCTTCAATAATCATGCTAGGTAAAGTAAGATATTTTATGAATCTTCCTTTTTGATTCATAACTCTCCCTTAGGAAACAGCTATTCTTTATTTTTTTTTATTTTTTATTTTTATTTTTCTCAAAGTATGGTCAATAGACAACCCAGTTATAAATATTATTGGGTGCCTATTTATTTATTTATTTGTTTATTATTATTATACTTTAAGTTCTAGGGTACATGTGCGTAACGTGCAGGTTTGTTACATATGTATACTTGTGCCATGTTGGTGTGTTGCACCCATCAACTCGTCAGCACCCATCAACTCGTCATTTACATCAGGTATAACTCCCAATGCAATCCTTCCCCCTTCCCCCCTCCCCATGATAGGCCCCGTGTGTGATGTTCCCCTTCCCGAGTCCAAGTGATCTCATTGTTCAGTTCCCACCTATGAGTGAGAACATGCGGTGTTTGGCTTTCTGTTCTTGTGATAGTTTGCTAAGAATGATGGTTTCCAGCTGCATCCATGTCCCTACAAAGGACACAAACTCATCCTTTTTTATGGCTGCATAGTATTCCATGGTGTATATGTGCCACATTTTCTTAATCCAGTCTGTCTCTAATGGACATTTGGGTTGATTCCAAGTCTTTGCTATTGTGAATAGTGCCACAATAAACATACATGTGCATGTGTCTTTATAGCAGCATGATTTATAATCCTTTGGGTATATACCCAGTAATGGGATGGCTGGGTCATATGGTACATCTAGTTCTAGATCCTAAAGGAATCGCCATACTGTTTCCCATAATGGTTGAACTAGTTTACAATCCCACCAACAGTGTAAAAGTGTTCCTATTTCTCCACATCCTCTCCAGTACCTGTTGTTTCCTGACTTTTTAATGATCGCCATTCTAACTGGTGTGAGATGGTATCTCATTGTGGTTTTGATTTGCATTTCTCTGATGGCCAGTGATGATGAGCATTTTTTCATGTGTCTGTTGGCTGTATGAATGTCTTCTTTTGAGAAATGTCTGTTCATATCCTTTGCCCACTTTTTGATGGGGTTGTTTGTTTTTTTCTTGTAAATTTGTTTGAGTTCTTTGTAGGTTCTGGACATTAGCCCTTTGTCAGATGAGTAGATTGCAAAAATTTTCTCCCATTCTGTAGGTTGCCTGTTCACTCTGATGGTAGTTTCTTTTGCTGTGCAGAAGCTCTTTAGTTTAATGAGATCCCATTTGTCAATTTTGGCTTTTGCTGCCGTTGCTTTTGGTGTTTTAGACATGAAGTCTTTGCCCATGCCTATGTCCTGAATGGTACTACCTAGGTTTTCCTCTAGGATTTTTATGGTATTAGGTCTAACATTTAAGTCTCTAATCCATCTTGAATTAATTTTCGTATAAGGAGTAAGGAAAGGATCCAGTTTCAGCTTTCTACTTATGGCTAGCCAATTTTCCCAGCACCATTTATTAAATAGGGAATCCTTTCCCCATTTCTTGTTTCTCTCAGGTTTGTCAAAGATCAGATGGCTGTAGATGTGTGGTATTATTTCTGAGGACTCTGTTCTGTTCCATTGGTCTATATCTCTGTTTTGGTACCAGTACCATGCTGTTTTGGTTACTGTAGCCTTGTAGTATAGTTTGAAGTCAGGTAGCGTGATGCCTACAGCTTTGTTCTTTTGACTTAGGATTGTCTTGGAGATGCGGGCTCTTTTTTGGTTCCATATGAACTTTAAAGCAGTATTTTCCAATTCTGTGAAGAAACTCATTGGTAGCTTGATGGGGATGGCATTGAATCTATAAATAACCTTGGGCAGTATGGCCATTTTCACGATATTGATTCTTCCTATCCATGAGCATGGTATGTTCTTCCATTTGTTTGTGTCCTCTTTGATTTCACTGAGCAGTGGTTTGTAGTTCTCCTTGAAGAGGTCCTTTACATCCCTTGTAAGTTGGATTCTTAGGTATTTTATTCTCTTTGAAGCAATTGTGAATGGAAGTTCATTCATGATTTGGCTCTCTGTTTGTCTGTTACTGGTGTATAAGAATGCTTGTGATTTTTGCACATTAATTTTGTATCCTGAGACTTTGCTGAAGTTGCTTATCAGCTTAAGAAGATTTTGGTCTGAGACAATGGGGTTTTCTAAATATACAATCATGTCATCTGCAAAGAGGGACAATTTGACTTCTTCCTTTCCTAACTGAATACCCTTTCTTTCTTTCTTTCTCTTGCCTGATTGCCCTAGCCAGAACTTCCAACACTATGTTGAATAGGAGTGGCGAGAGAGGGCATCCCTGTCTTGTGCCAGTTTTCAAAGGGAATTTTTCCAGTTTTTGCCCATTCAGTATGATATTGGCTGTGGGTTTGTCATAAATAGCTCTTATTATTTTGAGGTACGTTCCATCAATACCGAATTTATTGAGTGTTTTTAGCATGAAGGGCTGTTGAATTTTGTCAAAAGCCTTTTCTGCATCTATTGAGATAATCATGTGGTTCTTGTCTTTGGTTCTGTTTATATGCTGGATTATGTTTATTGATTTGCGAATGTTGAACCAGCCTTGCATCCCAGGGATGAAGCCCACTTGATCATAGTGGATAAGCTTTTTGATGTGTTGCTGAATCCGGGTTGCCAGTATTTTATTGAGGATTTTTGCATCGATGAGGAAACAGCTATTCTTTAAAAGGCAAAACTGGTTGAGTAATTTACTTAATTTTAAATAAAATGACTTAACATGCTGTATAATGTCTGAGAAATATTGTTGCTGGAAGGCACCACAGGAAAGTTCCTCTGGAGTTCATTTAGATTCAGGGAAGACAATTCTGCTTTTCATATGAGTTTTTAAAATTTCCTATTGAATTGGTCAAGATGTTTTTTTCTTAATTGGTTGCATTTTTTTTTAGATTACATGAAGAATAATAAGACAGAATGATAACGTAGTTGCTTTGCAGAAAGAAAATCTCAGCTTTTCCAAGTGTTATTTATATGACTCCAGGCCATATAATTGAGGTTCATTATTGAACCTCTATGAGTTTCAGCTTTTATCTCTATAAAATATGGAGAATAATATTACCTGCTCCACTTTTTTCATGTAAGACCAAGGAAATAACATAAATAAAACTCTCCGCATAGTGCCTGACCTGTATTAAGAGCAGACAAACAATACCAACTGTGTGATTTTCATGACAGTGAGCTTTGGAGTCTATCAGCCTGTTTTAGAGTTCTGATCTAACCATTTACTAGTTCCATGACCTCGGAAACTTCACTTTTATCTGCCTTACTTTACCCCTTTGTGAAATGAAGAAAATAATGATATTGACTTCAGAGTTGTAATGAGGATAAACTGAGTGTCTATACGTCACACACTTAGTGATACAGATAGGAGACAGAGAAATACTGGGTAGAAAGAAGAGGGTAGTTCTCTGGCTAACAGGACACACCTTCAAAACTGGAAACCCAGGGCCCTAAGTAAGACAGGCACTCCTGTTTCTATGCCCAAAAAGTTGCCTTTTGGCCAACCACACCCCCCTATCCTGTACCCATATAAACGCCACACCCAGGCTCCTGAAGGAGAGGGGGAGATGAAGAGAGAGCAGAAGAACAGCAGAACAGCACAGCAGAGAGAAGAGAAGGAACAACTGAACGTAGAGAGGAGTTTGGCTGAGAACTATCAGAGTGAAGATTGGCTACTGGACAGCCAAACTCCAGGGGAAGATCATCTCTGCAGCCCATTCCCCTTCCAGTAACTCATCCATCCAGCTGAAAGCCACCTCCACCACTCAGTAAAACCCCCACATTCATAATTCAAGTCTGTGTGTGACCAGATTCTTCCTGGACGTTGGACAAGGACCTGGGTAGCAAGAGAGCACTGAGGTGGTTAACATATAAGCCATCTATGGATGACAAAGCTGAAAGAGCACAGTGTAGCACACGGCCACTTGGACTTCAGGAGTTGCAGACAACCACCTCTAGACATGACTGTGGAGCCAGAGCTCAAAGTGCGTGCCCTGGCTGCACCTGCCCGTCTGCATGCTCCCTCTCCCATAAGGGGTTTGAGCATGCGGTGGCCAAACAGAGAGCAACACTCCTGTTGCACATCCTGTGAGAGGGGCCAGGGAACTCTCCAATTTCATTAAGAAAGTATTTAACATATAGCAATCCCTATAAAACATACTGGCTATTGTTATATTTTAATTGGTTGAAGCCCAATTTGATGCCAAAATAAAACAACTGCAGATAACTCCAGAAAGTATTCATTAGAATAAAGCAATCTGATATGGGGCTTAACCAGAACCTATAAACGAAAAAGAAAACTTTATGTCAATAATGTACTTGCTTTTATTTTGGGAGACAAAGAGTTATAAATTTTCATCCTTCACATGTAATAGTCATTGGCAGGTACCTGCATACCACAGAAGGAAACAACTTTCTCTGCAATTTTCACAGAGTAATTAAACACACTTGATTGCTTTTTATGACGGTGACAGGGTTCTTATTGAGGTCTATGGCAATTTCTTTCCACTGGAGCTCTTTCCACTAGTTTTTGATACTAAATTCTAAACATTTTGATAATATCTCCAATGCTACTTCAACAACAACAAAAAAGAAGTGTAGATGTTTGGGAACACTAATAAATTACAGACTCTGGTTTAATCCAAGTTTCCTTGAAGATAGAAAAATGTATGTTTAACATAGCCTACATTTGATTTTACTGTGTGTCTTCTGAAAATTAATAAATCGTAATGATAAAAAGAAGAATCCCTGGATATTTATTTTACTAATTTCTACAAAATAGAAATTTCTAACTAACAACTTCTTCTTGAAAGAACTCATGTTCCTCACACACTACTTATAAGGAAAAAAAAGGACACATCAAAAAAATCAACCATTGTCACACAATGATTCATTACTAAAACAGTGTTTTGGTTATTGAGAGTGGAAGCACATCCAAACACTTTCCATTAGTTCACAAGATTGTTATCCCGAATACATTCTTCTTAATAACATAATATTTTCATAAACTCATCAGATTCTGTTTTCTATGAATAGTATTATGTTTGCTTGAGAGATTCCTTAAGGGTTTGTTGTTGTTCTTGTTCTTAAACTGAATGCAAAAGAAAATTGAGTAATTTTATGAACTCATTAGAACAACATATGTCCAATTCTGTTCTTTTAAAAAAAACTCCCTCCAAACTTTTAACAGAAGTATAGACTAAATTGCCAAAAATAAAGATACAAAATAATATAAGATTAACAATAAATCAAAACAGAAATTGATAAAAAACTACACGCAAGTAATTATCTAGCATGTGGTAGTTGTAAATTTTATACAAATCAACTGTTTTGATGTGTAATTATTCTCAAGAAATCATATTATGTTTATAATTGTGAAATGCAGCCTCCTTTTGCCTATTTTTGATTTTTATTCTAAAAACATGCAAAAATAATATAATGTCTAATTTCTCATTTTCAGATTTCAAATCATACCTTACTTTCAAAGCCTTCCATTATATAGTTTGCTTCTTACTTTATTCCAAGAGCTTTATTTCTCACTCTCTTGAATATGACTCTCCTGTTGTCACGTTTCTAATCTTAACATTTCCCATGTGCATTAGACTCAGCACTGTGTTCAGATATCTTTAAGCAAAGCCCTATCCTCTGGAAAATGTTCCTTTTGTTATTTACATTGAGAATCTTTTACATTGTATCTTATGAAACCATCTCTAGCATTCTATTCCACCATGCCTTCTTCTGAATTAATTTAAATAATATTTACTTTGACTTGGAAATGTACATTGAAACTATATAGAACATGAGTTAGGACTTTCATTTAAGAAACTTCAATATACATGCCTACTCCTATAGGTAGTAGAAACCACAGAAAACTAAACTTGTTCATTTATAAGTTAAATTGTCTGAATAAGTTCCATTTGTTCAATTTGAAAACAGCTTATTGGGTTTGTCAAATTTTAAACAGCTAACCAAAGAGTATAATCAGCATTTATTAAAAAAAAAATCTCATAATAGCATTTTTGTTATTTTTAAATTAAAGAAAGCACTTCAGAGGAGATAAGTGATTTGTCCAAGGCCATCAAATATACTGTGGAAGGTCCTACAATATGCAAAGTACTCACAAAAGTTTTAAATTTGTGAGCAGATGACCAACAATGAGTAACAGACTCTAAGAAAGAGTATGTGAAAAGAGTTTAGTGTCCTGATAAAATAAAGCTCACAACCAAATTAATCTGATGCTTACATAATGATATGCATAATCATTATTGTGTTGCAAAGTGATTAGTCATAATTGATAAAAGGGCTCACATAAATTACTATAATTAGTATTGTACTTACACTGTCAAGCTAAGTATTTCTAGGATTAGCTAGAGATAAAGAAAAGGGAAAGCAGCGAGAATAAATGGGAAGCTCTTCCAATGCCCTACTGAAGAAACCAAATTTAGGAGGTAAATAGAGATCATTTAGCCCAATTCTCTTTTCACTCACAGACAAACTGAACGATAAAGAATGGTGGGACCTGGCTTCAAAGAGCAATATTTTTTCACATTTCTGGCATTGATTCATTGGCACTAGAATCTGTAGAAATAGAACTGCCTGTCTTGTCAAGAGAGGAAACGGCAGTTATGAAAGCTGAGAGTAGTAGAATTTCATTTTTCATTTGCTTTCAAAGAACAACACCCCAGTCTCATATTCCGCAGATGTAGGAATCATGTGGAGTAAGCCAAGATTCTATTTTCCTCTCAGGGAGTCCTAAGCCAAACTTTGGTGAAAAGAGAAACACCCAACCTAGAATAGGGGAAGGAAAGGAGGAAACTGCTATGAAAATACATTGTCTGTCTGCTGTGGTTCCTAATTCTTCCAGCTGGAAGTGGCTCTGAAGAAGGCTCTGGGCCCTCAGAGATCCTCAGTCTGCAAATATTCAGAACTGCTTTACCACTTGCCAACCTGATCATTTTTCCTATTGTATAATTTTCCCAATTGGAGAGGCAACAATTTATACTTGGAAAAAAAGTAACAGATTTGGAGTCAGATATATTTGTGTCTAACTGTTTATATACTCTTGGGGAACTTAGCCTCTTTGAGCCTCAGTTTCTTCATCTGTTATGTGGAGAAAATCATTTTACCACATATAGCTCTTGTTTGAATAAAATAAGATTATGTATAACAAGTTTAGTTATTGTAATAGTATTTGGCATATCCTTTGTGGAAGGCAGTCTGCCATGGACCTTTTGAGCTTCTACATGTCTTGCCGAGTGTGCCAAAATCACAAGGCTTTGACCATTCTTTTGACCAAAAATTAAAATAATGCATTGTGATAATGTATCATGTGATCTAGGAATGCATTTAGTATTGCTCAGGACAAAAAGGTTGAAGGCCAGGGATGGTGGCTCATGCCTGTAATTTCAGAAATTTGGGAGGACCAGGTGGGAGGATCACTTGAAAACAGGAGTTTCAGATCAACCTGGGCAATATGGTGAGACCCAGTCTCTACAAAAATAAAAAATATATTCATATATAAAAATGTTAGCTGGATATGGTGGCATGGTGGCATGTGCCTGTAGTCCCAGCTAGTCTGGAGGCTGAGAGGAGAGGATCCTTTCAGCCCAGGAGTTCAAGGCTGCAGTAAGCTATGATTGTGTCACTGCACTCCAATCTGGGTAACAAAGCAAGATCCAGTCTCAACAGTCTCAAAAAAAAAAAAAAAAAAAAAAGGAAGGATTTAACTCACTACTTGCTTTTGGGAGTGGTTTCTTAAATGAACCAGCATGTCCTTGCCTCAGAGACTTGATATCAATTGTCCAGCTACGTTTGCACTGAACCTACAGATAAATTTCAAGAGAAACTGCATGTTAATATTTAGTCATCTGACCCATGAACATGGCCCACATAAACATGACACATCTATCACTCCACTATTTTTAGTTTTTTTAACATCTCTTGGCATATCATTAAGTTTTCTTTTTTTTTTTTTTTTCTTTGAGACAGAGTCTCACTCTGACGCCCAGGCTGGAGTGCAGTGGTGCAATCTCGGCTCACTGCAAGCTCCGCCTCCTGGGCTCACGCCATTCTCCTGCCTCAGCCTCCTGAGTAGCTGGGACTACAGGCACCCGCCACCACGCCCAGCTAATTTTTTTTTTTTTTTTTGGTATGTTTTGTTTAGTAGAGACGGGGTTTCACTGTGTTAGCCAGGATGATCTTGATCTCCTGATCTTGTGATCCACCTGCCTGGGCCTCCCAAAGTGCTGGGATTACAGGCATGAGCCACTGTGCCCGGCCTATCATTTAGATTTCAGTGAACAAATCTTGCACATCATTTGTTAGACTTGTCCCTAAATATTTCATATATTTGATGCTACTATAAATGATTATTTTAAGTTCAATTTCAAATTGTTTATCACTAGTATACAACACAACTTGTGGATTCCCTAACTCAGGTTCCTTATTTTCTAGCAAAGATTTTATTGTATGTGTTGGCTCCACCTGGCCATCACATCACTGTGTGCAATTTGGGGACTGGGGAATCCATACATCCATGATGATGCTCTTACTACTGTTTTGCAATGAATAACAATGTCCTTTGCCTCTGACTCAAGAGTCTCATTTCCTTTGTCACCATCCACGGAGTGTAATAGCTCTCGCCCACACCTTCAAACACTTAAACCATATTATAATTTATATTCGAGAAAGAATCGTCCAATTAATGCTCATTGGAGCACTTAGTAAAATGGTGATCACATACTTAATAAAATCCCATAATAAGTCTTAAGACATGTATTGTTCAATACATTTTTAAAATAATAATATTGAGTGAGACTCAGGTTTGAACAGTCTGGAAACATTGTGTAAGTATGGGGCTCCTGGTGGCATCAGGAGGTAGTAAAATGGCAGGAGTAACAAATACAGGTAGAATTACCTTATGAATGACCTTTCTTGGTGATTTTGCCAAAGCCAGCTGTGGCCCTTATCCTAGATACCATGCACAGTTAATTTCCAATCAAGAGAAATAGCCAGAGAGATGTAACACTGTAGTAATTCATTTAGAAACCTGAAGATAGGTGAAGTCAGATGTGCTGTGAGCAGAGAACATTTGATAAAACATGTCCATGCCATGACTTAAAAGGAAATACATAAATAGGCACACAATTTCTGCTATATTGTGCACGTTTCTGAATATTGGCATAAATTTTCCAGAGAAGAAATTTGGTATAAAAACTCTGTGAAATACTGTGTATGAAATATCTCAATTATATTTCAAAAGTCCTAGGCTATGTTCAAAAGTAAATATTTCAATAGTCTTTTCTTCATATTCGCCAAGTTCACCACAGTAGATTCAAGAGGCTCAGAGAAGTTTGGAAACATTTTAGTCTAGCCTCCAACTCAGCACAGCTTTTAACCCTCCTCATCTTAAACATAAGCCACCAAAGATTGTTTGGGCTTTATACAGAAAACAGTGATGATAGTGGAGTGTGGCAGCCTAATTAACTTTGCCTCCTGCCTCTCCCATTTTCCACCTCTGTGGCCAAGGTCAGTTATTTGACCTCTACGGACCTCCTTTTATAATATATAACATGGAGATGATAATACTCTTTGAAAAAGGTAACTGTGTCTGGCATACAGTAGGTACCCAGTCAATGGGACTCATCATCACTTCCAGGTCCCACTGCACTTCAGTACAAAAGACAGGCTGTCATCTGGAGGCTTTCGATTTTTGATGGTATTATCAGCCAGAAAGCTTTTTCATTCTGTGGCTTAAAGGAAGATTGCTCACACAAAATCCCAGATGCATTTTTTGGAAGGAGTGTAGGGAAATCCTCACAGTTCTACAGTTATACTCTAGGAGTGAGTGACCGCAGAAGAAACCACCCTGGGGGCAACATGTCCTTGATCTAGAGCTGCAGTTTTGTCTAACACCTCAATGCTTCTCCAAAATCTTCCTTTGATTTGAAACAGGGTGGTTTCTTCTTACCTAGTTTTAAAAAATCTTCTTTCAGAAAAGTATTTTGTTCATTAAACTCTGACCTCCTCACTGAGAAAAGGACAATTGTAACATAAGGCTGCAAAATGTGAAGATCCAATCAAGGAAGCAAATTAGCTACTCTCTTCAGAGTCAGTCCTCAAAGAAAGATTATATCCTAAATCAGAGCAGTTAATATCTTCCATGGCAATTAAGTCTGAGCTGCTTACAACTCTAAGAAGAAGCCATAATATACTGGATAATAGAGGGGCCATGAGGGGAAGCTTTTAATTTCTGACTCTTTGTATTTAATTAACCCTAAATAAGAAAGCAAATATGGTGTCAGGAACGGGAAAGGAGAGAGCATTTGGAAAAGCAACTAAGGGATACTGGAGGGAGACTATCTTAAAGTTTAGAAACGCTTGTTGTTGAGATAGAGAGACCTGCGTCACTGAACTTGGCAAGTAACTCAGTCTCTCTACGCCCTGGCATATACAGAGCCAAGTGAGGAAAAGAATACTTCATGGAGGTGTCATCTGGGTTAAAAGAAAATGTATGTAAAGCACCTAGCACTTAATAAATATCTAGTAAATGGAAAATTAGTATTGAGAGGAATTTTTTGCATTACAATAATTTCTAATTTTTGCATGAATTTTGATTTTTTCCCACTTTAACTTTTATTAAATTATTAAATGAAAACACACACACACACACATACACACAGTTACACACACACAATGTTACACATACACACACACACACACATACAATGTTAATAAAATGCCCACAATTGAAGCTAAGTATATACATTTCCTTCAGCATATTTCCCAAGTATTCTAATATACTATCTGTAAGAAAGTGGAAAAACTATTTACTATGTACTGTGTACTATTTTATTAAACATTACTATATACAAGATTCTTCTTCCATTTAATTCTCACCTTCTTCCAGGAGGATATTATTCACATTTTACAAATAAAGAAGTTGATGTTGGCCGGGCGCGGTGGCTCAAGCCTGTAATCCCAGCACTTAGGGAGGCCGAGATGGGCGGATCACGAGGTCAGGAGATCGAGACCATCCTGGCTAACACAGTGAAACCCCGTCTCTACTAAAAAATACAAAAAAAACTAGCCGGGCGAGGTGGCGGGCGTCTGTAGTCCCAGCTACTTGGGAGGCTGAGGCAGGAGAATGGCGTGAACCCGGCAGGCGGAGCTTGCAGTGAGCTGAGATCTAGCCACTGCACACTCCAGCCTGGGCGACAGAGCGAGACTCCGTCTCCAAAAAAAAAAAAAAAAAAAAAAAAAAAAAAAAGAGGTTGATGTTCATCTGGATAAATATCTTGCCAAAAGTCACTCATCTGGTGTTACAGATTGAGATTGTAACAAATATGTGTCTGATGCTAAAATTCTAGCTTTTCTGAGAACAGAAATCATTCCACAGTTGATATAGAACAGTGTTTCCCAAACTTCCATGAATGGGAGAAATCCCAGAAGATACTTGTTAGAAATATAATTTCTGAAGGCTCATTCAAATCCGAATCTACAGGAAAGGGCCCTAGAGAAGCTCAATGTTTAATAAACATACCAGGTGATTATCATTGCAAAGTTTGGAAAACATCATTGCAGAACACAGAGATTAGCATTCTGAAACATTTATCTGTTTATTTCCTTTTTTTGTTTGTTTGTTTTTTTTGAGATGGAGTCTCGCTCTGTCACCCAGGCTGGAGTGCAGTGGCATGATCTCGGCTCACTGCAAGCTCCCCCTCCTGGGTTCACACCATTCTCCTGCCTCAGCCTCCCTAGTAGCTGGGAGGACAGGCACCCACCACCACACGCGGCTAATTTTTTTGTATTTTTAGTAGAGACAGGGTTTCACCATGTTAGCCAGGATGGTCTCAATCTCCTGAACTCGTGATCCACCCATCTCAGCCTCCCAAAGTTCTGGGATTACAGGCGTGAGCCACCACACCCAGCCTCATCTGCTTATTTCTAATAAACAGTTGTTTCAGTACAAACAGACTTGCTTTGATAGAAACAGATTCTATAATATTACATTACATTAATGGTTAATGGCACATATGAAATTAAATCTGAGTTTTTAAGAAAAATGGCGATATGCCATCGGAAATACCCATAGACTCTCAATAAGAAAATAAATACTGTAAAATATTTAAAGCAAATAATACAGCTAAGTCACACCGACTTTTATACTTTTTATTAGAATAAATCACAAAATGTTAAATGCCATATTGGTGTTTAAATATGCTGATTTCTTAAAGTACAAATAAAACAAATTATTAATTAGGACACAGAATGGAATTATGCAAGCAACAAAGCCTGTGGAACCAGCAGAAACAAATTGAACCCAAGCTTTTCCATTTACTAGCTCTGTGGCCTTGAGCAAATTACTTAACCGCTCTGGGTCTTAGTGGCTCCATCTAAATAATATATGGAATAACATTTTCCTTGCAGTATTAATGTAAGAGAAACAAAATGTGACAGTTTATAAATGACCTCTAATATCGAAGTTGTAAAAATGACTGGCTTTTACAATTATGTCTGTATAAGTTGGCTGCTCCTTCTCTGCCAAGGTTACATCCATAAATGCTTTCAATTATCTGCCAAGAGTAAGAGAGGGACATTTTATAGGAAGGAAGAAATGATGCTATTTTATTGGATATGTCATCACGGCTACCAGGTGAGTTGTTAAACTGCAGTCTCTCCTGTTGTATTATCAGATACTTAGTAGGAGTTTAAGATCTACAGATCCTTTTCAACAGAAGAAAATGGAGAAGGACATCATCCTAATGTTCTTAAATATTTGCTATGTCTCTGCAATAAAGGTCTATTGCTCACAGCTATGTCTAATCGTTTGCACTGGTGGAGATAAGAGCAACCTCAGAGACTTTGTCAATCATCTTCTAAATCAGTTATTTAAATATGGCTTTGAAATGTCTTGATTATCAGGAGTATAAAAGGCAAATTTAATTCTAATATATTTGTAATAAGAATGGGAGCAAGAACCATAATCACAATAATTATGATATTGTGTATAAAAAGTACAAGTTTTTAAGACTAACTCATTTGGAGATGTGAGATGATCCTGAAATCACTTGATCCATTCTACAATTAGAATATAAAAAAATACTTGTCAAAACATCTTGGAAATTGCCCAAGCCCTTGAGAGCTCACTCTTTGTATCAGCATGCCCTGGATGTGAGATGTGAGGTCAAAGGAGATTATTTTGGAGTTTTAAGATTTAATGACTGCCCCACTGGATTTCAGACTAGCATGGGGCCTGTAGTCCCTTTATGTTGGCCAATTTCTCCCACTTGGAACTAGAACATTAACCCAATGCCTGTACCCGCAATGTGTCTTGTAAGTAATTAACTTGCTTTTGATTTTACAGGCTGATAGTCAAAAGGGACTTGCCTTGTCTCAGCTGAGATTTTGGACTTAGACTTTTAGGTTAATGCTAGAATAAGTTAAGACTTTGGGGAACTGTTGGAAAGGCATGATTGGTTTTGAAATGTAAAAAGGACATGATATTTGGGAGAGAAATGAGGCAGAATGATATCGTTTGGCTCAGTGTCCCCACCAAAATCTCATCTCAAATTCTAATCACTATGATCCCCACCTGTCAAGGAGGGACCACATGAAAGGTGACTGGATCATAGGGTTGGTCTCCCCCATGCTGTTCTAGTGATAGTGAGTGAGTTCTCATGGTTCCAATGGTTGTATTAAGTGTTATTTGACAGTTCCCCCTTCACGTGCTCTTTATTGCCTGCCACCAAGTAAGACATGCCTACTTCCCCTTCTGCCATAACTGTACATTTCCTGAGGCTTCCCTAGCCATGTGGAACTGTGAGTCAATTAAACCCCTTTTTTATTTCTTCAAATAAATGACCTAGTCTTAGGTAAATAACCTAAGTGCCTTAAACTTTAATTTTCTTATCTCAAAAAGAGAAGTGACATATCTCATAAATGAGATAAGGTGTGTGCAAACAATAAAGTAATTTACCAGTTTTAGTTATAACAGTGATTAATAGGATACAAATCCAATGATGATGATAATATTTTTAAGGTGACTTTTCACTTTAACCAGTTTATTTAAAATCCCTATAAATCCTATAAATGATAAATGTATCACTGTCAAAGTATTGGGTATCTCCAGCTATCAAAGACAGATACACTTAAATCATGGTTCCTTCTTTTCCCAAACCGAAATTAAACTTGGCATAGTACTTATGACTCAGATGTCAATTTTTATAATACAGCCTTGATCCTTCTCAGAGTTCCTATTTCTTTAATTCCATTTTTAGAACCTCCCATTGATTCTTCTCACAGCTCCATCTTTTTGAACTCCTACAATTCCCCAGATATAGAATGAGACTTTTATATCACAAGGCATACTGGTTTTGGAGCCAGGATGGTGTAATGTTGAGCACACTGAATTTGTATTCATATTGTGGTTATGCTACTTACCCAGGTTTGGTAACTTGACCCCCCTAAGACATCTATTTCCTTATCTGGAAAATGCAAAGTGGTAAAAACACTAAATATAGGCTATAAAGATAGATATATAGTTTGTATTCTTTAAATGTTTGTCAGTTTTACTAATTTTAATTTTTCTCCATGACCAACTGATCTCCAATTAGGCCATTTTGGTGCTGCTATCCAGATAGACAATTCTGGTACATTTTGGTTTGCTGAACAAGGAGCCAGTTAGGACCTCCAACTTCCCCTGGAGTCCAGGAGTGGGAGGTGTGAGGGAGAGGGTCAGCAACTGAACTCAGCTTCCAACACAGTTCAAGAGGCTACAACCTCCCAAGAGCTCTAAACTCTCCAGGTATATGGGCTTTCCCAGGTGACTCCTATATGATTTGGCATTCAAGCCAAACTTTATGGCATCCAGTGTACTTTTTGCCCTGGGCTAATAATCATTAATGCTCATAGGCTTGCCCTATAAAACAGAATGACCACAACAGGTGGGGAGCTTCCTGTAGAATATAAGCCAATCGTGGCTCCTACAACTTCACCTGGGTCTCCGTGGTTCTCCATGGAAGGATAAGAGTGCTTAGAAGCAAGTATCTCCTGAGCTGAAGCGGAAGGAGAGGACTGTTGTATAGTCCAAATTACCGTGCTGAATATATACTGATTCCTTTTATTATGACTGCTTACCTTTTCATTACTTGTCCCACAGACACTTTCTCATGTAGTTCAGTAATTCCTGTACTTTACAGACAGGAGAGTTTCAGAAACTTGAAGAACAAATTCCAAAAGACCTATGAGTAGGTGATGGATACTTTTTCTTTTCTTAAGCCACATTTCATTGCCACAGTCAAAGCAGAATTGTCATGTGGTGATTTTAAATTCATTTTGTTATTAGCAACTTCAAGTATAACAACTTTGAAACTGAAATAAGTGTTAATTTCTATTAATACAAATGAGTTGTGAAAAAAAGTTCCTCTTACTGGCAGCTGGTTTGTAAATTTCCCTTATAAAGCCCATTACTAAACCAATACAGTGTGTTTTTTTTGGAATTCACCCATTCCCATATTGCTTCACAGTTGTCATCATCCCTCTGAGCAATACTACGGGAAAAGTTTCAAGTGATACATATTCTTCTGCTAATATCCTGGCAGCCTGCAATTCTTCTCTGCTGTTCACTCATCATCTGGATGGTTTCAAGAAATTATTTAGGTAGAGTACATCTTAAAATGGCAAACAAATATTGGCTAAGGCTTCTGTTATCCTTGCCATCCCAGAAATTATAATCACCAAGAATAGAAGGCATCATTAGCTTTTAGTTGTTACTTATGTAATGATGATAACTTACTGGATCCATTTACTAACAGCAAGATTCCAGTAAAATCTTAAATGTTTATGGAGATTACCAATCCTGTGAAATTAGACTGCCCTCAAATCTAAAACAGTATTTTATTTTCTTTACCTCATGTTTGTTGTCTTTATAGAGCATGTGTAGTTTCCTTTAGTCAACCTTGCATTTATTTAAAGATACTATGGCTTTAACAATATTTAGGGTGCTGTTTTAGAAGGAATATTATTTCCTTAGATCCTGTCAGTGACCAAGTAATTGTTTTCATGGCTCTCCAGTCAAGTGTGAAGTGCTCTGATAGCAAATCAACAAAATGTCAAATACTAGAGGAGAGACTCTATGAGTGTTACTGTGATGGATTGTTTATTTGAATCTTTCTGCTTCCAGATGCTCCTTGGACGCCGTATAAAAGAAGATGGACACTGTAGACATTTTGAATACAATAAAAACTGAACTATGTCACTGTATAGAAGAGAAGATTAGAAGATGAAGGACAAAGACGGTTTCTGGGTAGATCGCTGAAGGAAACATTGTCAAGAAAATATCCATGGGTTTGCAGGACAGCCAGGCAAATTAAGTTGATAGTCCATAGCCAAGAGGTTTCAGTAGTACTGAGTTAAGAGTCATGGTTGCTTTCTGATGGACCTGTTTGGTGGGTCTCAGAGTGGAGAGCAACATAGCTTCTTAAGATCAGAATTATTCAGAGATACAGAAGAAAAGTAAGAAGAGGGTAAAACATGGGTCAGATCCCACTTTAAGAATGTCTATTCAGTCCAATAAACACCATGATCTACCAGATATTAGACAGCATCAAAAATTAAATGTCTAAAAATAAATTTAACCAAGGAAGTGAAACACCTAAACACTGAACATTATAAACTTTCATAAAAGAAATGAAAAAAGGCACAAATAAATGAAAAGATATCCTATGTTTATGGATCGGTAAAATTAATATTGTTAAAATGTTCACACTACCTAAAGTGATCTACAAATTCAATGCAATCCTTATCAAATTTTAACAGAATTTTCACAGAAATTATAAAAACAATCTTAAAATTCATATAGAATCACAAAAGGCCCAAAACAAACAAAACAATCTTGAGAAAGAAAACCAAAAGAAAAATTGGAGGCATCCCACTTCATGATATCATATTACATTACAAAACTATTAAAATGTAAATAGCATTCTACTAGTAATAAGCAGACATCTAGTCCAATAGGGCAGACTAGAGAGCCAAGAATGAAACCCAAGAATACAGTCAACAAGGGCACAGAGAATACTGGTATGTTTTGGACATGGTTTGTCCACACCAAAATTCATGTTGTTATTTGATCCCCAATGTGTGGTGTGGAAGGTGGGGCCCAGTGAAAGATGTTTGGGTTAGGGGCAGAGCCCTCATGAATAGATGAATGCCCTCCCAAAGCAGTGAGTGAGCTCTTGCTCTGGAGAGACAGAATTAGTTCTTGCAGGAATGGATTAGTTCCTGCAAGAGTGGGCTGTTACAAAGCTAGGATGTCCCTTAAGTTATGCTTCTTTGCATGTGTCTACTTCCTCTTTGACCTTCTGCCATGGTGAGTTGGCGGAAAATTTCTCACCAGAAGCTACACAGATGTCAACACCATGTTTCTTGAAATTCCCAGCCTAAAGAATCATGAGCTGAATAAACCTTCCTTCTTTATAAATTACCCAGTCTCAGATATTATCTTATAACAGCACGAAACAAGACTGAGACAAATATACGATGGGAAAAGGATAGTCTCTTCAATAAATCGTGTTGGGAAAATTAGATTTCCACGTGCAAAAAATAAATAAATAAAATTGTCACATACTGCACACAAAATAAACTCAGAATGTGTTAAAAGACCTAAACACAAGACCTAAAACTGTAAAAAGCCTTAAAAAATAGAGAAAAGCTCCTTGACATGGACCTTGGCAATGGTTTTTCAAATATCACATAAAAAGCTCAGGTAACAAACGCAAAAATATACAAGTGGTATGGCATCAAACTGAAAAGCTTTTGCACAACAAAGAAAGTAATCAAGAAAATCACAAGGCTATCTACTATTTGGGAGAAAATATTTGCATACCATATATCTGATAATTGGTTAATATCCAATATTTATAAGAAACTCACATAACTAAATAGCAATAAAACAACCCAATTTTAAAAAGGGCAAAGGATCTGAATAGACATTGTTCCAAAGAAGACATAAAAATAGCTAACAAATATGATGAGATGCTTAATATCACTAATCATCAGGGAAATGAAAATCAAAGCCACAATGTGATAGCAAAGCCACCTTATACCTGATAGAATGGCTATTATCAAAAAGATAAGATGTGAAGAAAAAAAAAACCTTGCACACTGTTGGGGGAAAGGTAAATTAGTATAGCTATTATGAAAAAAATACAAAGATTCCTCAAAAATTAAAAATAGAACTACTATATGAACCACAATCTCTCTTCTGAATATGTACCCCAAAGGTGTGAAATCAGCATCTCATAGATATCTCTGTTCTCCCTGTTTATGTCAGCATTATTCGCAACACCTAAGATACAAAATTACCTACATGTTTGTCCATGAATGAATGGATACGCTGTGATATACATACAGACTGGGATATTGTTAGCCTTAGAAAAAAGAGATCCTAAGGGGGGGGGGGGGAGAGAGAGAGAGAGAGAGAGAGAGAGAGAGAGATCCTGCCATTTGTGACAATATAGATGAACATGGAGGACATGATGTTAAGTGAAGTAAGTCAGACACAGAATTGTGGTATACATATTGAAAATGTATAGAAATATATACAGAATGTGTTACAGAAAAGTACTGCATGATCTCACTTTGATATAGGATTTAAGAAAAGCTGAATACATAAAAACAGATAGTAGAATCGTGGTTACCAAGTGTGGGGAAGGTGGGGGGGGTGGGTAATGGAGAGATGTAGGTCAAAGGGTACAAAGTTTCAGTTATGTAGGATGAATAAGTCTTGAGAGCTAATGTACAGCATGATGACTAAAATTAATAATATTGCATTATATAATGAAAACTTGCTAAGATAATGCATTTAAGTGTTCTTCCCTTATCAAAGGTATGAGGAGATGAATATATTAATTTGCTTGACTGTAGTAATTATTTTGCTATGTATAAGAATATCAAAACATCCTGTAATACACATTAAAAATATACAATTAAAAACCAAAAGAGAAACAAAAACCCTGCCCTAACATGTACAGTAATTACTTCCTTGAATTATTTTCTGCTTTTTGTTATCCAAATATGCATCCTTAGACATAATAGTTTAGTCTTGCCCATTAAAAAAGTTTATGCCTGGGCCAGGTGCAGTGGCTCACGCCTGTAATCCCAGCACTTTGGGAGGCCAAGGTGGGCGGATCACGAGGTCAGGAGATCCAGACCATTCTGGCTAACACGGTGAAACCCCGTCTCTACAAAAATACAACAACAACAACAAAAATTAACCGGGAGTGGTGGCGGCGCCTGTAGTCTCAGCTACTCCGGGGCTGAGGTAGGAGAATGGTTTGAACCCGGGAAGCGGAGCTTGCAGTGAGCAGAGATCGCGCCACTGCACTCCAGCCTGGTGTAGAGCGAGATTACGTCATTAAAAAAAGAAAGAAAAAAAAGAAAGAAAAAGAGAAAATTTATGTCTTTTAGGTTTCTTTTCATCTATCATTTTCTCTTCCATTTCTTTTTTCTTACACATTTGTGTTAAAGAGCAAAGGCCATTTAATTTGCAGATTTTTCACAGTCTGTATGGTGTCATGTTTTTCCATTAGGAGGCACAAAGTATTTAGTTTCCTCTGCTTTGGTGGCGTTATCAGCCATTGATGCTCATTGCAGATCTATTTAACAATTGGAGATGCAAAATAGTGATATTTTAATTGTACCATTTTATTTTAGTTTGCTAGTTGCAATAATTATAAAGAGATCTTTATTATAAAGAGTGACTATCCCTTATTTGGCTACCCGGAGTTACAGGAATATGGGAAAGCAAAAATAAATGCTTGATGCTTTCTTGTTATTTGTTAGTTTACAATAATGAATTGGTTCCCTGTCATCCTACAAAGGTAACCAACTGACTTTTTAACATCATTCTGAACTCATGAATTTAAACATTTTACAGGTTCCAATACATTCGAACTGGTATCTTAATTAAAGATCAAGTTGTTCTATTTTTGAGCAGTAGGAACTTCTTCAAGTTGGTTCCTGACTCCTTTTGACATTATCTTTGTAGTCTTTGATATATTTTTTTGCTATCTGATGTAGCAGACTATTCCAGGGTTATCTTGTTCACTTCCTGACCCAGACTCAAGATGAACTATTCCCCCCAAAAGCTCTGATTTTTCTAAGTGGGAAATTGGATTTCAAGTCTACAAGCTGAGCACTGGAGATGTTCACTTCTAGGGTTTGTTAATATTTCCAGACCTATTTAGTAGACAGACTGGGACACACACACACACACACACACACACACACATACGGTCTCTCATTCTGTCTCTCCATATACGTGTATACACAAATATATGTTTAAATTTTAAACATGTCATCTCATGAGTTTATACTGAATATAGTACTTCATGGCTTTTACTGAACTTCTTGATTACATCTCTATCTATTGCTACATTGAGAATCTTGATTCCCATAAGCACACAGTATGACAGAATTGGGACATCCCATAATTTCTCACTTGCTTTATCCAATGCTATACATATAATAAATACATAATGGCAGCAGAATAATAATACTATTACATGTAACCCATTTTTCCTACATTAAAAATGCTCTCAAAGACACAGGGATAGAATTAGAGTATTGTATAATTTTTCACGTGTTTTCTCCATGTTATACAAACAGTAGTAAAAGTATAATGTTACTAATACTATCACCATCAATTAAAATTCTAAATAGATTAAATATTTTTATATATGCTACCTCCACTCTCCCTCCCATTTTTTATTTAAAGGTATTCTATATCTACATTGTCAAAATATATAGCCATAAGTATATATTCACTCCGTTTAGCCCTTATTTAATCTTAATTCTATAGGCAAGTATATATTAGTGTTTAACATCACTCTGTATCAGTATTTCTGTAGGTATACTGTATATATAAATGTGTTCTCTAGATTTTAAAAGAGTACTCAATAGGATAATATCTCCTAGTTCCTGCATGTTAACAAATATTTTTAATGTCCTTTATATTGTTACTCATTGTTTCTTTAAGTACAAGACATTGCTGTTAAAAAAGAAAGTATGATGAACACTTAATTTCCCCTGTAAGTAACATGCCATATTTTTTTTACCTGAATGTATTCCAATTTTTCATTTGCAAGTTTATAGGTTTACTCAAAAATTTTGATGTTGCCTATCCTGTACTATAATTCTCAGGTTCACAGTATACTTTTTAAATATGTGTTCTTGATTTTTTTTTAGGAACTTTTTTTTTTTACTTATAATTGTTATTTGTTCTGCTCTTCTGTTTTAGTGTACTTATTCAGACATTCCTATCATGCATAGAATAGATCATCTTTTCTGACCTGCAATCTTTCCTGGCATGCTTTCGTTTTCTAAAACGATGTTATTATTATCCTTATTCTAATTTTTAAATAATAAGTGTGTACAGGCTTTGCTCTTATTACCTTTGTGCTCATTTTTATCTTTTCTGTAAACTTTTAGAAGGAGGCTTGGCCTAGCTCTCGCTCCTAACTTCACAGGGCTCTCTCTTCTATTGTTTTAAGGTAGCTTCAAACATATGGTGACATACTTTCTGAAATTTCCTGGCTCTGTGTTTCTTCTCCACTTTTATTTAGACAGTTTTTCCCCTTTGACTTCACTTTTTTCGGTCCAGTTCTATATTGATTCACTTCCATCAGTTTTTCTTCAGCGTGGCGTGCTGTTGGACAAGGGAGCGCCTGCCATTCAATTTTGAGAATTCACTAAGTCTGAAACATTCCAGTCCTTTTAGATCTTTACTGGGTGCCACTGCCACTTGTAGCAGTTTGTGATTAGAGTAAGTAAAACCCATCTTTTTTTTTAGCAGCTATTGTCAAGTTGGCTAACTGTGTCTTCCAGGGAATATCTTTGACTCTATGGGGATCCTCCTATTACAGGTCTTCAGTCTCCCCAGTGGTTTTCACTGCTTCCTGTTGCACAGATGCTGATACCATATAGGTCTTGTGGCTACTGGTATTTTATTCTCACCTGCTTGTACTCTGCTGTAAATGCTGTCCGTGGATCTGTTTTCACTATCTGGTTGCTATGTCATTTTACATAAGGGTTTGGAAAGATCCAATGGTATGCTTCCACTGTCGTTCTGTCTTCCCAACATTCTACACGGTAGTACCTGGCACATTATTGGCTTACATTACGTTCTGGGTTAAATCTAATGGAATAACCAAGTGAATGATCAAATAAGAAAATTCTCTATAAACTATAAATCACCATCAAGATATACTGGCATGGCCGGGCGCGGTGGCTCAAGCCTGTAATCCCAGCACTTTGGGAGGCCGAGACGGGCGGATCACGAGGTTGGGAGATTGAGACCATCCTGGCTAACATGGTGAAACCCCGTCTCTACTAAAAAAATACAAAAAACTAGCCGGGCGAGGTGGCGGGCGCCTGTAGTCCCAGCTACTGGGGAGGCTGAGGCAGGAGAATGGCGTAAACCCGGGAGGCGGAGCTTGCAGTGAGCTGAGATCCGGCCACTGCACTCCAGCCTGGGCAGCAGAGCGAGACTCCATCTCCAAAAAAAAAAAAAAAAAAAAAGATATACTGGCATAAGTTATAACATGCAAATACACACAGGTTAATATATAGTATGGCATAAGAGAAAATAAGGCATATGGATGAGGGATGAAAGTGCTGTTATTTCTTAGTATGAATTTAACAAGGAAATACTGGTAGATGTTCCAGAAAGTCATTGTTGGTCAGACCAAAAGAAGAACAGAATTTTGTCATTAGCGTCACCTTCCTTTACTATGGGTCTACATATTCAAAATCATCCTGGCTTAATGGCAAAACTAAGAGACCTTGACTTGGGCATAGACAAGGATCACTTTAAGTGTTCTCATCAGCCAAGTGCTCAAGACCATTTGCTATCAACTTATCCCCAAGTCTTACAAATTAACTACCTACCGGTCTCTTCTTAAAGGGAAACATTGTGTGAGATTTACTCCCTTTTGATCTGCACTTTAAAGGTTTCCCTTCAACTCCTGTAATCAGCTTATGTAGGACAGTAGAAAGATCCCACATCTGAGCACCAGTTTTGTTAAAAGATCAACTCCATAAATTACAATCAATGGGAATAAACCTAAAATGAACAACCTTTTTTTTCTTTTTGGTGGAAATAACCTCAATTGAAAGAAATGCTGCTAAAAGATTTTTTCAACATTGCTCTGTTGTCCTCTAGAATTTACTTCTTCAATAAGAAATCTGATGTTGATCTGTGTGTGTCTTTCTGTGACTGAGATTCTCCCCATCTCTCCTTTCTCTTCTTTCATTTCCTAATTGTTGTGTGTGTGTGCGTGTGTGTGTGTGTGTGTGTGTGTGTGTGTGTGTGAGAGAGAGAGAGAGAGAGAGAGAGAGAGAGAGAGAGAGAGATTGAGAGTAGTATATGGTTCGGAATGAACTGGACATTAGTTAGAGTCCCAGTAAAACCATTTGTGAATTGTGGGACCAAGAAGAATTTAGTTAATCTCTCTAATGCTTAGTTTTCTCATCAATTAAAGGGGACTAATAACATCTAATATTTAGAACGCTGTGAAGTTCAATCATGCATTTAAAGTGATTAGAAGCACATAACACAGAGCAAGCATTCAGGAAAGATTAGCTATTAGGAAAGATGCTTTATTACTATCATTACTATTAGATTTGATCTTTAGAATTCAGAAATCTCCCTAGAATATGTCTCAGTATAGATCTTTTTTTGTAAACATGAATAGCTGGGCAAAATCTCTCATTTTTTTAACATATCACAGCATTTATCACATTTTATTGAGATTATCTTTTTATTTATTTTTTATTTATCTACATTCACGAAATAACTGAACGCTATAGGAAGACAGGAAGTATATCTACCCTGCTCACTACTTCATCTGAAATACCTAGCACAGGGCCCTGAAGACACATTCAACAATATATATTCATTGAATGAATGAGTAAATGAATTATTTTTCCCCAAATATCTAGATACGAAGAATGACATGCCTTAGATAACAAATATGGAATCCCTGTAGCTCATCTGTAAGTTAATAAATTGGCAGTTGGTTTATACACCTGTGTCTTGCAAGACTGATTATTACAAGTAAGTGACCTTTGAGTAATTGATAAAATCCAGTTTCTCACCCTAGAAAATCCAGTCAGATCATGGTCTCAGGTAATGTACCAAAAATATATGCCTCTGGAGGCACTGTGCAATTCTTTGGCTTACTTCTTTCTGTCATCTTTTCTATTAGTGGTATCCTTTTTGAAATTCAGCCTTCCCAGAAAGGAAATTCTGCAGCTATCCACTGAAGACTAGTTGCATGTATGTAACAGAAGTATCACTTTTGGCTACTTCTGAGCACACATGAATAAGCAGCAAAATGAGACCCCAGCTTAGCAATTCTTCAGTAAATGAATGGAAAACCATGCTCTAGGCAGTTATTGATATTACTAAATGGCCCTTGAAAATTGTCCATTGAAGCTGAAAGCATACCCTATTTCTTCTAGGCCTTACATTTTCTTTAACTCTCTTTTTTGTACTTCAGTACTATACGTTCCCTTGCTTAAGAGGGATAGGTTTTGTAAGCAAGACAGCAGCACTCTGGATACACCTTTCCATATGATACTTGAAGGAAAAAAAGTTAACTTTAAAACCGCAGCCCATAGATATAGATACAAATAGTGAAGGAGGAGTTCTGAAGCTCTAATAGTTAAGTATTATACTTAAGATGGCAATACTATTAATCTACAACATGAACTCAGACCAGCTTAATCCAATTTGTCCACAACAGCACATCACTGAAATGGAGCTAGAATTCAAACCTTTTGATTCTAAACTCCTTCCAGAGTATCACGTTGCCTTGAGAGATGAGTGAGAAAATGCCATGAAAAATAAAAATCAAATAAAAGTGAAACGTTCAGTTTGGTTAGACATAAACGTAAGGCAACAAAAGTGACCTACATATGGCCGGGAACAGTGGCTCACACCTGAAATCCCAGCACTCTGGGAGGCCGAGGCGGGTGAATCACGAGGTCAGGAGATCGAGACCATCCTGGCTAACACGGTGAAACCCTGTCTCTACTAAAAACACAAAAAAATTAGCTGGGCGTGGTGGTGGGCGCCTGTAGTCGCAGCTACTCAGGAGGCTGAGGCAGGAGAATGGCATGAGCATGGGAGGCAGAGCTTGCAGTGAGCCGAGATTGCACCACTGCACTCCAGCCTGGGCAACAGAGCGAGACTCTGTCTCAAAACAAACAAACAAAAAAATAGTGACTTACATACAAAGTTGTAGTGTTTGAAGGATAGCTATTTACATATGGTGAGGGGTACTGTGTACTATTTATATAGGGAAACAAAATTAGTGTGATGATGGTGATGATGATGATGATTCTGCTACTAATATGCTGAAACTTCAACATTCCCCCCCATTAAGTGGTGGGCTGCATACTGAATAATTCCTTCCAAATCCCACTGCTGGAAACCTGCATCTCTAAGCTTTTAGGTTTATCTATTATTCATGCTGCTTGTTTGTACAATACTATTGATTATTCACTGTTTGGCCAAATAGTAAGATGATATTCTGTTCTCAATGAAAACTCATGACAAATGCTTGAATCACCAAAATTAGACTGTGGAGAGCAGGACTGTGGAAAGGGCAATTCAATTGGAGAGAGGGTAAAAAGTAAAGAATTAAATAAAAACTCCTTTAAATGTGGATTCTCTCAGTCCTCAGGAGTCCTGTGAAACTCACACTACATCTTGCTGCAAGACTATGAATAGTTATTATAAAGGAAATTCAGTTTACCTTGAAATTTATAAAATAATAAAACTGAGGAATGGTATTTTTGTAAATATAAGCAAGGTTAAACTTTTTTGACAGGTTAAAAGAAATTTTAGGTGTGTGGGCCAAATGTCATTTTCTGTTTGACACACACACACACACACACACACACACACACACACACACTCTTCAGCATCTCACTTTTTGTGAAGCCAAGATTTAAAACACTTTAAGCAGCTAGAAACTGGAGATTTCTCTTTTGATTTTAATTTTGATAATAGAGCATGAGCTGGTTCAGCAGGTACAACTTTCTATTCTTATAATAGTTTTCTATACAATATAAAGTACATATGTAATCTATGCTAGTATAAGTTTATATAAGACCTCCCAAAACAGTTCACTGAATAGCAAAAAAGAAAGAGGGTTCCTCCTGGAATGAAATATATGTTTTGTATTTTTTTGTTAGTTGATTATTTTTGGCCATTGCCAAAACATATGCAGCAAAAATCTTATGTTTGTTTGCAAAGCAAAAAATAGAATTATTGTACATACATATATCTATGCCTAAACACACTTAACACACACACACATATATATATACACACACACACACACACGTCACATTATGGAAAAATGTGATTGGCATATTCTCTTGTTTTATATATGTGATGTCATTGATTTACTGTATGATTTAAAAGATACCTGTCAGCTTTGAACCTAAAAAAAAAAAAAGCAGAGCAATTAAACTTTTCTGGCACTAGAGGTCGCTAAAACCAGATTACAGATAACAGTGACTGCACTTCTGCTAGATCCACAGAGAGGGAGGATAGCTAATTTACAATCCAATATGCAGTGGTAAAGGATCAAAGTAAATTATGTTCAGGAATAGCCACTTTATAACACAAAGTATTGCAAAGTTCATTTTTTTCAGTGGGAATCAACAAAATTGTGAGTTTTCAAATCAAATTAATAATAAGGAAAAGTAATGTGCCCCCTATTTTTAACAGCTGTATATATTTAACCAAACTGAACCACTGGACCTTAAACTTGGCTGTTTATGTGTTTTGCATTTCAAAGACCACATAGGAACAAACTGTCGAATAAGTAAATTGTTTGTCAAAGCTTTGCTTTTTTAGTATGCCTGGCAATAAACATGTTAACAGAGTCGACTGGAACAAGGGAAGAGGAGAGACCAATAATGTGTGTGCGGATATTGCTGTTGATACCACCAAAGTGACCACAGAAGGCAAAACAGAGTGATGAGTTGTGCCTTAGAGGAGTAGCTTTGCTTGGCAGTCACTGACTGCCGAGCCAAACGCTAGATTCTCTGTTTCTTAGCACAGGAAAGGTCCTGGTGCTTTGGTTGTGAAAAGCCACCCATTTTCTAAAGTTGCTCCCTACATTACACAGTTGTACCACCACTTGATTTTGGAGAAGCACATCATTGGTTCACTCCCTTTAAATAGGGATTCTTTCCATTTGTGAATATCATTGCTATCTGAGCCAGGTTTCTGAGACCCAAAGATAATGGAAACTATCTGTGCATAGGTTCTGAATCTTTAGAGTGCATGCCCTGCCTTTAAATTTTCTGAAAGGTCCAATGGCTTCTTCAAATATCAACATGGTTTGGAAGTCACATAGATCCCTGGTCAACTATGCTCTAGATGTCATGGGAAAGAATACATATCTTTTTGGCCTCAAACTTCCTGAACATTAAGTAAGATCACTGGACTATGTGGCCTTAAATATTGTAAGTCTAATGTTCAATGAACTTATATGAGTCCTGCCTGAGAAGAAGAATTGAATGATTGACTTCTGCTAAGAACTCTTAAAGATGTCATTTTAAGAAATGTGCATTACTGATAATGATTTGTACTTCTCAGTTTATTCTCCATGCAACACTATTGGCCATTCTGAAATATGAAACTTTCGAAATTTGTTTGGGAAAAATATACTTTGTTCCTTCATTCTTTGTTTGGAAAACCTGGTTGGTTATGCCTTGAGACCCTAATAGTGATATCTTTAATGAGAAAATGAAAATGATTGTAACATCATATATCTTCTATTTTGCTTCAAAATCCAGAAGAATATTTGAAGTGTTTGAGGGCAGAAATTAGCAATTTCCATGTCACCAGTCCCTGGCTCATGGAAGCACTCAGAGAGTGTATTTTTGATGGGTTCATCAAATAAAGAGTAGGTTTGTTTATAAACAACCTAACATGACCATGGTTTTCAGGATTCTGAAAAAGTGTCAGTTTATGGAATACTTTTGTTATAAGTCAAAATGTAACTCTTCAATGAGCCCCTGGCTTTGGTGAGGAAACAGTGAGCTTTGGTGATCCTTAGGATAGGAGAATGGTTGAGTGACCACTTAAGTAGTGAAAGACAACAAAAAGTAGCCAAAAGGAGGCAGTCACAATTTTTTTCTCTTTTTTTTCTTTCTGCCTTCTTATACTTGATGTGCTAGCCCACAAATCAAATGAACAAAAGTTTTATTTTACAGACATTTTGAATGAAAATAACTGACTCTAAATTGTAACTGTAGAAACGGCCATTTAATTGTTCTGCCTGCCCTTTACAATTATGCAAAAAGTAAATAATGAAAACTGAAAATGCCAAAAGTTTACTCAAATTCAATACCGAAAGGTTACTAATTTAACCAGTAGCTATAATCCTGCCAAAGAGTATCTTCTCAAAAGAGAAAAATATAAGCAGGTAAGCATGCTGGAGCTGTTTCCTTTCATGCATTCTTCATCTCTCTATTCCACAAAAATTGTTAAGTACCCAATGCATAACAGGTACCATGTTAAACACAGAAAATGCAATGTTGAACTAAACAGACACTGTCTGTCCTTTCCAAAGGTTACTGTAAGTCAAAGAACACCACTGGTCAAGTAAGTAAGCAATAGCAACAAGTGAGATTTGTGTCAGAACACAGGAAGTATAAAGTGTATAGAACCCCAGTCACACAGCTGCCTCTTTTTTTTTTTTTTTTTTTTTTTTTCAGTCAACTTGTCATATAGAAGTTGCTCCATAATATGGTTTGGATTTGTATCCCTGCCCAAATCTCATGTCAAATTGTAGGAGTGGCCTGGCGGGAGGTGATTAGTTTATGGGGTGGATTTCCCCCTTGCTGTCCTCATGATAGTGAGTTCTCACGAGATCTGGTTGTTTAAAAGTGTGTGGCACTTCCCCGTTTCAAGGTAGTTCTTCTAGCAATGTGAAAATAGACTAATACACTCAATAAATGTTTGATGAATTATATACATGTTGAACAATTGAGATGAATAAAAACAGTCATTATTGGAGAAGAAAGGGAGGCATAGAAACATGAAACAATATTTTTTAATGTTGAAAGCTTCACACACAGCCAAGAATCAGGTACTTTTAAAACTAAAGAAAAGTAGGCAGGGTCCTATTTTAAGATACTCAACCACCAGTTTACACTCTAGGCACTAAAATTCCCACTCCATTTGGTAAGCCGTTCAAAGTTGGAGCAAAAACTCAAGTGATGATAAAAGAGATATGAGGTGACACAAGACGAGATATAGGGAAAAACAAAGTTTTCTGTAGTTCAAACTGTGTGCCAGAGAAGTGCTTTTACAAATTCTCTAGAAAGATTTATTTTGATTTCACTGTTTTAATATGAGAGAGTTACAGGCAAAGGATACTCTAGGAGAAGAGAGGTGCAGGAATGTACATCATATAATCTCACACAAAGATCTTTTGGTCTAAGACAGAGAATAGGATAAGGAAAATCTCATGAGGTGCGCAGAAGTCATTACAAATTTGTGACCCATCAGTGGCTGAGTTGCTTGTGTTAAGTCCTTGCCATAACTATGCTTGCTCTGATAAGCTGCCAAAGCAAGGGACTTCCACAAGTAAGATCGTGTATAAATTTAAGGTATTAAATCCATTTTTATTTCATTTTAAAATCCTGATTTATATTTTTCTGACAGCACATCCCATAGTTCCTTCTGCCTTCTTGCTACATTAGACAGCAATCATGAATGTCAAGTTTTGATGGGCACCATGAGGACCCTTCTCTATAGTGCAGAGTCCATGTGGGTCTTTCTGATATGATTGATAGTGGCATAGAGGCATTCTCCATATAAAGATTAATTGCTTCAGCAATTATCCATTACTGAATGGTTGACTATAACTCCACACTTCTGACTCCTACTTAAGCAAGCAGTTCCTTCATTGGGTTAATTTATTTTCTCCTTCTCTTTTAAACTAATAGTATATTTCCATGTTATATTTAATCTTTTACTTTAAATAAAATGTTTCCTCTCGCCACTTTAAGTTAAGATTTGGGTAAGACCTTCATAAGTCAAAAGGAACAGGATGGATTAAACAATTTATGTGAATTTTTTCTCATCAATAACTCAGAAAAAGTATTTTTTCTGGGAAAACTATAAATCAAAGTGGTCAAGGAAACAAGGGAGGTGTTGTAAGATTTGTTGCCAACTTTTTCCTTTCATGAAGACACCACCTAACTACTATAAATGAGTCACCACTATATGGCTATTTTCCAAATTTAATTCTCTCAAAAGTACTATTAAGTTGAACTAAATCCTGATGACATGCTAGAAGTTAAGAGAAACTGCATACAAATTATTTTCAGTTCATTTACAAAGGCCAGAGTATGAGCACAGGGACAATCTTACTTTTGAAAAGTGAAAAGCAAGCTTTTACTTAAGATTATTCCTGATGAAATACTCTAGGGCCAAGGTTAGAATTTTTCAACTTGCTCTGCAAAAACAAAACAAAACAAAATGTCTCCATGTTCTGTTGATAAGTAACTCTGATAGCTAAAATAAGAATTTTTCATTTAACATTTTCATATGAAGTGGCTTTGAGCTAGAAGAGATATCTACTGAAAACATAAAAAATGTTACATTTAAAAACAGCAAATATACTGAAGCATTCGATTCTGAAAATATTAAACATTTTGCATTTGGACAATCTACATCTGTACATGGAAGATAAACAAATTGATTTTAATTAAGATCACACTGAAGAACAGACAAAGTAGGAACAATAAAACCCATATCTATTCTCAGAGCACTAAAGCTTAACTGTACTATCTTTATAATATGCTTGCGCTTTAAAACTTACAAATGGCTGCCAGTGGCATCTGTTGTATAATGTTATTTAGTTCACAAAGATAAATCAATGCATGCAAAAGAATTTCTAGCTACCTTTCAATACTTTTTAAAACAATCTGTTTCATTTCTTTAATATGTAGTTAGCACATGACAAGTACAAAGCATATTATTATTGACTAATATACATTTCCATGATAGGTTAACACTTTTATTTTGGGCAGCTTTTTGCATAATTTAGGTATTTGGGGACTGTTTCCTCTCAAATTCCATCTTCCACCTGCTCTGGTATGGCAGGTCAACAATCAATCTTGGCTCATTGCTTTGTTATCTTGACACAGTTCAGATTGCAAAACATCTGGAGCCACTGATGACTTCATATATTGCAATACTATGTGGTTTCCCCTGAGGAGTATTTTTCATTATGTTTTAAAATATGAATCACTTCTGGAAGGGTGGCTCACTGATTATTTAACTTCAAGATAGTGAATGAGTTTATAAGCCAGAGACCCCTTCATTGTGCCACCATATTCACAGTTAGAGTAAAAGAGCGTACAATATCACCTGTCAAAGTCAATTGTATGAATCTTAGAATACATTTCAGAACAAGTGAATGTAGGCCACAGTTTTTTTCTGATTGCTTTTTCTTAAATTTCACAGGAAGATTTTTCTAATGTACATGTCATTTTCACCCAAATATGCCTTAACATTTAAATTTAACTAGAACCTGATGCAAAGCATACGGTAACCTGATACTGACTCACAGACGGCAGGTTACAGAACCATTGCTCTATTATTTCATCTGTATCTCTCTCCCTCTCTCTCCCTTCCTCTCACTATCCCTCTGATGCACTTGCATATATGGAAAATTAAGGACAAAAAAGTGCGTCTATTGCCTTTTTTCTTCTCTCTAAATCACTAAAGTTAAAATTTTCTAAATCAGTTAATGTCAAAACTTCTAACTCATTGTTTTGTTTCATATGTGTATTTTAAGTCAAATGGAACCTGACAGTAAATGACCTTAAAATGATTTACAGATTTTAATAAAAAATGGACTTAGCTATTTTAATAAACGTGTTCAATATAAATTAAAAGTGTGAGGCATTATTTAAAAAGAGAATGTTGCCAATGGAATCAACAAACTTGGTAGCTTCCCTGTACTCTGTCTTGCTGAAATCTAGAATAGCACATAATGTCAGTTTAAGGTATGACACTTCAAGTTCAGTATTTGAGCCTGTTCATTGGCATTTAACATAGAGGGTCTTTTGTGAGTAAAAATTTTTTTTTGTTGTACCAATGAACAGTTTAGCAGCCAAAATAAGGTTTACAGACATCTACATTTTGAGTCTATATTAGAAATAAATATTTAGCAGTTACAACAGCTTAGTACTAGGTGGCTACTCCCCACTATCACAACTGGTTGAAAGAAAACAAAATGACTTCATGTCAGGAATGTGGAAGAGGAAGACGAGAAAATTTCCTAAGGCCTCTGTCTAGCTCTTTCTTCTCCAGATCCATCACAGGCCTACTTGCTTTCTTACCCTGCTCTTATTACAAATTACAGGTGAACAACTTCAGATTTCTTTTTATCGTTGTGTATTAATTTTAAGGGAATTAGATAAACTGTGTACATTTCTTCCTAGTTTTACCGTTCCTGGGTACTGTGATGTGGGACATTTCACCAATAATAATGCACACAAACACAGTCAAGAGAGCCTTAACATAGTGGCTAGAATTTTCATCTATGATCTTGGTAGTAATATGTGTGTGTATATATACATATATACATATGTGTGTGTGTGTGTGTGTTATATTGCTACTAAAATATATATAAGACCAGATTGAGTAGTGAATCAGTTGACATTTATTTGAAATTTTGGAGAGACTAGGAAATTACAGTAACGAAAATATTTTCAAAAACCTAATCTGTAAGTTAATATTAATAAGATTTTAAAATGTGTGTTTATATACAGAGTCATAATGTCTAAATCTAGAAGTAACCTTAGAAGCCTTGTATTTCAGTCCTATCATTTTATACATTAGGCTATTGAGGCTCAGAGAGGGGTCTGGCCTTACATTATGTAATAAGCAGAGTTAGAAATGAAACTGAGACTAGAATCAATTTGTTTCTCTTGATCCCAAGTCCATATGATCTGAGCTGGAAAGGCGTGAACTGACAGTGCTCAAATAGAGGCAGTGCAGCCAGATGCTGGGCTCTTAGAGGACTTTAGAAGAAATTCTTAGATAAGGTTGGGGGATTAGACCACATAGTACCCAAGGTATGAATTCAAATTATAAGATTTTATGCATCAACATTAGAAATTAAATTGTGGTGAAGAGGAAGAAAGCAAAGCAGAAGCTCCATAAAGACAGCATGCTGAAAATTTTAAAGCTCTTTATTCAAATAATAACAAAACAAAATCATTAATTTTCCAATTCTACAATTGGCACTATTTCCTGCTTTAGAAAAGGAAGCCATCAACCCTTCCCATACTCTATTGTCTCTCATAATTATGGATGTTATTAAACAAGTGGTAATACAAGAGGCATGGAGTGAACATCATTTTATTGGCATCATATAGTTACAAGAATACATGTTGCCAAAAATCATTTCCATTCAGCTGAAGAAACAAGGAAGTAAGAGGTCTGCAAACAAAAGTAGTCAGCACCTGGCAGGCATTCAGAGAAATTATCAATAAAAGGAGGAGGAAAAACCCACTTAATTCCATGTTACGCAAAAACAAGTTTAGAAGGATGCATATTATAAATGAAAACCTTGTTGCATCCTTATTGGCAACATTAGGAACATTTTCAATTGTGTTTAAACTCAACTTATTGTCATACAATAAGTTGAAATGTGATTGCCATATATTTTTAAACCAAGTTTGAATTACATCAGAGGGAGTTTGATATTTTCACAGTAACTTTTAGTCATATTTTAGTTTTTTGAATGTTGGAATGAGGAATAATTGATGATTCCTTACTTGATTCCTCAAGTTCCCTGCTCTGGAATTACTACTCACACATCATTACATTGTTTTAAAAAATTAGCTTCCAAGTCAGATCCTGCAAGCTCTGTCCAGTGGTATGGCATTAATGACAAAATATTTTAGTTGTGAATTCTGAAGTGACTCTTCAATGGAGTCCTTAGTTCAATTGTAAAAAGAAATGAGAAAGCAGAAATTTTCATTAGAAACTCAATATGAGCCTGAATGTGGAATCCAAAAAGAAAGGTCCTTTCATCCTCAGAAACCAAAATGTCAGTGACTTCCTCCCTTCATTCATTCATGGTGCATTACTTGATCATCTACTATGCACCAGACACGGTGTTACATGCTGAGGATGCAACAGGTGATGGCAGTGGATACTGTAGTCCCAGAGGAATAGCATGCATCATAAAAGGGAAATGATAACAAGAGTTTGAGAGAGGTTGTGCGTCAGTCTGTGCCGCATTAACTATGTGTTGTGACAGTAGATCTCACGCTATATCACGATTTGTACTGAGAAATTTGGCAAAGAATAATAAGTAGAGAAGTAGTAAATTCCGGTAAACAAAAGTAAAAGTATGATGCAAAACTCTCCTCTTTTTTCTTTCCAACAATGAAGAATTTGTTACTTCTTTGAAAGTCATCCTAGCATCATGGGAATTAACTTAGAGTAATGAATAACAATAGTCCATTCTTCTGCCTACAACTTTAGAAAGTACAGTCACGCATCACTTAACACAGGAAATGTTCTGAGAAATGGAAGTTGTTAGGCAATGTCATCATTGTGCAAACTGCAGAGCATACTTACACTAACCTAAGATGGCACAGTCCCACTATACACTTAGGCTATATAGTATAGCCTATTGCTGCTAGGTTACAAACCTGTACAGGGTGTTACTGTACTGAATCCTGCACACAATTGTAACACAATGGTAAGTATCATGTATCTATACATATCTAAATGCAGAAAAGGTACAGTAAAATGTGATATAATCTTATGGAGCAACTGGCATATATTCAGTTTGTTACTGAACAGAAACATTTATGGACTGCGTTATATTTTAGGAAGATAATTCAACTTCTGGTGCTTCACTTAAACTAAGAGTTGTTGAATGACACTGTCAGTACCTAGAGAAATGAATACACAGTTGTCCCTTGGTATCCATGGGGAACCGGTTCTAGAACCCCCTCCCTCATAACGAAATCCCTTATATGAAATATTACTGTATTTATATACAACCTGTGCAAATCCTCCCATATACTTTAAATAATCTCTAGATTACCTATAATGCCTAATACAATATAAATGCTATGTAAATAGTTGTTATACTATATTTTTAATTTTTATTATTTCTATTTGCATTTTTAATATTTAGTATTTTTTACTTTTATTTTAAAAATATTTTCAACCTGTGATTGGTCGGCTCTGTAGACATGGAACCCATGGATATGGAGGACTAACTGTGTGTTCTTTGCTTTTAAGCAGACGATTGCTAAAAATAAGATTATATATAAGGTATTGAGGGAACACAAACCCAGTGCCAACACTCTTTCTAGACGGGAGGGGTTAGCAAAATCTACACAGAGGAAATGACATTTGAATTGGGTGTTGAAAGGTAAATGGAATTTCACAAGACAAAAGAGAAAGCAAAAGGCATTCCAAATAGAGGGAACTAGATGTACAAAATCAAGGCTGCTATAACAGAGTGCCATAGACTGAGTGACTTAAACAGTAGAAATTTATTTCTCAGAGCTCTGGAAGCTGCACAGTTCAAGATCAAAACAGTGGCAGATCCAGTGTCTGGTGAAGCACTCTTGCTGGATTGCAGATGGTCATCTTGTTGCATCCTTATGTAGTGTAAAGAGAGAACTCTGGTCTCTTCTCCCCTTATAAAGACTAATCCAATTCATGAAAGCTCTGTCCTCCTAACCTAATTATCTTCCAAAGTCCCCACCTCTGAACACTATCACATTGGGGTTTATAATTGCATCCTGTTAGTTTTTTTTGGGGGGAGGCACAAACATTCAGTACATAATAATGTGAAATGAAATTAATTGTTCTTTGAAAAATCAATTTTCTTTTTACACTGTAACTTTGCAGAGGCAACTGTTGTTCCCAGTTTCTTATAAGGAGAGATTGGTTGTGTTTAGATTTTGTTAATACATACAAATTTACCAAGTCCCCTTATGCACACAGTAATATGTTAGATTTGAAGAGAACACAAAAGAAATATTAGATAGGCATTTTTCATTGGGAAGCAAGCCATTTAACTGCAGAAAGAAGCTCTGGTATAATGGAAAGAAGGCAAGCTTTGGAGTTACACAGAAGTCAGTTTGAGTCTCAGTTCAGCTGCTTACTAGCTGTGTGAGCCGGTATTAGTAATTTAAACTAGATGACCTAATTTTCTCATCAATACAATGGGCATGCTAAAAGTTAACATTTCAGAATTTTTGTAGAGATGAGTAAAATAGACATAAGTTTTGCACATAGTTGCTACTCAAAAAGTAAATACAGAAAAACTGTCCCTTATTATTCTAATTGTTCTCAGGGAAGAATTGAAGAACAACACAAGATGGTATATGATTCAGTAAAAAACTGAATTGCAGGCTGGGTGCGGTGGCTCACACCTGTAATCCCAGCACTTTGGGAGGCTGAGGCAGGTGATTCATGAAGTCAGGAGATCAAGACCATCCTGGCCAACATGGTGAAACTCCATCTCTACTAAAAATACAAAAATTAGCTGGGTGTGGTGGCGCGCACCTGTAATCCTACTTGGGAAGCTGAGGCAGAATTGCTGGAACCCGGGAGGTGGAGGTTGCAGTGAGCCGAAATCGTGCCACTGCACTCCAGCCTGGCGACAGAGCCATACTCCGTCTCAAAAAAAAAAAAAAAAAAAAAAAAGAATTGTAAATATACATGAACCTACTGTTGATGAGGATACTCAGAGTTAACCGAAGAAGTATAATATAATGTGGATCACTCTACATGCATGATATCCAGAGAGTTATTATAAAAAGAAAGAAAAAAAATCAGGAGAAAATAAAAGTCTTACTTTAGAAGGATAGGATAAATTATACAGAAATGGCACATATTTTATGGCAGCAGAGAACCAGAGGAAAGTAGTTTTGTATCAGTAAGTAGTAAGATACACTGGATAGAACACATTATATTATGAAGAGCCTTGAGAAGCAATGTAAAGATTTTAGATACAAACTCAATGACATCAAGGCATTATTGACCATACCTAGGCATATGCCTATTATGCAGCATGATAGGACCATGTTAGACAGGCGAATGCAGAGCTGAATCCTTATCATTGAGACCTCATATCAACTCTCATATCAGAGTAGCCACCCATGATTTCTCCATCTAAAGTAGCTTCCCGCTCTCTATAATATCACACTATGCAGAAATCACTTTGCTTATTGATTTGTTTATTCGAAATTATTTTCTCCTCTCATTAGACTGTAAGCTAGGTGAGACCAAAAACATTGTCACTTTGAGTTTACTGCACTATTTACAGCCCTAGGAACATTGTCTGACACAAAGCAGACTGTCACTTGCTCTTTCCCTGTCCTCTCTCCCCTGTCACCCAGGGCCCTTCTCTCTCTCTCCACAAACACACACACACACACACACACACACACACACTACACCAACAATTTAATATTTCCATGGAAGAAGAAAAATCAGTCTCTTGCAATAGCAAGATACAAGTTAATGGAGGCTTATCATCTTGGCAAATGGGTATGGTAACAAAGGAATAAAAGGGACTTATATTCATGTTACTTATATTCATATTCAAGTACAACATACTTATATTCATGTTACTACTTCTGTAGACCTAGAGTTTGTCAAAAATATTTTTTCATGCCAAAATGTGCACTAAATTCATATAATTCAATGGGTGTCTAAATTCTCCAAACTACGATCTTCTGTAACAAATCCGTTTATCCGCACTGAAATAGCCCACCTCTATTTCTTATAAGAGTTCACAAATGCCACCTCTCTGGTCACTCATAGGTCATTATTCTGTAATGCATCGTCCTCTGGATAATCACACTTCTCAAGGCCTGCTGTGCAAAGATACAATCGGTAATACTCAATGGCCACCCAGTTTTCTATTTGGCATTGATTGGTGGAGTTGTCATATTATCTACTCTATCAGAGAAGCTACTGTTAAATATATTCCTTTCTAATGCTACTAATAAAAAAAGCCCTCTCCTACAAGGACACAATAATTGTATTTTAGTCCATTTTAATCTGGTATGATACATTCTAGAGGCATATGGGAGGTGAGGACAAAGGGAAAGGTAATTCACCAGATTTAAGTTCAAAGAGTAAGGAATCCTTCTGTATCTGTATTATTTGTTTTTATATATTCCTGGCATCCTGTAGTTTTCCTAGCATGTAAATATGAGTTGAATAAATGTTCTATAGAATAGCTATTGTATTTCCACGTAAATACAAAGAAACTGAAAATACAAAAAGAAAAGCATCATTTGCCTAGGGTGTAGGTAATCTAATATTCTTTTCACTATACAGAGAGCCTGAGGTGGACATAGTGCAGACAAATAGGTATTTCTTCCTCCCTTTCTTATAGTCTCTTCTATGCCTACAAAACCAAAATCTTAATTACTCACTGTCCGTCCTCACTCACATTGTCAGGATCCTGAGTCATATCGTGAAGTTTGAGCCAGAATCTGTGAAGGATCACAACTAAATGGGTAAGAAGAACTGAAATAACAGAGGGAAGTATGGGCATACTTCTAGAAGTAATAGAAAAGGAAGAAAATAAGGCTACTAAAGAAGGATTTTGACAGGTAAGCTGGAACAATGCTCAGAAAAAGAATATCCTATTCCAGAGTTTAATTACTCAGGGCATTTTTTAATTTCCCCTCCTCATTTTGCAACAGGCCTGCCTGGGATTAACAACGTGTGCATGACTCTCATCAAAATCAGTAAACAAAAACATCTTGAAGAAAAGCTAGTTCTAGGGGTAACATTTTTGTGTGTGTTACTAAAATGTACTTTTGCTTAATCACCAGGTAGTGATGTTGCTTAGAACAGTTGTAAAAATGAAGGACTGGACCTAGGTAGACAGAGAAGCTGACACTCGTTTGTGCAAGAACAAATGAGGACTAGGGTAGGGGAATAAATCCATCCAGTACCATTTGTTTTCAGAAAATTCCGGAGCTTAATAATAATACAGTATGTAAGGAGGAAAGATCTTGTACACTACAAAAACTTAACATGCACTTGGAAAACTTACATGGTGTTATATTCAACAAGACACTGGTGTTCGTTTGTAACTGTATCTATAACAATAGATACTTACACCAGACTATAGATGGCTTTTAAAAGGCTACATATAGAATAAATTCTGTGGCATCTTGTAGGATAAATCATTTACATAGTTGTTAAGTTAAGAGAGCATAATTCAGAGAAAAACCTATTTCCTCAAGCAGGAAAATTTTGCTTGACTTCCTTGTAACAAATATTTATGTCAAAAAATCTAGAACAATAAATAACCCTGCAATGTCTGCTTTCCAACTATGAGAAGGGAAAAAAGTGTCTTTTATCAGGTATTTCCTTAGCAATCTCTTTCACATTTAGAATCTTTTCTTTAGTATGATTATTCCTAACACCATTGGAAGGTTTTAATAAGATAACAATACATTTTAAGTACTATTGATACGTTTGAAACATCTCTTATTTACTATGTAGTTATTTTTGTAAATACATTCATCATTGTTTATATAAATATAACTCAATAAAAATAACACTTCCAATGATTGGCATATATTTTTAACTTCAAATTACATGGTGGGAGCACATTCATTCTTGATTCTTTAACACATTTTCTCTTTGCTTCGACAGCAAAGTCATGTTCTCCTTAGCTTGACAAATGTTTTACACAATATCTAAATTCACTAACCATGGGTACTGCCTCTCAGGTAAATTATGTGAACTAAAACATATTTTGCACTTCTAGACCTGATGAACTGTATCTGAAGTCATCTGAGCAATTTAGTAGGACTGAGTACTGGAAAGAAATGAAGATAAAGTGAAAAGATATCAAGCTACAAAAGATAGATATTTCCTTAAGACTGAATTTTTCCATAATTCAATTACCATTCAAGCAAAATAATTTTATAGAAAAATTTCATGAAAAAGCCAGTAATTAAAGCTCCTTGTGTAAATCTGAAAGCTCAAGTCTATGACTACACTACAGTGAACAGTGCCAGAAGGGTTTCAGTTTATTGCTGATAAGCTTTGCCATATTTTTAAAGTAAACGATGTTTACTGGCAAGAACATTGTTCTGATATTGATAAAAACCTGGTGAACAATTTGTTGGAAATACATACATCAATAGGTTATTTGTGTTTTCTGCATTATCACCCTGTAGAAGTAGAAAAGGTGGGCATTAAAGCTTTGGTATTTGAGAGTGAACCACACATGTATTAGTACATTTTCATACTGCTATAGAGAATTGCCCAAGACTGGGTAATTTATAAAGGAAAGAGGTTTAATTGACTCACAGTTCAGCATGGCTGGGGAGGCCTCAGGAAACTTACAATCATGGTGGAAGACAAAGGGGAAGCAAGGCAAATTCTTCACAAGGCGGCAGAAAGGAGAAGGGCTCAGTGAAGGTGGAAGAGCCCCTTGTAAAACCATCAGATCTCATGAGAATTCACTCTCTACCACGAGAACAGCATGGGAGAAACTGCCCCCATAACACAATGAACTCCATCTGGTCTCTCTCTTGACATGGGATTATGGGGAGTATGGGGATTACAATTTAAGATGAGATTTGGGTGAGGACACAAAGCCTGACCATATCAACAAGTATAAATATATTGTTTGGTTATAACACGCACCGCTTGAAAGAAATGCTTTTAGGGTGAAGTAAAGTATTTTTTTTTCTAATTTAAGTCCTCTAATATGTAATAATATAAACTTATTATTTCTGCCAGATAATAAAAATACAATCCTCATAGCATATGTCAAGACCTAGACAAATGTATTCCTGGTTTCAGATTTCAGATAAACTTAGAATATATATACTGCTTTAAAATATCACCAGCTTGAACATTTTTAATGTTTTACTTGATGTTTATGACATTGGGCATGAGTAGAAAGGAAATAAGGTCCTAGTAGTCCTTTAATGAAAGTATCTAATTAAAAGAATCCCACTGCTTAGAGATAAGAGGAATAGTTCATAATTTCATTGTTTGATAAATAAATAAAAGCTATTCTCTCAACAGTATCTTACTGTCATGAACCACTGATGTATATTGAATTCCCATCTTCCCAGTGACAGTTATCAAATGAACAATGTTTTGTAAATCAAGCCAAATAACTAAATAACTGAGGATATCTTATCTGAAATATAATAAACAATGTACCTTCTTAACTAAGAGATGTCACTAGACAGCCCAAAGCTCCCATATGTTTTACTCTCCCAGTCCATGGTTGACTGGAAAGAGATGGGCATCCGTAGCTAGTCAGGTTGAATTGACATGTCATGAATAGTGAGGTCTAGAATTTACACCATGGTTAATTTAGAAAAAGTAAGGTAAAGTTATTGAGGAAAATAAAAGACATAGAGGGAGAAATGGAATAACCAGAAAGAACACAAATGAGAAAACCCTAAGTTCCTCAGAATCAAGAGAGGTGAGAAAGCATCCATGTTCCTTGGAATCTTCAGAGCTCCTAACTCTTGACCCCATGGATCATGGACATATGTAATTTCTCTAAGACTAATATATTCTCACAAAATCTCTATACTTCCTTTTATTCACAGTAATTAGAGTAGGTTTCTATCTCTCTTAACAAACAGCCTTCTTTGACTACTTGAATAACTTAAAAATAGAAGACAGTAGTACGTATCTATTTCTATGTACAGTAGTCCCCCTTGCCCATGTTTTAACTATCTGTGGCTTAAGTTACTTAACTATCTGTGGTCAACTGTGGTTCAAAAATATTAAATGGAAAATTTCAGAAATAAATATCTCATAAGTTTTTAGTTACACACTGGACTAAGGAGCATAATGAAATCTTACACCATCCTGCTTCATCCTGCCTGGGACATAAATCATTCCTTTGTCCAGAGTATTCACACTGTATATGTTACCTGTCTGTTAGTCATTTAGTAGTACTCTCATCTGACTTATCATTATGAGGTCCATAGTAGTCTAATGCTACCTCACAATACCTACACCATTCACCTCATTTTACTTTACCCATCTTACAGCCACTGTATCATCTCTCATCATCACAAGAAGAAGACTGAATACAGTGAATTTTGAGAGACAGATTATATTTACATAACTTTTATTATAGTATATTGTTATAATAGTTTTATTATTAGTTATTGTTAATCTCTTATTGTTCCTAATTTATAATTTAAACTTTATCAAAGGTATGTATGTACAAGGAAAAACACCGTGTATTTAAAGTTTGATATTATCTGCAGTTTCAGGTACCCACTGTGAATCGTGGAATATATCCTTTGTGGATAATGGGCAACTACTAAACAATGTACATACACACTACCATACTCTTATAAGACTGATTGAAAATGAGAAAAGAATGAATCTTGCTTACAGTTTCCAAAGTTTTTTTAAACATTATTTGAGAAAAAAATGCATGCCAACTTATGTACATTTTAAAGTCTATGCAAATGTAGGTATAAAACAAATTATAATTAATTAGATCCCCCTCCTGTCTCACCACCAATACAGTCATTTCATCAGAATATAGGAAAGTATAGAGAAAGTGGGTTAGAATAAGGTATCTATTAAAACACAAACATTTTAAATAGTGTACTAAAATTCCTATGAATGTAGTAATTTTCTGTGTCTCTGTTTCTTCACTGATAAAAATGAGAGTATTCTTTATCTTAAAGGAATTTCTGGCTCTAGCATCTGCAGGTAATCTTGAACACTGACAATGATAACCACCACCTCTGTGTATTCATTCTGTGCTAGACCTTTTATATTTAATAATAAATCACAGTAATATACTGTGGTTTAGACTATGTAAATCATCTAGGTCAAACAATTAGTAAACAACAAATGAGATATTGTAAACACGCTTGACTGATCCCAAAGCCATAGTTTTCTTTTACTCAATACTCACTCTCTGTCAGATTCCAAATAATTGAAGAAAGATTCAGTTACTTGAATATACTACACCTCCTAAGATAAGAATTGGAGTAGGTATTGTAAAACTTGTTCAGAAATGAGAGCTGAAATAAAAAAGTATTCTACATTACTCTGGATTAATAAACAATCTAGACTGCTTCAATTTCTAAATGTTTTGATTAATTACAATTTTACTGAATGCAGTATTATATCATTTTAATTGCATCATAAGCATGGAGATAAGTTTAAAGTATCCCCCTACAATGACTACAATAATACCAGATACGTTTTTAAATTCTTAAAAATTATTTTAGAGATGAAAACATAGTAATTACCTGAATGAGTGACACCAGATATTATAGGAATATATTACAGAAGAATACATATGATATATAATCATAGTAATTATCATATAATTATTATGTTCTAATCTCTAAAATACACTCATGTATACAGTGGTATATATACTGATATATACACTTTAAAATATAGATATGCAGAGTATATATATATATGTGTGTATATATATGCATGTATGCATATTTATGTACAGGGAGAAAGAACAAATTATAGAACTACAAAGAAAAATTATTCAATAAATATATTTTCTAGCCTAAGCCATACTGTAAACAAAGATGCTTTTAAGGAACCGAGTCATGCTACAATAAGCAGGCTTGTAGGCCAGGATAAGACAAGAGAAAAGAAAGAAGATGAGAGATATTCTTCACCTTAAAGAAAAAGTTGGAAAATAGACACTGATTATTTTTATTTGTATTTTAACCATAAATCCCTGAACCAAAATAATTGTAAGATAAACTAATCAGTAACAGATTTAAAGACTGCATTAAACAAGCTGATAATGAAGAATCCCTCTAAAATCTCTAAACACAAAAATATATGATCATAAACACACTATCTCAGCTACAAAATGCTACAGTCTGTTGTATACATGCAAAAGAGAACGAAGATAAATAAAGAAAAGAATTGCTTTACCAGTCTTATTTTAGGTAGTCATTATCCAAGTGAGTTTTTATGTTATGCTCTATTTATTGGATTAGTCAGCAAATTTCCCAATCATGAAAACTTCATATAAATATGTGACAATAATTCTTTAGTTGAATACTACCTTAATAAAAGTAACAACTCCACCTATTCAAAATGTTTTAATATCTCAAGTGTCTTAAATGAAGTTATTTTCATGATGGGTACATACCGAGAGTGCTTATAAAGATTTTGAGTCGCAGAAAACAAGTGACATTTTGTCCAATTATTGCACTCATGCCATATATTCTTACAAGACCATAAGCTTCTGATAATAAATTATTTCCCCAGTGAATGCTGGAAACTCATATTTACCGAATAGCCTCAGAAGATATTTATACTGCTCATGTAAATTATCTATTACTCAATGGAATTGTACACGTGGGCAAGAAAAATAGTCAATGCATGGCTTTATAAATCCAGATAACCAGTACTAAAGATACACACCCTGCCACACACACCATGAGTATATATTGGGACTATGATGATCAATTATCTTAGCAAAAGTAGAAATCCAATATCTTTACTTTAACAATGTCATCCTTGAACAAAAAATTAATAAAAAGAGAAGGGACAGAGAAACAAAACAAGAAACATGAGTCTTACTGATGAGGAAAACGAAAATGACAAAGTTCACAGAAAAAATTTTTTGTTTTATTTTTATTTTTGAGCCATTTTTGTTTTCTGTATTTTAACTGAATACAGCTACAAGAAGATACAGGATTATTAAAGATCTAATAGACCAAAGCCTATCATCCATTTAAAAAATCTTATCCTTTAGCAGAATTCAGGCTACATTTTCCATAGGCTGCCCAATCTGTCTCTCAGTCTTTTTCATTCACACCCTCTGCCTTTTGTAGAGTTATTATTCTATTCCAAGAAAACTTGAGACTTTCCCTGATCAGTGCAACTCCAAAATTTTACCCTGATTTATTCCTATATTACATAGCAGTTACATGCCATTTTAATGGTAGAGCCTTATGGTTTGCACATTCCTAGCTATACATATAGAAGTGGAAAACCTTCAGAAGCAAACAAAACAGAATCCTTTTACCCAATCATTAACCAAAGTAGTAGAGTGAAGAAATATAACACATCAGAGCAACAGACCTTACAAATCATCTGAATAAAATATTCTATGTCTTTTCTATTCAAAGTGTAGTTCCGGAATCATAGCAAAGATATCATCTGGGAGCTTGCTTAAAAAGCAGAATCTCCACCTCCTAGATCTGGTAATTCAAGTCTGCATTTCAATATGATCTCCAGGCGATTCACATGCATATTAAAGTTTAAGATGCACTGCTCTATACTATTTAAGGAACTAGGAACTCCCAAGTATTTGTCAGATTTTCAGTCAGAAAACTACAAATAAATAAAACAATCTCCACCCTCCTACTCCTCAAAACCTCACCACTGCTCTTCAAAAACAAACACAACAGTGCTGAGAGCGGTGGCTCATGCCTGTAATCCCAGCATTTTGGGAAGCTGAGGCGGGCGGATGACAAGGTCAAGAGATAGAGACCATTCTGGCCAACACAGTGAAACCCCGTCTCTACTAAAAATACAGAAATTAGCTGGGCGTGGCAGCAGGCACCTGTAGTACTAGCTATTCAGGAGGCTGAAGCAGGAAAATCACTTGAACCCGGAGGCAGAGGTTGCTGTGAGCCGAGATCGCACCACTGCACTCCAGCCTGGGGGACAGAACAGAACAAAGAAAACAAAACAAACATACACACACATTGATAGTTATGATTGGGAAATTCTGAACTAGACTAAGTTTATGCTACACCTCGGGAGAAACATTGGTTAGTTCTGGGAGGCTAGTTTGTTGATCTGCAGATCAATACAAGCAAGGATAAGGTTTCCTAAAATCACATGTTAAATGATTTTATTTTTAATTGCAGTCTCACCAGAGAAGGGGAATTGTCCTGACTCCTCCTCTTCCTAGGATAGTTTGATCATTCTGCTTTTTCTAGTCATTAACAGACTGCTACCTTCATTTTCTTTAAAATACTAGTCATGTGTTCTACATGTTTTCTTTGACATCCAGTAAGACTTATTCTGGAAATGTAATTAGAAAACTAATTGTCTAAATGCTTTCTTAGCAAAGACAGAAGGACTATTTGGATATTTTATATGCATGTGGATGGTATGATACTTAAGGCAAAGGGTTAAATGTTTAACAAATTGAGGAATGATAAATTTCTTTTTTTTTTTTTTTTTTGAGAGGTTGTCTAGCCCTCGTAGCCCAGACTGCAGTGCAATGATGTGATATCAGCTCACTGCAACCTCCATCTCCCAGGTTCAAGCAATTCTTCTGCCTCAACCTCCCGAGTAGCTGGGATTACAGGTGTGTGCCACCATGCCTGCCTAATTTTCGTATTTTTACTAGAGACGGGGCATTGGCCAGGTTGGTCTCGATCTCCTGACCTTAGATTCCGCCACTGCACCCCCCCGCCCCAGCCTTCCCATAGTGCTGGGATTACAGGTGTGAGCCACCGTGGCTGGCCAGGAATGATAAATTTCTATAGGAAAAGAAGTCTAGCTCTACCCTTAGCCAATAAGTTCATAAGGCAAGGACTATGTGCCTGTCTTGTTACAGTATTTCCAACGTAGTCTAAGCAAATACCCTGTGCTCAATTAAATGGATTTTTTATAATTGGATTCACTTGAATTAAAACAAATTCTTTCAGTCTAATCAGACAATAAGTCTAATCTTTATATTCAATTTGACAGTCTTGTATTATAAAGGACAAAATATATGACAGTAGGAAGACCCCAGAAAATAGGTGCGTTAGATTCTAGTTATACCTCCATGATAAAAATAATAATTATTACATTCCTGAAGGGGGGACATATAACAATTAAAAATTTTCAAAATCTCATGATATCTGTGCTATAAACTGTAAATAACTAGTCTATTTCTTTATATACACATATATATTTAATATATCTTATATATCTTTTATATATCCACATACCAATAGATACACATATATTTTTATGTAACTTAATAGTTTAAAATATCACCAACGTAAAATGTAAAGACTATGCATCCATATTGTGGAACATGTTAATTCTTGCCCAAGTAATCAGTAGCCCACTTCAGCATTTTGGTGAGTGCTAGTTGTTTTAAGAAATCTGTATTCCTTTTCTCCCATAGAAATTATTCTTTTCAAAAAGATCCTTACTTTCTTTTACTAACATATCAGAAGGAACTGGAAGGAAACTCATGCTTATTCAGTGGTCTCAGGAGCCCTTTCTATTATGCCTATGCATCATCTGTTACTGAACAGAATTATGGATATGGCTAAGAAGAAGAAATAGTCAGTGTATACCTTTATATATCTGTATTGCCAGTACTAGATACACACACACACACACACACACACACAGAAAAAAAAATTCAGGAACAAAACCTGTGTGGGAATAATCATTCTATAAGGTAATCAGGAAAATAACTAAATAGTACACAAAAAAAAACCCTTAAAACTGAACCTTAAAACCCTTAACAGAGCAGTCACTGTATTTGAGGGTAAAGACTATTCACAAACTGATTTATTGATAAATTAGACATCAAAGAGGCAGAGGATAGAGCTTCCAACAAAATATTCAATAGGAACTAGCTATAATATTCCATGCATTTGAGAACTGATAATTCTAAAAACAGAACAATATCGCTTTGATACACATAATCATTTGCTATGAATACAACTTTGAATATATGTGACTTATACAATCTTCAAGGATGGGTGTAGCTTCAAAAGCTCTTAAAGTTGCATCTCAAAATTATTTTTAGGTGTCAGAATTTGATATTTATACTAAAACTGGTCTGATACCACAACATATGGGAAGCACAGCATATATAAATGAGAGCTTAATGAATACTTTTATGATGAAAATTAGCTAAATGGTGCACTAAATCTATTGAAATGTTCTCATTTTTCATTGTTTAACTGAAAATATGAAGGTATCAGCAATTAGCATATCTCATTAAGACAAGATCCACATCATGATGATTTTTATATACAAATTGATAAGACGGAGGACATGTGTTTCTTTAAGAATAAGAGGATTCTAAATTTTAAAGAATTCCAAATTGTAAAGTATTTGAAGTGAAAAATCTATTAATCATTATAGATAAAGAGTATTCCCACAGTATTTAACTCCAAGTTGCTGTCAAACATTGGGATGCATCCAATATAATATTGAAGTTATATCCTCTTCTGCTTGAAATATTTTTCTTTTCCAAGATGTTTGAGATATATTTAGTATTGGATGATGGTCTGCACTTCATTCTAAAATGGTGGCTGTGTGTGTATGTGAGTGTATGTGCATGTGTGGTTTAGACTACACATCTTTATGTATAAATTAATTTGCTTCTAAGAGTTCAACAATGAAATATTTTAAAGGCTTAATTTACAGAAAATAATTTAGTGGTGTATTCAAGAAATAAGCAAGATAGCATAGTGTGAAGAACATTCAATCTAGGGAGAGAAATTTACATTCACAGACCTTGGATAAACAATGAACTGCTCTAAGTTTCAGTTTATTCACTCAACAAATATTGATTAAATATCAATTTTCCAGGTATGGTTCTTTACATTGGCAATAGGTAAGCAGAAAACATATTTTATCCTCAAAGAATTCATATCTATATGCATATATATATGTGTATATAGACAGCGATGTATATGTGATATATATGTATCTATAGATATAGATACAGATATAGAGAGAGAAATGCCTGCAGAAATAATTCAGATGTCTTAGACCAAGATAGAAATAATGACATGGATGACACTCGTGTCCTGTGATCTCACTGTTAGATATTGGATGTATTCTTGACGTTGAACTGAGACACTTTGCCGAAAAGAAGAGAAAACAACAATGACCCAAGATTCTGATCTGAGCATCTAAAAGGGTAGAAATGCCATTAATTAACATATAAAATGCTGTGAGAAGGGTATACCTAAAGTTGGAGGATACGAGTTCAATTTTGGAAATGTTTAGTTTGATATGCCATTAGATAGTTAAATAAATCCTTGAATATATGCATTTGGAGCTTAGGCAGGAGATCTTCGCTAGAGATACAAAGTTGGGATTAAAAAGTTGATGACATTTGAGAATGCAAGGCTGAATGCTACCACCAAAGGATTGATTGTAGTTAGAGAAGTAGAAATGTACAAGAGCAAAAACCTGGAGTACTCAATATTTTAGGGGATATGAAGTGGGGCCAGGAGAGGAAACTGGAAGCAGTGGCCCATGAGGCAGGAGAAAAACCAGGAGAATATGTGTCTTAGAAGCTCAATGAAGAGAGATTGAGGGAGCTGGCTGATAGTTCAAGTAAAAAAGAAATGAAATGATAAGTGATCGCTGGATTTAGCAACAGTGATCATTATAAAAGCAGTTTTGGTTGAGTGTAAAGGTTAACATCTGATTTTAGTGGGTTCAAGAGAAGAAATTGGAGACAGTAAGTATAGATGATTATTTCTTAGAACTTTGTTGTTAAGGGAAGGAAAGATACAGGTTGGTAGCTAAAGGGACAATTTGGGCCAGACAGATTATTTTCTTTTTAATGGTAGAAATAATAGCATGTTGCTGGTCAAAATGATGTAGTAGGATGGAAAAAAAAAAAACTGATGATGCAGGATAAAGAGGAAACATCTGCTGAAAGAACAATCTTGAGTAGGTAAAAAGAGTGGGTTCCTATTTCTCCACATCCTCTCCAGCACCTGTTGTTTCCTGACTTTTTACTGATCGCCATTCTAACTGGTGTGAGATGGTATCTCATTGCGGTTTTGATTTGCATTTCTCTGATGGCCAGTGATGATGAGCATTTTTTCATGTATCTGTTGGCTGTATGAATGTCTTCTTTTGAGAAATGTCTGTTCATATCCTTTGCCCACTTTTTGATGGGGTTGTTTGTTTTTTTCTTGTAAATTTGTTTGAGTTCTTTGTAGGTTCTGGATATTAGCCCTTTGTAAGATGAGTTGATTGCAAAAATTTTCTCCCATTCTGTAGGTTGCCTGTTCACTCTGATGGTAGTTTCTTTTGCTGTGCAGAAGCTCTTTAGTTTAATGAGATCCCATTTGTCAATTTTGGCTTTTGCTGCCATTGCTTTTGGTGTTTTAGACATGAAGTCTTTGCCCATGGCTATGTCCTGAATGGTACTACCTAGGTTTTCCTCTAGGGTTTTTATGGTATTAGGTCTAACATTTAAGTCTCTAATCCATCTTGAATTAATTTTCGTATAAGGAGTACACTTTTACACTGTTGGTGGGATTGTAAACTAGTTCAACCATTATGGAAAACAGTATGGCGATTCCTCAAGGATCTAGAACTAGATGTACGATATGACCCAGCCATCCCATTACTGGGTATATACCCAAAGGATTATAAATCATGCTGCTATAAAGACACATGCACACGTATGTTTATTGCGGCACTATTCACAATAGCAAAGACTTGGAATCAACCCAAATGTCCATCAGTGACAGATTGGATTAAGAAAATGTGGCACATATACACCATGGAATACTATGCAGCCATAAAAAAGGATGAGTTTGTGTCCTTTGTAGGGACATGGATGCAGCTGGAAACCATCATTCTTAGCAAACTATCGCAAGAACAGAAAACCAAACACCGCATGTTCTCACTCATAGGTGGGAACTGAACAATGAGATCACTTCACTCGGGAAGGGGAACATCACACACTGGGGCCTATCATGGGTGGGGGGAGGGGAGAGGGATTTCATTGGGAGTTATACCTGATGTAAATGACGAGTTGATGGGTGCTGACGAGTTGATGGGTGCAGCACAGCAACATGACACAAGTATACATATGTAACAAACCTGCACGTTATGCACATGTACCCTAGAACTTAAAGTATAATAATAATAATAATAATAATAATAATAATAATAATAAAGAGTGGGTTCCAGTGACACAAGTAGAGAAGTTGACCTTAGCTATTAACATGGAGATTTTGCCCACTGATACAGGAGATAATGCAGAGCATATGAGAACTGCTGATGGCTGCTCTTCAGATGTGATGGTGAGAGAAGGTGGGATGTTTCTAATGATTTCACTTATTTTCTCATTAAAATAGGATTTCAGACCATGATTTGAAAAAGGACGTACTGATGGTTTGAGAAGAGGGAGGATGGAAAGTATAAAATATTAATCTAAGAGAGTACAAGTGAATGGATTCACTTGAGGCTGATGAACAGAAATCTAACCTGGAACTAGTCAATTTCAACAAACAATTCTGTTTTCTTCCAGTCATGTTCAGCTGCATGATTGCAGGCACAGAACTGTTGAAAGGTAGCTTTCATCAGGGTTTGTTTGCTTGGTTCCCAAAATGAAGCAAGCAAAAGCAAGTGAATGGCACATATAAGAGAAGTTATTATAATAATGAATGAATATTGATTTTAAGCTAAATAAGAAAAATAGGACACAAACGTGGGAGGTACAGGAAACATTTATATGATTAATGCGTTGTAAATAGTTAACTAGAGATTGAAAGATTGTTAAGTTTGGTGGAAAGAGAGGAGGCAGTGGTGAGAAGGAGGAACAGACAAAATTCAGATCACGGAGAGTCTGCAGTTATTGGTAATCAGAAGGTTTGTGGTATGATCATGAGTAGTCAGTTTGTATAATTTTATGGAGAACAAAGTAATTGGCAGAGAGAAGTCAAGACACTAAGAGACCAGGATATCATAAAAAGAGTCCACACACTTATGAAATCACTAAGAACCATGAAGGGAGAAGTGTTAGAAAGAGTGACAATGAACCAGTATTTAAATCATCAAGAAATTAGGAGGAATGACCAGGGTGGCACTGCAGACTTCAACAAGGAGAGCTAATGGTCAGTACAGTATAATGATACAAAATTCAAAGCTGGGTGCTTTTTGAGCAAGATAGAGAAGCAATGTCTGTACCCCACCCAAGGCCAGTGATATGAAGGGGTATGAAAATGAAACAATCACTTATTGAGGAGGATGCATGGGAGGCTGTACCATCAAGGCAGAGACATCGCAAATAAACCACAACAATCAAAATTATCAAAGAAATGTTTGAAAAGATTAAGTTACCCAATATTTGGTGATGAATGAAGAAAAAGTAGCAGGGTTTTAAGAACTGAGAGGAGAGAAATCAAGTCAGGCAGGGAGTTGTGCTGAAATGTATGGGGATTAGAATGCCAGAAATGGCAGTGACCTCTGTGGCCTGAGTTCCTCATGGTAATTGATAGAGATGTTCTGCATTTACAAAGTAGAAGTAGTAATTCTTACTACGTCACAGATTTGTTGTGAGGAAGATAAAAAGCATTTAGCCAGGCACAACTTAAGTGTGCCATAAGCATTAGCGATTATCTTCATCATCCTCATCACTTGGTTTAACAAGATTACTGAGTACATTAGGAATAAGCCATATAATTTTCCAGGAATCAAAAATTTCCTCCTGGAAATGCGTCTCTGAAATTATAATGTAAGCTGATGAGGAAATAAGAACCATTACAAAAAAATATCATTAGCAAACAACTTTTTTTCAGAACAATGACACTTATTTTCTTCCTTACTTTAGAACTTAGGTTTACTGACTATGTTTCAAAGATTCTATGGTATTTGACATGTCGATGCTTTTGATGAAAGGATGAGCAGAATCAAAATGACATTTTACATGTCAGCAGTGAGAAATACAAAAGAGATTTCAGATTCATAGCATTTTTCTAAATCAACACAGGTTCCTAGTTTCTTTTCAGCTGAAGTAACTCTTCCCATCCCACAGAAAATCAACTTGGTAGTTAGCATTTCCATGTAAAAATGTCTTCTGAGTTGAACTCGATTTTCTTTCACAAAAATGGAGAAATGTTTCTATTGTTTGGTATGGCCTACCAGGAATCACCATGTTCTGAAGTTTCAATTTATAGTCCCAGTGTATTTTTTCCCCAGAGAGTCATATTCTACCTCTTTCTTAGCTATCTCTCTAGAGACTGCCCTTTTGCAAAGAATGCTGCAGTCTATTACAAGTCGGTTCTGTGTTAATTAAAATGACATCCAAATCATTTGGGGGGTCTGGCTTCCATAGATGTATTGCTCTAGTCCACTTATAATCAATTCTCTACTCAATGCTAGCAGTAGCCATATCATTGGCCATGAAGGCACTCAGAAGATTAATGAAACTGGATAAAATAGATAGAGCTGTAATTCGGGAGGATAAGCTAAACATCCCCACTAAGCAGACACTGCCAAAACTAGCAGACTGTAGTTCATCTCTTATTGAGCCATGACAGTAAACATTCATCAAGTGAAGGAAAATAATATGCCAGTCTGAAAATGATATCTTACTCTATGCATAGAGACAAGAATACTCTGACTCGTCTTTCTAATTAACTGTAAATAACAATGGGGTTATATTACAATGAGTATATAGTTATTTCCCAGCCAGTTCTAGTGCATGAAATGTGTCCTCAAACTGCTTGATGAGATGGAAAGCCACAAGTAAAAACAGATGGACAGCTAATAAGCCATGCTTTAAGGTTGAGCAACATGGCATGACTGGCTAGAGATGCTACAGTCCTATTGAACCTCTCTCAGAAAGAGGCAGTAAATCTGAATCCTAATCACAGCGGTGCGGTTCATTTCCTATTCAGACTGCTGGATAAGAAAAGATCTCATTTTGAAGTATTAACCCTCAAATATAGTTAACAACCATGCGAGAAGCTTGAGTCTTTGGTTCCTGTCACAGTAATTACAGCTCTTGCCAATGATGAGGCTTAGAGATTTATAAGCCAACAGCATTGCAAAGCTGTTCAAGACAGGTGGGGGCGACCTGACAGCCTCAAGGTAGTGCTATTCACTGGACAGTTTTTGATGATCTCAGGAGAGTGTATACTGACCAAGAACTTATAAAAAATAATACCAAGAAATAATGTAGATGAAGCCTAACCATGATCCAGATTGGTAAACTATTTTTCAAGATGGCTTTGATTTTAAAGATTCTGTTCCCCAGTCTCTACTCATTTCTATCACATAAAATGATCTGACTTAGGGAAGCAAAAATGTGACCTCAAAATTAAGGGTAGCTAGAAATATGCAAATACTATTTATGATCACTTAATTTCAGCTACCTTAGAGTTACTCTATGGTTCAGATCTACATTTCTTTTGTCCACCTCACTGTGTAATCTCCAGTTGTTCACATATCTATTTCACCACGTGGTTGTAAACTCCTTCCAGGTGGAAGCTATGTTAATCTTTTCTTTTACAAATCATTTGCTCAATTAATTGAATAAATAAACTGTGATACACTGCAGGATAAGGATATGTTAGAATCAACAAAAGCAGGTTCAGGGTTTTAGGGAGCTACACACTTGGTAGACGAGCCAGAAGTAGTAACAATTAAAATTAATACTACATATATACATAAAGAATATGTATTAATTTTTACAATGAAATATTACATTTTATTTGTAAAAAATCTGGAAAATATAGTGTGCCAAAATAATTACGATTCTCACAGAAACACTGCCAAACTAAATACTCACATATAGTTTTCAATTTTTTTCTGTATATATATGATACTTTTATATTTTAACAAAAGTTATAATGGATAGCATATTTGTAACTTTAAAAACCTAATATGTTAGTCCATAACTTTTCTAATTTACCTTCTAGAATATAAATTCAAAAGCTGTATCTATCTCTTTCAATGGCATATTTCCAACAATTTGAACAATGCTTTGCATATGGTAGACATTTAGTCAGTACAAAATGATTAGTTATTCTTTTATAGTTAGATTTCCATAATTTAAAATTCAGACAGTTCCAACAGTCACAAAGATCATCTAAAAGAAAAGCAGGGATAGATTTTTGAAAGCATGAATGGCTAGAAGAAAAATTTGAAATCTGTAAGATGAGCAGTTGTCTATAATCATTTAACAGAAATAGCTTAATTAGAACTCTGCTTTATCTTATTGCCAATAAAAGTATCCAACCCGCTTGCATTTTTCACTTTCTGCTTTGGCTTAATCTATAAAAATAAGAATATAAGTGATATTTTCAAAAATATTTGTCAGAATGATAATTTCAGTGGTAAGTCTAATTTTGTCTCTAATATGGAAGAAACTATTGGCAATTAGGAAATTATGTTGGGTAGCATGGAATGTTACCTACCGGCCAACTTACTTGAGTAACAAAAAAGAATTAAAAATTAAAATATTTAAGGACATATTTTAAACTCCATTTATAGAGTTCCAATGTCCAAGGCATATCTGTGTGGCAAAGGGTCAGATGCAAGGAGGGGGCTTGTATCTCCTCTTCTTTCAATCTGTTGCTGTCTCTTTGGGTTCTAGTTCTCTCACTGCTAAGAAGTACAATTCCCCAAACCAGAAAGCTAAAAGAGGAAAATAAGCACTTCAGGATATTGTCACCTTGTTCTCATGTCCTAGGAGTCAATGATTTCTTCTGTGTCTCCAAATTTAGGTATCATCACCTTAGAATATAAAATGTTGGAAATAGAAAGAACCTTAAAAATCAAGACTGGGAAACAGAAATCAGTAATAAGTATCACCAGTTCAACTAAGATCTGATTTGGTGAGTTAGAAAATTAACTAAACATTTCAGTGCATTTAGATCTTGTATGGGGCTATGCAGACTGTATTATCAAATTTATTTTTCCTTGACAGCACACTATAAATCCTTTATTTTACTTAACTTCTAAATCAGATAAGTGGATTACAAACAGAATTTAAAAAAATGAAATAGAATATAACACAAAAGTCAAAGTGCATCATGAGTAGAAATAATATTTTTAGGGGTGTGTGTGTGTGGCGGGTGTGTGTGTGTGTATACTATCATGTATTTACTGATTTGTAATGTGAAATATATTGTTATTTATTCTGAATCACAGTAAACAATATTTGAAAGCCACTGTTTTCTATTTCACATTAAAAGCCAGAATTGAGGATGATAATTCTGAACAAAGAGTTGACGTTAAATAATTTTAAATATTATAGAAATTTTTAATACATATATACTACTCTGTTCATTTAGAAAAACAAAAGTATACTATCAACTCATACCATGTAAAATCATGATGCTTTAACTTCCCTTATGGGGGTTAGTGAATTTCCTAAAGTAACATGGCTCAATACCAGGCATGATAAAACTCAGAAGTTATGACATCTAATCCAATTATTTCCTCCCTAGTTCAGATAATGGCATTTCCCTATAATAGTCATGTAAAAATCATAAATATTCTGTGAACAGACCATAAAAGGGACCACAATTTAATATATATGAAATTTGATGATACATGTAACCTGTGTTAATGCTAGATAAAATCAGTGTTAACTAAGGGGTAACTGACATGATGCTACCTTTAAGTATTTAGTTTTTTTTTTTTTTTTTTGTAAATTAATGTCTGTTCTCCATCTTTTCTTCAAAGAATTATAAAGGTAAGTGTGAATCCATGATTTCTGTCATCCCAATGTAACATGGTGACTAATTTATCTCAAAAACAGGCATCAAATAATATTCACATTTGAAGGCCTCCACTTAGGAATATATAGTTTAGACAGTTGAGCCTCTTGTGTTAAATTCTCTCATTGCTCTTATTCTCTTTTCTTCTCTACCCGTGTCAGTTCCCAAGCCTTCCCCATCTCTGATGCTAAGACTGAAAATGTGGGTATTTGAGGAGTGAGGAGGAAAGTAAACAGAGCAGCGTGACTTCTTCAGACCTTTATATACACAGTTACACATGCAGCTATTGGGGCCAATGGCATCTTTGTCCCTCAGGTTGTAAGTTGATGTCCATCTGAAGGAACATTTGCAAGACACACAAACAACCTAGAAATTCCTGCAAGTGAAGTTTAGATGTTAATTAGATACTGTTGAAAGAATAATTGAGAAATACAAAGAGATGACCATTAGCCTGAATAAGTTGGGCTGCTTCTCCCTTAATATTTCTAGGGGTTTAAGAAAGCTTAGTTTATTTGATTTTCAAATTCTCAGTCTGGTATATTCCTTATTGTGTTCAGGACAAAAAAAAAAAAAAAAACCTGGAATAGGACATATGATTTAATACCTTAATCAGAAGCAATTTTATTTATTGTTTTTCCTTCCTAAAATAATTTGTCTATATTCTAAGGTAAAATACAGTGTCCTAAAATACAATTCTTTTCAAAGATAAGCATGCTTAAATCATTAAGCAGGTCAGTTTCTGGATCATTAAATCAAATCATGGCACAGCTGGAACCTCTTCCAACCAATCAGAGATCATTTTTACCATTTTTATTTTAGAAATTACAGTAGCATTATTCCTAGTGCTTCCTTAAGACGAATGATACACTTAATATTCCTGTCAAGATCCAGTGCTGAATGGCCTTCAATTTTAAAATGATGACAACTGAATGTATGAAAGCACCTTAGGAAAAGGTTAAGATTTCATGAGGATTGTTTTAAACATTCAGGTCCTATACAGTCCACATCTTAACATGCAGGGCTATTTGTCCTTTAAATACTGATCTGTCAACACTGGTCCCAAATCTATAGTTTGTTAATAATTGAGAGATCCCTTTAACTCTTGAGCAAATGTTAACATGTGATACTCAAGTTCTGTTAACATGGATATAGCATTCAGAAATTTGCCATTACAGTATTTTTCCTTGACACATTAGAAACATTTATATTTCTAAGGATCATCGGCTGCTGCATACATTTCCTGCAAAGGTATACATTTCAGTATCATACAACTTATATAGTAGTGAAACAGTAAACTGCCTATCAGAGAACAGAGTTCTAGGTCTTAATTTGTCACTAAGTGGTTCTGTGGCATCACAGATGCCATCTCCTCTTGGGCAGAAGTTTGCTGCTCTGTGTCATTTTAATGGGGTGGCAAAAAACATATCTACCACATGGCTCCTCGATATCTATCTAATTCCATGAATATAACAGCCAGAGTTTAGCTCTGAAGATTTGGGTAGCTACAACAGATTGTTTTGTATACATATTGGCCAATTTGCAATATCCGTTTATATTAAATTCCAATCCATCTTGTGCAAATGTATTGCTTTAAGGGCATCATGGTAAAAATACTTATTCAGGCCGGGCGCGGTGGCTCAAGCCTGTAATCCCAGCACTTTGGGAGGCCGAGGCGGGCGGATCACAAGGTCAGGAGATCGAGACCACAGTGAAACCCCGTCTCTACTAAAAATACAAAAAATTAGCCGGGCGCGGTGGCGGGCGCCTGTAGTCCCAGCTACTCAGGAGGCTGAGGCAGGAGAATGGCGGGAACCCGGGAGGCGGAGCTTGCAGTGAGCCGAGATCGCGCCACTGCACTCCAGCCTGGGCAAGAGCGTGAGACTCCGTCTCAAAAAAAAAAAAAAAAAAAAAAAAAAAAAAAAAAAAAAAATACTTATTCAGTCTTCATAAATCTATTAACACGATTGGGTTAAGAAAAAGAGATTACTTTGGGAGGCGGAGATGGGCGGATCACGAGGTCAGGAGATCGAGACCATCCTGGCTAACAGGGTGAAACCCAGTCTCTACTAAAAAATTCAAAAAATTAGCCGGGCAAGGTGGCAGGCGCCTGCAGTCCCAGCTACTCGGGAGGCTGAGGCAGGAGAATGGCGTAAACCCGGGAGGCGGAGCTTGCAGTGAGCTGAGATCCAGCCACTGCACTCCAGCCTGGGCGACAGAGCGAGACTCCGTCTCAAAAAAAAAAAAGAAAAGAAAAGAAAAAGAGATTACTTTGAAACTTTCTGGAAACTGCATATCTCTAAGATTGCTGTCTGGAAGGAATTGATGTCCCTGAACAGTCCCTGTACAGTGTATATTCTACAGAACATTGAATCCTCTGGGTAATGATTGGGGTAGTTCAGGGATATTAAGACTGTGATCAAGGTCAGTATGCATGTGTTTTGGAAAAAGTACCCTGAGACTTATCTAGTCTAAACACGCAGATAATTATAACATATATTTCATTTTCTCATATTATTCTATTTTTCTCAAGTGTGCAGATAAAAACACATAAAAGTATAAAATATCCTTGAAAATTATAACTGACAATGTTTTGCCTACAATGAAATACATGCAATGTATATGAAAATGTATCTTCTTCCAATTCTTTTGGAATGATGAGATTTTCAGTTATCTCTTAGTCAATCTTCCATTTGGTTGAGGTGAAGACATGACCAGAATGCAATAATTTGCCTATGAGTAGGTGCTTATCATACAACGTCCTAATGGAGACTCAAAATTCTACTACAGATATCTCCTCCATTTCTGATTAGTTAAGTGATTTCCCAGAAATTTATGCCTAATTAGCAAAATGATCTGGCAGTATTTAAAAATTAACCACAAAGATAAATGTGAATCACACATATGAGAAAAGCTGCTGCCTTTACATCCCTTGTTGCGATCTCAGGTGTATTTACTGTCAAGGTCCTTTGCTCTCTGTAAATTCCTAATATTATATTAAAAACTTGATTGTATCAGGGATTAGAAAAACTACGTTCTCATATTGGCCCCAGGCTATAATTTTGAGAATTTTCTAAGAATCAGTTCCTATCTATAAAATGGGAAGGCAATTCGGTATTGACCTCAGACTGCTCCTATAATAGAATGAATGCTAACTTTATCACCTTATTTGGTTTCCAGAGCAAATCACCTGCCCTTCTCCAGAGCTACAAAAACCAGGGCACCAGGTTTACATCAGAAAACATAACCATAGTTATCATGTATACAAGTTTCATCGAAGCCACGGTGACATAAATGATCTATAATTAAGACAACATAAAGATAACACTTTTCTTATACTCCTTAAGCTAGTTTCATTTTTATGTGGTACATTGGAGCAGCAGAACCCAGTATTTCTCAACCATACTTGGCTAGCCTCCTGTAAAGTCCTTTTCCCTCAGATACTTGAATATAATCATTTCACGGTACAGTTTTATAGAGGGCCATTCTAAGAAATAGTCACATTAAAATTGTTTCTACATTTAGGTATGAAAGCATAATATGAGTTGCTGACTTAATATTTTCTATAGAAGGTCCCATGTGAAAAATTATTTTAAAATCAAGAGCAAGAAAAAGTTTGCCTAAGAGAACTAGTCTGCTTTCTTCTTTCTGATAAGAATTTATGTAACTCAATATGATTTCATTTTCCCTTCACTTTCAAATTTCTAAAACTAAGTTCAAGTATAGTAACTGAATTAAACCTCTTGGAGAGCATCTGGTCTTGTTTTGGTAGACCAATTTCTACCCTTGAAATAGGCATTATTTAGCCTATCTGTAACATAAGTACAATTAAGCAAAATGGCATGCATTTAAAATAGAAGCTTTAAGTAATCATTTTTAAATTGTAAAAACAAATCATTGAGAATAACATTTGCCCCATGTAAGTTTTTAGATAATTGAAACACAAAAGCAGTTTAGAAATAGTAAGAGCGTATAGAGGCTAAGTTCATTTTATTATAATCATTGTGTAAAATGACAGGTTTTTTGCATAATCAGAGCATTCATAATTATCAATGTACCAATTTATTTCTCCTACTAGATTATAAGCCTTTTGTGGGTCAGAATAGTATTCATTTAATAACTTCAGTGTCTATAAAATAGTAAGATCTCAATAAATGCTAAATGAAAGAAGAAAAAAAAATAAGAGCAAGACAAATGCAGAAATCTAACAATACAATGGTCTTACTGACCTTATTATTTATAATAATATCATGACACATTGTACAGCTTTTAGCATTACCAATGATTAGAATCATCATAATGACTAAAAAAGTGATATTGAAAATACTTCATTTTTCATCATCTTGTAATTTTGAATAATCCACTTTTTTCTCTCAATGCTGTTTCAGCAATGCTTTAAACGTTCTGCAGAACCAAAAGCTTTCAGAGCTAAATGCATCAATTACACATAATCTTGTGATGCAATCCTGCCATGAATCCTTAGTCATTCATCCTCAGCCCACAGAATGCCATCTGCTTATTTTCAGTGTACCTTGTTACAAAGAGAAAGAGAGCAAAAGAAATCTTCAACTGATTTCATTGCCCAGAATTATACTACTTTAAAGTATAGCTTTGTTTTCAATGACATTATTGTTTTTATGTTTTCAATGACATTATTGATTCTAAATGCTAAAGTTTCTACAACGATATTATCTAAACATTCTGACCTTTCTGATAAATTATCTGCATGCATTCTCCTTTGTTTAGTAATAAAGTGAAACAATTATCTGAGGAAAGCTCTAGCTTTATCCATAGACACAGTGCTTATATGGTTTCTCACTGGACTTACAATTTTATAGAATCCCAGTTTTGTAAGTGTGGGGTTTGGACTATTCATTCCATAGGGAAGGCTCTCTGGGATAAGGTGAAAGCTAAGTATTTTAATGGTAGAACAAGCAACCAAAAATGCACTCCATCTTTTTAGCAATAGTGACCAGACATAAAACCAGTTAAAGGAGAAATGAGATTATAATCTCACTTGGTTCTGTTCATTTTAATATTATCTATAAATGCTGTCTTTATAATAAATATTTAAGGAAAGGTTAACAGTCTATAAATATTTCTACCATCAGCCTGAGAACTGTATATGCATCTAGAAAGCAAATTTTCTTAGGTGACAAGAACAGACAAAAGAAAAACTAGGACTAACACCCTGGTCATCCAGTGCCGGGAGAGGCATTGGCATCAAATCCTCATTCTGTCTTACCAGAATTTTATGCACTTATTATTTTTATCATTATAGTATAAACATTCTTTGACATAGATATAGGGGGCAAAGCTTTGCCTGTAGTATAAACACATCTGGAAACTAAAAGCTTTTCTTTAATTAAAACTAATAATCTTTTTTTTAAAAAAATGAGAAAAAGACATTGGTCCATGGAATATTATACAAAATTTAGAGAACAATATTCACTAAGACATAACTTTTACATGTACCAAAGTTCTTAATAGTATTCAAAGTGTTTATGCCGCTGATAGAAGGAACAAATGGTCAATTATGAGGACTGACAGAATCCTTGGCACCTGCCTGACTTTCTATCTCTACAAGTCATGTCTCTTGCCAAGGTAACACCATCTTTTTCCAGACTACTGTCATAGCCCTTGGCAAGTTTCCCTACAACCATCATTATCTCAAATCTATTATCCCTAGCACTGCCTGGGTGATCTTTTTAAAAATGCTAGGATGGCCGGGCATGGTGGCTCATGCCTGTAATCCCAGCACTTTGGGAGGCTGAGGCAGATGCATCAGGAGGTCAGGAGTTCGAGACCAGCCTGGCCAACATAGTGAAACCCTGTCTCTAATAAAAATACAAAAAAATTAGCCGGGCATGGTGGCAGGCACCTGTAATCCCAGCTACTCGGGAAGCTGAGGCAGGAGAATTGCTTGAACCCGGAAGGTGGAGGTTGCAGTGAGCCGAGATCGTGCCATTGTACTCCAGCCCAGTGACAGTGCCAGACTCCATCTCAAAAAAAAAAAAAAAAGTTGGGTGATTATGTCATTTGCCCCTGATTTTCATGTATTCCAATTGAGCCATTGGCTAATCTTCCCCATAGCTCATCACACTCCGGCTGTTTTGGTCTCATTTCAGTTCCTAAAACACTAAAAGATCTTCACTCCAGAGTTTCCACATCACTCTTTCTTCTGTTTAGAACACATTTCTGCTACCCTTCACCTCACACAAACATTGTGCCTTTGCTTATCATTGTTCACTGTCTGCCTAAAATCTTTGCTTTGGCACCTGACTCTAACATCACAATCAGATCCTCTTATTATAACACTACATTTACTCTTGCTTATTTTGCCTGCCAGATTTAGTTCATATTAATGTTCATCATTATCTCCATGAAAGGAAAATTAAGAAACAAAAAGTTAAGCTGCTTAGGTCATTCATCCACTATACAGAACTATTTGGATAATTTGATAATGAACCCATGGATCTGAGATGTGTTTTATTTGCATGCTGAATCTACAAATTCCAGGATCTTAAAATACATTTATAAAGTCAGACAAGGATTTTAAGGATCATATCACAAAGGACAGAAATTAAAACTAAACTATTATCTGAGCTGATTTTTAAAATTATTAAGTATCATGTACCATTTTCATTCAATCATAAAATTAAAACAAAGTTATAAAATGATTCAAAGAATATTTACAGCAGGGATTGTAAGGAGATGTCACCTTACATACCAACTTTGAGATGGGTCAGGATGGTTATGAGAACTGTGTTGAAAAAGGCTCCTGATAGAGTTCAGATTCATCAAGAAAGAGTGCTGTGATTTAATTATGTTTATCCTGGGCATAAAAGCAGAGAAATGTTGACTCACTTTATATTTGAATAAAAAAAAAGATTAAGAGAGGTGAACTGGCTTCACCTTCCTAACAAAATGAAAAAGAGAAGCCCAGAAGTCTAGACTGTTGAATCTTTCTCTAGGGCATCTATCACCATGTTATAAATATTTACTGATCTCTCAGTAGTATACAAAACAGTTGAAACTTGTTTTCCTTCTGGGTTCTAGGGGCTTTTCTGTTCTCTAGTATTCTTCAATCTTAACTGGTCATCCTTGTCTCTTGGGGGTGAGTCACATCCTCTGCTGAACCTCTTATTGTATTCCTCCAGGGCTTTGTCTTTGTTCTTCACTTTCTCCTTGTGTGACTTCATTTCATTCCATAACTTTAAACATTCTATTTTTGACCACTATAGCTTCTTATTTCCAGCTGACTACTCCTTGTCACCACATAGAAATCTTATAAGTATTTCAAACTTAATTTTAATATGGACAACACAGAACTCTTGATTTTATGCAAAATCCTACTTCTATATCAGTCTTCCTCATTTTTGTAAATGGGATGATAATCTCATTATCTCAATCCAATAATATAGAGTTTTTCTTGGTTCTTCTCTTTTTCCCATCTCACATATTTAATATCAACAAGTTCTTCTGACTCCAAATCATATCTTGAAACCATCTGCTCTTTTCTATTCCATGACCACCACCCTAGTCCCAGTCACAATTATCTCTGTTTGAATTACTTCAAGAGCCACCTATCTAGTTAATTCCCAGAATCCATTTTAGTTCCCTTGACTCCATCCATCTCTATGGGGTAACTACAGTGATTATTTTCAAAACATGAATGAAATCTTGTAGTGGCCCTGCTTAAAATTATCAAATGGCTTCTTATTAAACTGGGAAGTAAACCCAAACCTCTAATCCTGAGTTTCAAAGCCCTGTATAATAATCTGTTCCCATTCATTTATGAATCTTCTTCAAACTTTTTACCCACAGTCACTTCCTTTTAGCAATAGTAGCTTTTTTTCTGTTCCTCAACCAAACTATATTAATTTATACCATGGGTTTTAATGTTACTTAGAATACTTTTCCCAGTGACTGCTTTGTTATCATTCTAAATTTAGCTTAAATTTGCATTCTCTAATCATAAGTTTGCAGTTAACCATATACTCTACTGCCTTCCTTTATGACCATCTTTAATTCACTAGATAGCACTTATCATTTCCTGATAATATTGTATATTTATTCATTTGCCATTCATTCATTTATTCTTATCTGTATCCCTTTACTTGAAAATAAAATCCATGAGAGCAAGGAACTTGTTTTCCTTATCCACCCCTAGAACACAATGGGTGCATAGTAGGCATGCGATATGTATTCATTGAATAAGTAAACTCCATTTTCTACAGTTTACTACATTTCTATAGTTTTCTACATTTAATATAAAATCAATTCTTTCCGAGGTCACTGCAGCAGAGTTTTAACCTTTGGCTTTGTTCTTGTGGCAAATGTGTTTGGCATCACTCTTCCTACCATCAATTAGCATATATTTAGAATTTTAAACACTTACATAAATACATCTTTGCTAGAAAAGTAAAATGGAAGCAGGAACTAGATAGAGGAGAATGGCTACATGTCAAATTTAAATAAATAAATGTTATTTGTAGTGTGAGAATATCTGGTAGTACTTTCAAATAAGGACTTTCAACAAGTAAATATTTTCATTGAGAATTTCACAGATATTGCCTTTCTTCTATTAATAAATGCATCTAATTTTTTAATAAATGAAATGCAAATGTATTTATTTAAATATCTCTCATGATGTGCAATTATTTGCTATTGTTCTGGGTAGATAATGTTTAAGCTATGCCCCATTCGCCTGAGAAATTCAGGTTTTCACAGTATGGAACAATGTCTATGCAAATTCTTATGCTTAATGGTCCAGTTGTATACCCAATAGCAAGCCTTAGTTGCCACTAAATGCCCTAGCTACATGCACCAAAAGAAAGCAAATATTTGTATCTTCCTCTTATAAAATATCTTAAGAGATAATCTAATATACTAGTTGAAACAGAAAATTCCATAGTGGAGGACTGTTTTTCTCAGAGAATGTCATGATGAGTTAAAAAATCAGGAGCAAAGTAACTGTGATTTATTTGGTTGAGATAAAAGCAAGAGAGACATGGTCTTAAGAGCTGAGATCCTAACTCTGTTAAATTTGGAGGCAAAAAGCAATCCTAAATGACATGATAAGGAGACAGTCTGGGCTCGGGAGAAAGGATCTGGAGCACCTGTGTGTCACTGAGAACCCTGGCTCCTGTCCTAAGCAAGTACTCCTTCCAATTCCACTATAACTGAAGTTTATGAATGATATTTCCAACGGTTCTAAGAATTAGACATACAGCAATATGAAGTAGTATAAACAGAGTCATAAATAACTACACTGAGGCAGGCTTTGGAATTCTAGAGCCTACTGCAGTAAAAAAAAAAAAAAAGGAAAAATATCTAGAGTGGGTATCATCACATAGATTGTCTAAAGAGTACTCCAGATTTTGAGGTATTTCTTCGTATGCTACAGTGAACATTGATGCCAAGGGAGAGGAAAATGGGATACAGTACCCCGCGCCCCCAACCATTTATCTGCAAGGTATATGGTTCTAAGACCCTCAGTGGATGCCTGAAACTCAGTACCAACCCTATACACAGTATGTTTTTTTCTACGCATATGTACTTAACGTTTAATTCATACATTTGGCACAGTAAAAGATTAACAACTAATAAAACAGAAAAATTGTAACAATATACTGTAGTAAATTTATGTGAATGTGGTCTCTCCATAGCTTATTGTACTGTACTCACCTATTTTCAGACTGCAGATGACCATGGGTAATTGAAACTGAGGAAAGTAAAACTGCAAATAATAAGAGAACTACTGTATAAGCCTCAATCTATCTTCCTTCCTTCCTTCCTTCCTTCCTTCCTTCCTTCCTTCCTTCCTTCCTTCCTTCCCTCCCTCCCTCCCTCCCTCCTTCCTCCCTCCCTCCCTCCCTCCTTCCTTCCTTCCTTCCTTCCATTATTTAATACGTATTTAATCAACATGAACATCTACTATGTTGGAAGGCACAGGAGACACAGCACTGAACTAGGCAAAAAAGACCCCTCCCTCACAGTGATTCTGAGGACAGAGAACAGACAGACAAACAAGGTAATTATATTTTGTAATAAATGCTATAAATAAACAAATCAGAATGAAGATAAGGTACAAGTATAATAATCAAAACAGTCTACTTTAGATTAGGTAATCAAGGAGAGTCTGTGAGTTTAAACATAAAATATAAAAAGTATCTAGCCATGCAAAGAGTAGTTAGCGAGATATTTTCATTTAAGGGTAACAAAATGGTCTAGAAGCAGAAAAACTGCATTATGTATAAGAATCTGAAAGGTCAGTCTGATTGCAGCAAAGTTACCATGGGCAGCCTGATATTAAATGAAGACGTAAAAAGAAGCAGAAGACGGATTTAGAGACCAGGAAGCATATATACAACACTTACTGATAACAAGCCTAGAATTTTTATAGAGATAATTCAGCTTAAATGCATTCTTCACAAGCCTATATGGCACATGAGCTTATATATGACTAGACTCAAATCATACATGTAATAAGTCTTAAAAATAGGACTAGAAGCCTGGTGTGCTGGCTCCTGCCTGTAATCCCAGCACTTTGGGATGCCAAGGCAGACAAATGACGAGGTCAAGAGATTGAGACTACCCTGGCCAACATGGTGAAACCCTGTCTCTACTAAAAATTCAAAAATTAGCTGGGCATGGTGGTGCATGCCTATAATCCCACCTACTTGGGAGGCTGAGGCAGGAGAATCACTTGAACCCGGAGGAGGAGGTTGTAGTGAGCCAAGATCATGCCACTGCACTCCAGCCTGGGCGACACAGCGAGACTCTGTCTCAAACAAACAAACAAACAAAAATAGGACTAGAGCCCAAGTCTTCTGATGCTGTGTCTATGTGTCTAGCGATCATTACACACTGCCACAGTTGTCTGGTAACCCTGTCACAAAAGCCCAAACAACATGGAGAGGAAATATGAACATGGATGTAAGTACAGGGCTAATGGATATATTATAAAGACAGTTTTATAAAGAAAAACAGAAACTCACAAAGTTAGGAGTTTGGGGTTGTTTTTAAATCAAAACATAATTTCAGGAAAGTTGCTTGAACAATCCAAGCAATAGTTGTGTCACTTATCTTTGTCACAATGGCTGGACTTTATACATGGTTTTCAGAATTTTTGCTTATTTTCATAAAGCAGCAAATATAATGTATTAATTATAAATAAACAATTTAGGAAAAAGAACAAGATTAAAACAGAACAAAAAAAAGTAGGTCTGCTCTACTTAAAACAGAGCAGATAGAGGGTGTGGGTCCCATGGAGAAGTCGTTAGACACTGCCAAAAACTGTAAGGCATCTCCATTCAAATTCTGTGATGATCCCAAATGTTCCTTCAGCTATAAGACTCTATGATTCTATTATTGCCTTCTTCATATACCAAATATAGATTCTGGAGGAAAAACAAACAAGTAATATAAAAATGAAATAATATTGGGAGATTATTATAGGAGTAAAGAAGCTTTCTTGCTAAAAGCATTCAAGATTTCTCAGTATTGTACTTGGCCTACATCATATACCAGAACTGAGTAACAGGAATACATTCAAGAAACTAGACTGAAATACTGGAGCAGCAATCTTAAACCAAAATAGGAGATTTTAAAAATGAGAATTGTAGACAAATGGAAGACAAGTAAAAACATAGTCAGAGTTAGTGCTTGTAGATCATGCTTTAATCAAACTATGAGGATAAGAACTCAGAATTTGGGCAAATACATTTGTCATTATAGTCGATGACTTGGGCATCATCAGGGGAAGCTGGCACTAACTCATGAACTGGCTACTAGTAAGTCACAGAAATCATCCAGTTAGGCTTAGGGGCCTGGATGAAGCTAGGCTGGGTCAGCATATCACTCTCATCTGTAGGGAATCATTCCTATCTGCCAACTCTCCTCAACCATACTTCAACAGTGTGTCCAGCAGGTCCTACACTTGTAATTTCTCCCCCTACCTTCTGCTGTCTTCCTGGTCCTCTTTGGAAATCTATATGTTCACCACAATACTCTAACAAATAAAGTAACCTAATTCAGATGAACAATATCACATTGGTATTTTATATGGCAAGAGCTCAATGGTCAAGCCATAATATGGTGGAAAAGGCAAGTGACTGGCATTCTGCAGAAAGAATCTATCCTAGTGGTTTAAATCACAGGGTCTCAGTTTCTTCAAGTGAGATATTAAGACTGAAAATATCTATAAATGGTAATGTGTTACAAAGATGTAGGCATCTTATTACAGACTTTGACATATTAAATGAGAATAGTGATAAATCTTTAGAAATTCTATATCTTCTTGATTTGAGAGACTACAAATATTGCCATGTGTAAAAATGTCACAGGAACAGAGCCAGAAATGGACAGACACACCCTCCCTCCTTTTATGTTTTTCAACAACCCCCTCAACAAGTTGTATATGCATATCACTGTGCTCAGATGCTGAAGATGATGCAAATGAATTACTGATATGGGCCTTGGCTTCAGGAAATGACAATCTACTGGAAATGTCCAAGCCATCAAGTCATAGCTGTCATCTCATGAAGATATTAAACCTCCCAAAATTCCTCCTATTTGAGATACAGCAGGACTGAGATCTTTTTTTAAAAAAAACTTTTATTTTAAGTTCAGAAGCACATGTGTAGGTTTGTTACATAGGTAAACATGTGTCCTGTGGTTGGTTGTACCGATTATTTCATCACCCAGTTATTAAGCCTAGTATCCATTAATTATTTTTCCTGCTTATCTTCCTCTTCCCACTCTCCACTCCCTGATAAGCCCCAGTGTGTGTTGTTCCTCTCTCTGTGCTCATGTGTTCTCATTATTTAGCTCCCACCTATAAGTAAGAACAGCAGTTTTTGGTTTTGTGTTCCTGTGTTAGTTTGTTGAAGATAATGGCATGTCCCACAAAGGAGAGAGATCCATGTCCCTCAAAGAAGAGAGATTCTTTACACAGTGTAGTATCTTACACTGCCATGCTCAAGTGGGGAAATTCTTGGTGTTGGATACATGTGAACTTAGGCACAGATGATGGTACAGCAAGGGAGCTAATATGAAGAAAAGAAAACGGTTAACAAAGCCACTCTTTATTTTTAAATAGAGTTTATTACCTTGTCTTCAAAAGGTATTTGTTTCTTGTGCAAAAATCTGTTTTTGTTTTTAATCAATAAAAACTCCCCAGTCCTGTTTCCCTTGAGCCACTTTCTAATCTCTTTTTAACCGCCAGTTTTCTTCCAAGTTTGTACTCACAGTCTCTACCTTTTGGTCTTCTTTTCAGTTTTTAATCTATTGTATTTTGTTTTCAGTCTCCAGTACTTAACTAACAATGTTCCCACAGAGTTAGATTTTATACTGAATAAACCTTTGATTTTATCAAGAACAGTCTTTCTTCTTCATCTCCTCCTCCTTTTTTCCTTCTTCTTCCTCCTCCATTAACAGCATGCCATTATTTCTGCTATATATTCCACACATTTTTCTAGTATTTGCATGCCCAATTTATCATGAGAGTAATTGTCTATGTGCATACACATGCATGCTACTAATATAGGTATCACGATCATGTTATGGTTACCAACAAGCTAAAAATCCTGGATGACCTGAATTATACCAATTAATAGCAGGATATAGTCTCTCAAATATTTTGAATTAACTAGAAAAATTTCAGAATTATCTAACACTGAATGTACTTGTAACCACTAAAGTATTGCATGTCAGGGAGAAGGTGGGGTTGAATGTTGTGGCTTTATATTCCAAGGCCAGGTACCAAGACTCTTGAGCATCATTGTTAATTAATTCTGGCAGGAGAAGGAAATGCTACACTATTCAAAAAGGCAACAGATGGAAGTTCATTTCACATCTGTAAACTAGAACAGCTAGATGTTCACATTTAAAACTCAGGCCTTGCATTGGTAGGATGTTTTTTTTTTTTTTAATTTATTTATTATTATTATACTTTAAGTTGTAGGGTACATGTGCATAACGTGCAGGTTTGTTACATATGTATACTTGTGCCCTGTTGGTGTGCAGCACCCATCAACTCGTCATTTACATCAGGTATAACTCCCAATGCAATCCCTCAACATGATAGGCCCCGGTGTGTGATGTTCCCCTTCCTGAGTCCAAGTGATTTCATTGTTCAGTTCCCACCTATGAGTGAGAACATGCGGTGTTTGGTTTTCTGTTCTTGTGATAGTTTGCTAAGAGGTAGGATGTTTTAAATTCCTTGGATTTGGTGAATATTTGAACCATAGCTAAGTTTAGAAGACTCAGATGGATACAGAAAATACCCCTCACTCCACATCCCTGAAAATAATGTTTTTCAGAAGTTCTCAAGTATATCCACTGGCTGATATTTAACTAGGAAAACCATATGCAGTTCTTCTAACCCCCAACTATGTTTATTTGCTATTATATATTATTTCTATGAAATATTAAAGCTATCCATATGCTACTATGAAAAATGAAAAATGCACAAATTTCCCCTTGATCTTTCTCTGTCCTTAAATAAATATAAAGAGGAAGCACGATGAGAGCATTAAGTTGGCCTTTGGAAGAATATATGATTAACCTGTTAAGAAAGAGATAAGATCATTATGGTAGAGATAATAGGGTTGGAAAAGAGGAGACATTTAAAAAGTATTTATGAGACAGATACTCTAGTTTCCTAGACAATTGTTTTAGAGATGGAAAGGAAAGAGGAGCTAAGAATTAGGTCAGAACTGAAACTTGGAAATATATGTAAACAAACATGCTATTCAATGAAAAGGAAGATAAAGAATGTAAAAATGTACTGGGGAGAATGAGGTCATTTGGAGCATGTTAAATTTTAGGTGGTTTTAAGACATCCACACTAAGCTCTAATGGGTTTGGCTGAAGAGCTCTGGAGCTAAGGAAAAAAAAAATGTGGATTGGAGTCTCTCTCTCTAAATGTGGACTGAAGTGTCTCTCTCTCTCTCTCTCTCACAAACACACACACACACACATAGGCACATAAAGACACACACATCATTTTGGGTCAAGAGCAAATTAGTGGTTGTAGAAACTCAAAAGTGACAAAATCACTCATGGAGAATACATAAAGTGAGATGGTAACGGGCCTAGATAAGATTCCTGAATAGTGCTAATATTTAAACAATAACATGGTTAGAAAGTGTCCCTAAAACAATTCTAAAAAGCTAGAGAGAAAGCGGGATCAAATAATAAAATTGAAAACTAAAGAGGAATTTTGATTCCTAATTCTCAACAGTTTCAAGTTCTACAGAAAGGTTGACTCAACTGAACTAGCAAATTTATTCCCTAGGGAAAGCCCTTTCTAATACGTAGACAAACCAAATAATGATAGGCTGAGAAATAAGTGAAGACACACCTCACAACCTAACCAAGAAATTCAGTTGTGATAGGTGAGCAACATTCCTGAGAAGGAACAAATAAGAAATAATTGCTCAATTATATTTTTTTTATTTCTTAATATAATAGGTTTGGACAGCTTGATACACTCAAGGAAGAGTTCTGGCTGAGAGGAGGAATTTCAATATGTAGAAAAATGACAGCAATTGGCCGGGCGCGGTGGCTCACGCCTGTAATCCCAGCACTTTGGGAGGCCGAGGCGGGCGGATCACAAGGTCAGGAGATCGAGACCACGGTGAAACCCCGTTTCTACTAAAAAAACAAAAAATTAGCCGGGCGCGGTGGCGGGCGCCTGTAGTCCCAGCTACTCAGGAGGCTGAGGCCGGAGAATGGCGTGAACCTGGGAGGCGGAGCTTGCAGTGAGCTGAGATCCGGCCACTACACTCCAGCCTGGGCGACAGAGCGAGACTCCGTCTCAAAAAAAAAAAAAAAGAAAAAAAAAAAAGAAAAAGAAAAATGACAGCAATTGAGCATAGTTCAAAAGAAAGGCAAAGGAGATGGGATTTAGAGCACAGATTGTGGGGTTGCCATTATTAATATAAAAGCACTATTTTCCTAAATCTTTCTGGCTTCTGACTGAAGACATCCATTAACTCAAAAAGCTGATTTGTCTCCCTTAATCTACATACATGTTTGCCATCACCAAGGCTAACACTCAGCTCTAGAATGAAATGTAGAAAACAGAAGTCATTCTCAGAAAGATCTTATACTACTAAATTTCTTCTTAAAAATAGCAATTACCACCAGCACTAGTACCAATACAACAAAAATCGAAACCAGGAGTATTGTGTAAAAAATACTTTCACATAGTTTATTTCATTTGGCCTGCTCATTAATATTCCAAGCACTCTTCTATAAGACTTGTTTCTAAGTGATTAATAGCATGTTAGTTAAATTATTAAAATGCATCTTACATGGGATTGCCTCTAGGAGAAGGCTGAGTGGATTAAATCACCACCTTAGTCTTGCCAATTCTTTCTCAACAGGTATCTTAATCCATTTTGTGCTGCTAGAACAGAATAGCACAGGCTGGGTGATTATAAACAATAGAAATTTAGTTAGCTCATGGTTTTGGAGGTTAGAAAGTCTAAGATCTAGGGGCTGTATCCAGTAGGAGCCTCTTTGCTACATCGTAACATGGTGGAAGGCATCATATGGTGAAAGAGCCCTCAAGAGAATGAGGAAAGGGAACTCAGCCTTTTATGAGGAATCCACTTCTACCATAACTAACCTACTCCCAAGATAACAGCGTTAATCTATTCATAAGGGTGAAGCCCTCATGATCTAATCACCTCTTTAAAGCCCCACCTCCTAACACTGTGGCATTGGAGATTAAGTTACCAACACATGAACTTTGGGGGACACATTTAAACCACAGAAATAAGAAATCTTAAATGAAACGATTGCTTTTCTCTGGGCAATTCTGCCAGGGGCAGCAGCCTGAATCAGTGAGAAAAATGCTTGGGCAAATTCATTTATCATCACTCACCTTTTTAAACTCAATAAAAGAGTCATTGTTATTTTTTATCAACCTCACATTCTTTTTAAATCAGGAATTAAGATATTCTTTGCAATTTAGGCAAATTGTAGGTGGGAGACCCAGCTGACAATTGGACAGAAATTCCCATTTAGTATAATATTAAATAATAATCCTCATTCATAGTGGCTAATTTTACATTTGAACAACTATAATATCCATCTTTACAACGGGTCTGTGTCTCTACTAATTTTATTCTTAAAAAATCCTCTCAGAATATTTTTGCCAAGTATCATAGCAGTTGCCTGGCAACCGCTAAGAACAAATGCAAAGAAAAGAGGTGATTTAATAAGGAACTCAGACACAATCAAAATCTTGTAAAATGAACTAGATATCTGCTTTTCTCAGAAAAAAATACATTCTATCCCTTGATCTGATTTTAAATGCAAACTGTTAATAACTTATTGTGAATCAGTAATAGAATTAATAAAACAGAGCAAGACATAGGAACTAATGAAGAGTATCCAATGAAGCATTTAAGAATTTTTTTGTTTTTTCCCCAATTCCCTAATGTAGTATGTTCAGCTATTAGGTCCCACAGTTTATTAATTTACTATACTCACAGGCAACATTCTTTAGAAATCTGCCTGTGGATGTAGTGAAACAAATAAAGTAATCATATTTTATCTAGCATGGCAATATGGAAATTTTACAAGTTTGAGAATTTAACAGGTCCATAAGTTTTGCCAAAGCACTGAAGAACCCATATGCATCAAAGAAATGGAAAGTTATCATCAGTAGGAGGTGCTTAGATAAAAAGAGAAAACTTTAATATACAGTTGAGTCATTTTTGAGCTATATAAGGATTTGACTTAAGATTTAAAAAAAGGGATAGGTATACCTATTCTTTCGTATTAGCAAAGAATGATTTGGTTGCAAGTAAAAGAAAGCTATCTTAACTAAGTTATGCAGAATTAAAAATTGACTGGTTGGATACTGAACTATTTCATATAATCTTGGCAGGTATAGAGACATAATGTGTCAGGAACAAAGACACAGACATTTGAATGCTTTCAGGACCTTTCCTTTCCATTCCTCATCGAACCTCTCTGCACAATGGCTTCCTTCTGCTAGAACAGCTTTGTCCATATGGCAGAAAGATGGCCACTAGCTGAGCCCAAGACTCACTTTTCAGAAAAGTTTCAAAAGCAGATAACTGCTTCTCTTTTCTTCTCAAATACAGCTCGAAAAGTCTCAAGGAAGCACTCAGATTGGTCAGGTTTGAGTTAGGAGCCCTTTATAATCATCAAGGATGGCCAAGAGGTTGTCCCTATGACTGATTGCCCCCATTGGATAGGAACAATTGAAAAGGAGGAAGAGGAGTTCTCCAAGAGGAGGACAATATATTTTGGGGAAGAGGAAAAAGCTTCATGCCAGACAGAATGAGTAAGGAAATGAATATACTTTGACCTTTGGATTTCTGTTTTTTGGTTTGCCATTTTATGTAACATACTCACAAGTTGACTCTTAATCTCTTTATCTAGATAACTAGTTATATTTCTGTTTTAACAGGTTTCACTTCTCTAGTCATTCTTCTCATATAAGGATCAGAAAACAACAGTAAAATGGAGAAAGAGGGTTATGTGCCTATCGCCCAGTCTGAGACGAATGATACTTTAGATCACAGAAAAAGTACTTTTTAGGAGTTAATCCTAACGTTTTTAAAATTTAATGATAGAACTCACACCTCTCTTCAGAACAGAACTAAGCCCTGGTTAATGCAGCTATACCTTCTCATTCTGTCCATCATACATACAATTCATTAGTCAGGTCTGAGTCAGTGCTCAGAGTATTAGGTGCTAGTCTAAAAGCAGAGGTGACCTGCTCTACATCAGATATTTCTAAAGTATGGGTCCTAGAGAGAAGCTGATAGCTCAAGAAAAATTCTTTCTTTGGAGAAAAGGGAATTTAATTAACCTACCATATTAACTTTTCCTTCTAGAGGCATTAACTCATTCTTTTTGTTTGTTTGTTTTTGAGATGAAGTCTTGCTCTTGTCACCCAGGCTGGAGTGCAATGGCACAATCTAGGCTCACTGCAACCTCTGCCTCCTGGGTTCAAGCAATTCTCCTGCCTCAGCTTCCCCGGCAGCTGGGATTACAGGTGCCCACCACCATATCCAGCTACTTTTTGTATTTTTATTAGAGACAGAGTTTCACCATCTTGGCCAGGCTGGTCTCGAACTCCTGACCTCAGGTGATCCACCTGCCTCAGTCTCCGAAAGTGCTGGGATTACAGGCATGAGTCATTGTGCCTGGCTTCAACTCATTCTTTTATCAGTTTACAGGAAGTTAACTGTTTATCCTGGGAATCTGTAATTATCAGTTTACAAGCTCAAACCTTAAGGAGATAAACTTTCTAATTTGCACTTTGAATGGCAGTGTAGATACAGCTCTCTCATTATTCACAGGGTGTAAACTACCAACAACCTAAAAAAAAAAAAAAAAAAAAAAAAACTTTAACCCTGAAAAACACTCTAATTCCGAAGTGTTTTGTTTACTTTTCTTCAAAACCAACCACATTAAATCTTTAACCGTTCACAATGAGAAAGCTAAAATAGTTGGCTAAGCACATAAATAAATAGTTTTGTTGGTTTTTTTTTCTACCTGAGGAAGGTTTTCAGATGATAGATCCATCTTTAGACTGCTCTCATCATTCTTTGAGAAGCCCCAAATCCTTCAGCATGACAAATTAAAGGTCCTCAGCAGCCTGTCCTCAGTCTTATCCATCAGAGCTTCCCTTCTATAATCAGGCTATCATCACAGCACACTCATCACCATTGAAAGGAGGGGATATACTTGTCAACCTCTTTGCTCTTGCTCTTGTTGATCCTCTTTCTGTTATATCCTTTCATCTAATTCTTTGCAGTCTTGGAGGCTGGCTCAAATCTCACTATTTTTGTGAAGCTTTCTCTAATCTCCACCCATCACCCCTCTTCCTCTCCCCTCCCAAGTTGGCAGCTATATCTCTTCCTCTATGCATCCAGAAGCATTTATAAAAAAAGTTTCATGTATAACATCTGATATGGCATACTGGCATATTCTACCACTATTCCACATGCCAAATCTTAAATTGTTTTATATTTATTTGTGTGAATTTATTTTCCCTCCTATAAAATTGTGTGAATTTATTTTCCTTGAGATCACGTCTACTTATTCTGAATCCCGAAGTGTCTACCAGAGTTCACTGCTCAAACAGCTATTATATTGTTGCGTTTTGTGTTTTTTTCACTAGACTGCAAGGGCCTAAAGAGGAGGACATGTTCTCCAACTTTGTATCACTATTACCTAATCACAGGCCGAGCAGGTCATGTGGCAGAGCAGGTCATGAGAAACTACTTCCCAAATGAGGGAATAATTATAAGCATGGAATTGCCTAATTTCATCAGTAGTTTACTAAATTATCAAATATACTAGATCTCAAAAGCCCTTTCTCTCAGCTCAAGACATATAAATGCCTTGTTGAATAATTTAATGTCCCTACAAAGTCATATTCTTAAAATACTTATTCAGAATTTATTTAATGTAGACTAAGTCTGTACCTGTGAGAATTTTGTTGTTGTTGTTGTTGTTGCTTCTTTTGAAGCTACTGTCTTCTTCCATGGAAGTGTGTACTCACTGGCTATAACTTGAGGAGTCACAAGTGTAGGTCAGAATAAACTGTTATCAAATTTGGGAATTATTTCAAAGAGGTTAGACCCACTTACAAATCAGTATTCCATATCCTCACCTTGTAGGGATATTGAAAATATTATATGATAAAATGTTTGCATAAAAATTAACTCAGAATCTGGCACATAATATGTGCTCAATAAAAGGCAACAGTATTTTTTATTATTAAAGTGGAGTCTACCTCCAATTCCCAGTGAACCTTTCTGTGATGGTGCGTATGTTCTATTACTGTGTTGTCCTATATGGCAGGCAAGAGCCGCATATTTAGCAGTTGAAATGTAGCTTGTGTGCCTATGAAACTCAATTTTTATTTTAACTGATTTCAATTTAAATAGTCACCTGTAGCTAGCGGCTACTGTAGTGAACAGTGTAGGGATCGTGATCCACATGAGAATGGTGCTCTGCCTTGTTCATCATCTCACCACTAAGATTTCAATAATTCCTGCATATAGTTGGGATTCAGAAAGTTTTATGAATCAGTGAAGAAAATTTTAAATAAGGTGGAGAAATCATAAGAAAGAAGTCAAAATAAATACATGGTATGCTTTCTAGTATTCAAGTTGTGGAGAAAAGAAAAACTAAGTAAATAGAGTAGATACATTTCACAGTTGTCATAAGCAGTGATGGGCCTGCCTAGTTCGGTCCAAAGTGAAAACCCGCCAGCCAAGGGCAAATGCTTATTATATTCCAACTGGATTAAACTTGATTTAGCAACTTCTCCCTTCAGTGCAGTTGCTGATCTAGTATAAAGAGCAAGACAAATATCACAGAGGAGAAATTTAGGAAAGATGGAGAGAAGAGTAGATTGCAGAAAGGGAAGTGTATTGCCTTGGTGCTGACCATTAAGTCAGTTTCCAAATTCACAGTTTCCTTGTAAGTTTATGAAGTTTCCATACTAGCTTCCTGGGCTACAGAAACCACATATCCCATTTATTGTATCTTCTACTCTTGGTAAACTCTCCTTTAACCAATGAAGGGGAGGAGCATACATATATAAGCTGCCCATCCACACCTACCACTCCTCCTCACCAAAATTTCCCACTCTCTGAATCAAATGGTCGTATTCTGCTTTGAATAAATTAATTCTAATTTCCTGGACATTTTTAGATTATTCACCTAGGGGGATATGTACAGGGACCATGTTGATGTTAGTTTATCACTCATTTTAACCAGGATATCTAATGACAGGTAAGACTATATCTCATGAAACATTTAAAAATAGTGAAACCAGTAAGTAATATATTACAAAAATGAGTTTTTTCTGAGCATTATATGGTACTGGAATGGAATTTTCCTGACTAAGGAAAGGGCATGTGCTGGAGAAAAGATGAAAAAAGAAAAAAAAAAAAAAAAGAAGGCCTAAGGGCAAGACTATAGAAGACCACGTGTGTCACACTGAGCAAACTATTGGAGACCCTTTAGAGAATTTTCAACAAGAAAAAGATGACAAAAATGGCTTTAGAAACCTCAGGCTACTGGAATATAACATTCTAAATCTCCATTAAAATGATGAAAAAGATGCAAGCAGTATAACAGCTTTAAAAAGCAACATGTCATCTAATCCCATACATTGACATATGTCAACCATCAGCCAAGGTCAGAAGGATGGTGAACCAGGTTTCAATTCTACCTGGAACGAAGCTCATTATATATGTCCAGGCATGAAGATTTTTAAATTGAGGGCAGGGCACTTTAAAAATAATTTGCAAAAAACTAGCAAACATAATTCACAAATATAAACAGGAAAATACAATGTATCTTTCATTCTAAATTCAGTTGAAAGTAGCAGTCCTGGGGCCATTGTTAAGGCACAGAGTGGGCACAGAAAGTTGGAAGTGTACCCAGTTTTTACTCCCTGAGAAACAGTGGGGTTTTGGCTAATAGAGCTGTGAATATTCAGTGAAGGCCAATAATCAATTTGCCTTGAAAACAGCAGCAGTCACAGTTCTCACAGATTTACAGGCCTGCCAGGGGGGCACCCCATACCCACACACATAGTTGGTAAAGGGTGGAGGAAACACCATCCTCATAAATGGACCTTCAAGGTTTGCTTTTTGATGTTTCTGTCACAGGAAGGATTAACAATGCACAGCTTCCTTCACTGCTGCTTTCACAGCTAGTATTTTAACATGCCCAGCATCTCTAAGGAAGCTGTTAGTATCTAACTTAAATAAGAGCAGGCAATCCTTTACATCCATTGTTGGGAAAAATAAATAAGTTCCTAAAACATCATGCTGGCTACATAGCCCTTGTGAACAGAGTGAACATCACACAGGGTGCACTGACTAGGGGCATATCTTGGAGGGTCCTCCAGTTATATTTAATTCTTGTTAGACTCCGATAGAATGCTGTTGCTTCTATGAAAGCCTACTGAAACTGTGCTGCTTTGTTTCCTAGGACTTTCCAACAGAAAGAGTAGGAAATAAAGGACTAAACAAAGCTGAGCTGAAAGATTATAAAAACAAATGAGCAAGGGAAGTAGCAATAATGTTCCTTCTGGTGGGATGCTCAACCCAACAAAGGCAAGTAATAGAGAAGACCCTTAGGAATTTATTCATATAGATCACGGAAAATTGCAAAAATGAGCAAGTGATAACCTCAACCTTGGAAATAGATGTCTCCAGCTGTAGCTGCAACAGTCCTACCTCAATGCTGCCATCAAAACAGAACGTTGTGAAAAAGTACTTGGGCAAAACCTGGAGTTAGAGAACAATAGGCCTGGTGCTGGCTTCACAACTATAAATTACTAAACTGGGTATACTTGCCCTGGCAGCCCATACCACAGAGTAAAGAAACCATGTGTGGGGTAAGGTGCTTGGGAAGCAAAAGATGGGAGGACATTCCCATTCCTGTTCCATGATGCCCTCAGTGCTTCTTTTGGTTCCACATGAAGTACAGAGGATACAGGAAGGAGGAATAGTTTAGAATTACCCAGGTGGTCAATGGCCAGTCCAGGTAATAACCATTCCAGAGACATGCATAGACTGTTGGAGAGTGGGAGGAAATGCTGTGCCTCTCTAAGGGGTCTTCACTGACAGAAGGAGTCAAGGTGAACCTGGATACTGTCTCCACTAAAATCATCAATATAGACCCAAAGCAGCGACAAAACCAGCCTGGTCAGAGCAACACCAGAGATAATTCTAAATGACTCATAGGTGGCCAAACCCTCTATTTTCTTAACTCCCAAGGCCCTTATGCCCTCCAATTCCATTGAAGCCAAGAAGTCCCAGAAAAGGGGAAAAGAGAAGAATCTCACACCAAAGCATACTCAACCAAAGTTAACATTCCTCTACCTCTACCTACAGGTGATGAATGGAGGCAGAATAAAAAGCAAACCATATCCTCTGCATACTTCAAATTTCTCAAGACATAAACCTGGCCTGCACTATGAGGAAGAGGACATGCTAAACTGAGCACAATATGGAAGTTTTAACTGTCATAAATTTGTAATAACTTTAAGTAACCAGAAATGCAAGCAATGTGTGATGGTTAATACTGAGTATCAGCTTGATTGGACTGAAGGATGCAAAGTATTGATCCTGGGTATGTCTATGAGGGTGTTGCCAAAGGAGATTAACATTTGAGTCAATGGGTTGGGAAAGGCAGATCTGCCCTTAATCTGGGTGGACACCATCTAAGCAGCTGCCAGCATGGCTAGAATATAAACTAGGCAGAAAAAAATGTGAAAGGACTAGACTGGCCTAGCCTCCCAGCCTGCATCTTTCTCCTGTGCTGTGTGCTTCCTGCCCTCAAACATCGGACTCCGAGTTCTTCAGTTTTGGGATTCCGACTGGCTCTCCTTGTTCTTCAGGTTGCAGACCGCCTTTTGTAGGACCTTGAGGTTATGTGAATTAATACTTAATAAACCCCCCTTTACATATTTATCCATTCTATTAGTTCCATCCCTCTAGAGAACCCTGACTAATACATACTGAAAAAAATTAAAATCCAGAGATGGCACTGGGTATAGAAAAGGAACAGGCTGAAACAGAACACAGTTCAAAGTAACAAGTGAATAAAAAATACACTTTTTTATGTCAATACCCAGCAGCTTTTAGACTATTAAATAAACATGTTACTATATCAACATGCTTAATTCTCACAATAATAAGTTGGAATTGTATGTACTCACTTGATAGAAAAGTAAATTGGAACTGAGAGAGGTAAATTTCTCAGAGTTCAGTTATTAAGTCAGGATTTGAAATCAGGTCCATTTGGCTCTATAAAACATGCTTTCTTTCTCCTACTCATCTTATTTTTCAGGATTTTTTGATGATGGGACCTTCCTGGAGTGTGTCAAATGTTAGCAGTAGGGGGAATTATAAATAAAATGATATATTATGGCAGCAACATTACAACTATGACAGTGGGCCACTAAATGGACATCTAGGCAGATGGTTCCTAGAAATCCAGAAGCAGGAAGGAGGTCAATATATTAAAATTTTTTAAAGGTCAATATATTAAAAGGTTTTTCCAAAGATTACCATAATGTATCTCCAGATATGTAGCTCTTTTAGGACATTGTAATTCCTCCTTCAAAAGGTAAAATCTATGGCAGTACCTCTGAACCTGGGTTGGCCTTTGTGACTGCTTCGATCAAAAGAGTATGGCAGAAGTGGCTCTGAGATTAGTCAAAAGAATGAATGCATTCTTGGAGTACTTGTTTTTGGAATCTATCCATCATGCTGTGAGTAAGCCGAAGATGTCTTGGAGAGGCCCATGTACAGAGGAACTGAAGCCCCAGCCCATACATAGCACTGGATTAGCTCCCAGACAAACGCAGCACTGAACTGTCAACCATGTGAATGACTTATCTTGAAAGTGGACTGTCAGTGTGCAAGATGAAACTTAATATCTGTAAACACTGCTTTGTTGTTATTTTTTAAAAGGCCCTCTAGTATTTGATAAGCTGTACAGTTTCATTGTTCTCAGATGTGTATATCAACTGACTGAGGCTGAAATGTCAGGTACATATACTGACTTCAGTTACAGCCCTTAGTAAGCTACGAAATTAAAACCTATGCATTTAACTGGTAATCAGGAAAAACAAAAAATATACACAAACTAAACCAAACAAAGAGAGAAAAAAAGTTGACATCACATGGAACAGAGAAAAGCAATTCCTGAAAAGTTACACTAAAATTGTAAATTTATGCAAATAGTTAGTACTTGTTATTCTCTCATGTCTGTGAAGTTTGAAGGTGGTTTGTTTCAGAGTAATAACTGATAGAAGTCGTAGAAACTGGACAACAAGAACTGGACTCTAGTCTCTGGGAATAAAGGGGGAGAACTTAAGGCAAAACTCTAGCTTGAAGGAAGTGGATTATAAACAGAACTTCAGGAGTGTGGAACAAGATAAAACATCTGTTTCTAGACCCTGAGTAAAAAGTAGGGGCTTAGTGCTAGGAATCAAGGGATAAGCCCAATTAGTAGGCACATGATTATGGCAAGTTTAACAAGTGTGACCTGATGCTCAAGAAGTTAATCAGCCTCAGATGTGGGACAAGGAAGAGCTATCCTGAGGGACTAGAAATTAGGCATGTCATTTTACTGAGTTTCATACCAGAGAACATGCATCACTTCAAAACTCTAGTGTCAGAATGGCAAATGAGTTTCAAGTTTCAGAAAACTCTGATTTATTAGTAGTGTCTGCCTGGAGTAATATGCAGAAAAAGGCTACGAGGCACCATCCAGACTCAGCAGGAAAGACTGGGACAACTGATTAATGATGTCTTTCACCAGAGTAGAAAAAGCAACTTGATGTGCATGCCATGCCTTTCCTAGCCCTGTGTTAAATGTGACTAATTTCAACATTGGATATGTGGCTCTCATCACAAGACCCAGTAGAAAGCAAACAGAAAATACCTTTACTGCTTTGTGCAATATCAGATGTTTACCATGAGTTGAAGAAAGGATCTAGAGTCACAAGACTAGTGTTAAATCAGTAGGCTGAACTAACTTGTAGTATGACCTTAAGCAAAAACATGATCTTCTCTTCTTTTCTTTAGTTTTCAAAGAAAATAAAATCTTCTTAATGACATTGTTATGAGGGTGAATGAGAGAACTCCTAAGAATATGCTTTGTTACCAGTGAAGGCTGCATGCATATTAATGGTTACTCAAGCCATTATGAAGGCACTTCCCCATTTGGCCCAAAAGTGTAAGTCTTATTTGGTCCAACTTCTTCATTATCTATGCCTGATTCATTGCAAGTGCTGTTATAAAGCACTTGCATTATAAAGCAAAAGTTCTTTCTTTTCCCGCCAATGCCTCCTAAGTTTCTTTCCTACTATTATGACACTCTTCTCAAAATGGGTAGACTTTCTTGACTATGATGGATGTCTATAATTGAGTGAAGCTGCGGGTAGGAAGAAGCAAAGTTAGAACTAACAGTAGAGAAGAAATGAGTAGACAGGCCCAGAGAAAGTTAGAAACAGTGGTAATTGGAAGTAGTCTGTGAGTCAGGAATTCAGGTAAGTTTGGCAAGCAGGAGTCAAATTGCAGAGAGGTAAACAGGCAAGAGATACACAGTGTAAATATTAAGAAGCTTTCTACTAAACTCACACTGACGTCAAGAACTTCCATCTGCTTCCCCAAAGGTTGCCATCCTGAGTTTCCTGATTTCCGTAAGATCAGCTCATTTGTATCGTTTTTTTGTTTGTTTTGTTTTGTTTAATATTATATTCTTTCAAGAAAGGGTGATTTGCTGTTAAAAACTTTAAAAGCCACCATCCTACATTAACCCTCCTGTAGATCTACTTGCTATTTCCCAAATATTTGGTACACTTTCCCCTATCTACTTTACTTATAGCCTGCTTTCTATGCCAGCCTCAGACCCATTGTCTCAGAAGAGAAGTGAAACGTTGTAGCCCCACACTCCTTCATCCTATACTGTTCAGTTGATTGGAAAAAGCTCTTTTAGAAACTTAGAGATGTAATCTTGGAGCCAACAAAGTTACCATAAATGACTATTTTTCTGAGCAGAACTTGAAACATGTAACTGACTTCATGACATGACCCGTCCATATAATACTACTACTTTCTATGATGATTCCTCTGGCTCTCAAGTCTTAATGTTATTTTGCATAATGTCAAGGCACAAAGCTACAGGGCTGTATGATAATTTGGTTACCTTAACAGCACAAACTTTGGGCAAGTCAAGATGATCTCTAAAGTATTAATGGTAAAATGGGTATTGAACTATAAGAACGACATATCAACCAATCAGAACTAACCCAGACTGTGAACCAACCCAGACATTCATGGCCAGACCAGTATATATAATCTCTGCCCATTGTTAACTTAGGAATGATTTCTCTTCATCTCCTCCAGTGTTATCAACATCACCATCATACTGGTTGGTACAGTAAGAACTTCCATAAAGCAATCAAAAGACTTCTGAAAAATTGAATGAGTTATTATATGTCTTACTCTACACAGAAGAAAGATCTAATGAGAACTAAAAAGCCATATGATGAATCCTTTCCACAGTCACCGCCCCCCTGCTTCAGTGGGCCAGATTTTTCCTATACTCCTGCTGGGAGCTGGATATTGGGATCTGCAGAACTCAGGGAAGAGATATGTAAAACGAGCATCACAGGCCTGCCAAAAGCCTCAGTCTTGTTGAATATGCTCCAGCACACACAAAGTTGCTTAGGATTATTGCTGGCAGTGTCAGCGATAATAAAATGGGCTAGATGACCAATTTAATGCTGACAATAAACACTGACATCCATGTCTAGGAAGGTAGAGAAAACATGGCAGGCTAAATGATAATCAGGAAGTCACTCTGAATAAGACAACGAAGTCTGTTAATTTGACTGATACTCTCTTTTATTTTCTATTCATTAGGATACGATGGTTGAGAGAAAGACCCAGGACAGGGTCTAATATAAAGTCAACATAGCTGCATGATTGCAGTAAAGTAAAACAATGGAACAATCACGGGAGTCAACAAGGAGGGCAATGTAAGTTTGACTCCTCCAATAGAGTTTTCCTCCATTGAAGCATTTCTGAAACCAAGTTTCAGAATGGCATGGATGCTATAGTTATTTGTGTGGAGAAATTCACTTAAAACCATGTCCCAATGTCTATCCATGATTAAAATTTGGAATAAACCATTGGTTTTGTCAATAGTCAATTATAGTTAATAGCCCATTAATACTTTTTCAAAACAACTCATTAAAATGGTAAGAATTAGAGGCACAGCATATAGCAATAATGCTGAAAGAAAGATATAAAATTAGTTATCTGAATCAAGTCCACAGAATCCTAGAATAAAAACAGACTTAAGAGTCATCTATCCAGTTTCTCTGATAAAGCAGGCATCTCTTTCCAATATTCATGGTAACTAGTGATAGTGAGCTCATTGATTTTTGAGATGGCTCTAATTACTCTTCCTAATACTTAGCTTAAGTCATCCTCCTTAACTGCCAAACACAGTTTCTAGTTGCATCCAATAATTTAATTTACTCTTTGATGGGTCCATCTAGGTTCACAAATAGGTAATTATGAGCTATACAACTTAGGCAAGTTATTTAATCTCTCTATGCCTCAGTCTCCAGATCTTTCAAATGGAGATAATTGTATTTATTTCATAAGGTTGTAAGAAGAATTAAATAAATACATTTACAGTACTTAGAATAGTACTTGATAAATGATAAGTACTCAATACATATTTGTTGAATGACTTAAGGATAATTTGATAATTACACAAAGATGAGAATGATAACCAATATGTTGGGAAGCATATTTGGAATTCAAGATGATTTGATTAGGTTGCTATAATATAACAAAATTTACAAGATTAAAATTAGCAGTGACAAATTAAAAAGTTCTGCAGCAAAAGATATTTTATTGAAAACAATGCATTAATGTAAATTTAAAAAAACGTGGCTTAAAGATATTGGAATTGGCAAGACTTGAAAAGTTTTTTGACCATAACACTGATGTGAACCAAGAATGTGACTTTCCTACTTAAAAGTCAATGCAGAACAGGAGCAGAAGCAGTATTTATAAGATAATAGAGATTGTGTATAACAGTATACACAATCTATATTTGTATATATGTTATATGTAACCAGTATCTTAAAAAATAACCAAAACACAATCATAATGGCTATCTTTGGGGAAGGGGCTGGAGACTTAAGTGTTGCATTTTATAAACTCTTCCACTATGTGAAGCTATGAACATATTACAGATATATACATATATATGTAAGAGTTAAACCTAAGAAAATAGAGTCTAAGTCTGAATTTATGAACATAAATGTTATATTCTTAAACATATGCTCTAAATCCAACTAGACCAGGTTGTCTTATCCTTTTTCATACCGTTCAGCAATCTGGTTAAGTGTACTTACAAATAATTGTTTTAAAAGCACAAAATAAAATACAGAGGATTACGAAGGGAATTATATTAAAAATCCATTTCAAAATCTTTTAAATATTTTGATATATTCATATATGATCTAGCAGTGATACAATACACCAAAAACTGGTTTAAAAATAGTGATGAGATTATAAAAATTTCAAATACTTACAACAACTATAATGTGATATGAAAATATTTTATTTCTATTAGTTACAGCTACAAATCCTACTATGGATTGTTGCCTATTTATAGTTTAAGGAAGTATTAAATTTGAGTTAAAGTTCAGCTTTGTTAGGGGGAGTGGTAGAGGCAACTCATTTTTCCTGTCTACGTTCCTACCAGACTCTGGGTTAATTAGACAAGAATTACTTGTGACTGACTAATGTTATCCAATTCTTAGGAGAATATTAGTGAATAAGAAGTAATCTAGAGGAAGACAGGCAGAACTATGGGTCTGAAAATCATGCCAAATCCAAATGCTGAACCTACAGAGGAAGGCAGTTTTCAAACTGCCTTCAAATACTAATACAGAAGTTTTACCACGGGCCAGGTGGTGTTCTCAGCAGTTGTGTATTTACTTGCATCACACGGTATAGTGACAGGGACAGAAGGCAGGGAAATTCTGGGCAGAGGAGGGTGGGTCCCCAGAGAAGGCCCATCCTCAAGCCTGGAACTGTGGTCCAAAGTGAGAACATGTAATCTTACTTTCCTTGCTCGAATGATGCCTTTTCCAAAACCACCCATGGCCCATCCCACTCCCCATCCTGCATCCATAAAATCCCCCAGGACCAGACTAGCAGTGAGAAGAAGTGGTCAAATGTTGGAAGAAAAAGAAACAGCTGAATGTCAGAGAGAAGCAGTTTGACTTCAGAGGGACAGCTTGATGGCAGAACTTCCTAGAAGAGTCCTACTAGAGATGGCTGGATTTCAGAGGAAGAATACTTTCCCACTCCATCCCCTTTCCAGGTCCCTTTCCCACTGAGAGCCACTTCCATTGGCAATAAAATCTTCCACATGTACTATCCTTCAATTTGTTCAAGTGGCCTGATTTTTCCTGGACAATGGACAAGAACAAAGGATACAGAAGGTTGTCACACTGATCCTCTGTCCTAGCAAAAAGGCAGAGGGTCCACTGAGCTGTTAAAGACCTAAGCCATACATGGATGGCAAAGCTAAAAGACCACTACTTGTAACATTCCTTTGGCTTCAGCGGGTCACGGGTACTCCCTAGTAGATGCTGCCATGGGGCCCACACAGAGTTTTGCTCCTGCTGGTGTACAGTGTTTGAGTTATCAAATAATGATTACTTGTACACTGCCTATTCCAGATAGATAAAATCGGCTGGACGTGGTTGCTCATGCCTTTAATCCCAGTATTTTGGGGGGCTGAGGTTGGCAGATTACCTGAGGTCAGGAATTCGAGACCTAGCCTGGTCAACATGGCAAAACTCCATCTCTAATGAAAATACAAAAAAGCTAGCTGGGTGTGGTGGTGGACACCTGTAATCCCAGCTACTCAGGAGGCTGAGGCAGGAGAATTGCTTGAACCCAGGAGGCGGAGGTTGCAGTACTGCACTCCAGCCTGGACAACAAGAGAGAAACTCCATCTCAAAAAAGATAAAATGAAAGAGGCACAAAAGCAGTTGTATACATACTTCAGACATATCAGTCATACTATAAATGCTGTCATCATAAGGAATATACATTCGGAACCAAATTTAGTGAAACACTGTCTGACAAGATACATTTCTGGACATCAGGACTATTCTGTAAAATCCAAGATAAAAATCCCATTGCTATAATAACGATAAAAGCAGAGTGCTACAAACCCACAGATGAGGGAATGACAAATTTGGTCTGGAATAGATGAGAGAAGGGGACATTTTACTAGGCCTTATGGGGTAAGTAACATTTGAACAAATGAGCATGGAGGAAAATGCTTGCTTCCTGGGCTGATGAAAGACTGGGCAGGGACTCATGAAAGTTCATTCTGGCAATGAGGACAGTTATACGGAACTACAGCCCTGGATGAGTGGGGTGGGGGCCAGGCACAGGAGAATAATGCAGCATGCATTTGTCAAAATTGATTGGCCACAGATTGTGGATTACTTGTAATCATCTGCTAAGAAGTATGGGTTTTATCTTAGAGCAAATAGGAGTCACTGAAGACTTTGAACACCAAAATGAAAATGAACAAGACTGTTCTGTAAAGAGCACTCTGGCCACTCAATAAAGTACAGGGTGGACAGATACGAAGATTCAAAGCAGGAAGATCTGTAAGAAGCTAATATGATCGTCCAGGTAAGAGAACCCAACTCCCTAAAAGGAGGGAATAAATGAAAGATATTTTAGTAGTAGCTCTTGTTGGATTTATAATGGATTTTTAATTTACAATTTTACATAATCCTAAAGCTTTACTTCTCCTGACGTCTCCTCAAAACTACCAATATACAGAAACCTTCTCTTGCCCCTACACACACACACACACACACACACACGTGTGTATGTTCATATACACACACAAAGCATGTTCACTTGCACATGCGCACACACACACGTGTGCATGCTCATATACACACACACATGCATGTTCACTTGCATACATGGATTCACTTGCATACACACATGGAAAATGGTGGATTTCTTTTGGTAGGTAAGTGATTCTACAAGTTACCCAAGTCAGAAGCCTCCTGTCACCTCATAAAAAAGAAAAGAAGCACCGAACTGACGATGTTTAGTGATTTAACACAAATATAGGAATGTGTGTTTGATACATTCCCTTCCTTGAGTTAATTATCGATTTCCTACTGAATACATATGAAATAAGTTTACAGGGAGTTTTAATTTTCTAAGAAAAATTAAATGTACAAAGACTATTCTCATATAAGAAAATAGGGATTGTATAATAATCAAATTATCAGGAAAATTTTAACAGACAGAAGGAAGGCCACATTGTAGTAAACACACCCATGCAAGGACACAAGTTATTAAATGCTACCAACAACATTGTATTGTCCCCATTTTCTTTCTATTTTATTTTAGATGACACTGAATAATTGAGGAGCGACTGAGTCACTTTCTTGGTTAGTAGGCAGTAGAGAGCAGATTTAAACCCAGGTCAGCCAGAGATGTTCATCAGGAGCCTAGACTGAAATTTAGAAGGACGTCATAAATGTAGATTGGTGTAAACAGCATGGGAAATAATCAAAGATTAGTAAAATTAAAAAAAATAGCAGAATGAATAAAGTAATAAAATGTGACAGGAACAGATGAATGGAAGAAAATGGATGACTCAATACAGAGAAAAAAGAAAACTATAATTTCAATAATATAAAATTTTCGTCACGGCTATCTTTCACCAAGTAATTCTTCATTACAGTGGCTGGACATGTTCCTAAGAACACTTTGTTTTTGTTTTCTGTATAAACAAATAGGGAAAGTAACCTCCAGCCTTAATGTAAACTTAATTTTATGTTTATTATTTGACTCTCCTGTTTTATATACATTGAAGAATAATTAAACAAATTTTGTAGCATTAGATTTGAACAGAGCATATAAAGGAGAAGGGAGGTCTTTTATGACATTTTTTTTCCCAATTTGGCTTATTCCATGTATACGCATTTTATTTTATTTTTCTCAAGTTTAATTTCAAAATTATTTGGCTTGTTCACATTAAGAGAAAACCTTTTAGTTAATTTAAATTTGATTTTTAGCAAATTATTTTCAATTTAGTGGTAAATTAATATCAATAAAGAAAAGCAGTTGGAGTTGGGAAGGTGTTAAAAGGAAACTCATTCTTATTACCATTTCATTTCATATTTATCTGACTTAATGAAAATGAATGCATTGTTTCTGACAGTTATACTTCACTGCTGATGACAGTTTTATTTTCCTACACATGCTTTTATAATTTGTTATCAATACCTCATACCACTTGTGCAACTTATATTTCTTATTAAAACTTAAGGACAAATGATATGTTATATGGGACTAAGACCAGTGATTCAACTCAGTTCCGTAACTCTGAAGCTGATAGAGTATACAATAATTTCTGAAGCATACATTTTGTTTTCTCTGTTCTCCAGAACTACAGAACTTCTTTCATCTGTTCTAGTGGGGTGACTTGGGAAAATATAAACACTTCCCAGGAATCTTCCACTGGCTCATGCCCTGGAAAACTTCTGGGAAGTGTTTATATCATCATACGGCTCATATGATTCAACATAAAAGAGTTAATTTTAGCCACATACACATAACTGTTAAAAAGGAAAAAAAATCAGCTTCTATATAAGAATACTGATCCAGCCATGTCTTTCCAATGTTTCTCCACATTGTTCCTTCCTTGTCTACTCAGAGAACTGTAAACAGTCAAAAGGCAGTGCCTGAGTCAACATTTTGCTATATCCTACTCACAAATGAATTATATTTCCCTAAGCATTTGATTTGTGTTTTGAATAGCGTATCTATTACACTTTATTCTCATTATATATTTACAGGGCTGTCTCGTCCACCTCTGATATTTGTGGATGAAGTAGTAGTCCATTTTTTGATATTAAAAAAAAATTAACCAGTAGCAAATGGACTGGTCTTTTAGCGTGACGAATTTTTTCGTGTTTTGAATAGTGTATCTATTATACTTTATTCTAATTATATATTTACAGGGCTGTCAGGTCCATCCCTGATATTCATGCATGAAGTAGTCCATTTTTTGATATTAAAAAACATTAACCAGTAGCGAATGGACTGGTCTTTAAGCATGAAGAGTTTTTTCACATTGGAAGCATAGAATCTTATTGTTTTACGTTTATAACTAAAGTTGTGAGGAACCCAGACCTTATCTTCCAAAGCACAGATGCGATACTTCACTCTGGACTGTGATAGCAGTAAGATTAGGTAATCTTACAAAAATTACCTAATTTTGTAAGCTAAAGCAGGCACATGACCTAGGGTAAACTTCAGTACAGTGAACCCCTTGACTTTTGCCATATATATAACCCCCCTTCCGTAGTACATGGGTTCTTAATATTAGCATATGGAAATAATCATGATTCTCTGAATTCTCTATAGTACCTTTTAGAAGATATCCTTCATGATCTACTATACTATCTCATATTCACTTAGTCTACAGCAAATCATTCAGATTGACCACTGGCTCTGATTTTAGTTTGCTACCCATTCAAGGTTACGTTTTTAACCTTGCTAGTCATCTTTAGCACTTAAAAAATTTAATGATATGTAAAAGAACCTAAGTCTAAGAGAGAAGAAAACTGGCATGTCAAAGTAGTGTTTCTATCAAAATATTGTTGAATTCTCCATTATCAAAGAAAAGGCTTTATATACTTTACCAAATTCAACGGTACAGGTAGAAGTGTGTAGATTCATAAAATATATGGGTGAGACAGCATTGACAGTCTGTGTTATTTTTTCACAGTTTTCTAGAGTTTGTAGGATTATTAAAAGGTAGACCTCTGGAAATGAATGAATAAAACCAAGGCTTAGCAACAGGATATAAAAGGAATAGAAAGAAAACATGTCTCTATTTAAGATAAGGGTACTGATAAGAAGGATATTGGTAGGTACAGGACATCAGCATCTTCAAACATTTCTTCTATCCTTCCAATCCCAGCCCAAGGTCTGCCTGATCCAATTTTCACTGGTTCTCCTTCTTTATACTGCAATCATAGACTGCAGGTCATAATTTATGGTTCATTTTACACTTTCTTAGCCTGCACAATTCGAAGCTCCTTGATGTAGAAACTGTTTCTTGTTTCTTTTTCTATTTTCTTGTTTGTTTTGGATCTCCTAACATGCCTACTCTAGTACTTAGTGTATGGTAGACAACTAATTGATTAAGCAGATTTAGAGAAAACATTTCAGCACTAACAAGTTTGATCTCTTATCATAGAGTGGCTTAAATTCAGAAAGTAATTGGCAAAATGCTTGGAATCAAAGACTACACTAGGTAGCTGTTTTGGAGCCGCTCACGACAAAGAGAAACTGAACCCAGAAACAAGACCTCTTTCAAAAATCATCATATTACATTTGTAATACTTAAGACATTTAAGTGCATACATTTTGTCAAGTTTAGAGACTCTGTTACTATGGCAATTCTTAATGTGAATTTCCACATAGAGATGCCGGGAAGATTTCAATGTTGCTATGTATCTATTTTAGAATAATATACAGAACTCCTCATATGATAATTCTATTGTATTTCCAAATCTATGTGTGTTAAACTGATTTCATGTTTGTAAACCAAATCCTAATAAAAATAATTCTAAGCATTTTGAAGAGTAAGGTATCCAACAACCATAATAATTAATAGCACCTGGAAGTAATGAAGCTACTTAGTCTGAGCAGATAAAAATGCTTTTAAAAAGTATAATTTTATGATTTTCGGTATTCTCCTGCCTTCCATACTGACCTTATTCTTCTTCCTACTCCGCACACTAACTGGTCTTGAAGGTTTTAATTTTTTAATGTAGTGAACTTTCCCAATCTGCCATTGAAATGACAGAATACTAAATAACACTGAATTTTACATTTATTTGATTGTTTGGTAATTTGAAGAATTTTGTTCAAACACAGTAGGTGAATCACTTGACTTCAGTTGTCTCATATTGGAACTAATTAGAATAAAAGAGGAAAAAAAACCATGTCTTGCCTTGTTTACTATTGTATCTCCAGTATTTCATAAAATCCCTAATAAATAAATATATACTCAATAAATTTCTTTTTAAATGAATGAATCAATGAACACAGTAAGGCATAGCCAAAGAGGTAGAATTTTGCAGTAAAGGTTAAGAAAGCAAAGCAAGAGTAGTTCTGGGGCTTAGACCTGCTCTCCGTGAGGAAGGAGGTGCTGAGAATGGGCAGCAGACAACACTGGCCAGGTGAGAGTTGGCATCTCTGAAGTCATGAACTCAAAACGGAATTACATATTTGCACAGAGAACCAGATTTAGGAAACAAAGAATTCTTTATATATATATACATATCTGACCCAAAGCAAGAGGAATTTACAGGAATCATTTAACATCTGGTGTGGGCGCTTTTCTGAAAAGTGTCTCTGGAGCAAAGGATATTAAGTAGAAATTAATAACATGTGCTCTACAAGATGTTAACATATTGTCTTTCCTGATATAACTGCTTATTTCTTAATTTTGTCAAATATTGAAATAATAACGAGGCCTCCAAGGCTCTCTTAACCTAGTTGTTCTTATTTTCCACTTGGTCCACAGATTTGTTAATTCCATTTTCCCTCCAGAAAAATACTTTAGAAACCTGTTTGTATGACTAAAGAGAGAAACATAAATGCTTATTTTAGACCCTAGTTGTTTTGACCAAAATATAAACCATACCTAACTACTTAACCTTTTTAATTTCTATGGAAATGGGGTTGAGAGCCACTGTTCAACTGAACAAGCAAGTCCTATTTTGCCTGTTCAGCTTGACAACATTTTCTTTCTCTGTTTAGAATGTCTTGGGCTTTCTCTTCTCTCTTTAACTTCTTTCTCATTTCTAAAATCTAGCTAATTAATATCTCAAGGTCAAATTCCAATGTTCTCTACTCCTATGGAGACGGTCTGGGTTAGAAGAGTCAGATTTTTAGACCTCTATAGTCCCCATTATCTTTCTATTACTGCACTTATCACACTTTTTGCTTTGCATTCTCTCCATCTCTTTTCTCTTTCAGCTCATGATTTCTTTGATGGCAGGAACCAACTCATTTTCATTTTTAAATCTTCAGAACCTGGATATAGCACATACTCCAAAAATACCTGAATGAATAAGTAATTGAGTGAGTGAATGAACAGGTATGCTGGATAAAGAAGATGTCTTCTTTGCAGCAGAAGACAACAACAAAACTGTAGCTCACTGAGCCATGGTAGAAATGATCCAACCTGCGGAGTGAAAAATTAACAAACTGAAAAACAAGCAGTCTTGAGGACCAAGATTTGTCATGTGATAAGAGTTGAATACCTGGGAATTCTCAGACAATCTCAAGCTTCTAATTTTAGCTTCATATTTAGTAACTACGTTAACAATGGTTCTCTTAACCTTTCTGACCTTACATTTTAGGATATAATCTATTTAATTAAAAAAATGGTTCTCTTAACCTTTCTGACCTTATATTTTAGGATATAATCTATTTAATAAAAACAAATAATTAAGATAAAACTTACCATTTTTTTAAGTGAATAAACTTTCCTAACACATTGCAATTCTATTTAATATGCAAGAAAAATGAATTTACTAAGTAGTAGCCCTAACATTGGGAAAGTTTGTACAATTCTATAATTTAGTCTCAAAGACAGGATTTCTATTACAGGCCAACGTTATCTTTCGAGAGAAAACTGTCCTTGAAGTATAAGTTCAGGCATCATAAATATATCCCTCTGTTCTTTTCCATCCTGTGTTTATTCTGTTTGTTCAAGCCAAGAGCTAGAACATAAAAGGATGCTTTATCAAAAGACTGAATATTAGAAAGTTATACGTCTAAGTGCACAGAACATCCAGTATTCCAAGATCAGGAACAAATATCTGAAAATGTAGTTTGATTTATTGGTTAATAACATTTCACAGTTTCCAGCCTATGTTCCAAGAACAGGACTGGTTCCCTAATTAGAGCAAAGTAACTATTAGAAATATTTTTAGGGCCAGGCGTGGTGGCTCATGCCTGTAATCTCAGCACTTTGGGAGGCTGAAGTGGGTGGATCACCTGAGGTCGGGAGTTTGAGACAAGCCTGACCAACATGGAGAAACACCATCTTTCCTAAAAATACAAAAAATTATCTGGGTGTGGTGGTGCATGCCTATAATCCTAGGTACTTGGGAGGCTGAGGCAGGAGAATTGCTTGAACCCGGGAGGCGGAGGTTGTGGTAAGATGAGATCGCGCCATTGCACTCCAGCCTGGGCAACAAGAGCAAAACTCCATCTGAAAAAACAAAACAAAACAAAACAAAAACAAAAACAAAAAAAACACCAATATTGTTAGGATACTGGGGATGCCTAAGGGTGCAGTCACTGCAAGCCTCCATGCTAAGAACTAGGCTTAGAGATAGATAGTGAAGCTTGACTCCTGTGGTCCTGCAGAACATTTCCTATCAGTCACAAAATGCCAGAGAAGGAGGAGTTAGAAAAACAAAGATTTGAGGTCATGAGCTTCTATAAGCCCAGTGGAGAAGTGAAAAATGTGATTTCCAGAAAAAGCAGATTTAAATTTATATGCTATTAGAAGTTCCTTTAAAGGCAATTCATCATTAACAAAAGAACAAAGTTCTATCAAACTATTTCCTTCAAAGAAAGGAAGTAAAGTCAGCAAAGGAAAAATAAAATGTTTGAGAATCATCAAATACTTTGAGTCAGAGGCATTTATGTGTGGTCCAGATACCCCAGGGGTCCACAGGTCAAAATTGGCTTCATATTTATACTAAGACATTATTTCCCTTTTCACTCCCATTTTGTCCCAAGTGTACAGTGACATTTTCCAAAAGCTACATGATATTACATTAGATAAAATGCAGAAGCAGATATGAAAGTCCAACTGCCTTCTATTAAGTCGAACATTAAAGAAATTTGCCAAAAATTTAAACCAGTGCCATTCATTTCATTATTTGTCTGGCTTTAGAAAGTAAATAAGTATAGTGGTTCTCATAAAATATATTATTTCATAGGTAATCATTAGCATTATTTTAAAATATATTAATACATATTTCTAAAATTTCTCAGTTTTAATTTTGAATATGCTAAATATTGAGTAGACATTACCCATAAAAATAAAAACTTTTAAGGATCCTCAATTTCTAACATCCAAAGATGTCCCAAGACCAAAAGTTTAACAACTGTTGGTTTATAAAATCTTCCCTATCTCAGCAAATTCAGTCTTTATCATTCTCTTATTTGCTCAAGCAAATAATCTTGGGGTCATCTTTCATTCTCTTTCTCTCATTCTCCTATATATTCTCACAGGATCCTTGGAGTGTCACTTTGCCAGCTGGAAACCTCTGTGGTCAGTGGCGCCTTTGCCTGAGTTTTGCTTGTGCCCACTGGCTGGACTTGTTCTGCCCACATGGCAGGACAGGCTACACTTGGCTCATGTTACCAGCCCGGATCCCATGCCTGCTAGAGGTAAGACAGGTACAGAGCAGCAAGGTGTACATGACTGAGCAAGCATGGTATACAGCCACTGTACACAGGCAGACACACCGGCTGTGGCTGGGCGGGCAGCTCCAGGCACCAGCATGGGTGCCAGCTCCCTGCAAGGCTGCAGCTGGACCAGACATATCGCAAGTGGCTTCCACTGCCAGGGAATGCGGTGGTACCTGGCAGCTTGGAGATACTAGAAACTTTAGAGTCCCAAAGAGGGTGTCACAGTCCTGGCTTGAGGAGCTTCTAGCTCTGGGCTCCCCAAGGGGCTGCAGCTCTTCTCTCTTTCTCCCTTCTCTCCTTTTCATCACCCTCAACATGGCAAGTGAGGGGCGTGTTTCAGACCTGATTGTGTTACACCTCTTTCAGTCCTGCTATTCAGAGGTCCCAAGTTGTTCCACATCCAGGAAGAATGAGGCACGAGGACAACTGGAGGGTGAATAAAGTGAAGAGGTGCTTTATTGAGCAATAGTACAACTGTCAGGAGACCCGAAGTGGGCAGCTCGTATCCACAGGCATGTCATCCTAACGAGTCCAGCTCTCAGTGGAAAGGAGACCCAGAGTAGGTAGCTCCTATCTGTAGGCAGATTGTCCCATCAAGTATGCAGTTCTCAACAGAGAGGAGACCAGGAGTGGGTAGCTCCTATTTGTAGGCAGGTCATCCCCACATCTGCTCAGCTCTCAGCACTAAGAAGAGACCCACAGTGGGTAGCTCCTCTCTGCAGGCAGGTGGTCCCAACATATACCCCAGTCTGACTGTGTGAAAGGGTTTTTACCTTCACACAGAGGGGAGGAAGTGTGTGCCAACTGGTCCATGGGCAGCCATGGGCAGGGGCAGATAAAGCACCATAAGTTCTCATTCTGGTCTGCAGAACTGGCAGTCCGCACCCCAGGCTTTAGGCCATCCCAGGCCTAAAGGTGGATCTTCACTGAGATCTACCTCTTTTTTTCCCAGGAGGCTATCTGCCTCCTGCTGGGGTGCATGGCACCCAGGCTGTTCATGCTGAGGGGTGCCTCCAGGCTAGCAATGAGCTTCCTCAGCACCCCCTCATCCTCCTTCCTGTCCTCATCAGCACCCAAAGTCTCAAGAAGGCTGAGGTTGCAGGAGGCCGGTGTGTCAACACCACCCCAAGTGTGGGCACACCCAGCTGGGTTGCAGTAGCACCTGGGCTCAGCCACAACCCTGCTCTGAAATTGGAGCAGGCTCTGGGAGCAGGCAGGGGCTAGGCAGCAGGAGCAGGCACCTCTGAGCTCGCAGAGACAAGGGGCTTCCCTGAGACCACGGAGATGCTCAGGTTCCCAGCTGTGACTCCGCGGCTGTTGCTGCACCTTCAACTTGGAAGGGGGCAGGGCTTCCATCTATTTCTGGCCACTACTGGCTCTGTGGAGCATGCAACCCCACTGCACCTCCCCTGCTGCAGCCGGCATCTTTGCAGTAGCTGCTCCGGATGGGTCACTGCTGCCATCAATATCAAGTACTACCAAAGTCTGTAAGTTCTACCAACAATGTATATCTCTGACTTGTGTTCTACTTTCCCTCTCTACACCATCACTATAACTTAAGAACCATTCTTCTTTGACACAACAATATCCCCTCCACTGACTTCATGGCTTTTACTCTTGCCCCTCTCCAATCCATTCTTTTATTCAGCCAAATATCTTTTATCCCATAGAAGCTACAGCCTCAATGCCCATATTCTAGGATCCTTTCAAGGATGGGACACAATTTTTGGAACTTGAAAAATAATCATTGACACTGAGAGAAAAATAACTCACCAAATAAAAGTTAATTAATGCTTATTTGAAAATCTGTAGAATGGCATATCAATTAATCAACGCAATTCAATTAGCTATAGAAAAGTTACCTTTAACTAAGGTTATGGATCCAGTTTAAGATGTATTATAAGATGGGGTGTGAGGTCTCCAGAAGGGAGAGTAATTTGGTTCACACCTATCCCTTTACCTTCATCTCATGTACTCTTCCTCTCATTTACTATGTTCTAACAACACTAATGGGGTTGTTGGTGCTAAACATGAAAAGCTCCTTCCTACCTTTGAGTTTTTTCACTTGTGGTTCCTTGAGTGAAATGTTTTTCTCCAAACACTTCTCAAGTTTTCATTCTTCTTTTGTTTTTGCAGGATAGCTTTCCTTGGATATTCTATAAAAGTTTACTTTTTTTTTTCTTTATTTAAGTTACTCTGTAACCTCCAAATGTTTACTCTTTCAAGGCACTGCTTATATATTCCTATAAGTTTTTACTTATGGGATGTTTAATTAGTGTCTATATACTACAATAAAATGCAAGTCATCCAAGGGTAGAAATCAGGGCTGACTCATACGTATACGTAGGTGTGGAATGGGAGAGGGAGAGATATCCAGTATCTACTCATGGCTGGACATAGAATAAGAGCTCAAAAATTATTTGAAAAGTGGATGAATAAAAGATTGGCATCTAATTTAATGGTGTATCACCTTAATAGGCCATGTTTCTGGGCCTGAAATTTCCTTATCTGTAATACTGGGAAAGTATTAGTACTTTATACTTCCTCATCCATTCATTCTAAAAATATATGCAGAAAATAATCACTATTTAAGGCATTATCCTAGGCACTGAATATTTAATGAACAAAACAGACAAAAATCTTCACTTTTAGGGAGTTTACATTCTAGTTTGGGAAACAGACAATAAACAAGCAATTAAGTATATAGTATACCAGAAGATGACAAAGGCAATGAAAAAAATAAAGCAGAAAATTAGATGAGAAAAATCTAGGAGGTGGGTGGGCTGGGAAATGCACTTTTAAACAGGATGATCAGAGAAAGTAAAAAAGATGACATTTAAGCAATATGTATTTAGGGTTATTGAGTAGTTAAGAGTTACAGGGATCAAACAAGAATGAAGCTAAAGTATATGACAAGGTGTAGCCACTCAATAAATAGTTGACAGTATTTTTTGCTGAGTCCACAACCTAGATAAGAACAAAGGGCACCATACTAATATCTTGAGACCTAATAAAAACCCCTTCCTCATTTACATAATCTGTGGTATAAATGAGCTTTGAGGGTAGGAGGACATTCTATTGAACCATGAGTCTTGTGGTTTAATTATACTAAAAACACTTCGTACTTCTCATGATATTCTAGGACTCTTGTTGTAGGCACTCCCTATGTGGACAAATGAAACTGAACTAGGAAAGAAAATGGTGATCCAGACCAACTGACAGTTTGACAGTGAAAAAATATTCCTTCCAACTCTACAAGACTAAAAGGCTGTCACTGTCCCCTGAGTTGGAACAGATTGATAACAACACCTGTGATAGTAATGGCTCCACATTCTGAATGCTTGTAGGATTTATTCCTCATATTAACTCTATAAGGAAGTAATATCATTACTTCATTTTTTCACATGAGGAAACTGAGGCTTGGAAATGTAAGTGTGTAACACTAAATTATTAATTAGGTCTCTGTGCCCACAAACATTGTGCAACAAGACTTCGTCATTATTTCACATTCCTGAACACTTATTAAGGATGAAAAAGACATATCTGATAAAACTGTTGGAAATGAAAGGAGATTGTCATGCCTTCTTCAGGCACAGAAATGAGATCTTAAAGACAAGGAGAAATAATGTGTGGATTGTATAAAGGTGGATGTTCTAAAGTACCCACCAAATGTAAGTTCACTGGTCATTCTAAGCAATTCTAAAGCATGCCAGGAATACAGATCCATAGAGAGGCTAAGAATAACTTTTTTGGGATAGTGACATGCCCTCAGATCCTCTGCTCTTTCATTTTCACTCTTCCAAATTAACACAAATGTTTACATACTTATTTGTGGTTCCTATAGTTGGTAATTATCATCTCTGAGTCTCAATAAGCATTCTTCTGAAATTCTAAATCTTCAACACTAATCCCATCTCTCTGAAGGTATTTGATTTATGTTTATAAAGTTACTCTGAGATGAAATAGGGAATAATTATGAAGAAGAGTCTGTTACTGACTCTTGGCTGCTTTTGGAGTTATTTTTCTCAGAAATGTGACAATTTACAGAAATTAATATTTTGCTGTGTTCTTAATGATATACAATGGGTGATTTTTTTAAAGGAACATGATAAATGCTAATATGAAACTGAACTATGACAACGAATGACAGCAGGAAGACAAATTCTGATTAAGGCTATTGTACTACAGCTTCTTGAAGTCCTATGAATATCTTTAGAAATTAAAATATATGCAGTAACAAAATAAGACAGCAGTCAGTAAATTATTCATAAACATTCAAGCATAGGAAATGATACTAGTTTGAACTATTAGAAATAGTCTTTATTTGATCTTTTTGACCTATACAAATGACAATTATTTAGTTCAACCTAAAGAGTAAAGGTTATGTTTTAAAAGTCTGTTATTTCCGATTATTCTGACCTCTTATGTATGGGTTTCTATATACTTATTAAAAATTATTCAATTTCCTGATTTATACTTTTCTTGTGTAGAGGCTTTAATAATCACTTAATCCTAAGGTCACAGAAATAGATAAAGACATCAGGCTTAAAATAATGGCAAAGAAAAGAAAAATAAAAAGAGATAAGGGAAGAGAAGGAGTGGCAAAGAAGGACACAAGACAGAGACATACTGAAAAATCTGCACGAGGTAGAGTATTAAAGAAAGAAAATAGAGACTCCAGTGAATCGAGAAAGGGGAGGGAAGGAAGGAGTAGATCAATTTTTGCTCAGGAAAATTTGTCTTTCTGGGTATATGCGGACCTGCTAGCAACTGTAAGCTCTCATTAAACAGTGTGTTGCTAGCATTGTCAGTGTTGTGACTGCCTTTGTTATCATTATATTCAACCTATTAAGTAGGATAAGCATGTATTTTTTGCTTATGTTGTTTCCTATTGTTTCCCTGAGCTTACTATGTAAAGGGAGACATAGAATAGTGGAATCAAAACGATTTAGGCTCACATTATTGGCTCTACTTCTTACTGACTACAGTAACTCCTTTGAGTCTTTATCTCCTGCTCTTTAAAATGGAGTTAATTATCTATCGAAATCCACTATGCATGCCTCATGATAAAATATCAGTGAATTCAATGTACATGTAGCTATATCAACACCCTATATTTAAAATGAATTATTTCTGTCAAAAGAAAATGACAGGAAATGTCGGGCACAGTGGCTCACGCCTGTAATCTCAGCACTTTGGGAGGCTGAGGCGGGTGGATCACCTGAGATCAGGAGTTCGAGACCAGTATGGCAACATGGTGAAACCCCATCTCTACTAAAAATACAAAAATTAGGCAGGTATGGTGGCGCACACCTGTAGTCCCAGCCATTCAGGAGGCTGAGACAGAAGAATCGCTTGAACCTGGGAGGTGGAGGTTGAAGTGAGTCGAGATCATGCCACTGCACTCCAGCCTGGATGACAGAATGAGTCTCCATCTCAAGCAAAACAAAACAAAAACAAAAAAGAAGGAGAGAAATAGATGTAATCCAATATGAGCACATTGATTCTGTCTAGGCATTGACTGAGGAGTGTTTTTTAAATATTGGATAAAAAGTTTATATTCTAACAAAAGTGCATGCAGTCTTTAAAATATTAATCTTAATAACACTGTTATAAAACATTGTTCTTTTTGTGTTCCATCCTGAGCTGATTTTTTGTTAATTACTACCCATCCCTACTGTCTGCTGGAAAAACTTACGTCACAGGAAAGTCAAGCCCATCTGTACTTCCCAATAACAAAATTTCAATATGGGATCGGAACATCTACCATCAAGTTTGGTGCCTTGTTAGAAAGAAGTAAAGTGGACTATTGGTATTATTGATTTAATATTCATAGCTTTTATTTCAGGAGTGACCCCCAAATTCCAAGATATAAGGTTGTCATTTTGCTGAAACATGCATTATTATAATTATAAGCATTTCAAGGCTGGGTGAAGCATGAATCACTGAGTTTGTGAGAGAGGGACTAAAAGATTGATCTCGACACAGTTTTATTGTTCTCTTCTTTATCATTTATCCATTGTATACAGAAAATCATATGCTAAATAGGTACTTATGAATCCGCAGACTGACAAGTTCCCTGGACAAGTTCACAAATGGTGAGAGTTTACATTAAAAAGTTATGAATATTTGAAATTCCTTGTCTCAAACAGGTCAGCCCAATGTATTACACTTCTTTAATGGCCTCTTTAGGTATAGAGTGTAATCATTTATGGTAGGAAAAAAATGTAAGCCTCGGATAAGAATGAGAAAGATGTGCTAGACAGTGTGATGTGTCCAGATGCTCTTGAATTGGGAGTTGGAGAATAGTTATTATTATAATAGAATATGGAATATTTTTGGCATAAAATATTTGTTGTTTCTTAAAAAAGTCTCTGAATACTCTGTGAAAGCAATGAAATAGTAAATTCTCTAGCATCCATATTTCCTTTGGGATTGAAGCAGGAATAAAATAAGGACTGCCTTTCATTAAGTGTTCCTATTATGTCTTATGAAAATTAATTACCCCTTAAACAGATCTGATGCAAAACAGTTATACATTGTATGTTCCCTATTTCCCACATAGCATCTTTTCAAAAATTAATTATAGCCAATAGTTCCAATTCAAAAGGGAATAATTAAAAGCAGTGTGGCGAAGTGAAGAGATAATGATGTCATTTTAAAATTAATTGAAGCATTTAAAATTAACAGGCCTTTCTTAGAGTTTATTTTCTGTTAACATTTAATAGTTTATATATATACAAGAGTATTCAATATTATATTAAATTTGATTTTGAATGCTACAGTCTGAGAAATAATAAATAGATAATTTCTCTTAATTCTTTAAAACAATCCTTCAATTGGTATAAAACCAAATAAAATGTTTTAGATAAGGATTTATTCAAACTGAAAACAATAAATTTTAATGTATCTATGTGCCAACTTTTCTCTGTATATGGGATCTTATTAAGTTCAGAGACAATGCCCCATTGGCGATCTCTAATTAAATTAGCCCACTGGAGGTACAATATCCCTCTAATGACTTTAGAGTTATAATGACAAAATTCTAGAAAATAATGCTGTATCAAACACACACATACGCACGCACACACACACACAACAACCATCAGAAATAATGACCAAACACTGGGTCATGAGTTTTGTTCTATCATAAGACATAGAAGCTTATTGTGCATTTACCTTTCTCATCCCAGTAGAGAATCCCTCAGAGATGAATATATATAGGCAATGAGTAGCATTCTTACATTGGCTTACATGAATTTAAGGATAAAATACAGATCTCACTCAGTGTTTTACTGTAGTCAACATGGTTGATTCTTTTCCACTCAAAGGCCTCTTGCCTCAAGTTGCAGTGATAAACTTCTGCCCTGTTTGAGCCCATCACACCCAAAATGGGTAGTGCAGAGTTACTGGAGCCAAGTGGGGATTAATTTATTTAGAATGCTTTTGCCATAAACCTATCTCTTCTCTAGAACAACAACTCTTAAGATTCCTGATTTATTGCAGTTTCTGAGAATTTCCCCTTCCTGAAAGAAAATAAAATATTAGATGGAAGTGGGTGTTAAATTAAAAATGACTAACTCACCTACCAGATAACGCTGCAGCTAAAGACAAAGGGACAAATAAGTAGACCTTGGTACCTTCATCCCTGTTCATAGTAACTATCAAGAGTGCCACTGGATTTCTTTCCACCTTTGTTCTTATTTCCTTTTCTGTTCCAGAATTTGCGCAGCTCCTGACCCAATAGTTCTAATTACCATCTCTTGTCCCAATCTCCTTCCCTATACTGCATTTCACTTCCCTGTTTCTATACTATCAATGTGAATTGCATTAGTCAGTTTTTGTTAGACTATGCTACAGTAACAATGAAAATCATTCTCAATGGCTAACAAAAAGCAAGATAGTTTCCCACTCACATTTACATATTGATTGTCAGTTAGCAGTGTTCTGCTCCTCCTACAGTCCAGAATCCAGAGTGAAGGAAAAATAAGTTCCCATATTATGCACTGCTGTTCCCATGGCAGAGGGAAAAGAACAAGGCTATACCCAAGTGATGGCTCTCAAAGCTTCTTCCTATAAGTGGCAATATCAGGCCACATATATTTCAGTAGCCCAACAAGCTACATGGCTAAACTGAATGCTGATGAGATGGGGAACTATAATTCTCTCAATCAGAGGGGTAGATGGTTGTTGAGCAGTGATGCAAATTACTACAGACTTGCCCATTATACTCAACTCTCTGACCCATTTTTGGCCCCTAGCACTCCAATCAAAGGCCTACAGGCCTTGGTAGGCTAATAAGGAAACAGATATCTTTATCATCAATATAATACCAGCACAATTTAAGAAGAAAAACCTGAAGTTCATGCATCTCTCTCTGCCACAGAAATATGCTTTGTTTGACCCATTTTTTTTTCAATTCAGTCAGACTTATATGTCAGATTTTTTACAGGAATCACAGGGTTTAATTTATGGCATGTCATTGCATTTAAACTGCACATGAGACTCATGGGCAGTTATGTCAGTTCTCATCTGTCTGTTATGATCATGTCTTTTCTTCCTTCACATGCCTTTCATCCCCATGGAGCATATCCAAGCCCACAGCTCCCTTTGAAGTGATTTTCTGCTTTGGAAGCAACTCTCAAGGGTCACTTGTCAAGACTAGAAAATTAAATTAAATTAAAATTAGCCCATTGCACATTATTCCTTATCCTTTCAACTTCAAATCTAGCAACTGAGCATTTAAATATTGATACACTGTTATTTCCCTAATACATATATAATATATAATATACATATAATACATTATATATACATATATATACACACACACACACATATATACCATGTGGATTTTAAGGGTAAGTTTCAGACACTATAATTATAATTTTGAAATGTGTATCATTCAACCGAAATGGACAATGTTACTTTTCGAATGCATTTCAACTTTTCTTCTTGGTTTGCTCCTAAATAAAATGACTCATCTCAACAAGACCCTCTGCTTTTTGATGTTTTTTCAAAATCCTAGGTTATATCAAGTCAATGGGTTGAGAAAGGACTATAAAGCTTTTCCTCAAGTGTTACATTTTGAGAGGACACCATGAGAGTGAAAGGCCAAAGAGACACAGTTTATTTGAACAGGGTGAAAATAAATGGACATGTGGAAAAGATATCTATCTCAATATTGTAACCCCATCCTGAGTTTTATTTTAAATACAGCTGTTGAACTTCCATGCACTCCTCTCCTTCCCTCCTGCTATGATGTGAATGTTTATGTGTCCCCTCCCCCAAAATTCATATGTTGCAATTCTAACCCCTAAGGTGATGGTATTAGCAAAGGGGTCCTTTGAAAAGTGCTCTAGTCATCTATTCTGAAATCTGAATAGTGATATGCAGACCAAGTTACGTATTCTTTACATAAAATAGATTTACTTGACTCCTCCCTTCTATTCAGAGCATAAGATGGAAAACATTTAGGGAATTCGGGGGGGAAACTTTCAACATCCACTCTAGAGTTTTATGTGCAGATCTTCCACCATCACCAGTAAGTACACTTGGTAAAAGACATTTTTTAAACTCTTCTTGTTTAAAACATACACACAATACAACATCTCTATTTGATGCTTTGGATAAACTTTGCATAGGAAACTGCAAACACCGAAAGCAGCTTTTTTTGTTGTTGTTCCTGCTGTAAGTCCCTAGTACAACACTGTCCCTTGCATGTGAAAACAGAGAAATCCGGCTTGCAGTTCTGTATGTGCAATACACAGACCCAGAATAATACCACCTGTTTCATCTAGAATGTAATCTAATTCTACATTATCATTGCATTTCAAAGCAAGACTACATTGGATGAAGAAGACTTTCTGTTCATTAGAGTTTACCAGAGATTAAAAACTTTGCTGTAATAGTATCTTATTGACTTTATATCTATGCCCCTATATGGTGGCACAGTGCATAATTAACAGAGGAAGCTGAGACTTTTACAGTGCTAAAAGCAGTCATTATTTTTCTGAGGCCAAATAGCATACACTTGTGGCCCCAATTTCTCTAGCCTGTAGGTATTATACAAGCTACCGAGCTTTGCAATATTCCTTTCTCCTCGCCCCATTTCCAACTCTAACCATCTCTTCCTTTATTTAACTACCCTCTTCCTACCCCTCAGCTCTCAATTTAGATCACATTTCTTCCAGGAAATCTCCTGACCAATATATTGTCACTCCTGGGTTAAGCCGGCCTTTTATATGTTCCCAGAGTGCTCTGCTCCCTTGTTTTAGTACTTATCACAGTATTTTCTAACTTGCTGTTCTATTTCTCTCAATGTCACCTTAGGGTGAGACATTGTATATTTTGTCTGGCCTAATACCCAGAATCTAGCACATACTTCTAAGTGCATGGTCTTAGTTTAATAACTGCTTACTGAGTGAATGAGTGCTCATAATACCCACTTTAGTTCTATGGTTTTCTTTTCAAACAGCTCCTTCCTTAAAGGAGTATGGATACTTAATTAAATGGAAATTTATATTTTTAATTTATTTTTACATAGTTACTTCTTATAATTATAATACACATTACATGAGCCACTCTTCCAGCAGTTGCAAAACAGTAGTAAGCCAGGCAGAAAAATATAATTTCAGCAATTAAAAGAAGTAGAGTCTACTTTAGACTATGAATTATAATAACTCAGAAATTCTGTTCTGGCAATAATATATGTATTACTGATAATATTCAGATGGAGAGACATAGCTGAGTAGACAGTGAGATATGTACACTCCTGGTTCCATCTAGGGGCTTGCACCCTGTGATAGTACTTCTCTTTCTGGGTATATGCATTGATTATTTGGCAACCTCTGCCTGACTCCCTCTCCCCCAGCCACCCACTCTCTGTAGTTACATTACACCATGTAACTACTTCTGGTCCATGAACTATGGACAAAAATGACATGCATAAACTCCAGAACTGGAGAAAATAATTTCTAGAATAAAACCTCCAGCTTTTTCTTATTTAACCAGCCACCTCAGCCAGTGATGTTCCAGAGGAAGGAGTGCATATTAACTAGGGTCTTGAAACAAGGTCAGTATGGAACAAGCTCTCTGCCAGTGGCTATGGCCCAGGGATACATGGCATGAGTTAGAAATGAGCTAACGTTGTAGAGCTGTAACTTACCCTACTCTAATAGAATTCCTCTTCGTGTTCATGTCTGAGTAGGGGCATCCAATGAGTCTCTGGTTGTGAAAAGAGAGGAACTCTGATCAGAGAGGAAATTCTCCCCAAAATGCCCACTTTGTACATGTAGCATGTGTCAGATACAGGTTTGACTTTGTCCTAGGATTACTTCTCTGAAAGCACTTGTACTAAATGTCGTATATGTGTTTACTTCCAGTATCCTCTTTGAGTGACACCCACAGTAGTTCCATTAAGAGTCTGCAAAAAGATAGCTCAGAAGTCCCAGGAGTAAAGGCTTAATGACCAAAGGAATTACATTAAGGAAGATCTAAAACAACAAAATGTTAGCCCAATGCTCACTTGGTGAATTAGTTTCCTATTACTTCTATAACAAATTACAAGAAATTTAGGAGATTAAGTAACACAAAATTTATTATCATTGGGCTAAAATCAAGGTGTTGAACTGGCTGCATTCATTTCTGGAAGCTCTAGAAAGAAAACAACCCATTATTTGCTTCCATTCAAGCTTCTACAGACCCCTCATGTTCCTTGACTCATAGCCTCTTCCTCTGCCTTCAAAGCCAGCAATGTTGAGCCAAGTCATTTCATATTGCTGCCTCTCTGATTCTCTCTCTTCTGGTCCTTTCTTCTAATTTCTTGGATCCCTGTCATTATACTGGGTCTACCCAGGTAATTCAGGATAGTATCCCTATTTTAAGGTCAGCCTTAACCTTAAACCAATCTGCAATGTTAATTCCTCTTTGCCATGTAAAGTAACATATTCACAGAATCCAGGGATTAGGACATAACATCTATGAGGGACCATGATTCTGCCTACCTCCTTGAGTTTAATCTGTGATCTTACTGGAGGGCATGTACAACTTATCAGAATCATATTTGAAGTAACACAGCAGTCATTATTTAATATAACTTTATTTAATATAGTCCACTAGCATTCTCTTTGAGATAGGTTATTATAACCCTCATTGAAAGAATAAGAAATACATTGAAAACAGCCCAAGCCATGCCTAGTTCTTGAGATCCCTAGAAGAGTAAATCATGAGAAGTTATACTACTTTTAATTATTTGCATTGAAATAACAATTTTAGTCAAACAAATGAAAAAAATATATATATACACACATATATGTATATATATATAATCACATTTGGAGATAACACCAAACATCTAAAAACTCAAGAGGTGACAATAACAGTCCTCCTCTACTAGATACAACAGAAAGTCTCAGGATTTTGCTATAAATCATTAAGGTTCCTGTTCCCAAAATCTGACTTCCAGTTGCACTTAGGAAATTATCAAAAGATTGATAAAAGTATCTGTACAACATCATTCCCCAAGAGCACAAGGCAGAGGTAAACAGCATGTTCTGGATCCATTTTATTTGTTTTAACTTTAATAGATAGGGGAAGAGGATGTTGAAAATGAACTAACCCGGTCTAGGGACTAAGACTGTTTGTTCATTATACATCACAAGCTGCAGGATAAAGATGGTATAGATGTGAATGTTACCTAAGGTAGGGATGGATCAGCCTGCAGCTCCCTCACCCATCAATATTCATAAACTCTTAGTATTACACAGAACAAAGGCTTGAGTGTGCATTTTCACCTCAAAGTATGCACTTAGCAAATACTTACTAATGAGTATCAAAATAGAAGTTTAGAAGAGGCACCAAAATATATTTTATGACAGTTAAGAAACTCTATGGTTCAGTTAAGAGTAGTTATTTATACATATGCCTACAAATACGGTTCAATGCATATTGAGCTACTGTCCTGGGGAAGGCATTGTGACAGTAACTACATTACTGGTACCGTCATGATATTACCACACTGAAAAAAAAAATCAAGATAACAACTTAGATATTAAGACCCAAAGGAAATGTACTGATGTTGCTAATATGATGCTGGCTTTCCAGAATAGTATGGCTTCTCTTGCCTCCAGATAGATCAGAAAGGGATTATTTCAATATATCACTTTTCTACCAGTTGTCTAACCTTTTCCATAAAAAGTGATATATTTCAATATGTCATTTTTCTATCAGTTGCCTAACTTTTCCTATAAAAATAATCTCAAAAGGATACAGTCCTTCTCAGCCTAACAAGTAAAATTTCAGTAAGCCTACAAAACAATTGTAATGTTCCTCATTTATAAAACACTCTCTGCTGGCCTAAGTACATGCATAATTACATGTGCGGTGACCAGGGCTGAAATTTTTGTCTACATTTCTCAAAGGAGGAATCTGGGTCTAACAGTGGGTAAGGACTGCTGAACAGGTAAATGGCAGACCTGGAGCCATGTGGGTCCCAGGTTTTATACCTGTGTTTATTTCAGAAAACTGTCTTGTTTCTAAGAAGGCAATTTGTTTACAAACAATGTTCAAATTAAATTTGCATTATTGTGGCTTCCATTTCTTTGTGCATTGGATAATGCAGAGGGATTCCTCCTGGGGACTAGGAGATTAGGCTGAAGACCTATAAAGTCCCTTTGAAACTCTAGGTGTTTATTAGTCATGCATATATGCATAATTGTGTCTTATCTGCACTCATACAAACTTCAGTGCATTTCACAGACTCATTACGCACTGAATCTTAAAGTGAATTAAGAGTTCATGTAATGGTATGTTATCAAGACATGAAACTAGCTGTCAAATATTACAGACAAAGTAATTCAGCAAATATGGATTAGAATGCATTGCAGTTTGGTGATCAGAAACACATGCTCCAGAGATATCTGGGGTTTAAATCACGATATCACTGCCTCCTACTGTATTAGTTCATTCTCACATTGGTATAAGGAAATACCCAAAACGGGGTAATTTGTAAAGGAAAGAAGTTTAATTGACTAACAGTTCCCCATGGCTGGGAAGGCCTAAGGAAACTTACAGTCATGGCGAAAGCAGAAGCAAACTCGTCCTTCACAAGGTGGCAGGAATGAGAAGTGCAAGCAGGGGACATGCCAGATGCTTACATAACCATCAGGTCTTGTGAGAACTCACTCACTATCATAAGAACAGCATAAAGGAAACTGCCCCTATGATCCAATTACCTCCACCTGGTCCTGCCCTTGATATGTGGGGATTATGGGGATTATAATTCAAGGTGAGATTTGGGAGGTGACAAAGAGCCAAAACTATATCATCTACCTATATGAACTAAGCCACAGTTTCCTCTTGAAAAGAGAAAAAAAATCTATGGCTTCCTCATAGGACAGTTATGAAGATTAAATGAAATCATCTGTATAAATTAGTTCCTCTCAATTAAAATTATCCCCATAGAAGTGGCATGTGGCAACAACAGGGGACATTTTTGGGCGCCATAACTTGAGAGGAGGTACTACTAGTACCAAAGGGTAGAGGCCAGGAATGCTGCTAAATGTAATGCAATGTCCTAGAACCCATGAAAACAAAGAATCATCAGGTCCAAAATGCCAACAGTGCCATGGCTGAGAAACTGTGCTTTATTTTATTTTTATTTTTATTTTTATTTTTATTTTTTGAGATGGAGTCTCGCTCTGTCGCCCAGGCTGGAGTGCAGTGGCTGGATCTCAGCTCACTGCAAGCTCCGCCTCCTGGGTTTACGCCATTCTCCTGCCTCAGCCTCCCGAGTAGCTGGGACTACAGGCGCCCGCCACCTCCCCTGGCTAGTTTTTTGTATTTTTTTAGTAGAGACGGGGTTTCACCGTGTTAGCCAGGACGGTCTCAATCTCCTGACCTCGTGATCCACCCGTCTCGGCCTCCCAAAGGAAACTGTGCTTTAAGCTAACTCTTCATAAAATGCTCAAATTGTTACCCATTATTAATATTAGTAAAACACAAGGACCATTTGAATGCTGAAGAAGACCACAGCTACATTAAACAATGGGTTATGGTACCCTCTTCTTGACTGCCAAGTTATAGAAATCTTTAGACAAATATAATATAACAGAATGTGAAGCATTAAAACTGGTATTTTGAGAAAAATTGTGCTTGTGTTTTAATGTCTTTGTGATAGGGCTATTTGTAGATGAGCTTATACATTGAAAATAGAAAATCACTGATTGATAAATGGAATCTCCACGGAGTTGCAATATAATTTTATGAGCATTAATGGAAATGGGTAGGTAGTATCCATTAGCCACAGTATTTAAATATATAGATAAGAATAAAGTTATCTCTTTAAGTAGAAGTCCGTAACTTGTAATTTAGTCTATGTATTTGTTTTAATATGAAAGGATGCCTTTGGTTTTGGGCAGTCAAAATTCAGGTGACAGTTTTTCTGACTAAAACCAAAAATAAATATTGCTATATTCAGTTCTAGAACTCCAATACTGTCAGGTACCAAAAAGAACTGTTGGCTGCCAAAACTTGCAAATTCAACCTTATGTTCTTTGGCACAAATAATTAACAGAGCCACATGCTTGTGTCAGTAATAGAAAATTGCTTCCTAAACTTAAAAAAGAACGTCAATTATTAAATTGCAAACAGAACTTTGAGTTATTTCAAAATGAATGCAGAGCCAACATTAGTATATATTAACTAATACACACACATTGTTTTAAAGTATAACGATCAATGAAGTTGTGAATAATATAAACCCATCTCTAGGCTCCTGATCAGGTTCTGGGACTAAATATATAGTTATGCATTTCCTTCAGAGATTGATAAACAGGGGCTCCTTAGTGGGTGCTCTTCCTTATCATTCTGTGTTTTGCAAGATGGTTTTAAAAATACCTGATTGCCCTAATGCAGACTTTGAGATCCTCCAAGGATGTAAATAAGAAGCAGAAAATTGCAAACGGCAGCAATGCAAAGAGAGGGTGGGAAGCACTCCTTAGGATAGGATTTAGAATACAGGTAAATGGATTTTTAAAAACAGCCAACCTAATATAGTGCTGGAACCTGCTGTAATGAAAAGAAGTGGCAGCAGAGTAATGCATTCTTAACCAGAAGCCATCTGTTTATGTATATTTTGCTTTTATCATCAATATGCCTAGGTCTTAGTCTTTATAAAATGCAGACACCCCACATTTACCCTTAAGCTGTATGAATGTTTAATGATCAGGTAGGTTTTATAATATACATAAATTAATTGCATGTATGCTATTCATTTTTATACATTTTAGCTATTCAAATATTTTCTCTTACTACTGCAAGGCCAATGATTTATACATATGCCAAAGAAAATATAACAAGACAGGTGCCCCAGACATACACACACACACACAAGCAATTCCTTTAAATTTCATCCTTTCATGAGACTAAAACATTCAATGGGTTATTTTAATCTAGATGCCTGCAGCTCTGCCAGGCACTATCTGTCCCAAAAGCAATCTATTGAGTCTCCAAGTCCCAGACCCGTTAAAGCAATTCCAGTTTGCTCTCAGACTTTAGAGACAAATCTGTTTAGTTCCTCCCTCCTATCCCTGGCTATTCTTGCCTAGGGCAATATTCAGGCTTTCTAGCTGGACTGGAGAGTAGGCGGAAGCAGAGATAAAACCTTCTCTTTTGGACCTTGATCAGAATGAAAACAAGATAACTGGGAGGCAGGAATTCATAAAATGGTTATTTGGAGATAGACCAAGAGTTGTGAAGCAAGCTGGCAAAATTCCTGCTACATTTTTGGGGGTGTAAGTGGGCCAAATTACAGTTGCTTCAATGAATAGGAAGCGTAATATGAATAGGAATAATTCTGTGCCAGGATATTGGGAGAACACAATTTTGTTGTAATTATAAAAGGTTTCATTTCCACAGAGATTTTGTGCTTTGCTTCCACGCTAATATTCTCTTGTTCCTGATCTTATTTTCATACGTATCGAGCATCCTCTTTATAACAGGAACTATATTTCATGTTGACAATAAAAAGTGATATAACAAAATAATGATTCCTTCTCTCCTGAAGCTTACAGTGTAGCAGGAGAGACTAATATTAACCAATAACCTCACAAACAAATATGTTACAAACTATGATGGTTCTATGTGTTTATGAGATGAAATCAGAGAGGACTTACCTGGACGGTCCCCAGAGAAGTAACATTTGAACAGAAGACGGAAGGATGGGTAAAATTTAACTAGAGAAACAAGTGAGAAAGGATAATTATGAACAGATGAATTAACTTCTGCAAATGTCCTGAGACTAGAGGAATGATAATGAATTGAAAGTAAATCACTGTGACTAAAGCCCAGGGAAAGACTGGAGTAGGCAGTAGTAAATTTTAGGTCACATAAAAGATTTTGGTCATTAACTTTTGAGCATATGGGAAATTACTGAAGCATTTTAAGGAGGAGAATAAAATAATCAGATTGACACCTAAAATAAAATAGATGAAGACAGACCACTTAGAAGGGTACTGCAATAATCCAGGAGGAAATGATATTAGTCTGGTTAAACTGATGATACTAGAAATACAGAGAAGATATAGGTGGATTTACGAAATGTAGAGAAAATCATCTGATCACAGGTTTGGTGATGGGAGATGAAGGATGACATCTAAATTTTAGGCTGCACCTATGTACAGATGTTGATTCCTGTCAGAGAAAACGCATAATTCCTTTTCTCTGTTATTTGGAAGGGTATAGAATTCAAAGGAAGTGACTCTGAGTTCTAACTTAAATATGTAGATTTTGAGATACTTTTGAGCAGTCTAAGTAGATCTCTCAAGGACTATTTGGGTTCGGAAACAAGAAGTCTGAGACCAAGATAAAAATATGTTAATTGTTATAGAGAAGAGAATTGAAGCCCTTGGAACAGATAGAATTTTCTTTTTTAAAATTAATTAATTAATTTATTTATTTTAATTATACTTTAAGTTCTAGGGTACATGTGCACAACGGGCAGGTTTGTTACATATGTATACATGTGCCATGTTGTTGTGCTGCACCCATTAACTCCTCATTTACATTAGGTATATCTCCTAAAGCTATCCCTCCCCTCTACCCACTCCCCACAATAGGACCCGGTGTGTGATACTCCCCTTCCTGTGTCCAAGTGATCGCATTGTTCAATTCCCACCTATGAGTGAGAACATGCAGTATTTGGTTTTCTGTCCTTGCAATAGTTTGCTAACAATGATGGTTTCCAGCTGCATCCATGTCCCTACAAAGGACACGAACTCATCCTTTTTTATGGCTGCATAGTATTCCACGGTGTATATGTGCCACATTTTCTTCATCCAGTCTGTTACTGATGGACATTTGGGTTGATTCCAAGTCTTTGCTATTGTGAATAGTGCCGCAATAAACATACGTGTGCATGTGTCTTTATAGCAGCATGACTTATAATCTTTGGGTATATACCCAGTAATGGGATGGCTGGGTCAAATGGTATTTCTAGTTCTAGATCCTTGAGGAATTGCCACACTGTCTTCCACAATGGTTGAACTAGTTTACAGTCCCACCAACAGTGTAAAACTGTTCCCATTTCTCTACATCCTCTCCAGCACCTGTTGTTTCCTGACTTTTTAATGATTGCCATTCTAACTGGTGTGAGATGGTATCTCATTGTGGTTTTGATTTGCATTTCTCTGATGGCCAGTGATGATGAGCATTTTTTCATGTGTCTGTTGGCTGTATGAATGTCTTCTTTTGAGAAGTGTCTGTTCATATCCTTTGCCCACTTTTTGATGGGGTTGTTTGTTTTTTTCTTGTAAATTTGTTTGAGTTCTTTGTAGGTTCTGGATATTAGCCCTTTGTCAGATGAGTAGATTGCAAAAATTTTCTCCCATTCTGTAGTGTAAAACATGTATAAAATTCTTAAGACTTAACAAGAAAAAAATATAAAATATTCCATTAACATTTTTTACACTGATTAATTGTTGAAATTATATTTTGGATATATTGTATTAAATAAAATACATTATTGAAATTAATTTCACCTATTTGTTTTAATTTTTTAAATGTTTTGAAGTAATTGAAGTTGATTTAAAATAGAAAATTTAGATATCATACGCGGCTCGTTCAACATCCCTGTTCCAGTTATCTATCCCATTTGGTTTCTGGATTCTTAGCATTGGATAAACACTACCAAACATTCTAATGTATCTTCTTCGACACAGGAATCGCATTCAGGCCTGAGCTCAAGCTTGTCCCTCAGGCTGCTGGGACCTGCCCTCTGTGGTGTTTCCATGGTAACCTTGCTTTAGGAAGAGAAAGATGCTTTTAAAATCTGAGTCCTAAAGATTTCACTTCTCTGGTTTTATGTTATTTAATACTGATTTTATGGTTATCTCTTTTGTTCTTCTCTAAGAGTGTCTAGGATTTTTGACTTCACAGATTCTGGTTTAGTGGTTGTCAGGCAGATGAACATTTAAGAATCACTTGGGAAGTTTTCTCAAATTATGCAATCCCATCACCCTGGAAGATTTTATATGTGTTCCCGACCCCAGTGAAGAACTACTGATCTAATTTCTCTACTGTCTGATAAATGGACTTACTGCATTATAACCACTGTATTTTCATTTTTGTTTTCCTTTTACATCTTCAACTCAATATCATACCTGCTTTGTTTATCTGCTAGTTACCAAAGGTCTCCATTTCTGTCCCCCCATCGCAGCTCTAAAATGCGGATTTCATCTGGCTTGCAAAGATGACTATCAGATCAGATCGCTGGATCGGGATAATGGTTACCTCAGAGTCACACATTTAGTTCACATGAAAATACCCATCTGCCTACCTAGGAGACCTCCACTTGACATATCTGTTTAGAGAAAACTTTTCCAAAATGAACACATAAATATTTCATGATAAACCCCAGGTAAAACTGAGAAGTGAGTTTCCTCACAGGCAATAATGCATTTTAAAAAAGAATCGAATGGGAAGGTTATGATTTAGATTTTAGGGAGAATAAAGGTAAACATTTCCCAAATGTAGCTCTTGTGATTTTATTATGATTAATCTGAAGTTTCTGCTTGTGTGCTGCAAAGCCTCATGAATGTGACTAGTGAGTGTTTTGCAGGCAGATCGTATGTCATAACATAGAGCAGAGATTTAGAAGTCAGGGCACTTTCATTCCTTTATCTGTAAAATGGAGCAATAATATTAAACTTAGAGATTACATGTCATACTACAAGTAAATTACTTGGAAGTCAGTTAAGATCTCTGTACATCTTAGTTGTTTTTCTGAAGGAGAGTAATTTTCAAGAGTTTGTATTTTTTTACTTTTCCCAATTCTTTCTGTTTATAGTTCGCCATATTATTTTCTAAAGCAGAATTGCAGAGATTTAATTTACTCCTCTAATTATTATTTGGGGAACAGGCTGTAAAAGTACAGTCTCTCAAGGAGACAAAATTAGGACACTGATTACAGTGCTGCTCAGTTATACCACTTTAGTATACCCACATGAAAATGGAAGGTTGATATTCTACTAACTGCTAATTAGTACGCAGCTAATATCTTCAGAAACTGAGTAATTCAATTGAAGTACTTTTAAAAGTACGCATTCAAATGAACTGGAACTTTTTAAAACTCAGATTCCTCATAGACTAAATATTTCCCTTATTTTAAGTATTTCACTCACATTTTATCTGACATCTATTTATCCTATCGTGATTCCCTAATTTTTTGTCACTTCATTAATTTTTAGGTAAAATTATTGCTTTACTTGTTTGGAATTTTGCCATGAATATCATAGATGCATTAGGAGAGCTTTTAATTTAAATCCAAGCTAGGATCAGGAATTATGTTAGTAGTTAAAAATGATTTCAATATGAATATTTTACCATTCCTCAAATCAATTTTTAAAGATTGCAATATTCAAATTTTATTCACTTATTCAGCGAATGTTTATTTTGGCACGTGCAGTACACCAGGAACTATAATTTCACAAAGTAATTTATAAAATGAGAATTCCATAAAAGTGAGAAATATATAATAGTAAATATTTTAAAAACATGCATTTATTTAAAAATATTTAAACTCCACAAAAATAAAACTCATATATTGAAGATATGACTAGGTTACAATTATTTCTACAGTTCTTCTAAGTTGAGAATGTTTTAGTAGAAATATTCCCTGAAGAAATGTTCATAAACTAACTGAACTTCCAATAAATTAAATAAAATGTAAATTTTTTAAATGTCACATACCCACAGAAATATGTGAAAAATAATTAAGAAAATCTTACGAAGAACACCAACTTACTGTTTGAAAATCAAAAATTTATTTCATTGGAAAAATACAATTTTTACTGTGATGATTAATTTTATTTGTCAACGTGACTGCACCATAGTGCCCAGTCAGACATTACACTAGATGTTTTTGTGAAGGTGATTTTTGGATGAGAATAACATTGAAATTAGTACCCTTTGAATAAAACAGATTCCCCTCTATAATGTGGGTAGGCCTCACCTATAAGTTGAAATCCTTAATAGCCAAAGACTGACCTTCCCCATGCATGAAATAATTCTGCCAGCAGATTAGATTGCCTCTGGACTTGAACTGTAATTCTGCCCTGAGCCTCCAGACAGCTGCCCCATCCCATCAGATTTTGGACTTGCCATGCTTCCACAATTATGTGAGCCAATTACTTATGATAAATCCTTCTCTCTATAGATAGAAGATAGATAGATAGATAGATAGATAGATAGACAAATACTTTATACATAAAGCTATATATATAATCTTTCATGTATATTAATATATATATCTTTCATATATATATGTATAATCCACTTCTAAACAATGAAACATAACAGGACAAAATGAAGCCACAATAAATACAATAGATATAGTCAGTGATGATGCATAAGCAATTTCAGAAGCCTCTACCACCGTCACTTAGGTGTACAGATGTGTCACTTAAGAAACTAAAGGTCTGAAGTTTTCAGAGTTCGGAGAGTCTTGTGGTCATAGCATTGAACTTAAATAAGACCTAAGCTCTAGCTATGAAAATAAATAAAAATGTTACAAAACATATATAATGTATTTTATATATTATTAACACATATAAAATATATAATATATATTATATATGCATATATACAAACAAAAATCCTGTTGGTTCTGTTCTCTAGAAAATTCTGACAGATAACATTCATTTAAACATATTTATTCTCATATAGCTTTCACAGAAGTTAGGGGAGCTTGATGCTACCTTGTCCATAACAGGAGAGCTCAGGTTCACTTTGAACACATATTCTACTCATAACTGCACTCAAGCATGGGTATCTAGTGAGACTGTGTCGCTACAAAAATAAAATAAAATGAAATAAAATAAAAATATCCGGCATGATGACAGGCACTGTAGTACCAGTTACTCAGGAGACTGAAGTGGGATGATTGCTTGAACCCAGGGATTCAAGGCTGAAGTGAGCTATGATTGCACCACTGTACCCCAGCAGGGGCAACATATGTTTTTTGTCTCTAACCAAAAACCACAAAAGCTGCACTCAAAATTAATTCATTGTTTGTAAACCTGTATTTATCTTAAAAATAAAAAAAAATGTTGAAGTGAAATAAATATAAACAACTTGGGATTAAAATTAGGATACAAGGATATAGGTACATGATTATGAGATATACTTTTTAGCCCATTAGCCCATCCCATTATATCTCCAGTAAACTAAAAATTCTCTTAAGAAAAAATACTGTGACTCCTTCTAAATTTATATGCAGTGCTACATATTATCATTAAAAACATAAGCTTAGCTCAAAGGAAATTTTACAGGTGTCCCCTTGCATAAAACAGAAAAATCAAAGAGCTCTAGGACAAATTACTTTCAGAAACCTGTCTTCTCAGACTCTTTTCCCACCTGTCCTTATACATCAGCAAAGTAGCACCCAACAAAAGCACAGGAAATCCCAGAGCTCTGAGGATTTTGCTTATGAACATAGAGTCCTATGAAAAATAAGGTTACATATTTATCAGACAAGGAATGGTAATGATAAATATTGATGAATTAAAGGCTAGGAAATAAGAATAACATGTTTGTATCATATTTCAAATTAAACTAGAGTAGCAAGATATTTCTTAGGTAAAGCATTTCCAATCATATTTGTACGCATATATTTTAAGGTTAAAAGTATACATATTGATTCATTCTTTTTGTCATTTATATGTTTAAAAATAATATACTGATTTTCTTTTATCTAACAGAAGGGCTTAAAATTTAGTATGCTAATTTACTTAAAGTCACCCAACCTTATAAAGCATATGCATAATCCACTTCTAAGGAATGAAACATAACAGGACAAAATAAAGTCACAATGAATACAATAGATATATTCGATGATAATGCAAAAGTAATTTCACAAGCCTGAACCACTGTCACTTAGGTGTACAGATGTGTCACTTAAGAAATTAAAGGTCAGAAGTTTTCATACTTCTGACAGTCTTATGGTCATACCATTGAACTTAAATAAGACCTACGCTCTAGCCTTGTAAATAAATAAAAAAATGGTAAAACTGAAATGACTGTTTGAAAGCTTAATCAGTTATTAAAATAGTTGATCATCAATTGTTTGGTTTATGGTTCAGGGATCAACCATACTTGGTAATCCAAATGACAGAAATGACCACCAAGTTCCATTTACTTTAACAAGCAATTACTAGTCAACGATTAGGCCTTTGTGACCTTGTAAAGGTAACACAATCTTTTCTATCACAGATAGGACTATAGGTACTGTTTCCAGAAGAGTAAGTGAAAATTAATGTCCAATGAATACCTAATTTTAATATATGCCATTAAAATGTACAATTGGGTATGTTAAGGTGATTTTTTTGCCTGCACCAAAATGTTTTTCTAGTTAAAATAAAATGTTGCTTTTTACAAAACTACTGCATAACAACGATGTTTTCAAGCCGCTGATCATTTCCAAACTATTTAATTAATATATTAATTGGGCATAATAATTCAAATAAAATATAACAGTTAAACTTCAAAATGGTATACTTATGATTTAAGGTGCTGATTCAATTAATCTGTTTCTGATATATCATCTTTTTTTAACGAAGATATATTACAAATTACTTTTCAAAAAAAGCACAGGAGAGACAGACAGCAACTATATAAAACATGTATATTTACGTAACGTAACCATAATTTCTGGTGTGTTTGACACCAGTTTGATCATTGTTAACACTAAGCACCAAATAGAAGGATTCTAGAGTATATTTACCAGGGATCTGTTGACTTTGTGTGTCTTGTAATACATAGTGGCTTGTTCTCAATGGCTCAGTAAAGGAATCTTAGGCTTCATGGTGTAGATCAACTGCAGAAGCACCTGTGAAGCACTATGAATTACTTTGTAAACCACCACCACATTAGCTTAGATATGGTGATTCACAAAGAAATCCACAGCACTTCACAGTTTGTGTAAAGCCTGGTACCTATGAACCAACAAAAACAGTACCCTTTGGCCACCAAAAGTTGAGGAAGTATTTCCACCTAGTTCACAATCAATTGAAGAATATGCTCAGTTTTGCACCACCCTCTTTTAACTGAAACACACAAGAAACACTGAACATTTATTTTAAGTAAAACTTTAAAATAAATGCATGCTTTCTATATTACATACCAGTAAATTTCATTTAAAAGAATTGCTAATACAATAACTAGCATGACATTATGGAGGATGAAAAGACAGGGTTCTGCTCATCAAAATAAAAGGGCATCATTTTTAATATAGATGTCAGGAGTAGGGAGTAGAATAAATAATAAAACTATAGGTAATTCTCACATTTATATCACAGTATATAAGTGTTGCTGGGATAATTTGTTCTAAAGATATCCTCAGTTACTTAGCTTCCCATTTTATACTAATATAATCTCATATCCCATGACACAAGCTTACCCATGTAACAAATCTGCCCTTGTACTCCTAAACTTAAAATGAAAGTTAAAAAGCAATCATTAAATGAGTTTAACCTGAGTGTTTTTCCTATGATATTTGTCCAAGTATTTTTCCATGTGACTGCTGAAATCCAAGAATGTTTATAAAACTAAATTCTATATTATACATATTAGGTTCAACTCTGAAACAAAACCACACCAATAAAAAATGAAAAAAAAATCAATACAGTTACTCTCTTTCGCAAAATAACCAGAATCACACCTTTTACCTATGTTTGTCCCAATGACAACATTTATCTAAAGAGCAAAAAGAAAGGTTTCATTTATAATTAATGAAAAGAATCTATAAATCTTCCCAGCCTAGTAAGCATAATATCTATCAAGTAAGTCATGCTTTTGAAAATTTCAACATTTTTCAAAGTAACCATCAAATGTCAACATTAATTAAAAGTTTGTTTTCTAGAAATTCATGGACATAGAGTCCTAGGCAGTTCACCACTGTCCGTGTAGGTCATGGCTCAGGAATCCCCTACTCACTTCCCCAACCACACATACAACAACCAAGCCAAACTTGCTAAGCATCTGAATAATTAAAAATATTTAAATAAAAAATTTGTAAAAAATATGTATGTATGACAAAAATATTTGTTTTGTGCTTCTCAGTGCCAAGCATAGTCTTGGTTAGATGCTGGGGGATATAAAAACTCCAGGCTTCAACGAATACAGAGGAGAAAATAAAAATTTGAAAAAAAAGGGGTAATATGTGTTATGAAAAGTTTCCATATAGGGCTAATGGAGACATGGAGAGGTCACTAAATCCAGTGTTAAGAGTGTTGGTTACAGATGTCTTCTCTAAGGGAATATCATATATAAGAGAACTGAAAGAGTAACAGGAATTAGCAATGAGAAGGGTGGGGTAAGTGTTCTAAGCAGAAGAGAACACATATACCATGGCCTATCCAAAGAAAGAACGTGATTTTTATTTTATTTTTTGTTATACTATAGCTGAAAAGGAAAATATATGCTACAGTTAGAGTAGGTGAACACAAGTGAGCATCACCAGATCAGAGGCAGCAGGGACAGAAAACTTTGAAGTAAGAGAACTCCAGAGTAATGAGGCAACCTGTCTGAAATATAGGCAGAGTAAAGAAGCAGTTGTACAAAGGTCCTCCAGCTTTTCATGAAGAGTGTCACACTCAATCCCAAACTGGCCCAGGCAAAACCTCTTGAAGAATTAGGCCAGTTTCCCCAGTGAAATTCAGGCATACCGGTTGGGTAGAATACATTTAGAGTTGGCATGGGTTTAAAAACAAATCACCTTGGCCGGGGGTGGTGGCTCACGCCTGTAATCCCAGCACTTTGGGAGGCCGAGGTGGGCGGATCATGAGGTCAGGAGATCAAGACCATCCTGGCTAATACAGTGAAACCCCATCTCTACTAAAAAAAAAAAAAAGAAAAGAAAATACAAAAAATTAGCCAGGCATGGTGGCATGAGCCTGCAGGCCCAGCTACTCATGAGGAAGAGGCAGGAGAATGGCTTGAACCCGGGAGGCAGAGGTTGCAGTGAGCCAAGATTGTGCCACTGCACTCCAGCCTGGGTGACAGAGAGAGACTCCGTCTCAAAAAAAAACAAAACAAAACAAACAAAGAAAAAAAAAATCACCTCAACTTAGATCTTAAGTGGTTCTGTGAATTACCATTCCAATCCAAATGTAAAACTAAGTTGATCCAATAATAATAGTGAAAATAATCCAGAGTGAGTTTTACAATATTTCATACCTCTTGTTGCCATTCTTTCACTAAACAAGACAAATATGCTCTCCATATGTAGCACTCTATGTTAGTCGGGTACTTGGCTTTGCTTAGTTTGTGAATTTGAATGCAAGAAAACTTCATGCAAGTCCCTCTTTAGACAGCATTCAGCTAATTTAGAAAATTCTCCCACATTTTCTGTCAAATATGCTCTCTATTTTATATAAGAAGATAACTGATATGCACTGAGAATGAAATGTTCTGGTTGAACTAATTTTCTGGTGCACTGATTATTAGAAAACACCATTTTTTCAAACTCTTGCACTATTTAACTTCAAAAATAGGCAGTTATTTTTAATGAATTACCATATTGAATGCTTTATTGTCTTTTTTTAAGGTTATCTAGGAAACCTGTGCCATCTTCTGTTCGTGGTCATCAACATCTTTGTTAATAACTATGCATCAGTTATTCCCTCTCTGCTTGTGATTTGAAAATAAAGGTCCCTAACCCCAAAGGAATTCAGAATACCACGGTGTATACAAAGTGATTCTGAATCTGCAATTAGGAACTATAGCATAAACCATATTATCAATCTATGAAAGGAATATTTTCCAAGTTCTAAGGCTGCAGAGAGGAGGAAAGCCAACACCCAGGGCACCCAGGGCAGAGAAGAAGAGTGGTATGGATTTGACTTAAGTGCTACGCAATATGGCACATTGCATACAATTACAGGATATCAAGTAGATTGATATTTTTGTTTTTGCCAAAATTTTTTTGTTTATGAGTGCTGTTAGTGTGAAAATCACTAATGTGAGCATGAATTCATGTAATTAACTTTATTCTCTTACTCTTCTATCACCAGGGGTTAAATTCCAGCCAATGGAGAATTCTTTTTAACTGGGCTCCAACTAGGCATCAGGTTTATTAGAGGACAGACATCATTGGTGGGGTCATAAAATGAATAACTTAGTTCTGATTCAAAAGTATTAACAGAAATTTATTCTGTACTATAGTTTATTTTCTAGATTCATCCTTATTTCCTAGAATCTTATATCTTACATTTTTCAATCCACACAAGCAAGAAAGATGAAATAAAAAAAAATAAGGTAGAGATAATATCAAAATACAGGCCGTAATATCAGCTCTATTTAAAATAACTACTGTTGGTGACAGGAAGTAAAACAGCTGCAGAACTGACAGAGGAATCTGCAGTTAAGGACTATATCACACCACTAATATGACAAATGCTGCTGGTAAACTAAGTGGGAAGCCAAGCTCAGAAGGAAGCCTGCATCCTTTCTGGGTGATGAAAGCTAAAAAGAATGAAAATAATATAGCAAGTAAAATAATACAAAATAAAAATAGAACAGGAAATGAAAAATGCATATACAGTAAATACAATCTTCCTACTGGTTTTTTTTTTCCCTCCCTTTTCTCATAAAATTTCTCTTTGCCCTGAAATATTGAAAATAACAATGCAAGTCAGGGTATAAAAGCAAGTGATTGCTAATAATAACAAATAAGTGCTAACCATAGCAGAGCTAAATATGTGGCATGCTCTACGTCTTTCAAGTAAAGAAAAAAAAACAAAAAAGAAGACAAACTCCTATCCCTACTATACCAATGTAAACATTTGTCATAAATTACAGAGAATCACAAAGTTACTGGAATTTTAACTATTTTTTTAAAAAGAAAAACTTTCATTATCAAGCACGCACAAAGCATGTGTATTACTTCATTTCTTTCTGACAACAGACAACACATAATCCCCATCTTCAACATATGGAAGTTGAGGCACAAAAAAGGGAGTAACTTGTACAAGTTTAAACAAACGTTTAAATAACAGAGCTAGGTTTGTCTAAAAGCTCACGTTTTGTCTTTGCCCCATAACGTCCCAGTATGCAACATTACCTATAGCATTTGTGAAATATACTGAGAAAGGAAAATTAGGTAAAACTATAAAGTTTGAACAATAAATTTTATATAGAATCAAATATATGCATGAGCCCTACAATGAAACAATTCTTTTAACCAAAAATAATCAAACATATTAACTTACAATACTTAAACATTTTGCAAGAACATCTAGTTTACTTAAGAAAAAGTTTTCAGGATTTTATGTAAAACATCCATTTATATAAAAATAGATAATATCCCAATTACCAGTCATTCCTGTCTTACTCATTATAGACCATCCCTAGAGGCTTGGAAGAATGTTGTTAACCTAGTATGTGTCATTAAATTTGCTTACACTTAATAAAGTCTCTGGCCTTCAGAAGTATACTATGACTTATTTGCCTTCAGTTGAATGTGCCTTTCTGTGAATAAGTCCTCACTGATGACATTTGATTTTATACTCCAGGAAGTATTTTTCAGTCATTGAATGGTTTAGTTCACTGTCAAACATCATTTGTCTAAGAAGTAATAAATATCTAGAGATCCAGTTAATAAAGTGGACCTCTACATTTACTGATAGATGACACAGAATAGTGAGGGAGTAAGTGAGTGTGCGTGTGTGTGTGTCTGAATGCGTGTGGTTGTGTGTGTGTGTTTTCTCTTACGTTCTCCCTGTTTCAAGATTGATGCCTTTCAAAAGTGGTATCATGGGTAATTTTCTGTCATCTGAGAGATAACTCATCCTACTTCAAATTTGTCCACATAATAGTCCAGTGTTTTGTAGATAAATTTAATTGTCTAGTTATTTGAAGAGAATAAATGAGTGCTCCTTTGGAAAGGGAATGAGAGAACAGAAAACAAATAAGCATTTTAAAAAACATGTAAACTTTCAGTGCTTATTATTTCTCTCATTAATGAAAATCTTATATTTGGAACAGCAGTTCAGCTGAGTAACTGCAAACATAATTTGGTTCCTGTGGATTGAGTTTGTTCCAAACCTCAAATATTAAATTTGGCAATTGAAAATTAAGCTTAGCACTGTGGTCTTGCAGATGAAGATAGAAAGAAGTGGAATATATTATTTAAGCCCCCAACTTACAACATTTGCAATACTGTACACACAATTATCTTTTTAATGATATATTTGATGGAATTTACACCTAGCTGATATGATAATATAACAAATTTCCAGGCCTGCTTTTAGCTCAGGACTACTTGAAAAATATGGGATAAAGATAAATGATATACTTCTTAAATACATATTTATCACTGTCAAAGATCAGACATAGTTAGAACACCGAATTCAAATTTAGCTTAAATTTGATAAACATCTAATTATCCACTCATCAAAGATGTTTTGAGCCCCTACTATGAGGGAGAAACTAGGCTAGACATTGAAGAATCCAAGGAAATACTTAATGTTTCATCTTTCAAGAAGCTCAGAGTCAAGGGGTATACTGACAAATTTACAAATATTTTTAGTTCAGGGATAACTGTAATGATGGACAAGTGTAGGATCCTACAGAAGAGGTGGCTAACCAGAATTGACAATCAGAAAGGTCTTTTCAAAAGAGATGAAGCCTGAATTCTATATGGGGTTTAAAAGTATTTGACCAGGTGACCAGAGGATGAACAAGGAGTGAGGGGAGGGGTCATAGAAAGAAGGATATCCCAGATAAAGAAAACAGTACTTGTGAAATTCAAAAGACAACGTGTCTGAATTAGGAAATTGCATGTTCAATTATGTATGACAGAGAAATAGTGAGCAGGAAGAAAAAAGATTAAAATTAGCTAAGAGTCCAGAGGTCTGAACTGTGTGGTAGACACAGCTTGCGGAAGAAGACACGAGATGCATGAGAAATGGCTAGTTCCTGTCTTCAAGGAGCCCATACATCAATAGGTGATCAATAGGTCCAAAATCAATAGGTGATTTTGGACAACAATGTCTCCTTCAACACTGAAACTCCCACTGTTGCAACTACCACAAATAATAAACATAGCACCTTTTCCCAACTTCCCACCAAGATTCAGAACTCTATGGCCCTCGTTTTCCACCCTACTCTGCCTTTTGATTCTTCCCTCCCCTTACATAAAAATGTCTTCAAAGGAAAGGATACATCAGTCAATGTTCAAAGCCAAAGTTAGTATACCTGATAAATAAAAGTATTAACAATAAAGCTAAAAACACTTCAGAATCAGAAAAAATAACCCATAATACGCATTTATATTGAGCCCCTCCTTCACTCTTTAAAGGATTTGTACTTTATTTTCCCAATCGCAGATATATGGCCAGTTCATTGAAATGGTACATAATTGTTACCCATTTTCTCTAAACCAAATCTGGTATTTGTAATCCTCTGCTTAAATACTTCATTTTCTAGGTATTGCTTTCTCATAAAATTCACAAAGTTTATTACAATCTGACAACAATCGTACTGCACATTATTTCTTTCCATTCCACTACATGTGTGCCAACTTCCAGTCCACCTATACTTCCCACTATAACCTAAACATATAACTTCATGCTTCTGAACATAAAATGCCTCTATACTTCCTGCATTTCTCCTCCTAGAAAATTATTGTTCAATCTTAGACACAGCTCCAATATAATGTCCACTGTGAAACATTCTCTGATTCCCCATACAGAGGTTACAGCTTCTATCAGGACCCCACAGACCAATGTTCCTACTGCTAGTATAGTATTTTCTTTTTTTTTTTTTTTTTTTTTTTTTTTTTTTTTTTTTTTGAGACGAAGTCTCACGCTGTTGCCCAGGCTGGAGTGCAGTGGCGCGATCTCGGCTCACTGCAAGCTCCGCCTCCTGGGTTCACGCCATTCTCCTGCCTCAGCCTCCTGAGTAGCTAGGACTACAGGTGCCCGCCACCGCGCCCGGCTAATTTTTTTTGTATTTTTAGTAGAGACGGGGTTTCACTGTGGTCTCGATCTCCTGACCTTGTGATCCGCCCGCCTCGGCCTCCCAAAGTGCTGGGATTACAGGCTTGAGCCACCGCGCCCGGCTAGTATAGTATTTTCTACTCATGTGTAATAGTTTCTAAGTTTACCTGTCTTCCAATCCTTTGACCTTCTAAGTCATAAACTGTGCCTTAGTCATCTGGAACAGAAAAAATACCCGACGAGGAGAAAATATTTGAACCTTAAGTACTGCACTTGGTGTCTATATCAATCATAAGTAAAAGCATACAAAGAAGCAACAGAAAAGAACTTAACAGCATAGAAAAGTGAACCAATTATTCAAACTTTCAAATCACACTAAAGAAATATCAAAAAGTATGGGAAAATGCTTCACTTAATTTATATTTTAAAAAAAGCAAATGAAAACAGAATCAAGATATTTACTCCATCAGATTGGCAATAATTAACACATGTATCAGCCAAAGGTGACAGAAAATAGAAATTTTGTTTCATTAATAATAGTGTAAGTTGACAGGCTTTTTTGTAGTACAGAGTAGGAAATGTCAAAATTTAAAACTGAATACATGATTTTCACTAAAAATTCTCCTTCTAGATATCTACAGAAATGTTTATATTTGAGTAAAATATATTCACAGATGATGATTGTGGCAACTTTTAATGAATTAAAAGTGGGAACCAATCTAAATATTTATAAATAAGGAAACTGTTAAATAAATTGTAATTCAATATTACTATGTAGATACTAAAGGTAGATAATAATGAGGTAAACCTACATGATATTTAAATAATACATAAATACTTTAAAATGTAGCATATCTATATGAAAATGTGGCCATAATAATCTGCTAATTTAAAATAAAATTAAATAGAACATATTCATAATATAAGCTCATTAAAATATATATATATGCATATAGAAAACACTCTAGAACATGTATGCCACCTTCTTTAAAATGTTTATTTCTAGGAAACAGGAATGGAAAATGGGAGGGAAAGCAATGGTGGCAGTAGAAAGGAGATTTCAACATTTTACTTCATATACTCCATGTTATTACCTTAGGCATATGACAATACATTCAGCATTAAAATATAGAAAATGAGAAAGTGAACTATATATTTTATATAATGTAAAAATATTAAGCTTAGGAACACTGTCAGCTATACTGTAGTGCAACCAAATGATGTTAATGTTTGCATCTTCAAACCCCTGAGGATTTTATCTTTGCAGCACATAAGATGACAAATAGAAGGAGCAATCTACTGAAAAGTGATTGCTACATACGGAGTGAAATAAGCATGAGTGAATGAGAGACCTTGGTTCAAATCCCAGTTCTGATGCATCAACTGGTGAACTTTATATGTCGGAGCCTTATCTTCTTAAATATAAAATATTAATACTAGTACTTATCTTCTATGATTTTGAAAACGCTTGGTTCATAGTGGATGCTTAATAATTTTTAGCTTATTTTATCTTCTGCTACTTTATAAAACCTATCTTATTTGGAGATGAATAATAAGTTTTGGACCAAGATGTCTTTTACTTGAGGGGAGTATCACAATGTAGTCAATGATGTGGTGATTTCCTCTCAATTTATAATGCAATATTGCCTTTAACCTCTAACTTCAAAATCATCATAATTTTATGCCTTTACTCATAAAATCACAGAACCATAAAACTAGAGAGAAAAAAACCTTCAAAAGTAATTTAGCTCAGGTTTCACACCTGCTAGCAATATGATGGGCATGATAAAATATCTATTGTGTTTTAATGATTCCCAAAAAGAAACTCTAGCCTTTCCTTGAATGACCGATCCATCAAATGTGTCATTTAAGTCACATCCTATAGAAAATGGACATTTAGAGGAGAAAAGATTTCCTTTTTTTTTTTTTTTTGGCATCAAACTATTGTAGTTGTCCTCACTTATTATATTAACAATAGTGGAAGACATGACATTTAACAGGAAAGATAAGATTCACAAGCAGGAAACAATTAAACTATAATGGGGCAAAATTAAATGAAGTTATCTTTTGAGAAACAGTGAAAATAGATTATAATTTTAGATATGATGACAAATTCTTGACAGTGTTCACTCTGTTACAATTCCTGAATCAGTTGTTTCACTAACTGTTCATGGCAAAAAGATTCCAGCAATTTTGATACATGATTCCAAGGGGATTTGCACAAAAATTCCTCTCCAGTAAACAAACAACACATTTTCTGGCAGGTAATCATGACCATATTGTTTTGAGTAAACAGGTACTTTGTTCATCAATAGTTCTTAGATGTATTAAGAGTGTTTCATAACTAATACTACGTAGCTTAAAGTTCTGCACCTACAATCTTAGTAGTAGAGAGGTGCACTTAGTTTTCTACTTGATAACATCTATGCAAAACCAGGAAGATTTTGCCAAAAGACAGAAATAAGACAATTACATTAACTGGAAAAATCGCTGAGCAATAAAATCATTTTAATTGAAAATCAAATAATTATTCTACCTGAGGATTAGAATTCCATTTGCAATGACAAAGAAAATAAATCAGTTAAACATAATTCATCCTTAATATCTATGAAAATTCAGTAGCCAAAATTAGATAATCTTGTGTTTACTTTTACCACATGAGAGGTCAACATTCTCTACTAGTAAGAAAACTATTTCTGTCCAGGTCCGGTGGCTCACCCTGTAACCCTAGCACTTTGGGAGGCCAAGGTGGGTGGATCACTTGAGGTCAGGAGTTCAAAATCAGCCTAGCCAACATGGTGAAACCTTGTCTCTACTAAAAATACAAACAATTAGTTGGGAGTGGTGGCGGGCACCTGTAATCTCATCTACTTGGGACGCTGAGGCAGGAGAATCACTTAAACTGGGGAGGCAGAGATTGCAGTGAGCCGAGTTCACGCCACTACACCATTGCACTCTAGCCTGGGCGACAGAAAGTTTTGACTAAACACTTCTCCTATAAAATGGCTAAGGTCTGGAACCCAAAATTTAGAAGGTAGGAGCTAGAGTTGGCCAAACTTTTCAGGTAATTTTACCTTGGCATTACTTTGATTTGATTTTGCCAACCCTTATTAACTGGTTTATGAAGGCTGTTGGTTGTGATACAACTTTGGAAGTATAAAGCCCCCCAGGACGTCAGTTTTTATTTTAATTATTTAAGTTACAAACTCATATAATTGCAGAAAAAGACTAAGGGAAGAATTATCTTACTTCTCTTTTGATGTTCTACAAAAAGTAGCTGCTCTTATTTACTAGTTCTCAAACCTGTTTATGCATCTGGGAACCTACAACACATGAGCTCTCTGTAGAACAGCAAAATGTAAATACCTCATTTACATTCCATCATAAAACTAAAATAACAAAAAAAATGTAGCTGAATTGAATATATCTGTGCAATAAATAACATCTAATACTAATTGAAAATACAAACATTTTAGGAATCCATAAATAAATAATATAACCAATTAAGTAAATCTAATGTAATGGCTGAGGATTAATGACAAGTAACAGGAAAATGCACTCCTAAAGTACACTCCTAAAGTGCTGGGGTTACATGCTTGACTTAAACAATTAAAAACTTATTAATTTGGTCATCTGCTGGCCCATATGATGAAGACTTAGAAAAAATATTTTTGGAAAAAGAGATTAAAATAGAGAATATTCTAGCCATTATTAGCTTTTTACTTCTTTCTGAAAATTGAGGAGTTACCATTATTTACCTTTAAAAGCCAATATTTGGACCAGTTCACAGAAAACCAATATTGGCAGTTATTTTGAGTACATCTGGTCTATGTACTCAGTGGTTCTACTTAATTGATATATCTCACTGTGTAAGTGATAAGGATATTATCAGATTTAAAAAATCAAAATAAATTAAAGCAAATAATGGAAGAAAAATACTTTACTCACCTTTAAAATAATTAAAATTTACCAAATATTTGTTAATTATCAAGCATTGTTCCTAAGTGTATTACATGTATTATTTTATGATTTGTACTGTAATTATATAAAGTACATTAAGGGGAAATTTATATTTATCTATAACAAAATCATATATATTTCATTTCTATTTTATATACTTCAAAACTGGGGCACAGTGAAATTAAGTACATTAGGCAAAAATCCATAAAATCTTCAGTGGTGGAAGCAGGCTTTGAATCTAGAATTTGCCTTCAGGGTCCATGCTTTTAAATACATAAAACACCTTCCAGCTCTGAAGACTTTGGATTTTATATAGTCTCATTATCCTTTCCAGACTTGAAATGTTTTACTTTTATGGAGACTTTATTAAGGATTCCCAATTCTAGCATTTGGTAGGTAAATGACCTGTGGCTTTATGCAACATTTCTTCATTTAAACTTTATTCATTAAGTTGTATAACAATGAAGTGACAAATACCCATAGTGTGCCCCATTACAGGTCCTTCTTTCTGAGAAAGGTTGTACTGGTTGACCATATACATGCTAAGGCTTAACTAAAACCATAATGCAAGCCTTTCTCAGAAAGAAGAACCTGTAATGGGGCACACCAAGGGTATTTGTCACTTCACTGTTACACAATTTAATGAATAGCAACCATGTTTTTCTCTCTCAGAGAGAGAATTACAGACTGAACTACTGATGTGACACAGCTTGGCCTTGAAAAATACAAGCAGAAATTATCATTTACTTTGCTTTGACAGCAAGAACCTCAGAAACAGATTCTGGTTCTTCTCAATTAACTTTTCTCATATCTACTATTTTGAAAAACTTCAAATCTACTGAAAACATTTTTTTAAAAAGAGTACAACTTACATCTCTAAATGTTTACCTGTATACAACACTAATATTTTGCCACATCTGCTTGATCTCTTTTTCTCTCTTTCTAAATATGTGTGTGCATGTCTGAGATTGTGTATGTGCACACAAAATTATACATATTTTATGTGAGAACCATTTGAAAGTAAGTTGTAAATAGTATGGTATTTCATCCTGAACACTTTGGCATAAATTTCTTAAAAAAAAAAAAAGATTTTCACCTATATGTTTACAATACTGTTATCTTAAGAAATATAACAATACTATTATCTCAAAAAATACTGCTATAATAATATTAGTCATATAGTTTATATCTAAATTTACCAATTGTCTCAAGAGTATCCTTTGTAGCTATTTTCCTCCTGGATTTTTTTAAATCCAGGATCCAAAAAGGGGCACATATTGCATTTACTGGCATGCCCTTTATTACCATTAACCTATAATAGATTTCCCCATTTTGAAATTTTAACTTTCATCACACTGATATTTTTGAAGTTTTGAGGCCTGTTACTTTTTAGAATATCCAACCATTTGAATTTGTCTGATTGATTCCTTGTTATTAGATTTGGGTTAAATATTTTTGCAAAATAATTCCAGAAAGGTGCTATTGACTTTACTACCTTGTAAGATTCTCTTATTTGAATGTGTTTTAACATACCTCTGGTTTTTCTAATCAATCTTTGTATTTCCTGGTCCTAATGCTTAATATATTTGTGTTTTCATTTCATTTTGTATTTTCTTGTTAAAAACATTCACATTTCATTTAACATAAGAAGTATTAATCAATCAACTGGCTCTGACATTTCATGTTCTATGTTTTCAAAAAATATATATATATCAACTAAGAATAAAAGTCTACCAAGAATATTCCACTCTTTCACTCTAAGTATTTTTTAAATGCTGTTAACATAACTGTGCTGGGTCTATGGACTAATACGGCAGTAGTCAGTAGCATTGTCACTTTTCTCAATAATAATGTCTGCACAGTGATTTGTGATTTTTAAGACATTTTCATATACATTATGTCATTTGTTCTTTAAGACTTCTCGGAGAGTCAGGCGTACAATATAGTATTATTTTTTAATAGGAGAGTGAAGCAAAGGTTTATTCTAAAATGACATGTCCATTGGCATATGGATAATATGTAGTAGCACTGAACTTAACCATAAGTACTAGAACTGAAAATTCGGTGCTCAGTTTGGTTTTTATTCTCCACCACATCATATTATCCTTCAATAATGGTAGTAATAAACCTTCCCAAATGACACAAAACACCTCATTAAAAAGTCAGCTATATTAACAATCTTTTCCAGGAAATTTCAAATACAGCTACATAATGTTTCTTCCAATTATCACTTAAATTTGTGCCTTTTTTTCCAGTCATTCTCACATCATCTATGGGTTCCAATTGGTTAAAGGCATTGCTGCCTCATTAGTTTTTAATTGGCTCACACCGACACTTTTGCAAATAACCACCCTAACCTACAGCCCTCTTCGTGGAGTTCCATATCCCCCAGAGCTAACATGCTAAGTATGCATAGAAATGGTTGACTTTAACATCACCGCCGTGAACAGATCTGGGTAAAATGTAAAGTATTGTTGGACTTAGGAATTTCTGAGGAAAACATATTCTGGAATTGCTACTGTGGCAATTGATTAAGAAAACAAAAAGAAAAAAAAAAGTGGTAGAAAGAGCTAGACTGGGAATCAGAAAGCCTGTAACTCTGATAAATTACTAAACTTCTCTGAGCTACCAGTTCCTAATTTTCCTAATACTTATTTACTTAAATAAAAGAATGCCACTGAACTTAAATTATCTCTAAGATTCCTGCCAGCTATGAGATTCAATGATTTTATTGACTGTGTATCAGGGATAATGTAAATAACTTCAAATGGAATTGAATTCTGCCTTTGGAAGAATATTCTTTTTTTCTCTCTTTTGAGACTGAGTCTCGCTGCGTCACCCAGGCCGGAGTGCAGTGGCACAATCTTGGTTCACTGCAACTTCTGCCTCTCGTGTTCCAGAGATTCCCCTACCTCAGTCTCCTGAGTAGCTGGGATTACAGGTGTGTATTAAATTACTCCTGGCTAATTTTCGTATTTTTAGTAGAGATGAGGTTTTACCATGTTGGCCAGGCTGGTTTAAAACTCCTGACCTCAAGTAATCCACCCGCCTCAGCCTCCCAAAGTGCTGGAATTATATGCATGAGCCACCATGACGTCCGGAATATTCTATTTTAAATTTGTCAGTGATTCACAAAGGGAAACAAATACTTTCCTAAGAAAGTATTTTAATTTTCAAAAATATAGAAAAATACTTATTTGGCAAATATTTTAATGATTTTTATATCTTACTAATTTGACAGTATTTTAAGTGAAAAATGATAACATTACTGACAACCTTTTTTTTTTCCTTTATTTTTTCTTTTTTTTCAATGTACAGTATGGTTTCATTGTTTTTTTCCAACTTTTATTTTAAGTTCAGGGTTACATGTGCAGGGTGTGCAGGTTTGTTACCTAAGTAAATGTGTGTTATGGTGGTTTATTACACAGATCATCCCATTACTTAGGTATTAAGCCCAGCATCCACTAGCTATTCTTCCTGATCTTCTCCCTCCTACCAGCCCCTGCCTTCTGCCAGGCCACAAGATGTGTTGTTCCCCACCACTTGTCCATGTGTTCTCATCATTTAGCTTCCACTTATAAGTGAGAACATGTAATATTTGGTGAAACCTTTTTTCTTATGTTAACTGTTGTCTTTTCATTTTCAGTGTGTTTTGAGACTTTAATATTGTCAATTATATTTTGGATTAATCTACCTGTACAGCATTTTAAATATGAAGCACACAGTGGACCACTGTATTAGTAACTTTCATACCAATGATCATAATAATCACAATAATAATCAAAATCTGCACTTTCTTTATGTTCAGTAAGTTCAATTCCCAAAATTGCCTGTTGCTTCTAATTTCCCTCAATCACAGATAAAATTTAATTTTGTATATTCAACTTTGTATATTTAATTTTGTATAGACAGCTTCCAAAGGGCAAAAGAGATAACTAAAATTCACTTAGCCACTAGAATGGCATTACTGGTCTAACAGCATATTCACAATAGATGAAGAGATGTAGCACAACATGGTCCAAAGTATGCAATCTGGGGTTAGAGAGTCCTGAGTTTGAACTCCAGCTCTGCCATTTGCTAGTATTATCAGGATTATTGAGAAGTTTGGAAACAATGATGTGGAGTACTGAGTACACTTACCAGAACATTGTATGCATTTAACTAATGGTAAACATCTGTAAACTCCAGTAATACAACAGCATTAAAGTTCGACCTGCTTAGAGAGTGGTAGACCTTCTGTAGAACCAAGTTAGCAAATATTCAATATCAGTACACTGGAAAGATATCAGAAAATCGATTAGCTATGCTCCTCTAAGATAAGGGCTCTCAACCTTTTCATTATAACCATCTCACACGATTACCTCTGGTCATCTGTCATTGTCCTACATCTTGTGGACCACATTGACACATATTCAGTGACTCACACCACAAAGTAGTAGTTATTATTGTTACCTCATCCTCCCTATCACTTGCTGCTGATACTCATCATCACCAAGTCAATTAATTTTCATTCCCTAAATGTCTCTGCAGTGTATCCTGTTTCTTTTCTCTAGTTTTTAAATCTTCACTGCTACCATCTTCTCCTGAGCTATTGTAATAGTCTCGTAATTGGTCCCTTACATATACACATAGCTCCCTCTGATACATTATTTACACACGTTTAAAATAAACACACATACACAAATGTGTTAACTGACTTTCCCTAATTCAAACACATCAACGACATCCCAAGTCCTTAGAATGAAAACCAAAACCTTTACCACAGCCCACAAGATTATAGACGATTTGGAGCCGTTATTTACCTGTTGAGCTCAAACCAAGCTCCTTTCTCCTTCACTTTCTGTGCTCTGGTCAGGTTAGTCTTCTTTATTTTATTTATTTATTTATTCATTCATTCATTTATTTAGAGACAGAGTCTTACTCTGTTGCCCAGCCTGGAGTGTAGGGGTGTGATCTCGGCTCACTGAAACCTCTGCCTCTTGGGTTCAAGTGATTCTCCTGCCTCAGTCTCCCGAGTAGCTGGGATTACAGGCACCCACCATGACGCCTGGCAAATTTTTGTATTTTTAGTAGAGAGGGGGTTGTATCATTTGACCAGGTTGGTCTCAAATTCCTGACCTCGTGATCCTCCTGCCTCAGCCTCCAAAAATGTTGGGATTACAGGCGTGAGCCATTGTGCCCGGCCTAGTCTTCTTTAATTGCTGTGCGTATTGCTATTGTCTTTAACCTTAGGTTTTTTACATAGAGTTCCTTCTGCCTAGAGCATTCTCCTCATCTTTCTACCACACTCACTCTGTTAATCCTTAATTGGTCAGATATCAGATCAAACACAACTTCCCAAGGGAAGCCCTTATTTCCCCCACTCAAACCATAATAAGTCAGGTCTTTCCCTTCTATGCTCTCATAGCAACTGACATTTCCCTTCAGTGTATATCTGTCACTCTTAGTAATTCAAATATATATATATACACACACACATATATATATTTAAAAATATATATTTAAATATATTTTATATATTTACAAATACAATATATATATTTAATAACATAAATATAATCATATTTTATATATATAAATATATATATATATATTTTTTGAGATGGAGACTTGCTGTGTCACCCAGGATGAAGTGCAGTGGCGCATTCTCGGCTCACTGTAACCTCGGCCTCCCAGGTTCAAGCAATTCTCCTGCCTCAGCCTCCTGAGTAGCTGGGATTACAGACACGCACCACCACACCTAGCTAATTTTTTTTTATTTTTGGTAGAGATGGGTTTTCACTGTGCTGAACAAGTTGTCTCAAACTCCTGACCTCAAGTGATTCACTAGCCTCATCCTCCCAAAGTGCTGGGATTACAGGCGTGAGCCACCGCATCTGGCTAGAATATGTTATATTGTGTTTATTATATCAATACACTTATTATATATTAAATAATTAAATGTTAATTCCATACAAACAAATGTCATGCTAAGATTTATCAATTTTAATCCCTGGAGAATAGTTCAGTGTCTAAACAAAGCTAATACTCAATGAAAATTAATTGAACAAAGTATAAAAAGAAATCAGGGAAATTTTTTTCACTGTTATTTTTCTCTTACAATTTTTGTTTTGAAAGTATTTTCTTTTTCTCCTGTAAACTTTCAGTCTGCTCTTTTTTCCAAAGATGGATTGTGTCTGGCATATATAATCCAAGCACTCTGCCCAACTATTACCCTTGATAATTGTGTTTGATTAACCAGTCACATCACAGCTGTTGCTACAATTTGATCAGCAAACAGTTCTTCTGATCAGCACAAAACAATCACTATCAGGGAAAGTGAATTTAATTCTGAGTTTTCTTAACAAATGGAGCCTTATTATCAAAAAGAATATAATTTTGTTAGAATTTTTGAAATGTAAAAAATAATTATCTAAAAAGAGCAAATATTTAGATTACCTCAAAGGAATAGGACAGATGTTCAATTATCTACCTGCGGACCTTTGTCCATCTGTAAGTAATTCCCAAATTGTAAGCTGTGTTTAAAAGTTTATACATAAGTGAGTCAATGGTTTAGAACTCAATGTATTTTTCCATATATATATATACACACACACACACATATAGTGTGCCTGTGTTTGTGTGTGTATATATATACACACACACACACAAATTTGTAATATATAAATTTGTAAAACTATACACATTATATATAGTGTGTGTATTTATATTCTTTAGCAATATATATATTTCTTTAGCAATTGTATATATACACACTATATATATGGCTAAAGAAATAACTTTAATGCATTTAGAAACCTCAAAATCAAAATTTCCCTGCCGGCACTGCAGGGTCCCCTCCCTTTGCCTGGCCCTCCTCTCAGAACACCGAGCACTCCTGGGCACTCAAGGTCCCTCTTGCCCACATGAGGGTAGGAGGGGCACAGGGAGACCCTGCATTGTCCCCGATAATTGCAACGGTGCCCCTTGTGCCTGTCAGTCTGGGTGAAGTTGCCCCATGGGTGCAGTGGGGAAGTGGTGGGGACCAGAAGCTGAGAGAGGCCTGGCCAGTAAATGGGACTAGGCTGGACTCCCTGAACACAGCAGGGATATATATATATAAATGTTTTATATATGTAAATGCGTGTGTGTGTGTATATATATATTTATATATAAAAACATATAAACATTTAGACCCACATGACACTATTTAATTGTATAGTTAAATTGTGTCAATACCAATTAAATATAAAAGCCCATCTATGAAAAAAATGCCTTTGAAGTAGTAGTTGCACTAAGAAAGATTTTTACAAGAACTGGAGCTATTATGGAACTAACTGCAATGAATAATAAAATTGAACTTTCTAGTTGCCTAAGGTTCTGCTACTTCTGAGGGGTAGAATGGCTATCCTTAGCTGCCCAGGTGGTGGAACAGTTGAACAGGATGCTTGTAGGTCAGGGATCTGAGGCTGCCATGCAGAAACTAGGATCACTATTTTTAGTCAGTACAAACAACTGAATTCTCCAAAGAGTTTCAAACTGCATAAACCAGATCCACTTCCACTAAGGTTCCTAGAAGCACCATTCAACTTGCCTAATATAGTCTTTTATCTTAGTAATTAATTGTCCAGCAACAAGTGAGAGTAACTATACAGTTGTTATATTTGGCTATTTATTTTCCTACAGTGGGCAAATAAAAAATAAAAATTTTATTTTAAGTATTGATACAAATAAATAGAATAGCCTGGAATTTCTTTAAGTTTCCTAAATTTTCATAAATTAACTAAATCAATGAGTTATGTTTGTTTTCAATGTACTGACACACCTTTAGCCAAACTCAGAAATGAAATATACAGTGAGAAGGGAGAGAAAATTAATTGCAGAGAAGATAAAACATTGATATATTTGAAAGACATAATTGGCCAATATAATTAGGATAGAAAATAGAGTCTCAAAAAATTGGATCTAAGCTAAAATGGTTCTATGAAAAAAATTTTAAAAACAAGCTTTTATGCCAGGTCTAAAATGGTATATTCCTTCTAGAAAGAGTAATTTGAAGAGCCAATTAATTCATAGTAGACAGTAATCTTTGAGTTAATGGTATTTAATTAAAATGACAGGGTTTCTCTTTGAATTTGAAGGTAATGACAAATGAAACCTTAATTAGATTCTTGCCTTCCAGGAAAGAGTATGGGCCACTGGATTTTTGCACAAAATATACCATAGCTACTCACATAATTTCTTTTGTTGCTTAGTTATTTTCTTCCAATTTTTAAGTAATATATATACTGCTTGTTTCCCGCTTTTACAGGTGAAAGTCTGTTTCTCTGTCTATGTAATTTCCCATAATTTATTCTAATGAGGCTAGTATCATCTACAGAATCCTAGAATGAATTCAATACCAAACTAAAACTTTGCTTTTATGAGATAACATGCAATTGTGAGACACATTTAGGAGTCTCCACTCAGGCAACTTGAGATAAATTGAATATAATACATTCAAACAGAACATTAAATGAGAGAGAAATAATATAGAAATAGTAATCAGAGCTTCGTCAAGTTAAGATTAGAGATGCAGGCTTTTAAACTGAAGTGAATCTACCATATTTTAGATACTTAAGAAATGTTCCCCAGTGGGTTAACCACATTTCATTGCTTAAGGTAATGCAGAGCAGGGTATGAACAAGAAAGCCTAATGTATGATTTCCAACGAGTGAGGTGGGACCTTATACATATAATGCTGTGTCCATTATAATAATAATGAACAAAGAGCTATACAAACACACTCCTTGTCAGTTTCTAACCCATACTCTGGCAGAACAGTTGAAAATAGATGCTCTATAGAGATGTCTGCTAAGTTGATGCTGACATATAAGTTCCATGTTATTGATCTACACGTGGGAAAAAAATTGAAAGGATTTTTTTTCTCTAGTTATTAAAAGTCAAGGGTCAGATGAGCTCCCTGAATGAGGCCTATTGTTCTAACTTGCCCCGGTCTAAAAAAACTGTTGGCATTAGGATAAACTATACATTCCAGAAAAGTGATTCTCAACTCTCTCCTGATTGTTACTGACTACATGTTGCAGAAGCCAGTAATTTGTTACTAATATTAAATAGTAATTTTAGTGGGTGATTTGCTTTTTTTTTTTTTTTTTTTTTTGAGGCGGAGTCTCGCTCTGTTGCCCAGGCTGGAGTGCAGTGGCGCGATCTCGGCTCACTGCAAGCTCCGCCTCCCGGGTTCCCGCCATTCTCCTGCCTCAGCCTCCCGAGTAGCTGGGACTACAGGCGCCGCCACCACGCCCGGCTAATTTTTTTGTATTTTTAATGGAGACGGGGTTTCATTGTGTTAGCCAGGATGGTCTCGATCTCCTGACCTCGTGATCCGCCCGCCTCGGCCTCCCAAAGTGCTGGGATTACAGGCTTGAGCCACCGCGCCCGGCTGTGATTTGCTTTTTTTTTTTAAAAAAAAGAAGGGCATGTTCAGGGTGATATATATGCCACCTTCTTGCATTCTAATAAGATATGTTTTTCAGAGTAGACATCACAACAAGCTACTGGAAAAAAAATATAGTCAACAGATTATTTTATCTTAGCCACATCCAGCAGCGTGATCACACAGAGACAATGATCATGGGTTTAGATGTGGGGAAAAAAGAAAAAAGAAAAAAAAAAGGCTGAGAACTGTAATCCCAATTGTGAAAGGGAAACAGAAAGGTCTACTGACCAGTGATTGACAATACTTCTGTCTAAAAACATGCTTTCAATTGATTTAATATTTTTCCATATTTATGCCAGGATAATTAAAATCAATTGAAGAAATCCTACAGAAATAAGCTCCAATTGGATTTAATTTGCAAAAAAATTAAAAGCTGCACATTGTTTTAGAAAAAAGACAGGTCAAAATGAAGGCAAGATTTGTATTACCAGCTTACATGTAAGAACACCATTGAATGTTTTGAAGATAACATTTTGAGGAATGTAGAAATCACACTGAGAGGAACTTTACCACTAATTATTATAGAATATTTAACACAGATATAACCTTTAGATATGATTCATTTTTCTAAGTTAATTTGAAAGTATTTAGGCATGACTATGATAGAGTCTCTGCTACTCCCCACTGTAGGATACACATCATCAACTTCATACATTCACTATATTCCTCCTTCAGTAATTGAATTTGTCACTCTTGTTTAAAAAAGACCATAAACAGATGTAAAGGATCAGCCTTGTGTGGTTTCATGAAAGGGTGCTTTATGAGATTTAACAACAGATTAATGCTATAAATGCTGATGCTAAATGTAGTCCATTGAACAATCCTAAAATGTAAAAAGACTAATTACATAAGTTGATGTTACACATGAACACAAACAGATAAAATATCTTCTCAGAAAAAAATTAGGTAATAATCTCAACATTTATATAAACGCCTGATTAGATACAACCAAGAAAAAAAGTTTAAGGGAATACATATGCTTTTTTAATTTTTTCTTTTCCTGCAAGGTCTATAAATTATCTTTCACGTAAGCACTGGCATCATTCATTTCATTAAATAATTATGTCTTGTAGAATGTCTGCTGAGTTTACAAAGATATGATTAGGACTATTAGAGATGCTTCCCTTGGTGGGATTCAACACCTTAAGTAAACCTATTGACATTCATGGTGAGGTGACAAGTTAACCCTTGCCTAACTGAATCATTTAGCATTTTCAAGATTACTTCCTTGTTTAGAACTTAAACTTATACTCAGAACTTGGAGGAACTGACAACAGTGGAAGGTACCAGCCATAAAATGTTGTCCATTGCAAAGCAGTAGAAATGAGTAGGAAGATTTGTGGGTGTTCCCGGGAACTCATCAGTCTCCTGTTCATTTTCAATAGGAGACTCACAAGTTCCTGCAAATGCACACAAACTTATTCTAAGCAGGAACCATTTGCAGATAAGCAGCTGTTCATATTTCCTCCATTTCAAGTGAATATAGTAATCTGTTCCCCTGGAGTATCTTCAGCAGCTTGGCTGGTGCTTGTGATTCTTTCCAAACAGTGTTGTGGGCATCCCAGACACTAGTCACCTTCATTTATTTATTCAATAAATATTGATTGAGCATCCCTTAAGCAGATCACTGTTCCTGTTTTAAGGATAGAGTGATAAATAATTTATTGCCTTTGGGGCAATTCTATCAAACATTAGTCCAGTTCACTTTCAATCATGCCTGAGTCAAAGTATCAGTCTCCAATGCCAAAGGAGAGGCAGTGGCATTTAAATTTGTACTTCCTGGTACAATGGGAAGAATCTAGGAAAGGGAATTATGATATCAGAATTCTAGCCGTACAGCAGCTAAGACATAGCAGGATTTCCATGTCACGCCATTTAACATTTTTGGCTTCAGTTTTTTTTTAATTTCTAAAATTATTATTTGGGCTATTTTACTTTTCATTCTGGATATAAATGTGTGATGATGATATAATAACTGGAAACAAGAATGGAAGCATTTATAAATAAATGTAATGTTATTGAATTTGTCTTTTTCTACAAAAAACCTGCCTTTGTTTTGGCAATTACTGTAAAATTTAAATATATTATTAATAACTGGCATCTTTTCTACCAGCCAACACATAAATTATTTTTCTCATATAAAAATAAATGGTTAATTTGTCATTTAATGGCTCCTAACATTGAAACTTAATTTTATCAGCTTTAATTTCTCCATTAGATCTCAGACTCTAGTTCTAATGTTCTAAGAAGACAGGCCCAGTCCTTGACCAGGAAGGTGGTAATCATCAAGGTAAACATTTTTCCAGGACCAGTTTTAGTCTTTGCAGTTTTTCTGAAACTTTAAGCTCTAGAAAATTTTGCCCACGTTAGGTTGTTCAAATGAAAAAAATAAATATTCCACTCTCTCTTCTCCCCATAAAAAGTATGTGTATAAGCAATTATGCCTGTGTACACACATATACACACACACGCAGGGTCTTTGTCCTTAAAGGTTCCCAGCTGGTAAAATGTCATGCACTCATGCTTATAGAATAGCATACAGATCCATTTATTTTACTACCGTATGCCCTTGTAAGAGACAGTATGTAAATGCTTTATTGAAGAGGTTTAATTTTCAAGCCCTAACTAGGAATTGGCAGAAATTAACTACAGGTTTTCTAGGTTTTTTGTTTTCTTTTGTTTTGGTGTGGCAAAAGAAGGGGTTTTGATCTCAGTAGACTTTTCTGTCCCTGGAGCTTGGATTTCTGTCTCTGTCTCACTGTTAAAGGACTGAGACCATATCTCCATATAATTGGGTTGTGTAGGTAAGCAGTTACTGTCTTTCTTAAATGGGTACACACTTGTGTACCAGGGTCAGCACTGCCATGGAGCCTTGATCAAAGGGGCCTGCTTGGTATTTCATGAGGTGGGAGAAGAATGCCACAATGAATACAGCCTCAAATACTCTGATTTGTGAGTTTTATGTGGTTGAGTGTAGAAGTTTCTCCAAATGGACCCAGAGTCAGTTACCAGTATGGCAGAGGAGTTTGGAGGACAATAGAACATTCTCTCTTTAATCTCTACTAGGACTGGGGAAGGCAGTAGACCCCACTGAATAACCTCCTCACTATGTGGCTATATTAAAATTGGTGAATATCTATTTATGTAAATCGTATGCTATAAAGGTTAGTTGCTATTAAAGTCTCCCAGTAAAATTCCAAATTGACAGTCAAGAATCCTTGAAATAGCCTTTGACAAATAGGAGTATATCACCACTTTATCCAAGGAATAGGTTTCCTCTAGGCAGAGGCACCATCCTGTTTTTCTTGTTTCCACACCTAGAAAATCTTCAGCAGCTAACAAATCAATTGACTAGTATATGAAATTTATATTGTAAATAAATAAATAATCAATAACTCAGAGAACATTTATTAAAACAGTTTTCTAAAGGGTAGAGTAGGTAGCTAAATAAACGTGATACAATCATTTCCTTTATAGTGCTTGCATTAACGTTTTATCTAATAATAAAATGTAGGTTATTTGTGGCAAATGCATATCAAAGATGCAGATATACAAAGATGACAAGGAGAAACATTAAATAGCAATAAATGGTGCAAACCAAGAAACAGAGGAGGAAATGTTGAAGTAATAGTGGAGCAGTACGTAAAAGTTTCGAGTTCTACAAGCACAAATCTGTATCTAACTATCACTCATAGAATAAGCAATGTATTCTATGTGTGCATCACATGATATTTAATCTGAGACTTAATTTTCTCATTTCAAAATGTGGATACTAATAGTACCTATCTCATAGTATTTTATCATTCTTATCAGCATTATTGTCATTACTGAGGGTAAGGAATGGAACAGAGAGAACAAACTGAATGTTATAGCCCTGTTACTGAATTTACATATTAATGCTAAAATCTTGAAGCAGGAAAGGAATTTCTGGATAAAAAAAATCTCAAGAGTATTAGTCAAATTAACACCTAACCCATTATAATCATGAAAAATCTACTAATAACACTGTCATTATAGTGAAGTCTGGTACCTTTGGGTGGAGTATAGTTTCTATTTCTAGGGAACTGCTTCCATATTATTCAAAAAGTTATTTAAGATGATGAAAATTATATCTATCCCTTGTACTTCTATTAAGAGAAGTCATTCCTTAACATCTTTATGGCTCTTTGACAACCTTTCTGCTACTTATTATTATCAATACTGAAATAAATTATTCAGAGAATACTGATGCAATTTATGAGGTAACAATAAAGAAAATGGTCAAAGTCACAGAAATACAAATATTTCTTACATAGAGAGCAATATCTTTTAGAATGGGAATTTAGACTACATTAATACTGCAAGACACTTAAAAGTTTTTGTGAGTTTTCTATTTTAAGATACTTTTTTTTAAGCACTCTAACATTATTCATGTTACTACCTCTTTGGCTAATAAGCATTTTCTATCCTTATCCCAGTGTCTGATCTTTAGACAAACAAAATAAACTGTTAGAAATAACAAACTTGTTCTTTCTTTACAATTTTTTTACCTCATCAAATTGCTACATTCATAAAGTATACTAAGGGGATGAAATAGGTGGAGATAAATCTGAATTTTAAAATTTGCACTCCATGCTAGACTACAGCGATGCACCTATCAAGGTTTTTGACTGGAATTATGAAAAACAGGCAGTCATAGTGTACTGAGCCCTAAGAGGTCAAGTTCTCAAGTTTGAGATTTGCTTATCCTTATTTCTCCATAGTCAATGGCACTATGCCCATACACTTTAGAGAAAATGTGTGAAGAAGAGATCATAAAATATGAATTTATGTATTGATTCATGCTTTCAAAGATATTTGACAATAAGTTCATAACTGATAAAAATGTTCACCAATGCCATTGTACTTTTCTTGCTTATTCTTGATACTGAATCTGACAAAAAGATTTCTGACTAGCGATAGCCACATATTTTTACTAATAATCCATATTTTATAAAACCAACAAAAACTATATATACAAGTTAAAATCAAAAGCAACTTAACACATAAATAAAAGCAATGATAATGACATAATTAAAAAGATAATTAATCTTGACATATTCTTACTGAAAATAATTATGCCAACTCAAAAAATTTTACTACTTGGCATAAGAAACAGCAATGATAACTGTATTGACTTTAATTCTGTTAGATACTCAAGTTTCTATTCTGAGTCATACTACCCTATTGAATATTATAATAAAATAGTGTTCCTTAAATAGTTTTAAGTTAGCTTTAATTTGGAGAAAGAGTTTTATACTAGTACTACAATGACAAAAATGTTTAAACTTAAATTATTTTTTTAGAAAAAAAGATTTCTGTTGAAGTATTTCATAAAAATCCCACTTAATTTTCAAAGAATTTAAGTATATTCAACCCTGATTATATCTCAAGTAGTGACAGCATATACTATAAGAAATGCTTCAAAATGCTTTATGCACCTCTACCTTTCTTTTAATTAAAACAAGTTTTACATGCTTGATGCTTAAAGATCCAAATATTTTAAATGTCTACAAAAGTCTCTACCCAACCCAACAGTCTTCCTGGGAGCAAGCATTGTTAACAGTTTAACATTAATCTCCCAGAACGTTTCCATCTAGTATAATGATGTTTTGTTTGATTTTATAGCATCAATTGGGGCCATATTACTCATTGAGTCCTACAAATTACTTTTCACATTTCTCAATATATGATGGTCATTATACCATGTCAGGACATCTGACTTTTTTAATGGCCAACTATTTCCCATCAATGACTAGTTGCCCCTCAGCCCATTATAATGCTACAATTAACATCACTCTGAGAAAGTCTATTTACTTTTAAGTACAGACTAAGTATTTCTTAGTAAAAAGTCACACGGTTTTTTAAAAATATAAATTGCTAAAACCCAACAAATTATCCATCAGAAAGGCAATTTGCACCCCCAACAGCAGAGAATAACAGTAATCATTTGTCTGTGTCCTTGACAGCACTGGTTATTATCACTTTTTAATTTAAAAAATTTGATGGAACAAAATAATATCTTATTGTTTTTGGTTTTTTTCTGATAAGAAATATAATAGAACATGCATTAGTATGTTTCATATTTCTATTGATTACTTGTGTGTCTTTTTCACAAATAAGTTATTCATACTTTTTGACAATTTTATTCTATATGGTTGCAGTTATATTGACTTTTAGGAGCTATTTATATATTTTATCATGGATAATAACAACGTCTTACATGTTACAAAAATTTGCTTCAAGTTTTATGCTTAAAATTAACTTTATTATGATGTCTTTCACATTATATAGTCATTTTTAAAGCTTATGTAGTTAAGTATGTCAATCATTTCTCTTATGACTCAGTTTCATTTTTTGCTTAGTAGTACATTTACCACCCTAACATTAAAATACACTGCTATAGTTGCTTCTTTTTTAGTTTATTTTTACTTTCAGATATTTCATTTAACTAAAATTAATATTTTTATATTATGAGAAGCAATAATATTTTTGCCAATGAATATAAATGTGTCAACTTTTTACATTTTATTAAGAAATATATAATATTTGTTGATATGACAGAGTGTAGAATATAATTTTCCTTTAAAATTTATTTTAAGTTGACAAATAAAAGTTGCATATATTTATCATGTACAATATGTTGCTTTGAAATATGTGTACATTGTTGAATGGCTAAATCAAGCTAATCAACATATTAATTACTTCACATAATTTTTTGTAGAAAGAATACTTAAAATCTAACATCTTAGTAGTTTCAAGAACAAAACATATTGTTATCAATTGTAGTCATCAAGCTGTACAATAGATTTTAAACTTATTCCTCCTATCTAACTGAAATTTTGTATCCTTTCACCAACATCTGTTACAGAAATTACAATTTTATGCCTATATGTACATGAATATCTTCAGTAATTACCTATTTTACTGACCTAGTTTCTATCGCTGCACCTGTCCCAAAGCCTTTATCATACATGTGTAAAACCTATTTTAAATTTCATAGGTCAAATACTAGTTGGGAGCTAATTACAATAATTCAAGAGAAATTTTGATGGTCTACATAGTCAAGGAGGTTTGAAAAAATAGCGCAGGTTTGATAGACATTATTGCACACTATAAAAGTCATCAGAATCAAAATGGAGAAACTAATGATTAAAAACAAACAAACCAACCTGGCAAACAGCGCTGGGAAAGGTTATCAAGAGAGGGTTGTCACATTTGTATGCCTGAGAACAAACTGATCACAAAAGATTGCAAAAATTGCAACCTTGCAAAAAGGCCATGGCAACCTTTCACAAAAACTACTTCTTGAAGGACATCTGTCCATAAACCGCCTGTCCACCCTCTCACTTGTATCACCTGTGTTATTAATCTTTATAGGATAATTATCTCTAAAAAATTATGTAAAACTGCAAATTTTTCCTTTAAAAACTTTTGTCTTCCTTTACCTCCCTGAATATGCATCAATTTGTAAGTGCAAACACATTCCCATTTCTGTGCCCCACTCATGAATAATACTTTTTTTGTTTCTTTGTTGTAGAGAGCCTCTCTCTGTTTGATATTTAGATTGACAGTAGTCAGAATTGACAGAACCTAAGCGTTACTGGGATGTCACAGGAGGGAGAACCAAGGGAGACATCCAGAGCTCTTGCTTAGTAATGGGATGATTTTTTATGTTACTTAGATATAAGACAAAGGAGGCAGAGCAGATTTGAGGGAAAAAAAACTTCAATTTTTTTTTTTTTTAATTTTAGATGATTGTCATTCATCTACAGGGAAATATTATAGAGGTAGCCAAGTATACACACCCCATTTAAGGAAAAATCTAAGATAGAGATAAAGATTTGGAAAATATCAACATAAAGCACTAACAAAATCACAGTAGTTAATAACATTAAACATTCAGAACGCCAAAAGGAAGATAGTCCAGTAACGAATTTTAAAGGGCTTTAATATTTAAAAGACAAGGAAGTACAGCTTTCAAGAGAGGGCACTCGACAGAAGAATGGAGGACAGGCTGAAAAGTGTGAACTGAAAGCAAAAAGAAGCAAGCATTTGCAAATGAAGGAAAGATGTGAACCATGAGACAACGCAGGCAACTTTGTTGTGTTCATGTTAACTACTTATAAAATTAGTACAATTCAGAATATTTTCTTATATCCCATTCCAAATATGAAATTCAATTTGAGTTTTCTGGTAATCTGTACCCATTTGGTACGTGTGGCTTTATTTTAGTTTGTATTTTCCTGTCACTGTATTAAATGAGAGTATTTTCCAATATATTATGAATTGTATCATACGTATCACTATTTCAGAGTCAAAAGACAGATGTAACTATTTATGCACAAGATGTCAGCTAGAATGTGAGCAAGAAATCTCATAATGAGACTGTTAGTATACACTTAATGCAACAAGTTGCTTATAAACCTACATTGTTATCTCTATGTAGTAGTGAAAATTTAGCTCTTTGTACTCAAATGCTATAAAAAAAACAATGAAGTAAAAAATGTATATAAAACCTTTAGCGAGAAGAGCAATTAGTTTAGCAAAAAATACACTGGTGGTGTAGTCAGAAAGACTTAGATTTGAATCCTAGTAGAATTTTTCTGAGACTCAGTCTACTCATATGTATTCATATGATACTTGTATCATACTAATATGAGAATAATATATAATAACTTAAGGATTATAGTTATTAATCCTTGGGCCAATGTCATTATTTCGCCCTACCTCTTACTTTTTACATATCCTCTATAGAAGTACATATCATCTATAGAAACAAATCCTCTTCTCTTTTCTGTGACATACCTAAGTGTAAGAAAGGATTTCAAGGAGCAAAGATGGCTTTACAAATGAGAAGCGCTGAGAAACTTCAAATCACTAATATAAATGTCCCTGACACTTTGTTTGAATTCATTAGCAGCTTACAATACAATTATTCCTTGAAGGTATTAGTGGGTGGTGAAGAGGTCCTAAAATAAATGTTTCCATGGAAAAAAAGAAGACAGACAGTGAGAGACTAGTATTCATCTTTCTATCACAAAGATTAATGTGTTACTACATAGTTTGGTCTACTGCTAACACTAAAGTCTCACACATACCTGTGTACACTGAGCTATCAGCGTACAATGAAATTCATCTGCATCAGTAAATGGACATAGTTTATATTAGTACACAGAGGCTGAAGGAGATTAGAGGGAACAGGCATAAATGTGGGCTTTTGGGGAAAGTTCCACATAGGATATGACAGAGACAATCCTAAGTTTATTCATCACATCATGTTTGATTTTTCTCCTTGACAGGCACATAGAAATCTATATTTTCCAACCCTCTTGCTGGTACTATATGATGTATTTTGGTCATTGAAAACAGGTAGAGGCGATGTGCACCATTTCTAGACTGAGGCAAAGAAAAGTTCTATGCTATCACCTGCTACCTTCTCAGCTCTATGTTTTGTTGTTGCTGTTTGTCTGTTTTACCTGTTTAAGAACTGGTAAAATATATGAATTCTTGATCCAGGCTTCCTGTCTTGAATTCTGGCTCTGATATTTTCTATTAGTTATGCAACTTTCTATGCCTAACTTCCTCTCTTGTAAAATGAAAATAATAATTGTAGCTACATCACAGGGGTTATGAGGATTAATTAAAATAATAGGTTTGAGCTTTTAGAGTAATGACAGCAAATAATAAACACTTAAAATGTTAGCTACTTTCATTAGTATTTCCCACTCATGAAATGTTCTATACTTTCTCCTGATTCTTAATAAATACTTTTTTTTTAAAGTTCCCCATAATGGATAGAAATTTGGGGTAGTTAGATTTAGGTTTTATTTAAATGAAAATCAAACTTTTCTAATAGTTGGATCCAATGTTAGCATCTTTCTTGTAAGCTAGTTCCTCATCACCAGAAATATTCAGAAGAGGACAAAAGATTCTGTCAAAGATAGTAAAGAAATAATTCTTTCCATAGGAGGAAGAATAAAAGTAATGACCTCTAAGTACCCTTCAAAACCTGCATTTCTAACAGTGTATATACTGTTATACTACCCTGAAGGTGACTAACATTTCAAATTACATTTTATTGAAATAGAATTGTCTTGTAATAATTGGGAAACTACTTTGAACAATCCTTAAATCATTCATCAAACTTGATTGATAATACGACAAACCAAATCACTATGTATTAAACAGAGAGTCTGTAAAACTTTCTGTAGCAGTTATCATCCAAAATAATTGGGAATATAATGCAGTTTCTAGAAAAGGTATTCAATAACACAGCAAGCCCAGAAAAAAAATGATAAATGGCATGAAATATTTTACTAAGGCACTGACACTCAGAATTTAAATTTGACAGTCTATAAAATCTGTTCAAGAATGAAGAAACCCACAAAACTTCACAGCACTATTTGCCCATGGTATATGACTAAAGGTCTATATCGAGGTTTTCCATCAGCCAGACTTTATTTTCTCTATCTACCGGTATTAAATGAAAATACTGGCTAAATCATAGTAATTGACCCCTTTCTTTTTAAAATATATGTTAGAAAATACTAAATTTGATTATAAGGATAATATTTATAGGAATGGGAGTTGCTTTCTCCCCAAATACAATTGTTATTTTTTGACTTCCTGAAACACTACAATATTGCAAAATTAATGAGAACACAGACACAAAGAAGGAAACAACAGACACTGGGACCTACCAGAGAGTGGAGGATGATAGGAGGGAGAAGAACAGAAAAATAACTATAGGATACTAGGCTTAGTGTTTGGTAATAAAATAATCTGTACCTCAAACCCCCATGACATGAGTTTACCTATATATAACAAATGTGCACATGTATCCCTGAACCTAAAATAAAAGTTAAACAAAAAAATCCCTACACTTAAATTTCTTCATTGAAACCTTTTATGGTAACGACATCAGCAATAGGTGGAGTAGGACCTCCCAGTGTTTGTCCCTCACAGAAACATTAATTTGAACAACTATTGTTGCACAAAAACACCTTCACAAGAGCTACAAAAACCAGGTAAAAGACTATAGCATTTGGGTATATCACAAAAAATTTAAAAGATGCATTGAGGAGATAAGAACAGTTTTACATCACCCACATTGCCCCTTCCCCAAATCCTTGGCAGCACAAAGAGATACATTCCAAATGAGGGAAGGACAGAACGGTAAGTATCAGACTCCAGACTGAGCCTTGAGACCAACATCAGTGCTGGGCTGGATCCCATAGCCTTACAATCCAGCTTTGCCTGGCTGTCTCAGTCTCCAGTGCTGCCCCAATTCCAGGCCAATCCCCATAAACTCAGGCAGTAGTCTGACCCCACAGACTCAGTCTCCAGGCCTTCTCCAGGGTTAGGCTGGCCCCCGTGGCCCCAGGCTCCAGACTGACCATAGCACCAGGCTGACCCCAATGGCTCCCTCCAGACTTCAGGCTTACACAAACAACTTGCTAGCCCTTACTAGCCCTTGCAACTGTGGCCATCAGGTCAACACCCATGGACCCAGCTGTCATGCCATGCCCTGAAGATACAAGCTCTAGGCCTGCCCAAGTATCAGACCAGCCACAGAAACTACAGGTTCCTGGACCTCCCTAGGATCTAGATCAACCCAGAGCCAGGCTGGCACACATAGCCCCAGACTTCAGACCTGCCTAGTGCCAGGCTAGCACTCCTGGCTGAAGATATCATGCCGTATCCACTGACATGGACTCCAAGTCTGCTCAGTGCCAGGCTGGTCCCTGTTGCCCCATCATTCCTGCCACCCTTGTGGCTCCATGCACTAGAAGACTTGGATTCCAGGCCTGCTTCAGCTGACTCACAGGCCAGGCCCATCCCAATTAACCCAAGTGTTATGTTGGCCCCCAAGGAAACAGACTCTATGATATCTCCTGTGTAATAAGGTCCCAGGTTGGCCCCACAGCTCTAGGACTCAGGCCAACAGACTCTCAGACCTAGCTTCTAGGCCAGCCATTACAGATATAGGCTTCAGGCTGGTGCTCATGGCCCTAGGCTCCATGCCAATTGTCCTGGTTCCAAACACCAGGCCAGTACCCACAATACCATGTACTAGATGAGTCTCATGGACCCAGGCTCCATGCCAGTCCCAGCAGCCAGCTAGCCACTGGCTCCAGGCCAGTCCCCATGGTTCCAGGCTCCAGTGGCCATAGGGTCCATGCCCCCACCAGTAAATCCTGGTATCAGGCCAGCCCCTATGGACCAAAACTCCAAGACAGCCTCTGCAGACCCAGGCTTATCTCAGGGTCTACTTAGAAGACTCATGTGTAGGCTTACTCTAGCAGCAGGCCAGTACCCACAGAAGTTCCTGTGGACTCAGGCTTCAGGTCAGAGTTTATGGATACAGGCTCCATCCAGCCTCAAGGAACCAGTCTCCAGACACACCACTACAGACCCAATCAAAACTTTCAGCACAGTTTACCCAGGCTCTAGGGTCATCTCTGCATACCTGTGTGCAAAGCCCACTCACCTATTGACCTTGGTACTGGGCCAGCCTGCCTGATGACTCCAGCAGCAAGTCCATCTATGAATCACGGCAGATAGCCTGCCCATAATCTCTGGACAGGCTGAATGATAAAGGGCTTTCCCAGACAAAGCCAGTCTGCAAAGACTGAAATGGGTCCCTACTTCTTCAAATGTGAAGATACCAATGCATGGACACAAGTATCAAGAACAATCAGAGAAACATGACATACCAAAGAGACAAAGCATCAGTAGTGGACTCTAAAAGTGAAAATTTATTAACCACCTGGCAAAAAATTGAAAAACAATTGCCTTAAGGAGTTCAGCAAACATCAGGAAATGACCAGGAAATAATTCAAGGAAAATAATAAGTGATGAAAATGAGAAATTGGACAGAAATATTAAAATTATTTTTAAAAATCAAACATAAATTCTGTTACTTGAAAAAATCAAAGAATGAAATTTAAAAATGTAATACCATCAATAACAAAAGTGATCAAGCTGAAGAAAGAATCTGTGAACTTGAGGACAGGTTATTTGAAAATATATAGTTAGAGAAGCAAAAAGAAAAGAATACAAATTAATCAATAATATTTACAGAACTTATCAGAAAGGATCAAAATAGCAAACATTCAAATTACAGTCATTAAAGAAGAGAGATATAAGAGAATAGAAAGCTTATTTAAATAAAAAGTGGCAGAACACTTTCTAAATCTGGGGAAAGATATAACTATCCAGGTATAGAAAGATCAAAGGTCTCCAATCAGATTCAATCCAATCTAGAGCAAGATATATTATAGTAAAACTATGTAAATTCAAAAACAAAAAGATCTTAAAGACAGTAAGAAACTAAAAGCATATTACGTATAAAAAAGATTCAGTATGGCTAATAACAGATTTCTTACCATAAACCTTATAGACCAGGAGAAAGTGGGATGATGCATTCAAAGCATTAATGAAAAAACTCCATTAAAGAATAACATATCCAGAAAAGCTTCCAATCAGAAATGAAGGAGATATAAAGACTTTCCAAGAGAAATAAAAGCTAGAAAATTCATCACCACTAGACTTGTCTAACATGAAATACTCAAATTAGTTCTTTAAGCAGAAAGAAAAAAATGTTAATTAGTAACAGAAAACATAATAAAGTATAAAACTCACTGGTAAAAGTAAGTACACAAATTCAAAATACTCTAATAATGTACTGTGGGTCTGTGAAATCACTTATTTCTTTAATATGAAGGTCAAAAGACAAAATTATTAAAAATAATAATAGGTAGGCCAGGTATGGTGGCTCACGCCTGTAATCCCAGCACTTTGGGAGGCCAAGGTGGGTGGATCACGAGGTCAGGAGATCGAGACCACCCTGGTAAACACAGTGAAACCCCGTCTCTACTAAAAAATGCAAAAAATTAGCCGGGCGTGGTGGCAGGCACCTGTGGTCCCAGCTACTCGGGAGGCTGAGGCGGGAGAATGGCGTGAACCTGAGAGGCAGAGCTTGCAGTGAGCTGAGTTCGTGCCACTGCACTCCAGACTGGGAGAGAGAGCTAGACTCCATCTCAAAAATAAATAAATAATAATAACAGGTACAATTATTTGTTAAGGGATACAAATAAAAAATATGTAAATTGTTACATCAAAAACATAAAATGTATGTGTGTGGGGTATAATAAAAGTGTAGAGTTTTTATATGTCATTAAAAATTGTTATCAGCTAAAAGAGTGTATTATACCTATGAGATGTTTTACACAAACCTCATAGTAATGACAAACAAAAACCTATACTAGATAATCCATGAATAAAAAGTAAAGATTAAAAAAATGCTGCTAGAGAAAATAATTTAATCACAAAGAAAGATAGCAAGAGAGGTAGAAAGGAACATTCTTACCTTATAGAGCAACAAGAAAACAATTATTAAAATGGCAGTAGTAAATATTTACCTATCAGTAATTGCCTTGATTATAAATGGACTAAATTCTTAAATAAAAAGACATAGATTGACCAGGAATAGTGGTTCCCACCTATAATCCAGTATTTTGGGAGGCCAAGGCAGGAGGATCACTTGAGTCTAGGAGTCCAAGACCAACCTAAGCAACATAGTGAGAAACTGGTTCTAAAATTAATAATAACAATAATAATAATGTTTCATAAAAAGACATAGAATAGCAGAATGGATGAAAAATAAGACCTAACTAAATGCTGCTTACAAGAGACTACTGTCACCTTTAAAGACACACAGACTCAAAGTGAAGAGATAGGAAAAAATATCTTACGCAAATGGAAACCTAAAGAGAGCAGGTATAGCTATGTTTATATCAGTCAAAAACTATAACATGAACAAAAAAGGTCCTTATTAGTGATCAAGTGGTCAACTCATGAAGAGGATATAAAAATGATAAATTTATATTCACTTAACATTGAAAAACCTAAATATATAAAGCAAATATTGTGAGGGGAAGATAGAATTAAATACAGTAATAGTAGGAGATTTCATTACCTCACTTTAAGCAATGAACAGAACATCTAGACAAATCAATAAGGAAACATCAGACTTAACCTGCACTTTAAACCAAATGAATCTAACAGGTGTATAGAGAGCATTCTATCCAATAGCAGCAGAATAAATGTTCTTATCAAGTAAACACAGAACATTCTTCAGCATAGATCATACATTAGGACAGAAAATAAGTCTTAAGAAATTGTAAAAGATTGAAATTATTCCAAGTCTCCTTTCTGACCACAATAGTATAAAACTAGAAACAATAACAGAATCTTGGAAAATGCAAAAATACATAGAAATTAAACATCATTCTGAACAAAAAAATGAGTCAACAAAGAAATTAAAAGAGATATTAAAAATATCTTGAGACAAATGAAAATGAAAATAAAATATACCAAAACAGAGTTCAGCAAAGACAGTTCTAAGAAGGAAGTTTATTGCAATAAACACCTACATAAAAAATAAGAAATACATCAAATAAATAATCTAATGTTATATACCAAGGAACTCAAAAAAAAAAAAAAAAAAAAAAAGAAACTAAACCTAAAGTTAGCAGAAGGGTGAAAATAGTAAAGATCAGAGCAGAAATACTTAAAATACAGACTAGAAAAAAATTGAAAAAAAATCAACAAAAGGAAGAGCTTTTTTTTTTTTGAGAAAGAAAATTGGCAAAACTTCAGCTAATCTAAACAAGACAGAAGATTCAAATAAATAAAATCAGAAATGAAAGAAGAGACATTATAATTGTTACCACAGAAATACAAAGAATCATAAGAGACTACTAGAAACAAGTATAAGCCAACAAATTGGACAACCTAGAAGAAATGAATAAATTTCTAGACATAAATTTGTACCTACCAAGGCTGACTCACGAAGAAATAGAAAATATGAACAGACCAATAATGAGAAAGGAGACTGAAATCAGCCTAACACAAAGTCTCCCATCATAGGACAGCCCGGGACATGATGGCTTCACTGATGAATTCTGCCTAACATTCATTCATTATTCATTCATTCATCCATCCAGTCATTCATTTATAGAAACAGGGTCTCCCTCTGTCACCTAGGTTAGAATGTGGTAGCGCAGTCAAAGCTCACTGTAGCCTCAAACTCCTGGGCTCAAGGAATCCTCCTACTTCAGTCTCCGGAGCAACTGGGACTACAGATGCCTCCTGCTACCATGCCTGGCTAATTTATTTGTTTTTGCAGAGGTGGGGTCTTGCTATATTGCCCAGACTGGACTCAAACTGTTAGGATCAAGCGATCCTCCTGCCTTAGACTTATCAAAGCACTGGGATTACAGATACGAGCCACCATGCTTGGCCCTACCTAACACTTAATGAAGAAATAACACCAATCCTTCTCCAAATTTCCCAAAACACTGAAGAAGAGGGAATACTTCAAAACTCATCCAATGAGGCCTGCATTTGCCTGATACCAAAGGCAGACAGGGACAGTATAAAAAAACTTGGAGATTCTGATGAACATAGATGCAAAAATCCTCAACAAAATAATAGCAAATCAAATTCAACGCCACATTAAAAGGAACACTGCCCATGATGAAGGGGATTTATCCCGGTGATATAAAGATGTTGTTTCAACATATGCAAATCTATAAATGTGATATTCTACATTAACAGAATGTAGGATTAAAACAATACAGTCATCTCAATCGATACAGAAAAAGCTTTTGACAACATTCAGGATCCTTTTATGGTATTAAAAAAAATACTCTCAATAAATTAGGTATGCGAAGGAATGTACCTCAACACAATAAAAGCCACATGTAGCAACCCCACAGCTAACATAATACTTAATGGTGAAAAGTTGAAAGCTTTTCCTCTAAAACCAGAATCAAGATAAAGATTCCAACTCTTGCTACTTGGATTCAATGCAGCAGCCTAGCTAGAACAATTAGCAAGAAAAAGAAATAAAAGACATTTAAATTTGAAAGGAAGAAGTTGTTTTTGTTTGCAGATGACATAATCTTATATATAAAAAAACTAAAGACTCCACCAAAAAACTGTTAGAACTAATAAACAAATTCCATAGGGTTGCAGAATCAAAAGCAACATACGAAAATCTATAGTGTTTTTATACACTAACAATGAACTCTCCAAAAAAGAAACCAAGGGAACAATCCTATTTAAAATACATACAAAAAAAGTCTTAAAAATAACTGAATAAATGAATGGCCTGAACACTGAAAAGCATAAAATATTAATAAAAGAAACTAATGATACAAAATAAATGGAAATATATTTTGTGTTTATGAGTTGAAATAATTAATACTGTTAAAATGTGCATACTACCCAAAGCAATCTACAGATTTAATGCAATCCCTATTGGATGAAATTTTTCATAGAAATAGAAAAAACAATACTAAAATTTGTATGATACCACAAAAGACCTGGAATAGCCAAATCATCTTAACCAGAAAGAATGAAGCTTACTGGCATAAGAAACAGACACACTGACCAATGAAATACAATAGAGAGCCCAAAAATAAACCCACGCATTTACAGTCAATTGCGTTTCAGCAGAGTTGCTAAGAACACACACGGGCAAAGAACAGTCTCTTCACTAAATGGTTTAGGGAACACCCAGTGTACACAAGCAGAAAAAATGAAATAGGAGTTATATCTCACATGATATATAAAAATCAACTCAAAATGGATTAAATATTTTAATTTAAGATTTTAAATATAAAACTGCTAGAAGAAAATAACAAGCTCCACACCATTGGTCTAGGAAACAATATTTTGGACAGAATAAAAATTCATACCCTTTTAGTATGAAGCACAGACAACTAAAGCAAAAATTAAAAAAAAAAACAAAAACTGAATTACATTAAACTGAAAAACTTCTAAACACCAAAAGAAACAATCAACAGAATGAAGAGAAAACCTATAGAGTGCGATAAAACATTTGCCAACTATACTGTGATAAGGGGTTCACAATCAAAATATATCCAAACTTCAAACAACTTAATAGCAAGAAAAAAAATGATGTGACTAAAAACAGGAAAAATCCCTGTACAAATAATTATCAAAAGAACATATAGAAATGGACATTTTTTTTAAAAGCTCAATATTACTAATTATCTGGGAAATGCTAATTAAAATAGTGATATTTTATGTCTACATGTAAGAGATAAATCATACCTGTGAGAATAGATGCTATAAAAAAGATGAAAGTTAACTAGTGTTGTTAAGAATGTGGACAAAAGGGAACTCTTTAACACTGTTGGTGGCAATGTAAATTAGTATGGCTATTATAGAAAACATTATGAAAGTTTTTCAAACAGTTAAAAAAGAACTATCATATGATCCAGCAATCCCACTTCTGGTATACATCCAAAGCATATGAAATCAGTATGTTGAAGAGATATCTGCACTTCCATGTTCAGTGCAGCACTACTCACAAGAGCGAAGATATGGAATCAACCCAAGTGTCCATTAAAGGATGAATAGGTAAAGAAAATGTGTTATATATAAACAATGTGTTATACATAAACAATGGTATACTTTTAAGCCTTAAAAAGGAAGGAAATCCTTTCACCTGCAACAGCATAGAAGAACCTGAAAGTATGTTAACTGAAATGAGTTAGGCACTGAAAAAGAAATAGCACATGATCTCATCTAAATATGGGATCTAAAAACGTTGAACTCATAGAAGCAGAGGGTAGAAATGGTGGCCAAGGGGCTCTAGGTGGCAGGCTGGGGAGACATGGGTCAAAGGATATGAAAGTTCATTTACATAGGAGGAATAACTTAAAGATATTTATTGTACAATATGACTATAGTTAATAACAATGTATTATATTTATGAAAATTGCTATGCAAATAGATTTTAAGTGTGATCACTACAAAAAACAAGTATGTGAGTTAATGTATGTGAAAATTAGTTCAATTTATCCTTTCCAAATGTATACATATTTCAAAAAAATACTGTACATAATAAACACATATATTTTTATTTATAAATTAAAAATAATTAATTTAAAAAGGAAAATAAAGATATTTTATTAAAGTAGATATAGTAGATATCCTGGCAATGATTATTAAGTGAAAAAGCTTCATTCACATAATAAGGTTGTAACAAATGTGTATTGCCTTCTAGATGGTCAGATAATGCCAAATGCAGATAGGGTGTCTAATCAGTACAACCCATCTACAAAAGTCACCAGAATTATATAACATCAACCAGAGAATTTAGAAAGAAATATAAAATGAAATCCTGCTCCATTCTGATTATTGTGATTCTATTAATTTTGTTCCCCTAACAAAGTGACCATCTTAAATATGAAGGGATGCAAAAGATGTATAAAATAATTTCTCACTCCTAAGGAAGTTTTACCACTGGGAAACAATATATACAGAAAAGGCAAAACAATACAAGGTACTCTCTGAAATCAAAAAGCTTTCATATTCTAATTCATGCAAGGTGTGTGGTCCTCATTAAAAAAAAATTCTATCATATTTGCTTTCTTTTAGCTAACCCACTTTGGAAACTAATACAGAGCAGAACAAAACCCACTTAAAGCAAATTTTATAAGTGCTGACTCACATATGTTAAAGTTAAGGGAGCCTGATTAATAATTATTTTATTGTAATCAACATCATCAAGTATCTTTTTTTCATGACTTCCATTTCTGGTGGAATGGCTGATTTTATGAAACTCTTGATTTTCTATGATCAGTCTATCATAGTAATCAGGCCTGTAAAGTTAATCTGCATGATTAAATGTCCACATGAATTAAAGACAAAAGCCATAGAAATAGACGAAATGGCAACGTCAACATTAAGTGAAATGGTCAAGGAAGACTTTATGAAAGAGATGAAAACTGATTTGTGCCTATGAGAATGAGTGTGGCTGAGCATAGCTATTCACACAGTGGAAAGTAGCAAAAGCTATTCACACAGTGGAAAGTAGCACAGAAGAGAAAGTAGAGTAGAATAGAAAGGGGTCTTTCAGTCTTAAAAAACAATTTTTTTGGCAGGTGGTAAGGAAACTGACCAACAGTAGTACTAGATTTCTAATGAGAAGTAGAGGGAGAGAAGTGATAACATATTATTCCTATGAATGACCTGGCAGACAGTGCGAAGCAAGTAGACAATTTCTGAATGTTGTTGCGAGATGATGAAAATCGTATTTAATAAGACCACTCTGAAAGAAATACACAGGATGTATGATAGCAGGTAAACAGGAGGAAGAGAGACCATTTAAGAAGCTATGTCAATTACAATATTAAATGCATTTTGAAATGAGAAGGGGCCAGATTTAATGACAAACTATTGATGAATGTACACAAAATGAAGCAGAGATGCATGAGGATGTTCCTACCAGGGTGACCAGAGAAATGAGGAAATAGTTGATATGGGGCTAATGGAAAAGGAACTACTTCTTGAAGAAATTGCATTCAAGATGACTGTAGAACTTCTAAATCAAAGTGGCCTTAGATCTCTGAAAGTGAAGTTCAGTAATTTAGGGGCAACTACAGGTAACGGATAAATGAACACCCAAAAGTGCACAGATTTATTGAAATGGGAAAAGCTATAAGAAAAGATGTCTGAGGGATATAGGTTTCCTCAGCATTACTTAGTACCAAAATATATTTAGGTATAATTCTGGCTTAAATGTTGCTTTTGAATTTATTAATCTATTTGATAGTAGCACTTTATAGAAACTATTACATCTTCAATCATGGGAAGCTATACACATACACACACACACACACACACACACACAACACTTCTCAAGCAGGTTGCACTGCTGTGATAGTACAATCAAAGGCATGGTATGTTTTCTGCTGAATGATATATAACTAAGTGTGCTAAGGAAGGTCTATAGCTAATATGGAGCAGATATCTGGTGACCTGTTTCACATTCTCCAGAAAATCAATTTTATTTTATTATAGTGGAAATAAGTTGCTGTGAAATGATCATCAAATTTTATAAGACTGATTATTTCCTCAATAAGAACTATTGCTCTCTCAAGTAAAAAGTGATGCTGGAGAAAACAAATAACAATACCATGTTGGCTGACTATCCTCTTTCAGTTCCATAATAAAAATTCAGGAAGTCACTTATGTTCAAAGGAGTAAAAAATAATTCACAGAAAGAAAATACTATTTTTAAAAGTTAGAGTAACATAGACCAGAATAAACCAGCCAGTTTTATATGCACAAATATTCTTAAGCAAAGCTAAAAATTAACTTTAACAAGGCCATGACATAAAATGAACTTCCTCCTCTAATGCTAATTAAATTTTTTAAAAATTCCAATGATTGCAAGTTCATAGAATGATGTATGTGTATTTGAAATGTGGGGAAACCAAAAGGAAAAATAATCACTAAAAATGGCCAGTTAATATTCAGAATCTATTTTATAAGGATGCACAAGAACAGGTTTTTCAAAGGAAGTTTTTTCTGTAACAAATGACCTGTCAATTATTTTTATTTTAGAGAGAATAATTTCATTTGTTAAGGTTCCTCTGCAGCCTTTGCTACAACGAAATTAAAGCTCTTAATCACAGACATTTTATAAGACTGATTATTTCCTATGATATATCATGATGTATACGATTTTTGATACTCTGTCTTGTCTTTGGATTTTGTATGTTTTATTCTTCTATGTCTTCAGATACATAGATATTTTAGGTTGCAATCCAATTTAGGTTGCCTTCCTTTGGAAAAGCAATTGGACAGGAGTAAGAAACAAACAAATAACCTGTATCTGGGTCTGTTTAGATTATAAGCATCTTCCCAGATAATTCTGCTTCTTGAATCATGTCTCTATGAATTTCATCATTTCAAAGACAATGTACCTGATTATGCAACTCTCTTCTGTCTGATAGATGTGTTGTATGTAGTAATCTTTCCACAGTCAGACATGCAAATATGTCACTTATTTTAAGGAAGACAAATGTTGCTTGCACATATCATTTATATAACAGCACAACAGTTTATCTAGTATTTATACAGTAATGCTTATATCAGCTTAAGTCAAATCAACTTAGTTGTCACTAAAGTTACTATTCTATCATTGCAATGATGAAAAGAATGTAAAGTAATTCTATAATGCAGATAATCAGTTTTCCCTGATTTCTGCTTAGCACATTAGTAATAGTTTTTTAAAAAATATACAATACAGTGATTACTGAGTGTTAAGTGTGTGATTGCCTATTGCCTACATTTCCAAAGAACAAATGGAGAGTATTTAAACTATCATGCTCTTGATTTCAGAACAAAATTAAGGATAACTATAAACGTATATCAATGTCTTGGCCTTCAATATCAAGACTCACAAACATATTGCAACTGCTAAATTCAGTATCATACATTAATTTACATTCATTTCCTGTCAACTTTTTTCTCCTGGTGTGAGCAACTGCATCACCTGATGAGATCACCACCAGTGGCAAGGAATTGGAAGTTGCTAAAGAGAGTTACAACTCCAAGTGATTGTAAAACTCCAATTCAGGAAAGTAAGACATATACTATTAAAGAGTAAAAAACATATAGTTGTTTTATTTTGTTTCAAAATTCTGAGAGTTTGCTGCCTGTCAAATTATTCCCTGAAAGCAGTAATCAACAGAAAGGCAATGAAATAATACGGAAACAATTGGAAGAAAGAGTAACATAAACCAGAATAAACCAGCCAGTTTTATATACACAAATATTCTTAAGCAAAGCTAAAAATTAACTTTAACAAGGCCACGACATAAAATGAACTTCCTCCTCTAATGCTAATTAAATCTTTTAAAAAATATTATTTTCTCTCCTATGCTACAAGAGTATTTTAACCCATTTTTTGAGTAGTTTCAACCAATGTTATAAAGTACTCTGAGTAATACTATATAGATACGTTTATCTCTTTTCTTAAATGATCTCTTGGGGCATAAAATGGATTTTGATTTTCTTTACGTTAAACTACACTTAGCACAGTATCAATGACTGTCACATATAAATGTTCACCAAGTTTTTTTTTCAAGTTATCAATAAATATGACTATATGTTAACAAGCACATTACTAAATCATGCTAAATGTGAATGCATCTCTTTAGATACACTGAAGCAAATTAGCAACAAGAAACATCATTACCTAGAAAAGGCATACACTCTGATATTGTTTGGCTCTGTGTGCCCAACCAAATATCATGTCAAATTGTAATTCCCGGTGTTGGAAGATGGGTCTAATGGGAGGTGATTAAATCATGGGGGCAAACTTTCCCCTTGCTGTTCTGGTGATAGAGTTCTTATGAGACCTGATTGTTTGAAAGTGTATAGCACCTTCCCTCTGTCTCTTTCTTCTGCCGGCCATGTGAAGATGTGCTTGCTTCTCCTTTACCCTCTACCATGACAGTAAGTTTCTTAAGGCCTCCGCAGAAGCCAAAGCATGTATAGCCTGAAGAACCATGAACCAATCGAAGTTTTTTTTCTTTATAAATGACCCAGTCTCAGGTAGTTATTTATAGCAGTATGAGAATGAACTAATATACACATCTAAAGACACTAGTCCTGTATAAGGGAAAGTAAATGTAGAAAGAAAATGATAGAAATAGAGAAAAAAATTGTTGTTTGAAAAATGGATATTAATCAAAGATAGGAATGTAGTTCAGATTATATGAATATGGTTTTCACTTAAAAGCAAAAGCAATTTATGTCTGTAACATCCAATCACATGGAATAAATTAAGTCTGCTTTTGTTTTTCCTGCTTCCAACCACTTAGCCAGAGAGAAGTGAAAATATTAGTGAGAAAAGAGATTGAACATAGAAAGAGAAGGAAAATATGATCTGGGTCAATTATGTCAATAAAAGAGGCAGAAATGTTCAGGGATAGAATATAAAAAGGTAAATCATAGTAGAGATAACAAAATGCATACATATTTCACATTAGATCACTTATACAATTTTTAAAAATTCGCCATATTTTTCATGTATTTACATAAATCTAACATTCAATCTTATTTTAGAAAATTTTTTCCACAAATAAAACTCAGATTGGTAAGCATATTGTCTTTTCTTTATTTAAAGAAGCACATTTGACATTCATTGATATATGTATAGACATTTCCACTACAGGTACATATAAAAACTTTTTCTATAATCGGAACCATATTCATATCTTTCATCAATATCCATTTTTTCCTACTAATATCTAGAAAGAAGGAGATTGTGGACATAACGCAAATCTGAAAATAACAGAATTATAAATGAAATTCTCCTTGATCCATTATTTATCATTTATTACCTCTAACAGCAATAATATGAAAGTGCCTCAGCCTTATTCAATTTAATGTAAAGTACATAACAAGTGATTTTAGATGGTGTTTCAAACTCCTAGAGAACATTCAACTCCATAGAATGTTGTTCTTCTAAAATATTAAGAGCTTACAGCCACTCATAATATTGGAAGGTACAGTGTGAAGACACATGTGCTCTAAACATACATAATAAATACCATACAGAAAGAGATATATGTTCTCTCCATATAGTTCAACAGTCTTTCCCTGAGAGTAACCAAGTGATTCTCTCATGTTAATTACTTTAAAAGTCATATTACATACACCAGATATAGTTACATCTTACTCAGCAGCCAAACATCAGGGACACATTCTTTTCTGAACATTTTTCTGTATTGAAGATATACCTCCATTAGTGTTCCTGGACTCAGCATTGAAAGTTTTCATGACCAAGTAATATGTTATAGTGAGAACAATTTCATTTTAGATTCTGCAAAATAAGAGCCAATGTATCAGAGAGCACATGATTTTTTTAATTAAAATGGTACATATATGGGGGCGGAGCAAGATGGCCGAATAGGAACAGCTCCAGTCTCCAACTCCCAGCACGAGCAACACAGAAGACCGGTGATTTCTGCATTTTCAACTGAGGTACTGGGTTCATCTCACTGGGGAGTGCCGGACGATCAGTGCTGGTCAGCTGCTGCAGCCCGACCAGCGAGAGCTGAAGCAGGGCAAGGCATCGCCTCACCTGGGAAGCGCAAGGGGGAAGGGAATCCCTTTTCCTAGCCAGGGGAACTGAGACACACAACACCTGGAAAATCGGGTAACTCCCACCCCAATACTGCGCTGTAAGCAAACAGGCACACCAGGAGATCATATCCCACACCTGGCCGGGAGGGTCCCACACCCACAGAGCCTCCCTCATTGCTAGCACAGCAGTCTGTGATCTACCGGCAAGGCAGCAGCAAGGCTGGGGGAGGGGCGCCCGCCATTGCTGAGGCTTAAGTAGGTAAACAAAGCTGCTGGGAAGCTCGAACTGGGTGGAGCTCACAGCAGCTCAAGGAAACCTGCCTGTCTCTGTAGACTCCACCTCTGGGGACAGGGCACAGTAAACAATAACAAAACGCAGCAGAAACCTCTGCAGATGCAAATGACTCTGTCTGACAGCTTTGAAGAGAGCAGTGGATCTCCCAACACGGAGGTTGAGATCTGAGAAGGGACAGACTCCCTGCTCAAGTGGGTCCCTGACCCCTGAGTAGCCTAACTGGGAGACATCCCCCTCTAGGGGCAGTCTGACACCCCACAACTCACAGGGTGGAGTACACCCCTGAGAGGAAGCTTCCAAAGCAAGAATCAGACAGGGACACTCGCTATTCAGAAATATTCTATCTTCTGCAGCCTCTGCTGCTGATACCCAGGCAAACAGGGTCTGGAGTGGACCTCAAGCAATCTCCAACAGACCTACAGCTGAGGGTCCTGACTGTTAGAAGGAAAATTATCAAACAGGAAGGACACCTACACCAAAACCCCATCAGTACATCACCATCATCAAAGACCAGAGGCAGATAAAACCACAAAGATGGGGAAAAAGCAGGGCAGAAAAGCTGGAAATTCCAAAAATAAGAGCGCATCTCCCCCGGCAAAGGAGCGCAGCTCATCGCCAGCAACGGATCAAAGCTGGACGGAGAATGACTTTGACGAGATGAGAGAAGAAGGCTTCAGTCCATCAAATTTCTCAGAGCTAAAGGAGGAATTACGTACCCAGCGCAAAGAAACTAAAAATCTTGAAAAAAAAGTGGAAGAATTAATGGATAGAGTAATTAATGCAGAGAAGGTCATAAACGAAATGAAAGAGATGAAAACCATGACACGAGAAATACGTGACAAATGCACAAGCTTCAGTAACTGGCTCGATCAACTGGAAGAAAGAGTATCTGCAATTGAGGATCAAATAAATGAAATGAAGCGAGAAGAGAAACCAAAAGAAAAAAGAAGAAAAAGAAATGAACAAAGCCTGCAAGAAGTATGGGATTATGTAAAAAGACCAAATCTACGTCTGATTGGGGTGCCTGAAAGTGAGGGGGAAAATGGAACCAAGTTGGAAAACACTCTTCAGGATATCATCCAGAAGAACTTCCCCAACCTAGAAGGGCAGGCCAACATTCAAATCCAGGAAATACAGAGAACGCCACAAAGATACTCCTCGAGAAGAGCAACTCCAAGACACACAATTGCCAGATTCACCAAAGTTGAAATGAAGGAAAAAATCTTAAGGGCAGCCAGAGAGAAAGGTCGGGTTACCCACAAAGGGAAGCCCATCAGACTAACAGCAGATCTCTCGGCAGAAACTCTCCAAGCCAGAAGAGAGTGGGGGCCAATATTCAACATTCTTAAAGAAAAGAATTTTAAACCCAGAATTTCATATCCAGCCAAACTAAGTTTCATAAGTGAAGGAGAAATAAAATCCTTTACAGATAAGCAAACGCTTAGAGATTTTGTCACCACTAGGCCTGCCTTACAAGAGACCCTGAAGGAAGCACTCAACATGGAAAGGAACAACCGGTACCAGCCATTGCAAAAACATGCCAAAATGTAAAGACCATCGAGGCTAGGAAGAAACTGCATCAACTAACGAGCAAAATAACCAGTTAATATCATAATGGCAGGATCAAGTTCACACATAACAATCTTAACCTTAAATGTCAATGGACTAAATGCTCCAATTAAAAGACACAGACTGGCAAACTGGATAAAGAGTCAAGACCCATCAGTCTGCTGTATTCAGGAGACCCATCTCACACGCAGAGACATACATAGGCTCAAAATAAAGGGATGGAGGAAGATTTACCAAGCAAATGGAGAACAAAAAAAAGCGGGGGTTGCAATACTAGTCTCTGATAAAACAGACTTTAAACCATCAAAGATCAAAAGAGACAAAGAAGGCCATTACATAATGGTAAAGGGATCAATTCAACAGGAAGAGCTAACTATCCTAAATATATATGCACCCAATACAGGAGCACCCAGATTCATAAAGCAAGTCCTTAGAGACTTACAAAGAGACTTAGACTCCCATACAATAATAATGGGAGACTTCAACACTCCACTGTCAACATTAGACAGATCAAGGAGACAGAAAGTTAACAAGGATATCCAGGAATTGGACTCATCTCTGCAGCAAGCAGACCTAATAGACATCTATAGAACTCTCCACCCCAAATCAACAGAATATACATTCTTCTCAGCACCACATCATACTTACTCCAAAATCGACCACGTAATTGGAAGTAAAGCACTCCTCAGCAAATGTACAAGAACAGAAATTATAACAAACTGTCTCTCAGACCACAGTGCAATCAAACTAGAACTCAGGACTAAGAAACTCAATCAAAACCGCTCAACTACATGGAAACTGAACAACCTGCTCCTGAATGACTACTGGGTACATAACGAAATGAAGGCAGAAATAAAGATGTTCTTTGAAACCAATGAGAATAAAGATACAACATACCAGAATCTCTGGGACACATTTAAAGCAGTGTGTAGAGGGAAATTTATAGCACTAAATGCCCACAAGAGAAAGCAGGAAAGATCTAAAATTGACACTCTAACATCGCAATTAAAAGAACTAGAGAAGCAAGAGCAAACACATTCGAAAGCTAGCAGAAGGCAAGAAATAACTAAGATCAGAGCAGAACTGAAGGAGATAGAGACACAAAAAACCCTCCGAAAAATCAATGAATCCAGGAGTTGGTTTTTTGAAAAGATCAACAAAATTGACAGACCACTAGCAAGACTAATAAAGAAGAAAAGAGAGAAGAATCAAATTGACGCAATTAAAAATGATAAAGGGGATATCACCACCGACCCCACAGAAATACAAACTACCATCAGAGAATACTATAAACACCTCTATGCAAATAAACTGGAAAATCTAGAAGAAATGGATAATTTCCTGGACACTTACACTCTTCCAAGACTAAACCAGGAAGAAGTTGAATCCCTGAATAGACCAATAGCAGGCTCTGAAATTGAGGCAATAATTAATAGCCTACCAACCAAAAAAAGTCCAGGACCAGATGGATTCACAGCTGAATTCTACCAGAGATACAAGGAGGAGTTGGGACCATTCCTTCTGAAACTATTCCAATCAATAGAAAAAGAGGGAATCCTCCCTAACTCATTTTATGAGGCCAATATCATCCTGATACCAAAGCCTGGCAGAGACACAACAAAAAAAGAGAATTTTAGACCAATATCTCTGATGAACATCGATGCAAAAATCCTCAATAAAATACTGGCAAACCGGATTAAGCAACACATCAAAAAGCTTATCCACCATGATCAAGTGGGCTTCATCCCTGGGATGCAAGGCTGGTTCAACATTCGCAAATCAATAAACATAATCCAGCATATAAACAGAACCAAAGACAAGGACCACATGATTATCTCAATAGATGCAGAAAAGGCTTTTGACAAAATTCAACAGCCCTTCATGCTAAAAACGCTCAATAAATTCGGTATTGATGGAACGTACCTCAAAATAATAAGAGCTATTTATGACAAACCCACAGCCAATATCATACTGAATGGGCAAAAACTGGAAAAATTCCCTTTGAAAACTGGCACGAGACAGGGATGCCCTCTCTCACCACTCCTATTCAACATAGTGTTGGAAGTTCTGGCTAGAGCAATCAGGCAAGAGAAAGAAATCAAGGGTATTCAGTTAGGAAAAGAAGAAGTCAAATTGTCCCTCTTTGCAGATGACATGATTGTATATTTAGAAAACTCCATTGTCTCAGCCCAAAATCTCCTTAAGCTGATAAGCAACTTCAGCAAAGTCTCAGGATACAAAATTAATGTGCAAAAATCACAAGCATTCTTATACACCAGTAACAGACAAACAGAGAGCCAAATCAGGAATGAACTTCCATTCACAATTGCTTCAAAGAGAATAAAATACCTAGGAATCCAACTTACAAGGGATGTAAAGGACCTCTTCAAGGAGAACTACAAACCACTGCTCAGTGAAATCAAAGAGGACACAAACAAATGGAAGAACATACCATGCTCATGGATAGGAAGAATCAATATCGTGAAAATGGCCATACTGCCCAAGGTAATTTATAGATTCAATGCCATCCCCATCAAGCTACCAATGAGTTTCTTCACAGAATTGGAAAAAACTGCTTTAAAGTTCATATGGAATCAAAAAAGAGCCTGCATCTCCAAGGCAATCCTAAGTCAAAAGAACAAAGCTGGAGGCATCACGCTACCTGACTTCAAACTATACTACAAGGCTACAGTAACCAAACAGCATGGTACTGGTACCAAAACAGAGATATAGACCAATGGAACAGAACAGAGTCCTCAGAAATAATACCACACATCTACAGCCATCTGATCTTTGACAAACCTGAGAGAAACAAGAAATGGGGAAAGGATTCCCTATTTAATAAATGGTGCTGGGAAAATTGGCTAGCCATAAGTAGAAAGCTGAAACTGGATCCTTTCCTTACTCCTTATATGAAAATTAATTCAAGATGGATTAGAGACTTAAATGTTAGACCTAATACCATAAAAATCCTAGAGGAAAACCTAGGTAGTACCATTCAGGACATAGGCATGGGCAAAGACTTCATGTCTAAAACACCAAAAGCAACGGCAGCAAAAGCCAAAATTGACAAATGGGATCTCATTAAACTAAAGAGCTTCTGCACAGCAAAAGAAACTACCATCAGAGTGAACAGGCAACCTACAGAATGGGAGAAAATTTTTGCAATCTACTCATCTGGATGTTTTAAAGATAGTCACAAACGCTGGGCATGGTGGCTCACGCCTGTAATCCCAGCACTTTGGGAGTCCGAGGCAGGCACATCACAAAGTCAAGAGATCAGACCATCCTGGTCAACATGGTGAAACCTCATCTCTACTAAAAATTCAAAATTTGGTTGGGCATGGTGGCACGCGCCTGTAGTCCCAGCCATTTGGGAGGCTGAGGCAAGAGAATTGCTTGAATCTGGGAGGCGGAAGTTGCAGTAAGCCAAGATCACACCACTGTACTCCAGCTGGGTGACAGGGTGAGACTCTGTCTCAAACAAACAAAAATAAATAAATAAATAAAGATAGTCACAAACTTTGAGGATACAGAAAGCTCAGGAGAAGTACCCAATGCTTAGCGAGCATTAATCAAGTTTATTTTTTCTGTCTTCTATTATGAAATCATCTGTTCACAATCACTTCTTCGAGAAAGGCATGGGTTTTCAAACTTGATTGTTCATTTGAAACACTTGCAGGGCTTGTTACAACACAGATTACTGGGTCACTGAATCATAGGTCTGGGGTGTGGCTTAAGAATCTGCATTAGTAACACGTTCCAAGGAGAGGAGGAAGCTGCTGGACCACTGACCACACCTTGAGAATCATTAACTTAGTGACTTAAAAGTCCTCAGTATCACCATATTTACATATGTGTGTTTTCAAGTACTTTCTGTTGGGCCTCATTTAACTTAAAGATTACTTCAATAGTGTTGAAATAGACTTGTGTATTAAAAGTAAATATGTGGGTAAATGTAATTCTTACTGTAAGGGTACATGAAGAATGTTGTTAATTTAGGAGATACTTTATCAGTGAATCACATAGTTCAATCATTCACTAAATAAATTCTAAGTGAAGGCCTACGGTATACTAGAGACCAGATTTACCAGGATAAATAAGATATGTATTATTGCTGTCCTGAGAGTTTAGAATCTATCAGAGGAGACAGAATAAAGAAGTATAAGCATGATAATCACATTAATACATAACTGATAAAATCTTCAAGTTTCTGCTAATGTCTCAAGATACCCTGTAAAATCTCTGATAAACTGTCATGAATTTCTGGCTTGGGTCTGTAAACTAAAAATAGAATTCTAAGCCTTCCCGGCCAACCGAAAGGACCCTCTTCTTGGCCAAGGGCATTCCAAAGTCAATCTGAAACACCAGTTCTGGCCTTGGTGCGAATGGGTGGTCAGATATGCCTCATTATACCCTGCTTCTCTTTGGAATTCAGGCATGACTGAGCAGTATTAACATTGAAACAGAGAACTTAAGACTGACAAAGCAGATGCTTTGTTACAATAAGGTACCAACATGACAGATAGCAGGCCCTGAGAGAAATCAAAGTATTTCACCCCCAAATTTATTTCTTTGACATATTTTGAAATGACCCTGCAAAGCTGTCTTTTGTGGGGAAAATCTACATTCTGTAAAAGAATCCTCTTCCCTTTCTAGGTCTTCTTCCTGATCTAGGAGAGAATTAACTAAGAGCCTGGCATCTTTTAACGTCTGGTAAGAAACATTTACAATCTATTTTCTCTGAAGCCTGCTACCTGGAGGCTTCCTCTGCAGAATGAAAACCTTGGTCTCCAAAACCCCTTATCTTAATCCAAACACTCCCTCCTTCTATTGACTCTAGGCTTTAGATAAACTCTTTCAACCAATTGCCAATTAGAAAATCTTTGAATCACCTGGAAGCCACACCCCCATCCCTACACACTTCCTTCCAGTTGTCCTGCCTTTTAGGGCTGAGCTAATGTACCTTACATGTATTGACTGAAGTTTATGTCTCTCTATAACATATAAAACCAAGCTGTAGCCCAACCACCTTGGGAACATGTTCTCGGAACATCCTGGGACTGTGTTATGCACATGCCCTTAGCTTTGGCAAAACAAACTTCTAAATTAATTGAGACTCGTTTCACACGTTTTGGTTTACAGCTTCCATTTTAAATAGGTGTATATTCTACACTGTGAATGGCCCTTGTCTTCCACTTTTCTGTGGTCATATTTTCCTTCGATCTCTAAAGAAAATGATTCAAGAACACATCCAACAATACTGGAGAAGTGCTCTTCTCAATATATGTATGTAAAGATTTTGGACGATAAGGTGGGAGTAAACACCAATGTTCAACTAATCATTCCCACATCTGTTGCTGCATTAATCTCCATGCCTTACTTCCCTTTCTACCTTTTGTGGTTGTCAATATCTTTGAATCTTAGCCCAGTGGAAAATGTCATCTAAAACAGAAAGCTGCTGTGTGTATCAGACTCTGAAAATTTGAAGTTAATAAGGGAGAAGTGGGAAACTACATTACTGAAATAAAATAATAACTAAAAATTAAATAGTAAACATTATTATTATAAAACACCCTAAGATCTCCAACTATGGATAATTTCACAATTTATATCTACCTCAGCCTTCCAACATGTTTTAAGAGGCCTACTTTCCTCTCTTTTATTGCTTCTCACATTTATTGTCTTTCTCCCAATTCCAGGTTTCTCCATTTTCCACCCATCCATTCAGAAACAAACCTCAAAAAAAAATTGTCATCTCATTAGAATAGGTTTTTTAGAATAGTTTTTTTGTTTTGTTTTGTTTTGTTTTTTTTCTCTGATGAGACAGAGTTTTGCTCTTTGTTGCCCAGGCTGGAGTGCAGTGATGGGATCTTGGCTCACTGCAACCTCTGCCTCCTAGATTCAAGCAATTCTCCCGTCTCAGCCTCCTGAGTAGCTGGGATTACAGGCACCTGCCACGAGAATAGGTTTTAAAAGTCTCATAAAAAGTCATGTAAATCCTTTTTGGTGTCTTGGATATAGAAAGAAGCAGTGATTTACTTTTTCTTCTTATTTTTGTTTTTATGATAGCTTTTCCTTTACATTAAGTCATAGAGTTGAGTAAAGCAAGAGAAAGCTTGCTCATTAAATTTTCAAATGACAGAAAGTTGGGAAGGTCAGCTCATATAAAAGATGACTGAATCAAGGTGCAAATGTATTCTTCTAGGTTGAAATTATGAAAGAAAACTGAATAGTCATTAATATAAAGTCCAGCATTTATAGTAAAATGAAAAGTCAAGTAGAAGTTAGGCATATCTGCTGTGACAAACACTGCTAGTGGTCTACACAATATCCATTTTGAAATTTTATCTTACTAACAGATCCCTAAGGTATATTCAGCTAGAAAACAGTTTTCCAGTCATCCCTTACAGATACACTGTGTATTAGTCCATTTTCATGCTGCTGATAAAGACATAACCGAGACTGGGAAGAAAAGAGGCTTAACTGGACTTACAGTTCCACATGGCTGGGGAGGCCTCAGAATCATAACGGGAGGTGAAAGGCACTTCTTACGTGGTAGCGGCAAGAGAAAATGAGGAAGATGCAAAAGCGGAAACCCCTGATAAGACCATCAGATCTTGTGTGACTTATAACCTGCAATGAGAATAGTATGGGGGAACCACCCCGCATGATTCAAATTATCTCCCTCTGAGTCTCTTCCACAACACGTGGGAATTATGGGAGCACAATTCAAGATGAGACTTGGGTGGGGACACAGAACCAAACCATATCACACTGATCAATGAAAAATAAACTGAAATCATTTGGCCAAAACTTCCAGGAAAGTCCTTTTAATCCCTCCCCCTTCCTCCTTTCTCCCTTGCATAAAATTCCATTCTTGGAGTCAAATAGCCATTCGTGACCCACCAACGGAACCCCTGACTTAGGGATTGTAGAACACAAAGCTAGAAGGAGCCTACGTCTGTAATGACACAGGATTATTTAATTTTAGATTAAAATGTATTAAAATGGAAACATCAGTGTCAATACACCTGAAAACGTATATTTCAACTTATGCGGAATAACGTTCCAACTGTCTTTTTGCCCCTGCACCTTTTTTTCATTCCCACAGCTTCATGTTTATCTTGCTATCAATCAGAAAAAAATTAAACAAAACAACAAACTAGGACATAAACTACAATAACAACAAAACTAAAACAACAAAATCAAAATTTAAAAACAATCATATTAGCAAAAACCCTATTAGCTCATTGTATGGATTCAAGGGAATCAATGAAGAGACTAAACTAAGGAGAAAATATGCCCCAAACATCTATTCAAAGTAACAGGATGGGTGCACTGTATCCAGTATGTTCAACTATAAAGGCTTCAGCTTCAATCCGTGAAAACAAGTAAGAATTACTTAACTAATACTTCAATGCAGATATTCCTTGTTGCTTACCTTACATTCCCCTCAGGTGTCTGGAAGATATTTATCTTCCTACAGCTCAAAATATGTGAGCCACAGAGCATGGCCAGATGTACAAGTGCACTGGCTGAACTACTTCTCACTATTAATGAAGTGAAGCTGACACGTCTAATGAGTTTACTTCTATTTAACCTATCATACAGTCATGCTTGAAGGTTCAGCCATGAATCAGTAGGATGATGATGATGACCACTGGGGACACATTTCTTATCATTTACTACATTTTCTGCCTCAGTAGTTGGTAAACCTACATGCCAGTCCCAGGGAACTTCATTATACAATCTCTTCCTACTGATTCCTTTTCCCAAAAAGTGCCATGTATAACATAGCATGAAATCTGCTATGAATTGTTATGAATTAGTAACATCACTTGATGTTATGTCCTGGTTCAGTAGCACACAGGGACCAGCAGTCAATCTTAAAACACCCAGACTCATGTATCTTTTCTACAAAATGACCACAATCAAAAATCACAGGCGTATGTGTCATAGCCAATGGACTCAAAGCTAGGGGGGTGGGTATGGACATTCTTTTACTCAGCAGTACATTGCAAAAGATTATATGAACATACAAGGACAAAGAAGGTTATTTTTACCAGTGTATTACAGTGATATATTTTCTTTGTAAAAGTGGTATAAACACATTATAGACATTTCTAAAAATGAAGACAAAAAGGGAAAAAATCCATAGCTATGGCATGCCCACACAACCACTGCTAACTTTATATAGTATATCCTTTTAGACTTCTTTTGCTAAACATATATTTTACATTGGTATAATGAGGCTATAATGTAACTTTTATTATGCTTTCATTTAATTTAAATGAGTGAATATTTCTATGCTTTATATGAGATCAGTAAAAATACTATGACATCACAAATTGTTACATTGTAGTTTATTAACCAGTCCTGTTTTGAACATTTATTTCCTATTTTTCCTATTATAAAATCAATTACTGCTAACCATCACCCTGAAAATATATATATTTCTCTATTTAACATGATTCTTTTAAAAATAAATTCTCAGAAGTGAAATCACTCAAAGGTATAGACGTTTTAAGTCACCTCTACACAGGGGTTTGCAGGATAGTCTCCTTAAAGATCTGGATATTTTTTCTTAATGCACCTGATGAAGTCTGGTACCGATAAATAATTTGATTTCATAATACAGCTGCATCTTTATAGAGGACTAGTATAATATATATAATACAATTTTTAAGTTCAGAAACTCAGCTTTGCTATTAATACAACTGGATTTCCACTTTTGAACAGGGAAATATCTCCGTTCTTACTTTTCCTTGTATCCTTTGTTCACAAAAAGTCTGTGCCTTATGTCACATTCCCTCAGGATTTCATTTTTATTAGGAAATAATCAGTCTTATAAACTGATTAATAAAAATGTGGCTAGAAACTATCATTACCCTTTCCTAGTTAATACTTTTCTGTTTTACTCAAATGTGCATATCTACAAAACATTCTCAAAGAAATTGCTATTAAATAATGCTTTGGAATTTTCTTATGTAGTAACGGGTCGTGAAGGAGCATATTTTGCAAAAAAGAATGTAGTAAGTCCTTATGAAATCATAAATGTCAGAGCCAGTGGCCTTTGTTATATCCAGACACACACACACACACACACACACACACACACACACACACATCTACACAACCAAATCTTAAATTGTTTCTATACACATACTTGTCTAGGATCAGAAAGGCCTTAGTTTAAATCCCTGGCTGCACACTTAAAATTTGTTAGCAAGTCACTTAATCTCTTTTTAGCTAACATTTCCAGATCTGCAAAGTGGAGATAAAATACCTACATCATAAGATGGTCATAAAGATTACAAATGAATACTTGATGAAAATTGAAAAACTGTACAAAAATATATGCATTTTTACTAAGTATTAACTACTCACTGAAAAACGTGTAAGCAATGATAGAAAATGGAATTGCAATATGATAGCCAAATCGCCTTTATGACACATGTGGGAATGGAAAAAAATTTGAGAGGCAGCTTTATCATGTTTCTAAAAATGGTGGCTTATATTGGACATACTGAGAAAATAGATGTTAAACAAAATTAAAATGTTAATCTTTTATTAAGTAGTTTCAGAGACAAACATTTCTAATCATTGGAAAAATAATAAGGCACTGACTCTACAGAATCTATTCATATTTCACCTGTAAATGTAGGCTCTTCATTTGTGAATCCCTCCATCCTTTTCTCTCATGTCAGATAGTCCTACATACCTGATTCCACCCCAACCCCAGAGGCAATAATGAGTTTTGTAGGGCAAGTCAGAATCTTGAAGTCTCTTAACCACAATGACTGACCGAGACAGGTAGGTCATCCCATTACACAGATAAAATTATTGCAGATTTTGCCAAAACTACTTGATTAGAAAAAGACGGGTATTCTTTTTTCAGCATTTAGAATTGCGACGTGGGTACCTGTTACAATTATCTTGGTAGCTCGAGCAGTAAAGGCTGTCTGAGACTATGCAGAAAACAGGGAAAAGAGCACAGCTAAGAGATACGGGAGGAAAGAGGAAGAGAGGGAGATAAGTTAACCCTCAGATCCTAAAATCATTTGTGCCTTAAACAAGCATGTCAATAACTTTCATTCATTCTTCCACATCCACTCACCAGTTTTTCCATCTTGTTCAGTGTCTGGACTGGGAGAGTGCATTTATAAGGATGCTATCAAGGAGCTTCTTTGCCTCTGACTTCAAGTTAGTTTCAAACTGTAAACACCAGCAGGAGATTGCAGAGAAGGAAGAAAATAAACTGGGACTATTTTATTATCCTGGATTCTTCCCTGAGATGTTGAATCAGGTTTGCCGGACACCTTAACTAAAATCTCAGCTCTTGGCAGGTGGTCTTCTCCATGTAGATCAATCTCTAGGTTCCTGTCACTGTCCCATACCCTCCCCCAGGCCCTGGACTTTGTAACAGCTCTTTGTGTACAGGCATTAGACTATTGCACTCTATCTTATGGTTTCCCTATACACTTCCTCCACATTTCTGTGTATCTTCTTTCATTACTAGCTCTCAAGTTACCCAATGTGAGTACTCCATCTGCTTCTAGCTTTGACTTTCAAGGATAAACCAGTCCTACACTGAATACTGCAATTATCTGAGTAGGTACCACACTATTTTGTTGTGTTCAAACTAGTGCATGTTGTGTTTTCTATCACTTGTGACAGAAATAATTCTAATAGATGAAAGCACCACTGTCTCTGCACGCATTGATAAATTCTGAAGGGTATAGGTACTCTGCAAAGGGTCAGATTTTTTTTTTAATAAAACAAGGGGACATTCAAACTTTTAGATGATTTAAGTTTCAATGAGTTATTTAAGGAAGCAAAAATATGTTCTTGCTCAATGGATATCCACTGTAAGTAAAAGGAACAGTAAATCACAGGAAATAAACTGTTTAATAACCTTATTGTAAATCATGGCTAAATTAAAATTATTTCTCAGTTATTTATTTTCACAGTCACTCCTGGGGTTAAAACAGTAAATGGAATCAAGAATGAATAAATAAATGAATGAATGAACAAACAAGCATTTATTGATATAAGTATTTAAAGTCTATAAAACTCTTTAAACATGTTTGTTAATTAATTGTCACTACCTTATGACACGGGTTAGAAAAAGATCTTGAGCTGTGCATAGCTTGCGGTAGGCTGAACTATGATTCTCAACATATGCCCGTCTTAATAACCAGAACCTGCAAATGTTATTTTATATGTCAAAAAGTATTTTGCAAATGTTATTGAGAATCTTGAGATGGAGAGATTATTTTGGACTATGCAGGTGGACCCTAAGTGTAATTATAAATGTCTTTATAAAAGGGAGGTAGAAGGAGATTTAACCATTAAAGAAGAACGCAACGTAAGGATTGAAGTACAAGGTTAAGCTAATTGGCTGGCTTTGAAAAGCGAGTGAGTCAGGAGCCAAGGAATGAAAGAAATGCAGCACTAGAAACTGAGAAACGAAAGGAAATGGATTTTCTCCCAAAGTATTTTGTGGGATCTCAGCCCTGCTGGCACCCAGCTTTCAGCCCAGGAAAACTGATTTTCAGCACAGGAAAACTATTCTTTATCTTATAGATGGTTAGATGATGGTGACTGCATTTCCCTAACTAATTCTGCAAAGTTACTAGCAGAGCTTCCCAGTGACACTGGATCTTAATGAGTACTCAAGTCAGCTCTTTCACAGAAAGACTGAACTTTTCAGACTCTCACACTAGTGACTTTTAAATCCAAGTTATTGATGGTTGCTTTGTTTTTGGAGCAGTATTTGTGTCTTGTTTAGTAATGCGGATTCTCTTACAGAACAAATTTCTGTTTAGAAGCTTTTAGAATAAGAGGAAAAAAATCTTTTAGCCCCTGTGGACCACTAAAAACTGATCAGCCAAAAATCTTTTGCCAAGTATCTGAAAAAAGAGACATCTGTTTGGGACTTGGTTTGGCATGCTCCAAGAGTGAATCCTGGAAGGAAAAACGAAATGAATTACTTGGCATACAACAGGATGGGAATAGGCCACTCACGGGATAACTGAATGCAGATGACATAAGAAAGAAGCTTTCCACTTAGGAACTATCAACTAACAATTACTAATGAAGGAGGCACCAGAGGGAAAAACCTGGTCCGGTCATAAAAGCAACCAGACAACTTCTGGGTGGAACCAAAGATGTCCTTAGAGCTATTCTATAAAATAGGCCAATTATTAACTAGGGAGTGACCAAATAATATTTGCAAGTAAAGAGGGGTAAATAACTGTTACACTTGGCAATGGCCAACAAGCCAGCTCTGTACAGGAAATAAAAAGGGATCCGATTTGGGAGAAAAGAGGTAGGCACTGTCACAGACTCACATGATCATGCTCGGTCTAAAAAACTTTGCTTTTTAAGAAGCACATAACAGCCAGATTTATTATTTTCAAATGCAAATAAGACTATTTCACTACTCAATACTCTACAAAGAAGTGTAATTACACTTTGAATACAATCTAAGCATCTTCGGACGTGGCCTATGTACTACACTTTAACTCCCCTTGTTTCTTTCAGTTTCTCAAACTTTTTTTTTTTTTTTTGCCTCCAGCCTTTGCATAAGTGATTTGCTCTGGGTAAGTATTCTTTCCTTTCTTTTCTTTGTGTTTTTTTGTTTTTTTGTTTGTTTGTTTCAGACAGTCTCACTCTGTCACCCAGGTTGGAGTGCAGTGGTGCAATCCCGGCTCACTGCAACCTCCCGCTCCCAGGCTCAAGCGATTCTCCCACCTCAGCCCCACAAGTAGCTGGGACCACAGACCTGCACCACCATGCCCAGCTAATTTTTGTATTTCTTGCAGAGATGGGGTTTCATCACGTTGCCCAGGCTGGTCTGGACTCAGGCAATCCGCCCGCCTCGGTCTCCCAAAGTGCTGGGATTACAAGCAGGAGCCACCATGCCCAGCCTTATTCTTCCTATCAGAAAACAGACAAACAAACAAACAAAACCTGGTTTACAGTCCAGTCCAACAGGTAATTCCATCAGCTCCTTAGAGTCGTCCCAACTATAGATGTTTGGAAGGGAAATGACAATCAACACACGTTATACTACTCTTCCTTTGATCAAGCTTATATTTAAAAAGCTTTTTATAGCTTTGCTGTATATAAATGTTTCATATTAGAGCAACACTGTGTAATAATTAATCATTTATATGTCCAATGTCGGGTACCTATATATTTAAAATTGTTATATCCTCTGGATGAAGTGACCTCTTTATCGTTACATAATGACCTTCTTTGTCTCTTTTTATAGTTCTTGACTGAAAGCCTATTTCGTCTGGTATAAAGATAGCCACCCGGCCGGGCGTGGTGGCTCAAGCCTGTAATCCCAGCACTTTGGGAGGCCGAGACGGGCGGATCACGAGGTCAGGAGTTCGAGACCATCCTGGCTAACACGGTGAAACCCCGTCTCTACTAAAAAATACAAAAAACTAGCCAGGCGAGGTGGTGGGCGCCTGTAGTCCCGGCTACTTGGGAGGCTGAGGCAGGAGAATGGCGTAAAAACCCGGGAGGCGGAGCTTGCAGTGAGCTGAGATCCGGCCACTGCACTCCACCCTGGGCGACATAGCGAGACTCCGTCTCAAAAAAAAAAAAAGATAGCCACCCTTTGCCTGGTATGTCTTTCTTTTTTTTTTTTTTTTTTTTTTTTTGAGACGGAGTCTCGCTCTGCCGCCCAGGCTGGAGTGCAATGGCCGGATCTCAGCTCACTGCAAGCTCCGCCTCCCGGGCTCACGCCATTCTCCGGCCTCAGCCTCCCGAATAGTTGGGACTACAGGCGCCCGCCACCTCGCCCGGCTAATTTTTTGTATTTTTAGGAGAGACGGGGTTTCACCGTGTTAGCCAGGATGGTCTCGATCTCCTGACCTCGTGATCCGCCCGTCTCGGCCTCCCAAAGTGCTGGGATTACAGGCTTGAGCCACCGCGCCCGGCCTTGCCTGGTATGTCTTTCTTCCTCCCTTTACTCTCGGACTATGTCTGGCTTGTATATTTCAACATTTCTAAGAGTAGACTTTAAATATTTTCACCACAAAGAAGGTAAGTATGTGAAGCAATGAATTTGTTAATTAGCCTGATTTTATCATCCCACATTGTAAACATATATGAAAACATCACATTGTACTCCATAAGTATATACAATTGTTATCAATTAAAAAATAAAATTTAAACACTTTTAAAAATAGAATAACCCTTCCCTAAAGAAAAGTCTTGTCTTTATTCTTGGCTCCTGAGAGGTGATCTCTAAGTCTCTGGAATGTCCTTTCTGCTAAGAATATCTTTGTTTACCTGGGGACCTTGGACCAGACCCAGTGATGTAACTACGTGACTAACCGTGGCAGTTTTGAGCCAGGTATCAGCTCCCTGTGGAGACTAAAGGTCAGCCACACAGTCAGTCAAATATGTCTATATGACCAAGTGCCAGTAAAAACTCAGCACTGGGGCTTGGGTGGTTTCCTTGGTGGGCAATATCCCATGCATATTGTGATACATCATTGCTGAAAAACAAGCATTCTTCATGACTTCCCTGGGAAAGGGTAACTGGAAGCTTCACATTTGGAACTCTCCTGGACTCTGACCTTTGTATGTCTTCCCTTGGATAATTTTAATCTGTATTTTTTGCTGTGATAAACTATTAACTATATACTGTATTACAGCTTTCCGTGGTTTTTGTGGGTTCTTCAGTGAATTATCAAAACTGATGGTGGTTTGGTAACCTTTGAACTTTGTAAGGACAGCTGTTCTCAAGTCAGCTATAGAAGACAAATAAATTGCTTTCATTCACAGAAGCTCTTGTAACTTATCTCTTTAAGGACAACTGAAAACACAAAACTCCTTCACTTACAAGCAGTAAGTTTATGCCACATAGAAACCTTGGGTCCAGAGCTAACAGCTGTTTGAAGTAGTCTCACCCGTGAATGGGAATGGGGGCCCTAAAAAGGCAGTGAAATGAGGAAATTCTCTGCATTGTCCAACCTTTCATCTGGGTATCCTTTAAAGAAACTATTTGGTTAGGCCAGGTGTGGTGGCTCATGCCTATAATCCTAGCACTTGGGGAGGTCGAGGTGGGCAGATCAGGAAGTCAGAAGTTTGAGAACAGCCTGGCCAACATGGTGAAACCCCATCTCTACTAAAAATACAAAAATTAGCTGGTGATGGTGGTGCATGCCTATAGTCCCAGCTACTTGGGAGGCTGAGGCAAGAGAATCGCTTGAACCCAGGAGGCAGAGGTTGCAGTGAACCGAGATCGTGCCACTGAACTCCAGACTGGGGGATAGAGCAAGACTCTACCTCAAAAAAAAAAAAAAGAAAAGAAAAGAAAAGAAAAACCATTTGCTTCATAGATCAGAATAACAACAGTGAAGTTTTACCACACTGCTTTTAACAGCCATTGCCTTAAATATGGGCTTTAGAAAAATGCCTAAATTAAGAGGCTACTTCACCACCTCAATTAACCCCTACTCATGCTGACATGACAAAGATATAATCTAAAAGCAGAAATGAGGAAGCCCAGTTTGCAAAATAGGAAAGTTTAGAATTTCTCACCCCGCCACAGGGATATACAGATTTGTCATTTGTCTAAAAGGCCTGCTGGTTTGAATGCTGGGACACCTGGATATGGGCTTGCTTTTTTAATATGGTTAACGTCTATTTTTAATGTGTACGAAAGTTACTGTGCTTAACTATATATGTGGTGTTCTACTTCATGGTCTATTTAACGAACTGTTAAGAGTAATTTAGTTCACCTGCTTCAACTTCAGCTGAAGTAGAATGGAAGTGAACTGTATTCTCAGTTATTCCAATTGTCTAGGCAACACGGACACACTTTTTCACTTATACTCCCTGCCCACCTTTTCATGGCCACCTTCTTCTCATCCTTCAGGCTTCCACTGAAATGTCACCTCCACTGAGAAGTCTTTACTTACTGTCTGTCAAAATTGTTCTGCCCTCTGTCCACATAGATATTATTTCTCTAGCACCTGCTGTTTTTTCTTCTTACAGCATATATCCCAAATTACTGATTTATATTTTATTGTTGTTTAGTTTCCTTTGCATTTGTCTTTCAAAGTGGATTGTACATTTCCTGAAAAAGAGAACATATCTTTTTGGCTTATATCATCAGGTATAAAAAGTACTGTGTCTGGTACATAGTGCCCCAAACCATAAAGGGACACATTTTAAAAATGATTGAATGTAGCACTCTGAGCAGGTGGGGGCACTTAAGATAGATCTGAATTACCATTGATGAATTATCCTTTCATTCTATGCTTTCTCTATGGACTTTTAAGTGTTAGGGGCATTGTGAATACAGATCAGACAAGAACATCAGACCAAAGACTCTCCCAGTGAGCTCTAGAACTTTATAAGGAATAGACTGAGAAAACAGGGTAAGGTAAATCAATAAACTCATATAATACCTACTCCTTAGATGAAGAGCTAATCTAACAAGAGAAAAGGGAAAAGAGAAGGATTTAAATAATTGAGATGGATGCTTTAGTATACTGGAGAGATTTTGGTTCTCTAAATTTATTTCCTAAACTGAAAAATAGTTAAATAAATTCTTACCCCTCAGGAATGCTGTAAGGATTATATGAGATAATGTAAATAAGTTGAAGACAATACTTCATGTGTAATACACTGGATAAATATTACTTCCTTTTACCCTTATCTCATCTATTGAATATTCATGAGCTAACACCTGCTTAATGCTTGCTTAGTGCTAAAAACTGCTGTAGGCATTTATATATGTTAATTCATTTCTTTTTCACAACCCTGTGAGGCCAGTGCTCTTTATCATCTACATTTTACAGATGAAGAAACTGACATTCATTGAAGTTAAGTCATCTGCCTAAAGCCACATAGCTCATAAGTAACAGAGTTGTGATTCAGAGACAAGCAGCCCAGTTACATTGTCTGTGCTCTTAACCAACATGCTCTGCGGTCATTTCAATAAATAAATTAACAACTCTTTATTAAACACGACAATGTGCCAGAAAGTAGTCATTGTCTTATTTAGTCTTTGCAAACAGAGCAGGTATTTTCTAGTTTTGAATAACTTGACATTCACAAAGATTTAGTCATTTATCCAAGATTTCTTATTTCACAAGCCACAGAATTATAATTTGAATGAATTTCTGTTAAACTTAAAAAAGTATTTTGTTGCCTTAGAAAACTTTATCGAAGCCTTTTTATATCAAAACCCTTTTATATAACTAATTATTATATTTCCATGTGTGCACATAGCTACAGAGACTTTTATATGTACATGTAAAGGTAATATTCTCACTGAATAAATTATAGCTATGTTTGCAAACTTTAAATTGGTATCAGTATTATTTCATTTTTGGTCTAAAAGAAGAATATACCTATCCTAACTCTTATTCAGTCATTATGATAGTTGACCCTTGAACAACATGAGTTTGAACTGTGTAGGTCCACTTATACGTGTATTTTTTTAAATAAATATATTGGAAATTTTTTAGAGATTGGTTACACAGTTTTACAGGTTCCCACACACAGGCACTGAGGTTCCACTCAGACACTGAGAACATTTCTCTGCTAAATGAAAATATGAAGGTGGAGATTTTCATTCTCTAGAGTTTTGCTCTGACCAGGACATGAAAAACACAGTGGATAGGGAAAAAGGATTTCTAATGGTAGCAGAGGAATAATTTAAAAGGGTCCTAGATTCCTAATTATTTTTTGTTGTTGTTGTTGTTGTTGTTGGTTTGTTTTCAACTAGTGCACTTCTGACATGAAATAGTGCAATTCCCTCACTTGATGAGGAACCTAAGAATAGCCTTATGGGGCAGTGAGTTCTAGGCAGTACAATCGGCTGGTAGGTGTGCTCAAGTGAGCTTCTGCACTCCTGCCCAGGGGTTTCAGGAGGCAGCTTGTGGTGGAACCCAGAAAAGACTGGAAAACAGAAACAGCATGTGAATAGGTCAGTGCGGTGGGCTGCACAAAAGAAAATGTTCATGAAATAACTAAAAGTGGAGACTGTAAACTATGGAATTCAACAAAAGCAATTTCAAATTCAACAGAAGCAGAGGGGAAATAGTATACAAAGCAGGTGAAGCTAGATGGTATTTTGAGATATTTACGTGCTTTAGTTTGTGTATTTCTACCTCTGTGTTTCTCTCACATGAGGTTTAGCCCACTTCATGTGGGTTGCCTGCTCCACACCTTATTCCCTAAGGGGAGATACATGACAGAGTAGAGAATGAGTTTACTTAGAGACTCAGCCCAAGTAGAATTCAGTTCTTTTTCGCTTTTGTTGTTCAAAAACTTAAATGCTTAGGATAATTAAAAGTGTTTGCTAATGCATAGGAGGGATAAAAGAGTATTAGAAAAAGCATACTGGAAGAAACAATAAGGAATAAAATGTTAGCCTCACGCTGAAGTTTCAACTGGGCTGAGGAGAGAGGGTTGGGAGGAGGGTTCTATAGCCTCAGAGAAGGCAGCTAGAGTTCTCAGGAGATAGCAGTCACCCAGAAAATGGACAAGGAACGGTGAGGCCTGGACACATCTGGAGGGCCTCAGTAAATAGTCCCAGTCTGTAAGTTTTATTACTGATTCTGAGGAGTTATACAAAGGAAACCATAAATCTTTCAATATCTGCACGGACAATGCTCCACATTTCTTTCCCCCATGACACCAAGGCACACATAAATCCTAAGTATTATGTCACAACCCTGCAAAGCTGAGTGAGAGTGCAAACTGCACCAATGGTCTACATTCATATTTTTTATAGCTTGTGGAAATATAAATTCAAAATACAAATTAAATAAACTATACAAAATAAATCTTAGCACGCCTGAGATTGAGACTAAGATTCATACCTAAAACAGAAAGTCATCTTGCTTGGAAAAAATTAATATATAGATGTCTGATCTTCACCTCATTTCCTAACACCTTTCTGAGAAGATTGTTTGTTTTTAATTTATTATTCTAAATTCAAATCTGATCATGCTAGACCTGCTCCAATGTCCTCAGGATAAAGCCCGAAATCCTTTGAAGGGCCACTCATCACTTCTTTGCATCAACTTTGAGGTCATCCCCTGCTCTACCCCTCTTCACACTTTGTGCTGCAGGGATGCCCAGTGACTGGCAATTCCACAAACACAATTTGCATTCCTGACTATTCTTTGCCTTGAGTGCCTTTCCCTTACTTATTATGCACAAGGGGTACTGCTTCCTCTGCCTGCCATACTCTTTCTCATCCTTCAGGGTTTGGCTTATACCTCCACTCTCTTGAAACCCTGGCTTGAATTCCTAAAAGAAAGCTGTGTAGTCCTACTCTGTGCTCCCATTTCACATGGTACCTGTTTCTTATAATGTTTCTTCTAGCACAATGCTTGGCATACCATAGGGCTCAAAATATTTATTGACTATATTAATGACTCTTGAAGTCAGCTATGACCTTGCATTTAAGATTCATTATTTCCAAGCAATCAAAGAATGACATTGACTATGTGGTAAGAATTTAAACAGGAGCAAAGGATAGGATATCAGAACTTCAAGGGACCTGAATTATATGATTTGATCCTACCAATTCTTCCCCTAAGCTCCTTTCGAGGCAGAAGTATCTTTTATCTTTGTATCTCAGTATCTAACATGATGCTATTACATAGTAGACTCCTTAGAAATTATCAAGATAGGGAAGATGAGAAAGATATAAGAAGGAAGGGAGAGAAAATTAAAATGGAGGGAAGGATTTAACTTTCTGTGGTCAACCAATGGCAAATTTAGGATTAGGCTTCATAGTCCAGATTTAAGACTGACCACTAGCCCAATTCCCTTTTACCAGGCTAATGTGTAGTACACAGAATACTCTGGGGATTAGTCAATCACCTGTGAGAAGATATTTCTTGGCAATATTACTCTACTGCTTTTCATTATATGTTGTTTAAATTCAGAACACTCCTATCATAGGAATTCAGGCAATTAAAAATTTTCCACATGAGCCATTCCTTCTTCTGGCAGAATCCAGATTATTTAATAACACTGCGGAGGAAAAAACCTCCTAGAATTTCATTTTTCAGGTGAAATTAGATATTTGCTGATGTAGATTAAACTTGCACTGGCAAATAAACTGCCACAATGTCCCTAGCCATATACTCCATGGTATGGATGTCAGATCCTTTTCAGTAAGTTTTCAAAATGACTCTCAAATATGCAACAACATCATTTCAGATTAAATGACAGTTTTGAGCACATGAAAACCCTAAACAGCATTTATCGGAGTTGGAGACACTAATATAAAAGAGTGAATAACTACAGCATGCTTAATTTGCAGTTCTTTTTCATTTCCCTACAGACAGCTCACTGTCTCTTTGCTGCTTAGGAGCTTGTTTTACAACACCACCACGAGCATTTCTGCCTCCATCTGGGCAGGTACAATCCATTTTGCCTGGTACTGAGTTACTCAATGCCTTCAGACAGTTTTGCATTGCAGGAAGACATCAGATAGCCTGACTACTTTCTAATAAAGGTGTACTGCTATAATCTGGGGCTGTAATTTACATGTTTGTCCTTAACTACATCATGTTTTGTCAATTACCACATATTTCATGTGGTAAAGTAAAGAAAAATCTCTTTTCAGAGAGGCATGGTACAGCATAAAATTGCTTTACAACTTTTTGACTCCAAGAGGTTAGGCTGAGGAAACATAGGATTGGAATATAACTGTTGAGCAAATATAGTAGTTTTCAATGACTTCAAATGCAAAATGTATTTATGTTGAGGCAATACTTACAAATAAGGCAAATATAAAATCAAACAGTTGCTTTAAAAGGCAGTGGTGAGACTGGGTACGGTGGCTCATGCCTGTAATCCCAGCACTTTGGGAGGCCGAGGCGGATGGATCATGAGGTCAGGAGATCGAGATCAGCCTGGCCAATATGCTGAAACCCCATTTCTACTAAAAATACAAAAATTAGCTGGGTGTGGTGGCATGCACCTGTAGTCCCAGCAACTAAGGAGGCTGAGGCAGAAGAATCGCTTGAACCCAGGAGGCGGAGGTTGTAGTGAGTCAAGATAGCACCACTGCACTCCAGCCTGGGTGACAGAGCGAGACTCTAAAAAGAAAAAAAAAAAAAAAAAAAAAAGGCAGTGGCAGGGGCGGGGGGGAACGTGGCAATATGACTAATTTTCATGAAGCAAGACTGCATCACATTCCAGATATATTTGAGAACATTCACTCTCTTCTCCTGGAGGCTAGCAGTCTTTTTTCCTTTAATTTTTGATGTAGCAGAGTTTCCTGGCTTATTATTTTAACCTTCCTTTATCATAACTGGAATTCTTGCTCTATCCCTTGTCCATCTGATCCAGGACCGGAGTCAAATTTCCATCCTAGAGTAATCCAACTATCCACATCTTCCAGTCCATTGTCAGGAACCATAGCTACTATTTATTGAGAACTTACTCAACTTAAGACACTGTGCTAAGCGTGTTTAGTACAAAATCTTATATATACTCAGAGAAGTCCAATGACATAGGCACTTTTAAATCTTTACCTCTATTAAGAACTTCGTGAGTTCTAAAACGGTTTCCTCTGGGTTGTCAAACAAGTCCCTCAAAGGTAATTTTTCTCTAACTAAGCCTGTGCCTCCTCCTACATTATCTTTGTCTAATTCAAGAACCTGGACTCATTCTAATCTCCTCCCCTTTCCTCCTACCCAACATCTAATTGCAAAGTTGTATCAATTTGCCACCCAGATATTTCTCAAATTTATTAGTTACTCTCAATTTTTTCTGCTACTGCTTTAGTTTAGATCCTAATTACTATGTTTATATATAATTACAATATTCTACTGCCAGTTTGCCTTTAGTTATCTCTTTTTATTATATTATTATTATTATTATTATTATTATTATTATTCAAATGGCGTCTCACTCTGTCACCCAGGCTGGAATGCAGTGATGCGATTTGCACTCACTGCAACCTCCGCCTCCAGGGTTCAAGTGTGTCTTGTGTCTCAGCCTCCCAAGTAGCTGGGATTATAGACGTACACCACCATACCTGGCTAATTTTTGTATTTTTAGTATTGACAGGGTTTTGCCCTGTTGTCCCGGCTGGTCTCAAACTCCTGGCCTTATGTGATCCACCCACCTCAGCCTCCCAAAGTGCTGTAATTACCGTCATGAGCCACCGTGCCCAACCTACTTATCTCTTTTCACTCTATTTTCTATACTATTGTCTGAGGGATCTCCCTAAAACATAATTCTCAACATATCACCACCCTGCTTCATTGGGTTCCCCAAAAGCCTTAGTTTAAACCAAAACTCTTTTGCAAACTCTTTGAAAATATTCCCTTTAACCCCGAGTTTCTAGCCCCCTTCTCTGCCAATTGTAGAAGAACTCTTTACTAACCCAACCATAGCCATTTTCCAAACATATTTCTGGATGTTAACTTTTTTTTTTTTTCTCTGAGCTTTCAGATTTTGATACAATGGTAGCAGGAGAAGACAATATAGAACATATTACATGAGACAGAAATCTGATGGGAGTATAGGGTAGGTCTACCACCGGGCACCCAAGATTTTATAAGTGCAAAAGTTGTCAGAATCAAAATCCGGACAAACAGAGCCAGGGAAGGCCATGAAAAGAGAGTTCTCAAGCTTGTATGCTTGATAACAAAAAAGGATGCAGCACAACCCACAAACTTGTCCAAAGACCATTGTGACCTTACACAAAAAATACTTCTACAAGGACATCTACCCAACAATTGCCTGTCCAACTTTGGACTGGTATCACCCTTGTTATTGATCTTTGTAACCAAGGATAATTATTTCAAAACAATTGGGTAATCATATTTTCTTGTAAAAACTTTTGGCTTTCTTTACCTCTTAAAATATGCATACAATTTATTATGGGAAGTGTATTCCCATTGCAATGATCTATTCCTAAAATAAACATATTTTCTTTTTTAGAGCTTCTCTGATATTTATGATGACATAAGGATGTGGGAATCCTCTGTGGAGGGACATAAGGTATAGGGGTGAGGACTGGTAGGAGTGTAGCACTTCTTCCTGGCCAGTGTAAAGACTGGGGGGGAAATGGATTCAGCTCTCTGAAAATGCCAACTCTTCTTAATACATAGTTGAACTTGAGTATTGAAATTTATTTATTTCTTGTTGAATCTAATTTACCCACACATGATTTTAAACTCCTGTTACACTGCTTTATGCTGATCAACATGGCAATCTTTCAAGAGAACACTATCTTTCAGCAAAATAGAACTTAAAGGCAATCTGCCCAGATAGTGGCAGTCATTTGCAAATAGATGAGCTAATGAGTCTCTTAGAAAGAGCCTGAAAATGACTAATGTGAGCTAGGAGGGTACATCAGATAATGCCAACTTTTCTGAATCTCCTTTAATTGACTATGATTGACAAGTACATTAATAACTTTTATGCCAAGGGCTTGTGTCTTTTCCATTCTTTCACAAGCTGTAAACAATTTCATGCTGAGTATGATAAAAATGAAACTTTCTTGATTACAGAAAAGGAAATACTTTCAATCCCTAAAAAATTCTGGTACCTTTTATTCCAGATATTTCTATTTGGTATATCAATGTACAGTTTCACATATTTAAGAAATCGCCAATATCTTTGCTCTTTGCAGCAAAAAAGGGATAAAAAAGTTAAAACAATAAAACAATGAAAGTAAGATAATAAAGAGCTCCATTTATTTTGAATTCAGTTTTAAATTTATAGCATGATATTTGTATGTCTTAATCTAAAATTGCTTCAGTTTCCTCAATTTTGTACAAAGGGTGATTCAATTTCAGATTAATTCAGATTGCTTTGGTAATACAGTCATTGTCTGCTGAATAAATCCATCATTATAACAATGCTGTCCATTTAAATTGCAATGCTCTGTTTTCTGATATCCTGAGGTTCGATGCTTGTTTGATTTTGCTAAAAAAATTATACTATGGCTTTATAATAAATTTCTTGAAAAGAAACCATGTCAAAATCCAAGAAAATGATATTCAGCAATACTGGTCTTTAGTTTTTGTTTTTAAAAATTGTTTTCCAGATTAATCACCAAAAAATACAAAAAAAAAGGATATATATATTTGTACCTACAAATTCCTGGGAGATATTTTCTGCAATTAACAATAAGAAAGAGACTAACAGTGTATATATAATATATTTTTAGATGTCCTATGAGTCTTACAGTTATTAGGACAGTACATTCAACTGGAATAACAGCATGCCACATTTTCTTTAAAATTCTGACTAGTGATCTCAAATATGGAAGTGTCGAACCATCCAATGCTAAAAAGGGCTCTTGGTGCAATATCACATTTATGACCTATTTCTTTTTCTTATTCCATTTTGTGACTGTCCTATAGTTAAGATACAGACAAAGAGATTGGGAGAGTAGAGAAGCAGCAACACAAAAGTTAAGGCAATGTAATGAATGTTGATGCATACAAAATCTAGAAATCTATTTTTTATAATTGCATAAAATCAGAATATTTAAATTCTAAACATTTTCATATACATAGTGATTGGGAGTCAAAATATGCTTGGTGGGGACTCTATTCATATTGCTTTAGAAATAAGCAACTGTATCTACATTGTTTAATAAATATATATGTTCTAGAGTCATAAGGGGATTCAATATAATGTTCTTTAAAAAAAAACCCTGCAATATACTCAAATTCTTTAAGTGGCATGTCTCACTGTTAGCTAATCTGATTACTTTATAATTCATTTTGATAAAAATAAAATATTTGACCTAGTTAGAAGATACACTGCTAAAATAAAGCTCAATCTGAAATACACATACAAAAAAGCGATTTTCATATAATATAGAAGGGACAGCTAGATTTTGTTTTGTTAGAGAAACAAAAGAAAGAGTGATGCTCTAGTAGCTAATTAAAAGGTATTAAAATAGAGTCATATTAGAGAAAATGAGTATTTTATTCTACAAAGATAGCAAAGGGGGAAAAAGCAAGGAACTCAACAGTAGTAAGATTAATACAATATTAAGATAGTAAGGGAAATTTATTTTGTGGGTCAATACCCTTAATTATTCACAAACAAATTTTCACAACCATTATCTATTATTAACTTCCATGTGCAAACTCAATGAAGTCATTAGGAGACTAATTTTTCACCATCTGAAAAGAATGTTATTCAAGGAAATCTTATGATCATATCTTTTCTCTAAATTAACAGTCAGAACAAAAGCCTATACATAAAAAGTTGAAAGAAAAATACTTTGAAAAGGGTGTTGTGGTGTCAGGACTGCGATTACAGTCCTGAGAAAAGTCAATGATGTCAGCAGGAACAGAAGGTCACCAAAAAATTGTAGTGGTGATGATAAAGATATTCCTGAGTCAAATGGATACAATGGTTTCCCTTAAATCATCTTATTTAAACCACGCAAATAACCATCTGAAGAGGGCAGCAAACATACTGTCATCACTTAATGGACAATAAAACTGAAGCCCAGAGAAATTAAGCTCTTTGTGGAGAGTCACGTGCAACCTAACTACATTAGAATGACATTGAGTTCTCCACTGTTTGGAAAACCAATAATCATCCTGGTTGATCTGATTTTCTTAATTTGTAAAATTGTGTTAATAATTAGCATTAAAAGTTATCAAGGGTATTAATGAAATAATGTATATATGGGGCTTAAAATATTATCTGATATATGGCAAACATTATTGCCATTATTATTATTATAAGTGGTCAGTGACATTTGAACACATTGTATTAGTCAGCTTGAGCTGGTATAACAATATATCACAGACTGGATGGCTTAAGCAAAATTTTATTTTCTTATAGTCCTGGAGGCTATAAGTCCAACATCAAGGGAACAGCGGGATTGGTTTCTGGTGAGGCCTCTCCTGGCTTGCAGATGACTGCTTTCTCGCTGTATCCTCACATGGCTTTTTATCTGTGTGCATGCACTTCTGGGGTCTCTTCTCGTAGGACACCAGCAGTATTGGATTAACAGTATTGGCTCTATTGATCTCATTAATCTTAATTACCTTCTTAAAGACACTGTCTCTAAATAAAGTCACACAGGGGTGCTAGACCTTCAACATACGGATTTGGGGACCATAAACTACCCTCTGGTCCCCCAAAATTCATGTTCTCTGGCATGCAAAATGCATTTACCCCATCTCAATAGTCTTAAAAGCCTTAACCCATCCCAGTATCAACTCCAAGATGCAAGTATATCTAAATATCATCTATATTATGTATAGTAAGACTTGAGAGGCAGCATTCAAAATTTGTTTGTGAATAATTCTCCTCCTCTGAACCTGTGAAACCCAAAAAGGATGTGCTTCCAGAATAAAACAGTAGGACAGACATAGGAAAGACATTATTGTTCCAAAAGGGAGAAACTGGAATAAAGAAAGGGATGACAGATCTCAAGCAAGTCCAATACCTAGAAAGGCAAATTCCGTTAGATCTTAAATTTCCAGAGAATAATTCTCTTTGGCTTGATGCTCTGCTTTCCAGTCCCAATAGGATGGCAGCCTCACTTTCTAGGCCCATTGGTGAGGAGTCCCACCCACTCAGCCATGGGTGGTAGTTCTGCCCCTGAGGAAATGAGCAAAGGCAGCCTCATCCTCTGAAACCAGGGAGGTGGTCCTACCCCTGAAACCAGGAAGGAGATAGCCTTGCACCCCTCCATTTGTGGGCTCTGGGCCTGCGGTGTCAGCAGGAGACCTGCTGGTCTCTGAATTGCTTTTTGGATCATTTTTCTTTTCTTTTTTTTTTTTTAAACTTTTATTTTAAGTTTAGGGATACCAGGGCAGGTTTGTTACATAGGTAACATGGGGGTTTGTTGTACAGATTTTTGCATCACCCAGGTATTAATCCTAAGACCCACTGGTTATTTTTCCTGATCCTCTCCCTCCTACCACCCTCCCCCCAAAAGATTCCAGTGTGTGTTGTTCTCTACATACTTATGTTTTGTCATCATTTAGCTCCCATTTACAAGTAAGAACAGTTGGGATTTGGTTTTCTGTTCCTGTGTTAAAGGATAAGGCATATTTTGCAGCCAGAGAGCCAGATATCTCTTTTATTCCATTCTATAGAATTTCAGAAGTCTGAAAGCCTTTCTTCATTTTGTCCCATCTTTGTTCCTTTTAGTCCAGTGGCAGGATCTCTGCTGGAGTCATCCACTTCTCATTCCTGACCTCTGATAAGATGGCTAACTAAATTCATGGGTAACCTCTTTATGGAGTGACTGTCCAGCCACATTCTTGGTGTTCTCTACAGAACATGCTTTCTCATTTTTTAACAATATGCATTGGCTTAGAATTTTCCAAATATTTTAAGTTCTATTTCCTGTTTGCTTAACACTTCTTTCTTCAATTTATCTCTCTCCTTTTACATTTTACTTATGGGTATTATAGTATATACTACATAGAGTCATGCACTCCATAAGGGCATTTCCATCAATGATGGACCACAATACAATGGTGGTCTCATAAGATTATAATGGAGCTAAACATTTCCTATCGCCTAGTGATATCATAACCATCAACTTGGCACAATGCATCATCTTTTCTATGTTTAGATACACAAATACTTATCATTACATTACAACTGCATACATCATTTGGTACAGTAACATGCTGTACAGGTTGGTAGCCTTGGAGCAATAGGCTATACCATACAGGTGTAGACTATGCCATGTAGGTTTGTGTAAGTCTACTCTATGATGTTTGCACAATGATGAAATCATCTAACGATGGGTTTCTCAGAATGTATCCCTGTCTTTAAGTGATATATGATCACACTGTAACAAATATTACACTATGTCTCATATCTACGATTTTGTCCACTGTGTTTTCCTGGAATATGTAACGTTAAGAAATGAGAGCTCACATGCAGAAATTGAACTAACAAGTAGAAACTGTTCAACAGCAGGATAACATGCTCTGTCATATTTATGGAAGGGCAACTTATATTCCAATTTAACGAACTTTACTTTCTTTTACTACTTTTCTGCACTAATCTTATTTCTGCAACTTCTATCTGTGTAGCTCTATCCCTTTTATAGCTCCCTGAGAACACATATAGTGCAAGAATGATCGTGCAGGTGAATGAGGAGGAGTGCCTTACGTTCTGCAGTTAGAAGGCTACCTCAGACTCTAAGAGTGCTGACAACAGTGAAAAAGTGACAAAGAAGAAAGCCACTCCTCCTCTGCTAGGACCTCCCTCAAAAACCTACCATTCCATCTACACCTGAGGTTGGAATCATTGCCCAATAACTGGCTTCCGCAGAACTCTACCTCCTGTTATAAAGCCTTTATTTTCCGGACACGCAAAATAACTTCCTATGTCTGTTTGTGCCACTTTCTTTCATACCCTTCAGCTGCCACACTTTTTCATATACTTGACCATGGGTTTAAAGCTACCCTAAAACTTTTTCTGCTGCCTAAAAATACTCATTCTTCCAGACCCAGGTTAAATAGCATCTCCTGTATAGGATAGTTCCCAATATCTCTGGAAGATGTGATCATTCCTTTCATACATTCACAGAACTATAACTATAATACTATAATTACTTACTGGTTTAAAGGTTTGCTTCTTACACTTAGATGCAAGGTCTTGGGAGCAGAGGTGCTATCTGACTAATTTATCTATCTCCAAGGTAAACACAGTATCTGGAATATGGAAGGTACATAATAAATGTGCATGGGATGAATGAAGGAATGACTGCAGTGCATTTCTATTCCACCTGTCTGAATTCCCTCTGAACCAAAAGGTGGTATTTACCTTTATTAAGACCTGTAGTCCTCTATTACCCACTCTAGATTAAAAAGTAGAACAAATCTTTACAGAATTAAGTTCTCTTCATTACTGGGGTCCAGCATTGTCTGTGGCTATGTTTAATTTGTTAGTACTTACGAAACTAATTAGCATTTTCATTCTGCATGAAAAGATCAATATAATTATACAAATAATTAATTAAGCATTCTGTTACATTTTGTAATTTCCACATTGCCTTGCATCAGCCTCCAACTTTAGTCATCCTCTTCTCCTGAATACAATTATTAATTATTGCATTTCCCAAACCTTACATGTTGCTGGGTAGTGACAGGTTAGCTGTTCACCAAGCTTATATCTTTTCCTCTTAGACATGCAGGTAGGCTATGATTCCCTGTCTCTGTTGCTCTGTCAGGTGAGTTCTATTCAATGGAAAATGAGTAAAATTATGGTACCCCACTCCTCAGCCTGGCCTTCAAAAATGCCTATTTGTTCTCCTTATATCTTTTTCACTTCTACCAGCTTATAAAACTAATCAGGGTGATCTTGGAAGACACATTTTGAAAATAGCAAGCCCTCAGATGGAAGGAGCACTGCTCTTTGTATCTTTACTTAAATGCAAGTTGTCCATGTACCCCATATGTTTTGTTTTGTTTTTTTTTTTTTTTTACTTTAAATGACAAAGAACTGTAATTCTATTGTGTTTGAGCTATTATACACCTTGAGGTTTATTTGTTACAGAATCTAGTATTAGATTAACAAATACATTTGTTTTACTTTGGTTCATGTCAAGATAATAAGCCTACAGTGGCTAATAAAATCAGTTATAATAATCACTAAAACTTTGTATATACATATATGTAAGAAATAGAAATGGAGAAGGTAGCTTTGTGAAACTCCAACTAGTGACTCCCATAACTATGAAGGATTGCTGACAGGACTTTCATTACTGCAGATTACCCCTATTTAATAGGCAGCTCTCATGCAGCCTGTGCTCCTGCTGTTTGCAAAACTTACTTTGAATATACAACACCAATTACAGAGACTGAACACATCAAGATTTTGACATATGTCTAGAGAGTTATGCAATTAATTTTATTTATGCACTTTCTGCTTTAAATGCCCCTGAAAAGAGAAAATTGACTAATATATCTTAAAAGGAACACTCATATTTATATCTTTGCCCCAACCACACTCTTTCTCTCCACGAAAAAAAAGGAAGGAAAAAGAGAAAAGGAAGAAAGAAGGAAAGGAGGAAGAGAGAAATGAAGGAAGGAAGGAATCCAGCTGAAATAAAATAAGCAGACTCAATATTGGAGTTTTCAGTGAGGGCAATAGACGATAAAATTCTCTTGAAGTTCTATAGTCATTTATTAGCTACAGAAAGCTACAGAAAAACTTAGAGACTATGACCAGTGCCAGAGAAGGCTGAGAGGCCTGACACTTCTCTTGAATTCTAGGACAGCAAAGCATTTATTAGTATCTAGATATGCATATTTAATTATGCTGCAATAACAATTTTACTGTCATTCCTCAAAGTTGAGAAGAAACAAACTATACCCTATTCCTTTCTCAGTGATCCTCTGATATAGCTTGGGGCAGCATATAATGATAGTACCACGAGTGTCTCCTTGGCATTTACATACTAATGATACTGTGCAATTAAATTATATAATATTGTGTGATAAGCCCCTTTTGCACCTAGGCAAAAATGTATACATATTATAGTGCAATTGTTCTCACTTCTCAAGAGAGATCTATAAATCTTGAGATTTTGCCTTTTACATTAGAATAAATCCTCCATTCACTTATTCATGTATTTAATGAATACATTTTCAAGGCAATTATATGCATTGAATGACTATTTTTACACTCCGATACCTTTTTAAAGTTGACATCAAAAACAAATTTTGGTGTGTATAATTTTAAAGAATATAATTTTGGGGTTACTATATATTTTATTTATGTTTAGGTATATGTTCCTTAAAATCTTTGGTATACAGATATTTTAATCTGTCATCTTATTAGAGGAAATCCAAAAGAAGATGAGGATGGATGGAGAAAAGCTTGATCAAGTGATGAACAACAAGGGGAAAAAGACAGTAGCATTGTTATAAGTTTAACACCTGAAAGAAATAAGGTACGCCCCCTTTATTTCTTCCTTAAGCTCCCTTGTTTTGCTCTCTTTGGACTGTCCCTATAGAAGCTTCATTTTATTCCTGACTCTTCCCTTTTTAAGCCTCACCAAGGTTTTTATCCCCCAGGACAGCATACCCTGGGAAGTAAGGACAAGAATGAGAACCATGTCTTTGTATTGTAAAGTGAAAGAGGAGCTATTACGAAAGGAAAAGTAGAAAAGCAGAATTGGCAGACTGTAATTGGAATATCATTTGGAATCTTTTAGGAAAGACTGTACAGAAAACCTGAAAATTTGGAAGTTGTTTCCTTGAAAACTCAATTTGTATATCATCTCCACCACCAAGTTATAAAGCTATATAAAACTAAAACTTGGTGGTAGAGATGATATGTAACTGAGAAGCAAGTGCTCAGAAGTGAGGAGAGTAAGTGATGGGGGTGCCAGGTGAGTGTACCAATATGTAAATGGCATTCGATTATAGAAATCACCAAAAACCCGAATAACTCTGAAGCCAGAATGGCTGACTGCATGGTCCATGACATCAGAAGTACCTGGGTGTGAATCCCTGTCCCTTCTTTGCCACTAACTAGCTGTGACATTTTAGAAAATCTGTTGTATCTGTCTCAGTCTGTCTCCTTATCTTTCCAATTTCAGCTGAAGTACGATGCCCAGGAAACATTTTCTAATCTTTGCCATTCCTCTCCTTCCAGTGAAATTGAGCAATTTTCTTATTTGCTCCTTGTTCTTAGAATGAAGTTTTATGCTATTACTGTATATTTAAAAGGTTTTTTTGAGAGGGTTTATGTTTTTGTTTTTGTATTTTTACATTTATCTTATTTGTCTTCCCTATGAGAGAGTGAGCAACTGGGGGGCTATTTGCTATCTCCCTCTCCCTTGCCTGAAGTAATAGGTGACACAAAAGAAACGCTAAGTAAATGTTTGTTGAGTTGGTGACTAAAATGTGATCATTATATTTATCTAAGAGGCTTAAGGGAATTAAGTGAGATACTGTGTGTTGAACATTGAGTTGAAAATGCCAGCATGTATGCTTAGGAATAGGAGATGCATTAAAGAAGTGACAGGGAGAATGATAAAATATGGCAATTGTAGTAAGCAGCCAGCTATGAGATATATTAAGGCATACAATAAGCTTGCATTCTGCTAGTCAGACAATGCACAAACTGTAGTATTAAGGGATAAGGTAAAGATGCAATCTCAGGCTGTGTCCCAGAACGCTAGTGTCATAGTCAAAACAGTCATTTTAGTAGGGAGCATTCTTTGTAGAATAATTGCCACTTAAAGATAACTGAAGACTCCATTATGGAGCAGGAGAACACTGCATCCATAAGACATCAAGGCATTCTTTGACTACTATGGGAATTAAATATAGATCTAAAATCTTCTCCAAAATAAAGATCCAAGGAGGTATACTAAAGATGGAAAAAAAAATGTGTCTTGAATGTAAAATGAGGATAGATCAGGTGAGGGATTGAGCAAAGGGCAGGAGACAATGAAGAATATCTTGTAGATTATACAGGTTTGGATGTTGTTATCTTGGGAGAAGCTTTAAGGCATCCACTTATTGTTTTATTTGCATAGTCTGATGTGGTTTTTAAAGTTTATGTTGAATGCTGTTAAGAAAGGCAAGAACTCTGAAGTTCGTCTCAGGGTTTATTATTCCTGTTGTCTTTTATTTGCAGTCTTCACACTGCACATGCATGAAAGGTAAATGCTGTAGCAAAACGAATTGGAAAAAAGGAACAAATGTATGCATTGCTCTGTAATGGATGGACAAAAAGGATAACAGAGCTGGTGACGGATCACTGGAGAACATGGTGAGGAAAATAGTATAAAGAGTAAGATGTGCGAGACGAGATGCTTCTATATGGTACATGTGTAATATCTAGGCAACCACAGTGGCATTCTTTGTTTAAGGACCCAGTGAATCTTGTCTAGCTAAGATTAACTACCTAAAGGAGCCATAGTGTGCTAAACATTCATGAGTAACACATTCACGGAAGAATGCGTGACTTCATTGGGACATATATTCTGCCCTGTACAGTGGCTTAATAGTAATAGCTAAAAAAGTAGAGCTTATTCATCTTTCACATAACATTCAGCACAGAAGGAGTCCTGGACTGTTTTGCTCTATAAATTAAGGCAGTAAGCTAGACCCTTTCTATGTTGTTATTCTACCACATCTAGACAGTTATCTTCGTCTGTGTGATACAAGCTGGCTCACCAGGACATCTCATTCCGTATCTAATTTCCAAGTTAGTCAAGGAAGAAGGAGAAACAGACATTCAGACCCTTGAAGGATATCACCTAGTAATGGTATATATTGTTTTAGGTAACATCACATTGGCCAGAACTTAGACACAAAGCCACACCTAGATACAAAGGAGGCTGGACATATCTCTATTTCTTTCTTTCTATCTATCTATCTATCTATCTATCTATCTATCTATCTATCTATAATGCTTGTTTGTTTGTTTGTTTGTTTTAGACGAAGTCTCGCTGTTTTCCCCCAGGCTGGAGTGCGATGTCATGATCTTGGCTCACTGCAACCTCCGCCTCGCGGGTTTAAGCAATTTCCCTGCCTCAGCCTCCCGTGTAGCTGGGATTACAGGCACCTGCCACCACACCCAGCTAATTTTTGTATTTTTAGTAGAGACAGGGTTTCACCATGTTGGCCAGGCTGGTCTAGAACTCCTGACCTCAGGTGATCTGCCCACCTCGGCCTCCCAAAGTGCTGGGATTATAGGCATGAGCCACCTCGCCCAGCCGCTTTTGTTTTTAAAAGAGGTTATTGACTAGCTACTGAGCGAGGCTTAATCACTGATAATTGATTTAAATGAAAGATGACATACAAATAATTGGTGAAAGTTAATAAGCACACTGGTAAAAAACAAGAATGTGTAGAAGATACCTGAAACATTTTTTTTCAGAAGATATTTTCCTGAGAAGTTTTATAAAGCACATGAAACAGGCCTACTCTGCTGATGCTTTTCAAAGCCTAACTCATCAGGTGAAGATAAATTAAATGTTTAGCAGTTTAAACAAAATAAATATAGGCTGGTTGTTCCAATACGTGCTTATACTGGTGGCTGCCATAAAAACAAAACCTTTCATGATTGGAAAATTGAATTACCCTGGGATAAGGAAACAGTTGTACCAGTTGCACGCTGTCTTAGTACCAAGATTGGCCCTATTGTTTTCTAACCTTGTAACTTAACAAGCTAGTATTTTCTATAAATCTATTTGTATTAATCTGTAAAAGGAGGATACAAAATACTAAACAGAACTAGAATGAGGATTTGATAAATTAATATATATACGAAAGCAACTGGTTATTAAATGGTTTTGATAAACATTAGTAAAATCAGAAACCCTATTATTAACTTGGCCAGCATGTTTTATTTTTACGTAGTTGTTCCATCAACTTCTTATAAGTACGTGGAATCAAATTCTGTACAGAGTTACTCTACTGCCTAATAAGTGTAGAGAACTATTATTAAATCTTGTCTTATTCTTAGCTATCTCTCTTAACAGTTACATAATAAAATTGTTCAATTCTATCTCCAACAATAAAACTTCCAAATAGACTGTAAAACTTTAATCTTCAAGATGAAAATATGGCAGTTAGTGGGGTATACCAGAATTGCTCTGGTTCTGAATAATCATGTTTAAAATGCAAATTCTTAGAACTCAACCTATCTTACTGAAGCAGAATCCCTCAAACAGCATCTGCTACCCTCTGTATTTAATATGCTTTCCAGGTGGTTATAAACACTTTAAATCTTGAGAATTGTTGGCCTAGAGAAGCAAATGTTAAAAAGTCTTGTGATAAAGGAACATTGTCACACAGGTGATATGAACAATCCTAAGGTAAAGATCTATTGCTTCTGGCATGGTAATAAATGCATAAAATGCTTATTTTCCTGGTTAGATACTTCTGATCAAGATGAGGCTTCCTTTCACCTCCTCTCCGCCAACCTCGTGAGTCACACCAATCTTCTGAACCAATTTTGTCCTTATTCTGGAATATTCCAAGAAGTTCCTCATAAATATCTGGGGGACTTGCATGTCATCAAACCTATTTGTACATCTAGATATATAGCTAATATGAAAGATCGCCAGCAATGTTCTAAGCAGTAGGTGATTTACACATATGCTTTGTAATCTTCAAAATGTAAGCAATCTGACTGTTATGAATCTCTCATTATAATGAGAATTCTGAGGCTAAAAGATGTTTAGTAACTTGATCACTATCTCAAAGTAGGTAAGACAGAAGCAAATATAGGGTTATTACAGAGAAAAAGCAGAAAGAATTGTGCTCCTACACAGAGAGAATTCTATTTTTAAAAAACTTTTAAAATCAATCCAAAGCTGGACATCAAGTGGGAATTTGGAAATGTTTGGTTAGGAGCTTCTGTAAAATTTTTTTAAGATGCTTGAATTGAAAAGTAATATAGCATAGGAGTGACACAGACATTTATGCAGGTGTTCTCAGAATGGAAATAATAAAAAATAGCTTTAGTAAAGAATTGCCCAGATTCCTTTCCCATGGTGCTCTGGAAGAACTCTGTCCTTATTGATGTTGGAGAGTCTAGTCTAATATCTTCCAGGCATTCACTAATTTTATAGGCTTTTTCCTATAAAAAAGTGAAACTACACATTGAAACCTGGAGATAATTGAAGACTGCTCCTCTGAATCTCAAACTGAGAGTTGGCTTTCCTTTCCCCCCTTTTTATAACATAGAAAGTAAAAATGTAATCTTCAGCAACAGACATGGTATCTGCTCCCACAGAAATGGTGCTGTTACTAATTCAGAGGCAAGACTACAGGCATGACTACCACAGAGAGAATGCTTTACACACTTCCAAGGCATCACTGTTGAATAACCCAAACAAATCTGACTCACAGAGACAGAGGACATATGTGGTTCATGATCACCAGGATAGACTGGTTTGAACTTTTTCAGGTAGGCTACCTAAAACAACTAATTCTAATGGTACTGCTGAGTCCCAGGAACAAAAGAACCTGTGTTCTGTCATTTACAAACTAATATCCCAAATGCATACTGGAATTCTAAAGGTTTCAACCAGAAATCTGAAATTTCCTCAAACAAATGTCTTCTATGTAAAAAAAAAAAAAAAAAAAAAATGCATATTTGAGCTTAAATTTCCATTATGCTGAATGGAATGTTTCAGATAAACATTTCTTTAATTACAAATCCTCATAGATAGTGCTATAACAAAATAGTGGCCTATATTTTAAATATTCATCCAAGGAGGCAGCATGACAGTGATAGAGTAGATTTTGCAGTCAAATCACTCTTGAGCCATTTGCTAGTTTAATGAATTTGGATGAGGTTTTAATTTCTCTGAACTTCTGTTTCCACATCTTTACTCTGTGGATAATAATACCTACCTCTTAAGGCTGTTATGGTAACTTATTGACTAATATAATGTACATACACATAGTGAGAAGTTAAGAACAAATTTGAGTCTGCTATTGTGCCCTACTCCACTTCAGGAGCCAGAAAATAATCACTGCAAAATAATAAAGACTTTTTGTTGAATCTCAAACTTGTAGACTGGGTTACAAAATTCTGTATTTTTTATTTCATTATCTGCTCATAAGAAGAAAACCCATACATACACACATACACACATGTCTGTATATTTGTATATAATATGCATATTATATATAAATTTCCTTTATATATAATATATATATAATATGTATATATAGTATGAAATTCTCATTCCATTCTTAAAGGGTCAACATATTAAGAATAACTTTCTCTTACCACAACATGAAGCAATTTCAACATGGATGCTCCAACTTCATTTGAGATACCTCACATATAAGGATCCTATATCTTGAAACCATCTCCAGTGGATTTCCTAGACGAAATGAAACAGAAACTCTTGGGAACATGGAAAATAAAAACCCACCTTCTTTCAGTAGTGCTCATCTAAAATTCCACATCTTACTCCATCTTGCTGGTTTTGCCCTAACTAAAAAAATGTGTACTTCCAATCCAATTTGATGTACCCATCCTTAATGACACTACTGCTTGCATTTTCAGGTAATGCATTTTATTATATGTGTTTTCATATATCAATGAGTATTCTTAAATACATGTTAAAAATCAACTAAATATCAGAAATAGCATATAGATGATGAGAAAAAGGAGGAATGCAATCAAGTTATAATGTGTTAGAGAAAGAAAAGTCATTTGAATATATAGCTTTTCTCTTTTTAAGATGCTTGTGGATGTCTAAAAGTTGAATGAATAAGAACCATAATATTGAAACACATTTATCTATTTCCATTCATCACATTAGTATAAAATATATTACTCTGTACCTATATATTCTAGCATTGATAGTTTTGCAAGCTAAATCCTCATTTATAAATTTGCCAGGTATTTTGCTCTGTTGCCAAATTTGAGCAATTTTCTGACAATATTCTTAGAAGACTCACACACACACACACATACATATATGTACATGAACATACACACACCACTTAAAAGTCAAATTTATTGCAGGAAATTATACTGCAATCACATAAACTACAATGAAATCACATTTATTCGTCAGCCTAGGTCTATACCCTTTAATAGCTGTTTTGGTTTCATTACAATAGAATCTTCTATAAAATAATGAAATAAATCTTGGTTATGCAAATCGCAGTATTGAAAATACTGAAACCTGATTGTGTAAAACATCTCAAGCTCAAGGAGACATGTCATAGTCGTCAATTTAAAAATAGTCACTCTAAAATAAATTCTGTTGCTTCACTCTCTTAGTGCCTTCCTGGATTTCTATTTTTACAAATATAGTAATTACAACGGTACTAGATGGCACAAGTAGATCTCTCATCCTAAAAGTTAGATATTCAAAAGGGTCCACTGGGCCCATTAAATAATATTGACATCTCAATTCTTCTTATCGGTTCACTTCAGGTACAGACTGAACAATGAAAGTTGCTTCTATTTCCCCTTCAATAGAAGCTGAGTAAGAAATTTGGTTTTTTAAGTTATTGTCTCTTAGCCCCAAACCTAAAGCAGTGTTTAGAGGGAAATTTATAGCATTAAATGCCCACAAGAGAAAGTGGCGAATATCTAAAATCGACACCCTAATATCACAATTAAAAGAACTAGAGAAGCAAGAGCAAACTAATTCAAAAGCTAGCAGAAGACAAGAAATAACTAAGATCAGACCAGAACTGAAGGAGATAGAGACATGAAAAACCCCTCAAAAATCAGTAAATCCAGGAGCTGGGTTTTTTAAAAGATTAACAAAATAGACCACTAGCCAGACAAATAAAGAATAAAAGAGAGCAGAATCAAATAGACACAATAAAAAATAATAAAGGGGATATCACCACTGATCCCACAGAGATACAAACTACCATCAGAGAATACTATAAACACCTCTACGCAAATAAAGTAGAAAATCTAGAAGAAACGGATAAATTCCTGAACACATACACCCTCCCAAGACTAAACCAGGAAGAAGTTGAATCCCTGAATAGATCAATAACAAGTTCTGAAATAGAGATAATAATTAATAGCCTACCAATCAAAAAAAGCCCAGGACCAGATGGATTCACAGCCAAATTCTATCAGAGGTACAAAGAGGAGCTGGTATCATTCCTTCTGAAACTATTCCAAGCAATAGAAAAAGAGGGACTCCTCCCTAACTCATTTTATGAGGCCAGTATCATCTGGATACCAAAACCTGGCAGAGACGCAACAAGAAAAAAGAACATTTCAGGCCAATATCCCTGATGAACATTGATGCGAAAATCCTCAATAAAATACTGGCAAACTGAATCCAGCAGCACATTGAAAAGTTTATCCACCACGAACAAGTCGGCTTCATCCCTGGATGCAAGGCTGGTTCAATATATGTAAATCAATAAACATAATCCATCACATAAACCAATGACAAAAAGCACATGATTATCTCAATAGATGCAGAAAAAACCTTCGATAAAATTCAACACCCTTTCATGCTAAGAACGCTCAATAAACCAGGTATTGATGGAACATATCTCAAAACAATAAGAGCTATTTGTGACAAACCCACAGCCAATATCATACTGAATGGGCAAAAACTGGAAGCATTCCCTTTGAAAGCCAGCACAAGACAAGGATGCCCTCTGTCACCACTCCTATTCAACATAATATTGGAAGTTCTGGCCAGGGCAATCAGGCAAGAGAAAGAAATAAAAGGCATTCAAATAGGAAGACAGGAAGTCAAATTGTCTCTGTTTGCAGATGACATGATTGTATATTTAGAAAACTCCATCATCTCAGCCCCAAATCTCCTTAAGCTGATAAGCAATTTCAGCAAAGTCTCAGGATAGAAAATCAATGTGCAAAAGTCACAAGCATTCCTATACACCAATAATAGACAGAAAGCCAAATCATGAGTGAACTCTCATTCAAAATTGCTACAAAGAAAATAAAATACAGGGATGTGAAGGACCTCTTCAAGGAGAACTACAAACCATTGCTCAAGGAAATAAGAGAGGACACAAACAAATAGAAAAATATTCCATGTTAACGGATAGGAAGAATCAATTCGTGAAAACAGTCATACTGCCCATAGTAATTTATAGATTCATGCTATCCCCATCAAGCTACCATTGACTTTCTTCACAGACAAAACTACTTTAAATTTCATATGGAACCAAAAAAGTGTTCATATAGGCAAGACAGTCCTAAGCAAAAAGAACAAAGTTGGAGGCATCATGCTACCTGACTTCAAACTATGCTACAAGGCTCCAGTAACCAAAACAGCATGGTATTGGTACCAAAACAGATACATAGACCAATGAAACATAACAGAGACCTCAGAAACAATGTCACACATCTACGACCAGCTGATCTTTGACAAACCTGACACAAACAAGCTATGGAGAAGGATTCCCTATTTAATAAATGGTGTCGGGAAAATTGGCTAGCCATATGCAGAAAACTGAAGCTGGACCCCATCCTTACACCTTATACAAAAATTAACCCTAGATGGATTAAAGACAAACATAAGACTTAAAACTAAACCTATATTTCTATATTCTGCTTTGATATTTTGGGTTTAGGACTTGGCACACCACTTTCCTTTGCCAGCTGGCTTCCTTAGATTCTGCATTGGGGGTTGGGAGGGCGCTGGAGACAGGCTGTGGGGGTGAAGAAAGGGAGAAAGGAGCTTATTTTTTCCTGTTACCTTGCTGTCAGCATTGTTTAGCAATCATCCTGCACCCTGTCAGTGGCAGTCATTTCTGCCTACAGATTTTTCAAATTCTCCCAGAACCAGCTTATTCTGACCTGACAGAGGTGCCATCCCCAGGTGGCTTGTATCTCGTCCTAAGAGTTCTTGAGTTTGAGTTCCCAAGGCCTCTCCTATGAGCTCCTGAGATACCAACACTGGCTGCATAGCAACACTTCTGAGAAGTGTGATACAGAGATCTACAAAGTCCCTTTTCCAAGCTCCCAGTGCCCCAGCTTTTCATTTTGTTCCCCAAGCCCTGAGGGTGGAGATGCTTCCTGAGACTACTCTCTGTATAATCTCAGGGACTTCTTTTTCCTCTTCCAGCTCTCCAACAAATCTTTAATCCATCCTTTATACTAAAATTTCCTTGTTAAAACAACAAGTATGGGGTAAAGGATATGAACAGACACTTATCAAAAGAAGAAATTTACACGGCCAAACACATGGAAAAATGCTCAACATCACAATCATTACAGAAATGCAAATCAAAACCACAATGAGATACCATCTCACACCAGTCAGAATGGTGATTATTATAAAGGGTCTCTGATATTAGTTCTCAAACACATTTTTCAGAGAAGTGTGTGGATGGAGACCCATCCACCCACACACTTATGGGGCATAGAGACCCACAAAGTAGGCAGCAGCAGAGATAGACACTCAGTGGCCACTTGGTACAGGAAAGAAACAAAGATGGCAGGAGAACCAAAGCCTCATCAACCCTTACTCTTAAAGAGTTAAAATCATGGGTTCAATATCTATCCATCTAAACATTTTAACGGTTAAGGGTATGTGTTTTGGCAACACAAAGACAAGTGCTCAAATTTCAACCTCACTACTTTCTAGTTGTTCTATTTCTTAGTTTTTTCATCTATAAAATGGATTTAATGACACTGTGATATACAGCTTTCAAAATGGCTGCAATAATTCCTGCCATCTCTGTACATACTCTCTTTGCAATGAAATTTTTCCATTTTCATCTTTCAAAGCTAAAATTTATCCATTCTCTTAAATATAAGCTTGTCTAGTGATTTGCTTGGCCACTAAAATGTAGAGGAATGTGACTTATGAGCCTGGAACCTGCGAGGACTTGCATCTTCTCCTCTCGCCCTCCTAGAACTCTTCTGCCACCATAGGAGAAAACCACATTGGCCTGTTCAAGACCTATGGCCCACTGATAGGTAGCACCAACATCAGACATAGAAGTAGCCACGTTAGACCATCCAGATTCAGTGGAGCTGCCAGATGACTGTAGCTGCATGAAAGTTCCAGGAGAGATAAGTAGAAGTGCCACCAAGCTGAGCCTCAGATCAAAGTGTATGCCCACAGAGTTAAAAGCAAATAAAACAATACTTGTTTTAAGTCATTAAGTTTTGAGGTGGTTTGTTATGCAGTGACAAGTTACCCATTACTGATTCAAATCACTACCTTCATAGTATTCTTTTAAGGACTGAAATAAAAGATGTATGTAAAATGTATGCACAATGTCTGGTATTGGCACAGAATAACTCTCCAAATGTTTACTGGGTATAGAAATGACATTCCCAGCATCATCATGGGATAAACAATGACTGGCCATAATGAATACTAATGAGGAATGTACTCACTCTAAAAGAGTTAAATATTGGGGTACATATGTTTGATCTGAGACTACTGGTTCAAAGTAAAAGAGAGGCATGATTGAATTGAACATTTATCATTAATACTGAGATTCTCTGAAATTCTTTGAGTATCATTACTACTCAGATATTTTTCTGGGAACTTGAATTAAGGTAAATGGGTATGAGGAGATAGAAAGTTGTCTTAAATCAGTGCTTAAACGTTTAGGAATCAGGGTCTATATATACTCTTTAAAATGAAGAGCATTCATTTATGTATATAAATTTTCATTTATCACATTAGAAATGAAAGCTGAGAAAAACTTTTAACAATTGTCATTGGTTATCAGTTAATTATTATGACAATATTAATTTAAAAATAAAAATAAACCCATAAAACAATAACATAAATGACACATTTTTATGAAAGATAATTATATTTTCTAAAACAAAAAATTAGGGAGGTGAGACTGTCTATATTTTTGTAAATTTCCTTAAAATCTGACTTAATAGAAAATAGCCTTATTCAATCTTCATTCAACCTGTATGATATATTATTTTGATGGAAACCTATGAAGAAAATCTAGTCTGATATAGACATGTATTTTTGGAAAAAAGAAAGAGATTTTTACTGCTTTTAAACTTATTATAGAATTCGTCTTTGATAGCATAGCAACATTTTATGAGAAGTAGTTTCTAAAAGATCAGTTACAATATAAAATCTAAAACCACATCCAGTAACTTTTCATAATATTATATTAAAATCCACTGGCTATCTCTTAATGTGAATGGATCTTTATCTATGACTGCTTGGTCATCATGCATTGGTGACCTAGAAAATATTGGTTCACTAAATCATGCATAATCAAATTATTAACATACAGAAAATACTAAAAAGTATTCCTGTTAAAATTACAGCTAATCTTATCAGAATGATTTTAAAGTATTGGGAAGTGTTACACCTATGGTGGCACAAAGAATTTTCAAAATTTTAACCTTTACTTCAAAGCTGAAATTCGATCACTAGCAACAAATACAAATACAAAATAGTTACTTTCCTTGAAGTTACAAGATCAATTTGTTTATTTTTGAGAAATATATGCCAAATACCTTAAGCCTCAATAGCTTTAATTTGACTATTAGTTACACTTTTATGTTAAAATGATGTTAAATGAAAAAGTAGCTAGTTCAGTGTGCAACTCAATTACAAAAGTGTTTTTTTGTTCAAGAAAACATCATACTTCAGTTTGCAGCAAAATTGCTTTATGCATACTTCACATTTCATCACAAAGGATATTAAGATGGTGTTTATTCAGAGAACAAGTTATAAAAAATAATGCATACTACTTCATAAAGGACATTGTTAATTGACCTGCCTTTTTGTTTTTTTTTGCTTGGTTACTTTAAGGAAATGACAGTGGAAAATACAGTGACTGCTACTAACAGTCTGGTGTTGCCATATTGAATTGTGCTAAGATTCTGGAAATTTTATCTACCACTGCCTTTGCACCATCATGGAAATTGTTAACACAATGATGAAACAAATAATACCTTAGTCTTATCTTAAAAATAGTTTTCACCTAGCACATGGCTCAAAAGGATCTTGGGAACTCCCATGGTACAAGGACAAGAATTTTGAGAATGGCTATCAAATATTGACTTAAAAACAAAAACTGAAGTGTTTCTAGGAACTTGAGTATAAACAATCCTCTTTCAGGCCAGGGTGGAGATACCACTTTCCACCTCCAGTAACATCACTGTGGTGAGTTATACGAGATTTAGATTAAGATTTAAAATAACTAAGGCTGGACCAAGGGAAATTGCCTTGCTCATAATTGCTTACCCCATACCTGGGACTCTAATGACTCATACACAACCGATGTCAAAAACCGTGAATCAACTGAGGGAATTGGCAAAAGAGGGACAAAGATAGAGAAAGAAAGAGAGAAGGACACAGAAGACCCATGAAGTTATAGACAAAAAGAAATCGATAAATATAGGGAGAGAAGGAGGAAACTGTGAAAGGAGGGAGACAAAAACAGAAACAGTCATGGAGTCAAAATGAGAGAGAGAGAGAATGTTTTGAGGACAGAAAAGCCAACAGAGATAGACAGGCAAAGAGAAACAGAGTCAGATAGAAGGAGACAGAGAATAAGAATATACTACCATATTAGATTGTCAATGAAAGGGAAGGGAAAAATCTTTACTTTGACATACTTTTCAAGTAGTCACAGATTTTCTCTCTTTTCTGTGAGGCTAGTTTACTATTGATGCATGGGAGTATCTGCTTGCATGTGGATTAGGAAGATTGTTGCCTTTTCCTTCTGCCATGACCTGAAAGCCACACTGACTGTTGATGGAGGTAGTAAGGGATGTCCTGCAGTAGAAGACAGACCTAGGAATCTGCAGCATAAAAGAGGGGTCTTGTTGCATGAGAATGAGATCTGGCACTGGGCATCTTCCAGGGTGACATAATTGCCAGGCTGAATGAGAGATGTAGTGTAAGTGCTTTACTTTGTCACTTACACAATCTCGCTGGTAAAGGCCTAAAGAAACTGAATCTTCAGGAGAACTAAACATATAATTTTCCCTTTAACCACAATAGGGAATTGCCACTGGTCCTCTCTACCAAACATTAGGCATGTTCAGATTCTTAAATGGAGACACAGTAAGGAACCACTTTGGATGTATGTATATATAGAGAGATAAGGTCTTGCTATGTTCCCTAGGCTGGTCTCAAACTCCTGACCACAAGCAATCCTCACACCTTGGAACTGGGATTACAGGCATGAACGACCATGCCCAGTCCCAGCTCACATTTGAAAACAAGATTACAAACAAGTAATTCCTAAATATTAGCACTATTATTGGGAAACACACAGAAAGACAGAATGCTATATTCATTGTAAGTAAATGGCAACAGGTTAAAAAAAATAAGTGACTGTGTCATTACAGTCTGTTCCTATTAGTGTTCACATTGTCTGAAAGGAAGAGTGGGGAATGGTCAATAAGATTAGGTTTCATATCAGTCCATGGCATGAAAATGGGAATTCTGGGCTGCTATTCACCATTATGAAGACAAAGGCAATTTGGTATCAAGTGTCTCTAGGGACAGGAAAAGCTGTATGAAGCTGTATGTAACATTAGGTGGAGGGGGAAAAAACATGAGCAGGGAGAATGAAAGAACTACCAGCTGTTGTGATGCCAAACAGGAAGATGAGCTCTCCTTGTGCTCTTGCCAATTCAGGTTAATGTTTAACAACTTAAAACTGTGCTCTGATTTTTATTAAAGTGGCACGTTTTTGTCTGGAAGTGGCACCGTTCCTTTATCTGTAACGTGAAGTGCTGGAATCACACTGGTATTTCACAAACCATTCTGTATAATGCTTGTGCACTAGAAGATGCTAACATAATCAAGTTTGACAAATATTTATTTCCTTCCTTCCTTCTTTCCTTCCTTCCTTTCCTTCCTTCTTTCCTCCCTTCTTCCCTCCCTCCCTCCTTCCCTCCCCTCCCCTTCCTTTCTCCTTTTCTTGCCTTTCTTCCTCTCCTTTCCTTATCATTCCCTCACAATCTACTTAACATAATAAACATTCTAAGACTACCACAATGAAAGATAATATTTAACAAACTGATTTAAACACAGAATTTCTTTCTCTTTTTTCATATTGCCATCTCTTGGGATGATAACATTACTCTGGGAAACACTTTATGAAATGCTAAACTTGATACTTGCTAAAAACCCTTATGAATGCAGGATTCTATAATTCTAAGCAGTACTAAGTAGGAGCACAGGAAATTGTCCCCTAAATTAGTTCTATTTGCCTCTGTAACCCAAGTGTCTTGACTCAGCATATTCAGAAGCCTGGCAGTTGAGGGCCATGGAGAATAGCCTATTATTTAGCCTCTTTGGATAACATCAACATCGCACTAAGACACTGCATGTGAAGCATACCCTGGGAGGTGCTATTATCTTACCACCACTTAATTTTTAGGTCAATGAGCACAAGAGGAGATTTTCTTTTGGAAAAATCAGGAAATTAATTTAGGATTGCAGGAATTACATACAATTCCCCATGCAATGCAATGTCAAATTTCAAAAAGTACAAAGGGATGCACATGAAATTTCACAGAATTAGGAGGCTTTACATTGAAGGAGAAATAGAATGAAAATGATCTGCCTGAAGTAAGCATTAATGTTTTATTTTATGGCTATGTTCCTCCTTTTAGTTCAGCATTCCCTAGATTCTCTTAAACTTTTATGATTTTTGTTTGATTATCATCTATCTCTTACAGGTGAGGCTTCACAATTCCAGGTGGCAGTAATAAAGTCCATACTTATGGATGTCTCAATATCTCCAATCTGTGGAATATAAATTTTGAATATATACAAGTTGAATGGCTTCCATTTTCAGGATATGATATATCTGTTCATGTTTTTGTTGTTTTGATTGTTTATATCACTTTATGTGACAATATCTAGACCATCATAAAAGAGGTTTGGGAAAATAAAATCTACCTAAAGATTTTAACATTTAGTGGAAAAATGCATTCATAGATCACTTTGCCCTAGAATTTCCACTTACCAGTAAAATAAAGACGATAAGAATAATTTATTAAGCACTTTTTATATTCTTGGCAATGCACTAAGTTCTTTACCTATAGCATCTGAATGCTTATAATAAGCCTGAGGTTGGTGCTGTTATCATGTCCATTTTATACTGAAACTCAAAGTAGTTACATAAACTTTTTCAAAGTCACACTGCTTTTAATGGCAAATCTTGTCAGCAGATCTAGGTTTGTCTGATTCCAAAGTCTAAATTATTAATGACACTCCTTCATTGCTAATTGTTTCTTTATTCAATGCAATCATAGTAGCCAACAGATGACCATCCATTAAGGTTCATGTCATAGACTGTCTGAATATTCTTCATGGTTAACTGGATGAGTCTAACCTTGGAATGGATTCTGGGAGCTACAGCTGTATTTAAGCATTGTAATGATATTGACCTCAGTGGGTAGAATGTGAAGCTGAGGAAAAGCCAGAGACAATGTCTCATGGTGACCCTGTAATGATGAATCAAACTAATCATTAATAAAATATTTAATAAGAATATCTAGGCAAAAAGACAACACATGAATGCAGACAATAGAAGCAAAGGGCAATATAATAACAGCAAAGCAAGTTTGAAATCGCAGCAGAGGTAGACTAAAAAGATTGCCTGAGGTACTGAAAAAAGAGTTGCTGACACTTTTTTAGAGTGCCCACAGCCTCTCCAGCGTAAGGAGAATGTTTTAAAACCTACCAAGTTGTATCTGACAGGATATACAGCCCTCCAGGAATCGGTATCTCCCCTCATTTACCGTACAATGAGCCCCCTTATCATATTATGCACCTATGCTTTACTTCTTAGGCAAGTTAAACTGCTGTGAGGTACACTGCAAATGGTAAGAAAGGAGAGAAGAGGAGAAAAAAGGGGAGATGGGGAGAAGAAGGGAAGGGAGCGGGGGAGAGGGAGAGAGGAGTGTTGAGTTGTTGAGGAAGAGTGAGAGACTGAGAGAAAGAGAGGTTGGCCATGGCCATGATATCCAAGGAAGGAGCCTCAATCAAAGATGATGCCAAGACCTCAGAGACTCAGCTCTTAATAACCACTAATAAGACGATGAGCTCAAAACCAACAACATGCAAAGGGAAAGAGCAGGGACTGGTACATGGGACAATGTTCAACAGGATCACTCAGATAACTTCGTGGTAGAACTTGGTGGAACACAATCATCGGAGAAATCTGTCTTGTGGAATCTCCTCAAGTCGCCAAGGTCTGCTGAGTTGGTTTGTACAGGTTTTGAAATCGCTGGATTGGAAATGAGAAATAAACCTATGAGACTGAGGGATAGGGATGGAAGAAAACAGAGAAATAGTCTCAACATTAGAAGATGTGAGGAAGAAAACAAAATTATTTCTGAAAAATTATCATAGTTTATTGACTCTTAAGAACAATAAGGTTGATAGAACAATTGGGAAATAAATTGCTGAGGTAAAAAAGACATAGATCAGAGGTGAGGTCTAGATACATTATAATAACCCAAATAATAAAGTTACATGGGAATAGAAGGATAGGAGTAAATGAAAGGAAGATGTGGACAAAATAAAGATGAGAAAAAATAGACACATGTATAGGATCACCAAGGGAGCAAAAGTGATTCAAGAAAGAAGGAATTAAATTTATTTATCATTCATATTCTCCTTCAGTCCCTTGCTCCTTTCCTTTATCTCTCTCTCTCTCTCTCTCTCTCTCTCTCTCTCTCTCTCTCTCTCTCTGTCACACACACACTCACACACACACACACTCACACACACACACAGAGAACAATGAATCCCAGGATTCAGAACTTAGTCTACCAGCCCAGTTCTATCTAATACTGAATCACGACAAACAGAATTACTGTGACTATTTCCAAATGGCTACTGCTTCCAGGCAGTTGTCAAGGCCTGGAAGAATGTATAAATGTCATCTAGACATAGTGAAATGTAAAAGACATTTTGGATGTTAAGAGCTCAGACTTTTAATATATACCAACTCTAAAAGCTGCAATTATGTGGTGGCAATAACCATGTGGGTAAATATAGTGTACATCTCCAAGATAATAAAATAAATAGTCCTCATAGGGTAGTTTTAATGCTAAATTTTGTGCTTGTAACAATTGCATTTTAAATCTTTAATGCTGGTGTTAAGATTTTCAGCATAAGTGAATTAGGTTGTTCACACCATTCAGACTCAAAAGTAACAAATGTTCTTAGAGCAAAAAGTACATAGAAATTCTACCTTCATGAATATATTCTTGATATGTGTAGGATTTTGACTAAAAGCATTTCAATTATACTTTTAATTTTAAAAGATAGCTCTCAAGAAAATACCCTTCCCCCTCTAAGAAAAGATAGCAAAAAATTAGAACACCTATAATCACAGCACTTTGAAAGGCCAAGGTACGAGGATTGCTTGAAGCCTGGTGTTCAAGACCAGCCTGAGCAACACAGCAAGATTCTGTCAAAAGAATTAGCCAGGCATGGCAGTGGACACCTGCAGTTCCAGCTACTGGGGAGGCCGAGGCAGAAGAATCAGTGGAGCCTAGGAGTTTGAGGTTACAGTGAGCTATGATAGCGTTATAGCCAGCCTAGACGACAGGGTAAGACCTTTTCTCTAAAACAAACAAACAAACAGAAAACGTTTCTGTGTGCCTCTGTGTGTTGTGTGTTATAGAAAAAAGATTATGGAAGTGTCATAAAATGTTACTATCTGTGCTCATTTGTGAGTGATAAGAAATGTGTATAATTGTCACTTTAAAGTATTTTGATATTGTTTAATTTTTTGTTGTGGGCATATATTTCATTTAAATGTGGGGAAATTGTTACTAAAAATAAATAGGCAGATGTAACTTATAAATAGGTTACAAAAATCACTTCTATGATCAGTATTCCAAAAATATTTTTATATAAAATAATGGTTGCTGAGTCATCAGAAAAGTCCATATTCTAGAAAATGTTGAAAAAAAACTCAAAGTTATTAATTCTCTCATTTGTTCATTTATTCATTCACTCAAGATGCCTTTATTTAAATTTTAACAAAGTATTGAATTATTTAATATTTACTACATATGAATCACTACTAACCACAAGGTCTACAGGAATGGAGGAAGCACCATAGGTGTCTTTAAAACGACCAAATGCCATGAAATCAGAAAATGATGGAGAAAGGTTATGCTCATGTAGATTTATTTGGCTAAGAAGCATTCAGATACTGGTAATAGTATAAACTCAGCTATATACTGTAAGGTTTGGAATAATTGGAATAGGCACAATTCTCTAGATGGCAATGCAATCTTAGTGCCATACTATCGCCAGCAAGAGTCCAATCTGTGGCAAGAATGGAACCAAGCACCACAGTGCACATAGGTTTGTCTTTCCCTTCCTTTTTTTCCCATCCTGGCAGACAGGCCATGAATTTCTAGTTTCAAGAAGCCAAATAAGGACTTAGGCAAATTCAGGCCCATAGCATAGTCTGGTGATTTATATATTTGGGGTATATATGTCTTAGGATTTCATAGCCAGGGAATAACTTGTAAAGTAATCCATAAACATAGCCCATAATTGTATTTTGCATGTTTATTTAAAAGGAGCAAATGGAGCAGGACTCATCCATATCCTTTCCTTTGGGCTCAGGAGAAGATAGGATATGTACTTAAACTACAATTTATAATCTCAGAACCTCCTCCGGCTCCAAAAGAGCTATTTATCATCTCAGTGCTAAATGCAGCCAAGAAAGAGAAAATGAACCTCCTGTAATGAAAAGTCTGAAAGTTGGAGCTATAAACAACTGCATGGAGAGTACTGTGCTGAATTTATACAGACTGTAACCATCGTTCAAGGTGAAGAAATCAATGACAGAACAAAAATCATCCACTGAACCTCAAGAGACACCTCTTTTCTCTGTGCTTTGCTTTTCTATATAGCGTTCTCATTCCTGATCAAGTTCTCTCCCCGGGGAGTGCTAATCGGCCAACAGCTCCAGAAGTCTGTTTTGTTCTATAAACCAGCAGGCTCAAAGAGTGCTCTGTGGAAAACAACATTAATACTACTTCTGACTTCCTCCGAGAGAGCTGCTATGCCTGTATCATAACTTTTGTTGTCACTTTGGAGTCTCTTTTCCAAGCTCTTATTTAATAAGCTTTAAGGAAAAAAACGGTTCATTAAAACAAACAAACAAACAGGTCATTTGGTTTCAGGCATTAAATAGTATATAACCTACTAAATAAACACAATACTGAAGGTAGGATGGGACCTATTGATAAAATATTTTTTTAAAGTCTATTTCCTAAAAAGATTAGCTGATTTTTACCAGGTGGTAGGCCTTATTTTATGTACTTCATCTGTATTAATTCAGTCAATCCTCATGATGACCTTAGGAAGTTGGTACCACGGTTAATCACAGTTTACTAAAAAGGAAACTGAGGTTTGGAGAATTTAAGACTAAGTAATTTATCCAAATTCATACAGATAGCAAATGTCAACATCTTTCCACTTGTACCTTTAGATTAGAAATTCATTATTTTTAGATCAAACTTAGTTAAAACATCTTTTGCATTTACTTTTTAAATGTTCTTGGAGTATAAAAACCAAGGATGATAAATATGCCTAACTTTCTTCATACCACAAACAGTCATTCAGGCCATTTCCTTTTCTCTTTCTTTGTAATGTACTGGTACATAGCTAAATTACTGTATACATGTAAATTTTAAAATATTTTACTATAAAAGTATCAAGCACAGAGAAAAGTTAAAGGATTTTATAGTAGCACCCATATACCAATAACTAGATTTTGCTATTAATAATTTACTACATTTTGTTTATCATATATCCATCTATTATATATTTATCATATATCATTATCATATATCTATACATCTATTACATCATTTTGTATCCTCTTTTTAACTTTACATCTTACTTTAATCCTAAACATACTTTAATTACTTCCCTTAAAGAGATTCACCCACACATTCATTAGGCCATGCTCTGGCCTAATCCTGGAATTTTACTCATTTAAAATATATTCTTCTCATCCTTTACCTTCTCAATACTCCAAATGCTACTTATCCTTGAAGGTTTAATTCCTATATTTCATTGTCCATGTTAATAATATTCTGCCTATATTGTCTCTAAGTAAGATACAATGTTCTGCATTTGTGTAAGTGTTTGGTGCTGGCAATTCCATAGAAAAGGGGAAACTGAAACTGAAATTTCCATTTTTCATTGTCTTCAAGAGAAATTTGCATTACAGGAGATTCTACGTGATAAGAAGACATTTTGTAGTAATACTTGAGAAGAGGATTGACTAACAGAACTTTCTGCAATGTTGGTACTATTTTATATATCACTATAAGTATTTAGCATTGAGTTTTTAATTTAATTTTAATTAACTTAAGTAGCCGTAAATGCCTAATGGCTACCTAGTTAGCACAGCTCAACACTAGTACATTGAAGATAAAAAAAGTTCCCTATCATATGATCAAACCATTCCACTACTGGGTATGTATTGAAAGGAAATTATTGATCTATGAAAAGGATACATGAACCCTCATGTTTGCTGCAGCATTATTCACAATAGCCAAGATATGGAATCAATCTAAGTATACATCAGTGGATGAATAAAGTAAATATGGTATATGTATATATATATATGAATGTATATATATACAAACACACACACACACAATGGAACACCATTAAGTCATAAAAAAAGAAAGAAATCCTGTCATTTGCAGCAACGTGGATGCAAATGCAAGTCATTATGGTAAGTGAAATAAGCCAGGCACAGAAAGACAAATATCATATATTCTTATTCACATATGTGATCTAAAAAATTTGATCTCATGGAGTTAGTAAAATGATAGTTTTCAGCAGCTGGGAAGAGTGTGTGTGGGAAAAGGGGATGAATAGAGGTTGGTTAATGGATACAAACATCTAGTTAGAAGGAATAAGTTCTAGTGTTTGATAGCTCAATAAGGTGATTACAGTTAACATTAATATGTTGTATACATCAAAACAGCTAGAAGAAAAGGTTTCAAATATTACCATAACAAAGAAACAATAAATGTTCAAGGTGATGAATATCCTAAATACCTGGATTTGATCATTAAGCATCTACTTGTGTAAGATACTTTGTCAGGTGCTGAAGATGCAAATATATATACAGACATACATATACATATTCTGTATAAGGAGCTTACATTTTTCACAGTCAAGGACAATTTGTGGCACAGAATATCCAGTTCAAAAGTTATATGAACTGGATTATAGGAAATTATATGAAAATTCACCATGTCAGTATTTTAGAACAGAGAAGGGCACCTCAGTCCCCAGTACCTGTGAATGACAGAAAATACACCAAAAAAGCTTCCTATAAGGATGTGTGAGCTCAACCTTAAAATTTAAGTAGTAGCTGATTCAGAAAAACAGTATAAGGAGACCTTTCCAGAGAAATATTAGCTAAAATATTGAGGCAAGAAGCATCATGATATACATGGAAACCTCAAAGCAGTTCTGCTTTTCTCAGCTAGTGTGGACAGACTATTTAGGACTGGTATACTCTGTTTAAGAGCTGGGGTATTATTCTGTAGGAATGAGAAACCACCAAGGAGTTACAAACAAGGAGTGACATAGTCAGATTCTAGTTTTAAACAGATCATCGTAGAGACAAGGTAATCAGAAAGGCAACAAGCTATGGTAATTTTGCAATATACTGTGATAGAGATACTACAGGCCTGAATCAAGCTATTGTCAATGAGGGTGAACATGAGGAAATAGAGTAGAGAAATAAGTAAGATAAAGTTTAGGTATAATCCCTAGGTTCAGTAGTTTAGAGAAAAAGATAAAAAGCTTAGTTTTAGGTAAATTTAGTATACATGCCTATGAACTATGCACATGGGATGGTCTAAGATATGGAAGGAAGCAACGAGGAAGAAGAAAATATTTCCTGTGCAGTTTCAGGACTTCTACTTCTCACCAACACTTGTATCTCAACTCATGAGCTACCAGTTTATATCAAAAATACACAATTTTAAAAATAGAATATAAAAAAAGATCTTATATTAATCTTATAATAATCTTATATTAATTTTAATAACCTAAATAATTTATCTTTTGGAGCTAAGTCAGCATTTTATGCATCAAATGGTAAAGAGTAGAAATGGCATGTATTTCATCCTGATAACGAACAGGTAGAGTTCAGGTTTTATTTAATTACAACAATTCTTAGGATGCAAATTCAAGAGTTAACTTAAAATGTATTTGCCTCAGATAAGTAGAAAGTGAATAGTGAACTATTTACATAAAAGCATTATCTGAGTATTTTTATTTAAACCTAAGTAACCAGAACACTAATGTCAATTGTATTACTAATCTCTCTTGACCCCTTCCTTTCCAAGGAAACAAATACTAGGATTTTATTTCAAGAAACTTTCAAAAGAAAATGTAAGTCCAGTGTATAACTGGGCACAAGAAAATATTCATTCCAGTTTCCTACATATTTAAATCACTGGACAATGAGGATTAATATTCAGAATCATGTTTCCTTCACATTATAAGTTTTACAATTATTGTTTACTTTTTACCACTACATTATGCTTCCTGAGAAAAGGAAATTTATAAATGTGCATTTAAAAAGGCTTACCCAGAGAGGGTCAATACAAAAGGTTTTCCAGCATAACATACAGTTAATTGAATCAATTAATGGGAACAACTCAAATATTACTTCTTAAAAATCACTCGAGCTCCCTTTTATGATTTTTAATACCTTAAATATCCTTAATCTTTATGAAATTTCCAGACAAAATGGTAGTAATGATTACTCTCCCCGATCAAACACAAAGTAACTATATAAAAGAAACAGAGAAACTATAAGTAAATATAAAAATATCCATGTGGCAGAGTAATTCTCAGGCCTAAATATGTCTTCATAAGGGCTGCATAGGGAAAGTTTAAGTACGAATTTGTCTAGACAGGGTATTTTTGCAAAGCAAGGCTAAAAAGCCCCCAAAGCCAATTTAAATGACTAGTTTTATCCCACTTGTGTGCCTGTAGAAGCTCAATCCACAGACCTATTGATTTAGATAATCTATGGATAGAGGAAAATTTCCTTTCAGCATCTTTCCAAAAGTTGCCCAGAGGAAGGTGATTGCCCCTTAGGTTTCTTGACATAAAAGTTGAGATTGAAAAGCCACCTCGTCTCAAACTGTGCTGAATGTCCTTATCCTGAGAAATTAAGAGGTTGAAAAAACTGACTAAAGTCTGAAAAGCAGGGATTAGAACAAAAAAATAAGAGAAGTTGAGAAGCAGGATAAGAATCGAGGCCTCTTTACCTTTGAAGAACTATGAACAAATAGTTAGAAAATCACACAATGATAATTAGTAGCACTGTTTTCTATTCTTATTCCTTAGATGTGGACTGTTTTCCAAAGACTGCCATGGATTTATCTATTATAATCCGTACATCAACTTTGTCAGGTAGGCAGTAGAGATTTTTTTCCCAGATAAAGCAAGGTTGGTGATAAACCAGCTTACAAATGAGTAGCCATCATGCGTTAGTCATATGTTAATTCTCACAATCATTATGTGTAATATGTAGTATTATTACTCCTGTCTCATGCAGAACAAACAAATTCATAGAGATACCAACGACCTGGTAACTTATGTCACTTAGCATATCGTAGAGTTAAGGTAAAACATCTAACTATCCTGACGTGGAGAATATTTTGTTTATTTGTTTTTCAGTAGACCACACTGCCTCTCATTAAAGAGTTTAAAGTATTCCATAAAAGTAATAGAGAGTCCCCAGGGTAAACTGCTTTCAATGTCAGGAAGAGTTATTTAAATAACAGTTAAAAGGATAAGTATTTGAAAATAAAAATAGAGTATATTGTTTTGCCTTTACCTAGAGGTAGGGGGTATACTTTTAACTAATACCCACTTACTGATTCATAAAATTGAATCCTCCCTTTAAAGAATAGAGAAACTAACACATATTGAGACCTGAGAATGTGACAACTGCTTATGATCATAATTATTCTTCAAGATTTCACCTATTTTGGAAAAGACGAAATGAGGCGCCGACAGTATTTCACACATGACCATACAGTCTGCAAGCTGTGGGACTAGACTGTATCTCTAATGCCAACTACCTTACAATGAAAATCTTCTATTACATGAGCACCCCTAGAGCTGAGTCCTACTTGCCTTGCTTGTTATCTGCCTTGAGGCCCAAGGCAGTGCCCAGTTCACACACAAATTTGAGGGCTTTGCCGAGTTCTTATACCTAACACAGCTCCCAAATAATTATTTTTTGACAGACTGAGGAAAATGGCATGAAGTAGAGCCTAAAGAATTTAACTGAAACAATATTGTAAGGAAAAGTTAGTGCTGGAGAATACAAACTATCCTACCACTAGGCTAAGAACCAGTTCCTAGGGGACTGAAGAAAATGAGAAAACTGAAGCAGAAGGAAATAAACCTTGTATCATTTCTGGTAGTAAATGTTTGAAGAATACAACCAAATATGACCTGGGGCATTCTTCCACATTTCAGTCACCTTTTCTTTTAGAGAGAGAAGCTAGTTCATGGGATGATCATGTTATTACTTTTGAATTTCTGACTTTTTGCCGCCTACATCATTCAGTTATGTTTTATCACCATTTATTCCCCTTGGCAACAAGATTGACCATTAGTCTGAGTTGATATCTAATATTTCTAAGAGAAAAATGTTATAACTCATGAACATAGTCTTGTCAGACAAGGTTACGATTTATTTCTGATAGGCAGGAAGGGAACAGGTGTTTTTAATATCACTAAAAATGTAAGATGTATGGCATACAATCTATCTCTTCTCTTTCACCTCTAGCAGAGAGCAAGAAAGAGAAAGAGAAGTCAGAGAACATTTCTGCAACTTCTTGATCATTTTCAAATAAGTTTTAGTAAGAAGTTTTAAGGAAGTTTTATCAAAACCCTAATATTAAGCATATACTACTTTGTTCTATTCAAATAATATACATATATTAATGAAGTCTTGCACACCAAATTGAACACTGGATTCAACTTTTAATTTATATTATTTGACACCGTGAAGTAGACTTTTCATTCATACTTTTATCTGAACTTTATAATGGACTAATAAAATCACTAAGAATGTTATAAAACTAGAACAAAATTTGTAACATTTAACAGATGGGCCACAGATCACAGACATCAATATAAAATTGATAACTAATTGAATAAACAGATCTTTTAGACTTACAGGAAATATACCGAGTTTTTGCTCTAGAAATTGATTATTAGGACATTTTCCTTTCAAATACTGGAGTGACTGGGCTACATCTCCTTTTACTTTGTTACAAAGCCTGGATCCCTTTTATCCTGTTACAATGAACTAGGAGATGAAGAATCACAGTAGATCCCAAGTGACTTTTCCAGGGCTAAATTGCAAGCAAGGTTTATTCAGATGTTTCTTATTAAAGTAAAAATCTCACTGTAATGAAATTAATGTTTACTTCTCTATCTTACTTACAATATTAGAAGCGACCCTACCTTCTTAAAGGTAAAAATACGGTTGCACTTCACTTTTGTACTTCAAAAGCCTATGACAAAGCCTGGCATATATTAATAGCATGTAATAGATGTCTTTTGGATGAACTGGTGTTCTTTTAACCTCTGTGTTTCAATATAAATGCAGAGAATGAATGAGATCTAAGAAGTCCTTTTTTAGGTATTAAACGTCATATCCCAGATTCTATACCAGTTTCATTTTTAAAACAAAGAATTATCTTCATGTTTCTTGGAACTGGTACTAATTTTGATGTATAAAGTGCAATTTTAACACAACTGATGATACCTTGAAAAAATTTGACATGGCAATCAGCTCTTCACTGTTATCAAACCAAAACAGAGTGCAATTAAGATATATGCCTATGGGTAATAATAGTTTCTTGTAGACACATGCTCCCAAAGGAACGCAGTGATTCTTATCAGAAGTCAGAAATAAAAGAGAATATGGCAGCACAAGTATATAACATAGGCATGCCTTCATTCAATCAATAGTTATATGTAAATTTTATTCATAAGACTAAATCATTAAAGAAAAAAATACTTGTCCTGGTAGAGATCACATTTTACTGGGGTTATAGATAAATAATAATATGCATAGCATAGTAGTAAATTATTTATACATTAGAAGAAGATCAGCACTATGTTTAAAAAAAAAAGAGCAGATTAAGGCATATTGGATGTCTTATGGGACACAATTTTACAGAGTGGTCAGCACATGCCTTATTGAAAAGGTAACACTTGAGTAAAGTCTTCAAAGGAAAGACTAATACCTGAGGAAAAAAATCCAAGCAAGAGTAACAGCAAGTATAAAGACCAGGGGCAGGTAGTGGGCCCTGTGCTGGTAACTGGGACTGAAGCAGGGCTAGGAAAATTAATATAAATAGAAAACAAAGTTTAAAAGGTAACAGGACATAGTATTACAGTGGCTTTTGAGCTGAAGAGAAATAAGGAACCATTAGATGTTTTTGAGCTGGTTTGAGATTTAAAAGATGACTTTGGCTTCTGTTTGAGAAAAACTATAAACAGGTAGAGGTGAAAGCAGAAAAACCAGTCAGGAAGTGGCTCTAATAATTCATTATCCTGTTCCTGATAACTTGGACCAGGGTAATGGTAGCAGAGATAGTGAAAAGTGACAGGCTTTTGATTATGGTTTCCAAGAAGAACTAGAAGGATTTGCTAATGAACTGACATGGGTATGAAGGAAGAGAGGAGATTCAAGAATGATTCTTAGGATTTTGCCATGGAGCACCCAAGAGTGGAGTTACCATTAAATGAAATGAAGTAGACAGTAGCTAAAGCAAAAGTTTTGTTTTTGTTTTCCTTTAGAAAATTAAAATATCATATTTCTTTGTAATGAATTTAAGATGTCTATCAGACATTTATGCAGGCAGTTAAATTTAGAGATCTGGAGCACAAAAGAGAGTTTGATCTAGAAATATGTGTTCATGATTCATCAGCATATACTTCGGATTTCTGACAATGAGATGTGTTCACAAAGGAAGACAGTGTAGGTGGGAAAAGAAGGGTAGGAAGGGGAAGAAAGGGAAGAGATGAGGTCCTAGTACTAAGCCTAGGGCACATCAGTGTTAGGAAGGCCAGAGAAAAGAAGAGTGAGCAAAAGAGATACAAAAGAGATTGAAAGAAGTGGCTGATGAGACATGCTACTGGAGGGCCTGGACTCCTGGAAACCAAGTGAAGAAACTGCTTCTACGAAAAGGAAGACATTTCCTTTGCATTTCAAAACCTAACCTTGGAGCAGGGAGAAAGATGGTAGAATACCAGGTTCCGCCAATGGTCCCCCGACAAGGACACCAAATTAACAAGTATTTACACAAGAAAAGCACCTTCATCAGAACCAAAAATCGGGTGAGAACTCACAGTACCTGGTTTTAACATCCTATCCCTGAAAGAGGCAATGAAGAGGTAGAAAAAATCTCTAATCTAATGCAACCCCTTCCTCACCCCCCAGCAGTGGCAGGGTGTGGAGAGTGTTTCAGTGTGCTGAGGGAGGGAGAGCACAGTAGTTACGAGGCATTGAACTCAGGGCTGTATTGTTAGAGCAGAAAACAAAACTAGGCCAAACTCAGCTGACATCCACCCACAGACCAGAGCATTTAGACCAGCCCTAGCCAAACGGGAATTGCCAATCCCAGCAGTCAGAACTTGAGTTCCTGTGATCCTTGCCACCATGGGCTAAAGTGCTATGGGTCTCTAAGTACACTTGAAAGGCAGTCTAGGGGACAAGGACTGCGACGTTTACGTGAGTTCTAGTGCTGAACTGGGCCCAGAGACAGTGGACTAGGGGAGCATGCAACCTATAGAGACACCGCGAGAGCAGCTAAGGAAATGCTGGCATTACCCCTCCCCAAAGCCCAGGCTACACAGCTTGCAGCTCCAGAAGAGACCCATTCTTTCCCCTTGAGAAGAGGAAAGGGAAGAGTTGGGGAGGAGTGTCTTGCATCTTGGATACCAGCTCAGCCGTAACAGGATACAGAACTGGTCAGAGTCATGAGACCCCTGTTCCAGGCCCTAATTCCTGGACAATATTTCTAAGCACACCCTGGGCAAGACAGGAACTCACTGTCTTAAAGGGAAAAAACCCAGTCCTGGCAGCATTCATCATCTGCTAAGTGAAGGGCCCTTGGGCCTTGAATAATCAACAGCAATACCCAGGTACTATGTCGAGGGCCTTGAGTGAGTCTCTGAGACCTCCTGGCTTCAGGTATCATCTTGGCCACAGTGGCATAGAGCACCAAGCGGGCAGGCTCTTGGGGTCCTAGATTCTAGGACTTGAATTTTGGATGGCATTTCTGGACCTGCCCATTGCCAGAAGGAAGCCCACTGCCCTAAAGGATGAGTCCCTAGTCAGGTAGCATTAAGCACAAGCTGACTTAAGAGCCCTTGGGTCTTAAGGCAACATTGGTGGCAATTTGGCATTACTCTCTGTGGGCCTATGGTGGTGCTGGCTTTGGGTGTGGCTCATCTGCCTTTTGAAAGGCAGGGGAAAGAGTGGAAGACTGCATCTTGTGGTTTGAGTGCTGCCAGCTCAGCTGCAATACAATAGAACACCAGGTAGACTTTTAATGTTCAGACTTTTAATGTCAAGGACTCTAGTCCTTGACTCTCAGAAGGCACCTCTGGACTAGCCTGGGGCCTAGGGAAACTTGGTGCCCTGAAGGTAAGGACAAAGTCCTGGCTATCTTTGCCACCTGCTAGTTGTAGAGCTCCAGGACCTTGAGTGAACAGAGGCAGTAGCCAGAGAATGGTTACAGCAGGCCTTGGGTGAGACCCAGTGCTGTGGTAGCTTCAGATCTAACCTAGTACAGTCATAGCGGTGGTAGCCACAAAGGTGCTTGTATCACTCCACCCCCAGCTTTAGGTGGTTCAGACCAGAGAGAAAGACTGTTGGAAGAAAGTAAGGGAAGAGAACAAAAGTCTCTGCCTGGTAATCCAGAGAATTCTCCTGGATCTTTTCTAAGACCATCAAAGAAGTACCTCTATGAGTCTGCAAGAACCACAGCATTACCGGGCTTGGGGTGCCCCCTAAAGCAAAAACAGCTTAGATCACAACATGCAAGTCCTTATGAATATCTGAAAAGCTTTCCTAAGAAAGACAGGTACAAACAAGCCCAGACAGTAACACTGTAATAAATGCCTAACTCCTCAATGCCCAAACACAGATGAACATTCATAATCATCAGCAACAGCCAGGGAAACATGACCTCACAAATGAACTGAAGAATATACCAGACACCAATCCTGGAAAAATAGAGATATGTGACCTTTCAGACAGAGATTTCAAAATAGCTGTGTTGAGGAAACTCAAAGAAACTCAGGATAACACAGAGAAGGAATTCAGAATTCTATCAGATAAATTTAACAAACAGATTGAAATAATTTCAAAGAACCAAGCAAAAATTCTGGAGCTGAAAAATGCTATTGAAAAATACTCTGAAGAATGCATCAGAATCTCTTAATAGCAGAATTGATCAAGCAGAAAAAAAGAATTAGTGAGCCTGAAGACAGGCTATTTGAAAATATGCAGTCAGAGGAGATATATTAGTCTGTTCTCATGGTGCTAATAAAGACATATTGGGAGACTGGGTAATTTATTTAAAAAAGGAGGTTTAATGACTCACAGTTCCACATAGCTGGGGAGGCCTGAGAATCATGGCAGAATGTGAAGGAGGAGCAAAGGCACGTCTTCCATCGTGGCAGGCAAGAGAGCACGTGCAGAGGAACTGCCCTTCCTAAAACCATCAGATCTTGTGAGACTTATTCGCTATCACGAGAACAGCATGGGAAAAACCCACCCCCATGATTCAGTTACCTCCCACCAAGTCCTTCCCACAACACGTGGGGATTATGACAGCTGCAATTCAAGATGAGGTTTGGGTGAATACAGAGCCAAACCATATCAGGAGACAAAATAAAAAAGAATGAAGAACAATAAAGCATGCCTGTAAGATGTAGGAAATAGTCTTAAAAGGGCAAATCTGAGTTTTTAGCTTAAAGAGGAGGTAGACAAGGACATAGGGGTAGAATGTTTTTTCAAGGAAATAATAACAGAACACAAACCAAAAGAAATATATCAGTATCCAAATCCACAAAGGTTATACAACACCAAGCAGATTTAAATCAAAGAAGACTACCTCAAGGTATTTAATAATCAAACTCCCAAAATCAAGGATAAAGAAAGACCCTAAAAACAGCAAGAGAAAAGAAATAAATAACATACAATGGTGCTCCAATATGTCTGGCAGCAGAGTGTTCAGTAGGAACCTTACATGCCAGGAGAGAGTGGTGATATGATTTGGCTGTGTCCCCACCCAAATCTCACCTTGAATTGTAATAATCCCTACATGTCAAAGGCAGGGCCAGATGGAGATAATTGAATCATGGAGGTAGTTCCATCACACTGTTCTCATAGCAGTGAATAAGTCTCATGAGATCTGATTTATATTTACAGTAATAAATGGGAGCTCCCTTGCACAAGCTCTCTCTTGCCTGCTGCCATGTAATATGTGTCTTGCTTCCCCTTTGCTTCTGCCATTATTGTGAGGCCTCCATAGTCATGTGGAACTGTGAGTCAATTAAACCTCTTTCCTTTATAAATCACCCAGTCTCAGGTATGTCTTTATTAGAAGCATGAGAATAGACTAATACAAGCTCATGGCATATTTAAAATGCTGGAGGAAAACCACTTTTACCTTATAATAGTGTATCCAGCAAAAATATTCTTTAAATATAAAGGTTAAACAAACATTTTTCCAGACAAACAACCCTGAGGGATTTCATCAACATGAGACCTATCCTACAAGATATGTTAAAGTGAGTACTTCAATCAAAAGAAATGAACATTAATGAACAATAAATAATTACTTGCAGGTATAAAACTCACTGGTAATAGTAAGTACACAAGACACATGAAATATTATAACACTGTAACTGTGGTGTGTAAACTACTCTTATCCTAAGTAGAATGACTAAATGATGAACCAATCCAAAATAGTAACTACAACAACTTTTAAAGATATAGGCAGTACAAGATATAAACGGAGGCTGAGTGCAGTGAATCACGCCTGTAATCCCAGCACTTTGGGCGGCTGAGGCAGGCAGATGACAAGGTCAGGAGATCGAGACCAGACTGGCCAACAGCGTGAAACCCCATCTCTACCAAAAATACAAAAAAGTTAAAAAAGTAGCTGGGCGTGGTGGTGGGCACCTGTAACCCCAACTACTTGGGAGGCTGAGGCAGGAGAATCGCCCAAACCTGATAGTTGGAGGTTGCAGTGAGCTGAAATCGCGCCACTACACTCCAGTCTGGGCAACGTGCAAGACTCTGTCTCAAAAAAAAAAAAAAAAAAAAAAAAAAAAAAGATATAAATAGAAACAACAATAAGTTAAAATGTGTGGACTTGAGGAGGAAGTTAAGGCTTAGTATTTATTAGTTTTCTTTTTGATTGCTTATGCAAACAGTGTTAAGTTGTTATTAAAGTAATAGGTTAAAAGATAGTATTTGCAAGCCTCATGGTAAGGTCAAACCAAAAAATATACAATGAATCCACAAAACTTGACTTTCATTTGAGAACATTAAGATATTCCAGACACTGCAAGTGGACACAGATGTCAGAATTTCATAGGATATATAATATAGTCATAGTAACACCAATGAAAGGAAAAAATTACTTTTTATTGAGTACCTGCTATGTGCCTGGTACTGTATTTGTATTATCTCATATCCAGTCTTCTACTTGCAAAGTTCTTAGATACTATTATTCCTATTTTAAAGATGAGAAAATTCTGACTCAAAATTAAAAGACATTTCCATTGTCACGAAAATAGTGAATAATGGAGCCAGGATTGGTATTCGTTTTCAATGGACAAGTCAGAATTTCTTGGGCTGTATTGCTTGCTTTGCTGTAAAAGACTTGGCAACCTCAATGAGTAATTTGAAATATCTGGGCCCTAGGTTACCCAACTGTAAATATATAGAAGCTATCAACTGAAAGGACAATTGTGAAGGCATTAAGATGCACATAATATGGCTTCCTTAACTTCTGAAAAAGTATTGAAGAAAAGAATCACACCAAGATGCAAGATAAAGGCTTGAGGTTGCCTGAGGTTGGTCTAAGATGCTGATTTCTCAGTTACTGGGGTGATTTACAAGGAGAGAAAGAAAATTATTAGGAAAAGGAGAGAAAAAAAAACATAATTTATAGCCTCTAAGTTAATAGAAAGATAATGCACCTAATTAGTACATTTGACTCCAACTTAATTTATATTTTAAGGCTGATGACCTATGAACCACAGGTAGTGACTCAGATGGTTCATGTAATATAAATCCAGGAGTAATAGAGAACTTCCAGAATGACTGTGGCATAACCTAAACTTTTAATATTAGAAAAGAGGGCTACTGGCCTTAAAATTTCTGCTATAACTTGCCAGTGCCCAGTGCCACTTGCTCTGTGGCATATGGTTATGAAATGGCACTGCTTCCTACATGCATAAGTAGAAACAGCTATGTTATACAAAATTATCTATGACATCCAACCCATTGGGGCTCATATACAACTTATGGTTTCATTATGCAGAATTATAATGGGTCTTAATATTCTATTCCTCCTTGGCTTTAATACCTTTTCATCAACTTAAGGACCTTAAGATTAGGCCTTTACTTAAATTGGCTAGCATTGGCACCCTGGACATCCAGTGTCCTATAGAATTACACAAATTATAATCTAAAGATAGCGAGCATGACAGAAGTTTCAGAAGTATGTATAATGTATTTGTTAATAATTCATGGTCAGCAACAGGGATATGAAATTACAATTGACTGAATTTGTTTTCTGATCACATATAATTACTTAAGTAACTGTAAGTCTTTGGCACTCACCGTATCAATTATGGAACATCTTCGGTGACTGATTTTTATTGGTCCCTACCTGAGTTAATTTTTCAGTTGTCTTTCTTTCAGATTCTTCTTAGAATTGTTGTCAAACAAGGAATTAAATTATATTTTTCTCCCATCACCTACTTGTAGGCTGTGATGCTCCTTTGACAAGTCCAAACACACTTACCAGCGGATAAATAGGTGGTGCCTTAAGAAGAGTAGAACTCAGACATTATTAAAGGTAAGTTTCCAATAAGCGAGTGGCTCCATCTCATTCCTTCAAGCATACCTGAGCTATTTTTCCTTTAAATACAAAGTTACAACATAGAACCCTAGACAGTGACCTCAGCTATACTTTTCTCTTTATGCCTAATATAAGTGTTATTCCCAAACCATATCAGAAGCAATAAACATTTAGTCCATTCAGTGTCATACCATGATCTGGAGAAAAGTAGATCTAAAATCTTTAGATTTAGATGTAGATTTATGGGAAGATCATGCAGTTGACAGAGATAAGCATATAAGCCCACCACATAAGAATGTAACCATACTCAACATTGCACAGTAACTGATTCTCGACACTGAGCAATAAAAATTGCATCTGTTTTTAATCACTTCTTGCTAGACTTAAATTTAAAGCACACTTTGTGACAAAAAAGGCACTGTCATATTGAATTTCCCTCAAGTTATCTATAGACAAAATTATTTCAAAACACTGATAGGATAGCATCAGCTATATACGATATTGGCATTAACTCATAAAAATGCTGAGCTCTAAACAAGCCAAAGAATGGAGTATTGGTATTTCCTAAAGTTGCAGTTCAAGGAAGCCTGCATTATTTAAAAAAAAAAAATTCTTATCTCCAGTTGATGTTTATTACTCTCAAGTTTTGAGGAAAAAAGGAATGAAATGGTCCATCAGTTCTCATTAACTCAGAATATAAAAATATCTGGTAGACTCATGGCAGATGGCTTGAATTAGTCAGACAATGTGGCTAAGGATTTAGTGGCAATTTATATTTTGTTAGAAGGAAATAACCAGTGATATACTGTCATTTCAGTTAGTGTTTATAAATGTAAAAAAATATGCTAACATTGAAATTTTTACTAAGGTCACCTTGCTCTACTTTTTCGGATTAGGAGTTCTGTAATTTATATGAATAATTTATTAGAACAAGTTACCAATTTTCTCATAACTCAGGTGCACTGATGAGAAAAAATTTACAAACATAAACAGAATTCTAGGATAACTCATCTAGCAAGACTATGGTTAAAATAATGAAAGCCACGTAAAACATACCCCAATAAGGGGCATTTGTCTATATTATATACAATTAGAGAATGGCTTCTGTCCTGCCTAAGTTCCTTTTTTAATCAACACAGGGTAAATTTCTTATCTCTGTAGGAGGAGGAGTAGGCTTCAGAAGTAATTGCTTCATAATCCATAGGGATGCTTTCAGTTTACCAGACAGACTGTACTGATAAGTGTGTATTTTATAATTTCATTATATTTATGATTTTTGAAAGCATAAAGTGATTTTAAAGTATCTATTTTCTTAGTTTTATAATGACAGTGACCTGCATTTCATGCAATGTAATTTTCTGGATACTATGTATAGTATTATGGCACAGTTTTGCTATATTGCCCTGATGTATGATTTCTAATTATTTGGATATGACCAAAACAAAGCTCAAACTAAAAGAAATTTGTATATAAGTATACATATCTCTCTCCATATATATATGTAAAATGGCATTGTAAGATCCCATTTTTCCCCATGGATGGACATTACAGTTTAGTCCAAGCCAAAAGGTAATTGGGTCAACCACACCTGGACTCTGAGGATTTTAAATTCTAGTGTCAAAAAACTGCTTGTGACACATTGAGCTGAGCTCAACCTGACACTAACTTCACTGGGAGCTGAATTCTGGCTGAGAAGTATAAATGATGTGGCTGTCTTGAAATGAAGCCTTCTGAATTCTCAAACTGACAGGATCTATAAAAACTTGGGGAGAATTCAGAGGAAGCCATTTCCATAATCACAGAACTGGGAAGCCAGAACCACTGGAAAATGAAGAAACTTACTGTATTCATTTAGGGATAGTAGATAGCATCATTTAAAAAAAAGTCATATTGATGTAAAAAAAAATGTTATTTAGACTATGGCAATCAAATCTTTTCCATTTCCACTATATATGTGAACAGTAAAATATACTCTTTGGGGAATTAGGAATATATAAAAACTCCCTGAAACCCAAAGTCATTAAATATTGGATGTACTGGACTGACAAATATTGGAATGAATTATTAAGTTGAATGTGAAATCTGATGTTTTGGCAGCCTACATTAATTTTCTTCTTCCTGGGGTGGAGTGAGAACAGTCGTAACTAAGAATAGTGCTTTGGAGCTAGATTAACAGCCAATAGTACATTCATGCAGCAAAATTTCCTAGGTATTTCTGTGCCTATGATAGGGTATGTTGTAGCAGTTATTGGAGTCCTACATCTTCTTTCCAGTCAACAGTTGTGAGGCCATGGGGAGGAAACCTAATTAAATTTCAGTTTCCTCCTTTTATAAAATAGGAATAATGCTCTAGAGATTGTTGACAGGAAAATGAGAAAAAAATAGAATAAGTACTTTGTACAATGCCTGACACATATTAAGTCCTCAATAAATATTGAGAGTATTTCATTTCATTTTAAACTTAGATGAAATAATATGGAGATGTTGGGTACAACAGTAGAATTCACTACTGCCAGTTTTTCTTTCTCCAAAGCTTTTCTGCTTTAACCAATGCCAAGTATTACAACCGAGTCTTAGAACACAAAAGAACACAAGCAAGGTAACAAATGAAGTACAATTATTCTATTTTAACCCAGGAAAAAATATTTCCAACACAGATATTCTGAAGAGAAGAGTGTTGAATAAATTATGTACATCCTCTCAGAAATAAAATGAATGTTCCCATTTTAGTCTGTACAAGTATATAATCATACATTGATTAGAATTATTTTTATTCCCCAAATATCCTTTAAATGAGGCTATAGGAGTCTTGAATCCACAGGCAGGAGTGAGACTGAGCACCAAAAACCAGAAACTTCAATACTATCAGAACTGTCCAGTATTCTCTTCTGCCCTGTGTGTCTGCTCTTTTGTTTTTAATCTTTTTATATCTCTTCATTTCCATCTTGGGCTATCTTAGTGTTTGTTTCTCTGTTTTTGTCTGCTTCTTTGAGCTATAATTTGAAAAAAAATGCTGTCTTTAGTTCCTTCATTTTTAACTTACGGGCAAAATTTCCAAGGAAATACTATATTTTATTTCTTAACATTAGTACCCAAACTGTCAGGTAAGAACCATGATTAGACAGTGACAGGAAGATGTCCACCCATGGATCTCTCTAGTGTACCATATGGTGGCTTTCAAAGTAGCTATGGGTGGTAGAAAAGGTAAGAAGGGATATTTCCAAAAAGAGAGCTGATGCTGGGTTAACAAAACAAAAAATGTCCACTTCAATATACACTCATGTCCAAATATATCACATATATAGGAATATATGTTTTGTATACATATATTTTATTTTACACACACACACACAGACACACACACACACACACACACACGTGGTCTTGAAATACTCAAGGCCCTGTATAATCCAAATGGGGCCTTTGACTATTTCAATAGATTTGTATGCTGATGTCTAGCAGGCTAGATTGAACACTATACATTGTTTATTGTACACATGTGGGACTATGCCATACTTATATGAAAAATGAAAAATCTACACATTGATGCTACAAAGTAAAAAAAAATCCACTAATTATAACAATTTTGGTCACATTATGGATTTGTCCATTAAAACATGTGTGCGGGACAAAATAAATGTAACAGTCCCCTTCTAATTTAAATAATATATTGCTTTTTGATATTTGACTGTCACATTTCAGCTCAGGGAAAACAAGACATTATACTGTGGTTCAAATAAGCTGTGAATAAAATATCAGTGACTTCTGTATCAGCCATATTCATTTCTAAATGTTTTATGATGTATAGCCAACATTTATTGCCATCTTCACATAGAAATATAATATGTATAATCCCCCATCAGAACCACAAGCAAACAATGTCTTGATCTTTGCTCCTCCCAACAGTTCCAACAGTGTTTACAACTTAAAAAGGCAAATTTATTTTCTGAATCCTTGAGCAAAAATTAATTTTTTTTTTCCTTCACACTCTAGATCCAAACCATCACCAAACCACATGACTCTACCTTCAAACACATTCATAATCTTCTCTCCAGCTTTATAATGACCACATAGGTCCCAGCCAACATCCTCCCACCAAGAGTATTGCTGGAGGCTTCTAACTGATCTCCATACTTCCATCTTTATGTCTTTATAATCCATTTTCAATAGTAGCCAGAGTACTTTTTAAAAATTTTTAATGCAAATTTTGACTGTTCTGATAACTGTTGTACCATAATTGCCTAGGATTTTGCCTGGCACATACTCGATGATCAATAGATGTTTCAGTTGTATAAAGTGATTATTGAGGAAGGAGGGGTGAAACTGTACCATACTAGTAATAGACTGTCGCTAGCATTATGAACCATATTTCTCCTACTGACCATAATCAACACTTTGCTTCTCTTCGAGCAAATGATCAAACTAAAGGAGATATTATTTTGAGATGAAGTGGCTAGCTTCTTAATCAACAATACACAAGTGCATAGTGCTTTTTATATGCATTGTTCAGTCCACCCTTCAAAGAACCCTAACAGCAATATAGTACTATCTCTGGGAATATGAGGAATCTGGGATCAGTAATTTAGGCAGGAACACGTATCTACTGGCAGAGTCTGATCTCAGACTTCTACTTTCAGTCAAGGGATGCCTATGCCATTTGAAATAAAATACGTTTATTTTTCCTCTACTTAAGATCCTTAGATAAATTCTAAAACCACAATCAAAAGAATAGAGTATTTCTTATCTGAAAAACATTTCCTTATTTTCCCTTTTATTTGAAGCCATATCATTCTGACCCTCTGCTATTATGGTAAACATGTTATTGCCTTATACATCAACTTCAAATGAAGGCATCAAGCGAGTCTTACTTTGCTCCTGTCTTGACAAACTTATCCCATATACCACTGAACACAGTACTAACATGGAGTGGTAGATATGTGGTGGTGATGGCAGAAAGTCAAATGGTATTGAATTCAGATAACTTTGGAAGGTGCAAGTTCCCACCATCTCTACCACATATCTACTGTTTCAAATAGTGCTCTAATGAATGATACTTGCAAGGACTTTACCTTATTTATTGAGTTTCTACTACATGTGAAACAGAGAACATCAGGGACAGATGCAGAGGTGAATAAATCAGTCTCCGTTTCTACAAAGAGTTTACAAATCTGGGGATGCCACATGCTGGGAAATGCAGCCTGGTATACTGAAAGAAAATTGGAATGAAATTTGGAAACCCAGATGTGATTCTGCTTTCCTCAAGATCACACTTTGATTCAACTGCCGGCATAAGTGTTACAGCAGAGAAACAGAAGTCTATAGTAAAAAGAGTCTAATTTTATTTCAGTAACCAGATATATAAGTATGATATGGTTTATGAGTATGTTTCTCAAAATGCAGTGCTATGAATTATACATGTGAATTGGCATATACACTTTAAAAATTCAAATTTCTAAATATCATCCTACAACTACTGAATTGGTATCTGTGGGATAGGGGAAGGATTTGGGGATATACATATTAATAAAGCCTCCTGGGTGATTCATATGTATTGTAAAGTTTAGCAACTAAGCTAAGGAAAAATATGATGATTAAACTAAACTTAAACATCATTTAAGTCTTTTACTAATAATTGAAAAAGTATTTTGAGGGTGGAAAATGGAGGGAGATGCTCAGGGTGAAAGTACCCACATTCCTATTCTCAGTAAAAGTTTTGCATTATGTGTAAGCCAACTTCTACAATGCAGATCAAGGCCACAAGTTGCCAGTTACATTTAGCATTCTAAGTTCTATGGAGATTTGTCTTGGTGGCAAAAACCAGGTAAGAGCTCAAGTGGTTTAATCCATTTGAGGATTTCTATATTTTCAAAATAAGGTATCATATTTATTTTGGTGATAGAATGTAATGTTGCAACAAAACAGATATTTAGTAGCTATCCCTCAGAGATAATTTTTCTGAAGCTTTCAAAATAAATATATGAATCATTACCTGTATTACACCAGAATATAAGGAAATTTTAAAGAATTGCATATAGTAGTCATTTTATAAAACACCACAAAGCAGAATTATTTTATGTAATAGAATAATAAGCATTATAATATCTTGGAATAAAATAACTCTGAAAATGAAAAACTTAACCTTACAGATATCACCAACAATATATAACTAGCTTTCATACTTAATACTATTAAAACCTTTTGAAATAAATTACAGTTTAGCTGAAATATATCTCCATTTTTTTTTCATATATGAATCTTTTGTTTGCTAGTGACTGACAATTCATTTGGTTGTTTTTTTAATGTCATTTCTCGCCTACTTTTCCCCAACATTTTATAACTGAAGGTACATAGGAAGAAATCACATGAACTGAACAGTCAGTGGAAGCTTAAATGTTGCCAATTTCAAGTTATAATTATGGGTAGACAAAATACTATCTGTGTGCTATGTCTGGGCCATAGCCTGTTTTCAGACTACTAGCAAGATAAGAATAGTTTTATCATTTTTAAACTTTATTTAAAAAAACTAAGAATATGCAATGAGGAACTTATTGTTTCTCACAATGTCTAAAATACCCACTACCTGGCCTTTTGCATAAAATGTGCAGTGAACCATTTACTATATAAAGAATCCCCCCCAAAAAAAAAAAAACAAAAACAAAAAACTCATGATTTCCATCAGCAATGCTGAAAAGTTCATTGTCAATGTTAAATAAGTTATATAATGAACTAAAACTAATACAAAGTGAGTAGCAAATAAGAAAAAATATATAGTAATAAGAAATTAAAGTTCTTAAGAAGTATAAAATGGAAGGCTGTAGGGCTACTTAGAGCATTGTCCAATATTTGTACAAAATTTCAATAACTCAAAAGTACTAGTATATTTCCTGAAACTATAGGAACAGATTCTCAAAATAATAATAAAAATAGTAACTACAAAAATCTATTAAATAAGTATTATTAAATAATATGTTTAAGTTCACATCAAACTCCGTTTGATAGGGATGGTAACAATTGCATCTATACAGTACCTAATCCAAAACATAGCTCATAGAGTTCAAAAATCTTTACTGAACAAATTAAATAAAAGGGTTTCACTCTTATTTGCTCTAATAAAAAATAATGTTCAAGGGAACCCTCCATTATTGTGGCATCAACTCCTTAACAATGCTGATAAATAAGATAGCACCATACATTGATATACCTTGCTCCTCAGTCTATCATCCTTTGTCTGTATCTGGAGGGTTTACAGTATCAGTCGACCAAAATCTTCAAGTTTTCTCCAACATGTAGGTATATTCACTTCCATCTTTGTACAACTGTAAGCACTTCTTTTCAGAAGAAAGCTTTTTTAAAAAGACATAAATGCACACAATATAATCCCTTCTTCACTGTCTTCTCATTTTATCCTCCCAAAGAATTTCTCAGTTATGTCTGCAGTAATCTTATACTATATAAAATGTCAAAATGTTCTAACATAAAATACCAAATCCGTTCTCTAGCCCCTGGCTCGGCCACAGGGAAGAATATGTGCTCATTTGGTAATAGGGATTTTTGAAGTTTTCATAAAGGTGGAGAGTGCTCAGGAAAAAGAGTCATTGTGAACATAAAAGACTTCGCATAGTGGCATAAAATTGTATTCAAAATGCTAAAAGTTCTGCAACAGACTAATGCTAAAACTGGTTCCCTTTACACTTAAAAAATCTGTTTAATTTTATCGCTTTTTTTTCTTACCTCCCTCTTTTGAGATATTTGAAAACCTTTCAATCACAATACAAAATAACAACTACTTGAATCAGAGGGCACAGGAATTTAATTGGATCATACAGAGCTTGAAAGGCTATAAATTACTATTGTACTATTTGGATGCTTTCCAAGATAGGGGAAATAAAACGAATGACAGATACTTTTAAAATCATTAAAATAGAAAAGATCACCTAAAATGTAAAAAGCAGTTAAGAAATAAAAATGAAAAAGAGAGCTTCCAAATACAAAGTTAACTCATATAAACATTTTCTTTTTTTAACTTTATTGTAAATAGACAATTTATAATTAGATATTCATGCGATATAAAATGAAGTTATCATTCATGAATACAATGTGGAATAATTAAATTTAACTAATTTACATATCCATAACTTCAGGTATTTATTATTTTTGTAGTGAGAATATTTGAAATTTATTCTCTTAGCAATTTTGAAATGTACAATACATTACCATTACTATATTCACTGCATTGTGTGACATACCTCAAAAAGAAACCCACCTTAGACCTCCTGTCTAAGTAAGCTTTTGTACACTTTGACCATTATCTTCTCATCGCCTTCACCCTCCAGGCTTCTGTAACCACCATTCTATTCTGCTTCTATGAGTTTAACTGTTTTAGATTCCATGTGTAAGTGAAAACATGCAGTGTTTGTCTTTCTGTGCCTGGCTTATTTCACTTAGCCTAATATTCTCCAATTCCACCTAAGTTGTTGTGAATGACAGAATTTCCTTCTTTATTAGGGCTGCATGGCATTTTATTGTGTATATATGTACCACAGATTCTTTATCCATTCATCTGTTGATGAACACTTAGGTTGATTCCATATCTTGGCTGTCAATAGTGCTGCAGGGAACATGGGAGTGCAGATACCTCTGACAAACTGACTTAAAATCTTTTGGGTAAACATCCAGAAGTGAGATTGCTTGATGACATAGTAATTCCATTTTAGCTTTTTGAGAAACCTCTATACAATTTTCCATAATGGCTATAACTAATTTACATTCCCACCAACAGTGTACAAAAGTTTCCTTCTCGCCACATTCTTCCCAACATGTGATATCCTTCATCTTTTTGATAACAGCCATTCCCACAGGTGAGATAATGTCTCATTTTGCTTTGAACTTGCATTTCCCTAATAATTGGTGATGTGGAGCATTTTCTCGTATATATGTTGGACATTTGAATGTCTTCTTTTGAGAAATTTCCATTCAGGTCCCTTGCCCATTTCTTAATTGTTTTTTGTTGTTGTTGTGTTGTTTTCTTGCTATTGAATTGTCTGAGTTCTTTATATATTTTGGATACTGACCCCTTACTGAATGCAAATATTTTCTCCCAATCCATAAGTTCTTTCTTCATACTGTTGTTTCCTTTGCTGTGCAGAAGCTCTTTTGTTTGACCTAAACTCATTTGTCTATTTTCACTTTTGCTGCCTGCACTTTGGGGGATGAAATTTAAAAAAGTCACTGCCTCGACCAACATTGTGTTTCTCCTGTGTTTTCTTCTAGTAATTTTTACAGATTCTGGTATTACAATTAAGTCGTTAATCCATCTTGAGTGGATTTTTGTGTATGTTGTGAGATGAGTCCACTTCCATTTTTCTGCATGCATATATCTAGCTTTCCCAACACCATTTATTGAAGAGGCTATACTATTCTTTTTATGTGTTGTAAACACCTTTGTTAAAAATCAATTGACTGTATATGCCTCAGTTCATTTCTGAGCTCTCTATTCTGTTCCATTGGCTGATGTGTGTGTGTGTTTAATTAATTTAATTTTCCAGTAACATGTTATTTTAATTACTAAAGCATTATAATAGTTTAAATTCAGGTAGTGTGATGCCTACAGCTTTGTTCTTTTTGTTCATGATTGCCTTGGCTATTCAAGGTTTTTGACAATTCCAAATGAATTTTACAACTTTTTTCTCTTTCTATGAACAATAACAATGGAATTTCAACAAAAACTACATTCAATCTGTAGTTCATTTTAGGTAGTATGGACATTTTAAAAATACTAATACTTTCAATCCATAAACACAAACCATCTTTCCATTTATTTGTGTCTTCTTCAATTTCTTTCACCAATGTTTTATAGTTTTTAATGTACAAGACCTTTATCTCCCTGGTTAAATTTATTCCTAAATACAGATGTCCCTTGACACACAATGGGGTATGTCCCTATAAAACCATTGTTAGTTGAAAATATATCATAAGTCAAAAATGCATTTTATACACCTAAACTGCCAAACATCATAGCTTAGCGCAGCCTACCTTGAAGGTGCTCAGAATATTTAAATCTAGCACAAAATCTAATTTAGAATAAAGTTTTGAAAATCTCATGTAATTTATCAAATACTATACTGAAAGTAAAAAACAGAATGGTTAAATAGTTCCCAATCCTAAATTTTAAAAATCGTAACTCAAGTCATTGCAAGTTGGAGAACATCTGTGTATTTTATTTTTTGTAGCTATTATAACTGGAATTACTCTCTTGATTTCTTTTTTAGATACTTCACTGTTAGTATATAGAAATGATACTTTTGTGTGTTGACTCTGTATCCTGTAATATTATTGTATTGGTTTATAAGTTCTAACAGGTTTTTTTTGGTGGAGTCTTTAGGGTTTTCTATATATGATTTCTACACCTAAGATACCATAAGTAGCATTCAGTAGTGAAGCCTTCAGATTCTGGGCTTTTCTGTGCTGGGAGACTTTGTATTACTGATTAAATCTCCTTCCTCATTATTGGTCTGTTCATATTTACTATTTCTTCATAATTCAGTCTTAGTAGGTTGTATATGTCTAAGAATTTATCTATTTCTTTTAAGTTATCTGATTTGATCTATAATTATCCATAGTCGTTTCTTAAAATTCTTTGTATTTCTGTGCTATCAACTTTAATGTCTTCCCTTTCATTTATAAGTTTATTTTTTTGAATATTCTCTGTTTTTCATAGTTGACTAAATAAAAGCATGTTAATTTGATCTTTTCTAAAAACCAATTCTTAGTTTATTGACCTTTTGTATTATTTTTCTAGTCCGTATTTCATTTATTTCTGCTTTCTTCTTTAATATTTCCTTCTTCCTGCTGACTTTGGGCTTAGTTTGTTCTTTTTCTAGTTCCTTGAGGAGCAACATTAAGTTGTTTACCTGAGGCCCATCTTCTTTTGTAATGTAAGCATTTATTGCTATAAACTTACCTCTTAGAACTCTTTTTTCTACATCCCATAAGTTTTGATGTGTTGTATTTGCATTTCCATGTATCAAAAGATATTTTAAAATACCTCTTTATTATTTTACCCATTCAGGCACATATTGTTTAATTTCCATGTATTTGTGGATTTTCTCAAATTCATCCTGTTATTGATTTCTAGTTTCATGGCATTGTGGTCAGAAAACATACTTGATATGATTTCAATTTTAAACTTTCTAAGGCTTTATTTGTGCCCTATCATGTGATCTATCTTGGGGAATGTTTTAGGTTTGCCTTAGAAGAGTATATTTTCCGTTGCTGTTGGATGAACTGTTTTATGCCAGTCTGCTAGGTTCATTTGGCCTGAAGTGTTGTTCAATTCCAGTGTTTCCTTATTAATTTTCTGTCTGGATGAATGGTCCTTTATTAAAAAGGTGTATTAACATTTCCTATTATCATTGCAATATAGTCTATATCTCCCTTTAGGTAGTTTAATATTTGTTATATATCTAGGTGCTCCCATGTTGGGCGCATATATATTTACAATTGTTATACCTTTCTGACTTACTTCATCTTTTCATTACTATATAACTTTCTTGGTCTCATTTTATAGTTTTTGACTTAATTTTTTCTGAGATAAGAATAGCTACCCCTGCTTTCTTTTCCTTTCCATTTGCAGAAAAAATATTTTTCAATTTCTTTGCTTTCAGTCTATGTGTGTCCCTAAAAGTAAGGTGAGACTGTATTAGGCAGCATATAGTTGCGTCTTTTAAAAAAAAATCCATTTGGTCCCTCTATGTCTTTTATTGGTGAATTTAATCCATCAACACTCACAGTAATTACTGATGTGCAAAGTTGTAATACTGACATTTTGTTCATTGTTTTCTGGTTGTTGATACATTACCCCAGGTGGTCTAGCCATACAGTTACCCACAATATTCCCCATCGGGAAAGACCATCGTGGGCTTCTTGGAAAGCATCTCGAAATGCTAAAGAAACTAGATACCTGCTTCTGGCTCTCTTTTTCTCCTGCAGAAACCATGGGCCTAGGGAAATCTTCTTCATCTGGCATTGTGCCTACCTGGGGGAGTGGGAGTGGTGGCACAGTTGAAGTGACACCATTCTTCTTAATTTTGTATTTTTGTTTTCATTCAGTTTTGCAGAACATGCCAGCGTTTCAGGTTTTTTTCTAAGTATTGGGATTTTCAAAACTATGTTCTAGTCTATGAATAGTTTCTCGTTGAATTTTCTGTTGCAGGGAAGTGCAACCTGATTCTTCCTATTCTGCGTTCTTGCTGACATCACTCCCCTTTAATTATATATTTTAAAAGTCATTGACTATACTCATGCAGTGCAGAGAAACATACAAAACACGTCAATAACGCTATAATGGATATGCTATATTATACCACGATTATTTTTACCACCAATACCTTCAAAGGACACTCAAAAACATGTTCAATTCAATTCAATTCCTGTCCAGTGGGCTCACAATCTAAATTACTACCAACAAATAAAAGAACAATGAAATGAATGTTGTTTAAATGACTTCTAATTAAACTAATTGGTTTCAGCTGTGTCCATATTAGCACTGCATCAAGAGAAAACAATCTTTGTAAAATATTCTTAAGAAAACTCTGTGAACATAGAAGACTTCCTATTTACAATAACTATTTGTATTAACTGCAGAATTTAAAATCTGTTTACTATTTGCATTCACTGCAGAACTGCTTCTGGGAGTGACTTAATATGACAAATTATACCTCTATTACCAGGTAACATATTAGAAAAGACATTAAACTGGAATCTAGAGACTTGATTGCCTAGGATATTCCACTAATTCACTATATGATTTTAGGCAGCCACTTAACCTCTAAGAACCTGTGTTATAGACTCACCCACTGTTACCTGTACATGTAATTCTTATTATATAGATCATATGTTTAGACTCTAGACCTCTGAAATAAAATATATTTATTATTACAGAGAATTCAAAATGTTTACCAAAATGCACTGCATCTTCTTCTTAGGGACACAGCTAACTATATTTCTTGTTTCTCTGGAAATTATGTGGTGCCATGAGATTAAGTTTTAGAAAGTGGAACATAAACATATGTAAATGTTTGTGCATAAAAATTCTCTACTTTCTGGCTGGTGGGCATGGAGATGACCACGATGACTTTAAAAAACACAAGCTAAAGACTGTGAAGAAAGGACTCCTTGCCAAACTGTTCAGCCATCTAAGAAGATTAACTGAATGAGACATAATTTCTATTGTGTTAAGTCACTGAAGTTTCCTGTATTTTTACTATAATAAATAGCATTACCTTAACTAGCACAATTACACTGAATGCATAACATATTGGGTCACTGTGGGCTGAGGATACCATTAACTATGTTAAATAGTAGAGAATGTTGAGCTACGTAACTAGATTTCAGAAATACAAGGAAGATCACCAGGTCTCCTACAGATCAGGTATCATACCATTTTCTAGGTGGGAATATGGCACTCTTCTATGGAAATAAGCCAAGAGCTAGGTAAACCATCTATGACATTTCACTTCCTTTTGCAGGCTAGAACTCAAGGAGTATAGATTCTGGGGCAGGATCAGAGTAAGACAGCCAAGGTAGAAGTGGAACACCTATACTTTTCAAGCTAAGCCATATATAATTCTTCCTGTATTCATTTCCTTTTTGTTGTCACTTGATATTTGTTAATGTATTCATTCTGAATTCCAACTTCATTCAGGAATTCTGAGATTTATCAAGGAAGGGATTTGTAATGACCATGTTTTCTTTTCATACATTTTCTGTAATTCAACAATACCTCATATTTGTATCTTAGATTAAAATGAAAATTTCTAGGCATGTAAGAAAAATTATAGTACCACAATGTAAGGAAGCTGGTCAAAATCAAATATTTTATGAACAGATAATAGAAGATCTTAAAATCTAAGTTTACTGAGTCACTAAAATTTAGGGACATTGTATTTGTGTTCTTTTAAAAGCTTCCTCTGCCAACATGTATTCCTTCTCCTTGGCCAGGCAAGGACTGCAAATTAGATATTAGTAATTTTGAATATGCCTAATTTATCATCTGAAAATAATTTAGATTACTATTGCAACCAGATGCCATTGAAATACCTTACTAATTTTTTTTGTTTGGAAGTCAAGAGTTAAATAATAATCATAGTGGGAGACCAGTCATGGTGGCTCACAACCGTAATCCCAGCACTCTGGGAGGACAGGGTGAGAGGATTGCTTGAGGCCAAGAGTTCAAGACCAGCCTGGGCAACACAGTGAGACCCTGTCTCTGAAATAAAAATAAAATAACGTAAAATAATAAAAATAATATGGAAAAGGTGTGAGTGGTATGCCCATGACAGTTGTTCTACAAATATTACTTTGTATCAACCACTGGTCAAGCATTGTGCTAAATACTAGAATGAGATTATAATCTGTACTTTCATGAATATTCTATGGCTACTAGAATACTGACAATGACAAATATAACAGTTTTTTTAAATACTATGATGTGATATGTTCTGGGTGCCCCAGTAATACATAACAAGGTCTCCTAAATAATAAAAATAGTTGGCCAGGCAGAGTGGCTCACGCCTGTAATCCCAGCACTTTGTGAGGCCTAGGCGGGTGGATCACGAGGTCAGGAGATCGAGACTATCCTGGCTAACACAATGAAACCCCGGCTCTATTACAAATACAAAAAATTAGCTGGGCATGGTGGTAGGCGCCTCTAGTCCCAGCTGCTCGGGAGGTTGAGGCAGGAGAATGGTGTGAACCCAGGAGGCGGAGTTTGCAGTGAGCCGAGATCGAGCCACTACACTCCAGCCCGGGGCGATAGAGTGAGACTCCATCTCAATAATAATAATAATAATAATAATAATAATAATAATAGTTGTAATTCATTTGTCACTTATGTCCTTTTATTTTTCAATTATCGTGCACCATGGTGTGCTTCACAAATGTTAACTCATCCAGTCTTTCCAAACAGCCTTATGAAGTAGCCGTTATTACCTTATTTTACAGGATAGCAAAGTAATATGGCTTTCTGAAGAACATTAAGCTAGTGAATAGCAGGGTTCAGATTTGAACCTAGGTCTCTTAAATCCAAAGCCCATACTTAAGAGTCAGAAATGACAAATCTACAGAAGCAACCTTAGACATTATTTTGAGGATACTGAAAGGCTCAGTAGGAAAGAGTGCTATGATTATTAATGTCTGTTTTGCTTGTGGAACAAGGAAGTAACAACAGAAATACCACAAGTTACATACTTGAATCATGCTATCTTTCATCCCCATATCATGCCAACAAAATATGTGGATGAGACGGGCAAAATGTGAAATACGTGCCATGTGGGATTAGGAGAGTGAAGTTGAGATCTGATTCAGTGCCATGTTTGCTTTAATTATGTTTTCCCTTTTTAATACAAAGAGCTTATTATTTTATTACACACAAAGAGTTTATTACATTTGTTAACACAAAGAGCTTAGTTTGTCATAGGTCTAACAACAAACTTTACTGATATGACAAATATCATAGTTAGACTGCCTTGCCACTAAATTCATATGTAATCTGTTGATCTACCGGGAATGCAACCGTTTTCCCCCTTACAGAACACAAAGAGTGAAAATAAAAATATCCTTCTTAAAAGGAAACAATTATCCTACAAGAAAAATTCCTTAGAATTTTTTAAAGGTACAATTTAATTTGAATTAATAGTTTCCTAGTTCACTGAAAATAGAATCAGTACGTCCTAGATAGGAAAGCGTACTTTCCTAGCCAAGGTTAAGGATTGCAGGCAGAAGAAAATGTGATGGAAGAGAGAACTCAACATGATCTTGTGTCGTGAGGTTAGCTAACTTCTCATTACAGTTAAAGCCTCTTAGTTATAAACAGATGCATCATAGCCACCTGCTTTTAAAAATAGGAATTCTTAAGGCCAACTACATTCACATTCAGGTTACCACTATATATATATAGCAGAGGTCTAGGGACAGTACATGAGAAGCTCTAAATTCAATGGAGATAACATTTTTCTTCCACTTCTATAATTTTAGAATGTATTTAAAATATTTTAATCATAGGCCAGTTTTAAATAAAATGAAACAAATAAACAAATGCTAGTCAATCATACCATGAGTCAGGCACAGAGCTAGTTATTATGATACACATAGACTCATACATTCTTAATAGAATTTTATTTCAGGGTAAATGAAGTTTAGTGATCATTTATTCCTGAGGGTGCCATAGATTGGATTATACATTTGAACAAGATTCTTAATTATGATATACTGTGTTGTCAGTGTACACATGGTTTTAATGACATTACTCAGGAAATAAATAAATACAAAGCCAGGAGTTTGCTGTCAGCATAATGATAACTCTATCTGATCAGAGCCAAACATATGACTGATTCTATTTGTCTAGCTCTGTCAGACATGTAAGCTTCATTTCTCCAGGGTTGATGTGGTTGCTTGCAAAACTGAAGAGAGTCAAAAGAGAAACCTGGTGGTATAACATGAAAATTTCTCAGCCAATTGTGATTCTTTCAGGGAAAAGAATACTATCTGACTTATTTCTGTATGTAATTTTTTTTCCAGCACAGGACTGAGGAATAGGAGTTCAATATATTGACTAATAAACTATTCATTCTATAACTAATTCAGAATTCTTGTAATAACTTCATAATATATGAAATGAGTTTCTCCTAAACTTCCTTCAAACTTTGTCATTTCTAGGATTGCTTATCTGGTAAGGAGCAAATATTCCTATTAAATCCTGCAAAATATATTTCTGAATATTTGATACAATAAATTAAAAGCAAACAGGTTACAGTGTCCATGGTTAGAAAAAAATGGGGATAATTTTATCGATAAGTGCATATTGTACATTATAAACAGTTGCATGCAATCTTGAGAAAAAGAAAAAAAAAGTTCTCAGTAGAAAACAGTTTTACCAGATTATGCAAATTTGGAGCTTTACTCTTACTGCTGTGAAACATTACAATCCTCTCTAAATAACTATATCCATGTTTTGGTCTGGCTTTTTCCATTCAGGCATGAAAGAACCCCATATACTAAACATACTTCACCCAACTCTCAAACTTCTTCCCTAACTTCCTGTTACTCATGTCAGATGTATTTGATTTAGATAATAGAAAGTAAACAATGATTTTGCTTACATCCATGAATGTATGATTAATGACGTAATTTTCCAGGGAGTACTTGTTCTTTTCCAACAGTTGTTGATTCAATCATGTATATGTCTAATTGCAGAGTTTTAGGATTATGATAAGTATTCTTGGGCATGGTCCTATGGACATAACATACCTTTTTTTCCTATGAATTAATCTGGTATTAGTTCTCAACTGACATCTTATTATGTGCTTATTCGTTCTCTTCATTTTGTGAGAATATTTTTAAAAAGGACTGGATTAATATAAATTATAAATTTTCTATGTACTGCATTAAAATTAATAGTAAGTAATTCCCAGAGTCTACATAAATACTTTAAATTTAACATCTTTTAGGAATGAATTTTCTGGAAAACATAGCCCTTATACAATATGTATATTTAAAATATCTTTTTGAAATTTGAGCACACCTATTATCCCCAGCAACAAATTTAATTTATAATTTATCCCTACTAAAAACAAACTTACTTTAAAATTAGAAAGATTAGAGGTTTAGAACCCTAGTCATGAAGTTAGTGTGTATTCCTACATTCTGAAATACCTTTATGCTGAATTGTACTGAAAGAGTTACTCCATTCACAATATGAAATACAAACATAGAGCTTTTATTCCTCTCAAGTACATGTCATCTTTGTTTATCACCATTAAAAAATTATCTCCACAGATACTTTGTTCTTTTCTTCCCTTACATATATTTTGCTTCATCCTTTTCAAATGAATAATTGTCCATTATGTGCCTGCTGTGCAAAGACTCTGTATAAAGGTTGAGGAATATTCACAAGAGGACACATATCGTGTTCCATGATTCTTGGGCATGTGTGGGCCAGCGTATTTCAAACTGTAAGTTATACTTTGAACCATTAATAGATTATGAAATCAATTTAAGGAATAATATCAGAATTTTTTATATCTCAAAATGAACTATAATTGCATAGAGCAGATCACACACACAAACAATATTTCATGCATAAGACAAAAGAGCAATCATTGTTCAATAAAGATTTTGATTTTGTATATGTGTATGTGTGTGTGTGAAAGAGAGAGAGAGAAGTAGACTGCAGTGTGAAACATTACTTACTCTGGATCATAGTCAAAAAATTTTGAAAGCTACTTTAATACAGGAAATGAGATCTCCTTGTAGCCTTCATAATGGTGAAATCTACTCCATCATTATAGGCAAAGTAGTACTTCCTTTTCATCATTTAATACAGTGAAAATGAGCTTTTCCCTCCTGTGGCTAAACACACTATAATTTTTGGTAGTTTATGTGACCAATGCTTTATTCAGTTATTTTATGTTGATAATTTTAAGCATATGCTACTCCTAACAAAGTTTAAACAAAAATAAGTGTACCACACTGCTCACTGCATAGATAAGATCATAAAATAAGAATCTTTTAAATTACAGTAGAAGCTGACCTCAGTATGAGATTTAATATTTCACAAGATCAGCAACTTCACTTCCTTGCTACTTGGGCTATTTGGCCAGGCAAGAGCAAAGACAGTCAAGTAAAATTTTCAAACTAAATAGGTTTTAATAATACATTAGTTTGGTGCAAAAGTAATTGCAGCTTTTGCCGTTATTTATACATACATTACCTTAATCCATAGCAGTTATTCACGAGTCTGACCTAAGGATACGGATCTTTACCATAAATTTTCTCTCAAAAAGTTTAATTTACTAAAAATACTATATTGCATATATATCAGGCACTAAGTGCAAATAAACTACACAAAGCAGTACGATTTCCTTGGCAACCTCACATAGCAAATACATTTTCCCCACCACTTACTAGTGGAATTTTCCTTATTTTCTGCATTGGCTGTGAGGATAAACACCTACCTGCTTCTCTCTTCATCACTGGGTTTTCAGGTTTTTCCTGGATTTTCCACACATGTATTAAAATTCCTTCTATGGGTTGTCTTGGTATAACTTCTGTTTCTTTTTTCTACAAGTACTTTATTTCACCTTTTTTGACTGCTTGAATTACGTTATTTGTTCTTTCCCCTTTCTGAGACAATCTGAGTCTTTTAGTCAGTTATTAAAGTCTCCATTGCTTTTTCTGTCTCAAAGATTGGTATACTCTTATACCACAGAATCCTCCAGTATCTTCGTTACTGCTTAATCCTTAATTCCTACTGTCTTTTAATTTTCTCTATTGTATCCCTTGATTATATATCCCAGGAAATGACACTGATGATTATTTAATCATGTTTTGAAACAGCAATATTTTATATAAGCAAGAAGTAGAACAAATGTCTCGGTGAGGTACAGAGGTAATTTGACATATGAATAGCATATACACAGATCTGAGTAAATAGCAAGAACTTACTCTGGACAGATGTGATTGTTAGCAGAATGCTCTGTCCTGCTAATAACATACTAGATGTGGCTGCTTAGACATTGTGAAGGTAAACTGAGAACAGCATCTGCACCACTGCATAAAGTAGACAAAGGTTTGAAGGTATAGCTCATAGCACTTTGTTGAAATTTAACATTTGTTGAACAAACAATCTCCTCTCAGATCTGACATAAGCAATTTTATAACCAGGGTGGGAGTTTCTCTTCCTGCACGTGAATTTACCTGTGCTCTGTCACTATATATACCCTGTGACACCTCGTTTTCTGTGCAGTTGACCTGACTCTGCTCAGGTGGATTCTCTAAAGCTAGCTGTGCTGCTTCCCATTTCAATCTCCCCTCTTACTTGTAATTATTGTGTAGTGTCCTTTACCTGCTAGTTTGGCACAGATTTCATTAGGGGTTCAATCGTATTTCCCAAAAAGATAGGTCCAACTCCAAATCCTTGGTACCTTTGAGTGTGACCTTATTTGGAAATTTTGGGTCTTTGTAGATGTAATCACATGAGGCCATACTGGAGTAGGGTGAACTCCAAATCCAAAATGACTGGTATCCTTATAAGAAGAAGACAAAAAGACACAGACAAAGACGATGAACGCTATGTGACAATACAGGTAGGAAATGGAGTGATGCACCTCAAAACCAAGGAATGTCCACACCAGACCCTAAAAGAAAGGAATGGAACAGATTCTCCCCTAGAGCCTTCACAGAGAGAGCCTGGTTCTGCTGATACCCTAATTTCAGACGTCTAGCCTCCACAACTGTTCAATAACAAATCTCTGTTGTTTTGTCATCCAGTTTGTGATACTTTGTTACAGCAGCCCTAGGAAACAAATATTGGTGTGGATTCATACAATATAAAAGCTTGATATGGAATTTTGTATGCTCTTCCATTGATCTGTATGGTTCTGTAGTACGTGTGGGAAAGTTAGGATTAAGTGACTGTCATTATCCCACAGGAACCAAGAATTTTTACCACTTTTACGGTTGTGTAGACAAGAAAGAGACAAGGAAGCAGACTACTAGAGGACTGAATGGGAAAAAGCAAGAGAAAAAATAAATACGCACACAGAGTAAAGAAAGAGAAATATGGTGAAACTGTGAACAAAGAAGCTGAGTTTCTCCCTTCTGCAGCTAACGGTTTGAAAGGTGACTGTACTCTACTTTTTCTGAGACTTAGAAGCTTAAGAAATATGTAGCTTATATCTGGAATACTGTATGATCTTAATCAGAATCTACTCTAGGGTCAGAGAAAAGAGGTTACAAGCAGCAGCAGGCTCCAGAGAATCGCCAAGCCTTTTTCTTCGTCTCTTTTCTAGTTATAAACTCAATTGCAGTTATGTACTGCACAAGTCAATGCCAGGGCATACGCAAAAGAAGGACAACTTATCTGAGGCAGATAATCTGTATCACTAGATTTTATTTGACAGTGTTTGTTAGTATTTGTCTAGAAGAGTTACCCTTGGAACAATCTCCCTGATAAATATCTATTTCATGATCTATAAAATCTAAATTGACTCTATTCCAATCTAAAAATGACACTTTTTCCCCTTCCGTATCCATCTAAAAATGTCTTCGTCTCATTTTATAAACCAAAGCCCAGTTGACTTACTCCTCTTCAAGTACTGACTAAAGTACAGATTTCCCATAAAGATTTAATTAAATAAGTTATACAAAAGACAGAAATTATTCCATGAATATATGTTAGGTCTATTTTCTTTTACATTTTAGCTTATATAAGTATATGCTCATTTTACTCTTTATATGTGATATCTCTCTTTATAATTCTTTATCTTTGATTTTTAATAAAAATATTTTTAGCTAAAAAATAAAGATAATCTCATAACATTGTATGGTATTTTATTTGTATATGTATTGCATCAAAATGCGGACTTCAATTACCAATCCAGAATTTAAAACTACATTATTTCATGAACAAAATTATCAAGACATTTTGGTTAATCAGTGGGTATATAGTGTATTGAGAAATGTCACAAATGAAAGGAAGTACATTTATTGACTATTATGTGGCACAACATCATGCTTTGTATATTCTACCATACACATATATTATGTAATTCTATGTACTCTGTCAGATAGGCACAACTGTATCTACTGAGACACATAGAATGCAAACACTTTCCAGGGCTACAGAGCTAGAAAGAGGAAAAGATAAAATATGAATTCAGATCTATATAACAGCAATTCCAGGCAATTACTACTCTTCTATCTTATTATTGGATGCATTCTAAACATTCACATCTACGCAGACACACACACACAATACATATAGAAATCAAAACAAGGATTAAAAATGCTGACATAAGAGTTAGTTTCCTTGAATTAATGGCAACTCCATGTATTACCAATTTACTGATGAGTACATAAGTACACACACACACACACACACACACACACACATATAAACAAGAAAACATGAATGATATATTCTCTCCTATTTAGTATTCAAACAAATGGGGACTTATTTGACAGCCCTGTTGCTACAGTTCTTGCCTTTAGGACAAAAAGAACATTGCCAGTGAAGGGCTCTGCTTGGTATGCCAAGTATTATCAATATACATAAATTCTTGTTATTATTTCCAAACTAAAGAGAGATTCACCTACAGGGTAAAGATCCATATAATTTATGCATCTCTTTAATTAGTCCAAACATTTCTAAATATCTGGCATACAGACTTTTAAGAACTTTGAGGATTGATCTGGTATCAGTATCTTATCAGTAATGCTTCACAGATGAGACATAAAAATTATTTATAAAAGGGGAAACATATTTGGATATATGGTTCAGGTATGTATTCCGAACTATTAATGAACAAATTACCTTTGCTTCATCTCAGTGATTTTCCTTTTTTCTTTTTCTTACAGCAAAAGCACAGAGTAGTGGACCTTAACTGAGTAAACACGGGTTTCCTTAACTGTCTACTTATTAAATATTCAACATTAAGCAGAGTAGAGTTGTACCACCTTACATGATCAAATGAGTCAGACACTCTAAATCAAACATAGGAAAGGCTAAGTGAATGAAAAATCTCAGCTGTAAAATGGAGGCTGTAGAACAGATGCTCTCCAAGGTCCTTTGATGCTTTAATAGCAGCAGCCTTAGCAGTATTAGCTCTGTGAAATGGTAATGAAATGGTGATGGAAATTGGGTACTGTAGATTAATGCTGAACTCTACTGCTCATGGTACTGCCATCTGCAACTCTATCATATCTGAGGTTATACTCTCTGTAAGTGATTTTATTAAGCATGCCTACTGAGGAAAATTAATTTTATTAACAATATCATAAGTATGATTATTTTGACTTTTGACATGAAAACATTGCCAGCCACTTTATTATTTTAAAATACTTTATGAAAGGTAATGGTAGAAAAGTTTTTAAAGATATACAAAATTGTGGTGAAACTATGGACTTGATACTGAACACTTCTTCCTAGGTCATGTCATATACAGTTGTACTACTCTCCAGTAAAATACAGAAGCCATCTGTTGAATTTCATTGATAAGTTATTTTATTTAGTACATCCAGATGTGAACTTTTGGACTGTGAAAATTTTCATTTTGGATTTCTCTGTACTCCATTATATATTTTGTTTCCCAAAATATATGCCTAAATAATTAAAGCACCCTCCAATAGGATAGCAAATGTATTTATAATGTAAGATGGTTTAAATATATATAGCAGATGCTGGCAGTGCACCTGCCCCTATTTCTCAGACCTTGCAGTGTACTCTCCTTGCCTCATTTCCAGGTTATCTGTGTCACTGAAGGCCTCTTTTTATTTTTTCCCCTGGAACCTTGGTGGCTAGGACAGAAAGATGAGTCAGAAATACAGGACAATTAACACCTCTTGGGAAGCAGCCCTCAACCAATATTCTCAGAAATTGGTTCTGAGACCAATGATAGAGGATTCAGGGATATCCGTAGTCTTTTTATTTTAGTAGCTGGATGGCAGAAGATGAGGACAACTAAAGAAAGATCAGGAATTTGACTATGAACATGTTCAGTTTGAGGTTTAAAGTGCAAGTTAATATGTTGAGTATCCAGGTAGGCATAAAAATCTAGAATGTCTTAAGAGTTAAGGGCTGAAGATACACATTTAAGAGTAGTCGGCATGCAGATTTTCTTGAAAGTCATAATACTTGACAAAGTCATGTGGAAAGAATGTAAGCAGGGAAGAGAAGACGTCCCAGAACTGAGTCCTGAGTACTCCAGCATTCAGAGATCTGGATGATGCATACGGATTAGCAAAGGATGATAAAAAGCAGGGAATGAAGAAGAAAGAAGGCCGAAACAGAATAGTCTGTATCATTCTTTGTCTACTTTTCACTAAATTACCAAATTCCTGAAATGCACATATATTCCTGTTATAAAAATAAAACAGGTAAAGTTTTGTACTCCAAAAATTGCTAAAATACAACATCAATATTTTTTTACTAAACTTCATGACAATTTGCATACTTATTTTAGAATCTAACATTACTACTTAATATAGAATTAGATAATTTTTTCTTGCAAATTAAGTTATAGACCATATATATTTAGATTTCTTTAAAAACAGATAATACCAGCTATCTTATTAGGCTGAAGTTGAGGAAAATGTAGTTAATCCCAAACCGTAATGTATATAAAAATAATCTGCTAAGGATACTAAAAAAAATCCTATTTTTTATATATATATATTCCGATTCATGAAATCGAAGAAGGAATCCGCATTTTAAATATGAATCCTGAGAATTTATACTATAAATGGTCATTGGGCCACGCCTTTAGAAACACAAATTAATATGTTTGTTTCCTACTCCTTAGCTCTAAGTTTATTGTATTTTTAAAAGCAAAATAAATAATATTGATAATAATGCCTTGTGCATTCCAACTCTTCTTTCTCTCTCACACTTGTGCATATTCAAATTTGTATGGCAGTCTTATGATCCGGATGTTTGAGCTTTTATAACACTATCACTCATATACTTGGTAAATAGGGTCTGTTCATTCATAAGGTCAGATTCATCTATTTATCTATCTTAAATAGAAAACAAAATAATTTATCTTGCCCTCCACTACATGTTAGCATCCATATTATGGGATGTAATGGATACCAAAACAGGACATGGTCCCTAATCTCATGGAGTTTCAGTCCATGACAGAGGAAACTTAAATCATAAAATTAAAAAACGTATTTCATTGTTTTTGAGACGGAGTCCCTCTCTGTCACACAGGCTGGAGTGCAGTGGTGCGATCTTGGCTCATTACAACCTCTGCCTTCTGGATTTAAGCCATTCTCGTGGCTCAGCTTCCTGAGTAGCTGGGATTATGGGAACACACAATCACACCCAGCTAATTTTTGTATTTTTAGTAGAGACAGGATTTCAGCATGTTGCCCAGGCTGGTCTTGAATTCCTGAGCTCAAGTGACTGGCCTGCCTCAGCCTCCTAAAGTGCTGAGATTACAGGCATGGGCCACTGCACCCGGCCTAAAATGTATTTTATTTTTAATAACAATTGTATAATTAAAAACAGTGCTACAATAGTAAATAACAGGTGTTACTGACTTAATGTGTTAATTTAAACAGAAAACAAGGAAATGAGAAGTGTGTTTACCCAAACAAAGGTAATTTTCTGGTATTTTGGTTAGTAAAGTTTATCAAACAACCATTCATGTTAACACCAAGCATTAGAACTTTGTAAGACCTTACCTTAATTTTGTCGAATTAAAAATTTCATTACACAATCTGCTGCCTTTACATTTTATTTTATACTTAAATAGGTCTTCCCCAAATTTTGGAAAATGAATAAATTTTCCAATAAATCGTTTATATAGGAGAAATATATGCCTGGCAAATAAAATATGGTACGTTTTAGAAATTTCAGCTGTATTTTCAGAATAATGCATTATCCTGTTATGTCAATAATAATACTCTAATAGGAAACAAAACAACAATAATAGTAGTAGAAATAGAAATGTAAAATGCTGGCCATGCATGGTGGCAGATGCCTGTAATTCCAGCATTTTGGAAAGTTGAGGCAGATGGATTGCTCGAGGCTAGGAGTTCAAGACTGGCCTGGGCAACATGGTGAGACCCTGTCTCTACAAACAATACAAAAATTAGTTGGGCATAGTGGCCCATGCTTGCAATCCCAGCTATTCAGAGGGCTAAGGTAGGAGGATTGCTTGATCCCAGGGGGTCGAGGCTGCAGTGAGCCATGACTGCCCCACTGCACTCCAGCCTGAGTAACAGGAGAGACCCTGTCTCAAAATATACCTATATTTTTAGATAGACAGGTAGACAGATAGATAGATAGACAGATCCCATATTACCCAAAGCAATCTACAGATTCAATGTAATTCCTAACAAAATACCAATGATACTATTTTCTTTATAGAAATATAAAAAAAATTTAAATTTGTATGGAACCCAAAAAAGATCCAAAATAGCCAAAGAAGTCCTAAGCAAAAAGAATGAAGCTGGAGGCACCACACTACAAGACTTCAAAATATACTATAAAGCTGTAATAATGAAAATAACATGGTAATGAAATAAAAATAGATACATAGACCAATGAAACAAAATAGCAAACCCAGAAATTAATCATATTTATGGTCAACTGATTTTTTACAAAAGTGCCAAGAATATTCACTAGGGAAAGGACAGTCTCTTCATTATGTGGTTCTGGGACAACTGGATATCCATATGCAGAAAAATGACCCTCACCTCTCATTCTATATACAAAAAGCAATTTAAATGGATCCAATAGCTAAATGTCAGATAGGAAATGATGCAATTACTCAAAACCAAACCAATCAAACAAAACACACTTCAGGATATTGGTTTGGAAAAAAAGCTTTATGCATAAGACCTCAAAAGCAAGAGCAGAAGCAACAAAAGCAAAAATAAACAAATTATATTATATCAAACTAAAAGTCTTCTGCATAGCAAATGAAACAAGCAAAAGAGTGAAAATACAATGCAATGAATAGAAAAAAAATCTGCAAACTATTTATCTGACAGTGGTTAATATCCAGAATACACAAGGAACTCAAACATCTCAACAACAAAGAAACAATCTAATTTTAAAATGGGAAAGTTATCTAAACAGACACTTCTCAAAAGAAGACATATGGATCATCAAAAAATACACGAAAAAAATGTTCAACATCACTAATCATCAAGGAAATGCAAATCAAAACCACAACAAAGTATTGTCTCATGCCAGTTAAGATAGCTATTATCAAAAAGACAAAAAACAACAAATGTTGGTGAAGATACTGAGAAAAAGGAAGCCTTATACACTGTTGGTGAAAATGTAAACTACAGAGAACAATATAGAGGCTCCTTACAAAACTACAAATAGAACTATCACAGGATCCAGCAATCCCATTATTGGGCATCTACCCAAAGGAAAGGACATCAATACATCAAAGAGGCATCTGCATCCTCATAAACATAAAAGTGACTCAGGAGGCTGAGGCAGGAGAATCGCTTGAACCCAGGAGGTGGAGGCTGCGGTGAGCTGAGATTGTGCCACTGCACTCCAGCCTGGGCAACAAAGCAAGCCTCCGTCTCAAAAAAGAAAAAATATAATTAAAAAAAGTAAGTGGTGTAATAGAAAACAAAGAAGATTGTGATTTTGAGGCTGAGCTTTATCATTTAGTAATTGCATGGCAATGAGCAAATTACTTAACCTACCTAAGCTTCAATGTCTTCATCTGTGGAATGGGAACATTTATCCTCATAGTGCTCACACTGGTTTCAAAATTCCATTAAACATTGGTTTCTTAATCAGAATATGCTGCAGTTCTGCAGTACAAAGTAATCACTATGTTTTTCATACATATTCATGAAATTTGCATTACTGTACATACATAAAAATTAATTATTAGAAGCAAAATTACAGGTTCCCAAACCTGTGGGTGCAAACCAAATAGCACCTTGAGTTCATGGGCATCTGAATGTAGGCACCATTTGTAGGTAATACCTTCTTCAGTAGTTTCAGTCCTGTGTTGCCTTCATACCTTTCTCTTGCACCTACTAGCACACATTCACCACTGTTCCCAGGTGCTGTGAATGGACATCCTTATCTTATCTTTTTTTTAATCAATGAAAAAGACAAGTTTAACTCAGTTTGTCTCCATAAGAAGGGTTTTCTTGTGCTCTGTAGGTCTATCCCAAGATTTATACAATTGTGAAAGGTGAACATAATTGTTCAGAAAGCAATGGTAATCTTTTATATTGTAGCAAATGTGCCTCCAGAAACATGAGAAAGATCACCAAGGCATTATCAATTTCACAAAACATTAACATATAAAAAGTTTAATAGGTGACCATGACCCCTTGGCCACTGATTACTGACCAGACCTTAGATTATCATCCATCATCTAAATTGACATACTATACGTCCCTGGCTTTGCAGGCAAACTAGCCTAATTTCCTTCAGTATTTTACTAGTCATTAGCCCCGAATTTATTAAAGAAGAAACATTATAATTTATGAAGTAGTTCTTCATATAAAGACATTAGTCATCATCTATGCATTAGCTAAGAAACAGAAAATTACTTTTTAATTTATTCATATAAATGGCAATGGCAAAATTTGTCAACAGTCCTGAAAATCCACGGGGAAAAGGACAATAAGAAATAATGGTAGTAATGACAATATTAATTCACATTTATCAGTGCTATGTTTCAGACACTGTGATAAGCACTTCGGTAGCATAATTTAACTTAATAGTCAAAACAACTTTAAAAAATATTATTGGCTGGGCACGGTGGCTCATGCCTGTAATCCCAGTACTTTGGGAGGCTGAGGCAGGCAGATCACCTGAGGTCAGGAGTTCAATGCCAGCCTGAACAACATGGTGAAACCCCATCTCTGCTAAAAATACAAAAGTTAGCTGGTCATGGTGGCAGGCGTCTGCAATCCCAGCTACTCGGGAGGGTGAGGCAGGAGAATAGCTTGAACCCAAAAGGTGGAGGCTGCAGTGAGTTGAGATCACGCCACTGCACTCCAGCCTGGGCAACCGAAAAAGATTCCATCTCAAAAAAAAATTATATTATTCACATTTATAAAAACAGACTTAAAGAACTTAAACAATTGCCTAAGTTCACCTAGTGAGTTGTAAAACCAAATTTTCATCATAGATAGAAAAACTTCAGAATTTGCACATTTAATCTCTACAGCATACTGTTTCCCCTTGGTTCTATCAATGTTTTTCATGTATTAGTAGGTTTTATCATTCTAACATTGGTAATTAACTAAATGGTAACTAATATTAAATATTAATGATATAACTACAATTCCTAGTAATGAGGACATAATTAATACCTTACCTCATTATAGAAAATAGAAAAAATTCAATACTAGCTTTAATAATCTTCATGGACTTTTCTGGGGCTACACTTTTACATATATCTAGTAACTGGAAATGCTTCATTCAAAGTAACTGTAAGAAATATCCACTTTCACTTTTTGTAACCTGAAGTAATCTTTTGTTAGTTTGATTTGGAAAAGTGATTAAATCTACCCATTAGTAGACCTCGATCTGCTAGAAACCACCTGCAATTTTAGGATATCAGAAAAAGTTCTTTTCTATTAGTGAAAGATAGTAAGTCCTAGATAAAATCCCCACAGTTCACCCATCTAGTTCATCTTCTTGCTTCCCAAAAGTTCTTAATATCAGCCATCCTAAGATGACTGTCTACAGCTAAAAGAGCTTTTGGCAAGGGAAGCCTTAGACACAAGTTTTAGATTACTTCTCCCCACCCTAGCTGGTGAAATGGGAAAATCTTGTATTGACTGTAATCGTTCTCTTAACACATAGAGAGAAAGATGCAATTTATTCAGCCAGATTCTTCTAACTTCAACTGTTCCCCAGAGTAAAAAACAGGCACTTTGAGAAACTAATTCACTTTTTCAGACCTCTTGGGAAGTTTGGAAGAACTGCTCCAATGTACTAAATGGCACCTCAGTGAATTCTGAAAATTATTGTACCTAACAAAGTACCTTACTCACTTTTCAGATGCAGCTTATACCTTAAGAGAGCATCTAATTTAATGTTTTATTATGAGTTTCTTTTGGTGGCTCACTCTATAACTCTTTAGTTGCCATAGCTATAAAATGATCTAGACTAGCATAGACCATCCCAAGACAATAATGTAAAGAACCCTAAAATGTTTTCAACAATGGTGTAATTCCATAGACTATGAAACATGGAAATATAGCCACTTAGGGTGTTAGATGCCTTTGAAACTTAATACTATGAGGACTCTGCTTGTATTTTGGGAAAAGAACAAAGAACTCTTAATTAACTTGTAGTGTAGTAGTTGACACAATGAAAAGGGCTTCAGCCCAGATTCAATTAACATATTTATTATATCCTTATTGACGTTGCAGAACATATTGGCTTGTATTTAAATAAATATAATTCTATTTCCAGTGGGAAAACAGAGATTTCAACATCTTATATGGATGCCTATGATACATTTTCATTAATAGAAAAGTACTGTAACACAAACATTTTATTTGTAGTGTCTAATGTGTTATCAACTATCTAGATATCTAAATATTAATATTAACTCATCAATCACTTCATTCTCTTATTAACTCTCCTTTATTTATAATCTCATCAAAATCTTTATTGTTTACTTGCCTTCTGCACATTTGACATTCTTTTACTGGTTCTTTCTTGATTTTCCCTCTCCGCCTCTCACTTTCCTTCTCCTTAATCCCATGCAAATACAAATCCATTTATTTTTTTCCTGGCATTTATTCAATTAAATAAATTATCTACTATGAGTTATGCAGCATATATGTTATAGAGGTCTATGTTTATTATTTCCTCCAGACCTTTAAAACAGATGATAGAAAATGCATTGCAGCTCAATCCATATGAATGAGTCTTTAACACCACCAATTTTGGAGAGAAATTCAAATTGGATGCATAAGCCACACTAAAATGGACATAAATAATTGAAATTTCTTGTCCCAAAGACTCCTCAAAGTTAACCATCATGGGATCTGGCTAGATCAGATGACACAACTACACTTGCCTATTCTGGGTTAGATACCTCAGGGTTACTCTCTAGTCCTAGGTGCCATTACTGTAACCTAATAATAAACATTGTGATATCACTGGAGCTTTATAGTCTTCAAAACACTTTTAGATGTATCATCTCACTTTGTTTATAACACTATGAAGTGAAAGTAAGTGATTGAGAGAAAAAAAAAACACTTAGATAAAAGGGCCATATTCTTACAAGAACACAGGCCAAGAAAGAATAAGCGTTTTGCTCAAAACCCAGTTAATATGACCTAGACACAACTCCTAGTCAAATGCTGCTAGTAAAATGCTATTATTTGTGTGATTTACACAACTACACTTAGCTATAACAAAACAGTAATTATCAAGTTCTCACATCAAGGAGCGCTGATGGGAAGGTGGGGACTTGGTACTGTGGTGGAACTTCTCAGGCAGAAGGAGGGAGCAGGCCCTGGAATATGGGTGGGTAGTATGAATGTAAAAAATGGCATGACCCTGTAACTAAATTCTCTTTTATGTTGTTTTTCTAACATCTTTTAATCAGAGTCAACATTCTTTCTAACACACATTATAATAAAGAAACTAAAGGAGACCCTTTCTAAGAATATCTTCCATAGGCCCTTCTGTTACTGTCCTGGCTACACTTTTCAACTCTCTTAATAGTTTTTAAAGATGATTCTCTGGTTTGTTTTGCTCATAACACCCACTCTTCATGAATCAGCAGAATAATTTGGAGTACAATTGGGCTTAATAATTCTTGAAAGATGGACATAGAGTGTGAAATGATAGAAAATGGAGACTCAGAAGGGTGAGAGGATGAGACAAGGGTACATGATAAATTATTTAATGGGTACAATGTATGCTACTTGGGTGATGGATACCCTAAATGACTTGACTTCACCACTACACAATCTATGCATATAATGAAATTGCATTTGTACCACATAAATGTATACAAATAAAAAATAATTCTTGAAAGTTTTGCCCAAATATTAAATATATTTGAGCATTCAACACATGCTTTCTGCATTGCTTTTATATCAGGAGTCAGCACACTTTTTCTATAGAGGGCCAGAAAATAAATGTTTTAAGCTTTATAGATCATAGGGCCTCTGTTACAACCACTCAATTCAACCACTGTAGTCCAAAAGCAACTATAGACAATATATAAAAATGAATGCAGTTGTGTTCTAATAAAACTTTATTCACAAAATAGATAGCAGGTCAGATATGGCTCACAGATCACAATTCGCTGACCCCTGGTCTATAGAAAGTCAGTGTCAACCATAGTGAACTGTTCTCTACCAGCACAATGTATAGATTAAAAAAATATATAGGGTAATGCTTGTAAGGTCTGGCTTCCTCTTCTATTTGAAGTCTCATACCAAATTTCTGGCTTCAGAAGGGAGATGCCAGCCTATGCTCACTATCCTCATAATTGGAAGCACTAATTACCATCTACTTTATTAGAATTTCATACTTCTAAAATTGTCGATGAAACATTTTCTCTACTTAGTCTAGGATATTTTATTTGCCTTGTTTTTCTAATGCACACCAAAATTCTTCAACTCCTTTCATCACGTTCTCAAGCATGGCCATCATATTTTCTTTATAACACACAATGGTCAATTCTACTTTTCTAACTTTCAGCTCTCTATTCTCTTTCTATGTGTACCTTCTCAATCCTTAACATTGTACCATGCCTAAAGTATTCATTTCAGTAAGTCTTGTCAAAATATTTTACTTCAGAGATTCTGGTTCTGACATATAAATTCCTTAATCAAGAAGCAGGCTCTTCCAATAAATTCTTAATTTGTTGAATTCCAAACCTAAAACATAGGTAAAGTGACATCTTCTCAGTGTTTGACACATAATACTCATTCATTTACCTTAAATAGTAGTTGATACTAACCAAAAACTCTTGAATTTCCCAGGTATCCCAGAGGGGAAGGAAGCAAGATGAATAGGGATGCACATCAGTCACTCAGGTCAGAAATTTTCAGCTAAATAAACTATAACTCTCAATATGAGATTATCAGTCAAGTGATTGCTTGTGGGCTTCATCTTTCACAGTATATACACTGACCAGGAACACTAAAGTAGAATGTCGAAATGCTCATTTTTTTCTTTCACCCTTTTACCGTAGATCATTATGAAAATAGAACACATAAACTAACAAAACATTTTATATTTTTACTCAAGTAAGGCTGTCAGCAAAAGAGAAAATAAACAAATATAGTGATATTACCAACTTATAAAAAAGATTCATAACCTGATAACATTCAAATTCTTACATTAACGCAAACTTTCGCACCAACAAAAAGCATCTGTAGCTACTTCATAAATAGCCATCGATCTTATTTTTAACAACTATATCTTTTCATAAAACCAGTTTCTCAAAATGGCATAACAAAATGTAAATGAAATGCTTCCTGTTCAAAAGGAGGCAACAACTGACCAGCAAAATTTAATAGCCAAAAACTCAACTATTTACCACCTCTACATATGAGAAGATCATCTTTAGTAGCTGCAACTTACCAGTGCCTTTGTGTTTTCTTCTGTAGCTTGTTCACGTAGCTTTTGTGACCGGAATCTCACAGGAATGCAAAACAAACCAGATGGATTGATACCGCACTTTATGCCTTTCTATTTATCTTATAGCATAATTACAAGATTTTAGAATAAAAGGCCAGAGATTCAAAACATGTACACTTTATTTTTACTTCCAAATATGTTGTTATTAAAATTAATCAGGATTAATTTTAATAGCTTTCTTGCTTTTCTTTTGCATGTTGTTTATCATACTATGTAATTGAAGGAAAACTCTGAGTTGCCTTAAATACAGTATATAATTGAAAAATACAAATAAATGTATAAAATCAGATCCAGAGAAAATCCATATAAACAATGAAGGCTGAAATAAGAAGGAAACTCAAGCACAGATATGTAAGGCCTTCATCCCATACAAGTTAACAAAGTCATCACAGACTTTGATTCTCAGCTTTTTGAAATCAAAGCAAAAAGAGAAAAATAATTTTCAATGCCTTTCAGAGAAAAAAACTATCAGGAAGTGCAAAGAAGTGTTGTGACATTTCATACTGATAGTAGTAATAGCAATATTAAAAATAATGGAGGGCAGTCAAGATGATGGACTAGAAGCAGCTAGTGTGCACCACTCTCATGAAGAGGGAACAAGGTGGCTAGCAAACACTGACCCTGCAAGCCAATCATTTAAGAAACAATGTTGGCATGCATCAAGGTAGCAAGGTGAGACAGAGAACAGAGAAGAACGAAACTGGGCAACAACCTATCAGGGATCAGTGAGGAAGTCAGGAGAAGTTCCCCAACAGGAGGAAAGGGTAAGTGAGAACCCACAGGAGATCCACATTTCCCACAGGGACCTGTGCAATCCTGCAAATGGCAGAATCACCTGGCATCCCTAGGTCTCTAGACTGATACAGAGAATTGCAAGTCTACAGAGACCTCCATGGGTCTTGGACCCCAGAGCAGCTCAGCGTCAGCTGCCACAGCCCCAGTAGAGGCCATCGTCATAATGCCCAGGAGCAGTAAGATTGCTCTACTCTGCCTCACCAGACAAGGCTCACAACTTAGGTGCCTGTCCATCAACAGCAAACTGGATATATATATACACACACACACACACACACACACACACACACACACGGTGTGTGAAATCATGTTGTTTGTAGCAGTATGGATGCATTTGGGGGCCATAATCTTAAGCAAATTGATGCAAGAAGAGAAAACGGAATAACAAACACTGCATGTTTCTCATTTATAAGAGTGATCTAAACATTGAATACACACAGACATAAAGATGAAAACAACAGAGCAACAGAGACTGAAGATGACTAGCTGGGGGAGGGAGAGAGGGGAGCATGGGCTATAAACACCTATTTGGTATTATGCTCACTTCCTGGGTGATGGGATCATTTGTACCCAAAACCTCAGCATCACACAATATACACACATAACGAACTTGTACATCAACCCTATAATCTTTAATAAAATTTGAAATTATAAAAAATAATTATAGAATATTATTATAGGCAATCACTGCTTTGCATGCCTTATATATATTAACTCATTTAATCCTCAAAATAACTCTAGAAAATAGTCATTATCATCCCCATTTGGAAGATAAAGAAACTGAGGACCAGAAGATAGAGAGGCTTAGTAACTCACTCAAGGTGCCAAAGCTATTCAGTGGCTGAGCTGGAATTATGAATGAAGGCAGTCAGCTCCAAAGTCCTCACTCTCAACCATATTGTATGCAGCTTCTCTTATTACTTAGATCTGAACGAAGTGTTTGAGCTCTTACGTACAGAACTAAGGAATGTACTAAAAGGTACCTCAAGCAAAAATTGCATAAGGCAAAGATTTCTTAAATCATCTTTCTAGTCAACGGACAACTCAAGAACAAAATTCACAGGGACTATGTACAGGCTGTGGTGGGGCTGGTATGAGCAAAAAGACTTGAAGAAGCTCTTCTCACTTTTATTTTCTGAAATATGTGATCTTCACTGGTAATCTCGGCTCAGAGAACTAGCTGTATTTAGACTAGGTGACCTATAAAAGTAACCTGAAAGGTATTTTTAAGTATGTAAAATATATATGTGTATTGTGCTGTCTTTCTACATACTAATTCAGACTTTCTATTTTAAAAATATAAAATAACCTGATACTCTGCTTCATTTTGGGAATATAAATAAAGCCTTGAGAATTCAGAAGAAAAGGTACACCATGTACTGCAAGGCATGTGTTTTACGAACCACTGAAATGACACATGGTATATAACTTGAGGTTTAGACTTCAATTTTTTTTTTTTCTTTTTTGGTGTATGCTGTGAATGAAGAAATATACTAGTTCTTCAAGGGCATGCAGTCACACATATGTTATATGTTATATCAGCAAAACACTCTTGTTTTATTTTTAGGAGGCAAGTGTAGGCATTACAGCTTTCAGTTTATTGGTTAACCTTATGACACCGTTTTGTTATTTATATCCCCCATTTGTGCATGGTAGCATGATGAAAAGGTGACCAAGGGTTGCACTAGCAGAACCAATTACTTTCCCTTCTGGTCTCCACTCCCACTAATCATCTTACTCTGATACTGGTCACATTTTGTCTAGTGAAATTGGACAGTTCAGCCTTAGTGTGTCATTACTCTGCTTACTCAGGAACAGATACCATGTCATTCTCATCCCTGTCACTCCATAGCGACTGGCACAGTACCTTGACTATAATAGGTGTTTGGGAAGTGTTGGTGGCACTGGATTAAAAGTTAAACATTTACAATGCCTTCTGGAATACAAGAAAATAATTTTTTTAATGGCATGCAGACATATTTCTATGCATTGATTATCAGATATCTCTCTATTCCATTCCTTATGAGTTACAAAAGCTCAATCTCTACTACACAGATTGAATCATATTTAATCAAAGAAGCTACCAACTTAAGCAACAATGCTCAGTGGGGAGATTTTCAGTGGATTTGCTGGGATGATAAAAATCCTGCAGACAGAAGTTGCAATTTCAGCAACCTATAAAAAAGGAATAATAAAATTTAGAAAAAGATAGTATGTGATGGCTGAAGGCATATGTTTAACAGCCAAATGTTTTGCTGAATGCTCCCATTTGCAGTTTAATGGGAGATCCAATATAAAATTCCACTTACACCTGAATGTTTAAGGTAAAACACTGAAATGGCTAACATATGCTCAAAATGATTTAGACATTCATCTTCTTGGGCATATATATCTCCCTGGCAAAGAAATGTAGTATGGAATCCAAGTTACAAGAACTAATAGACAGAATTGCAGAGGCAAAAACCAAACACGATATACCACATAGTACTGTTATATATAAGTATGAAAAATAAGGCTTTTTTAAAAAATCAACCACACAGACACAAAAACCTCAATACATTTTACTTCAAGTATAATCCATATCCAGGTATAATGATTGCATTATCAAGCAGAAATATTTCCAAGAAAGGATTCCTGCTTTGTCAGTTTATATATAGCAAGAATGGGTTTGGCTTCTAAAAATCTCTAGAATATGGCTTTATTAATAGGTGAGCCCTATTTTTAAGTTTCTAAAAGCTTGGGAAAGGGAGAAGGCCAAGTACCCAAGCTCAATGTGGAAGCAGCATTTATCATTAGAAGGCAGTGTTTAGATCCAGGTACTTGGCTGCAGGAAGCCAGAAGAGACACTTTGGTCATGGACAACTGTATGGAGAACTAAGAATAGAGCTGGAGCTGAGAGAAATGACATATATGCCATTAAGAAAGGAAGGGAAATAAGAGTAATAGCACAGAGGTGATGATGACAATTATATACAAGATAGCCAGTGAGCACTGAAGATACTGGGCTAATTTGAGCAAAGGGTGGGGGGAAAAGGAAAATACGGTTGCAACAGGCTACATATAAACTTTAAAACAAGGTATTTTAAAAATTAAATTTTATTAATTTACCTTTATTTAAACTAAATTAAATTTTATTTAGCTTTATTTAAACTAAATTAAAATAAGTTTCATAAAAGGCGAAGAAGAGATAAGGATTTGAGGCAAAGGTGTGGAATCAAGGAAGAAATCTTTCTTAGAGGAAGATGACCTTAGCTATGTACATTGAAGGAGAAATCAGAAATAATTACGGTATCTCAGAAGCTTTTGGTGAAACACTGATTTATGTACAGATATTTGTTATGGCTTATATGAGAAGATATTTAGAACAGTTTTCAAATCCAACAACAGCACAATGTTTTTCCTTGATCAGATGAAACTCAATGGATTATTACAGAAGGGCAGCAGGAAGAGAAAAAGGGTAGAAGGGTATTTGAATGCATCTGTGCCTCAGTACACTCATAGGTAAAATTCAGGGAATGTGGCACTAACTACCTTAGTGATTAATTGACCTTGAAAAGCATCAACTAGGCCAGGCGCAATGGCTCACGCCTGTAATCCCAACATTTTGGGAGGCCAATGAGGGCAGATCATGAGGTCAGGAGTTCAAGACCAGCGTGGCCAACATAGTGAAACCCCATCTCTACTTTAATACAAAAAATTAGCCGGATGTAATGGCAGGCACCTGTAATCCCAGCTACTCAGGAGGCTGAGGCAGGAGAATCGCTTGAACCCGGGAGGCAGACGTTGCAGTGAGCGGAAATCGCTCCACTGCACTCCAGCCTGGGCGACAGTGTGAGACTCCATCAAAAAAAAAGAAAAGAAAAGCATCAACTAGTAATTATAAGTATATATATATATATATCAAGACATTAAATGCTGATATTTTGTTTGCCTTATTTTTTAGTATTATATTTCCTGAACTGTCTACTTCCTTAGTCTTAATATGGATCACATTTCAAATAAAAGTTTTAAATAGATTAACATAATACATAACTTGGTCAGAATAAATTATCTGTTTGTCATGAAATAGCACAAATATTGAGGTTAAAATAACATTGCTTACGGCAGTAAAGAGGGAGCAGTTAAGGAAAAATATTTCTGCTTATATTTGTTTTATTTTTCTGTAATTACTGGGGCATTGTCCTACCTTCTTAAATTACTAATAATTCTGCTACTGATTTTTCTTCCATATTTTTCTCACACGACAATGTTTCTGAAACCCTATGGATTTTCTCCTTCTTAGAATGAAAATAATAAAATGTTCGATATGGAAGTATTTTGACAATATTTTTAATTTTATAAGGAAAGGAAGCAAGGCATGAGTTGGTTATGTAACTTGTTCAATGATAATAATTAAATCAGCTAGTCCCAGGGAAAGTGTTTCTTCTCTCTGCCTACTGCAGGATTTACAGCTAGGCTTTCCTTCACACTCATGCAGAATGGTGGGCTGCTTCTGTCATTATACCCATACAATTATTCCACATTAACCTCTCTTCTTTGGATTGTTTATGACAGCCGAGGGGCTGAGTTTTTCATTACATTTCTCTGTCAGTTGATTTTCTTCCAAGACAGGGACTGAAATTCAATGAGTTAAATGAATACAGAACTCACTTTATGTGGGTCTTACAGTTGATCTTACAATTTAAAACACATGTAAAAAACAAGGAGTTTTTAAAATGTCGACTTAAATTTTCACATTTCATTTCCTGGCACAATGCTCTTAACTATGCCTTGCCTCCTTATGCACTGACCTTTTATAAGTATTGGAGTGGATTTTTCACTACATTAAAGTAATAAAGAACTAGACATGTTCTCCTAAGCAAAGTTAATCACTCTCCTCTATGGATCAAAGAGTTCTCTCTCCCTTGTGATATAACAGCACTTATCAAGGCATTGCTACTCTCTTCGTACATTCTCTTCTCTTGCTAACTGTGCTAGATTCTCAATATCTAGCATGTTACCTGGCATTTGGTAGGCACACAATACACATTTCTGAATAAGTGAACTCAAATAGTGAACCAAACAAGGTCAGGCTACTCAATTTGAGCCAAAAAACAAAAACAAAAAAACAACAAAAAAGAGAAATTATGACGAAATGCCTCATTTTTTTAGTAATTAACACCATGCTGCCTACATAGTCAGCATTCAAACATATACTTGTTGGCTCACTAATTAAGAATCCAACAGCTTGAGTGGAATAAACACTTGAGTCCTCACCCAGAGAGACCTGGACACATCCACATGGCCAAAGTTAAAAGAAAAAAGGTTATAGCTGGTCATGTTACTTAATCTGAAAATTTGAAAATGGGTTAGATAATATACACAAAGCATATGTCCTTCATCTTCCAAAATGAGTTTTTGGAAAATGAATATGGAATTTATTTATTTTTTATAATAAGGGAAAAAAGAGGACATTTATGTTACAATATAACAAAACTATCTGTTAATTTAAGGAAAGCAGGATATTATATGTCCCTATTTATTTTTTAGCAAATTTCAATAATGAGTACCTGATCAAAAAGTATCTTTCCATTTGAAAAATTAAATAATAAATATAAATGAATACTGTAGTCATTGAGTCTAGTTAGTACTCTTTCATTTAAATAATTTTATAAAATTAATCCTTAATATGGCTAAAATTCAGATACAGTAGTTACAAAATGATGCTTGCATAGTATAAAATTGTACCTAAATATAAAATTGTTTTAGGTAAAATTTAATGTTAAAAGAATACTTATTTTGGAAATCCAATCAATGAATAACTACATTCATTCATTTTAATCAAGAAAAAATATTTACATGGCTTAAGTTAGTCTAAACTCCACCAGCACACATAAGATTAATCTAATAATTAAGTATTAAACCTAAAGGCAAGTAATTTCGGAATATTCAAAACCTTTGTGATCTTAAAAGGTTATAGGCCAAAAAATTATATCAGAAGCTATATAAGAAAGCTGCTTGGATCCTTAGTAAAAAATAATATGTATAATACAGATTTATGTTTCCTATGAAGCATTTTTTCCCCAAATGTTAACAACTTCATGTGTTCAGAGAAATACAAATATTCCATCCTTTCTTCTTATTCTCTTATAATCTTAATGTCCTCCTTCCATCCACAACCAATACACCCTTCACTTTGCCCTGCTGCCACTGGAACAAAAGCCTCTAACCAGTTTTCCTAATTTCCGCATCAATAAAACCCTTTAAACTGCCTTCTATATTGTGTTAGAATTTTCTGGCCAAAATATAGATCTGATCATATACATTTTTGTTATATCACTGTCTACAAGAATCCAAACCCCATATTTAGAATCTTCAAGTGACATATATGATTCCTTAGAACACTTTCATATATCTATTAAAGGATTATTAACAAAATATAATGGCTACCTGTATTCACAGCACCACGGATAGAACTTTGAGGCAAACGACTGTGTCTTATTCATCATTTCATTTCTAGAATTGAGTAACTGGTAAAGGCTCAATAAAGGTTTGTGAAAATCAATCCTGAATTTATAAATGTTATTCATGGCTAAATTTAGATTTAATGTCATCACTTCCCATTCAAGTTACTGTTAATTTGACTATAGCAGCAGGGTCAATAATCTTCTTCATGTACTTTTCAATATATTTTATTGATACTAAATGATTATCATTAAACAAGCAGATTACCCAAAAAGAGAAACTCAACTTTAGAAAATGACCTATTTTAACTATCTGGTCCCAGATTAGACTGGGAGGGAGAATCAGAGAGATGGAGAAGGGAGAATGATATTGAAATGTGTCTCCTGCATGATGACATAACCCCTAACCCAATGAGAAATACATGATGACATTGTGATAATTTTCCTACTACTGTTGGGTGAATTTGCTGAGATGTATGCTGAACAGTAAATCCACTTTGACAAAATGTGTGTTTCAGTCTGGAATACGTCAGTTCAACTTTGTTGAAAGTCTCATTTCTAACACTTTGTTGTTGCCTTTAGGTGTATTAAACCTGTCTGTTGGCCAAAAAGATGACCTCTTCCCTTACTAAAACCATACAATGGCTTATATTGCTTATCAAAAAAGAACAAAACAAAACAAAACAGTCCCTGTATTAAAAGAACACAAACTATAATTCCCTGATGGCCCATTCACAGTATCTGCACTGATGGATAAGAAAATGTTCCTTTCGATTGTTATTGGAGCAAGATGGCCGAACAGGAACAGCTCCAGTCTCCAACTCCCAGCGCGAGCGACACAGAAGACCGGTGATTTCTGCATTTTCAACTGAGGTACTGGGTTCATCTCACTGGGGAGTGCCGGACGATCCGTGCTGGTCAGCTGCTGCAGCCCGACCAGCGAGAGCTGAAGCAGGGCAAGGCATTGCCTCACCTGGGAAGCGCAAGGGGGAAGGGAATCCCTTTTCCTAGCCAGGGGAACTGAGACACACAACACCTGGAAAATCGGGTAACTCCCACCCCAATACTGCGCTTTAAGCAAACAGGCACACCAGGAGATCATATCCCACACCTGGCCGGGAGGGTCCCACACCCACGGAGCCTCCCTCATTGCTAGCACAGCAGTCTGTGATCTACCTGCAAGGCAGCAGCGAGGCTGGGGGAGGGGCGCCCGCCATTGCTGAGGCTTAAGTAGGTAAACAAAGCTGCTGGGAAGCTCGAACTGGGTGGAGCTCACAGTAGCTCAAGGAAACCTGCCTGTCTCTGTAGACTCCACCTCTGGGGACAGGGCAATAACAAACACAGCCTAAACCTCTGCAGATGCAAACGACTCTGTCTGACAGTTTGAAGAGAGCAGTGGATCTCCCAACACGGAGGTTGAGATCTGAGAAGGGACAGACTCCCTGCTCAAGTGGGTCCCTGACCCCTGAGTAGCCTAACTGGGAGACATCCCCCACTAGGGGCAGTCTGACACCCCACACCTCACAGGGTGGAGTACACCCCTGAGAGGAAGCTTCCAAAGCGAGAATCAGACAGGTACACTCGCTGTTCAGCAATATTCTATCTTCTGCAGCCTCTGCTGCTGATACCCAGGCAAACAGGGTCCGGAGTGGACCTCAAGCAATCTCCAACAGACCTACAGCTGAGGGTCCTGACTGTTAGAAGGAAAACTATCAAACAGGAAGGACACCTACACCAAAACCCCATCAGTACATCACCATCATCAAAGACCAGAGGCAGATAAAACCACAAAGATGGGGAAAAAGCAGGGCAGAAAAGCTGGAAATTCCAAAAATAAGAGCGCATCTCCCCCGGCAAAGGAGCGCAGCTCATCGCCAGCAACGGATCAAAGCTGGACGGAGAATGACTTTGATGAGATGAGAGAAGAAGGCTTCAGTCCATCAAATTTCTCAGAGCTAAAGGAGGAATTACGTACCCAGCGCAAAGAAACTAAAAATCTTGAAAAAAAAGTGAAAGAATTGATGGCTAGAGTAATTAATGCAGAGAAGGTCATAAATGAAATGAAAGAGATGAAAACCATGACACGAGAAATACGTGACAAATGCACAAGCTTCAGTAACCGACTCGATCAACTGGAAGAAAGAGTATCTGCGATTGAGGATCAAATGAATGAAATGAAGCGAGAAGAGAAACCAAAAGAAAAAAGAAGAAAAAGAAATGAACAAAGCCTGCAAGAAGTATGGGATTATGTAAAAAGACCAAATCTACGTCTGAATGGGGTGCCTGAAAGTGAGGGGGAAAATGGAACCAAGTTGGAAAACACTCTTCAGGATATCATCCAGGAGAACTTCCCCAACCTAGTAGGGCAGGCCAACATTCAAATCCAGGAAATACAGAGAACGCCACAAAGATACTCCTCGAGAAGAGCAACTCCAAGACACATAATTGCCAGATTCACCAAAGTTGAAATGAAGGAAAAAATCTTAAGGGCAGCCAGAGAGAAAGGTCGGGTTACCCACAAAGGGAAGCCCATCAGACTAACAGCAGATCTCTCGGCAGAAACTCTCCAAGCCAGAAGAGAGTGGGGGCCAATATTCAACATTCTTAAAGAAAAGAATTTTAAACCCAGAAATTCATATCCAGCCAAACTAAGTTTCATAAGTGAAGGAGAAATAAAATCCTTTACAGATAAGCAAATGCTTAGAGATTTTGTCACCACTAGGCCTGCCTTACAAGAGACCCTGAAGGAAGCACTAAACATGGAAAGGAACAACCGGTACCCGCCATTGCAAAAACATGCCAAAATGTAAAGACCATCGAGGCTAGGAAGAAACTGCATCAACTAACGAGCAAAATAACAAGTTAATATCATAATGGCAGGATCAAGTTCACACATAACAATCTTAACCATAAATGTCAATGGACTAAATGCTCCAATTAAAAGACACAGACTGGCAAACTGGATAAAGAGTCAAGACCCATCAGTCTGCTGTATTCAGGAGACCCATCTCACACGCAGAGACATACATAGGCTCAAAATAAAGGGATGGAGGAAGATTTACCAAGCAAATGGAGAACAAAAAAAAGCGGGGGTTGCAATACTAGTCTCTGATAAAACAGACTTTAAACCATCAAAGATCAAAAGAGACAAAGAAGGCCATTACATAATGGTAAAGGGATCAATTCAACAGGAAGAGCTAACTATCCTAAATATATATGCACCCAATACAGGAGCACCCAGATTCATCAAGCAAGTCCTTAGAGACTTACAAAGAGACTTAGACTCCCATACAATAATAATGGGAGACTTCAACACTCCACTGTCAACATTAGACAGATCAACGAGACAGAAAGTTAACAAGGATATCCAGGAATTGAACTCATCTCTGCAGCAAGCAGACCTAATAGACATCTATAGAACTCTCCACCCCAAATCAACAGAATATACATTCTTCTCAGCACCACATCGTACTTACTCCAAAATCGACCACGTAATTGGAAGTAAAGCACTCCTCAGCAAATGTACAAGAACAGAAATTATAACAAACTGTCTCTCAGACCACAGTGCAATCAAACTACAACTCAGGACTAAGAAACTCAATCAAAACCGCTCAACTACATGGAAACTGAACAACCTGCTCCTGAATGACTACTGGGTACATAATGAAATGAAGGCAGAAATAAAGATGTTCTTTGAAACCAATGAGAACAAAGATACAACATACCAGAATCTCTGGGACACATTTAAAGCAGTGTGCAGAGGGAAATTTATAGCACTAAATGCCCACAAGAGAAAGCAGGAAAGATCTAAAATTGACACTCTAACATCACAATTAAAAGAACTAGAGAAGCAAGAGCAAACACATTCAAAAGCTAGCAGAAGGCTAGAAATAACTAAGATCAGAGCAGAACTGAAGGAGATAGAGACACAAAAAACTCTCCAAAAAATCAATGAATCCAGGAGTTGGTTTTTTGAAAAGATCAACAAAATTGACAGACCACTAGCAAGACTAATAAAGAAGAAAAGAGAGAAGAATCAAATCGACGCAATTAAAAATGATAAAGGGGATATCACCACCGACCCCACAGAAATACAAACTACCATCAGAGAATACTATAAACACCTCTATGCAAATAAACTGGAAAATCTAGAAGAAATGGATAATTTCCTGGACACTTTCACTCTTCGAAGACTAAACCAGGAAGAAGTTGAATCCCTGAATAGACCAATAGCAGGCTCTGAAATTGAGGCAATAATTAATAGCCTACCAACCAAAAAAAGTCCAGGACCAGATGGATTCACAGCTGAATTCTACCAGAGGTACAAGGAGGAGTTGGTACCATTCCTTCTGAAACTATTCCAATCAATAGAAAAAGAGGGAATCCTCCCTAACTCATTTTATGAGGCCAACATCATCCTGATACCAAAGCCTGGCAGAGACACAACAAAAAAAGAGAATTTTAGACCAATATCCCTGATGAACATCGATGCAAAAATCCTCAATAAAATACTGGCAAACCGGATTCAGCAACACATCAAAAAGCTTATCCACCATAATCAAGTGGGCTTCATCCCTGGGATGCAAGGCTGGTTCAACATTCGCAAATCAATAAACATAATCCAGCATATAAACAGAACCAAAGACAAGAACCACATGATTATCTCAATAGATGCAGAAAAGGCTTTTGACAAAATTCAACAGCCCTTCATGCTAAAAACGCTCAATAAATTCGGTATTGATGGAACGTACCTCAAAATAATAAGAGCTATTTATGACAAACCCACAGCCTATATCATACTGAATGGGCAAAAACTGGAAAAATTCCCTTTGAAAACTGGCACAAGACAGGGATGCCCTCTCTCACCACTCCTATTCAACATAGTGTTGGAAGTTCTGGCTAGGGCAATTAGGCAAGAGAAAGAAATCAAGGGTATTCAGTTAGGAAAAGAAGAAGTCAAACTGTCCCTGTTTGCAGATGACATGATTGTATATTTAGAAAACCCCATTGTCTCAGCCCAAAATCTCCTTAAGCTGATAAGCAACTTCAGCAAAGTCTCAGGATACAAAATTAATGTGCAAAAATCACAAGCATTCTTATACACCAGTAACAGACAAACAGAGAGCCAAATCAGGAATGAACTTCCATTCACAATTGCTTCAAAGAGAATTAAATACCTAGGAATCCAACTTACAAGGGATGTAAAGGACCTCTTCAAGGAGAACTACAAACCACTGCTCAGTGAAATCAAAGAGGACACAAACAAATGGAAGAACATACCATGCTCATGGATAGGAAGAATCAATATCGTGAAAATGGCCATACTGCCCAAGGTAATTTATAGATTCAATGCCATCCCCATCAAGCTACCAATGAGTTTCTTCACAGAATTGGAAAAAACTGCTTTAAAGTTCATATGGAACCAAAAAAGAGCCCGCATCTCCAAGACAATCCTAAGTCAAAAGGACAAAGCTGGAGGCATCACGCTACCTGACTTCAAACTATACTACAAGGCTACAGTAACCAAAACAGCATGGTACTGGTACCAAAACAGAGATATAGACCAATGGAACAGAACAGAGTCCTCAGAAATAATACCACACATCTACAGCCATCTGATCTTTGACAAACCTGAGAGAAACAAGAAATGGGGAAAGGATTCCCTATTTCATAAATGGTGCTGGGAAAATTGGCTAGCCATAAGTAGAAAGCTGAAACTGGATCCTTTCCTTACTCATTATACGAAAATTAATTCAAGATGGATTAGAGACTTAAATGTTAGACCTAATACCATAAAAATCCTAGAGGAAAACCTAGGTAGTACCATTCAGGACATAGGCATGGGCAAAGACTTCATGTCTAAAACACCAAAAGCAACGGCAGCAAAAGCCAAAATTGACAAATGGGGTCTCATTAAACTAAAGAGCTTCTGCACAGCAAAAGAAACTACCATCAGAGTGAACAGGCAACCTACAGAATGGGAGAAAATTTTTGCAATCTACTCATCTGACAAAGGGCTAATATCCAGAACCTACAAAGAACTCAAACAAATTTACAAGAAACAAACAAACAACCCCATCAAAAAGTGGGCAAAGGATTTGAACAGACATTTCTCAAAAGAAGACATTCATACAGCCAACAGACACATGAAAAAATGCTCATCATCACTGGCCATCAGAGAAATGCAAATCAAAACCACAATGAGATACCATCTCACACCAGTTAGAATGGCGATCATTAAAAAGTCAGGAAACAACAGGTGCTGGAGAGGATGTGGAGAAATAGGAACACTTTTACACTGTTGGTGGGATTGTAAACTAGTTCAACCATTATGGAAAACAGTATGGCGATTCCTCAAGGATCTAGAACTAGTTGTACCATATGACCCAGCCATCCCATTACTGGGTATATACCCAAAGGATTATAAATCATGCTGCTATAAAGACACATGCACACGTATGTTTATTGCAGCACTATTCACAATAGCAAAGACTTGGAATCAACCCAAATGTCCATCAGTGACAGATTGGATTAAGAAAATGTGGCACATATACACCATGGAATACTATGCAGCCATCAAAAAGGATGAGTTTGTGTCCTTTGTAGGGACATGGATGCAGCTGGAAACCATCATTCTTAGCAATCTATCACAAGAACAGAAAACCAAACACCGCACGTTCTCACTCATAGGTGGGAACTGAACAATGAGATCACTTGGACTCAGGAAGGGGAACATCACACACAGGGGCCTGTCATGGGGAGGGGGGAGGGGGGAGGGATTGCATTGGGAGTTATACCTGATGTAAATGACAAGTTGATGGTTGCAGCACAGCAACATGGCACAAGTATACATATGTAACAAACCTGCACGTTATGAACATGTACCCTACAACTTAAAGTATAATCATAATAAATAAATTTAAAAAATATATTAAAAAAAAAAAAAAAAAGAAAATGTTCCTTTCACAGATTGCAATCTGTTTCTCAAACATCTGTGGGAACTCAGCTTTATAAAAAGGAAGAGAAAAAAAAAAAAAAAAAAAAAAAAAACAGGAAAAAAAAAAAACAAGGAATAAGTTGGAAACCCCTGATTACTGAGAATAGAAGCAAAATATATAATGAGGTGAACCCCATAAACACTGCAAAGTATCACATCCAAGTCAGTGCACGTTACAGCTTTTCTTTGCAAATAGTAAAATATTAAAACCTCTGAACCTTTAATGAAACATTTGGCCATTTTTTATGTATTACAGTGAGAACTTATGTTTATAATGTGTTCATTTATCAAACAAAATAATACATACATAAAGTCACAATTGATGAGGTCCCCAAGTTACATCTATTGTTTAATAATAGCTGATTTCCAAGACAATATTCTAATCTCTGTGTTATCCAAGAGCCCTGCAAATACTTCTATGATTTTTTGAGCTTCATTTTTTTACATTTACAGGTAAAATTGTATGTATTCACTTTATATTGTATGATGTTTTGAAGTGAAATAACAACATCAGGTTAGCGAATATATGCTTTACCTCACAGTTACCATTGTTGTGACGAGAACACTTTACATTCACGCAGCATTTTTCAAGAACACAATATATTATTATTTTTTTGTGAGACGGAGTCTCGCTCTGTCACCCAGGCTGGAGTGCAGTGACGCTATCTCGGCTCACTGCAAGCTCCGCCTCCCGGGTTCACGCCATTCTCCTGCCTCAGCCTCCCGAGTAGCTGGAACTACAGGCGCCCGCCACCTCTCCTGGCTAATTTTTTGTATTTTTAGTAGAGACGGGGTTTCACCGTGTTAGCCAGGATGGTCTCGATCTCCTGACCTCGTGATCCGCCCGTCTCGGCCTCCCAAAGTGCTGGGATTACAGGCTTGAGCCACCGCGCCTGGCCCACAATATATTATTATCCATAGTCACCATGTTGTATAATACATCTCTTGAACATATTCCTCGTGTCTAGCTGAAATCTGGTATCCTTTGATCAACATCTCCCCCTTCTGCCCTTAACCACCCCAGCCCATGGCAAACACCATGCTATGTGATTAACTTTTTGGATTCCACATCAGAGTGGCATCATGTGGTATTTGTCTTTCTGTGCCTGGCTTATTTCACGTAACAAAATGTCTCCCAGGTTAATCCATGTTGTTGCAAATGACAGGATTTTATTCTTTTTTATGAGTGAATACTATTCCATCATGCAGAAATTTATATTACTGTTTTTCTTTTTTCTTTTCTTTCTTTCTTTCTCTCTTTTTAAATTTTTTTTATTTTTTTTTTTGAGACAAGGTCTTGATTTGTCTCCCAGTCTAGAGTGCAGTGGCATGGTCAACCACAATACAGTCTCGGTCTCTTGTGCTCAAGTGAACCTCCCACCTCAGATTCCTAAAGTAACTGAGACTACAGGCGCACACCACCATGCCCAACTAATTGTTTTCATTTTCAGTAGATACGAGGTCTTGATATACTGCCCAGGATCAAACTCCTGAGCACAAGCAATCCTCCCTCCTTCTAAAGGCTGGGATTACAGATGTGAGTCAGCACATGACACTGTAATTTGACCATGCTGAGTTGCTTAAAGGATAGAAATCAAGTTTCCACATTTGTACTAATGCCTAAAAAGCAGGCTTTTTATAACTGATCCTAATTAAATAAACGAAGTTCATACAATTTTCATTCCAATGATGAACTTAATACTCATTTCATGCCTTGAATTTTTTACTCTTTAACCTAATTATGCTGAAAACATTTATGGTATATTATATGTAGAAAAAAGGTATAGATATTTATATTTTTGTCAACTATGCAATTTTTAAAAATTGTACAGAAATACTAGAAGAAAATATCCCAAAATAGTATGAATTACTTCTGGATGTTGAATTCCTGGAATTTATTTGTATTCTCCCTTCTTTGTTTAACCTTCACTAATTCTATGATCCGTATGGAATAGTTTTGTAATCAGAGGAAATATTTAATTTTAAAATTCCATTACATTTTTCATTGTTCTGATCAACATAGCTGTTAAAGGCATCTACTTTTACCTTAACAACCTCTATGAGCTAAATTCCTCATTCTATCATAAATCAACCAAATCACTGCCAGTCCATATATCTGAATGATATAACCAAAATAAATTCCATTACTTAGGATAAATAAACTAAATAAAATAACAACTACAAACAAACAAAACAAGAATGATATGTTTCAAGGATATGAATGCTCAAGATGTGAAATTTCTCCATAAAGGTGAAATGTTATTTCACATTTCAACCAGTGTTATAAATCAGTGATTAGTGTGTAAGGAGAAAATGCAGAATACACAAAATGGGTAAAACAATATAGTTATTATAACAACACAGGATAAATAAAAGGAGGCAAAAATAACTAGGTTAAGTAACGGGTCAACTTACTCTATCGGAAAGTTGAGGCCTAGATTTTATTGAGAATATTTAACAAATTATGTTCTACCATTAAATAATGAATTGTCTTCAATCATAAATTATAACCTTTGAATCTGTAAGGCAGATATGACTTTTTAAAAAGTTTCCATTGTTTTAATTATTATTTGAGACAGAATCTCGCATTGTTGCTCAGCCTGGAGTACAATGGCACAATCTCTCCGCTCACTGAAACCTCCACTTTTCAGGTTCAAGCGATTGGTCTGCCTCAGTCACCCGAGTAGCTGGGGCTACAGGCACGCACCACCACACTCAGCTAATTTTTGTTTTTAGTAGAGAAGAGTTTCACCATGTTGGCCAGGCTGGTCTTGAACTAATGACCCCAAGTGATCAGCTCACCTTGGCCTCCCAGAGAGCTGCAATTATAGGCATGATCTACCACACCAGGTCAGATATGACTTTATATATTTGTTTTTCTTAAACAGAGCTGTAAATTATTCTAATTGATTGTTCCAAGGTTTTCACAGTACCACTTCATTCTTAGGAAATAAGCTTTTATGTCAAATAGATTTGAGTTCAAACTCTGCCTAAAAATTAACTGTGTACAAGACAATTACTTAAGTGCCCTAAACTTTACTTTTCCATCCATGAAGTGGGAGTAGTACCTAAATCATGGTAATTATTGGCAGTTACACAAAGCATCGTGTATAAAGTAAAACTAATACAGTGCACTTAGCAGATGGAGTAGAGGCAGCCAACCTTGTCCACTTTCAAGAAGAGATTAAGCCAATGGAAAGTAGGTGATACCAAACTTTCCTGATAATTCAGGCAAATAGGCTATGCTAAAGCAGGCTTACAAAAAGTATGACCTGTATTCTTGGAGTGCAGTGTATCTTAAATACCCAGAAAGGCCTTCTCACTGTCATCAGACTCACAACATTTCTACACAGAACATTTGAGACTATGGTAGAAAACAATCATCCTCCAGGGTCTACCTTCTAGCTCTCACAGTAACACAAAAGTTATAACTGCAAATTGAATTCTTTTATTCATGTCCAAAAAGCAGATCAATATTAGAGGATTCTCATATAAAATATCTAGAATATGTGTGGACAGATGAAAAGTAAAAAGGAAGAATATTGTGCAGTTCAGGAAGAAGGGTTTCATTCAGGTGATGAGGTCATAAAACTATCCATATAGAAGACAGACACATTATGTAAGTGGGTAGTGTGTGTGTGTGTGTGTGTGTGTGTGTGTGAGAGAGAGAGAGAGAGAGAGAGAGGGAGAGAGAGAGAAAGAGAGACAGACAGTGAGTGAGAGACAGAAACTGATTACAAATGTATCCCGAGTTCTTCAGATATCCTTTGAAATGAGACTTTCCTGCTACTCTCATCAAAAGGTAGAATGTATTTATCCTCACTTTGAATCTAGGCTACCCTTGTTACTTGCTTTGGCCAATAAAATGTGGTAGAAATGATGGTTTGCCTATTCTGAACCTCGATCTCAAGAGGTCTTGCATTCTTAGAATTCTGGATCATCATGTGAACAAGGCCAATTTAGACTGTTAGATGATGAAAGGCATGAGGCCCAGTTACTCTCTCTGCCCCAGCTGACAGCTATTCAACAGGCAGAGATGGGCTTAAGGCAACCCAGAGCCCAGCAAGGCTATCAGAACTTAGATGGATAAGTTAGCCAGCTTAGATTAGCCAAGCTTGGTTCAAAGCTCAAGCACTTCCCAGAAAACCCACAGATTTCTGGCAATCATAAACATTTACTAAGTGAAGATGAATTCTGGGTAGTTTGCTACACAGTAATAGCTATATACATAGTGTGATGGTCATAGCATGGCCTCGGAAGAAATGCAAATTCTAGTTAATTTCATGGCTAACTGGAGGCACTCAAGCTTCATTGCTTCCACAACACTTGTCTCGTGTAAACAAGAGGATTTAACCTTTCATCTTTGAACTCCTTAAAGGCTACACTACAGTTTTATCCATCTTTGAATGCCAAACTCCTGCTTATAGCATGGTGCAGGGGTTAAGCATATGGGCCCTGCAACTAGATTTCCTAGGTTTGAAACCTGCCTGAGTGACCTTAGGTAAATTGCTTAATATTTATAAACACAATTTTTATAATCTCTAATAGTGTAGTAATAATGTAATCTGCCTAACAGATATATTAAATTAAATAATGCAGCATAATAATTGATGCTGGTTCACAGTAAGTATAGTTATGCTAATTATTCTTACTAAACGCTCAAAAAAGTAATGCCAAAATCAACCTTGAAAATGGGTAGCAGAGAACTCTGCAGTCTTTATAATCTCTGGCCCTACAATTATAAAATTCACTATGTAATCCCCAGAAACCCATTCCATTATTTGATTAGTGACATTTAGACAGAATACTTGTTGTTTGATAGAGGATGAGGAAAACAGTGATAGATTTTACATAAAGACTGTCAACCTGACATCTTTTAACTTATTTAATACATTAAACGCCAAGAAAATGCATTACTTGGAAGACAAATATAAGAAGCTAGTGGATTCTTTAAGCCACCTAACATATATATATACAAGTATTCCAATCCAGGAAGTGGATTGGGGCAAGCAGCAAGACTCTCCTCTCCAAGCAAGTTTCTGACTCAGTTATTCTCCAAGAATATGCCATTTTGAAGATATAAGTCATATTGAAAAGCAAGCTTTCAGTTTTTTTTCTGAAAATCTTATTGGCAGACAGTCCATGCTCATTTCACAGATCTTCTGAAATGTATTTATAATTATTAGACTGGTTTAGAAATTCATTCCCACCAGTTGCTACAATAATGTGTAGCTACTTATAAAAGTTAAAACTTGGTACTAGCTGGTGTTAGAAGGAAAAGCTTAAATGTGTTATCCTTCAGGAAAAAAAGTGAAAGATCGCTGGGTGTTCTATAGAATGATAGTATAAATTCTTACGTATTGAATTGAGTCCTATTTTAGGAATGCCAAGTAAACATATATAATAATACTTAAAACTGTAACATATTTGTAAAGATATTTGCCATTTTCCTAAGAAAAGTATTATTATATCAGAAAAAAAATTCTGAATGATCAAAAATGCCTCTCCACTGAAACACTGGCCCCCAATTATGCAATTCATCAATTCCACAATGCCTACTTTTATTTTTAATTTTAAGCTAATTTTAGACATATAGAAAAGTTGGAAAAATAAGAGTACCTATATACCCCTCATCCGGATTTCCCTAAAGTTAGTTCAAATTTCCCCTGTTGTCTAGTAATGTCATATTTCTGTTCCATGATTCTCTCCAGAGTCCAATTTTATATTTGAGATTTTTCTTCTTAGCTTTCTCCAGCCTATGACAGTTCTTTGCTCTTATTTTATCTTTCATGACCTTGACACTTTTGAAGAGTACTTCTTCTTGGTAGGATGTTCCTCAATTCAGATTTTCTCATTGTTTTTCATGATTAGATTCTTCTCATTCCATTATATCAAGAAGTCCATGATGTCACTATGTCTTACCAATGGTAATATTAACAGTGTTTACTCAGAGAAGTATTTACAGGGTTTCCCACTGTAAAGATTTTTTTCCTTTGAGATTAATAAATATCTTTTAGGGAGATACTTTGAGACTAGGCGCATTACCTGTTTTTTCTTAGTATTTGTCCACCAAATTTACAAACTGCAAGTGTACCTTATCAATTATTACTTAGATTTGCATTTTTAAAACATTTAACATGCCTATAATCAGGATATATCCTAAAATTGCTGATCCCTCACTGTTGCTATCAACCAGTTAGCAGCCATGGTGCAAGTATCACCGTACATAAACAAACTTGTTTCTTATTTCTGGTGGCATGACTGGACAAAGACTATCCTTATACATTTTAAGTAACAAATCATTTATTGATTTATTGAAGAAAAACCATGAATCCTGGTTGTCATATGAAAATCTCCCATTGACACTGGTAAGATCAAAAAGGTGCAAACAATGAAAACCACACAGTAGCTGTGAAAAAACTTAAGTAGATATAAGCGCTTTTTCATGTTTGGTTCATCTCAATGTTTGTAATAGCACATAGCAACAAAGTGTTGGTGGTGGAGGTTATTTATTTATTTATTTATTTCGAGATGAATCTTTCTCTGTCCCACAGGCTGGAATGCAGTGGCGCCATCTCAGCCCACTGTACCCTCCGTCTCCAGGGTCCAAGCGATTCTCCTGCCTCAGCCTCTCAAGTAGCTAGGATTACAGGTTCTTGCCACCACGCCTGGCTAATTTTTGTATTTTTAGTAGAGACGGAGTTTCACCATGTTGGCCGGGCTGGTCTGAAACTCTTAACCTCAAGTGATCTACCCACCTCGGCCTCCCAAAGTGCTGAGATTACAGGTGTGAGTCACCTCACCCAGCCAATGGTAATGTTTTTAAGTCCATGTCTATGACACTGAGTCAAATGTTATTCTAAAATGTCAGATCCAAACTTTCTTTACGAAGTTTTGGGAATTCCTTAATTTATTCCTTTATTTTTTAAATAAAGAAAAATGAAGTATAATTTTAAAAACTAAATAAATTAGTCTAACACAGTTCTTCCGGTAAGTATGAAACTCTAAATGATAAACTATTGTGTCATTGTTTATTTGATAGTGTTTATTCTTTCTTTAGCATCTTTGGGATACATAAGACAGTGAACTATGTTTTAATCATTGGCCCCAGTTTCAATTTCATAGGAAAATAGTGAATTGCAGGTGACTAAAATTTTCAGTGGAAATTAGAATCTCATTTGTCAAAAATTTCAGATGTGCTGAGGTTTTGTTCCGAAGCGCTTTCCTATACAAAGTTTGTAATACAGAATAGCAATCAAAGCGGCAATCCCATGTTTAGTCTTCCACTTGGTGAACAGCAAAAGGGAAACTTGTAGAGTAGTGCATAAACCTCATACGTTTAAATTTTTCTAAAAAAAAAAAAATGCATTTGGTCCATAAACATGCTTCATGGAGGAAGGAGATTAATACAGAAGGCATATTCAGTGGTTCATTTAAACCTATCAGTATATATTTCTCAACTGAAGACAAAGGAGAGTCAAGTGTTTATTTTTAAGGTGATGTGTTAAATACGGAACAACGGCTTTATGTCTGACATTCTTGCTGTAATTGGAGGTTCATCCCACCTTTCTGAGACACAATTCCCTTATCTGTAAAATGACGTTACATACAGCAAAACTCAGCAATCTTTTTGGAAATTCAGGTAACTACTTTTTAAAATGTAATAGAATTAAAACATCAGTGTGCAACTCACTACAGACAATAGTTGTCTTCATGAAACTTTTGACTGCATACATGCATATGTGTTTATAATGTCTCAAATTTAACTTAATTTCTTACTGGGAGTCACTGTCAAAGTCTGAAAGTGAATGAAGTAAATCATCTCTTAGAATGACTCAAGCCTCAGATTCTGTAGTATTCTCAGTTACATGAAATGAGCATGTATACCACATAATTCAGAAACAGATGCCAAAGCCTATAGACCAGAAATGATTAACGCAATTGCCATCAGTCACATGTGACTATTTAAATCTATATCTATTATAATAAAATAAAATATTCAGTTCCTTAGTCACAACAGTCACTTTTCAAGTGCTTTATCATATCGTTTGGATAATGATTACTGTATTGGAGAGACTACATACATAGAACATTTCCATCATTTCAAAAAGTTCTGATAGAGGGCCCTCCTCTGTAACTATCTCATGCATTTTCCAATGTGTTAAACTAAGCCTAATTAAACCAATCTGAGGACTAGTGGAATGAATTTGATTACAATTATGCCATAGAGATGAAGAGAAAACTTCAATGTTAATTTATAATATATACCTTAATGCTATATTCATATGTCACTCATCTTGCCACTTCAGGCCATTTTTTTGCCTTGTCATTAAATTGGAACAGCTTCTTATTCTTCCACTGAATTATTTTCTGAATTTTATTTAAAATTGCCAGCTCGTGTGAACAATGTATGCCAATATTTTATTTGGCCATGATGCATTTCCAAAGTTCATGTGAGGTCTTCCTAAAAGGGAGCTTTTTCTTGATGGAGTACTGAATGTCTCACCTATTGTTATTCCTGTCTGGTGAATGTGAAACAGAAAAACATACGTAAAGTTTCTGGTTTGGATTATTATTCAGATGTGTGATTCTATATAAAACTGCTTTACTATATATATATCTCTTCTATATAAAACTGCTTTGGCCGGGCGCGGTGGCTCAAGCCTGTAATCCCAGCACTTTGGGAAGCCGAAACAGGCGGATCACAAGGTCAGGAGATCGAGACCATCCTGGCTAACCTGGTGAAACCCCGTCTCTACTAAAAAAATACAAAAAACTAGCCGGGCGAGGAGGCGGGCGCCTGTAGTCCCAGCTACTCGGGAGGCTGAGGCAGGAGAATGGCTTAAACCCGAAAGGCGGAGCTTGCAGTGAGCCGAGATCCAGCCACTGTACTCCAGTTTGGGTGACAGAGCGAAACTCTGTCTCAAAGAAAAATAAAAAATTAAAAAAAATAAAACTGCTGTACTATAAGACCATTATTTTTGATGACTGCCATTCAACACATGTATGGGGTTGAAATAATTTAATAATTGTAACCCTTATTCTTATTACATTAATAATCCATAGAAGTTTTGCTAAGATTGAGTGAAAATATATGGGTTTAATTCCAGGATTGGTGTTATCTTGCTCTGTAACTTGGATTAAGATTTCAAATCCATTCCATGTTTGCATCATCATATATAAAATAAAAATAATTCTACGTGTATTACTTTCTTGAGTGGAGTTCTGAGGGCAAGGTGCCACTATAAAAAAGTATTTTTGAAGAATTAGAAAATTGAAATGTTATGTTCTAAAATTCTGGTTTCCTGAGATCTTTACATATGTCATATATTTGCCACTTTGCATGTCATAAACATAGTAATCATAGCACTTTGGGAGGCCAAGGCAAGTGGATCACTTGAGCTCAGGAGTTTGAGACCAGCCTGGCAATATGGTGCAACCCCATCTCTACCAAAAATACAAAAAATTAGCAGGGCATGGTGGTGGGCACCTCTAATATCAGCTATTTCAGAGGCTGAGAGAGAAGAACCGTTTGAACCCGGGTGGTGGAGGTTGCAGTGAGCTCAGATTGCAGTCACTGCACTCCAGCCTGGGCGACAGAGTGAGATTCCATCTCAAAAATAAAAATAAAATAAAAAAAGAAACATAGTAATCATTACATATTTGTTAAATAGATGTTTGAATAGATATATAAATGGATGGATAAATGAATGTATATACCAACAAAATTGTTAAAGACTTTAAAGAAAATATTGCTAAATTAGTAAGTATACATAAACACATATAACATATTTGTAAACACATTTATAAAAATACATGCTTCATTCAAATTTTATGTTATTCCAAAAGAGTATTGAATGCACAGCAAGATATCAATAGTATTATATGGCATCAATATTCAGGTATATTTTAATATTAAATACTTCATATTTTAATAATCTAGCTAGATCAAGCTTTACACTAACACATTGTGTGACCTTGGACAAGTGACCCAGCAAACAGTAAGCATTTGAGCTTGCAAAGCACAGTTTAAAGATAGGAACTTAAAATTAATCTCTGCCATGTTTTTGTTGTGGTTATTGTTGTTCCTTTTTTGGAGAGGTACATTCCTAATTTTACTTTAAAAAATAAATAGCCCGATGACTATGATTTTCACCATTTCTCTGATCAATAATTTTGCTCTTAACACAAGCGCATTTATCAATGTCTATTTTAAGACATCAATTAAATTACTAATCATTAAAATAGAACATCATCAAGCATTACTAATGTGAGATAATGCAGAAGAATATCATCTTTTTACAAATATCCAGTCTCTGTGTATAGTGACCCTGTGGTAAGTCCTTCACCCTTTGTGTCTGCTGCCTTCAGCACTATCGATTTACTGACAACGCCATAATGAGCTTGTCTCTGATCTTGCACAGAAATACCAAAAACATTCATGTGAACTTTTTATTGTTCCTACTCTAGAAAGATGAACAAAAGTCAATGTGAAATAATACATATAAAATGTTGGGAATCATACACCTCAATAAATGTTAAATATTCCTGCTATATTTATTTTTAAGCAGAGAAAACAAAATATTCAATTTAACTGCATTATTAAGGCCTCTTTAGATGATTAAATAATAAAACCATGAAACTCTCTGGAATATACATGAGACATAAAGAAAAACAGAGAAAAGTAATAATTTTTTATAATATCTTGAAAATTATAAAACCATCATGTTAGAACTGGAAAGGTCCTCAGAAGACTCATAGTCAAAACCTCTAATTTTATGATGAAGAAACTGTGGTCCAGGAGATGAAGGTCACATAGATTGTGGTCATTTATCTTATTTAAAACAGAAGTAGTGGAACAGGTAGCCATAACTCAGCTCTTGACATACCACTATCTTTTCATTTAGTTTGACAATATTCTTCTTGGCTTGAAAATTCCAGAGGATACATTATCCCATTAAGGAAAAAAAACAAAAAAACTTTTCTTCAGCTCAGACTTGGAGGGTTGAATCCAGTTTTATGCCTACAGCAGCATCTAAGCTGACATCTTTGCAGGTAGAGATGGAAGGTCAGAGAAGGAAGAGTTCAAGGTACATTCCTTCTTCCAGTGTACCTTGGTTTTGACTTCAAGCTTATGCACAAAAGCTTGAAGTCAAAACCAAGGTACACTGGAAGAAGGAAACAAAATGCAGAATATCTGATTCATAAATGGGAAAATGGGGAAGAGGGGAAAGGCAAATAAATGATGGTAAGAAGACAAAGACAGAAGCATATGTGTAAGCTTACCTAAGGTCTTGTAAGTTGTATTGAGCCATCATAAAATAATCATAAGCATTTTAGTCCCAATTTGTTCCCTGGCATCTTAGTTTCACTTTATCCCCCAAGGAAATGGAAACACAGAGACAAGTAAATTGTCATGGAGGTAGAGTTAGACATATACACATAAGAAGAGCAAAAAATATTGAAATCTCAGAGAAAACTGTTTAGAGATAAGATAAAGAAAGCACAGAAGCTTTTGCTGAAACAATTTGGGAAGCAAGATTAGAAAGACATGAGAAGTTACATCACAGAATGGTGGGGATAGTTTACCTTATTTAAAAGACTGAGTAATAGTCATTTTAGATGCTCTCAACACAATTCAGACTATGAAAATGGATTCAATGACCAAATGAAAACCATTAGGATTAATTTATCAACACTTACACTAAGAGTTGAAAAGCAGATATCAACCTGTTCAAGGCATTTGCACATTAAGCATTCTATATTAAGCTCAGAGTTAAATGTTAACCTTAAAAAGAGTGCACAAAAGTGATTATAAGAAATAAATGGCTTTTGAGCTTTTAAGTCAAACACTCCTATGAAATTTGGGATATTTAATTCGTGAAAGGTCTAACATATTTTGGAAGTATAAAACTTGCTGATCAAGTCTTAATAACTCAGAGAAATCAGAAGAAAAAAAATGAATCATTGTAGTAGTGTGAACCTGAACTATGAGAAATAAATTAGACTTCAATATGAAGAATTTTAGATGACATTTTTTAGGAAAGAAAAGGGATTGGAAATTTAAAAAGTGCAATGCTGTAATACTGGCCAGAAAGACCTACTGCATGTAATAATACAGTCTATATTCAACATGGAAGAGTGTACTGAGGGAGAGACTGGAAAACTAGCGAACAATACAATTAGCTTGGTCATGATTCTGTTTCTGATCACTATCGCTCATTCCATCTAGCAGAAAAAATATGCCTTTTTATTTAAAAGAAGTTTAACTTGTTCAATGTTACTACAGAAAGCTTCAGAGACAGACTTGGTATGGACTCTGTTTTTACCTTTCAAAACTATAATTAAAGTAGGAAATAAAAATATATATACTGCATTTTCATGTGTGAACACGAAACAATAAAGGCTCATTGAAAAAGGACAAAACTGTAAATATTATTTCCAATGAAATTTACTAATTGAAAAATTAATTCTTAACAAAAAAGATTTGTTGTAATAATTTATGTTAGGATGAAAATGGCTATTTTTGAAATCTACTTATGTCAGATAATTCTCCTTTTATAACTTGCAATGATCTTCATCTATACATTTTCTCTGCTTACTCTTTTTTTCATCTGTCTTCACTACAAATAACTTGCCGACTCTCACCAATTTTAATGTTGTTATCCTTAAAAGTGTGGAGCCTTATCTACTAATCACAGGTTTTTTGGAGTTATTTTCCTAACACATTAAGCAGGAAGACTTACGATGAGACTCCTTAATATTATAATTTAGTTTTGGATCAACAGCTTTACTAAGAGTTGACTGAATTTTTCAGTGCCAAATAATTGAGAATTTTATTAATTTGAAATTTTAAATGTATTATGAATAAGTGGTTTATGTCAATTTGTATTATGTGTATTGTTACATGATAATTGAAGGTTTAGTGGAACTTAATTATAGCTTATGTTAGGTTAAAAATATGTAACTACAAAATAGATTCTAGTTTTCTAGAGCAAATAATTTGTCGAGACTTTTGGAATTTTTCAAAAACTCACATTGATCAGCGATTCCACACTTCATATACTGTGTAATATCGTGCATTTCTATTTTACATGTGCTTCCGGGTTATATGAAGAGTAAAATATTATCCAATTGGAATGCATTTCAGCTCATTCCAAAGTCAAAACTGTCTAATTTACTGTTTCACAGGTTGAGTATTGGTAACTGAAGCTCCATTACCAATCTGTTTCATTTTACATATTTTCTTACATTAAAAAGCTCTGTGACCTAGGAAAAGTTAAAATATCCATGCTTCACTTTCCCATATGTAAAACAGGAATTTTAAAAGCATATACTTGATAGAGTTGTAAAAAAATTAAACAATTTAACAATATTCAATATATAGAAAAACACATAGTGCATGGAAAGTACTATACAAGTATTAGCTCTTGAAAATATTAATAGAAAAATACCATTTCTCTAAAAAACTCATCTATGCTTTTGTATAGAGCTATGATTTGTTGATGTATAGTTTACCCTTATATGAATACTTCATAAAGTATTTATGTTGATGATATTTTGATTTTCTTCCAGATTTTGAATATTACAAATGATGCTATATTCTTGTTAATATCTCTATGCATGTGTGCAATAATTTTCTCTTGAGTATATAACGAAGGCAGACTTGCTAGGTTATAGTACAAATATATTCAACTTTTATAGATGATGTCCAACAGTTTCCAAAGTGGTTCTATCGGTTATACTCCCACCATCAGTACATGAGTGTTACAGAAGATACTGTCTTTTAATTTTTAATTTTAGCCATTCTGGTAGTGTTTACAGATAACTGATCTTAGTTTAATATGCATTTCACTGTTTACTTACAAAGTTGATCATCCTCTTATGTTTGTTGGCCATTTTCTGAAGTAATTGGCATAGGAGTGGGACTATTTTCTTACACTGAAGGGAATATCCACTAATGAGTAAGTTTCCATCCTTGTTGGCTCCTGAATGCCATGATTCTGTGTTTCTCACCTTTTTTGCCACATGAAAGCTAACAGAATTTGCTGATATAGCATATATATTTAGTTACAGAAAAATAAAATATATACCCTGATAGGAATTCAACAGAACATTAGAAATGATCCATAGGACACTGTCTAGGGACAACAGCCCAAGAGAATTAATTAAACAGAGTTCACTAATCAGGAAAAAAAAAAAAAAAACATGAAAAAAGATTTATCCTGCATTTGGTCCTGAGGATAGGTAACATCTTTTTCATGTACATTCTCACAATTTCAAATTATTTTATTATCTTAAAAAGTATAAACAGAAAGTAGAGTAGGATTAGGTAAACTATTGCAATATTGAAGTAAGGGGAACACTAAAATATTAAGATGCCTTAACCTAGCTAATGCTCAAAAGTTACTACAGTATAAATGGTGTCTACCGACTTTATAACATGTTGAGGAATCTTCTTGTCATTGCTCATTAAGCTTTAAGTGGGTGCACATTAGGTACCTATCAGTGACTACTCAAATAATCATTAGTTACTGCTAATTGAGTGTATTATAGACTGTCTTTTCAGGTTGATCTAAATAAGCAGGCCAACAGCTGTACAACTAGCTACAAATTCATACTGCTTCATTAAGTGAGGTTCCGAGAGTTTGCAAGATCTTATAATGGGCTCGTGCAAGAAATCTGGCACCAATTTACGAACAACAATTGAAACACTCATCCCAAATCCACTGATAGTGAGAATACATTGCCTAGAGATGCTGAAATCTGAATGTAGATTTAAATGAATTTCACTTTGTTTTAGATCTCTAATAAGGAGAAATATAGTCTTTGTATATGTGCCTAAGTCTACTGAGGAGAATAATGGTCATAAGAGAAAAAAAACAAGAATCAGCAGGAGGCTTGTTGTTCTCTTGTGTTAAATAGGGTGTTTCACTTCAGGGATGAGTCATTGATATTCAATGTAAAGAGGAGGTCACAGTAAGGCTACATGTAGCAAAACTTAAAGCATACTGCCAACCATGGTGACACACAGCACCGCCTACTTCTTGAGAAGCCTCTTCTCGCCTAGTTGGATCACCAATCATTCCCAGTTCTGTCTACTTTGCATTTTCTCTAATTTTTTACTATATTCTCTTTCCTCATAACTTTAGCTTGCCCGTGGCTACCCCAACCTTTCTAACCTAAGTCTACTTTAAGGACTTGCAGGTTCACTTCCCAAGACTAACTCAATTCCAGGGACAGGCTTGTTTTGTAAGCATGCCTGGCCAGCTATGGGCTGGCTGTTGCTGACTGAGGTGCCCACCACTGATCCAAGATGGGTAATAGCCAGTGAACAAGGCTGCTTGAAAAATCAAAGCACAGCAACGGTAGGACAGGCACTGGTGAAAATGTATAGTAATTATTGGCAGTTATGTGAATAATAGCATTTCAACTGATATCTAGGCTGCTTTTGGGTCAAATTTTCATTTTTTTCTCCCTTCATGTCAAGTATGAAACAGAAAAAAGTCTACAGTTTCATTTTTAGGTTCTAATTTGAAACTGTATTTTTATAGAAGTATTTCTAAATTCATATCCTAGAAAAGTGCTAACTTTGAAAATTACATTATTGGTTACCTAATTCTGGTCATGGCTTCAACTGTACATGATCTTCATTGTTCAGTTTCTGTCCCAAGCTGTTTTAAAATTTTCTTGGCTATCTATTATATTAAGCAATTGCACCTTAGAGAGAGCTGAATTTGAGTAGTCACTAAAATACATTTTAAATTGATAAAATTGCCATGGAATTTTGTGGCATAAAGGTAAAATATAAATTTGGAATCTTTATAATACATATAATTAACTAAATTATTATCTGAAATTATCGTTATTGCAAGTTTATAATACCAACAGCTAACTGAGAGAATTTTCGTAAGTTTACAATAGCCATTTTCCCTTTTAAAACCGAGTACATTCCAGAAAACTGATTTACAGCATCATAGTATATTATTTTTACATATATACACCGGTTATCTACTTCGAATGTTCATATCAGAATTTAGGTTCTCTTCAAGGTATGATAGTTGAGAAAACCTCTAGATGCCTCTTTAAAAAAACAAGGGATATATAATTATCATATAGTTTCCAAAATGCTGACATATGTCATTGAGAAGCTTGTTTCTAAAAATCAAAAGTATAAATAAAATGGTGTCCACCTATTTAATAAAATGACATACAATCAGCAGAATGCATATTTAAATTATTTGGATGTTATTTCTAAAATTGTTAGAGTAAAATCAAAGTCCTAAAATGTTCATATCCAAGAGCAAAAATGTTTAATTTTCAATTAGTTTATAAAAATAGAGCTATATGGGTAATCATGAACTAGATTACATACAAATAATTCAAATTATACAAAATTAACATGGACACATAACTTCTGTGCACTGAGTCCATTAATATAGATACTGAGTTCATTAACAATTTTGTGTCCTTAGACCTAAGATCAGTTTCCTCTTCCTTCAAAATAGAAATGGTAAAATTATTTTAAGTATATTTTCTATCGTGCATTCTTCTTTTAAGAGTAAGAAAAATCATTTGAAGTTCACCTAATAATCAGGGAACACAGATTGTTACCGATTTTAATTTTAAGGATAATCAGAACTTAAAGAAACTTCCTGTGTTCACTCCTGCCTGCAATGACAAATATGTATGCATCAAGATTTAAATAAATGGAGAGACATACTACATTCATAGACTACTAGACTCAACATAGAATGTATCAATTTTCCCCAAATCGGTTTATAGTTTTAATTAATCTCTACCAAAATTCAAGGAAGGATTTTTGGACACAAAGACAAGCTTATTTTAATATTTACTTGGAAAGGCAAAGGCTAGCCAGAATAGCTAAAATATTTTGAAAAAGAAGAATAAAGCATTAATTATCACTCTATCCAACAGTAAGGCCTGCTACTGTATATAGCTATGATAGTCAAGGCAGTGTGGTATTGGTAGAAATATAGACTTATATATCAGTGCAACACAGTAGAAAATCCAGAAGTAGACTCACCCAAATACGGACAGATGGGTAACCAGAGTTAAGAAAATATAGCTCAACCTAGAGCAAATGCACAACCATAGTTGAGAAAATGTAACTCAACCTAAACCTCTCACGTCATACAAAATGGACTCAAAATGTGTCATGAACTTAGGTGTCAAACTAAAAGCTATACATTTTTTAGCAAAAACGTAGAAGAACATCTTCATAATCCAGGGATAAAATGTTATTAGACTTTTAAAATCAAGATCAATAAATGAAAACATTGATAAGTGGATCTTATCAAAATTAAAAATGTTTGCTCTGCCAAAGCTCATGTTGAAAGGATGAAAAGTCAAGATACAGATTGTGAGAAAATATTCACACACCTGCTATCTGACAAAAAAACTGGCATTAGAATATATAAAGAATTTTAGATACTCAACAATTTAAAACTTTCCATCTAGAAAATGGGGGAAAGACATGAACATCTATTTTACCAAAGAGGATATACAAATAGAAAGTAAACACATATAGATGCATTCAACTTCATTAGGCATTAGGGACATGAAAACTAAAATCACAATGAAATATTGCTACACATCTATCAGAATGACTAAAATAATAAAAAAATGTGACAACACCAAATACTGGCAAGGATATGAAGACACTGGATCACTCATGCACTACTGATGGGAATTTAAAATAATATAGCCATCTTGTCTACAGCCATACCACCCTGAATGTGCCCAATCTCGTCCAAAATAATGTAACCACTCTGCAAACTTCTAAATTTAACATGCAATTCCCATACAACCCTGAAATTGCACTCTTGCACATTTAAACCAGATAATAACAACTTATGTTCACACAATAACCTGTATATGAATGTTCATACCAGTTTTATGAATAATATCCCAAAATTGAATAATCCCATCTGTCCTTCAGTGGGTGAATGGTTAAAAAAAAAACTATGCTAAATCAATAGCATGGACTGCTACTCAGCAATTAAAAATGAATAAAATACAATAAACACAATTTTTTTCATTAAAAATGTATTGTCCTTTATTGTTTTGCTTGGGAGAAACAAGAATATATTTCTCTTAATCTTAAATAACTTTTACCTTTAAAACATGTTTTAATTGGTGAAAGAAAAATTGCATATATTTATGATGTACAATGTGCTGTTTTAATCTATGTATACATTGTGAGATAAGTAAATCAAGTTAATTAACATATTTGTTGCCTCACATCCTTATTTTTCTAATACACACAATTTAGATAAATCTTGAGGGGACTATGCTAAGTGAACAAAGTCAACCCTAAAAAGTTACATATGTTTTCATTACTATAACCAGTTAAATAACAAAATTATACAAATGGAGAAGAGATTAGTCATTGCCACGGGTTGCAATCAGGGTGCCAGGGTAGCCACGGTAGTGGATATGGCTATAAAAGACCAACATGAGGGATCCTTGTGAGATATACATATATATTCTGTATCCTGTATCCTGTAATATATATGTGTGTGTGTGTGTGTGTGTGTGTGTGTGTGTGTGTGTGTATGTATATATATAAAAATTACAGGATCCTGACTTCATTAATGTCACTATCCTGGTTGTGATATTTTACTATAGTTTTGCAGGATGTTAAAATTTTGAAAATTGGGTATAGACCACATGGATCTCTCTGTATTTATTTTAGAGCAGCATGTAAATCTACAATAATCTCAAGAAACAGTTTTTTTAAAACAAAAACAACAGCAAAAAAAGAAAGTAGACTGAAGAGAGAGTATAAGTAGAAACAATGGAGGAACAATGGAAATCCACAATATTATTTCACCTACCACTGTCTATCAAACACAAAGAGAGCTAGCAAGGAAGATGTAGGCTGGAAATTTAAGCAAATGTTGCAGAAAAAGTGCTGACACAGGAGTTAAGAAACCTGGGTTCTGCTCCATTTCCATTATCTGCTGGGAAATCTTATGAAAGTAACTTAGAATATCTTCCTCAATATCTTCTACAAAGCTTGAAGATGATAAGGTCCATGATTAAACTAGAAGAACAAATTTTAAGAATCTTATAAACATCAAAAAACCTGAGTCAGTCACTAAAATCTCTATAAATCAGACATTCTGAATCCTGCGAATCTGGGTTCCATGCAATATTTGCACTCTTAATTGAGTTCTAACATGTATGTGTTTTCTCTTTTATTTATGTATTTCACTTATTTCTGGTTATAGGCATGCATTTCATTATTAATAAGAAGTGCCTGCCTGCCACTTATGAAATCTGATTCTTATGCAAGGGATTTCCAGGTTAAGTAAACTACATGGTAGTTGTAACAATGAAAACGGATAATACTATACTATATTTTTACAGACTGATCTCCCTTGATTACTTCTATAGAAACATAAAACACAGGTATATTCAGTGACCATCAGAAGCAAATAACCTGAAGTAATATATCACATGATGTATATGCAAAGATTGACTGGAAAGAACCTCATTCATTGCAATTTTGCACAATGCAATGAACAATGCACTGCTACTCACAGATAATGCAAGAAACCTGAGTTCTTTTTAACTCATTCACCAGCTGTTGTTACTCTGTATTTCTTTTAACTGTCAATGAAAGAACAATGATAAAGCGAACAGTTTCCAAACACAGGTTTCCTGTGTTTGAATCCTGTATTTCCACTTATTAGGAGTGGGGACTTCAATAGCTGACTTCAAAGTTCTATGCCTCAGTTTCCCCATCAGTAAAAGTGAAATAATGTTACCTACCTCATGGGATTTTTTTCTGAGAATTAAATTTGACAATACTGCTAAAATAATTACAACATGGATGGCACAATGTGAGTGTTATATAAGTATATAATAATTAAAATAAATGAATGGCGCATATAGAAATTGGAAGCATAGGCATATGGCAGAGGCATAAATTCCAGAAAAATGACTCTTCATTTGTTCTAATTAATTCTTTTATGATTTTGTAAACTCTGACATATTCATTAGTCTATAGCAATAACCACGGCTCCACTAAAGAAATACTCTGCTTAAGCACCATAAATAAAGGAGATAACACCTTTCAAGATTTATGTTTAAAATAAGGCATATGTCTCTCATACATTGCTAGTGAGAATGTAAACAGGTATAATTACTTGTAGGAGAATTTGACAATATCTCACAAAACAATGTATGTGTTTACCCTGTGACCCTGAAATTCTACTTCTGGGAATTTATTGTAAAGGGGTATTCTCAAAAATATATTTGAATGAGGTTAGTCTTTATTGTTTGTAACTTCAACATATTCAAGTAACCTAAATTTTTAAATATAGTAGAGTGATTAAATAAAATACAACATAGAAGTCCCTCCTCATCTAAGAGGGATATTATATCCCAAGACCCCCAGGGCACACTTAAAGCTGCAGATGGTACTGGAGCCTATCTACACTGCTTTTTTCTTATACACACACACTTATGATAAAGTTTACTTTATAAATTAGGCACAGTAAGAGATTAATAACTAATAATAAAATGGAACAAGTATAACAACATACTGTAGTAAAAAATATTAAAAAGTTACATAAATATTTCTCTTTCTTATAAAATATCTTATTGTACTATATTCATCCTTCTTCTTGTGATGATGTCAGATAAAATGCCTACATGATGAGATTTTTCAACAGTTGATTGGATAACCAAGATGGCAACTAAGTGATTGACAGGCAGGTAGTATGTATAGCCTGGATACACTGGACAAAGGGATGATTCATGATTCACATTCCAGCTGGATGAAGTAAAATGGTGAGTGATTTCATCATGCTACTCAGAAAAGCAGGCAATTTAAAAGTTATAAATTGCTTATCTCTGGAATTTTCCATTTACTATTTTCAGACCGCAATTGACCACAGGTAATTGAAACTGCAGAAAGAGAAATGGTGGATAAAGGGGGACTACTGTACTTTCATACAATGAAGTACTATGGAGCTGCAAAAAGGGAATAAAGAAGATCTCTATGAATTTATATGGAATATATTCCATCATATGTTGATGAGCGAAAAAATAATTAAAAGCACAAAATACTTAAGTGTGCTACCTTTTGTATACAATACAAAGAGACATAAAAGAATAAAAAACAAAGGACCATTTCAATAGATTCTGAAAAAGCATTTGATAAAATCCAATATCCCTTCATGATTAAAAAAAAAAAACTCTCAAAAACTGGAAATAGGCTCTTTGGGTTCTATCTTGGTTACATATGAATTTTAAAACAGTTTTCCTAGGTCTGTGAAGGATGTCATCAGTAGTGTGATAGGAATAGCATTAAATCTGTAAATTGCTTAGGGCAGTATAGCCGTTTTAACGATCTTGATTCTTTATATCCATAAGCATAAGGTGTTTTTCCATTTGTTTGTGTCTTCTCCCATTTACTTAAGCAATGTTTTTAATTCTCATTGTAGAAATCTTTCACCTCCCTGGTTGGCTATATTCTTAGGTATGTTATTCTTTTTGTGGCAATTGTGAATGGGATTGTGTTTCTGATTTGGCTCTCAGTTTGGCTGTTGTTGGTATATGGGAAAGCTATTGTACATTAATTTCGTATCCTGCAACTTTGCTGAAGTTGTTTATCAGCTAGAGGAGCTTTGCGGCCAAGATTGCACTGTGGTCTGAGAGAGTTTGTTATAATTTCTGTTCTTTTACATTTGCTGAGGAATGCTTTACTTCCAACTATGTGGTCAATTTTGGAATAAGTGTGATGTGATACTGAGAAGAATGTATATTCTGTTGACTTGTGGTGGAGAGTTCTATAGATGTCTATTAGGTCCACTTGGTGCAGAGTTGAATTCAATTCCTGGATATCCCTGTTAACTTTCTGTCTCGTTGATCTGTCTAATGTTGGCAGTGGGGTGTTAAAGTCTCCCACTATTATTGTGTTGGAGTCTAAGTCTCTTTGTAAGACTCTAAGGACTTGCTTTGTGAATCTGGGTGCTCCTGTATTGGGTGTGTATATATTTAGGATAGTTAGCTCTTCTTGTTGAATTGATCCCTTTACCATTATGTAATAGCCTTCTTTGTCTTTTTTGATCTTTGTTGGTTGAAAGTCTGTTTTATCAGAGACTAGGATTGCAACCCCTGCCTTTTTTTGTTTTCCATTTTCTTGGTAGATCTTCCTCCATCCCTTTATTTTGAGACTATGTGTGTCTCTGCATGTGAGATGGGTCTCCTGAATACAGCAAACTGATGGGTCTCGAATCTTTATCCAATTTGCCAGTCTGTGTCTTTTAATTGGAGCATTTAGCCCATTTACATTTAAGGTTAATATTGTTATGTGTGAACTTGATCCTGTCATTATGCTGTTAGCTGGTTATTTTGCTCGTTAGTTGATGCAGTTTCTTCCTAGCATCAATGGTCTTTACATATTGGCATGTTTTTGCAGTGGCTGGTACCGGTTGTTCCTTTCCATGTTTAGTGCTTCCTTCAGGGTCTCTTGTAGGGCAGGCCTGGTGATGACAAAATCTCTCAGCATTTGCTTGTCTGTAAAGGATTTTATTTCTCCTTCACTTACGAAACTCAGTTTGGCTGGATATGAAATTCTGGGTTGAAAATTCTTTTCTTTAAGAATGTTGAATATTGGCCCCCACTCTCTTCTGGCTTGGAGAGTTTCTGCCGAGAGATCCACTGTTAGTCTGAAGGGCTTCCCTTTGTGGGTAACCCGACCTTTCTCTCTGGCTGCCTTAACATCTTTTCCTTCATTTCAGCTTTGGTGAATCTGACAATTATGTGTCCTGGAATTGCTCTTCTCGAGGAGTATCTCTGTAGAGTTCTCTATATTTCCTGAATTTGAATGTTGGCCTGCTTTGCTAGGTTGGGGGAAGTTCTCCTGGATAATATCCTGCAGAGTGTTTTCCAACTTGGTTCCATTCTCCCCGTCACTTTCAGGTACACCAATCAGACGTAGATTTGGTCTTTTCACATAGTCACATATTTCTTGGAGGCTTTGATCATTTCTTTTTACTCTTTTTTCTCTAAACTTCTCTTCTCGCTTCATTTCATTCATTTGATCTTCAATCACTGATACCCTTTCTTCCAGTTGATCGAGTTGGTTACTAAAGCTTGTGCATTTGTCACGTAGTTCTCGTGTCATTGTTTTCATCTCTATCAGGTCGTTTAAGGACTTCTCTACATTGGTTATTCTAGTTAGCCATTCATGAAATTGTTTTTCGAGGTTTTTTGTCTCTTTACACTGGGTTCATAGTTTCTCCTTCAGCTCGGAGAAGTTTGATCGTCTGAAGGCTTCTTCTCTCAACTCATCAAAGTCATTCTCCGTCCAGCTTTGTTCCATTGCTGGCAAGGAGCTGCATTCCTTTGGAGGGGGAGAGACACTCTGGTTTTTAGAATTTTCAGCTTTTCTGCACTGCTTTTTCCCCATCTTTGTGGTTTTATCTACCTTTGGTCTTTGATGATGGTGAGATACAGATGGGATATTGGTGTGAATGTCCTTTCTGTTTGTTAGTTTTCCTTCTAACAGTCAGGACCCTTACCTGCAGGTCTGTTGGAGTTTGCTTGAGGTCCACTCCAGACCCTGTTTGCCTGGGTATCATCAGTGGAGGCTGCAGAAGAGTGAATATTGCTGAACAGCAAATGTTGCTGTCTGATTGTTCCTCTGGAAGTTTCTTCTCAGAGGTGTATCTGGCCATGTGAGGTGTGAGGTGTCAGTCTGACCCTAGTGGAGGATGTCTCCCAGTTAGGCTACTCGGAGTTCAGGGACCCACTTGAGCAGGCATTCTGTCTGCTCTCAGATCTCAAACTCCATGCTGGGAGAACCACTACTCTCTTGAAAGCTGTCAGACAGGGACATTTACATCTGCAGAGGTTTCTGCTGCCTTTTGTTTGGCTATGCCCTGTCCCCAGAGGTGGGGTCTACAGAGGCAGGCAGGCCTCCTTGAGCTGTGGCAGGCTCCACCCAGTTCAAGCTTCCTGGCCACTTTGTTTACCTAGTTAAGCCTCAGCAGTGGCGGGTGCCCCTCCCCCAGCCTCACTGCCACCTTGCAGTTAGATCTCAGACTGCTGTGCTAGCAATGAGGGAGGCTCCGTGGGCACGGGACCCTCTGAGCCAGGCGCAGAATATAATCTTCTGGTGTGCCGTTTGCTAAGACCCTTGGTAAAGTGCAGTATTAGGGTGGGAGTGACCCAATTTTCCAGGTGTTGTGTGTCATGGTTTCCCTTGGCTAGGAAAGGGAATTCCCTTCCACTTGCACTTCCTGGGTGAGGCAATGCCTCGCCCTGCTTCGGCTCTCACTCGCTGGGCTGCACCTACTGTCCTGCACCCACTGTCTGACATGCCCCATGAGATGAACCCCGTACCTCAATTGGAAATGCAGAAATCACTCATCTTCTGTGTTGCTCACGCTGGGAGCTGGAGGCTGGAGCTATTCCTATTCAGCCATCTTGGCGCCACTCCCCTAACTTTTGTATTTTAAGTAGAGATGGGTTTTACCATGTTGGCCAGCTGGTCTTAAGACTCCTGATCTCAAGTGATCTGCCCACCTTGGCCTTCCAAAGTGCTGAGATTACAGGCATAGCCACCACGCCCCGCCTTATGTGCTTATTTCTCATTGCATGCCTGTATCAAAACACCTCATGTATTTCATAAATATACGCACCTGCTATGTACCCACAAACATTAAAAATTAAAATTAAAAATAAAAAAGCAAATATACACAAGAAAACAAATATGTATCTGATGATTTTATATGAAGTGAAATTTGAAAAGAATAAACCAGAAATTAATGAGACTGGTTACCTACAGAGGGTGAGTGGGAATAGGGGAGATCCAAAAGAAGCACGTATGTATATATTTATCTATGCGTGAGCAATTGTGGATGTTTGTGTCCATGCACTTGAAACATCATAAGGTAGAAGGAGTGTCACTTTTCACAGCACTAGTTACTTCTTTTATCATTTTTCAAAAATCATTAGCTAGTGTATATATTTTTTTCTTCCAGGCTTTCAGCATTGCTGCAACAGTTGACTTTCTCCCACTGAGTACTGGTAACAATAGCAACTATATAAGTAGTTGCTATTATATATACATATATGTATTTAAGCCTCAATTTGGAGAGGAAGAGTTGGAATAAGTGGTTCAGAGAAATACACAGCAAGGAAGTTAGTGGTTCCAGCCAATTAGTATAATTAATTTGTAGTATCTAAAATATAGCTCCCTTTAATATTTGTGCCTCCAAAAGATAGTGTTGGGCACTAAATGTGTTTTTTTTTAAACGTACAATTTTTGGAGTAGTTTTATGTTCCTGGCAAGTGGAAGATACAGATATTTTTCTATATACTCCCTGCTCAAGCAATACATAGTCTCCCCTATTATCAACATTCCTTAGAACTTACAAACCTACATTAACACATTATCACCCAAAAAGCCCATAGTTTACACTAGGGTTCAGTCATGGTGTTGTACATTCTATGGGTTTGGACAAATTTATACTGACATATACCCACTATTATAGTATTGTACAGAGTATATTCACTGCCCTAAAAATCTTCCATGTTCTACCTATTCACTGCTCCCTCCCCAGACTTCGGTAACAACTGATCTTTCACCATCTCCATAATTTTGCCTTAGTTGGAATTACACAGTATGTAGTGTTTTCAATTGGCTTTTCACTGAGTAATGTGCATTTAACTTTCCCCCATGTCTTTTCATGGCTTGATAATTCATTTCCTTGTCGCAGTGAATTACATGTCTTTTTAATTTAACTGTGCTACTTCTTATGACACGGACTAGATAAAGGGTAAAACCTACAGTTCTAAATCCTCATCTGTTCCCTAATGTCTAGAATTTTCATTGGCTGACATCATTAATCTCCTATGAGATGTTTTGCTTGTTTTTTTTTTTTTTATTGGACCTCTATATTAGGAGTTCTGAAAGTCTTTTCCATAAAGTTCTTACATGAGGCCCTTTAGTTTCTTACATTAGGAATATTTCTCAAATCTCAAACATAAGAGTGTTTACTGCAAAATATTTTGTGGACTGTGGACTTAGGAAGCTTGCATTGAAATTCTGGCTCCACCCATTACTAAATTTTGAGCTTGAATTACTGGACCTCTTTTGTTATACATTTTTCTTCTCTAAAATGGGAATAATATTAATAATTGGGTTTCTGTCAGGATTAAAAGTGTTCACCTTTAGAAGGTGATTAGCAAAGGATCTGGCACATGATAAGCAGATGTGTGTGAATGTGGGCTTTGTAAACATTAAAAATAATTCTACATCATTCCAAATATTTGGTTGAATCATATGAAATTGTTGATGTTTGACAGTCCTCAACCCACAAAATGGCAATTTCCTATGGTTCAACTTAATACAAAACCGTATAACTGATATTTTGATATTTCCATAAATAACAATAGAATCTTATAAAACCTCAACTATGGAAAATTAATCTTCATTCAATGAATAAAAGAACTGGGTCTCAGAGTGGGCTCTAAAACCTATACTACTTCTTTTCAATACTGACCTGTCACTCATCCATCAAGCAACCAACACCAATAATTACTGGAAATGCTACTAAGCACTTTTACACCAGCATAAACAATTGTCTATGATGAGATCATTGCTGCTATAGAACTAGAAGGTGTAATCAAGTCATTTTACATGTATAATAAAGGCCTTTTACATGTATAATAAAGTCACATAATAAGCATCTCCAAGGGCAGGAGGGTAGTGGACTATTTATCGGCAAAATTCTCTAACTCTTACTATATTTAGAAAGTGGTATATTTTCAGAAATCTACTTTTGAAGAAATCCTTGTGTGTTTAAAGAATCATATAAGTTTTTGAAACTCAAAATGTGCTGTGTCTTTTACTTCTGTTGAAGTAATATATGGTATGTTACATTTATCTTTTGGCAGTTGCCTTCACCTGGGCATCATCCACTATAGGAAGAGCAAGCACATCTCATTCGAACAAACTTCTTGAGATTGGAGCAGAGTCAAGACTTGGGTGAAATTAACACCTTTTCTGACCTGGGCCATCGGTACTACCAGTCTAGATCTTGAGGCTGTCTCCATTCAATATTTATATTAGCAGACATCTGGCCAAGCATTAGTTGTTAAAATGACAGTCACCATACAATTAGTAATTAGATGACACCACTAACCAGAAAAATCCTGAAAGAAAGACTAAACTTTCTTGTCAAGAAATTCAAACCAAAACTGAAGCTCATTGTTTTTGGAAATCCAAAACAAAAAGTTAATTATTTCTGAAACTGTCATCATTTTAAAAAAAGGTCTTAGTTCATCTGTATGAGTTTTTATTTCTCTGTCCATCTTAGTTGTAAAATATCCTTTCTCTCTTCTGTTTTGAGTGTCAGGATGTTGCAAGCAATTCAGTTACAATGTACTACTCTTGATAAAAGGTAAAATAAAGTACATATGGAAATCTGCAATTATAATCACATCCCTAAATGTGAAAAAAAAATTAATGATAATCTTAATACACTTGTTTTAATCCCCTTCAGCCTGACAAGTGGTAGTGAAGAAAGTTCACTTTGACTTTTAAAATCAGAGACATTTTAATGGCATATATGGATAGTTTCTGCTTGAACTCAGCTTAGAAAAATATTCTGAGTTTTCAAGGAAATACAGAGTATGATTTTCACACACATCACTTTTTAAAATTCAGAATCAATGCAGATGAACAGTTTCATTGTGGAGTACCAATTATTGCATGAATAAATGTTATGGTAAAACTTGGTTTTCATTTTTGTCAATAGATTGTCATTGTATTTCAAGTATAAACTAATCTATATTGTTAATATGTAACAAAATTTGTATTTTCCAGTAAATATCTTCTACCAGATGTTCTATAAATTCTATTAAATGACTATAATTTACAGCAGTCTACATAGAATTCTGGAACAAAAACACTACATCCCAATGTAAGTTAAAAGAGAAGAAAGGAGATACAGAAAAATGCCAATAGCTCATATTTATAAAATAAAAAGAGTTTATAAATATTAACTTAGTAATGAGGTAAATGTGTATCTCTGTCTTACATTTACTCAAATGAGGTGTATCTATGAAATTTCCTCAAAAATATTCAGAATTACATATGTACAGACTATGGTTCTAAAAACACACAGCTCAAATTTAATGAGCTAAAAACGTGTTAACATGTATACCCTTTAGATCTTTCATATTTTATGTATTTCTAGAAAACATCAGCAGCCCAATTGCATAACAAAACTAAATATGCTTAATTTTCCATCACTTATTAAATATTTCACTTTAAAAGGGCCTCAAATTTCAATGCTTATATTGTATCATGAAGCAGAAAAACAAATGGAACTGAATTACAGTGGCTAACTGTTCTTTAAGAGTCCCTTCTAAGTGAATAATGGTATTGAAATTGTTTCTTACATGTTATTTTGAACTCCAAGTTTCCTTGCATTTTGTATGCGCTTTGGAGAGCTTTTGATCTTTTATAAATATATTTCAAAGCACCAAAAGATGGAATTGTTTTCCTACTTTCATTTAGTACCTGAAGCAAAATTACGAATGTTTTAAATAGCAGTCTGCCATAGCATCAAGAGACACATGGGCCTCAACTACCAATGTAAGCTTTTCACAATCTTATTTTCTTTGTTCACAATTATGGAACAAGAAATATGACATCTTGGGTTAGAAAAGTGAAGAATAAAAAACTCTTGTCCTTGAGGCTTTTAAAATTAAAATGTAACAAAGGCATCTATAAGTAATAGAGTATCCATTGATGAAAACATACAAGCAAGCAGGTAATACAAATATATACATATATATATATTTAAACTCAATCAAAATAGAAAACAGACTAAAACAAAAATAAGCAGAGAAAATGCAAATTGGACAGGATCAGATGAGGCAAGACATTTTTCTTGGATATACTGAGTATTAAACCATGGTTTGAACCAGACTTTGAAGTAGGATGGGTGCGGTGGCTCACACCTGTAATCCCAGCACTTAGGGAGGCCAAGGCGGGTGGATCACCTGAGGTCCAGAGTTTGAGACCAAACTGACCGATTTGGTGAAGCCCCATCTCTACTAAAAATACAAACATTAGGTAGGTGTGGTGGTGGCCACCTGTAGTCCCAGCTATTCAGGAGGCTGAGGCAGGAGAATTGCTTGAACCCAGGAGGTTGAGGTCGCAGTAATCTGAGATCATGCCACTGAACTCCAGCCTGGGCAACACAGCCAGACTCCATTTCAACAACAACAACAACAAAAAGCACAACGTATTAGTGGAGAATATCTGGCATAAAAAGCGAAAAATGTTTTTGTTTAGCTTATACCTAGTATAGAATATAAAAGAGAAATAGAAAAATGACTTAGTTTTTCCTCAAGTTTCATCATGTTATTGCATATGGCAGGATTTACTTCCTTATTAAGGCTGAATAATATTCCACTCTAGTGTATATCACCACAATTTTTGTATTCATTCATCTGTCTATGGACATTTAGGTTATTTCAACATTTTGGCTATTGTAAATAATGCTGTAATCAACATGAAAGTCTGAATATCTCTTCAGGTTTCCGACTTCAAATCGCTTTTGTTATTAATTTTTTATTGAATAGATTTTGGGGGAACATGTGGTGTTTGGTTACATTGATAAGTTCTTTAGTGGTGATTTTTGAGATTTTGGTGCACCCACGACCCAAGCAGTGTACACTGTAACCAGTGGGTAGTCATTTATGCATCACTTCCCTCCCACCCTTTCACCAGAGTCCTCAAAGTCCACTGAATCATTCTGATGTCTTCGCGTCCTCATAGCTTAGCTCCCACTTATGAGTGAGATCATGCAATGTTTGTTTTTCCATTCTTCAGTTACTACATTTAGAGTAATGGTCTCCAACTCCATCCAGCTTGCAGCAAATCCCATTATTGTGTTCCTTTTTATGGCCAAGTGGTATCCCAGGTATATATATATGTACATGTATATATGCATACACATACACACACACCACATTTCTTTATCCACTCATTGATGGATGGGCATCTGGGCTGGTTCCATAGTTTTGTTATTGTTGTGAAATGTTCTGCTATAAACATACATGTGCAAGTATCTTTTCCATATAATGACTTCTTTTCCTCTGGGTAGATCCCAAGAGTGGGATCGCTGGATCAAATGGTAGTTCTTTAAGGAATCTCCATAGTTTTTCATAGTAGTTGTACTACTTTGCATTCTCACAGGCAGCGTAAAAGTGTTCCCTTTTCCCATATCCACGCCAACATCTATTATTTTTTGATTTTTTGATTATGGCATCCTTGAAGGAGTAAGGTGGTATCACACTGTAGTTTTGATTTGCATTTCCCTGATAATCATGTTGGGCATTTTTTCATATGTTTGTTGGCCATTTGTATATCTTCTTCTCTGAACTGTCTATTAATGTCCTTAGCCCACTTTTGGATGGGATTGTTTTTTTCTTGCTGATTTGTTTAGAGTTCCTTCTAGATTCTAGATATTAGTCCTTCATCAGATGAATAGTTTGTGAAGGCTTTTCTCCCACTCTGTGAGTTGTCTGTTTGTCCTGCTGATTATTTCTTTTGCTCTGCAGAAGCTTTGTAGTTTAAGTCTCATCCTTTTATCTTTGTTTTTGTTGCCTTTGCTTTTGGGTTCTTAGTCACGAAGTTTCTGCCTAAGCCAATGTCTAGAAGAGTTTTTCCAATGTTATCTTTTAGGATTTTTATGGTTTCAGGTCTTAGATTTAAGTCTTTGATCCATCTTGAGTTAATTTTTGTAAAAGGTAAGAGATGAGATCCTTCTACATTCTTCTACATGTGGCTTTCCAATTATCCCAGCACCATTTGTTGAATAAGATGTCCTTTCCTCACTTTACATTTTTGTTTGCTTAGTGGAAGTTCAGTCGGATTTAAGAATTTCGCTTTATTTCTGGCTTCTCTATTCTGTTCCATTGATCTATGTGTCTATTTTTATACCAGTACCATGCTTTTTTGGTGACTAGAGCTGTATAGTATAGTTTAAAGTCGGGAAACGTGATGCCTGCAGATTTGTTCTATTTGTTTAGTCTTGACTGGCTATCTGGGCTCTCTTTTGGTTCCATATGAATTTGAAGATTCTTTTTCTAGTTTTGTGAAGAATGATGATGGCATTTTGATGGGAAGGGAATTGCATTGAATTTGTAGACTGCTTTTTGTAGTATGGTCATTTTTACAATATTGATTCTATCCATCCATGAGCATATTTCCATTTGTTTGTGTCATCTAAAATTATGTTTTAAAATAATCTCTAATTTTGATAATGTAATTTAAAAATAAGTGAACAACTTAAATTTTGGTTTTCATCCATGAAAGAGTATCTGATAGTGAATTGTCTCTACCTATGTCAATAAATAAAATAGGCAATAATTTATAAAACAATGATTTTTGGATATTGGCTCACACTAGTTAATGACTTCAATGTCTGAGAGAAGAAAAAAGAAATAAGGTGAGTTATAGTATCATCCTTAACTTTCTTCCTGGGGTCACTTTATGAACTGGGGGGAAAGCCCAAATTGTTCCTGAGGATTTTACTACATGAGGAAACAGAGATTGAGTTTGGGGCTACTAAACAGCCTGACTTTGTGAGATGGTGTCAAAGAGAAAGGTGCCGTACAAAGAAGCAGCTCAAAAAAACTACATAGAGGCCGCGCCTTGAGTCTATAACAGAATACTTAATTGAGCATGCAGTGGGCCAGATACCATGGCTTCAGATCAAAAGCAACTACCACATAATTAACTGGGAGCTGAACAACACCTTGAGCTTGCACAGGGTTGTAAGATATTAGAGTTCCTTCTAATCAGCATGGAAGGTATTAAAATCCAGGGCATTCAGTAGAAAACCTAGAAAGGCCACGCCTAAAGAACGCTGTATCTGTCCTAACAGAGTTCAACAACAAGGCTTGAAAGGATCAAATTGCCTTTCAAGTAAATAAACAAAATATTGAAACAAAATTGAATAACCTATGTAGAAATGCAACAGCATCCGAACAACAAGAAGACATCCATAAAGGTAAACATACAATCAAAATTTGCTACACATTAAAAAAGGCAAGAAAATGTAATCTATAGCAAGGAGAACATTCAATCAATAGATTAAATTAAGAAAATAGAGAAAATGAAATTAGCAGACAAGATTTTAAATTAGCTATTTTAATATATCCAAATATTTAAAGAAACACAGAAACAAAATAGAGAATAAACACTGACAATCAGAAGAGAATTGAAAAATGTAAAAAATTGAATGTTGAGAACTGAAAAAGACATCCTAGGAAATAAAAACATCACTGGCTGCGTTTGGCAGTAAATTAAGCACTGAAGAAGAAAATGTTAGTGAAATTGAAGTCAGGACAACAGAAGATATCCGAATTGAATCACAAGGAGGAAAAACACCTGGAAGTAAAAAGTACATAAACGACCAATGGAAAAACATCAAGTGACCTATGAGAAAACATCAAGTTAGAAAAAATATAACTGGTATACAAGAAGGGGTGAGGGGGTTAGAAAAATGTATTTTTAATGATGAAAATTTTTCAGATTTGGAGAACAATATAAGCCTACAGATTCAAGAAGCTCATGAAGTCACAACAAGGATCAAGATACAGAAAACCATACCAAGGCACATCATAGTCAAATTCCTGAAAATAAAGACAAAACTAAAAAGAAAATCTTAGAAGCAATAAGAAAAGGGAAAAATGAAAAACAAATATAGGGAAGGAATGACAAGAATGTTCCCTGACTTCTCATCAAACACAATGTAACACAGGACACAGTGAAACAAAATTTTAATGTACTGAAAGAAAAACTAAGTAAAAATAGGTCATTACATTTAAAAATACCTGAAAAAAATTGACAAAAATAGACAAATCATACAATCGTCATGAATTCATTTATTGTATTATTTTTTAATAGAATATTTAGTATTTTAAACACAAATACGTTGTTTACAAATAAAACAGTTGTATTTCTTAATACTAGCAAAAACAATTGGAAATAAAAGTTAAAAATACAACTCTAGTATAAATATGAAATAGTATGGATGAATCTAACAAAACATGAGAGATTTATATGTTAAAGACTACAAAATATTTACAAGAAAAAATAAAATAAGTAAATGGAGACATATGCAATATTCATAGATGGGAGAACTCCATATTTGAGATCTCAATTTTCCCCACCCATAGATTCAATAAAATTGCAATGAGTATCCTAGCAGACTTTTTTTAAAACAGAAATTAACATTAAAATGTATATGGAAATAAAAAGAACCCGACAGCATAAAAATTATAAAATGAAATTATTATACATTGCATCCCTGTATCAAAACATTCCATGTACTCCAGAAATATATATACCTACTATGCACTCACAAAGATTAAAATTTTAAAAAAATAATAATTAAAATAAAGAACTAAGGGACTCAAAATATCTAATATCAGACCTATAATAAATCACAGTAAACGAGATGGTATATTAGAGCAAAGACAGACAAATAGACGAATGAAACAGATTAAAAAGACCAACATTAGACACAAATATATCATCAACTGATTGTCAACAAAGGTGTCAAGCTGACACAATTTATAAAAATGAGACTTTTTAAAACAAATTTACATCTATATGGAAAATTAAAGATGTGTTAACCCACAACCCACATCTTATGGAAAAATCAACCTGAACTTATCATAGTTCTAAATGTCAACTTAAGATTATAATATCCAGAAGAATATACAAAAAGTTTTTGTGACTTGGGGTTAAACAAAAATGCCGTAGGCAGGGCACATAATGTTTGAGCCATATAAAAACTGATAAATTGAACTTCATCAAAATTAAAAACCTCTGTTATTTGAAAGATAATGCTAAGTAAACAAAAAGACATGACACAGCTGAATGGCAGGGCAAGCCCACTACAGATTCTCTCTCTCATTGATTACAACTAAAAGCTCTGAATGAATTGCAAAATTCAACTTCTAGAAAACTGAAAATTTAACAAAAGCAGGCATATTATGGAGAAGAATCAAACCTTGGTGAATGACTCACAACTAGTTGAATACTTCGTTTTTCTTTTTCACTCTTCTTTTTTCTAAAGACTGTTCAGCAGCAGGGGCCATTCATAGAGCAAATGAGGAGAGCAGTGGTGCAGAAAGTTAAATTCAGAAAGTAACTTCATATTTCTGGCAAAGGATTAAGGAAAATGAGCCACTACAGAGCAGAAAATATGGTAAGCATCCCAAAAAGAAAAAAGCTAAAAAACAACATTCCCTAATTCTTTACACAAACGCACAAAATTCCTGGACTCACTCCTGAGCTGTGTATGTGTTGGACAAACCAAGCACAGAAGCAAAACAGAAATTGCACTCAAAATTTAACCAGGATAAACTTCTGTGAAAACACACACACCAAAAATAAGTATTTTTCATAGAATTATAACAAGACCCAGAGATCAAACAATATATTATTTTAAATGTCCAGAACACAATCCAAATTTTTTCAAAATTCAAGAACCACCACATTAAAGATAACCCACACACTGGAAATATCAAACAATGACTTTAAAGAAACTATTACAATCCTACTCCATGAGGTAAAAGCAAACATATTTGAAATAAATGGAAAGATAGTTCATAGGAAAATACAGTTCTTAGAAGAGAAATATAAATCATTAAAAAAGAACTGACTGGAAATTTTAGAAGTAAAAATACAATGTTTGAAAAAAAAAAAAAAATTACAGGGTAGACTCAATAGCTGAATGGAGATAAAACAGTGAAGTTGAAAGAAATCAACTGTAATTACCCAATCTGAAGAACAGAGAGAAAAATGATTGGCAAAAGAATTTTTCTTCAGAAACTCATCAGTAAGATCAGAAGTTCTAAGATATATCTTTAGAGACCCAGGATAGGTAAAAGAGGTGAGAGCAGAAAAAAATACTTGAAGAAATAATGGCTGAAAACTACCCACATTTAAAGAAAATGACAAAAGTACAGGTTGATGAAGTCTGACAGACTCAAAACCAGATAAAAGAAACTATTCATAGACACATCATAATCAAGCTGGAAAAACATGTAAAATCTTGAAAACAGCTAGGAAAAACAATTAGCACATCCAGTATCCCTGAATACTGCGCAACAATAGAGAGGAGAAGCTGTTGATACATGCAGCAGCATGCATAAATCTCAAAAGCACCGTGAAATAGAAACAATTCAGAAACAAAATTATAGGACCAATACTATCCAAAGCAATCTATATATTCAATGAAATCCCTATCAAAATCCCAACAATGTTTTCTGCAGAAAAAAATTATATTCTAAGATTCATATGAAATCTCAGGGAACCAAAAGTAGCCAAAACATTTTTGAAAAGGAAAGTTGGAGGTCTCCCACTTTCTGATTTCAAAGCTTACTACAAAGCTACAGTAATCAAAACAGTGTGATGCCGGTATTTTAAAAAATACATATAGAGCAATGAAATAGAGTCAAGTCCAGAAATAATCTTCTGCATATAGGACCAAATGATTTTTGACAAGGTAACCAAGACTATTCAATGGGTAGAAGACATTCTTTTCGAAAAATGGTGTGAGAAAACTGGTTATCCACATGCAAAAGAATAAATTTGGACCCTTATCTTACACCATATACAAAAATTAATTTGAAATATATCAAAGGCTTAAATATAAGAACTATAAATGTGTTAGAAGAAAACATAGGGAAAAAGCTTCAGGGCATTGCATTTGGCAATAGGATTTCTTGTATATGACACCAAAAGCACAGGCAATAAAACAAAGACAGATAAACTGGACTTAATCAAAATAAACAGTTGTGTTTATTAAAGTACATTATCAACAGAATGAAAAGGTAACCCAAGGAATGGGAGAAAATACTTGCAAGTCACATATCTGAAATGGGATAATTATATGAATTATATTTTAAAAAATTCTCCAATTCAACAACAAAAAACAATGTAATTAAAATATGAGCAATGGACTTGAAAAGACATTTCTTCAAAACAGATATAAAAATGAAATTAAGAATATGAAAAGATTTTCAACATTTCTAATCACCTAGGGAAATGCAAATCAAAACTACAATAAGATACCACTTCACATCACTTCATATTTTAGGATGGACAGTATATTTTAAGAATACAGAAAATAACAAGTGTTGGTAAGAATGTAGAGAAATTAGAAGCCTGTGCACTGTTGATGGGAATAAAAAACGGTACAGCCATTATGGAAAACTGTATTGCAGTTCCTCAAAAAAATTAAAAATAGAATTACCATATGATTCAGTAACTCTACTTCTGGGTATATACCTAAAAGAATTAAAAGCAGGGCCTCAGAGATATTTGCACACCCATACTCACTGCAGCATTTTTCTTTTTTTTTTTTTAATTTATTTCTTATTATTATACTTTAAGTTGTAGGGTACATGTGCATAACGTGCAGGTTTGTTACATATGTATACTTGTGCCATGTTGGTGTGCTGCACCCATCAACTCGTCATTTACATCAGGTATAACTCCCAATGCAATCCCTCCCCCCGGCCCCCTCCCCAAGATAGGCCCCAGTGTGTGATGTTCCCCTTCCTGAGTCCAAGTGATCTCATTGTTCAGATCTCATTGTTCAGCCACCTATGAGTGAGAACATGCGGTGTTTGGTTTTCTGTTCTTGTGATAGTTTGCTGAGAATGATGGTTTCCAGCTGCATCCATGTCCCTACAAAGGACACAAACTCATCCTTTTTGATGGCTGCATAGTATTCCATGGTGTATATGTGCCACATTTTCTTAATCCAATCTGTCACTGATGGACATTTGGGTTGATTCCAAGTCTTTGCTATTGTGAATAGTGCTGCAATAAACATACGTGTGCATGTGTCTTTATAGCAGCATAATTTATAATCCTTTGGGTATATACCCAGTAATGGGATGGCTGGGTCATATGGTACATCTAGTTCTAGATCCTTGAGGAATCGCCATACTGTTTTCCATAATGGTTGAACTAGTTTACAATCCCACCAACAGTGTAAAAGTGTTCCTATTTCTCCACATACTCTCCAGCACCTGTTGTTTCCTGACTTTTTAATGATCGCCATTCTAACTGGTGTGAGATGGTATCTCATTGTGGTTTTGATTTGCATTTCTCTGATGGCCAGTGATGATGAGCATTTTTTCATGTGTCTGTTGGCTGTATGAATGTCTTCTTTTGAGAAATGTCTGTTCATATCCTTTGCCCACTTTTTGATGGGGTTGTTTGTTTGTTTCTTGTAAATTTGTTTGAGTTCTTTGTAGGTTCTGGATATTAGCCCTTTGTCAGATGAGTAGATTGCAAAAATTTTCTCCCATTCTGTAGGTTGCCTGTTCACTCTGATGGTAGTTTCTTTTGCTGTGCAGAAGCTCTTTAGTTTAATGAGATCCCATTTGTCAATTTTGGCTTTTGCTGCCGTTGCTTTTGGTGTTTTAGACATGAAGTCTTTGCCCATGCCTATGTCCTGAATGGTACTACCTAGGTTTTCCTCTAGGATTTTTATGGTATTAGGTCTAACATTTAAGTCTCTAATCCATCTTGAATTAATTTTCGTATAAGGAGTAAGGAAAGGATCCAGTTTCAGCTTTCTACTTTTGGCTAGCCAATTTTTCCCAGCACCATTTATTAAATAGGGAATCCTTTCCCCATTTCTTGTTTCTCTCAGGTTTGTCAAAGATCAGAGGGCTGTAGATGTGTGGTATTATTTCTGAGGACTCTGTTCTGTTCCATTGGTCTATATCTCTGTTTTGGTACCAGTACCATGCTGTTTTGGTTACTGTAGCCTTGTAGTATAGTTTGAAGTCAGGTAGCGTGATGCCTCCAGCTTTGTTCTTTTGACTTAGGATTGTCTTGGAGATGCGGGCTCTATTTTGGTTCCATATGAACTTTAAAGCAGTTTTTTCCAATTCTGTGAAGAAACTCATTGGTAGCTTGATGGGGATGGCATTGAATCTATAAATTACCTTGGGCAATATGGCCATTTTCACGATATTGATTCTTCCTATCCATGAGCATGGTATGTTCTTCCATTTGTTTGTGTCCTCTTTTATTTCACTGAGCAGTGGTTTGTAGTTCTCCTTGAAGACGTCCTTTACATCCCTTGTAAGTTGGATTCCTAGGTATTTTATTCTCTTTGAAGCAATTGTGAATGGAAGTTCATTCCTGATTTGGCTCTCTGTTTGTCTGTTACTGGTGTATATGAATGCTTGTGATTTTTGCACATTAATTTTGTATCCTGAGACTTTGCTGAAGTTGCTTATCAGCTTAAGGAGATTTTGGGCTGAGACAATGGGGTTTTCTAAATATACAATCATGTCATCTGCAAACAGGGACAATTTGACTTCTTCTTTTCCTAACTGAATACCCTTGATTTCTTTCTCTTGCCTAATTGCCCTAGCCAGAAATTCCAACACTATGTTGAATAGGAGTGGTGAGAGAGGGCATCCCTGTCTTGTGCCAGTTTTCAAAGGGAATTTTTCCAGTTTTTGCCCATTCAGTATGATATTGGCTGTGGGTTTGTCATAAATAGCTCTTATTATTTTGAGGTACGTTCCATCAATACCAAATTTATTGAGCGTTTTTAGCATGAAGGACTGTTGAATTTTGTCAAAAGCCTTTTCTGCATCTATTGAGATAATCATGTGGTTCTTGTCTTTGGTTCTGTTTATATGCTGGATTATGTTTATTGATTTGCGAATGTTGAACCAGCCTTGCATCCCAGGGATGAAGCCCACTTGATCATGGTGGATAAGCTTTTTGATGTGTTGCTGAATACGGTTTGCCAGTATTTTATTGAGGATTTTTGCATCGATGTTCATCAGGGATATTGGTCTACAATTCTCTTTTTTTGTTGTGTCTCTGCCAGGCTTTGGTATCAGGATGATGTTGGCCTCATAAAATGAGTTAGGGAAGATTCCCTCTTTTTCTATTGATTGGAATAGTTTCAGAAGGAATGGTACCAACTCCTCCTTGTACCTCTGGTAGAATTCAGCTGTGAATCCATCTGGTCCTGGACTTTTTTTGGTTGGTAGGCTATTAATTATTGCCTCAATTTCAGAGCCTGCTATTGGTCTATTCAGGGATTCAACTTCTTCCTGGTTTAGTCTTCGAAGAGTGAAAGTGTCCAGGAAATTATCCATTTCTTCTAGATTTTCCAGTTTATTTGCGTAGAGGTGTTTATAGTATTCTCTGATGGTAGTTTGTATTTCTGTGAGGTCGGTGGTGATATCCCCTTTATCATTCTTAATTGTGTCGATTTGATTCTTCTCTCTTTTCTTCTTTATTAGTCTTGCTAGTGGTCTGTCAATTTTGTTGATCTTTTCAAAAAACCAACTCCTGGATTCATTGATCTTTTGGAGGGATTTTTGTGTCTCTATCTCCTTCAGTTCTGCTCTCATCTTAGTTATTTCTTGCCTTGTGCTAGCTTTCGAATGTGTTTGCTCTTGCTTCTCTAGTTCTTTTAATTGCGATGTTAGAGTGTCAATTTTAGATCTTTCCTGCTTTCTCTTGTGGGCATTTAGTGCTATAAATTTCCCTCTACACACTGCTTTAAATGTGTCCCAGAGATTCTGGTATGTTGTATCTTTGTTCTCATTGGTTTCAAAGAACATCTTTATTTCTGCCTTCATTTCGTTATGTACCCAGTAGTCATTCAGGAGCAGGTTGTTCAGTTTCCATGTAGTTGAGCGGTTTTGATTGAGTTTCTTAGTCCTGAGTTCTAGTTTCATTGCACTGTGGTCTGAGAGACAGTTTGTTATAATTTCTGTTCTTGTACATTTGCTGAGGAGTGCTTTACTTCCAATTACATGGTCAATTTTGGAGTAAGTATGATGTGGTGCTGAGAAGAATGTATATTCTGTTGATTTGGGGTGGAGAGTTCTATAGATGTCTATTAGGTCTGCTTGCTGCAGAGATGAGTTCAATTCCTGGATATCCTTGTTAACTTTCTGTCTCATTGATCTGTCTAATGTTGACAGTGGAGTGTTGAAGTCTCCCATTATTATTGTATGGGAGTCTAAGTCTCTTTCTAAGTCTCTAAGGACTTGCTTTATGAATCTGGGTGCTCCTGTATTGGGTGCATATATATTTAGGATAGTTAGCTCTTCCTGTTGAATTGATCCCTTTACCATTATGTAATGGCCTTCTTTGTCTCTTTTGATCTTTGATGGTTTAATCAGAGACTAGTATTGCAACCCCTGCTTTTTTTTGTTCTCCATTTGCTTGGTAAATCTTCCTCCATCCCTTTATTTTGAGCCTATGTATGTCTCTGCGTGTGAGATGGGTCTCCTGAATACAGCAGACTGATGGGTCTTGACTCTTTATCCAGTTTGCCAGTCTGCGTCTTTTAATTGGAGCATTTAGTCCATTGACATTTAAGGTTAAGATTGTTATGTGTGAACTTGATCCTGCCATTATGATATTAACTGGTTATTTTGCTCGTTAGTTGATGCAGTTTCTTCCTAGCCTCGATGGTCTTTACATTTTGGCATGTTTTTGCAATGGCTGGTACCGGTTGTTCCTTTCCATGTTTAGTGCTTCCTTCAGGTCTCTTGTAAGGCAGGCCTGGTGGTGACAAAATCTCTAAGCATTTGCTTATCTGTAAAGGATTTTATTTCTCCTTCACTTATGAAACTTAGTTTGGCTGGATATGAAATTCTGGGTTTAAAATTCTTTTCTTTAAGGATGTTGAATATTGGCCCCCACTCTCTTCTGGCTTGGAGAGTTTCTGCCGAGAGATCTGCTGTTAGTCTGATGGGCTTCCCTTTGTGGGTAACCCGACCTTTCTCTCTGGCTGCCCTTAAGATTTTTTCCTTCATTTCAACTTTGGTGAATCTGGCAATTATGTGTCTTGGAGTTGCTCTTCTCGAGGAGTATCTTTGTGGCGTTCTCTGTATTTCCTGGATTTGAATGTTGGCCTGCCCTACTAGGTTGGGGAAGTTCTCCTGGATGATATCCTGAAGAGTGTTTTCCAACTTGGTTCCATTTTCCCCCTCACTTTCAGGCACCCCAATCAGACGTAGATTTGGTCTTTTTACATAATCCCATACTTCTTGCAGTCTTTGTTCATTTCTTTTTCTTCTTTTTTCTTTTGGTTTCTCTTCTTGCTTCATTTCATTCATTTGATCCTCAATCGCTGATACTCTTTCTTCCAGTTGATCGAGTCGGTTACTGAAACTTGTGCATTTGTCACGTATTTCTCGTGTCATGGTTTTCATCTCTTTCATTTCGTTTATGACCTTCTCTGCATTAATTACTCTAGCCATCAATTCTTCCACTTTTTTTTCAAGATTTTAATTTCTTTACGCTGGGTACGTAATTCCTCCTTTAGCTCTGAGAAATTTGATGGACTGAAGCCTTCTTCTCTCATCTCGTCAAAGTCATTCTCCGTCCAGCTTTGATCCGTTGCTGGCGATGAGCTGCGCTCCTTTGCCGGGGGAGATGCACTCTTATTTTTTGAATTTCCAGCTTTTCTGCCCTGCCTTTTCCCCATCTTTGTGGTTTTATCTGCCTCTGGTCTTTGATGATGGTGATGTACTGATGGGGTTTTGGTGTAGGTGTCCTTCCTGTTTGATAGTTTTCCTTCTAACAGTCAGGACCCTCAGCTGTAGGTCTGTTGGAGATTGCTTGATGTCCACTCCGGACCCTGTTTGCCTGGGTATCAGCAGCAGAGGCTGCAGAAGATAGAATATTTCTGAACAGCGAGTGTACCTGTCTGATTCTTGCTTTGGAAGCTTCCTCTCAGGGGTGTACTCCACCCTGTGAGGTGTGGGGTGTCAGACTGCCCCTAGTGGGGGATGTCTCCCAGTTAGGCTACTCAGGGGTCAGGGACCCACTTGAGCAGGGAGTCTGTCCCTTCTCAGATCTCAACCTCCATGTTGGGAGATCCACTGCTCTCTTCAAAGCTGTCAGACAGAGTCGTTTGCGTCTGCAGAGGCTTCTGCTGTGTTTGTTATTGTTTACTGTGCCCTGTCCCCAGAGGTGGAGTCTACAGAGACAGGCAGGTTTCCTTGAGCTGCTGTGAGCTCCACCCAGTTCGAGCTTCCCAGCAGCTTTGTTTACCTACTTAAGCCTCAGCAATGGCGGGCGCCCCTCCCCCAGCCTCGCTGCTGCCTTGCCGGTAGATCACAGACTGCTGTGCTAGCAATGAGGGAGGATCCATGGGCGTGGGACCCTCCCGGCCAGGTGTGGGATATGATCTCCTGGTGTGCCTGTTTGCTTAAAGCGCAGTATTGGGGTGGGAGTTACCCGATTTTCCAGGTGTTGTGTGTCTCAGTTCCCCTGGCTAGGAAAAGGGATTCCCTTCCCCCTTGCGCTTCCCAGGTGAGGCGATGCCTTGCCCTGCTTCAGCTCTCGCTGGTTGGGCTGCAGCAGCTGACCAGCACGGATCGTCCGGCACTCCCCAGTGAGATGAACCCAGTACCTCAGTTGAAAATGGAGAAATCACCGGTCTTCTGTGTTGCTCGCGCTGGGAGTTGGAGACTGGAGCTGTTCCTATTCGGCCATCTTGCTCCGCCCCCCCTGCAGCATTTTTCATAATAGCCAGAAGATGGATGCAACCTGAGTGTTCATCAGTGGATGAATGGATAAACAAAATGTGGTATACATATATAATAGGATAAAATTCTGCTTTAAAAGGGAAAGAAATCCTGACATGTGGCAAAAAGATGAACCTTGAAAACATCATGCTAAGTGAAATAAGCCAGCCACAAAATGACAAATTGTACATGATTTCACTTACATGAGATGCCGGGAGTAGTCAAATCCATAGAGAAAAAAGTAGAATGGTAATTGCGGGGAGTAAAGATAATGAAATGAGGATTTAATGTGTAATGGGAATGGAGTTTCAATTTGGAAAAATGAAAAATTTCTGGAGATGGGTAGTGATTATGGTTGCATAAAAAGTATACCTTATCCAAGATTATAAAGAAAATAAGCATGATTATTTATGTCATGTCCTTTCCTGACTTCTTGTGATAACACTTTTCTCAATCCTCAGAAGCAATGTCTTTCCAGTTTCTTTGCACCATTGTTTCTTTACTACCATCTCACTCCCTGACCTGGAGGGAACCAAAGACCAGATTACATTCTAGACTTGATTGGCTCTCTCAGCCCTACTGGACATCCTATATATCTAGAAGCTGGCAATTCTTTTTATAATGGCTTTATGGTTCAGTAAAGATCAGCGTATCTATGAGGGGAAACACCTGACAGAAATAGAAAGGTTTTTTGTTTGTTTGTTTGTTTGCTTTTTGTCCTAGACAAAATAACATAAAACAGGGGACATTTAGTGGATCTTGGGAATTATGGTGAGAACCTGTAAACATGAAACTATCCTTTCCTAATTCCCTGAAAACATTCCAGAGGAGGAAAACAAAAGAGGGCAACAGCTGCAGAAACAAGAGAGCACAGAGTGTGGTTTCAATCAGACAGTATAGTGTATGAATTCATATATATCCATTATTAGTGACTTAAACTCACTTCAAGCAACAGGTCTTCAGATTTTTTTTTCTTTTTTTTTTTTTTTTTTTTGAGGCAGAGTCTCGCTATTGTCGCCCAGGCTGGAGTGCAGTGGCGCAATCTAGGCTTACTGCAAACTCTGCCTCCCAGGTTTCAAGCAATTCCCCTGCCTTAGTCAAGTAGCTGGGATTACAGAGGTCTGCCACCATGCCCGGCTAATATTTGTATTTTTCGTAGAGATGGGGGTTTCACCATTTTGGCCAGACTGGTCTTCAACTCCTGACCTCAGGTAATCCCCCGCCTCTGCCTCTGAAAGTGTGTGGATTACAGGCATGAGTCACTGCACCTGGCCCTCATTCCATTTATTTCTGTGTCCTGCGTGGCAGTGGTCATCTTTCTCCATTACAAGGAAGAGTTTCAGACTTTTACTTTTCATTGTACATACTTCTACAATTTTAATATGTTTTTTAAAAAATCTGTACTAATATACTGCATTGTGTGATTTTAAATACAAATCTTAATAAAGTGATAACAATGCCTACATAACAAAGATGCTAGGAAGACTGGTGATAAAGTTTAACACCTGGCACAATGATTGGTTCACATACGGTTCTCAATGAAAGAAAGTCAGTTATTATGGCCATCCTTCATCTTCAAAGCTTTATGACTTAATTAGAAGCTTCACTTATGTATGTGAAAGTTAGGCAATTTTTGACTCTCTCAGTGAACATCTATATTTTTTGCTACATAATGGTTAAATAATATCAATAATCATGACATGATTTTTATGGAATTTATTTTAAAAACAAGCTATTGTTTAATGTCTTTAATGAATTAATATATATTCCTAGAGTCACCATGATTTGAAGACCAAAAAATGATTAGAAAATCCTGACTGTGATGAGTATAAAAATCTAGCTGCAAGCTTATAAATACCACCAAAATCTTTGACATAGACTATTCTACATTTGTAATTTTAAATACCTTCATAGATCTATGACTGAAATATTAACACTATTTGTTATCTCCATACTTCAATATTACATAAAATAATTACTCTTGTATGATTAATGGTGGCAATAAATATGTAATTAAAATTATATGTGACAGCATCATGATCTACAGAATAGTTTTATATAATTAAAATTTCAACTGTGAAACTTCAATTCTGATTAATTTCTATAAAAATCTGCTACTCAAATATTTAAGATAACATTCCTCTAACCTCTTTTACATATGTTTCTATGAGTCAGGTAGCTAGACCACACTGAAGTAGAAAGAAGAGTACATAATAACAATTGAAATATCTTTATTAAATATATAGTTATGATATTATGCTTTTTAGTGAACAATTTCAGGGTATTTTACAGCAACTAAAATGATTGATAAAAATGATTATATCAAATACTCTAGGATAGTAGAAGTGATGTTTGATTATTGTAAGCCAAGGACTGACTTATAAATCTACTTTATGTTCTCCTAGTCTTTTTTTTTCACTGTTTTAATTTATACTTTCACATTTATCTCTATGTTTATTTGACGAATAAATGAAGTATGGTTTGGAGGAATTATTCAGCCTAGAATTTGTCTGTTGAATGTCCTTATATTACATAAAGCATAAGGCTGTACTAAAAGAGGAAAGATACTTCAAGAGAAAGGACCATAAGGAGGTGAGGTGCATGACATTTTCACTCAGCTTTATGCTCCCAGCACATCCAGAACAAATTTGCTTCCTAAGGAATTTAGCCCTAACATACTTTCTCTACACAATATCAGTCAAAAGTATATACAGCAATACTCATTTTAAAAAAATGGCCAAGTACAATTAATATTACTAAAAGTAGGCACCTGAATGGTGCGATTCTGAAGGTTGTCTAATTATTCTGTTATTTTATTTTGCTGTGTAGAGGCTCTTTAGTATAATTAGGTCCCACTTCTCAATTTTTGTTTCTGTTGCAATTGCTTTTGGAATCTTCGTCATTAAATCTTTGCCAGGACCTATGTTCAGAATGGTATTTCATAGGTTATATTCCAGAGTTTTTATAGTTATAGGTTTTACATTTGTCTTTAAACGACTTTGAGTTAATTTTTATATGGTGAAAGGAACGGGTCCAGTTTCAATCTTCTGCATTTGGCTAGCCAGTTATCTCGGTACCATTTATTGAATAGGATATTCTTTCCCCGTTGCTTGTTATTGTCGATTTTGTCAAAGATCAGATGGTTGTAGGTGTGTGGCTGTATTTCTTAACCTGCCCTGTATTACATTACTAGTTAATACAGTGCCTGTACTGAAACTGAAGTCTGCCTGCCTTTAAACCTATTCAGTCTCTCTCCAAATTTGGCTTCAACCTCATTCAACAACTGAAACTTAAATTTAAGAGCCCATATGAATATGCTGTTTCCAAACAAAATTGCTTTCCCCATATAAGTGGAAATTCCCTTGAAAGAAAAGATAGACCAAAAAATCATCCTCAGAATTCTGTAGAAATGTTCTGTGAAAATAAGTATTTCCTTCTGTATATATTTTCTACAACTTTGTTTTTGATGCATTATTTTTGTGGTGGTGGTCATTTCTGTTGGAAATATTGAAAAAAACAACAAAATATTTAGGCGAAGTTAAAGGGAAAAGAGAGAAAACTGGAGCTGAAGCAAAGCTACTTCAGATCTGAAATTTGTCCCCCAGAATCTATCCAGTAGAAGGGAGAGCTAAGTCAAGTATCATAAGGGGAGAGAAAAGTCAAGTATCATAAATAAGGGAGAGTCTCGCAAGTTATTAATATTTATTAGCCATTGGATTGCTATATTTCTTAATTCTATATCCCAAACTAAATAGGATCAGGAAAGAAATATTATAAACTGAGGGTGGGAATGCACTATAGAGAATTCAGATAATTCTAAAAGCTGAAACAGCAGTGATACATCGCAAGAGAAGAATGTGGAAAATTCTATTCCCCATACTAAACATGCTGATGGCATGTGCTTTGGCATGAAGTTATTGTGGCATAACCAAGTCTTAATAATCTTGTGTACTGAAGAGTGAATTTGAGAGATGCATACTCAGCTATGCCAAATGGGTTATATAAAGGTTACTGAAAGTGTGTAGCATTGCAAGTATCCAAGGTACTCAGGGTATTTGCCATCATAGTGGCACCCTAGAGATAAGGGCTAATATCCCTGAGTCATAAAATCAGAAAGATGTTCAAAATTTAAATGGAGGAAAAGTCACAATGGTAAAACGCTTCCTTATATGTAACAAACCAAATGAATTTACAAGCATCTAGTTAATACTAAAGGCAAGGGTGTTGATAATAGAGAATGAAAGTATCAGGGAAAACCAACACTGTTTGTTAACAAAGGATGTAGAGGTAGAAGTTAATTGTATAGTACCAATTTAAGACCTAAAATATAGTATGATCATTGTCTTAATAAGAAATCTTCACTCTTGGCCGGGCGCGGTGGCTCAAGTCTGTAATCCCAGCACTTTGGGAGGCCGAGACGGGCGGATCACGAGGTCAGGAGATCGAGACCATCCTGGCTAACACGGTGAAACCCCGTCTCTACTAAGAAATACAAAAAAAAAAAAAAAAAAAAAAAAAAACTAGCCGGGCGAGGTGGCGGGTGCCTGTAGTCCCAGCTACTGGGGAGGCTGAGGCCGGAGAATGGCGTAAACCCGGGAGGCGGAGCTTGCAGTGAGCTGAGATCCAGCCACTGCACTCCAGCCTGGGCTACAGAGCGAGACTCCGTCTCAAAAAAAAAAAAAAAAAAAGAAATCTTCACTCTTTGGCATTTGTTCTTTTACTCTTTTTCTTTTGGAAATGAAAAACCTGCATTATCTTAGCTTCTTAATCAGATCCCCCACTGTTATACCTCTTACCTTCTTAAGTTAACCAATTTCAACTAGCTGGGGTTAGTTTTGCTCATTGCGATGTGAATAAGACTATTGATTGGGGGAAGATTATATAATAGTGATACGATATAAAAAAGTTCAAATTTTTAAAATCTTGTTTTTATTTTGCATTCTGCATCAAAATGAAAGAGCATAAGATAGCAAATAACTGAACAAAACATTTAAGCATTTTATTCTCCCTGACAAAAGTTTTGGGAAAATATGAACAAAGCCTCTAACCATTGCAAATGAATTCAGGTCTCCAGTCTGTGATCAGAACTTGCAAATAAAACATAAAGAAAGAAAGAAAGAAAGAAAGAAAATTATTAGCACTAAATGAATTAAGGAGACTATGAGAGGTACAGAGATATATCAGTAGGCAAAGGATGCTAATAGCTAATACACTGTTAATTTTGAGATAGATGTCCACCGGATATAAAAAATAAGTAATGTATTTTGCAGGTAATCATTTCTTTAAACTACAAATACTAAAAGCCAATGTGAAATAAGTAATGTCTTGCAATATAAACCTCTTTCATTTATACTAGTTTTAGACTGGTACAGAAAGCTTTTAATGTCAATATATCTTGATTATAACAAAGTAATTGACATATTTTCTCCTTATATGCACCAAGGATAAATACAGGCTGAATATTATATTTTAGTAAAATTTTAGCAACTCTGTGCAAATAGTGCTGGTTAATGTTTTCATTTCAACCTAATGGGTAGTCCTTACCTGATCAGTGGAGAGCTATGAAAGATCACTTAGTTAATGGATTTCAAATGTACGACTCATATTCATCCATCATAATGAATAGAAACCAACACACAGTAAACATTACATGGACAGATGTTAAATTCTACATTTAGTCTTAGAATTGGAAGCACAAATATAGTATGAGCAAAATCTGGCCTCATTATAACTTACATATAAAACAAAGACACAGATGTTTTTTTTTTTAACCATAAATTTAGTGTAAACCAACAAGGTAATATGTGTTCTTGTTAAGTCATAATGGCAGTACTATAAACATATCTAGAACCAAAAAAAGGTTAATTGTTGACTGTTCCTGGTTACTCCCAGACTACATTAAAATACTGTCATCATACGAACCCTCTCATGATGGAACGGACTTCTATCACTGATTCCCTTTTGCTAACTTATAATACTCAAAATGGATATCAATTAGTATTATATAATGTATCCTAGGTCCAAAAAGTTGTATAAAATACTTTATTAAAGGGAATTTCAGAATATTTATAATACACACCATTCTCTCTTTTAAGAGCAAAAGATTGCATGCAGAGTTCCATGTATTATGAAATTCCTTTTTCAAGTCTGGGGTGTTGTACAAACATTCTTTAAAAAGTAGTCACTATGCTAGCTGATTTCAGCTCCTTGGTTAATAATAATTTAGTCTCTCAATGTATCCCTTTTAATATCTGAAGCTTCTGGAAAATACTTCTCAGGACTACTAATCTGTTAACAGAGCTGGGTTCAAAAACACAGCAGAGGATTTTACATAAGACATACTTTGAGAAGGAATTTGTAATAGATTCTCTCCAAAGTTATTTTCAGTTATAAGATTTTTATTATTATATTTTTAATAGATGGCCAGGACTATAAATCAGTGAACATCAAAATACTCAAAGTGGCAAAACAGGATGTACAGCCCAGGTGGCATCAGAGTTTAAGAGCTCTAAAACAGCCAGACAGGATAGTTATTGCTAAGATGAGATTAAAACACAAAAATAAAACCAGTAATAGTTTTCAATGAATTGCACTCATTGATTGCTCACTCTGTACAAAGTACTTTGCTAAATCATATATATATATATACACACACACATACACACACACAATGTATGTACACACATATATAAATCTGATGTAATAGTCAAAAGAACTCCTATTATCCCCTATTAGACTCCTTGTGAGGAACCTGATGCTTAAAAAGAAAATAGATAACATGCTCAACGTCACAGCTAACAAATAGTGGCAAGAGTGAAAACACAGGTTTAACTATCACTCTACCGCCTATTTAGATCTTCAGACTTCCTGTTTCTTCATCAGGGAACAATACCATGATGGAATTGGGTGGAACAACCCTGTAGGAAAACCATAAAGTTGTTGAGGAGTGCTGCAACAACTCAAATTTGAAGAGGGAAGCAATGCGTTGACCTCAAGACTTCCGGTCACCCATCCTCCATGGGTGGCAATGGTAACAAGAACAAAGAAGAGGAGAAGAAAGACCTGAAGTAAATCAGTGCAGTTAAACACCTCAAGAAGAAGGCTACCTTTGCAGGGTAGGTTGAAGCCTGACAGAAAGGCTGTGGTGGAAAGTGCTACAGACCCCCAGGTGGGAATCAGACAGACATGAGTGAGATGAGGTTTCCAGAGACAACTTAAGTGAAATATTTAAGTAGATGACAGGATCTTGTTGTTAATGTGAGATATCTCTCAACTCTCTGAACATCAACTTCACCCTAAAAGACTTTACTATTTTCCAAAAAAAAAAAAATCTGAAAATTGGTAATATTCTTATTTTTTGTTCCTATAACATGTTTTAAAATAAAATAAGGCCAATTTTGTTTCACATGAATTTTTATTATTTATAATTAGAAGAACAAAGAATATATATATTCTTTAATTGTATATATATGAAAATATATCACTGACTATATAAATATATAATTGTATATATGACGAATATATAAACATATATGATGTGCACATCTACAATTGCATCACAGAACATTATTGTATTATATTATATTGTATTGTATCGTACTTTATTGTATTGTAGTTTTTAGAGAGAGGGTTTCATACTGTCACCAAAACTGGAATGTAGTGGCATTATCATGGCTCACTGCAGCCTCAAACCCCTGAGTTAAAGCCATCCTCCTTCTGCGGTCTCCCAAGTACCTAGAATTATATATACATACCAACATGCCTGGCAAAAGTTGTTTTGAATATAATAATTTCATTTAACATTTTATCCATGGATAAAACTGCATTTTGAGGGATTCTAGGCTTAGAGATAATTTAATACACAACTATTGCTGTTTGCTTATTAACTGGTCTCATACACACACACACACACACGTATTAAGTAAGCAGAATTCCACTGGAATTGTAAAACAATCTTAAACAGAACAATATAAGCCCTGACAAAAATAAACAATAAACAGGCTGCTACTTATATATGCAAAGCACTAAGGTGAAAACTTCAGAACAACTATGAAAAATCAGGCTTTTTAGTTTTTCAAAGAATGTTTTTCAAAAATATATATTGGAGAGATGGACATCAGTCACTGTTTTCCATAACACTAGAAATATTAGATTCACACATATCCTGAGTAGCGGAGTAACTACCTGCTACTTACTATTTGAAACTATACACCTAAAATCCTAGTTGATCTATGCTCTCAAAACTGATTTACATAGGATTACAGACAGAAGTTACGGTTCTGATGAAAATTATTACATGCCTAAAATTCTAAGTCAAAAGCTAATTTACAACTGCCCCTTGGAAGAAACCTTTTTCTTATCCTTGCAAGTATTAGCAATAGCTGCTAAAATAGAGTGATTAAAATCATGGACCCTGGAGCCATAGTGAAAGCCCTATGCCTCCACTAGAAAGTTGGGTAAACTTGGTAAACTTACTTCAGTTTCCTTATCAGTAGATAAAGAATGTAGATAATAATGAAAACAACCACATTATATTGAATGAGGGCTATATAAGTTAATAATTGCAAAGTTCTAAGAGCACAAGCCCTGCGTATATCTCCACAAAGACTAAATTTGTCTTCTGATTTCTCGATACATGTAATAGAATAGAAGCTAATATTAATCGATCATTTTAATACATGTAAATAGAATGACAGCAAATGGAAATATAAGACCTTTTAGAGATGATGGGAATGTTCAAAAACTAGATTATGATTATCTACATTATGATGATGGCTGCACACAACTCAGTAAATGTACTAAGAACATTAAATTATACATTTAGGATACATGAACTCTATAGTATATAAATTATATCTCAATGAAGCTGTTTAAATATATGTGTATTTTATATTAAGAAATTAAGGATATATATATATACACACACAAAAAAAATATCTCAAGAATCCTAATAATTAAAGATATATATACATCTCAAGAGTCCTAAATAATTGGGAATTCCATTAGCCAGGAAGCCCATCTTCCCTCTCTTATCACATCTCCCCATCTCTTGTCATCCCATCTTTCCCTCTCTTGTCTTCTCTTCTCTCTTTCTTCTCTTTCTCTCCTCTTCTCTCTCCAATATGGTAGCCACTAACGCACATTGCCATAGAGCTTTTGAAATGTCACTGGTACAACTGAGCAACAGAATGTTTAATTTCTTTTAGTTTTAATTCATTGAAATTGAAATAGTCACATAGGGCACATGCTCCCTCTTGGTCTCTAGCTCTCTAGCTCGCTCTCTATCTCTCTCTTTCTCCGCCACTCCCTCCCTCCCACCTCCTGTCTCCCATGGGCACACACACACCCCACATGCCACAGCTTGGCTAGACCCCACTCTCTCCAACCCCATCCTTGTGAACATTTGTGCCCCTGAATTTACCTACAATCTTGTATTTTAAACAACCTTTGTATAAGTCTATCATTAGAAAGTGAACTATTAGAAAAGAAAAATATATATGTATATACACATACAGATCCATACTGTATGGTTGTTCATAATATTGTTACACAATCATTGCAAAAGGATAAAAAAAGTTGGCATTAAGGTTTCTTAGATAATAAATTGACTTCATGATTACATTAATCTATACTTTAAAGAAAAGAAAGAAATCATGAAGTTGAAAACTAATGGAAATAAACAAATATGCTCTAGAGTTTAAATCTATGCTCAAGTGACTTTTTTGAAATGTGCTGCATTGCAAGGTACTACTTCATCAGAAAATGTCCTGAATTTAGTTATTCATGTCATATTGACACAGAAAAATGAGATCAGATACAACCTAGAATAGGCTATAAGACAGCAAAGAAGTTATTTGTGGAAATATTCTCTATAGCTAATTTATTAAAGATTCAACGAATATTTAATGCTTGTTAAATCAAATTAACAAATGTCTTTTGAAATGAGCTTAAATATAAAACAAAGCAAAATCGAACAATGTTAAGATTTTAGTTATGCTTTAACGAAGAAAAAAACAAAGTAAAATAAAAACTGAAATAGAATATAAATTTGTTGTAAAGATCATGAAATAATTTTTTTTACAGTCCTTCATGAGCAGGGCTTTTAAGAGCACATGAATAATAACTGTGTTGGCATGCCATCAAATGAAACAATGTGGGGAAACATATCAACCAATCACAGGCACACAGAATTATTTAAAAAAATAGTTCTAACCTAGATATAAATATAAAGTCTGGGGAGAAAAAAAAATGTAACTGAAGAAAAGCAGCAGCTATCAGATCCCAAAGAATGGGAATTAAGAATTAAGAAAGCACCATACTGGAAAGGAATCTAAATTCTGAATACACAAATTATTGCTTTTGTAGAATCAGAGTAGTAGAGGATTACATTTGCATGGGACAGAAAGAACCCACTTGAAAACTCCTTTAGTCTTTCTTCAGCAGTAAGCATTTCCTTAACTGGTTATCATTAGTATTAATTTTGATAGGAATAAACTCCCTTTACCAATATTTAAGGAGCAAAGGAGAAAATATAAAACCTGGAAAAGGACCAGAAATTAGAGAGAACCTGTAGGGTAAACCCATGAGGCAGAAGGAACAGAACAAGTATGGTATAGGCAGAGTGTTTTTCATTTAGTTAGTGCTGAATGGATTGAAATTAAAGCCACCAAATGAAAATCTGGAGAACTGATTTTTCACTTTAATAACTTGTTTAGGAAATGAAAATTAGCATCTGGAGTAGCATGACTAACAACACTAGTAATAAAAATCTTATATTTCATGTTTGTAAATTAGAAAATGAAATGTCTTAAGCCTGAAAACGTCTGCCAGCACACATTTATTCTTAAGAAATTCTTCTATTCTTTGACTTGAATAAACCTTGAGTCACAACTTTCACTGACATTGACATTAGTTATCTTCTATGGTTTTCAGGAAACAAGGGCACAGCATTTCTTAACAAAATCCTCAGCTTCAGTTCTCAAAGTGTTTCATTTATATACATTCAGATATATGTACACATATATGCCAACTAAGTGCTTGTCAAATCAAAATTATAATTTATCTTTTATTAAGTTTACAGAACTCATTAATTCTGAAAGTTATTAAGCCAGATGGACAAAAATAGACATATGGCTTTTGTGACTGGCAAAGAGCAATTTGTCCCATTATCTTAAAGAATGTTTCCCTAACTACCTGCATCAGAATCACCTGTGATTTTAAGATGCTCCAATTCCTAGGTTCTAGGCTGAATTTTCTGAACAATTATTAGAAGGCCCCGGTAATTATTTCATTAAATCATTATATCATACCTGTGAAGTAGGAAGTATTATACTAAATCCCCAGTTTACAAAGGACCTTGTTACACAACTAAAAGTAAAAGATCCAGAGTACAAATCCAGATATTACTTTCATCATCCAACTACTAAACCACTACGTGATTCTGTCTTGTTCCTAATTTGGGTATAGACAGAGGACTATTTATTTTGGCATGAAAAAAAAAATGCTATAATAGATGTGCTCTGTGGATGAGCTGGAGGACAAGCACCACATAAATTCTTTCTCACCTTTTATTCCTTCTTTCTACTTATGGTATATTGAAAATGAAACCAAGGACAAATGGTGAAAAATAAAAGGAGGTAATTTTAGTTTAACTTGTCCTTCTATGAATCAATCACCTAATAAGTATTAATAAAAGGAAACAATGAGAACTCACAGATCAAAGGAGAAAATGTCTCCTAAAAGGAATATAGCTTGCCTACGAAATAGGTCAGTGATTCCTATAAAATATAGTTATTTACAGACATTGTGATATTAATATCTAAAATATACACATTTTCAGCTATTAAAGATATCATGAAACTCTGATAGATTCTCTAAATACTAGATTACCTAAAGTAGGCCAATATATGTTCTAAAGGTGAGAAGCCTATGGAAAATATTTTCAAAATTATGGCCATATATAATCTGGGTTAATAGAAATCCTTGCCTTTATCTTACTCTTAAAGAGCTCTATTGCCTACAGGTCTTCTCCAGAACATATAAGCAATGAAAGATATGCAAAGTATGCCTACCAAAATGAAAAGACATATGGTCCTTTACCAAAGATACCCTGTAGTACAGTAAATACGGAAAAAAGTTCAGAATAATAGAAGATGAACAAGCAAGTGCTCAGCAGATGAAGTCAGACTATGGTATGTCTTTATATATTTCTTAAGAAAAATAGTTTATTATTTCTATGTGCCAGCCATTGTAATAAACAACTTACAAACATTAACTCGTTTTCTTCTCATAATAATTTTATGATATTTAAACAGGAAATATTACAGGGAAATGTAAGAAAGTATGATAGAGTGAGTGACCTGCCCAAAGTCACACAGCTTTAAATTTTCATAGCTGGGATGGAAACGCCGCTTTGTGAACTCTAAAGTTCACATTGAAAAGTAAAAAATGCATTTAAGCCGTTTTAACCAGAAATTGTGCTTTGGATTAGTTTGTAAGGAGTTATACCAATTTTGACATAAGCATCTAGATACAAGTGATACACTGGCCAAAAGCCATTTGTGAACATCATTTCCATCACCTTCCAGGATGGCAATAAAAGGATCAGCCATAATATTAACTCATTTTAGGAAGTCTCATAGTAGCTATCATAAGTCCTTTACCTGATACTTTGTTTTCATCCCTAAGAACTTCATCATCTACCTGGTGTACAATCTTTTCTATGGTAATGTGTTCCTTACTATGGAAGAATTCATATAGGAAAAATTCAAAAATCCAATTTAGACTCTTTTCTGTACTAAAACTGTAATAATTAAGTAATAACTTTAATTATGAGCTCTATATATTTCTAGTATAAAAATTTTAGACAATTCAATTCATGACAAAGGTATCTTTCAAACATAAAACCTAGACTATTATACAAAAAATGTGGTGGAAATTTTAAGGAGAAATGACAAAGTGATTAAGATTTTTAATCCTTATTTTCTTTGGGAGAAACTGGATGATGAAGTACTGTGACCATCAACCAAAAAGAGTAAGGATATTTTGGCATTGTGTTCCTATGTCCTGTGATTGTCTTGAGCAGACAATAAAAGGAATACCTATTCTAATGATTTTATTGTATTTTACATTATTCTCCAAAATGAAAAACTGCACAGGCATTTTACACTAGTTTTAACCTCCAACATTTTCGGTTTTCCATTTTGCAAGGGATAATGTAAAATACAATAAAGTCTTTAGGACAGGTTTTTCCTTCACTCTTTGCTTCTAAACAATCATTCAGGGATTTTAGGCAATAAAGACCTATCACATCTTCCAATGAATTGATATAGAATCTGACCCTGAGCTCCATATAAACTCCTTTACCTCTCATACTAAGCATTCATCTCTTCTTAGAGAGTCCTTCTCTAGCCTACTTGATCATATGAAATTCCCACTTTTAAGAACTCCTTACTCTGCACACCTCTCTTCTGTTAACACTCACCAAAATTAAGACTTAGCATTTATGTATGTGATTATTTTATTAATGTCCAATTTTCCTACTATATGTTCATTGTTAAATAACAAGTGCCCAGAAATCCAGAGTACCTGCTCCATAGGAAGCACTCAATATATTCAGTTAAATGAATAAACAGGGGAATCAGTAAATGCAATAACTCAATAGAAACAGCTAAAGTACAAGGTCAACTACACAGGTTGTATTATTTGTTTTGGTTTTTATTGCTCAATTAGAAATTCACTCACCTAATAATTTTTCAAACCTAGAACACAGGTACTCCCTTTTCCATACAAAATTTATTGTAATAACATTTCAGTTAAATGTGGGAATTTGTTCCTAAATAGATCTATTTTATCACTATCATAGCTACAGGATTCAAAATTAATATTTGGCAGCCTGGTTCAAGGATTTTCCAAAATTTCCTCTTATATTATATTCTTTAGGTTGTAGAAAATCCCTATCTTATCTAACTCAACAGGAATCAACAAAACGTTCTATGGTAAGTTAAAAAAAAAAAAAGATAAATTAAACCATTGGAAATTTCTAGATGTTTGCTCTCTTAAGACAGACAAAAATAATGATAAAATAATAGCAGCTACCATCAGCTAATTGGTTACTATGTATCACAGCCTAAACTATGAATTTATTTATTCTTCAGAATAATCCTATGAAATAGTTATCACCTTCCTCCAAGTATTTGCAAAGAAAAAAAGCAAATACCAAAGAAGTACTATATCTAAATTTGAGGGTCCACGTGAATGAAAGAATGAAGCAGAACCTCTAGTAGTTTTGGCCTGAATAAAGATCAATATCAAGAAATAGCTTAGAAGATATGATTTTACTCTTAGAAGCCCTATCAAGCTAAATATTACTCTAACACTAATAAAAGCTAACATTACTCTAGCACTTAGTTTGTCCCCAATACTTTGCATACAGAGTCTACCATTTAAGTTTATGAGATAAATATAGTATTATAAGTACAATTAGACAAATGTTTATCCATTATTTATCAACAAGGAAATTGAAACTCAATGAGTTTGAGTTATTTGCCCAATTAACATACATCTGTTAAATCTAGTTGTCTCTATGATTTGTGTGCTTAGCCTCTACACTACTTATTCCCGTTAGTAGTTCCAACTCCGTCTTAACATAGCTAAGAGCATTTGTGCCCCTTGGATCAACAGAGGCTTCCACTTGTTTAATTTTTTGGAGGATATAAAGACAGCCCAGTGGAAAAGGTGGGAAAGGACACTATGCCTATTTTATCTCACCTCCTCATTGCCTAATTAGACCATGGGGAGAGCAGGAAAATGTGTGAGACAAAACAATAAAGTAAACAAAAAGCAGATAATTTAGGACATGCAAGACAATGAAGTTCTATGGTTAGAGGATATAGCTGCTGATATTCCTCTCATGAGGACCTCTTATGAGGGATGTAAATAGTTAATTAAGAATAATAATTTAATGAGTAGAATGCATATTTCTCTTCAATTACTTATCTTAGAAATTTCTATGAAATAGAGCCCTAAATTTTTGGTATGATTGAACAATTTATTAAAAGAAACATATTACTCTTTATCAAGCTCTTTTTTTTTTTTTTTTTGATCTTAACGCATGTTGTGTGATACTGTCAAAAAAAAAAATCTGGAAACTTGAGCATTAGTCTTAGTTCTGGCATTATGAGTTGGACCTGGGTAAGGCTTATCCACTGTGACCCTCAATTCCACACTTGATAATATTAAAAATTGGGCAAGTTACTTATGAAAATGTTTCTGTGCAAAATCTATGACTATTTAATGTTCTTGTAGAAAACAGAAGGCGAAAAAATTGAAAGAATAATCAAGGAAATATAATTTAATTTTAGTTAAATTACACTAATTCTTCTTCCTTGCAGTATTCATTAATGTATTTCCAAATAAAAGTATCTTCTCAGACACAGATAAGATGTATGAGTTCATCATTTGAGCTACAACTTAGAGTCTGCCTTATATGCTAAATCTTGTCTCAGAGGTTTCATATACCACAGTTAATACTTTCACCACTGCTATATTCAGCATTTACTTTGGGGAGGCTGTTAGTTGAATAATTAAGAGCAGTTTCTTTTGTTTTTTTTTTGAGATGGAGTTTCACTCTGTTACCCAGGCTAGAGTGGTGCAATGGCACGATCTCTGCTCACTGCAACCTCTGCCTCCCGGGTTCAAGCGACTCTCCTGCCTCAGCCTCCTGAGTACCTGGGATTACAGGTGCCCGCCACCATACTCCATTAATTGTTTGTATTTTTAATAGAGACGGGGTTTCACCATGTCGGCCAGGCTGGTCTCGAATTCCCAACCTCAGGTGATCTACTGGCCTTGGCCTCCCAATGTGCTGGGATTATAGGCTTGAGCCACTGCACCCGGCCCAAGAAGTGATCTTTTTAAGTTTAAATAGAGTTAAATCCTAGTTCCACTGCTTCCCTGGTGACCTGGGTAAGTTCTACAAGACTCAGTTACTCACCTGTGGTATGGCAGTGATGATGCTTATCTTGAAGGGTTCAAGTATTAAATGAGATAAATTTAGCAGAGTTCTGGAAACCAGGGCTGGTACACATTAAGATGCTAGTAAACGGAAGCTATTGATGTTGATATTGATTTATCTACATTTTCTTGGAAAATACATTATACAGTTGAAGGAACAGAAGCTCAAAGATACTAGGCACCTTTCCCATGAGTGCGCACAATTAGCAAGTAATGAAACTAGAATGTAAAGTTGGCTCTATTGGATTCTAAAGCCTATGAGTTTTCCCATAGACCACACTGTTTCCCAAGACTGGGACTCTCTCGCTCACAGACCTCTGTACTAAATGTCTTATCTCTTAATCTTTTAAAGTTTTTTTCTCTGTCTTAAATTAGACTAGAAGTTGCTTAAGTGTCTTCTGTTTGTAATTCATATTTATATAATGCCCAATATAGGGTAGGATGCAAGGAAATAGAAAAATTAGCCCTCATTCCTTGGAAAAAAAAGAAAGCTGGTACTGTCTGGGTTTATATCCCAGCTCTAGAACTTACCAGCCCTGGGATCCTGGGAATATTCTTTAACTTTTCTATAAATCTAAGTCCTCATTTGTAAAATAGCAAAATGATTATACCGATCTCATAAAGATTAAGTGTATGGTTAAATGAGATAAGTTATGTGCTGGCACATGTTAAGTACTCAATGAATAAAAGACCTTTTAAATATATTATCAATACTTCCATTTATTTTTATTCTTTCTGACTTCATTTTTCATCCATATAATAGGTGGCCTATGTCAAATTGTTGCTGTGAGGATTAGATGAAAAATGTATTTACAGTCCTTAGAAGAGTGCTGTCTCATAGTAAAGTTGAATAATGTGTTACTTTTATTAATGTGATAATGAGTGCAATATTGCCTTCAAGCTCACAAAGACTGACCACACCTAGGAGCTTTTGAGTCCTCCATCTTCCTATGCCCTATACCATCTGGGTTTGGTTATCTAAGGATCTAGTGTCCAAAGCAAATACACAACTCTCTGCTCATGGCAAAACCAGTACTGCTCACTTCTATCAGAGAACATACACACACTGTGGTCAAGGCTTAACCTAAAGAGTTACTCTGAGTATACCATAAAGGCATGACTATAAAGGCATCCATGAGCCAGAGGACCATTCTTTACACCTTAGATAACACGCTGCACTGGCCTCTTAAGTGCCACGCAAATCCTGATTGCTTCCATGCCCAGTGATTACTGTGATCACACTGTAATTTTATGATATCTTCTAACTGAAAAGGTGTTAGGAAATATAATTTGTTAGTTTTCTAGGTAAAATATGGGTGAAAATAATACCTATGCAGACTAATTTTTTTCTTTGGCAAATATATTACACTATAGATATAACTCCAAATGTGATTCTAAGATAATCCTTTTAAATCCACAGTTCTTCAATTTAAAATGAATACAGTTGTGTTTATCTGAAAAAATATTTTGGAATATGCAATGCTGACAATATAGGAGAAAGACTCATGGAACAGTGAAAGAATTTTTCCATCAATCTAAAATCCAAGTAAAGATGTTTCTATCAACAATATTAACATATGCCTTTCAGTTAAACTTAGCTGATTTAAATCCTGAAATATGTGCTTCTGATATCATAGCAAATAATTTTTATAAAATGCTTTCTTCTCTATGTGTGCTAATTATCACCCTCCAAAAAATAGATTCAGGGCTTAGACAATCAACATATCTATTATTGGAAGTAGTCTGACATGTCCCTAAAATGTAATTCTCTTCATTTTTGAAATATGATAAACATCAAAAGTATTCATAAAGCAAATATAATAAGTACATTTTTACTATAGGCATAAAACACCATTAAATTCATTGGGCTTACACTATGGTGTGCTCTATTTATATTTTTAATATATCATCAATATAATATTATGTATAGCAATATAGTATTATTAGATAGTATTATTATATACTAATATATCTCTTAAGACAGAGCACAATAGTTTTGGTTGAACAATAATACATTCTTTTGACAAGTGAACAATCATAGCAATTCAGTTTTTGAGGCAATTCCAACAGCTATGCAGTAGTAGTAATAGTATTATTATCTTTTAACATTCTTCTAAGCTGCTTCAAGATCTTCTCATAAATAATGATATAAACTAAAAGGCAGAGCAAGGAAACAATGCTTACAAAGGTCTATTTTAATATGATAGGACATTTTAAACAATTTCTTCAACCAAATAAACTCCAAAGTTTATATACTCTCATTCTCCCTTCTGCTTATTTCCCGAGTTTTTGAGGTCTTAGGCTTAATGATCATTTTGATCATACTGCAATTTTATAACACCTTCTAATTAAAAAGGTGGTAGGAGATATAATTTGGTTCCTAAATATAACTCAGTAAATATTTGTTTCATGAGTTAATGAGTGAATGACAGACAGGTTTCCTTATTGGTTTTTATCTGCTTGGTCTTCTTGTAACAAGTTTCATGAGGAAACTAGTTCCATGAATGTCAATCATCATCTGATGATTCCTGCAGTGGTACATGGAATGGTATGTAAACCCCATGAGAAAATGGTATTTTCTGTTTTGTCGACTGCCATATCTACATACCTATATACTGAAACAAGATAGAAAAGTAACAAAACCTATTATATTAAATTACACTCTAAATATATATTAAATTATAAGAATTATATATTACAGTGGAATTGAAATATAGGAGGTCTTTCTTGTTTATTGAATGTATATTGTGATTGATAGAGATTCTGCTCCCATATCTTTGCTAATATAACCCTGCCTAGCATGCATCACAATGTATTTTAATGATATTCATCATTCCCGATACGCATCATGCTTTTTCACTATGATACCTCATCTGTCCTCAAGTGCCATTATTCTACCACCCAACTCCATACAGTATAAAGTCCTGCACAAATGTTCCTCTTCTCTGAAATATTCCTTCCTGAGTTCCCCTTCATCATCAGTCTTGCAGGGTCTCCTTTTCACCAACCCTCTGAGCAACCATCATTTAGTACTTCAGTCTATATCCATGTCTGTCCCTGTCATCTCTCTAAGTCTCCTAAGAGACTTTTTCTGATTCCTTTGTGTATCTCAAAAGCTGAATACAGTTACTGGCAGATCAAGTCCTAAATTGCTGAAAACTGAATGAATTAATTAATTTAACAACATATGTTCTCATAACATGGGAGACCTTAGAAAGTATCATAAACAAAACATATTTTAGTAATTATAATTAAGAAAACCAATTCTTATTATGATTTATTTAATCAACCCAAAATAACAAAATGGGTAATTACATAACATTTAATGGAACCTAAAGTCAGAATTTTAGTAAATTTATTATTTATTTGTCCTTGATTTGATTACTCAATGTCACTAGATTACATATTTGCTAAGTAGGAATAATATCAACATTTTCTATTATGGTAATTTAGGAGTAACTTACTATCCCTCTGATGCTTACTTTTCAGTAATTATCATCTTGAGATTATCTTCTACAAGAAACATCGGCTGATTATAATTCCTACATGCACAGTTATTTATATTTCTCTCCAGATTAAAAGAATATACATGAAACACAAATTCTTCTCAGCCCAGTTAATACAATCATGAAAATGAAGTAAGATTTTCATCTTTTCTATTTGTCCAGCCTTCCTGTTGACATTAATTATATTGGTTGAAATTTAGATTCCTTAGAATTGAAAACTACAGTTCCAAATATGACATCTCTTGGGAAATTATCAAAGGATTATTGCAAGAGAAAAGCAAAAGCTACAAACGAATGCTCTCTTTTGACAGCTGAAACAGTTATTCATTTTACTTGATGCTTCTCAGTTGTGCCAACGGACCCACATGGAAACACTGACTCTTCCCATGTTTAGATTTATGGACATTATTTTTAAAACAAAATACCGTAATAGGAAGAGGATGAATTCCATACAAAGAGTAATATTTCAAAAAAGAGTCTGTTTTTTGCTAAACATTTACAAGAGTAGAAAAACAGAATCTATTTTATTTAAACTTAAAGTCAGATGAGTGTACAACAGCTCTCAGCCAGCACCAGTTACCAACATGCTCCTGGGAGCCTTTTAAGATGTTATCCTAGACCTACAAATCTGGGCACCTGACAAATGAAGCCTCCTTTGCAGTTCCTGAAGTGAAGATCCTCTGCTCTCAATCACCAGGTACTTTACTGGAATTGGATAATGTCTATCTCGTCCACAGGACAGTCCAAGAAATTACTGTTGTCCCCAAATCACAGGAGAGTGTAGCAACAAAATAATTTTAACTCTAAATTCTACATTGGATTCATTCACCTTGCCCATGAGTTAAGTAAACATAAGGTCTACAAAGTTACATAAGGTCTACAAAGGTTACATAAGGTCTACAAAGATGTATTAGGCCCCATAGACATGACAAGTGGATTAAATACACATAATATTTTTGTTTCAGATTCTGTCTTCTATTATTAAAAGTTACAGCCATCCTTCATACCCAAAACTATAAGAAAGTACTAAATCGCAACTGATTATATGTGGCCCTAAAGAGATATCCTAGTTTCATGTGGTAGTCCAACCCTTGATGACTACAAAAATAGTAATAATAACCAAAATAAAGAATGATGATGATCATACAGATGTACTGAGTAGTTATTACATTCCAGCCACTTTGCAAGAATCTGTGCCTAAGTTGTATTATTTAATATAACATTCCTATAAGATAGGTAATAATAATATTTTAATTATACAGATGAGGAAACCGAGGCTTAGACAGACTGAGCAATATATCAAAAGCCTCATAACTATAAAAGTTGGAGTCAGGGCACAGATCAAAGTGTGCTGGGCTCCAAAGTTTGTGTTCCTAACCACTGTTGTGTTCCAAGGACAATACAATCAATTAATAAGATCTAACACAAAGGCCGTCGTATCCCCAAGAAAGGATATTCTACACACCAAAAAGTTTCCCAGGTACTCATAGAAAGGTTGTAAACATAAACCAATTATTGGCTGTAAAATAGGGAAAACCAAGTACAAAATCAAACTGGTTAATACTTAACTATAAAATGTAATATTACACTCACTCATCAGGTTCAACTAACTTAACTCATACAGTGACATATAAACCATAATTAATATAGATTTAATGTATTTTACTATGTATTACATGATTCAAGTACAGTCTTCAAAAGTGAAGGAGTCTTTACCTGAAAGATGTTAAAGTATATGTGTTTGTGACTCTAGAATTTTCTTCACAAAGACTGCCAACAGAGCATTTCTATTAGCATTTAAAGTTCAAAGTGATCTGTAAGTTTTCTGTGGAGCTGACAACAAAGGGATATTTAATAGTGGCACAGGCAGATCAAAAATATCTAGGATATCTTTAACATTTGTACAGATGAACATAATTCAGTATTTAAAAACAAACTTTAAAAAGATGTTTATTTTTATATTATTGGATATGTATCATAACCTATTCTATGAAAAATAATTTTAGAAAAAAGTCATAAGATACGCCATAATTTTTAACAAAAAAATCCAAATCCTGTAGGAATTATTAACATGTATATATAATAATGTGTTTATAGATATATATGGAGACAGAGAGAGAGACAGAGAGAGGTACAGAGAGACAGAGAGACATGGATATTGATATCTATCTTTGTTTATAGTTTTTTATACTTATGTTTGTTTCCTTTTGGCAACAATGACAAACAAAATATATAGGAAAAACTATAGGATAATTATTCTGCATAGAAACAACTCATACAATTTGCATTAAAAGTAAAATATTATAATTAATTCATCATCATCATCATAATTTTTTAAGAATTGAGTAGGGTAATTCAAAAGTCTTGTTTTACACCTGATTAAGATGCCAACATCAAGGTAAATACATCTGATGTCCCACACTAATTTGTTCTATTATTATTCTTATTATACATAATAAATAACAACATATATAAAACATTTGTAAATCATTTTGAAATTTATAAAACACTTTCCCATATACTATCCTCTTTTAACTATTCTATTTTATAATTTACCAATTTTCATACAAAATTTTAATAAAAATTTTTCTATTTAAAATCAATTAGCCTGTCGTTTCCCCACATTATATATAATATAAAAATTAATACCTAAATAAGTACCACTTAAATTATAATTAATAAAATAATATCCCTATCCTACCTTCAAGTATCTTTATAATAGCAACTGTAGTTGTTTTGTCAGGCAATCCAGCAGCAGGCACAGAATTAAAAGGTCACCTCTGTGATTTTCATCTTTAGGTAGAATAAAGGTCTCCTGAATTTTAAAAAGAACATTAATATGTGCATAAATGAGAAAGGAAGAAAATAGCAGAAACTGAACTTTAGTTCTAAGAATAGCCAAACACAACAGGAATCTTCCCCGCCCCAGAGAACAATTTGAGTATGTTAAAATATAAAATAAGCAAAAATTTTTGCAAGTTACATCCAAATTTGACAAACTTGATTTGTTGACTTTTCAAATTACTTTACTTAAGAAAAATATGCATATTTGAATTTTAAATATATTTTTGAAAATAGAACAAATTTCTGCATTGGAAGGCCATCTACATACTCTAGTTTCTGAAGAACATGCACTACTTGATCCCTGAATATCCAGTTATCTGAGTAAACTGACATAGTGTCACATAAAACATTTTGTCATTAAATAGTGTCCTTAAAAAACAAAAAGTATAGAAAAGTAAGTACGCGTATTGATAAAATCCTTTAATTATCTGGAGCCAAAATTATCCTTCACTCTGACTTAGAACAGAGGTGACTGAACCCTCCTTATAAATAAAAGGCATTTTATGATGGTGTACAGAGTACTGCAGTATTTTATTCTGACAAGCTATCACGTTTCATTACACAAACCCTATCAAGAAGATGTTATATGGCCTTTTCTTAAGCAGCATGACATAAATTTCTAGAGTAGCAAAATGTAGTATTGGAAATAACAGCAAAAACAATTCATCTAACTCATGTCTTTTACAAATGAAGAAACTGAAGCAAAGAAAAATTAAGTGGGTGCTTAAATCTCACAGCTAGCATATCCAGTCCTTTTTCTATACCTGTCCTGTCCAACACAGTAGGTAGCAGCTACATGTACTGGTAATTACTTGAAGTATGGTTAAGTGGAATTGAGATGTGCTGTAAGTGTAAAATACATGCTGGATTTTAGTGGCTGACTATGGAAAGTAACACAAAATATCTCTTCCAATAATTTTATTCTAATTCTATGTTGAATGATAATAATTTGGATATGCTAGATCAAAAATATACTATTAAAATAAATTTCACTTGTTTCATTTTATCAGTTTTAAATGTGTCTACTAGACATTTTTAAATTATATTCATGGCTCATATTATATTTCTATCTGACAGCACTGTTCTAGACCATTACATTTTATATTCTTTTAGGTATATCTCTTTTTGAGATTCTAAGTACATACAGTAATTTCTTATATGAAATTCATACATTTTCATTAGTCAACTAAAAATATTCCCCTTTTTCCTTCAAGAGTCTATGCTTATATAATCTAAATACTGTGCCTATAAACAAATGCCAAATGAGTATCAGAAATGTTTACAACTTCATTATAACTCTGTCCTTCATAAGGAGTGCTTATCTTGGTTTCATACTCATTAATTTGACTATTCTAAGATGTTATTCCCTAAACTCCACAGTAGTCGAAAATCTATTCTATATTTTGATAAATGCTTGCAAGGCAAAGAACGAAAAGGAAAAAGAGGGTATTGAATTATCATTGCCACAGGAGAATAATCAAAGATAATTCCAGTAAGAGTAAATTTTTTATTTAACTATGGCAATAGCTAACAAGATTTCTCAAAAGGAAAAATAATTGTGTTGATGTAACAAGTCAAAATTTAAGTGTATTCTGCCTAAAAGCTGACAGTTGGTAAATCTGAAGGTCTCGGGATAAGGAAATTAATAATAATCAAAAAAACACCTAAAACACAATAGGTTAGCCTTAATTCAAAGTCATTTTTACCTGATGGACAAGAGGGTATCAATGTATGTCCTCACTGAACCAATATTTTGAAAGCAAGAACTATTTCATAGGGACAGGCAATAAGCATTTCCCCAAAAACTATTCTTCTATCTTAAATTCCTAGTATAATTGAGGCTTCTACAATAAGTGAATCCATGAAGACTATGTGCTCTTTAAAGGCTGGAAGATAGTACTTGGTATACTGTCAAGTGTTGGGATTGGGAGTCCTTCATACAAATCATGGGGATTCTCTTTACTTCTCCCCATGCAGAATTGGTTTCCTGACAGACACTCCTGACCAACACTGATTCATTAAATAGGAGTAACAAAACCTTCTTTGGGAGAGTAGTCACTTTTCCATTTTCTAGTAACTAAGTAAGAACTGCTGAGAGCTTGTGAAGATGAGGGACATATTATATTGGAGTGATACGAAGGAACGGAACAAGAGTTGAGAAGTAGTTGACAGTGATTAGCCCTTAGAAATAGGATCATGTCGGATTTATCCCAATATTGTTAATTCCTACTCCCGGAGATCCTTTCAGAAGCCCAATGATGTTACTGTTGACAGGATGACGCTGGATTTTTATTTGTGTGATGCATATTTTAAGACATGGAAGACAGCATTTTTTTTTTTAAAGGAAGGATTTGGACGACAGGAGGAGGCTGCTCTGCTACAGAGTGACTTTCACCCAGCCTCTTCTCCGAACCTGAATAGAAATACTCAAAGTCTGGAATTAGATGGTGTCTACATTTTTTTAAATTATTATTATTATTTATTTTGAGACAGAGTATTACTCTGTTGCCCAGGCTGGAGTGCAGTGGCGAAATTTTCACTCACTGCAACGTCCGCCTCCTAGGCTCAAGCCATTCTCGTGCCTCAGTCTCCTGAGTAGCTGGAATTACAGGCGCCGACCATCATGCCCATCTAATTTTTTTATTTTCAGTAGAGACAGGGTTTCACCATGTTGGCCAGGCTGGTCTGGAATTCCTGATCCCAAGTGATCCTCCCACCTTGGTCTCCCACTGTGCTGGGATTACAGGCGTGAGCCACCATGGCCAGCCTCTACATTCTTTAAAACTAACATTTCCTAAATGGAGATTTGTGAACCTTCAAAAGATTGTGAGACTGTTCCACATACATCCTGCCATAAAAATACTAACTTGTCTTTTTCCATTATTATTTTTTAATCAAAAACAAAATGTTCTTTAACATTTGGTTTTCCACTTTGGACAAAATATGCCAAGTGCATCTCAGGTGATTACATATAGGAAATACTGGTTATTGAATGAACTTGTTCATTTCTTCCTTTCATATTCACCAAAATATTCCTGAAAATACTGAGATTTTTTTCACCAGTATACTGAGTTTCGTTTTTTATGTTAGTCATGTATTTTAACATTTAATTTAATTTTTAAGATTTATCTTCAAAATGAATACTACATATAAGCAGAAAACATAAGAAAACCTTATGGAATTTTTATCAGTTTATGAGAATCATAATATGCTAATTCTTCAAATTCCCAAGATAACAGCATTCTAAGGTATCTATAGCATAGAAATTGATATTAAACACTCATATTTTAAAATATACATTTAATAAGAATAAAATCTGTTCTTGCTTTTCATATATCATTACAAAGTTTATACACATTCTAAATGTATCATGCTTTAGAGAGGTTTTGCAAACATCATAAAGCAATCTCTCTTATCTCACCATTTATAAGCAAAACAGAACACATAAGTAAATAGTATGCTATTTCAGTGGAAATGGAAGAATAAAATAGTTTTAATCTATTTTTTGATGATATGAAGTCTATTAAAATTATATCTGTATTTTCATGTTTTAGCTCCTAAATCAAATTTCATATGACATCTTTGAATCTTTCTTTAAAAATGTATACACTTTCTCCAATAAGTCATTAAAAGTAAATACCATAATTAGAAAATGTTGACATCCTCTATTCTATAGGTATTAACAAAATGCTATTAAAATTAATTTGTTATAAACTTTGTTTTACCAATAACAATAATTTTACTTAAAATACTGTTTATTGTATGATGTGAAAAAAAATTAGCAAAAATTTTTTTCTACTTCCTAAGCAGGTGGGCAGTTTTTCTTGTGCTTAAAAGAGTTGGTAAGAATCACTTGGTAGTATTTATCAAAAAAAAAAAAAAGAGAAAAACTCCATCAATGCATGCCCCTTAACTAGAGATTATAATTCAGCAGGATACATTTCCAGAATTTTTATTATTAACAAAAATACTATGATAGCTAATCTGATTTAGGAGGAATGTAGCCTGTAGATACAGGTCAGGTCACTGCTAATAATCCTCCACTATTTGACCTGTATCATAACAATTACAATCACTAATACACTGGAAAGATTATGGTGTGTTCATGACAATGTGCCTAAACCCAAAAGAGGAAAGCACTATCTAAATAAAACACAGGGATTTAGTTTATGTTTGAATTCTAGACTTAATGCAATGCTAGATCATAATAGGTTATAACTGATGAATGAATAAAATACCCAGGATCTATATAATTTATCTAGCATAGATGCAGCGTACAAAATTCCATAGTACAAATAGTAGATATTATAGAGTAATTATTTAACATTTGTTCATTCACTTATCAAATAGTAGTTGAGCATCTAACTGGCACTGAGGAGATAGTAGTGATATAACTATTGCTCCTGGATTCTCATCCGTGTAACTGAAATCAAGCACTGCTTACACTTTAATTACTTAACAAAAATTATGAAAAGTGCTAAACAGTGGAATTAAAAAGTGTTAAAAAGGCATATAACTAGGCAATTTTCTAGTCTAGGGAAGATTCAAGTAGTGAAATCTCAGCTAAGTCCTAAAGGATGAGGGATATATATACTATATATGTATATATGTACATATAATTAGATATATATGTATATATGTATATATTATATATTATATGTATATATGTATATGTATATATTATAGTATATATAACATGTATATGTATGATATGATATATAACATATGTATGTTATGTTATATATATTATATGACATGTATATGTATATTTCATATTATATATAACATGTTATGTATATATTATACATAACATATGTATATGTATATATGTATAATTATTTATACATATATGCATATATATGCATATGTATATGTATTAGATGTATATTATACATATACGTATATGTATATGTATTAAATGTATATTATATGTGCATACATATATGTATATGTATATACACATGCATCTACATATATGTATATATGCAGAATTGTATGTATTATTTGTATATTATATGTACAGACATACATAAATATATGTATGTCTGTATGTACATATATGTATATATATGCAGAATTGGTTTCCTGACAGACACTCCTGACCAACACTGATTCATTAAATAGGAGTAACAAACCTTTCTTTGGGAGAGTAGTCACTTTTCCATTTTCTAGTAACTAAGAAAGAACTGCTGAGAGCTTGTGAAGATGAGGGACATATTATATTGGAGTGATACCAAGGAACGAGAGTGTATATATATATATGTATGTGCATACATATATATACATATATATGTGTATATGTATATATTATATATGCGTATTATATATATTATATATGTGTACACACACACACACACATCAATGGGGGCTATGAAGAGGTAGAGAAGTAGACAAACTCTCAGCAGAAGCAACAGTATGTAGAAGTCCCTGAGACATGAAAAACTGGAGTAGATACTAGAAGGCTATTGTAGATGGAGTGTGTAATATAGGGGAAGAGCGGCATTAGCTGAACCACTAAAATAGGCACATCTAGGTCATGTAAGAACTTACAATTCATGATACTGCTTATAATATACTTTATATTTGGGGAAACAAGAAGCCTTTGATACTTTTTATGAGGATAATTCCATTATCAAATATCATTTTTGTATTTTTGAAATGTCTATGGTTTCTGTGTTAAAGTGAGTGTAGTAGGACAAAAGCTAAAGAAAGACCAGTTAAGAAGCAACTGTAAGAAAAAAAATCCTAAAATTTATATGGAACCACAAAAAACCCAGGATAGCCAAAGCTATCCAGAGCAAAAAGAACTAAACTGGATGCATCACTGTTAGGCAGGAATCTAGACCCAACATGGCGGTATCACCCAGCATGGCAGGCCCTTTGTTAGGACTTCCCGCCCTTCACTTCCTGCTAAGACTCTCAGCGTGCGAAAGAAGCCCGCACCCGCCAAAGAACCCCCGCTCTGCACAAGCTCCTGGACACGTCATTCCCCAGAAATCAAAATCTAACTCAGGAAAACCGAAACCTACAAACCCCGCCTACCTCACCCTATAAAAGGCCCCGCATGCCCACTCCCCAAGCACGACCTCCTCGGCCCTCCCCCTAGAGGACCGGTGAACCTTGCCCATGAGCCCAATAAAGGCTACCTTTGTTCTCATCTGCCTCGTGTCTTCTTGCTCGGCCCCCCATTTACACTACAATCACATTACCTGACTTCAAATTATACTTCAGAGCTATAGTAACCAAAACAGTATAGTACTGGCATAAAAAGAGACACATAAACCAGCGCAACAGAAAAAAGAATCCAGAAACAAATCCATATGTCTGCAGTGAATTCATTTTAGACAAAGATTCCAATTACATACATTGGGGAAAAGATAGTTTCTTCAATAGATGGTGCTGGGAAAACTAAATATCCTTATGCAGAAAAATGAAACTAGACCCCTATATCTCTCACCATCTACAGGGTGAAATCAAAATGGATTAAAGACTTAAAGCTAAGATTTCAAACTATGAAACTACAGCAAGAACACATTGGGGAAACTCTCCAGGATGCTGGACTGGGCAAAGACTTCTTGAGCAATATCCCACAGACACAGGCAACCAAACCCAATATGGACAAATCAGATCACATCGAGATAAAGAGCTTCTGCAATGCAAAAGAAACATCAACATAGTGAAGATACAACCAATAGAATGGGAGAAAATAGCAGCATACTATCCATCTGGCAAAGGATTTATAACCAGAATATATGAGGAGCACAAATAACTCTATAGGAAAAAAATTAGTAATCCAATTTTAAAATGAGCAAAAGCTCTGAATAGACATGTCTCAAAAGAAGACAGACTAGCAGCAAACAGGTATATGAAAAGATGCTCAACATCATTGATCATCGGAGAATGTAAATCAAACTAAAATGAGATATCACTTCACCCAGTTAATATGGTTTATATCCACAAGACAGGCAATAACGAATGCCGGCAAGGAGGTGGAGAAAAGGCAACATTATAAATTGTGGGTGGAAATATAAATTATTACAACCATTATGGGGAACATTTTGGAGGTTACTCCAAAAACTAAAAAGAGAGTTACTATACAATCCATCAACCCCGTTGCTAGGTATATATGCAAAAGAAAGGAAATTAGCATATTGAGGAGAAATCTGCACCCTCATATTCACTGCAGCACCATTCACAACAGCCAACATTTGGAAGCAGCCTAGGTGTCCATCAACAGAAGATTGGATGAAGGAAATGTGGTACACAGACACAAGTACTATTCAGCCATAAAAAAGAGTGAGATCATGTCATTTGCAACAATATGGATGGAACTGGAGATTATTATGGTAAGTAAAATAAGTCGGGCACATAAAGACAGACATCACATATTCTTTCTGTGGGAGGTAAAAATTAAAACAGTTGAACTCATGGATATAGAGAATAGATGGATGGTTATCACAGGCTGAGAAGAGTGGTCTGTGTGAGAGGACACTATACAGGGGAGGGGAAGCCATTTTAACTACTGGGGTAGCTACAAAAAGGCCAGGAGCGGTGGCTCACACCTGTAATCCCAGCACTTAAGGAGGCCAAGGCAGGCAGATCACCTGAGGTCAGGAGTTCAAGACCAGCCTGGCCAACATGGTGAAACCTGACCTCTACTAAAAATACAAAAATTAGCCGGGGTGGTGGCACACTCCTGTAATCCCAGCTACTCAGGAGGCTGAGGCAGGAGAATCACTTGAACCTGGGAGGTAGAAGTTACAATGAGCCGAGATTGTGACACTGCACTACAGCCTGGGCAACAGAGCAAGACTCCATCTCAAAAAAAAAAAAAAAAAAGAAAAAGCTACAAAAATAGAAAGAATAAATGAGATCTAGTATTTGCTAATACAATAGGGTGACCATGGTACAAAAATAACTTAATTGTTCATTTTAAAATAACTGAAAGAATATATTTGGATTGCTTAAAACACAAAGGATACAATGCTTGAGGAGACAGATACTCTTTTAACCCTAATGTGATTATTATGTATTGCATGCCTGTATTAAAATATCTCATGTAACCCATAAATCTATCTATCTAGCTATCTACCTAGCTAGTTAGCTATACCATGTGCCCACAAAAATTAAAAATTATAAAAGAACAAAATGTGGAAAAATAAAGAAAGTAACTGCTGTAATGCAAGCAGAGGACAAAGGTGTCATGTACTAAGGTGGTAGCAGTAGGAATGGAGAAGTGAAAATGACAAGGCTCAGATTGATAAATAGGATTATTTCCCCAGAGTTTTTACCGTTCTTCCTAATAGACTATTATATTATTTATTTCTCATAATACTCTCTTTATGGCTAAAAATGTCATAACTTTAGCAAGGTCATTTAATTTCTTAGGGGTTAGAAAAATGCACTTTATAGGATGAGAGTGTTAACACTTGGAAAGGAGTAATACAACATTTATACCACCTTTATTGGAATTAATAAAAGGAACTCTTAGGTCTGACAGTAACAAAGCAAGGGAGAAACTACAACCTATATTACCTAAAGTAAATAAAGATAGGTTGGGGACATAAGAAACTATTCAGAGTAGCGTAAATCTATGGAAAGAGATTCATAACAGGAATCACAGACATACAAATTTAATTTCCACATTCAAAGAATTATTCAACAAAATTGTCAGTACATGAGCCTGAATCCACTTTGTGGGAATGGGATAGAAGGTATACTTTGAGACAAAATGGTATATGTGAAGACCAGTAACTTACTGGATACATTAAAAGCTGATTCCTTGTATCAAAAATATATTTTGGTTAAACCAGCTTCCGTAGTGCTTTATGAAAGTATTTAAGTCATAGGTGACTTTTCAGAGATAAAGCTATCACACAGAGTTGGGTTTTCTTATGTCTGTTAACATCTGTAGCTTTTTTAAAAAATAAAATCTGTTTGCATAATTTTTAGCTCTCTCCAGAAACAGAATAATGGGAGCTGGCATATAAAAGAGAAGAGATTACTTAATGTATTTTTTCACTTGTCAAGAATTTGTATTCCTTCAAAAACAAAGAACACTCAGTGCTCATAAGAATAATGAGGTTTGAGTTTCATTTAATTGAAAGTTCCTCAAAGTGTAGGATTTGTGTTTTTATGTTAAACTGAAGGAAAGCATTTTGTGCATGTGTGTCTTCCAGGAGACCATTCTAGGGTCTGAAGAGAACAGTGACTGCAACATCACTTTATAGTATTTGGTATTGTGTGCTATTTTTACATAGTAAAATAAATCATAGTGTTTTTGTCAGTGTAATAATATTGTTTGGTATATTAAAATATATCAAATATTAAACATTATCTCTAGAGATACACTTAGACATTTACATGTTATATTAAAATTCTAAATCTAACACAGGATGTTTAGAAAGCATCCTCTCTACTTCCACAATCTCCAATGAAAGGAAGAAAATGCCAACTCAAAAACCAACATGTATTATTTCTATATATTTGTTTGATTTAATAACTTGTCAAACAAGATGAAATGAACATGATAATAAGCTAAAACAATATATAACCAAATCTTCAACAGGACTTGAAGAAACAAAAGAATGGTAAGACAAAAAGAAATGAATTTCTATATAGAAAACTGCATCACTATAACCTCAACTTTTTATAACTACTACTATAATTCTATTCGCAGCACCACCACCAGCCCAAAAGAGATTCTAAAGATCACCTCAAACAAGAGTTATGTTTCTTTTTTAAAGCATCATAGAATTAGCTCATAAGTAACTTTTCACCATTATCTGAACTTGTATCAAGTTACAAAGAACTTCTATAGTAGCTAGAAAACTTTATAAAGAATGCACTTGGTAGTCTGCAGTGACATCAATGATGGACTTTAAGACTGATTTTTGAAGAAATGATGAAATACTATTTATTTTTAGTATTCCATGATCAAAATTTCTTCCTTTTAATAGTTGTAACTTATTGGTGAGTGATCTTTTATTTTATCCATCGCTAATCTATAGCAACATAATAATTTATGTTCTATATTTATCTTTTATTTTATTTAAGATTTGTTAAGTTTATAATATTTATTTTTAAAAATGTATATTTTTAAAATCTATTTCTTTATTTTAGGTTTTTAAATACTTTTGATGAAATTACAGAATCAATATGTGGAATAAATACCAAATATCAATACTTTCTTTCTTCCCAGTATTAAAAATAAGTAGTTGAGATGTAGGTTCTTGTCCTCAAGGAACTTGCCATTCCTAGTCAATACCATATCCAGAAATAGGGGAAGTATATGACACACAGACCCAGATTTCACAGTCAATTTTTAAATCAACAAATGGCCATAATGGAGACAATACTACATTAACACCAAATTATAGTAGAGGCAGAGGGAAGAAAATTATGGAACATGAATTGGATTCAAATCCCAACTTCAACTTTTAATAGCTGTACCTTGTGAATAAGTCATGTAACCTTTCTGGGCTTCTTTTCTCTAAGTTTGGACAAGAGCAGCTAACCACTCAGTTATCAGGATCAAATTAGTTTGTGCATATAAGGTGCTTAATATAGTACCCAACACATAGTCAGTGCTCAATAAAACTGGACACAAATTTTCCATTGTAACACTAAATAAGAAAAATAAAGGCTGGGTGCGGGGGCTCACACCTGTAATCCCAGCACTTTGGGAGGCCATGCTGGGCGGATCACAAGGTCAGGCAATCGAGACCATCCTGTGAATGGTGAAAACCCATCTCTAGTAAAAATACAAAAAATTAGCCGGGCGTGGTGGCGGGCATAGTCCCAGCTACTCAGGAGGCTGAGGCGGGAGAATGGCGTGAACCCGGGAGGCAGAGCTTGCAGTGAGCCGAGATCCGGCCACTGCACGCCAGCCTGGGTGACGGAGCGAGACTCCATCTCGAAAAAAAAATAAAATAAATAAAATAAAGAAAGGGCTAGTTGAATTACTTAAATTGTGACACCTGAAATAACATACACTGGGTGAACGACAGTAAAGGTCTGATACGGTTTGGCTCTGTGTCCCCACCCAAACCTCATGTTGAATTATAATAGCCAGCGTTGGGGGAGGGACCTGATGGGAGGTGATTGGATCATGGGGCGGATTTTCCCCTTGCAGTTCTCATAATAGTGAGTTCTCAGAAGATCTGCTTCTTTAAGTGTGTAGCAGTTCCCCTTTCACTCTCTCCTGCTCCGCCATGGTAAGATGGAGCAAGAAAGAGAGTGCTTGCTTCTCCTTCACCTTCCACCATAACTGTAAGTTTCCTGAGGCCTCCCAGCCATGCTTCCTGTACAGCTTGCAAAACTGTGAGTCAATCAAACCTCTTTTCTTTTTAAATTACCCAGTCTCGCGTATTCTTTATAGCAGTGTGAGAATGGACTAACAAAAGACCTCAAATATAAATAGAGAATAATGGTTTATTGCTTGGGGAGAAGAAATACCAAAGAAGGAACATCTCCTGGGGTCAAAATTCATAGCAAACTTTTAAATTCACCTATGTTGCAGTTATGTTTTTTATTTGGAAACTTATTCAACCTATTTTCTTCTGTTATAATATTATAGATTAGTACTCTACATCTTAAAAAATTCTATTATATTTAATCTATAATCATTTGCAGGCCTGTTTTTGAATGCAAATAATCTTATGAAGGTCAAATTTCTACACAAATATATTGAAAGCAATTTTCCTTAAAAGATAATCTAAACTTTATATAAGAAATAACAAGAATATTATAAAATGTTGTGTCAAAAAGGATCTAGGTTTACAGCCTCATTCTGCATATGGACAAGTAGGACTCCGGAATGCAATGGGTTCTCTTTAGTCGCACTGTAAGGTAACAATAGAGCTATGAATATAAACCAGGTCTTTTGTACCCTAAAGCCAAAAACCTTGTATTTTTTGGTAAACCAAATAAATGCAGCTGAGCAGGGACCTAATTCGTCAAATCTTCACTGTTTTATTTCACAAGTATTTGAACAACAAGAGTAAATGGACTAAGTAAGAGGAGTTGCTGCATTACAAAATAAAAATAAAACAAATGGTAAATAACATGTTTAAGAAATATTTATCCTCATTATCAATCCATGAGACATAATTTAAATTGTCCTGTCAGTTTAAGCCAATCAAGATGCAACCAAGCAAAGCAAACTCACTGGCATAATAGAAACGCTTAGAGGTTTCTGAATGTATGCTCATGTCACAAAGGAAGACGAATTTTTCCACGTAACCTCAACTTTATATGCAATTAAAAATATGGTTCATGTGACAAATTCCTTAAAAATTCAGTCATCAAAAAGTAAACTACCAAGATATGAGCAGTTTACTAAGACCCTAAAGATAGACCCTGTCCTTTGTTACACAGATTTTGTCTAATCCCTTTCCCTTGAGTATGGGAAGGACCTGTGACTATGATGGGGTATCACTCCCATTATTAAGTTACCAATCAATTGATTTTGAGCTAATCATAGAAAGATTATCTCTTTTGTGGTAGGCCTGACCTAATGAATTCATGCCTTTAATATAAGGTAAAATATTAGAGATACTTTCTCCTGCTATCCTGAAAGAAAGGAAATATTCATGAACTACGTATGGAGGATGCCATGTGGCTGGTCTACAAGGGCAACATCTAGGATCTGAAAGTGGTCCTCCCTGTCACCTCAGGGAGACAGCACAAAAACAGAGATTTCAGTCCTGCATCCATTGTGAAATAAATTATGCCAATAGTCTGAAAGAACTTAGAAGCAGCTCTTTCTCCAGTCAAACCATCACATGAGGACACACACAAACTGACAGCTTTTATTTGATCCTTACAAAGCCCTGAGCAGGAGATTGCTAAAAACATGCCAGAACCATGGAAAATGTGAGGCATTCAATTTATGTTTCCTTTAGCATCTCATCTCTTTGGCAATTTGTTATGCAGCAACAGAAAACGAATACAGGAAGGGACCAAGTTTTTATACTCTGCATAATCTCAAGATTCAAAATATAATAGTATAGTAAGTATCTGGGTACCTAATATATTCTTGAGTGAATTATCTTAATTAGAAATGGTATGCTTGACTCAGCACAATGCAAGGAAATGGCCAGAAAATAATCCTGCTGTCACTTAGGTTAGGGGAGACTCTTGCAGTTTTTAAACATTTTCTCATTTAATACTGTGAGTTATATATGGCATGGATATCATCTCCATTTCGCAGATGAGAGAAATGGGATCTATGAGTTAAAGTTCCAGAAATCATGTTACTAATTCATTTTCTCCCATAGCATAAGGCATATGGGAACACACTGAATTCTCTTATAAATGGAAGGTGTTGTTATAAACCAAGAATAAGGGTTGTTACTATGTTTATTTCATTCTACACTTCATTTCCTGCAGAGACATTGTCAAGCACCTCTCAGATGTTAAACATGTATTTGCTAGCTGACTGAATACAGGCAACATCAGCCAACCACAGAGTTTATTATACTTCTTATACTCTAAGCAAAATAATATTCATAATAATTGTATTAATAACTATTAATTATGCCTCTTTGATGTCATATATCTTTTATAACCTTTTACTTTTATTCTCACAGTAAACATGCAAGGAAGTTCAAATTCTTCATTGCAAATAAGGAAACTTAATTTTAGAAGGATTAAGTGATTTGATGAAGGTACACAGCTATTAAATGATGGATACAGACACAAATTCAGGTCTGTTAGCACTAAAGCTTGAATTATTTCAATGATTTCAAGTTACTACGCTAAGGGGACCTTACAGAAAAGTTGTAGACAATGCCAATAAATAACAGAGTTCTGAACTAGACAATGCTTTGTACTTATGGGCAAAACCCCTTGAATCTATACCACACACATTATTTTCACAGTATAAAATGCTCTTACATGTAATACTATCTTGATCACTAATTACTTTATATATATATTTTATATATATATATCTGTAGCATCACATAAATACAATTAAACCCTGCTTTCAGAACAAGGATCTCTGAGGAAGAAAAAATAATAAACCCTGCTCTGGCGAGGAAAATTTATGTTTATTGTAAATATTCACAAAATTATCCAATCATACTTACAAATTCACAAAGATTACAATATACCTAAAAGTACTTTTGTAACAAATGATTTTTCTCTATCTTACCTAAGTAATTGAAAAATAATATTTTTGAACTTTGAATTCAACATGGTTTCTCCATTTTGTATTATGAATCTTACAAATTTAAGAAAGCTCTTATTAAGCAGTTTGCTTCAGAGTTTTAGTTAAGGCTTTGGAGTCACCTTGGAATGCATCTCTTCAAAATGTTTCTCTTCCTGTTTTCTCCAGAATATAAAAGGCTATTAAAGTTTCTTAGGCACTTAAAAGCCAAAAATGATTGTCTTTAAAATTTTTTTTTCTTCGTGAAACAATTCAAGCTTTTAAAGTCTCATACCTCTTGACTAGGAAAATCTTGAGGAAAAGTACAGTTATCCAAGGATGACTGCATTTTTCTCTTGTTCCTTTGGCAATCTTCATTCGCCAATAGTTCATCTCACGCATCCAGCTTTATTGCACATCATATAAATCTAAATCATTGCAATGTTTCTCTTGATGTTGCATCAAATCTACTGTGACTCTTCAGATAAGGCAAATAACCTTTATCTCTACTTTTCACCCTCTCTTTATGCCCTGCTCTTCTACCCATCTGAAAATTTTTAAAAAACTAAAATACTGAGAGAGTATTCTATGATTGAAAAGATACATTAAAGCCGCTTTAAAAGGAAAACATAGGCAGCTGCACACAAAATCATTGTCTATGGATAACACTAGCACCTGAGAACTATAAAGGCTCAGGGAAGGCACTGCAAAACTAAATATGTTCATCATTTTCTGACTCAATAGACAAGTAATTCTTTCTCCTATTCCAATAGTCACTGCTGCAACAGCCACACAGCATCAGCCATTCATTTATATACTACATTATTTCATTGCTTAATTGGGAGAAAAACACACCTGCAAAGATAATCTCGACATAACATAAACAAGAGATACATCTCAGATTGGAAGAAAATGATGAATCAAGCAATTAGTAATTGGAAGACTAGATAACTAGAATGTAGAAACTTCCCATTTGTCTAGTTATAAAAGTAAGCATGTTCTAAATATTAAAATAAATCAGTGTGGGCTTAAAAAACTCTAACAGTAGATTCAGAAACTTTTGGTCACTAAGCCTAAAGGAAATACAGCAACTTGCCTCCAAATACTATCATTTACAAGGATTCAGTAAATTCTCAATAATGTAGGCTAACAGCAAGGAGCAAAGATGCTACCAATTAAAAGCTTATTTCTATTTGGCCACAAATGCATTGCATTATAGATTAGTAGCTAGGCTAATTATACATTACTTTGGTAAATATTCAAATTAGATCTCATTCCCTAGCAGATATCAGCTGACAGGATAAGGTGGCATTTAGAGGTATGCATAGATGCAAAGGGAAACCTTCTAGAATTAAAAATACATGGATAATGCAGAGTCAATTACATGAGCATGACTACAGGAAGATTCTTGAATTCCTGTTAATTTACTGAAGTGGGCACCAATACTGTGTTGGGGGGGGTTAGCCGGAAATGAAGCCGGTGACATGAATAAAAGCAAATGGGCGAAATGTGTAATTGCAAATTCTGTTTATGAAATAAAATTTTTGTAAGCCTAATTATTTGAAAAGCTGCACTATGCATTTATTCTAACTTCTTCTTTTCTATCCTTGACTTAGATGAAATTTACTTGCATGATAGCTAGAACCATTTTGCTAAAATATATAGCAATTTTCTATTTCAATCTCATTTTTGATATAAAACTGAATGCAAATCTACATATTTATATATAAGCCATTAGTGTAGACTGAGTTTACATATAAGCTTTTTCCACATATTTTGCTTGTGAGTAATTTTTTTAAGTCTGGTGAATAAAAAGCTATTGCATAAAGGGCTTAACTAAATCAATTTATTTCCACCTGCATAATTTCCAAAGCTCAATTGCATATCTCATCTGCTGAGATGCCCACAGTAGTCTTTGCTTCTTAGAAGGTAGACTGTTTCAATGACTGCCCATTATGGTGAAAATACTTTATGTTAAATCTAAAGCTTTATATGTATTCCAGCTCTCTTTACTTTATAAAAGCAGAAAAAATGATTTGCAAGATAAATGCGATGTATATTTATAAATCTCTTTTATTTTTATAAAACTTCACCCAAACTGAATTATATTAGATCCATGCAATTTGGGGAAGCAGAGGAAGTACCTACATATGAGGAGGTTTGCATAAGTATAAAATACTCTAGGGACCTACAAGTTAATATTTGAGATGTCTAAAAGTCCATGGCCACATGAAATTCCACAAATAATTGAATATTCTGACTTTTAAACTGTACAGGGTATTAAAAGTGGATATGGCAGGAAAGTGAGTCACTGAGCTTGGTGAGTAAGCATAGGTAGCCATAGACCATCTTCATTTTGTAACAAATTTGCTTTTCTGTACCTTTTGCAATACATACAGTTAACATAGAAATTTATACATTAGAGAGGTATTAGCTAAGCTAGTGATTTTTAAAGATGCTTGGTCATCCTAAACACCAACGTCAATAATCCGCAGGAGTTAGGAAGAAAAAAAAAACCTGCTAACATAATCTTTCAGCAAATAGGCCAAGGTGCTGTCCACTTCACTGAAGCCTCTTCCATTCATAGGTCTAAATCGAAGGTCATTCCCTGTTATAGATGAGAAGATACTTCCTATCAGTCAAAAAGGAGGATGTAGAAGAATTTAGGATTATCAGACACCCTACCCAGGAAAACAAATTCGGCCGTGATAAAACAAGAAACAATTCTCACTTAAAGAACTAGGCATGGTTAATGCTTGTATATGCAAGACATGTGCATGTGAAATTGAGGAAATTGGGTACTTTAGAAATATTTAAACATGTAATTAGCCAATCATGTAACTGGCCCTTCTAAGAAATCTTTATACACTGTTTTACTACAAATGTTCAAAAAAAGTCTTGATAATTCTGAAAATGTCAGGTTTTATCTCCTGCCATAACTAATTTCCTCAGACGTCTGTACAGCTACAGTTTTAATAGTAGAAACAGCACAATTAGTGGTCCCTGGAAATTAGTTGTTTTTTTGTTTTTGATGAGATGGAGTCTTGCTCTGTCACCAGGCTGGAGTGCTGTGGTGTGATCCAGCTCACTGCAACCTCCAAATCGCAGGTTCAAGCAATTCTCTTGCCTCAGCCTCCCAAGTAGTTGGGACTACAGGCATGTGCCACCACGCCCATCTAATTTTTGTATTTTTAGTAGAGAGGAGTTTCACCATGTTCACCCAGATGGTCTTGATCTCTTCACCTCGTGATCCGCCCACCTCAGCCTCCCAAAGTGCTGGGATTACAGGCGTGAGCCACCGTGCCCAGCCTGGAAGTTAGTTTTGAAAAAAGTAAGTTACTAAGCAAAGTCAAACAAATGTTTGCACACTGATTCTTTTATACAATACCGTAAAAGGGATCCTCTTTAAAGGAACTTTATAGATATTGAAATGTTATTTTAAGAATGATCCTTTTTTAAAAAATTATTGTTTATCAATTTTTTAAATAAAATTTCCTTCAAAAATAGAATGCATTTAAGCTAAAGTAACCTGTTTTGTGTTCTGTCAACGCTCATCAGCAGTATATATGTCAATCACTGTACCATGTTTTAATTCAATATTCCCCTTGGCCAACTCTAAGTTAAACTGAGTTGCTCCTTCACTGAATAACAGGTTGTTATTCTCATATGGCAGTTAGTGTTTATGGCCCTTTGGTCACTCAAAATTCTTATGATATCTGCAGTCTCTCCACAAGTCCCTTCCCACCACTTCTAACTTCCTCTTCATTAAAACTGATGCAAAAGTTAAGCTAGTTTGAAATATATATATACACACACACATATATATATGTAATTCAGAAAGCATAATTTTATACTTGTTGCTATATTAAAAGATTTTTAAGTAAGAACCTATATATACTTAATTTCCTCTTCCACAGAATAACATATGTGGCCTATGTGAAAGCCATTTTATTCACAGCTTATCAGATTATTTTTGCCTAATTGATATTCTCAAATATTCTACCACGTAGAATGACTAGATGTCCAGACATCTAATTAGTGAAGATCAGAAATTCTGGGAGTCGGAAGGTGGTGTGGGCATAATACCTAAAGTCCCAAGCAATTTATTTTAATGTAACTTAATATTACTGTATTAATATTGTATCCTTTATACATTTCATATGCATGTGTATATGATTTATATGTATATGTGATATATATGTATGATAATGTATTTTTAGAACTTATATCTGAATTTATTATCTTTAAAAATATTATAGAAAACCAAATATAAAATATATCCCTTCTCCCGAAGTGATGTCTAATTTTTAGAGAAAATATGCTCAATTATTTTTCATAATTGCTCAGAGTAATTGAAGAAGCTCGAGTATGCTACTCAAGGGTTCATCAAAGTGTGACCCCAGGACCAGGAGCATGAGCATCACTTGTGAACTTGGCAGAAGTTCAATTTCCTGGGCTCCAGCTAAGACCTGCTGAATCTGAAACTCTAGGGACTTGGCCCAGGAATCCGCTCTTGTGAGCTTTCCAGGTGATTCCAATGCACAGTCTTATAACTACTGCCCTTCCCAATCCAGGAATAATAAATGAAGAATGAAGAATTCATGTGACCACTTGCTCCTGGCTCCAGCTGTTGGATATCTGGCTGCATCCTACCAAAATCAGCAGCCCTAAGACATCTATTTGAAAAGTTGTGCCACTTATTTTACCTTCAGATTACATGACAAAATAATAAAAAATTGTGCAAACTCTTGGCACATTCATAACCCAAAATATCCAAGTGCCAACTGTCAAAAACATGTTGGAAAAATTCTACTCTTTTCCTAATTAAGAATCCCCATCTCTACAGCTTCTATTCCTGTGAGAATAACTGAATATTTTCTCTATTTTTCTCCATGATAAATATCAAACTGTAAATAACGCTGAAAGGAGTCTTTAACATTGAAAGCTGATAAGAAAATACACTCATATATTATTCACTCTGTAGCAGAAATTATGCTATGATCTTTCTATGTATTAACCCCTTTAATATTCACAGAAAGCCTTTAAGATAGATACTAATATCATCCCAAATCCCACTCTCATTAAGTGACTTGCCCACGATCTCACATTTAGTAAGTAAAGGATTAGAATTTGAAGGGAAGCAGTAAAAGCTCTTAAAAACAGATTGTCAGTGGCAAAGTATCGTAATTGTCAAAGGAGAAAGTATAACTTGCAAATACAAAGAAACTTCAAAAAGTTCATGGAAAACGCATATCATGAATAAACCATGCATGGATTTCAATTCTTTGCACTAAAATAAACTTGCACTAACTTATTATAACATGTTTGAATATGATCTAGTTTTACAAACTAAGAAGGATATGACACCAGTTTGAAAAAAGGCCTCATCAGAGCAAAATAAAATTGAAGGAAGAATATCAAGTTGATGATGAAGCTTTAGTGGAAGAATGGTGAAACCTCGTTGCTTTGGAAAAAGGGTATAGGGACAATGGGCCTAAGTAATCAGAAGTTTATAAATAGATAACTGATTTTAAGAAGGGAACAGACAGTGTTGAAGATGAAGTCAGCAGGAGCAGACCATCCATGTCCATTTTGGAGGAAAAAAATCATCTTGTTTGTGCCCTAATTGAAGACTACTGAGGATTCACAGAACAAGCAATAGCCAAGACCACAGACATCATACTGTTTCAGCTTACCCAATTCTGACTGAAGAAGTAACGTTGAGCAATCTTTTCATTTCACAGTTGCCAAAATCATGGTGCCCATGTCAGCAGCAGACAAGTGCAGAAGTTTCAATAGAAATTTAAAAAAAATAGGATCAAGATCTTGAAGCATTTCTTCGAAGACTTGTGACAATGAAACATGGCTTTACCAGTTGGATCCTGAAGGCAAAGCATAATCAAAGCAGTGGTTCGCAAGCAGTGTAAGTCGTCCAGTGAAAGCAAAAGTAAACTGGTCAAGAGCAAGGTCATAAAACATTTTTTGAGATGCTCAAGGTATTTTACTTATTGACTTTCTACATGGCCAAAGAACAATAACATCTGCTTAGTAGGAGGGTAATATGAGAAAATTAACCAAAGCTTTAAAAAAAAATTGCCAAGAAGGAATTATTTTCCACCAAAACAATGCTCCTGCTCATTCCTCTCAGCAAAAAAGCACAATTTCGGGGGAATTTCTAGGGGAAATCGTTAGGCATCCCCCGCTTAAAGTCCTGATTTGGCTTTTTCTGACTTTTTGTTTGTTTGTTTCCTAACCTTAAAAAAATCTGTGAAGTGCACCCATTTTTCTTCAGTTAATTTTATATATATATGATATATATATCATATATATATTATATATAACATATATATTATATATATATTACATAATATATATAAGATATATATATAAAGATTATATTAACCTGGTTAAATTCCAGGACCCTCAGTTCTTTACAGATGAACTAAGTAGCTGGTATCATCACTTACAAAAGTATCTTGACCTTGATAAAACTTATGTTGGAAAGAGGGGCGGAGCAAGATGGCTGAATAGGAACAGCTCCAGTCTTCAGCTCCAGCACGAGCTACACAGAAGACCGGTGATTTCTGCATTTTCAACTGAGGTACTGGGTTGATCTCACTAGGGAGTGCCGGACAATCGGTGCTGGTCAGCTGTTGCAGCCCCACCAGCGAGAGCTGAAGCAGGGCGAGGCATCGCCTCCCCTGGGAAGCCCAATGGGGAAGGGAATCGCTTTTCCTAGCCAGGGGAACTGAGACACACAACACCTGGAAAATCGGGTAACTCCCACCCCAATACTGTGCTTTATCAAGGGTCTTAGAAAACAGGCACACCAGGAGATTATATCCCACACCTGGCCGGGAGGGTCCCATGCGCACAGAGCCTCCCTCATTGCTAGCAGAGCAGTCTGCGATCTAACCACAAGGCAGCAGCGAGGCTGGGGGAGGGGCGCCTGCCATTGCTGAGGCTTAAGTAGGTAAACAAAGCCGCTGGGAAGCTCGAACTGGGTGGAGCTCACAGCAGCTCAAGGAGGCCTGCCTGTCTCTGTAGACTCCACCTCTGGGGACAGGGCACAGCTAAACCACAACAACAACAACAAAAGCAGCAGAAACCTCTGCAGACACAAACGACTCTGTCTGACAGCTTTGAAGAGAACAGTGGATCTCCCAACACGGAGGATGAGATCTGAGAACGGACAGACTGCCTGCTCAAGTGGGTGCCTGACCCCTGAGTAGCCTAACTGGGAGACATCCCCCACTAGGGGTAGACCGACACCCCACACCTCACACGGTGGAGTACACCCCTGAGAGGAAGCTTCCAAAGCGAGAATCAGACAGGTACACTCGCTGTTCAGCAATTGCAATATTCTATCTTCTGCAGCCTCTGCTGCTGATACCCAGGCAAACAGGGTCCGCAGTGGACCTCAAGCAATCTCCAACAGACCTACAGCTGAGGCTCCTAACTGTTAGAAGGAAAACTAACAAACAGGAAGGACACCCACACCAAAACCCCATCAGTACGTCACCATCATCAAAGACCAGAGGCAGATAAAACCACAAAGATGGGGAAAAAGCAGGGCAGAAAAGCTGGAAATTCAAAAAATAAAGAGTACATCTCCCCCTGCAAAGGAATGCAGATCATCGCCAGCAACGGATCAAAGCTGGACGGAGAATGACTTTGACGAGATAAGAGAAGAAGGCTTCAGTCCATCAAACTTCTCAGAGCTAAAGGAGGAATTACGTACCCAGCACAAAGAAACTAAAAATCTTGAAAAAAGAGTGGAAGAATTGATAACTAGAATAATTAAGGCAGAGAAGGACATAAACGAACTGACAGAGATGAAAACCATGACACGAGAAATACGTGACAAATGCACATGCTTCAGTAACCGACTCGATCAACTGGAAGAAAGAGTATCAGCGATTGAGAATCAAATGAATGAAATGAAGCAAGAAGAGAAATCTAAAGAAAAAAGAAGAAAAAGAAATGAACAAAGCCTGCAAGAAGTATGGGATTATGTAAAAAGACCAAATCTAAATCTGATTGGAGTGCCTGAAAGTGAGGGGGAAAATAGAACCAAGTTGGAAAACACTCTTCAGGATATCATTCAGGAGAACTTCCCCAACCTAGTAGGGCAGGCCAACATTCAAATTCAGGAAATACAGAGAATGCCACAAAGATACTCCTCAAGAAGAGCAACTCAAAGACACATAACTGCCAGATTCACCAAAGCTGAAATGAAGGAAAAAATCTTAAGGGCAGACAGAAAGAAAGGTTGGGTTACCCACAAAGGGAAGCCCATCAGACTAACAGCAGATCTCTCGGCAGAAACTCTACAAGCCAGAAGAGAGTGGGGGTCAATATTCAACATTCTTAAAGAAAAGAATTTTAAACCCAGAATTTCATATCCAGCCAAACTAAGTTTCATAAGTGAAGGAGAAATAAAATCCTTTACAGATAAGCAAATGCTTAGAGATTCTGTCACCACCAGGCCTGCCTTACAAGAGACCTGAAGGAAGCACTAAACATGGAAAGGAACAACCGGTACCAGCCATTGCAAAAACATGCCAAAATGTAAAGACTATCGAGGCTAGGAAGAAACTGCATCAACTAATGAGCAAAATAACCAGTTAATATCATAATGGCAGGATCAAGTTCACACATAACAATATTAACCTTAAATGTAAATGGACTAAATGCTCCAATTAAAAGACACAGACTGGCAAACTGGATAAAGAGTCAAGACCCATCAGTCTGCTGTATTCAGGAGACCCATCTCACATGCAGAGACATACATAGGCTCAAAATAAAGGGATAGAGGAAGATCTACCAAGCAAATGGAGAACAAAAAAAAAAGCAGGGGTTGCAATACTAGTCTCTGATAAAACAGACTTTAAACCATCAAAGATCAAAAGAGACAAGGAAGGCCATTACATAATGGTAAAGGGATCAATTCAACAGGAAGAGCTAACTATCCTAAATATATATGCACCCAATACAGGAGCACCCAGATTCATAAAGCAAGTCCTTAGAGATTTACAAAGAGACTTAGACTCCCATACAATAATAATGGGAGACTTCAACACCCCACTGTCAACATTAGACAGATCAACGAGACAGAAAGTTAACAAGGATATCCAGGAATTGAACTCATCTCTGCAGCAAGCAGACCTAATAGACATCTACAGAACTCTCCACCCCAAATCAAGAGAATATACATTCTTCTCAGCACCACATCGCACTTATTCCAAAATTGACCACATAATTGGAAGTAAAGCACTCCTCAGCAAATGTACAAGAACAGAAATTATAACAAACTGTCTCTCAGACCTCAGTGCAGTCAAACTAGAACTCAGGACTAAGAAACTCAATTAAAACCGCTCAACTACATGGAAACTGAATAACCTGCTCCCGAATGACTACTGGGTACATAACGAAATGAAGGCAGAAATAAACATGTTCTTTGAAACCAATGAGAACAAAGATACAACATACCAGAATCTATAAGACACATTTAAAGCAGTGTGTAGAGGGAAATTTATACCACTAAATGCCCACAAGAGAAAGCTGGAAAGATCTAAAATTGACACTCTAACATCGCAATTAAAAGAACTAGAGAAGCAAGAGCAAATACATTCAAAAGCTAGCAGAAGGCAAGAAATAACTAAGATCAGACCAGAACCGAAGAAGATAGAGACACAAAAAACCCTCCAAAAAATCAATGAATCCAGAAGTTGGTTTTTTGAAAAGATCAACAAAATTGATAGACCGCTAACAAAACTAATAAAGAAGACAGAAGAATCAAATACATGCAATAAAAAATGATAAAGGGGATATCACCACCAACCCCACAGAAATACAAACTACCATCAGAGAATACTATAAACACCTCTACGCAAAAAAACTAGAAAATCTAGAAGAAATGGAAAATTTCCTGGACACTTACACTCTCCCAAGAGTCAACCAGGAAGAAGCTGAATCCCTGAATAGACCAATAGCAGGCTCTGAAATTGAGGCAATAATTAATAGCCTACCAACCAAAAAAGGTCCAGGACCAGATGGATTCACAGCTGAATTCTACCAGAGGTACAAGGAGGAGCTGGTACCATTCCTTCTGAAACTATTCCAATCAACAGAAAAAGAGGGAATCCTCCCTAACTCATTTTATGAGGCTAACATCATCCTGATACCAAAGCCTGGCAGAGACACACACAAAAAAGAGAATTTTAGACCAATATCACTGGTGAACATCGATGCAAAAATTCTCAATAAAATACTGGCAAACCGGATCCAGCAGCACACCAAAAAGCTTATCCACCATGATCAAGTGGGCTTCATCCCTGGGATACAAGGCTAGTTCAACATATGCAAATCAATAAACGTAATCCAGCATATAAACAGAACCAAAGACAAGAACCACATGATTATCTCAATAGATGCAGAAAAGGACTTTGACAAAATTCAACAGCCCTTCATGCTAAAAACGCTCAATAAATTCGGTATTGATGGAACGTATCTCAAAATAATAAGAGCTATTTATGACAAACCCACAGCCAATATCATACTGAATGGGCAAAAACTGGAAAAATTCCCTTTGAAAACTGGCACAAGACAGGGATGCCCTCTCTCACCACTCCTATTCAACATAATGTTGGAAGTTCTGGCTAGGGCAATCAGGCAAGAGAAAAAAATAAAGGGTATTCAGTTAGGAAAAGAAGAAGTCAAATTGTCCCTGTTTGCAGATGACATGATTGTATATTTAGAAAACCCCATTGTCTCAGCCCAAAATCTCCTTAAGTTGATAAGAAACTTCAGCAAAGTCTCAGGATACAAAATTAATGTGCAAAAATCACAAGCATTCTTATACACCAGTAACAGACAAACAGAGAGCCAAATCATGAATGAATTTCCATTCACAATTGCTTCAAAGAGAATAAAATACCTAGGAATCCAAATTACAAGGGATGTAAAGGACCTCTTCAAGGAGAACTACAAACCACTGCTCAGTGAAATAAAAGAGGACACAAACAAATGGAAGAACATACCATGCTCGTGGATAAGAAGAATCAATATCGTGAAAATGGCCATACTGCCCAAGGTTATTTATAGATTCAATGCCATCCCCATCAAGCTACCAATGAGTTTCTTCACAGAATTGGAAAAAACTGCTTTAAAGTTCATATGGAACCAAAAAAGAGCCCGCATCGCCAAGACAATCCTAAGTCAAAAGAACAAAGCTGGAGGCATCATGCTACCTGACTTCAAACTATACTACAAGGCTACAGTAACCAAACAGCATGTTACTGGTACCAAAACAGAGATACAGACCAATGGAACAGAACAGAGTCCTCAGAAATAATACCACAAATCTATAGCCATCTGATATTTGACAAACCTGAGAAAAACAAGAAATGGGGAAAGGATTCCCTATTTAATAAATGGTGCTGGGAAAATTGGCTAGCCATAAGTAGAAAGCTGAAACTGGATCCTTTCCTTACTCCTTATACGAAAATTAATTCAAGATGGATTAGAAACTTAAATGTTAGACCTAATACCATAAAAACCCTAGAAGAAAACCTAGGTAATACCATTCAGGACATAGGCATGGGCAAGGACTTCATGTCTAAAACACCAAAAGCAATGGCAACAAAAGCCAAAATTGACAAATGGGATCTCATTAAACTAAAGAGCTTCTGCACAGCAAAAGAAACTACCATCAGAGCGAACAGGCAACCTACAGAATGGGAGAAAAGTTTTGCAATCTACTCATCTGACAAAGGGCTAATATCCAGAACCTACAAAGAACTCAAGCAAATTTACAAGAAAAAAACAAACAATTCCATCAAAAAGTGGGCAAAGGATATGAACAGACATTTCTCAAAAGAAGACAGTCATACAGCCAACAGACGCATGAAAAAATGCTCATCATCACTGGCCATCAGAGAAATGCAAATCAAACCCACAATGAGATACCATCTCACACTAGTTAGAATGGCAATCATTCTAACTAGGAAACAACAGGTGCTGGAGAGGATGTGGAGAAATAGGAACACTTTTACACTGTTGGTGGGATTGTAAACTAGTTCAACCATTATGGAAAACAGTATGGCGATTCCTCAAGGATCTAGAACTAGAAGTACCATATGACCCAGCCATCCTATTACTGGGTGTACACCCAAAGGATTATAAATTATGCTGCTATAAAGACACATGCACGCGTATGTTTATTGCGGCACTATTCACAATAGCAAAGACTTGGAATCAACCCAAATGTCCATCAGTGACAGACTGGATTAAGAAAATGTGGCACATATACACCATGGAATACCATGCAACCCTAAAAAAGGATGAGTTTGTGTCCTTTGTAGGGACATGGATGCAGCTGGAAACCATCATTCTCAGCAAACTATCGCAAGAACAGAAAACCAAACACCGCATGTTCTCACTCATAGGTAGGAACTGAACAATGAGATCACTTGGGCTTGGGAAGGGGAACATCACACACCGGGACCTATCACACACCGGGAGGGGGGAGGGATTGCATTGGGAGTTATACCTGATGTAAATGACGAGTTGATGGGTGCTGACGAGTTGATGGGTGCAGCACACCAACATGGCACAAGTATACATATGTAACAAACCTGCACGTTATGCACATGTACCCTAGAACTTAAAGTATAATAATAATAATAATAATAAAACTTATGTTGGAAAATAAAATTTATATGATTTGTTTTTACCTTTTTATTTTCCCACAAACTTTATGAAGTTCTCATATGTATTACCTCACTAATAATTAGACATTTTTGTCTTTTAAGCCATAAAATTGAAGCTAATGCCCAACTTGAGTTAACATTCAAGGAAACTGACAGTGGAGTATAAATTGCTAACCCATTTGGCAGACAACTTGCTAGAACTACCAAATACAAAGAGAGAAAAAATGAGAAAATACAAGCAAAATATGGAGAAATATTATCTAACTTGCTCTCAACTCACTTATTTTTAGGTGAGTTCAGAGCAAGTTAGATATTTACATATTTTTTTTTCTAAATTTTTATTTAGACTATAAAGTTCACTAAGAAAAAATAAATAATTGTTTATTGGTAATGATCTTTCTATATTTTTTGAGGCAGCCAAAGTGTTCAATTAATATTTATATTTTAAACAAAACACCAATCTTGATTTTACCAGTAGGTGTGACCTACAGCAAACCACTCAAACTTCTGAATTTTATATGAGGCTCAGAACATAATGTGGTGTCTCCCATAGAAAGACTTGTAAAAAAAACCAAAACAGATAAAATCTTGCTGTGAGTCAAAGATTTAACTTGGCTTTAATGAATGTTTTTTTTTTTTTTTTTTTAACGAAAAGATATGCAGTCCTTTTTTTAAAAAAGTTAACATTGGCCAGGCACGGTGGCTCACACCTGTAATCCCAGCAATTTGGGAGGCCGAGGCAGGCAGATCACGAGGTCAGGAGATCGAGACCATCCTGGCTAATACAGTAAAACCCCATCTCTACTAAAAATACAAAAAAATAGCCAGGCATGGTGGTGGGCGCCTGTAGTCCCAGCTACTTGGGACGCTGAGGCAGGAGAATGGCATGAACCCGGGAGGCTGAGCTGGCAAGCCACTGCACTCCAGCACACCAGCCTGGGTGACAGAGGGAGAGTCCCTCTCAAAAAAAAAAAAAAAAAAAAAAAAAAAAGTTAACATTGTTAATATTTTATAGTAATTATTATTAACATTATTGAAGAGCTCAAACTATCATTACATTTAAAAGTATTTTTCTCATGATATGCAATTAAAGAATACTAATGCATGGGTGCAAAAGTAATACAAGCAGTAAAGTCATTTTTCTTGGAAACACACATCACATTTTCAGAACATAGCTGCTTTTCCCCTGTCATATGTTCACAATCACAAACATAAATAAATAATATCAGAAAAGTCCAAAGAATATAACACTCTATGCAAATCTATTCTGGCCAATTGAGTTTTAACTGTATATCACTTATTGTAGGATAGCAAAAATGGAAACTAAATGTGCTAAATTCATTTGTGGCTAAAATTATCCAAATCTAATTACTTGGATTTTAGCTGACTCGGGAGTACTAGAAAAAAATAGAAAAATTTGAGTAGAAATCAGAGGATAAGCTGGGCTATAATGAATGATTTAAGACAGAAAAATAGGATTCAATCATTATTGGAGGAGTGATTTAAATACATCTTTCCTGATAAGAGATTAATACAGAACATATTTTAATAATTTTCTTTCTAACTAATAAACAGACTCCTAAGAAACATATTTATTTTTTGCATAAAAAATGCAAAATATCTAAGGGTTGACTAGCAGAAAAAAGGATACTGACAAAATGCTAAGATTTATCATCACTAATTTTCTAACTGGGCAAGCATGTCTTTGTTCAACAAATTTGTAAGGCAGTGAATATATATGTTATTTTAAAGATAAATTCCTCTATAAAGATGGCATAAAATCCATATCATCTCTATTCATTTATACTCCCTTTTATCTTGTTTTTAAAAAATGAAATGTAAATAACAACTGCAAACAATATCCTTATTTATTTTCATCCACTGCAAGGGCTGAGAAAAGACTCATCTTTACTCTAAAATGGTAATTAGATTAAATATTTTGGTGCCTAATTTTACTACAATCTCTGTAAAAGAAGTACAGTGAATTTCTTCTTCTCATCCACAAGGTAAATTACAGTATTTGAACTTTATGACAATGTTCAAGAAAAAAAAAAAGCAAAAACTTCAATGACAGTCTTGACAAAGCACTAGAATATTGCAGAAAACCAAAATCATCTTTTCCGGAACTAAGTACACTATTTCATTTGCAGCACATCGTTAAGTGGCTGTCATTATTGCTTAAACTGATTTACTTTCATCATTAAAATCTCTACCTATTTACAACAGGAAGGATAATAAATCCTACTGAATATTTTACATAATGCCATGTCAACAGAAGAACACAGTAGGTATTGTCTGATGTTCTCTTAATTTTTGGACATACTATGATATATTAGAAAGGACATGTGCTTTGGAGACATTTAGCAAGCTACCTAAGGTTTACTTCTCATCAAGACAATGAGAGTAGTATCTCCTTTATAGGATTAATATGAGAAGTATGTAACACAATTATATAAAGTGGTATGGTATCTGGCACAAAGTAGGAACTTCTCATAAGTCAGATTCTCTGGAAGCATTTTGTAATAGTAATTGTTATATAAATGACTGCTGAGGTTGTGCTCTCAGGTAAAACCTATTAGAAGTGAAGGGAGCAGGATAGGGCAGGGGAAACCTAGTCAGATATGTGGGCTCAGTTCAGTTGTTTACTGGTAAATGACTTTCAAGGTGAAGGAAAAAAGAAAAAAGCACCGACTGTTACTATTTGCTCATTTCTATAGTGTAAACATGTATTTCCACCATAGTCAATTTTATATTATCCACATAATGTCACTGAACGCACCTTAAAAGAAATGTTAAGTCAGCTTCAGTGAAAGCTGGCTCCAGCGAATCACTGGTTTAGACTGATCCTACAAGGACTTCTGTAATGTGAACATCACAGAGTTATCCCACCTAGAGGCAAAGAGATTGGACTTTAACACACCAGAATCAGTCAGTCATTGACTGTGGGACACCCTGGGGGAAAGGCCATAACCTCCAGAGACTCCCACCAGCCAAGAGCAATTTTCAGGAGAAGTGTTCAGCTATAAAATGCTATCGGCCAACATTCTACAGCAGCTGGAAAATAAGTGCTTCTGCTTATTGAAGGCAATTCTGGTGTGGCAGCAATGTCATCTAACACCATGTTCAATAATAACGCTAAGTTAGTTCTTCATGTCTCTAAGTGATTCTTGCAGTCCCAATGTACTTTATTAAGAGTTTGTTCTATCAACTTATAACTAGATGACATTTGAGCTTTCTTCAAAATAAAAGACAGCACTAATGTTTAGTAGTCCAGTATATTTCCCACAAGTGTACTGGAATGAGTTAATTCCTCCTTCTCTCACATCTTTCTAAATATCAGGACCTCAGATCTCTGCATAAAACAAGCAGCAGCAGGTTATCCATTTTACCCCAGAATTTTCACTGTCAACATGAAAATTGCTGACCAAGATCTCCATTGAAATGGCCACAAAACAAACATCAAAAAACTTCCTCTTATTGGTAGAACAGATGTAGAGGGAAAGGGTGGGAGTTCCTTCATTGCTGTTGGTATTTGGGTTCCAAAGAGGTTGACTTACCCTGTGGGCTGTTTTGCATTCATTCATCACTCACTAATTACACTGTATACCTCACTTACCCTCTCCTTTGATGGCTGTCAGATCCCAACTAGATGATGGCAACAAACTATGTGAATTTAATGGGCAGTTAGGATTTCAACATTTGGTGATCATTAAAATGGCACCTGTAAAAACCAGCAAATTAGGTAGCAAATGGGTATTTTCTGAATCAAGAATCTGGCCACAGAGTGAAGTCAGCAAGGTGGCAGAAGAGGAGGTCCCCAATTCATATCGCCCCCACACAACCAATGATCTGGCAGCCGTTCACAGTCAAAACTGCCTTTGTAGAAGCTTTAGAATCCAGAGAGGACATTGTAGAACCCTGGTGAAGCCCAAGACCAAAAGGAGCCACTCTGAGAAGGCCGGTCCAAGACCTGGTGGTGGGCTCCCTGAGCATGATTCTGGCTACAGATCAAAAGCAGCCCCAACCCGGACTCAGTTCCAGATCTACTTCTTGGCCACTGTCCTGAAACCAGCCCCAACTGTCAAGGGACCTGGGAGGAGCCATGTTTGCTCCCTTTTCCCAATGAATGGGCCCACTGAAATAGGTCCTAACTGTAGATCCTGAAGCAGTCCATAACCTGGCTCCAGGCTCACGCTATCCAGACTCTGAATCAGTTCTGCCTACCCAAGGACCCGGTGGGAGACATGCCCATCCATGCCCCAGTAACAGGCCCTCTGACCTCAATCCCTACTGTGCGTCCTAAAGAAGTTCTATTACCTGACTGCAGCCCCATTTTACCATAGTCTGGAGTCAGTCCTGCTCATGAAACCCAGTAACATATGTCGTTGTCCCTGATAGAGATACCATCCTCAGTCCTGGCTGAGGACCCTGAAGCAACCCTGTGACCTAGTACTACTCCTGCTGCATCATGGTTTGGAGGCAATCCTGCCCATGCAATGGCCAGGGAAAGTCATAGCAATCAGCATTCCCAGTAAGAACTCACAAAATAGACAAGTGGAATGATCGCATTAAACTAACAAGTCTCTGCATGGCAAAGAAAACAATCAAAAGAGTGAAGTGGCAGTCTATGGAATGGAAGAAATTATTTGCAAGCCATACATGTGATAAAGGCTTAATATTCAAAATATATAAAGAACTCAGCTCAACAGCACACATATGCATGCATGTGCACACACACACAAACACACACACACCCCAGTTAAAAATGAGCTATCTGGCTTCACAGATATTTTGCTGAGAAATTGCTTTAAAAAAAAAAAAAAAAAACTGGATTGAGTAGAAACTAAAGAGACAATAATAGATATTGACAATAGAAATACTAATGCATATGCAACATAGGTCCATTAATGTAAGAATTGCTATAATAAGTTTCCTAATTGAATCATATTACAAACAGTTGTCATCTTTGAGTTAAGTAGTAATTTCTTTCAACCACTTCAACCACAATCCTAGTTTCCTTGAATAAAATTCTTCTTTTTTTTTTTTTGGAGACAGAGTTTCGCTCTGTTGCCCAGGCTGGAGTGCAATGGCGCAGTCTTTGCTCACTGCAACTTCCACTTCCCGGGTTCAAGCAATTCTCCTGCCTCAGCCTCCTGAGTAGCTGGGATTACAGGTACTCCACCTATAATTACACCACCACACCCAGCTAATTTTATATTTTTAGTAGAGATGGGGTTTCACCACATTGGCCAGGCTGGTCTCCAACTCCTCGAACTCCTGACCTCAGGTGATCCCCCTGCCTCGGCCTCCCAAAGTGCTTATAGTTCTTTATACTTTGTTTTCAACCATAATAACTTTATGTTTATATGTATATTTTTAAGAACTACTTGAAAAGAGGTAAACTTGAATCTTAGAAATGCAAGAGGTTGGGCAGGGAGTTAGAGGTAGAATGAATGCAAGTGAATACAAGTTGTGCAAATGGGACTGATTGAACCAGGTTGGAGTATTCTACTTTGCCTTTTAGTCCTGTCATGAATTTGTCATAGGTAGAAAAAGCTGTCATACTCATGTATTTTGAAGGGGATTTGAGAAATAGCAATATCCAAGGCTTTTCACTTGGAGACATCCATGTTAGCCAGTCTGTTTCCAGGATCACTGTGAGACCCTGACAGTAGGCTTCAACTCTCAAACGTAAGTTCAACAAATTAAAATAAAAGTGGCATTGAATAACTATATGAAACTACAGAAATACAACACACATATACACATAAAACCCTTAGTAATCATGTTAATTTGAAAAATGAAAAGAATATGTCATTAAAATCTGGGTGATGTAGAACCTAAAATGGGTCTAAGAAAGGTAATTTTATGCTACTGATAAACACACAAACTGTGTAATCATTTTCACTTTATTTGTCGTATTGTCTTATTGTTTTATTCTAGTAAATGGTTAAATAAAACTTATGAAGGATACAAATACTACCAACTGTGGTCCAACTCTATTTTCCTTCCTTAAAGGGATTTTAGTTAATAATCCTTCTACATGCTATGCTTCTGAATAAAATTTTGCATCCTGACACTAAAAATATACTGTAAGGTGTTAGTTCAAATCTGCACTTCTAAGAATAAAATAGTGCAAAAGAGCTTGGCCATTAAAATCACACAAATGGACTTGAACCAGACCTTAAAACTTATTATGTGTGCAACTTTAATGTTCTAAGCTTTCATTTCCTCATTAATAAAATAAAGTTCATTAGTAGAACTTGCATGATAGAGTTGTTGTAAGAACTATATAAGGTATCTAAAGCTGTCTGCACCATAAATGGCGTATAAGTGGTCAGTAAAAGTTGTCTCTTACAATATGACTAAATCGTGACTATGAAATGTATGTCTAAAACATATAGAAGTATCATAATCTTCACCTGAAAACTGAGACCTGGATATACACATCAAAAAAAGGTCAATATATATCCTTAATCACTTAGATTTGGCAATAACTTAAACATTGTTGCCAGAAATCCAGAGGTTTACAACACAATTTTTGGAAATATAAAGATGTTTGAAGCAGCTGGGAATTGGATTTCTTGACTTACAGATGAGCTGAGGCTCAAATATTGCAAGTTCAATATACAGTAAGTCAAACTGTGTGTTGCTCTGAAGTGAGTCATACAAATATTTATAATCAGTAAGTTTGTATGCTGCCAAAATTATATAATAACACTTATTTTAAAATTCCCAGGAGAATTATACATATCCCTGCAAATGCTACATTTTTCAGCAATGAAGTCAGAAAAAATGAATTAAGCAAAAGCTCTCACATTCTTCTAAATCATCTCATTATCCAAGCAGATAAACTTACACCAAAGCAAACATTCACACAGGGGATAAATTTGAAATTATAAAACATTTTGTGTCAATTTTTCCATTTTCGAATTTGCCCCCAATTAAATAAACTAGAAGATAAAAACAGAAAACCCAAAACACAATTGATAGGAGCTTTAAAATATTAGAGAAAAAGAAAACAGTAATAGCCAAGGGGTAATATAAAATTTATCAGAAATTAAGAGCAAGACTCTCCAGACAGAAGGAGTCCATATGATCAACAACAAAAGAAAACCCACATGAGCCACAGTGTCATGACATCTCAGAACAGCATCAGAGTTACTATTTCACTCCAGCTTCCCTTCTAGCTATTTAGGAGTCAAATGACATTTTGATCCTTGGTTTTATGTGTGATTAATTTTTCCTTTGTGGAGATTTTCAGGATCTCTGATAAGCAGAGATTAAGAGAGTATCCCAAATTGTCAAAGTTCAATAAAAAATCTTATTTAATTTTATTGTGAATGTAATTGGTGAGGACAGGGGAGTTTATGCATATTATTTGGAAATACGAAGTAAATATCAGAAGAAAGAGAGTTTAAAATGGAAACTTAAGGGTAGAAACTGATGATAGAGGAGGGTCAATGTTTCTACACTACTGTTTTTTAGAAAAAGAAAAATACCTTTCTCTTAAGCAAAACTAACAAATTACAAACTCCACAAAAAGAATAATTTAAAAGAAAATAAATTAAAAATATTCATTAGTTATAATGACATCAATTCATTCCTATAGCAGGAGAAACTAAATACATATGTTCAATAATTTAAACAATTCAAGGAAAACAAATCTCATTGGTTCAATACATTTTGAGACACTTCATAAAGGTAATACCTCTAATGAAGTAGAGTATACAGTACCTTTTACTCTGAGAGATAAAATGCAAATCACATCGCGCCTGCTTGTGCAGATCTTAGTAAAAATAAAAAACATGCACTGACTTCATTTGAGGCATGGGCTCCAATAAGACTATACAATTCAACGCAATGGTACTTCATGAGGTAATTCATTGTCTTACAAGGCAGAAAGTGAAATGTGTAAGATGGCATCACGTTCTAATAAAATGTGTAACATTTCATCAAATATGCTTTTCTAAGCATTTACTAAGATGCAATCATGTAAGTTAAAAAGATTGTAATCTTTTTATTTAGTGTTCTTGAAGATTAAACGGCCTCAGATCTTTTTAAAATCTACATTTTTCTTGTTCACCTGGAGAAAATTTCAAAGGTGACTTTGTCTGCTTGGAAATAAGTAGTAAGATAGAAATGATAGGAAAACACAAAGGAGATGGAGAAAGTGCTGTCATTCATCTCTGTCCATATACTATGACCAAACGGCTTAGGTTCAACACAATACAAATGTTCTGACTGTGGTAGGTCAATCAACAAATATATAAGTGGCATTAATTTTGCGTCATGTCCTGGGACATAAATGACCTATTCAGTAATAGCCCAGTGTATCTCAAACTTAAAGGTACATACAAATCACCTACAGATCTTGTTAAAATGTACATTTGCATTCAGCAGTCCTGGGGGTAGGTCTTGAGAATATGCATTTATAATTCATTTCCAAGCGAAACTCATGCTGCTTCTCCATGGGCCACACTTTAATCAGCAAGCGCTTGCAGTGTACAGTCATTCAATCCCATACAGGACAGAATGGGACAGTTAGGGTTCACAGGACAGGAGAAGGCAACGTAGGCTAAATTTGTAATTTCTCACTAGACTACGCCAGTTTTTAATTTACAACCAATGAAAGAGACAACTAGAATCAACCTAAGAACTCATATATATTCCCTAGGACATCACAGAGAGGTAAGTATTACCTGCTACTTTCTTGCTATACATTTAGATAAACACTAAATGAGCATTAACAATAAACGTGAACATTCATGGACAAAAGAACACTCCACACACTGACACTAGTTCAAAGCAGTAAAATACCAAAATTAGAGAAGCTAGGAATATTATTTCAAATGTAACTTCCAGCTCAAAATAAGCTAAAGAATTATGTTCTACCCTAAGGCTTTAATAAGTTTTTAAATAAACTATTCCTATCCCAAATCCTATTAGTTAAAAAAAAAAAAATCCTAGATAGTGAAGAGGTAAACAAGACTCTCAGGCTGACAAATTCATTATTAAAAGTCTTAAATAATATACTTTTACAAATCTATATTTCTGATTTAAGACATATGAAGAATGTAAAACAAATTTATATTTTAACATCTTATTATTTCACATTTTATTCCACAATGCATTCATACCAGTTAACTCCAATACAATAACAATGAACATAAAACTAATAAGACTTAAATATTTATAAAATTCAAAACAAATATTAACCATTTTCCCTAGAATTAAAGTAGGGTTCTATTATCTTCTGTTCTATTTCAAATAGGAACATAAATGAGATACATGTATTGTTGTTCTTGATTAAGAAAAAAAAAGCCATATTTACATAAAATATTTTTAAAGACCCAATTTCTATTTCACACAAAGTCATATTAGCTAAACAACAAAGCTGGAGACATCATGCTACCTGACTTCAAACTGTACTACAAGGCTACAGTAACCAAAACAGCATGGTACTGCTACCAAAACAGATATATAGACCAATGGAACAGAACAGAGGCCTCAGAAACAAAACCACACACCTACATCCATCTGATCTGTGACAAACCTGACAAAATCAAGCAATGCAGAAAGGATTCCCTATTAAATAAATGGTGCTGGGACAACTGACTAGCCATATGCAGAAAACTGAAACTGGACCCCTTCTCTACACCTTATACAAAATTAACTCGAGATGGATTAAACACTTAAATGTAAAATCTAAAACCACAAAAACCCTAGAAGAAAACCTAGGCAATACCATTCTGGACACAGGCATGGGCAACGACTTCATGACTGAAACACCAAAAGCAATGGTGACAAAAGCCAAAATTTACAAATTAGATCTAATTAAACTAAAGAGCTTCTGCATAACAAAAGAAACTATCATCAGAGTGAACAGGCAACCTATAGAATGGGAGAAAATTTTTGCAATCTATCCATCTGACAAAGGGCTAATATCCAGAATCTACAAAAACTTAAACAAATTTACAAAAAATAACCCCATCAAAAAGAGGATGAAGGATATGAACAGATAATACTCAAAAGAAGACATTTATGGGGCCAACAAACATGAAAATAAGTTCATCGTCACTGCACACCATTCATTAGATAAATGCAAATCAAAACCACAATGAGATACCATCTCATGCCAGTTAGAATGACGATCATTAAAAAGTCAGGAAACAGATGCTGGAGAGGATGCGGAGAAACAGGAACACTTTTACACTATTTTGGGGAGTGTAAATTAGTTCAATCACTGTGGAAGACAGTGTGGCGATTCCTTAAGGATCTAGAAGCAGAGATACCATTTGACCCAGGAATCCCATTACTGGGTATATACCCAACTGATTATAAGTCATTCTACTATAAAGACACATGCACATATATGTTTATTGCAGCAGTATGTACAATAGCAAAGACTTGGAACCAACCCAAATGCCCATCAATGATAGACTGGATAAAGAAAATGTGGCACATATACACCCTGGAATACTATGCAGCCATAAAAAAGAATGAGTTCATGTCCTTTGCAGGGACATGGATGAAGCTGGAAAACCATCATTCTCAGCAAACTAACACAGGAACACAAAACCAAACACCACATGTTCTCACTCATAAGTCAGAGTTGAACAGTGAGAACAAATGGACACAGGGAGGGGAATATCACACACCAAGGCTTGACAGGGGCTGGGGTCAAGTGGAGGAAGAGCATTAGGACAAACACCTAATGCATGTGGGGCTTAAAACCTAGATGACGTATTGATAGGTGCAGCAAACTACCATGGCACATGTATACCTATGTAACAAACCTGCACGTTCTGCACATGTATCCCAGAACTCCAAGTAAAATTTAAAATATATATATACATACGTATATAAATCATAGTTTAATAACGAATTAAAGATTAGACTAGTTTAGAATAAGTCATTCCCTGACAAAATTTGATAAATCCACAGCTAAGGTGCTAACACAAATATTTATATATTTTATTTGAATATGTGTTACTGTTCAATCTTACTGGTTTTGATTACAGGTGAAATGATGTACAGCTACAGTGAGAACAACCAATAAATATAACACTTATCGACAATTTAACATTGTGTGAAATTTCTTACAGTTAAGTGAAAATAAATCACTAAAGTGTGGAAAACTAAATGAATGCAGATTAATGTAAAATTAATAAAGTATCTTTAGTACATTTAATGCATACATGCTCATGAACATATGGTTTGTTTTAGAACTAGTAAAACTACTGCCAAAGCTTATTTTGAGATGTTCATTCTAAATGTGGTAACAGAAGGGATTTTTATTCATATTTACTTATAACTAATCAAGCAAAATATAAAAATCAATCTCACCAGCCTTTGAACAAATAAAAAGCATTTATTTGTCTGATTCAATTATTTCTGATTTAAATGGAAAAAGCCAAATATAACATTACTATTAGAAATCTATTTAAATGAAATTATTTGAGGTACACCATTATTTTTAGAACTACTTTACCTCTTTTGAAAATAATCCCTCCCCTTCTCATCCCATGCCCTTGGGCTCTTTCAATCAATCAATCAATCAACCCCAATCCCCAATTATGTTGCTAATAAATACTTAGGGTGAAAATAGTTTCAAAAGAAAATCATAAGAAAAAAATATATAATTGAGTAACCAGAACAATATGGTTAAGTGTCAGATCCTCTGATTTAAATTATGGCTCTGCCACTAACCAGATGTGTGACCCTGAAAATGTCACTTAGCCTTCCTAGATCTGAGTTTCCCCATCACTACAATAGGGTTCATGTAACATATTATAAATAAAGCCTGTATAGCAGTGTGTGACACACAAAAATAATAAATGTAACCTTATGATGCTAAGTAAGCTTTCTGGGGTACTTACGAAATTAATCTCAATACAAATATTTATAAAATATTTCCTTCATTTAAAAATATGTACATGCAAATACATTGATCTTAGATACCATATAAATAGTTCAAGTAGTATCATACGTGCTATTTCTTTTGCAGGTATGTCTATATTCTCAGAATCTTCATGTTTTCATGATTTACATAAGGCTTAATGGTCATCTAACTGTAGCTTAGACAGTATGGGAAACGGGGAAAGAAAAAACACAGAACTTGGCAATTATGTAAGTGCTTCTTCAAACTTAAAGCTTCTGGAAATAAAAGATTTTGCACTTCTTCTGAGGCAGGAGAACAGGGTCTGGTGGCAAGGAACTTAAGGCTGATTTTCACTGACTTCCTAGAACTGAATCAAAAGGAAAACCTCAACTTTCCACGCCCAAGTAACAAAAGGATCAGAGGCTACTCCCTTTGTACCTGGCCCCACCCCTTTCTGTGTAGCAGATGAAAAAATGGGAAATACCTTTGATTGGTCCCCTCCCAGAACCAAAACAGACTGGTCATGGGCCTAGTCTTCATTTGCATAGAGGTATATTTTTGTTACTTCACCTCAGCCTCTGATTGGTCACCTTCTATGACCAATCAGATTGGTCTTGGGCCACTATTTCATTTACACAGGGCATAACCAAGTAACCAACGGGAAACCTCTAGAGTATTTAAACCCCAAAAAATTCTGTAACCAATGCTCTTGGGCCACTTGCTCAAGCATGTTCCCATTCTGTGACATGTACTTTGAAATCTGTGTTTTCATTGCTTCACTTTTTCATTGCTTTGTTTGTGCATTTTCTCCAATTCTTTGTTGAAAATACCAAGAGACTGGATGACATGTAGTCAAGACACTCCACTGGTAACATATTTTGGTGAGCCAGCCAGGAGGTAAGCCCAGAGTTTGGTATTTATTTTTCTTTTCTTTTTGTTTTCCCTTTTTCTCTCTGCTCCATACAGGGGAACTCTTTTCTCTTTTTCTCTTTCCAATTTGGGACCCTCAGTGGACAGCACCTAAGCATGGAAGCTACAGCAGGTTTTTGGCCAGGGCTACTCTGCAGTGAAATGAAAGATTTTCATGTGGAGGCACCTGACCATCATCATCGGGTTTGGGTGAGGGATGTGAGTCCTTTTCCTTTTTTCTTTTTCAGTCTTTCAGCAGCTGTTTCCTAGCAGATCTTTGGTAATTGAGGGCAACTGGTTGGAGCCACTCTCTGGTGTTACCTGAAGGCCACAAAGTGAATGAGGACAACTGCCCTGCATGGAAAGGGGAAGGACTCTTTTCTGTCTTTCCTGGTTATAGTCCCTGATCCCTACATGTGATGTAATTGGCAGTGGCAACTTGTCCACAGTGAACTCGCATGTGTTTCAGGCGAATTAAACCCTCTTTCCTTATGCTAAATTATCCTATAGAGTTAACCATAATGGCAAAAGATAATGTCTCTTAAGCTATTTGACCTCCCTTCTCCTACCCAATCTTTTCAATTGGCTAAATTCAAAGAAACACACCCAATTCCTATGACTAAAGCTCAAGGCTATCACTCTAGTGGAAGGGGAAGCATGGGAAAGCATGGCTTTATCAAATTGTAAGGATGCTATAAGTCAAGATCTTCATCCAGGGACAAAAGAAAAGCTCATAGTAGGCCATTACCTCTGGAGGGAAAACATACAAAGTGGCACCAGTGCCCACTTAAGGTAAGAGATGTCTAACACACTAAGATTAGACACCAAAGGGAGACACCCTCAGTGATCCAACTCCAGACCTTAACATCTCCAAAGGGGATGCCCTAGTTGGAGGTTCTGAGGTCTAGTACTAAGCCTTCCTTAGAATTTTCTCTTTCTTGCAGATCACTATGAGAAACACTGCATCTATTCCACCTGACTCCCCACTTGGCTGCATCCTCAACCACTGGAATCAATTTGACCCTGATAACCTAAAGAAGAAACAATTGATATTCTTTTGAAATACTGTTTGTCCCCAATATTATTTGGAATCTGGAGTTTGCTGTTGAATGGGAAAGTGGGATGCAGTTGCACGTATACAGGCTTTTGTACTGCTTTTCTAATTAGGGTTTGGCCTGGTTAGCATGTAACACTCTCCTTAGGTGCTGTCTGGCCCGAATGTTATTTGGAGTTTAAAAATCAAACTGTCATGGAAACTGCTTTACCCAAAATTTTGGTTCACAGCCTTCATTGGATTACCCGCTGGGACAAGCAAATTATAACCATGTAAAACCAGTGAGCTTGTATTGCTCTCTCATGGCTGGAGTGCCAAGGTAAAGGCTATCGGATCTTTCTCTCTATGTGTGTGTGTGTGTGTGTGTGTGTGTGTGTGTGTGTGTGTGTGTGTGTGTGTGTGTGTGTGTGTGTGTGTATGTCTAGATGTGTTTATTTGCATGTACACTTATTGTTATATGTTGTGTCTACCAAATTGGCTTATAACTAAAAGAGCACTCAATAAATAAGTATAAGCAATTTTCAAGTTCATGTGAATTAAGTATAACTTTTTGCTAAACAAGTTGGCTATAAAAATATTGGTAAAATTTAAAAAGAAATGTCTTCAGAATTGTCAGCATATATTTTTGTCTACTTTTAATATTTGTCTTTGCTACATACTGTGAGACATCAGTGTTTGGCATAGAAGGTTATAAAGTCATTAAACCAGCAAAAACAAAATCATTTTGGCTTGTGTGCCTTCTTTGACAAATGAGACTAATTTAAAGTTGTTAGCTGAGTCTTCCAAGGTATCAGCAAAAATACCTATGTATTTACTTTTGAGGCTCTTATTTAGATGGGCATGTGATGGTCACTGGCTATTTAAAAAAAACTGTTAACAAGGAAATAAGAAACCTTAAATGACAGTGTCTCATATCTGAGTTTTCAAAAGTAATCTAGATAAACTGTTAAAATGAAAGAATGAGTACACGTAAATGGGATAAATGTTTAAAATAATTTCTTTTGTAATTTAAAATCTTAAAAATTATTTTTGATGCTCATTGGCTATCTAGGTCATTTCCAATTAAGAAAGGGTTATGATATGGGGAAATATGTTTCTAAAAATTGTGGAATTCTTCTCAACTAAAAAATGCTCATATCTGATAGTTCAGAGACTCTTGCTTTTTAGAGCTTCAGTAAAATTTATGGTTACTAAGGATAAGAACTCTAGTTCATGGTTCTGTATATGAATGTGCCAAAAAAGATGTGTGATTGGTAAGAAAGAAAATGATTTTGTGTAGTTCACAAAAGTTAAATCAAATTATGGACTTTAAAAGGGGGTTATTTATGAAACAAAATACTAAGGAACCAGTAAATAGGGGAAAGAGATGTGAAGAAATACATATGAAGATGTGTTTTTGGCAGGGAAAGTTGTAGAGATGGTGGTTTTGTATGAGAAAAAATCTTGTATGGTTAATTCTTATTCTAAAATAAAATGACTGGTTGTTTAAAAAGAGGGATGTTTAGAACAAGTCACAAAGTCCAAGCATGTTGGATATGGTCTTTGTAAGTCATGAAAAGGATTTGTGTAAAAATAATTAGAATGTACTTTTGGTAAAAAGCATAGAAATGTGGAATTCTTACCTAAGTTTAGAAGGTTAACCAATTTAAGTGAGAGGAAAATCTAAAGGTTTGAACAAGTGGATGAATGTTTCTTAAAAAGTAATTGTAAAAGAAATTCTGTGTGTGAATGCATTCATCAAAGTGAAAAGAGAAGACAGGCAATTGGATTTTACCCATAAGCCAGCTTGCAGAGGATACAAGTTTTTGCTAGCACTAATAGACACCTTTACTGGATAGGCTGAAGCTTACCCTACCGGAACAGAGACAGCTAATGAAGTTATAATGGTTCTCTTAAAGAAAATAATTCCCTGGTTTGGGATACCCCCAAAGCCTCCAAAGTGATAACAACCTGTTCTTTGTCTCCCAAATAACTCAAGGGGTTGCTAAGGTTCTCAGAATCAAATACTATTTATATTGAGTATGGAGGCCTCAATCCTCCAGAAAAGTGGAAAGAGCTAATCAAACTCTAAAACAGGCAGTAGCAAAGCTACGTCAGGAATCGTGAGTGAACTTGCTGCCCATAGCCCTCTTAAAAATCCATAATACCCCCAAAGGAAAAATTAATATTAGCCCATATGAAATCTTATACAAAATGCCATTTTAAACTAGTGACCTAATTACTGATCCGGACACTCTAATAAAACATCCAACTAACCTGGAACAATTTCAGCAGGCTTTTCAAAATTTTGTAACTCAAAAGCTCCACACACTGGAAACGAAGCAGCAACCCAAAATCAGGCGAGGAGATAAGGTACTTGTTAAAACATGGAAGGAGAGATCAACTGCTGAACAATTACAACCCAGATGGAAGGGACCATTTTCAATGGCCCATGTCTTCTACAGTCAAAATACTAAGATTAGACAGTTGGACACATCTTTCCAGGGTCAAGCCTGTGATACCTGAAGCCTGAGACCTGGAATCTGAAGCACCAATTAGTCACAACACATGTGAACCTGTGGAAGACCTTAAGTACTTGTTCAAAAGACAGCCAAAAGATAAGTTAATGCCTACCAACTTTCCTTGGTGTCTTTGTTTCATGGTTACTGTAATCTGGATAATAGTAGCCATTTTTAAAGTTTTACAACTTAATTGCTTTCTTCTAAATGGATGGAATCATTTCCTTTGTAATAATTAAGCAACGTGTTTTATTTCATTTTTATAACAAGCATTCCTGACAGCATAGGCATCCACCCATGAAGTTTCCATTCTATAGAACACAATAACAGGTAAGTATTTTTGGTCTCATAATGGTTAGCCACAGCCTGTGTACACTGGGACCATGCATACTGGGAATCAGCTTAATTTTACAACAGAGTTTCACTTTTCCCCTCGGGCAATTAATGGATTCTGGGTATTTAAGATCTTTAAATTTAACACAAAGACTTAAGTAGGACCAGTCCAACTTGGGCAAAGGACTGTCAAGTTTGTTTATCTCCATTATCATCCAAATACACTGCCATCCCAATCCCAGCTCTATCTTGGGCTCTTGAAAAAGATACCCTACAATGACAGCACAAGCAGTGAAACTTTTCCACTCCTATCAGAGAAACCATTCTAGAATTGCACCCACACCGAAACCCATTTGGGACCCAGTATCAATGTATACAGAGCTAAAATTCCAAGTACCACTTTGTATCAAGAGAAGCTGACATTTTGGTCAGGCCCTTGGAACCTTGAAAAGTCATCAATGTAACTACGCCCTAGAGATTAACCCCCTACATGATCATGTAAGTTATGAAGTTACCCAAACTGTATCATATAAAAAACCAGTATAGTTTTCATGGAAACTATGCCTAGTTAAGGGCACTTTAAAGGATATACAGCCTAAGTACTGTCAAGGTAAGCCCACTAGCTGGGTTCACATTTTCCCTTGGGAAGACTGTACTAATCCTGAGACATCTAGATGCCCTTTGGTTCCCTGGTACAAAAATACCTCTGGGTGGTTGTATTCATTTCCTCTTGCCTAGAGACCATCAAGTTTCAGATGATCATGTGACAAGGTTTCCAGCCAGTTCCAGGTGAAGGCACCACTGCTGGCCATCAAGAAGCTACCCTGTCTCCACTAGACAGAGCATGATAAGAGTCCCTTGATCCCTAGTAGGTAGGGAGTGTGCCACAAGTTGGCACGAAGCAGTTACAGAAGAAAGACCATTGGTCCCTCTGACTCCCATAAAAATCAAAGGGTATCCCATTCCTCAGGGGGAAAATGAGGCAGGAGAATAAGGTCTGGAGGCAGGGAACCTAAGGCTGATTTGTGCTAACTTCCTAGAACTGAATCAAAAGGAAAACCCCAACTTTCCATGCCCAAGTAACAAAAGGTTCAGGAGCTACTCCATTTGCAACCACCCACCCCTTTCTGTGTAGCAGATGAAAAATGGAAAGTGCCTCTGATTGGTCCCTTCCAGCAACCAATCAGACATCTGCAGAGGGTTTAACTTTGTAACTTCACTTCAGCCTCTGATTTGTCACCTTCCACAACCAATGAGACTGGTCACAGGTCACTATTCATTTACATCAGGTGTAACCAAGTAAACAGTGGGAAACCTCTAGAGAGTATTTAAGCCCCAGAAAATAAAGTAACCAGCATTCTTGAGTCACTTGCTGGAGCCTGCTCCCACTCTGTGGAGTGTACGTTCATTTCAGTAAATCAGTGCTTTCCTTGCTTCATTCTTTCATTGCTTTGTTTGTGCATTTTGTCCAATGCTCTGTTTAAAATGCCAAAAACCTGGACAACTTGTAGTCAAGACAATCCACCCGTAACACTTGATAGTTCAGATCTTCTCAGAATGGTAAGAACCACCAGTAGTCTAATGCCATATACATTGAATTTCAACAAACATGTATTGATTGAATTTATTGTGGTAAATTATCTAGCAACATGTAAACCCTTTTTTTTACTCTTTTTTAAAGAGATGATTTATAAAGAGATGATTTATCTCACTTTGTTGCCCAGGCTGGAGTCAAACTCCTGGGCTCAGGCAATCCTCCTGCCTCAGCTTCCCTAACAGTTTGGACTACAGGCACATACCACCATGCCTGATATAAGTATTTATTATTTCACAAATAGACTATGTCAGTAGCCTCCTACCCGGGGTTTTCTGTCTTTAACTTTTCATCACTCCCATCTATCAGTAATGACATGGCCAAATTCACTTTCTCAAAGCACTGATAATTACTGAATAAGCATCTTCTATATCTTCTATTGATAAAGATACAATACTGGTCATATTTTCTATAAAAGCATGTTTAGGCATAATAAGAATAAATTTTTCTGCATTCATGCTAGAATTAAAAGCAAAGTGGTGGTGGGGCAGGGAGGGACTGGGATGCTATACTACTTTATTTCTCATTTTTTTTTACTGGTCCATATAGTAATCAATTGATTTCTAAACATAATGTAGGTTAATTATTATCACTAAACACCTTGTTCTTATATATTCTCCTCAGTAAATTAAAGAACCTTGAACATTAGTTCATTTAGTCCTAAAAAGAATTATTAGAAATATGGACACTTAGGGCAAAATAACTTAAGTGACTTGCCTAGTATCACAGAGGAACTTGGTATTATGGTCAGAATTGGAGAATCCTTTCCTGACCCCTAGTCCATCATTTTTTTAAAATGCAAAATTTCAAAGAAACAGCATCCTCCTTAGTAGCTCATGTAACTGACATATTTATTTATTGGCAACAATAGTGAAACATTTGTCAGAAATAGCTCTACATTAACTTCTACTTGCTAAAGAACACTCTAAGAAACTTTCTAATCCATCACTGTCAATCATGCTACCATTGCAACATGAATAGGTGTTTTTGTTTTTTTCAACGAAAGACAGAATTTTTTAGAGCTTATGTGTATTAAGCACATAAAAGCTCCATTCTGTCACCCTATACAATGAGATTTATTTAATGTCCCATCTGCTAAATGTATACAGTATGAAAAGACCTCCCTCTTTCCCTCACTAAAGACACAGACATCTAGAGGGGAAGATGTGTTGCCATTATAAGTAATAATATAAGGCTCTATACTTAATAGCTTTAATCTCTATAGTCTTCCATGCAGGACATAAAATAGGAATGATGAGTTTATTGTTTTCCTTGATAACAATATGGTTTGAGTCAACCTCTAATAATCTAAGAACTAACAATTGTGGCTTACTTATTTCATTAATCTGTCCAAGTTTGTAAAACCAAAGAAAGCTACATAAAATCCTTTGTGTTCCAACTAATATTCTTATTTGACATCAATTTCTCAGTAATAATAAAGCGTATATTCACAGGAGACAGTCAAATAAATATGTCTGATAAAAGTCATAACTGAAGCGGTCCTTGTCAATAATCCCTCACACATTATAATTACTTGCTACTTGAAACTTTTAAAAATAAACATTTCTTTTTATTCAAAGAAATGCTTCCAATTGTCTAAAATTTGAAAAATCACATTTTTTTCACAACTTGGGAAATAATCATCTAAAGATTTTTTAATATTTTGTTGGTTGTATTTTCTGTGTTTATATGAAATCACATATATAATAGCCAGTGACTAACAAAGTTAGCTAGATGAAAGGAGAGATGGATGAGTGGATAGAAAGACTAATCGATGAATTGACAGACACATTTTTTCACTGAACATTGTATCATAAGAATTTCCAATGCCATTAAACATTCTTAGGAAGTTATATCTGATGTTTGTATGATAATCCATTATTCATAGTAATTTAGTCACTCTCTTACTGTATGTTTTATAAAGGTAGTCAATCTGTAAAATATGGTTTATAGCACTGAGGAATATCCCTATTAATATAGTTTCCTTATGTAAATATATGAATTCATATATATATCCTTGAACTTACAATGTCAAAGTATAAATCTTTAAGAGATTTTGATTTATAGCTATATTACCTTCCAGAAATGGTAAATAACATCTTTTCCAATCATGATATAGTTTAACCATAGCCTCATCAACTAAGCTTTTCTTTCTTTATTCTAATCTATCTGTATTTTATAGGTTCTATTTTTTTTTTACTGTTTTAGTTTGAACTTTTAAAACTATAGATGAAGGCAAATATATTTATAAGCATATTGTTCTTTTGGATTTGCTTACATTGTCTGCTTTTGGTAAGAACTCTTCATAGCTACCACTGTATATGTACATGGACATAATTCTCATGCATTAATTGTTTCAGTTACTAATTTATTCCCTTTCTACACAAGAAGAGGTAAACCTCATACTCTCTCCCAACAGGGGGAAATGAAAGCTTCCTCTCCACTGTAAAAAAAAATAGAGATTGTCAGGCCAGGCGCGGTGGCTCACTCCTGTAATCCCAGCACTTTTGGAGGCCGAAGAAGGCAGATTATTAGGTCAGGAGGTTGAGACCATCCTGGCCAACATGGTGAAACCCTGTCTCTTCTAAAAATACAAAACTTAGCCAGGCATGCTGGCATGCACCTGTAGTCCCAGCTACCTAGGAGGCTGAGGCAGGAGAACTGCTTGAATCCAGGAGGTGGAGCTTGCAGTGAGCCGAGATTGCGCCACTGCACTCCAGCCTGGGTGACACAGTGAGACTCCATCTCAAAAAAAAAAAAAAAAAAAAAATAGAAATTGTCTTCCAAAAAGGTTCCAGTGGAAGCCTACATTTAGACATTTAACTTCTTTTAAAATTCTAAAATGCACATAGCATAAAATTTGCCACCTTGACTAATTTTAAATGTACAAATCAATAGTGTTGTGCAACCAACCTCCAGAATTTTTATCTTGCACAACTGAACCTTACACACCCATTAAACAACTCCCCATTTTCCCCTCCCACTAGCTCCTAGCTACCACCATTCTGCTTTGTTTCTGTTAATTTGACTACACACATCACATAAGTGAGCTCATTTGTGTTTGTCTTTTTGTGACTGACTTATTTCACTTAGCATAATGTCCTCAAGGTTCATCCATATCATAGCCTGCATCAGGAATTCCTTCCTTTATAAGGCTTAGACGTCTAACTTTTAAATGTCCCTTGGATGACCCAACATGGCCAGCTCACTACCGAAACAAGTCTCTTCCAATTATCACAGTTTGAGATGCCTCTCACTTCCCATCCACTCCTTTCCCCATTCTGGCTGACACTTTCTTTCACTAGGAATCATCACTTGTCCCAATTTCAGGTAAAATGCCTAAATCCATTTTTAATCCAAGATGGAAATTTGGGTAGACAGGCAGGCACGGCTTGAATTTTACCATCATTAACAATTGTCAACTTCTTTCTGATAGGATTTTTCCCTTTAGCATACATATTTGCCCAAATTTCCCTAATCTCACAAACTTAAAAAAAATTTCTTTTTGGGAATCTCTCTCTAGCTGCTACCCTCTCTACCTTCTTAACAAATCTACTTGTAAAAATTGAGTTTACAAATGTTATCTATACCTCTTGATCTCCCATGCATTCCTTCTGAATCTGTCATTCCTCAGAAATCATTTCTTCCAAGGTAACCAACATTTTGTTTTGTAAAACCAAATTGATATTTAATCTTTTTATTACCTGACTCTCATGAGCATTTTGGATGTTTGCCTACACTTTTCACCTTAAAATATTTCTTCATCATTGACGCCTGTAGCACTTCTCTCTGCTAATTTTCCTCCTTTCTGGATGGTTCTTCTCAGTTATATCTATGATCACCTAATCTTCCACTTATTAAATATTGCTGTTTCCCAGGTGTCAATCAACAGGCTGTTTGCCTTATCACCCTGCATAGCCTTATATACTAATGCATAATATAATCCATAACCACAGCTTCATATGTTGTTCAGTTTCAAATTCTCATCTCCATTCCATAAATACAACTGCTTATTTGATACCCATGTCAGCTCACCTGCCTTAAAATCATTTCAAACTCAAATGTGCTGTACTGCATGTCACTTGTAGGAACTCAAAGTTTATTCTGTGAACAAATGAATAAATGAATGATATAGGTATATACAGAGATAGGTATGTATCCTACAATTCCAATTATTGTATCTCACTAAAATCATCTCTCATTGTCTAGTCCAAGAAAATACATACTAAGTCCAGCCCCCCAAAAAATACATACCAAACCCAAAGATGCAGTACTGTAGTACCTCAATTTCTACTGTCTGAATCTTGTCCTGAGTATTGTTTTATATCATTCCCCTTCCTCTGATGTTTTCGGAAGGGTACTGATGACACTGTAGTCTGAGACTTCCAAACAGTATACCACCACTTAACCATGACTTTAAGTAGGGACTTTCCCCTTTGGAACTTCAGGTTCATCATCAGTAATTTGCAGACTAGGTTAACTAAGCCTTAATTATTATTCATATTTTTACATTTTATAAATCTTATTTAACAGTTCACAAGGCACTATCATACACATCTCCCTGCCTGGGTAAAAAAACATCATTTATCACATATATCTTCCTTTAAAGTAAAATAAATGAAAGGTTCAAATAAGGTGTGTGTATAGGGGAGGAGAATGATTTGTAAGTAAAATCACATTACTACTTCTCTAGGTAAACTTCAGCCACAGGGTCCAAAGGGACAAGATATTTCTTCGAGTAACTTGATGACAAGTGTCAGGTATCTTTTACCCTCCAAAATAAGTGTTGTTTCTTTTGAATTTGTTCTACAATATAACAAAACAGTTAAGGGCATGGGCTCAAATTTGGCCTGCAATTTGCCTGAGGATCTTTTCAGAGTGAAGGCTGAGGTTCTAAATTTTCATCAATCTCCCTCTAATAGTGGGATGAGATACTCCTGGTTTGAAAATGGCATTTTTAGTGGTAAGGTTCCAGAACCAAATGGCAGGCTCCCTTCCGGTGTTCTCAATGTATTAGTTATATGATATGAGGAAAGGTATTGAAACTATCTGCATCTCAATTTTCTGATCTGTAAAATGGAGAAAATAAAAATATACGACTAATAGGACTGTTATGAAGATAAAATTATGTAATCATGTAAAGTGCTTCAATCAGTACCTGGGAAATAATACATTCTTGGTAAATGTAATACTATTTAGCACTGGGTGAAGTTTCTCTTTTTTTATGAATCTAGTTCCTGGCTCTAATTCTATAGTTTGCCTATCAAAGTCAATTATGGAGTAGACTATGCTGCTTTGCAAGCACAGTCTTGTTCTGCTGCAGTCTCAATCAAACGATACTATAAGAAAATAAAACTCTTCCAAAATTGGAACCTATATATACTCATAGTAATGTGGTAATAGGTTTAATGTATGATTCACACAGTAAATATGATAAATCTGCCTAAATTACACAATTACTTTGCTCGAAAACCTTTTAAAGTTCCCTTCTTCTTTTTCATTGAAAAGAATCCCAGACAGCCTGGCCAGACACTTAGACCCCAAAGTACATTCCTGACCTTGCCTCCGACATTGCCCTTTACTCACTATACAACATAGTTAAACAGAACCACTTGCAGGTTCACACACTCATCCCATGGTTTCCTATATAGTTATTGACTAAAGAGCATATATGTTTTGTTCTTTTTTTTATTATTATTATACTTAAAGTTCTAGGGTACATGTGCATAATGTGCAGGTTTGTTACATATGTATACTTGTGCCATGTTGCTGTGCTGCACCCATCAACTCGTCAGCACCCATCAACTCGTCATTTACATCAGGTATAACTCCCAATGCAATCCCTCTCCCCTCCCCCCTCCCCATGATAGGCCCCGGTGTGTGATGTTCCCCTTCCCGAGTCCAAGTGATCTCATTGTTCAGTTCCCACCTATGAGTGAGAACATGCGGTGTTTGGTTTTCTGTTCTTGCGATAGTTTGCTAAGAATGATGGTTTCCAGCTGCATCCATGTCCCTACAAAGGACACAAACTCATCCTTTTTTATGGCTGCATAGTATTCCATGGTGTATATGTGCCACATTTTCTTAATCCAGTCTGTCACTGATGGACATTTGGGTTGATTCCAAGTCTTTGCTATTGTGAATACTGCCGCAATAAACATACGTGTGCATGTGTCTTTATAGCAGCATGATTTATAATCCTTTGGGTATATACCCAGTAATGGGATGGCTGGGTCATATGGTAATATGTTTTGTTCTTATTTAACATTTTTACTTTGTTCTTATTTAACATTTTTACTTTACTTTTCTATATTTGACACACATTTATTTATCAAATACTGTGTATGAGGTAGTCATTCCAGCACTATACTCTATCATGAAACCCAGGTAAGTACATAGCATATTAGCAGTAGCCATCAGTCATTTGTATGATGCTTTAAAATTTAAAAGCTTTCTGAGGTATGGTATGTACCCCTATGAGGTAGGCATCATTACCTCCATTTTGCACAGGAACAGTGTAAGCCTCAGTGTGAATAAATAATTCAATATCATATAAACTTTGCAATAGCACAACTAATGCATCATATAATTCTCTTTGATATTGTTTAGAAAATCCAAAATAACTACACAAGTTCTGTGGTAGACAGCTTGTAAGATGGCCACCATGATCTCCAACTATTATTTACACCTTTGAATAATCCCCTCCTGAGTATGGAAAGGACATGGTGACTTGCTAATAACAAATAGAATATGGCAAAATAATGGATATCACTTCCAGGATTAAGTAACTAAATACTGTGATTTCTGACTTGCTTGCACATTCTTTTGATCACTCACTTGTTGAATTTAACAAAGTCAGCTGCTATTATGTGAGCAGCCTTTAGGGAGACGTTTGTAAGGCAAGAAACTAAGGGTAGCCTCCAGTTAACATCAGGAAAGAGACTTGGATCCTCAGCTCAACAGCCCATGAAGAACCGAATCCATCCAACAACCAGTGAGCTTGGAAGCAGATCATTCCCTAGACAAGCTTTGAGATGTCTGAAGCCCTAGTCTAATACCTTGAGTACAGTTCTGTGATAAAAACTGCAGCTAAATGACCCAGATGTGGCATGCCCAGGTTCCTAGCCTGTGGAAATTCTGAGATAGTAAGCATAATTATTGTAAACCACTTTGTTTTGTGGTAATTTGTAATGTAGCAATAAATAATACAAGATTTAAATATTAATTTTTTTTTGGTTACAGACAATGCTATATGAGGTTATTTTCTACTTTGTTACACTTAAGATAATTAGAAAATTGAAATCTGGATAGGAAGATGGCAAAATATGAAGTCCTAGACTGTTGTTACCCAATGAAGACACCAATTCAGCAATAATATATGGACCAATTCCCTTTGGAAAAATATTCAGAAGCCAGTTAAAAGGCTCTTGAACCCCATGAAAGTACAAAACCAGATGCATCAAAACCAGTAGGTAAATTGGTGGTGCTTATTAGTCAGAGTTCATCCCCCTTCACATCACAGTACTACTGGAAGGAAACTCCCAAGTCCTAGCTTCTATATCAGGAGGGAAAGAGATGGAACATGTGTTTAAAATTCTGGCTTCTAAGGTGGCTGCCCAAGGAAATAGTTTCTGTCTTGCCTGTGTGAGAAAGCTGATTAGATATGGCCTGGGGGACCACTGAGAACAAAAAGGCTGAGCAGTTGGCATCAGATGCAGAGAACCTGCAGAGCCAAAGACAGACAGCAGAGGGAGCAAGAGATTATGAGTTGTTGAAAAAAGAAACTGGCAAAAATATTGAAATTTACATGCAAAAGTCTAGAAAACATGCATCCACTGAAAAGGTTTGGGAGGCCCTCAGAATCTCTAGTGTTCCTCTTGGGGAAGGTCTTTCCCGTAGGAAGACAAGTTTGTAAAGACTAGAAGAGTTGGCTATGTTTTAAAACGTATAGAATTCAACACAAAGTAACATGTCACACAAAGAAACCAGGAAACATTAACTAATGGAACAAAATACATCTCTAGATTTTAACCTTCAAAAATGGGCATGTATGAATTATCTAACAAAAGATTTAAAATAACTATCATAAAGACTCAGGAGCTCACGAAAAATGATGTAAGAACAAAATGAGAATACCAACAGAGGTAAGAAATATTAAAAAGAACCAAATTTTGGAGCTGAAGAATAAAATACCTGAATTTAAAAACTCAACAGAGGGACTTAATAGCAGATTGGATCAAGCAGAAGAAAGAAGCAGTGAACTCAAAGATGGGTCATTTGAAGTTATTTAAAGGAGCAAAAAGAAATAAAAAATGAAGAGATCATAAGGAACATATGAAAAACCATCAACCATACAAATGTATATACTATGGAAGTCTCAGAAAGAGAAGAGAAAGGGAAAGAAAATTTATTTAAAGAAATAATGGGCAAAATTACCCAAGTCTGGGGAAGGAAACAGACATCAGAATCAAGAAGCCCAATGGACCCTATCTGGAATGAAAGTAAAGAAGACCACATCATGTCAAATTATAATCAAATTCCAATAAAAGATAAAGTGAGAATTTTGAAAGCAGGCAGGGAAAATTGACTCTTCACATACGAGGGAGGCTCCATAATAATTTTAGCAGAATTATCAGCAGAAACCATGGAGGCCAAAGGTAGTAAAATGATATTCAAAGTATTAGACCAAAAAAAGAACCTGCCAATGGAAAATACTATACACCAGAAATTGGTCCTTCAAAAATGAAAGTGAAATAAAGACGTTCCCAGAAAAACATCGGGGAATGTCTGTTGAAGAAGTTCATCACCACTGGTTTTGCCTTACAAGACATGATAAAAGGAGTCCTTCATGTTGAAATGAAAGGATGCTAGGTAGCAACCCAAAAATATTTAAAGTATAGATTGCCAGCAAAGGTAAATATTTAGACAAACACAGAATCCTGTAATAGTATGTAAATAACTTTTAACACTGGTATCAAATTTAAAGACAAAAGTATTTAAAAAATGCTAATGGACACACCCTATACAAATATATAATTTGTGCTATCAATAACATGAAGGGGGCTGAAACAAAAGAGAAGTGATTGTATGTGATTGAAGTTAAATTGTATCAGCTTAAAACAGTTATAACTACAAGATGTTTTAGAAAGCCTAATGGTAACTACAAAGAAAATACTACAGAGGATACACAAAAGAAAAAATAAGAAAGGAATCAAAGCATATGACTAGAAAAATAATCAACAAAATGAAAAGGAAGACAGCAAGAGAGGAAAAAGGGGAAAAAACAGAGGGGAAAAGACAAAAAACAACAAAAGGGCAAGAATAAGTGTTTCCCTGTCAGTAATTACTTGAAATATAAATTGATTTTAAAATCCAATAAAAACATATATAGAGAGAGTAGGTGAATGGATGAAAAAATAAGTCCTAACAATATGCTGTCTACAGATAATCTCTTTAGATTTAAGGACACACAAAGGCTAAAAGCAAAAGGATGTAAGAAGATGTTCCATACAAATGTTAACAAAAATAGGACACATGTGACCTTGCTTATATCAGACAAAATAGATTTTAGGTAAAAAGATAAACTGTCACAGGAAACAAACAGATTATACCATGACAAAAAAAAAGCCAATTCATAAGGAGCTATAAATATACAACAATAATAAATGTATATTCACTCACTAGAAGAGCAACTAAATATATGAGGCAAATATTGTCAGAACTGAAGGAGGAAAAGATGACAAATAATAATAATAGTATATTTTAGTAACTAACTTTCAATAATGAATGGAAAAACCAGATAGAAAATCAGTGAGAAAACAGAATACCTGAACAACACTAGACCAAACGAACCTAAGAAACATATACAGAATATTCCACCCAACAGCAGCAGAATACACATTTTTCTCAAGAGCACATGGAACATTCTCCAGGATAGATGATATGTTAGGCCACAAAGCAAAACATAAAAAGTTCAGAAAGGTTGAAATCATACCAAGTTTCTTTTTCAAATACAGTAGAATAAAACTAAAAATCAATAGCAGAAGGAATACAGAAAAATTCAAAAATTTGTAGAAATTAGACAATATACTTCTGAACAACCACAGGTTATGAAAAAACAAAAGGTAAACTTAAAAATATATTGAGACAAAACAAAAACAAAATATCAAAACTTACAGGATGCAACAAAACCAGAACTAAGAAAGTTTACATTGAGAAGTTTTTATTAAATTCCCACATTTAAAAAGAAGAACCCTAAATAAACAATCTATCTTTATACCTTAAAAAACTTGAAAAACTAATTCAGCTGAAAATTAGCAGAAAAAAAGGTAACAAAGATTAAAGCAGAAATAAATGCAATATAGAATCTAAAAATAGTAGTAACAATAAAAGACACTAAGATCAACAACTAAGAATGAACAGAAATTGCCTCAACATAATAAACACCATATATGAAAATCCCACAGCTAACATCATACTCAGTAGTAGTAAACAACTGGAAACATTTCCTCTAAGATTAGGAGCAGGGCAAGAATGTCCACTCACCATTTTTATTCAGCATAGTACTAAAGTCCTAGCCAAAGCTATTTAAAAAAATAAAGAAAAAGGAAAGAAAATAAAAAGCATCCATTGAGACAGGAATAAGTGAAAATGTCTCTATTCATAGATGACATGTTGTATGTAGAAAATCCTAAAGATTCTATACACACACAGAACTGGTATAACTAACAAATTCAGCAAAGTGGCAGGATACAAATTAACATAAAAAAAATCAGTGGAATTTTAATTCCCTAATAATGAGTAATCCAAAAAGTAAACTAAGAAAACAATCCCATTTATAGTAGTAAGAAAAAAATAAAATATTTAGGAATAAACTTAACCAAAGAACCTAAAGACTTGTACACTGAAAACTATAAAAATTTTATGAATTACATTTAAAAACATACCAATAAACGGAAGTCTTTTCATGGTGTGCCACAAATACCAAGTCTAGTGTTCATGGATAGGAAGACTTACTATTGTCACTGTTGTCCATTTTACACAAGATCATCTACAGATTCCATACAATCCCTATCAAAATTCCAATTGCATTTTTTGCAAAACTGGAAAAACAATTCTACAATTCACATTGAACCAGAAAGAGTCCAAATAATAAAAACAATCTTATAAAGGAAGAATAAAGCTGGAGGCCTAACACTTTCTGACTTCAAAACATATTACAAAAGCTACAATAATCAAAACAGTATGCACTGGTGAAAAAACAGATACACAGGCAACTGGGACAGATTAGAGAGCCCAGAAATAAATTTACACATATATAATGAAATAATCTTAGACAAAGGTGCCAAGAATACACATAGGGAAAGGATAGTCTCTTGTAGATATATTATTGAGAAAACTGAATATCTGCAAACGAAAGAATGAAAGCCTTTCCTAGAATACACATAAAAAATCAACTCAAAATGATTAAAGACTTAAATGTTATATCTGAAACCTTAAAACTCCTAAGAGAAAACAAAAAAGTTCCTTGACATTGATCTTGGCAATAAGATAAGAAAAGCACAGACAACAAAAGCAAAAATAGACAAGTGAGACTACATCAAACTAAAAAAGTTTCTGCATAGCAAAGGAAACAATCAACAGAGTGAAACAGCAACACACAGAATGGGAAAAAAATTTACAAACCATATATCTCATAAAGGATTAACATCCAAATATATAAGGAGCTCTAACTCAATAGTAAAAAATCAAATAACCAAATTTTGTAAATGAGCAAGTGGCTTTAATATATCTTTCTCCAAAGAAGACATACAAATGGCCAACATGTATATTAAAAGATGCTCAACGTCAACAATCATCAGAAAAACGCAGATCAAAAATTTCCATGAGATGCCACCTCACACCTCTTAGGAATGTCATCATCAAAAACAAACAAACAAAATTACCCAAAGCCAGAAAATACCAAACGTTGGCGAGAATGTGGAAAAATTGAATTGGAACACGTTACAATTTCTTCCCTCGGTATAAGCGTAAACTGGTGCAGCTGCTATGAAAAACAGTGTAGTTGCCTCAGAAAAACTTTACAAAGAACTATCATATGATCCATTAATTTCATTTCTGAGTATCTCCAAAAAAAACCTGAAAATTATTTCAAAGAAGTATTAGCATTCCCATGTACATTGTGGCATTACTCACAATAGCTAAGAGGTGGGAACAATCTAAATGCTGATATATTGATGAATGGATAAAGAAAATGTGATATATGCATACAAAGGATTATTATTCAGCTTTATTAAAAAAGCAACCCTATCATATGCTTCAACATGGATAACTGTGAGGACATTACACTAAGTGAATGAAGCTACTCACAAAAGAACAAATACCACATGGTTCCACTTATATAAAGTTCCTAAAGTGGCCAAACTCACAGAAGCAGAAAGTAGAATAAACAGTGGTCTCCAAAGGCTGGGGGTATAGGAAAATGGGAAATTGCTGTGCCAAGGGTATAGAGTTTCAGCTATGGAAAATGAAATTTCTACAGATCTGCTGTACAACCATGAGCATATGGTTCACAATACCAAACTGCGCATTTAAACGTTTTTGAACAAGGTAGATGTTATTTAATGTTCCCCACCATTAAAAATAGAGAAATTGAAATCAAAAGTACATATATGTAGATGAACAAATGGATGGTTAAATAATTTCTGAATTGTTTAAGAGTATTTTTTGGTAATAAGTTCTTCATATACATAATTCCATAGAAATTACGAAAGAAAATTCAACTTAAGGTTAAGTAATAAGTTTTTTTTTTCCAACTTTTATTTTAAGATTGGGGTACATGTACAGGTTTGTTACATAGGTAAAAGTGTGCCATGGTGGTTTGCTGAACAGATCGTCCCATCACCTAGGTATTATGCCCAGCATCAATTAGCTATTCTCCCTGATGCTCCCTTCTTCTCCCACCCCACTCTCTGACAGGCCCCAGTATGTAGTGTTCCCTCTGCAACGTGTCCATGTATTCTCAACATTCAGCTCCCACTTACAAGGGAGAACATGCAGTATTTGGTTTTCTGTTCTACATTAGTTTGCTGAGAATAATGGCTTCCAAATCCATCCACATCCCTGCAAAGGACACGATCTCACTTCTTTTTATGGCTGCATAGTATTCCATGGGGTATACGTACCACGTTTTCTTTATCCAGTCTATCATTGATGGGCATTTATGTTGATTCCATGTCTTTGCTCTTGTGAATAGTGCTGCAATGATCATATGTGTGAATACATCTTTATAATACAATAATTTATATTCACAACTATGGGATATACACAATAATGGGATTGCTGTGTCAAATGGTATGTCTGACCCTAGGTCTCTGAGGAATCATCACACTGTCTTCCACAATGGTTGAACTAATTCACACTCCCATTAGCAGTGTAAAAGTGTTCCTTTTTCTCCACAACCTTACTAGCATCTGTTGTTTTTTTGACTTTTTAATAATAGCCATTCTAACTAACATGAGATGATATCCCATTGTAATTTTGATTTGCATTTCTCTAATGATCAGTGATGTTGGGCTTTATTTCATAAGTTTTTTGGTCACATGTATGTCTTTTTTTGACAAGTGTCTATTCATGTCCTTTGCCCACTTTTTAATGGGGTTGTTTTTTCTTGTAAACTTGTTTAAGTAGCTTGTACCTGCTGGATGTTAGATCTTTGTCAGATGGATAGATGGCAAAAACTTTCTCCCATTCCGTAGGATGTCTGTTCACTCTGATGTTGTTTACTTTGTGGTGCAGAAGCTCTTTAGTTTAATTAGATCCCATTCATCAGTTTTTGCTTTCGTTGCAATTGTTTTTCGTGTCTTTGTCATGAAATCTTTGTCCGTGCCCATGTCCTGAATTTTATTGCCTAGATTTTCTTCCAGGGTTTTTATAGTTTGGGTTTCACATTAAAGTATTTAATGCATCTTAAGCTGATTTTTCTATATGGTATGAGGAAGAGGTCCAGTTTCAGTTTTCTGCATATGGCTATCCAGTTATCCCAGCACCATTTATTAAATAGGGAATCCTTTCCCCATTGCTTGTTTTGGTCATATTTGTTTAATAGCAGATGGTTGCAGGTGTACAGTATTATTTCTGGGCTGTCTACTCTGTTCCATTGGTTCGTATGTTTGTTCTCTTACCAGTACCATGCTGTTTTGGTTACTATAGCCTTGTAGTAGAGTTTGAAGTCGGGTAGCATAATGCCTCCAACTTTGTTATTTTTGCTTAGGATTGTCGTGACTCCTTTTTGGTTCTACGTAAGTTTTAAAACAGTTTTTTCTAATTCTGTATAGAATGTCAGTGGAAGTTTAATAGGGAATAGCAATGAAGCTATAAATTACTTTGGGCAGTATGGCCATTTTCACAATATTGATTCTTCCTATCTATGAATTTAAAATTTAATCAGTTAAGGTAACTACTTGCAAACAGAACATATGGAATCTGGTTAATAAAATATATATGTGTGTATATATATATATTGCAAGTATATTAGAGATGTGTAGTTTAACTCATGGATATGCTGCAGCTTGAGAACCAGTGGAGTAACAGCCTGGTCCAAGGCAGCTCTGGAAGATGGGAGTAAAACCAAGATGGAAGCAAAACCACAGCAGTAACTTCAGAGCCAGAGTGGTCCACTCAGAATTCACTGTCTTCATCACCACTACTGTGGGTGACTCCTCTCTTCCTCATATCACCAGTTAAAGAAACTAAGTCCTACAACAGCACAGCTGGCTGATGAGCTTGTCTCAAGTGCCCCTTTATGTAGTGTGGAGAGATAATATGACTGACTAGTTTCCAGTAGTTAGTCATCAGGATTTACTCTCCCACCAAGATACTAATAAAAAGGGGAAATTAAAAATTGGGCAGGCAAAAAACATCTGTAAGTATGTAACGCGTTGAAAATTACTGTGGCTTTTTTGGCTGCAGGCATCTAGTTTTTATTGCTTTTTTTCGTTTTTTAAAAGAAGGCTTACCATGTTTTGGATACTGATATTTCACTATCTGCTTTGTTTTGGATGTGTTTATAACAGAAAGAAAAGTATACTATTGGATATTTTCTTTGAGGTTTTTGGTTCCTATGTCAGAATAGTTCGTTTAGTTTTATTTCTTTAATTTTATGGGTATTTCTAAATAATTTACACGAAGTAGAGGTGAAGCTCTAGCAGCTGTTTTTCAGAGCAATAAATCATCCTAAGGATCCCCTACATGTAATTATAACTTCATATTGTGCAAATGTCATTAGTCATGCATTTTGATTGTTCTAGGCACACATTATGGTGATCCAGCTGTGGAGATGGAAGTCCATCTGGCCAATTATATTTGTTCTTACTAGAGATAGTTTGTTTCACCTTCTGTCTATATTTGAATAGGAAATATATTGAACCAGGTCCAAGAGGCTATGATAGCTCTATAGTTCTTCCAAACAAAGGCAGAAAAAAATAATGTTTTTTTTTTCCTTTGGTGGCCATTTTCTAACACATTATTTTATCAATAACATAATTATAAGAGAAAAAATTCAAACTACCCAGATTTGTAGTCCATTTTAAAAAAATTGTAAATGCCATATTCATGATAGTTATCTGACTCTGTACAATTGAAATGATAAATTTTAGCTTAAGCCAAACAATCAACCAAAATATATTCTCATGACATAGAAACAATTTTCCCAACTAAATTTAAATAATATAGATATTTCAAAACCTATTTTTTCAGTGTGATAAGTCATGAGTTGTTTAATATAAAGAGTAAGCATATGAAAGTGTAATGTAAATTCCATGAACATTAGGTTTTGTTTTTGTTTTCTATTTCATTTGAACAGTAAGTTTCTTCATGTAAAACCATAATGAAGAATATATTTTAAATAATCATACATTATAGAAAAACATCTCTATATAAACACACACAAAGATATGTATTTATGTTAGGTGTGTGTGCATGTAAGTTATATATGTGTATGTATATTATAATTCAGAACATCTCAGTTCTTTTTACTGAAACCATTACAAGTTAAAGCCATCTGCATGCACACACACATACACTGGTAAGTGAACAAATATTAAACTAGTGCCTGTAAAGGTCAGTTACCAATTTTTTATACTTCTTACTGGTAAGGTATAAAAAAATGAATAATAAAGCTGCCTAGTAGAGTATCACTTGGATGTGAATTTAAACCACAGCTAACCATCCTGGCCAACATGGTGAAACCCTGTCTCTACTAAAAATACAAAAATTAGCTGAGCGTGGTGGTAGGCACTTTTAATCCCGGCTACTCGGGAGGCTGAGGCAGGCGAATCACTTGAACCGGAGGTGGAGGTTGCAGTGAGTTGAGATTGCACCACTGCACTCCAGTCTAGACTCCATCTCAAAAAAAAAAAAAAAAAAAAAAAAACAACCAGCTAAGACTTCTGTGGACCTTAATAACTACCAAATAGGTTGGTGCAAAAGTTATTGCTTCTTTTGCCCACAATTACTTTTGCACCAACCTAATACTAACACGAACATAATCATTAAGTGTTGTTGCAAGACTATATCAACCTATTCATTCAATAATTCTTATAGGAAACCAGCTATTTAGCATCTGAAGACACCATGTAAGAAACTACTGAGATTTTAAATATCTGTTTTAAAAGAAAAATAGTGGCAGAAGTAAGGGAAAGGAATATATTTGCTTATTATTACTCTACTAAGTTAGGGAAGAAAATGTTTATCTCATTAATACATCCTTCAATTGTGTTTTGTAAGTTACCAGGACTTTATAATGGACTGTCAAAGTGGGGTAATTCTGAACCAAAGACAAAAGTGGCAGAAAACTTGGACTCTCCAGAAATAAGGTAATTCTTCAAATATTGGCATTTTAAATGGAGAAATACACAAAACAACTCTAAAACACTGCATACCTTTTAAAATATTTCTTAAGATTACAAACTCCACTGAAAATGTATCAATGATTTCAAATTATAATCTGCATCAACACAATAATTAGATTTTTTGTTAAAAAAATAGGATAACTTTCATGTTAAACATGCATCTGAATATTTGCTGTAGTTATCACCTCAATCCAGAAAATGAAACAGAACTGACAATGAGAATTGTAAAGCATGTACACATCTGAAATACACATTTTTTACTATATTTCCCAAATTAAATGTTTTTTCATATTGCATATTTAGTATTAAATGTTTTTAAGAAAGAAAATAAAAATATAAAATAAATGGTGCTTTAAAAAGAAGATAACAGAATATCAGCTACACACCATCAAAGCAACCTGTGAGACATTTGGATATAATAAATATTTGTGATTCAAATATCTGTGTCACTATATAGTACAGGATTTATGATTCTTGTTTTGTAAAAATGTTAATTCATAAAGTATCTGTGATTGAAACTGACCCGCTTTAATTTACTGTATATTTATTAATCTCCAAGCTTAATTAGCACACAAATTTAGGGAAAGCACTTTCCTTTTGTTTCACTTTCACCAAGATTTCTGAGTAATCTATATGCAAGATGCATCACAAAAAGCAATGAGCTTTGATAATTTCAGACCTATTTATGCTCACATACTCCAGAATCAATGCCTATACATTTTTTTAATCCAAGCTTTTGAGTCACAGTATAGCTTGATAGAAATCAGTAATTATCTTCCAAATATATCCAAAGTCTCATAAACATACCCTTCATATTCTGAAACTAGTTTGATAAATGTGATATTTAGAATATTAAAATGTCCAGATCACATTTATTTCTGAGGACAAGCCATAAATTTCCTACAGCTATATTGTTCATTACTTGGTTTATAACTGAACAGCTCACAGTTCTTTTTATTGAAACCACTACAAATTAAAATCATCTGCAAACTAAATGAATGTACAGAAGATTCCAGTAAACAAAATAAGGTATTTAATAAAACTGATTATCCCTATAATTCCTTAGTGATTCACTGGCCAATCTCCAACAAACATTTCTAAATATTATGTATAGTGATAGCAAAATTATATTTTACAAAAATACTTATTTAATCTGATGTTATATCTGAAGAATAGCCAATTTTGTAATAATTTTTAAATTAAATTTGTTACATATTAATATTAACGGCATTCACAGTGGTCTAAAATAAAGTCTAATAATGACAATGTTGCTGCTGCTAATGAATATTATATGTTTCAATGTATAATATCTCCTTTTAAACTATATATTACTTTATTTCTAAATGTGTCTTTTTAAAAATAATTAATAACACCCATCATCCTGAAAATTTACACATCAAGCTGATCCTTCCTACAGGATATAAACCATTTCACTAAGAGAAAACAGTTAACATGTTTGAGGTATCTTCTGATCGCCAAAGCATTTCTCACATGTGGCCCTATCACCTTTCCACATAGGTAAATGAGTAAAGAGAATGATGGGCTAAGTAACTTTTCTGGCCTTACCAAGAAATAAATGACAGAGTTGGAGTTAGACTTTTGGTGTCTATGATTATAGTGGCCCCACTATAATCTGTTCATTTTATAGTGCCAGCCTCCAATTCAAAACATTTTATTTCTGCCATATCCTGTTTCATTAGCAATCATTTTACAGCAAACATTTTTATTCCCTGTTAATTTGGACTATTCCTTACATTTCAATTCCAAGATGAAAAACTAATGAAACAAGGAGCATAGAAACACATTTAATCACATTTAAACACACTTAATCATAAACATAAGTACACTGACACAGGCCGGGCGCGGTGGCTCACGCCTGTAATCCCAGCACTTTGGGAGGCCGAGGCGGGCAGATCACAAGGTCAGGAGATAGAGACCACGGTGAAACCCCGTCTCTACTAAAAATACAAAAAATTAGCCGGGCGCGGTTGTGGGCGCCTGTAGTCCCAGCTACTCGGGAGGCTGAGGCAGGAGAATGGCATAAACCTGGGAGGCGGAGCTTGCAGTGAGCTGAGATCCGGCCACTGCACTCCAGCCTGGGCGACAGAGCGAGACTCGGTCTCAAAAAAAAAAAAAAAAAAAAAAAAAAAAAAAAAAAAAAAGTACACTGACATTCATTCTACTGGCTTATTCCTATTGGTTAAAACCTACCTTTTTATAGCTATTATGATGTTTGGAGGGAAAGGAGGCAATTTTCTCTACAAATGTGGGTGATCATCATGGGATTTTGTCTCACAAGAATAACAAAACAAAAGTATTCACGTACCAACTAAAACATACATAAAGCTATAGGGCCAATTGTTTTTCAAATATTTAAGGTTCTACTATATTGTACTTGAATAGGAAAAATGTTTTATGCATAAAATTATTCATATGCAATTATTCTTATTGGTTGTCACAGAAGAGAGTCCTAATTCCTAAACATCTCTAGAAAACATCCTCAGAAACTTAATGAGTCACAAAGCTCCATAGTTAATTAAGTAAAGTTCACTAATACAAGCACACTGAGAGTAACAATATCAGTGACAATTCTGACCAATAAGAAAAATTTAGGTGTTTCTTAATATTTTTTAACTTTTAACTACATTTTGGCTTAGTAGTTCACTTTGTGTTTTTAATAACTTATCCAAAAGCAGTTTAAAAAGAGAGAGGTGGGGAAGGGGAGTGGAGAGACAGAGAAGAAACTTTTGGATATGCCCAAACCTACTTTGTTAAAAACATATACTGAATTATAGCCAATATCTTCTTTCAAAAATTCCCTTCAGACAGTTTGTATAGGGGTTTTTCTCTCTTTAACAAGGCCCTTCAATGGCTGACTTTCAATAGAGATAGGAATATCTGAAACAGAAGACAACTAATCTTACCAAAAGTGAGGTATAGAGATTAAACCAACAAATGCACTATACAGCAAAATCTATATTAAACATTACATGAGCAGCTTTTATTTATACAGTTTCAATCAAAAAATGTTAATTTACCTCTTGTGCAAGTGTTCTCTTTTTATTGCTTCACCAGACAGCAATGGGAAATTTGGGGGCCATTCACTGCTCTTCTCCAATGCATTGTTGAATCTGTGAAGTACCAAATAATTCCCTTTCGGCCTTGCACTAGTTAATTCTTCCCCCTTTTTCAGTTCTGGCCCTGGCTGCGCTGGTTCTAGAACAGGTTGGTATCACTGTACTTGTTAACTTCTAGGAGACTTCTGGTGATCCCAGGCAGACTGGGCCCATTTTTAAATAATTACACTGGAGAGTCACAACGCAGCAGATCTGAAGAAGCCTTTGTCACTGGGATCCTACTTTTTTTTTTTTTGGAGATGGAGTTGAGCTTTGTCACCCAGGCTGGGGTGCAGGGTTGCAATCTCAGCTCACTGCAACCTCTGCCTCCTGAGTTCAAGCAATTCTCCTGCCTCAGCCTCCTGAGTAGCTGGGACCACAGGCACATGCTAATTTTTTGAATTTTAGTAGAGATGAGACCAGGCTGGTCTCAAACTCTGGGCCGTGTATAATGCTAGCACTTTGGGAGACCAAGGCAGGCACAATGCCTGAGCTCAGGATCCTACTTTTTTTGATCAGTCACTCTTATTTTTCCTTCCCCTAACTTTTTTTCTCTCAGTCAGAACTATTTTATCTCATTTAATTTCTTCTGGCAGTCCCTCTGCTCTTTTAATCTTCCTTATAGTATATTCATATATTAGTCTCCTTATACAGACCAAATTATGAAATTAAAGTGTGAATTTTTGCATGCAAATGCACTTAATAATATTTGAATCAAAATAATCAAATAGTATTATAGGTTATTATAATACATAGGGTTTTATGTAGGTTAAACTTAATCATAGTTAAATAAAATATCTTATAGATTTCTAAAACCTTCCTTTTTAAATAGGTTAAATACCTCATGTGTTGCATATTATTCATACTATTAACTAATCACAAAATACAATTAGTTAACAGGCAGAACTAGTACTCAATTTCCATGTATGTTGTTGAATGTCAGCATGTTTCACGAATCTAGGTTGTACACTAATTCAGATAAAGAAACTATTCAAATGTCAGGGATAAACTACTTTAAATCTACCATTAATTACCAGCAAATCAGGTGAAAGTCCAAGCTCAAATTACTGTGAATTGGCAGCCTTATTTTTACGAGTATAGGAAATAGGATAGAAAAATTCTACCTCAAAATATAATATTGAGAATTTGAAATCTCAGAAATGTCAATTCATTTTTGCCGCATTTAAAAATTTTATTTTAATGTTCCAGTTGGTAAATAGGCATAGAAATTACTATGGCTAACTTAGAGTTCTATGTTTGTCCAAGAAAATGTACAACAATGCATCATATACAGGTTTGTAATAATGTAAAAGAAGTTGAAGTAGGTAACATTCTAGAGGTTGTCCATGAACAACAGGAATATGCCATTAAGCTTAGATTGCCTTTTTTGGCTATTATTTCAAAATTTACAACAAAATCTTTTAAAAATAGAGCACACAGTCTGAAATAATACTATGTAAGAAGGCATCATCAATAGCCTCATCAATCTCTCTCATGTGAAATGAGTTAAGTATCTCTTATTGTCTTAGAGTTAGTTATTAAAACACTGTAGCTGAGTGTGGTGGCACAAACCTGTAGTCCCAGTTACTTAGGAGGCTGAGGTAGGAGGACTGCTTGAGGCCAGACACTCAAGACCAGCCTGGGCAATACTGCAAAACTCCATCTCAAGAAATAAATAAATAGGAGGAGAAGGTAGCTGACTAGATGCAGCCAGGAAGTGCCACTCCCACCGAGAGATAAAAATATCAAGTAAACCAACATACTTTGAACAGATATTTTGAGAGAAAACACCAAGAGTTGATAGAGAACAGATATTTGGAAAGAAAACACCAAGAGTTGATAGAGAGGCAAGGCAGGCACCGAGAATGACGAGGGAGAAAGTTGGGAACCTTGTGCAAGGTTGCCAAATGCAAGAACTAGTTTCCAGCCCTGAACATCTCCTAGGGAAGAGGTGAGAGAAGGGATAGCAGGGCAATCCACTCTCCTTACGGGCCTCCAGGATCCTAGCTACAGGAGATCCCACAACCTCCATAGACATTTGAACTGGCAGGGAGATCTGCCTGGAGACTACGCAAAGACCGCTCCAGTGCATGTGGAGCCCAAAGGGGTTTGATGCATGGGGCAGATGCAGCAGAACGAAGACATAGATGCACATCCGCTAACATCCCCCAACTTCCTCTGAGTAGCTCTAACCTGAGTTGGCCGCAGGGCCAACAGACAGCAGGGTAGAACTTTCCTGCAGGACTAGAGCACATGTGTTTTGCAGACCCTCTTGCCCACCAGCCCCTCCTAAAGCCCCTGTCTGGCTTGATGCCAGTTATTGAAGGGGGCTTCCCCAAGGCCTAGGAGCAGGCTTGGTAAAGGGGTTGTATCTCCCCAGTCTACCACAGAGTGCTGCCATGAACATTCTGAAATACAAAAGACCCATGCGGCTGAGTAGGAGCTCGTGTGCTGGTCATTACTTAAGCACAATTTACAGAATAACAGCCCAAATCACAATACCAAAAATATTCTGCCAACATTCATTGTCTGTGAAAACTAGGGCAAAAATCTAGCCACAAATAAAGATCCTTTACAAAGCACTGGCCCTCTGAAAGTACCCAGAAATGAAGCCAATTGAATATATTCCATTTATACCACGATGAAAGGAACAACAGTCTACTCAGATGAGAAAGAATCAGTGCAAGAACTCTGGCAATTTAAAAAGTCAGAGTGTCTCCTTACTTCCAAACGAGCACACTAGCTCTATAATAATGGTTCTTAACCAGTTTGAAAGAACTGAAATGACATACATTGAATACATAATCTAGATGGCAAGAAAGCTCATTGTGATTCAGGAGAAAGTTGAAAGCCAATCCAGGTAATCCAGTAAAACGATCCAAGAGCTGATAGATGAAATAGCTATTTTAAGAAAAAAAAGCAAATTGAATGTCTGGAACTGACAAATTCACTGAAAGAACTTAATAATACAGTTCAAAATATCAACACCAGAACAGACCAAGCTGAGAAGAGAATCTCAGAGTTTGAACACCAGTTATTTGAATCAACAATTTTTTTTTAATTTAATGAACAAAACTTCTGAGAAATATGGGATTTCATACAGAGACCAATCCAATGATTCACTGACATTCCTGAGAGATTAGGAGGGAGAATAAGCAACTTGGAAAACATATGTGAGAATGTAGTATACAAAAATTTTTCCACTCTCCCTAGAGAGGTTGACATGAAAATTCAATAAATTTCGAGAATCCCTGCAAGACACTATACAATATGACCATTCACAAGGCACAGAGTCACCAGAGTCATAAAGGTCAATGCAAAAGAAAAAAAAATATTAAAAGGCAGCTAGAGAGATGGGTCAGTGCACTTACAAAGTGAGTCCCATCAGGCTTGCAGCAGACCTCTCAGCAGAAACCTCACAAGCCAGAAGAGATTGGGAGCCTATTTACAGCATTCTTATGAAAAAAAATTTCAACCAAGAATTTCATATCATGCCAAACTAAGCTTCGTGATTGAAGCAGAAGATATTTCTTGAATAAGCAATCAGAGAGGGAATTTGCTACCACTAGATTGGCCTTATAAAAGGTCTTTAAGGGAGTGCTAAACACAGAAATGAATAACTGCTCCCACAAAACACACTTAAGCACACAGCACACAGACACTATAAAGCAACTACACAATAAAGTCTACAAAACCACCACCTAACAATATGACAGGATCAAAAACTATTATATCAAGACTAAAACTGAATGTAAATGGTGTAATGCCCCACTTAAAAGGAATAAAGAGGCAAGCTGGATAATAATACAAGACCCAACGGTCTGCTGTCTTCAACAGACCCACCTCACATATAATGACAGCAACAGGCTAAAAGTAAACGGGTGGAGAAACATCTACCATGCGAACAGAAAATAAAAAAGAGCAGGAGTTACTATTCTTAAGTGAAATAAAACAGGCTTTAAACCAAAAATGATCAACGAAAAAGAAGGGTATTACATAAAAAAGGTTCAATTCAACAAAATTTAACTATCCTAAATATATATGCATGAAACATTGAAGCACTCAGATTCATAAAACAAATTATTCTTGACCTACAATAAGATTTAGACAGATATACAGTAATAGTAGGAAACTTCAACACCTCCAGTGACAGCATTAGACAGATGATTGAGGCAGAAAGCTAACAAATAAATTCTGAAATTAAGCTCAACACTCAACCAAATTTGGGGAAACATACAACTTCCCAAGATTAAACCAGGAAGAAAATAAAAATGTTAATAGGCCAATATGTTCTGAAATTGAACAAGTAATCCCACTAAAAAGTGGACAAAAGTTATGAACAGATACTTCTGAAAAGAAGACATACAAGTGGCCAACAAACATGAAAAAATGCTCAACATTATTAATCATCAAAGAAATGCAAATCTAAACCTCAATGAAATACCATCTCACACTGGTCAGAATGGCTATTACTAAAAAGTCAAAAAAGCAATAGATGCTGGCAAGGCTGCAGAGAAAAGGGAAAATGTACACACTGTTGGTGGGAATGAAAGTTAGTTCAGCCACTAAGGAAAGCCATCTAGCAATTCTTCAAAGAATTTTAAACAAAACTACCATTCAACCCAACATTCGCATTAATAGGTATATACCCAAAGGAAAATAATTTGTTCTGCAAAAAGGACACATGCGTTTTTATGTTCATTGCAGCACTGTTTACAAAAGCAAAAACAGGGAATCAAGCTAGGTTCCATCAACAGTAGACTGCATAAGGAAAATATGCTATGTGTACACCATGGAATATGAAAGTCATGAAAAGAACTAAATTGTGTAAGAACTAAATTGTGTCCTCCTTGGATGCAACTGGAGGTCATTATCCCAAGTGAATTAACACAGGAACAGAAAACTTTATACCACACATTTTCATTTGTAGTGAGAGGTAAACATTGATGGACATAAAGATGGGAACAACAGACACTGGAAACTACTATGGGGGGAGGGAGGAAAGAGGGGAAGGTTGAAAAACTACCTGTTGCATACTATGCTCACTACCTGGGTGATGGGATAATTGTACCACAAACTTCAGCATCACACAACATACCTATGTAGTAATCCTTCACATGTACCCTCTGAATGAAAATTAAAAGTTGAACATATTTCAAATAAAAATTGATTTAATAATAAAATAATAGCTTCTAGGTATTTTCTCTGAGTCACTATTTTATTATATATAAATTGTATTTTGAAATATTATCAAATTCACTTTTAAAGATTAAGTGAAACAATATATGTAAAAATACATAGCAAAAAGGACTTAATACAAGTTATTTTCCCTTTATAAGGAAAGAGTATATCTTTGTAGGCATATGACTACAGAGTTCTTGACACTAGTTATTTAATAAATATACAGTGTTAAAAATACAAAGAAATTAATGAATAGATTAAGTTTTATAGCACTATGAAAAGTACAATTAAAGAATCTAGTTTTATTTGTGCCTATTCAGATTCTTGATAATTTTATTTCACCACTATATTTTTCATTTATTTTCAGCTTACTGTTATCTTATTATATATTATTTATTCTTTATATATTTTCTACTTGTTCTAAGAAGAGAAAGTTGTTTGCTCATTTAGCTAGGCCATTTATGTTAGTAGGCAGAATCCAATTTTTGTCAAGCTTTTATTAAAGGTAACATGACTCATTCCAATGAATTTCTTCATTTTTTATTGCTAATGTTAATAATCCAATTCTCATACATTGCTAGAACTGTAATTTCAGATGGAAATTAGGTAACTACTGGGTAGATAAAGAAGACTGTTATAGAATTTAATAGCTATGAAAATAAAAGCTTTTTATTATTTGTTTTTGGAAATACATGCCCTTGTAAATGACAGTAACTTTAGAACTAAAAATAGATATTAAAATGTGTGTATATTACCTCAAAGTACATGTTTATCAAGCTCATCTAAAAACATTACAAGTTCTTTTTGAAAAAATACACCCAACAAATACAAGGAAAATTATCTTTAAAGCTGAACTTACTTTTCTTATATTGAAACTGAGGAAATATAAATCTCTGCAATCAAACTGGTAATACTGAAATCAGCCTTTACTCCACATATTTGTTTTTTATTCATGCAAAAATAAAATAATCCAAGATTATCAATAGCAACTGATACAGATCAATACCCATGTAATTCTCAGGTCTTTAGAAAACTGAACAAATGTTAAAGGGATCAAAGCACAGAACAACTGCCTCAACCTTGACTTTTTCCCCATGAGATCCAGATAGAAATTCTCTCCACTAAAATGGACACAAATATACTTCTATTCAACTGATGCTGACGGAGTTATAAGAGCCCATGACAAACAAGAATCACTCTGATTTGAATTAAGAAGCCTAAAAATTTTATAGTACACTTGGATTAATAGTTTTAGTTAATAGTATTTCAGTGAGCAACTAAAAATCACCTTTAAGAAACTGCTCTTGAAAACCTCACAATGGGCCGGACGCAGTTACTCACACCTATAATCCCAGCACTTTGGGAGGCCAAGACCGGCAGATCACAAGGTCAGGAGACCGAGACCATCCTGGCTAACACACGGTGAAACCCCGTCTCTACCAAAAATACAAAAAAAATTAGCAGGGCGTGGTGGCGGGCGCCTGTGGTCCCAGCCACTGGGGAGGCTAAGGCAGGAGAATGGCGTGAACCCGGGAGGCAGATCTTGCAGTGAGCCGAGATCGCGCCACTGCACTCCAGCCTGGGTGACAGAGGGAGACTCCATCTCAAAAAAACAAAAAACAAACAAAAAAAATCACACATTGGCTCCAAAGGCTGAATAGGAATCTGTAAGAGCAACAGCATGTTTCTAATAAAGGGAGAAGCTCTATACTAAAAGTAGGATGCCATAAAATAAACTCTAGTTAGTACAGTCCAGTAGTGGAGTTCCTTTAAAACTTTGTTCAAGAGCCCAATTTACTATATAATCTCATCAGCTTTGTTAGTAAGTATTTTATAAGGAAAACAAATATACATGCATTTTGTGCTATGGAATCCAGGTACCACAGCTTTATCTGCTCCTAACTTTCAGATTAGAAAAGGAAGCTGCTACTATAATATCACTAGTAGAAAATATTTATTTGTAGGGAAGAGGAGCAGAGGGGAAAGCAGAAATTCTGAGATGGAAAAGATGAAAGAAATGTTGATGTTAATGTCTCCTCTAGTACAAAAATCCACATCTTCAGAGTTAACACCTCAGACTCTAGAGTTCCACTGACTGGGACATTCACCCCATTCCACATCCCATTTCTTATTTCCTAATGACATAAATCCCTTCAAACCTAATTCCTCAGCAGCAAAAGAGCAATAGCAATAAAGTCATGTGCTTTGGATAATATTAGATGAGATAATACACATAAAGCATTTATCATAGGGACTCGCGTACAGTATTTTATTATTATTCTCATTTCATTGTGAGAAAAAATAATGCATAATTTGCCAACATTGTGTTTCCACAGAAAGAAGAAATAATGCCCTTAAGGTTTTCACATTGCTCTTTCCTTGGCACAAATTGATGTGTTCTTATTCCTTGTTGCTAGGAATATGATGATCTTTTTCTTCTATAAATTTAAAATCTCCAGAATGTATTTAACTATGGAAAATAAATTTTTTAAAGTTGGTGTGTTTGTCACTTATACACACAAATGATAGATCTTTACTTTTCTAGCCATTTAAAAAAATTACTGTCTTTCTCCTATGTGATATTGATGCTAATAATCATGAACATTTCAGCGCACTGACTACAATTCTTCTCTCCCACAAGTTTCCAGGAATCAGAGTTTAGCAGAAATAAATATATGACCTAGATATTTTTCATTATATTCTTTTAGAAAACTGTGAGGGTTTTCCTTTTTTTTTTTTTTACAATAATCTAAAAATAAATGAGAAAAAAAAAGAACAAAATGAAAATCAATCCCTTCTAAAAGAAACATTTAATTACTATTTTATTGGAATAATTTACTGTAAAAAGGAATTAGCACTCAGAGTATTACTTAATACAAAATTAGCTTTTCTAAAATTATAAACTTTTAAAACTGAAACAATGCAACGTATGTTCCTGTCAAATAAAGCTATGTTTGTGTTTCCTTTTTCAAAAAAATGACAGTTTATTCTGGAGTAAATAGCTTACAGTGCCATCTCAAGGAAGCTAAGGACATAGAAGAATTCATCTCCGTGATGTTAAAAACTAAAATGAAAACAAACAAAAGAAAACCCCACTTCACTGAGGAACCATGACACCATGAAAAAAGCAGAAGGAACTGTGATTATAAAGTGGGGATCTGGAAGCTTTCCTACCATAACATTCCAGGAGAAGTGATAGCAACAAAAATTATACAGGGAATTCTAAAATAGCCATTAGAATTAAAGCTTTGCCTTCATTTTATCTGCTGCTACTATAGATTGCTCTGGGCACATACATACTGAAATAATATGGTATACAATGAGTTACCTACTATAAAATATCTGTGTATACTCTTCACTGTAAGAGATTAATTGTAAAACCACAACACAGCCCTTGAGATGTAACTCAAAGCCCATGAGGAATTTTCAAGAGAGAAAAAAGCACTATTAGACTGTTCACAATACACTGAGCAAGTGAAAATGTATCTGGCTTTTATGTGCATCCCTAAGAACTGACAGGTTATACAGTAGTATGGTTTCAACAATATTGGGATTTTAGTTACCTCTAAATTCATATTATAGCAGTCAATCAACTGTTGGCTTTAGGCAAGACAATAAGATAAAACAAACGGTTTTCATTTAAATCTGGGTTTCTTACCTATTCCTAAACAAGAAACAGTAGATAAATGTACTTTGGTACATGATTACATCTCATTTATGCATATAGATGGAGTATCAATAAATAAGGCTAAATTCTTGCACAGTTTTTATGCCACTACATTTCTTCTGATAACTTCCAAGACTGAAGCACATGAAAAAGTTATTTGTGTTTTTCAAAGGTAACATTTCATTACTAACATAATACTTCATAAAATGCTAGCCTTCATAGACAGGTCTTTGAGCATCAATTTCACATGATACTTCTACTGCAATGTTGTAGGAAATTCACTCATCCATATTTTCTTACACTTCCCAAATTATTACCTGAGAATAAACCAAGTATATTCACTCTTTCGGGAGGGTAAGGTATCACTTAATGTACCTTAGATCTAAATGTTAAGCCCCAAATTTCAAATTTTGCTTTTACCTAGAATCTATGATTTACTCTTGAATGAAACAAAGGCAGAATAAAAAATAATAGTAATAACTTATACAAACCAAGTAATCTATTTAGACATTTCCATTGGTTGGCTATAATCTCATAAGATCATAGAAAAATTAAGAACGAAATTGCATATAATCTCCAACATCCCCACCTACATAAAAGTTAAAAAAAAGAATTCTACTCAAGAAATATTTAGTTTAAAATGCCACGAAATGTCATTGAGCATATGATATTTACCATTCCATGAAGCTAAATGAATAACAGTGCCTTTCCAATATATTTTCACAATTAGTGGGCAGCAGTTGAGGAGACAAGAGTCATAAATAAATAATTACAATAAGATTTGATATGTTCAACTATATAAGTACTGTTTTATGGATATAAAAACACTATTTGGTATAGTCAACCTCTCTAGTCAACACAATGAACTCTGATAGAGAATGCCAAGAACAACTAAAGATGAGCAGGCATCATTCTGAAAACATGTGAGAATCAAAATATATTAACTCCAACTTTACAGTTACTTTTAGTACTTAAAGAGATGGAAAGTCAAGGAGTAAACTGAAGACAGATTGTGGTATATGAAACTCACACACTGCAATTTCCATTAGGCCTAGCAGTAGCAAGACATTGCAGATGGGAAAACATAAAAAATAATATCAGACTAAAAAGACTCAATTTTATTTTCAAAGATTTAAGTGGACAAGTAAGTACTCATTTAAATCTACCAGTAATGTGACATTGTCTCCTTTTTTTTCTCTTTTGAAGTCAATAAGCAGTTTCTTGGCTCCATGAAAACAATAATATCTCGGCTTGCATAACACAATAATTCCCTCCATTTTCCCAATTTAAACCCTCCATTTTCCCAATTTAAATCCATAAACAAGCTCAAATTTTGAATATGCGGTAATCTTTGACTCCTCATGAAACATTATTTTGACCTCCTCATGAAACACTACTATACACTTACTCCCCTACAATAATATACTATGTTTTCTAAGCTTTAAAACATATAGAATATGTAGAAAAAAATATACCAGACTATATACCAGGCTATATATATATATATATATTTTGTTGTTGTTGTTGTTCCCTATATGATTCAGATGCAACTTTCTAGATTCATCTGGATTAATTTTAAAAATTGTTTATACGATGAAGAGATTCTAGGCTGGGCATGGTGGCTCATGCCTATAATCCCAGAACTTTGGGAGGCCAACGTGGGCAAACTGCTTGAGCTCGAGTTCAAGACCAGCCAGGGCAACATGGCAAAACCCTGAAACTACACAAAGTTAAAAAAAAAAAAAAAAAAAAGAAAAGAAAAGAAAAGAAAGGGGAAAAAAAGTAGGGCATGCTGATTCATGGCTGTAGTCCCAGCTACTTGGGAGGCTCGGATGGGAGGACTGCATGAATCCAGGAGGTCAAAGCTACAGCTAGCTGAGACCCTGTCACTGCACTCCAGCCAGGGTGACAGAACAAGACCCTGTCTCAAAAAAAAAAAAAAAAATAGGAGATCCTTTATTCCTTCTATAACTTTAGTGATATGCATTCTATTAACAACTAAATGAGAACAAGCAACTGAAAAAGATTTTGGAGGACAGACTCTTCAGCAGACTGAAGAAAAGGTCTGAGTAGAATATAAAATAAATATGCTCTCAAGTCAATTTTCTCCAAAGCATTTCAGAATTATTCTCTTGACATTCATCTCTATTGTGGAAGTAGGAAGAAAAGAACCTGGGAGTGGGTTATACTACAACTCTCTAAGGTCTTACTCAGCCATTACCCAATTTTTCCCACTCAGTCTTTATTTTAGTTACTCAAGGAGATGTATCTGTGTGTGCATGTGTGTGTTTGTGTCTGTGTGTATATCTGTGTGTATGAGAGAGAGCAAGAGAGAGACAAAAAGGTAGGCAGACAGAAACAAAGAGACACACACATATAAAACATCCTAAATCCTTACCCCTCTGAATTCTAAGAGCATTCATGTCCCCATTTCTTTTGAGCCCTGCAGTTAACACTTACATGTTACTAAGAGTTATAAAAGAGAAGCCTTCATAGATTTATCCAGCCTCAATGCCTAACTCTTTATTTTCCTCCTAGCAGCTCCCTCAGAGCTCAAATCATCACATGGACTTGTTCTACTCTGAGCTAGAGTCCCCTTCTTAGAGCCATTCATAAATGGCCCCACACTCTCCTGCACTGTACCTCAAATCTCAGGGCTACTGATTCATACTGAAGATGGAATTATCTGAGCTACACAAAAAAGACAGAATGGAACCCTAAGCATCAGGAATGTGCAGAACCAAAATAAATAGGTTGGCACTAGAGTATTTCAGCAAATTCTCTTTCTGACCTCCTCTCCCAAAAACTCTACAATTCCTCATTGTTACGTACTTACTAAGTTCACCTTCCAAAGTAGGTATTCTGGGTAGATTATTCCCACTCATTCTCATCTCATCTCACGATGAAGCTCAGCAGGCTTGCTTCATTAGACAGCAATCTACAACGACATACTAATCAAGTTTAATCTATTGAAGCTATTGAGAAGTTACACAAGTTTCCTAAGACATTATAAAACTCCTAAAAGCATAACTTATCATGAAACTTTCAGTCACCTTCACAAGCTGATGTGATAGATTAATACCAAGTAACATCTTAAGAGTACTTTGTGGGCCGGGCGTGGTGGCTCACGCCGGTAATCCCAACACTTTGGGAGGCTGATGCAGGCAGATCACCCGAGGTCAGGAGTTTGAGACAAGCCTAGCCAACACAGTGAAACCCCATCTCTACTAAAAATACAAAAATTAGCAGGGCATGGTGGTGGGTGCCTGTAATTCCAGCTACTCAGGAAACTGAGACAGGAGAATCGCTTGAACCCAGGAGGCAGAGGTTGCAGTGAGCTGAGATCATGCCACTGCACTCCAGCCTGGGCAAAAGAATAAGACTCCATCTCAAAAAAAAAAAAAAAAAAAAAAAAAGAGTACTTTGCGAATCATGAAACTTTCTCATTCAATAGTTCAGAATTTTCACAACCACCTAACATGTAGGGTTTACTATTAGTCTCCTTTTAAAAATGAAGAATTCCACTCAAAATATTTGTTTCATTTACAATTGTTTACAAATTATTTGGTTTCCAATTCTAGAGAAAGTAAATAATATAATCTGGTATTAAATTTAGATGAAGTTTTCAATCTTTATAGTATAACAGAATCACCTAAGGAGTTTATTCAAACACAGATTGCTGGGCCCCCACCTCTAGAGTTCCTGCTTCAGTAGGGCAGAGATGAAGCTAAGGGAATTGCATTTCAAACAAGTTTCCAGATCTTGCAGATACTGCTGATCCGGAAACTATGCTTTGAGCACCATTGACCGAAGTCTAATACCAGATCCAATGTATTTTCCACTGCAGCAATGAAGCATAACTAGTTAAGGTTGTTTCTGAAGCGACACTTGGGTTTGAATGTTGGTTCCAACATTTACTAGCTGTGGCAAGTTATTTAACATTTCTTTTTGTTCCTTGGTTTACTGATCAATTAAAGGGGGGGGCGGGGCAATAATAAATATTTCAGAGTGTTTGTGAAAATTGAGATAACATATTTGAAGTGGCCTAAAATTAGTAAGTGGTCATTAAGTATTATCTATTTTTCTCATAGTATTACTTTAGAGTATTAGAGAATTGCTTTATCCTGCTCAAGTTTCTCTTAATTAGGCCAACGTTCCAAAGGTAACATTTGATTATAAATCAGAAAGAATGTTACGATTGCAGAAGAACTTATAAAGTTACATACAGATTCGATTATTTAAATATCAAACTCATTAATTCTAAGGGACAGATATATATTTGATTTTTCTCCTAAAGAATAGAGATAATTTGACAAATGTTGATAGTTTTATAACACAGACTCTTTGAAGAAAAATTAAGCTATAAGGTATACAGATGTGCTTTGGTCAAGATTAGGCCGAGGCAGACATCCAGGCCTGCATGACTCAGTGAGTTTAGGGTGTAGGTGCATACTCCACTTGTTATATAACCTGTTTGTGTAAGTTCATACTAGTCTCTGAGCCACTATTGTCTGTAGAAGGTATAACTGCCCTGCTGATGCTCTGCACGGGGCTCAGTTCGGCACGGCTCGGGCTGGTGCCCAAAGAAAGAGAGAGAACCAGATTTGTCCATCTTGCAAATGGACAGAGGGGAGTCAGGGCACAACAGGGCTCGACATGGCTCATGCTCATGCCCAGAGCAAAAGAGTTAACCTGCTGATCCTGAAGGCAAGGGAGAGACAGCTGCGCAGCTGCAGGCCTGGGGATGGCAGGAGCCACACAGCCGGCTGCCGAGAGGAGGCGCAGAGCTACAGCAAACAGCCAAGATAAAGGTAGACAGTGTGAGGGAGCTAGTGTGAAAAAGCTGCTGCTGAGAGAGCTGCTGAATAAAACCATATTCACCTGCCTATCACCCATCCACCCACTCGCCTTGGACGTCAGCTGAGGCTGCAACCTGATCCCAGGCAGACATAGTGATGGCCCTGAACCTGACATAAGCTTATTAACTTCCACTCAATTTTAACTAGGTAAAGCAAGTATATCTGCACCACTAGTATCCAATGAATGTCTCAAAATTTTACTGCAGATAAATAAGTATGTTGGAATTCTTAGTGATTCTCAAACATTGGTGTACATCAGAAACACGTGGAGGGTTTTGATAGTTTGCTGGGCTGCCCCTCCAGCATTTCTGATTCAATAGGTAGGAGTTAGAGACTGATAATTTGCATTTCTAACAATCTACCAGATGACGCTTATACTGCTGATCTAGGAATAACACTTCAAAACCACTCCCTTATGGTGAAGGATCCTAATGATAGAAAACTAGATAACTCAAAGAAAATAGTTCTTGTGTAACAAGCCACTACATAGTAGCAATCAAAACTATAAGGGTTTTATTTTCTTGAATATATACCATATTAGTGCTATTGAAATGTTAATAATACTAACCTCATCACAGTTCATTTGGTAGGGTTGAAAATATTCTATTATTTTTCAGATGTGATTTTTTTTTTTTTTTTTTTTTTTTTTTTTGAGACAGAGTCTCACTCTGTCGCCCAGGTTGGAGTGCAGTAGCACAATCTCAGCTTACGGCAACCTCTGCCTCCTGGATTCAAGTGAGTCTTCTGTATCAGCCTCCTGAGTAGCTGAGACTACAAGCGCCTGCCATCACTCATGGCTAATTTTTGTATTTTTGGTAGATACGGATTTTCACCATGTTGACCAGGCTGGTCTTGAACTCTTGGCAGCAAGAGAACCGCCTGCTTCGGCCTCCCAAAGTGCTGACATTACAGGTGTGAGTCACCATGCCTGGCCTTGAGATGTGATGTTAATAGCATAAAAAGATAACACTAATCCACATAATATGATGCATACAAAGAAAGAAATTCTAGAAATCCTTTGTGATTAATATAAAAATGAATATATTACAATAGGCGGTTACCAAGGAAGCCACTTTATGAATTCATGTTTGAATATATCAATGTTTGCAGTTAAATAAAAATTAATAACCTTCTGTAATAGGTTATAAATTTCAGAGAAAGGACAGCATCTTATTTAACTTTACAGGTAACACTTGCCCAAGCACATGAAAAGCACAGTATATGTTCATTAAATGAAGAGGCATGAAAGGCGCCATAGATGAATAAATATAAGAATGAAGTAATGAATGAATGGATATGAAAGGGACATTAGGACAGAATAGCCAAGTCATTAAATATTCTTCTGGAAATGGATAGTATATACAAAAACACAAGCTAATGTATAACATGAATCAAATCAGATATTGTTTGTGATTTGGATACACATCCATTAAAAAATAATTAATATAAAATATAATAGAATTATGTTCAATTTTAATTCAAATTAAATCAAAATGTAGAATTATTAAAAGTGCAGCTAGAGAAAAAAAAAATACTCCTACTATTTTTCTACTTGAAACTAGCAGCAAACAGACTATTCCAAAGAATATTCCCCCAAAGATTATTTCACTGTACTTTGGGTTTCATAATTGCCTTCTTACAAAAAGAAAATGTGTGGTTTCACTGTTCTTACAGACTCTATCAAAGAGACAGAGAAAGAGAGAAAGCATAAGAGAAAAAGAGAATGAACATTACTCATTATCTAAATTTTATTTCCCCCTCAGTATAAAACACAAAGAACTTGTGACTGCATAAATCATTCGTAAGCTTTGCTTTAAAGTTTTAATATATCTTGAAGTCATGAATATAAAAACTACATCTCAACACTAGCCAGAATACTCATCATGCCAAAATGTCATCTTTGGCAGAAAAGAGCTGAGGATATAGCTCAGATCAAAATCAAACTGATCATTTTTAAAATCAATACTGACATCAGAAATTTCTCATTTATGATTTTTCAATTGTTCTAAAATAGGGTTTACAGAAAAGTTCTAATTCTTCTGTTTACTCCAGTTAACAAACTTTCAATATTAACTCTTCCTTGATGTAAATCCTTTTATGTAGGTTCCAGCCTTAAATAATTTTAGTCTTCTATGTGTACATGCAGTTGTTGATATAGAAAAGCAATGAGTAAGAAAAACAGATCAGAGTCTAAGAATACACAGGAAACATGAAACATGCTCATGATTGATTCTCATGATTTTTACTATATCCTAGGAAAGGTCCCTTCTAGGTATAAGGAAAGCTTCAAGAAAATGATGGCATCAAAAGAACATTTATCCATTTATTCACACATAGTAGACATACACTCTGGCTTCCAATACATTAATACAAAAGAAGGTTCTAAGCCATAAGACTATGAAAGTCCCCATCCAGAAGATAGCCATGTAAATATGTACACAACGATTCAGGATTACAAGTGCAACACTTTCATTTCTGAATCTAAACACTTTTCCAGAAGACTTTGTTTGGAAACCTTCAAATAATTGATTTTTTATGTTATAACATGATATGGTAAGTCATAGTTTCCAAAGGTGAATGCAACAGTACCTCCTGTCTTACATGTTATTCTAGAACCTTGTTAACTGCTAATCATAGAGGACTCTATTTCCCCATCTCTTGTACTTAAATGGGTCTTTGTGACTGTCTCACCCAACAGAGTATGGATTAAGTGATGCTATGTGATTTCCAAGTCTAGGTCATAAAAACACCATACACTTAGACTTTGTTTTCTTAGTATGCTACTGAAAACAAACTACCACAGCAAACTGTGAGGAAACCTAAGCAGTCAATGAAGGGGTCTACATGGGAGAAAAAAAAAAAAAAAAAAAAAAACAAGGCCTCTCGCCCACAACCCCAGCTGAGCTTCCAGCCAATATTCAGTCATAATGTGCCAATCACATGAGTGAGTTATCATAAAGTGGATTATCCACCCCTTACCTTAGTTACCCAGCCGAGGTAAACCATTCTGCCAAATACTGCCTAAATTGAAGATTCGTGAGCAACACAAGTAATCGTTCTTCTAAGTCACTAAGTGGGGATAGTATCTGATGCAGCAGCAGATAACATACAAATCACTAGTCACCGTTCTGCTCTACAAGCATGAAATAAAATAATGAGGACACAACAATATAAATATGAATTGGTGTTTGTTTTGAAATAAGCATTTCTCTTAGCTGGTGAGTTATTTTCATAACTAAAAATCATACAATGTTATCAATTAATGAAGGGATACTACTTGAAACATATTAGTTGTAAAGTAGAAGGCAACAGAACTTAAATGACGTGCAGTTGGTTGGGGGGGTGGGGGTAATGGGGGGGTGGGGTAACAATAAGAAAAATATAATTAAGCAGTGCAGATTACAAACAAAATTAAGAAGCAGAATTTCTACAAATATTAAAACTAGATAACCTGCCTCAGTCAATCTGTATAACACACATGCACACACACACAAACACACACATGCATATAGGCACATTTGTGTGTATATCTGCAAAGTATAAGAATTGAATGAAATAAGATTCCATAATTATCTTATTGCTGATACTAATAAGTGAATATGGCTACAGTTAACTTATTTATTCACTGATCTAATAACTATAGAATAGTTATAGCAGGGTATCTTTAATCAAAATTATCTATTGCAAACTTAATTCAGTAGTACAACTAAGGTTAATATCTAATTCAGCCTCTTAGATTTTTGTTGGAAATTTTAAGAAAATGAAAATCTCTTTTACCCTTTGAAACTTCTTTTAGTTATTACTATTACAGCAATGAAAAACAAAATGTTTATCCCATAGTTCAAAAAACAATTAAGAAAATATTTTTCAATTCTTGTATTATATTTCCCTATACTAATATTTGCTCTTAATGGGAAAACTTATATTTGGCATCTGTATTAATAAATATCAAATCTGTATCTATATTTGGTTCCTAAAATATTTTCCCAAAGTTATTTTGATAATTTTTAAATACACATTCATTAACTACTATGTCCCAGATACTGTTCTAAGCATTGAGAATAATGACTCAAAGCACTGGAGATATGGCAGTGAAAAGAGCAAAGTGTCTGTTCTCATGCAGTTTCTGGTAAATCCAAAAGCTTATGTAGGCTCTCTGTGGTAAGCTGAATAACCCAGAATTGACCATTTCCCCCACAGATTTGATACTGAACATAATTTAATGATCCAGGCATAACTTTAAACCTGAACATCACCAGAATTTTATATTGTCTCCTGAGCCTAGGATAAGCTATAATTGATTTTCTCTAAATAGTCCTAAGCACGCAGGCTTAACTTTTCAAGATTCATAACTACTAGGACTATAAAATAGGAGAAGAAACTTGAATTGCAGGAGAGAAAAATCATTTGTCAAATGGATCTACTCTTTTTATTCCATTAAGTCTAAGTATTTACAAAGAACAAAATTAAGTAACTGTGATTTACTGATGATTAAAGTTTAAAAAATTGATCAGGCAAAGGAAAGGATGAAATGAAAAATCATGCAAAGGAAAAAGCCAGTTTCTCATGTAAGGGAAGATGTCCTTTCCATTGGATCTTTGAAGTCTGATTTTCTTCAGAACAATATATCAAGGTTCATTTTATGTTTTAAAAGTTCTATATTATCTTACTCCAAAGTCACTGATAGGATCCATTTCTCCAGGAAATAAATAAAATTGTGTATATGTAGTGTATGTGTCTGTGTGTGTACATACATATACATGTAAAGTAATATGTTTAATAATTACATATACATATAATCAATGTATTTCATCAAAATAATTGCTCTTATAATATTCAAACAGAGCTAAGAATTTGGGGTCAACCACAGTGTCAAATTTTAAGGGTAATACGAACTAGGCAAGTAGACGTTTAGAATAAATAAATGATTCTCTTATGTGGTTATTTAAAATTTCCGTTTTTTATATACTTTTCTTTTTCTCCTCCTCTTCTCAAAAAACTCCATTTTTTAAAAGTGGATGTGATCTTAGTTATTCTGTTAGTTCAGAAGTTGCAACTTGGATCCCCATTGGCTAAATTCAACTCCCAAACAAGTTTCACTTCAGGCAGAATATTTTGGTGGGTAAGCAAGTACGTGTGTATAGAGGTACAGAGAGAGAAAGAGAGAAACCATCTTGGACAGAACATGAACTTTCCAGTTATAGAGTCTCGGCCATTCCTCACTCACTTTGCCCACAATGGGCATTTGAGTTTATGACCCTGTCTAGTCAGCTCATCATCTTACAGACGAAAAACTAGTCTGAGAAGATAATTGTCCAAGGCACACACACACAAGGTTCTTGTTATTACTCTGTAAGTGGTATTTTAGAAAATGTTAATAATATATTAATGGATGTTTTAATCACTAGTTCTAATTCATACTGTAATCTGGAATTTCCAGTCCAAATCACGTTTGATAAACTGAAATTTTTTATAAACTCCTTACATAACTTCAGCTATTCTCTCCAATTTGTTGAACTCTTAAATATCCACTCACATGAGTCATTTCTAAATTTATTATAGGTACCTTAAAATCATTTCTAAACTTGTCAGCACCTCAAAATTCATTTAGATACTCATATTACTGAACCCTCTTTCTTATAATCATGAAATGGATAAAATACTAAAAATATAAGCAGGCAGACAGAATTCCCAAAAGATAGATATGAGAAAGAGGGTTCCCTTTTATTTATTTATTTTTAATAAAGAAGTTTTAGAAGGTGTCTTGCTAAATTAGTGAAATTTTTATTTATAAAACTAATTGCTTGATTCCTTGCAAATAAAGAAATCTAAAACATACATTGTAAACAATAATTATTTATTTTGTATAGTATAAACAAGTAATTGAAGTTGGATTTTATTCTTCATCGCTTTTAAGATACTCAAGAACAGGCCATAAAACATCAAAGGAACTATAATTTGACATCTCTGAAAATCAGTATGTCTACTGAATAAGAATGTTTTGAATAAAATCAAATAACTTTAACATAGTAAGTATCTGTGAAAATAATCTTTTTTTTACCTCAGGTACTAACAATATTCATAATGCAGAAAATGTAGCACTTCTGTTTTCCTACTTAAATATGGTTTATCTGAACCATCATGTCAAACTGACTGTCACCAGAAGCGATCCTCAGACATTAAAGTTCTTAGTACTGAATTATCACAAAATAAGAGAGAACCAAAGTCTTGTGAGCTTAAATTGACAAGATTGCTTTGGAATTAATTCCTACAACAGCAAAACATCTGAATGATACTCCTTAAAAGAGAGAAGTATCTGAGAGAAAGACTATACACAAAACCAGGTCTGTTCTGTTATTTTTCTACTATTGAGATAAAGGAGAACAAAATATGACCAAAAACAAAACAAAAATCTGGCAATATCTTAAAGCCATCAGGATTCTGTACAGCAACAGAATCTTCACCACATACTGTTGAGCTAAGTGAAAAGATGCACAAGGTGTCCTACCTTGTATCTCATTTGTATAAAAATGAAAACCTTCCATGAAACCACCCAATTCATATTTCCTGCTTGTTTAGAACAATCTGTGAAAAATGACTTATTCCATCTGTTTTAATAACTGCAAGTTTCTTTTGCATGAGAAATGGCTTATGAACCCTGTTATATAGCCATAATTTCTTTCTACCAAGAGGCAACTCCACAGCGGTTAGCTACTCCCAAGACAACTTTAGCACCTAAGGAAAAAAAAGGAAATTAGAATTCTGGTAATGATGTTTCATCTATATATCCAAAACCACTAGTACATTCTTATTGTTTTAAAGACATATTTATTTATTTTTTTTAATGACAGACAATCTATAGCAAATAAAGTCTTGAACTAGGAATAGGAAGACCTGAATGAAACTTCCTCATGTCTCTTATCAGTTTTGTAATATTCAGCCAATCATGTAATTTTTTAGACCTCAGTTTCCTCATCTGTAAAACTGGAAGGAAGACTGTTCTCACATAAATGTAAGATAAACCAAACAAGCTAATATAAGGAAAAAAAAAAACTCTGTAAATTTAAAGTATTGTACTTGTATGTTTGATGTGATAGACTATTATTTCCCCATTCGTTAGCCATTGTCAAACATTTTCTTTGCTAAGAAATGTGCTCAAGTAGCAACGCCCTGGCTAGGGCATGAAAAATGATTTATTTTAGTCAATCATAGGAATCACACTCACCTTTGCCTAGAATTGTTCTGCAGAGGTGGTTGTGAGATACCATTCTGGCCAAAGAAATATAGCAGGTAATGTAATATGAAGTATTCTGGAAAATATTTTCTTCGCTGATAAAGGAAAGAGCCTTATGTAAGGAAATCCTGTCATCTACCATCTGCATTTTCTCTCTTTTTATTTTGGACACCATCAAGCAAAGACGTGAAACCTGGCACTTGTGACTTAGGGGAGTTAAATTGGAAAACAAAAGCAAATATGTGAGGGCAGTGAAACAGAAAGGTGAAAAGAAAATGGACCCCAGATGACACTATTAAGACAGATACTTCCTTACTGATGAATATGATTAGGAAGGAATAGCTGTGATATCTTCCCACCGGAAACTTTAGTTGGCTCCCTAGTACCAGCCAATGCATAGTTAATTGCCTACTTATCTATTGAAGCATGTATTACAATATGTCATCATTGTCTTGTTTTTAAATATTAAAGATATAAGCTTTTAAAACTCTGGATTTTTGTTTTGTTTCATTTTGTTTCATTTTTGAGACACTCCTGGCATCCAGGCTGGAGTGCAATGGCATCATCTTGGCTACTGCAACCTCCATCTCCTGGGTTCAAGTGATTCTCCTGCCTCAGCCTCCCGAATAGCTGGAATTACAGGCATGCACCACCGCACCTGGCTAATTTTTGCATTTTTAGTAGAGTTGGGGTTTCACCATGCTGGCCAAGCTGGTCTTGAACTCCTGACCTCAGGTGATCCGCCCACCTCAGCCTCCCAAAGTGCTGAGATTACGGGGGTAAGCCACCACACCCGGCCCCAAAACTCTGTTTTAAAAAAACTTCAAAGGTGTCGGAAGAAATGTTAGAGACTATTTTAATATTCTTAGTAAGAGGCAAGCCTTTGTGAGAAGTATGCAGTAACCAAAGGTGATAAAAAGACTGTGTCAATACATTCGACAAAAGGATAATACCCAGAATCTGCAAAGAACTCTAACATCCCAACAAGAAAAAAGATTCCCATTAAAAAGTGGGCAAAAGACATAAACAGACATTCTTCAAAAGAAGGCATACAAGCGGCCAAAAAACATATGAAAAAATACTTAACATCACTAATCATCAGAGAAATGTAAACTAAAACCACAGTGAGATACTATCTCACAGCAGTCATAATGGCTATTATTAAAAAGTCAAAAATCAACAGATGTTGGCGAGGATGTGGAGAAAAGAGAATATTTATACATTGTTGGTGAAAATGTAAATTAGTAAAACCTCTACAGAAAACAGTATGGGCCAGGTGTGGTGTCTCACGCCTGTAATCCCAGCACTTTGGGAGGCCCAGGCAGTGGATCAGGAGGTCAGGAGATCGAGAGCATCCTGGCCAACATGGTGAAACCCATCCCTACTAAAAATACAAAAATTACCTGGGTGTGGTGGCACACACCTGTAATCCCAGCTACTGAGGAGGCTGAGGCAGGAGAATGGCTTGAACCTGGGAGGCTCAAACAGTTAGCCAAGTTGGCGCCATTGCACTCCAGCCTGGCGACAGAGCAAGACTCCATATATAAACAAAGAAACAAACAAAACAACAGTATGGAGATTTCTCAAAGAAGTAAAAATGGGACTAATATTCAATTCACCAATCCTACTACTGGATAGCTACCCAAAGAAAAAGAAATCACCATATCAAAAAGACACCTGCATTCATGTTTATAGCAGCACTATTCAACAAATAGAATCAACTTAAGTGTCCATCAACGGATGACTGGATTTTAAAATGTTGAATATATACACGTCACGGAATACTTCTCAGCCATTAAAAAAAGAATAAAATCATGTTTTTTGCAGCAACACAAATGGAACCAGACACCATTATCCTAAGTGAAATGATTCATAAACAAAAGGCAAAAACCACAGGTTCTCACTTACATGAGGGTGCTAAACAATGGGTACACACAACATACAAAGTATAATAACAGACATAGGAGACTATAAAAGGTGGAAAGGAAGATGAAAATCCACCTATTTGTATAATGTATACTATTCAGGTAAACAGTACACTAAAAGCCCAGACTTCACCACTATGCAATATATCTATGTAACACAACTCACTTGTACGCCCCAAATCTATAAAACTAAAATAAAAAGAAAAAGAATACTATATCATGGACATTATACAAATTTTAAAGATACCATGTAAACTAGAAATCATATTTGTTACCTATGTAAGAGAGAATTACTATTCATTATATACAATATTTCCTGAAAATTAATGTAAGAAAGACAAGTGACTCAACACAAAATAAACTCCATAGGGGAAATATAAATGACCAAAAAACATGAAAATACAAAAACTCCACTAATATTAAATAAAAATACAAATAAAATAAATATGACATGTTTTTCTTTAGTGAATTCAATTCAAATGATTAATGTGATGTCCTGTTTTGATGCAGAGAAACTATCTCACATGTTTTAGTTGCAGTACAAATTGCTTTAGAAGAGTAATTTGGCTATATCTCCCAAAATTTGAAATGTTAATAATCCCTTTCTTTTCTTTACTGTTTTGTCTTTTTTTATTTGAAGAAATTCTTCTATCCTGTGTGGTTATAGCAAAGGGTCTCAATTGTAGCACTGGACACGAAGTACTATGGATTCCTTGTCCCTCTCCTTTTTTTTGAATATGCCTAAAGCTAAGCACATAACAGAAGTGAGTAAAGTTCTACTGAGAAATTTGCACATGGTTCCAAAAATTTGCATATGGTTCCTTAAACAGTCTCATTTAAGTTCATACTTGTAAGGACCACATAAACCCAAACCAACAGAGGGCATGTTTTCTGGAATATGAAGAGATCCTTTCTGAGAATAAGCCTCACACTGAGGAGAGGAGAACAAAGATTCAGAGACATTTAAAGTCTTGGAACTTGAATTTTCCATACCTTAAACTTGTATACAACAGAAACTTCTCTGCAAAGCCAATAGTTTAGTTTTCTTTGTTTAGGCATCTTGGTATTTGGATTTCTGTCAGTTGCTTTTGAAAATATACTGATATACTCAAATATTCTTATATTTGCAGAATGTACTATAATATATAGTATATATAATATTAAATAACTTGTAATAGCAAAGTCTGGAAATAAACACAAATGATCATTCAAAGAAGGCTTAATAAGTAATGATTCATTACTTATACATATTATGTATTAATGATTCATTAATATAATATCAAACAGGTATTCAATATATTCAATATAATATTCATTATATTGTATATTCAATATACAATTCAGTATTCAATATAATAAGGTAGAGGAATATCACTTGGAGGAAAAATATTCCACATATATTGAATAAAAAGCAGAATTGCAATACAATACCTACCATATTTAGATTTTTTAATATGATATATCCCAATATTATATAATTGATAGAAAAGTACTACAAAGATACATATGAATAGGTTACAGTTCTTATCTCTGAATGAGAAAGCAGAAATTCAGACAATTTCTTACTTTATTAAAAATACATTTTGAGAATTCTATAATACATATTAATGTATTACCTATGTAATAAGCATACAAGAGTATAAGCAAGCTCATTTTCCTTTCAAATAAAAGTTGTTATAATGAGAAAATACTACTGATTTCTTTAAAATTAATAAAATAGTGTATACTTGACCAAAAGGCAGGTGGCAGGTGAGAAAGTTTCTATTTTTATGGACTATGTCTAAACTCATTAAATGTAATGTACTTGCAAAAAGCAAATCCTATTTTTAAATCTTGACAGATTTTTGACAGAATTATAAAATGATGGTTGGAGTATTTTTGATACAGTTATTTTTATTATAAATGCCATAATAAAAGATGACAGCCAGTTTTATAATAATTTAGCAATCATAGATAATGTTAATCTATCCACTTGTGCTAATATGAACCTATCCAAATAGTGGTCTCATTAATTTCGAATTATCAGAGATGATTCTCCTCAGTTTACTTACAATCAGAACTCAAAGTTATTCCCAGGAAATTTAAGACTTGTTTAAATTAATGTATCCTTTGAATAGCATTATTTAGTCAGATCAAGTCACTAAAAACAAGAACTCTGGGTTCAGACAGCACTGTCTTAACATGCGAGAAATATGTCATGAAATGATTAGGTTTTTAATTTTGGTCACTTATAAAACACTTAACAATCACGGAAATTAAATATAAATAAAACAATTCAAAACTACAGAAGAAAAACAAACCCTTAGTGTCACTGATTCTAACTCAATTTAATGACAGAGAACATATAGTTGACATCAATGTGTTTTAACTATTACTACTTGTAATTAAACTCTTCTTTCACAAATCTTTATTGAAAACAATCAGAAAAAAAAAGATCCATAGAGGAATACCTGAACACATGGACCATCCATGACTTATTTACATGGCAATTAAATTTGACCTTTTTCTGCTGACATGTACAGCCTTATTCTGTACTTAGACTGACATGTACAGCCTTGTTCTGTACTTAAGAGTAGCAGTCTCTCTTCACAAACCCTTATACCTACATACACACACACATACAACACTGTATCATACAATCTCATATTTTCTGGGTTGATTTAGTGTAATCAGTCTCGTATAATGTTATTCTATTAAGCATGTCTCAAATCTCAATTGAGAAAATCACAATTTGGGATCTGAAGATGTTTACTCCATGTGATTCTGCTATATTTTCATTCCATTTTATAGCTAGATAAATAAGGTGAAGAAAAGTTATGCAATTATCTTTTCACCCAACCTTTGGGTGCAGCTGTGGTATAGTGGGTGGAGAAAGTTGAATGAAGATTGGAATAGAGTGTCCTGACTACTATCCCAAGATTCAACTCAGTTGACATTTCTGGAAATAAAGAATAAGAAAGTTTCACCTATAATGTGGTAGTAATCATGTTAGAGTTTCTCCAACCCTGCATGCTTCATCTTAGCTTTATATTAACATCAATAGACATGCTTCCTTTTATACACATGGCATATAGAAAAGTAGAATTACCGTAAAATAAAAGCTATGACAAAGGATTTACCAATTTACACCATAGTACTAACAGCAAGTTACTGCTATGTAGGAGCAAGTCCCTTGTATTCAGTTGCTTTCATCTTTGTGAGATTTGGTTTCTTGATGTGGTAGGAGAAGAAAAATCAAAGGTGATTACGAAGAAAAATATTTCCAGCAATTTCCTCAAATTGCATGTCTCTTCATCTTAAATATCTGCCATTGGAAAACCATGTGTGAGATTAATTCTACTAAACTACAGTGGCTATGTTAATCTCATTCTTTTAAAGAGAAATTAAGTGTCATGAAGAAAGAATGAGGTCTAGTTTAAAATCTCAAATAAAACTACTGACATAGATAAACCAGAAAGGGCCTATACATATTTGTGAAACAATCATTAAAATTGATTATAAATATGTAATTCATGAGAATATTCATCTAAGGCAAGAAATAAAATAAAATCTCAGAAAATAAGAGTAAATTTGTACCTTATTTTACAACATTGGCATAAGGATTAAGACTATTCATGTTCTGCCATTCTTTCAAAAATATTTTTCCCTTCAATACATGTGTGTTTTACTGTGCCTAGGAATTAGAATTGAAAACAAATATACAAAGGATTTACCATGTTGTTTATAAAAAACTATTAAATGTAGAATAGAGCATAAATTTTACATTTCTGAGATAACTAAGACAAAACTTTTTCGAAATGAGTCACGCTTTGCTAAAAAAAATAAAAATATTAATGTAAAAAGATACTTGCTTTCTTTGTTTTGAGCAAGCATTTGAAATTAAAGATGATGATCTATCTCACACACTATATTTTTGAAGTTTCACATTGTTTGAAATAAAACTGTATGCCATGTGTTTTCATTTTCTCCCTGGTTCTCATCGTTTATCCTCCCTAAGGCACGGATGATAAATAAGAAGTAAGTTTTACCAGCTGGCATCCTTCATGTGGACCATATTGTGAAAAAGTGAAATCAAATTTTCTTGAACTGAAGAACAGAGTAAAATATACTTGGTCTGACTGTTCTCAAACCTTCATGTTATGTCTATAGAAAAATATATAACTCTATGAATAGCATTTCATGCTACCTCCTAGGTCTAGACAGATTTCTTGAAAACTACTTAACAGAAATTTCAATGGAAGACTTTCGACTAAGCTTTTGAAAATATATAATCTTAAATGCAGTCACATGAAGTTTCCCTTTTATGGCTTATGGGAAAAAAACCTATCAATTATCTATCAAGAATAAAATTTAAAAGTCTATTGCAGTTTCCTATTTGCTGACCATGACTAAATGGAATCAAAATAATTACGTGGAAATAAAGTTCACAAAGGCCTGGATACAGGATCAAGAGACACCAGTTTATAAATACATGTCAGGATGTAATTCAGATGCCTATGGTGTCTACGTGCATATGAAGAACCTGGCTAAAACGCAAAGAAAATTTTGTTGGATAACTTTTAAAATATATTTTTTAAAAATCTAAAACAGTTCAGTGTAGTAGTTATGGAATGGGCCAGACCAGGGTTTGAATCTTAGTTGTGTCGGATCTTTTAGTTCTCTGAGCCTTTCATTAAAATAATGGTGGGCTGGGTGCGGTGGTTCAAGCCTGTAATCCCAGCATTTTGGGAGGCCGACACGAGGGGATAACGAGGTTGGGAGTTAAGAGACCACCCTGACCAACATGGTGAAACCCCATCTCTACTAAAAATACAAAAACTAGCTGGGCATGGTGGAGTGTGCCTGTAGTCCCAGCTACTCAGGAGGCTGAGGCAGGATAATTGCTTGAACCCAGGAGGCGGAGGTTGCAGTCAGCCAAGATCGCACCACTGTACTCCAGACTGGGCTACAGAGCGAGACCCCATCTCTAAATAACTAACTAACTAGCTAAATAAAGGCACAACATATCTCAGTGTCCATTAGTCATTGGCATCAATGGACTACTATTTTATATTATCCTTTTTGATATAAAAAATATTACTATATAGAATCCTAATTCTGTTGTGGTTTCACTGCTTCTAGAAGACTGCATGCTTTATTGAACACTTTGTATACCTGCTCTAAAATGCAACATTAAATACTGGCATCTCACAGGGTGCTCAGAGCCTGCTCATAACCAACTTCTTTAGATCATATCTCTGAGATAATTTTTTTCTTTTTTTTTTTTTTTTTTTTTGAGATGGAGTCTCACTCTGTCGCCCAGGATGGAGTGCAGTGGTGCGATCTTGGCTCACTGCAACCTCTGCCTCCCGGGTTCAGCGATTCTCTTGTCTCAGTCTCCTGAATAGCTGGGATTACAGGCGCATACCACTACGCCTGGCTAATTTTTGTATTTTTAGTAGAGACGGGGTTTCACCATTTTGGCCAAGATGGTCTCGATCTCCTGACCTCGTGATCCACCCGCCTCAGATTCCCAAAGTCAATAATTTTTTTAAAGAAGCATATCTGAGGACTTCAAAGGAAATAATATTTTTTTAAATGTAAATCTTTAAATTATTTTATCACAGCATGCCACTTTCTCTTTCTTTTTCTCTGAACTTATTTTTCCATGCTTAATTTCACAGAGATAAAGCAGTAAACCCCAGACAGCAGTCCCTCTATCTTGGTACTATTCAGGAATCCTTATTGAGTTCATGTTATGGCTTGGCTCAGGCTGGCGCCAAGCCCTCAACCTGCACATACTCCATCCAAAAATCCTTTGTCTTTGTGTAACAGACAGATATTTATTGAGTACCTAGGAAGTTTCTGGCATTTTAAACATATTATCACATTTAATATTCGTAACAATCCATTGGGTAATTATGATTATTCCCATTTTACACATGAGAAAAATTGGGCTCTGAGAAGATAAGACAACTAACCAAAGGTCACCTTGCCTCCACACAGTGTTTTCTGTTATCTTCTCTCACTCTTGTTTTCCCCCGATCCTGCTACCGGACAGATCTTGGTGATTTCAGAGACAGATGTCCTTTGTTGATACTGAAATTGAGCTAATAACTGAAAGATAGCTAGTTAGAGAAGGTGGTGAAATAACAGACACATGGTGAGGACATGTGTTTCTCTCCCCTGTCTTTGACTTTGTTCTCCCTCTTTACAATCCCTGTCCCCTACACACGCGCACAATCACAGTTGTGCTAAGAATAGAAGAGCATGGAGCTTCTCTCCAATGTCCAAGCGGGTATGAAGCTTGTATTATGCAAACTGTGCTTAATCTTGTGTGTCTCTCCTTATAGTTGTGCTCACAGAAAAGAGCTTATCTAATTACATTCTGTGCAGGAAATCTAGCATCTAAGAAAGAAGTAAAAATATAATAATTTGTAAGAATTTCAGCCCCTAGGCAATGCACTAGGAAGTACGGAAGTACAAGACAACTATCAAGGTAAAGATGGTATAGAAAAATATAAATGAAATTTCTATAAGTTTCAATGCAACTTTTTTACTTTTGCTTTCTGACAGACTGACAAGAACCAGCAGCAGTAAGAGAAACGGAGTTATCAAATAATTCCTTTCTCTGAAAACAAAATTATCATTTGACTGACAAGGAAGAATTTGAATCAAGAGGAAGTTTAAGCAACACCGAAAAGGATTGGGTATTTTTAGCCCTTGTCAGTCAGTTGGCCAAAGTCTACATCTGACCCAGCACAGATGTAATAAATGCTCAATGCTTAATGAGCATGACCACCACAAATAAATGAGGGTCAATGAACAAAGCATTAAAGTATAGGTCAGCAAGTCTTAGTTCTTCAGGATAAATATTACACTAAAAAGGTAATAGACCGGGCATGGTGGCTCATGCCTGTAATCCCAGTACTTTGGGAGGCCAAAGCAGGTGGATCATGAGGTCACGAGTTCAAGACCAACCTGGCCAAGATGGTGAAACCCTACCTCTACTAAAAAAAAAAAAGGTAATAACCTGTTTCTTCCACTTAAAATGTGATGTAATAAGTATAGCCATAAAGATAAATGAATTAGTAAATATTGTAATCACAGCTATGACTAATTTTATAGCACTTCTAGATTACAAATAATGTTTCCCAATAGAATATATATTTACAAAATCAGACCAATCTTTCACTGGAATTCGTAGTTTGTCCCATTTTATACAAGAGGAAATTGATGTTTAAAGAAGTTAATGTGCTCTTCAAAATTTGCACAGCCAGTAGAACATGCCTAAGCAAAGTCAAAATTTTATTGTAGTTAAACTTCAGGAGCCTTATTTTCATTGACTTTTCACAAAGTCCTGTATCTAATTTTGTGTTAGCATTCTTAAAGAAGGCTCCCAAAATGTACAATCTTCAGAAACTCAGAAAAAAACATGGATTTGTCCCCAGAGGTGAAACCATTACCCAACTCTTATCCCAAATCCAAGACTTAAAAAATAATATTTAAAAAGATTTTATGTTTTTGCTTCTTAGTTTCTTTCCTACTAATCATGACGTTGATTCTTCTTTCCCAAAACCGTAATACTTTAGGTATTCTTAGTCTCTTGGAATATTTAGGTTGAGGATAAAAGGGATTTATCTCCTAAGGGCCCTACAAAGAACAGTGATGAATACAGTGTCAGTATCATCATGTTTAAAATTGTCCCCAGATTCTCTGACAGAGAAACAGTACTTGGCTACATTAAAATTGACCCCTTCTTTCTCACCAAGCTCCACACCTTCATAATCATATCCTTCTCTAAACAGTTTACAAGTATTAAATATCTTCTTCCACCATTACCTCTCAGCTTCTCTTCCACCTTTGGTATTTCTATTCTATCTCTTCCATTTTTTTTTTTCTCTGCTCCTTTTTTCCTATTACTTTTCTTTTGTTTGTTGTTTTTGGTTTTGGTTTTCTTTGTGTTTGTTTTTGAGGTGGAGTTTCGCTCTTGTTACCCAGGCTGGAGTGCAGTGGTGCGATCTCAGCTCACTGGAACCTCCGCCTCCTGGGACCAAGTAATTCTCCCACCTCAGCCTCCCAAAAAGCTCGGATTACAGGCATGCACCAGCACGTCCAGCTATTTTTTGTAATTTTAGTACAAATGGGGTTTCACCATGTTGGCCAGAGTGGCCTCGAATTCCTGACCTCAAGTGGTCTGCCCACCTCGGCCTCCCAAAGTGCTGGGATTATAGGTGCATTTTTTTCCTAGTCTAAGCCCTTATTCTCTCGTCATTGCTCTGGCCTTGAATTTATTTATACATTCATATATTTATCTATCTATTTGTTCATTCAATCAATTAACAAGTATGTACCAAGCACCAATAACATGTTATCATTGTACTAAGCATAGAGGAGACGGTTGGTGAACCAAGGCAACAGGCATCACCACCTTCATTATCTTATACTGTAGCAAAAAAAAAAAAAAAAAGACAGTAAAAAAAATCAACAACAAAATGTATGTATAACTTCCATTGTTGAACACACAAATTGTTATGAGCTATACAAGACATTTTGGAAACTATGTATATAGGGAAGGAATCTTCCTCTGATGACAATGAAGAGAAACTTCCTCAAAGAAGTAACTTTTGGGCTGAGTTTTAAAAGATGTGTTGGAATTAACTAAGCAGAGAGCTAGAGCCACCAGGAAGAGGAAAGGAAACAGCAAAGCCCAGAAGATGAAAGGATTATGACAGTTAAAAAACCAGAGGAGCTGGGTTCAGTAATGAGTGCCTATAATCCCAGCTACTCAGGAAATGGAAATGAGCAGGAAGACCACTTGAACCCAGGAGTTTCAGGCTAGACTGGGCAATACAGCAAAACCCCATCTCTAGAAGAATTAATTAATTAATTAATTAACTAACTAACCAGAGGAAGGCTTCTGTGGCTAGACTCAAAGGGATATAGGCTGAGCTGGTTGAGGCTATTGAGACAGGTAATAATTAAACCACTTAGGGCCAAAAGAGCTTGTTAAAGATGCTGGTCTTTACTTACCAGGAAAGTAACATGATAAAATGTTCCTTATTACTGTAATTTTATATATATGTTTCACTCCTTGCTCCATGATTCTATTATTCATGGCCTTTAAGCAAAGCAGGGTGACAAGGTAGACTTCTGGACAAGTATCACTGTTTATAGTCCCAGGAAGGTTTGTTTCCCCCCAAAACACAGTTGCATTCTCAATTAACCTAGATTATCTTTCTAGGACTCTAAGGAATATATAGCATGCTTAGTTCCTTGTCATTGTGAGCATTTATTTATTTATTTATTTATTTATTTATTTACTTATTTATTGAGACAGAGTCTTGCTGTGTCACCCAGGCTGGAGTGCAGTGGTGCAATCTCGGCTCACTGCAACCTCCGTTCGAGCGATTCTCCTGCCTCAGCCTCCCCAGTAGCTGAGACTACACGTGTGCCGCACCATGTCCAGCTAATTTTTGTATTTTTAGTAGAGACGGGGTTTCATGATGTTGGCCAGGCTGGTCTTGAACTCCTGATCTCAGGTGATCCACCCACCTCAGCCTCCCAAAGTGCTGGGATTACAGGCGTGAGCCACTGTGCCTGACCCATGAGCACTTATTTCTGAGTGCTTATATGTGCTATTAATTCCCTAATATATATATTCTAAAAATATGTATATTTTTGCAGTATATTTCCATGATAGCTTATAATACAGTAAGTTACAACATCTTAAAATATAGAATAAAGTGGGTCCTTGACAAAACTCCACATTATATTTTCAAGTCATTACTATAATACGAACTTCTGAAGTTTTACAATGATTTAGTTTCAAAATCAAAACTTAAAATTCAATTAGATAACAGTTAAAAGGGAGCAACTCAGTTAAACAGGTTTTATTGAAAAACACATTTATTCCATGAACTTGAGTGAATAAAAAATGCAAAAGGATCAGTAAGTAGGTTGATAGGAGGAAGGCAGCAGTAAAGTACAGAAGGATGGCATATGGGGGGACCTTATAACTGCAATTTCATTCATTTATCTCAGCACCAAGGAAAACACTCTCTCCCCTGCCTCTTTCACATACATAAACATGACAATGGAGGGCAACAAGAATATCTGGTAGATTTTTGGTTTCCATTTTCTACCCCTATCAATAAATGACTATTGGAACCTGTGGCTCTGTGGAACAAGATTATCATGAACAGGAATGCATATATGCATCTATTAGATTTTAGACCCTTTAGCAAGTGGTAGTTTCCCACATTACACATGCGAGGCACATATATTTTCAAGATTGCAGGAATGTATATCCTTCTATGTTTCATTCCTTACAGATATTATCCTGGCTTAAGCAAGTTAACAATGGGTCCGGAAACCAGTAATTCTAAAATCCAGACTACTGTAGCAGGAAAACACCATATAAACCTATATGTCTCTCCTACATTCTTAATCACCCTACAGTATCAAATATCATGGATAAAAAAGATGTCCTGTGTCTCTAGGTTGCTCCCCCTATATGTGCTCACACACTTTTTCAAAGCTTCTAAACCATGTTCCCCTATACATACCTTCCCCCCAGGAAGGAATCACTTCTTCATTATAAAGAAGTTTGGAAATGCTGAAGTATCTGAACACATCTCATTCATTTCTATCAAATAAAACAACTAAAGGGAAAATAGGCAAACAAAGCAAAATCAGTGGTACAAGTGTTTAATGATATTACGACTTATGACTACAATATCCAAGATTGCAAATTAACAGCAAGGGAAGAAATGGAAGAAAGAATAACCAAACATAAACAAAAACAAAACAATATAAAATTGTAAAATTGGTTGGGCTTTTATTTATTCTATTAATTTCCTAACATGGTGGTTCTGGTTAGAATTTACTCCTTAAATGCAAGATCAACATATGCTGAAGGAATACTTTGTATTCTCAATGGGAAAATAACTGCTATGTGTATTAAAAATTGGACATCATTTATACAGTAGCAAGGTGTGATAGAAAGAATGAGTTTTGGAATTACAAAGCATGTATTCAAATACCAGCTCTGCCACTAATTAATAGTGTGACTTTGAACAATTTATAATACGTACAAGAAGCGTAGTTTCCTTATCTATGAAACAGAAGCAAAAGGTTGAACTTAAGGAGTTACTGTGAATATCACCAATGGGTTATTTATAGGAAAGAGTAGACATTCTAACACAAAGTGGCTTTATTATTAAAATTATATTTTCTACTGTGGTGCTTAAGTTGACTCCATCACTTATGTATCATCAAGGAATTAAAACTATTTATGAAGCAAACTTTAAATTTGAAAAAAATATTTCCAGCAGTTTCATGTTTGATGATTTATTACTTGGAAAGTGTATATGAAAAGTATAAATGTCAGTCAGACACTACAGTTTTCTTAGCTTCCATGACAATATGAGGACCAGAAAACAAGTTGAAAGAATTCTTTGAGCTTAGTGAGAATCCAAAAACAATCCTAGAAGGAAAATGAGAAGAGGCAACTGAAGTTGAAATAAACTGATGTACTAGGAAACAAAGTATATCAAGAAATAGACTTAACAAAGAAATCAAGCAATAGACTTTCTTGAGACAGGCGACAGGATTTTAGAGCCAGCCAATGTGACATACCACCCAGCCCAGACAAAACAGCCTCTATGTTGAATTTTTATTCCTCTGAGTTTTTTTTTTTTTAAAAAAAAAAAAAAAAAAAAAAGGCTGAGCTATCTACTAATTACCATAGACATCAAAAGAAAAACAAACACATTAATGAGTAATTAGCTTATTAAAGTCAGGTTAAAGAAAGAAAAAATAATATTTGAAATGCCAGACTCCATGCAGTTTTGAGGGCTGCTGACACTATGGTCTCTGTGATTGACACCCCCTGGAGTTGCATAGTACACAGCCTACATGACCATGGGGGTGGCCCTGAGTGTGCCCACCTAAGAAAATTGTTATACAGCATATAGAAAGAAAAGAAATAGAAAGATGTATTTTGAGGTGAGTATCATAATTTGCCTTGCAAAAGGCCTTCATTTTATAAAACACCATATGACCTGTAGTCTTTAAATGGCAAGTACCCACAATGCACTTAAAATGATTTCCTTTACAAAACATCACAGGGAACATACTTTTCAGGAACGTATCTCTAATTTAGTCAGAGATTAGAATTAACAATAAGTTAGAAAAAAAGCCTCATGGATAGGAACTTGCCCAGCAGGAACCAAGACATAGGATCCAAGTGTTAGGTATGGTAAGATTTAGGCAGGAAGTATATATAAGGTGAATAATAAATACAAGCCTAGAACAAAGCCTGAGTTAGAATTAGTAGAAAAAAAAAATTAAGTTGAGGGGCCAAGCTGGAAAAAGCAATTACTACAGATGTTAAAACTGGCTCTTCCCAGGATGACTAATGATAAACTCACTAGTTCTCTAATTCTCTTAACAGGGAGAAATGCTAATCAATGACCTTCACGTATCACAAAGCCAGCAAGTGAATCAAAGGTAGGCCAACAGATTAATCTTATTTGGTTTAAGCATTCCACCTGTTAGCTAAGGAAAGAAATGAAGAAGTAAATCTATAGATTTTTTTTCATTTGTTTCCTTCCTTCCTTCCACTAATCTAGTCTGTGACTCACTCATCGATGGCTATGAGTAACATGGCATCAGAAGACACCTCTACAGCATTTCATATTTTCAACAAAATAGTGTAACTGATTTTACAGTTTTAAATCATTCCTTCAAGGAGGTAGATTAAAGAGGAGATAAAAATCCACCAAAATTAGCAGACCACCCAAACATACTGAGATATAAAACTAGAGCTATTCATATCTCAATGAATAAAAGTGACACCCACTTTGGATATGTAGACTAAGAAGTTCATGACAGAAATATGTGCAGAACCTGCATGTGGGCAAAAAAACAATGCAAAATAAAAGTAGCAAATGACAAACAATAAACCCAGGATGTGAAGTATGCTTACATTACCGGAAAGAAAATAAAAGGAAAAGGAATGAGAATTTGTAAATGATAAAATAGAATCTAGAATGCCAGGGCAATCAATTTTTTATTTTCAATGGCAACAAAGAGATGAACTGCCACAGCCCAGAGACAAGAGATTTTGTTTGAGTAAGCTAAGAAATCATTTACCCAAAGAAATACCCTTTTGAATGAAAAAATTAACCAGTAAATCTTCAATGAACAGTGAAAGAACTATGTTCCAACATCCCTCTGATCACATGAAGAACTGAAGCCATGGGTGGAGACAACTCGGAACCTTGGAAGATCAGCCGGATGGTGCCAGGAACATTCCCCAGCATCATTTGATAGTGTCCATGGTACCTTCATCTTTATTTTGGAGTTCCAAAAGTAAGGGCAAGGTCAGGTGCCAGAAGTAGATCTGAAGTTAAAACACAAGAATTTGGAGTCTCTAAATTATTATCTGAGAAAGAAGTGATAGTTACCAGACGGACTGCAGGAACTTTTCTCTGCTTCATTCACTCCTCTATTCTGAGCACTTAGAATAGGGCCTTACCCAGTAGGCACTCAGTGACATATCTTATTTATGTTAAAAGAATAAATTATTTTTTCCTTGGTCTCTTCCGCTGCTATTTAATGCCATTTCCTCATGTTCTACTCACATAAAGTCCCTCATGCCAACAGAGAATAGCTGTTTGAGATGCTACACAAAGCAGCCTTCCAAAATTTTAAGCCTGACATTAAGTTGCCCCCTCAGTCTTCCGTTCACACTGCCTACCTGTTTTTTTTTTTTCTGCTACCTACAAATCTAACACTTGAGATGCACTTCATATAATATTTAAATGATATTTAACATCCGGAGTGCTTTTCATCTTTAGAGCTTCTTGAAAATAAAGTTAATTTAATAAGAAGATTGCAGTGAAGGAACACGCTCTTATCTAAAGCACCACACGTGAGTAACAAGGATAGAGAAAATAATTGGACAAGTATATACTTTCATATGGAAACATTCTTGCTTGACCATGCTCTGCTGTCATAAAAACTGTTTAAATGCCAAATTTGAACAGGGCAAGCTCAGTGAACCACATCCCTTTTATGTTGAAGACTTTCCTCAAACTGAAAGTAGCCGGCTGTGTTTGCAATTGGCTAAATGTTCATAATAAAGAAAGAAGAAAAAATCTTTTTTAAAAACTAAAAAGAAAAATGTTCATGTTGACTCTCAGGGAGTGTCACATAATATCTTCTCAAGGTCATGCTATATGTTTTAGTTAATGTCTTTACTGGGCTGCCAAGTAAATATATTTTGAAGCACATTAAATTCATGATCTACGGGGGGAAGAAGTAGAAGGGAGGATGCTTCTGCTTCCAAGCATCATTATTCAGGTTGATGACTAAAGCATGAGACAATTTCAGAATATACATGTCTGTCTAGAAGGGGGCCACATCTCCCAATTTAGGTAGTTCAATCAATTACCCATTACCTTATACTTCGTGCATTTATGTTTTGAATATTTTTATGTAGCAAGAATCCCTCTAGCTACCTTTGTTTCTCTCCCTCCCTTCCTCCCTTCCTTCTTTCCTCTCTCCGTCCTCTCTCCCCCTCCCTTCCTCTCTCTCTCTCTCTCTTGTTTTTCTGGTTTTGTCTGGAGAATGGATTTACTGAAAAGCCAGAAAAAATTTACCTTACACTTAAACCCAAATAAATGTTTCCAAATATAAGTAACCATTGTCATAAAGTTTATTACATATATGGAAACCATAATAAAAATAACACCTACCATTAGTTTTTTGCATGTGTTATCAGTTAGCTGTTGCTGTCACAAACCACCCCCACAACATAGTGATTAAAAATAATAATCTTGTTGCTGTTGTTTTCCTAAGTCTAAACAGACTCTCAAGGTTCAGCTGGAAAGTCCCATTGATCTTGGCCCAGCTCAACTGATCTCAACTGTGTTCACTCATACATCCAGCATAGACCGGTAAGGGCCTGCCTGGTCCATGACTAGGCTCTACTCCACAGGGTGTCTCATTTACCTCTAGGGTAATTCCAGGCATATCTTGATGATGGCAGCAGGAATCCAAAAGAGAGTACAGAACATGCTAGGCCTTTCAACGCTAAGGTAGCACTCTATGGAACAAAATAAGTCTCAAGGGGTGGGAAACAATTCCACCTCTTGATAGGAAAAATTGCAAATCATATCGTAAGAGACATGGATACAATCAAATATAACAAACTAGGGCAATTTAGGCATTCCATCTGCTACATATTCCTATTATGTCCAAAGACATTACATACTTTAAACACATTGCTTAAAATATATGCAACCCCATGAGATAGGAAGAATTAATGCTTAAAGATGATAACCTCCTAATATCACACAGCTAACCTTCATAAAAAGAAAAAAATCAATTTACATTTTGCAAAGGGCATTTGTATAATCTCTCCTTTTAATTTAGACTATGGAAGTGGGATTTAGACAATGAAATTTAGACAAAGCAGAATGTACTCCACATTACAAACGGTGCTTAGAAAGGTAGAGTGAATTGGGAAAACTTCAGTCTTCCCTCTCCATGACAAGCGCTCCTTCCACAACATCTTGATGCTTCATAATCCCAAGTAAACAATGATTTGCAGCATTTCCAAACACCACAGAACCAAATTATATCTTCAAGTAGGTCTACATATATGTCACAATCTCAAAAGTAGCTGATTTTGCTAAAAGTAATCCAAAAAAGGCCACTAGATTATGTGGAAGTCTTAACACCAAATGACCAAGTTTCTGAAGCCTTTTTAAAAAACAAACATGATGTATGTTCATGTTCATTAGCCCAAACCAAACTTTCCAGGTCAATCACTTTTTTTTTCACCCCCTTTGAATACAACCAAATTACGATAATAAGTTCCCATTTCACCTTGGAAAAATTAGTTTATTTCTCACATTCCAATTTTCTCATTAATAAAATGAGTAAATTGAACTATACAGACTTCAAGAACACTTTTACGGACTATTCTCAAACTGTAGATAATCAACATCTATAAAAATTATCAGTTATTACTATTTTTAACAATTCCATTTAAATTACCATTAAGCTCTATAACTTGGCTTTTTCTTCAATTTTTACAGTTTGTCAATGCTGCAATTTATGTCACCAAAAAAAAAATAAACAAAGCAAAGGAAATGCAACTTCCATTTATTATTTTCAGTGATCCATAAAGGCATCTACATGATGAAATAGGAATGGTTCAGGTCACATATGTAGAACCACGGATTAATATAAACACACTGAAACTTAACAACCTTCTCACCCTTGCCAAACTTGAAATTTTATAACGAATGTAAAAAATGAAATTAAAATAACTCCCCAGAAAGTAAAGAGATCCAGAAAATTGTTGTTCTTCTGGGATACTGATTGGAAAGACCTGCATTTGCACTAAGATAGTTCATGATTAGTACGGTTGGCACTTCATTTCCAGAATATCTTAGCATTAAGCAACAAGTTAAAAGTAACATTATATAGTGAGGCACACTAGCTAAAGTCAGGGGTTTTAGAAAGATTGTCTGCATCCTGGCTTCACCACTTTCTAGGCAATGCCAATTTTCTCATTTATCATATAGGGCTGCTAACAATGCCTACCGAATATAGCTTTTTTGAGAATTAAATGAGATCAGACACACAGCATAGCACTTGGCCCATAAGAAAGACTATAAAAATGGCAAATTGTTGTGTATGACAATGATAATAAAATTGTAGCTTATAACTTTAAACGGTTTTCACATAGACTCCCTCATTTGGTTTTTATATACACACAAATTTCAACTACAGACAGAGAAATCATTGTTGTCTCCCCAGAGTTTCAAATGAGGTTAAGTTCCTTGTACCAACTCACAAAGCTAGCAAAAAAGTAGAGCTAAAATCTGAACCAAGATTTCTGAGTGCAGGTCCAGTACTCTCCCTGCTGCATCACAGGCCTACAATAAAATGTTCCTTCACAATCAATTCACTTTCATAGATAATTACATATAAGTCCATTGAAATTCTAATTACATCTTGAGAAATGAATATATACACATGGATCACCCTGCTGGAGAACTGAGCAAAAACAATTATAAATCAAATTCCTGTGAAGTGAATCATATTTTCCCATTGCAACTTATAAGAAAACAAGAATACAATTTAAGCTGATATCTGTTGATAAGCAAAATCAAAATCTAGAATGCTAAATTTTGGTAATATTCTAATCTCTAAGCATACTATTCATATTCGAACCTCTGGTTGTTCACTCTGTCATTAAATTTTTCAATCCAACCTGTGCCTAGTTCATAGAAATATCTAACAGCTCCAAATTATAAACAAAATGAATTTATTAATTTTCTTTAGCCTTTGCCAACACTAATATAATTTTAAAAAACAGGTTTCAAACTATAACTTTGCATTATATCATTAGGTGTTTAAGTTGAAAATACATCAAATATATTTTCTATTGAAATGAAAACTCTGCTGTACATATATATAAATTAATCCTATCTCATTTGCCTTGTAAATGCAGTAGTCTAGGTATGTAATATCATCTGAAAATGGGAAAGTATACATTTCAATTTTTACAAGACTGTACTTCATCAGTTTCATTATCAACTTCATACTTCAAGAAATGCATTAAAATTAAAAATATTTAAGAATGTTTCTTATTAAAGAGCAGTGTTGAATCATAATCTAGTGATTTTTAGCACAAGCAACAGATGAAAGAGTCATCAGACAGATGGCTAAAATAGCTACAATAAAGTGTACAAAATATATGATTATAATAATTAAATATTTTAATTGTTAGTAATTACTGTAAATTACTTTAAAAACTAATATAATCAAATTTGAGTAAACTGACTTGTTTATACTCATTTCTACTTGATATCCTGGCAATAAAATGGATCTCAAAACATATTCTTATGGTTCATAAAAAGCTAACAAATGTTTTAAAAATAGTGTAAGGAAATTTAATGTAATATTATTTAGTTATTCCCAGTGTTTTTCTGAAAACAACTATTTTCTAGTTCGTATGATTAAAATAGGTAGGAAGTGCTGCTAGATAAATTAAAATAAAATATGGCAACAAGATAACTACCCAGGCTTATGCTGATTTCAAACAATTCAAACAAAAGTATAAAACAAATATCAATGGAAAGCAACCAATAAGGACACCACAACCTTAAAAGTTGTTTTTTAATTTAAAACTCTGTATTTGCCTTTGTTCAAAATCTCCATATTAATTATGAAAAAATAAAACAATTTTAAAATTATTAATAACTTTCCAAGCATTCCAAAATACATGCCAATTAATTGGCATGGCATTGTCTCCAGTCTTAACAATTTCCAGTTTTTTTAATATGATGTGATTTCCAGTGCTAGTCATAGGTTTATTGGTCTTGGATAGACAGAGACCAAATAAAGAACAGATCAACATCAAAGAGAAAGTTTTATAAGGTCTCTAAAACAGAGTCTGGCTAATATTTATTGAGTGCCAATTTTGAACAATGTAATAAGATATTCTAAATAATTAAAAACATTAAGTAGAAGAAAAAATCCATTAGTCCATGTTGTGAGAGAGAGATACCACACATTTGCCACCATTGCAGATATTCAAATGCCATTGGATCACATTCTTCGAGTCAATAAAATAGTCAGAACACCTGATAAAATTTAAGCAAGACCCTCAATACATAAGCAGAAATAAGAAATACAAAATTAATATAAGCATATTCAGTCTGTTAGGTGCATTTAAATGCATTATTGCTATGACTTTGGTATATACAAGAAACACTTGAAAGCAAACTGTGAACTTAAGAATTTCTAACATTCGTAAGGCTTCTTTACATTTCAGTTCCAAATAGACTTTTAATAAATAGAAACTTGAGCTATATTTTCAGATTTTCTTATTTTAGTCATAATATACATATTGATGTTTTTATTATGACAGGTTATAGGTTTTGTTTTCGTTTATTTGGTGGCAATGATTTTAAATAACCATTCCTGTTCACTCTTGACTTAGTTTTGTTGATCTGGGTGCTAATTATTATTATTACTCTCACTGTTTTCCATCTGTCATCTCATTTGCAGGGTCTTAGACTGCTTAAGCTTACAAAAACACAAAACATTCGGGGTTGCTTCACTGTTGAGTTTTTCTATATCATTAATACCATGATCAGGAGAGCACAACTCAAAAACCAGACAAATCATCTGCAATGCATGTTTCGCTATTGACTACTTTAGCATTTTTGAATCACTTAAGTATCAGGCACTGTGCTAGGTTCCAGGGATATAAAGATGAATAAGATTAAATATTAGCAGTACATTATGTTGAGTTACAATTATGTTGTAAACATTTTTTCTTATGAACCTGATCGTATCTGTTTTCTGTGGATTTTTTTCAAGCTTTCTTAACATTGAGTTCACCTTTAAATCCAGGATTATGTAAGTATCTCCAGGTAATTCTATTCTCCCACTAAAACAGAAGCAACATTAATGTAAAATACTCCATAGTGTTTGTTATGTAGGAGATTGATCACCTAAACTAATTACTAATATGCTATCTATGATACAGTTACCTGCACTCTCCAACCTCTTCCCCATTATAGAATCAATGCTATAAATTACACTAGCAGCATTTATATCAGGGTTGTCAAATTTATTCATATTATGAATTCTGCTATAGGGTTTCAGTTTAATTACTTGAATTAGAAAACCATACCATATGTATATCCAGTTAATTTATACCTGGTTTTAGGGCCTGTTCTATAGTTTAAAACTCCTATCGACTTGCTAATATAAAAGGAAATTTGAAGATAACTTGTAACATACATTTTTTATTATTCTAAAATTATACTATAAACAGAAGCATTTTTGTAAAGCTGAACACTACATTTATATTCTTCACATCACCTTTTCACAATAATCTCCAGTATTAAAATGGAGATTGATTTCCACAGAAGTAATGATGGCTCCAAAATGTAATAGAAATAATACAGAAACACAACTAATCTCTTATACATAAAGAAAATGTTTTTCTAATGAAATATTATTAACATATTTCCTCAAATTGTTAAGAAAAAACAACTTGCCAGTGATACAACATTTCATAAATATCTTCTTCGCTCTGAACAATAGAGACTATATATTGTTAATATATCTCAATTTAGCCAAGCAGAGGTAAAATATTTTTATTTGATGTTACTTTGTTTGATTCTCTGTACCTCACAGGACTCCTTTTATGCAAACCCAGGCAGGGTCATAGGTTTTAAGAAACTCCATCTCTCTGGCTGCAGTCAGGGCATAGTCCCATGGTTCTGCAGTTTGTTCACTTCACAAAGCATGTTGGCTCTGGGGACAAGTAGGGACTGAAACCCAGTCATTATTGCTCCACTTGCCAAACTATGTGGTGCCCCATTACAGGACTGACAGGTGTTGTGGCATCTTAGAGGAAGGTGTACTCTTTGCAACTTTATGCCCAGGGATGCTCACTTTTTACCATTCATCTGTCAAGAGGCAGAATCTTTCAGTAATTCTCACAAGGCACTATATATGTTAACAACAAACTCACCTTTTTCTGCGGGTAGGGTAAGAATTGGAGGAGGATATAAAACTAGAATTAACAGACTCCCTCCTCTCCCTCATTATTTACATCCAAACACACCAAAATGTATCTCTAACTCTTTTGTCCCATTACCGCTGCCTTTGTTTAAGACTACACATTATCTGACCTGAAACTGACTTTGAAATGGTTTTTCCTTTAGGCTCTCTGAGTCTTCAGAGTCTAATTTATATCCCTATTTTCTGCTTACCATTCAGCCTCAAATCTGGTACACCATGCTCACCCACTCCATTTGTCTCCACTCAGTCCCATCATAGGCATTGTGAACCTGAATGTATCATATCCTCTCCAGTCTTAATGATTCTCCTGGTGTGCTCCTGGTACCTGGTATCCTCTATTCCTTCACTTCTTTTCTGCCTAGCTTATTGACTTTCAAGGGGAGTAGATTTGTATGTCTTTGAGGTATAACAACAAGTATAATTTTTATTCCAAATCTTCATTTTTAAATTTAATTTAGAGCTGCTTCTACTCCCCTAGTCATGTTTGTCTCAGACTTGGAAACCTGCAAAGGGCTCGGGACTGGGCAAGAGTTGGGAAGTGGCATCTTTACTGTTTTCCCTGTCTCATTCTTCAAGTCTTCCCCTGTCACTCACTGTGTTGTTTCTGGTCTCTCCCAAGTTAGAAATATGTTGGTTCTTTCAAGGAGAGCTTCTGTGAGACTCTGAAGTCCACTCTTCACACCCTGAGTTTGCTGAAGTATTTCTTTCTCCTGTAACGTTCACTGCTATGGGCCACGCACCCATGTACCCACTGATGCCGTGTAAAGGGGCGATTCTATTGCAGGCTTGTGGGGCCCATCCCAGAAGGCTACTCTACCCCTCAAATCACTGCAGTCTTAGATGGGTGTGCCAAGTCAGGTAACAGCAGTTGTGAATGAATGGGAGGGGGCTTGTCCTCTGGAGTCCAGCCTCCACCACAGTAATCTGGGCACTCTTCCCCTCTCTGAGACTCAGCTTCCTTCTCTGTAAAATGAGTTGATCCCTCCTAGGGTTGCATGAGGATTGGACAAGGTCTTGCTTACACATCACTTAGCCCATGATTTTTACATATAGTAGGTGCTCATTAATGAGCACTACTGATTCAGGGTGACTGGGGCACCCAAGTCATGCACCTCCTTTGGGGAAGCACCCCCAGGAGCCCATGTTTGTTGTCCAAATAAACAGATGAGCCAACTGCTGTTCAGGAGGCCACAGGCTGTCCTCTATCGCTACCAACCCCTATTGCTATGTTCCACTACATATAGACTCTCATTCTGGGGTCCTCTCACCCTGCTACTGATTAGTCCTGTTTCCGATGCTCTCTATAGTACACCAGACCAGGACATCCTCTTCTCTGTCATCAATTGTAAGAAGTACAGTCTCCTTTCAATGCAGATTTCTCTCTTTGATCTGCTATCTCAGATAGCTTTAGCTAGACTTTGGCCTTTGACGTTTTAAAGTTCAGGCAATAGTCTATGCTCTCCAAATTCCAAGGAATGAAGGTCAAATATTCCAAACACTTACCTCCACCCCACTAACTATGCTCTGATCACAAGGTGGCAAAAGGTCCCTGAGTAGTTTTGTAATATAGATTTGGATGTGTATTTACCCTTTGAAATTCACCCTCAAATATCTTCTAAGCAATTTTGTGTACCTTTACCAAGATTTCCTCCATGTTAACATCTTGCAAAATTATAACACAATATCACTACAGGATATTAACATTGAAACAAGCTACTCATCATATTCAAATTTCCTCAGTATTACTTTTACTCGTTTGTGATTTTATGTGTATTTAGTTCTATACACCTTTATATCATGAGTAGGATCATATATCTGCCATCTACCATTGCAGTCCAGATACAGAACAGCTCTAACACTTCAAGGAATGCTTGTGTTGTCTTTTTATAACCCTACCCACCCTCACCCCCACCCCCAAACTTTGTCAAGCACTAATCTTATTTCCATTTCTATAACTTAGTCATTTCAAAAATAATAAACAAATAGAATCACATGGTATGTAAACTTTTGAGATTGGCTGTCTTATTCAGCATAATTTCCTGGAGGTTCATATAAATTGTTGATCAATATGTCATTCCTTTTTATTGCTGAGTTGTATTCTACGCAATGGGTACCACAGTCTGTTTAACCAGTCACCTAATAGAGAACCTTTTATTGATTTTATTGTTTCCTTATTTTTTGTTACCATAAAGAAATCTATAATCAACACTTCAACACTCTGTGTGTGTGTGTGTGTGTGTGTGTGTGTGTGTGTGTGTGTGTGTGTGATGCCTCTGTAATAAATGCCTGAGAATCCAATTTCTGGGTCATACATTAAGGACATGTTTAATTTTATATGAAACTTCCAAATTATTTTCCAATTTGTTTCCAATTTTTCCCAGTTTTAACTTCCTTAGGAACTTTCATACTGTTTTCATAATGGCTGTGCCAATTTACATTCTCACCAACAGTGTATTGTCTCCCTTTTCTCCACAATTAGTAATTGTTAACCATTGCTTAATAGCTAATAAGAAAAAATTAAAGTCAAGAGGAAAAGATCTATGAAGTATGAAGTATCAAATAGAAAAAAGTATTTTGCTAATATTGAATTCTGATCACTAGCAAAGCAGCTAAATTTAATCTGGACATAAACTTTATGACACTAAATATACAAAGATTCTTTTACAGATGTCATATATGCAAGAGAATATAAATCGTTTTGCAGTCCTATGTTATAAAAACATTAATTCAGCACTTTTAATGCCACAGATACTTTACATCAACAGACACTTATAATCAAATTATACACTAATGCCCTAAGACATCAGTGAATGTAAGTTCTCTCTGCATCTAGAATGATACTAGTTATCAACCATCTTTGGAGAAACCTAAAAAATAAAATCACACAAATCATTTCCATGTGCTCCAGTTTAGATGAAAAAATTCAGCTAAGAAAGACTGAAGGGAAATGTTTGATACTTTATAGGTTTTGGACATATTGTAGTTTATTCTCTTCTTGTTAATCGTCCTAACAAAGAAATGACATTAAGTTATCAAACTGGACCCTGGGACTTGCAGAGCATCTTGTGACTACTTGCAGTCAAGAAAATGTCTAGAACTTGCTTATATAGGCTTCCTATCCACATAACTTCCAATTTTCACAAAAGACCTGATTTTCCACTGTTCCCCCTTGTTGCTAGACTAGATTTGACTGATGACTTCCTTTCTCTTCTATTTATCATGTATAAGACATCTACAATAGCATCAGATATTTTATTATACTTTAAAGAAATGGTCTTATTAGCTGTTCATAGCATCACCATCTTATTTAAACATTATATTTAATATATGCAACTTGAAGATTTTTAAAGATATATGTTATACATAAAAATATTTAAAATTATGGTTTCCTTTTCTCACCTTGCAAAATGGTTAGTGTGATGGAAGAGTCTCCCAAATGTCACCATTATATTGATAGACAACCTTTCACCAGTGTTAAGTGAAGGTTGAATACTCTTAAGTGTGATCAGACTTAAACAGGCAAAAGAAATCTAAAGAAGCCTATAGTCTAATTTGAGATAAAATATTAACCCAAATTAACTAATTAAAAAGCAATGCAAAGGCTATGAAAGCATAAATGCAACTGATGTTTAATGAGTAGTATATGAAAAATTTTCTAGAGGACAGAAAACAAATGCTTGGTACTCTGGGCTGGGGCCGAGAAAACTTTGAAAAAGATGTCAGAAATAATGGAAAATATGTCAGTCTTTGCCTGGTATTATAGTGCATTCTTCCTCACACTTTCTTATTATCCCAGGTTAGATAATTTACTCGTCTCCTCACTACCAAGATCTGTGAGGTATTCTCAGTTACAACTGGCCATAGAAATACCTTCTTTTTTTATTTTTACCTTTTTCTGCCTCAAGTCCATTTAAATTCACTTACGCTGTTTTAACAGGTAACCTCAAAACTTTAGGCTGTAGGCCAAAGTGTTGGAATTCTACAAAGTCCAATTCTGACATTAAGTCATCTGTATGTAATAGTAGTCACACTCTACAAATGTTACAAAGAAATTTCTGGTGCTCAGAAATGTATAGCTTAAATATCTAGCATGCTTCGGAAGAGAGTAACTTACAATTGTATACAACTATCAGTTATAAGATAGCCCTGCTTGGACCAGAGTTTTAAAATGTCCCATCAAAAACCTACTCAAAATCTTGTACTGCTCAAACTCATCAAGTGTTAATTAGATCATCCTCAAAGACAAGAGGATGGTTCAAAAGTATTCTGTATGATAATTTCTACTTCTGATCATTAACTTGGTGTAGATCTTTGAAATGTGATTATACTTGTTACATGAGGAACTGTGAATCAGAAGACAGAAATGAAATTATAATAATAATAGATAATATTTTCAAAGTTATAATGGCATTTGTATACCAGAATGGTTCCTTATTTGAGGTGTGTTTGCTAACTAAAGCAATTAAGTGTTTCAATTCAGGGTAACAAAATGCAGCAACTCCTTTCAAGGTTTCATTAAGTTTAAAATTTTATAGTGAACACTAGCTAAGATTATTAATATACAATATGTATTATGGTTTTGTAAAGTTTCACTGTCCTTTGCTGCACAAGCCCAAGAGTGTTTCATATTACTTAAAACGTAATCAATCAGTCTAAAAGACTGATTCACTGTTTAAGCCAGAGCAATCTTTTGAAATAAATGTACAGTAACTGACAGCAACAGTTTTCACAAAGGTATTCTGAAAATGGAAAGAATAAATACACTTTACTTAAGTATCTTCAGTAATTTCCACTTGGTAGCACATGAGGGAACACAAAATAGCTTTAATGAGTAGTGAGTGAATTTAACTATTTGTGCATTGCACCATATTGATTTTAAGAAAAATAATAATAACATGCCAGGACTTCCCATAAATCATACTGTAATTCCTTCAAAGAGGCTATAATTCTGCATTGGCAGGCAAATGTATTTTTAATTCAATTTATAAATGGGTTAAAAAATACTAAAGGACACAAACTATGCTCTAATATTCCTCTGGAACAATGGTCTTAGAACAAGATGTTAAAAGGAGACATTTTCTGTGTTGGTTTTGGTTGAGACCCAAAAAGGAATAACCAAATAGTTGACAAGAACCTTCACATTTTTAATCACAATGCTAGGTCATCTGTGCAGAACTTGTAAAAGAGGCTTTCAAGAACCACCAGTTTTATAAGCCAGAATCCCTTGCAGCTGAAAAGTTTGGAAACAAGGAAGAAAAATATTTTTGGCTGGGAGCGGGGGCGGGAAATTGTTGAGCTGCTATAATCTCTCTACTATCACCTTACCTCAAACTTTGGAGAAACTTCAGGGAGACTGCTTCAGAAGCTTATCTGTATACAATGGTGCCAGAAACAGAAGAGTTAATGTCTGATATGCATTTTAGAAGTCCTCTCCTAAGACCATTGTTGTAGGAGAATTCCAGAGGATTAGTAGAGCATAGTTTGTGTCATTCAGTATTTTTTTAAGCCATACATACATTGAATTAAAACACTGTATTCCTAGCTAAGCAGAGTGAATTTTTAGCTACAGTCTCCCTGGGAGAGGTAAGATTCTGTAAATGTTTCCTAAAGACTAAAGAGGGCAACTAAGAAGAAAGAATTTGCTGAAAGACATTTCAAATTCTGTTCAAGAACAATGCATAGGTGAAAGGAATAATCCCAACATAGGGGACGAATTTCCAGATTTCCAGGGGCTGGTGGAGAAATATTATGCGTGTAACTGGAAGAAAATGCATTTCCTGTATCATAGAAAATTCAGCCAAATAGTCCCAGTATGGGACCTCTGAGAAATACAGATATCTGTCTGTCTCAATAGGTTATGTTAGGCTGTGGTAACAAACAGTCCCTTAATTTTAATGGCATAAAACCACAAGGATTAATTTGTTGTTCAAGTATAATGGTTGCTGTGGGTCTGTTGGAGGCAGAAGCTGGCTCCTCTCATTGAAGTTTCAGTGATTTCATGATGAAACAACAGCCATCTTCTGTAAAGTTGTAGACTGCGGTGTTTAAAGGAAAAGAAAGATCTCTGGAGACTCCCATCCCAGTTCAGCCTATCAGTGACATTTTTCATTTTTGTTCAAAACTTCAAAACTCATTAAACAGAACTGGTTAAAAGCCCTACCCAACCACAGAAAGCCAGGAAGTTCAATCCTACCATGTGTCTAAGAGGCACACAGCCAGAAATTTTTGATAGCATTCACATGCACTGTACCCCTTGAAGATAAAACAAAAAACAACTGAAAAAGAAAGAGAATCCACCAAACCCAGGGGAAGTTTATCCAGGGTTACATTTAAGTCAATCAAATCACAATTCATCTTTACCTCCCCTACCTTTCTGAGGCCTAACCCTAGAAGAGCCAGAGGCAGCATCCTTGAACAGGGCAGAAAGCATAGAGGCGAACTGGGGAAACACAGGAAAGGCTGACCAATTCCCCTTTTCCCAATAGAAGTGGCCAGAAAAATGTTGGGAAAACTTTCATAGTAAATAAATTTAAGACCTCCTTTTTATATGAATAGTATGTAAAAGAAATGTCACTACTCATGTGATTAGCAGTAATTGCTGAACATTTTATTCTCTAATAGTAAATGAAATAGGAAGCCTATCTGACATTTTATTCACGAGCAAGAAAATATTTAGCCCCATAGAGCAGGTTTGAATGAAAAATAGTGAAAGTAAAGTGGAGAAAGACCACTTGGCTTAAATAAGGACAAATGAAAAACAGCTCATGCTAGATGAGTAAATTTTCAGTGAACGGTAAACAGGAAAAAAGTATTCAAAGAAAAAAAAGCTTCAAAGTGAAGCTTTACGAAAACTATCAGAATACCTTAAGAATATCAGAGGAAATTATCACATATAACCAAGAGAATCTCAGAAACATTAAGATAAAAAGCTATCACTGAAATAGGAAAAACATTTAGAAATCAGGCTAGACTACCCTGGAGTTTTCCCCGGATACATGAAACCAAAATTAAAGATAAAAATGCAGTGAAAATCTGACTTAAGTCAGAAACACCTAGGAAAATGCTCCATCACAGCAAAATGAATGGCAGAAAATCTGATTAGATTCTGTAACATTGGCCAAATAGGAATGCTGGGAAGACAAAAAACGTAATTTATTTCCAACAAACTAGATTTAGGTATAGAGTGATAACCCCTGATAGTATCAGAACACATTAATAGTAAAACTCCCAAATGCAAACTACCATTAAATCAGTAACTAATCTTAACCTTTGAATTTTTCTTTTTCAGTGATACAGAAAGTATCAAAGAAGCGGATATGCATGTTTAAAGAGATCAAATATTCAAAATAAAAATGAGTAAAATACTGTTTGTTTTATGTAAATTGGCCATGTTTTAATTTTTTTTTAATTATTTTTTATTATTATACTTTAAGTTCTAGGGTACATGTGCATAACGTGCAGGTTTGTTACATATGTATACTTGTGCCATGTATGTTGCTGTGCTGCACCCATCAACTCGTCAGCACCCATCAACTCGTCATTTACATCAGGTATAACTCCCAATGCAATCCCTCCCCCCTCCCCCCTTCCCATGATAGGCCCCGGTGTGTGATGTTCCCCTTCCCGAGTCCAAGTGATCTCATTGTTCAGTTCCCACCTATGAGTGAGAACATGCGGTGTTTGGTTTTCTGTTCTTGTGATAGTTTGCTAAGAATGATGGTTTCCAGCCGCATCCATGTCCCTACAAAGGACACAAACTCATCCTTTTTTATGGCTGCATAGTATTCCATGGTGTATATGTGCCACATTTTCTTAATCCAGTCTGTCACTGATGGACATTTGGGTTGATTCCAAGTCTTTGCTATTGTGAATAGCAACATTCTAAAGAAAAGAATTTTAAACCCAGAATTTCATATCCAGCCAAACTAAGTTTCATAAGTGAAGGAGAAATAAAATCCTTTACAGATAAGCAAATGCTTAGAGATTTTGTCACCACTAGGCCTGCCTTACAAGAGACCCTGAAGGAAGCACTCAACATGGAAAGGAACAACCGGTACCAGCCATTGCAAAAACATGCCAAAATCTAAAGACCATTTAGGCTAGGAAGAAACTGCATCAACTAACGAGGAAAATAACCAGTTAATATCATAATGGCAGGATCAAGTTCACACATAACAATCTTAACCTTAAATGTCAATGGACTAAATGCTCCAATTAAAAGACACGGACTGGCAAACTGGATAAAGAGTCAAGACCCATCAGTCTGCTGTATTCAGGAGACCCATCTCACATGCAGAGACATACATAGGCTCAAAATAAAGGGATGGAGGAAGATTTACCAAGCAAATGGAGAACAAAAAAAAGCAGAGGTTGCAATACTAGTCTCTGATAAAACAGACTTTAAACCATCAAAGATCAAAAGAGACAAAGAAGGCCATTACATAATGGTAAAAGGATCAATTCAACAGGAAGAGCTAACTATCCTAAATATATATGCACCCAATACAGGAGCACCCAGATTCATAAAGCAAGTCCTTAGAGACTTACAAAGAGACTTAGACTCCCATACAATAATAATGGGAGACTTCAACACCCCACTGTCAACATTAGACAGATCAACGAGACAGAAAGTTAACAAGGATATCCAGGAATTGAACTCAGTTCTGCAGCAAGCAGACCTCATAGACATCTATAGAACTCTCCACCCCAAATCAACAGAATATACATTCTTCTCAGCACCACATCACACTTATTCCAAAATTGACCACATAATTGGAAGTAAAGCACTCCTCAGCAAATGTACAAGAACAGAAATTGTAACAAACTGTCTCTCAGACCACAGTGCAATCAAACTAGAACTCAGGACTAAGAAACTCAATCAAAACCGCTCAACTACATGGAAACTGAACAACCTGCTCCTGAATGACTACTGGGTACATAACGAAATGAAGGCAGAAATAAAGATGTTCTTTGAAACCAATGAGAACAAAGATACAACATACCAGAATCTCTGAGACACATTTAAAGCAGTGTGTAGAGGGAAATTTATAGCACTAAATGCCCACAAGAAAAAGCAGGAAAGATCTAAAATTGACACTTTAACATCACAATTAAAAGAACTAGAGAAGCAAGAGCAAACACATTCAAAACCTAGCAGAAGGCAAGAAATAATTAATTTTTAAAAGACCCTTTTAAAAAAGATATATAGAAAAATTTCATAGCACAGAGTTCTTATCTATGTTACACCCAGTTTTTCCTATTATAAACATCTTACATAAGTATGGTACATTTGTCACAATTCATGAACAAACAAAAGTTACATTACTGTTAACTACAGTACATACTTTATTCAGATCTCCCTAGTTTTTATCAAGTGTCCTTCTTCTACTGCAGGATCCCATACAGGATACTATGTATTAGTTGTCATATATCCTTAGCCTCTTCTTGGTTATGACAGTTTCTCAGACTTTCTTTGTTTTTGATGAGCTTGACAGTTTTGAGGAGTACTGACAGATATTTTGTATAATGTTCCTCGGTTGGGATTTACCTATTTTTTTCACAAATGGACTAAAGTTATGAATTTTGGGGAGGAAGACCACAGAGGTAAACCATCATTCTCACTAAATCAAGGGTACATTCTATCGTTATGATCACCACTGTTGATGTCGACCTTGGTCACCTGGTTGAGGTCATGTTTGTCTGGTTTCTGCACTGTAATGTTACTTTTTCCTCCTCCTTTCCATGCACACTGTTTAGATGGAAGTTACTATGTGCAGCCATGCTTAAAGAGTGGAAAATTATACTCCACTTCCTTGAGGGCAAGTATCTACATAAATTATTGAAATTGTTTTGCATAGATTTGCCTGTTCTTCCCTATTCAGTCATTCATTTGATAATGTGTTTATATCAGCATGAACTCATGGATATTTTAGGCACAAATTCCACATATTTTTAAAACAGCCTTACAGAGATATAATTCACATATTATACAATTTACTCACTTCAAATTGGCTCTAATTTGAAGAGATGGTAAAAATCAGTGCTTACTCAGATATAGAGTCGCTCAACAATCATCAATCCAGGTCTACATAAGTACATAAAAGTTATCAATTAAGCCATCTATGACCATGTGTTTAAACTACAATAGTCTAATTTGTATTGTTATATTTGTTCTATAACCTATAAAATCAAATTCATGTTATATTAAAATGTGATGAAACCATTATTAAAAGGCAGGAGAAATCCAATAGAAAGAAAGATATTTCAAGTTCATTGGTTTTACTTTTCTGTACAAACCTCTCATTATTAGAAAAGTAAATTATTTCATTTAAGATTATTTTATTAGTGGCTTTTAATTGTATACTTAATACAGGAATGACTTTCTGTAGGTACTGAGCACACAAATTTATTTTACACCCATGCTCCATCCTATCATCGTAAACTTCAGGTAAGACGTGCAGGCCAGAAATGTGTTTTTCACCCCTATTTTACATATTAGGAAACTAACACGTCATGAGATGAAGAGATTGTTCAAGGTCCAATAACCGGAAATCAATGTCAGTCAGAATTTGAAACTAAATCTTAAACTTTTAGTCATTGCATGTTACCTCTTTTACCAATTGGAAATGGTATTACTATGGTTTTGGATATGATTTAAAACTGTCTAAATGTTCTAAAACTCACATTTCAATGCATTTCAAAACTATTTAATAAGAACTACATCCAAAGATATTTTTAATGGTAATAAATAAGATACAACTTTTGTCTTCCAGGACCACGATTTGGAAAGATAAATAGACCAATGAACAAAAATAATAATATATTAAATAATACATATAAAAACAGAAGCTTGTAAAAGTAGAGAGATTCCAGGACTTCTGGAATGATTTATTGAGAATATGATGCTAAGTTCATTTTTTAAGTGTAAGTCGGAGTTTTCCCATGTGATCTGAAAAAGACTATTCCAGTTGTGGGAATCTCAATGTGCAAAGCCACAGAGATACAGTTTTAAATTGAGTGGCTGTATTAGTAAGTACTAGATTATTTTACTTTTAAATACTGTTTCCAACATCTAAAAATTAAGCATAAATTAATAATTACATTCATTAGTAATTTATTATTATAAAGTGATTCTTATATTTGATGTATCTATAGTCTTTCTAATTCCACAAGGAGAGCTAAATGGAAAGATAAATAATTATCTTCCCCAACATGCAAATAACTCCCATGGTTTTCTGCTATTATTACAGACAAAACATCTGATTATCATCCATATTCTCAAGCTGTAATTTGAAATCATTTATTTCTATTGAATCAAACTCCATACCCTTCCTTACGCTTTAACATAATCATGGAACCTTCGTTTTTGGGTCAGCTAATAATACTTTTAGTTTTAATCTCCTAATCTCTCTGTAAAACCCACAGTAACCATTCCTATGGATTGATGAATAGGACCGGAAGCTCCAGGTCCAACAGAACCATCATCAAATCCACTTGTTTTTAGCAGTCACCCAGACCTAAGTATTTTGCTAGGCTACATAAGGACCTATATAAATAACATGTGGAATGTATTCCAATTCACATTTATTTCATCAATCTTGTTCACACACATTTTAAGTGTAATTAAAGACGAAATGATAGACTAAATTTTTATTGAAAGTTTATGCAGTACCTGTGAGAAGAATCTTGAATTCAGAATCAACCATATATGCAAATGCTTCCACTTAATTTAATCATCTACAAAAATAAGGTAAGATCATGAACTCATGAATATGTTCTAGAATGATCTTCACTGATTATAATCAAAAAGTTCTTTAGAAATAAGGGGTAATGGACTACCATCAATCTATTTTAGTTAGATAGAATGAGGTTTTGTGGAAAAAAAATAAAAATATCAATGAAAACCATGTACAGCCAGACAAAGTAATCTGCTACAGACTTCAGTATTTAAGGTTATGTTACACAACTACTTGGAGGGAATGTTTTGCAAGGAATGTATCTGAGGCATGGGTAAATGAACTACATGGTTAAGGCCACTTACAGAAAACATACGAGAGAGCATGACTCATGTTTTTATGACCCATGTCTTATTCACATGCTTTATGACCCATGTCCTATTTAACAAGCTCCCTCTCTCACACTGCCACCCCAACTCTGACAAAAAATAAATTCTGTCACCAACCACTACCAGGAATCCAATCACACTAGTGTTACTAACATATATGTGACTTTGTTGAACATTTTGAGATCAGAGGAAGCAGTACCACTGCACAGAGTACACTGTAACTGAAAAATTCCATTGGACGTCTATCTTCTGAAGTGTTTTCTGGTCCCTGGCCACTTAATCCTCTTGTCTGTTATCCATACAGCATTTAGTCTCACTCTTCACACTTACTCACTCTGACATTTCTTGTGCAACATAGCTTCCTATTTTGTCAAACCTTAGGTACGAGGGAGCACCAGGAAGTTCCTTCACTTTGTATATTATGTATTGCTATGACATTAAATACACTTATGATGCAAATGTTTTACTTTTGTAACCAAAGAAAAATGAAAAAATAATAAAAATTACACATTAAGAAACAGGTTTCAACTCAAGACTAAATGAATGTATTAAGATGTGCCTTATGCAACTGTGAATGCACATAAAATAATGCATTTGTTCACAGTAGTGCTAGAAGAATACAGATGATGATTATGGGAATTATTCAAAGTAAGAAAAGAGTGTAATGACACAGGAAAAGTTAGTGTGATAGGGAAGTATAGTATGAACTCCTTCAGTTTACCATATATGAAGCGAAATTAGGTAAAATAGGAGAGATGAATGATTTGGATTAGTCTATTCGAAAAATAGTTCCCAACTGAATGCTCACTAGGAACCAGACACCTCTTACGAAAATTGTTCTATCTTTCTCTCAACCTCATGGATAAATTCTAGTCATTCAACTTCATTTTTTAATGCACATAACACAATTTCTCCTATTATGAATTCATTTCTCCCATTACGAATTCATCTCATTATGAATTTCATTTATTTTAGTTGCTTGTAAATTCTTTCTCATTAGCCTGTAAGTCTCTCAAGGGCAGGATTATATCTGTCCACTTCCCACAGACAATATATGACCCAGAGCCTACCTACTCTCATGCTTAACACAAAAGAGGTACCCAATAAACACCTGAAGAATTAATCAATCAATTCACTATAGACTAAGTATTGCTCTACAACCATATTTTCCTTCTTAAAAATATATATTGGAGATTTTACCATGATGGTATTTAAAGAACTACAACATTCCACTTATCGTCTTAGTAAACCAGAAACATACTGCATGAATATTCCAACATTTATTTATTTTCCTATTAGACATTTGGAGTTTTTTAAATTATTTAATAAAATCATGTTTACACAGTTTTGCACCTCCTTTATAATATCTCTTCCTGAGTCTTTTTCTTGCCTTATTTAAATGATTTCCATTATAAACGTTGAGTAAAAGTGATGACAGCATACATTCTAACATTTCTTCCAAGCTTAGAGAAAAAGCACTTAGTGTTTCACCATTAAGTATGGTATTAGCTCTAGGTTTATTGCAGATGTTCCTTATCAAGTTGAGGAAGTTCCCTTCTATTCCTAATTTGCTAACAGTTTTTATCAAGAATAAATGTTGTATTTTCCAATAATTTTTCTACATCTGAGATCACCATATGGTTTTTCTTTTTCTTTTCTTTTTTCTTTTTTCTTTTTTCTTTTTTTTTTTTTTTTTTTTTTTGAGACGGAGTCTCACGCTGTTGCCCAGGCTGGAGTGCAGTGGCGCGATCTCGGCTCACTGCAAGCTCCGCCTCCCGGGTTCCCGCCATTCTCCTGCCTCAGCCTCCTGAGTAGCTGGGACTACAGGCGCCCGCCACCGCGCCCGGCTAATTTTTTGTATTTTTAGTAGAGACGGGGTTTCACTGTGGTCTCGATCTCCTGACCTTGTGATCCGCCCACCTCGGCCTCCCAAAGTGCTGGGATTACAGGCTTGAGCCACCGCGCCCGGCCCTCTTTTTTTTTTTTAGACGGAGTCTTGCTCTGACACCAGGCTGGAGTACAGTGGCACGATCTTGGCTCACTGCAACCTCTGCATCCTGGGTTCATGCAATTCTCCTGCCTTAGCTTCCCAAGTAGCTGGACCTACAGGCGCACACCACCACACCCAGCTAATTTTTGTATTTTTAGTAGAGATGGGGTTTCACCATGTTGCCAGGATGGTCTTGATCTCTTGACCTCATTACCCACCCACCACGGCCTCCCAAAGTGCTGGGACTATAGGTGTTAGCCACCATGCTCAGCTAGTTTTTCTTTTTACTCTGTTAATATGGTGAACTATTTAATTGATTTTGCAATGTTAAACCAACATTGCATTTCTGGGATGAACCTAACTTGTTCTTGATGTATTATCTTTATTTGCCATTGCTATTTATACTTGCTAACGTTTCATTAATAATGTTTACATCTATTTTCTATAGGATATTGGCCTGTTGTTTTATTTTCTTATGATACCTTTTATGTTGGTCTCATAGTTGGAAAATGTTCCCTCCTCTGCAGTTTCCTGAAAGAGTTTATAGAGATCTGGTATTATTTCTTCCTTAAATATTAGAAATATTTTATTAGTAAGGTCATCTGTGCCTTCGGTTTACTTCGTGGGAAGATTTTTTTTGTTTTGTGTTTGGGTTTTTAACAGCTGATTTGCCACATAATTCAAATACCATGTAATTTACTCATTTTATGTGAACAATTAAATGATTTTTAGTGAATTTACAGATGTGCGCAACCATCAGCACAATCCCATTACAGAATAGTTCCACTGCCCCGAAAGATTCCTTGTGCCCATATGCAGTCACTCACCACTGCCAGTGCCAGACGAAAACCACTCTACTTTCAAATTCCACAGATATGTTTTTCTGTGCATTTCATATAATTATATCATATGATGTTTTTTGTTTCTGGCTTCTTTCAAGTAGCATAATATTTTAAAGGTATATCCATGTTGTAGCATGTATCAGTACTTCATTCCTTTTCACTGATGAACATTTTCCATAGTATGGATATACCTTATTTATCCATTTGCTAATTTGGTGTGGAAAAGTTTTAACTACAGATACATTTTCTTTAAAAGACACAGAGTCATTAAAGTTATCTATTTCTTCTTGTGTATACATAATATATTGCTGGAGGTTCACGGGAGCATTTCTGAGGATAAACTTCTAAAAGAGGAACTATAAAGAAAATTATTAAGAGCATTTGTAATTTAATATATATCCAAGTAAAAATTACTTAAAATGCATGTTAGATGAGCTGAACCAGTCTACAATGACTCCAATTATGTACTGAATGTTTATTTCCCCATCCCTTACCAACACAAGGAGTCTATCAATGTTTTCATCTTTGTCCCAACTCATCAGCAAAGACTGTCTTACTATTGTGTTATTTTGCATTGCTTTAATTACTAGAGAGTTTATATATTTATTGTTTACTTTTACATATTATTTATATATTTATTGTTTACTTTTACTTTAATTACTAGAGAGTTTATATATTTATTGTTTACTTTTATATATTTATTGTTTACTTATATATTTATTGTTTACTTTTATTATACTCACTCTCAGCCCAGTTTCCTCCCCCATATGAATCTTTTCCAGACCACTCGCACTTTACCCTATCCTGAATTGCCTGGTGACACAACTTTTGTATTGTTATTTTGTATAGCCTTGGGAACAATAGATATTTAATAAGAATATCCTGAATCACATGATAGTCTATTTTTGTTAGCTTATCATCGATTTTTGCCTTCTCTGCTTAACAAGAACACAGAATTCTTAAGAACAAGAACAAACTCTCATGTACCATTATATCCTGAATATCAAACAGAAAATTAGTTTATCAACAATAAGTATTTGCATATTAATTGATGTGAATTTAACTAATCGAGACCAAAGCTAGGCTTTTAACATTACCTACAAATAAAATTGCAAAAAGAAAAAACATTTGCACTCCATAATCATAGGCTTAACCAGCAGCTGACCTTCACATCCTCATCTCACAAGGACTGCTTTCAGCAGGCTATGTGTGTGTGTGTATGTGTGTGCATGTATATATGTAGATATACATATGTACATATATACACACACAGAGACTCTCCCTCCCTATGTATGCATATGCTCTCTATATACATAGACAGAACATATATATATATAAAGTATATATAAAGAAGATGTGTTCATATGATATTGTACATATACGTATATATGTATATAAAGGTCAAGTCAAAAATTAAGAAAATAAAGGCACTTTCCTTTTGAAAAATGAAGCTCACCGTTTCAAAATCAACATGTATCACAAGGCACTGTTGTTGACTCTCCTGGTACACCTGGAGCAATACAGTTTTTATGCTAATTATTTCTCTTCATGCTGGCTACTAGATAGATATCTTGCAGCTAACCATAGTTACATTATAATAGAATGAGATTGTCTGAAGACACAAAATCCTCTTATGTCGTCCAATTTAGAATCCATTTCACAAACTCTATGGTGCTACCAAGAAACTGAATGTGCTGGGAATCTTACATTTTTGCATATATTACTGTTACACTGAACTTCAGTTATGATATTTGTAAAGACAATAATTCTACCTTTATAGGCAATTTGATATAATGTTCCATCTATAACAACAAAAAAATGTAATTTGTTTTCTAGTCTAGGTTCCCAGGTTTGCATTTAGTCTTACTCGTTTTGTTAGAGAAAATACACTCATAGTTTTTATTGACAACGACACCAAAACTCTAGGGAAGGAAACAGTATTTGACTTACCCTTGCAGCCAGTAAAGACAGGCTATTCTTAACATTAACTAGTGAATACATTTAGAAAATTAACAAAATGTATTCTAGTCAAATCCTAGCGAGCCTCATATTTTATAAAAACAGCATATAATTATTTCAATGGTGCTTTTAAAATTTTATTCAAATCCATGAGTCATTTAATATCTACCATTTATTTTCTTCCTAATTCACATAATGAAAATAACTTATAACTAATATTATTAGCAATAAAGCCAATAAAATAAAATAGGACAAATGGTCTATCAGTGGTCCTGGGCAAATTCCACTATAAAAAAACTAAGATAATATATTAGGTTTGTGTTCCATTTCATAGATTAAATCACTGAACAAAATATTCCACAAGCTAAATATTTTTAGTGTTCATAAAAACTGAGTAACTGACCTGACAATAATGAAAGCAAGGATAGTTCCTACCTGTGTCATATTAAGTATACTTACAAGAAGAAGAAAAATGTAGAATAGCTAAAAAATAAAAAAAAGAAACCCAACTGAGACTTTATTATTAAATAATATTTTAACTGTTTTTCTTTTGCCTCTTATTTGTTATCAAAACTCTTTAATAGCAGCACAAATGCCCAAATGAACTTTTATGGCCCACACAATAAGCATTACAAGATTTCCAAACATCATGAAATTTATGCCTTATTAATAACTTTGAGAAAATCATCTCCCATACATACATATTAATTTAAATTTGACTTTCATGACACCTGTTAATAGTTCATTCAGAGAAAATATTCCTCTCATCAAAGGCATATCAAAATCCACGCTGCATTACTGACGTTTTACAAGCACTCTTTAAATATATTTTATGTATTCTTCTATCAAGTGTTACAATGCCAGGCATTTACTTGGCACCTGAAAGTTTTGTTTTTCTTTTTCCAATGCTTAAACCTAGCTGTTACTAATTTTTAAACATAAAAATAGAATAGGTAGATATTAAATATTCCCATTGTACAGAAATCAACACTGAGCCTTAGAAAAAATAAGACAGCTTTACAAAGAAGACACTGCTAGTCATGAGAAACAGTAGAATTCAAGTCTTCTGGTGTCAGATCCACTGCTTTTTCTATTTATTCATGCTGCCTCCCAGTGGCACTGGATTAGTCTCTCTTGGGAGATTTTTAGAACTAGGATCTTCTCTCTTCGAGGACATTTAAGAATAGATACAGCAATTGTATCTGTTGAGTGATAACACTTTTTTTAAAAAGTAACTTTTATTAAGGTTTAGATGAAGTTAAGGTTTCCTAAAATATGATACTAATTTCTGAACCAATACACACTGACAAATGTGACTCTACTACTCGCTGAATATGAACATTACATATTTTATTACATTGGCCAATTTGTTCTCAGAGTATTAACCATATGAAAATAAGCCACTCACAGCACAAATGCACCATGTTGTTAGGCTGTCCATCTATATCAAATGAATACTTATCCATGCTTTTATACTTCCCAGAAACAAAAGGCAGTGAAGTTATAGCCAGACACAAGATGCATTTACAATTTAAGAGACTGATGACTTGAACTCCCTAAAGACCCAAACCCACCTTCTAGTCAATTTTTGTATAAAATTAAAAAATAAATGCAACAATCTTAATATTTTAAGACTGTCACCCACCTACTTAAATGTAAATTGTTATGGACTGATCATTATAAAATAACTGTAAATTAGCATGGATTTAATTCTGAAGGAAATGTTTTGAAGAAAAAAAAAGGAAGAAGAAAAGGAAGGAAGGAAGGAAGGAAGGAAGGAAGGAAGGAAGGAAGGAAGGAAGGAAGGAAGGAAGGAAGGGAGGGAGGGAGGGAGGGAGGGAGGGAGGGAGGGAGGGAGGGAGGGAGGGAGGGAGGGAGGGAAAATTTCTTTAGAAGAATAAGAAAGAAATCACGGAAGTATATGCCATTAGATGGGTAAGCCTGATACCTGGAATTTAACCTTTCCCTCATATTCTCCCTTAATTTCCTTATCCCAAACCCTTTTTAAATTTAATTTATTTTCTTTCAGGAAATATGGTATTTTATGCTTAAATAGTTTTTAAAGCTATTATCATCAAAGTAGCCCCTGAACCATAAAGGGAAGAGGCTTGGTGACATATTTCAACAAAATTATAAATATAGTATTCACAGGTTGGTTGAGGGCTATGACAAAGAGAAATATTTATGTAAATTGAGAAAAGAGATTTTTTTTTCAATCTAACATGCTTCCTTAAGGATACAACATAACCAAACTGGAGAATCAGTAACTGACAAGCCTGTTTGCATATAGTGACCTCCTCTCCTTGTACTACAGGAAAACATTTCCACCTAGAGTCCTTTCACAGAATATCTAGAGACCAAATGAAATCAACCATAATGACTACCAGAGCCAGATCATAATCAGTTTTTAATTGAAGTATCAAGCCAATTAATTTGTGACAACTTCCTATCACTTCTTATTCTTGACATGAGGTTTCAGAGGACTCAAATGGTTTTCTGATCCATGACGGCTGTGGAACATTTTAATGTTTGGTCTCTTTTAAAATCACGTTTATTAGAGAGGAAAGCATCTTTAGAGATGGAGTCCTAAAGCTGACTTGAGATTACAAACCAGCCTCACTAGTTTGATTCGATTAAATGTCAAGAAACAAAACTTCCCTTATGCATCGTATACACAGAGTCTTAATAGCAGATCTTCCTTTGGTTTTAGAGGTGTCTTTCAGAAGTACATTTGAGCCCTAAATATGTATTTGTCTCGCTAAATTTAAGTCAACAAATAAATGATTAGTGTATGTATAACTTGTACTTATATTCAAATGAGTATCATTTTTTCACGTCATAAAAATTTCTAAAACACTGTATTTTAAGAACATGAACCATCCTTTTCAGGACTTCATCAAGATGTATATTCTTGCCTTCCACACAGAGCACCATCCAGTATGATACATGAAAGACAAACTTTATATAAATCTTCCTGAGATAATGCTGTGTGTTATTCCGGAATGAAAAACATCAATAAATTTTCCTGCTTCCATTTCCACTACAGTAAACTTATTATATAAAAATATTAACTTATATATGTATCTTAATCAAAAATAACAGATACCTTACATAACCAAACCACTTCTGCCATCAATAGGCAATCCATTCCATTTAAATTCTTAAGGTGAAATACCTGGCAGATCTCAAAACATTTTACTGGTTTTGAACAGGAAGTGCATTTTTTTTCTTCCTCACACTCCAACTATATTGGGAGTAATGCATGCTACTGGGTGACAGTGATAGAGCCCTAAAGAATATCTCCTTCTTTTAAAATGTTAACCACTGTTTCCAATTTCTGAAAAATATTTTTTGCCCTTTCAGTATGTGGTCAATATTTTCACCAATGATGGACCTCAGCTTCTATTTAGTATTCCTGGAATATTCCACGCCCCATGGTAATTTTTGGTCCTCCTTTAGTATTATTCTAAATATTCGTGTTTGTTAACAGCCACCTTTAGAAGATCCTGAAATTGCATTACTGAGTGTAAAATGACCACATATGGTATGCACAAACACAGCACAGCACACTGAAAAATGCATACATTACCAGCTGCCTAAAAGACACGGGGGTAATCACACCAAGCAAACACAATAAGCACTCTTTCATTTATTTATTTATTTACTGCTTAGACACACTCATCAAACATGTTCAGTGCCCACTGAGCCCAAGGCAGTACACAGCACAGATGACATCTGTTAGTGGCTTCAGCAAACTGGATTATGTCAAAGTGTGAAATGTGAAATGAATCTCACTTCATCAAATAAACTGAACTCCAAGCCCATTTCCCAGCACTCGCTCCCCCACCTCAAACACACAAGCTTAACTTCGCCCTCCTTCCTCTTTTGATGCTCAGACCATGACTTCCTTCTCATCCTTATCTCTCCTCTCTCTCTCTCTCTCTCTCTCTCTCTCTCTCTTCAAGTATTTCAGCAGCTTTCCTCTGTCCTCTGAGCCAATCCCTCGGGAAAGGAAATCAGCAAAATGCTGAATGGGGAGACTTCACCAGCAGGTGAAGAGGAAAAGAGAGGAAAAGAAGAGGGTGTGGTACTCCTTTTCTCCACCACACCCCATCCCTGGAGTCTTGCACTCCAGTCCACTGCGGCGCAAAGGGGGCACAGCAGGTTCCCTAGCTCACCTCGGAGCAGCCTGGCCCAGACCAGCCACCCAGCGTTCTCCGCAAAAAACTTCCCTTAAACCAGCCAAATATTCAAGGGAGGCGGGGGAAATCGGGCATTAGTGAATACACACACACCAGAGCACCACGGAGCGACACTGAAAGGCACCTTTTTTAGATACAGACTCTACAGACTCTCTCTCACCCTTCATTTCCTCCCACCCTGAGTATCTGACGAGAATTTACAGAGAACTAGGGGGCGAAAAGAGAGAGGAGGAGAAAGAGGGCATTACCTCCTGGGGCTGCCCTCAGGGCGCGGGCAAGGCTCTCATCCCCGAAGTGGCTCCAGTTCAAGGCACAGCTTTCCAGAGCTCAGCCGGGTTCGGACCCGCGTCCCCGCGGCGCGGCGCGGAGCTAGGAAGCTCGCCCGGACTCCCGCTCACGTCCCCCGCCCCTGCCGCGCGGGCTCCGCCACCCCGCGGGCACGCTAGCTCTCCGCGCTCGCCCCGCCGCCTCCCGGCGCCCCCACACCCACCCGCTCCGCGGCGCCCGCTGGGAGCCTCTAGCGGAGGCGAAGGGAACTGCAGGCGACCTGCGGCGCCCAGGTTCAGACGCGGGTTGCAGGGGGCCGGCCAGGCGGGAGCCTGAGCTTCGCGCGCCCCCGAGTCCGCCGGCCAGGTGCCGCCGCCTCTCCCACCAGCCCACCTGCGCCAGGCTCACCTGCCACCTCGTCCTAGCTGCGTTCACCGGTGCCCACAGCTCTCTATGGCAATCAGGGGGTGGGTCTGCGGTGCTAATAATAAAATTTTAAAAACTCTCTGGTAAAAAAATGAAAACCCAAAACCCAAATCCACGCTGTATATCAACCTCGACAGAGAACCCAGCCCGAAATCGATTTCCAATAGGTTTCAGAAAGTGTAAGGACAGGATACTCTCCGGCTTCCTGCCTCCCAGCTGGGCAACGCAGCACCGGCTACTCCCTGACTTCCCAGCGCGGGTCGTGCGATCGCGTGGCGACGCCAAGAGAGATCCTCCTAACTTGACTTAACCCCCACCCCATCTCCAACATCTATTTTAAGTTATTGTCTCTGGCAATTCAAGCAGCAGCTTTGCTGCCTCTTACCTTGAGGTGCTGTTAATTCTCCTTCGTGTCCTTAAAATCCCAAGACAAGGATGCGACGCACACAAGTCCAGGGGCTTTTCCTGGACTTCCCCCGCCTCAGCTCTGCCGGCTCCTCCTTTCCAAGGGATCAGGAGGGGATGGCGGTTCAAAAGCCCTCACCATAGAGGCGCCTCCAAGCCTTCGTGCCAGTGGAAACGGAGACCGGGACCACCTTCCCGGCACCCGGAAGCCTCCCAGCCCCTCCTCGGCCAACTTGGCTGCCTATTCAGTTTTCTTCCGTAACCCCACAGACACGTCAGTCAATTCCCTGGCATCAGGCAGGATATTCTTAGTTGCGGCCGCTCCTCTCGCTTTCTCTCGATAATGCCCCTCCCCCTTTTCTCCCCTTAATTTGGAAAATTTTCTACTCTCTGCCCGAATTAGGTGGGCATGAGGCGGAGAGGTGTAAGAAGAGCCACTCTAAGGCACAGCTTCAGAACGCCGTCTCCCTGGGCTGCTGCAGCGCGAAGGTGTCTACGCTGGGGAAACTTTGAGGGGAGGCAGCGCCGGTGCGGGGCTGGGCTGGCGGCGGGTGGAGGCGCCAGGTGAAGAGGCTTTGAGGAGGCGGCTGCAGGGCGGACGGCTGGGGCTCGGCGGCCAGGCTCAGAGCTCGGGCTGCGCACACACACAGGCGCACACAGGCGCGCACAACCGCGCGCGCGCGCAGCTACACACGCACGCCCAGCCTTGCGCCCGCGGCCCCGGGCCACTGGCTAGCGAAAAGTCGAGAGACGTGAGGAGGAGTAGGGGTTCCAGGGATGTTGATGACAGGAAGAGTCAATCAGTCCTCTCTAGTTAGCGGATTGCCGGCAGGCAGTTCCTCGCTGCACGCGCTTAAGTCCTTTGAGCCACCTCTCGGTTCTCTGCCCTGTCTGGCATTTCGACTCCGTAGCTCTTTTCTTGAGGCCAGTTACATCCCCTTGGCACCCGGCGAGAGGTCACTAGACTAAAGATTAGCCCTGTTCCCATCGCCACCCTCCAGGGGCCACCTCCGCCCCTTCTGTAGTGGAGAATTGAAGTGGCTGCAGCAGTTCGCTGGGGAGCTGAGGGGCTCCCCGAGGTCCTTCGAATAGAGGAGCCTACACATCGCTTCGTGAACATTATCCCCTCGCATCCCGTCTTTCCTTGCCCACTCCCTCCATAACATTTCCCCCAAGGAGCTCCGGAAACTCGCTTAGATGTTTTTAAAATGAATTTCTTAGGGAATTATAATGCCTAGCTTTTGGAACTGAGTTAATTTAGGGTCTACGCTTATATTGTAAACTGGACGGTAGCAGGTGAACGGCTCAGATGGAGAAAGGGGAGGGATTAGGAGTCTGGAGACCCAACCCCTTTAGCAGCCATTTCCAAGGTTTTGCACCAAGAGTAGCTGTCCGGGTCTCTGGCTAGCTCCCGTCCCAACTTCTTTTTCTTCCCTTTACGGCCGGGAGGGATCACTGGGTGCTACACCGCTGGGGCGTCCCAGGCAGGAGAGGCTTCGCTCTCAGAAGCGCCCCGGGGTCATCCACAACTCCCACGAAAGGAGCTTCCCAAGAGGAGTTTGTTTTACCCGGAATGGGCTGCTGGAATTAATAGATTACAGAAAGTAAACTTTTGCCCATTGTTTATTGTGCTTTTTTTAACCAAAGCTTGCATTTGTGCTTCGCCCGGTCTATTCCAGCACAGCGCTGCTCTGCCTTTTCAAGTGCGGGACAGAGAATTGCTGAGGATTTCTCCCCTCGGGAGCTTCGCGAATATCTATGGCTTGCTACCTGCTAGCGGAAAACGCAAAGTTGCCCAGCTAGGAGATGGCGCCAGGTTCCTTTACTCTGGCGCTGGGTGCACCGCTCCGCCACCCACTGCCACCGTCTCCATCGAGAATCTCCTCAAAATCAAGGGAGTTCTTGACTGTGCCTCTTCAAGTTGGAAGGCGGTTGACTTTGCCGGGAACCTAGTACGTGAGCGCCAAACGTGGAGTCGCAGAGCGCAGAAGTGAAGATTTAATACAAAAGATGAAACTTGTAGGATGACCTCTAGCAGCACTACTCGCAGCTCTGAAATCGATCCGGAGCATTCCAAGGTGAGCGTTGCGGCTCCCAGGGATTACGGACCGGTAACTTCAGGCGCAAGTCTGAATTTCAGGGATGAACCTGCTTTGGATTCTGTTTGAGCCAGCGGAGGCACTGACAGGGACTGTGGGTTTAGGGGTAATGGATCCATGGAGGCTGCCACTTACTTGAAGCGAGCAGACAGTTGGCGATACCTTCCCCCTAACTTGCTGCGCTGCTCAAGGCTGCTCACAGACCCACGCGTAAGGATTTAGAGTGTATATGTCCAACGCCCAGACTTGACTTCTGGTGCAATTAAGGAAGAGCTTGAAGCTAAACCGCACAGCTTGCATGAAGAAGTGAATAATGAAATCGGTGGTGAGATGCTAAGGAATAAAAAGAGGCATTTTGTTGCGTGTATATTAGTTTGCCAGGATTGAGTTTTTAGGTTTGATGTTCTAAAATGTATCTTCGACACAGACTCTTTTGCAGCCTTTCAAGAGGAGGATGTTCGGCAGTGTTTTGGAACCTGGTATGAATCTATACATTGTCTGCTTGCCACAATGTTTGATGCTTCTTCGAGTTCTAATTCTTATTCCTCATTAATAAATTACTGTTCCTGATAACGAAGTGGGAATAAGAATTAGAATAAACTATTTCCAACAAAAGGCCATCTTTAACTTATGATTTCTGATTATATAAGCCTACCAATTCCCAATAAAATATTCTGGCAGACTATTAGGCATGAATTGCAGAGCTGTAATCAAGAGACTCTTGGTTCAACAAAATTCAGAATTTAGAGCGACTCCTCTCCAAAAAGGTTCTGACTTGAAATTCCTTTCTTGTTTGCTGTTGGTGTGCAGGCCACTGTCTGCAACTGAAGTTTCTGTTTAAAGTAAATGTAGCTTATTTACACTACACATTCATTAACTTTAATACCTGAAGGGTGCCTTACAGTGGTAGGAAATATTGTAGAAAGTCTTGTACCAGCCATTGCGAAGTCTTTTTCACTTGCTTTGAGTTTTTGATGTATGCGATGTGTATGCAGTAGTGGTAATCCATAGCATAATATTCTTGACATTTAAGCACCTTCAAAAATAATTTTAAAAACCTGTAGATTTATGGATCCTGTTCAAAAAATGGAAGAGGATAAGGATCACCCTTTTCCCCCTCGCCTTTTACACTTTGCTTTTATGTGGGAAAATGTTTAACAAACCAGGAGAGCAAACCTCAGGATCAGAGGATATACCCCATTCCCACTACCCTTAGATCTATCTATGGAATTGAAAAGAAACTATTGAGACTCAAAGGGACTGTCAGATCCAAGAGTCTTATTTCACCACCAAATTAAAATAACTACAGCATTGTTCCAGTGTTGTCTATGTCTTTATGTTCTCTGATAATTGAATTTGAAATATATGATATCTCTTCCGATGGAAACATCTTGATCCTTTTCCCTCCTTAAGATCATTTCTCTACAAACTGCCATTTTCAGAACACTTTTTACTTCTCTAGAGCATAGCATTCAGTCTATTGGTGTATTGTCTTTTCATAGATGAAAGCTATTCTTTCTTTACTGGTATGCCTTTGCTACTGTACTGTGAGCTCTGAGAGCAGAGATCTTGTCATATACATTGTTGTTGCCCAGAATTTATACAGAATCTAATACAGAATAAAATAGATGCATATGATGATGATCATGATGAAAGCTACCATGTATTGAGTAATGACTATGTAATGTGATTTATGTACATTATATCAGTTGATCCTGTTCACAACCTGTTTACCTACATTTTATGTCCTCAAATTACAGGGAGATTGAGGCTTATGCAAATTTACCTAAGGTGACAGATCTATTTTGTCACAATTGAGTTAATTATGGAACCTACACAGTATCCTTCTGACTCTGAAGCCTGCACTATTCATCATTTTGCTCTATTCAAATAGCCAGATCCCCACACTTTCTCAAGGCTAAAAGGAATTTATATGTTTTTAATGCTAAAAAGAGGCAGATTTAAAAATGAGTTCCTTACTTCTCATGCATTCGAGTCAATATCTATTTGAGTGTCAAATCACAGGAACAGTTTACTTCTCTTATTGCATTAAAATAGGAGAGTGTCTTCTTGGCATTATTTTCATGGGAATGCCAAATGCTGAATTAGGGTTTCCTTTCAGAGAGGGGAGTCAGGCCATTGGGAATTTTATGGATATAGAAAACTTTTTATTATTTACTTCCATGTTGATATTCTTATGTAAAACAGAGAGGATGCTATTATAAAATCTCAACTGTATAAGATGAATAAATTCTAGAGATCTATTGTACAATAATGTGCCTATAGTTAACCATACTGTATTATATACTTAAAAATGTGTTAAGAGGACAGATCCCATGTTGGCTAATGGCCACAATTTTAAAAATAATAAAAATAGAAGCCTCAAAACACAGACAACACTGAGTATAGAATGACATAGGAACATGCCATAGAAATGTGTTATAGTTGTCAATTTCAACAGCTCATATTATAAAACATCTTTTAAACCTTGGATCATTACAGTACAAATACAGAATATCCATATTGTGGAAGATTAAGCTGCTGTGTAAAAGAATGAGGGAATTCTTAATTGGTATAAAAAGGTCTCCATGGTATTTTTAGGTGAAAATTGCAAGGTGAAGCAAGGTGTTTTCTCCAAAAATTAATAAAATTGGTTGGGGTCATGGTGTAAGTGGGCAGATGGTATCAAAGATAGAGGTTAGACTTTTTATGTTCTTTTGATTTTGGCACCATGTATAAGTTTTACCTTATAAAATAAAAGAGTGCCTTTGAGGGGTTGCATGGAAAGAAAAGTATAACAGATGTATCTCTTCCTTTTACTTTAAAAAAAGTTTTTGTTGTTGTTGTAGTTGTTTATAAAAAGGGTAGATGAAAGTTGTGAAATAACCTGGCCTGCAATACATTTGCTCATTTACTCCTTCTACGAAGGAGAGACCTTGAGGGAAAGAAGCAAAAAGGGGTTTCTTAGTTCAGGCTACTATAACAAAATACCATCGCCTGGGTAGCTTAAATAGTAGGAATGTATTTCTCACAGTTCTGGAGTTCTGTGAGAAACATTTTTCACAGTTCTTGGAAGGCCAAGATTAAGATGCTCGCCAATTTGGTTCTTGGTGATGGCTCTTTTCCTAGCTTGCAAACAGCTGCCTTCTAACTATGTCCTCACATGGCCTTTTCTCAGTGTGTGTTGTGGAGGGGAACAGAGAAAAAGAAACAGACATTTTATCCCCAGTTTATATAGCAACTAATCCTATTATGACAGCCCCTAATCCCATCACGAAGGTTAGACATGACCTGTCTAACCCTAATTACCTCCCAAAGGCCTCATCCCTACATAGCACCACATTAGATGGTTAGAGCTTCAACATAGGAATTTGGGGTGGAAAGAAGGTACAATGTTTAGTCCATAACAAGTGAACAGGTCTAATCTCCTTGCAATTCTACCTCCCCTGGGTAAATAGACTAATGATATTTGCTAGAAGGAAGAGCGCTGTCTTTGTGCCTTTAGTAGGATATCGGACTAAGGATTACCTATAATAGATAGAACCAGAATTTATAAGGGATGGCTTCCTGGAAAATGGCATATAGTGTGTCCAGTGCTGGGTATAAAATGGAGATGTTTTGTAATTGAAGCACTACCCACTGTATGAGGAACCGTGAACACCTCACTTGGAGGCTTTGTCTATTCTGGGCTACAGAGATGTGACTTTCACAGGAAAGAAAGACCTGGAGAGCCATTATTTTGAAGCTTTTGATAAGCCTTTTGTTTGTACCGTTGAAATATTTAGTTTAGGCTAATACTGCTTAGGATCTCTAATTCATGTTAGTCCAATTTGAGAAATTCACTATTAAGAAATAGCTTGGAAATGGCTTAATTCAGATAGTGAGCAACTTAAATGACACATTTTATGTACCAGAAACATTCTAGGAGAACTAGATTTATTTATTCATTTAATCCTAACAACAAATCTAATAATTATTATCTTCGTTGTATAGATGAAGAAACAGTCACAGAAAAGTCAAGTAGCCTTGCCAAGGTCACATAGCTGCTTAAGTGGTACAGTCAGGGTCTAAACCGTGGCCGTCTAACGTTAGATCATAGCTTTTTACCCTACACCAGAAGGTTCTATATTAGCTATAAGGTCTGTTAGAACAGGGACTTGGCTTTACTGTTGATTACAGGCTTACTAGGCCAAAAATGGTACATGGATCCTGACTAGATAAAAACTATGGACAGTGGTGAGACAACTGAGTATACCTGTTTGCCACACACTGTGCTAATTGCATTATATATGTTACCTTGTTTAATTTCTTTCTTTCTTTTTTTTTTTTTTTTTTGAGAGATAGTCTCGCTGTGTCGCCCAGGCTGGAGTGTAGTGGTGTGATCTCGACTCACTGCGACTTTTGCCTTCCGGGTTCAAGTGATTCTCCTGTTTCAGCCTCCCAAGTAGCTGGGATTACAGGCACCCAACACCATGCCCAGCTAATTTCTTTATTTTTTGGTAGGGACGGGGTTTCACCATGTTGGCCAGGCTGATCTCGAACTCCTGACCTCATGTGATCCCCATGACTCGGCCTCCCAGAGTGCTAGGATTACAGCCACAAGCCACCATGCCCAGCCTTTTATTGAATTTTCAAAACAACTCCATGGTTTAGGCAATACTATTATTACTCTGCTAATGATCAACATGAAGTTAATTGTTTCCTCTAAGTGTCGCAGTGGTTCAGTACAGAAACAGAATCTCAACTCAGCACCATTGTGCCACACTGCTTTTAAACTAAACTAACATTTTATACAATAATATTGTGTTGTAATTGAGTCGCTTGCTTACAATTCTGTCGTTATTCTAGTGTTCAAAACACATGCTACAATGAAATAAACAGATCAAACATAGAGTTTGAATAAACATCTTTCAAAGCAATTGGAGTGTTTTGCTGGAGAAACTACTTAAGTGTCAGTGATTTACCACTTGTCATCCTCCTAATATAAGTGGGTGTCCTGGTGACTAGTTCTGATATTTTTTGGACAGGGAGGAAATCAGACAAGGTAATGTGGTCAGGAAAAGAATCATAAATGTTCCTTTCTTTTTACAACAATTTTGGCCCATTTGATATCTTACAAAGAAGAGTGCTTGTTTTCTTCAACTGTGTCTCTGTTTGTCAGTCAGTGGATTCATAAGCCATCCTATAAAATTTCAAAGTGCTATTCTCTATTGCACATTATAAAAACGAAACAACCAATAGAAAGCTTTCAGTTATACCTTGGTTCAAATTTCCCTTTTCCTTAAATCTTACATATAAGGCAGTGCTTGCAATGGCAGTTGAAAGATGATACTGGAGCTGTCACCTAGGGGCCGGCTACTGATGGACTCACATACTAGGACAAGGAGTTTAAAATTCACCTTGATGATAATGGGCACTTTATAAGCAATTTATCTCCAGATTCATGCATCTCTGTATTATGGTTAATCTGCAGTCTTTGGAGTTAGACCTCCTGGATTTGAATTCTGGCTCTGAGACTTGCTAGGTCTAGGACAAGGGTGCTGTAGAAGCACATAGGAGGGCCCTCTGAATCATTTTAGGGACATGGGAACAGGGAAAGATCAGACAGGGTAGTTCAGAGAGTGCTACCCGGAGGAAAATATTCTAAGCAGAATTGCAAAGGAAGACTTGGCAGAAGCCTTAATATGCAAACAAAGAGGTTGAGAGCTGTGCAAAGTTTTCAAAAATGAGATAGGGGCAGGGGGTGGGAGGAAGAGACAGGAAGAGAATCTGTTATCATTGTGGACTGCAGACAGATGTTTAAGCTAAAGTTTAAGAAGTTGCTAACTCCCACTACCTAAGAATGTAACTATATTAAAAGATAGAGTCTTTAAAGAGGTGATGAAGTAAAAAGGAAGCTATTAGGGTGAGTCCAAATCCAATGTGCCTGATTTCCTTATAAAAAGAAGAGATTAGGACACACAGACACCAGAGAGACACAGGGTCCAAAGGGTGGACCATGTGAAGAGGCAGCAAGAGGACAGCCAAGTCAAGTAGAGAGAACGTGGGAGAAAACAACCCTGCTGACAATTTGAAATTAGACTTCTTGTCTCCTGAACTGTGTGAGAAAATAAATTTATGTTGCTAATAAACCCACTCTGCGGTTCTTTGTTATGACAGCTCTAGCAAAACTAAGAAGGGAAAAGCAACTAATAGTGGGATTGGAGAAGTCAGCTTGAAGCCTGGACATTAATAAGCTCGTTCTCATAAGATCATGTCAGAGGAAGAAGAATGAAGAAGGAAAAGCAAGGTCAGTTAGCAATTAAAGACATTCCCTGAACTAAGACAGTGAGCATAAGTATGGAAAGAGATAGACAAATTCCAGACAGATAAGACAAATTACATAATTTAGAGACGGATTTCATGCGAGTAGCAGTGGTGTGGGAGAAGTATAGAACTAAATGATAGTATCCATTTACAAACGAGAAAAGAGGTAAAGGAGGGAAAATTTTTTGTAGTATGTTTTTGCTGGATAGATGATTTAATCAGAGTTGGGGTGACAAATACAAATGAACACATACAATGCTCAAAACAAACATTAAACACCAATGTAGGAAAACAATATAACATGTGTCTTAAAGCTGTATACAATTAGGTACAAATGCTTGTTTAACAAACTAGGCTTATAAACATGGAGAAATGGAATTCCCTAAACTGGAAGATGAAAAAGAATTCCTGAAGGTTGGAGCTGGTTTTTTAACAATGTAATATTTGAGAATGTGAGGTTGAATGGAGAGAGAAAGAAAATGAGTAAAATGAACCAAGATATTGTGGGAGTATGTAAAGGATATTTGTACACAGGAAGCAAAACAGCTTGGGCAAACAGATTAGTGGAAAAACATAGCTGGAAGTGGTTTCAAAACTAAATTTGAAAGAGACTGTTGAGTCTTGAATTCTGACATGCATGTGGGGTTTTAATTATCTTGATTATATTGGGGGTAGGATACAGTTGTCAGCAAATTTGTGACTTATGGAATATAGTACTTTATTTCTCTTGTAGGAAAGAAGTCTAGAGATGAGCAGCTTAGGGGTTATATTGTGTCATTCAAAGATTGTCCTATGCATTGTTCTGCTACATGTGGCTTACATTCCCAAGGTCATTTTATGATCCAGGAATTCAGCAAAAACGCTAATCATCAAAAAGAATAAGTTCAAAGAGAGTAAAAAGGCAACCTCAAAAATGTCCCACACAATACTTCTGCCAACATATCTTCACCCAGATTTTAATCATTTGGCTACCAGAACCGTAAGGCAGGCTGAGGAACTGTTCTCTTTTAGCCCTATGGCAATATTCCCAGCTGTTAAGTGGAGATCTCTTATTGACAGTTAAAGAGACAGTGAATGTTCAAGACAAAGGCTTGAATACTGTGCTACTGGTTATTTTTTGGCTCAAATTCATTTTCTTGGAAGAATTATTTGTGTCTTATTATTGTTGTTTAGTTTCTCTGGATACCAAATATTTTTACTTTTTGTGTCCTTTTATTTCAAATTATAAACCATTTTCTTCTCACTAAAACTTGATATTACCTAAATAGTACCAAATATTAACATATAGGATATTTTGGTTTTGCATGCTTTTTGTTTTACACACACATAAATATAAAAAATATATTTTAAAATGTTTTCATGCATACAATATATGAACAATGTAACCTGAAGTCTAAACTAATGAAATCTTTGTGTGACAATACCATGTAGTCAATATTAGTACAAAGTAGCAGGAAAGTAAACTTTTGTCAACTTGAGAATTTATAGCTTCCAAAATATTTTAACCAATAAAAAAATTTTGTAATTTCCTTTTACATATTCCTGCACTCACAGACTTATATCTCTTAATAAAATATAATTCTGAAGAAATTGTTGCTAAAATTGTATTCTAAAGCCAGCAACATAACATAAAACATCAATGAAAAATGTTGTTGTTACACTGAATGTGGTATAACATGCTTCAATCCTCTTCCAGTTGGCTTGGGTTTTTGAAGCTTTACAAACATCAAGAAGACAAAGTATAGCTTCTTTTCCAAGAACTATACTTACGGTTAGATGAGTGTGTCTTTCTGAAAGAGTGCCAACTCACAAATGTTCTCAGTGGGGAGATAAAGCAATATCATAGATAGATTCAGTTGCCGACTGTGTTGAGTCAAGAAAGCAATGACCCACTTGTTCAAAACAGGAACTTTTTGAAAGAAAAAAAAAAGTACATGGTACAATTTTAGTTAATGCATTTTATTTATGTTTCCGGGATACAAGGTTTCTTGTGTGTTGTTATTATTTATTAATTTATTTAAATGGTACTAAATAGTTTCTGTTGTATAAGCACTAGAAACAAAGAGGGTAGTACTTGCTTGAATCTCCTGCCCAAGTTGAGCAACAATATCATACAGACAATTTCTTGTCCCTTGCTTCTCAATAGAGTTCAATTGTTGAATTGCAATGTAATCCAGAAAGTCTTAAATAGTAGGTGACCTTATTAGCAATGAAACTATGATTTGCTCTTTCTTTCCTTCATTAAAATAATAATAGTAAGACAACTTGGCCCTTCTAACAGTACTTATGTTATTTCCACCAAGAACTGGTTGTGGAGTATAAGAGAGAACGTTACTGGTTGACTATGTGAAATATAGAACAGTCTAAATTATCCAGAAATGAATTAACTGTAATTATTTTTAATTTATTTTTATTTTTTATTTTTTGAGATGGAGTTTTGCTCTTGTCACCCAGGCTGGATTGCAGTGGTGCCATCTCGGTTCACTACAACCTTCCCCTCCTAGGTTCAAGTGATTCTCCTGCCTCAGCCTCCCCAGTAGCTGGGATTACAGGTGCCCATCACCATGCCAGCTAATTTTTGTATTTTTAGTAGAGATGAGGTTTCACCAAGTTGGTCAGGCTGGTCTCGAACTCCTGGCCTCAGGTGATCTGCCCGCCTTGGCCTCCCAAAGTGCTGGAATTACAGGCATGAGCCACCGTGCCCAGCCAACTGTAATTATTTTTTAGAGTTCTTAAATTATATATATTTAAGGTATACAATACAATCTTTTGACATACAAATACATAGTGAAATGATTACTGCTCCCAAATAAAATACTATATTCATCTCCTTTTACATAGTTACTGTATATATAGTTACCATATATATGTAACCAAATATATTCACTATGTAAAACCAAAGTTACCATATACATGGTAACTATGTAAAACCAAAATATCCTATACATTAATATTTGGTACTATTTAGGTAATACCAAGTTTTAGTGAGAAGAAAATGGTTTATAATTTGAAATAGAAGGGCACAAAAAGTAAAAATATTTGGTATCCAGAGAAACTAAACAACAATAATAAGACACAAATAATTCTTCCAAGAAAATGAGTTTAAATATATGGTAGCTATGCAAATATATACGTGTCTGTATGTGTGTGTATATATAAAGTAACTATGTAAGAGGTGTGTGTATATATATGTATACACACACACATATATGAGCACTTGAAATTTATCTTGGCAAACTACAGTGTTATCAAAGGTGCTGGGACAGGAGAGAGGGTAGAAGTAGGAGGGAGATGGGGAGATGTTGGTCAAAGAATACAAAGGATACAAAATTGCAGTTATGTAGGATGAAAAGACAGCTAATGTATAGCATGATGACCATATTAACCTTAATTCTTAAGCAAGATTATATGGTACTTTGCTTCCCTGACAGGAATATCAGAGAAGAGGTTATCAGGCATATACCGTAAGCAACATATTAATTTATAAGCTTGATCTAGGTAATTTAGCATAATATCATATCTTTTCATTATTGTACATTTGCACACATACAGAAACACAAAATTTTATTAATATTAACAATTGGTTCATGACAGACCTCATCATTGTTCTATGAATTGCCTATTTTTAAAAAAATATAATTAACTTTTTATTAGAATGTAACAACATAAACCCATGACTCATAATGAAAGTTGGGATCTTGAAAAAAAAAAATGTATCTAACCATATATCCTCTATTCCTTTAATTAACCTGTCTTCCTTCTTCAACATCTTTTTAAATCCTGTGTTCGGCCTGGCATGGTGGCTCATGCCTATAATCCCAGCACTTTGGGAGGCTGAGGCGGGCAGATTGCAATGTCAGGAGATTGAGACCATCCTGGCCAACATGGTGAAACCCTGTCTCTACTAAAAATACAAAAATTAGCTGGGCATAGTGGCGCATGCCTATAGTCCCAGCTACTCAGGAGGCTAAGGCAGCAGAATCGCTTGAACCGAGGAGGTGGAGGTTGCAGTGAGCTGAGACTGGTCCATTGCACTCCAGCCTGGTGACAGAGTGTGACTCTGTGTCAAAAAAAAAAAAAAAAAAAAAAAAATCCTGTGTTCATCATTTATTTCCTTTTTATATTTTTTCCTGTATCTGTATCTGTTCTAAAAGATAATTTAGTTTTATTTATTCACTGAATTTTACATGTATTGTTATATTATCTATATGTTGAATGATAGTTCAGTTTTTAAAGTGCTCTCTTATGTGAATATTCATGTACTATCCCATGATGGACATTTAGGTGACTTCCACATTTTTTAACATTGTGAATAATTCTGTCATAAACATTTTTGCATATGTCCCCTGCTGTACATGTACAAATAGAACAGCCGGATCATAGAGGATACGCTTCTTCAACAATAGAAGGAAATTTTGAATTCCTTTTGAAAGTGTTTGTACAAATTTACATTTCAAGTAGCAATGTATAAAACAGCATGTGAATATACAACATCTCCATTATGAGTTTATTTTCAGATGTTTTTATTTTTGTAATCAAAAGGGCACAAAATGGTAACTTAATGTGGGATTTATGTATGTTTGTGATCAATTATGATTCTCAACATCTCTACATGTTTGTTAGTCATTCTTACTCCCTCTTTTGTGAAGTGCCTGCACGTGATTCTTGCCCATTTTCTAGTGGGTTGTTTGTGTTTTTATTGATTTGTAGGAGTTCTCTATATATTCTGAGATCTGATTCCTTTTGTCACTACAAATGCAAAATCTTCTCATGTGTAATTAATCTCACCTGTTAATTTACCCTTTTTCTCATTTAATCTTTTGTTAACCTGAAATGATCATAATAAATGATCCAAGCTCAAAAAGGAACTAAACCACTAAATGGGACAACTGCCACTCTTTTATCAGTATTACCACAACCAATGCCACATCAAATATTGTGGCATTTTATATTTCATTTACCTGAGAGATAATCAAAAAAAGATTAGTGCTGTAATAACTAGAAATCAATCATTGCAAGCTGCCAACTCAAGCAGGAAACATGCATAAATGCTCAGAATTTTCATGATTGGATCCATAGTTTAAGAATACGAATATAGCCATTATTACACTAACTCATACAATGACAACATTGCTCCAGATAAAACATCTTTGGAAAAGAGATATGTTTATTACTTCTATAATACAACAGACCATTGCCTCTGTCACTGCTTGTTATGATTAATTATATCTCCTGTGGTATAGCAACTATGTATAGCAAAATTTGTAAACATTGATAATATTGTGCTATTTACCTTAACCAGAGCAATATAAAAGACAATATGTTGAATTTCTATTTGAATATAGAAATGTAATCTATGCTATCTTAAATCTTTTTCCTGAGCCAATACATCTTTGGCTTTTTTGAGAACTTGTCTAAAAAAATAGTGTACTAGGATTTTACCCTCCAAGAGTCCATTGTTTGCACTTGTTAAGAAAATCTCAGACCTACTACCCACATCTTGCTTTCCTGCCTAAGATCTCTTTTTCTATCTTTATGTGTCGTGGTTTAGTACTTACCTAGATAGGCAATAATATCAACTTCTCATAAAATTTTTTATTCTGTAATATAGATAATATTAGGATTTGTATTAATTTTACTTATTCAATGCCTTAAGATTTTAGGAAGTAGTTTATACATAGATATCAACAAAAATAAATTTTAAAAAATTAAGAGGGGAAGATAATTTGTTACATAGATTCCATGTTCTTACATAAAAATTCAAAAGTAGCAAACATAAATTTTTCTGGCTTTAATACTTATGGCTCATTTAACTTAAGGAGTACTTCCTAATTCATAAATAAAAGGGTTAATTTCTTCTTATTCTACTTTTGTTTTTCTGTTTGTTTTAACTGTAATAACTGGTAATATCTTTTCTTCATTTTTAATGTATTCAGTGAAAAAGTTCTTGTTTCATTTTGTTTGAAAGCAATATGCTTCCCTATAGGAACATAAATGCAAAAGTATTTTCTTCAGATGTTCCTGCCTTTCCTGGCAGAGGTGAGCATGCTCACCATGCTCAACAGAGTTACTTCTATATCTTAAGTACGCATCTATTCTTATAACTTCTTATAACTTACCTTCTTCTTATAACTTACCTTCAGAACGTACTTGCTTAAATGTCTAGTTCTTAGATTAGATTGACTCTTGAACACAGATAATAATACATATATATTTTTTTCTCTGGTTCCCAACAAAATTATTGGCACATAGCAGGTGCTAATTGAATATTTAAATGATTCTTTAACCAAATTAATGTTAATCTACTATATGTTATAATTAGATTTGTTTTCAGCATCCTCAACAATATGTAGAGCTGATATTCTTTGTATATTTTTATTCATAGAAATAGTTTGTCATGATCACCACTCCTTCTATTTTATCCAATCATATAAGTAACCTATGTTGATAGGAAGGGTCAGGACATGCATGATTGGAAGAGTCTTATGTACCATGATTGGGATGACTCACCTTCATGTAGATACAACAACTTATGAATTGATAAATTTTTTAATGATTTGTAATACTATTCAAAGTGGGATGACCTCCCTTCAACTGTACCTTAAAATTTTTTACTTTTGCGTTATTTATTGTGCATATGCTAAATCAACAAAATGGCAGAGCCTAAAAATTATGGTATATTTAATTAGATAGAGCACTGCTAGTGCTCTTACACATTTGGTGGGACAGAATGATGTTTTGTAGGCAGAGTTTACCAAAACCTTAGTAGAATTTGTGTGTGATACACCTATTTTGCTTATAATTGACTCTGTCAAAATCTGAATGAATTAATCAGTGTCTTCTTTATTTAAAGTGTCCATTTATCTGTTTTCTTTTTGCAATAGTTTAATTATAACCCGCTTCTAACTGCTTCTTTACTTCCCTTTAGCTGTGTGGGCTCCTTCCACCTTCAGTATTGCTACATGCAGGAATTCAACTTCAGTTGTAAAGGGATCTTAATTTGTTAGTTCATGAATTACATTATCAAAGCACTTGTAAATGTGACTTCAGGACTATCTTTGGAGAACTCTGATAAATCATAGAGGACCTGTGAGAGATTAAAAATGGAAATTAGCAAATGGTTTGCTTTGCCAAAAGGCAGCAAGGATGAACCTTGAGAAATACAAGTTGATTAAGAGAAAACTCAACCATGGAAAAAAAATAGACATTTTTTATTTAATGATTTTTAAGAAAATTTAGAAAGTATAGGCACTAAGAACATATATTAATCTAAGAATGTGTGAACGTATACTTTTTAAATAGGAGAAAGCCTGGTATATCAGGTGAGAACATAATAAAGGTATATTTTACTTTACAAAAAGTAATTCAAATGACTTCCTTTGAGATAAGATGGTGACATTTTGTTTGCATGCAAAACTAGTAGTATCAGAATACTCAATGCAGTTTTGTTAATAACTTACTATCAAACTAATAAGAGGGCATAAGTAAATTGACGTAATTTTTTTTCTTTGGCTTTCCTTTTTATTCAGATTGCATCAATGCCAGAGATCAAAACATATAAAGGATGCAGATGACACAAAGCTGGGAGACATTGCCAATAAAAACAAAGATAGAATCCAGAATGAAAATGATTTGGTAATCTCTTCATTCCTATTGAAATTCAACAGGAATTTAAAGCCCAGCCTGTATGCTAAAAACATCAAACACATAGAGAAGAAATGCCTTGGCAACTCTTTCACAGGAGGGGACATCTGTGTTTATACTGATTGATGATGTGATAATGTTACAACACATTTAATATAGTCTTAAATTGTTTCAAAAGAAACACGGATTCAGGTTTACATGAAGTAATAGATTCAGAAAATATGCTGCTACTCAGACCGTATCTGAATTGTTTTGTTAAATTATCTGTTATATTTTTGGGTGTATAGTGTCAAAATCTGTCTCTGCAGAGGAAGCTAGCCAGCATTGCATGAGAATCTAAATATCATGTCATATATGGAATAGTTGAAGAGTCTCTTTCACCATTACAAATAACATGACACATGCACTAATTTTCTGAAATATGAATATGTAAAGATTCCATGGTTGAATAAAAGCTAATCAAAATGAAAGGGTTTCTTTACTATAGGACACCTCAGTAAAATCAAAATTTTGATAAAGCGCTTGATGACATTTTAAGCAGTTGATATAAAGAAGTATTTTCCCATATTATTGAACCATGGAATTCCATTTAACATTTTTTTTTTCAACTCTGGTCAAAAAAATATATACTGTAAGAAGAAATGATGGTTATAGAGGAAGTAACAAATTTGTTCTATGCCCTGTTTCAAAGGGAGAATCAGGCAAGTTTAGGTTCAATTTAAGAAAAATAAAAGATCTTTACAATTGTATTCGAAAAGACTTACATCCTACAGGTAGGATGCAAGGAGAATCCACATGCAGCTGAGATTGGGTGAGATGACCTTTGAAGTTAATGCCAACACTTTCAAAGTAATAAACTTTGCTCCAGAAAGCACTACCTGCTGCCATCTGTAAAAGAGACCTCCAGTGATCCTGTAATCCTAGATTTAAGAAGTCCTCAAGACCTGTGAATCCTTCTTCCAGAATATGCATTGAAAGAGGCTAATTGTTCATGCTTTTATTATGACCCCATACTATGTTGCTGAGACAGGAATAATACAGGGTGGTTGCAGGAGATTAGAAAATGCCAGGCAGCAGTTTCACATAACTAGTAAAATAGCTTGTTGAAATAGCTGCAGAAACTATGTGCCCATAAGATCTTGAAAAATCAGGATGTGAAACAAGCTGGTTAAACCAACTGGACTCAGCATGACATTGGATTTGACCTAGGATTCACCTCAAACCTCATTATGCAAATCACACAGCCACCAGTGCCCTAACAGTTTCAAGAATACCCATATTCGGTGTAAAAATGGGTGGCACCCCAGTGACACATTTTTCCAATAATTTTCATGAATATTCCACACCTTGGTTAAAGAAACTCATAAAGGTTGCAACCCCAAACCCTCTTGAGCATGACTCTCTCTTAAGTATGCCCCCACTCCCTTTTTGTCATTTTTGTTGTTGTTGAGATGCAGTTTCGCTCTTGTTGCCCAGCCTGGAGTACAGTGGTGTGATCTCAGCTCACTGCAACCTCTGCCTCGTGGGTTGAAGCGATTCTCCTGCTTCAGCCTCTGGAGTTGCTGGGATTACAGGAGTGCACCACCACACCCGTCTAATTTTGTATTTTTAGTAGAGAGTAGTTTTGCCATGTTGGTCAGGCTGGTCTCTAATGCCTAACCTCAGGTGATCTGCCCATCTTGGCCTCCCAAAGTGCTGGGATTACAGACGTGAGCCACCATGCCCTGCCCCTTAAATTCTTGAGTGTATACTTTTCCCTTTGCAATAAGTCGTTTTACTCTCACAATTTACCAGCTTATCCTTGAATTCATTCTCATGAAGGTGTCAAGAGCCTAGATCACTAGCTGGGGTGGCAGCCCCACTGGCATTTGGAGACCCCCCGCCAACCCACCAGTATCATTGCCATTACTTCTCTTTAGAGTCTAGTGGTGTAATTCTGACTGCTCTTAAGTTTCCATTCTTGCCTTGCCTTCCTTCCCTGCTCCCCCCTGCACTCTATTTCTACACACAATAGTCAGAGTACATTTTTGAAAACTCTAAACCAGATTACACTCTATCTATTCATGTTACACTAACCTCTTGCTATACTGGCCTTCATTCTGTTCCCTGGATCTTGTTAGGTTCTTATTCCTTTGCCTGGAGTAAATCACCCCAGGATGTTCTAATGTCTTTACTTCATTCAGATCTATGTTTAAATGTCACCTTTCCAAATAGGCCTTTCTGGTCTACTCTATAAATAGAAAACTTGCCTTTTTGCAAACTTCCTTACATTCCCCACTCCCAAGCCCAGGTCATTCTCTATGATTGTATTTTGCTTTCTTTTAAAAACATGCATATGTTTTAGTTCTGTCTCCTACAATGAAATTGAAGCTCAAAAGGGCAGAGACCTTGTTTTGTCATTTATTTATCTTAGGACAGTGTCTTGCAGAACAGAATGCTAAATATTCCTTTTTTTTTTTCAACAAGCAAGTATACAAAAGCATGGTTCATTTTCTAAAATGTAACTGGGTTAGTAATAGCTTATTTTTACATAAGATAACTATAAAATTACCAAAATGACACTATGTTACAGCCAAATTAAAATTGCTGTTATTAAGCTAAAATACAAAAATATGTGTTCTTCAAGTCATTTTTTAAAGTAGACTATATGGCATTTTAAAAAAACAGTTCAGAATATAAAAGAGGCATTTATTTACAACCCACATTGCAACAAGTTGCTAAGGTAACTACAGTATGGCTAAAGCATTTCATCACTTTAATAATTGTATAGATTTTCAGTAAGCAGCACACAAGACATATTAAGTAAGATGTATCATTGTGTAAATTACCTTAGTCTAGAAACCAAGCTGCATAGCACATATTTACAAGAGGTGCTTTTCAAGGACATCACCTCATAAGGATGAAAGACTAAACATGCCTAAATATTAATAAATATGCCATTCATAATACAAAGTTATTTTCAAATGCTTGTCTTTACAGTTTCATAAATTGAAATATGTACAAATTAATAATTTGATCTAGAATTTTGCCTAATGCACTATGTCATGGCTAAAAGCCCTCAAAGTGACATTGTGAATAGTTCTTCAGATTTTCTTACTAAAAATGAAAAGAGCTTTCATGCATTATTACCTATGTGGTAGGTACCATTATAAACCACACTTTATATACACAGGAAAACTAGGCAAAGATGTCTTAGGTCAGTACTTTCCTTAAAGAGCCTCACTACCTCAAAATAGAGTCAGTAACAAAGTTCAGGGGGTCTTATTCCCAGGTCTGTGCTAGCAATCACTATGATATTCTGTCTCTCCTTTATATACTTTCTTTACTAGATATTCAAGATACAAATTGTATTTTCTTTAGAATGTAAGTTGCTAGAGATTCTGGAACTTTCCTGGATGTGTAGTCAATGTAACAGTCAATATAATGAAGTTAGTCAGCACTGTGAGTAGAAGAGGAAGCGGAGAGGTCAGAGGAACTGTAGCAAAAGGCACTTTATGACATTAGCATCCTATAGAAGTCCTGGTATTTGCATTGCCTGAGATCAAGTTTCCTTTGCCTTTTGACAATTGATTTGACAGCAGTTAGCTGGTTGAGCTACTTAAGCTCCATGCACCAGTGATGTTAGTGCTCAATCAGTTGAAAATAAAGCAAGTGTATGTGCCTAACAGGTCTCACATCATCAAATGCAGATCAGAAGTAAATAGTGCTGCATGTGTGCTCCGCCCAAGAATTTCTAGATCCCAGTTTGAGTTAATAGATTCCCAAGGAGACTGGGAACAATCACCTGGGGAGCCCAAGTTAAGGACTAAGATCATCCATCTTCCCTTCCAATTTCCTTTCAAAGGATTGATTAAGAAAACAACAGGCAACAGCAGCATTTATCTTAATTATGGTAACTAAATGCAGGATTTGGACAATGTGATACTTAGATATCTATATACTAAGGATGAAAGTTCCTAAAGTGACTAGTGCTTAGTCTTTTACTTAGTTCATTTGAATTGATATTAGATTTCTCAATGATAATTCATTGCTAATTAAAAAATATAAACGGAAAGTAAGCACAGACTTTTCATTACAAATGAAAAACTTCTGGAGCTCACTTCTAGCAAGCAATTTTGTGGGTGTTAATGTTCCTCCAACATCTAATGCATCTAAAAAATATTAGCAATCATCTTTTCTAAATAGCACTTCACAATTTTCTAACACTGCAATATCCATTTTGTTACAGGATTTTCATAATACTAAAAGCTAGTATGTTTAATTATTTTTACCCAAGAGAAAACAAACTCAAAGCCTAACTTGTGAATGGAAAGTCTAAGACTGATCAGATTTTCTGATTGGCATGCTTATGTGTCTCTGGAATTTCATTATACTTCCAAAATATACTTAAGCAGTTTCTTTTTTTCTTTTCCTTTTTTTTTTTTTTTTTTTTTTTTTTTTGGATACGGAGTCTCGCTCTATCGCCCAGGCTGGAGTGCAGTGGCTCGATCTCGGCTCGGCTCACTGCAAGCTCCGCCTCCCAGGTTCATGCCATTCTCCTGCCTCAGCCTCTGGAGTAGCTGGGACTACAGGCACCCACCACCACGCCCGGCTAATTTTTTTGTATTTTTAGTAGAGACAGGGTTTCACTGTGTTTTAGCCAGTATGGTCTCGATCTTCTGACCTTGTGATCCTCCCGCCTCTGCCTCCCAAAGTGCTGAGATTACAGGCGTGAGCCACTGCGCCAAGGCCAAGCAGTTTCTTTTTAGCTAGAGACTTCAGCAGACTTAAGGGACAACTGAATAGTCAGTTGATCTGTATTTGTTCTATAAGATACATCATAAATATGGCAGTCATGTTACATTTAGTAATGAGCAAGTGGCAATGGATTAAGGAAAAATTGAGTCTCACCTCAGTAACTAAACTTTGCAACTTTCAGGCATTCATGACCTCAGTATTCTCACCTATAAAATAAAAAGGTAAAATCAAATGATATCCAAAGTCATCGATAGTCTACTTTTAAAATTATAATGTAAATCATTATAATCAATTATTGGGAATATTTTACAATATTTATATCTTAATGTCTTCTAAAAGAGGTATACTAGAAATTTTTCTGGAGGCTGGAGATTTTTATTTTCCCACAGAAAATCTCTCTCATGTTCTCAGAATTTCTGGGATTATAATAACAGAAGTAAATTGGTTTTGCGTAATTGTGTAGTAACAAGAATTGTTCTCTGTTATAGAGACTATAAATTCATATATTTCCTCGTGGGACATTTTTGCATTTTTCCTACATTTTGAAAATCTGGTTTGATTCAATGTTTTTCTAGATATAAATGTTTTCTTCTTTGATTTTGATGAAAACCAGAGACAGTTCAAATAGGAATATTAACGTTTTTGTGTTTGTTTTCCTTACTGACTGAGGAATGCAAAGTTTGGTGACTCAGGTTAGTCTGTAAAAATAACATATAAGAGCCAAATATAAAGATAAATATAAGAGGCATATATCCTTCACATGTCTTATGAAGACATATGGCAGAGCACAAATGCTCATTTGAGGTTTGAAATTTTAATCAAAACAAATTGAACTACATGATTCTGAAATATTTTATCAATTTAAGGATAAAACATAAATTATGAGTTCTATTTCTAATATTTTCAAGTGATGTCTATACACTCACCCACCCACCACCTACATACAGAACTTTCAACCATGCTGTGTCCACCTTGACAGGGCCAATATTTTATACAAAGTTTCAGGAAGAGCAAACTTCACTCTCATGAGGACTTTTGGAGAAGCTCTACTGATTTCATGTATTCTGTTTCACTTTGACATGATATTGTTGAACAGGAAGGATAATACCAGCTATTAGCAAAAAATTAGACTAATTTATTTGTATGCCTAGAACCACATGTTTAAGTAATATAATGTATGTAGGCAAAGACTGTGGTATAGTGGAAAGGACACTGAACATGAAGATAGAAATCCTGAATTTGATATCATGTGTACATTTTATGAACTTCCTTTACATTCATATATAAATTGAGATTATATATGCCTCACAAGTCTGTTCTGAGTATTAAATAGGAAAAAAGTTAACTCTTATGCAAGACAAAGCTATCAACAAATACTGAGTATTATTATTAATATGGATATAAGTATAAATAAGACATACGAACCTCCTAAAAATCTCTTTACATAAAAAAAATGAAATTCAAATGCTATTGACCCTCTCCATCCATTTCTTATTTCCATAGGATGGATGGTTCTGCAAGTAAAGGAAGACAGGGATCCTGATATTGTTTCATAAGTCCCAAAGATAGTAAAGTCTCCACAGCTTTGGTTTCCATTATAGCATTGTAAATAGATAAAACTTTTCTTCTTAATGTATTAAACACCAATATTGTGTTAAATTAGAGAATTCTGAGTCCATTGTCAAGTTGAGACAGAATATGTTCAGCACTATGCCAGAAAAAATAAACAACAATATAATCCTAATCTGTAGTAACTGCAGGTGTTCATGGTACAAATACTCCTACTATAGCCAATTCCAGGCTACCAACTTGTCATCAATAAAAGTGCAGTTGGGAAAAAAAAGTTGGGAGAAGATGATCAACAATCAACTCTCTAATCCAGTGCAAGCTGGTTCCAGCAGACACCTGACAGGGAGGCCACTGATATTTGTTTTGGCATCTAGTTAGTTTAAGCAAATACAAGAAGAATATTGGAGGTGCTTATACCTTGCCTTTATTTATACAGGCTTCTGTTATATTTAATTTAAATCAGAAATGTCACCTTTTTTTTTTTTAAACTTATATTTTACAGGTAAACTGACACATTTAATGCTGCCCAGTTAAAATAGTTTTGAGTTCAAAACATCTTTTTCCTATTTTCTCTGTTCCCAAAGAAGCAACAAGAAATGATTTAACTATAATTCTAGTTTCAGGATTGCTCAGAAAAGAAGGCACCAAATGATAGAAGACTGGCTCAATTTTTAACTGCAGATTCTTTATTTAGGAAAGTTAATTCCCAATGGGCTATGTCAGCAATTGCATGAAATACATATAGCCAGACACAATAACAACATGAGGCAGTATATATTTCACTCTGTTGCCCAGGCTGGAGTGCAGTGGTGCAGTCTCGGCTCACTGCAACCACCGCCATCCAGGCTCAAGTGATCCTCTGAGGAGGTATATCTTTTTACCTCCCAAAGCCTTTAAATGTGACCCATATTAATGTCAGTGTTATCAGTGAGGTCTAACATCTTTCTTTATAAGAGAAATGTAGTACCCCCGGAGAGTGATGTCAAAGTAAATAATTAAATCAACATTCTAATGATTATATTTGGTTTATAAGACACTCGGACAGCAAAGGAATTGAGGTTTAAAGAACAGTTAGAACAAATATTTTAGCTAGCACTTGCAATTCTTATCAGGGAATATCAATTTCATAGCAAAATATCCATTAGTGCAACTAGAGTTTCACAACAAGCACTGAACTAGGAGAAAATAAATTCTGTTTCTAAGGCTGGTTCTAATGCTGCCACCAACAAGCTATGTGATTAGATCATGACCTAACCTCTTAGTGCCTCTCTCCTACTGTAAAATGGCAGAGGAGTCTGACACATTCAAGTATTCTTTCCAATTCAATACTTCCTGAATTTATGAATCATGGTGTTTACTGACAAATTCCTTCTTTGCAGCTGTAATTAAAATTTTTGGATTTGTAAATGAACATTTTAAGTTGTCATTTTTTTTTTGCAATGCCCCAACTGGACAATATGATTAAATTCATGTAAATGCATAAACTACATGGATAAACTATTAAATTACATAACTCATACTTCATTCGAGAATAAAGTTTCCATCCAATGCACTGTTTTTACCTAAATACTAATTATTAAAAAAGACAGAAGTCCTAATTTTAAATAGATAATTCAGTCAGTCCTTCTGCTATGAACTGAATTGTGTCTCCTCCAAATTTATATGTGAAGCTCAAACCTCCAATTTTACTGTATTTAGAGAAAGGGCTTGTGAGGGCATGATAAAGATTAAATGAGGTTGTGATGGTGAGGCCGTAATTCTACAGGGCTTGTGCCCTTATAAGAAAAGAAAGAAACACCAGAGTTCTCTCTCCTCATCATTTGACGACACAGTGAGAAGGTGGCTTTCTGTAAGCCAGGAAGAGAGCCCTCATCAGAAACCAAATCAGCAGACACCTTAATCTTGGACTAGCCCGCCTCTGGAAATGTGACGGAATAAATTTCTGTTTTTTAAACCCACTCAGTCTATGGTATTTTGTGATGGCAGGATGAGCTAACTAAGGCACTTTCCTTTAATTTTTTCATTTGAAACATTATGAGGCCTCAGTTTTATTTTTCTCATTAATTGAATAATTAAACTTCCATTTCATTGTTTATAGTCCTTGTAGTTTTCTATTCGTGCTAATAAAATGAATTTAGTCAGGAAGAGTATACATTCTACGTCCTTCTTTCTTCTTTATCCCCAATTCTGAAGAGTTATCATGTTCAGTTATTCTATTTGCCTATCTGCTAAATTTTCTTTCTTCCCCCCGCTTAATTTTTCTTCCTTACTTCCCTAATTCAGATCCATTTGCTACATTATGGTTTCCCAATTGGACTCTCTCAACAGCCCCCAATTTTTGCTTCAAAATGACCCTACAATGACCTTCTTCACATCTATATTTTTGGGTTAAAATTTTTCAATGGTTCCTGGACACCCATAAGACAACAATCTCAAACTTCCGCACAGATCTTTAGATCCTTCATGATCAGCCCTTTGTTTATCTTTGTTTATGTTGTTGCCTTTCTTTGGAATATTTTCCTACAATTATTTACACACCAAACTGTTCTATATCCCTCAAATAATAATATCTAACACTTAATGCTATTTGTTAGACATTGTCTTACATATTTTATGTGTATATATCTATGCATTTAATCCTACAAAACTCATGAGGGGTTTTGTAATAACTATTCTTACAATGATTGTATAACTATTCTTATAACTAATGTATTACTATTTTTATCTGAGTTTCTTTAATTCAGAGTACCGCGCGTCATAAGGATTAATAAGTTGGCCCATCACACAGCTAGTAAGTGGTAAAGCTGAGCATCTAACCTAAGCTGTCAAGAACCAGAATCTAGGTTTTTCTAACCTTAAAGCATACTGCCTCTCTGAATACAAATGTCATTCATTTACTTTGTGAAGTCTTCTCTAAATTTACCAGAAAATCTCTGATGATTTTTTCTTTTGTGCCTCACTGCACATTACTCTACTTTATTAGTTAACTTGTTCCAGTTTCAGGTTATTTTATTCTTCTTCACTTAACTGAAAACTCATTTAAAGCAGAGACCACAAATTTTACCATTTTATCCTTGTAGCAGTGCTTAGTACATGGTCAATATTTAATAAGCGAATTATAAATAAGATCATTTTAGCATTTTGCAGAGATCTTAAAATATTTTATTTTCTTTGAAAAAAGGAATCAACTCTTGAAATGATTATATAATTTATTATCTTTAACTATTTTGATTGTATAACTTTCAAGGAAATAATATAATAACAGAATAAACTATGTCAATAATTTTTTAGCAATTATAATCTATCCTTAGAATTAAACAAAATATTTTTCTATCTATAAAATATTTTTAGAAGGATGACATATTTTTCTTATTTTGAAAATATTCAAGCATCTCCTAAAATAAAACTATGAGCTGAAGTAAGAAGTCAACATTTTAAAAATTAGCTATTTTTGGCATTACATATGGCTTGAAAATTGATATAATAATTAAAGTTTAAACAATTAAAAACGGAGGTTTTTTATTCAAACAAGCTAATTATATTCCAGTTTATTAACCATGAGTCTAAACAATAAAACACGACACCACTGAAATCCACATGAGCTGCCACCACCATATAGAGAACTATTATCACAGTTGGGCTTATTGAAATCATAAAACACAGTATGCTTTACCAATATCAGGTCCAGGTCTGATTCGACACCATTATATTTCTGTCTTTTTTCAATATAAACAATTGTCCATTCATCTTTATTGAATCCTATCTAAAGAGTCATTGTCAATTCAAGTTTGTAATGAGAATTCTGCCTGTATACTTATAAATTATAGGAGAAGTAAAGTGTTTGAAAGGCTTTTCATACACCTACAGATATTTCCTATTTATTGAAGAAGAGAGGTAATCAAGAGTCTCTGTCATGTATACTTATGTAGCAACACATACAAAATGAAAGCAAATTTAAGCAAAATTAAGTAAAATGAGGGTAGTTTCAAAGTTTAGGGAATAACTTTTACGTCGGTTAGTGAAACTTAGATCACAGTAAACCATGAGATAATGTCTCACTACTCTGTAGTCAGTCCTGAAACCTAATCCCTCAATCTTTCTCTGTAAAAGGGAAAATTCAAGTTTCCCTGAACTTCTGTTTATGAACAAACAGTCATGATGAGCATAAGGTATATTTCATTGAGTTAGTGTACTGGAACATCAAAATATTTTACAAATCAACTAGAGCTAAGTCGACATTTTAGTTACTTCCTCAGGCTTTTTATAATTTTTATAATTTCATCTCCAGTATAGTCCCTAGGTTAGCACATCATAATCTGTAATAAGGTTATTGAGATTGGATTTATAATGTAATTCAATAAAACAAAGTATGGCCCCTTCAACCAGCCTATGAAATACAAAATAAAGTAATACAGAATGGTTTTTACTTGAATTTAACACCTAAAGAGTCTGAGATTGTAAAGATTAAAAGTAACACGCTTGTGCTCATGTACATGGTTGGGAAAATTGAGTTTTACACAAACTTTGTGAAAATGTAAAAAAAATGTGTTAATATGATATTTTATTAAATTTTTATTTTTATTTTATGAATCACTTCATGACACCCTAATTTGGCTTCTCTAAATTCTAAACTATAGAGACTTTTAATCTATGTGACATCACAGTCAACTATTATAGGCTATAATGTTTACTATATCAATGCAGTATATGGTCACAAATTCATTTAAACAAAACGAGCAAGAATGCTGGTGGTGAAGACATTAAAAACTGCTATATGTCACAAATAGTGAAATAGTTCTCTTTTATGTAGCAGGTTGTTCAGGAATGTTAGTCTATTTGTTACCCGATTAGAGCCTTCAAATCTCATAGAATGCCTGGATCTTCCAATCCTGGCTAAGGCTTAAGGATGATTGAAACAAAATTATATGTAATCATGTTCTGAATTATACCATTTACATCAGTCCCAAGGCCCCTTGTATTTTGTGGTAAGCGTATTTTAGTGGATTTCTTAGAGTGGAATTACAGACTACTTTATTGCCATGGAGGAAGTGGTTTCAAGTTTTAAAAGTTCTGCAACCATATATATGTGAATTAATTTGGAGTTTAACTGATGCTATGTTCTTGGTATCCAAATATTTGTGGTGAGGAAAGTTTTATAGTAAGGAGTCAAACTAAAGTTTTAAAAAGAACAACTAATGCTAATAGGGATTTTAAACTTTTTTTAAAGGTTTTTGTCATTTCTCCAGAGTCCTTATGAGCTCAGGACTTATTTCTGCGGGTCCAGGCCTCTCCGTAATGTAGAAGAAAGTAATTTTTTTTTTTAAATTTATTATTATTATACTTTAAGTTGTAGGGTACATGTGCATAACGTGCAGGTTTGTTACATATGTATACTTGTGCCATGTTGGTGTGCTGCACCCATCAACTCATCATTTACATCAGGTATAACTCCCAATGCAATCCCTCCCCCCTCCCCCCTCCCCATGATAGGCCCCTGTGTGTGATGTTCCCCTTCCTGAGTCCAAGTGATCTTATTGTTCAGTTCCCACCTATGAGTGAGAACATGCGGTGTTTGGTTTTCTGTTCTTGTGATAGTTTGCTAAGAATGATGGTTTCCAGCTGCATCCATGTCCCTACAAAGGACGCAAACTCATCCTTTTTGATGGCTGCATAGTATTCCATGGTGTATATGTGCCACATTTTCTTAATCCAATCTGTCACTGATGGACATTGGGCAAAGGATATGAACAGACATTTCTCAAAAGAAGACATTCATACAGCCAACAGACACATGAAAAAATGTTCATCATCACTGGCCATCAGAGAAATGCAAATCAAAACCACAATGAGATACCATCTCACACCAGTTAGAATGGCGATCATTAAAAAGTCAGGAAACAACAGGTGCTGGAGAGGATGTGGAGAAATAGGAACACTTTTACACTGTTGGTGGGATTGTAAACTAGTTCAACCATTATGGAAAACAGTATGGCGATTCCTCAAGGATCTAGAACTAGATGTACCATATGACCCAGCCATCCCATTACTGGGTATATACCCAAAGGATTATAAATTATGCTGCTATAAAGACACATGCACACGTATGTTTATTGCAGCACTATTCACAATAGCAAAGACTTGGAAGAAAGTAATTTCTAAGAGTCCTTGCTATGCACGGAGAGGGAGATTTACTATCTTAGCCACTGCATTCTTTAATTTTTTAAGTGTTGTCTTTGGCTTAAAGAAATTATTATTTTTCTAAATTTATTTTTTATTGTATATATTTAAGGTGTACAACATGGTTGTGTAATATACATAATCATGGTAAGATAATTACTACAGTTAAACAAATTAACGTATCTGTCACTTTCCATAGTTACTTTTGTATGTGTGTGGTAAGAGCACCAAAAATCTACTCTGGAAATTTTCTGTATTCAACACAATATTATCAACTATAATGTTCATGCCGTGCCTTAGATCTCTAGACTTACACATTCTACATATATACAAGTGTGTACCTTCTGATCTACTCCTAATTTCCTCCCTCTTCCTGCTCCTCGTAAATGAAGGAGATACTGCCATTTGCAACTACATGGATGAACCTGGAAGACGTTATGGAAGGTGAAATTACTCAAATGCAGAAAGGAAAAACTGCATAAAATCACTTATATGTGGAATCTATAAAAAGCCACTACATTCTTGGAGTGAATACAGAGTCATGAGGCAGTCATATGGGAAGGGAATATCAGTAGTGAGCTGCCTTATGGAATTTGAAAACTCATGTTTTACTCATTAAGGATGATACAACCAAGATGATGATGTAAAATAGCTCTGGTACTCTAGGAATTACATCTATATCTATCTATATATATTTTAACATAATGTATTTTACCTTCTCATTTTGTGTTTATTTTAATCAGGAACTTTAGCATAAGTCAATAATTCATGGGTAAGAAACACTGTGAAAACTCAACCTGAAATTAAAAAGTAAGAGGCAAAAGAAATCTGATCCAGGAAGAAAGGTTTAGTTGTCAGAGAAAAGAAGAATTTTGAGAGTAAGCTGGTGACTTTTCCGTGTTCTTGCCCTGACTGATCTCCAGGATTGAGAAAAATGAGGCTGACATTAATTTCCACAAAAATAGTTTCAAAAAGCTCCGTGAAATGTGGAGTCATCTATAACAGTGCTTTGTGATCCTTCTCACAGAGTTAGCACAAATGGGAGAGAGGCTTTTGCTCCTATCTCCCTTTCCCACACTTTTCTTTAAGCTCCATGTTCCTTAGCAACTGTAGATGCTTCAGTGCACTGGTGCTGGTGCCCATTGAGAAAGACTCACAGAAAGAACTCCAGGAAGGAGAACCATTAAGCGAGTGAAACATTTGTTATTATTACTAACTTGATGTCATTTGTACAAAGGGCAGATATAGCTCTGAATACATAGAGATGGCAGTATTTTTTCCTGCTTTTCATCATGTATACACATTTACATGTGCAAAAAGACATTCTTTTAAATTCATATAGGTCTAATTCAGCATAGACTATTGTTTTAGGTAAGGTTCCTTAGAAGCAGAGCCTCAGATATAAATTCTTATGCACATGAAGCAAGAGAGGGCTCTCAGGTGAAAAATATGACACTTAGTGAAGCAGGTGGAACAAGGTAAGGAGGTAGGCAAAGATGTGAGTTCAACTCTGTGGTTTTTAAAATGTGATCCCCAGACCCACAGCATCAGCATGACCTGAGAACTTTTTAACATGTAAATTCTCAGGCCTAGATCTACTGAATCAGAAATTTGAGGATTGGACCCAGTAATCTGTATTTTAACAAGCCCTCCAGGTAATTTTGATGCACACTAAAATTTGAGAATCACTGGCCCATCTAAAGTCTAACCTCAGCCTGCTCTTACAGAGAATCCTGGAGCATTAATGGCACTGCAGACTTATCCCTCTTTGAGGCAATTAAGGCAGTTTTTGTACTCCCTGTGAATTAGTTATTGGCTGCAGACCAACCCTGGGAGCGGGGCATAGTCTCCCAGCATTTCTGGGGGAGGCATTACTATAGACCATTCTCACGAGAAGGATGCCACTGAGGACTTCTGGAAAAGAGCACCTAACCAAGGCACCAACTGCATCTACTACAACTGTATGTCCCACTAAATGGAGTTTTGAGTAGATAGAAAAAGTTTTGCCACAACTTGAAATCCAGACTTCTAGAAGCTTCTCCTGACATTTAAGAATCTAACTTTGTTATCTACTACATCCCCACTTCATCGTTTTTTTCCTAAACCAGCATTCTGATTCCCAATTCAAAGTGAAATGTTCAATCCTAGAGCACTATGGACCCACGAGGGAAGAAAATCTAATAAAACTATTGATAATATTGAAGACTTCTCACTCCTTTAAACATCTTATTCAGTAGGTATTTATTGGGCCCTACCTGAGGAAAAAAACAATTTCTTAAATTAGAATTACTAGGGAAAGGATATAGAACAGGACATGAAAAGAACAATAGCAGTTTTCTGCAATTTGGGGGAGTCCTTCTGAGGAAGTACCCTGAACAAAAAAGGAACTTCCAGGAATTGGTTACATGTCTGAAGGAAGACAATACCAGTGGCCTAAATGGACATGCATCCACCACGGTGTCCAAAGTGGGAGGTAACATGGAAAGAAAGCCACAGAAATTGAAGAGGCCTATGTCCCGATGTCATTTCTGTCCTGTTGCTGGGACTTTCGCTTGTTTCTTCTTCTGTTTATTCTCACTTTTGATAGCTGTGACATGACACTCCAAAAGGAATTGTTATGTGTAGACTTCAGTCATCTTTGATCTGGCCTTGCGGCTGAATAAACTTCAGCGTTCATGTCATACTGGAAGCTTCCCTTGAGGAAAGCATGTTTTCTCAGAACAACACAATTAGGTCCTAGATTATTTTTAAGTTGCCATTTTCATGTTTATTAACCTTGATTGTCTCCCAGATTTGTGGCGTCTTTAAAGGGCAGGAGATTTCTAACAGGTGTACCGTATTTACAGTCTCCTCGAATCTAACACAGTGTTGCACAAACGGTACATGCTCTTAAAAATCTTGCTGAATCGGTTTCTTTCATTTTATCAGGAGTTTTTCACTTCTCAGCTTAAAAAAATACCCTGCTGAAGTAACACAGAAATATAAATCAACTCCAAATAAGGCAAATAGTAAAAATCTGAAGGATACCACCTGCTATTCTCCAAGCACACACAAAAAGCAATATTTTAACACTTATGTGAGTCTTTGGGCCTCTTATCTCTGACACCATCCTTACATTTTAACACAATGCAATTTTCTTTTGTTCTCAGTTTCCCACTGCTGCTGTATTGTACCATGCTTAGGAAATTCAGGGGCCATACATAAATTTTTATACTAAAATTTGCATTCAACATTGGCTTGTTTCAGGTATACATAAACATAAGCACACTAAAAATTATTACCTGAACCAACCAAAAAATGAGAATTTAAATTTCCCATTAATAGCACATGAGGGTGTGTGTCTGACACTAAACTGCTGAATATTTGCTCAGTAAAAGCACAGGCAACAGGTCCAAGCACCAGAAAATCTACATGCCAGCTGAAGTTTGAGTCATCCCAGGCCTCATCAGGAAAAGTTAATAGCTTTTCCTGTTTAAGAGGAGGGTGATGGATGGCAATGCTGGTTTCAGACAACCGAAATGCAATGATTGTCATAAATCATCAAAGACAAATGGTGTCACTTTATTAGCACTGAGATTGCGGAGGACAAGTCTTGATATGCTCCTCCGAGACACAACTATTTATACAGAAACCACCTCTTTTTATCTTGAGGTCCTTCCATCCCTTAAAGGAAAATTTAAAAAAATACTCAAATCTGTGGTACTTTCACACAGTTGAATCCTAATTTTTTCATTGCAAAGAGCAAACAAAACTAAGACTTTGTTCTGATACAGAATAATAGAAATATCTTCTCTTCAGTGTAAGTTGCATCAATTCAGAAGCAGACAAGGGAATCACTTAGCTAACAAATGAAGTGGATTGTTCAATGAAAAAACATATTGCAGTATATTATACTCTAAATCCTGGTAGTATTTTCTAAGTGGATTGAACCCAGATGAAGGCAAGAACAATCCCCAGAACTTTTGTAAATTCTAAGACAATACCATATATTAATAATATCAGTGCTAAATTAATGTTTTGATTAATTGATTACTTTGATTTTCATATGATTGTTAATTTTTTGCTTTATTTTCTCCTTTCATAGGTGATGCTTTAAAATGGACTTTAATCATAGTAATTTACTGTATTTTATGTTCATGTTTACAATTTCATTAAATGCTAATTCTAACATTCACCTTGTGCCCAGTCTTTTTGTAATGGATTTAATGCTTAGAAGGATTAACAATGTTACTTTCAAGACACTTGCAGATCACCAAATTATTCCAAATAGTATGAAGTTTTATCAGTTTATGTAAACATTCTAGAAGACTCTCTTTCCCTCAAGCTAATATTTGTGCCATATAACTAGTGAAAAAGATAAAATTATTATTATTATTATGGTTTTATTTGAGAAATGGACAGCATTTCTCCACAGACTATTTCAGTTTGTATTCTTTCGGCATTCCAGTATGTAAATACTAGAATCTCAAAATTATAATCATCCCACTCAATTCAAGGTTTGGTTTCCTTAGTGCCCATCAACAGTGGATTAGATAAAGAAAATGTTGTACATATATATCATAGAACACTGTACAGCCATAAAAAGGAACAAAATCATGCCCATTGCCGCAACATGGATGGAGCTGGAGGCCATTATCCTCAGTGACCTAACACAGAGACAGAAAGCCAAATACCACATGTTCTCACTTACAAATCAAAATTAAACATTTGATACATATGATTGTAAAGATAAGAGCAGTAGACACTGGGAATCCTTAGATGTGGTGGGAGGGAGGAAGGTGAAGGCTGAACTGCCTGCTGGGTACTATGTTTATGGCCTGAGTGACAGGAGCATCGGGACCGCAAGCCTCAGTATCACACAATTTACTCATGAAACAAAGCTGCATGTGTGCCCTTTAATCTATAATAAAAGTTTAATTTAAAAAAAGACAAGGCAGGTAAGATATTTGAAATTGGATATGAAACACGAAGAGAGAAAACTTCAGTGAGAATAAGGTGGTATAATGGCTTATAGCCTTCACTATCCATGTCATCATCTTCGGTGAGCAGATCTCCAGAGAAAACACAAAGGGAATAGAAAAAAAGAAAGAAAGGTGAGCACAGAGGGAGGGTATCAGAAGAAAAACTGAAGGAGGAAAAATGGAGACAGTTACAAAAAGGTTATTTTATATAGGCTATGAACAAAATTCACAGCATTAAGTAAAACTAATTTTTGCTTTCATAAAAACAGAATTCTGAAGTGAATTGATACATATGCATATTCATCAAACGGATATTATTTTCATCTATTCATTTATTCATTCAAAAAGTAAACTAGATCGTCTTGTTAATTCATTACTAATGATGTTAAAGAAATTTTCGTATTTGTAAAAGACTTTCTCTCTCCTCTAAAACTGTAAAAAAATCCATATGCTCTATCTCTCTCTCTCACTTTCTTCACTTGAGACTTCGGAAGCCTTTAAGGACATTTGTTTTCTCTCCAGTTCAAGAGTACTGGCACTTATGGCTGGGTGTAAGCTTATAGGAGAGAAAAGAAGAAAATTCAGGATTCATCTGATTATCTAATTAACTACAGTCAGGGTCTTATTCAAGGTCATTGTGTTCATTTGGAATTTTGGAATAAAATCTCCTTTGTGACTGTGAACTTTTTTTTTTTTTTTTTGGTAAGAATACAACAGGCAATTTCATGGACGTGCAAAGATGAGAAATAAAATAAGATGATCTTATGTGGAATGAAATCAGAAATTCAGAGAACAATTTCTCTCAATCTCTCTTCTTTTCTCTCTTTTTTAACAGTGCTTTCCTCTGCTGTGGAATATTATGGTACAGGGTTTAAGGGTTCCTTTGTTAAGTGCATTAAATTGTCTTAAACACGATAGACAAAAATAGTTGCTGGACATACTTGAAACCAAACACATGGTAATTTTGTACTGTGTCTGTTTAGCTAAACTAGAACTATGTTCCTTGGAATTTCCCTTCCTATAAATTTCTAGGTTAGGATTGGCCACCAGAAAAATTAGCATGAGAATTAGAAGGCAAGATGTGAAACAACAACCCTTACCTTTTGAAGGTTGATTTAGGGTAACAAGCTGCAGCTTGAAGGAGTGGCTGCTAATTTGCCTTTTCACCTTATTGGTCATATCCAGCAGTAATTCAGTTCCTACCTGGACTTCCTCTTGCAACTTCTCCAAGTCCTAAGTGAAGCTTGAACTGCAGTTTCTTTTGAGGATCATCTGTGGCAAAAGGTTGCAGTTTCTTTTGAAGATCATTTGTGTTGTTGAGTTTGGGGCTGGAGGAAGATGGGTTTTGGTTTGTCTTCATGTCTTCTACTTTGTCCTTATTTGTCTCACCTCCCCCAACACACTTTATGTCCAGGTTTGCTTTCAGAGAGCTGGTCCTGCTTACATTTAACAATTTAAGGCCCACCACTAGATGAAGAAAATAGCTTTGCGTAGACTTTTTCATCAATTTCTACAACTATGTAAGGTTCAATCTCTATAACAAAATCTCTTGTTGCATACCATTCTAGCAATGCACCTCCTGATGAAACCTTAATTGGTACAGAAATGCACTAAACAAAGTGGTTCCAAAGGAAATAACTTATGGATGGCTTATGTGAATTGATTCTGGGTTATCTGGAACTGTTTTTATCTGAGCAGACTTAACTGCATTAGTAAATCTGTTGCTACCGTTAAAGACGACACTACCAGCTTATGACATGCAGTGACATAAAATTTATTGAATTGCAACAACATGCAGATACCTTTAATCAAGTGCCTATAGAAGGAAGATCTTTGAGTGGCCAAGTATTTGCTGCCATGGGGCATTTTAATAAAAAATAAAGATGATCCTGTTGCTTGGTTACTTCTAAATGTGCCAGAACACTTGGGGAGAGGAAATAGTCAGCTAAAGGCTTTCAGTTCCCACCACGAGATCCAAGTAAAGCAGCAGAAATCTTCTATGACTGCTCTGAGACAAAGCAAAGCAAAACAAAACAAAACAACACTTAACTTTATCTTTCATGGCTCCAGCAACAAAGTTTGAAATGAAACTAAAGCAAAATGAAAACCAGACTCAAATTATGTGAGTAAATGGATTTGATTAAAGCAAACAGAATTCATAGCTTCACAGGGTCTCTTTTTTTTAGGTTTAGGCATTGATTGGGAAAGAGTTGCACCCTGGTCAAGGCTATGTCAGAAAATCTGAAGCTAATGTCCTTGAACCCCTAAATTTTGCCAAGTATCTTTTGCTAGTAGAAGGCGCCTTCTCTCCCCAGTCTGGGGAAAAAGAATTGAAACAGTTTTATAAAAAAGACTAGTAGTCCTTCTTAGGACCTACCCTCCCTACCTCTCATTGTTTCTAGCACACGGATTCAAGGATTGTCACACACCATAATTGAATCACAGCGCTAATTCTTTAAGTTTTTGTACAAAGTCATGGCATCCTGTCTAACTTCTCTCTTGAGAAATAGCTTCTGGCCTACGACCCAGCCATTGTAGAGATTGTTTTACCAAGGGCCATTATGTTTTGATGTGACTTGAGCTGTCTGTCATGAAGTAGATGTTTCCTGACATATCCATTCCTAAAGCTGGGCATGCACAAAAGGATTCCGTCATTGCACAGATGTGACAGGTAAGAGACTGAGCTCAATGAAGTCCAAAGTCACCACTAAGTTACATGAGCAAGTGGTGCAGATGCTCATGGCCCCTACTCCTTCTACACTGCTTTCTTGCTCCCAACTTGAACACTTAGCTACATATAAGGCTCCTTTATATCCATTTACTGAGGAAGAAAAAAACTCGGGGCTAGCTTATAGATGGTTCTGCATGACATGCTGGCATCACCCAAAAGTGGATGGCAGCAGCATTAGAATTCCACTTATGGGTCTGAAGAAGGGTGGTTAAGGGAAATCCTCTTAGTGAATACAAAGCAGCAAATTTGTTTGTTTACTTTGTGTAGAAGGACATATGCCTAGAGATATGGCTGAAGTATAGACCTACACTGATTCATAGGCATAAACTAATTATTTTTATGGAAAATCAGGGACTTAGAAAGGAACACAACTGGTAATTTAGTGATAAGGAGTTAAAGGGCACAGATATGTGGAAAGATCTGTCCAAATGGACGAAAACAGCAGAATTATGTGTACTCCATGTAAATGCTCTTCAGAGAGCAAACTGGCAGATGAAGACCTTAACAGTCTGAGGTACAAAATGATCAATTCTGTAGATACTAGTTAGCTTCTTTTCTCAGCTACCACTTTTTTGCCCAATGGACTCTTGAACAAAGTTGTCATAGTGGCAAGGATGGAGGTTATGCATGGGCTAAGCAACACCGGTTTCCACTCTTCAAAGCCAATATGGCTGCAGCCACTGCTTAGGCCTTAGTTTGCCAACATCAGATTCTAACTTCTAAGTTATGTATGTGTGACTTAACTAGAAGAGAAATGAACAAGTTCCAAAGTTTGTGAAAATTTATCACTTAGTAAAGTCATATTTTTACTTGTATAGTAGATGGCTTTATCAAGTTAGATTTTATTAATGTCTTTATTTGGAAGTTAAATATAGATAAAAGATTGCATGGATGTCGCTTCAGCAAGGATAAACTGCGCTGTTTCAGCCCAGTTAAGCCAAACCTTCCCCCAGAATCTCTGTCTCTTTATGGCTTCAGGTTAGAGCCGAGATCACACCAATGCACTCCAGCCTGGGTGACAGAGTGATACTCCATCTCAAAAAAAAAAGAAAAAAAGGTAGAAGTGGAGCATAAGACATATACTAAAGGCTATGGGATGCCAGACCCCACTGCAGCTTGTGCCAATTATCGGCAAGCTGGTGACACATTTTTGATATGGGCAGTAGCCAAGCCTGCGGCTCCCTATATTTCCACCAGATACTCTTTTTCAACTTCTCCTCATCTTGGATCAGGCACCTGTGCAGCTTTATGGTAAGTCACAGCTTTTTATTCAGGTTACCCAGCTCATTGCAATTGGACATAGTTTCAGTTTGTTTTTGTGGGTAGCAGTTGGTTATTTCTTTCCACTGCTTCACATTCACCTTTTCATCTTGACTGCTGTCGCTTGTGATCTACAGGCTCTTCAAGCCCATCACCATATGCACAGGCAAATGCCTCTCATGAACTCTGTAAGGTCTAATCCCTATAATAACTCCCTTGTTTTGTATCACTCGTGGGAGTTCTGCTTTTTTGATGGAGCCCTAACTGAAACAGTCCGTGGAAGTCAGTGTTTAATAAAGAATAAGAAAGGAATTTCCCAATAGTCATTGCCAATCTAATCCCTGTAGAAACAGCCGGCTGGGCATTGACCAATTGCTGAATTTTCTCAATTGTTAATGTTTAGAAGTATGCATTTAATCTTCTATGTCAGCTAAAAAAGCTGTTGCAGTGGACAACTCTAGATGACAGAAGCATTATGGGAACAGCCTTTTGTGCTTTCACTGAGCTAGTAATTGCTGACTTAGTAAGTCCAAAGATCCAGGATATGTCTGGAAAAGAGTATATGTCTTCACATTTGCTGTGAAGAGTATATGTCTTCTGCTTCAGAGAACTCATGCTGTTTAGTTGGTCTAAAATATCCTATTTTAGACGCTGGTCATTAGAAGGTGACCAAGTTGCCCTGTTTAAGTGCTGTACCGCAAATAATTGGTTTCTATGTTTACAAAGTTGGTTTAGAAATGAGAGTTGGTTTACAGGACTATTCCTGCAGGAGAAGTGGGGCCTTCCTAGTGAAAAAAATAAAAACCTGGAAGGGAAGTGATGTTTACAGAGAAGAACTCTTATCTAAATACAAGTCACAAAAGAGGTTCAGTTTTTCCCAGGATACCAATATTTGTGCACAAGGCTTAGAATCTAGGTTAGAATTTTATATTTTGTGGTAATAGTGGAGAAGAATAATATTAAGAATATCTTCTATGGATTTCTTTAAGTATCTTTGAGGGTTATAGCACCTCAAATTGGATTGAGACTTATGATCTTCATGTTTAGCAACCATTATCCACATATCATTAGCTATATACTTACTTTTTTCGTTTTGAAACACATAAGCAGCACCAAACATATTTACATGTATAAACAAAATATATTTTAAAAATTAAATATTTTACCAAATGTACCTTTTAAAATTAAAAATATAGATAGAAAAAAGAAAAAAAAGAAAGAGAAAGAAAGGAGAATTTATAATGGTTTGTTATATTTAGAATTATTAAAAAAAAAACTAGTTTTAATGCCCTCAACTTACTAATTGTATTTTATCTCTTGTGTTTGGAAATTAATTACCAAGTACAGTAAGAGAGAAGGGATAGATGCCCTTCCCCTTTTCTTGTACAACCACCTCCCACAGTACAAGCCAATGTGCATAGGATGACATCTCATTTGGACCTCATTGTTGTCTTTGAAAGCAGATATCAGTGGTACATGGGGAACTGAAGTATTTGTTGTAAGTAGATAATAATCTCCTCTGTTCTGGAAACTTTATTTTACATTCAGAATAATATTTAAAAATATAGATATTAAGAATGTAATAAGCCCTTAAGAATGAAATGCAATATGGGGGCATTTCCTTTTCTACATTTGTCCACAAATAAGGAAATGTTTAAAAATACCAAAACTAATAGAATTTTCTAGCAACCCTTAGTCTTGAGGTTCTCTGAACTAGTTATTCTCTGAAAAGGCTTTGGGGGCTATGGGATCCATTGTTCATTGGATCGAAGAAACTATTCATAGTACCTCCCTAAAAAATAAGTTTAAGACCCATTGTAAATCCCAGACAGAGCTTTGTGCTACTTTCTTTGCACCCACTCTTTTTCCAGAGTCAGAAGCCAGAAATATTTGGTATAAATAAACTTTGACCAAGCTTATGAGGACAAACTGGCTTAGACAGAATGTGAATTGAATATACTGTACAATCCATAAGTAACAGGTAATTAAATGATGTTTTAAATGTTAAACCCACTAGAAAATGTCTTACTTTCTGTCTCTCTCCATAAATGCAATTATTTGTGTGGTGTATCAACATAAATAAGCTCATTTAATTGAAATCCTCTTATATGAAATGATTTTCATAGATTTAAAATGTTTATTACAGTCATTATGAGATATCGATGCTACTACCGTTCAAACAAAACTTTAGCAGTTACGTTCAGTTGAACATAGTTAAAATAAGACATACGATAGAAAAATCTAAGTTAGTAGAGCTTACAACTAGACATGGTGAAACATGAATAAAATATTCCACATAAATTATTGTGACACTGTATGTCCTTTTAAAAAATACATAGGAGAAGGCAGAGGGATTGATAATCCAAGCATTTAAAGCTGAATTCTGAAATCTACATTAAGGCACTTTTATGACACACAGCAGAGAAACCAGAATGACTAGTCTCATGTGAGTTCAGTTCTAAGTTTCTCCATCAACTTATTGCATCCCCTTAGGAAAATTTATTAACTTAGCAGTTTTTCACCATCTGTAATAAGGGAATAAAATATTTGGTACTTACGGCTCACTGACTCTGTGAAGAAAACCAGGTCATATTTGTAGCATCTCATCAAATCTTACAGGAAGAAAATACTCTAAAATATGAGGCTTTATTGTATCTTTTCTTTGAAGAAGGAACAGATGCTAACATTTCTCTAGGCTAAAACAATTAAAGTGGATCTATAAAAGCATGCCTTATTACACAGATATATTTCTAGGCGTTTCATCCTCATCTCCCCACCAGTATTGGTAGTGCTGAGTTATTTCTATTAACAGATACTTTTTTCTAGAGTAATACATGCAAATTAATTATCTTAAAGTTAAGATAATAATTTTTTTTCTGGAGTCATTTCAATTAATCTCCTTGCACTTCAGCCAAAAGTAAGAAATAATAATTCTCATGAAACCTTGGTAGGGTCATAGTTCTTGCTACCTAGAAAGGCCAGAGAAAAATACAGTCATCTCACTTCTAAGAATAAAAGGAAAATATATTTATCACCACTTTTACATGTTCTTTCAAACTTTAAAAAAGTATTATTAAAAGAATTACTTTGTGTTTTCACGTTAAATGCTTTATAACATGATGTGTGGGAGAACCCAGCGGGGAAAATTACTTGCAGTTTCCATGAACAGGCTTACTGCCTTTTTGAAGTGTGGCAAGTAATTGAAACCTTTAAAAAAATACCCCCCATTTCCATTCCTAAACACCAAGCTGCCTTTAGACAGATGCAACATGACCAACCTTCAGCCTGAAACAATAGCATCTTCAATCCCAAGACATTTAATTTTATTTCTTCTTTTCACATGAACTATGTTGAAAATTTGACAACTAATAAGCATCTGATTGGGGCTGCTTTCTATCAGGAAAGTATTGTTATAAAATTTAACTATGTAATATTTACATCACTACGCCTTTCAGTAATAAGCTCAACATTAAATGCTTCAACTTGCAATCTCATATTGATATCATGACCACATTAAATCCATGATTAGTGAGCTTTTTGTTATTCCCAGGTAACTTAAATCAATATATGTTTATTTCTCTAAATAATAACATGTTGTGTATTGTCTTGGAAATAAATCTATCAAAATCAGAGTAAAAGTTTGACCACTGTGACTGCTTAAGAGGATATATGAATTAAAGAACAATTGAGTCAACAAATGTTCATTGAGTACCTCTTGTATGTAGAATATGGCTCCAGTCAATACAAATAATAATACAAATAGACACTGTATTTTCCTTTCATGAAGACTACTTTTTATAAAGAGCCTTCCATAATTAGTATCTTATCTGGTTTAGTCTTCACAGTAGCTCATTGGATCATGTACTATTCTTATGACCATTTTTCAAAGAAACAAATGTTTAGAAGTTGTATAAACTTTGCGAGTTTACAAATCCTAAAGTGGTAGTGCTAAAACTTTAGGACAATTCATTCTGATAGTAGGGTCTATGGCTTAGCTGTTAATAAAGCCACTGTGTATCTTCACAATAACAAGTTTACATGTGGGTCCTAATTTTAAAATAAATAAATTTCCCTAGGTTTTATCCTTAGCTTATTGGTTAGATCTCAGATTGTTTGAAGGGTAAGGCACAAAAGCGGTTTTACCATTTATGTGGCGGAACTGCTATACTGATTAAATTAACCAGAGTAGCCAGACAGCATTTTCCATATTTAAGTGCAACCCCTTAGCAAAGGCTCTGACACACAGTTGAGCCTCTCATTCTACTTCAACCCCTGAGTTTCCATTATGAGAACTGATTTACCTTAGCTACAAATGCTTCGCATTCTGTAGGACTTTTAGTGTGGGGGTGTGTGTATGGGTGGAGGAGAAATACATTCAATTGGACTTAACTGTTAAATTTTTATCATTATCTCAAAGATTGTAATAAAAATTTCAAATCTAGGAAAATCACCCTGTGTGAGAGAATTTTCACTTAATAAGCTTACTTATGTTGATGTAGCAAACAATAACATTCATAGAGAGATACAGAAAGTAATACATTTTCTGTGGGTTTAAGACTTAAAACATCATTTGAATGCCTGTTACTTTTTGTATATGTAGTATATTTAATCACACACCACTACCTTTATCCCAACAGTGGAATACCTCATTCCAAGAAAAAGCCAGAATCTCAACAAGCTACAGTCAGCACTTAAGGAACAGGGTATTGGGGAAACCATTCTATCTTCAGAGAAATCAATCATTGATATAGAAGAAATAATAAACTCTAGCTCTCCCTGCCCCTCTCCTAGCCAAGAATTTGGTAAAACTCAGTTTCAATTAATGAGTAGAAAGGATGGGAGCTAATTTTGTTAATTCTCAAAGGCGGGTCACTTAAGTTTCCAATGGTTCATTTGTAGCAAGTGTGTCACTTTGGGGCACATTTCTTTATGCTTTTCTCGATGTTAGTCACCCACATGAGTAAGAAAGACTTTTCTGGAACTTGCAGGGAAAGTTGAACAGTGAGAAGTCTTGTATGTTTATTATTCATTTTCAAAATGGACCTGATATTAAAGACTGGGTTAACTCTGGGTCTTTGGGCTTTTGGCCTTTAGTGGTACCTTCTTCAGTGCAGTCTCCAAATGCTAGGTGACCAGCATCTATGAAGATAATGGTTCATTCAAATGTTTGGGTCATTCTCAACAGTGTTGATAAAACAAGGACAGACTGTATTAATCTCTGTAGACTTAAAAACATAGCTTCAATAACAAATGTACAATGAATAAAGAGTTCTGTTTTGACTTTTGCAAGACAAACTTTTAGCATAAGGCAGACCAGAACATGAGTGAAGGAAAACTGTGAAGAACTCTTAAAAAGTGGGAAAAAAACTGACCTTAATTGATTTTATATCCCTATGATCACAAAACTAGCAGCACACCTTTCAATTCTCTCTACCCCTTTTTGGGAAATTGCAAATTATAAAACTATCACAGAGAAACATTTCTTACTCCTTTAGGTACATAATAAATAAAACAGCCATTGACCTTATCATAAGAGCCTTATGACTTTTTTCCTGTCCTGGTGAGCTACATGAGTTACAAAACTCACATAACAGAGATAAACTTAGTTAACCTGTTGTAACAAAAATAAGATATGAGCCCCACAACTATCAATTTGCTAAGTAGCCAAATAAAGCATCTGTCACTTCTTTAATATTCATTTTTGTCTAGGTTATTTTGTCTCCTAATTTATGATGTTTATGAGCACAAAGTTTCTGGATTCTTCTTTTGAGACCATTTCAGTAAGAAACAAATAAGTAGAGTCCTCAGTCATGTTGTCTGCTGGCTATTTATAAATTTTTTGTGACACATTCAAAAAAGTTAAAAAGAGTTGCTTCATAGGATCTTTTATCTTACAGTGATGATTTATTTATTTCAGTTTCAAAATTTAATGTTATTCTCTAATCTTATGGAGAAAATTATATTATTTTTCATTTTTTTCTCAACATTTTCTCCCTTTGAAAGGTGCTTACTTTAAGCAACTCATAATTTATTATTAATTTTCTACATCAGGAAATTTATTTACTTTATTGTTCTTAAAGTGTTGTTTAATGTCCTCCTAAGGGATACTCTATACCTATTGTTTCATAACACAGGATACCAATAGCAATCTTAGTAAATCATCACCTAGGAACTATTGCTTAGCTTTTCACATGCAGATACTATACTTTGTCAGCACATCTAGGATGAACTTTTAAAAGCAGTTTCAAATTTAACAAGTTCAATGACATATAAAACCACATTGATTAATTAAAGTTGATATATATAGGAGGAATCAGAATACTGAAGTTTGCATAAACAACTCATTCTCCTCCTATGTATTAACTTAATAATGCCAATCTGTTCATTTAAGCTGAAAAGTGAACATCACATAAATATTCAAAGTCCACGTAACTTGACATGGTGGCCATGAAAATGTACCTCTCAGATCTCCTGTTTAGGGCATTAAAATTGACTGATGACCCTAGCTGCTGTACACTGATTTCACCACCTTGTTTAAACCAAGGCGACTACAACGAGTCGTTAACTTCATATGGAGAGCACTAGGGCAAGGCCTGTGAGATGAAGGACTTCTCTAACAGATGGGTTTGGCTGCTGGACTCCCCATTGGCCTTGCTGAAACTTTACAAGAACTTCATGAGCATTGAAGAATTTTTCTCCTAACCTTCCTTGCCTCTCTTTTCCCCATATCTCACTATAGGAATCAAGCCTGTGGTTTACAGTAGCCCAATCCTCTTGGATTATCATATTGTTTTAAAATATTTATAAACATTTCAGTTTAGCCCTACAGATGTATTTTGAATAAATTTACATATTTTTTCCTAACCAGTTATGTATTATAGTTCATAACATTTCAAGTTTGTAGGAAGCATTTTACTGGGTTCCCCAAGTAGTAAACACCAAAAGATATAATGTAAAATTATAAGGGGTTATGTTATTCATCAAAATTAAAAATAATTTCTAATTGACTAAAATGTTATATTATAAATCTATTAAACATTAATAGATTTAAAATATTTATGCAGCCAAATCTAAGTAAGTATCCACGTAAGTATAGAACCTGCAGTGCAGCAACATTAGAAGAAATCAAAACAAAAATATAATGTCTTCATTCTGCTCTCAGAATAATTTCTTTTATGTAATGTGCCAATTAGAAAGTCTATACATTATCCTCAATTCTGCTTACAGATGAGGAAGAACATTCGAAAATGTATAGAAAGAAATAAAACAACATAGTGAAATAATTGTTAATTAGTTTACAAAAGAGATGAAAAATAAATGTGGTAGATATTTGTGAAATGTTGAAAAGAGGTCGTGTAGAAAAATTGTTGATATTTTCCAGTGATTCAGCAGAGGACAGAACAAGAATTAGTGGCTGACAGTTGATAGTAGGCAAGATTTTATTCAATATGAAGAGAAACATTCTCACAATAAGTGTTAATTATATTACAGATTTGATTACCTCACTTTAGTATGATATTTTAAGCGTAAGTTAATCCTAATTTTGGAAAAAAATATATATATACATACATATATATTTCTAGTACTCTTGTAAGTTGGAACATGAATATATTTTTATTAGGTTGTTCACAGAAATGAATGACACATTAGCACAGGAATCAAGGATGAACTTTTTAGCACAAAATATCTTTTAAAGAAAATCGTCACCCAGATGTTTCCTCAGATTTAATAATCTCAGCTGAGTGTTCCAACCAGTTCTTTGTGACTTTCCTAGAGTGCTCTATCCCAGCAACAGGTGGCACTTCACAGAGATCCAATGGCCTTTGCCCCTGTCTCTGTTGTCTAAGTCCCATGCTTCCTTTCAGGCCTTGGTCAACTGTTTGTGTGTCGTGCTAGCCCACGTTCCCTCTAAAATTAGCAGCTTGATATTTCTGTGTGTCTGCCACTATCCTCAGAAGTAAAGAGTGAATAGAGACTTTGAAATTACATCAACATAGAAAAACATTAAGAATATTTATTAGTAACTTGGTATGTGAGTATATGTATTTATAGATCCCTATATAAAATCTATCTATAAAATATAGTTATGACATATATACATATACATACATTGTCTTTTTAAAAGGTCTCATTGGCTCCTTTACAAAGTTAATTGCAGTGGCCTGATTGCTTATATACACATATTATATATATAATATATATAAAACATGCTTATAGGTAGAACCCATGCCTCCTCCTCAAATGACATATATCCTGTAGAGAACAAAGGAACCCTCATTAATTTATGTATTCAACTATGAGCCATAAAATATAATGTCCTTTGCAGCAACATGGATGCAGCTTGAGGCCCGAAGCCAATTAACACAGGAACAGAAAACTAAATACCACATGTTCTCACATATAAGTGGAAGCTAAACATTGAGTACACATGGACATAGGGATGTGAACAATAAGAACATACAATGGGAACAATAGACACTGGTGAACTACTAGAGCAGGGAGAGAGGGAGGGAGTCACAGGCTGAAAAAGTACCTAGGGGCACTGTGCTCATTACCTGGTTGATGAGATCATCTGTACTTCTATCTTCAGCATCAAGCGGTATACCCATGTAACAAACCTGCACATGTGCCCACTGAATCCAAAACAGAAGTTAAAAATAAAATAATGCATTATAATATAAAATATACATTCATAAAATACCTCGGTATGCTAGGGACAAAGAGTACAAAAACAAGGTTGTTTACTGTCCAAAGACATTTTAGATGGAGAACATGGGCTAAAAATTACTATAGTATGTCCTTTTATACTTATGCACAGTATACTCCTGCATACAGGTGTCCAATAAGAGTTGGCTGATAAAAGGATAGAGAATTTATCTACTGTGGCTCAGCACACCTTCTCCTGGCTCTTTTCTGACTCTGAATGTGGCCAACACATTTTCAAAGGGGAAGGAGAAGAGACGAAAACGTAATATAGAAATCAAGAAACTAGATTTAGTACTGCAATTTCTAACAAAGATAATTAGCTGAAAACGTTATGTGCTAACCCAAAGACTGCTTAAGGACACACACACACACACACACACACACACACACTCACTCACTCACTCACTCACTCACCCATGATTCTCCATGGGGAAAGATCAATTGGAAAAACTACACAGAGACCACAGGTTTAGACCAAGAACCTCTTAATGAACTGCTGGGATGAATCTGCTTTTCAGCTTCAAGTGACTTTCCTTCTGTGATGGTTACAGAGAATGCTATGATCTTCCCAGAGATGCTACAGGCCTGCCCCAGAGCCTGTTTAGGAGGCTACAAATTCATAAAGCATATCCTGATCTTCGCATAGGAGCTGGATGTGTAGAATGATCTCCAAGGCATTTGTGGCCATCATAATTTTGGAGTTGTCTTTTTTAAAGGTCTCATTGGCTCTTTTACAAAGTTAATTGCAGTGGCCTGATTGCTGAACTGGTTCCAGTAGTTTATTTGCTGAGGCTGTAGGCATTTAACTCATGTCAAACTCTGATTACTGTGGTTCTGCTGTCTACCTACTCTTCAACGAGCATTGCCAAATAATAACAGTAGACTCTATTTCCTGTGTTTGAATAGATAGGCCATCTTCTTCTAAGTAAATTTTGAGTTACCTTTCTCCTAATGCATTACCTTGAACAATCACTATTGCAATTCACCTACTCTTCCTGTCTACCCACACAGTCTCTTGAGAACTTTCACTAGATATTTCACTACTCATAGAAGAGACAAGGGACAGCCACCTACTAATTTGAAGATTTCAACATCTATACTCCTTATTCAGATCAGTTACAAAGAGGCTAAGTTAAATACATTCTAGGGCAATGTCAAGTCACATTTTTCTATCTGGAGAAGCATATTTTATATATGCGTTTCCCCATATCTTTACTTATGCTTTTTTCTTTATAATATTCTGGAATTAGAGTCTAGAGGTAGGATTCAGGAAGGGGATGCAGAATTGTGTGAGAAAGCTGGCTTTAGAGTAGGGGTCATATTGATAACTACTCTGAAGTCCCTATTCCACTGTCACCTTCAGTGAATAATCACCAGTTTCTAATACCCATAATTTGTTTAGAAACTCACTCAGAAACTGGGTCAATCATAACTTATTTTGTAAAAAGAAATACATAAAACAAAATAATAACATACTATAGGGCCTCATTGAGGACTTTTTGAAAATATAAACATTGTAAATTTGCTCTCTTACCTTTATCAATATACAAACTCCTTTTCTTCAGAAGGAAAAACAACAATAGGTTACTTATGTATGTTTGCTTGCTTCTGATGAAAGCTTTACTTAATAATTATTAATTTATTTACTATGTTTATCTTAATACTCAGTAATTCTATTCTTTACAATGAACTTTACCAGTTTTTATTGTGGAAAATTATCAGTCTTTGATCATTAAAATTTCTTTCTAAAGGAATTAGAAACCTCCCATCAACAAAGACGCATTTGCCGTATGTATCAGAAACCCCCAGTACAAATAGTCTTAATAAGAAAAGTATTATCTCATGTAATAAGAAGTCAAAGTGTAAGATGTGATCAAGGTATAAAATATGGAAGCTATGACTTAGCTTCTCTGCAGTTCTCTTAGCTCTACTCCAATCACAGGTGTTATAGCTAGAGTTGGGAAAGTCTATTAGAAGGAAGTGTTCATATTTTCTTATGTCTTCTTCTTAGCAACGAGGATCTACTTTCCAGAAGTCCCACAGAAAACTTCTCTCACATTGCACTGTCTTGCATTTGTTTATATGCCCCTTTCTAAATGTAGAGTGGGAAGGAGAATATGATTGACTTAAGCTAACCATTTAGTCAACCACAGATGATTTGGGCAGCAAAAAGTATACATGAGGGTGGACATTCTTGTAAAAAGTATGACAATTTCTGTCTATTAGTCCTTTCAAAACTGAAGGGCAGATGGCTTTCATTTGGACACAAAAAAACCATACATGAATGATGGAATCTTGGCAATTTTAACAGTGTACGCAAAATAGTAATCTTCTACTGAAAACGTATTAAGTAACTCATATTCTAAAAGATGTGATTTTAGGCTGGGTGCGGTGGCTTACGCCTGTAATCCCAGCACTATGGGAGGCCGAGGTGGGTGGATTACTTGAGGTCAGGAGTTCAAGACGAGCCCGGGCCAACATGGTGAAACCCCATCTCCACTAAAAACACAAAAATTAGCTGGGCGCTGTGGCGGGCACCTGTAATCCCAGCTATTCGGGAGGCTGAGGCAAGAGAATTGCTTGAACCCAAGGGGTGGAAGTGGCAGTAAGCTGAGATCGTGCCACTGCACTCCAGCCTGGGTGACAGAGTGAGACTCAGTCTCAAAAAAAAAAAAAAAAAAAAAAAAAAAGATGTGGTTTTAAAAACTTTGAATTAGATTAGATTGGATATCTAATCATGTTTTATAATTAAATTATCTCATATCAATGAAGATATATAATACCAAAAGATTATAAGAAACTATGTAAATTTCCCTCAAGCTTCCTTTATGCTCAGATCACACACTTTCTGCTTAGTCTCCAAAAGGTAAAAATAACAGCTACTGTAATGTAGCTTTATAACTCTTGTTACAAATAGTGATTTTAATTTTTAGTTAGTTTGATGATTTATAGTACTTATGAAGTCTTACTTCTTCTGCTTCTGGAAAGATGTAAGAAGAATTCATCATATGACTACTTATTTTCCAAAGAGTTTATCACTGGCAATGGGTGGAGGAGGACTGATGTTTTAGGGATTCACAAGATGGAAAATATTCATTCGTGATGAGTACCTTTGCAGGTCAAATGGTCTGGTGATGCACTAAGAAAACCCATTTATCTTAGTCTTTTTCATTATTTATCAAGCATTTCATCATGAATTTATATTATGGTAGAATCAAAGTTAATGTCTGATGGGATCTTGTTTCCTAGAAAGATACTCTTGGAAATGCTGAGTTAAGGAGTGGTGAAATGAAAGTATTAATAACCACAGAAGGAGGACTTGGCTTGGAAGTTTTAGAAGGTTGAGTCTCTATAAATAGAAGTGGAGACAGAGTTTGTGATGCAAGGTGTTTATCAGGTTATCAACACCTGTGAAAGGAAAGGGAAGAAGCAGGATTGGGCAAGAGGAGTAGATGAACTGTAAAGCAGGCCTGACAACACCTAGCCTAACTGATGGAGAACTCTGAGCATCATCCCCAGATTTGGCACAGGTTGGGTCAGAATTTCTGAGCCCCTATATCTTCACCATGTTCAGTCAGCAGGTGTGGGATTATTGGGAAAATAATGTCTCTTCAAATGGCTCTCTGTAGATGGGACAGCCATTGAAGGAGATGAGAAATGGAGTCTGTCTGCTGACTGCACTCCCTGCAACTGGGCATAAGTTCTTCTTTGAGAAGAGATCTGAGTAGTTCATCTCTGTGCCTACAGTAGTCCTAATTGGTGTTTCTCATATCCTCTTCTCCATATACAAACAGAAAGCTACTCCTCAAGGATTCCTGTGGGCTTCTCTTTCTGAGGAAAAAGTGGAAGTCCTTGCAAACAGGGAGCCCCTAGTTTTCAGATCAGGATAGAAACGTCCATTGGCCAAATCAAAGCAGCTATCGTTAATAATTCAGTGAGGCTCTTTCTGTATTTGCTAGTAAAAGGTTACCTTCTTTGTAGAGCAGAGTATTTAACCCTTCAGAGTACAAATTGCAGGTTCAGAAAGCACAAAGTTCTCCAGTGTGTCATCAGGAGTGAAGATAAACAAGATCACTTATTTTACCACTTGATTTCTGGACCTGTGTATTTATCCTACTGGGCACACTGTGCCATATGCAATTTTTTAATGCATATACTGTATTCTGGAGGAAGGTACCCCATTTTTACAAAATAATGCTTCTCAGCTAGTTCTTTATTTGTACCTTCACAGCCACTCCAGCACTCTGGCAGACCAGCATTCTGGGTAGTGGAGTAAGTGATACATCCAGTGGATCCTGTGGGCATTGTTAACTCTCACGCCTTCTTTGCTGTAAAGTGTTTTCGTGTGTTTTTTCTGGTGTGATGCTTTGGACACCCATTCCAAAAGGTCAATCACTCCATAAGACCTTACATAGTTGTGTTTGCTGAGGTTCTGTGGGTACGTAAGGGAAATCCATAGTCTAATAGGTGTCTATTCCTATGAGAACAAATGACTGGACCTTCTAGTATGAATGGAGCCCATCTGGTCTCCTCAAGAAATTTTGTCATATTGGAAGATAAGAGATGTTCTCTGTTGCCAATGGGTGGAATATTAGTTGGCAGGAGAAGCTAGATCAGCCTTGCTAGTCTGAAACCCATGTTGTTGGATCCATGCATAGTTTCTATACCTGCCACCACAGTCACCCCATTTATATATCTATTATATCCACTTTGAGGTGGCTGTTGCCAAAAAATAATATCAGATGTTTATTTAGTGCTCTTTTATGGTTAATGCTTTCTAGTGGCCACTAATATGTAACATAAAAATCTGCACTTCATGCCAACTCTCATATGTTTAATCACATGCTATTCAAGATGTGTGCTTATACTTGATCTTGCATTTTTTCCCTTCCAGGGCCCTGATCAGCTTTCCAGGCCATTCACTGCTACTTGTAAGTGCTTATATATTCTAATCTCAGGAAGCTTCTTTCTCAACACAAAGTATATGACCAGGGACACTGCCCAAAGTTATGAAGCTATGCCTATTGGAAGGATTCATGGCAGTCTTTCAAGGCCATCTCTAAGTGAGGTTACAGTACAGCTAACATCCATTTTTGGCTTGCACCCACGTATTAAACCAACGCACTCATAGTCTGAGGTTTTTTTTCTTTCAGCTGGTCATATGGGGGACCCTGCTATGCCAGAGTTGTGAACTCAAGGGCAGGCACTAGGGCAACAATGGTGGATGACGTTGTTGTCTGGGTTTTCTACTCATGCAGCTTTCTTATGCCCTGTGGTCCTTCTCGTGTGCAATTTGGGATATAACTCTTCCCATCTTATGCTGAATTTCTGCTAGGCCCATCACTTATAACTTTGTTGGCTAATAGACCCAGCTCTCGATGAGCAGGTCCAGACACATGGTCAGCTGTTCTGTCTATAGTAGAGCCTAATAGCATTGCACAAGTTGTTTTTGAAAGATATGTAATTGTCTGCTTTGTTTGGCACGATCTTGCTCCAGAACCCTTGGGACTTTTCAAAAGGCATATGATTTTCCCTGACAAATGGCATAGCTTTACTCCAGAATCGCAGGGGCCCACATTATGATTCTTACACTGAGACTTGCCACAAATTCCACACTGCCTCTTTTCTACTAGCCATTATATCTCCAGTACCATAAGGTCTTCAAAACCATACGACTCTAGTGTCAAGCCTACTTTCACTGTAACCTGGATCTGCTATAGGGACGTTTTCTGCTCTAAGATCTTTCCAAAGCTAACAGCATTTCATTTCATGCAGTATGTGGGCCTGAGCAGTATTCTTAGTTGTGTAGGATGCTGCCATAAGAATCTAAAAAATGTACCAGTACTATTCTTTGTTCATGGTAGGATGTGCAAAACGCAATAATTTTTCTCTTATTTTGGACGGGATGATTCAGCATACACCCGTCCACTGGGCCTTTAAAAGTTGTATGGATGTGTTGAGGGGTTCTTCACTCTCTGTAGAACTATCTCCACCCCTCTGGAGTATGTGTATTTTATTGAGATCTTTAGCATTTTCTTGCTCATTTGGTCTGATGAATGTAATGCCATTGACATAATGGACTAATGTAATATTCTGTCAGATATCTAGATGATCCAAATCTCTTTAGACTTTGCTATTATATATATAATGTATATATAAATATATATGTGTATATATATGCATGTGTACACATACACATATATACACACACACACATATAGAGAGAGTATGTATGCGTGTGAATGTGTGTGTGTGTCTGTGTGTGTGTGTGTGTGTGTGAACTTAGCCCTGGGGCAAGCCAGTAAATATATACTGTTGTATGTTCCATATGAACGTAAATTGTCTATAATATTTTCAGATTGGGAAAGAAATGATTGTGTTTATCAAATCAGAGGCCAGATATTATGTTCTTCAGGCCATATTAATCTGCTTTTGCCAAGAAATCCATTTGACATAGTGGTTTCAGTCAGGCTAATACTTCACTTAATTTGAGTAATCTGTCATTTTCCATGATCCATCTATTTGGAATTAAGTGGGGGAAATGATAGGGACCACACCCCTACTTCGTTTCAATTATTGGGTTCACAAATCTCTATCATGCCTTCACGATAGGCATGATGGCTAGGAGTGGGGCAATTTCAAAGGTGTCCACTTTACTTTGTCACTATTGTAGCTCTTATGCTAAGGAAAAAAAAAAGATGAGGCTTGTTATAAGCTGCCAAATATATAACTCCAAAATATACCTATGGAGACCAGAGAAGTGTCACTGAGTAGGTCTGTAGACCCAGTGGAACCACTGGATGACCATGACCTTTATTACCAGCTGCCAAATACATAACTCCAAAGTACACCCATGGAGACCAGAGAGTGACTACAGACTGAGTAGATCTGTAAACCCAGTGAAACCACTGGATAACCAAGACTAGGACTCTATTTATTACTTAGCCCACCTATGACACCTCTCTTATGGGACTGTAATGATGCTGAAGATTCTGGTTACCAATGCCAACTCAAACCCTGTGTCTAACAGTCTCCAAATGTCTAAGTGTCCTCCTTTTAAAAATATGTTGTTACCTGAGAAAATGGCCATAGGCCCCTTTGGAAAAGTAGTGGAGAAATCATTACTGTGATGTTTTTCTTCACAAAAAATTGGAAAAAAATTTAGTCAGTGAATTCCATATCTGAAAACAGGTTCAATCTAAAATTGCACAAGGAACCATGATTTTTATTGGGGTGACTTCTATAAGCTACTTATTCATTCTTATTTCCTCTGATGACAAGGGTGTCTACCTATTTTTGCCTCTCGGTAAATGATTTTCTTTTAATCATGTCAGTAACTCTCTACAGGTCAGAAAACCTTGGCTGTCACTCCAAACTTATAATTCATTACAGTAATTGCAATACCTTGCCTTCTGGTTCTGAAGCAATATCATCTGGCCTCTACTTTTGTGGGGTTATTTTATCCCCAGTGATATCAGTGACACAAGTTCTGTAACAACCTCTCCTACCACCAACACTGGCCCAGAGAAGAGGCCACCACTAACATTTTTAATGATACTCATGCTCCTGTAACCATTGCATTTCTTGTGGCCTTGATATGGGGTGGTGTCTCCAATGGAATACAATCATCTGGAGGATTTTTGGGACATATGTTGTATATCTATTTCCAAACATCCACCCCTTTTAATCTGTTCCTTTACTATTTGTGGTGGCAATTCTTTCCTTTCACCTTCTTTTCTATGGGTCATCACTTTTCCTTTGCTTCTTAACATCATCCTAGTAGCAAGTTTGCCACCTCTCCCTGACTCCTTGCTGAGTGTTAAATCTAGTGTCTTCGGGGTGCCCCCCAAAATAAATGCATTCTTCCTGACTTAATTGTATATTCAAGTGACCTTTATTAAGCATCTTCAGAATCTAGTTCTTTCTTCACTCTCCTGGCCCCTGCCATTCTGTGACAGCTAGGTCTTCCAATTACTTTGTGATATACTTGTCCCCCTTCCATCAAACCCACCAATGCCCCAGGAAGGTTACATTGTAACTTAACCCCAGTTATTAGCATAGAGGCTATGGGTAGAGGTGAGGTCAAATCCTGGGAAGGTAAGACCTGTTACCTTACAGACTCTGCATTTTCTTCCACCGTGAGGACAGGAGGTGGTGTGTGTGGGTGTATTTGTGTGTGTGTGCGCGTGTGCACGCACTTCTTCAGGCTCAGAGGTTTGGGAGGAGAATGGGGAGTTAAAATATAATAGAGAAATCCACTCAGACATCATCATCCCATTCAGAGGCATCCACCCAAATAGCAAAATCTCAAACTGTCTTAACCAAAGTCCTGACCTTGGCATAATAGACCTGACTTTATCTGCCATTTAATTTTCTTTGCAGTTCTGTCACTCCAACATTTATATCATAGACATGGTTCTCAGCTTCCTTTGCTCTTCTGTTGCAGGAAATGAGAGCTTTGATACAACCAAGATCATTTGGTTTCCACCTTGCTTTTCGATTGCCTTTTACTCACCCTCATCTGTTCTTTATCTTTCTGTAGTGCATCCACAACATTCAGAAACAGTCATTCTATATGAAGGCTCATCAGTGTATCCCATTCTACCAGCACCATCCTAACTCATCCCTGGGCTACCATCGTGCATCCAGGACAATGTGTGTTCCCCCTACCACCAGTGATGGGGTCCTCATTTAACAGGACATTGATTAACCCCAAAATCTCATCTTATTGTCCACTTTATTGGGCCAGTTTTGATATCTCTGATCTCAATTTGAGTTTCTCTGAAGTGGAAGCTGAGACACTATAGAGTGCAAGAGGTTTATTACGTATCAATACCTGTGAAAGGAAAGAAAAAGAACTGCTGGACAGAGGGAGAAGTTGTGATGACTCAGAGGCTAACTCAGAGGGAAACCTGGCAGTAATTCATGCCTCTCTGCGTTGTTCCTCATCAGGCTGAGTTATGGCAGTGCAGCTGAAATAGACCCTAAATGGTGGGACAGATGAAAGCCATCTGCCAACTGCACTGTGTATCTGGGCAACAAATTACCTTGAAGGGAGATATAGGTGGTACAATGTCATGTCTATACTGGGGTAGAAAAAGTTGTCTAAATGACATTCTACCTTCTCTCTTTATTTTTTGTAAAGCCAGAATTAAACAAGTCCAGACAGACAAGAAACTGTCTTAATTTTAAATGACCTTAGTAAAGAAAATTCTAAGTCTATTACCTTCTATTTCAAAACCGTGCTAAGGTAAAACTATGCTTGTTTGAAGAGAGCAACTTTTTGACAACTTGTTCAGAAAACATGAATTTTTCCTTCCTGTCAATGCAGAGAATTATAAAGCTGAATACACTGTGAGTGTAATTAACCAGACTCTTATTGTTAGGTCAACCATCCTGGCAAGCTAAGCACTCTGTGTGCCCAGAGACAATCTTTCTTTTAAGGACACCACTAAGTTCCTGCCTAAAGATAGGTAACAGTCTTTCCAAGTGCAACAGAGATTTCATGTAGAAAAAAAAGTCAGAAATAAAAAAATAAATAAATCTACATAAACTGGTGGGTTTTATGAATTTCCATTGTGATTTTCCTTCTACTTCTGGCTTTAGTATCAAGCATTCTATATGATTGTTTCACATAAAATAAGGACTACTTGAAAAATATTTACTTCCAAGTATTTCAAAAATCGTGACTCACCCTCCCTTCAGGAAGGATGTTCCAGCTAAGAATTTATATCTTGGGTTTTATAAATATAATTTCATTGATTGGGGGCCATTTTGTAATGCAGAGATATTTGTAATTTTTAATTCTTTGTGATTCCATAGCATATGCGAGCATCTCTGTTTTGTTCAGTTCTGCCTAAATTTTACGTTACTACTATGTGGAACTCATTACGTTAGGGGCTGGGAATACAAAAATAAATAAAATATAGACAACACATTATTAGCTGCTCATGAGAATGTTATGTCCAAAATGACACCGGGCTTTTAGTATACAAGAGAGTGTACATGGCACCGTGAGTTTCTTTCGTTAGGAGACTTACACGGAAGAAGTCAGAAAACTTCATTACCTATATTTTATGTAGACCCGGATTCTGTATATTTTATACCCACCTGTGATTCCTGTGTACATGATGAGACATGAATCTCTCTTATGTCTCAGATGTAGATCTCTAGGCTGGTCTTCTTAGGGTTCAAGTTGGCATATCAAAGAGTCTAACCAAAAAAGAACTGTGGGAGAGCTTGTAACCAGACCCCCACTATCCTCAAGTTCTTTGGTTCTTGATAAGAAAGGAAAGAACTTTTGTGCCTAGTGTGCCTTGAACCAGAGCCTCTCTCAAAAACAAGTGTAAATTTAACGGTATAACACAAATTCCATCATGCTTTCTACTTTTTTATGTATTATGAGTTAACACATCTATTCGTAGGAGGTTTTGAGTCATTGATGTTTCTAAATTTTCTATTTGGAGCTACACACAGATATAAAGAAATGGAAAGGAAATCATTCATGCACCTTTTCTGGAATCAATAATCTCAGAGTCTCACTGATTAGTGTCTTCAAATGCTATCACAGTTGATTGCAGAACCCTGAGAATAAAGGCATAGGTGGTGCAGGAACAATTATCATTCTTACTGTGAACTCTGATTTTTTTTTTCAGGTTTCAGAAGGAACAGCCTAAAGAAAAATGTAGGTCAAGTGCTTTTATCCTGTGAAACTTTCAGAAGAGCAATCATAAAATCACAGTGACTGGCCCTGATTTTCAATGATGGAAAAAGAAGACCAATAGGTGAAAAAGCAATGGACAAGTATTTTTAAGTAGTCCTTTGAAATACATAGCAGCAAATATAAGTTTTTTAATATTAGGAATATATTTGATTGATTTAGTCTAATTTGACTTTGGCTTATTCAATTTGGCTTTCTACGTTACAAATTCTGGTTACTACCATATTAACGTGACAAAGTGGGAAAAGAAAAACTAAAACATATGTTTATAAGGCATCATGTTTAATGTGCTATAATTCTCTAATTAACATACAACCCTTCATGAAACAATTATTTCCAAGCCTGTAAATGTTTCAGAGGATAGGGCTGCTTTGCTCATTACTGTAATTATTGTAAAATCAGATTCACTAAATTTCTTATTTATAGATATTATATTAATTTAAAATATTATTTATAACAATTTAAAGAACCTTATTATCTAAAAAGCAGATCTTTCTTTTCTAAATGAATGTTTTTATATTTCAAGAATAATATTATTTTAGTTGGGACAGTATCCATTTAGTTAATATTATAATTAAATATCTAATGAAACTTTCTATTGTATTAGAACTGGCTATGAAAAATCTGCAATCCCAATACATTAAAAATGTTACAAATATGACTGGAGTATATTTGTGACCTGAGAAAGCAGGCATATCTTGTTTTATTGTGCTTCAGTTTATTGCATTTTGCAGATGCTGCATTTTTACAAATTGATGCTTTATGGCAACCCTGTGTCAAACAAGTCTGTTGTGGCCATTTTCCAACATCATGTGCTCACTTCCTGTGCCACATTTTGGTAATTCTCACAATATTCAATCTCTTCATTATTATTATACCTGTTATGGTGATCTGTGATAAGTGATCTTTGACGTTACTATTTCAATTGTTTGGGGGTGACACAAACGGGACCCACATAAGAGAGTGAACTCAATTAATGTTATGTGTGTTCTGACTGCTCCACTGGCTGGGTGTTCCCCCATCTCTCTCCCTTTCCTTAGACCTCCCTATTCACTCAAACACAAGAATACCGAAATTAAGCCAAATAATAACTCAACGGTGGCCTCTAGGTGTTTGAGTGAAAGGAAAGTTTGCACATCTCTGATTTTAATTCAAAAGCTAGTAATAATTAAGCTTAGTGAGGAAGGCATGTTGAAAGCCTAGACAGGCTGAAAGCTAAACCTCTTGCAGCAAATAGTTATCCAAGTGGTGAATGCAAAAGAAAAAAAAAAAAGAAAAGTTATTGAAGGAAATTAAAAGTGCTACTCCAGTGAACATACAAATGATAAAAACATGAAACAGTCATTGCTGGTAGGAGAGAATTTCAGTGGAAAGATCAAACCAACCACAACATTCACTTAAATCAAAGCCTAATCCAGAGCAAGACCCTAATGCTGTTCAATTCTGTGAAGGCTGAGGGAGTTGAGGAGGCTGAAAAAGGAAAGTTTGAACTTAGCAGAGGTTGGTTCATGAGTTTAAGGAAAGAAGCTGTTTCTACAACATAAAAGTGCTAGGCAAAGCAGCAAGTGGAGATGCATAAGCTGTGGCAAGTAATACAGAAGATTTAGCTAAGAGAATTGATGAAAGTGGCTACACTAAACAATAATCTTTCAGTGTAGACAAAACAGCCACAGCCGTCTATTGGAAGAAGACACTGTCTAGGATTTTCATAACCAGAAAGGAGAAGTCAATGCCTGGTTTCAAAGCTTCAAAAGGCAAGTTTTCTTGCTAGGGGCTTATGCAGTTGGTGACAATAAGCCCATGCTTATTGACCATTCTGAAAATCCTAGGGCCCTTAAGAATTATGCTAAATCTACTGTGCCTGTCCTCTGTAAATGAAAAAACAAAGCCAGTATGACAGCATATCTGCTTACAGCATGGTTCACTGAATATTTTAAGCCCACTGTCCAGATCTATCCTTTCAAAATATTACTGCTCATTGACAATGCACCTTGTCACCTAACAGCTCTAAGGAAAATATACATGTTGTTTTTGTGCCTGGTGACACAATATCCATTCTGTAGTTCATGGATCAAGGAGTAATTTCGATTTTCTATGACTGACACTTTAAGAATACATTTTATGAGGCTATAGCTACCATAGATAGTGACTCCTCCGATGGATCTGGCAAAGTAAATCGAAAACCTTCTGGGTAGGATTTGCCATTCCAGATGCCATGAAGAACATTCATGATTCATGAGAGGAGGTCAAAATATTAACATTATTAAAGGGTTGAAAGAAGTTGATTCCAACCCTCATGGATAGCTTTAAGAGATTCAAGACTTCAGCAGAGAAAGTAACTGCAGATAAGGTGGAAATAGCAAGAGAACTAGAATTAAAAGTGAAGTCTGAAGATCTGACTGAACTTCTGCAATCTCATAATAAAACTTAGATTAGGAGTTACGTCTTATGCATGAGAAAAGGAAGTGGTATACTCCTGGTGAAGATGCTGTGAACATTGTTGAAATGACAACAAGAAACTTCAAATATTACATAAACCTTGTTGATAAAGCAGCAGCAGTGTTTGAGAATACTGACTCCAGCTCTGAAAGAAGTTTCACTGTGAATAAAAATGCTATCAAACAGCTTCACATACGATAGACAAATCTTTAATGAAAGAGTCAATAAGCGACACAAACTTGTTTTATTACTTAAGAATTTGTCACAGACACCAGAACCTTCAGCAACCACCACTCTGATGGTTGATGGTTGATGGTTGATGCAGTCAGCAGGCGTCAACCTCCAGACAAGACCCTCCACGAGCAAACACATTATGACTCACTGAAGATTGGATGATACTTAGCTTTTTTTTTTTTTTTTAGCAATATAGTATTTTAATTGAGGTACTTAAATTATTTTTTAAATATAATGTGATTGTACACTTAGTCTATAGCATATTATGTACATAACCTTTGTGTGCACTGGGAAATCAAAAAGTTCATGTGGCTCACTTTGGTGTGATGGTCTGGAACTGAACCCACAGTATCTCCCAAGTATGATAGCAGCACAAAAATTGTAGTGCTGCAGTAAATTTTTTGGTACTGACTTCAAATTCGAGCCAGGTCAGGGAATTTTATTTGAATTTTTGGAATGCAAGATGTTTATGAAAATGTCCTAGTTTGAAGTAATATATTGCATCATAAGATGTTATTAATTGTAGTGTAAGTTTTTGAAAATAGTTCAATTGGGAGAGAGGTATGTGTTGAAATTTGAGGGTACCAAATAGCTGGTATAAACAGAAATGCAAAGGGAGGGACAGAGGGTGTGTGAACTGGGAAGATTGGTCATATTTGTTTTATTGATTTCATTATTTTGCCTTTAATTAGCCCAGTAGACAGATATCTGGACACACCTCTTAGAAAATTGGGTGCAATAGAGGGGAGAAAAGGTAATACAGAATAAATGGAGCAGTATTGGGAAAATCACTCTATCTTATCTCTTAGGGTCCCAACTAATTCATTAGAGAATGAAGGAGTTGGACTTGTTCAGTGGTGTTTAACTATAATGTTTCCACACAATAGCATACCATAAGCAGTTATAAAATGTATTACAAGACATTTGCTCCCTAAGTAGTAGGATAATGTTTTAAAATATTATGAGATTTTTTCCTTATCAGTATTTTTCTCTGCCATGATGATTAGTTTTTGACATGAGGATTTGCCTTACCAAGGTCAAATAAGAGGTAAGACTTAAGAACAGTTTCTACCATAAAAGAATGGGAAATATAATGTTCTTTTTATGCCGGGGGAATAGATTGCAGGGGTAGATGTGGGGAAGAGGAGAGAGACAGAGAGAGAAACATATTCAGTGCCAAATAGATACAGCATCTTAGCCACTTGATCCTCTGCCCTTCCTTGGGGTTAACTTTTGAAGAAGAAGGAACAGAAAGTACCTGACAAGATCGGATTAATACCTTCTTCTCAAGAAGAAAAAATAAAATAAAGGAGTGGTCCTAGAATGCTGCTTGTACTTCCTCCCATCAAGTGTTTTGAGTGAGACAATCAATGCTTACCCCCTCATTTGGTGACACATTTGCTCACCTAGGTGTCTTTAGGACTAAAATAACACAGTGTAGCAGTCTTGTAGGAACTAAGAGCCCAGAAACATAGATAAAGATTTACTAGCATTAAGAATTACCCTCCCTACTTCTCTTCCAACTGCTCATGGCCAGTGAATTATAATCTCAGAAGTGACTCTTAAAGCTGCTTGTCCCTGGGTGCTGAAGGAAAAGCCTTGGCCAAAAACTGGTTTGGTAGTGTTTCCAGTGCTTGGGGGCTCTTCACCCAAGAATGCATCCATCTTCACTATGCTGCACACTGAGATTTTCCATTCTACAGATACACATAGGTCAAGTTGTAATACCCATTGAGAGATTGAATCATACTACATGCAGCCTTCAGCTTCAAATCTAAAAGTACCCATCACCTTTAGTAGAAACAGTCATCTCTTTTATCCCTTGTAAGAAAAAATTAATGTGTGGGAAGTTTTCTTTGCTTGGATGTGAAAGCTACAGCTATGTACAACTATATATATACATACATATGTACATATACACACTCACATATATACAAACACATATAGTTGTACATGTGTATACATGAATTATAGGTAGCTATAATTCATTTATTTTGACTCTTGTTTCATATTTTATTGTATAAATAAACAATGTATTGTATCTTCCTTCACACAAGTTATCAGGACTTAATTATAAACTCTACTAATAAAGATAGTGTGTAAGTGGCATAGGGATAGAAAACTGGCTGATGAAATAGAACATAAAATCAAGAAGTAAACTTATGCATTCATATTTAAGTACAGCAGAAGTAGCCTGTCTTATCAGTAAGAAAATGTGGGAGGATTCAAAAAATGGAACAGGAAAAATGGCTATCTGCAAAAATAAAATCATCTCCAGATAAATTAAGGACTTGAATATTAAAAACAAACTGTGAGCATCTTAGTAGAACATATTGGTGAACATATTTTAAGCACAAAAAAGCACTGACAATATTTGACAATATTAAAATTAAGAAATTTGGTTTGTCAAAAATAATCCTAAGTGAAAACATGTTATAAATGGGGAGAAGTAATCAGCAGTAAACACAGCCAACAAGGACATTTTATGAAGACTAGCTAAAGAAATACAAATTAGTAGATAAAACATTGGCAACTCAAAGAAAAAAACATGGGGCAAATGCATGAAAAGGCATTTCACATCAGAGGAAACACACATGTCTAGTAAACATGTTATAAGATGTTTGACCTCATCCAAAGTGAGGGCAATGTAAATCAAGACTACTATGAGGTTTCACATTAGTCACATTATATTGGCAAAAAGTTAAAAAGCTTTAGTGTATGCAGTGTATGAGAGATATACACCTTATATCTCTTACAAATTGCTTGTGGGGCTGTAAAATGCTAAAATCACTTTCACATTATCTTATCAGTTTAGATGTTGACACACTCTATGAACCAACCAACAATTCTAATTCTATCTATAAAGCCGGGAGAAACTCAGATGCATGTATATCAGAAGACATGTAGAAAGTTTATAGCAACACTGTTCACAACAGCAAAACCTTAGGAACAACATGTATCCTCATCAACAGGAGAGTTGATGAATATATTGCGTATTTATATGATGGAATATGGAAAAACAATCAATTTGAACAAATTATAGCAAAATTTATTATATAATAAACATGAATAGTATATTGTTAAATGAAAAGTTATCCTAAATTATTATCCATAGCAATGTATGCTTTTTAATAAAGTTAAAAACAACTAAAATCATATGCTCTATTGAAACATATAAGTTTAAAAAAAACATAAAAAGGAAAGTAAGAGAATGATGAACTCAAGAATGCAGATAATGATTTCTTTGGATGAAAGAGATTGAGGAAGCAGGTGTGATGGAGGAAGCAGAGGTGAAGACCATAAAGCTAGAAATGAATTATGGTCAAGAACTTGACCTTCATTTTGGGTAGTACGTTCACAAATGTTTATTACATTAACGTGAACAATCACATAAGTTTCAATAACGTATGCATACATACATAAAAGAAGGCCATGTGTGGACCAATTAGATTATTGTTAATCCAAGTCTGGGCACTGAGATCTTTAAAAATTTTAGAAAGCAACACGTTTGCTCATGCTGGTTCTCTAAGTCTTTTAGAAAATCGAAATTAAGCTTTTTTGGCATATCTTCCCTCTGGTATGTGTTCATAATATCTTGAATACGGATATGAATTTTGGCTGCACTGATATTTGAAAGTTTATTAGAGATACAAAGAGACTTACACGACTCTTTAGCTGCTATGTACTATTCACGCATACTGATAAAACAACAGAGTGTTGTCTTGAATGTGCAAAGGTCCGATGGAGAGGTTTGTGTAATATATGATTCTAGTTCTCTGGGATTTTAAGGCAGAATCAGGAATGGAGGAGGGAGACTAGTGCCAGGAAGAGGCAGAAATCCAGGGTAGATGAGGCAGCTTGATGCGGCAAAGGGTCAAAGCAGAACAAAGCCAGAATTCCAAATGTTGTGGCCATCTTTCCTTAGTTAGATACCATTTCTTTCTCTAAAAATTTAGATATATAATCTTTGCTTTCATACCAAACTACAGCATTTTTAATTCGTAAAAATTGTCCTAATACACAAAGAATAGAGAACATGGATGTGAATTTGAAATTGCTTGCTTTTCTGAAAATGACTAAACTTTATGCCAATATATAAATATTCATTCCTAAGAATTCCATATAACAATGATTATAGTTTCTCTGATACCCCAATTAATAGGAATAACTTTAGCATAGTTCCTACACATTAACTTTCAGGTATTATCCAGATTGTTTTCCTGTACTGACATCCATAGCCATGCTTCCCCCTTGAGAGGTACTGGAGTGTAAACAGTGAGGGTGCGGATTCAGGAATCAGGTAGATCTGGGTTCATACTTGGCTCTGTCACTTAGCTATTTGGTGTTAAGTAAGTAATTTAGCTTTTCTGTACTCTGGTTTCCTGATCTGAAATGTCAAGATAATAATAATAATAATAGTATGTATTTGATTTTTCGCATGTTTACAAGATTAGAAGTAATAGATGTTGAGCACTTAGCAGAGAGAAAGAGCTGAACATAGGACAATTAATAAAGGATGTATTTAAATATAATTTTGTTCCAAGAAATGCTTATATAAAGATATTTTGTTCTATAGATTTATCCTAAACTTTCAGAGACTAGTTTTCTACCTGAGAGAGGCCAAACTCAAAATCCTTCTCACTTTAGAAAATAAGCTGTAGAAACAGATTCTCAGTGGAATTGTATGTGTTTGGAAAAGTATACATCAAACTGAAAATGATTAACTGAGTAAAGAAAGAACACACTTGTTTTTATTTCTTGACGGGATATCAACAACTCTGAGTGTAACTGTGTGATCCTTTTCACTAATACTCTGTTGATTCCTGTCAAAGCAGAAGAAAATGTGCTAGGCTGGTGTTGATGATTCACCCAGATCACTTAAACATCAATTTTTCAGGCACTTCTTATTACTTCTCTGTACTTTTCCCTGTGCAATTTTGAAACGGCTTCTATATTTTTTCTTTCCCCTCAGTTGAAAGCAAAACAAAAAACCAAATTCAAACACCCCCCATCCAAACAAAATACCTTGGAACATGTACTTGTGCAGCATGATATAACCAAAAACTTAGATATCTGTAATTCTTAAAAAAAACCAGTATAGTCTGAAGGTTAAGAAACATTTAAAAATTATGGAATATTCACTTTTCTCTGCAGCCTCCCCAGCACCTGTTGTTTTTTCACTTTTTAATAATAGCAATTCTGACTAGTTTGAGATGGTATCTCATTGTGGTTTTTATTTGCATTTCTCTAATGATTGGTGATGCTGAGCTATGTATGTTGGCTGCTTGTATGTTTTCTTTTGAGAAGTGTTTATTCATGTCCTTTGTCCATTTTTAAAATGGGGTTATTTGTCTCTTGCTTGTTGATTTTTTTAAGTTCCCTATAGATTCTGGATATTAGGCCTTCGTTAGATACATAGTTTGCTAATATCTTCTCCCATTCTGCAGGTTGTTTGTTCTGTTGATAGTTTCTCTTGCTATGCAGAAGCACTTAGTTTAGTTGGTCTCACCTGTCTATTCTTTTGTTGTTGCTGCAATTGCTTTTGAGGACTTAGTTGAAAATTCTTTGCCAAGGTCAGTGTTCAGAAGAGTATTTCCTAGGTTGTCTTTCAGGATTTTTATAGTTTGACATCTTACATTTAAATATTTAATCTATTTTGAGTTAATTTTTGCATATGGTGAAAAGTAGGGGTCTAGCTTTGATCTTCTGCACATGGCTAACCAGTTATCCCAGTACTTTTTATTGAATAGGGATTATTTTCCCCATTGCTTGTTCTTGTCAGCCTTGTCAAAGATCACCTTGTAGGTGTGTGGCTTTATTTCTGAGTTTTCTATTCTGTTCCATTGGTCTATGTGTCTGTTTATTTTGTTTTCGTTTTTGTTTTAAACAAGTACCAGGCTGATTTCGTTACCGTGGCTTTATAATATAGTTTGAAGTTGGGTAATGTGATGCCTTTGGCTTTATTCTTTTTGCTTAGGATCGCTTTGGCTATTCAGGCTCTTTTTTGGTTACATATGAATTTTAGAATAGTTTTTAAAAAAATTTTGTTAAGGTTGACATTGGTGGTTTGATAGGAATAGCATTGAATCTGAAAATTGCTTTGGGCAGTATGGCCATTTTTACAATATTGATTCTTCCTATCCATAACAAGCATACAGTATTTTTCCATTTGGCAGTTTTGGTAGTTCTCCTTGTAGAGATCTTTCACCTCCTAGGTTAGCTGTATTCCTAGGTATTTCATTTTTTTGTGGCTATTGTTTATAGGATTGTGTTCTTGATTTCACTCTCAGTCTGGTTATTATTGGTGTATGGAAATGCTACTGATTTTTGTACATCGGTTTTGTATCCTGAAACTTTACTAAAGTTGTTTATAAATTCTAGGAACCTTTTGGTAGAGTCTTCAATATTTTCTAGGTATAGAATCATATCGCCAGTGAAAAGAAATTGTTTGACTGCTTCTCTTCTTATTTTGATGACTTTTATTTCTTTCTCTTGCCTGATTGTTCTGGTTAGAACTTCCAGTACTACGTTGAATAGGAGTGGTGAGAGTGGGCATCCTTGTCTTGTTCCAGTTCTCCAGGGGAATGGTTAGAGTTTTTGCCCATTCAATATGATGTTGGCTGTGGGTTTATCATAGATGACTCTTATTACTTTTATTTTTTTCAAGACAGGGTTTCACTCTGTCACCTAGACTGGAATGCAGTGTGATGGTCACAACTAACCACAGCCTTGACCTACTGGGCTCCAGTGATCCTCCCACTTAAGCCCCCCAAGTAGCTGGGACTACAGGTGTGGACCACCACACCCAGCTAATTTTTGTATTTTTTGTGTAGACAGTGTTTTACCATGTTTCCTAGGCTGATCTCGTGTTCCTCAGCTCAAGCAATCTGCTCCCTCAACCTCCCAAAGTTTTGGGATTACAGACGTGAGCCACCACACCCAGTCTGCTCTTTTTATATTGAGGTATATTTATTTGATACCTAGTCTCTTGAAGGTTTCTTATCATGAAGGGATATTGTACTTTATTAAAACCTTTTTCTGCATCTATTGAGATGACCATATGGTTTTGCTTTTGATTCTGTTTATGTGGTGAATCATTAAATTGGTAAAAAATGTAGTAAACCAATAAAATAAATAAATGATAAATCAACATTTATTGATATGCCTATGTTGAATCAGCTTTAGGAATAAAGCCTACTTGATCGTGGCATATTAATTTTGATGTGCTGCTGGATTCGATTTGCTAGTGTTTTTTTGAGGATTTTTGTGTCTATGTTCATGAGGGATAGTCCAGCCACTGTGGAAAGCTGTTTATGGATTCCTCAAATAACTTAAAACAGAGCCCCTATTCAACCCAGCATTCCCATTACTGGGTATATACCCAGAAGAAAATAATTCTACCAAAAAAACACTTGCGCTTGTATGCTCATCACTGCATTCATCATCATAACAAAGACATAGAATCAACCCAGGTGTCCAAAAATGATGGAATGGGTAAAGAAAATGTTATACATATACACCATGGAATACTGTGTAGCCATAAAAAAGAATGAAATCATGTTCTCTACAGCAACATGGATGGAGCTGGAGGTCATAATCCCAGGCAAATTAATACAGGAACAGAAAACCAAATATTTCATGTTTTCACTTATAAGTGGGAGCTAAACATTGAGTACACATGGATATAAACATGGGAACAGTAGACACTGTGGACTACTAGAGGGTGAAGCGGGGGCTGGGTTACAAAACTACCCATCAGGTACTGTGCTTAATACCTGGGAGATGGGATCTGTACTCCAAACCTCAGCATCATGCAATAATCCCAATGTAACAAATCTGTACATGTACCCTCTGTATCTAAAATAAAAGTTGAAACAGAAAGATAGAAATGTTGGAAATTTCCAGGAAATACTAGTTTATTGCCATCACTAGACCGAATAAGTTTATTATCCCAAAACTGGAGTATTCTCAACCCCTCTAATGGTCCACCTAAGAGAGATACTGATTCCTATGACTCATAGTTATTGATACCCCTAATTAGCATTTTTGCATAAGAACCAATTTATGTAAAATAAAACTATTTAAAGTGACATTTAACAAAATATTTTAAAAATATATCTTTAAAAAAATGATAAATGATCATTTAAATATATCTAAACACTACAATAGAATAAAAAACCCCACCAATACCAAGAGAGCGTATTGTTTAACAGGAAACAAAAACATATTCAATTCTCTTTTACTTTACTAATTCCCAAAGGGAAAGACTAAATGTATACAACTCCAACTAATTATTTTATTGTACAAAATACTTCCAATGGGAAAACAATTGTGTGTGTGTATGTGTGTGTGTTTCATATTAGAAAATTAGCAAGAAGGAGGCAGCTTTCTACACTCTCATACTGAAATTTAAAAGACCATATTCTGAGCTCCATTTGGCTCATGGATCACGAGTTGGTCACAGCTGATATAAACCTATATATTACACATACTATTATTTGTTCTTATTTCCAATTCTGCTTGTATGTTTAATTAAATAAGTTCCACTGTCAGTTAGGACTAGCAGCCTCAAGGTTTACCCTTTGATTTCAGCCAACTTAGTGATAGGTTTTCCGTAGGAACAGGGCTCCTAGGATCCCTAGACACAGCCCACAGTCCAAATGAAGTCTGCAATTGTGTGCTACTGTGTACTTTGGAAACATATCTTTTAACCATCCTCTAGACCCTGGTTTTGCAACTTCAGAACTATTGACATTTTAGATCAGATAGTTTTGGGTCTGAGTTGAGGGGAGTGGTGTTTTGAGAATCATTTAGCCATATTCCTGGTTTCTACCCACTAATTGCTAGTACCACAAGCATTTTAGTGACAACCAAAAATGCCTCCAGTCACTGTTAAACGTCTCTAAGGGGCAAAATTAATCCAAATTAAGAACCACTGTTCTCACCCTTAACTTTGTTGATGATCCCAAGTTCTTACCTTTTTAACAATATATCAAATATTGTGTATCTTTAAAATGTATGAAATTCCATTCTAACACATGGGGTTTGGTTGTTTATTTGTTAATCCTTTGGATAGGTGCCTTGAGGAATGTACATGGTTGGGCTCATTGAAAGTATAAAATTTCATTCTTAATAGTCATAACATTAAAGTTTAATGTGAGGAACATTTACCATTGTCCCTTTTGAAGGACTCTGAAGTATAAGGCATACTGAAAACACAACACTTAGCCAAGCAAAAATCCTACCTCTTGAAGAACCAGACTCCTTAAGAAAATAATGTTCTAATTTCACCCTAAGGAAATATAACTCAAAATTTTGTCCTAAGAAGGTGGGCAGCAAAGGGTAACTTAAAATTAATGAAAGATCAAGCCCTAGCCTTTTCTCTATTGGAGTTTCTGTTTAAAGGAGAATGTGTAAGGCCTTTAAAATATTTAAGAGGTCTCTAAAAGAAGGAAGTAGAGAGAAACAAATCATGACTATAAAACCCTCAGGCTGATTAAGTCAGAGCTGAGGAAGCATTTTATTTCCTCTCTGAAGTCCTAATCTTTTTCTCCTAATTCTATTTTCTTAGGCTGATATGCTTTAAACTCCAGATCACCTAAGTCCTGATTTACTAATTGTCTATTCCATTTTTTCAATCACCCTTTCTTCTCTAGTGTATCACTTCTGACAACCTCTCCTTTTCCTACTCATTTAACCTCAGAAGTGTGATGTAGATCCAGGATTCTATTAGAGAATAAGACAAAATATTACTAAACTAACCAACCAAATAAATGTACTATGTATTTTTTACTGCTCTAAATATAGTTATTAGCAGAATATCTCATTTTTTTAAACCAGGAGGTGTGCTATATATTTAAAACAAAAATATTAATGAATATGGTACTTATCACTTACGGAATTCATGATTTTGAGCAATTCCTTTATTTCTCTGATCTTCAATTGCTTTGTTGGTCAGTGGGATAATTAGGATAAATGAGAAAAAGTAAAAACTTTTCGAAGTTATGCATACTCATTTTGCATATAATAAATGCAAAAACATCAGTCCTTAGTAGGTATTCAAGAAGGAAGTCTCCCATTTCCAGTATCTTCTACAAGGAAAATAATTTATGATTTCATAAACCTCTGCTCTGGCTTTTGACTGAAAATTATTCACTTCTAATTTCAGGGAAAGTATATTGAAGCCAGTACCAGCACTTTGATTACCAAAGCAAAAACTGACTGCTAAAACCGTCAAGTGACAGTGAGTGATTCAACCTTCTTTTTACTGGATTGTTTTCTGGTTAAGTTAACACACATTTCAAAACTTACCCAGAATCACTGCCTCTTGGCTTTGACACAGAACTTAAAGTGATGCTATTTCAGGGGAAACTGAAATGCAAAGGATGTTATGTTGCATTTACTTTAAGGTTCATTCACTCTGACTTTTACATGACTTGTTAGACATTAGCCTCCCTGTTTTGGAAAGGCCAGGTACATCAGGGTTAGTGCAGAGGGTGAACACTATTAGTTTGCACTTTGTCACTGTCATCCAGCTGCTGAATGGCTTCGTTTTACATTGCACAGGTAATGAAAGATGTCAGAGCTATTTCAGGGAAATGGCTCCTACACAAGTCAAAACTCAACAGAGGACTCATGGTTTCTGATTTTCAGTAAGAAAAAGTTTTTCTGTCTAAGTCCCTCAAATAGCCAGCATTCGATTTTCAATGAGAATATAGTAATAATTGTCTGTGAGTGCATATCGTTAAACAATTAATGAACTCTATGACAGAATTGGTTCAGAATTTATTTTAAAATGTAAGTAAATATAAGATAAACTTTGCTTCCAATATTTGCTTTAAACTGGATGTTAATCAAAACTAAGTATCAGAATGAGATGCACATTGTGTTGTTATTCATTCTTTTTGTTAACTCATATGACTGTGAAAACTTAAATAACAGCATGTTCGCTCAACACTGTGCTGATCTCACTTGCTCCCATCTAAGCACAGCCCAACAAGCTGCCATAGCCAAACACTGACAGTTCACTGGGGCATTAAGCAAGGATTTTATTTTACTTTATTACGTCTTATCATACTTTTCATTTTTTATTCCACTATGGTAGGCTCATCTATCTTTCTCTCACACTGCCAGAGGCTACCGATCTGTAATACAGCTCAGCTTCAAACCCACTCAAAAGAAGAAAGATCAAATGAGTGAAAATGGAAGCACACCATAACCACTGTTTCCATTCAAACTCATAAAATTTCTGCACCCTTGGGGGGTTTCTTAAGATCCTAAGTACAGTCTGCAGGGAAGAACATGAATTATATGCAGGGAGATTTGGTTTTCAGTTCTGACCCTGATGTTTACTAGCTGAAAACAGTAATATTTCTGGTATCCATATTTCCATATTTCCACATTAATAATTGGACTAGATACTATGTCACTTATAGCTTAAAATATTATTCATCAAACAATAAGAGACTGTTTAGTTTTTAAGTAAATAATTGTGTACATGCTCTTTGTTCTCAGTGAAATACAAGCAGATTTTTAAACTCTTGGAATGTTTTGGCAGTGATATCACTTTGTAAGTAAATATTTGCTTTTGTAATGGTTAATTTTATGTGTCAACTTGACTGGAACATGGTTGTTCCCAAATATCTGGCTCAACATTATTTCTGGATGTGTCTGTGAGAGTGTCTCTGGATGAAATTAGCATTTGATTGAGTAGACCGAGTAAGGCAGATTGCTATCCCCAATGCGGGTGGGCATTGTTCAATCCTTTGAGGGGCTGAATGGAATACAAGGGTGGAGGAAGGGAGAATTCACTCTCTTTGCCTGACTTATTGAGCTGGGACATTGTTCTCTCTTGTCCTTGGACTGGGACTCACACCGTCAGCATTGCTGGTTCTCAGGCCTTTGGACTTGGACTTGAAATACACCAACTTTCCTGGGTCTCCAGTTTATGGACGGCAGATTATGGGGCTCCTCAGCCTCCATAATTATGTGAGGCAATTCTTTATAATACATCTCTTACTAGACATGCAGCTGAACATTGAACAACGTGGGAGTTAGGTGTGCTGACCGACCCCCATGCAGTCAATAATTCACACACAAATTTTTACTCCCTAAAAGCGTAATTACTAATATCCTACTGCTTATTGGAAGCCTCACTGACAACAAAACAGTTGATTAGCACATTTTTTTGTTATATGTGTTATATACAGTATTCTTACAGAAAAGTAAGCTAGAGAAAAAAATGTTATGAAGAAAATCATAAGGAAGAGAAAATATATTTGTTATTCATTAAGTGGAAGTGGATCTTCATAAATGTCTTCATCTTCATTGTCTTTAAATTCACTAGGCTGAGGAGGAGAAAGAAGAGGAGGGATTGGCTTTGCTGTCTCAGGGGTGGCAGAGGTGGGGGGGTTGGGCATGGAAGAGAAGGCAAGAGAGGTAGGTATACTTGGTGTAAACTTTTATTGAAAAAAATTCATATATAAGAAAACCCACGTAGTTCAACCTCAAGTTGTACAAGGATCAATTGCATCTATGTATATATGTGTATGTGTATAAATATAGATATCCATATTAAGAGATATATCAATAGGATATATATGTATGTATATAGACATATATAGTACATATCTAGGAGATATATCCAATCGGATACATACTGTTGGTTCTGTGTCTCTGGAGAACCCTGACTATATATTTTTTTCCAAAAAGTGGACTTTTTGAAACTAATGGCAAATTCTTAATTCTTTATATTGGATTATACATTTTTCATGCCATTCAAAACAATTTTGCATATATTACCTTATTTTTTATTTATTTTTTCCATTTTTAAAGAAATTTGGGACTCACGTGATGTAACTGTTAAAAATCAACATCTTATCGTGACATACAGTATAGGTGCATAAATATTACTTTGCAGTTTAATAATAGTTGTAATGAGAACCCTTTTGTTGTTACTATCACACAGATGAAGTACTAGACCATTCCTGGAGGTCTTCCTCTGTCCCTTTTCTGTGCCAATTATCAGTTAATTTCCTCACACCTTCGATCAAACCCACCCTGTTTTATCTGCTCTGCCACAAGGAAGCTTTAAGCTTCTTGCTGCAAACACAATATTAAGCGATGTCAATAGAGTGCACTGGAAGAACTTTGTGGGAGGAAGTGGCTTCTGATTCCAAAGGCCAAGAAGCCTTTGGCTTCTTGCTCCTATTATGTGGTATGTAAACATGTGCCACCCTGATGATGAGAGGATTCTGAACATGGTGGTTCCTGGACTCCCTCTTTGCATTTAGAAGCCAATGTTGGCCTTCCTGCACTCCAGAGGGGTATTTCCTGCTTGTCCAGTGATTGTGGACTAACTTTGGCTTGGAAAACTTAGTAAGCGTACTATCCTGTGGAATGCAACTATACCTTCTCCAACGATGAACCCAGTCTTGAGAAGGGGTACTCCTTTCCAAGTCTGTCCTTCCATAACTACTCTCCCTCAACCCAACAGTATTCTTCAGAATTCTGCCTACATATCTGTAATTACTCCTCTGTTATATTTCTTTAGCTCCTGACTGACAAACCTTCAAAATCAAAATGCCTTTTCCGATTATCCTCAAGGCAGCCACTATTCTGACTCATGTATAAAGATTGTTTTGATTTCCTTTATAGTTTTGTCACCTATGTATATATTTTTAAACAACATAGTTTCATTTTGCCTTTTTTAGAACATTATATAAACTCAGTCTGTAATCTTTTTTATTTTTTTTTGTTCAAAATGATGTATTTTAGAAACCCTAATGTTGCTGTATATATGGTCTGCTTTATTCACATACCCCCATTGTATTTTCCATGGATTGTTCCCAGTGTTTGACAAGTATGAGCAATTGCATATATATAATATAATTACATATAATATATATTATATATTACTTTTTTTTTTTTTTTTTTTTTTTTAGAGTCAGGCTCTCACTCCATAACTCAAACTGGAGTGCAGTGGTGCAATCATGGCTAAATGAAGCCTCAAACTCCTCGGCTCAAGCAATCCTCCTGCCTTAGCCTCCTGAGTAGCTAGAACTACAGGCATGCACCATCACTGAAAAATTGCTTTTTAAACACTCCTTTACGTATTGCCAATCATTGTTTTTATCTCTGTGTACTGTGTGCAGGGGTGAAATTTCTTAATCTAAAGGAATACATTGTCAACATTTGTAGATTATGGAATATGGATTACTAAAGAGGTGATACCAATGTGTTAATACAATCCCTCCAGCCAAATAGAATTCTTGTAGCTCCATATCCTTAATACATTTTAATATTAAGGAAAATGTTATTATTTAGTAATAAGTATTGAAGTTTAGCACCTTTATACATATTTATTGGTATTTTGACTTCCTCTATGGTGAAATAGAGCCTGTATTAAAACTTAAAGGCCTGTTTTAAGTCTTTTAAATATTTTTTTATTGGGATGTCTGACTTCTTCAAAGTTTTCTTCATATAAAATCTGGATAAAAGTCCTTCATCGGCGGTACGTGTTGCAAATTGCTTCTTCTGTTCTATGGCTTTTTACTTTTCTTTTTAAATGGTGTCTTTTGAAGAAGAAAAAAGTATGGCTATAATTTTAACAGCGTTGAATTTATTAATCTTTTCCTTCATGGTTACTGCTTTTTTTTTGTTTTGTTTAAGAAATCCTTTCCTATAAAGGACATTAATATATTCTTCCATATAATCTAAAAGCTTTATGGTTTTGCCTTTCACATTTAGGTTTTTAATCTACCTGAAATTGATTTTTTATATGGCATGAATGCTTTTGCTATTGCACCATAATTTCTAAAAATCCAATGTATACAAGGTCACCATTAATATCTAAAGTTGTGGCAAGGTTACCTAGTGTAGAATAATGCTGAATTAAAGGAAAAAAATTCCTTTTTAAGAAACCCTTTAATTAAGTTGTTACTGACTGCCAGACAGAATAGTAAGTATTTTACTTACATAACCTTAAAGAAGCTCATTTTACAAATAAATCAATTTAGGGTTGGGAGTTTCAGGTAGTTGGCTAAGGTCACATCATAGTATAAATTTGAACAAGGATTAAAATTTTACAAATTAATTCAGAAAACTTCTATCTTTCTAGGGATAGAAGTTTTGTGTTTGTGTGTTCTCTCCTTATTTTTTTCCCCTTTCATGACTTTAATATGAAATTTGTATTCCTGGAATTATCAACTATCTTTGATTACTACTCCAAGTTTTGCCTATATTCAAAGTCACCTGGGCTGTGTGCAGTGGCTCACACCTGTAATCCCAGAACTTTAGGAAGCTGAGACCGGATTACCACTTGAGTCTAAGACTTTGAGACCAACTTGGGCAACATAGTGAGACCTCATCTCTAACGTGAGTGTGTTTGTGTGTGTGTGTGTATATATGTGTGTGTGTATACATATGTGTGTATATATATGTGTGTGTATATATATTAAAGCTCGGCCTAGTGGTGCATGCCTGTAGTCCCAGCTAATCAGGAGACTGAGATGGGAGGATCACTTGAGCCTTGAAAGTTGATGTTTCAGTGAGCCATGATCATGCCACTGCACTCCAACCTGGGCAACAGAATGAGACCCTGTCTCAAAAACAAAGGTCACCTCACTTTTCTTATAAAAGTTTTCAAAATAGTCTCATTTGCAGAGTTGTGTTTTTCTTTCTCTGTTTACTTTATATTATTATTATTCAATAATTATATTTTATTCAAGAAATACAGAAAATTGACAATTTCCTTAAGTTTAAATTCTTATTATAAATTTAGGGCCTTCAAAACCTGGAACAGACTTTTGTAGCTATATTTGGTGGTGCCTTTGAGGACTCTGCCAAGTTCACACATGATCCATATTGGGGGCTTCTGGACCCAGTAGACAAGGTTTAGCTTCGCCATCCAACAAACTTCTCACACCCATTTTAGGCAGAGAAAATCAGATTTATCAGATACCCGTTTTGGACTACCAGTCGAAATTTCATTTGAATGAAGGTTTTTTTCTTTAAAAATTTCTGAAAATAACTAGTCAGAGTGAATAATAATTATAGGGTTGAATAAGATGCCTTCAATTGTCCAAAAATAAGATTATCTTTAAAATCTACTGGAGAAATTAGATTTAAAGGTTTGCATTCTAGAATGAATAAGTGAATTTAGTAAAGTCAATACAAAGTCAATTTTATTTGCATACTACTAACAACATTTGGAAGATGAACTTTAAAAATCATTTGTAAGAGCATCATAAAACTAAAGATACTCAGGAATATGTATTTTTAAAAAACAAAGGATCTCTTCACTGAAAACTATAAGTCCCCGCTGAGGAAGTTCACAGAAAGCATAAATACCTTTAGAACTGTATATTTTTCATGGATTGAAAAACTCAGTCTTGTTAAGACGTATGTTCTCAACAAGGTTACTTCAACATCATCACAATAAAAATCCTTAGCCTAAGTTTTCTTCTGTGCTGGATCTTGATAATTCTTTACTACTTTGTATTTCTCCAATGCCTTCAAGCTTTATGTATGTGTATGTGTATGTATATGTGTATGTGTTATGTGTATGTATATGTGTGTGTGTGTATGTGTATGTATATGTATGTGTCTGTATGTGTATGTGCATATCCTTTAACTGGGCCAAAACACCCAAGCTGTGGCTTTCCACCTTGGTACTATTAACTTTGAGAGCTTGATAATTATTTGTTTTGGTAGGCTGTTCTGTACACTGAATATATAGCAGCATCCTTGTTCTCTATCCACTAGTTTCAGTAGCACCCTCCCCTTCCCAGTTGTGACCAAAATGTGTGTAGTAATTGCCAAATATCCCTTAGGAGGCAAAATTGTTCCCATTTCAGAGCCACTGACCTAATACAACATTTCCTGAAGCAGAAATCTCACCTTTCAAATAGTTATTTTCTTCCTCCTGATAAAATAAAAACTTTAGGCAAATTAAATTTAAAGGAATTTAATTTAGCAATGAATGATTCATGAATCGGGCAGCCTCCTGAGCCAGAGTACGGTCTGAAACTCTAGCACAGCTACATGATGGAAGAAGATTTATTGACAGAAAAAGGAAAGTGATGCACAGAAAACAGAAGTGAGGTACAGAAACAGCTGGATGGGTTACAGCTTGGTGTTTGCCTTATTTGAACGTAGTTCAAACAGTTGGCTACATTTGATTGGCCAAAACTCGGTTAGTTGCACAAATGTAGGGTACAGTCTGTTTACATCTCCACTTGTTATAATTCACAATGTACAGAGAAACCTTAGGCCAAAATTAAAACATGTAAGGAGGCATCATTAGGCTAAACTTGATTTAACACTCCCCTTTCATTTATTGCTTTCAAATATTATCTTTTATCCTGATTCTTGAACCATTTGCAAGAATTACACTATTTTAAATCATTCATTTATTCCCCATTGATTATGGAATAAATTCCAAGTATCTTTACATGGCATTTAAAGCTCAAACTACTTCACCAGTTTCTTATCTCACCAGATCTTGCTTCAGACTGAGTATTCTTACCACATCATTTCATCTTCTGGGTAGATGGTTTTCATAATATTTTATAAGGGTCCTCAGAAGATTCTACATGATAAGGCACCACTCATCTTGGTAATGAACCTGATACTATACATTCATAGTGGCTTTTTTTCTTTCCCTGTTTTGCTATCCTTATCCCTTACTCTTAATGCTTAGGATCAATTCCCAATTCCCAAAGTGCCTGCACACAAGTTTTAGTCTCAGGCTCTGATTTTGGCAGATCTCAGACTAAGACATACTGACTAAATTTTGCTCATCCTTTAAGACTCTTCTTAGGTCTAATTACAAAAAATATTTCCTTTCCTCCTTCTTTCTCTCTTTCCCATTTGACTGGTGCTTCTCCTCAGTGCCACCCATCAAGACCAAACCCTGTGCTAATTATTTGCAAGCCGTTTTGAGAACTGAGTCTGTGTCAGAATCATCTTTGTATCTATAATATCTAGGTATTACAGTGAATAATGTTATACCTAGATGGTCATAATATATTCCATATCAATTTTAAATAAAACAATTTATTACATAGTTAATTAATATGGTTACTGCTTTTCTTCATTTGTCTTCTGCTAACATTTTGGGAAGAAAAATCTATTCTCTACTAACTCTTTTCCCGTATCTCATGCTCAGTTTTAGAATATTAATGTCTGGTTTCCACTCTCACCACTCACATGTAACTGGCTTCTCAAAATTTAAAACAGTATTTTAATTGCTAAATCAAGTGACTCCTTATCAGTGTTCCTCTTTATCAGTTTCCCTGAAGGACCTGACACTGTTGACTACTTCCTTTTCTGGAAACTTAGTTTCCAGGATATATCTGTCTTCTATTCCTGTTTCCTCTTTGATCATTCTTTTTTTTGGTTTGAGATGGACTCTCGCTTTATCGCCCGGGCTGGAGTGCAGTGGCGCGATCTCTGCTCACTGCAAGCTCCGCCTCCCGGGTTCACGCCATTCTTCTGCCTCAGCCTCTGGAGTAGCTGGGACTCCAGGTGCCTGCCACCACGCCTGGCTAATTTTTTTCTATTTTCAGTAGAGACAGGGTTTCACCGTGTTCACCAGGATGGTCTGGATCTCCTGACCTCGTGATCCGCCCGCCTCGGCCTCTCAAAGTGCTGGGATTATAGGCGTGAGCCACTGCCCCCGGCCTGATCATTCTTTCTTACTTTCCTTTATTATCTATCATCTTTTCCCTCTATATTCCTATTGAATTCTATTTTTCCTGTATTTCTGCCTTTGACTTCTCTGCTAGCTCAGCATTTTCTCTAGATGCTTACATAAGTAACAGGTTACTTTTACTTATAGGTATGCATTTTGCAGAATGTGCTATCAAAATGTATTGTGGTATTGTGGGCACTTCTAATTCAATAGAAGCAGTATTTTTCTTGCCTTTCTCAAAAATTTCTTTCTGAACATTGGTTAAACACATCACCAAGCGTCTAGCAGGTTGTCATTCCCTCTCTTTTTCTAATTGATTGCAGACATGTTTTTGATTTCCTGTCTCTATATCTAATTCTCTCAATTTTATTCTGTGTCACCAGATGATTTATTTGAAATACAAGCCTGACCTTGTCACAGATCTCCTTAAAAGCTTCAAATTGGTCATCAAAATATAAAGGTTATTTCTGAAATCTTTAGCGTGGAATTCAGGATCTTTCTTAATGAAGCTCTACATTTCCTCCTCTCCACTTTGTTCATTTATCTATCAGTTCTGTTGTCATTCTGTTAGTCACTAGTAATATTTGGTTGAACAAAACACACACAGTTCCTCTCCTCCTAGATCTTTTATTCCCCTATGCTTCTAGTCTCCACTGTACCCACTAGACTGTTTTTTTAAATTTGATACACCACATCTATATTGTGAAATTATTACCACCAAGTTAGTTAACACATCCGTTACTTCACCTAGTTATCGTGTGTGTGTGTGTGTGTGTGTGTAGTGACAACATTGAATATCTACTCTCTCAGCAAATTTTAAGTATACAATATGGTATTAACTATAGTCACCATGCTCTATGTTAGATCCCCAAATCTTACTCATCTTGTAACTGATATCTGTTCCCTTTGATCAGTGTATCCCCTATCTCCTTCAATACCCTAGGCTCCTGGAAACCATCTTCTTGGTTAAATTTATTATTGATTTAATCCTTACTTGTTATTTGTCTATTTAGATTTTTTATTTCTTTATGATTCAATCTTTGTAGGTTGTATGTTTCTAGGGATGTATATTTCTTCTGGGTTATTCAATTTTTTGGTTTATAATTTGTTCACAGTAATCTGTTACAGTCCCTTGCATTTCTGTAGTATTAGTGATGATGGAACTTATTTCATTCACAATTTTATTTATGTGCATTGTCTCTCTTTTCCTTGGTTAGTTTATCTAAAGGTTTACCAATTTTGTTTGTCATTTTTGCATTTATTGTTAACTTTTTTTAACATTTACTTTTGTTTGAGGGGTGCATGTGTAGGGTTGTTATATAGGTAAATTGTGTGTTGTGGGGATTTGGTGTACAGATTATTTTGTCACCTAGGAAATAAGCATAGTAGTTTTTTTGTAGTATTCCCGCTGCTATACTAGTGGCTTGCAAAAGTTGGCTCAGACCCTTTGGAAATCTCAGGGCCCTAGAGTTTTCATTTCAAAAGTATAGGTGGAAACATTCACCCAAATTGCAGTCATGTTTATGCAAGGGTCTGTATATTCTGATTTTTCCATAATGAGAGTATGTTTTCAAAAAAGTCTCTTTCACAATCACAAGCTCAACACCTGTGACACTTCATCACATTTAGAGAGAGTTAAGCAAGTCCTGCAGAAACTCTGGAGTTCAAAAGGAGTATAAATCGGTCAACTAGGTAAAAATCTGCATCTTTTAACAAACATGTGAACTTTTAGAAAAGGACAAAGAAGACTTTGTAAGTTGTATAGAAAGGAGTAAGCAATAGGAGGGTGACTCTTTTCATTTCCCACTAATGTATCTGCTAGCACTTGCTTTTAGTGGTTCTGAGAGTCTAATCCCTGTTTGTCCTAAATGATGGCAGTTTCACAGCTTCCTGTGGTAAATAGATTGTTCTAAAAACTCACAGTTGTGAGTAGACAGAGCAATCTTTCCTGAGAATCCATTCTAAGGGTTCCTTCTCAATTTTCTCCTAGTCAGTCTTTCTTACATCATGCTAATTATTGATTGCTTCTAACCTTTGCAGACTGGCTCATTCTTCGGGTTTTTATGGCAGCACCCTTTATTATTGATATTCTCCTCATAGCATTTCTCATTTATATCCTCATCACCTTAGTTTGACTTCTTTGTATTTCCTTCATTTGATTCATATTTATTTGGTTTCTCTTAGTGCTTAAAGCTCTCATTTCTTGTTAACATCATTTAAAAATTCTTTTCAGAAAACATGATAACTGGTCAGACTGCTATGATTTATATATTATTAATTTTTGGGTTCTGAGAAAATTTACCCAAAATGTGAACATCATAAATTAGCTTTCTTTTGTTTACTGAGCAGAAATATGAGCAATTTATTTTCCATGGATGATTAGAATGCTTTACTGTGAAGTTCATTGACCTTTTAAGCTGATATTCTGCTATACAGTATGACATTCTGCCCAAGAGAGTTTCCTCATAGATTGTCCTTGGAAGGAAGAGGAGGAATGGTATATGAAGATTGCTTAGGGATTGTTTTACCTGCTCTCACTAGACTTCATGTGAATGTTACCTTACCAGGAAACACTCATATAACACAGGCTCTGGAGCCAGACAAGCCTCAGTGTAAGGCCAGATCTGCCACTTCCCAGTTGTATGACCATAGGTACATTGCTTAAAGTCTTTAAGGTTTTGTTTTTTTTATTTATAAGAAGGAGATGCTAATATCTACCTTATAGTATTATGAGGATTAAACAAAATAATTTATAAAATATTTTATATTCAGAGGATGTTCTGTGAAAGGTTTTTGAATGAATTAATGATATAATTATTTTTTACTCTTCATATTCTTCTCAAAGGTGTAATGACAACCTTAAACACTTATTTAGATCTTGTTATAAATGTTTAATTGATGCTCATTTTCTTCTAATATTTCTGTATTAATTTATTCTTGCACTGCTATAAAGAAACACCTGAAACTGGGTAATTTATAAAGAAAAGAATTTTAATTGACTCACAGTTCCACATGGCTGGGGAGGCCTCAGAAAACTTACAATCATGACAGAAGGCAGCAGGGAAGCAGACACGTCCTACATGGCTAGAGCAGGAGGAAGAGTGAAGGGAGAGGTGCACACATTTTTAAACCAGATCTCATGAGAACTCACTATTACGAGAATAGCAAGGGGGAAACCTGCCCCCATGAGCCAATCACCTCCCCACAGACCCCTCCTCTAACACTGGGGATTACAGTTTGACATGAGATTTGGGTAGGGACACAAATCCAAACCATATCAACTTCCTATGGTTTTAAATGTTTATTTCAATTCAAATGAATAGTATTTCTCAAGAAGAAATGACATTAACGTATTTCAAGGGTTACTAGCATTAGTCTTGACAATGATTTCCTTCCTTACTGAGACAATGATCTCTAATAAACAAAAATAGAAGTGTAATTAAGGACTAAGTTATGTGTTATAATTAGTAGGCATATGTCACTGTATATAGACTGGTCAATTGTTACTGTCCCACTGTTCTTTAATACAGATGCCTCTGGTACCTTGCTTGACTCTGTCATTAGGAATGTCAAATTGTACAAAAGTATATACCTTGACATTTTTCTTTCACTTTTCCTAGACTTTCTTATTTTAGATCATAGCTGGCCATTTGGTGACTTCTTGTAGTATTGCCTACTAGCTTTATCTACGGGTTCATATCAGGCAGACCAGAGCTCTCTCCCTAGAGCTGTCACATATATTGCGTCCTTGGGTAAGTGTATTAGTCCATTTTTATACTGCTATAAATAACTGCCTGAGACTGGGTAATTTGTAAAAGAAAGACGTTTAGCTGACTCACAGTTCAGCAGGGCTGGGGAGGCCTCAGAAAACTTAAAATCATGGCAGAAGCAGAAGGGGAAGCAAGGCACCTTCTTCACAGGGTGGCAGGAAGGAGAAGTGCTGAACAAAGGGAAAATAAAACCATCAGATCTCCTGAGAACTCACTCACTATCATAAGAACAGCATGAGGGAAACTACCCTCATGATTCAATTACCTCCACCTGGTCTCTCCCTTGACACGTGGGGATTGTGGGGATATGGGGATTACAATTCAAGATGGGATTTGGGTGGGGACACAAAGCCTGACCGTATCAGTAAGTTACCTATCCTATCTAGACTTACATTCTTTACCCACAAGAAGAAAACAACAATAGTGTTTACTTTAAGTTGTTATTTTAAGGATCTTTTTAAGATAATGCTATTAAAACACTTAGCACAAACCTTGCCACATTTTAAGTACCCAATTGTAACTATTTCATTATCATTATAATTTAAAAGGTCATCATAAATATGTCTATTACAACATAAATGAACATGATCAAATATGGAACAAATTCTGAGGTTTGCAGTAAAGGAATTAATTTCTTATTAATTGAAATAATGCCAAGTGCCATATTAAAATTTAACCTAAATCTAATTTGTGCAGAAATCATTCATTGCTTTTTCAAAAGATGTAAAAAAGAAACTGATATGGAACAACAATGTTTTAATTCTCCAGATAAAGGGGGATGCATTGCATGATAGAAATGGCTAATCTATTATCCTGAGCCTGTTCAATACAAGTAAGTGAACAGGATGAACACAGGGAAAAAATACTAAAGGAATCTTTGAACTGCAGATTAGCATGTAAAACACAAAACAGAAGTGGCAAGGCAAGGGAGATAAACAGATTTGTTACAAGAAAAGCTTTAAAAAAAGGAAATTTGTTTACAAGGAGGGGAAGATATATGTGGGAATTTATATGACATAAAAAGAAATTATTATGATTTCTGGAAACCTTGGATCTGAAAGATGTACCTTATTTCACTTTTCTCTTCCCAATGTGCCACTCAGCTGCATTTAAAAAAAATTTCTATTGGTTACTGTCATTATTGATGAATCTCACAGTGTTGGTTCTGTGGGAAGCAGACACTGACTCAAATTTTAGTGTTTAGGAGCAGCTATTTGTTCAACACGCATAGCAGGGAGGGGAAGAAAGCAGGGCTGGCAAATGGACTTGGATAAATCAAGCTGTTATGCAGATCTAAGAGCCTCAAACCACCCTAGAGGGATCTCTTGAGCTAAAATGGCCCATCAGAGTTCCCCTTTCTTGAGCTAAAATGGCTGGGCCTTTAAAATCCTGTTTCAATTAGTCACTGCATGATGGCCACCCCTAGAAGTGTATGACCTAGGATGCAGCAGCCCTCTGCAACTGAGACAATCCCTGAAGAAGCTGACAAGTAAAGGTTGTCCGCTGAGTACTGGCAGCAGATGGAACAAAAAGTTCTTCCTTGCAGTTGGATCTGAATAGTGCATCTCCATATCAACCAAAATGACCCATTAAAGTCCTACACTCAGAAGACCACCACAGCCATGCACTGAAGGTTTACACCTATTTTAATCTCTGATATTTGGGGAAAAGTGAATGACTTTCACAACCTTATTAATGATAGTATCTTTACCTGACAAATTCTCAATTTCCTTGTACCTGTTGGAAGTGCTTTCCCACAGACCTCCTTTAACAAAGTCTTAGCTATGCCAATGAAGGCTGCTAACCATATCAGTCTTTCTACTGACTCTGTGACATTCTCAAAGACACCTTAGACTCCCACAACCCTCTATCACTTTCTCTTTATCTGCAATACCAATTCTCAGTCTGGTAGCATTCCTTCTTCCACATTCTCTCTATCTGCTTTGAGTTTACAAAGTTTTACCTTCAGAGTTGTTGGTTTTTACTATAAAACAAAATCAAAAGCAATAACCCTTTCTTCCTAATGCTGTATTCCAAATTTTTCACATGATTGGTCACTGCTTCCTCTTACATGATGCTTAATCTTTCTCTAGTTTCTCTCTTCCCTCCCTTTCACCTCTAACCAGCTATTTGTTGCAAATATCAACACATTCTCTTTTATTGTCTTTTAATTTTTGTTTTCTCTTCTCTTAACAAATAACCTGGATCCTATGAAACAAAAGTGACAGTAGGTGGCTGATCAAAAAAGCAAAAATCCTTTACCCTTTGGACTCTGTGGATGGATGCTGAAGGAAGTATGTATGCTCACTTATTTAAAAATATTATTTCCTTTCATATATACATTCATTCTCTTGTGAATGTTTTCTATTATCCAGGGATTGTTTCATTCTATTCTAATGGATTCCATCTAGCTCAAAATCTTTCTACCACCCTTTCTCTTCAGTCTTCTCAAGCTCTTTCTTGCTTACTGATTCACAGAGAATAAAGGCAGTAGATATGATACTGCAGCTTAATTTATAACTTAAATTTATTTTTCAGTGCTTTATACCTCCTTAGAGGAAGTGTTTTTGTTGTTGTTGTTGTTAGTCTGTTCTCACACTGCTATGAAGGAATGCCCAAGACTGGGTAACTTACAAAGGAAAGAGGCTTAATTGACTGACAGTTCTGCCTTGCTGGGGAGACCCCAGGAAAGTTACAATCATGGCAGAAGGCACAGGAGAAGCAGGCATCTTCTTCACAGGGCAGCAGGACAGAGTGAGTGCCAGCAGCGGAAATGCCAGATGCTTATAAAACCAACAGACCTCGTGAGAATTCACTCACTATCATAAGAACAGCATGGGGGAGACCACCCCCATGATCCAATTACCTCCACCTCATCCCACCCTTGATACACGGGGATTATGGGGGTTATAATTTGAGGTGAGATTTGGGTGGTGACACAGAGCCAAACCATATCATGTATTTTCTTTAATCTTACATTCTCTTATGAATTGGTTCTCAGACTTGAACTGAGCAAATATGATCAAGACAAGAAACAAAGAATCAGTAGGTTGTTTAATTTTCTCCCCCCGCAAATTATTTGAAGTCAAATAAATATTTTTATTACAAGGCTTCTTTATTCACTTCTTATGTCTCTCAAATAAAATATAATTTATTTTAAAAACTATAGGCAATACGGTCCCTGATATTTTCAGCACCATAGTGGCATCATATAACTGGTGCTGAGGACCCCAGTGTTTCCATTTGATTCCAGGATTATATTAGAAATTATACAGCCTGCATGTCCAACTTAATTAAGTTACTGGTGATATAATGTATTTACATGCATCAACATTGATTGATTCAAATACCTGCATCATCAAGAATGAAAATTTAATCTACTTATAGGTAAAATTTGAAAATTTTTAAATCCTTGGTTTTGAAAGATTCAGTTTACCATTAATCAATCTTCTACTCCTCAAGCAGCATAACTTGCTCAATTGTAGTTCAGAAATACTAAGCTCAGAAGCTGTAAAGGTCAATATGACCAAATGAAAGACAATTTTAGTATTGTTTAGAGTAGGTGAAGTGTATCCTTAAAATGTTTGAAAAATGCAATGATCCTAGGCAAGATCAGTCTTATATTAAGACTATAAAACACATACAAAAACTTAGTGTTTCAGTGTCTGTTGCCCTTGGTAGAAGTTACTTGAATTACTTAATTTCCATAACCTCCCATTAGTGCCAGTACCAACCGAATAGAACCCAGTGGTTTGCCATTGTGGATCTAAAGTTTTAAAAATGTAATATCTAAAAATGTGTTGCAGTTTAGAGTCACTTATTAAATATTTTTTCATAGATATATGTATTCATATCTGCCTAATTACCCATATCTTTTTAATATGTTGAAACATTCCATTCAAAAGGAAAATTTGTGTAAAAGAGAACTACTGAGTTCACTAGTGAGTATAATAATAGTTCATCTTCCTGTGAAATGGAACATCCAACACTGAGGATAGCATGGTCTTGAAAATTCCAATTCAGTTGCATTACTGATGGAAAGAGTAAAATTAATTCATTTCGCCCCAAAACTGGTACTTATGTTTTATTGCTTTTATTTCTGCATTGGAAAAAGGAAAGAATTCAAGGGCTTTTGCATAATGGATTTTAAGAATTTCAATTGTATGCTCTGATGAATAAGCTATATCAGTTAAACTATATATTACTTATATTACTACTTCTAAAATGCTAAATATTTTAAATAAATTTTCATTTAATATGTTTAAAATATTTTATCAGCATAGGTTAATATATTGTGTCTTCTGAGTCTATAACTAGATGAAAGACAAATATTTTTCTACTTTGTAACTTTTTTAAAAATATGCAAATTGGGATGGAATTCATTAGAAAGACTTACAGCTTACTCTGGGATTTTAGCTACATGTCCAGATATGGCTTTTATTACTGCACTTCAAATAATATACACTTTTATCCTTTTGAAATTTCTTTGTACTACACATTTGTGCATCTTCTTAAAATTTGAGGGTTTATATTTCATAACTGACACAATTTGTGAAAAATCTTTGATGGGGACTGTGAAAAACTTTGGGAAAGGCATAATTTAATATAAGTGCAAATACTTGTAAAAAATAATGGCAATTCATATCAGTTTTTATATTTGTTCCTGTAAAGAAAAAATAACATCAGGACACACTATACCTTGAACACCTTTTCTGACAAGTGAAGTTTACTTCTAATTATCTCTAATATGGTTTTAGATAAGTACATGTCATAGATACTTGGTAAAAATAATAAGGCCTTACTAACATGAGACCTGATTCTAGCTATATGTAAATGAAATCCTTCCTGCCTGACAGAAGAATATGCCTGGATTTATTCTAAAAAGAATGGATTTATTGTATGTATATTATATGTATGGATTTATTGAATTAAAAAACAATCAAGCATTACAATTTTTCTGCTTTTGTTGACAATTTGATAAATATCAACTACCATAAAAATAAGAAGTTTCCTGAAAATTTGAGATTTTGTTTTCATGGATAGTGTCAGAGAATAAGATCTATAAATACATTTTAGAGAGCCATTACTAAACTTATTTAGGATTTGTCTATACGACAATAGACATGCAAAAATAAAATCTGGCTTTTGCTCAATTGCCAGGGTTTCTAGCTTTTAGAACAATAAATACTTGGAAATGCTGAAACATTTAAGTGATGTTTCACTTTTTAAAAATCTTGAGTTATTTTTGTTATTTTGTCATGTTGCATCTGTATTACTGTCATGTTGTATCAGCTTTTATACCATATTGATTTCTTTGGATATGTTCTTTGTCTCCAAATCACGTACCAACTTATCCATTCCAGACATATGGGAAATGTTTCATTCCATGGTTTTGTGGGGCATGAAAATTATACAAATTGGTGAGTGGAGGGAATTCCTCTTTAAACAATAACAAAATGACAAAAACATGTACTGGTTTGTTTCCACGATGGAGTTCAGTCTTTTTCTGCAAGTATGGAACCCCAGAATCTTAGAGACTAAAGAGACCACGATTTCATGTAAAGCAATGGTTCTCAGATATTTGGATTACAGAAACATCTCATGTATACTGTTTATGAATGAAAAATACATAAATACGCAGGTATTGTATTCATAGTATGGTCAAATTTTTAAACTGTTGTACATGATCAAAATAAAATTTCGAGACTACTGCTCCCATTGGCTGTGTTTCCTCCCACTTTAGGACAGTGCTCATTCTTTGCCTCCTGCCTGAAAGGCTCTCAGGCTTGTCCTTTCATCCCTCATTTTCATTACTTAACTCTTGCTCATTCAATCTCAACTCAGATGGCACTTTCTTAGAAGCATTTATCCAATCTCCAGAAGTTACTTATTATACTCTCCTGTGGCTCTTTCTACTTTATCTTCATATCACGTAAACTATGTAAGCAGTATGGAATTTGTATTCACTTCTATGGTTATTTGTTTAATGTCTTCCTCCAACTCCACTCCTGAACTAGTCTCTCAGCTTCAGGAAGGCAGAGTCCTTGTATCTCCAGTGTCCAGCAGCCCCTGCCGCAAACACAATAGTAGACATATGTGAATGAACTAATGGTCCTTAAAAATGTTATTGTGAATGAGTAACAATTCAAGGACTGGTGTATGGAAATCATAAGTTGGATTAACCTTTTCATTTTTACAGATAATATAACTGATGGCAAAATAGTTGAAATTCTAATACCTAGATTCCTACAGTTTGGAGACTAGGAATTAAGTAACCTGATTCCCAACCCAGAGCTATTAATACTGTTATGTTGTATTAGTGTTTATACCATATTGATTTCTTTGGATATGTTCTCTGTCTCCACGTTTGTCCACTTCTCCATTCCAGACATATGCAAAATGTTTTATCCCATGATTTTGTGGGGCATGAAGCTTATAAAAATTGGTGAGTGGAGGGAGTTCCTCTTTAAACAACAACAACAACAACAACAACAACACCCATAAATACAAAATTTGAACAGTAAGTGGTTTTATATTCTGGATATAATTGCAACACCAAGAAGGCTAGAAATACTTTAATTATTATTCTACAGAGAAGTAACTGAAAATCAAGGACAATATATTCCCCTTAAAAAAAAAAAATGACTGGGCACCGTGGCTCACGCCTATAATCCCAGCTCTTTGCCAGGCTGAGGCAGGCGGATCACTTGAGGTCAGGAGTTCAAGACCAGCCTGACCAACGTGGTGAAACCCCTCTCTACTGAATACACACACACACACACACACAGACACACAAAATTAGCTGGGTGTTGTGGTGGGCGCCTGTAATCCCAGCTACTCTGGAGGCTGAGGCAGGAGAATTGCTTGAGCCTGGGAGGTGGAGGTTGCAGTGAATTGAGATTGCTCCACTGCACTCCAGCCTGGGTGATAACGAGACTCCATATTAAATAAATAAATAAATAAATCTACAATTAAACCTCCCTTTAGCTAGATTATCCCAACAATGATGGAGAGTACTCCACAGCCTTGACAGGAGTTGTCACGTAGTAGTGCAAATTGGAGAGGAAAACGACAGTGATCTTTAATCATTTTGGTTAAATAATTCACTTTTGAAAATTTTGAAAGATGTATGATTACATTGTTGAGGCCCCTTCCAGGGCCTTGGACGAAAACAGTAGAAATGAGGAGGCTTTGAAATTAAGCTCCATTAACATTGAAATAAACACTCCTGTGTTGATATCTTTTGTATAACAGCTCTTGAAATTTGCTCTCCTTGACCCACTCCATTTGTTCTACGCTGTATTGTGTATGCTCAGTAAATTGAATTTATCAAACTGCCAAGCTCCTAACACCACCTTACTAGCTGCTCTACTATTTTCCCCACCCCCTATTTATTTATTTTGGTTTATCTCCTTTGAGATTTTGTTCACTTTCAGAGGAGAAAAAAAGCATGTCCTAAATGTTGAATTTTTAAAAGCCTCTCCAGAGTGCCTTTTCACCTATGAGACAAGTTCAAAACATTTATTGCTCTTTCAGCTTAAAATGGCACACTAGGGTACTATCAGTGCTCAAATGCTACATATATGTATACTCAAAGTATAACATTTAATCTAAAGCATGCACAATTTCTTTCATGAGGAAGGGAATTGAAAGTTGGAAATAGTCAACTTGTCCACCAGTCAGCAGATGAACCCCTCATTTTCTAATGTTCTTCAGACTCCTGCCTCTACGTCCATACTCAACATATTTCTCTACCCACTTCTATGGTTTACATTTCTGCCTCTTGCATTTTGACCAATTTGGAAAATGAACTCTTGACTCATTTATTCCCCTGTATTCACTTCCATAAAACAGAGAGATAACATGAAATTTGTAAATAAATAGACTTGAGATTAAGTATAAAATCCACCAGTTATTAGCTGTGGAAACTTCAGCAAATTGTTTAACCTTTCTGAGCTTCAATTTGTTCGTCTGTAAATGGAGAAAATAATTCCTTCTTCAAAAATGCAGTTTTGAGAACTAAATGAGTTTGTGCATGTCATGAAGGATTTCTCTACCAAGCAGGAACTCCATGTTATATTCTATTTTCTTCAGTCCTTTTATGCCTGCTTAGTACTTGTTGTTTAGTTCACTCAACACTTATTATATTCTTCTTTTAAAATTTATTTTGTGTATTCAGCTCTTTTACCTTGACTTTATGCCACACATGCTCAAGAGCTACATTCTTTCTTCTTTATACTCTTCATAGTGTCTAGCACTGTGGCTTACCACATATGAGGCATTTGTTAAATATATATAATTTGAACTAATTTAGATAGTCATTACTTTAATAGGAAAATTTGAAACAATAGTGTTCTAATGTTAAAAGAATGAATTATTAAGGCTGTATGTAATAATTAATAATAATAATAATTCCAACTATTACTTTAAATTTGGAGTATGCCTGGGAAATAGAAGCATCATTTTCAAACTTCAGAGGGAGTGCCCCATCCCCACTCACACACCCAAAAAATGCAGGAAAAAAAGAGAGGAAGAGAGGGAGGAAGGAGAGAGAGAGGGTGCTTTTTATTCTTCCATGTATATGATCATTTGATCCTGATTTTCTGTCTTATTAGGATTGACATCTTTAGGAGCAGTTACTCTATAAAAAATATTCTATATGATGTTAAGGAGAACTAGTTTAATTTCCTAGTCCTTACTATGCCGCAACTAGTGATTAATGCACTAGTTTCTCCTTAACATCATATAGAAGGCTCATATTGTTATATGTAAAGGGGTACTTTTAACATTAATCAAAGATTATACTTTATCTTCTGAATTTCTGAAACACTTTTTGTATAAAATTTTGTGCTAACACAAGTCTTCGTGTAGATGAATCTCTTATTATACAATTGAGTGCAACTTCAACTCATGTATAATGATTTCTTTTTGCCAGCTCAATTTTCCAGTTATTATTGATTGCCCACATTTTATACATATTGCTCATAACAAAGAATGCTTGTTCTGATGATTATTGTGCTAGTGTTGGTAAAGATGGCAATACAATTAGCTTCAAAGAAAGTTAATGCACTACCCCACCTCTGTTCATCACAAACCCTATTGGATTCCCTATGGAAACATGAAGGGTCAGTCAGGCTCTGCAGGCATAAGAATAATTCTAACGTAATAATTGCTTTTCTATTAGTTGTCATCACTACAGAAAGGTGGTTGAAAATTAAGTGCTCTCTTCATCAGAATGATTAGGCTATTAACTGTACAATCTCTTTTTGGAGATTGTTTTTATGATTATCTGATAATCCAATGCTTTTTCTGCTTCTGGGACATTTAATTAAAAAGCCTTCTTCCACCTCTACAAACTGAGCAAAGTTAAGTGATTTCAACCTTCAATTTAATTAATTAAAATCAAACAGCTCTGATGATTTTTTCTTGCATTTCAGGTGCTGTGGGGAGTAATAATTTTTTCTTTTTGTAAAAGCAAAGCATTTTTTCCAGAAATCATTATAATTTTAATTTTCATAAACATTGTTGTGTTAATCATATTGTTGTGATCACAAGTCAGTGATCTTTAAAAAATCATTAAATATTAAAAATCTAAATGTAATGTTTCCAGGAGACACACACTATTTTAAAGTCATCTAAAACCCTAAAAACCATATTTGGTTTGAAAGAAAATCCGTGACTAGATTTTTATTATAATTACCTATTTCTTATTAAAAAATAATTTATTGTATTATATTTAGTTCCTCCATTCAAAGACATAACAGTGATTTTAATCCTTCTTTCTTCTCTTTTCACATTATTTCAACACTGATATGTGTTCCACTTAAAAGAAAAACTGCTACATCTGTATTAATTGAAAACAATTTTGCATTGGTTTTATCTCTGCACATAATCAAAATGGAATTATATTTCTGTGGGCTTCAGTGCCTTTTGCACTGAGTGATTAAGCTCAAAGTCAGTTGCTATATTTGATAAGATTCCACGTTTGCTCTTGGTGTCTTCTGTCTTATGTTGGGTTAAAAAAAAGCTTATTATACTTCCCACTTGTTCAATGGTTCTTCTGAAGATAAATGCCATGCATATCTATTTAACATAGTACATCTGTAAGAGTGCTTTTTTCTGTTTCTTTTTTTTTTTCCGTAGGATTATTTCTGCTTTGTGTGTTATTAAATACAGGCCCTTGATTTACGTTTCCTGTGATGGGAAAGTTTTCAAGGTTTTAGAATCTCATTGAGTACAGGCTTAAATATTAAAATAATAACACAGTTCTTCTACATTCATCAGAAATCTCTATTTTTAGATAAAATGGAATCACATATGCTCAATAGTGCTATCACAGAATATGGTTAACCCTTCATGAATGTGGCAGCTCAGATCTCAAGAAGCAGGGTCACAGAAGCAGTGATATATTTAGTACTCCCTGTTCTTCTCAGTATTCTCCTCCCTCTGTCCACATTTTATTCTTTTCCAATAGACAATTGAGCAAGATAGGGGAAAGAATAGTCACTGCTGTGCCTCAGCTGCAGTACTAAGTGGGTGACAGAATGAATTAGGAAAATCTATCCCTAATTCTGCTTACTTATTAAATTCCTGGTGTCTCAGAATTTAGCCTGAAACTTTTAATCTGAGAATGTGTATCATGAACCTCCTAAAGTCTGATGTAGCCGGTGCAGCTGCTTTCACTGCCTATCTCCACACAATATGTAGAGAAGACTGGAGATTTTTGAGAGAACCTTTTTTGGAGGAAACTCATAGATAGGAGGAAGAAGTTGTGGGATTTCCCCTTCCTTCTGACTGGAGAAAGAAAGGTGTACCCTCTTTCTTCCCAACTAAAGCTGAGTGAAAGAGGCTCCCAAAATTACTCCAAATTGAGCTGACTACAAGAAAGTGTACAGGTATTCTATTTTTGTACTAGATGCTTGTTAAATTGTAATTTCCTAGTCCTTACTATGCTGCAACTGGTGACTAATGCAAGAGACTTCTTATTCCCCAACATTTAGAATTTTAAGTTTTAATTTAATTTAATTTTAATTTAGAAGTTGGTGGCTGAATTTTGCTTAGGTAGTTTCAAAGGTAAAAGATCGGCTGGAGTAGTCTTACTTTTGTAGGATAAGGCAAGGAAATCCAGCAACAAAAATGTCTGTAATCGCTTTATTTGATAGTAAAGGAAGTGTGAGGTCCTAAGGGCTACATAGTACCTGGTATGGCAGCTGTCTTGAAATTTACCCAAGTGCATTGGCCAATGAGGAGAGATTTAGCAGAAACAAGCTAAGGGTTTTCTGACAGGGGCAAGAGATGGAGCAGGGTATAAGTGAACAGGTAGGGAATATATCAAAAAGTTAGAGAAGGGGACAGTGCAAAGCTCCCTTAAGGAAGGGAGGGAAGGGGGGACACTACAAAAAAAAACACACAAATGGGCCTTAAAATAGAAAGTTAGGTTTTGGATGACAACTGCGTTGGAGGGCACCGAGAGCCACATTGTAAAAACAAAACAAACAAAACAAAGTAAAACAAAAACAAAACATTTGACACATAGCATATACTTTGTACTTCTTCCTTCAAAGCCCTCTTCCTACTCATATTCCCAATCCTGGATGTAGAAGACAGGTGGGGAAGGAACAGAAAAGTTAACTGGAAAGTAAAACCAAGTTTACAACTCCTTTCCCCACAGGCAGGTCTACAAGCCATGAGACAAGCCTGAGACGAGCAAGAGGGGAAGAGCAATGAGTCAGATTTGAAGCAGAGTTTTTGTTTTAAAGTTCACTGGATGTAGAAAGAGATTAGATAGGAGGTCTGTTCAAGATGCTATTCAATGATAGATAAGCTAGGTATTACAAAGCATGTTTGTAGGCACCGGTGGGAGAAAATTCCTGAGTATACCATACCAAGTTCAGCTCAATCATAAACCAGTAACACATTTTTGGCAGAAATTGTTTTATCCCCTCTCATCCACTCCATGAAGTTTGGTAATAGTCCTGATTTTCATTTGGGGATCATTTCTGCTAAACTTAATTCCTGACTCTAAAAACAGGGCATATAGCTCAGGCTAAAATATTTCAGCATAAACTCATCTCCTGGAGACATTATTGATTTAAAGACGGGTGGCAACCCATTGCTGATGGCTTGGGCTCCTGGGGCAGGGTTCAGTGAGGGCTGGGATGGCAGCTTCAGGGATCTTGGCACCAAGCCCCAGTGGCCCCTTCTGAGTCTTTACTCCCCCAGCAATGGCTGTGGCACTGAGGACTCATTTTGGTCCTTGTAATTGCCCTCTGCTCAATGAAATATATGGCCTTTGGACTTTTACACATGCTTCCTGCCAACTTTTGGATCTGCGAGAGGGGTTGAGAAGACCTCATTCACGTATCTCAGGCCAGGGTTGGCCACGAGAATAGCAAATATAATTAAAGAAATAGTCTCCTTCTGATAATCTCAGAACATCATCATCAATTCAACTGATACAGAGCTGGAATATTAGAAGTCTTCTGAAGTTGCTCAATTTTTAAGGGTGAAAATGCTGAGGGTGCTAATGGTCTTTATTTTTTTCACAGATTTAGTGATAAGGATATGTAAGACACAGGGACACTGGCATAGCTCAGAATGTGATTAAACGTTATACATGAGAAATATGCAATGCAATTTTGTTTGTCAATTAAAAAATAAAATATATACAGGATTGCTTTGGGGATATTCCCATCACCAGCCAGAATGTTAACTACATTTTGGATATTTCTATATGAGTTGCATTTTGATTGTAAGGTTACTCAACTTGTTATTCTTTATTGTATGGTGGCAAAAACAAGATAATTCCATCTAATTGAAATGCTTTGGAAGCTTTAATATAAATTGCAAGTTAGCTAAAATTATTAAAAGATGGCTAAGAAATGCTAACGATCTGTGCAATTTGTTTTGTATTATTTCTCCTGAAATTAAAGTTGGAGAACTAAATGCAAATCACCAGAACAGCTAATCCAAGTAGTTTTTGTACTACTTGTCTTTCTCATAGGGAGTTTGAACTTTTTAAGTGACATGAGAGCAATCATGGGACACTATACTGGCAAAATGTATTTAACCCTCTATCCAAGTTCATATCATATCAGGTAATTAGGATTGGACGCATATGAATGTTTGTTGAAGTGTTGTGCCTCTGAAGAAAAATCATAGATTCTTCAACTACATGTATTCATGTAGATTCCTGCAGAAATATCTGGAGTAGCACTCCTGGCTGGTTTGAATTATGGATTAACCAACGAATGCTTTGATGTATAATATTTCAGTGAGAACCAAAGCTATGTCTCCTAGGGGTTATGTGACAGATGTATTTGTCCACATTATGCTCCTCAGTATATAACACAGCTGCCTAGATGCAGGACAATATCAACCATGAGGCTCATGCCTGGAGAAGCCTAAGCAGACAACAAAGAGGTATAAAAATATTCTTCAGTGGCTACAGACATCTAGGACACCTTAGAAAAAAATGTGGGTTTTATATAAAGTTTGGAAGGGGTGGTGTCCAAACTTGATACTAAATATTTTAAATATCATTTTCATAATTAGTTATGCTGGATATAAGAAATGGAATTTGAAATCTATGTATGTCTTAAAACTCCTAAAAGAGAAAATTATACCTATTTTTTTAACTTATATTCCTTCAGCTAATTGAGCTTATTTATCAATAATAGGATTTTTGGTTAACTTTTCTGTCCAGTTTATGGTAAACCCCAGAGGCATGAGAAAAGTCTGAAATTCTACAGAAAGCAGTTTATTTTATGCTTTTATATAGTCTACTAGACACATTTTCCCAATAATACCAATTCACTACTCAGCCATCTTTTTGTTATTTGGAGAACCTTCACGTTATAGTTAGTAATGACAATTGTTATAAGATAGTCTTTGTATTTACCAGTGAATGATTACAAGCAAAGCAGAAAACAATTTTCCCACGAGGAAGAGCCACCCACTTCTCAGGGTCTACCTGAATTGTCTTAGCTCTGCAGTTAGTATACCATTTTACATTTTTTCTGAAAAAAATGGTTACAGTAGTTCTCTACAGATTTCTGAAAATCTACTCTGAATGTGTTGTGATTAATGTCAGAGGAAAATGTTATACTAGGTATAAAACAGAGAACAAAGTAGCGGTTCCCGAACTAACCAATTTCAGAATTAACTAGGGAGTTCTGAGAAACAGAAATGTCCTTTATCTTGCCCAGATATACTCAATCAGAATTTCTAGGGCTGGAGTGGAGTGTAGGAATCTCAAGAAAAAACAACAACAAAAGTTTTCCCGCACTAGGAAGCCATTGTTTTAAAATTAATGGCGATACCAAATTTCCTAAAGTAACAGAGAGACCTATAGGTTTTCAGGTTCACTTTTTTTTTTTTTTTTGAGACAGAGTCTCGCTCTGTCGCCCAGGCTGGAGTGCAGTGGCGCGATCTTGGCTCACTCCAAGCTCCGCCTCCCGGGTTCACGCCATTCTCCTGCCTCAGCCTCCCGAGTAGCTGGGACTACAGGTGCCCGCCACCTCGCCCGGCTAGTTTTTTGTATTTTTAGTAGAGACGGGGTTTCACCGTGTTAGCCAGGATGGTCTCGATCCCCTGACCTTGTTATCCGCCTGCCTTGACCTCCCAAAGTGCTGGGATTACAGGCATGAGATACCGCACACGGCCCACTTTCACCTTTTAAAAGGTCAGATTTCTAGACTCTTTGGGAGAAAAACTGAATCCCAGGCTGATGCAATTAGAAGACAAAGCAGCAAGTTAGAAAAGAAACAAAGTGACTACAGAATACTCAGTTAACTGATTTAAATCATAAATGTATAAGTGCCCTTAAAGAAGACATATGTTATATATTATCTAGGTCTTTTCATCAGGAAAAGTCAAAATTGTTCATCACAAAGATAATCGTTTGCATCGATATGGTAATCTCTTTTGGTCTTCAAAACAGTGAAAGAACGTTTGTATCTTCCTTATTCTGAGATGCAGTTTGTCTCAAAGTTACAGATAATTGGAGCAAGGCACAGAAACCTATGTGCACTGCTCTGTTTTATTTGGTGCTAAGTTTTACAGGCAGAGCTGTGAAGTCAGGGAATGGTGTTGTTGGTCATACTTCACACTCTCAGTGTGACAGGAAAGTGTATAATGCATTTCTTGTAAATGTTGATAGCAAAGGTTTGCAACTTAAAAGGGGAATTTCATATATTTAGAAAATACTTTGAAGTGAAACCCTCATTCTTTAAAGGATTATTTAAAATGGTAATGCTACTACCTAAATTTGTAGATTGGAAGGGAGGTTAAAGGGCATTTAGTCGTGTTCCCTCATTTTATAGGTAAAGACTCTAAGGCTCCGAGTGCTTTGTGGTTTGCATAGTAATTCATAGCTAATCTGAACAATTTTTGGAAAAAGGACATCTTTTCTATTTTTCCATAATTATGGATTTGTTAAAGATACTAAAACGAACTAATTGGTGATTTATAGTAGTTTGAATTGCTAATTTTTTAATTTTAAATTTCACTTTTCATGCAAAAATGAACCATTTTATAATACTTTGAACTGAAGAAATCTTATTTTCTAAATAAGATATCATACACCTGAGATAAAGTTTATTATTTTACTTATGAAGGATTCCACCATTCCCAAAATTAAAATGTTGCTTTCTTTACTTGAACACTCATAATAAGGTGGTTTCAAAGGAGCAGCATAAGAGAAATATTTTCTGTTTTTCTTTACAAACTGTTTGCTGTTTTTCTTTTGCTATTATGGTAACGGACAGAAAATGATATAAAACAATATTTTGAGGGAATTTTCTCCTGGTTGGTTTTAAATCACTGTACTCCCTGAAATATTTTAATGTTTAAATTCTTCTCAAGTTTTTATATTCACCAGTACCTGATTAATCCATTGCAGATATAAAAATGTATTGAAGAATAATAAATGGATACCCTGTGATTTTTTAAAAACCTGAACAATTAATGAATGTGGCAACATTTTAAAGGAGGGGATAGAAAAAATGTTCTGCATAATCAATAATGCATAATTCATACTTAAATATTGTTAATTTCTAGCACGATGACATTTTTAAATGAATATATTGAAATAGAATATATTTAAATGAATATATTTTACAAAATGTTTTCCATATGGCAGTAACCTGAAAAATGGGAAAAATTTGTCATTCTTCACTCATTTGGCCCAACAAGACTAAATAAAATATTCGCTATGATATGATGGAAAATAGGGATCTTCTGGCTTATCAGGAAGTTTCTGGAAGTGAGCTTTTCTTACCTAATTGATATATAAAAAAAAGTGTTTAACTTTTCCACTTGTAACTGAAAGAAATGGCAGTTTGGGAATAACGGTAATATTACTGAAGGTAAAGCAGAGTGCTGTAGAAAAGTTATCTCTTGATGATATTCTGTGGTCCTTCAAGCAAATTAAGTCCGAAGATTGGCCTCTTTACTTTTATTTACCTAGACCAATTAATGCCCTTAATTTTTAAGCCACTTTGTGCTTGAGTTTTCTGTTGCTTATAAATTAATGCCTCTTAACTAATAGATCATTTTAAAATCTAAAATTGTACATGTGCTGCTGCCATTGATGCTGCATTTTTCTTTGGGTTTTTATCCAATGATGTAAATGTTGTAAAGCCTGATGCTATGTAAGTGTATCCATTTGTAAATCAAATAGACCAATAACCTGTAGGAATGAAAAATAGCCTCAACAGGATTATTGTAGAAGTCCCCTAGGAATATCATGAAGAGTAAATATTAATGCCTTTTAATTGCTATAAACTATAGTGTGAACTATAAAGTTTACACCATTGACATGCGGGATCATGATCAATTTTAAAGATGAGTTGATAAATATTACTCAAGAGAATAAATTCACATCCATATCTGCTCCAAAGTAGTTTTCTAAAACTTGCATTTGTGTCCTACTTTATCAGGAAATGAATCTTTAATTTGGAAATGTAGTAGTATGGAAAGTTTGTCAAACTTAATTTCTTTTTGTAGAAAACTGGACTACCCATATGTGATCTTAATAGGATTGTTGGAAACACTTAATAAAAGTGGACAGTCTAATTCACTGGCATAAAGTCATCCTTTTTGAGGCCATTTCCATCTGTCTATCTTTGAGTAAGCAACACATTTGGTTTTGGTTTCTAGGTGGAACTTCTGAGTCAAGTTGCTGCTCAGAGCCTGTGGTATTTTGCAGACTTCAACTCTACCTCAGCACTTGGTTACTAACCACTTTTTTTCTCTAAAATATGGGCAGTTTATATATTATGAACATTGTGTTTACCTTCAGAATATGGTATTAAGTAGTTTCAGCCATTACAAATCATTATTTTTTTTCACGTCCCTAAGAGTCCCTAATAAGCATTTCTAAGTTCTTCCAAGCTTGTCTCTCCTTTCCCAACTCAAGCTTCTCTCTCCTTTCCCAACTCAATGTTCTGCTCCTAATCTCCTCATTTACTCCTATTTTATTGAGTCATTGGCACATGACTCATCCATTACTGAGATTAGGCTGTGTCTACCCCAACATTGTGACAAATTTTACCATATCTGAATGGATGTATTCGTCAGTTGGGGCTACCATAGCAAATTACCATAGACTGAGTAGTTGCAACAGTAGAAATTCATCTTCTCATAGTTCTGGAGGTTAAAATTTCAAATCAAGGTCCAACAGGGTTGGCCTCTGGTGAGAGCTCTCTCTTCCTGGCTTGCAGACATCTGCATTCCCACTATGTTCTCACATGACTTTTTCTTGGTGGGTATGCAGGTAGAGAGAGATAAAACTCTCTATTGTTTCCTTTAATAAAGAAACTAATCCTATTTGATCAGGGCCCCACCATTATGACCTCACTTAACCTTAATGATTATCTTAGAGGCCTCATTTCTAAATACATCCATACTGAGGGTTAGGGCCTCAACATATAAATTTGGGGGTGGGGGGACACAAACATTCAGTCTCTAATACTGAAGAACAGGTAGTGGGGGAATTTCAAAGCTATTATCTACATGAGTTATTGACCATAATTCTGGGAGGCGGGAGTATGGGGAAACGCTTCCTAAGAAAAGAGAAAATTGAAGCAGGCTTGCTTCACGGTCAATGGATGAAATCCAACCAATGCAGAGAATATACTCATAGAATAGTATCTCTTTCTCAAATAATTCCTAGTCATAATTCATGAGTTTATGTTTGAAACTTTAGGATGAAGGACTAAGAAAAGTGAGTAAGAACATTAAATGTCTTATAGTTGGACTTCCCTGGGAGAAAATGATAGTGTAAGATATGAATAACCTCAACATTTGTGGCTTCTGTTCTGAAAGACAACTGTGCTAGAGCTTTGCCCAACGATTAAAAAATGTTTTGGAGCCGGGCATGGTGGTTCACACCTGTAATCCCAGCACTTTGGGAGGCCGAGGCGGGGAGATCACGAGGTCAGGAGATCGAGACCATTCTGGCTAACACGGTGAAACCCCGTCTCTACTAAAAAAAATACAAAAAACTAGCCGGGCGAGGTGGCGGGCGCCTATAGTCCCAGCTACTCGGGAGGCTGAGGCAGGAGAATGGCGTGAACCCGGGAGGCGGAGCTTTCAGTGAGCGGAGATCGCGCCACTGCACTCCAGCCTGGGCGACAGAGCAAGACTCTGTCTCAAAAAAAAAAAAAAAAAAGTGTTTTGGGATTCATAAATGAAGGTCATTAACACCCTTAATATTGAAATAAGCAAACATTGGACATTAGCATCCTTGGTCTAGGCATTAGGCAATGGAATACCTCCGGTAGGCTTCATCAAGAGCATTCTGACACTCTTGATGAAAACCTAAAGTGTGGTTTAACATATATATTCAAAGAGGAAAGGGAGGGAGGGTATAGTCTATGAAGTGCTTGTGAGAACCTTGTTTTTGTAAAAATGTGAAACAACCTCTATAATTTCTGCAGGGGTTAAAGTGAAATAACAATATTTATAGGTAATATGTTCAGAATACCTAGGATGTACTTAACATTTAATCTTTCAGTAATCATATGAAGTCGTTACTAATATTATTTTCTCAAATTACTGATGAGAACGACAGAATATTTAGCACCTTGCCCCATATCACGTAGCATGTGACAGAGCTGGCATTAGAAGCAAGACAGTTTGATTCTCTATTTTTTAGACTCGTGTTTTTTAAAACTGCTGGACTTCTTGTACTTTGTGTAAGTACTATTGTGATACTAGCTTTTACCCTGAGGCAAAGATGGGTTTTGACATTCAGGTTCATTTAATGGGTGCGCAATAAAGCTTGGGGAATTATAGCAATGAGAATATCTTTAGCCTGTGGGTAAGATACTACCTTTACTTTATTCATGTGGCCATTCTATTGCAGGCTAGTCATAGAGATTAGAGAGTAACTTCCTTTCCTGCAGGTTGAAAGGTACATTTAATCATTTATCAATTCACAACATTTATTTTAAATGTGTAGCTAACATACACCAGATGTACTGGGCACAAAAATGCAGTCATAAACAAAAATGGATAGAAACTTTTCTGGAAAAATTCCTTTTTAGCAGGTAAGTAGCAGCTAAAGAGCTGTGAACAGTGGTTAATTGATTGATTAGCAGTTTCAAAGAATAGTGTTTTAAGGTGATAAATATTCTGTGCCCCAGTTAAAGAACTAGCAGAGAGTGACATAAAAACTAATTAACATATCCTGCAGAATCTGATAAACCTTTATGTCTTTTCTACTTATATCTGTGTTTTGTGTGTCTATTGTCTTATCTTTCTGTCCATATCCCTATACTGTTTTTTTTTCTTCCACTTCCTTTCTCTTCAAAACATTTAATCAAATAGAATGTAGCTAAATTGTTTTTACTCTTTTTTCCATTGACCCAGAAAGCGTAGGCAAAAATCTGTATTTGGGGTTTTTGTTGTCATTGCCGTTTGTTGCCTTTTTTTTTTTTTTTTTTTTTCCAACTCTAGAGGGACACAGAAGTTTGTCTGGGAAGACTCATCCTTAGTAGAAGGGTAACTGTCAAATGATTAGGCGTCCAGCCAGCAGATGGAATAGGAAAATGAACCGTGGTACTGGTGACACCCCAAAGCAAATGAAATAATCTGTTAGAGGAAGAGACAGCTTTAAATGTATTCTATTTCTAGAGAAAACTGAAGACAAATTTCCATGTTATTCATCTTTGAGAAAAATTTTAACTCATACCTTTAACTCATACCTCATACCTTTAACTCTTTTTCCCTTTTCCTTGTGTATTTTCTGAAGATTAAGAGAAAAGGTCAATTATCCCTCTTCCAAATGGAAGAGAAGGGGGAGTTTTAACTTTAAACAAAGATTGAAGCTTTGACTATTACATGAGACAGGACATATTAATGACTAAATTGTGGCTGACCTGCTAGCCTTCAAATGACCTGAGAACATTTGGTAGTATGTACAAGTAATCAGAAATTAATGGGGCTTGCCAGAATCTTCATTGTAGGGCAGGGGATTTGCTAGCTCAAAAGATCATATGAAAGGGGCAGAAAGACACAAATAATTTTGCTTTCTAAAAAAGTCTACTTTATGGTTTTACCTCGTGTGTTACTACGGTTACATTGGCTTATATGTAACAATATCTCTAGAGCATATCCTGGGAATAGATTTGCAGAGACAGCTTATGCACATATTTAACTGCTAACTATAATGCTGAATTGTTTTTGACCAAGACGGCCTAAATGTTTTCCTCAAGTTGGCTAAACTTTAGACAGATTTCCTCTTTCCTCTGGGCCTCCAACCTTCCTCTCATCCAGACCTTTAGAGAATCTTGATGGCCTAACCATGGAGGTCCCTCCTCCCCTTCCTTTTCTTAGAAAATTTACTTAAGAAAACCTGTAATTATAAATTCTTTCTCTGCCCCTTTGAGATGTAAATCTTGTAAAAGCCTCTTGCCAGTTTCACAACCCAGGAATATTTTTCTCAAAGACCTGAAAGTCATTCCTTTGAAATGTAGTAGGAAAAGAAGACAGAAGCCGGTTCTTTCACTCTCTGTGGCAGGGTAAGAGCCTAATGTCACCAGGCATGTAGCTCCAAGTTCTAAACCTACTTTCTGTCATGAAGGTACCAGAAAGTTTACTTTTTCTTTGAATAAATCCAATTAGTAAACACAGATGGCCTATGATTATCCTCATCCCAGCTCTGTAATACCTTCCCGCCATTGTGCCATTTTTTCTTCAGTGGAGTTGAGTTCAAGCTGAGCTCTGGCCTCTCACTTCTGCAATAACCTTAAATAAAGTTTTCCTTGCCTGTTTAACAATGTCTGGTACAATTTTTGCTTTGACATTTTCCCATTACCTTATCGTCAATGGTGTATGAGAAATTCTGTTATTGTAATTTCTCATCATAACTTGGTATTTCAGTTGTCTATTTACTTTTTTCATCATGGTGGTTGTTCAGTTACATCTCATTTTAAATTTAATTCTCATTTTACTGATACAAGATTGATCATCCACCTTTTCATATGCTTAGTGGATCTGCATATTTTCATCTTCTGTGAAATGCTTGATCAAATTATTTGCTCATTTCTGTTTTTTGTTTTTGTTTTTTTTTGTCTTGCAGATGTTTTAGACTTTCCCCATACATTCAACATACTGACCCTTAGTTGGCTATGTGTAACACACATCTTTCTCCAGGTACAGGCATATCTACCTGCTTAGTATATGAGTCTTGTGAAGAATAGAAAATAACCATTCAATGTAGAAAATTCTATTTTAATTTATATAGACTTTGTGATGTTTTATTTGAAAAAAATCTTCCTTTGCATTGCAACCACAATATATATATTTAGAGACAGGATCTCACTTTGTCCCCAGGCTGGAGGACAGTGGTATGATCACAGCTCACTGCTGCCTTGAACTCTTGGGCCCAAGTGATCCTCCTGCCTCAGCTTCCAGAGTAGCTGGGACTAAAGATGCATGTCATTGTGCTTGGTTATTTTTTTTATTTTTAGAGAGACAGGACCATACTGTCTTGCCAGACTAGTCCTGCAATCCTGGTCTCAAGCATTCCTTCCACCTCAGCCTCCCAATGTTCTGGGATTATAGGTGTGAGCCACCCTATATTTTTGAAGTTTTGCTTTTTATATATAACTTTAATTCGCTTAAGTAGAATATGAGGTACAGATCCAGTATCATCTTTTCATGTAGCTATATATTTTTTCTGGCAATACTTCTATATGCTTGATATGATTAGTTTAAAAATTAAATTGACCAGAAATCCCTAAAAATTGAATGTGAAATGTCACAAATAAATCTAAGTATTTATCTGGTGACATTGATTTATTTAAATCACTATATTTATTTTAAAGCATGGTAAATGACTATACATCCTTGTGGAATATAACTTAAAGACAAGGTAATGGAAAATATTTCAAACTGTTTTCAGTGATATAATAAATTACAACATTGGTATTGTTATTTTGAAATAACAATGTATGTGTCTATGAATATATATATGTGTGTATGTATGTATATATGTACATATATTTATAGACACATACACCTATGGAATATATAATAAATTTTGTAATTAGGTTAATAATATATCAATGGAATGTACAGAATCTGGAATATGGAACAAATAAACTAATTTGTTTTAGCAGTAAACTGTGGGACAAAATAGGAAAGGGAGAAGGAATCTATAGATTAAAAGAGATTTAAGAGTATATAAACTAATGATAATGTGTAGATCCTGTTTGGATCTTAATTTAAGCAAACCAACTATTAGAAAAACGTTTTAAAGACTGGGATGGACATTTAAACTTAAAGTAGATATTTGATGGTCTTATTGTTAACTTTTTAAAAGTGTGTGATGGTTAATATTGAGTCTCAACTTGACTGGATTGAAAGATGCAAAGTATTGTTCCTGGGTGTGTCTGTGAGGGTGTTGCCAAAGGATATTAGCATTTGAGTCAGTGGACTGGGAGAGGCAGATCCAACCTCAATCGGGGTGTACATCATCTAATCAGCTTTCAGAATTAAAAGCAGGCATTAAAAGAGCAGACTGGCTGAGTCTTTCAGCCTCCATCTTCCTCTCGTGCTGGATGCTTCCTGCCCTCAAACGTCAGACTCCAAGATTTTCAGCTTTTAGACTCTTGGACTTACAACCAGTGTTTACCAGGGGCTCTCAGGCCTTCAGCTACAGACTGAAGGCTGCACTATCAGCTTTCCTACTTTGGAGGTTTTGGTACTTGAACTGGCTTCCTGGTTCCTCAGCTTGCAGATAACCTATTGTGGGACTTCACCGTGTGATCGTGTGAGTCAACTCTCCTAATAACTCCCCTTCGTATATTCATCTGTCCTATTAGTTCTGTCCCTTTAGAGAACCCTGACTAATACAAAGTGTAAGGTTAAAAGTTAATTATGTATTCTTTTAAAATTTTCCTTTCAGTTCTGGGATACATGTGCAGAATGTGTAGGGTTTTTTTATATATGTATACATGTGCCATGGTGGTTTGCTGCACCTATCAACCCGTCATCTAGGTTTAAGCCCTGCAGGCATTAGGTATTTGTCCTAATGCTCTCCCTCCCCTAGACCCCAACCCCGACAGGCCCTGGTGTGTGATGTTCCCCTCCCTGTGTCCATGTGTTTTCATTGTTCAACTCCCACTTTTGAGTGAGAACATGCGGTGTTTGGTTTTCTGTTCCTGTGTTAGTTTGTTGAGAATGATGGCTTCCAGCTTCATCCGTATCCCTGTAAAGGGCATGATCTCATTCTTTTTTTATGAAGCACAGTATTCCATGGACCCAGCAATCTCAGTAGTAGGTATATACCCAAAAGATTACAAATCATTCTACTATAAAGACACATGCACATGTATGTTTATTGCAGCACTATTTACAATAGCAAAGAAATTGAATGAACCCAAATGCCCATCAATGATAGACTGGTAATTATGTTTTTAAAAATATTACTTGTCTTTAAAGAGATGTAATAAAATATTTACAGATGAAATGATATGATGCCTAGGATTTGCTTCAAAATAATCCAGAGAGTAAAGGGAAAGCAGGTGAATTTAGAAATGAAATAAGATTAGCCAGGAGTTAATAATTGTTGAAGCTTGGTAATGGGTACATGGAGCTTCATTATATTATTTGCTGTACTTTTGTATATGTGTGAGAGTTCTACAATAAAAATAAAATGTTAAAGAAAGGAAAAGAAATACATTTTTTAAATTTCATGGAATACCAAAAATATAATTAAAAACTGCACCAGAAACATAAAGATAAATTTTAATCAGTATAATATGGAAGATAAATTTGAGATAGTTTCAGAGGCACACATTAAGAAGATTAAAACAAATAAAAGTAAGTTAGTGCCTTAATAAACCACCCCCAAACAAAGTGGCTTATAATAACAATTTTTGTTGTTGTTGTTGTTCGTGGAACTGTAAGTCATCTGAAAGTTGGCTTAGACTGACTTGAGTGGCTTGGCAAAAAGTCCAGGTCTGCTGACATGTCTGCCTTCCTCTGTGGACTCACAGGCTCTCTGGGATATATTATTGTTGATGGCAGAAATACAAGATAGCAAGCCCAACCATGCCAGAACATTTCATGCCTCTGCTTTTGTCACATCTACTAACCTCTCTTCCACTGGACAATGTAAACTATACATCTGGACTCAATGACAATCAGCGAGGTGCACTCTACTTCTAGTGGAAAGAACAAGTTCACATGGAAAAGGGGGTGATTACAGGGTAGCATAAGGAACTGGGGTAGACAGTTAAATATGTTTGCCACCTTCATCACATTTTCCCAAATTGCAGTCATGTAACCTTCACTGATTTTCCCAGGAATCCCAAATCTCTCATCCAATCCTAGCATTAAGCTCAAATTCCAGGATATCAAGATTTACCTTAGGTACAGATGCAATTCCCTTTAGTTCAGAGACCAATGTACTAAAGAAAAAAAACCCACAAAACTAATAAAACAAGTTATCTATTCCCTGAACAACGAATGTATGATAGTGGAACAGAGATAAAGTAAATTGGACAAACCCTCCCATTCCAAAAGTTGAAGACTGTGGGATACAGGGCATTCACTGGCTAATTAGAGTTCTGAAGTCTTCCTGGGCAAATGTCAGGCCCTAGGGGGTCTGCACAGGATAGCCCGTGTGTGGAGTCACATGCAGACACTGCTTCTTAGTATGATCTGGGAGCTAAAGAACGTTTTTAGTGTTTGAAATAAGTTTAAAAACAAAGAAGGATATGCGGACATTACATGTGGCCAGCAAGCCTAAAATATTTACTATCTTCACATTAAAATATGTCAAATGCTGCCCTGGAGCTAGGGAATTTGCCTTGACTGAGCCTGACATCTACTTCCTGGGAATGACTTCCACAGTTAACCATTGCTCTTGACTCCACAGCCCTGTAGAAGATATATTTATATATATATTTTTCCTTTTGTGCCTGGGCAGCTTTCACAGTCTGCTTTCTGCCTATAGAAACTTGGAGGTCCAGAGAGGTTTTCCATCTCAAATTGTCTGTCTCCTTTAGTCCAGGCGGGCAGGGATTCATGCTAGTTCTGCCTTCTTATAAACTCCGCAGAGTTTCTATTATATCTACAAGAGCATCGGGTACATCAGACTTCTGTGGAGCCACACCTTTAGCCATTCTGTAATCATCTTTGGCCAAGAGGATCTACCAAGTGCTCATATTAACTCTTTCAGAGTTCTTATAGAAGGATGTTAGAGCAACATCCTTGGTTTTGTCTTTTCCAGAGGCCATGCCTTACTGGTTCTATCTCCACAGCCCCACTTCAAATCTGGTTTCTCCTCTGAAGTTAATTTGGTAAGACATAGTTTTCTCTTCCATCCCCCAAATTTCTGGCCTAACTATATTCTCTTCACATTCTGTTTGCTGACTGGCCAGTTCCTTTCTGAGCTCAACTTTTTCTTGTAGTACCTTACCAAAAGCATCTGGTAATAACAGCACACTCTTTCAAAATCTCCTTCAAATCACCTCCCCCAACTCTCCAAGTCCATTAGATAGATTTTCTCCCTTCCACATTATCACAGGTGGTAGATCCTAATCAAATATTTTCTCACTCCATAACACAGTTTGCCAATTTTACAGCTGCTTTGTTTCTTCAATGCCTGCAACCTGGTCTCAAATCCACTGCTACACATTTTAAGAATTTATTACAGCAGGACTGCATAGCTAGGTACCAATTTATGAGTAAATAACTATTGCATATCAATGCTGACTAAAAGCTACCTGACATTGAATAGCTTAAAGTAATACTGACATATTTTTGCTGCAGAATTTGTGAGTCAACTAAGATTAACAGATTTCAGTCGAGTTTGTCAACTGTAGCAGGCTGGGCTTGGTTCAGTGAGCTCACCAAAACAAGTTCTTTTAATGTATGTAGAAAAAATGAAGGCCCAACTGCCTAGTACATAGCAAGTCTTTCTGTTTCTTCTGCTAATTACCTTTGTTCCAAGAAATTTGCAGGACTGAGCCTAAAGTTCAAGGGTAGGGAAATATACTGGCTCTACAACAGTAAAATTATAACTCTAAGTATGTGACTATGGGGAACAACAAAATTTGGGACCAAGAAGTCAATCTCCTATGGAAGGTAATTGATACAAAATACAAGTAATGAAAACCCATCTCAACATTTACAGGTGTTTCCGAATGATGAATCAGAACATCTGGAAGAGAAGTGGAAATCAATGTAATATTTGAAGAAAACACATCAGACCTTAGGGGAAAAAAACACTCACGTATTTTTGAAGTTCTTACCCTATTATTCAGTAAAATAATTTAAACATTCAATTTAGAAAAATTAAATATATGCAATGAAAGACAAAAATAGAAAACAATAAAGATAAAAGTAGGAGTGATTACATTAGAAAATAAAAAGTGGAATTAATTATAAATATGTCCTTCAACTAATTTTAGAAAAATAAAATAGAAAAATCCTGGCAAATCATGGTAAGCAAAGAAGAGAGAAAAATAAGTAAAAATTAGAAATACTGTTGCCCTTCCTTATCCATGTGGGATACATTCCAAGACCTGCAGTGGATGCCTGAAATGACAGATAGTACAGAAGCCTATATATATATATATTTTTTTTTTCTGATACATATTTGCCTATGACAAAATTTGATTTATAAATTAGGCATAGTAAGATATTAACAATGATAACTAATAATAAAATAATCATAACAATATATTCTAAAGTTATGTGAGTGTGGTCTCTCTCTTTTTTTGAGATCTTGCTCTGTCACCCAGGCTAGAGTGCAGTGGCCCATTTCGGTTCACTGCAAGCTCCTCCTCCTCCTGGGTTCAAGCCATTCTCCTGTCTCAGCCTCCCAAGTAGCTAGGATTACAGGTATGCGCCACCACACCCGGCTAATTTTCGTATTTTTAGTAGAGATGGAGTTTCGTGATATTGGCCAAGCTTGTCTCAAACTCCTGACCTCAGGTCATCTGCCCACCTCAGTCTCCCAAAGTGCTGGAATTACAGGCGTGAGCCACTGCACCTGGCCTCAAAATTTCTTATTGTGCTATAGTCACCCTTCTTATAATGATGAGAAATGATGAAATACCTACATGATAAGATTAAGTGAGTTGAAGGACATAAACATTGTGATATAGCATTAGGTTACTATTGACCTGAGAATACATCAGAAGGAGGATCCCCTGCTTTGGGTTATCCAGGGTCATCAAGCTATGAGGCTGAAAATGGTTGGATATCAGGAGACTATTTTGATTTCTAATGGGTGGGTAGACTCTGCAGCATGATACGCTGGACAAAGAGATGATTCATATCCAAAGGGATGATTCACATCCTGGGTGGAATGAAGGAGGACAGCATGAGATTTCATCATAGTACTCAGAATGGCACACAACTTAAAATTTATGAATTATATATTTCTGGAATTTTCCACTTAATATTTTCGGAACTTAGTCGACCACGGGTAACTCAGATGACAGAAAGTGAAGCAGTGGAAAATGAGAGGACTACTGTTAAAAAAAATCTGCAGCAACGTACATATTTTCAAAATGTCTGACTTATTAAAATTTATATATAATGAATAACATAATGGCATTAATGTAATAATATAAATTGGATTTCAGAAATACAGTTTTATTAAGATGATTAATTAATAATTTTGAAATAGTCATTATTCCTTCAAAAAAAAAGAGGAGTGAATGTGAAATGTTAAAATTCTGGTCCCCAAATAAGTTGTCTTTTGATTATAGATGTAATGTAATCTAGCTTTTATCGAGTGTTGACTAGGTGCCAACCACAGTGCCTGAACTTTGCATGGTTAACCTGTTATATTTTATATATTTATGGTAATTGTATTATCTCCCTACAGAGATTCAGTGAAAAAAACTGAAGATTATAAGATAAAAAATTTTCCCAAGGCCACCTAGCTTGTAAGTGGCACAGTCTGGATTTGGATCCAGGTAGTTGCAGTGAAGATCTTCTACTTTTAATCACAATGCCATTCCACAGCTTGATGCAGATATAACATTTTATATTTTTCTACTTCAAAATTTGGAAGAAAGCATATAAAAGGAAAGTGTGAGGGAGGAAGATGTACTAAACGGCAAGTTTATAAAAATAAAAAGGTAATGAGGAAAAAAATACAAAGGCTATATAAGGTCTCTGGTTACCTTGTTAGGTGAAGTAAACTCAAACAATAAATTGCTGTAGTAATTTGCAATAAAATTCTAGAGTAATTTTAATTAGAGAAAGGCATCCAAATTTTATAAACAAAGTTAGGACAAAACTTAGAATTATTGAATACCCTAAATATGGAGAAAGAAGCTAAATACTTTGTTTTATGACAAAACAATTACAATTTTAAAAATTATTTATATCATAAAATTGGACTGGGAAAGGGTTTTTTAAATACCACCTGGGCCGGGCGCGGTGGCTCAAGCCTGTAATCCCAGCACTTTGGGAGGCCGAGACGGGCGGATCACGAGGTCAGAAGATCGAGACCATCCTGGCGAACACGGTGAAACCCCGTCTCTACTAAAAAATACAAAAAACTAGCCGGGCGAGGTGGCGGGCGCCTGTAGTCCCAGCTACTCGGGAGGCTGAGGCAGGAGAATGGCGTAAACCCAGGAGGCGGAGCTTGCAGTGAGCTGAGATCGCGCCACTGCACTCCAGCCTGGGCGACAGAGCGAGACTCCGTCTCAAAAAAAAAAAAAAAAAAAAAAAAAATTAAATACCACCTGAAAAGCACAGTCAACAAATGCAAAAATAGACAAATGTAATCTCGTAAAGCTAAAAAGCTTCTGCATGGCAAGGGAAACAATCAATGGGGTGGAGACAACCTACAGCATGGGAGAAAGTATTTACAAACTATCCATCTGACAAGGGATTAATATCTAGAATATATAAGAAATTCATACAACTCAACAGCGAAACAAGCAAGCAAACAAACAAAAAACAAAGAAACCCAATTATCCAATTAAAAATTGAGCAAAAGACCTGAATACATATTTTCTCAAAGAAATACAAATGACCAACAGATATATGAAAAATGCTCAATATTACTAATCATCAGGGAAATGCAAATCAAAGCCACAATGCGTTACAACCTTAGACTTGTTAGAATGACTAATGTCAAAAAGACTAAAAATGCATGTTGACAAGGATGTAGACAAAGGAAAAGGAGTGCAGTATTGACGGGAATGTAAATTAGTAGAGCCGTTATGGAAAAAAGTATGGCAGTTCATCAAAAAATTAAAAGTAGAACTACCATATGATCCAGCAGTCCCATTACAGGACATATCCAAAGGAAATGAAATCAGTATGTTGAAGAAATATCTGTTCTCTCGTGTGTATTGCAGTGCTGTTCACAATTACCAAGATATGGAATCAGCCTCAATGTCCATGTACAGATGAATGGATAAAGAAAATGTGACATGAATATTTACAATGAAATATTATTTAACCATACAACAGAATAAGATCCTGTCATTTGCAGCCACATGGGTAAACCAGAATGAACGTTTAAGTGAAATAAGCCAGGCACAGAAAGACAAACACTACATGATGTCACTCATATGTGGAATCTAAAAAATTTGACTTTATTGAAGTAGAGATTAGAATAGTGGTTACCAGAAGTTGGGGGTGATATGGGGGTGAGGTTGGGGTGGGGGTGGAATAAATTGGTCAATGATTTGTCAACGAGTACAAAATTATAAAGTTACAGTTAAACAGGAAGAATACGTTTTCTTGTTCTATTACACAGTAAGGTGACTATAGCAAATAACATTGCAGTATATATTTCAAGGTAGCTGAAACAGAAGATTTTGAATGTTATAATCATAAAGAAATGATGAGTTCTTAAAGTAATACATATGATAATTATCCTGATTTAATCTTTACACAATGTATAGATGCATTGAAACATCACATTGTACCCCATAAATATGTACACTTATATGTGAATTCTAAATAAAAAATAATTAATAAAAAATAAATTGATAATATACCCTGGGTATAAAAACTCCATCAAGAGTACAATACCTCATTGACATACTAAAATCTGTTTTCAGGAAAAAAAAAAGTAAGTAAATTTGGAATTCGTACATACTTTATGAAGCCCAGAATACAGAATAAGTAAAATGTAAAAAAAAGTGTTTTAGAATTGTGGAATTAACAAATAGTATTGCTTAATAGCAGTTGAATTGTGGGTTAGGATACATTAAAATTATTCTAGGTTTCTATTTTTCCTCTATTTTAAAATTGTATAGAAGATATTTGCAAACTACTTCAAGTTTGTAAAAATTTATCAACATGATGTTTATATATTCATGAAATAAGAGTGCTGAAAAATAATCACATGTTGATAAAAATGTTTCATATGATTATGAGGACTTCACAGATGCTACAAAGACCATAGATGAACTCACTGGGATACAAGGAGTCCAGGTAAAAAAAAAATTGTGTGTTGGGTTATACTTATTGCAGAAAGATTAATATTTAATACTTGGCAAATAGATGTTTATGAAAAAAATTATATATTTTTAAAAAGAGGGCAGTTAACTAGACACTAAGTGCTTTCACATCCAAGAAAAGCCAAGAAATGGCCTCATCAATTATAATAAAGCACTTCCATTTATCACAAAAAAGTACATATTATTTGTTGTGACATATATAGATGCAAAAGCATAAAAATAGACCAAAATACATACCCATAATTTATTATGATGGCTGTTCCAATAAGGAGTTGTTTGAATTGAGATAAATGATGATTTTTTGTTATTATAAAGTTAGCTTCGGAGTATATATGGTATATATGGCATAAACTTAGCACTTGTCAATCTGACTTCTATATAAGATATTTTTGATTTTATTTTTATTATTTTACATTTTTAAAACCCCAATTAATAAATGTGGTCCTTAAACGTCTATATACAAGCACAGAGTGACAATCTCTTCTCATTGCTTCCCTCCAAAGCAGGATAATTGGAGGATGGCTTTGCTTAGAATAGAAACACATTAAGTTGCATATCTGATTTAAAAATTGATGCAACAGTAGAAATGTGTTGTAGGTTAGTGGTATATGTCTCTAGGGCATTGGGTTTAAAATTCAGAAAGAACTGGGCTGACATCATGAAGCTGCTAATTTAATTCCCTTTTGGGTCAAGCATGATACTAACAACTTTATTTCCCAAATGTATCATCTATAAAATGGGAATTATAATAATACTTATCATGCATTTATAATTAAGATGAAATAGACTAACATATGTGGTGAGCTTAGAACAGTGAACACACAGTAATATTGCTATTGTTACTATATTGTTGCTTTATAATGCTGCTAAGATTCTTGAGTGAGTTTCTTTATCACTTGTTATTTGACCTTTATTATTTTTTTTTGGCCAATTTGTCTTTTAATTCATCCATGTAGATTTATATATCAGTAGTTCTGTTTTGAGGGCTTCGTGATATTTCTTTTTAGGGGGAATAATTGTATTTGCTTGTGTAATCATGTGCACATAATGACATTCTGGTTAATGACACTGCATATATGATAGGGGTCTCATAAGATTATAATAGAGCTGAACAATTCTTATCCCATAGTGATGTTGTGGCAGTCATAACGCCATAGCGCAATGCATTATACACACGTTTGTGGTGATTTTGGTGTAAACAAACCCACAACACTGGTAGTCAAAGAAAAGTACAGCACCTAATATTATGTACACTACACAATACCTGATAATGATAACAAACCACTGTGTTACTGGTTTATTAATTTACTATACTATCCTTTTTATCATTATTTTTGAGTGTACTTCTACTCCTTCTATTAAAAAATGTTAACTGTAAAAATAGCCTCTTGCACAACATTAATTAGAATCAATAAGAACAAACTCCTTATCTTTTTGGCAATATCTGGGAAAAATGTTAATTTTTCACCACAGGGAGTGATGTTAACTGCAGATACTTCATAAATGCCCTTTAACAAATTGTTTCCTTCTATTCTTAGTTTTTTAGAAGTTTCTATTAATACCATGAATGAATGTTGTCGAGAATTTTGTCGTGTTTTTCTCCCTTTATTTTCTCTACGAATTTAATAGGGTGGAATGCAATGATTGATTTTCAAATGTTAACCTATCGCTTTACTCCTGGAAGAGCTCAACTTTAAATGATGATGCATTATTTGCTTTGTAAATCGTGAGATTCCATTGCTAATATTTTATTAAGGATATCATGTTTAGGGTGCTGAAGAATAGTCACTTGTAAATTTATCATTATGTCATTTCAGGGTTTTTTTTCAGTACTTTGTTGACTGCCTAAAATGATTTGGTATATGTTAGTTCCTTTAATATTTTTTGAAGCGGTTTGTATAGAATTGGGATCTTTTTTCTGAAAACACCTTTTAACTGGAATTCTCTTTGTGGGAAATTGTTTCTTCAAAAGATTTTCTATTTTTTCTTGAGTCCATTTTAGTAAGTTGTGACTTCCAAGAATTTGCCCATAGCATCTAATTTGTCGACAATAAATTCTTTGAATTTTGCCTTTCTTTTCTGAAATTCTGTAAAATCTGTTATGACATTCTCTTTTTTGTTCCTGATATGTTAATTTGTGTCTTTCTGAGATATGTCGGGGATTTATCAATTTTTAGTCTTTTCAAAAAAGCCGCATTTTGTCTTTGTTGTTTTTCTCTATTGCTTGTCTCTTTGCCATTTGATTACTTGTCTTCATTATTTTGTTTCTTCTACTTGTTTTGTATTATTCTTCTTTCATTATCTTCTTGAAGTGCAAATGTAGATAATTAATAGTAAATCTTTACTCTTTTCTAATATTAGCATTTAAAGCTATAAGTTTCCCTACAACCAGTGCTTGGGATGCATCTCACAAATTTTGTCATGTTGTATTTTCATCATTATTCACTTCAAACTCTTCTCTCTTTTTTTTTACTGTGATTTTTTTCCCTTGGCCTTCATGGCACCTGGAACAAAATTGTTTAATTTCCAATTATTTCTGACTTTCTACATATCAGGTTTAATGGATTTCTAATTTAGTTTCATTGTTTTCAGAAAATACACATTGTTAGATTTAATACTATGACAGTTATTTTATTTATTTATTTATTTATTTATTTATTTATTTATTTATTTATTTTGAGACAAGGTTTCACTCAGTTGCCTAGGCTGGAGTGCAGTGAAAAGATCACGACTCATTGCAGCCTTGACCTGCGGGGCTTCAGCAATCATCCCACCTTAGAGTGCCAACTAGTTGGGGCTACAGGTGTGTCACAATGCCCGGATAATTTTTGTTTTTGTGGAGATGGGGTTTCATCTTGTTGTCCAGGCTGGTCTAGAACTCCTAAGCTTAAGCAGTCTGCCTGCCTCGGCCTCTCAAAGTGCTGGGACTACAGGCGTAAGCCGCTGTTCCCAGTCACTTTGCAAGTTACTGAGAATTTTTTTAGCCCCTCATTACGGTCTACTTTATTAAAAATCTATGTTCTTGCAAAAAATGTGTTTTCTGCACATAGGTATTGTATTCTATAAATGTTAATTAGGTCAAGGTAATTTACAATTTTTAAAAATTGTCCATATACTCCCTTATTTTTTTAAAAGAATTCTATCTTAAGTAGTAGGTTAACCTGATTTTACATGCATTTTGAGACTCTAGGTCACAGGCTTTATGAAAACACACACTTTTATCATGACTGGTAGAGGATGTGTCACTTGTGATGCCAACTAATCAACTGTTGTGTAGATTAGTTGCCAGTAAGAGGCACGTACTGAATCTGCCCAGGCTGCTTTCCCTGAGTAGGCAGGCGGTTCCTACATTGACTTCGCCTGGTAGTGCTGTGACTACCTGTTCATAGTTAAATATTTTTCCAAGCAGAGGATTTTCATAATGGCCTCACAAGGTAGTGTCAGGTGGATCTCCTGCTGAGAAAACAAGTCACTGGATCCAAAGCAAGTTTACCAGTTTGCCCCCAGTAAATGGCTAAGTATGGCAGTGCACCATGGTTATATGGAGGTACATACAGAGGCAGTGGGCTAATGGGGATTGCTGTTTTGCCTGCATCATCACCTGCGCTGCCGGCAGGTTTGCTTACTGTTTTTAACCCATGATTAATGAGAGAAAAAATGTATCATATTTTACCTAATGGTCTGTGATTTTATTAATTTGGTTTAGAAGTGTTCTTTATTTCTGTGAGTACATATGGGGAGGACAGCTGGGGGTAGAGAAAGGCAGACAAATGTTCAGTCTCCCATTGCAAACCAGATGCTGCCTGACTGGAAGTAAGAAATATATAAATTGCTTGGCTAATCCTGCCAACAACCTAATGTCCACTAGTGAAAAGCAAATTGGTACCTTGTGTCAGTACTGACACTTTTATTTCCAAACTTATATTTTGTTTACCCATATCAGGGGTTTTCAATATGTTTACCAACAAAAGAAATCATCCCTGGTAAACCTGAGCAGTTTCACAAAATTCTCAGTAAGAAAGATATTATAATTTATAATAAATTATAAGACAAGCCTGTGCGCTTGAGGGTCTCTGGGATTTTTAGGTAGTGAAGCAAAGTAAATACTGGACTCAGATACTTTTCTTAACATTTAGCCAATTTAAATACAAGTTATTCTCAGTCTGCTGTGTAATTCCTTGTTACCTTAATCAAAATACACTGACAACACACAATAGGGGGAGGGATAGGAAGGAATTGATGGTTATTGAGAAATCTATATATTTTTAACTTCAAGGCAGACAACAGAGTCTTTTCCAAAGACTGTGTTCCAACCATACCTATATTATGTTACAAAAATTCTTATAAAATCTTATGAGATGAGCAGTATTAGCCACAGTTTAGAGAAGAAGAAACTAAGCTTCAAAGTTAATACCTATCACTCTAGAACTTTCAGACAATAAACACAAAATCAAAAACACAAATTCAATTCTCTACAGTGTTAATGATCATACTAAATCTTCCATTACCACTTACCTTTCCTTCACTGATCCAAGGACATTATTATATCTGTCACCGTACTGAATTATCAGATAATGTTACATTTAATTATATTTAAATGCAATGCAACAAAATGATCTAAACTTTCAAAAATCAAATAAATATTTTTTCTCTAGAAGAAATATTCTTCCTAAGAAGTGTCTGTGTAGTTAAGATGTAATACTAACTATTGAGATATTAATGACATGCTTTTAAACTACATGATTCATTTTTGTTCAATGACAATTGACAAATTAGCTTTTTTCTGTGAAAGACGGTGAGTTTAGGTTGTTTTTTGTGTTTTTTTTTTTTTTTTTTTTTGACACAGAGTTTTGCTCTGTGGCCTAGGCTGGAGTGCAATGGCAGATCTCGGCTCACTGCAACCTCTGCCTCCCGGGTTCAAGCGATTCTCCTGCTTCAGCCTCCAGAGTAGCTAGGATTACAGGCACCCGCCACCGTATCTGGCTAATTGTTGTCTTTTTAGTAGAGACAGGGCTTCACTATCTTGGCCAGGCTGGTCTCGAACTCCTGACTTGATGATCCACCCACCTTGGACTCCCAAAGTGCTGGGATTACAGGCGTGAGCCACCACACCTGGCCGAGTTTAGCTTTTTAAAAATCCCTCTCATTGCCTCCCTATTACTTCCAAAGTTTTTTGGTCATATTTTTACATTATCTCAATTTATAGTATTCTAAAATTCCTACTCCCAAAGTTATTTAGTAACAAGATTAGTTCTACATTTAATGTATTCAGTACTCATCACTGGCCATTTATATAGTTTTTTTACATTTATGTTAATTGATTAAATTCCATTTTTAATTAAACTTTAAGTTTTTAGATAACTGCAGAATCACATGCATTTTTTTTTTTTTTTCCAGATGGAGTCTTGCTATGTCATCCAGGCTGGAGTGCAGTGGTGCAATCTTGGCTCACTGCAACCTCCGCCTCCCGGGGTTCTAGCGATTCTCCTGCTTTACCTTCCCGAGTAGCTGGGATTACAGGCACATGCCACTGTGCCTGGCTAATTTTTGTATTTTTAGTAGGGACGGGGTTTCACCATCTTGGCCAGGCTGGTCTCGAACTCCTGACCTCAGGTGACCCACCCGCTTTGGCCTCCCAAAGTGCTGGAATTACAAACGTGAGCTAGCGCACCCGGCCTCACATGCATTTTAAAGAAATAATTACGAGTGATGTACACCCGGCCTCACATGCATTTTAAAGAAATAATTACGAGTGATGTAATGTACCCTTTTCCAATTTTCCCAAATGGTAACATCCTACAGAACTACAGTAAAAAATCACAACCAGGGTAATGAAATCAATACAGTCAATATATAGAAGATTTCCATCACCACCAATGCCTCATGTTACCCTTTAATAGTCACAATATATAGAAGATTTCCATCACTGCGATGCCTCATATTGCCCTTTAATAGCCACAACAAATTCCCTGTTACCTTTTCACCTTTGGCAACCATAATCTACTCTTCATTTTATATGTCATTTCAAGATACAGAAAACATCAAATACTCCTACTCCTGACTTCTTCATAGGTTTTCTAAATTACAAGATAATGAGAAAGGAGAGCAGAGCAAACCTGGGAGCTATTTGCAAAAATAAAGACTTTTTAAAAATTTCAACAGTTTTTGGGGTCCATGGGTAATTTCTTTAGTGATTTCTGAGATTTTGGTGCATACATCATCCCAGCAATGTACACTGTACTCAGTATGAGGTCTTTATCCCTCAACCCTCTCCTAACCTCTCCCCCAAGTTCCCAAAGTCCATTATATCATTATTATGCCTTTTTATCCTCATAGCTTAGCTCCCTCTTATAGGTGAAAACATATGATATTTGGTTCTCCATTCCTGAGTTCTTTCATTTAGAATAATGGCCTCCAGCTCCAGCTAAGTTGCCACAAAATACATTATTTTATTCATTTTTTGGCGGAGTAGTATTCCATAGTGTATATAGAACACATTTTCTTTATCCACTTATTAGTTGATTGGCACTTAGGTTGGTTTTGTATCTTTGCAATTGAGAATTGTGTTGCTGTAAACATGTGTGTGCATGTGTCTTTTTGATATAATGATTTCTATTCCTTTGGATAGATACCCATAAGTCAGATTGCCAGAGCAAATGGTAGTTCTACTTTTAATTCAAAAAAGGCATTGTTAATTGAAGTTTTGTTGAGGTAATTGTAGACTCACATGCAGTTATAAGAAGTATTCCAGAGAAATCTCTTGTGCATCCCACCGTTTCCCCCAAAGGTAGCATATTTTAAAAGTCTTCTGTAATATGATATATCACAACCTGGACTTTGAGACAATCCACCAATCTTATTCAAATTTCTTTCAATTTTACTTGTACTCATATGTGTGTCATCTGTGTCTGTGTATATATATATACACACACATACACACACATATTAAACTCTATACATTTTTTACCCCAGAGCTTGGAGACTTGTTCAACTTTTTGAATAAGTAGGTACATTGTATGTCGTCTGTAAATTTGGAAAATTTTTCAGCAATTATTTAATACTTTTTAAGCTCCAGTCTCTTTCCTTTCTGAGACTCTGATAACATGAATTTTAACCTTTTGTTATTGTAACACAGGTCCCTGAGACCCTGTTCATTTCTGTCTACTTTTTATCTCTTGCTCACACTGGTGAATTTCTATTGTTCTATGTTCTAGTTTATTGATTTGTTCTTGTCCACTTCTGGTGTTGAGTTCACCCACTGAGTTTTTCATTTCAACTACTGTATTTTAAGGGCTAAAATTTCCATTTGATTTTTCATTTTGCCTTGTATTTCATTCTTGAGACTTTTTATTACGTTATTGAGACTAGTTTATTCATTTGTTTCAAGCATGTTCATAAGTACTCATTGATACATTTCACGATGGCTGCTTTAAAATGTTTGTTAGATAATTGTAACATGTTTGTCATCTTAATAGTGGCATCTATTGATTCTTTTTTTTTCATTCAGTTTAAGATTTTTCTAGATCTTGGTATAACTAATTTTTTATCAAAACATAGACATTTTGAGTATTATATTATGAAACTCTAGATCTTGTTTCAACCTCATATTTTAGCTGGCTTCCTCTGAAATTGCTCTTGCAGGCGAACAGTGGGTTTCTATTGCCAGGTGTTGGAAGAAATCCAGATTTCCCATTTGGCCTCCACTAACACATGAGGGGGTGCTTCTTCGGACTGCATAGTGGGAGTCAAGTTCTGCCTCCCCACTAGGTCTCCACTAATACCTCCGTGGCTGCAAGATCTAGGAATGCTTAGTTCTGCCCCTTCTTGGTCTCTATTGACACTGCCAAGACTGGTTATCTTTCTTACTGCTGAATGGTGGTAAAATTCTTGACTTTCCACTAGGCCCCTCCAATATTGTAAGCATATAAGAGGGATTGCTAGCTGCCTTCAAATTGTTTTCTATCATAAGACACTTAATGCCCCAAATATAAATCTTTTCCATGTCAGTCAGTCTTTCTGAGAGATTGTCCCCAGGTACATAATGTAAATCTCTATATGTAATTTCCAAGGGTGCTTTGGAAGAGAGTGGGATGCTATGGTGTTTAGGATTGTGTTCCTTTGCTTAGTCTAATTTTTTTTCCTGTTGGTATCCACTGAGTACCACTCATATATGTCTACCTGTCTTCTGTATTTACCACTTTCTCTAATATCCTTTGCATCTGTTCATTTATTTTTGGCTTTTAAAATTTTCTTCTTTACGTCTTCTATTTCTTTTACAGTCCATTCACTGTCTGTATTTGTTCTTATATTCTGTTTGGTTTAGTCTTCATGTGTGAAATAATTTTTAGTTTTTTTAAAAAAATAAACTTTTTATTTTAGAACAAGTTTAGACTTGCAAAGAAATTCAGAAGATAGTACAGAGAGTTCCTATAAGCTCCATGCCCATTTTCCTCAATTATTAACATCATATATTAATTTGTACATTTGTTATATCTATCTAATGGGCCAATATTGATAAAGATTATTACTGAATAAAGTCCATACTTTATGTTCTAATTTCCTTTTTTTTCTGTTCCAGGATACTTTCCAGGATACCGTATTACAATTAACTATCATACCTCCTTAGGTTGCGCTTGGCTATGATGGTTTCTCAGACTTTCTTTGTTTCTGATGCCCTTGATAGTTTTTGAGTCATGTTGGTCAGGTATTTGGTGGAATATCTCTCCTTTGAGATTTTTCCAATATGCATTATAAGTTTTAAGTGGGGGAAGATGACAAAGGTTAAGTGCCATTTTCTCCACCTCATATTGAGAGTACAGACATGAAACATGACATCACTGTAGAAGTTAGCCTTGATCACCTGACTGAGATAGTGTTTGCCAGGTTTCTCATTGTACTATAGATTATTCTCCCCACTACCCCACCCCTCCACCCCCACTTTTTTTCTTAATGTGTTTATAAAAGGAAGTCATTATGCACAGTCCAGACCTAAGAAATGGGAAGCTTTGCTAAATCTCCTTAAGGGCAGATTATGTACAAAGGTTATTTAGACTATTGCACAGCTTATTTGCCTATTTTAGACATTTATCTATTTTTTCACTCATTTATTTATATCAATTTGGACTTATGAGTATTTGATTTATACATTGGATTATAATATTTCTGATAATTTCAAATACTATTATTACCAATTACCTCATTTTTTTTCGTTTTCTGATTTGTGATTCTTTTAAATTTCTATCATTTGAAATTTTTTCTTTCAGTATGTTTGCTGACAATCTTTTAATCGTCTATAATTTTTCTATGTGATTAAATGTTAATGGCATGTTTTCATACTATATAGAATTGCTATTTGGATTCGTCTTCTCTTTTATATTATAACACCTTTGTATGAGATTCTGCTGCAAACTTTCTCTGTTAAACATTTTTAGGTGAAATGATTATCTTGTGATCGTGGGAAAGAGGGGTTAGTAGGGATATTTACTGTAGTTTTACCACTTTCGAGCCCTGTAATCTATTGCTTTCACCAATTAATCAAAAATAAGTCCTCAATTTATTTCATCAATGTTGTATATAGTTTTCAGTGTCCAGATGTTTCTCCTCCTTGGTTACATTTATTCCTAAGTACTTTATTATTTTTTATGTCATTGTAAATGGTGATCCGAGAGGTGATATATTCCTACAATTGAAGACTATAGATGATTTTAAGGCATCAAAAAATAAATAAATAAATAAATAAAAAGCCTCAACTTTCTGGGGTCTTCCTTCACAATTTCCCTCTTGCCTTAGCCTTCTCTAGCCTTTTAATCTCCTCTTTCCTTTGCCCCTACCGTCTGTAATCTGTTTAATTTGGATTGCACTCCTAGCAATGTCTCCTCAATATAGGACTTGAAAAGATACTTTAGTTTTTTGGTTTCCAGTTTCAAAAGGCCCAGACTTCCAGATAACTTTATCACTCCCAGACATTCCGAAAGTTCTTTGAATCCTCACCCAAATTGGTGGTCACCATGTCCATGTTTAGCTTTTGCTGCTATACTTTGAATGGACTTTGCAGTGAGTCTTTAGGGTTCTCTGGATTTTTCTGTGAGAAAGCTCTTTGCCTTCTCCCTACCTTTTCTAGTAGAGTGTCTGATATTAAGTAGGTCGCTTTGCTCCTTTTAGTTTGCCTTCACCTACTTTTATTCTGGGGTTCTTGAAGTTATCCTTTCACTGTAGCTATGCTTTGCAAAGAATTTCAAAAGATGTGAGTCTACATTTCTGTCACAGCTACTTTCATAGAATCCCGTTTGTTTATATGTAATTTAAATCTTTCCCATTGTCTAACTGGTATTCTGCTTACTTCTGCTCTATTGTAATTATTGTTTTACATAACATTTTAAATTAATTTTAATTATCAGCTCATCACTTTTCCAACTATCAGAGTATTACCAGTATTGTCATCTTTAATAAAACGGAATTCCTGAATCTTGTGACTTAAAGAAAATAAACTATATAGTAATTGTTTCCTTTTTGAACCATATATGTATGTGTGAGGATAATGAATAAGATGTGTGATAATCACCTTAAGCAATTACAGGAAATATGCAAAGTAAATATAGAGACAACAACGTATTTATGTATTTGTTTATTTATATTTTATAGTTTCTTCCAAAAGAAATGTGAGAAGGTGATATTATAATTATTTTAATTAGATTGCACCTTTTCTGTTGTTAAATTTGCTCAATTCCTGTGGAATTTGGGTTACATAACAAGAGATCGAAGTGTACAGCCCCTTTCTTTCATTTTTTTTTCTTTCTCATCTTTTTCCCTTATGTCCTTCCCCTTTGCTCTTTATAACAATGTTTCTGTCTTTTCCCTCCCTCTTTATTTATCTTCTCATTATAAGAGATTTTAAAGATACATGATTACAGATACTTCAGTTCTGATATACCATAAAGTTTAGAAGAATAACAAATACATTGGATTAAAAAATATGACTTCAAATCTATCCTGATGTTTAAAATTTTTAAAATAAAGTTCAACAGTACTACATGTGGGAAAGAAAGTTGGAACATGAAGCCAACTGCATAAAGTTTAGGATGAGATTATAAAAGTTTCTCAGCAGCAATATTTTAGTCAGCAGTGACTATAATTTTACTTAACAATATGAAATAACCACTGAAGTGCTAGACACCCTTAGCCAGCAATGATTACAAGGAAAAGTGAAGGAAAAAAACATATTTTTATCTAGAGTGAGATTGATATTCTTTTTTGATGATGCCATAATTTAAGTAGGATGTTCATATTTAGGCCTGTATTTCAACAGGGTTTTATTCCTGCCAGGTGTGTTCCAGTTAGAGATGCTAGAATGGGAAAAGTACTCAAACCCTTTTGAAATGAATCAATGCCCAGGATTGGAGTTTGAGAAAGGGAGGATATTGGAGTTTTCCTCAAATATTGATAGTGTTATTACATGGAAGAATTATACTGGCACCCTAATGGAGGAATTGGAAAGCATGGGTCAATATGAGAAAGATTTTATATGAATATAAGACATACTTTTATAAAAATCAGATGAAAGGCAGAGTTGGCTGCTTCAGAAGTGATTAGCCATTTAAACCATATTCAGATGAATACTTGGCAAAAACTCTATAGAGAATATTCTACAATCTCAAAAATGATTGGATCATATGTCCTTTAGAATTTCTTCAAGTTTAAATACCTATAATTTTATGAAAGATCCGTTTCATTTCCAGAGAAATAACAAGTGCCATTTCAATCTAAATTCAAATAAAATCTTTAAAAAGAGAATAATATGTACAAAATTAAAATTTGTATCTAATTCTAAAAACTATTAAAAGTGTTATTTAGCCCCTATTTACACTATACTCTCATGAGACAATTAAAACTAAAATAGAAATCCTGAAAATGAAAAAAAAATGCTATATGTAGGTTAAAATTTATGATACTGGATTGTTAATATATCATGGCTTTTATTGTCCAGAAAATTAATCCTGACTTGAAGTAAATTGATTTCAATAGCATCACAGAATTTTACACTTCCAAAATATAACAAAGTCACCAAAAATAGCTTACAAAACAACAACCCATATACCTAAAGACACTAGCAAAGAAAGTGACAACATGAAGCAAGGAATATAATCCAATTGTAATAAACTACAAAAATTATTGATCTAGACTAAAAGCAAATATAAAGAAACATCTGAAACGGAGAGGAAGTTGCTGCATAGATTAATTCTTGTCCTTCCTTTCCCCCAGTAGCTATAATAAAATGTTGGCAAAACTCTGCATGTAGTCAGTAGGAAAGAAAATCGAGTCGATATCCTTTACATTACAGTTTTTTTTCCCAAAAGAGGAGTACAGAAAGTGACTACTGAAGAGAAAAGAGTAAAGGGAGATAACAAACAATGGAGCTGAGGTTTCTTTATTGAAATAACGCCTCCAATGCCAAACACTAAATTAGGCTCTCGTTCCAGAGCCAGGAGAGTATCACCCTCTGAGAAAGTGACTCCTCCTGTTAATGTAAAGAATGGTGGTGGGGCCATTTAGCAAGACTATAGGAGCCCAGATTTTCAAACTGCAACCTCAATCTAGTGTGTTTTCTTCCCCGACAATTCCCTTAAATTATAAAACAGTGGATAGATCAGAAAACATCCAGGTCCTTTAAACTGGGTCTTTGAAGAAAAAAATAAAATTATCTCAGATAAGAACAAAATGAACAAAATGATTGGTAATAGCCAAATATGCATTATAAAAATTAAGAGACAACCCAAGTCAAAGGGAAGAAAAACAAACTATGCAATGACAATTATTTTCATACAGAGGAAAACGACTCACTCTAGAGAAGAAACCTCCCACAATGACTTAATCATACAATGCAACTAAATAAAACATAAAATCCATAAAATAAGAGCTCCAAAACAAGACAAGGTGATAAAACAGTTGTATGATGTGGTAGACAGAATAACAGCCCCTGAATGATATCCAAGATCTGATCCCTGAAAATTGTGAATACGTAACCTTGTATGCCAAGAGATTTTGCAGATGTGATTAAAGTTTAGAAATTCCAGAAGGGGAAATTATCTTGGAATGTATTTATTTATTTTATGGGTCCAGTGTACTCACAAAGGTCCTTATGAGGGAATGATAAAGGAAGGAGTCAGAGACAGAGAAGGAGGGAGATCTGAAGATGCTGTGCTGCTGTTTTTGAAGATGGAGGAGGAGAAAACAAGAATTGCAGGAGGCCTCTGGAAGTGGGAAAATACAAGGAACATCCTCTGCTATTAGCTCCAGAGGCAATGCAGCACTGCTGATTCATTTCAAACTTCTGACTTACAGAACTGTAAGAAAATAAATTTGTGTTGTTTTAAGCCATTAAATTTGTGGCAATTTGTTATAGCAGAAAAAGGAGGCAAATGTAAGTGACATAAGAGCAGAAATTGCAGATCTAGTAAACAAATCGAGAACCATGTAAACAAATTTGTCAAAATCAAATGAATGAATAGATTCACTGAAAGTTGCATTACTTACAAGTAGGAGAAGTATGAAAGAATTCCAATGCATAGACGTGAAAAAAGAACAAAAGCTTAAACATTAAGAAATAAAGAAGGCAAGGAAAAGCCAAAATAAGTTTTACTTGGTTTACATGAAGAAAATACTCAAATGATATATACAAACTTTTGAAAGAAAGACATTTTCATTCAATGACCAAAGGCATGTAACTGAGCAGTCTTGGCTGCTCACTACTTGCAAAGCCAATAACAAGGATGGAGTGGAGTGGAAGGAATATGACTTTATTTCCAAAGCTGTGGGGAAGCAACCAGGCTCACGCTTCAAGAAACCTGTTCAAAAGTTTGGGTTGAGGGCAGGGGTTTGAAAAAGGGAAGCTGGATACGGGAGGCATGTGCAGGGTGCAGGAGCTGTGTGTCTGCCTGTGATACCTGTCTTGTGTTGTGACTCATCTGAAGCGTGGGCTGGCACCAACTCGACAGTGGCCAGGTTGTGAATCATCCATCGTGAGGCCTCTTTAAGTCAGGGAGAATTCTGCAGCTGGGCCTTCATGCCTACTTCATTTTAAATTAGCCCCTGGAATTTCTTAACAGGCATACAGTTAGATAAATGTGCATGGGGTAAGGAGGTATACAGAGGGAAAAGGAAGGGATTGGATTTTCAAAGTACATTTTAAGGCTGTATTTTAAGACAATGGAAAAAAAGGGGGAAATATGTTTCTGCAATTTGTCTCAAGGTTACAGATTGAGACTTGGAAGAAAATAGGAAAGGAAAAATTTTTTAAATGCATTTTAAAGCTAAACTACTTATAACAAGTATAGATGGAAATTCTCAAACATGGAACATAAGTTATTTTTAAAAATAATTAAGTGAAAATGAAATTTATGGTTTAACTTCTAGGATAATGGAGAACTTCTCTTTCCTATTCCTCCTTTTAAGTACAACTAAAACCACTGGATATTATCTAAAACAAACACAAGAAGACTTTGGAAGATGGAGAGAAGGCAGACTGGCTGGGGACTCAGGATCCAAAAAATGACGTAGTAAGGTGTTCCCAGGATTTTTTGTTTTGCCTCATATATTCCAGACTTAGAGCTAAAGGAGCCAGCAACCCAGAAATGTCAGCAGATGAAAAAAAAAAAAAAAAAAAAAAAAAAAAAAGCCCCAACAAATGCTTGCTCTCCTTAGCTAAAGGACTAGGAATAGGGTAGTCTAGAAAGAAACAAAACTCCAGCCAAGCATAATAGAAAAATATGTGGCCCCACATCCACATGTCACTTATGAGCCAAGAAGCCACCCTATTCTTTAGAGCGAGGCACCCTAAGACCCCAGACCTTATCAGTGGGTGTCAAAGATGACCAAGTAGAGAAGTAGAGAGCCAGGATCTCATCTCCATCCGCAGTTAGGAGCACCACCACCACCAAAACAACAACAGTAGAAACCATGCAGGGAGACTGTGACTCCAGAAAACACACACACACACACACACGTGAGTCTTACTTAAGATATTAATTAATTTAAAAACAGAAGAAAAAGAAAAATAAGTGAAGATCTTGCAGTGTCTGGGCAAGAATGAGACATTTTGGTGAAGAGTTGAAAATGAGACATGAAGAAAGAATCTTTGTGACGGATATGGGATGAAACACGAGTGAAGTGCAAGAAGAATAGAGGTGGAAGAGAGAATTTTAAGAAGATGTGGGCTACAATTCATGTTCGTTGAAGAACACAAATAATGGCATTAATAAATATTTAATTTCTTTGAAAAAATGTTTAAAGAAATAAAATATCATCCAAGGAACTATTCGCCAGAAAATCTGATTTTAAAAATATAAAGGTCACAGACAACATGTCAATAACACTCAAGAACTCAAGGTGCATTTTTCATTAGCATTTTCTGATTACATCTGTAGAGAATGCACTTCAGACAACCAAAATGACTAAAAAAAGATAACGTAAGGACCAGAGGTGGGCACTAATTATATATTTTCCACACAACGAAAACTGAAAACTTGATGGTGATAAGACCCTCCTGGCTAACACGGTGAAACCCTGTCTCTACTAAAAATACAACAATTATCTGGGCATGGTGGTGGGTAGCCTGTAGTCCCAGCTACTCGGGAGGCTGAGGCAGGAGAATGGCATGAACCTGGGAGGTGGAGCTTGCAGTGTGAACTGAGATGGCCCCAGTACACTCCAGCCTGGGCAACAGAGTGAGACTCCATCTCAAAAATAAAATAAAGGAAAATAAAATAAAATAAGATAAAATAAAAAGAGAGACCATAAGTATATTATGTGATGTCTCTATTGCACTGATAAGTATTTAATAACTGATTGTCTGGTAAAAAAGGAAGCCCTAATTTGTGTTTGCTGATTTCTGTGGTGTAAATACTGTCAGCACAGCCAATTTCAAGCTACCAATTTAAAGAAGCTCCTACTGGTAAAAGATGGGACAATTTGAGCATCTGTAAAAATAATAACTGTAATAAACCAAAGCATGTCAAATGTGTTTAACTCCACGAACTCATTACGATACTAAAAAAAGAGAAGCTTTCTCACCACATACACACTTCATTGAATACCATTAGTGCAAGTAATAAGAAATTAACCCATTTTGAAAACTCTATTAAAAAAAAAGAAACAAGCATTTATTCTGCCTTTTCTATAAATAGTACCTTAGAGAAACAAAAAGAGAGATAAGGAGTAGACTTTTATAAAAATATCCCAGCTTATACATGAAACAAAAATAATTTAATTAAAATGTAAACATTTTGCAGCTTTAGTGAAATCTGGATCCAAACACTAAATATTCATGGCTGCTGACATCACAAAACCTAACTTGATGTTAGGTTTCTTGTAAAGGAAGTACAAAGTGCCTCCTATCAAACAGTCCTGCAAAGGCTCAATCTAATCAACAGTTTTCAGGAAATATAAGAGAAAGAGGAACACATTAAATGATGTCACTGGGATGCAAGCTGTACATTCAGATTACTGGAAAATCATAAGACTAAAAATACTCTGATTTCTTTTTTTTTGTTATTATTATTTGATTGTCTTAAGTTTCAGGGTACGTGTGTAGGACACGCAGGTTTGTTACATAGGTAAAAGTGTGCCATGGTGGTTTGCTGCACCCTCAACCCATCACCTAGGTATTAAGCCCAAATGATTTCTTAAAAATAGATTGTAAGAAGAAAGAAACAGAGTGATGACTAATATTCAAATAGTCTGAAATGAGTATTTGAAATTAACTAATCAAATTAATCAAAATGTATGATACCTGTTTGGACCCCAATTTGACCAAATATTCTAGAAAAATAAAAAGAACAATTGTAGGACAATTAGTAAGATGTGTCTACTACCTACATGTTTGGTGATATTAGAAATTATTTTGGGGGAGTGTGATAAAGATATTTTGGTTATGTTTTCAAAGGTAGCTATTGTGTTTTAGACATATATACTAATATGTTTATAGATGAAATAATGTGCTCTGGGATTTGTTTCAGAACAATGAAATGGAGGGTGAATGTGTGAGGTTATGGAGAAGGAAAGAATTGACTGCACTTTGTTAATTGTCAAAGCTAGGTGATGGGAATGTAAGAGTTAAAAAATACCCCTAAGTCTGAAATTCTCTGTAATAGAATATGTCAAAATACGACCTTGTGGCTACAAAGTATAAAATTCTAGGACATCACAATAGATAAACTATTGTTTGTATCTAATAATTCTGAAGAAAATGGAAAACAAGTGTTTCGGCAATTAGACCATGTGCTTGTGTGACCTCTCAAGGTTTTGTCTAGTCTTGGCTGTACTTCATTTCTTCAGAAAGCAACATGTTTTTCAACAGTTCTACAGTGCTTTTAAAGATTTTACTACCAAGGAACTTTTTGTTATGGTGACTTTGTTTTAAATGTGTCTCTATTTTCAATATATCACTGCACTAGAGATAACTACACTTAAGACAGCCCACTTTAGGTCACTGAATGCACTACTTTGTCTCAACTAATGGGAGATCAATATTATGGCACTAGACAATAATCATAGATGATTCTAGCTTTCAGATATTAATACAGAGAGCTACGGAACTCATGAGACTATTATTGGATAGTCACTTTTCATTTTTTATGCAGAAAGGCAAACTTGCCATAAGATAGTAAAGAATGAACATTTGTCCTCAAGGCTGTGTGTTGCCATATTATTGATTTTTACAGAACTTGAGGCTGTCCCAAAATGTCTGTTTCTTAAACGTGAAAAAAAGTATTCTTTATATATTTATTTAGGAAGAAATATTATAATTACTTTGGCTTCATATTTGAATAGCTTTATTAAGTATGGAAACAAAAAGTGACATTTAAACAAAAGTGAAATGTTAAAAAAATTAAAAAGAACAGCTATGTACCAACTTAACAATAGAATGTTAGCAGTTTCTTTCAAAACCCTTGTGTAATCTTTACATAAACCCATCACTCTGCCCACCCTCACAGAGGTAACCACTGTGCTGAAATTTGCATTTATTCGTTTTCTTTGTTTTTTTATCCAATATGTTCTCATAATATGCTGTCTAGTTTTTCAAGCATTGAAACATATATTAATGGAACCACACTGTGTATATTCTTCTAAGACTTTCTCTTTTTAAAAGATTATGTTTTTGAGATTTACCTACATTAATGAGTTTTGCTGAAGTTGATTCATTTCCATGTCATAAAATATGTGAACTTAAAATATACTCCATTTTACTGATCCTCTATTTTGTTGATAGAATTTTTTTTAGTTTTTCCTTTTATAAGCATTTCTATGAGCATTCTTGGTGACATTTATACATAGATATGTGACATATTTATACATAGAATGTGACATATTTATACATAGAATGTGACAATTTATACATAGATATGTCTGATATACATATATAATAATTTCTCTAGAATATATAACCAAGTGTGGAATAATTGCATCAGAGAGCAAGTAGCCTTTCAGTTTTACTAGAGAATGCAAAACTCTATCCAAGTACTGGAACAAATTTATGATTCTATCAGCAATAAGAATTCTAATTCATGGACATCTACATTAGCAGTTGATATCTCAAAATCTATGCTAATTTGGGTGTAAGATAGTATGCCACTGTGGTTTTAGTTTACATTCGCCCAATTACTAATATCATTGAGTATCCTTTAATGATATTTGAGTAGTTGTGTTCATCTTCTTATCTAGGTTTTTTTATACCAGGTTTCTACTTAGTCATTTAACTTTTAATTTTTTTTTTTTAAGTTTTACTTTAAGTTCTGGGATACATGTGCAGAATGTGCAGGTTTGTGATATAAGTATACATGTGCCATGGTGATTTGGTATGCCTATCAACCCGTCATCTAGGTTTTAAGCCCCACATGCATTAGTATTTGTCCTAATGCTTTCCCTCCCCTTGCCCCCGACCCCCGATAAGGCCCAGTGTGTGATGTTCCCCTCCATGTGTCCATGTGTTCTCATTGTTCAACTCCCACGTATGAGTGAGAAAATGGAGTATTTGATTTTCCGTTCCTGCATTAGTCGGCTGAGAATGATGGCTTCCACCTTCATCCATGTAACTGCAAAGGACATTAACTCATTCTTTTTTATGGCTGCATAGTATTCCATGGTATATATGTAACACATTTTCTTTATCCAGTCTATCATTGATGGACATTTGGGTTGTTTCCAAGTCTTTGCTATTGTGAACAGTGCTGCAATAAAAAACATGTGCATGTGTCTTTACAGTAGAATGAATTATATTCCTTTGGGTATACACCCAGTGATGGGATTGCAGGGTCAAATGGTATTTCTGGTTCTAGATCTTTGGGGAATTGCCACACTATCTTCCATAATGGTTGAACTAATTTATACTCCCACCAACAGTGTAAAATTGTTCCTATTTCTCCACATCCTCTCCAGCATCTGTTGTTTTCTGACTTTTTAATGATTGCCATTCTAACTGGCATGAGATATTATCTCATTGTGGTTCTTATTTGCATTTCTCTAATGACCAATGATGATAAGCTTTTTTTCATATGTTTCTTGGCCACATAAATATCTTCTTTTGAGACTTGTCTGTTCATATCCTTTGCCCACTTTTTGATGAGGTTGTTTTTTTCTTGTAAATTTGTTTAAGTTCCTTGCAAATTCTGAATATTAGACCTTTGTCAGATGGGTAGCTTGCACAAATTTTCTCCCATTCTGTAGGTTGCCTGTCCTCTCTGATGATAGTTTCTTTTGCTGTGCAGAAGCTCTTTAGTTTGACTAGATCCCATTTGTCAATTTTGTCTTTTGTTGCAATTGCTTTTGATGTTTTAATCATGAAGTCTTTGCCCATGCCTATGTCCTGAATGGTATTACCTAGGTTTTCTTCTGGGGTTTTTATGGTTTTGGGTTTTACATTTTTAATCTTTAATCCATCTTGAGTTAATTTTTGTAAAAGGTGTAAGGAAGGGGTCCAGTTTATGAGTTTCTGTTTTTTTGCATATGGCTAGTCAATTTTCCCAGGACCATTTATTAAACAGGGAATCCTTTCCCCATGGCTTGTTTTTGTCAGGTTTATAGAAGATCAGATGGTTGTAGATGTGTGGAGTTATTTCTGAGGTCTCTGTTCTGTTCAACTGGTCTATGTATCTGTGTTGGTAACAGTACCATGCTGTTTTGGTTACTGTAGCCTTGTAGTATAGTTTGAAGTCAGGTAGTATGATGCTTCCAGCTTTGTTCTTTTTGCTTAGGATTGTCTTGACTATATGGGCTCTTTTTGGTTCCACATGAAATTTAAAGTAGGTTTTGTTTTTTGTTTTTTTTTTTTCTAATTCTGCAAAGAAAGTCGCTGGTAGCTTGATGGGAATAGCACTAAAACTATAAATTACTTTGGATAGTATGACCATTTTCACGATATTGATTCTTCCTATCCATGAGCATGGAATGTTTTTCCATTTGTTTGTGTTCTCTCTTATTTCCTTGAGCAGTGGTTTATAGTTCTCCGTGTAGAGGTCCTTCGTGTCCCTTTAAGTCGTATTCCTAGATATTTTATTCTCTTTGTAGCAGTTGTGAATGGGAGTTCACTCATAATTTGGCCCTCTCCTTGTCTATTGTTGGTGTATAGGAATGCTTGTGAGTGTTGCACATTGATTTTATATCCTGAGACTGCTGAAGTTGCTTGTCAGCTTAAGCAGTTTTGGGGCTGAGATGATGGGGTTTTCTAAATGTACAATTGTGTCATCTGAAAACACAGACAATTTGACTTCCTCTCTCCTTATTTGAATATGCTTTATTTCTTTTTTCTTGCCTGATTGCCCTGGCCAGAACCTCCAATATGATGTTGACTAAGAGTGGTGAGAGGGTATCCTTGTTTTGTACTGGTTTTCAAAGGGAAATGCTTCTGGCTTTTGCCCATTCAGTATGATATTGGCTATGGGTTTGTCATAAATAGCTCTTATTATCTTGAAATATGTGCCATTAATACCTAGTTTATTGAGAGTTTTTAGCATGAAGTGATGTTGAATGTTATCAAAGGCCTTTTTTGCATCTGTTGAGATAGTCATGTGGGTTTTGTCATTGGTTCTGTTTATGTGATGGATTACATTTATTGATTTGTGTATGTTGAACCAGCCTTGCAGCCCAGGGATGAAGCCAACTTGATCGTGGTGGATAAGCTTTTTGATGTGCTGCTGGATTCTGTTTGCCAGTATTTTTTTGAGGATTTTTGCATCGATATTCATCAGGGATAATGGCCTGAAATTTTCGTTTTTGTTGTGTCTCTGCCATATTTTGGTATCGGGATGATACTGGCCTCATAAAATGAGTTATGGAGGAGTCCCTCTTTTTCTATTGTTTGGAATAGTTTCAGAAGGAATGGTACCAGATCGTCCTGGTACCACTGGTAGCATTCAGCTGTGAATCTGCCTGGTCCTGGGCTTTTTTTTTTCTTTTAGTTTTTTTTGGTTGGTAGGCTACTAATTACTGCCTCAATTTCAGAACTTGTTATTGGTCTATTCAGGGACTGGACTTCATTGGACTTCTTCCTGGTTTAGTCTTGGGAGGGTGTATGTGTCCAGGAATTTATCTATCTAGATTTATCTAGATTTTCTAGTTTATTTGCTTAGAGGTGTTTATGGTATTCTCTGACGGTAGGTTGTATTTCTGTGGGATCAGTGGTGATATCCCCTTTATCATTTTTTATTGTGCCTATTTCATTCTTTTCTGTTTCTTCTTTATTAGTCTAGCTAGTTGTCCACCTATTTTGTTAGTCTTTTCAAAATGCAGCTCCTTGATTCATTAATTTTTTGAAGGGTTTTTGTGTCTCTATCTCCTTTAGTTCTGCTCTGATCTTAATTATTTCTTGTGTTCCACTAGCTTTTGAATTTGTTTGCTCTTGCTTCTGTAGTTCTTTTAATTGTGATGTCAGGGTGTCAATTTTAGATCTTTCCAGCTTTCTATTATGGGCATTTAGTGCTATAAATTTCCCTCTTAACACTGCTTTAGCTGTGTCCCGGAGATTCTGGTACACTGTCTCTTTCTTCTCATGGGTTTCAAAGAACCTCTTTATTTCTGCCTTAATTTTGTTATTTACCCAGTAGTCATTCAGGAGCAGGTTGTTTAGTTTTCATGTAGTTGTGCAGTTTTGGGTGAGTTTCTTAGTCCTGAGTTCTAATTTGATTGCTCTGTGGTCAGAGAGGCTGCTTGTTATGATTTCCATTCTTTTGCATTTGCTGAGGAGTGTTTTACTTCCAATTATGTGGTTAATTTTAGAATATGTGCTATGTGGCTCTGAGAAGAATGTATATTCTGTTGATTTGGGGTGGAGAATTCTGCAGATGTCTATTAGATCCGCTTGGTCCAGAGCTGAGTTCAAGTCTTGAATATCCTTGTTAATTTTCTGTCTTGTTAATCTGTCTAATGTTGAGAGTGGGGTGTAAAAGTCTCCCACTATTATTGTGTGGGAGTCTAAGTCTCTTTGTAGGTCTCTAAGAACTTGTTTTATGAATCTGCGTGCTCCTGTATTCGGTGCATGTATGCTTGGGATAGTTAGCTCTTCTTGTTGCACTGATCCCTTTACCATTACATAATGCCTTTCTTTTTTTTTTTTTTTTTTTGACCTTTGTTGGTTTAAAGACTGTTTAATCAGAGACTAGGATTGCAACACTTGCTTTTTTAATATTTTTTTCTTTCCATTTGCTTGGTAAATATTCCTTCTTTCCTTTATTTTGAACCTATGTGTGTCTTTGCACTTGAGATGGGTCTCCTACATACAACACACTAATGGGGCCAAGATGGCTGAATAGGAACAGCTCCAGTCTGCAGCTCCCAGTGAGACCAATGCAGAAGGTGGGCGATTTCTGCATTTCCAACTGAGGTACCAAGTTCATCCAATTGGGACTGGTTATGCAGTGGGTGCAGCCCACAGAGGGCAACAAAAGTAGGGTGGGGTGTTGTTTCACCTGGAAAGTGCAAGGAGCTGGGTACTTCCCTCCCCAAGCCAAGGGAAGCTGTGAGGGACTGTGCTACCCGGCTGGGCTACTATGTTTTTCTCACAGTTTTGCAATCTGTAGATCAGGAGATTCTCTGTGCCTACACACCAGAGCCCTGGGTTTCAAGCACAAAACTGTGTGGCTGTTTGGGCAGACACCGAGCTAGTTGCAGGAGTATTTTTTCATATCCCAATGGCACCTGGAACCCCAGCAAGACAGAACCTTTCACTCCCCTGGAAAGGGGGCTGAAGCCAGGAAGCCAAGTGGTCTCTCTCAGTGAGTCCCACTCCCACAGAGCACAGCAAGCTAAGAACCACTGGCTTGAAATTCTCGCTACCAGCACAGCAGTCTGAACTTGACCTGGGATGATTGAGTTTGGTGAGGGGAGGGGTATCCACCATTACTGAGGCTTTAGTAGGTGGTTTTCCCTGACAGTGCTAAGGAGGCTGGGAGATCTGGGCTGGGCCTGGCAAAGTGGTTATGGCCAGATTGCTTCTGTAGATTCCTCCTCACTGGGCAGGGCATGTCTGAAGGAAAGGTAACAGCCCCAGTCAGGGGCTTACAGATGAAACCTCCATCTCCCTGGGATAGAATACCTGGAGGAAGGGGCAGCTATGGGCGCAACTTCAGCGGATTTAATCCTTCCTGGCTGCCAGCTCTTAAGAGAGCAGCTGATCCTGAAAAGAGGGATTCTCCCAGCACAGTGCACCAGCTCTGCTAAGGGACAGACTGCCTCCTCAAGTGGGTCCCTGACCCCTATGCCTCCTGACTGGGAGAGACCTCCCAATACGGCTCGACAGACACCTCATACAGGAGAATTCTGGCTGGCATCAGGCTGGTGCCCCTCTGGGGCAAAACTTCCAGAGGAAGGAGCAGGCAGCAATCTTTGCTCTTCTGCAGCCTCCACTGGTGATACCCAGGCAAATAGGGTCTGGAGTGGACCTCCAGCAAACTGCAGTAGATCTGAAGAAGAGGGGCCTGACTGTTGGAAGAAAAACATCAACATCAACATAAAGGACCCCCACATAAATACCCCATTGAAAGGTCATCAGCCTCAAAGATCAAAGGTAGATAAATCCACAAAGATGAGGAAAAACCATCACAAAAATGCTGAAAATTCCAAAAACCAGAATGCCTCTTTCCTCCAAATGATTGCAACTCCTCTCCAGCAAGGGCACAAAACTGGGTGGAGAATGAGATTGATGAATTTACAGAAGTAGGCTTCAGAAGGTGGGTAATACAAGCTCCTCTGAGCTAAAGGAGCATGTTCTAACCCAATGCAAGGAAGCTAAGAATCTTGATAAAAGGTTACAGGCACTGCTAACTAGAATAACCAGCATGAGAACTTGGCGAAGCATACACAAATATCAATAGCCGAATCAATCAAGCAGAAGAAAGGATATCAGAGATTGAAGGTCAACTTACTGAAATAAGGCATGAAGACAAGATTAGAGAAAAAAGAATGAAAAGGAATGAACAAAGCCTCTAAGAAATATGGGACTAGGTGAAAAGACCAAACCTACGATTGATGGGTGTACCTGAAAGTGACAGAGAGAATGGAACCAAGTTGGAAAACACACTTCAGGATATTATTCAAGAGAACTTCCCCAACCTAGCAAGACAGGCCAACATTCAAATTCAGGAGATACAGAGAACACCATAAAGATACTCCTCAAGAAGAACAACCCCAAGACATATAATCATCAGATTCTCCAAGGTTGAAATGAGGGAAAAAATATTAAGGGCAGCTAGAGAGAAAGATCAGGTTGCCTACAAAGGGAAGCCCATCAGACCAGCAGCAGATCTCTCTGCAGAAACTCTACAAGCCAGAAGAGAGTGGGGGCCAATATTCAACACTCTTAAAGAAGAGAATTTTCAACCGAGAATTTCATATCTAACCAAACTAGGCTTCATAAGTGAAAGAGAAATAAAATCCTTTACAGACAGGAAATGCTGAAGGATTCTGTCACCACCAGGCCTGACCTGCAAGAGCTCCTGAAGGAAGCACTAAATATGGAAAGAAAAAATCCGTACCAGTCACTACAAAAACACACCAAAATATAAAGACATTGACACTATGAAGAAACTGCATCAACAAATGTGCAAGATATCAGCTAGCATCATGATGACAGGATCAAATTCACACATAACAATATTAACCTTAAATGTAAATGTGCTAAATGCCCCATTTAACTTTTTACTTTTATTTTTTTCAGTCTTTTTATGACCTGGGTAGTATTTCATTATCAGTTCATGAGTTATAAATACCTTATCTCAGCTTGAGGCTTACGCTTTCAATTTATTTGTAACATCTTTCTACAAAGAGGATTTCTTAATTTTAAGTGGTTTATTTTATCAGTCTTTTCCTTTTATATTGTGTACTTTTTGTGTTAGATTAAAATCCTTTCTTAACTGAAAGTCGTACAGGTATTCTATACTGCCTTCTAAAAGTTTTAAAATATTGCTTATCATATTTTTGTCTTTAAATATTCTGGAGATTGATTTTGCTTAAGATGTCAAATTTCCATACTCAGTTTATTGTTTTGGTTGTTTATCTTCACCATACTTATTAATATGTCTTAGTGTCTTAATTACCATATGTTAAAAATAAAATGTTTTCCCTTATAGGACAGTGCTCCAATTTGTTCTTATTCTTCAGGAGTGTTCTGGAACTTCTTGGCTCTTACTAGTTTAAAAAAAAAAAACCCAAAGAAATATAACACAAATCTAACTATGATGACATTTTGATCAGAATTCTATTGCCTTTATGGAACAATGTGAAGAGAATTGGTATATAAACTAAGTTATGTTAACATGTCCATGGACATGGTATATTTTCCACTTATTTAAGTGTTTTAAAATGTCTTCAATGGTTTTTATTTTTTCACAAATTTCATGCATTTCTGTAGTTATATTTATTCCTAGGTGCTTACATTTGCTTACATTTTTGTTTATAATTATAGATGGTTTACTTTATTTATTTATTTATTTATTTTTGACATGAAGCCTTGCTCTTTCACCCAGGCTGGAGTGCAGTGGTACAATCTTGGCTCACTGCAACCCCTGCTTCCCAGATTCAAGCAATTCTCCTGCCTCAGCCTCCTGAGCAGCTGGGATTACAGGCACACGCCAATGTACCTGGCCAGTTTACATTATTTTAGTCACCTGTTCTACATATTCATTGTTGATGTATGGTAATACAATTAATTTAAAAATTTGGAACAAAACTTGAATTATGTTATGAATTATAGTAATTACCCATAGATTTTTCGATTATCTATGGTGTTACTTTTTTCCCACATGCTGATTTTTTTCTGTTTCTATTCCTTATACCTTTCATTTTCTTTTCTTATTTCTCTTTCCTCATTAAGACTTTCAGCATGATGTTTAAGAATAGCAGTAAGAGTAACTGCCTTTGCCCTAGTACTCTTCTTAGAGTATACTTTAACTTATTGCTGTTAAGTATAATAATTGCCATAGGTTTTTCATCAATTCCCTCCTTTAAATTAAAGTATTCCCTTCTGTTGCTCATTTGCTAATAATAAGGCCTAAATGCTGTATTTTTATATCATGTTTTTTATGGCATCTATTGAGATGAGTTTATGATACATTTTTATTGCCAATATCTTGTTTAGAGTTTTTTAATCTGTAATAATAAATGTGTATTTGATATATATATTAAACTATTTGTTTCTTATAGTTCTCCATCTGCTTCTGTTTTTAAGATTGGAAAGGCAGTATCACAAATCATGCTGAGCAGTTTCTCTTTTCCTATTTTCTGGACAATTTTGTATAAAATTGGATTTACCTAATCTTTAAATGTTATTTAGAACACATAGATAAAACTATTTGATTTTAGCATTTTGTTTATAAAAATATTTTAATTACTTGTCAATTATTTTAGTGGTTAAAAAATATTTAGCGTACCTATTATTGATTAAAATATTATGTATCAGTTTTAAATGTGAGCAGGGGGCAGAGACAATATCTGACTCATATATAAAGTACTAATGTTTTTAATTTTTTCTTTTTCTTGGTAATGAAGCTACTATATTTCATAGTCTTTCACATTTAACTTGATAATGAAATGTTCTAATCATAATGTGTGTGTTTTCAAATATATTTCTTTTTTGCTGTCTCATGAGACATGTAATCAAATTCATATTAGATTATATGAAATACTTCATAGAATAAAATTAATAATAAAAATACGCTTTTTATAAAACTGTAAAATCAGTGAGCAGGAAATTCATTTTGTTGAAGGTGAGACTGAAGTGTGTAATACAAAGCAACATAATATTTAAGATGAAGATTACAGACGTTAGTATATGTAACTTTGAGTGGAAAATCTACAAGTTGAAGTAACTGAAGGGAAAAGTCTTTGCTCAAGTAACATCTGCAGCATGGTAACCAGAAAGTTATGGCACACTAGAACAGATATCACTCGTGTCTTTTCTGTGTCAGAGTACAGAGCCTTGACTTCCAACTTCTAGCACCTGTATTTTTTTTTTTTTTTTCCTATAGGTGTTCCTATAATCCATTGGAGGCTTTGCAGCCCATTTGACAAACTAGCAGTGTCTGGAGACTAACATTTTCTTTCCTTACTGAGGTCTTCAGCTAATGGTAGTTTGTGTGTAAATGCACCAGCTCCTTCTCCTCTCTGATGGGGTATCTCTGAGATAAAACTTTGTACAGTGGCCCCAACAACTCTCTAGTAGAATTAAGCTATGTTTCTGTAAGTGATAACTTCATTCATGGACCTTTTTTATTGTCTGTCTTCCACTTCCCATCTCATTTGTTTACTCTCCTACCTGTGTTTTCTAAAATCATCTTTCAAATAAAACAATTAAACTTGAATGCTTTTTTTGCTGGATCAGTTTATTGGGAAACACACAAAGGCAGGAATTATCCTAGGACAGGAAACTCAGAATGGATTTCTGTAATTGAATAGCTTGCTGACAAAATGGCAATGTGAATTCCACTGCTGGTGGTAAGTGGGGCGATGATAATCTCTAGCATGTTTTTGCATCACAATTACATAGACTACCCATTCTGAGAAACAGAGCCTTACTATTGTTTTGTGCTCAATTTTATCTTGACATCTACTGGGTCAAGTCTGCCTTACACCTGTGTTTCTTAAGGAGCTAGCACACCTTCATACATTTACCATCACTTCAAAAATGTCAAGGGCATATCTTTTTTTTACCGCCCATCTTATATACGATGGTACCATTCTGATGGGTCATTTCAGCCTCCATGTGTCATTACCTGCTTCCACATATTCTCATATGGAGCTCACTTACAACTAAGAACTTCTTATCTTAGCGAATATTCTTCGAACTCATTGTACACTATCATCTCTAAATAAGTTTTACAGACCCTCTCATTATTACTAACCTTTTGTCCTTTTGAAAGTTTTAGTTTCTTTCAAATTTATACTCTTTTATTTTATAGTTTCTTATAATAACTTAAAATAATCTATCAGGGGTTATCAGCAGTAATGCCAAGAAACATTAAGAATAATGAGTTTTGCTCTTTCTGACTGAAGTATAAATAAGTTTTACGTAGTGAAATTACAGATGTTTATCCACTTAAAATAATATTTAATATTATTTTATTATTAGGTAAATCCTCATATCCCTTGCTTCACTCTTATCTCCATGAAATTGATGGGATTAATCTTACCTGTTTTATGTTTCTGCTTTAAAATTCATCTTTCTTGGATTAACAGCCATTGAATTCTAAGTTGTTATGAGGATGTTTCAGTTTCTTAGTGACTTTCAGAACAGTGAAGACTGATAAGGAAATTAAATAAATAATTTCTTCTTTATTTATTTGCATATTTATTTATTCGTGCTATTTAATAAGTACTCATCCTAACCCTGATGATGTAGGTTTGGATAATTTCTCTACTGTTGATACTCCCACAGTCTAAATGGCAGCGGTCAATTTGTAAACAAATACTTAGAATATAGCATGTTAGATACTAAGGGAGAAAACGACTACATTGCTTATTGTGAGACATTGCCCCCATTAGAAGCTCTCTCTATATATGGGCTATATTAGTAACTTATTGTCTGTGATACTGCTTCTTCTCACCCTTCAGGGTTTCTGAATGTTTCATTCATTGCATTTCTCTTTGCTTCTACAACAATTTCTTTTCCTGGCATAACCACATGCTAATAAGCACAGGTTTGCACACAAAACTGGAGAAGAAAGAGGCATTGTTTTCTGAAGGGATATTTAATGTCATGTCTCGTGAAATTGTTTCTACAGCATCTCTCTCTTCTTTTCCCTCTTTTGTGGTCATTCTTGTTCATTCACCCTGCTTCTGCACCCTGGCTTATTACTTATACATACTGAGTATAGAAGTCTAGTGGTAATGGTATTAGTTTTAGAGTACTGACAATTATTTGCTAGTATCATAACCTTCAGTAAATTACCTATTCATACTGAGCATCTCTTTATTCATGTGTAAAATGAGCTAATGCCTATTATTCAGCACTGATATTAAATTAAGCAACTATGTAGAGATTAGTATCTTGGACACAGTAGACACTATGTGAGTTATCACGTTATTCTTTCTCTACTACTTAATAGACTTACCAAAACAACTTTAAAATGTATATTGAGTGCATACATTGGCTTATATCTAAGTTGGATTACTTTAGGAATAATAATAATAGTAGTAATATAATAAAAATAAAACTGACTAGGGGAATATCAGAAAGCTTTTCAACACATGAGAAAATTAAAACAACTGAAACACACAGTAACAATAAACAATGGATTTCATAAATTTGCAATGCATGTGTTTCTCCTTCCTTCTGGAAAGGGTAAGCATATGACATAGATTTTAGCACCATTGTGGATTAGTGATATGCTAGACAACTATTATTAAATTAGGCCTTAATCTTACCTTATTATACAAGTTAAATTTGCTGTTGGGTACAAGAACATACAGCAGAATCTCTGGGGAAATGTAAACAGACAGCAGCATAACCATTTGTCTTTGGGAAAATACAGGTATGATTCAAAAAAAGCTCACTAGAAGAAGGGAAGCTTGGGGAGTCATTTGAAGATGGAGATGCAGGCAACTCTTCAAAGAAATAGAGATAAATTATGCCATGTGAGAAAACATGGCCAGAAACAAAAAAACAAACAAACAAAAAACTAAGAGGAAAAAAAATGAAGGAAGACAGAAGGAAGACATGAGAGAGAAGATACACTAAGGGAACAAATGGTGAATTGATTTTTCTGATTCTCTGCTCAGAGCTGATGAGTAAAATGAAGTTGCCTTGAATTTTTGAAACAACTTTTGTACACCCAAACTTCTAATCCATGTGGAGTTTTACTAAGTCAAAAAGAAGGTAAGTATGACATACTAGCATTTTATTTCTATAGAAGCTGTAGGAAAAAAACAGTTGAAATTTGAGCAGATAAAGAATCTGAGACTCAATAATTTGACAAATATTTGTAATTTCCCTACCGTTTATCTTATTATTGTTATCATTTCAGGTGGTGGGGATGCAGCACTACTAAGAACTGATTCTTGTGTTCAAGCTCACCATCTTCTGAAGCAGACACTCAAGTAAACCCATTCACTAAAAATCACATCATATGTCCTATGTGGAAAATGAGAACAATGTGATATAGAAAAGAGGAGATGATTTGTTCCAATTTGAGCACTTCAGGAAGCTTTCCTGAGGATATAAAACATAAATTTGTTTTGATAGATTTTATGTAGTTAACCTACCATAAAATGTTGGTGAGAGTCTCTAGGCAGAGGAAACAATATGAGCAAAATTGCAAGGAAATAACCAGCTTAGAAGTCTTCTCATCTCCAGAAAAATCACTGCCATGAAAAAATAGAGAAGTGATGTTGCCAGAAATTTTTGTTATTACTAGAGCCTGAATTGGGAGACAGGGGTAAATATTAGGATATAAAAAGCTTTTTATGCAGACATAAGGAGATTGGACAGGAAGGAGATTCTGTAGATCAATTGTCGAAAATAAAAATTCTACAGATACTGTCTTTCTCTTGTACATATTGAATCGATATTAAAAACTAGAGATTTCATTGAAAACACATATTTGGCTTCTCTTAACAAACCTTTCTGTCAGCATCAATTCCCTATTTTCTCATGGCAGTAATTTCCTGGAGATGAGAAGACTTCTACTCGGGGTACATATTCTCTGCTGTGCCTTTGTGGCCAACCCTTACACAAAGTTTACATATGCACTTGCACCTGGCTAGCATTTGTTTTTATCTGGCCTGAGTAGGCCCTTGATCTTGCTAGCCCTGCTCTTGCTATTGGTTTCTACATGAGAGGAAACTATTAACACATTTTAATCTGTGGCATGACATCTTCAACTTGGCGATGATAAAGACTAGAGTCTTAAGAAGGTCAGAAAGAGAGAAAGAGGCAGGAAGAAGACTTACAGGGTTGTAATCATCAATGTGAGGCCTAACTGCAACAGTTATCATATCAAGAAAGTTTCAGTCATTTGTTGAATGTGAGGAAAAGAGAGGAATCTGGGATGACCATCTGTTTTATGGATTGGGTGACTAGGTTGATGATGAGATCCATGACTAAGATAGGAAACGAGGAGAGAATTGAAGGAGAGAGGTAGATATGTTCAATTTTGGACAAGCTGAGATGAGTTTGAGGTCCCTGGGAATACTACAGGGGGCAGGTGAGGTGAGCAGAAAGGTGAATATATTAGTCAGAAGCTAAATTAGAAGCTCATTGGAAAGGCAAATGCTGGGGGTATGGTTTGGAGAGTGATTATTATTTAGGTAGCATTTGAACCCAGGAAAACAAGTGATGTCTTGAAAGTAACAGCACAGAGAGGAAAAATCCTAAAAAATGAGAAATGAAAAACAGAAAGAGGAGAATGAGTCCATGAAAAAGTGAAAAACAGGGAGACAAAGGAGAGTTCAAAAATGAGAAAAAGTATCCCTTACCATAGGAGTCTATTTGTTTACTGAGTTTAGCCAGCAGGGGTTTGGAGAGCAAGGGATAGATACCTTTAGTTTCAGAGAATCCAAGGGGGTAAGGAATTTTAGGCAGTGAGTGGTTAGCAGCGTCAAAGTCAATAGATTGACCCGATGAAACAAGAGCTGAATTGCATTCCTATAGAAATTATGGTGATCTTTGCTTGAGTGATTTCAGCGTGGTGGAGATAGAAGCAAGTATCAAGGTATCCAGAGTCAGTGAGATTAAACTACTTTTAAGAAGCTTGACCCAGAAGAAAAGGAAAGCAATAGTGTACTATCAAGAGTTGGATGCAAGACGTAAGAGAGGAGTTTACAATGACTGAGGCTTGAGCACGCTCTTCATGTATCTCTGATGATACCTACAGAAATGTTTTGCAGGTATTTCAAAAGACGAAAACTAGAGTAGTTCTAAATATAGTCAGGGGCAAACCATTATCATTGTGGTTATTAATATTTGCAATTTTTTATTCAAGAAATTTTGTTTGGTAATTCAAACGCCCTTTGACCACAATATTATTCTTTCAACATATCTTTAATGTCAGAGAAGTCCTTGTCTCTAAAGGCAATACGTTATGTTCTAAAGCAGTTTTGAAATTACCTCTTTTTCTTGTCATGTTAATTCAAAATCTACTTCTCACATTTCCACTTGCAATCCTAGTTCTGCTCTTGGGAGCTACACAGGGTAAAACTATTCTATCTTTCATAAAAAAAATTCTTTAGATATTTCAAAAGTAAATTTCATGCCTCTTCTTTCGTTCAATTCTTTTTTCTAAGATACATGGAAGTTTCCACACTTAGCTTCTATTTGAGATGTTTTCAGGTCCCTTACTAACTTTGACCCTGATTTCTTATTTCTCTTAATTCACTCTAGCTTATCTATGTATTTAAATGATGTTTAATTGTACATACTACTCCACATTTGTTTCATATAGTAGAAAGTACAGTTGGTCTGCTATGTCTTACTTGTAGGGCAATTAAACTTTTATTTAGGCTCCAAAAATTAGCTATCTACTGTAAGCAACTATCTCACACCATGAACTCACTATGAGATTGGAGACAAGAAAAGTTTTATATTATTCATGGTAAGTATTTTTGCTTCCTTCTGAAACTATGTTACTTAGTTTTCAGCTTAAAAGTACTAAGGGTACATTTTTTTGGCTTCATATTAGCCTAGGAATTTAGTTTCTCACTGTCATATTAAATCTTGCTTTTGTCACTATATTATTAGTTCTCTATCTACTTTGTTGTCTACTGAAAATATAAATATCTTTTTATATTCTCATCTAATGCACATATTAAAAATATTAGGCAGGTGAAAATAAGGCCACACAGCTTTGTCGTGTTCCACTAGAGATTTATTCCAAGGTTGAAACCAATGTCTTATTTGACACTAGGTATGACTCCTAAGGCATTTGTGAATTCATGTGACAATGTTACCCAATTCACATTTTATTAACATTTCTTAACACATATGAACACTTTATTAAAGTGTCCAAGTGTTTTCTCAGGCTAATGAAAAGTTATCAAAAGAGGAAATTAGGATTGTATAGTACAACTCATTTGGGGTAAATCTTCAAGGGTTTTTAAAGGTTTCATCATTCTTTTCAAGTAATAGTAAATTGTATTTATATAGTGCTTGAACTTTTTAGGTGATTTGTAATGCAGTTTTCCAGCCAGAGTGAAAGCATTGTACAAAGCTCACAGGCATTGGGATTAGCAAATGGATTTAAAAATCTGGCTGTGGTAGGCCAGTTGTGGTGGCTCATGCCTATAATCCCAGCACTTTGGAAGGCCGAGGCGGGAGGATCACGAGGTCAGAAGATCAAGACCATCCTGGCTAACATGGTGAAACCCCATCTCTACCAAAAATACAAAATATTAGCCGGGCGTGGTGGCAGGCACCTGTAGTCCCAGCTATCCGGGAGGCTGAGGCAAGAGAATGGCGTGAACCCGGCAGGTGGAGCTTGCAGTGAGCCGAGATCACACCACTGCACTCTAGCCTGGGCGACAGAGCGAGACTCTGTCTCAAAAAAAAGAAAAAAAAAAATCTGGCTGTGGTATATATTAGCTCTGTGTCCAAGGTAAATATGCAATATGAAGAAGATAATAGACCTTTCACGAGGTTGTTACTAAGATTTAATGAAAATTTATCATTTTCATTAAAACACTTCATCCAGGAGTTATTTATTCCGCAGTGTGTATATGATAAATGTTAAACTTCTACTTCCAACGCTGAAATACTTAGAGTAACTGTACTGTGTAGTCAGAAGGCAGAACTGATGTAGAACCCATCTTGAAGATTTTTTAAAAGTATACTTTAAGTTCTGGGGTACATGTGCAGAATGTGCAGTTTTCTTACATAGGTACACACATGCCATGGTGGTTTGCTGCACCAATCAACACGTAACCTACAAGAGGCATTTCTCCTAATGCTATCCCTCCCCTATCCCCCAACCCCAATAGGCCCTGGTGTGTGATGTTTCCCTCCCTGTGTCCATGTGTTCTCATTGTTCAACTCCCACTTATGAGTGAGAACATGTGGTGTTTGGTTTTCTGTTCAGTTTGCTGAGAATGATGGTTTCCAGCTTCATCCATGTCCCTGCAAAGGACATGAACTCATCCCTTTTTATGGCTGCATAGTATTCCATGGTGTATATGTGCCACATTTTCCTAATCCAGTCTGTCACTGATGGACATTTGGGTTGGCTCCAAGTCTTTGCTATTGTGAATAGTGCTGCAAAAAACATACATGTGCATGTGTCTTTATAGTAGAATGATTTATAATCCTTTGGGTATATACCCAGTAGTGGGATTGCTGAGTCAAATGGTATTTCTAGTTCTAGATCTTTGAGGATCTAATTGGTAAAAATTGTTAATTTTTCATTATTGAGTGGGCTGCCAAAATCTGTAGCTCTCTTACTAGGGAGCATGAACTCAATTTTACATAAAATTTGAAAACACAAGACTTCGAATCTGAAAGTAGTATAGTAAGATATAAATAGAGTAAAATAATAACTCTGATAGCCAGAGATCGTGATCTGGTTGGTATAAATGCTGGAACAGTTAGGAGACTCTGGAAATAAGAGAGATGTAGACATAGGATGGTCAGATAAACTTTCTATGCATTCCTGTCTATCCTGGGAATCTGTACATGAGAGAGCCAAGTGACGAGTAATATGAAAAGAGATTTGAGAATTGGCTGATCTTTGGAGGCACTCAGCAACTCACACACAGATTGCTAAGCACAGAGAGAGGTTTAAAGGTTTTTTGAGCATAAACTCTACAAGAGTTTTCATTCAAATTAAACAAGAATTAAAAGAATACAAAGCAGAAGCAAATTTGTACAGTACAAAGTTTCCATATTTAACTTACTAGTTTTGGGTTTCATAAAATGTGCTCCTCTTAATGTAGGGTACATTTATTCATCCAACAATTATGTGCTATTAGGTGTCAGACACTGTACAACTTACTAGAAATGGAATGATAAATAATGTGAGGATTACAGAAACAATGATACGACTAAATCAGTTGTTTCAAACTTGTAACTGTTTCAAGTGAAGCAGGTCTCGCTCTTGGTTAGGTGAAGAGACAGTGTAAATGTAAGACAGCTTAAAGGTAAGAGTTGTCTTCCCTATAAAAAATAAGGTGATGGGGATGCAGGATGCCTTAAGGTGGTGAGACAGCTTAAAGGTGGTGAGACAGCATAAAGGTAAGGGATGTCTTTCTATAAAGATGTACTATCACTCTGCTAGTTGGTGACTAAATCTGGTGATAAAAAATAGACCTTAAGCTTATACTAAATTTAACACTAAATTTCAAGTTATTCTAAAGTCAGTGCAGCTATTATAATAAGTAGAGGTATAGAGGTATCTACCAGAGTTGTTCTAACTTTTGTTGAATCTGCCATTAGAAAATTCATTCCAGGGGTTACTTCAAAGCACTGAGATATTGGGATGGATTTTTTTCTTTTTTTTCTTTTTTTTTTTTTTTTTTGAGATGTAGTCTCGCTCTGTCACCCAGGCTGGAGTGCAGTGGTGTGATCTTGGCTCACTGCAAGCTCCACCTCCTGGGTTCACACCTTTCTCCTGTCTCAGCCTCCCGGGTAGCTGGGACTACAGGCACACGCCACCACACCTGGCTAATTTTTTATATTTTTAGTAGAGACAGGGTTTCACCATGTTAGCCAGGATGGTCTCGATCTCCTGACCTTGTGATCCGTCTACCTTGGCCTCCCAAAGTGCTGGGATTACAAGTATTAGCCACCATGCCTGGCCCATTGGGATGGATTTTTAGCTTGAGAACTTGCTGAAAGGATAATACCAGAGGAGAATCCATTAGGAGTGGTGCTCATAACTCCTTCTGAGTTTCCTTCAGTCAACACATAAATAATTCATACCTTTCAGACTTGGCTTTTGAAGGCTAACCTAAAAGGAATAGGCAGCAGTGAGACTGTATTTTCTATTGATAGTGATAACTTGCAATATCATTGTTTTTGTACAGTTTTTTTCTTGACCTTTAAACTCATATAGTCACTGCACTAGACATTTCCAAATGGATGCCTCATAGACATATCAAACAATATTTTCCATAAAAATAATCCCTTGATTTCTTTCCCCAAACTGATCCTCTTATTGGATTTCTCCACTTCAGTAATTGTTAAAATCACCTACCAAGAACTCAGGTTGGAAACTTTAGTGTCTCTTTTTATTTTCCAAGTGAATCAATCTGCACGTCCTACTGTTTCTGCCCTCTAAATATATCTCATGCCCATTCATTTTACTCTGTCCATTCTGTGACTATTTTAGTTCAAACTGCTTAAACTTACAGCTTATATCTTTCCTCCTAACCACTCTCACCTTCAAGTCTTAACCTCATTTAAACATTTTTTTAACCATAGAATCAGAGTAATATTTTTAGATTATTAATTGAACAATGTTTTTCTCTTTAAAAAAATTTCAATATCTTCCCATTATATGTTGCCACCTACCATTGCAAATAAAAGTTTCTTACCATAGCCTATCAGATTATGCAATTTAAGCTCTGAACTCCTTTCAAATTTCTTTCATTATATTCCCTCTTCTGAGTATATTCTTAACACCTTGACCTTCTTTCACTTTCTCATATTTGACAAACATGTTCTCACCTCAATGCCATGGTTTGTGGTCTTGTTTCTGTCTGAAAAAGTTTAATCTATGGATCTCAGCTTAAAGTCTATTCAAAGAAGTCTCCCAAACCATCACAAATTGTGGAGCTCCTCTTTGTTATTTTGTGTTATTCCACCCTCTGCTATCATTCAAGTACTTTAAGTTTTGAATATGCATTATATGTACTCATCTATGTTTATATAGTACTGTATTACAACATAATAGCTCTTCAGGGAAGTGCTAGAAAAGCGTATTTTGTACTTAGTTCTTCATAATTTCTAGGAATTCTACCAGGCACATAAACAAAGCAAACCCACAAAAGAAAAATGTGTATTACTTAGCGGTATATGTTGATAGTGCATAAATAAACACACATTATTTGATTAAATAATGTTCAAGCAATGCCCTGTATCTGCTAGCCATAGGCTTAGGCACTTAGCAAAGTAGTAAAATGCCTCCCAATCCTGCCTCTGTGACACCTCCTGCAACCCAGGGTCCCACACCGACCCACTCATCTCATTGGTTAGTCGGCCTCCCCAGACACAAGGCTCATTTTGAAGCTTAATCCCTGGCCCAGGACATTCTAGAAAAAAGGTAAAACTTTTCTGAAAATTTTGAATTTGTAGAGAAATAAAAATTTTAAAGAACTGTGGAGAAATAGCAAAAAGTAATATATCTTAATTTCATTTATGGATCAAGTCATTTTGTTAGTTTCAAAGCATAAAATTATATTCCATCTACTTGATTTACTGATGAAATTAAAATGGCTTGCATGTAAATTTTAAAAGATAGTTTGTTTAGACTATAATAACAACTTTAGTAACAAAATTTACTTTTAGATGTGTTTAATTGTTACAAATGGACTGCAAGCGCTGAACTTAAGAAATTGTACATCTTTTAGTTTTCACCTATTTTCTGAAGCAGCAAACAACTGAGAAGATAAGAAATCATCACTGTTGTTGGAACTTCTCCATATGCTAACCAAACAAAGTCATCATGCTTTGCAGACATGGCATCTACCATGTAGAAACACAGATGCAAACATACACAATTTTAGAAAAGGATATATATATATAATATATAAATATATCTATATATAAATGATATATATATACATATATACACACATACACACACATATACATATATATATGTAAATCAATTGGGCCTACACATATACATATATATATATATGTAAATCAATTGGGCCTAGCCAGAAGAATCAAGAATGAAACATGAAGTTCTAACATGAGCATGAAGCAGCAGGTGGGTGTCTTTGGGTGACGACAGAATCTCTAGAGGAAGGAAGGGCAGAGTCCAGCTAGGGGATAGGAACCGATACTATTTAGTGTTGAGGTGAAAGGTGATGGGGAAAGTAATGCCATTTTAATGAATCAATACCATAGCCCAGAGAAAAGCAGACAGTTTAAAGGTAAATTTTTAATGTCTGAATTAACTCTTTGAGATAGACATTATTATTATTATTTTTAATTTTCCTAGAAGAGACCTGAAGCTCAGAGGTAAGTTTAACGTTTTTGTCCAAGTTTACACAGTTAGAATGTGGCCTGGATGAAACTGACAGACCGAGGTATGTGGATCTGAAACCAAGTTTTTTCTATGAAGTAAGCCAGTACCAGGGCTGTTTCCTGCAAAAAAAAAAAAAAAAAAAAAAAAGTCAGAAAACAAATCTGCATCAAACCAAGAGGTGGAGAGGTGGCTGTCACAACTATAGGGTTCTATATGCCAGCATGCTTGTAGGCTTTGGGTTTATAGCAGTGAGAGAGACAGAGTCTAATCTTCATGACGTTTAGAGCCTAGTAAGGGAGACAGACAATGAAAAACAAGGATACAAATATATAACATAAACAATATGTAGTAATAGGTGCTTTGAAGAAAACTGTGGCTTTTAAAGTGGATGGAATGTCCACACTACTTGAAGATAGGAGTATAAGTGTTCTTACCACAAAAATGATAACTATATGAGGTAATACACATGTTATTTAGGTATGTTTTGTTATTCCACTATGTAGATATATTTCAAAATATCATGTTATACAGAATACACACATACAATTGTATTTGTCAATTTAAAACGTAATAAATTATTATAGAAGTGAATGAAATGTGGCCACTTTAATTAAACTGACTAGGAAGAGCTCTCTGAAATGCAGGTATTTGACCAGAAACACAAACAAAGTAAGGGGGGGAAGACCTTAAAGAGTACTCTTCTGGATAGCCAAGAAGCTAGTACCATGAGGAAAGACCGCTGTGTTTGAGGGCCATTAGGAGGAACAGTGTGGTGAGAACTGTATGTGGGTACAACTGCACACAGGTTTGGAGACAAGCTTAGAAACAAAGAGAGTGAGTAGTTGGTTCATGTAAGTCTTCATAGCCTGTGAAAAGGATTTTGTGTTTTATGTGATGTAAACCTCTCAGGTGTTGAGCCAGGGAATGTCGGAGCTGATTTATTTAAAAATTTCACTTTTGCTGCATTGTGAAGAATAGGACAAAAATCAGAGCAGGCAAACCAGTTGATGTTGGAATTCAGATCCAGCAGAGATGATGGTGGCTTATATTAGATAGGGTGGTAGGTATCCAGATAGTGAAGGGTAGTCACATTTGAGATATATTTTGATATCATCAACATAGGAGACAAATTTAGCAAAGAGAGCATCTCTGGTTATAATTGGAGCAGAGAGAGCATGGAAGAGGCCCTCCTAGAATTCCATGTTGGCTGTGATTTGAGCTCTATCACCTTTACAGTGTGCCCTCAGGATACTATATAGGAGCCACGCAACATCTTGATAGCTCATTTTCCAGATTCCAGCACTCTCATTGAAGATATCCTTTGCCATACTATTCATCACCCTCATTATATGAATAGTCTCTATTAGGACCTTCTATTTTGCAGTTGTCTCATTTTGATCTCAGAGTAACTTCCACCAAACTGAAGGCTTTTACACAGTCTTCTCTTGTCTTTAAAATTATGTAGCTTATTCCTTGAGGGGATGTGGAGCTTTTGATGTAGACATGGGGTTTGTCATTGTTCTTACCTTTTGTTTTCACTTTCTGAGGATGCATCTGATGCTGTCCCTTGCAAGGGCCTTGAGAAAATGATGTTAACTTGAATTGTTAGGACTTTTCTATATAGTAAATTTGGGACACATCACTTTTTCATATTATTTCACTTTAGGTTGGGAATAACGCTGGTAAATTTGTATTATTTTTATTTACAGAGAGGAAAACTGAAGCTGAGAATTTAAATATGATCAACTTCATACCAGTATGGGAATGAAGTCAAGATTTTACACTTCTCCTGTAATTTCCTTATAACTGAAAAGCATTAATTCTTTCTGTTATACATGTTTGGCAGGTCCCAGACTAAATTCCTGGAGTAACCCCTGAAGGAATGCCTTTTCTCCTCCAGAACTTTGAAGTTTTTCTGACAACCAGACTAACAATGCTGCTTATTTTGTAATCCAGTCAAATGCAACAGCAGTTTTGCAGCATGAATTCCTCAGTGTAAAAGAATTGTAATGATCTGATTTTGTCAGTGGGTTGACACCAAATTCTTTTGGTCACCTAGAACTTCGTTGTTCTTAGAAATGAAAACAGCTGCAGAGGGGTAAATTTAAGGAACAATATGAGAAACTTAATTACATATTATTTTTACAAAGATTTATAATAAATGTTTAATTTTGTATTCTTAGAGCTAACTGCTAAAAAATATGATTCCTTCAACTTTTGTTATTCCCATCACTTATTTGTGTTTTCCTCGAGTATGCGCTAAAAAAAGTTTATAATCTACTTAAGACCGTATTGTCCTGCGCCTCTTCTGAGGAAAGGATGAGGAAGCATCTTGTCACTTCGTGATAATTGGCCCACGGTTAGGGATAAACTAATCAAGGGGGAAAAGCTTATATAAATCCCACCTATTTTACTCTACATAATAGTTTTTCCGACTTACAAAAACCTGTGACTCTTTTACCACAACTAAAAAAAGAAATGGTACATTTTATATAATGTTTAAAACTCAAGAAAAACCATTCAGTTTAGTTCAATATTGGATGCTTGATATGAGCTGTGGCTGGAGAAACTACTTTTGAAGAACTTGTAGTCTAACAAACACCTAAAGAGGAAAAATAATTAGATCCTAAGCTACAAATGCCATGTGATTTCCAAGACAGAGTAAGTTTTTCTAGTTTCAAAATTAGAAAAGATTTATTGGTGGGGATAACTAAAAGCTGCCCAGGCAAATGTAAAGGGAAAGAGATTTCTGGCAGAAGAAATTGCTTGAGATAAGGCTTTGCCATATCATTGATGGCAAGAAGAGATGAATACTCAGCTCTTCACTGAGTCCCATTCACAGGGCAGGGGTTGGAGGTGATGGAGAGAAGCCCAAGAACAATCACTACTAAAATTCTTTTAACAGTCCACAGGAAGGTAAGATAAAAGAGAGGAATGGGAAACGGAGGAAGCAAAAGAAAAATAATGGCAAAATGGCAGATTTAATCCCTAACATGAATATTTCCTTAAATGTAAGTAGTGTAAATATTAAAATATATCAGACATGCATGGAACATATAAGCAAAACAAAGCAAAACATGATCCAATAATATGCAATCTACAAGAAAATCACCTCAAATACAATATGGATGACTGAATGTGAAAGGATAGAAAAAGATATGCCATGCAAGCACTAATAAAAATAATCAGATAAAGTAAAATTTAAAGCAAAGAAAAGTAATAAAAAATAAGAATGTGCAAATCAAAACCAGAATGAGATACCGTCTCACGCCAGTTAGAATGATGATCATTAAAAAGTCAGGAAACAACAGATGTTGGAGAGGATGTGGAGAAAAAGGAAATTTTTACACTGTTGGTGGGAATGTAAATTAGTTCAACCATTGTGGAAGACTATGGCAATTCCTTAAGGATATAGAAATAGAAATGCCATTTGACCCAGCAGTCCCATTACTGGGCATGTACCCAAAGGATTTTAAGTCATTCTACTATAAAGACACATGCACACATATGTTTGTTGCAGCACTGTTCACAATAGCAAAGACTTGGAAACAACCCAAATGTCCATCAATGATAGACTGGATAAAGAAAATGTGGCACATATACACCATGGAATACTATGCAGCCATAAAAAGGGATGAGTTCACGTCCTTTGCAGGGACATGGATGAAGCTGGAAACCATCATTCTCAGCCAACTAACACAAGAACAGAAAACCAAACATCGCATGTTCTCACTGATAAGTGGGAGTTGAACCATGAGAACACATGGACATGGGGAGGGAAACGTCATAAACTGGGGCCTGTCAGGGGGTGGTAGACTATTGGCGAGATAGCATTAGGAGAAATATCTAATGTAGATGACGGGTTAATGTGGCAGCAAGTCACCACGGCACACGTATATCTATGTAACGAACCTGCATGCTCTGCACATGTATCCCAGAACTTAAAATATAATTTAAAAAATAAGATTGTTACAGATAATAAAAAGCTCAATATGTTACATAGATAGAATGATGCCAAGTGGGTTTGCATAAAAAACCCACCGCCTTAAAATATATAAACCAAAAAATTAATATAGCTGAAAGAAAAAAATTGACAAGGACTGGTATTAGATCTTTAAATGTTTGGGAGAATTGACCAGTGATACCATCCGGTCCTGGGTTTTTGTTGTTGTTGGGAGGGTTTTGGTTATGAATTCACTCTCTTATTATATATTCACATTGTTGAGTTATATTTGAGACACTTTCGGTAGTTTGTGTGTTTCTAGGAATTTGTCATTTCATCTAAGTTTTCTAATTTGTTGGTGTATGATTGTTCTTTGTTCATAATATTCTCTGTTTCTGTGAGGTCAGAGATAATGACCTCACTTTTATTCCTAAATTTAATTATTATATTCTTCTCTTTTTAAAATCTGGGTCAGTCTAATTAAAGGTGTGTCAGTTTTGTTGATCTTTTTAACAAACTAACATTAATAAGTTTTTAAATTGAAAAATAAAAGTTTTATATATATTCATTGTGGACAATATGTTTTAAAATATGTGTACATTAGGAAATAGTGCAATTAAGCTAATTCACATGTGTGTTGCCTCACATACTTACCATTTTTGTGAGATTGGTGGATCACATGGTAGTTCTATTTTTAATTTTTCGAAGAATCTCCATATTGTTTTCTAAAATGGCTATACTAATTTACATTCCCACTAACAGTGTGCAAGGGTTCTCCTCCTGCACATCTTCTGCAACACTTATTTTTTGTCTATTTTTTTTTTTATCTTTTAGAGAGTATCTCACTCTATTGCCCAGTTTGGAGTACAGTGGTGGAATCTTGGCTCACTGCAGCCTCAACCTCTTGGGCTCAAGTGATCCTCCTACCTCAGCCTCTGGAGTAGCTGAGACTGTAGGAATTCATTTTTAAATTTTTTTGTAGAGACAGGAGTCTCACTATATTGCCCAGGTTGGTCTCAAACTCCTGGCCTCAAGGTGTGTCTTTTTGATAATAGTCATTAACAATTTTTCTTATGCCTGTTTGCCAGTTCTCATTTTTTGGTACAATGTCAGTGATAACCAGGTCCATATACCTTTTGTCTTCCCACAATGGCAGACTTTTATTGATGCTATTTCAATCACAAAAGCCATGAGCTATATAGAATTCTCAAGAAGGCGATTCTCCTTAGTAGTTCCCTTTTACTCTGTAGTTAGAGCTGCAGGCACACAGGCTCAGGTCACTCCACAAGTCAGTCAATATTGCAAACCATACATAATGGTATACTTAATAAGTATATAACTGGTATAGATTAAACATTCCACAACAAACAGTAACATTCAACATCCAGAGAAAGGGGATAAGTCTTTGGTGTGGACAGAGCCGTCGATGGCAGGTGCCAGGGACCTATCACGAGTAATAACAAAATAGTGTCTGTTAAAACGACTGTTTGAAGCTGCTGAAGTCCTTCTCTTTTTATGGCCACAGAGTTCTCTGCTGAGGACTGATAGTGAAAGAGTGTGCTTGGTTATGTCCTTATGTGGTTGGATGTAGTCTTTATTTATTAGGTAAAACATCTGGTCTCTCTTGGCAAAGTTTCCTATGAAATGTAGGATGGGATCTTTTTCTAAGTTGGAATTACTTATGTCAAGAGTGCTCTGTACACCATTTATATGTATTCTTTTGAAAACTGTCTCCTCAGGTCCTTTGCCCATGTTTTCATTGTGGTGTTGTTTTTTCCTGCTCTTGAATTGTTTAAGTGTGTTACATATTTTGCATATTAATTCTTCATCAGATATACAGTTTGCATTTATTTCTTCTCATTTCATAGATTGTCTCTTCACTCTGTAGATGGTTTTCTTTGCTTTGCTGACATTTTTTAGTTTGATGAAATCCATTTGTCTTTTGCTTTTGTTGCCTGTGCTTAGGGTCTGTTGAGAAAAAACTCCATTCATGTTTTTCCCCCGATCTCACACCATGACAGTCACCCACATGAAAGGCTTTTGTGATCCCAAAATATGTGGGGATTTCTCCTCACTACCATGCAAGCAATCAGTTCTTCAGCCAACACCAACTAGGGGTCCCCCAATTCAATTCTGACACTACCTACCTGGAGTCAGTGCCAGATCCTACAGATTGAAGGCTCAGTCCCCAAAATGCCTTCTACCTTCAGACAGTTGCAAATCTGAGCCTCTAAAACTTCTGACTGACCAGCTTCACATTAAGTTTTATACAATCTCCTTTTTGGGTTCAATTAATTTACTGGAGCAGCTCACATAACTGAGGGAAATATTTACTTATGTTTACTGGTTTATTATAAAGGTTATTACAAAGGATACAAATGAATAGATGAATAGGGTGAGGTCTGGGAGAGAGGACATGGAACTTCTATCCCCTACCCAGGTGTACCACCCTCCAGGAGTCTCCCTGCGTTCAGGTATTTGAAAGTGCTCAAACGCTGTCCTCTTGTTTTTTTTTGTTTTTTGTTTTTTTTTTTAACGGAGGTTTCGTTAACGGAGGTTTCGTTACATATGGATGATTGATTAAACCCTTGGCCATTGGTAGTTAACTTGACCTTTAGCTCTCTTTCCTCCACAGAAGTTGGGGGGTGGGATTGAAAGTCCTAACACTCTAATCATGTCTTTGTCTTTCTAGTGACCAGCCTTATCTTGAAGTTACTGTTGTAGGATTTTCTCCTTATTTCCGCTATAAAGAGGATTCTTTTCACATGACCAGGAAGGATTACGCTGGCAGATATTCTGAAGGGTGAAGGGGAATGGAATTTATTGGCTAAAAAGGGAAAAGGAAAAAACAACACAGCAAAGGGTCCTGCTAACAGGCTCTTCACCTCACCAACTGAATCCCAGGTTACCGCCTAGGAACAGGAACAGGAGAGGCCAGGCTCCTCCCCGTTGCAAATAGTGTGAATTTTCCAAATCTCCACCCTCTACTCCCAGTGTACAGGTGGCTATTATTCCAAAAGAATCAGTTGGGAAAAGGGCAGGCTTCATCAGGACTGGCAATCTGGTTTTTCAGCCTTCAGGCTTCAAGGTGGGGTTTTGCCAGAGGGGCCCTTGGCTGCCTCCTTTCTCTATCACTATCAGTCAACATTAGCATACAGAAAGACAGCACTTTGGAGATTTCAAGGATTTTCAGAGTTGTATTGTGGGGACTGGGGATGAAGGCTAAATGCATACTTTACAATTTCACAGGGTTATTTCCAAAAAATATATTGTCTAAACCAATGTCAAAAAGCTTTTTCCTGTCATATTCTTTTAGCGGTTTTGTGGTTTCAGGTCTTACCTTTAAGTGTTTAATTCACTTTGAGTTGATTTTTGTGTATGGCGTGAAAGAGAGGTCCAGTTTCATTCTTCTGCATGTGCATATCCAGTTTTCTGAACATCATTTATTGAAGAGACTGTCCTTTCCCCATGGTGTGTTCTTGGCAACTTTGTAGAAGTCCAGTTGATCATAAATGTATTGATTTATTTAATGAGTCTCTATTCTTTTCCCTGGTCTATATGTTTGTTACTTTTTATGCTAGTACCATACAGTTTGCTATAGCTTTATTATATATTTTGAAATCAGGTAGTGTGATGTCTCCAGCTTTTTTCTTGCTCAAGATCACGCTGGGTATTCAGCATCTTTTGTGGACTACCATACGATATGTGAATCCCACTTATGGGTGTAAATCCAAAGGAAGTGAAACCAGCATCTTGAAGAGCTATCTGCACTCTCACTTTCATTATAGCATTACTCACAATAGCTAAGATATGAATCAATATAGGTGTCCATTTGTAGATAAACGGATAAAGAAAATGTGAATGTGATTATGTATACACAGACACAGATACAAACACACCCATGTATGTACGTGTGTGAAAATATATGTGTGCATGTGTGTGTGTAAACAGAACGTTATTTAAACTTAATAGGGAAGTAAATCTTGTCACTTGTAACAACATGGATGCACCTGGAGGACATTAGGTTAAGTGAACTAAGCCAGGCATAGAAAGAAAACTATTGTATGATTTCACTTATATTTGGAATCTAAAAAGGTTGAACACATAGAAGTTGAGAGTAGAATAGTAGTTTCCAGGGCTTTGGGGTGGGGAAATGGGGAGATGTTAGTCAAAGGGTAAAAAGTTTTGGTTACACAGGATGAATAAGTTCTGGAGATTCGATGTACAACATTGACTATAGTTAACAATATTGTACCATATACTTAAAATTTACTAAGAGGGTAGATCATAAAGGTTCTCATGAATCACAAAAATAGTAACTATTTGTAGTGATAGATATGTTAATTAGCTTGATTATGGTAATCATTTTACAATTTTACATATATAAAAACGTCATGTTGTACAACTTAAATTTATAAAATTTTGTCAATTACACCTCAATAAATCTGGAAAAAATCTGGTTCTTCAAAAAATTAATAAAATTGATAAACCTCCATTGAGGATAACAAAGATAAAAGAAGACACAAATCGCCAACATCAGGAATAAAATAGATGATATCATTACAGATTCTACAGCAATGAAAAGAACAATAATGGGAAATTTATCCTCATGAATTTATGCTCAACTTTATCTTCACAAATTTCATAATGTTGAAGAAAAAGATCAATTATTTGAACACTAAAAATTACCAGAAGCTCAACCAAGGTAATAAAGACAATGTGAATAATTTTATAACGATTAAAGAATCTGAATTTATAATGAAAAACCACTGACTAGCATAGAACTATCTAGGTCCATATAGTTTCATCGTAAAGGTCTATCAGACATTTGATGAACTCCCACCAATTTTAGACAATATATTCCTGAAAATAAGGGAGAAAATTTCCCAACTTATTTCATGAGGTTAACTATTATTCTCACAACAAAACCAAAACACTACAAAAAAGAAAAGAAAAACTATAAACTATTATCCCTCATGAACTTGGAGGCAAAACTTTTTATCAAAATATCTAACTTACCAATGAATAAAAATAATATATACCTGGATCAACTGTATTCCAGGTATGTAAATCTGGTTACAAATTCAAATACCAAAAATGTAATTTGCTACATCAATAGGCTAAAGAAGAAAAATCACATGATCCTATTACACTTAAACATAAGAGCTGAAATTGCAAAATCTAACTCAAAAATAGCATTTGACAACATACCACTCACATTCATGATAAAACATTTCCAGCCAAGTAGAATTAGAGAAGGGCCAGGAACTTCCTCTACTTGAGAAAGATCATCTACCAAAAACCTAAAGCTAACCACATCCTTAATTGTTAAAGACCAGATGCTTTTTATCTAAGATCAGAAAGAAGGCAAGGATGCCCACGATCACTAACCTTATTCAAAAATTACTAGAAGTAGTTGTCAGCACAAGAAGGCAAGGCAAGGAAACAACAGTTATACTGATTAGAAATTAAAAAAAAACAAAACAAGAAAAACCCACATCTATTTGCAAATGCATTGATTGTCTATATAGGGAACATAAAGGAACTTATAGAGAAAATCCTACAACTAAGTGAGTTTAAAAGAGGCTGAGGTGGGTGGATCATGAAGTCAGGAGATCAAGACCATAATGGCTAATATGGTGTCTACTAAAAATACAAAAATAAAAATCAGCCAGACATGGTGGCACATGCCTATAGTACCAGCTACTCGGGAGGCTGAGGCAGGAGAATCGCTTGAACTGGGAGGTAGAGGTTGCAGTGAGCCTAGATCATGGCACTGCACTCCAGTCTGGGCAAAGAGCAAGACTCTGTCTCAAAAAAAAAAAAAAAAAAAAAAAAGTGAGTTTAAGATGATTGCAGGAAACAAGATCACCATGCAAAAAAATCAATTGCATTTCTTTATAGTACAAAAAAAGTGGTGGAAACCAAATTATTTAAAAGATTGATGATTATTCAAAGCAAAATGAAGTAATTAGATATAAATGTGATAATACGTACAGATCTTGGTGAAAATTACAAAATGCTGGTGAATTTCATTAAAGAAAATCTACATAAATGGAGAGAAATACTGTGCTCATGGATGGATTGAATACACAACATGGGAAATGCAGTATATCAATTCTCCTCAAATTGATTTACAGGTTTAACACAATTCATATTAAAATTCCAGATAGGTTTTTGTAGATATAGAGGAGTTTATTCTAAAATTTTATGGAAAGGCAAAGAAACTAGAATTGTTCAGTGTATTTTGGAAAAGAATAAATAGTTACTCTACACATTTTTAAGACATTTTATAGCTACATTATTCAAGACTGGGTGGTATTACCAGGAGAATAGAAATATCAATGAAACAAATAGAAAACCCAGAAATAGACTCAAAGAAACAATTTTTTGAAAAAGGTTCAAAAGCAATTCATGGAGAAAGGATAGACTTTGTAGTAAATTGTGCTGAAGAAAGTGGACATCCTTAACAGCAACAAAATAATAATACATCTTGACATATGTCTTACACTTTATACAAAAATTAACTGGAAATGGATCATAGACTAAAATGTAAAATGTGAAACTAAAATCTTTTAGTTAAAAAAGATAGAAGAAAAATATTCTAACTCTAAAGAAACAACTCAGACTTGACACCAAAAAGACAATCCATAATAGGAAAAAAAATCAATTTGATTTCTTAAAAATTGCAAATGTTGGCTTTTTAAAGACCCTGTTATAGCATGAAAAGACAAACTACAGATCAGGAGAAAAGTTTTTGCAACTCAGATATCCAGCATATCCAATAAAGCCCTACTATCAAGAATATATAAATAAATTTCAAAACTCAACAGTAAACAAATTATATATAATTATATATATAATTAAAACATATATATGTAATTAAAACATATATTTATATAATCAGGAAATGAGAAAGGTCTTGAGGAGGCATATTACCAAAGAGGACATAGAGATGTCAAATACGCCTATGAAAAGATGCTTAACATGATTAGCCATTAGAGAAATGCAAACTAAAATCCCTATAAGATATTACTACATTCCTATCATAATGGTTAAAATTAAAAACTACTGATGACACCAAATGTTGATGAGAATGTGGAGAAACTGGATCCCTTACATTATTGGTGGGAACGTAAAATGATATAGCCAATCTGGAAATCAGTTTGACAATTTCTTAAAAAGAATTAAACATGTCCTTACCAAATGTCTGAGCAATTGCATTCTTAAGCTTATTTTCCAGAGAAATAAAAACTAAGTATATGTAAAAATCTATGCACACGTGTTTATATCAAGAGCACAAAACTACAAAGGGTCAGATGTTCTTCAACAGGTTACTTGTGAAATAAACTGTGACATATCCATAATATAAAATATTATTCAACAATGAAAAGGTAGACATTGTCGATACATACAATAATCTGAATGAATTGCTAGATTATTATACCAATTTAAAAGCTAATCCAAAAGCTTGTATACTATATATAATTTCATTTTCATAACATTCTTGAAATAACCAAATTATAGAAATGGAGAACTGATGAGTGGTTGCCAGCAGTTAAGGAGGATGTGGTGATGTAAAGGAAGTGAATATATCTATAACGGAACAATGTAATGGATTTTTATGGTAAGAATATGCACTGTAGCCTGACTATATTAACGCCTATATCCTGGTTGTGATATAGTACTACAAGATGTTACAATCTGAGGAAACTGGGCAAAGGATACATGGGAACCCTCTCTTATTTCTTACAACCTCTTAGAAATCTACAATTAAAAATAAAAAGCTGGCCTGGCGCGGTGGCTCAAGCCTGTAATCCCAGCACTTTGGGAGGCCGAGACGGGTGGATCACGAGGTCAGGAGATCGAGACCATCCTGGCGAACACCGTGAAACCCCGTCTCTACTAAAAAATACAAAAAACTAGCCGGGCAAGGTGGCGGGCGCCTGTAGTCCCAGCTACTCGGGAGGCTGAGGCAGGAGAATGGCGTAAACCTGGGAGGCGGAGCTTGCAGTGAGCTGAGATCCGGCCACTGCACTCCAGCCTGGGCTACAGAGCGAGACTCCGCCTCAAAATAAATAAATAAATAAATAATAAATAAATAAAAATAAAAAGCTAACTTTACAAGAAAAGGTAATCTAGAAAGTATAAGTACATTAGTATTATTAGAGAGTAAGTGCTTATTCAAAGATATTGGGAAATGTGAATTAAATAATATGTAGGATGGGTAGAACTTGAAGTTCATGATATAAAGTGTGAAATTTATTGTCCAACTGATGGTGGATGCTGCGGCATTGTATCAATCAGTATTCTATTGCTGCGCTAACAAATTATTACAACCTTAATGCCATAAAATAACACAAATTTATTATCTTACAGTTCTAGAGGTCTGAAGTCTGAAATGAGCTTTACTGAGCTACAATTAAGGTGACAGGAGAGCTTTTTTTTTTTTTCCTGGTAGCTGTAAGGAAGAATCTGTTCCCTTATTTTTTCCAACATCTAGAGGCTGTCTACATTCCTTGGCAAATATCCTTCTCCACCATTTTCAAAGTCAAGCTCTGAGCTCTCCTCTGTTTCTATTTTACTTATAAGGACCAATATAATTTCTTCATCTTAAGATTCTCAACTTAATCACATCAACAAAAACGCTTTTGCCATATAACCTAACATAGTCACAGGTTCCAGGGATTAGAACATGGACATTTTGGGGGAGGGGCATTACAATGGGATGATGATTACAAATGGCTTCTGAGATAGCTAAAGGAATTCAAGGCTAGTTTTATCCATTCTACCCAATAGATTTGTTGGAATTCAGTAAAATTGACTAGCAGTTTTGTATAGTGTTATAATTTGCCTATTCCCCCAAGTCTTCCAGCCCTGTATTCAAGGTTGAAGCTCAAAGTAGAGAAATATAATGATCTAGATATTACTTTTTTCCTCTAGATGGATGTGGCAGATCATGGACATTCTTTTAAAGACTTCTGTGGACATGGTCTCACATTTCAATTTTTGTTGTGACTTCATTGGACCTACATCAAAAATTCCCAGTGAACAAGATGTGCACATCAGTAAATTTGATGGTACCTAATTCTCCCCCTCCTGTTCAAAAAAGGAAGATCCATGCTTCATTCCTCTGTCTCCTATGAGACTATCATATTGAAAGGGCTGCTGGTGGTCTTTAATGCTTTACTATTTTATGCCAAAGATTTATTTAGAAAATTATGTGCCAATTAAAATGGATTTATTTATCTGTACTGTCTTGCTTGAGGTAGATATTAATAGGGTAATTCTAAATGTTCTACCATACAAAATTTACTATAATTAACTTAAAGTAAAAAATTCATTATAACTTTTACTTTCCTTTTGTTTTTAACCATGGAAATACACATTTTATGAAATTTTCCATATACAGGCTGTCATCTACTCTCATTTATTTCATATCTGTAGGTGAAATAACCATAGACATGACTCTAAAAATTGATCTCCAAAGTGTTGTACAAGAGACTTGCATAATCAGATTTGTAATATAGAAATAACATTTTAACTGCAGTATGACGGATGTGTGATTTCTGGAGTAGGAATGACTTATATTTATCTTTCCTGGATTTCTTAGGATATTTCCATTACAGTACGTTCAGCACTCATGAGAAATTACCCTTGGATATTGTTCAACAGCACAGGTATTAGTAAAGGAACATAAACATGCATTATGTTTATTTAATGTGTTGGTTAAGCCTTTATTTATCACATAAAGTTTGCACAGAGGTATTTCTCCTAATCAGAAAATGTGAAACTCTACCAAACTAAGCTGTCTCCGTGGCTTAACCAACTATAGTGTCATTTCATGAAATTTTAATGAAGTTAACAATAAATTGTAAATGAGTGCAGTGTTATTACTTGTCATGGAGTAGCAAAAAGAAAGCAGTAGAAATGTGAATTGCAATGCCAGTGAAATTAACATTTAAAGCAGCAATCAATGAAGAGTATCATTTACAATCTCAGCATACATGAGGCTCTCAATATAAGATAGATAAGGAATTCATGAAGAAAAGTTTCTGAAATTTTGGCTACAACTTATGTGGTACTTGAAAGGAGCACTAATGTCAACTTGCCGACACCATTTGAAGTTCTCTTTCAGGAGGTGAAAAAAAATTGCCTCTCCACTATTACTGTATAACTGTTTGAAATGATTCATTCCTGATGTGGAAGAGCTTTAATATCGTATCTTACCATAAATTTAATAATTCCCTAGTATCTTTGAGATGGCATGAAATTTCCTTAAGTCAAATAAAATGTGAATGTCAAAGACAAAGTGAAAATTCATTTCTTGGTTTCCTGGCCCCAGATAGCCTCTACTAATATATATTTTATTTTTAGGAGATAAGTATTTTCTGTCTTCACGCAAACATCACAAGTGTATTTTGTAGGCCATAATTACTACTTTTAATGTTCTAACATTCAGTTTCAATTTCAGTGTTCAATTTATTGCTCTCATGTAATGCATACTCCTAAATATCTTTAACTTTTAGATCTTTTGCTTCTATAAACAACATATCACTTCTTTAAGAATCTTAGCCTTGCAAGTTTTAGGTGTACTTTGGCAACTTGTAGCTACTTCAAAATAATTATGGAAGCATTTTAGTCATATATATACACATATATATATACACACACACATTTTTTATGTTTTATATTTTTATATATATATATAAAAAATTTTTTTTTTTTTTTCCTGAGGGAATGTCCAGAATTTGTTCCATGGGCACCATCCTTATGGATGGTATCTCAGATAGTTTTCCTGGTCTTCAAATTCTAGTGAAATGTACACATTGGTGGTACTGTCTTCAACACGGGGAGCTACCATGGAGTTAATTAATTTCCAGATTCCTGCAAGAATTAAAACGAGGACATGGACAATGATAAAACTTGTCACAAGGTGCTGCTTAACTGATCACCAAACTCAGTGTATCAGAATATTGAACAAAAGTGTCAACTAGGAAAAATATAGATTAGAGAGGACTTGAGTTAGACGTTTACTTGAAAAGTTTAACAAATTAGGTAAATTAAATGAGTGGAACATTTCAACGAATAAGAAATATTTGATTTTTCTAGCATTTTCTTTAAGTATCATGATATATACATGTATTATACACATACATACACACATACATGTACAAATATAGTAATCTTAATTACCAAATAGAAATTACTAAATTCTAATAATGAGCATTATACTGGCATTAAATTCCTATTTTGACATTCAAATTAATTGGTTACCTTACTCAGACTAAAGGAATTCGGTAATCTATCTCCTCTTTCAAAATTTCTTGAATTATCCATTTTGTTGCATCTAATTATCCTTTTCTTCCAGTGTTAGATATTAATTTTTTTCCTCCTACATGCAATGAATGATTTTTGTATTAAGACATTTAAAACATATCAAATTCTCATTTCATTGATGAGACTTACTCAAAGTTCAGGTCTCACTTATGGCTATCCTCACCTAATTTTTTTGGGGGAAATTTATATCCTTCAATATTAATTTTCTAAAAGCATCCTTCCTTTTATTCTAGGGAGAAAAGGCAGTAAAACATTTTTCCCTTCCTGGTTCTTCCTGTATTCTTTAAGGGTCTTGAATTCTATCCTTTGGGCATCCCACAGCAGTGGTAACAGTGGAAAAGTGGTGGCTAAATATCTATCTAGCTGTTTTCACTGGGGTTTTAATATTTAACTCTTAAGCCAGGGTTATGTTTGTTGTAATGTTATTATATAGAGCCTGGATAATTACTTTCTAAGTTTGTAGTGGAGGCAATGTTTAAACTTGACAGGGAACAAAACCATAATGGCTTTCAAGATTTCTGCAATATCTATCATTATTCAATTGGGCCTGAGAGGCCTCTGAGCCCAAACTAAGCCATCGCATCCCCTGTGACTTGCACGTATACACCCAGATGGCCTGAAGTAACTGAAGAATCACAAAAGAAGTGAAAATGCCCTGCCCCTGCCTTAACGGATGACATTCCACCACAAAAGAAGTGAAAATGGCTGATCCTTGCCTTAAGTGATGACATTACCTTGTGAAATTCTCTTTCCTGGCTCATCCTGGCTCAAAAACCTCCCCCACTGAGTACCTTGTGACCCCCCACTCCTGCCCGCCATAGAACAACCGCCCTTTGACTGTAATTTTCCTTTACCTACCCAAATGCTATAAAATGGCCCCACCCTTATCTCCCTTCGCTGAAACTCTTTTCGGACTCAGCCTGCCCTCACCCAGGTGATTAAAAAGCTTTATTGCTCACACAAAGCCTGTTTGGTGGTCTCTTCACACGGACGTGAGTGACAGGGCCTTACTTGGCCAGTATGTACATTTGAAGCACAGAAATTATCCATACTAATTCACATCAGAAACAGAATATAAAAATGAAATAGAAATGTAAATCTCTGCTCCAACTAGGCCTCCAAACACAAAATTGTTTTCAGAATCAACTATTCAAACCCACCATTACTCTGGAGGATGAGATTCAAGGAATGCCTCCATTTAAGGCCAATAACTGAGCTCAAGTACTTAAATCTTTCTATTCTAAACCATAAGAATCCTAGGAGAAAACCTAAGAAATACCATTCTGGACATTGGCCTTACGGAAGAATTTATGACTAAATCCTCAAAAGCAATTGGAACCAAAACAAAAATTGGCAAGTGGGACCTAATTAAATGAAAGAGCTTCTGTATAGTAAAAGAAACTATCAACAGAGCAAAAAGACAACCTACAGAATGGGAGAAAATATTCTCAAACTATGCATCCAACAAAGGTGTAATATCCAGAATCTAAAAGGAACTTAACCAATTCAACAAGCAAAGAAGAAATAACCCCACTAAAAAGACATGAACATATACTTCTGAAAAGAAGTCATACAAGTGGCCAAGAAACATATGGAAAAGTCCTGAATACTACTCATTATCAGAGAAATGCAAATCAAAACCACAAAGAGATACTTTCTCACACTAGTCAGAATGGCTACTATTAAAATGTCAAAAGATAAATGCTGCTGGAACTGCAGATGAAAGGGAACACTTCGACACTGTTGGTGAGAATGTCAAATAGTTCAACCACTGTGGAAAGCAGTTTGGAGATTTCTGAAAGAACTTAAAGCACAACTGTCATTCAATCCCATATCCCATTCCTGGGTATATGTCCCACAGAAAATAAAATTGTCCTAGTAGAAAGACACAGGAACTCATATAGTCATTGCAGCACTACTCACAATATAAAAGACATGGAAATCAGCCTAAGAGTCCATCAACAGTGGATTGGATAAAGAAAATGTAGTACACATATATCACAGTATACTACACAGCCATAAACAGAATGAAATCATGTCCTTTGCAGCAATACAGATGCAGTAGAAAGCTATTATCCTAAGAGATTTATCACAGGAACAGACAACCAAATACCACATGTTCTTACTTATAAGTGGGAGCTAAATATTGGGACTCATGGACATAAAAATTGCAACAACAGACACTGGGGACTACTATTAAGGTGAGAGAGAGAAGGAGCAAGGGTTGAAAAAATTATTGAGTACTATGCTTAAAACCTGGGTGATGGGATCAACCATACCCCAAGCCTCAGCATAACACAATATACTCATGTAACAAACCTGCGCGTGTACCCTTATACCTAAAATAAAAGTTGAAATTATCAAAATAAATTAATAAATACATAAAAAGTAAAAATACAACCAGAGTAAGGCAACCTATGAAATGATTGCAGCAAATTTCTGAGGAAATAGGAAACAACAAAAGAAATCTGATAGGCATTCTACTGGTCCAATGAGATTGCAGCAAACTTTTCACCGATAGTTTTGAAATATTTCAGATTTTGAAGATGAATGCTCACATCTTTTTTTAGAGGCAGAAAGTGGAGAAGTAAAACCAACCAACAAACAAAAAGACATGGGAATATTCTTTAGGGATAGAATGCATACCTGTTGATGCACACCAACTGCTGCTGAAAACCAAACTGACTGTTCATTGTGCACTGAATCAGAGAGAAAGCATCTCCTAAACAAGTAGGGAATATTCAGTAACAGAAAAGTAAATAGTCTTATTTTCCCTTTCCATAAGCACGTCAGACATATAAATTTACCTGGATGTGGTGGGAGAACTAATGGTTTTTTTTATTTTGTGTGTTTTTTTAATTAATATTCATCATTTTTATTTTCCTAGCTCATTGTGTTTTCTGTATACATGGACCATAGTGTAAATGCCAAGGCTATTCAATTAACCAACTAGCATGGTACATAGTGGTCATTATGAAAAGCTGATATTAATATTTCATGCTACAAATTTGTCATGGAATTACAGCAACAATTTGTAAAACTGGCATTTCAATATTTTGCCCAAAAATATTCATTGTGGATCAAGTAATGGGGAAGTAAAACATGTCTTTTAAATAAAAACAACATAGTAAGTACATTGGTAACATTGGGCCTAACAATGGGAAATGAAAGCAAAATGAATGTGATTGAATTGAGATATAAACCAGACTCTTTTCAATGAGGTATGGGATTTTTACTTATTTTATTTTATACATCCCTACTTCAATTTCATCCTTTTTCTTACTGATTTGTTTCCTTTAGGATACTGGCAAAATAGGAGATTATAACTTGTGACCTAGATCCCAGATTAAGTTTTAGAAGAAACAAAGAAATAAAGTCAAAGAAATAGCTGAGTTTAAAGTGAATATCCATCCTCTGGACTTACATATGGACTTTATCGGAAAGATTGAAAAGCGCTCTTCGGTTTAATGAATTGAATGTGATTGGGTTCTGGATTGAATTACTAAGTGTCATTCAGCCAGAAGTTCAACTTATTACTGCACCTGATTCCAGTTAAATATTTTATGACACAGACAACTAGAGAAATTTGGAGCTGCTACCATAGGAGTAGAAGCCAAAACACCTTCAGAGATGATTTTATGCAACATCATATCACCCTGTACCATTGAAACTGCAATTATGGATGATAAAATTGTTTTAATATAGAAAATAATAATTTTCAAAAATTAAAAAAGTAAAGCATTTACTACCATGTTCTTTTCTACTTGTGTGAATATACTTGGGATTATATAAATCTAAAGAAAAAAGGCAAACAGCTTGGGCACATTTATCTGAACACCCACAGAATTCCAGTTAGTATCTTGAAGTGTTCAAGCAGTGAATTTTGATATTTTATATTTTTAGAGGTAAGACTTGTTATTGTTGCTGTTATTTTAAAAAACTGGAAAATTCTCATAGATAAATATAATAGGATTCTTAATTATTTATGTGAAACATTGATAATTATGGACTCCAAAGAAGTCAAATCAACATTTTTCTCTTTTATATTTCTCCTTTGTTTTATTATAACGTGATCTTATTTCTGGTTCAGTTAGTCTTGACATGACCAAAAAAATTGCTGAAAGTATATGGTTGATGGATGGCCTGGTGATACAAAATTAGTTTAACTTTCATTCTAAATCTTCACATGTAGAACATTTTTCTCTCCTACCTCCATCAGTACCATGCAATAAAATAAAATGACTCTGTTATAGCAAAGATAATATCTAAGATTTATATTAGCATAATCTTTTTCAAAGCACTGTGGATTTTTTTATTGGTAAATTTAACATTTATAATTTTAACTGTTCTCTCATCCTCTATATAAGGTGTGATTTCGCTGAGAAAAAGAGTGAAATCCTATGCCAAGAGCTAATGCACACGAGATTCACATACTGCCAAGGAGCATCTATCTACAGAACCGACCCCTCTGTTGTTTTTTTTTTAGTCCTTTTTAAGCCCTGAATATAGTGATTATGAACTTCTATGAAAAATGGCCTCTAAAAGTAAGCAGATGTTCCTACTTGTGACAAATTGGAGATATCTAAGCCTGTACTGGCAATCCTGACTTTGCTGATTTGTGAAATCCAAGGTATCTCTGCAGCACCTATGGAATGATGTCTATCCTCATTCTTAGGGCCAAATTATCTGCTAAACACCTAGACACACTGCCTAGGCCTCACAACAACTTTAGGATCTCATGAAAATATTTTAATTTTTAAAGAACTTTATTACAAAAAATAAACTTTTAGGTGAAGAAAATGTTTTAATATATAACTATTTTATGGCAATACACCTTAAAATGTAATTATAATATTTTTATGAAGAAAGGGCCCCAGGAAGTCAAAAGTGCCTAGGGCCTGTGAAAGTCACAATGCATCTCTTCTCACTCTCACCCTGTAGACATAATGCAAGACAGATGTAATGGAAAGCAATATATTTTGGGAATTGTATAATAGTCTCTTCAGATTCTGAACATTCCAAAAATAAATTTCAACTAATTTATCACTCAGTCATTGAATGGGTTCTAGTTTCCGTCAAATGGGAACAATGGCTATAATGTGAATATGTTCCAGCATGTTTCGATCACTGGCCAAAACACCGTTCTTTGCTGTATTCAAGTGAAAATCGTCATTCTGTGAAACCCTGCTTCATCAGTCAGTCACTCTTCAAAGACAGCACTAGTTCCCCAATTCACTGCATCCTAGGTTGGATGATCTGTGATGATATGATTGTACTGAAATGTATTGCTCAAATCATTCATCTGAATGCAGCACCTGCTCCCTCTTCAATATTTTATAGAACAGAAAACTTCTGAATGAAGACACCACAACCACGACTCACAGATACCAAATAACTCATGAGATGATTTTCTGCAATTACGTATGAGTTGTTGCATGTGGTTATTGGCACTAGATTATTTAGTGCTGAACATTGAATGGACATAAGAAAACCTGATTTTTGCCACAGCTTTCTCTTTGGTCTCTGACCTTGACCATGAGATGTACTCCATTGTGGATCATGTGTGTTCACTTAAAAAAGAAAAGTGGCTGATTTGGGGGATCTTTTCTACCTCTAAATGTCAGTAATTCTGTTGCTTATCTATATGTCTTCATATAATGTCTACTTTTATTGCCTGAGACCTGGCCTGTTGGTGAGCAGTTGCTAGGACCTCCAGCTGACGGAGTCCTTGAAATTGTCCATAAACATAAATAGTAAGTACAACTTGCAGGCTATAGTATACTTAGCTGTTTTCTGGGAGGCACTGTTATAATTGCTATATGACATCCACAGATCATATCAAAGGAAAGGTCACGTATTACCATCTTAATAAGGACTGGATCAGATGTTAACATGGTTTTAATCTGTGAAGCCTCATGGAGACGATGCTGCTTTGGTTTTTTCACCAGCTGATTTGCAGGAAAGATTGAAGAATTCAGGGAGATATCTGTTAAGCTTCTAACTGTGAGGAAGGTCGTTAGCTATTTATAGCACTTCCTTTGTGCTAGCTTCAGTCTCTTACCAAATTAACTATATGTATCCAGAGCTAAGTGTCTACCAATGAGATCATAAAGCCTTACCATAATTTTAAGGTGGATAATAATATAAATAAATGTGTATTTTTACATTTTTGCTCTGCTTTAATGGAAACCATTTAACTACGTATTAAGTATGTGTCTTTATTTAATTTTGAAAAGTACACAGGATGAGTTGACATATTTGTTTATGACTATATAATAAACCAAAGGTAGTATTTTCCTTTTTAGTACAAAAGAAGTGACTAAATCAAAGTTAAAGAAGAAAATACAAACTTTTTTTGACCTTACTCTACTGGCTAGGTCCTCCAGTACAATGTTAAATAGAAAAAAAAAGATCTCAGATTATCTTGACTTTTTCCCAGACTGAATGAAGAGCACTCAATATTTCATCATTAAGTAGCTTGTTTGCAACCAATATTCTGTAGATCTATTTGTTAGAATTGAGGTATTCTCTTATATGCCTAGTTTGCTGAGAGTCTTAATCATGAAAGATTGTTTAATGTTATCACAATTTTTCTAACTTTAATAAGATATTTATATAAAATTTTTATTTTTAATGCTTTTAATTGAACTGATTACTTTTATGCCCATATTCATACACAGCATCATAAATTAACTATCTATATTATCATCTAAAGCCGACTTCTGAAACTAACTTCTCTCACCTACTCAAGACCCCTTTGTGTTAAAATTCCATCGAGGTGTTGTTTGTATTCACAGTCTCTGACTTTTGCCTTCTAATTTTTCAACACTTTCGTAAGAAAATATTAAAGCATAGAGAAATTTTGAAAGGATTGTACAGTAAAAACACATATACCCATGATCTAGATTCTGTAATTAGTCTTTTACTGTCTTAGCTTTATCATGCATCTTTCCATATCTATGTTAATATCTCAATTTGTCTTTTAATTGAGGCATTTTGAATAAAGTTGTGTATTCATCAGTATACTCTACCCATAAATACTTTAATGTATATGTTAATAGAGTTTTTCCTTATTATTTCTACAGGAGAAGGTTTAAAATCAGTGCTTTTGCTTTCTTTGCTAGAAAAATTTACTGGTGAAGTCATCCAAGTTTTGAGATTTATTTGTAGAAAGGTTTTTAACTACCAATATAATATTTTTAAATAGACATAGAATATTTTTAAATAGATATATTCACACTTTCTATTTTCTATTGATTATTAGTATAAATGTTTAAACTATTTTATTTTGAGAAAATGTAGATTCACAAGAGATTGTAAGAAAGAATACAGAAAGATCACATATGCCCTTCACTCAGTTCCCTCAGTGGTAAAATCTTGTATAACCATGGTACGATATCACAACCAAGAAGTAGATATTGATAAAATGCACAGACCTTATTCAGATTCCACATGCACTAGTTTGTGTGTGTGTGTGTGTGTGTGTGTGTATAGTTTGTTGAATTCAGTTTTATTACATGTGTAGATTTATATGACCGCAACAGTCAAAATACAGAACAGTTTTTATCACAATCTCCCTTGTGCTACACTTTTGTAGTAACAACTCCCTCCCTCCCTCCTGTTCTCCCTTCTTCCTAAACTCTGACAACCACTAATCTGTCCTCCTTTTCTATAATTTTGTCATTTCAAAAATGCCATATAAGTGGAATCATAAGTAGAAGCATTCAAGAATGCTATATAAGTGGAATTGTATGTTATCTTTGGGGATTGGATTTTTTTTTTCCACTGAGCATATTTGTCTTGAGATTGCTAAAAATATTCAGATGTATCAATAATCTATTTCTTTTATTTTTGCTGAGTAGTGTTTCATGGCACAGATGTAACACTTGTTTTTAACCATTAACTCATTGAAAGACATTTAGGTTGTTTCCAGTTTGGGGATAGTATGAATAAAGCTTGCAATGAATATTTGTGTTTAGGGTGTGTGTGTGTGTGTGTGTGTGTGTGTGTGTGTGTGTGTGTGTGTGAGAATATGTAAGTTTCTCTTTATATTTTGTATCATTTGCCCTAATGGTTCATTACAAATAGTAAATAATAATGCTGTATTACCTCCCCTCTTTATTGCCCTTTTTAAAATCCCAACATTTCTCCAGGTTTTGCCTTTTATCTCTCTTTCTCTGTCACATGAAAATTACCTTGAGGCAATAGGAGTGTCTAAGTATACTACTAGGTAAACTCCCAGACACAATACAATAAACATATTCACTGACTAGATATGGGTAAAATATAGCAACTAATGTGAAATGCCAACACAGGATAATCTTGGTTTTCATAATTCACTCTTGTCTTGTGTTTTCTGTCCGATCATTCCATATATTTTTTCTTTTTTGTAAAGTATACATCATATTAATGTACATTTTATGTTTCTGAAATTTTTCAAATGTTCTGAAAACAGAAATGAAAGGCAATGAAGAAGTGAGGAAAACACTCATTTCTGCCATAGAATCGGTTATTCAGTACATAGCTTCCGAATAGCTCTTCAATTACTATTAGGACTATTCAATTGTATTGCAGTTTATCAGGTGTTTTCTGATTCATTATCTTATTTTAATCTCCAAATAATTCTGTGAATTAGGGAAGTAAGACTTTCTATATCCTTTTATAGACAAACAAGTCTTGGAAGATTAAGTGAACTACTCAAGAATATGTAATTAATGGCAGAACTGGGATTGAATTCCAAATCCTGTACTCATTCAAATACATAACATTGTCTTTTCAAAATATGCTAGTATGCAGTACATATAACTGGATTATTTATAAATTTTTATCCATTAATGCTATAAAATTTTTTATAATAACCACTTCTAACCATGCTGTTTTGAGCCCCTATTTCCCACTAAATAAACAGAGATGCTTAATGCTATTTCAGTTCAATCCTATGATTTTGCATTCAGTTTCGACTATTCAAAGAGTGTTATCCTGGTTCTTACCGCTAATCGGTCCTGTTTATTTTGCAACTAAAATATCTCATTTTGATGTAATCCTCTTCCCCCTTCTTCCTAGTACTAGTTAACTTAATTCTAGCTCTGTGGGTGGAAATTTTTCTGGTGTTGCAACAGATTAAATCGAGAAGAGAAAAAAGAGATGCTTCCATACTGGATTGGGCAATGTTGCCACATCCTGCACATTAACTCACAGACTCTGGTCATACCTGCTCCCTCTGGGTACCAGGTGGCCAAATATTGCCTCTTTTGTGGAGTACAGTAGTTTATTCTACTAAGATCCTGAGTATCCTTTCTCTTTCTAGACACACTTTCCAGGTATGCAAACTACAGCTTGGGTACTTTACCTTCTTCATTTACTTTAGCCTCTGTAAGAGAGAGCCTCTGTCTTTTACAACAGAAGCACCAGTCACTTTATTGTAAACCAGGCTAACTGGTAGAAGTGCAGAAGGATTCACCTTATTCCAGCCCTGCTATTCTGCATGTCCCAGCAAAATGTGGTACAATGTTGGTGAAGAAGTTCAAGAAATTTATAGGAAAGATGTTCATTAGTTTTCAACCTAGTAGGAAATGATGTGGTTCAGATATCCATTTTTTGCGTATTGTTTGGCCACAGGGAAGACTAGCCTCCCTACGTGTTGTGATGAAGTGGGTTAATGCGTAAGACATCCTAGATTCCACAAAATACCTTTCAGGAACTTCTATGGGGAAGGGGCTAGCCCTGACAATGGAAAGTCTTTAGAACTTCCTTTAGGCTTTCTTTTTGCTCATTACTCACAGGCATGATTCTGAGCTTCAATGCCCAGACATTGGGAAAAATTCCATAAATATACTCTTCCATAAAATACGACAGTTTTAAAAACTGTCTTTTGACTTGAAACACAGATGATAAACTTCTTTCTTAAATCACATGGAATTCAACTCACTGGGATGCTATGTTAAGAATAGAAAGATATGTAGATATCAACTGAGACTAATTTATTTGTTGGTAAGGATAATGCATGTATATTATATTAGTGGAAACTAATTTAGTAAAAAAAGTCAGAATTGTAAGAGTTGGCTAAAATGATTTTGTTTTCCTGTTTAATGAGGGTGACACTGAAGCCAAAATTATACACTGAATCAGCTGCTTTGGGGTAGAATGATAACTTCAGAGAAAAATAGTTAAAATGTGATTTTTAAATTGAAAGTTGTGAAAAACTATCTAGTCTTTTCCGGAGTTCTAAGTGGAATTCACTTTTAGTGTTTTTTTCGTAATCACTTCAAGGGTTCAACAGTTCACTCAAATATCTATAATGTAAACAGTCATTAAATATATATATTAATTAACAAAACTGACACTTTAATGATATTAAAATATTTGATTTTTTTTTTCTTTCCTAAAGTTACAAAACAGACCAAGACGTAAATATAACCTGGATATATTTTTTACAGAAATAATTCTATATATCTCATCTAACTTGATAATATGCAGAAAGAATTCACTCAGATGCTTTCTGCACTGCTTTTTATTACTCATTCTAAAGAAATCAGTCTTGAAATTACTTATGGTATTTATTACACTTCCAAAGAAGATTAAGTACCCAACTCTCTCCAGTTATGCATGGGTATCATGCATTTATTTATGGTCTGTTATGTTTCAACCTGAAAGTATTATTTTTTTGCCTGAAATGATAGTTATACATACTGAAAATATTAGCAAAGGGAGAGCAGTCATGTAGTTCTGTATTAAAAAAATTTACAAATGCATATATTTTATCCAAAATAACAATAACAACAACAACAATGAAAAGAAAATAGAGATGTAGTGAAATTAATTCCTATGAATTTCAAATTTTTGGAGTGAGATTTTTTTTCACTGAAAGAAAATGTCAAATGGAGTTGCATTCAACTCTCATCAAAGCCATACGCCTCAATGAAATTTTGCATTGATAGAGTGCCTTAGTGTGTCAACTTTCAAAAGTGAAGCATAGGGTCAGGAATTAATCCTTGGGAAAGCCAATCTTTAAAGTTTCATAAAGGTCAAGCAGTTCACCTAAGGTTTGTTTCTTAATAGCAATTCTGAAACATTCTATGGTCAACTTGGTTGATTGCACCATTGGAGACACACAAAAAAGTCTGCCAAAAAGTACGCTATGTTGGTAACTTGTAGATACAACCTGGAAAAAGCAAAACGCTTCCTTTTTTTCATGTTTTGTTTCATATAAAACATGTTTCCTACTATGGAAAGATTTGGCATCTGTAGTAATTATGTGTAGGTATTTCAACTGTTAACGTTACACAAACACACACTTACACATGATTTCCTATTTGTCTTTCTATGTGCCTATCTTTGCACGTATATCTGGGACTTTTTTTTTTCCCTAACCTTTACTTGCAATGATGAACAAGTTAAGCATATTATTGCCCAATGGCCCATGAGCTGTTAGGTTTAAGGCAATGATAACAAGAACACAGCAACATCAAAACATATTACTCCCTTTGGCTCCATAACTTCAGGATGATGGAAAATCTACTAGTATCTTCTTAATTTCTATAAGCTGAAAGGCAATGAAGTTGTCATAGTAGGAACCAATTTGGTACCTGAAAACTAGTCAATCGTTGACCTTTTCACATTATCTTTTATTTCTAAAAACTGGAGAAAACAAATCACATGCTTGCTTATATCTAACTACTTAGTAACTATACAAACATGGACAAGTTTGCCTAGCATCTTTGAATTTCAGATTCTTCAATTTAGCTGGTAACTCTGTCTAGAAGAATGGGTTAGTAACTATACATTTTAAGATGGTTGTGAAACTTTAGTGAAATAATCTATGTGAAGCACTTAGTAAAGTGCCTGTCGTATAATGTTGCTCAAAGTTGTTCAGTAATAATAGTGACCACAGTGCTGTGAACAATCCTCTGTACACAATGAGAATATTAATAGGTAAGCTAACACACAGTACTGCATTGATGAATTTGGTTCACACTCTTCCAGAGATCTTACCCAAGTAGAAGATAATAGTACCCTTTTTCATTAAGTCTAGGGTTGCCAGTATTTTCCTCAGTGTCAAAGGAGGCTACTATTTTATTTGAGGAGCACCAAATGAATTAGTTGACTTTTGTTTAAGGTTCATGATGTATGAAAAATATGCACCAAACATTAAAATCACACTCAGTGGAGCTAGCTACCTACACTTAGATAGACATATGGGCATTGATAACTAGTGGAATGAAAAAATGATTCCTTTCTCCCACCTCACACTCATTTTGGGCTACAGACCATAAAAGGGAAAAGCAGGCAGAATTCCATGTTTGTTTCAAGGATAACCTTTTAAAACATCCCCTCTCCCCATTATTATCCTTGTCTATTGTTATTGTTTTTTCTTTGGAGGAAGGAGAAAAATGTAGAATCAAATGCACACATGTTAAATGCAAGTTCTGTTGTAAAGGAGGAAGCTTTTGGCCATGAGAGGCAGAAAGTCCATTGCACATGGCTTAAAACTTAAGGGAATTAGTTGTTTTTATAAAGCAGTAAGTCCAATGCTAGGTTGGCTATAAAATTAGGCAATTAAGTGGTATAAGAGGTAATCAAGTCTCAGAATTGTATTTCCATATTTTCATGTGCTATCAGTATATTGCCAAGCTTCATTCACTTATGAGATGAAGTCCCTAAATATCATATTGTGTCACACTAAAATCCAGAGACAAGAATGGAAAGGACTTTTCTTGTTTTTTTTTTTTTTACATTTATATGTGTCTTTAAATATGACAGGAACTATCATAGAAGACCTCCAGAAGGTCACATGGTTTTCTGTGATTCAATCACTGGGAAAGAAAATGACATAATTGGCTTAGGCAAATCGGTATTACCCAATCATATTGAACAGAAACAGATCCAGAAAAATTTCAGGATTTGGGCATCATGGAAGACTTCCAAACACTTGAGGATTAGCACCCCCTTGCATATACTACAGACACATACCTAGTCACATACATAAAAAGCTATTTTTTATTAATAATAGATTAAGATTCAATACTTTATCATTCACATTATAGTTTTCCACATGCATAGCACAAGTTATAAACATATTTGTTATTAAGATTAAAAAGTTTGCATTTAAACATATACTTTCAATTTATCTACTAATGTTTTTGTGATCTATTTCTAAAGCACGTCCACAAATACAAAGTTTCTTGAGTTACTATCATACATTTTTGGACTACTAAGAATCTGTTTTATTTTAAACTTTCCAAATGCAAAAATGATAGCCTCTCTGTTATTTCTAAATCACTCCCTGACGGTTGTTTGGGGAGTACATTTGTTTTTCAGAGCAATATTTCTAATTTATTAACAATCTATGAAAGCAATGTGCTTAGGGATTGTTGTAGTTTCCTAAAATTGAGAAAAGCAATGTATTTAAAAAGTCTTAGGCATAATTTGGTTTAACATATAGAGTTTCCTCATTAAATAAACAACGTATTTTTATCTGCTATATAATGTGCACACACACACACAGAGAAAGAGAGACACAAAGAGAGAGAGTCTCAATTTAGAATTAATCAGAAAGATCTGTGAAAGTTGGTACATTGAAGTTATTCTTGGTGGCTGGGCGGGATTTCTAATAGGCATAATAAGAGAGCATTCTAAGTATGAAAGACTGCATTAATATAAAAGCATGGAAATGAACAGCAATTTTTGGAGCAGGTTAACTAGAAAGACAAATTTGATTATGTGAACAATGGAATAGGAATATGAGTCATGAAACTTTTTTGAACAGAATACAGGAACTCATGGATATCAAGCTAAGAATGCATTCTATGGCATACTTTATTCTGTGGGTAATGGAGAATCATTGGAGGTGGTGTAACAAGACATAGCCGGTTTATAATAGTCTTCAGGAAGATTAACCTGAAAGTGATGTGTATGATAAAGTGGGGAAGAAACAAAAGTTAGAAAGACCAAGTTACAAGCTCACTTTAATATTTAATTAATCATAGATTTTCTTAAAAGGACTTTTATCAGTTTGAAGCAATAAACAGAATAAATAACCAGGATTAAGGAAAGAATATTTTTAAAAAATTTAACCTAGTTATTGACTGTAGAATGAGAGAGAGGAAAATCTTAAACCAATTTGATATTTCAAACCTATGTGTCTAAAAAATAATAGTACATCAAACAGTGATACATCATAATGCATAAAAAACATGTAAGAGGAAGAGAGGAAATCAATGTGTCACTGTTTGGACATCATTTTGTGATTCAGTGGGGGAAAAAGTCCAAGTTGGTGTTTATTTTTTGGGAATTCAAAAATATAATGTGGGCTGTAGATCATAAGCTGGATTTGTGACTCTTCTACCCAGATATAGCTGGTGATGCTGTGAGTATAAATAAGATAATTAAATAATAGAATTATTAATTTTTTTTGTATTAAAAAAAAACTTTTTTAGTAGAGGCAGGATCTCATTGTGTTGCCCAGAATCATCTCAAACTCCTGGCCTCAAGGGATCCTTTCACTTAAACCTCCCAAAGTGTTGGGATTATAGATGTGAGTCAATGTGCCTGGTCAAATGACAGGTTTTCAAAAATGGTATGGAAGTACAAGAGACAGACTCTTGAAATGTAAATGGACAGAGAAGAAAGGCACAACAAAGAATAAAGAAGGGTAATAATTCCAGTTTACCCTGGTTCAATGGAAGCTCAGAAAGGAACATTTGAAAAACAAGGCATCGGTCAATAGAGTCATATTCTGCAGGAGTATGAATATGAAGGATGTAAAGCAATTATCTGCACTGGCTTTCATGATGCTGGAGACAGCAGTTAAATAGGAATGGGGTCAGATTACTAAGGTGAATGAACAAAGACAAGCTCAAAATGATGTGACACATTCATCAACTGAAGGGGGAGATGCTGAGATAAAGAATTGGTATCACAGAAAAATCCAAAATTCAATCTAAAGTAAATTATTCAGTGAAAGCTGCTACACATAGATAATACCTGGATAATGCATCAGTATTCAAGTGAAAGTGATTCATCTTCTTCATTTCATATTTTTATTAAAAGTTTCTTAGTCACAAGCCTTTGAAACCTTAATAACCTTTGATTCTTCCTTTTTATTCCACAACCAATTAGGATCAAAGGCAGCATGCTACCTGCAATAGGGCATGCTTTAAATTAGATATGTGTTCAAATTTCAGCTCTAAAATTTAGCAGTTTAAAACCATAATTTAGCCTATCTGGGGTTACTTTCCTCATGTGGTAGATGATGGTAAAAATATCTATCTTTCAATGTTTTTGTGAAGCAATAGTAATGTGTGGGAAGGAACCCATCATAGTATCTTTACTCTCATTCTCTTTAGTTTTTACCTGTGTATCAATGACATCTAAATTGAAATTTCAATTTTAGTTCATGTAATGAATTCAACCTGTTTGAAACTGGATTTAGGGAAATTAGTTAAAAGATGATCTTAATAGTTCTGGCAAAATACAAATTGCTGAGCTAAGTCAGAAATATATCTACTTATTAGATACTTCAATCTGCTTGCCCCATTTGACAACTACTTTTGATATATATCACGAAATCAATTAATCAGCTAATCTTCCCACATAATATTTTTATAATCTGTTGCACATCTCAATCCCTATAATTTCATTCTGCAATTCTTTATCTAGTTTCTTGCCTCTTTTATAGCCATATATTAAGTACTAATCTAGCCCCACATACACTAAACTTACTTTTGATTACTCAAACTTGCCTTTTTAAATTTTCATATGCCCTTTGTTTCGAATGTCTGTCTTCCTCATCTACCTAGTTAACATTTTTCTCATCTTTCAAAATTTAGGCAAAGTGACATTTTCTAAGAGTATCATCAATCACTCTCTATCCTACCTATGGATGAATGATGTGTTTTATCCTTTTATTGCTTATGCCATCATGTATACTACTCTATTGAAGGCTTTCTTTTATGGTGTTTAGCTGTTTATTTCAGTGTCTTTACATTCTTTAATGGTACTTTATATCCATATTGTTTGACTTCCAATAGATGCTTATTGGATAAAAAGGTATTGATTAACATACATCACATAGTTGGGATTATATAATATGACCCCAACACAAAATAATTTTAAATTATTAAGTGTCTCATATGGTCACAACAGTGAACCTAGCTTTGTAATTCTGATAAGTGACTTTTATGAAGAATTTGAAAAAATTATAAAGGGCCGTTCAAAGTATGAGCAATGTACATAAAGTACTGACAACTAGACTCATATGAGGAAAGATATAATGAGTTGGTATAGACCAGTTTAGAAAAGAAAAGGATGCTAACCCACTGCAACTATTTGAAGAGATTTATAAAGAGAATTGTATTTTTCTTTTTAGCATCCATCTCCAGAAGAGACAGAATAAGAAAAAAGCTTAAATTATATTAAGAATTTGGATTAGCATTCTGAAGAGACCATTATCTATGCACAGTTAAAAGTAAAATAAGAGTATTTTATTTGTGCCAACTTTTAAAATAAGATGAAAAACCTAGAATTAAGGAATTTGTTCAGAGAGCCTTCAGACCTTTCCTGACTAACATAATAAACATAACATAGAAGATAAGAATTCAAGGATATGTTAATGTATACTGTGTTCCTTTTCAGTCATATTGTAAGCAGATTACTTTGTGCATATGACCAAAAACAATCAACAAATAAGAATATTATGTCCATATTAAGGGTACTAGTCTCAGTTTAATTATCTACTTATAAAATAGACAGCAATTAACTCCACAGGCTCTAAGCACATAACAGGATTTGTAAAAAATAATGAATACTTTTAGAAACCAGAGTATAAACCCAAGTACAATATAGTATTTTTAAACGGAATTTCTTTATTGTGTGAACAAATATTTCATGCACTGAAAAATAATCAAATGCAAAAGGGACCGCAATAAATTATGTTTCCTTCCCACTGCTATTCAATTTTCTTCTCCAACAGCATACCTGTAGGATGAAGTGCAATTTCCTTAGTGTTGGATAGAAAGCGTCATTATAGACTTGTGTCTGCCCACTTTTCTAACTCATACTAGTTTAATATATATTCTCTCTCTAGGAATATGTACACCCCACACACACACATCTGCACTTATTTTTTGGCTTCATAAAATATCTCAGAGATAATTGGATATCAGAATATATTGATATGACTCATTCTAAAAAATGACTGTTATTCCATTTTACAATTGTACAATAATTTATACTACCAATCACTTTCATTTACGTTACAGGCTTTCTCAGACCATAATGTAAAGGAGAGAATCCTCTCCATTTCTATTGGTATAATCTGATGAACAAATGAACATATGAATAAAGATCATTTACTCAGAGCATGTAACTCATTTTGAATATTTATTTTTCAGTAAGATCCACAAGAAAGCACAGAGGAGTTCCTTATGAATGATTACATTTTGGGCACCTACCAGATTATTCTAAAGTAATGGGTGTGCCTAAGTAAATTTTAGCCTAAATACTTCCATGCACTATAAAATATTCAGAACCTTCCACTGTGGGATCTCTGAGAGATGTTTAGAAGTTAAAGTATAATATAATACTAGAAGGATATTGAGCATATTCAGGACCTGTTGGATAGATAAAACCTTAGTAAGAATTCCTGCAGTATCCTGGGAGGAGGCAGAAAATGGCAGCTGAGATTCCTCTCTTTTCCCCACATCACCAGAGAGGACCAGAGTAATAGAACTTTGATAAATGTCATCTTCCAGGGCTACAGGGAAGACTGTCACCACGGGACCATGATTATAGTCCATTGTCCCTGTCTGGAGAATTAAGAGGGAGGTTCTCCAATGTCAGGAACAACCACTTACTCTCTATGCTCTGAAATCTATTCTCTTTATCTTGTTCACCATCTCTTTTGCTTTACTTGTTCTGTAAACTCCACTGTAAGTTGTGTTTGATGAAACTTAACCATAAGCTGGAAGTTTAAGAGTGGGAATCAATAGTGATATTGCTTAAGAACAGTACATAAAGCAAACAGGGATGAAGCAACTCAGAAAAGGCAAGAGTGAGTGCTATTTTCCTATGACCCAGTTCACTAGAAACCTCTCTGCTATACTGGAGCTTTCTTCTTTGTCTTCCTAGATCTGATCTGTGAATGTTTTATGGTCTCCAATTTTTTTATGCTCAGTTCTATGGGTCCATCAATTACTAAGTCCACTTCTGCTATATTAAGTATATAATTAGTAGGAAATACAGTGAAGGTGAAGAGACCCATGGTTTACAAATACCTGCAATCCTTGACCTCAGAAGTAGAAAGATAGAAATAACTCAATATCTAGGCTTTCATTGAAAACACCTGGGTAACATACAGAAGTTTCACTAAAAGGAACAACTGACTTGAATTTTCATGCCTCCATCATGAGAGTAATAGTCTAGAACAAAGATAGTCAGATCTACTGAGAGGGCACTGAAAAGCATATCATCCTGCTCATGGCAAGAGGACCTATGCCTTTGATGTCCATGTCCCAGGCACAGCATACACAGGGTTCAGACAGAATTTGCCAAAGAACAAAAACACAGATGATAAATGGAACAAAGGTATATATTTGAATTAACACCATTTATAAATGGGCAGTGGTTCCTTCCAGAATGTTGAGAATTTACTCTTCAGGGAAAAAGATTTAAAGTAATGTCTGTGAGAGGAAGAGAGACTTAGGATAGGTAGAACATAAATCAATGAATGCCTAATAAATGTAAATGGAAGTGGAGGTAGAGTTTTAGCCTTTTAGGCCAGCTGTTTAGGTACTAGAAGTTTAATAAAGCAAAGAATATCATGACAGCCTAGATGTCATCAGTGATGAAAACAGGCAACTCCTCTTGTGTAACTGATGACCTAAAAAATAATTAAAAGAATAAAATATCAGGTGATGATACATGTAGAATTCTTCATTCTAGTGTTCTGAAGTAGAGCTAAACAAGAGTGTGCAATTAGAGAGCCTGTGTCTGTCTGGGTAAGGTTTGTGGCCAGGAGTTTTGGCTGGGCCTTGGGTTTTCTAAGGATGGGCAGAAAGAGCATTATCGAAGTGGGAAGAAGCTCTGGATAGATATCATAGATTCAAAATTATGCCAATTCCCAGGCAAACGCAAATACAAAGAAATGCAGTCCTTGGGTCAAAAGGAAGTAGAATGTAAGAAGTATAGGCAGGAAATGGAGTACAAGATGGGTGGAGGCAAATGGCTTAGTCTAAGTCTTTACTGAAGAAGGTGAAGGATGAGGCAAGTTTCTATACAAATTCAAAAACCTGGGAGCTGGTGAGATAAAAAGGACTTTTTTTCCCTCAAATTTTGGAAACACATAAATTTTGTAACCAAGTACATCAATTTTTCTAAGAAATAGTTTATTTTTTTCCTTTCTCATTTTCCACTTTTCTCCTTTCCATTATGTCCTACTTAGTTCTTTAGAAATGAAATTGCAGGCTGTGCGCGGTGGCTCACGCATGTAATCCCAGCACTTTGGGAGGCCGAGGTAGGCAGATCACCTGAGGGCAGTAGTTCGAGACCAGCTTGGCTAACATGGTGAAACCCCCGTCTGTACTAAAAGTACAAAAATTAGCTGGGCGTGGTGGCATATGCCTGTAATCCCTGCTACTCAGGAGGCTGAGGCAGAAGTGGGAGGCAGAGATTTCAGTGAGCTGAGATTGTGCGACTATACTCCAGTCTGGGTGACAGAGCAAGACTCTGTCTCAAAAAAGTAATATTAGAAATGAAATTACAGTTTTTTACTTTCTTTTCATCAGACACTCCTTAAAGGACAAGTTCATCCAACTACAGGCTTAGAAGGTTCAGAGCAGAACTCTCACTCACCAGGAAGTTGCTTCCAGAGACAACAGCTAATTTACAATCCAAAGTGTGCCTGCTATGAGATTTCCTCCTACCTGCAGAGTTTTCAGTTACCTTCACAACTTATCTATGCCATGAAGATGCCAATCTGACTGCCCGATAAACAAGGCATCAAAGTAAGTATGCACATCCCCCACCTGCCCACTTCCACCCCCTACCCCTTTAAAAGTGCCTGCTTTATGCTCCAAAAGTGAAGCTATACCCTTAAGACAGGAAGCCTATACTTCTTCCTCTAAACTATAATTGGAATAAAAAGTAACTTTCTTTATACCAGACCTCACTCTTTTTTTTTTTTTTTTTTTTTTTTTTTTTTTTTTTTTTTAGGGGCAAGAATACATTTTTATTGAAGAGCTTATAGTACTGTGTCCCATTTCTTGTTCATTTGACCATCTCCCTGCTCTTCTGTGAGCTCTGTGACAGCAAAAAACCCCACTCTTTTTTTTTTTTTAATGGGTGTTTCTTCCCTGCTTAGCAGAATGCCTAGCACCTTGTAGGCATTCACTTATGGCAAGGCACACAGAGTGGAACTGCTGTGATAATCACTCACTCTTCAGGTATTGGAGATACACTCAACACACTTTAATTGTAAGTCAATTTACATGCATTTAATTTTAAGTGTTAATACTATAATTATTTGTTTCTGAGTTCTGATGTTCACTGCACTATGAATTTTAGGGAGATGCTCACATACCAGTGAATTTCAGGGGATTTAGCAGTCAGAAGAGTGGATGCCTAGCACTATTTCCAGGTTGCTGTCACCTTTTTTTTTTTACTTATTATTTATTATTATTATACTTTAAGTTCTAGGGTACATGTGCATAACGGGCAGGTTTGTTACATATGTATGCTTGTGCCATGTTGCTGTGCTGCACCCATCAACTCGTCAGCACCCATCAACTCGTCATTTACATCAGGTATAACTCCCAATGCAATCCCTCCCCCCGCCCCCCTCCCCATGATAGGCCCCGGTGTGTGATGTTCCCCTTCCCGAGTCCAAGTGATCTCATTGTTCAGTTCCCACCTATGAATGAGAACATGTGGTGTTTGGTTTTCTGTTCTTGTGATAGTTTGCTAAGAATGATGGTTTCCAGCTGCATCCATGTCCCTACAAAGGACACAAACTCATCCTTTTTTATGGCTGCATAGTATTCCATGGTGTATATGTGCCACATTTTCTTAATCCAGTCTGTCACTGATGGACATTTGGGTTGATTCCAAGTCTTTGCTATTGTGAATAGTGCTGCAATAAACATACGTGTGCATGTGTCTTTATAGCAGCATGATTTATAATCCTTTGGGTATATACCCAGTAATGGGATGGCTGGGTCATATGGTACTATGACAATCGTGTTTATTCTGCAAGAAGCAAGCAAGTGAACTTGTGCTTCTGTTACAATTTTGGTGGCCCATACAAGGAGTACTGCATGTCCTGGGTGATCTAAGCCTGTTAGTCTGGTTCCACTACAAGGTAAGGTGTAGGGTTGCCTGTGAATGCCAGCTGCTCAAGGCTAGTGGACCTCACAATGGGAATGTCAGGGAACTTCCTAGCAGCTTCCAGACATATTTTTGCTCTGAGGGACTCTCCCAGCAAAGATGTCTGCTGCCTCCAACACTTTGCTGATACAAAGGAAGTTGCCTCTGAAAAAGCCAGCAAACTTTTAAACTGGGTAAATTGGTAAGAAGGCCCAACTACCCTCTGCCTTTTTTGGAGTGTTGCTAGGGTTCTGCTGTATTTAAGACTTGGCTGCTAGTGACACCATTTGAGCATTTTATGCATTTATATTTGTTTGTATGTGCGGCACCATACAAGTTTGGCTTGACTTGGACTCAGTTGCCTCTGAAACCATTTTCAACTGGGGAGGGGGATTCAGAGCCTCACCCAGACTTCTTGACTGGGGACTCGTTTGGAAATACGCTATTAGTTTGCATGATGAATAAATGACTTTTTGTGTGGGTCCTGATCCTTTTCTTTACTCTCTACCTCCAATTTCATCTTCCTGACTCTGTGGGAAAGCTATCCTCCTGGTTTACTGAGACTTTCCCTGAGGGAAGATAACTGAGACTGGTTGGGGGAGCTATATTGCACTGTATGGTGGCTGGAAGGTTCCTGAGTTTCCTTTTGGTCATTTTACCTTTGTTTTCTTTCTCACAATTCACTTGTAAAACCTGGCTCCTATACAGAGACCTGCCAGGCTATGTCTTTCTCTTCTTATCTGCCTGCTTTAAATCTGCTGTTATTAAGCTGCTGGTACTAAGACAGGACTCATTATTCATGGTCTAACTAGAATGTAAACATTAGAAACTTGTTTGGAACTGAAGGAAAAGAATGACAAAAAGAGTTTTGTTTCTTTTTTTAAAACCACCATAGAAACTGCTTTACCCAAGTTTTAGTGCACAGCTTTCATTGGATTATATGTTAAGGCAAAGTTAGACATGTAGATATCTAATTTTATCAAAGAATACTGCTTATTCAGCTATCTTTTATAAAGTGGTTAGTTTGCATATTTATTTTGATGAATGAGACTAATTAGATATTATTAGTTCAATGAAAGTACCTAAATCTTCTGAGTTATTGACAAAATGCCCATGTGTTTTACTTTAAGGTTCTTCCTTAAACAAACACCTAATGTTCACAGGCTTTAAAGATGGTTAACAAGGAAATAACTTTAAATAATGACCATCTTTGGGCAATATCTCAGTTTTAGAAATAATCTAAATAAACAATTAAAATGGGAAAATTCAGTACACATAAGTGAAATAAATTCTTTTAAGTAAACTTTTTGCATAATGTAAAATCTTAAAATCATTTTTGGATGCTTATTGAATGCCTGGGTCATTTTCAATTGATAAAGGGTTAGTATATGGGAAACACATTTCAAAAATTGTGGAATGGCTCTTATTTATAAAATGCTAATATCTGATAGGCAGTTTAGGATTTCTTTCTTCTTAGGTTTACATAAAATATGCCAAAGAAGATGTGTCCATATTGAAAAAAAGAATAATTTTGTCTAATTCAAAAGTTGGAAATACTGGCTATTTGTCCTGGCTAAAATCTGACACTAAAAGAATTTTTAAAGATTTTTTTCCTCTGGGAACTCTGTAGTTAATTTCTAATTCAAATTTCTTTATTAATTTAATTAACTTTATTAAAGTTGACATATGGGCTATATGTGTACAAATATTGTTTTAAAGCCCCTTCTCTTTCTGTAAAAACTTCTCAGTCAATAGAATTTTGATTCCCTGTTTACTCCTGTCTGTTCCTCCTTCCTCTTGTATCCAATCTTTTTCTGCACCCTACCAGATCTACTTCCATCTATTTGTCTATTTATATGTGTTGTGTGTAATATTTCAATATCAAAATGCATGAATCAATTAATTGGCTTAAAAGCCAAAATCAATTAATTGGGTTAAAAATAATAAGTGCTTAAATCAAATATATTTGCTCAGAAAAACATACACACTTTAGTGCCTTTAAGTCATGCGACTCTAATAAACTTTGAAAAATAAAGATGGTTTAAAGATTACTGAAAAAATAAAAACATCTTCAAAATTTAGGCATTTGGTCTAAGGTAGGTCAGATACTGTTTGTTAGATGCTTTCAGGTCATAAACTGCTTCTATGACTTTTAATTATTTGACTTCACTGTTTTATAGCCACTAGATTCTAGATAAGGCCTGAGGATGTATGGAGTTAGCTGGGTTTCCTGGCTAAACTGGGAAGAGTCAGACATTGTAGCTCCTTCCTTGTCCTGGTCTCTACAACCTGATACATGGTTAAAAGTGCCTACTTTACCAGGTATTTTACCAAAAATAAAAGTTTCTAAGAGTTAACATTGTAACATGTAATTGAGACTACTGGAGAAACAGTTTTATAAGCAAGGTGTATAAGGAAAGTAGAATGCATTTTGTTAAAAGGTTCTAAGAAGGCATGGTAATGTAATTTTTGTTAAAAGGAATGTAATTCTGTGTAGCTCAGAAGTTCTTAAAGATTGTCTTAATCTAGAAGAGTAACAAGAAAAATCTGAAGATTTAAACAATTTGTAAAATATTTGTGAAAGGTTAATCTTGTAAAACATATTCTGTGGGTGTGACAAAGTTGGCTAAAATTTGCAGAAGACTATTTAGTTTCTCTGTAACATATATGCTAGAATAAAAGCACATTGACGTGGGGTCAGAATCTGGACCCATGTGTCTGAATAACAGGGTTTTCTTAGAGAGTTGATCTGCTGGGTAACAGAAAATTATAAAGGGTTATAGGTTTATGGTAATCTTATCTTACAGTTAAACTAATTAGGATTTGATAGATTTGCTTATAAGGGTTTTTGTTTTGTTTTTAGAATTGGCTTTAACATTAATAGCACAATAATGCAAAGTTAAAATTTGGCTTTCTCTTTTGAGCAAGATTTTCATGTAATATTAAAAGTTAACGAAAGACTTTTGTTTGCCATTTGAATAAATGACAGAAAAAGAGGGTAGATAGATAAATAAATTCAGTTGGCTTCATGCTGTCATTATTGGGTTTTGTTTGAAAAGTGGAGTTCATCCTGTATAAATGAGTAAAGATTTTTTCCCTTTTACTTATAGTTACCTGGGATTTTATTTTGTAATGTCAAGTGTTTAAACCTTTGCTATTTGACAAACTTTCCAAAGACAAATTCTAAATTAAGCCTTTTTAAAATTTTTAATCTGGTTAGCACTTTAGATATTAGGTCCCCCAAGGTCCAAAAGAGACATATTTGGCTTATTTGGTGTATTACAACCACATGAGAAACATTGTGAAATCTGAAATTGTGTTTAACTTTTTTTGAATTATATTCATGTAAGTGGAACTTTTGTTTTGTTTTTCGGTTTTTGTTTTGTTTTGTTGTTTGAGACAGGGTCTGACTCTGTTACCCATACTGGAGTGCAGTGGCACGACCTTGGCTCACTGCAACCTCCAGCTCCCAGGCTCAAAAAATATTCCCAATCTCCAATCCACCAATCCTCCAATCCACTTCAGCCTCCCAAGTAGCTGGGACTACAGGCATGCACCACCAGGCCAAGCTTATATATATATATATATATATATATATATATATATATATATGTATGTATGTGTATGTATGTGTGTGTATATATATGTATATATTTTTATAGATGCTGGGTTTCACCATGTTGCCCAGGCTGCTCATGAATTCCTGAACTCAAGCGATCTGCCCATCTTGGCCTCTCAAAGTCTTGGAATTATGGGTGTGAGCCACTGTGCCTGGCCCATACAAATATGTTATTAGAATGGGTTCCAACATTTTATGAAATTCCTATAATTCTCATATGACTCAGTATATTTTGTGATAGTTATGATTATTAAGTTAAATTGTTATATGCCACAGAGATGACCAGACTTTAACTATGACTATTCTCAGGCTTTTGCTATCCATAATTGTGATTTTACTGTGTTTCTTTTCAAAGGCAGTTTTATAATCAGCTATAGGACTCTAACAGGTGCCGTTGAATGAAAATTCTGATCACTTTGGAGATTGTGACATTATAATAGAGGAAAAACTTCCACAACTTCCATAGAGAGCTAACGTGTTCATGAATATCAAGCAGAAGAGGAGTTATTACATAGCCTGAACTAATGGAAGATAAAAATAATCTTTTTGTGACTTCTTATTTGAAACATTGTTAATTCTTTTGTTTTCCAGAGTTCAGAAAAATCTTTATTTCTTATGAGTTATTTTCAGCCTTTAACAATTTGGTCAAGTACATTCCTGTAAGCAAAATTTGGAGCATATTTCTTTCTCTCTCCCTAATTTCCCCAAAATTTGAAAACTATTTGTTAGTATACTTAATTTATGGCAGTACACTTATTTGCATAAGGTCAATAAGAATCTGCTTTCTTTTGTAACAGGGTGTCATTGGAGACTTTGGTTATTTTACCAATGCTTTGACTGCAATGGCATAATTTCCTTTATAAACAGACTGCTTTAAAGGACCAAAATTGACTTATAGAGCCAATTAAAAGCCCTTGGAAAAACACTGGCCTTATACTTTGTCTACACTGACTTTGTACTGGGTTTCCTAATCAGTGGTGAGTAAAGAATATTACTTTCTGACAGGCCCAGGAACCCCAAGTTATCCTGGGACCTCAAGATGGGAAAAATTTACTCAATCCACACAAGTATTTGCAGGCACAGGTAAATCCATAGCTGAGCTCAAGGCTTTAAAAAGTTTAAACTGAAATTACTTTTGTAACAAAGTTCCAGCAAAGCCAATTTTAAAAACGGCCTATATGACAAATAATCATTCTTGCTGTACTTTATGAATAATAATGCTAAAACTTATTTTGCAAATCAATTTGTCCTACTCTGATTTGTCTACCACCTTCTTCTACCCTTATTTGCTACCACCTTCTTCCTCTGTAACTGAAGATGTTTTGAGTCTAACATCTGAATAAATTGTGCCCCACATTAGCCTGTGTTCTCTTTTTCCATAGAAATGAATCTTATTAAAAATCTGTTTGCCTTCATCACATGCACATGCCTAGCCCACCTGCAATGCCACCTCCTGGGTGGGATGCAGCTATTTAAAATGATACATTCTCAGGAACTAGACAGGGCTGATGACCACCTTCATGACTATTTATAGCTCTTCCTGTAGCCTTTTTAAAACATATTTAGAAAACCTGTCAAAGTTTGAAGTGGAGAAGCTGCATAATTAAGACTGTTGTCTGTACATCACAGATAATTTGGGAAATGTCTCAGATAGACCTGTGAGATATTCACCAACAAATCAAAGCTATGTCTGACTCTGCATTGTTGCTGGATCAATGCATAACATCCTGGTTCACATCAGAATCATCCTGGTGATGGAAGCTGCTTATAACTTTGGACTTAGTTGCAAAAATAGGAATACTTCTCTGCTGTGGGTTTTACTGATATTGCACCTTCTGTATGGGGATGCACGATAGGTTTTCCCAGAGACTTATAGACCTCACATCATAATTCTCCAACAGATACCATGTGTAAGTCTGGGTACTTGTGAATATTTCCAACTCCGACTAAATCAATTTCATTATTACCCCTATTGACCATGTCCCCTTTCAGCTAGAAGTAGCCAAAATAAATATGACATCCAAATCCCACAGAAATGAAATGGAACTTGGCAGCGGGGAATTGTAACTCAGTACCTCCATTCTTCTAAGAGATGGTTTAATTATACTTCTGTCTCTCTCTTCTTTTATCTTTCCTCCTTTTTCCTACTTCCCACTTAGTTCTTTAGAAATGCAATTATAGTCTTTTATCTGCTCTTTGCCAGATGATCCCTACAGGGCAAGTTCATCTAACTATGGGCTTAGAAGCTCCATAGTAGACCTCCACCTACCAGAAGGATGCTTTGAGAGATAACAGTAGATTTATAACCCCAAGTATGCCTGTTATGAGACTTTCTCTCAGTAGGAGAGTTTTCAGTCACTTTTACAACCTATTTCTGCACATGAAGATGCCAACTTGACTGCCAGATGGGTAAGGTACCAAACTGAGCACATGGACCCCCCACCTGCTCACATCTGCCCCTGTGTATGTCCCCATTTCTGCTCCAAAAGTGAGGCCGCACCCCTGAGGCAGGAAGCCTGTACTTCTCCTAATGTATCTTTGGAATAAAAAAAAATCACTTTCTTTATACCAGACCTCACTCTTTTTAATTGTGCTCTGTAAGTGTTAAGCAACTAAACCTGAGTTTTAGTAACTGAACAATTTGAAGACTTTAGATATAGGTAATAAAGGGATAAATGACCATTGTGATGAGAATGGGTCTGCTCAGTTGTGAGAAAGGAATATGCCATAATAGGACTCTGTGAGGCTTGTGCAATAAGGCATAGCTTTGTGTGACTCAGAGAAGAGGATTGGCTAGGAGGAAAGTGACCTAAGCTCCTCTTCCCGGGATGCTTCTGTTGGCTTAAGAAGAGAGACAAAGACTTTCAAGAACAAGTTATATTTTAGATATTACCCAATGGGATCTTGGTATGTGGAGAGATTGATTAGGCTACATGGTAAGTATTCTTTGGAAATATAAACAGAGGCCCTTGGTTCACCCTGTGTCTTATTCTGTTCATTCTTCCTTTAAGGTTTAGGATCTTCAGAGTCTTTTTTTTTTCTTTCTTTCTCTCTCTTTCTTTCTTTCTTTCTTTTTCTTTCTTTCCTTTCTTTCTTTCTTTCTTCTTTCTTTTTCTTTCTCTCTCTCTCTCTCTTTCTTTCTTTCTTTTCTTCTTTCTTTCTGCTCTTATTTTTTTTTGCTTTAAGAGATTTAACATTTACTCTACTGAGTATACATTTAATATGAAATCACAAATATTGGTCAAAACTCAAATAGGTCGTATTGCTGAGGAGGTAAAAGTAGGGGCTGACAGGTGGGGTGTGGAATGTGACTACTGAGACAGCTCCCCAGTTGCCTGGGCTATGGTACTTTACAGAACATGTTCTTCAGAACTAGTACATTCTGCACAATGGGATATTTGACCAGTCTATTATTCTTCTAGATGCTGGATAGCTTTTGAATGAGGTTAGAGAGAGCTGAGAAAGGTGAATTGAAATAGATGCCTAAAATTGAATTCTAAAATATGATGAAAGGGAAAGAAATGTTTGAGTCTTTATGAATTTGAGAAAAATCAAAACTTTAAGAAATGTTTGATACCAACGTGAAAGATATTTTTTAATAAATTATAAACTTAGGAAGTTATGCTTTTGAGAAATCTTAGTTCAGATGCTGAAGTTAATAATAAAGTTGAGGACAGTTTAAAGTTGAGGAAACATGTGTAAGAACTCAGTGGGATATAATAAATCCAGTTGATAAAAAGTGTTAATGGCCTAGTCTGAGACAAGGGTTAACTTACCTGGATGACATTGTGGTAGAAAGAAGAGTTTTGGAATGATTGAATAAGTGCCTGTGGATGGATATAAAGCTATTGAAAAATAAATTAGATAGTAAGTGCGGAATATGCAACATGAATAGTTTTGAGGGACTCCATTTCCAGATTTTGAACTTTCATTAACAATGTTTTTAAAACTGTCTTAGAACTGGCCTTCATTCACATTATAGGTTTTTGCCCTTGGTACACAAAGGCACAATACACAATACACCACCTATCCCAGATCTTATAATGTTACATTGACTGGGATGTAAAATCCTTTTGGTGACAAGGGGATAATGTTCCAGCGTAGCAATGATTTGGGGGAAGCTTCCATTAATGACTTTTCAAGCCACTGTAAACAAGAGAGCTTACAGATTTTGTCCGTTTATATATTTTTCTTTAAGGGTGAAGCTTACTTCTTATTTCTGTAGTTCCAGCTACTCGGGAGGCTGAGGCAGGAGACTAGCGTGAACCTGGGAGGCGGAGCTTCCCGGGAGCTGAGATCGCGCCACTGCACTCCAGCCTGGGTGAGAGAGCGAGACTCCATCTCAAAAAACAAACCAACAAATAAAAAACAACAACCAAAAAACCCCAAGCAACTTTATTGAAGTACGATTTGCATACAGAAGGCTGTATATTTACTCTATACAACTTATGGTCTTAGGAGACAGGCATATATCCATGAAACCATCATCACAATTGATACCGTAAATGTATTCATCACATTCAAAAGCTTCCTCCATCTCCTTTTGCTTTTTGTTCCCCATTTGTGATAAGAGCACCTAACATAAGATCTACCCACTTAGCAAATGTTTAAGTATATAATATAATATGTACTGCTAATCACTTTTTCCATGATGTACAGTAGGTCTCCAGAACTTACCTAACTTGCATAAATGAAACTTTGTGCCCTTTGACCAACACCTCATATTTTCTCTTCCTGCAGCCTGTGGTTTTGACTATATATATGTAATATACATATACATATATATATATATGAGAGATCAAGCAGTATATGCCTTACTGCATCTGACATTTCATTTAGGATAATATTATCCAGGTTTATCAACAAAGATGCTAAACAAGAAAGCATGTAAAAATACACATCTCATTGCTATAAGTAAACAAAAACAAACATGTGATATTGTAATGCATTAATGGTAGCACTTAAAATCACTTAACACGAGTAAATAAATTTAAAAGACAAAAGTAGTAGGTATAACTATAACCATAAAAATTTGTTAATGGAAACAAGATATAGAAATAACTACAATCTAACAACAATTACATGAGGGGGAGTAAAGTTTAGAGTTCCTGTATACAATTGATGTTAAATTGATATCAGCTTAAAACAGACTGTTACAACTATAAAAAGTTTAATGCAAGCCACATTGTAACCACAAAAATTATACAGTAGATACACAAAAGATAAAGAAAAAAAATGACAGCACACCAATACAAAACATCATCAAATCATAAAGAAAGAAAACTAGACAAGAGAGGAAAGAGGAAAACACAAAACAGAAAGAAAACATTTACGGAAGTGACAAAAGTAAGTTTCTGCCTATTAATAATTAATTTGAATGAAAATAGAATAAATTTCCCAACCAAAAATCACATGGAGGCTGAATGAAGTAAAAAACAATACCTAATTAATGCCATTTACAAGAAACTCACTTTAGATTTAAGGACACAAATAGGTTGAAAGTGAAGGGATAGAAAAAGATATTCCATGCAAATGGTAACCAAAAAAGAGCAGACGGGGCTATACTTAACATCAGACAAGTGGAACTGAAATCAAAAAAGTACTGAATTCCTAACAACAGAAGCTGTAGAATCCACTTACTTTGGTTCTTTTAAACCAATAACTCATAATGGGGGATGATTTTGCTCCTCAGGGAACATTTGGAAACATTCTTGGAGACATTTTTTGTTGTCATAAGTGTGTGTATATGTGCATGTGAGGAGGGCGAGGGAGTGCTCATGGCATCTAGTAGGTGGAGACCAGGGATGCTGCTAAACATATTATAATGCACAGTCCTCCCTTCCCTAAGATGTCAGTAGTACAGAAGTTGAGAAACACTGTTTTAAATGTAAATGGAATACTTTTTGAAATATTGCATTTTTCAAAAAGCAATACATAAAATCATCATAAATTAATTTGTTATTCTAGTAAAAGTAAGTACTTTATTGCATGTTATAAAATGTTTAATATTCTATCTTTTATTTCAAAATAAACTCATTTAAACTTGAGATATAAAGCAGGTATCAGCTTAATGATATGAGGAGAATGAAGGTTGTCACTCTCTTTTCCTGGCATAATAATTTTCCTTTAGAGAGTATAATGGCTCACTGCCTCTTCCCTATCAGCAATTTGTTCAAATGTTTTATTTTTAATAAGGTCCTCCCCAACCACAGTATTGAAAACTATAATCCATCCTTCCACCCACTCACTCCTATCTCCCTTCTCTGCTTTATTTTTCCATTTTATTTATGACCATCTAACATAAGGCCTATTTTACTATTTTATTGTTTTACTTATTTTTTTCCTCCTACTAACATTAGCTCCATTACAGTAGAGATAGTCACTTGTTTTTTGTTTTTGTTTTTTTTTTTTTTTCAAAGTTGCATTCTCCACAACTAAAAAATACTTGGCACAAAGCAGGTACTCAACAAATATTGCAACTGATTTTTGTTTGCTGCTTTTGTATGATGTCATGAATTAACTTAAAAATTAGTAACAGTAACATATCCTAAAAATTCTCCAAATGCTTGGAAAATAGACAACATATTTCTAAATAGCCACTGTGCCAAAGAAATTTATTGAATGAATAAAATGAATGAAAAATTCTATTTCAAATGGAAGAAAGCTTTTTAAAAAATTGTAAACAGCTGTTGGATTATAGAAGACAGTGAATAGGAAAAGGACATGGGAGGAATATAAAGATTATGGACTTTCTCTTTCATGTTATTGATGGAGTAAGGCTGAGCTTGATAGCTAGCTTGATAGCTAGTAGATGCTACTCAGAATTTTAGACTATCCAGTCAAACTGGACCTGCTAAGGACTGAATAGTGAATAACAAATGATCTAGTGCTTATGAACAGGCCTAACAGAAAGGACAGACTCTGAAATGAAGAGAAACATTGGTGATAATATAGGGTTAAGGGATAGCTCTGGAGAGAATTACTGAATGTTTCACTTTAGCAGGTAAGTCACATGGTTTTAATTGATACTTAAAGTTAAAATATATCCAAATTTCAGCGCTTGTCATAAACTATTTTGTATAGTGAACAGGAAATATACGGCCCCTGTGCTGACAAGGTTGTGAATAACAGACCAGACCATACAGTAACAGGTTTATTGATAACCAGGCTATTATACGGAAAGAGGTAGCTCTATAACAAGTATTCCAGAATTGATTGATAAGGGGAAAAGCTTTAGGACAAGCCAGGTGACAAAGGAATTTCATTCGTAATGGAGTAAAAACTTAAAATTTGGAAATACTTGACAGTGTGTGATGGCCCACTCAGAATAATTTGTGCAATCTATTATCCAGTAAAGGAGACCCATTTGCATACAGCTTCCTGCTTTGACATTTCACACAACCAAGCTGGTTAAGTAAGTCACACTTCTTTGTGTGGAGTCATTGATGTGACTGAAGAGGCTGCCAAGGTCACTTTTCCTGGGAGACTCTCATTGTTTGATTGATTGTTTGATGGATTTATTCATTCAATCAACAGACATTAATTAGAAACCCATTCTGTACCTCTCAATAGTGTGTCAATGCTTAAGCACCATGACGTTAAATTTAGTCAAAGTTGGACCCAAATCACAGCTCTTACATTTAACAACTGAGTTCTTTGAAAATGAGTTAACTTCTGTATCTTGGTTTCAACATCAATAAAGGGGAGTGAATCATAGCTACCACATATCCTCTTGGAAGGTTTTTCTTCTTTTATTGGCATTGAATAATTTATTAGTAGATCTTTTTATTTTTCTTAAAAAAGAGTCTATATTAGCTAACTAGTGCATTTTTTTCCTTTCTTTAAATTAAATTGTATTTATTTTAAGTTCCAGGATACATAGGTAGGTTTCTTACACAGGTAAATGTGCCATGGTGGTTTGCTGCACCTATCAATCCATCACCTAGGTATTAAGCCCCACATGAAGTTTTAAGGGGGATATTGTATATACATTTTGCACACCCTGAGCCCAGTATATGCATCAATACTGTTTTGTTCTGTTTCACTAAAAGAATTAGAGATACTAGGGAGAGTCCTGGGGACCACTCCACAAGTGACCCATAGGTAGGGCTCAAAAACATTTTTAAGAACTTAAGTGCTCTCACTGAAAGTTAAGACATCTTTAAGTTCAGTGTGAAATACTAAGAGCTGTGCATGGTGAACACATGTTTGATTAAAGAGGATATGTTGTGTGTTTTTGAAGTCTGTGACAAAAGGGAAATCTTCACAAGGTAAGGTGTGTGGCTATATTAGATAAAGTGAGTTGAGACTCTTCCTTGTTGAGGAAGTGATCATTCATGAGCAAAGCCACATGTTAGCTAGTCACCACTGTAAGCCTCTGAACAATAGAACAGTTCCTCTCGTGCCAGCTGGCTATTTCCATTTTGGGGCTATATATTCTCTATGGTGTCTACCTGTCTCTAGCTCTAGCTCTTTCTCTCTCTGTCTTTTTAATTACTACAGTTTCAACCTCTACTATTACTGGCTTTTTTTTTTTTTTTTTAAAGTATACTTTTGAAACGTTAAATGAGCCCAGGATAATATATATATATATATATATATATATATATATATATATATATATATATATATATATATTTTTTTTTTTTTTAATGAACAAGCTGTGGATGGAATTAGAGGCACTGGAGATTAGAATGATCGCTCCTTACTAGAAAAACTCCAAACAAACAAACGAACAAACTCCAATAACATGGAGCCATGGTATTTTGCCATAGAATGTCCCTGGGGAAATAAGCTGCAAAAAAGGGGGAGGAGGCTTTAATTGGCACTCAGATTTTTGACATAGCTACACTTAGTTCCCTTAGGGAGGTATTGGTTGAGAGGTTGCCTATCAAGTCTTGGTTTGAATATGGTTGGCCTTCCAGTCTTCAGTTGTGGAAACTCACTGACAATCTAGCTGGGAAGGAACAGCTTACCTACTGCTAGGGGCTATGTTGGTTGCACAGTTTTTAAATGGCTTTGAAGTGAACACCAAAGAACAAGGAAAAAGTAATAGTAATGAAATAAAAGCTACTTTTCACACTGGAAATATGTACTAAGCCATGTGGCATCTAGGGTTGAGAATAGATAAATCCTAAACCAAGGTAATAAACCTTATGCTTGTACACATTCGTAGTGTGTCACAAGAGTAGATTTTGGATAACAGGAGTTCATGTTTAAAAATTTAAAAATAGGCCGGGCGCGGTGGCTCAAGCCTGTAATCCCAGCACTTTGGGAGGCCGAGACGGGTGGATCACGAGGTCAGAAGATCGAGACCATCCTGGCGAACACGGTGAAACCCCGTCTCTACTAAAAAATACAAAAAAACTAGCCGGGCGAGATGGCGGGCGCCTGTAGTCCCAGCTACTCGGGAGGCTGAGGCAGGAGAATGGCGTAAACCCGGGAGGCGGAGCTTGCGGTGAGCTGAGATCCTGCCACTGCACTCCAGCCCGGGCGACAGAGCGAGACTCCGTCTCAAAAAAAAAAAAAAAAAAAAAAAAAAAAAAATTTAAAAATATCAAAAAACAATATTGACTTTGTAGCTATACATGGACTCTCATTCTACCTTTTTTTTTTTTATCTTTCTTAATTATGTCTTGTTTGCTTATTCTTTGAAAGGTGATATTTTTATGTTTGAAGTGTTTTTTATTCTAATAGTCTAAATGTATTTCCTGAAGTTTCTCAATTGAAAAGAATATGGTCAAGAATGGATAGGCAGGTTTTTCTAATACCCATGTTTGCACATATGAATATGGGGAAAGGAGGTACTATTATTAATAGAATGCCACTATTCTTAGTACTGACAAGTTTATAGTTTACCTTTTGGCTCCTGTTATTTCTTCGCTTTGTTTTCTGAATCTCATGTTCTTTTTCTCTTACTTTGCTGCTCATGTGTTTTGTGTAAATTGTGGGATGGTTCAAGAAGGCTAGTGCCCAAAATAATTACAGGCAAGCATGTGGCAGCTAGGGAGTTTACTGAGTGTTATTCCCAATTTGTCCGAGTGCTTAATAATAGAATAATAGTTCATCTTCAATATTGGAAAGACACGAAACACTGGTAGATACATGAGTCACATAACTTTAAACCCAGATCTTGAAAAGTGTATGTTTAACAATCAAGTTCACATATGAGAAGGACTACTGATACATCGGAGAAGTGAGCAGGGTAAGTAGAAGCATCATTGCCAACGTATGCCCATAATGCTAAATATAAAGAGATACAGGACATGGCACAGAACAAGGACAAGGGACAAAATGAATGAGTTAAAATCACTCTTTTCACCTAGAAGTAGTCAACATCTCTGCAGAAACGATTTAAACATTTTTCTCTGCTAAAAAAAAAAAAAAATCCAAGGAGTTGTCTTAGATTGTCCAGTGAAATGCTCAGAGCAGGAAAACCGCAAGCCAGAAGGAGAAGTCTGCAGTATACAAATACTCACTTATTGTCTGTGGCATTTAGTGTTTGTTCAGTAGACTGGTCAAGTTTCATAAATGAGAATTATCATGATTTCATGTGATATTGTAAATATTATGCTACTTCTGTCTTTATCTCCTTCTCTTTCATTGTCTGCTCCTTCCTATGCTACAATGTATATATTTGAATAAATTTTGACTCCACTGATAGCACATACAAGCTGAATCTTAGCATGAATGTCAGGAAAACCATCCATGGAATAAAGGTGAGGGCAGAAAGACGGTGTCTACAGAATGGTTAGGAAGATGTCTCTCTGACCTTAGTATCTGGACTCTGGTCTTCAGTGGACATGGGGCCACATTAATAACCTTACTGGACAAATACTCTCACACCATGACTTTCCATACCATCAGATAGTCTTACCCAAGCCAATGTATTTGTCCTCTGCATAGAATACTTTGTGCGTGAAAAGGCTATTCTCTGAGGAACTGCATTTCAGAAATAATATCCTAAAAAAAGAAATATCAAGATTTGATTGAGAGAGTATGCATTAAATTCTAGGATTTCTAAGTACAGATAAGTGTAAGTTGAAGGCCTTATTCACTCAAGGAAACCTAGGGAATTAGAGATGTCCTGGAGATTCGTTAAAGTATATTAAATAATGTTTTCATTAAATTATGATAAAATAAAATAATTTTTTAAATTTAGAGCTTGAAAAATAGTCATTTAATCTGTTTATTGGAATTCAATATTAGTTATCTGGTAAGTATTTCTGAGTATCAGCAATCTTTAGTGATAAAATCAATGAAGAGACTGAAATTGACAGAATGACTATGCGAGGGTGAAAAATGCTTAAAATAAATTTTGGAAGGATATAGATAGAGGACTTCTGCTTTAGATTAGGTTGTTAAAGGATTCAAAATATTCTAATCCATTATGTAAGAACAGAAATGGCAACAAAATATTTTTATATGAGACTAATGAAGAGCAATACATTCAAGGAAGCCGTAATGAACTAAATTCCACAGAAAAACAAAACTCCTTATAGAACAGCAGGGAATTGCAGTGGTGTCTCTGGAAATGAGCAGAGGAAGTAATGGGCATGTCATAAAAGGGGAAACTTTAGAAGGACAGGCTATATCCACTGAATACTGAATGGCATTATGATAGGATAGAGTAGAATCCTGAAGATCCCGCAAAGCAAAAGCGTATCATTAGACCTAACAATTCACATGACACTGTCACTTTTGCCTTTCACTCCAAAAGCATCAGTGGAGAAGGGATTGGAGAATGGAGAGAAATAATGTTGTCTTGGGCTTTCTCATTGTACTTGGATTTTGAGGCTCTGAATTGAATCTAAATGTGATCCAAAATTATATGAAATTTCAGCCCCAATTTATCTCAAATGAAATAATGACAAGATAAAACAGAAGCACAGCTACAGGAGGTTGTCAGTGAGGCTAATCAGAGGTGAACTCAACCTAGTTAAAATTGTTCCTGTTGTCATCTCAACTTGATGGGAGGGAGGAACTCTTATCCACAAATATAGGGAAACTAATTGTCTTATAACAAAATGAATAAAATATTATCATATTTCTGTCTTTTCAATTTTACAACATGTATAGAATAATCTAAGATCAAAAAGATGTATGAAGATGTATGAAAACTATGACCCAAATTAAGAGAAAACACCATTATTAGAGAAGGCTACTCAGAGATGAACCATTCTGGAGTTAGCATACAGAACCCCTAAAATAGTTATTTTTAGTTTTGTTAAAAATTGCAGTAAACTATGTAAGTAAAAATGGGTAAAATCAATACAGAAATGAAAATTCTAAAAATGGAATTAATAATTCCATAACTGAATAAGACAATATCTGATATCGAAAATGTATTGGATGGGCTTAAAAGCAAACTGGAGAGAGAATAAGTAAGGATTGCTGAACTTGAAAGCAGGCCAATATAAGTTATCAAAACTGCAATATATAGAGAAAAGTAATTTTTAAAAATTGATCATAATCTGTGGGATAGTAGTAAGCAGCCTAATATGGATAACACTGAAGTCCTGTAATGAGAAGTATGAGAGAAAATAAGCAGATTTTCTTTCAATATAAGTATTATTTTACTCTCCAAATTTGAGGGAAAATATTAGCTCACCTATCCAAGAACTAGAGCATATCAATTAGGTTAAATATCCATAATAACCAAAGAGTTGAAAACCGAGAGTAAAAAGTAAGGACTACAAACAAACAAAAAGCATCCAGAGAAAAAGACAGATTAAATACAAATGAACACCAATATGAATTTTAGGTAGCTCCTCAGTAAAACAAAGAAAGACAGGAAATAATAAAAGAACATTTTAAACTGCTGAAAGAAAAAGATATATTTTAAATTCTTAATCCAGTGAAAATACACTTCACAAGTAAAAGCAAATAGAAAAATATTTATATATTTTTAAAAGGTAAGAGAATTTGTATCAAGCTTATCTGGGCTATATAAAATGCTAAAAGAAATTCTTCAAGCTAAAGCAAAAAAGTAACAAATAGAAAATGGTATCTCATTGCAAGATTACAGAGTGGAAAATTGTAAGATTTGTGCAAATATGAAGTACCATTCACTCTTAAGAAATTCTGTGCCTTCTTGCTAAGGATTTTCTTTGGTTATACAGGTTCTCTTTTGGTTCCATATGAAATTTAAAGTAGTTTTTTCCTACTTCTGTGAAGAAAGTGGTAGCTTAATGGGGATAGCATTGAATCTACAAATTACTTTGGGCAGTATGGCCATTTTCACAATATTGATTCAACCTATCCATGAGCATGGAATATTTTTCCATTTGTTTGTGTCCTCTCTTATTTGCTTGAGCGGTGGTTTATAGTTTTCTTGAAGAAGTCCTTCACATCCCCTGTAAGTCGTATTCCTAGGTATTTTATTATCTTTGTAGTAATTGTGAATGGGAGTTCTCTCATGATTTGGCCCTCTCTTTATCTATTATTGGTGTATAGGAATGTTTGTGATTTTTGCACATTGATTTTGTATCCTGAGACTTTGCTAAAGTTGCTTATCAGCTTAAGGAGATTTTGGGCTGAGACCATGGAGTTTCTAAATATAGAATTATTTTGCAAGCAAAGACAATTTGACTTTCTCTCTATTTGGATATGCTTTATTTCTTTCTCTAGCCTGATTGTTCTGGCCAGAGCTTTCAGTACTATGTTGAATAGGAGTGGTGAGAAATAGCATCCTTGTTTTGCACCAGTTTTAAAAGGCAATGCTTCCAGGTATTGCCCGTTCAGTATGATATTGGGTGTGGGTTTGTCATTAATAGCTCTTACTATTTTGAGAACAAAGCTGGAGGCATCATGCTACCTGACTTCAAACTATACTACAAGGCTAGAGTAACTAAAACGGCATGGTACTGGTACCAAAACAGATATATAGACCAATGGAACAGAACAGAGGACTCAGAAATAATGCCACACATCTACAACCATCTGATTTTTGACGAACCTGACAAAAACAAACAATGGGGAAAGAATTTCCTATTTAATAATGGTGTTGGGAAAACTGGCTAGCCATATGCAGAAAACTGAAACTGGACCCCTACCTTACACCTTATACAAAAATTAACTCAAGATGGATTAAGACTTAAATGTAAGACCTAAAACCATAAAAGCCCTAGAAGAAAACCTAGGTAATATCATTCAGGCATAGGTATGGGCAAAGACTTCATGACCAAAACACTAAAAGCAATGGCAACAAAAGCCAAAATTAACAAATGGGATCTAATTAAACTAAAGACCTTCTGCACAGCAAAAGAAACTATCATCAGAGTGAACAGGCAACCTAAAGAATGGGCAAAAATTTTGTAATCTATCCATCTGACCAAGGGCTAATATCCAGAATCTACAAGGAACTTAAACAAATTGAAAAGAAAAAACAACCCCACCAAACACTGGGCGAAGGATAGGAACAGACACTTTTCAAAAGAAGACATTTGTGCAGCCAACAGACATATGACAAAAAACTCATCATCAATGGTAATTAGAGAAATCAAAATCAAAACCACAATGAGATACCATCTCACACCAGTTAGAATGTTGATCATTAAAAAGTCAGGAAACAACAGATGCTGGACAGAATGTGGAGAAATAGGAATGCTTTTACAATGTTGGTGGGAGTGTACATTAACTTATTTATTGTGAAAAACAGTGTGGTGATTCCTCAAGGATCTAGAACCAGAAATACCATTTGACCCAGCAATCCCATTACTGGTTATATACCCAAAGGATTATAAATCATTCTACCATAAAGACACATGCACACGTAGTTTATTGCAGCACTATTTACAATAGTAAAGACTTGGAACCAACCCAAATGCTCATCAATGATAGACTGGATAAAGAAAATGTGGCACATATGCACCATGGAATACTATGCAGCCATAAAAAAGAATGAGCTCATGTCCTTTGCAGGGACATGGATGAAGCTGGAAAACATCATTCTTAGCAAACTAACACAGGAACAGAAAACCAAACACTGCATGTTCTCACTCATAAGTGGGAGTTGAACAATGAGAACACATGGACACAGGGAGGGGAACATCACACACTGGGGCCTATCGGGGGATGGGGGCTAGGAGAGGGATAGCATTAGGAGAAACACCTAATGTAGATGACAGGTTGATGGATGCAGCAAACCAGTATGGCACATGTATACCTATGTAACAAACCTGCACGTCCTGCACATGTATGCCAAAACTTAAAGTATAAATAATAATAATAATAATAAAAGAATTTCTGAGCCTGTAATCCCAGCTACTCGGGAGGCTGAGGCACGAAGAATTACTTGCACCTGGGAGGTAAAGGGGTTGCAGTGAGCTGAGATTGCCACTGCACTCCAGCCTGGGAGACCGGGTGAGACTCCGTCTCAAAAAAAAAAAAAGACTTTATTTTAAAGAAAGTTAACTGTTTAAAGCACTAAATACATAGAAGTAAAGAATATGACAATAACATAAAGAATATTATGTGGTTCAAGTAAAATACTCTGTTGTAAGTTTTTATTACATTGATGTAAAGTAGTGTAACATTACTTCAGGACATACTCATAAATTGAAAAGAAATGTTTTAATTATGATGGTGATCACTGCAAATTTACAAACTGCTGTAGCTCAAAAGTCAGTAAGAAATATACATGAATCATTTGTACAAATTACTCAGTGCAAAAGAAGGAAGACAAAGAGGGAAAAAGAAACAAAGCACGGAGGGAATAGATAGAAATCAATTAGCAAGATGGCCAACGTAAGTCCAACAACATTAAAAATTACATTAAATATAAGTAAGCTAATCAATTATGTTCAAAGATACGGATTGTCAAATACAATCTTTTTATCTGATACAAAGAAAGATTCTACTATATGGCATTGGAAAAAAGTTTTTTTTCTAAATATAAAATGACAAATAGGTTAAAAGTAGAAAGATTTTTAAAAACATGAAAATGATACTCATTATAATATGTTATGTTAATATTAGATACAGCAGTCCTCAAGTGAGGAACTGTTACCAGAGGAAAAGATATTTCATGATAGTAATAGGGGTGCTTGATTAAGAAAACAGTAGATTCTAAATGTATAGACCTTTTATTATAGCCATTCAAGGTAAATAAAGCAAAATTTAAAAGATATAAAAAGAAATAAACTCAAATACAATTATATTTAGAGATTTTAATATTTCTTCCCAATAATTGAAAAGATAAAATATACTAGTATGAATAAAAGAGATTTAAATAACATTGTGACCATAATAATCTATTATATATTTTGAAACTCCATACTCAACAAAGGCAGAATATACACTCTTTTCAAATGCAAATAAGATGCTTTTTAAGATAGATAATAAGCTAGGTCATGGAATACATCTCAATAAATGTCAAATGACTGAAATCATAAAGTATGTGTTCTGACCATAGTGAAACTTCTAAAATTGTATATATTTAGGGTATACAACGTGATGTTTTGAGATACTATAGTTAGACCAAATAACATATTCATCATCTCATAATCACCTTTTTTTGTGTGGTAAGATTACCTAAAATCTACTCCTCAGTATACAGTACAATATTATTAACTATATTCCTTACGCTGTACATTAGATGTCTAGACTTACTTGTTCTACATAACTGCAACTTTGTAGCCTTTGACCTACATCTCCTCATCTTCCTCCTGACTCCCACCCTGTGAACTGGTCACCCTGTTCTAGTCTCTGCTTCTATGTATTTGACTTTCTTTTAGATTTCATATATCGATGACATTATGCAGTGCTTTTCTTTTGTCTAGCGTATTTCACTCGGCAGAATGTCCTACAGTTTCCCCCATGTTGTCACAAATGGCAAGATCTCCTTGTTTAAGGCTGAATATTTCTGTGTGTGTGAGTGTGTGTATGTGTGGGTACATCTGTGCATCTCACAAATTCTTTATCCATTCATTCATTGACAAACACCTGAGTTGCTTCCATATCTCGGCAATTGTGAATAATGCTGCAATAAACATGGTAGTACTGTTATCTCTAAGAGGTACTGATTTCTTTTCCTATGGGTGTATACCCAAAAGGGGAATTGCTGGCTCATATTGTAGCTCTATTTTTAATTTTTTAAGGAAACATTTTCCATAATGGTCACACCAATTTACATTCACACCAACAGAGTAAAGGTTCCCCTTTTCTCCACACACTTGCCAATCAATACTTCTTGTCTCGTGTCTTTCTGATAATAGCCATTCTAACTGGTGTGAGATGATATCTCATTGTGGGTGTGATTTGCATTTCCCTGATGATTAGTAATCTCGAGCATTTTTATATTCCTGTTTACTGTTTCTATTTTCTATTTGGAGAAATGTCTATTTAGGTTCTTTGCTATTTTTAAAATCATTTTTTTTGTGTCTTTTGCTATTTGGTTGTTTGTGTTTCTTTTATATTTTGGATATTAATCATTTTTTAGCTACATGGTTCATGAATATTTTCTTCCAGTCCATAGAGTGCCTTTTCATTTTGCAGATTATTTCCTTTCCTGTGAAGTAACTTTTTAGTTTGATGTAGTCCCATTTACCTTTTTCTTTTGTTGCCTGAGCTTTTTATGTGAAATCAAAACAAAACAAAACAAAAATCACTGCCAAGACCAGTGTCAAGAAAATTTCCCCCCATGTTTTCTTCTAGGATTTTTATGGCTCCAGGTTTTACATTTGGGTCTTTAATTCATTTTGAGTTGATTTATTGTATGTGATATATGAGAAGGGTCAAATTCACTATTTTGCATATGAACATCCAGTTCTACCAACACCATATACTGATTTTCAATGTAATTTTTAACAAAACTAAAATAGTTATTCTAAAGGTTCTGTATACTAGCTCCAGAACTGATCATCTCTGAGTGGACATCTATAAATTTTATTTTCCCTTAATTTTGGGTCATACCTTTTCCCCATTGTGTCTTCTTATGGCTCTTGTCAAAAATTATTTGACCATATATTCTTGGGTTTATTTCTGAGCTCTCTATTGGTCTATGTGTACGTTTTATGCCAGTACCATGCTGCTTTGATTATTATAGCTCTGTTTATTATTATTTCATTATTATTTAAAACCTTTGTGGGTACCTAGTAGGTGCATGTATTTGTGGGGTACATGAGATGTTTCAATAAAGGCATGCAATGTGAAATAAACAGATCATGGAGAAAGGAGTATCCATTTCCTCAGGCATTTATCCCTTAAGTACAAACAATCCAATTACACTTCTTTAGTTATTTTAAAATGTACAATAAAGTTATTATTGAATATAAACACCCCATTGTGTGATCAAATAGTATGTAATATTTATTCTTTCTAACCTTTTTTCTATGCATTAATCATTCCCACCTCACAACCAGCCTCCTATTATGCTTCCCAGCCTCTGTTAAACATCCTTCTACTCTCTATATCCATGAGCTCAATTGTTTTGATTTTTAGATCCCACAAATAAGTGAGAACATGCAGTGTTTGTCTTTCAGTGCCTGGCTTATTTCACTCAACATAATGATCTTCAGTCCATCCATGTTGTTGCAAACAACAGTATCTCATTCTTTTTAGTGGCTGAATAGTACTCCTTGTATATATGTACCACATTAAAAAATATATATTTGTCTATTAATGAACACTTGGTTTGCTTCCAAATCTCAGCTACTGTGAACAGTGCTGCAAAAAGCATAAGAGAGAAGATCTCTCTTCAATATACTGATTTCCTTTCTTTTGGGTATATACTCAGCAGTGGGATTGCTGGATCATTTGGTAACTCTATTTTTAGTTTTTTGAGGAACCTCCAAACCGTTCTCCATAGTAGTTGTACTCTAAACTGTTCTGCACAATCTTTGTACTAATTCATATTCCCACCAACAGTGTACAAGTGTTCCCTTTTCTCCACATCCTTGCCAGCATTTTTTATTGCCTGTCTTTTGGATATAAGCCATTTTAACTTGAGTGAGGTAATATCTCATTGTACTTTTGATTTGCATTTCTGAGGTTGAATACATTTTCATATGCCTGTTTGCCATTTGTATGTCTTCTTTTGAGAAATGCCTATTCAAACATTTTACCCAGTTTTTGATTAAATTATTAGATTTTTTCCTACGGAATTGTTTCAGTTCCTGGTTATTAATCCCTTGTCAGATGGTGTATTAGTCCATTCTCACACTGCTATAAAGAACTGCCCAAGACTGAGTAGTTGACAAAAGAAAGAGGTTTAATTGACTCACAGTTCTGCATTGCTGGGGAGGCCTCGGGAAACTTACAATCATGACAGAAGGTGAAAGGGAAGCAAGGCACCTTCTTCACAAGATGGCAGCAGGGAGAAGTGCTAGTAGGGGAAATGCCAGACACTTATACAACCATCAGATCTCATGAGAACTCACTCACAATCATGAGAACAACATAGGGGAAACTGCCCCCATGATCCAATTACTTCCCACTGGGTCCCTCCCACTACATGTAAGGATTATGGGAACCACAATTCAAGATGAGATTTGGGTGGGGATACAGCCAAATCATATCAGATGAGTAGCTTACAAATGTTTTATCCCATTCTGTGGGTTGTCTCTTCACTTTGTTGATTGTTTCCAAATTACAATAATTTTGTAAATATAATTTGATATCAGAAAATGTGATGCATCAAACTCTGTTTTTCTTTCTAAGGATTGGTTTGGCTATTTGATACCTTTTTTGGTTGAATACAAATTTAAGAACTGTTGCTTCTATTTCTGTAAAAAATATCATTGAAATTTTGATAGGGATTGGATTGAATTTGCATATAACTTTGGGTGGCACAGGAATTTTAACAATATTAAATTATTTCATTCCATGAATACCAATATCTTTGCGTTTATTTGTGTCTTCTTCAATTTCTTTTGTTAGTGTTTTATAGTTTTCAGTGTGAAGATTGTTTACCTCATTAGTTAAATTTATTGCTAAGTACTGTATTTTTTTTCTATACTACCATAAATGAGATTGTTTTCCTGAATTCTTTTTTTTTGGATACATTGCTATTTGTGTAAATAATTGCAACTGATTTTTGTTTGCTGCTTTTGTATCATGTCATGAATTAACTTAAAAATTAGTAATAGTAACATATCCTAAAAATTCTCCAACTGTTTGGAAAATAGACAACATATTTCTAAATAGCCACTGTGCCAAATAAATCACAAAGAAAATTTAAAAGTATTTCTAATTGAATGATACACAAAAAAACATGAAATTTGTGGGTTACTGCTAAGAGATTTCTGAGAGAGAAATGCATTACATGTGTATATTAGAAAAGAAGACAGGTTTACATTCATTGATCTAAATCAAAGAATAGAGAAAATAAAGAACAAATTAGGGAATGTGGAAAGAGGTTTTAGTGTGGGCAAATAGTTGATGAAGGGGACTTCAAATGAGAATTCACAAGCTGGATAAGGACAGCTGGCTTGATTTCTTGATTTGACACTCATCCAATATAATGTCCCCCACTTTCAATCTGTCTTTCTCTCTCAACCCCTCTCCGCCACCTCAAGCACATTCTTTGTTTGGTGAGCCACATGGGGTATGGTAGCTGTAAGATCTCCAAACCCAAGTTAAACTGAGTGTGCTTTAACATCAGAGTACACAGAAAATCTGGTTTATTTAAAAATCTTAGCTGCAAGAAGTCTGCTATATATCTCAGGAATATTAGATCTGGAGAACTGGTATAAAATGCCAGAAAAGAGGAAGGGTTCTTTTAAAATGATGTAAAAGGCACATAGCTCACTCCTGTAATCTCAACACTGAGAGACTGAAACAGGAGGATCACTTGAGGTTGGGAGTTCAGAACCAGCCCGGGCAATGTAGGGAGACCTTATCTCTAAAAAAATTACAAAAATTAGCTGGGTGTGGTATCACATGTCTGTGGCCCTAGCTACTTCAAAGGTTGGGGTAGGAAGATCACCTGAACCCAGGAGTTGGAGGCTGCAGTAAGCTATGATCCTACCACTGCACTCCAGCCTGAGTGACAGAGTGATACCCTGTCTCTCTCTGTCTCCCACAGAAGATATAAAATCCTCATGAAATATGGAAATATGTATAAATGGACTATATTCTAGCAGTAACACTCTATGGAACCTACTTTTTAAAGCAAGAGACCCCAAGGAAAGGTTGTAAGGTAGCTTTTGAGATTGACTCTCAACCAGTGGTCTCCAACTTTTTGGCACCAGGGACCAGTTTCGTGGAAGACAATTTTTCCACGGGTGGTGGTAGTGGAGGGTGGGGGAAGGGTTTGGGGATGAAACTTTTCCACCTCAGATCATCAGGCATTAGTTAGATTCTCATAAGGAGCATGCAACCCAGATCCCTCGCATACTCAGTTCATGTAGGGTTCCTCCCGCTATGAAAATCTAATGCCTCTGCTGATTTAACAGCAGGTAGAGCTCAGGTGGAAACGCTTCCTTGCCCACTGCTCACCTCCTGCTGTGTGGCCCAGTTTCTAATCACACGAGCCAGTACTAGTCCATGGCAGGGGTTTGAGGACCCGCGCTCTTTAACGACTACTTTCTGTTAGTCTCTCTTTGTATTATTATCTAATTATATTGATTTTCAAAAGATTGTGTTTCAATATTCTGGATTCCTATTCAGATGTTCCATTGTCTAGTAGTCACCAGTGATTACTCAGAAAACAATGATCCCCGGATTGGAAATGAGGGAAGAAAGCTGGTACCTGGGAAAGTAAACAGTGACATTTCCTAGAGACTGGTATGCAAGAGCTTTTCTGTGTTGTCCAGGTCGCTGCTCCATGCTTTCTTGAGATAATTACTTCAATACCCTGCTTTTCTAAGAAGACTGTTGTGTTTTTTTTTTTGTTTCTTTGTTTGTTTTGCTTAAGCCCTACATTGTGAACAGGATTTTTAATGTTAAGAGGAATTTCGTCAAGAATCCTTATTCCAGAGAAAAACCCCAAATAAATCTGTTCAAATTTTGTTGGAGAGAAAAATAAATCTTTGAGCACTCAAACATGTGCAAAAATTAATAACAATTTTGGACCCTCTGCAAATAAGGGACATTGTGGAAAGAGGGTAAATACTTATAGATATGGAAACTGGGAAACCCACCCACAGTCTGTTATGCAGACATGCAGATCCATTTGCTAACTAGACAGAGAGGAAAGCTTAGTTACTGGCTAGAGCTGTATGTAGCAGACTTGGCAGACGTTGTTTACTTGCAATACAAGCCAGAGAAAGGGGAACACAAAAGGAGAGCCCATTCACTCCAGAGTGTCACATTATGTTGAGTGATGAATGTAAACCTTTCTATTGTGCCATAAAATATTAACAAACTTATAGTAATGGATTTTCATAATAGACATCTTCTAAGAGAAAATAAGCCTAACAAAAAATTAACACAATGTTGTAGGAGTATCTGAGATGTCGTAGATGTCTTAGTAGGGAGTGGGAGTTGTAAATAGGAGTATATTTTCAGATAGTAAACAGAAGGTGCCTATCTCTAGTATAGTTGAGCTGTGCTTCCCACTCCTATAGGTTTTTTGTTTTTGTTTTGTTTTGTTTTCCTGCAAGAGACAGGGGAAGCATACATTTCAGAAATGATATCACATTTCTGGTGTTTTTATATCCCCTTTATAGCAAGAGATAGTGTCAATATTGATGTCTTTCTTGTATTATTTCTGTCTCTTACTTTTACACTTTCCTGGATTTGTGATGACTTTGTTCAGTTAGTGCTAGTTTTATGCTAAATATTTTACTCCACAGGCTGTATAATCATGGAAAAAAATGTGTGTGGTGTTGTTATTAAGTGAATTTTAATCTGGAATGTCAGGATTTGAAGCAGAGTGAGAATAGGATGAAAAGATATGAGGAGGACCCAGATTCCAGTTCCTCTATAGTCTAGATGACCAGGCACTGCTCAGTACTGAAAAGGGAAACTTCATTTTGCCCTTCTCTAACCTACTCTGTTTCTGCACTGGGCAGATGACTTTGTCCATTGTCTACACTAGTATTTCATGCTATTTTTTTGTGGCTATTAGGGGTTTCAAGATCTGAAGATGAGGACATTAATTTAGAGGACACAATTTCAAATGAATTCCCTAAGGTCTGGGGATAATAAATGTACATATGCATTTTGTTTTTTTTTTTTTTTGAGACGGAGTCTCGCTCTGTCGCCCAGGCTGAAGTGCAGTGGCATGATCTCGGCTCACTGCAAGCTCTGCCTCCTGGATTCACGCCATTGTCCTGCCTCAGCCTCTCGAGTAGCTGGGACTACAGGTGTCTGCCACTATGCCAGTCTAATTTTTTTTAATTTTTAGTAGAGACAGGATTTCACCATGGTAGCTAGGATGGTCTTGATCTCCTGACCTTGTGATCCACCCATCTCAGCCTCCCAAAGTGCTAGGATTACAGGTGTGAGCCACAGCGCCCGGCCACATATGCATTTTATTAAGATTTAGAATTTCTTAGTTAATCTAAACAAAAGTGTCTTAATTATGTGAGATAGACTAGAAATTGAGGAAATATGTTTAAGTAAACTTTTTTAAGTTTCTTAAGGAAAGACAAACAAATAATTGCTTTTTAGGCAATTATTAATTTAAAAATTAACAAATAATTTAAAAAAATACAGGTGATTAGAAAACCCTGAGAAAACATTTGAAACTCTAAAAGTTATTTGTGAGTTTTTATTTTTTTGTCTTCTGTGCCTTAGTTTTGCAGTTTATAAAATGGAATAAATATTGTTTCCTTCATAAAGTTACATAGTGGATTGAACAAAACAATGCTTATAAACTACTTGGAGTGCCTGGCAGTGGGCATGGACTCAGTAAATCTAACTATAGTCATTTTTAATTATGCTTCCTAAAGAAAATATAGATCCTGGGAAGATTACAGAGCATTTTCTCATAAATAATTATAATATGAAATACATAACATATTTCCAAGAGTTACAGATATTTTCCATTAAAAATTAAGCTACTTAGCCAAGTTGTGGTGGTGGGCACCTGTAATCCCAGCTACTCAGGAGACTGAGGCAGGAGAATGGCTTGAACCTGGGATGTGGAGTTTGCGGTGAGCCGTGATCGCACCACTGCACTCCAGCCTGGGTGACAGAGTAAGACTCTGTCTCAAAAAAATACATATATATAAATATATACACACACATCTATATAAGTATATATATTTATATATGTGTGTATATATATATTTATACATTTATATATATAAAATGAAAGTTAAGTGACTACCAGAGATAAAATATTAAGAAAATAAAACTCTACCATATTTAGTATACATGCATCCTAAAATAATATGTTAGAGAAGATACAATAAATATTATGTTGAAGTTGAACTAATTAGGCAAGTGGAAATTCTTGTCAGTATATTTGAAACCTGTGGAAAAATACATAGAAGTGGTTTATTCTTGAAATACTAAGCTGACACTCCTTCCCCCTCTCTACAATACACACAGAGAGACATAGTTATTGACAGGAAGAGTGATGAAACTCAAGAAGAAAAGTCACATGTGAACAGTCACAATGAGACTTCTTCTGGGCCGGACGCACTGTGATGTATCACCCACTGATCACTGAAGCATCAAAGGAGGATGTTTTTCTTCTTGCATCAGGGATTAATCCTTTACCTCTCTGGCCCTGCAGCTTCTCTTTGTCAGTGTCACTGTCTGTTAGTGTTTCTATGTGACCTTTATAGTTCTCTTAACTCTACCTCCCTCCCTTTCCTACTGTCTTTATTTTTATCTGATAATTTCCTTTTGTTTATGTTTAAGATAAATTTTGGGGTTCATTACAATTTTGTATTTTTTCAATGATAGAAATTAATCTATGCAAGGCAACAAGTTAAGGAAAATTCAATGAAGACTCCAAAATGCCTGTGGCAAGAAATAAACATGTTGTTGACTGAGGAATATTCTGGCTCCACTAAACACTATTCCAGAGTGTTTCTGAAAAGGAAAAGGCTGATCTGGAATGAGCTGTGTCTCAGGAACAAATAGGTGAGACAGCCAATATGGTCTTGCAAGACATCTCCTAGAATGAATAGAGGAGAGCCTGTGCCAAAACTTTTCTCTGAGACTAGAAGTCAGTCACAAATTAGATCCCATTTTACAATTTACAATGAGCAAGACTCCAAATGCTATCTCTCAAGATTGCATTAGAAAGGTAGAAAACTGGCTGGGTGTGTTAGCTGACGCCTGTAATCCCAGCACTTTGGGAGGCCTAGGTGGGTGGATCACCTGAGATTAGGATTTCGAGAGCAGCCTGATGAACCTGTCTCTAGTAAAAATACAAAATTAGCCCAGTGTGATGTCGCATGCATATAACCCCAGCTACTCGGGAGGCTGAGGCAGGAGAATCGCTTGAACCTGGGAGGCGGAGGTTGCAGTGAGCCAAGATCGTGCCATTGCACTCCAGCCTGGGCAACAAGAGCAAAACTCCATCACAAACAAACAAACAAACAAAAGAAAGGAAGAAAACTATCAGTGTAGGACTAAATCTCATAACTAAAATTTATTCTAAAATGTCTATAGAGATGCAATTTTTTAACCAAGGAACAAAATTTCTATCCTAAAATGTTCATAAAACGAGTAGCATGAAGTATTGCATCCAGAACTATAAAATCTCTTTCCCTTTCATTTTGTGTTGTGAGTATTGCTCTCTTTCTGCTTGTGAAAATTTCACTTAACTGGTTTCCTATCGAAGTTAAATTTAAGTGGGGTGCTCACTTGTAGGTTCGATTGGAAGAAAATTTCATATATTGGGAAGGATGACAGGAGCTCAGTGAATGATAAGAGAAACAAATTATGGTCTTTAACTTTAGTAGAAAACCTGTCTCTTCGTTTCCTCTTCAGGACTTCCAACATCCCTATAATATCATTTTATATACAGGTTAGGAGTTCAGGTCTGATTGAACAAAAGTGAATTTTTAGATTCTTGAAATGTAGTATTCATAAATGATTAAAAGGTAAATAATTACTAATTTGGGGAAGAACAGAAATAACGGAAATATATTTGAGACCACATGGAGTATCATAGCAATCAGTATTCTTTATAGACATAGATAGCAGGTCTTGATAAGCAGTGAGATGCGGCTAAGCCTATTGCTTCTTCTGTGTCTGTGAGAGTTGGGCCCCTTGCAATAAACGTTCCATGTACAGAAAACACAACAATCTTTCGGGACACACTGATGATTGAGAAATAGCATGTAAGAAAGGGGAGAGCCCCATTTAGTGTTAGAATCATGCAACCCAACAAACATTTTTTCCTTAAAAAACACAATCTTGAAGCAGTAACTGGGGCACTCAGAACAACCTGGGACAGAAACATCATTTGTTATGGTAGTGCAACTGGTATTTTTAAATATTGCATGGGTGTTGTAAGGCAAATACGTCTGAATTTGAAAATAATTCTGCTGTCAAATTTTGATGAAATATAAGATATATAAAATGGATAGGGGATGATGAACTAATAATCACTGAAGTCTCATTCAAATACTAATGGAGGAAGTATGTTCATGCCAGCAAACTTCTAAGTCTTCTCCATCCATTTCCTGGGTTAGACCAGAGGAGTGGCAGATTCAGAAGCTATGTTATGAAAGAGAACCCCTGTGAACTGCATCAAGGTAGAATTAAAGGCCAGAGATATGGTGTTAAATGTCAGCAGTACTAGAAGGGGTGCACTATCACAGAGGGTTGAATCTGAGCTTTGTAGGGGAGCAAATTAGTGTCACAGAATATTTCATAAATTTTTTAAATTCCTGGAAATTAAATTATGGGACCTTAAACTGATGTGAAAGAAGTCTCAAACAATCCCCATGTTCTAAAGAAAGCCTAAAGTAATTAGGACCACTCATCTTCTCAGGACTTAGTCAGTCCTGGTCAGATTAGCTCTTCCACTCAAACTGTTGGATTTTATGTCCTTTACCCTGCTTACATGAGACCACTAATGAGTCATCAGATTTTTCAGAGAACCCGTTTGAAGTCCTCTGGAAGAGTCGAGAAGGGAGTGAGTGATTTCTGATACCCTGTACTGCTGTGGAAGAGGAGGAGCCTGTTTCCCACCCACAAGCTGAGTAAATGTGGTTCTGAGAAAAAGGTTTAAGAGATGAAGAATGCCTGAAAGAAAGGAAGACTGACATTTAATTTCTCTTTGGAAGTGTTCTTAGGAAGTGATTTGCTGATCTGAATGACATATATGCCTTTCGGGACAGCCCTGTAGCAGTCAGCCTCCTACCCCCTGGTGAGGCAAAAACATGCGTGTTTTTGTGGGTTCATTGGATCTTGGAAGAAGGTGACCTTGAGCTGTTCTGCAGGCTCCTCACCCAGGAAGACTGCTTCTTGAGATAACGGTTCTGTCAGAGGCATTGGAAGCAGAGCGACTCTATCTCGATTAGGGCCTTGGTAAAATGAAAGTGAGACCTACTGGTGTGCATTCCCAGGAGTTTAGGCATTCTTAGTCACAGGATATTTACAGTTAATGAAGCAAGTTAATAATGTTTACTGAACACACCCTGGACTTAATTGACCCAGCCAATTTCACACCCAGGAAATGTCCTGATGTCCTGATATCTTACGAATAAATACATTCTTAGTTTAAGAATGTTTCGTTTCATAGATAATCATATAGATTCTTACAGAAGACAGTGATTACACAAAGATTAACAATCCTTTGTCACAAACCCTTGTAGCGGAGCACAACTCCCCCGTGGTTTTTTGCTCTGTTATCTTATATATAAACGAGCATTGTACCTAAGGTGCATTCATTCCTCCTCTTGCTTTTGGGAATGCCCTGCTCTGTCTATGGAGCAGCCGTTCATTCATTCCTTTACTTTCTTAGTAAACGTGTTTTCACTTTATTCTGTGGATTCACCTTGAATTCTTTCTTGCACAAGATCCAAGAACTGTCTCTTGGGGTCTGGACTGGGACCCCTATCTAGTAACGGTTCTAACAACAGAGGCTGGAGCTGTGGCAAAGAGTGGAAAGAAATTAAACCAGAATGAGATCTCCCTTTTGAAAGAATTTTGCATTAGGTGAAGTCCCTTGAGGAGCTCACATGAACCGAATCTACACTTGCAACAGACACCCTTGAGCTAAGGTCAATATTTAATGAAAGGGTACAGCAGAAACGGGGCTCTAAAAGCAACCTGAGAACTAGAGAGTTACAACCCTTCTCTACTCAAGCCTCTTTCTCAGAAGTCTGAGGTGAAAGAGATAAACATTAAATACCATACAAGACACAAGATCTAAATAAGTCTAAAAGAGTTTGTACTTAAAAGTGACTGGAAGTTACAGAATGTGTCCAATATGTAGCTGTGTTAGTAGCAGTCCTCCAAGAATCAGTTACCAAGGTCTTTAAATGAACCAGAATTGTGGCCAGGCATGGTTGCTCACAGCTGTGATTCCAGTACTTTGGGAAGCTGAGGTGGGCAGATCACTTGAGGCCAGGAGTTTGAGACCAGCCTGGGCAACATGGCAGAACGCTGTCTCTACCAAAAATACAAAAATTAGCTAGGCGTGGTGGCATGAAATGAAACCTGTAGTGCCAGCTACTCGGGAGGTTGAGGTGGGAGGATTGCTGGAGCCTGGGAGGTCAAGGATGCAGTGAGCCATGACTGCACCTCTACACTCCAGCCTGGGCAATAGAGGGAGACTCATTTCAAAAAATGAAACAAGCTAGAATTGTATTATGGGAAGCACCTGTGAGAGAAACTGGGGCAGAAGCCTGGCAAAGCTGGGAGAGAAAGGCACCATATGACAATGCAGTACTGACTCCTAGTGAAGGAGGCAGGGGAGGAAGGCTAGGTGGAAATATCATAATCAGTTATGAAGTCTAGGGAAGGTTCAGCATGGGGCTTGGAGAGTCCTTGAGCCAAAGTTGCCAATCAGATGAGGTCCATGTCTTCCAGGAATGGACTTGCTTTAGTATTCCTGCTGCACTCCATCATTGGGTGAGAGCAGTCTGTGGAAAGCCTGAATGGTTTCAAATGACAGCACCTGAGGCTCTTGGTCTACTATGTCCTCTGCAGCTGAAAGTCTATGAGAAACATTCTCATGGCCATTGCAGTAGTTAAAAGAAAGTAAAGAAGGGTTTCACAGAGCATGGTTGATGGAAACATTGGAAGAAAATTAAAGCTTGAACTCTATCAAGTTCAGACTCATCAATAAAGTGATTTTTATCACATAGAGGTTGATAAACAGCTCATAACAACAGCAGAGGGAAATGATTCTGGGCCTAGAACATGGCTGAGGCAGGTTTGCACTGCCATGTGACGCAGTGGCAGCTATGACCTTTACAAGGAGAAGAGAAAAACTAGAATCTTTAAAATGACCTAGGATGTTGGGATCATCCATTTAAAATACATTGCACATAAATAATTTGGTGTTATTGTTGGTTTTATTCATGTATTTACTTTGATTTATGTGTTATTTTATTTTATTTTTCCTCAGGGTTACTAATTTTGTGAGAGAAGTTATTTAGCCAAGGGCATTTGAAACAAAAGCTTTTAAAACTGCAACTTATCTGATTCCATTTGAATTTTAGGATGGTTTTTCTATTACTGTGAAATATGACATTGGAGTTTTGATAGAAATTGCAATGAATCTATAAATAGCCTTGGGTGGGATGGACATTTTAATAAAAAATAACTTTTACTGTGAACATTATCATGATCTTCAAAAGCTGATAAAATAATATAATGAACCTACTGTATCAATCACTATCTGCAATGCTTTCAACATACCTTGATTCATTATCACCCTTCTCCAATTTTAGTCTCCATAGATTATTTTGAAACACATCCAATACATTACATAATTTTACTGTGATAAATACTTCTAGGTGCTCTTGTAAATGATATGTAGGCCTTTCAGGTCTCTAACTGCATTAAATTTGTGGATTTATATTTTCTATGTCATAGTCACTCTGGAAGCTTAGAAAGCTTTCAAAGCTTAGAAAGGCAGCACAAATTATTGGCACTACAGAAGCCTCATTTAGTCTTGATTGATTATTTATTCTAAAGACATTTATTAACTGGTTATAGGAGGAAATTGTAAATACTGATTAAGGGCTTAACTTTAAGAGGTAGCTGAGTTTGAGTCCAAATTCCATTTCTAATACTTTCTACCCAAATAAAAGCTGTTATCCTCTGACTTTTTATATCTTTATTGGTATAGCAAAACTTACATTGCTTACTCAATAATATAATTGTAAGCATTAAATATGTTGCACAAATAACGTATTTTAAACAATGACTGGCCCCATATGCAGCAGCTAATGTTATTATTTGCATGGCAATGTAGTAGTAAAGCGACAGTGTGAGATGCTAGAGAGAAAAGGAATGTCTCATGATAAATTGATTAAGTTCAAGTAAGATTTTCCTAGACTAATGGAGTGATGCTAGAGTACTCTCCTAGCAGTCTAGGTAGCAAGAATCTTTCTGTGGTACTCAGAGGTCTCAACATTTCCCTTCCCAGACAGTCTTTGCAAAATTTTTATTTTCTGCTTAGTGTAGCTGACCCCATCAGTTACCCAGCATAACATATGTATTATGTCAGCAAGTTATCTTACGTTTCAAAGACAGCATATAAAACATAATGTTAAGCAGTCTCTATCAAATTAAAACTGGATCTTTTGTAGAAATTGACAAGCTGATTTAAAAATTTTAAAATTTTCATAGAAATGCAAGAGATGCCGAATAACCAAAACAATTCTGGGAGAACTCACATCTCAGACATATTATAAATCCGTGGAATAGAATTATGTGTCCAGAAATAAATCCTCATATTTAAGGCCAACTCATTTTGGAGAAGGGTGCCAAGATTTTTCAATTGGGAAGAAACAGGCTTTTCAATAGATGATGCTGCCGCATATGGATATCAACATACAGAAGACTGAAATTAAAAACCTGCCTCACACAATATGCAAAAATTGCTTCAAAATGGATGAAAGACCTAAATATAAGAGTTTAAACTTAAACATTTTAGAAAAGAGTTTAGAAGCGAATCCTCGTGACCATAGGTTAGGGAAGAGTTCCTTAGATATGGCACCTAAAACCCAAACAACCAAGGAAAACATAGATACATTGGACATTACTGAAATTAAAACAACTTTTACAGTTTAAAAGGTACTGTCAAGAAAGTCAAAAACACAACTCACTTGATGTAGTTTGAATATATGTCCCCACCAAATCTCATGATGAATTGTAATCCAAAATGTTGAAGGTGGGACCCAGTGGGTGGTATTTGGGTCATGGGGGTGAAGCCCTCGTAGCTTGGTGCTGACCTCAAGATAGTGCATGCTCATGAGATATGGCTGTGTTAACAAGTGTATGGCATCTCCTCTGCCCCAACTCTCTCTCTTGCTTGCTCTCTGCCGTTTGAGATGCCAGCTCCCACTTCACCTTACACTGTGCATAAAAAATCTCCTTGGAGCCTCCCTAGAAGCAGAGCAGATACCAGCATCATGCTCCCTGTACAGCCTGCAGCCCTGTGAACCAATTAAACCTCGTTTATTTATAAATTGCTATTTCTCTATAGCAATACAAGAACAGTCTAATACATCATTGAATGAGAGAAAATATTTGCAAATATGTATCTGATAATGAACATATACCCATAACACATAAAGAACTCTCACAACATCATAAAAGAGGAAATAACCCAATTAAGAAATAGTCAAAGAATGTCAGTAGATAATTCTCCAAATACAAAATTAAAATGGCCAATAAGCATTTGACCAATGGCATTGAGGAAAAGATGCGCAGAACCATTAGTCACTAAGAAAATGCAAGTCAAACCCACAATGAGATGTTACTTTACACCCACAAGGATGGCTATAATAAAAGAAAGATTTAAGCAATAGTATAATAGATGTTGGTAAGGATGGAAAAAAATAGAATCTTCCTACATTGTTGGTGGGAATGCAGCAACTTTGAAAAACAGGTTGGCAGCTCCACAAAATGTTAAATATATGATTACCATATGACCTGGCAGTTTCTCCTCTCGGTATACACCTAAGAGAAATGAAAATGTATGTCCACATGAAAGTTTATACACAAATGTTCATAGCCACATTATTCATAATAATCTAAAAAGTTAAACAACTTAAATATTTACCAATCCATGAATGGGTGAAAAATATGTAGTGTATCTCTAGCAATGGAATGTTAATCAGCCATACATAAAAAGAAATGCAATACTGATACATGCAAAAACATGGATAAACTTTGAAAATGTTACGCTAAGGAAGTTAGTCACAAAATACCACCTATTGTGTGAATGCATATATGTAAAATGTCCAGAATGGGCAAAATAGAGAGACAGAAAATAGATTAATGTTTGCCTATGACTTAGGATACTGTAGGCTACTTGAGAGCAACTGCTAAAGAGTGCAGGGTTTCTTTTTGGGGTGATAAAAATTTTCTAAAATTAGATTGCAGTGATGGTGGCACAAATCCCTGAGTATGCTAAACACTATTGAATTGTACACTTTCTCATGGGTGAATTTTTTGGAACATGAATTGTATCTCAATTAATCTGCTTTTCAGGCAAACACTTATGGAATATGAGGAAACCAGAGGTGTAAGGGATTTACGAATTACATCTTAGACTGATTTAGGCTATTATTTGGGATTCCTTTAATAAGGTTATCTTCTTAGAACACAAGAAGTTCCTGTTCATGCTGACTGGTTGGATTCCAGAGGCCAAAACACACAAAGTTGGCCGGAACTCTGGAGGAATTTCCTGAGTAGAGAAAGCTTCATTAGCCTAAGCAGTGAAGAGTGCCAGATTGCTAGGGAGTCAATGCAAAGAGGAAAAAGATTTTAAACTATTCAAAAATCCTCTAGTGCAGGGGTCAGGACACTTTCTTTTTCTAAAGAATTGGACAGTAAGTATTTTAGGTTTACAGATCATATGGTCACAACTATTCAACTCTGTGCTTGTGTTGAGAGAAATCCACAGACTGCATGTATATCAATGGGAGTGGTAGTGTTCCAATCAAATGTTATTTATAAAATAGGGATGGTTGCATTTGGTCTGCAGACCACAGCTTGCTGACCCATGCTCTGAAAGAAAGCAGGTGTTACAGAGACGAAATCTGGAATAAACAATTGTCTAAATCTAATCCCTGCAACTTCTATTTCTGGATGAAGAGAAGAGAGATGAAAAGTTTAATTTAGCTGCTAATATAACACACCTGACTCCTTATGAAGATGTCTGGTTCATTTGGGGACTAGAAATTTCCAGGCCAGCCTGTATTTGAGGCCAAGGCAGAGGAAGAAGCTTAGCCTAATGCTATCTGCACTCTGAGGAGGGGTGGCCACTGTTGCAGAAAAGATAGCTTCTATTCATTATTATTATTATTTTGAGACGGAGTCTCACTCTGTCACCTAGAGTGGAGTGCAGTGGCGTGATCTCAGCTCACTGCAACCTCCACCTCCCGGGTTCTAGCAGTTCTCCTGCCTCAGTCTTCCGAGTAGCTGGGACTACTGGCGTACGCCGCCATATCTGGCTAATTTCTTTTGTATTTTAGTAAAGATGGGGTTTCAGTGAGTTGCCCAGGCTGCTCTGGAACTCCTGAGATCAGACAATTCACCCACCTCGGCCTCCCAAAGCGCTAGGATTACCGGTGTGAACCACCGTACCTGGCCGGTAGCTATTTTTATTATTGTTACTTTGTTTCAGGAAGGAGAAAATGAGAGGCTCTGATGAAAGTCTACAGAATAGTCTCAAGATGGACTTATTTCTTCTCTGACGACAGATTTTCCCCTTATAACAGATACTTCTATGAAAAGTCAAGTTCGAAGTCTCATAGGGGCTATGAAATATTAAGAAAATTACCCTGTGGGGTCTTTGCATGTTTTCTGAGAGAGAATGCAAGTAATCACGTAGTAGTAAGACACTGTGGAGACTACTTAGAAACTGTCGGCCAGATAAAAATATTAATGGGAATTTAAAGAAAGAATAATAGTAACAGAACTGAGATTTCCTCTCTAGAGTGTTTTTCCAAAGGCTTTGTGGCAATAGCAGAACTTAGGAAACAAGGGATCTGGGAAGCTGTTACGGGAATAACTGTAGTGGAGATTTATTCTAAGGACTCTAGAGGATGAATTCGACCTTGTCCTCTCTCTCTCACCTCATTTATTTATTTTATATTTATACTGATGTTAGCGTGGAGATTTTTTGCACGATCCCATGTTCAAAGTAACTTCTGGTTTGTGAAGTTGTTATCAGTGCTCACTCAGGAAAACCCATCCATGCGTAGAGTGAGAGCAGGAAGAAGAGGGTATCTGGGTCGATATTTGGAATTCTTGATGTCTCTGATCTATGTTCATCTGTTGGTGGCCTCCATGCCTCCCCAGAACTGCTTTGAGTATCACCATTTTTCCATGCAGAAAATGTGGCACCATTACTTACTGAATCTTACATTTTTATTGTGTGAGCATTTAGAGATGTGACACTTGTCTAGTAACACTTTCAAAGTAGATTACTGCTTTGGAGTCATCAAGCTATTGAGGTTAAGACATGCAAGCCTGTTTCTCCTTAAATTCAAGACTTACTAAGTAAATATGTGAATAACAACCAATGACATTGCATGGGTGTTGAGTGGCTGGGGAGGACTTGAGTTGATACTTAGAATTCTCCATCTAGACAACTCTAAGTTCCAAAGGGAAATATGTGTGGCTTTAGTTCAAAAAAAAAAAAAAAAATTCACAGGGCCTGGTCAGTGACATATTTTCCTTGCTTAGTCAGTGGCCCTGTTAATATATTTAGTGGCAGGCAGCATATTAAGGGTGAATCAGGAAATCATGGTGACCCTGCAGTTTGCTGAGGACAGCTGAATATGAAGTCGATGTGAGAGAAAGAACTGAGTTTAAATGAAGAGAATAGTGATCCTTAGTGACTTGGGACACCAGAGACCCATCTTTACTCCTCAATGGACTCTGTTGATGATGCCCTTGTATGTTCATTCCAGAGGCTGCCAAATAATATAACACTGAGGTTCTGTTTCCATGATACCTTGATGCGGAAAATTGCAAGAATAGGAAAAACGCCGAGATGAACAGCCTCAAACTCTTTAATTCCCTGAGAAAAGAAGAATAAGAGGAAGTCTTATAAACTCAAATAAAGTTAGGGCTTTAAGGTTACAAAGAAATTCAGTGGAAGTTCTAAATTATTCCAGAGTTAGGAATAGTAAAACAGGAAGTATTTGTTCATGAATTGGCCTGGAAATTTGAAAGCTCTAAAGGAAGTGTTATCTGCTGGCACCATCATTTGTATCTTTCATATCTTGGATAATCTTTAATGCCCTCTTCCATGAAATTGGGCTGATATTATATTTCTTATACAGTTGTAGATCAGACAAAAGGGGATACATTAAGGATTATTAAATGGTAGCTATTCATATTAACTACTTATTATTTTACAACTAAAAAAGAAACTATCAGATAAAACACAGATAAAATAAGCTTTCTTGTCCGTTTACTTTCAATTTTTCATCTTTTTTCCCCAAGAATATTTTCCTTTTCTTCTGTTATTAAAGTATGGTGTTAATTTGAAGATTTCACTATAGTGATTGCACATTTAATGTAAATCTGTGTGCAGCTACTAGGAAAGCAGTTCTCACTATTACCAGTTTATACCCACAAAGTGAGGATGGTTTGTGCTAAAGTTGGGGAATTTCAATTCTCTTGTTATTCTCACAGTATACTTTGTTCTTTTTCTCAAATTTAAGATTCTCTGTGTGTGTGTGTGCATGTGTATATTGTTTTATATGCTTTTTTTTTTTCCAGCAGACTGTAAATTTAATGAAGTGGGATCCATGTCCCTTTATTCGCTCCTGTTTACCTAGTAGAAGGCCTAGCACATATTAGATTGTCAATAAATATCTCTAGAGTGAATGGATGACAGAGTGTGACTAGAATGGCATTTCCTAAAATGAACGGAGATCTATGCCTAGTGTATGCACTATTCTCTGTGAAGGCAGTATTACCCATCTAAGGGTGTGTCAGAAAAGCAGAGTAGGCTCATAAAACAGTTTGAAAGTATTTCTTTGATATTGGAAAGTTACGTGTGGGCTATACCCAGCAGAAGTAATTGCTGGAAATTGCTTGCATTACGATGAATGATAAATGCCAAGAGAATAATGAATAATTCCAGATAAGAGAATAAGCCTGTGCTTGTTTAAAAAATAAACCATTCTTTTTATGATAGCAGCCAAGGGTCAATTAAAAATAAAAATCTTGTTTTGCAGTGCTCTCCTCTATAAACATTCAAAGTCTTCTCAATTCAATTAGAAATAAATCCAAAGTTCTCGATACAAGATTTACCATATCTTAGATTTTCCTGCCAAGCATACCCACAGCATTTAGTATCATCCTTCCCCCAGGTAACTAAGCTCTAATCCCAAAGCCTGATTTCTGTATCCAGATGGGCTAAGCTCTTTGCTGCTTCAGTGACCTTGTACTAACTCACTTTTCCCTTGGCCCTTCACATGGCTGAATCCTTTTTTCTGTCAGCTCTCAGCTCAAGAATCACTTTCTAAGGACTGCTTATTACCGAACTTTCTCTGTAAATTCCACACTTTCTTCTGCCCTTGTTGCTTTCTATCACATTATCTCGAGAGTTTTTTTAATAGGACTTGCCATAATCAGAAATTATGTGTTCATTTTTGTTCTAAAAATTGCGTATGCATTTTTGTCTAGAATGAAAGATTCATGATGGAAAAGGCTATCTATATGGTTTACATTAGCAAACGTGGCAAATAATATAACATCTCTAAGCCTCAGTTTCCTAAGACATAAAATAGAGATTATAAGACATACCTCAAAGATTTGTTATCAAGATTAAATGAGATAGTACATGAGAATCTGTTAGCAAACTGTTTAGAACTCAGGAAGCATTTAATGAAAGGCACACATGTTTCTGCTTCCGCCATTACCACCACCACCACCATCATCATCCCAGGTCTTGTTATCTATAGTATGATGCCAGCTGTAAAGGAAACACAGAACTCAAAGTTAATAGAGGGATACCGACAAGAAAATGTTATGAGTTATCTATTGCTCTGTAACAAATCACTCCAAAACTTCGTGTCCTAAAACCATCATTTCTTTTTTCATGCTTAGGGGCAGGGTATGTCAGGGGTTGGGAACTGGATTAAAGAGACAACTTTCTCTGCTCCACTGTGTCTGGGACTTTATCCAGGAAGACTTGAATCCTGGGGATGATTCAACATCTGGGACTAGAATTATCTTGAGTGTTTTCTACAAAAGATGAGTAAGAAGGAAAGAGCCTTTGGAAATGAAGACAAAGGGAGAAGGGTAGCAAATGAATGAGTGTCTTTGGATGAGATTAATAACATTTTAAAGTCATCATTTTATGGAACATGGGAAAAATGGACAGAAGGCTGTGATTTTACTGCTTTGTCAACACTGACCAGTCTTATTTTCTTCTCTCCTTTCTTCTTATGGGCTTACATCATCTATGGTGGTAGTTTCTGGGTTGTTCTTTCTCTTTCTGTATGTTTTTCTTTTCTGATTATTTTAAAGGGATTTCATTCAATTTGTCTCCATACATTTTGCTTCCTTGGTGACATGTGTCATAAAGAGCATTGGTCAGAATGGCCAAGTCATCACTCTGGAGTGAGGGCAGGAGTACTGTGTTTAAAAAGTAGTTAAATAGCCAATTTGCTGTTCTTTAATGCATCTCATAAGCACACATATTTTTGTTCCATGGGCTATGCAATGTAATCTTATGACAGTGCCAACCTTTGGTTGACTGGCTTCCATCTATAGGGACAAAGTTAAACATTGTCAAGATGTACTGAAATAAAGTGGGATTTTAGGACCTAAGGCATAAGATAGGTTGGTTGCTTGACTAACTCAGGCAGAAAGATACCTAAAGTCTGTTCAAAATACAGAACATATGAAAGGACTGAGTTGGATAAAATAAGATAGGCTGAATAAGTATTTAATGATAGGTCATACATTATTTTATTTACTTACTATAACCGGTAATATTCTAAGTACTAACATGAGAGAGAAAGAGCAAGAAAATGAGAGTGAGAGCATATGTAGAAGAAGTCTAGATTAAAGAAGACTAGTAGAGAAAAATAATCCAAATAACCATTCAGATGATTTATAATTTAAAAACTTAAACCAATTAAACATTAGATAAGAGAAATAAAATGTTAAAATAGATTGTGCATGCTGTACGCATGTGTGTGCGCGCATGCGCACACACACAGACACCTGAAGTATGCAATCATTACAATAATATTAAATGACATGAAAAGATGATCACAATATTCCATGGAAGATGTAGATAAAACCATATAGTATGATTCATATCCCATGAAAATATATGTATACAGGAAAAATGTGGAAAAAATATTTGAAATTTATTAAAATATTGAGCAGATATTACTGTTTATCAGAATGACAGGTTATTTTAAAGTTTGCCTTCTTTCTTTATATATATTTTTTAACTTTAAAAATATGTATTTTTAAATTTACATAGGTTATTGGGGAACAGGTGATGTCTGGTTACGTAAGTTCTTTAGTGGTAATTTGTAAGATTTTGGTGCACCCAACACCCAAACAGTATACACTGCACCTTATTTGTAGTCTTTTATCCCTCATTCCCTTCTCACCCTTTCCCCCCAAAGTCCATTGTGTTTTTCTTATGCCTTTTCATTTTCATAGCTTAGCTCCCACTTTTGAGTGAGAGTATACGGTTTGATTTTCCGTTCCTGAGTTACTTCACTTAGAATAATAGTATCCAATCACATCCAGGTAGCAGTGAATGCCATTAATTTATTCCTTTTTATGGCTGAGTAGTATTTCATCATATATATATATGATGGAATATATATATGATGGAATAAATATATATGATGGAATATATATATGATGGAATATATGTATGATGGAATATATATATATATATATATATGATGGAATATATATATAACAATTTCTTTATCCATGCATTGATTGATGGGCATTTGTGTTGGTTCCATATTTTTGCAACTACGAATTGTGCTGCTATAAACATGCATGTGCAAGTATCTTTTTCATATAATGACTTATTTTCCTCTGGTTAGATACCCAGTAGTGAGATGCTGGATGAAATGGTGGTTATATTTATAGTTCTTTAAGGAATCTTCACACTGTTATCCGTAGTGGTTGTACTAGTTTACATTCCCACCAGCAGTGTAGAAGTGTTCTCTGTTCACCACATCTATGCCAAAATCTACTATTTTTTATTTTTTTTATTATGGGCATTCTTGCAGGAGTAAAGTGGTATTGCATTGTGGTTTTGATTGTATTTCCCTGATCATTAGTGATGTTGAGCATTTTTTCATATGTTTTTTGGCCATTTGTATATCTTCTTTTGAGAATTATCTATTCATGTCCTTAGCCCAGTTTTTGATGGAATTGTTTGTTTTTTCTTGCAGATTTGTTTGAGTTAATTGTAGATTCTGGATATTAGTCCTTTGTCAGGTGTATAGATTGTGAAGATTTTCTCCCACTCTGTGGGTTGTCTGTTTACTCTGCTGTTTCTTTTGCCATGCAAAAGCTCTTTAGTTATATTATTTCCCAGCTGTTTATCTTTGCTTTTATTACATTTGCTTTTGGGTTCTCGGTTATAAAATCCTTGCCTAAGCCAATGGCAATAAGCGTTTTTTCAGTGTTATCTTCTAGAATTTTTATAGTTTCAGGTCTTCAAGTCCTGAATCCATTTTGCACTGATTTTTGTATAAAATGAGAGATGAGGATCCAGTTTCATTCTCCTACATGTGGCCAGCCAATTATCCCAGCATTATTTGTTGAAAAGGGTGTCCTTTCCCCATTTTATGTTTTTGTTTACTTTGTCAAAGATCAGTTGGCTGTAAGTATTTGGGTTTATTTCTGGGTTCTCTATTCTGTTCTATTGATATATGTGCCTATTTTTAAACCAGTACCATGCTATTTTGGTGACTATCACCCTATATTACAGTTTGAAATCATGTAAGTTGATGCTTCCAGAGTTATTATTTTTGCTTAGTCTTGGTTTGGCTATGTGGGCTCTTTTTTGGTTCCATATGAATTTTAGAATTATTTTTTTCTAATTCTGTGAAGAACGATGGTGATATTTTGATGGGAATTGTATTGAATTTGTAGATTTCTTTTGGCCCTATGTTTCTTTTTTTAACTGTTATTTTAAGTTCAGGGATACATGTGCAGGTTTGTTACATAGATAAAATTGTGTCATGGGGATTTGTTGTACAGATTATTTCATCACCCGGGTATTAAGCCCAGTACCCATAAATTATTTTTTCTGGTCCTCTTTCTTCTCACCCTCTAGTGTCCAATAGGTCCCAGTGTGTGTTGTTCACCTCATGTGTCCATGTGTTTTCATCATTTAGCTCCTACTTATATGTGAGAACAATATTTGATTTTCTGTGTTAGTTTGCTAAAGATAATGACCTCCAGCTCCATTGATGTCCTTGCAGAGGACATGATCTTGTTCTTTTTTATGACTGCATAGTATTTCATTGTGTATATGTACCACATTTTTTAAAAATCTGGCCTATCATTGATAAGCATGTGGGTTGATTTCATGTCTTTCCTATTGTGAACAGTGCTGCAATGAACATACTTGTGCATGTGTTTATATTCCTTTGGGTATATATTCAGTAATGGGATTGCTGAATTGAATGATATTTCTGTCTTCAGGTTGTTGAGGATTCACCACATTGTCTTCCACAAAAGCTGAGCTAATTTTCCACCAACAGTGCAAATGCGGTCTTTTTTCTCCACAACCTCACCAGCATCTTTTATTTTTTGACTTTTTAATAATAGCCGTTTTGTTGTTGTTGTTGTTGTTGTTTTGTTTTTTCCGAGACAGAATCTCACTCTGTCACCCAGGCTGGAGTGCAGTGGGATGATCTTGGCCCACTGCAACCTCCGCCTCCCAGGTTCAAGTGATTATCCTGCCTCAGCCTCCTGAGTAGTTGGGATTACAGGTGCATGCCACTACACTCGGCTAATTTTTGTATTTTTACTATAGATGGTATTTCACATGTTGCCCAGAATGGTCTCAAACTCCTGACCTCAAGTGATCTACCCGCCTCAGCCCTCCAAGTACTGGGATTACAGGTGTGAGCAACTGTGCCCGGCCAATAATAGCCATTCTGACTGGTGTGAAATCGTATCTCATTGTGGTTTTGATTTGTATTTCTCTAATGATCAGTGATGTTGAGCTTTTTCTCATATTATTGTTGGCCACATGTATGTCTTTTGAGAAGTGTCTGTTCATGTCCTTTGCTCACTTTTTAATGGGGTGATTTGTTTTTTTCTTGTAAATTTCTTTAAGTTTCTTATAGATGTTAGATATTAGACCTTTGTCAGATGCATAGTTTGTGAAAAATTTTCTCCCATTCTATATGCCATCTGTTTACTCTGTTGATATTTTCTTTTGCTGTGCAGAATCTCCTTGGTTTACTTAGATCCCATTTATCAATTTTTGCTTTTGTTGCAACTGCTTTTGATGTCTTCTTCACGAAATATTTGTGCCCATGCCTATGTGCTGAATGGTATTGCCTAGGTTGTCTTCCAGGGTCTTCAGAGTTTTGGGTTCTACATTTAAGTCTTTCATTTTTCTTGAGTTAATTTTTGTTCATGGTATAAAGAAGGGGTCCAGTTTCAATCTTCTGCATATGGCTACCCAGTTATCCCAGAATCATTTATTAAATAGAAAATCATTTCCTTATTGCTTGTTTTAGTCAAGTTTGTTGAAGATCAAATAGTTGTAGGTATGTGGTCTTATTTCTGGTTTATCTATTCTGATTGGTCTGCATGTCTGTTTTTGTACCAGTATCATGCTGTTTTGGTAACTTTAGCACTGTAGTATAGCTTAAAGTCAGGTAGCATAATATCTCCAGCTTTGTCTTTTTGCTTAGGATTGCCGTGGCTATTTGGGCTTTTTTGTTTTCATATGAATTTTAAAATAGATTTTCTTGTTCTGTGAAGACTCTCAGTAGTAGTTTAGTAGGAATAGCATACTGGGTATTGAAGGCTCATACCTATAAATTGTTTGGACAGCATGGCCGTTTTAATTATATTGATTTTTCCTATCCATGAGCATGGAACATTTTTCCATTTGTTTAAGTCCTCTCTGATTTCTTTGAGTAGAAGTTTGTATTCTCTGAGGAGGTCATTCACTTCCTTTGTATGGCTGTATTTCTAGGTATTTTATTCATTTTGTAGCTGTTGTGAATGGGACTTCATTCCTGATTTGGCTCTCAGCTTGACTGTTGTTGGTGTATAGGAACGCTGGTAATTTTTGCACACTGATGTTGTATCCTCAGACTTTACTGAAGTTGTTTATCAGCGTAAGAAACTTTTGGGCTGAGACTATGTTTTTTCTACATATAGAATTATGTCATCTGAAAACAGGGATAGTTTGACTTCCTCTCTTCCTATATGGATGCCTTTTCTTCTTTCTCTTGCCTGATTGCCCTGGCCAGGACTTCCAATACTATGTTGACTAGGAGTGGTGAGAGAAGACATTCTTGTCTTGTGCTGGTTTTCAAGGGGGAATGCTTTCAGCTTTCACCCATTCAGTATGATATTGGATGTGGGTTTGTCATATATGGCTCTTATTATTTTGAGGTATTGTTCCTTCAATACCCAGTTTATTGACAGTTTTTAATATGATTGGATGTTGAATTTTATCAAAAGCCTTTTCTGAAAACTGCAGCTTCCCCTGAGCCCATGGCAATTGCTGGTATATACATATATATACACATATATATATGTTTTGTTTTGTTTTGTTTTTCTGAGACAGAGTCTCACTCTGACTCCCAGGTTGAAGTGCAATGGTACAATCTTGGCTTACCGCAACCTCCGCCTCCCAGGTTCAAGTGATTCTCGTGACTCAGCCTCCCAAGTAGTTGGGATTACAGGCGTGTGCTACCACACCTGGCTAATTTTCTGTAATTTTAGTAGAGATGGGGTTTCACCATATTGTCCAGGTTGGTCTCAAACTCCTGACCTTACAGGTGTGAGCCACTGTGCCTGGCCCATATGTGTGTATATATATACATATGTGCACATATATATATGTGTTCTTATCACTCTATATTCAGAAGGCTCATGTAGGGAGAATTCTGCCTCAATATGAGGCAGGCCCTGTGTGTATCTGACCTCAGGTAATCAGTGGGACTCCTTCAACATCTTTGCTTTTCCTTCAACATCAAACAGTTCTGCACTCTATCTCCTTCAGTTCAGCTCTGATCTTGGGTTTTTCTTGTATTCTACTAGCTTTAGAGTTAGCTTGTTCTTGGTTCCCTAGTTCTTTTCATTGAGATGTTTTGTTGTTAACTTGAGATATTTCTAGCTTTTGATGTGGATATTTAGTGCTATAAATTTCCCTCTTAATGTTGCTTTAGTTGTATCCCAGAGATTCTGGCATGTTGCCTCTTTGCTCTCATTAATTTCAGAGAACTTCTTGATTTCTGCCTTAATTTCATTGTTTATCCAAGAATCGTTCAGGAGCAGGTTATTCAATTTCCATGTGGTTGTGTGCTTTTGTGTGAATTTATTAATCTTGACTTACAATTTGATTGCACTGTGGTCTGACAGACTGTTTGTTATGATTTCAGTTATTTTTTGCATTTGCTGAGGAGTGTTTTACTTCCAAGTATGTCATCAATTTTAGAGTAAGTGTCATGAGAAGAATGTGTATTCTGTTGAATTTGGGTAGAGGGTTCTGTAGCTATCTATCAGGTCCACTTGATCCAGACCTCAGTTCAGGTCCTGAATGTCTTTGTTAATTTTTTGTCTTGATGATCTGTCTAATATTGACAGTCGGGTGTTAGAGTCTCCCACTATTATTGTACGGCAGTCTAAGACTCTTTGTAGATCTCTAAGCACTTGCTTTATGAAAATGGGTGCTCCTATATTGGGTGCATACATAATTAGGATAGTTAGCTCTTCTTGTTGAATTGAACCCTTTTCCATTATGTAATGCCCTTCTTTGTCATTTTTTTTTATCTTCATCGGTTTAAAACCTGTTTTGTCCAAAACTAGGAT